>NC_051314.1:98961547-101461547 GCF_015220235.1 Choloepus didactylus | reverse complement strand
GAGTAGAGTCAGCAACTACCTATAGGTTTCTCCATCAGTGGAGCTGGCGTTGCCCAGGTAACGCTTCCTGCTTCTCCTGCCCATGCTCCCAGAGCTGGACCCTGGGATTCCCTAGGAGCAAAACCCTGTGGATAAAAGCAGCACAGGGAGGGTGGGCTTCAGAGGCTCAGTCTATGGAAGGTGGTCTAGAATTAGAATACTCTTCCAGGTTAAGTATGATCTTACATAAGTAAGGTTAAAATGCTTTTGATAATGCCACAAGGATGTAAAAGTTTTATTTCATTTCTCCATGTTATTAGGAATTGTACAGAATCCAAGAACGTGGAGCTGAAAGGGAGAGATGAAGTTGTTATAGACAATTACTTTGTGAGAAATAACGATCAATGATTATAGCAGAGATGATTCTATGTGTTCACCAAACCATTTCCTCTTCCTTCTGAGCACAGAGGAAGACTGCATTTCCCAGCAGTCCTTGCATAAAACACCTCACATAATCTTCCTTGGTGACGTGCTCTCTCTCCACTTCTGCATGGCTGTAAGTGAAAGCTTCAAAACTGTCAAGATGCACCATGGAAGGAGCCCTGATCCCTGAATTTGCTCCCTGGAGAAGAGCTGCCCAAGTGAGCCCTCTGACCAGGAACATCAGCATGAACCAGAACCAAACTTTATAGTGTTAGGCCACTGAGAGTACAGGGTTTATTTGCTACTGCAGCATTGCCCATCCTATCCTAGTACCATGCCGTGATCTTCCTTACTCTACGCTGGAGTGGAGGAGCACATCACCTGGGGAAGAACACAGAATGGGATATACATAAGGGTATAGAGAGTGACTACAAAATAAGGCACATTCATATTGCATCATATATGGGACACCAGGAAAGTGCACTCCCCACACTTGAAAATAATATGCCCAAAGAGAAACCAACCAGTGAAACTCACATTTAATGAATCAGGCTAGCCATTTGTCAAAATAACCACAGTAATCTGAGAGGTCTTTCCACTAAACTGTGTGCCTCCATCATTAATACCTATTCCTTGTTGGTTCATTATGAGTTAATACGTTGCAGTTGTCCTCTGTACAATAATCTCTCAGGAGTGTGATACCGTAAGACTCAATCACCATGTTCCACCAACGTCAGGTTTTAGACTGTGCTGGAAAGGACCGGACCCTGGAAAGTGAGGTCCCACCAGCTCTCAGTATCTCGGGAAGGACTTCTTTAGCCACCATCTGGGCTCACCAGCCAAAACTTCTAGTTGCAGCCCAAGTTGTCTTTTAAATGTTTTAAAGTAACTTAAATCTTTTAACAAGCAGATTCAGCCAGCAAGGGGAACCACACAGAAAGAAAAAGCAAAACTGCTTGACAGTATCAGTGCAAGAGAAAGGCAGCAAGCAACCCCATGTGTCCTCAGGAGGAACCAAGAGTCATTGGAACCAAGTGGTGCTGCCATTTTCTTGACAGAGGGTTCAGATTAGTCTGGAACCTGACTCCCGTCTTGACATAATAGCACTTAATGCAGACCTATGTAAGCACAGCAGTTTATCTAATTTAAAGATATAAAACCCTAAGGTCAGTTGTTACTTAGATTTGGTGTTTCAGACTTTGAAGAGATAAGATCATCATCTGCTTCAGCAGATAACTGAACTGACTGGGACCAGGTCAGAACTGAAATAGTTCTGCAGGCTCCTGAGAGAAAGGAGAAGTGAGAAGCAGTTACCCCACGACAACATTAAGAAGCATTAATACAAAGTATGTTGATGAGGCAGCAAAAACTTCATGAGGTCCTGACATTTCTAGCAGTCTTCAAATACAAATTCCTGATTGTAATAGTCTCGACTGAATGAACAGGGAGTTGTTTTTTCCTTTTCAAACCACACTGAAAACCCCCTTCCCCATTCAGCCCCAGTAGCCAGGCTGTTATGAGCCAATGGTGCCCCCTGGTGACCAACCTGGGCAATTACCTGGCCCAAACGGCTTCCTTGCTTTGTATCCCTTTACTCTTGTATCATGCACAGCATTTCTGAAAATCAGAAGTGAAAAGGTTGGATCTATATACTATGGATGAGTTTATATGTTATGGACTTTCCATTCCAAAAAAACTAAAATAGATAATCAAATTCTTAATTTTTTTCACAATCTTCAACTATGTATTTCTAATAGTTGGCACATATTTTTGTTTCTTAATTGTCTTCTTTTTAATTTCTTTAATTAATTTCTTTAATTTTCCTATTTTCCTTCACAGTTGATCACTGTGAAGATGTGTTAAGATGTATTCCTTTTATAGTCAACTCTGTCTCAGCTGTATTCTATGTATATGGTCTACATATTATCTTTAAATATCTTTTTTTTTTTCATTTTCTTTCATAAAATAAGGTAATAAGGGCAAATAGAATCAAGTTTTAAGTCATATGGAAAAAGAGTGTCAAACAAAGATGGCAGGCTGTACTGCTGGCTGGCAGGAGGCTCGGTACAGGAGTTCAACTTGATCATTCACCAGATACCAGTGTTTACCATGAGAGAGTACTGGTAGTTCAATGGTTGACCTTATCATGAAAATAAATGACTGCTTATCATGTTTTCTTTTTCTTTTTGGAGATCCTCCATTATGGTGGTTTGGAACCGTATGGACCCCAGAAAACCATGTTCTTAAAGCCAATCCTTTCCTGGGGCTGTGAACCCATTGTATGTAGGACCTTTTGATGAGTTTACTTCAGTTAAGGAGTGGCCCAGGGTGGGTCTTAATCCTCGTATTGGAGTCCTTTATAAACAGGTGAACACAGAGAAAGAGAGAAAAGGAGGAAAGCAAGAAGCTGAAAGCAACAAAACCCAGAAAAGAAAGAAGAGACCAGCAGATCTGCCGTGTGGTGGAGGAACTGAGGGTCTCTGGCATTCAGTCTTTGGGAAGAAACCATCACACTGATGGTGCCTTGATTTACACATTTTTCTCAGCCTCAATACTGTAAGTTAATAAGTTCCCATTGTTAAACCAACCCATTTCATGATATCTCCTTTCAGCAGCCTAGGAAACTAAAACACACATCCTGGTCTTATTTCTTGAAGCTAAGTAAATTCTCTTCCAGACAGTTTTTTTTTTTGCCCACATGTATACACATCCTTTTAAGGAAAAGATATCTTTCTTTTGTCTTTTCTGTGTCTTTCAATTCCATGTACAGGTGCAAAATCATCTCTAGTAATGGCTGGGGCAAAAAGCCACATAAATCCTGGAGTGAAATAAGACCTTAAATATTAGAGCAACAACCTCTAAAACCTTTCAAGTACCCAGATGGTTCTTTTCATCATGTCACAAATTTCCGTATTCCTCTTCAACCTTTTAATTTTACTCTGCTTTTCTTTAAGTGCCAACTTCCAACATAAATAAAAAGCTACCAATGATGTTTTATCATTGATCTCTTTTATTTTCCGGTATTACAATTGCATGGTCTTAAATTTGCTTTTAAAGAGCAAACTTTTAAGTCTTAAGTGATAACATGGCTTAAAAGAGCCTTTTGTTTGAGAGCCTGGGAACTAAGCATCATCTCTTACAATGTTTCTGTGTAAAAATATACTCCAACTCCTGAAATAATGAACATAGTGGGACTTCCTGTGCTAATTTTATGAAAATTGTAGCCTATTTAACTTATACAGGGATATAATATTTGTTGATAGTTTTAATAATAATAATGGTTATTTATTGAATGTTTTTTATGTTCTAGGTACTATCATAAGACATTTATATGCAGTGACTCATTTAATCCCCACCACAACACTCTGAAGTAGGTATCTTGTATTATCTCATTTTACAGACAGGGATACTGCAACAGAGAGATTAAGTCACTTAAAGAAGCTCACAAAGCTATTAAGTTGCAAAATAGTTTGACTTTAAGTCCACTGTGCTTGACTGCCCCTTTACAGAGTTTATTTTGTAACAAGTTTATTTTGAAATCCTGGTTAACTGCTGAGATTCATATTAAGGCTATCCTTGAAGGCAGGCACCAAATTGTAGTCTATATTTTTGTTTCTCTCGTAATGTCTACCCCTAACAGATTCTCGGTAGTTGGCTGTTGAAATTATAGGAGCTAGTTGGCAATACCTCTGTCTGATAATTATAATTATACATCATACTCAAGGTTTCTATGGTCCTATATGCTCCTGGGAGACATGCCTTAGAAACTGTGAGAAATGTCAGAGCCATAAATGTTGATTTAACCAGAAGAGCTGGGAGGTGGCTTGGAGCACGTGCTCAGGGTGAGACAGCCCATGCAGCCCGTGTGGGGCTAGGCCAGGCCACCTTGTGCCCGAGCAGCAGCTGCATTCACCCAGCAGCCTTCATATCCATGTTCTAAAACCTTGGGTTCTACTTTCCTATCGCTGCCAAATTGGTGGGGCCAGGCACAGTGGGCATATTGTGAATTCTTGTTAAAATAGCCTAACAAAAATAGTGGAGCAAAGTTCTTGGAATCTTTCACTACAGGATGGGATGTTCCTGGGCACTGTCTCAAATGTGTGGGGTTATACTCATTTCCTCCCTGGCGTGCTCAAGGCATTATTTGTTGAAGCCAGAAGCTGTGTAAGCAGTCTCTTGAAGGAGAGCAAATCTGATAAAACTAGAGGCTGTGAGAGGTAAGAGTACAAGGAGCACAGTATAGAAAAGGAAGTCTTTAGAGTTGGTCGGGCCTGGATTGGAATCCAAGTTCGACCACTTCTATGTCTGTGTCAATTTAAGCAAGTTCCTTAAACTCTTTGGCTTCAGTTCCCACATATTGTATTAAATGGGAAAAATAATTTCTGCTTCACAAGGCTTTTGTGAGAATTAAAGGAGATAATGTGAATAAAAAGCTGTACAGTAGCACTCATTAAATATTATTCTACTTCCTCCTGAATTCCCTTCCTGTGCTTCTGGCTTATGAGAAAATAATTAGGTAGAAACAGGCTGGAATCTGGGAGGGGAAGATAAACTAAACTTTCCTATATTACCTTTTTATATGGTTAAAAATTTTTGCACTGCAAACATAAGTATCACTTTAAGGACCTTTGAGACATTAATGATGTTTTTTCTTTTACCTCCTGAGCTCACTGTAGGCTGAAGGATGGAGATACACTTTGTGAAATGCTGCCCAATCCCTTTCTCAGAAGCAGTCATGACTCAAAAGGAAGAACTCTAGAGATCTTCAGATGGGTAGAGAGAATTCATATATTAGATAAGAGTTAGCATGGGTGACATTAAAGCTTCATTTCCATCCTAACGGTCCGTGATTCTAGAAAAAAGTTAACGGACACAGCATTTTCCCCCTGAGTGTCAGTTTCCTCTTCTGCACAGGTTGCTATGCAGATTAAAGTACTTTATATAAAGATTAAATTACTTTATATCACACAAGTGATACCGGGTTGTTAATGCGTCACTTGCTCTTAACAATAGTACATCCAAGTCTGTATGATGGAGACAAGGAAAGTTGTTGAAAATAACTGGGTTATCTTTCCATCTTTTTATCAAGTATAATTTTAATACACAGGGGTTTGTGCTTGGTGATGAGAAAGCTTTTCTCCCACCATCCTTACTTTGTGTGCTTTATTTTTAAAGGCCCGTTAACATGTTGACAACTACTGAAATGCTGTTTTCATTTTGTTTCTCCTTTGATCACACCTACCGTAACTCCCATTTAAAATTCTTAATGGAATCCAAACTTCTAAGCCTGGCAATCAGGACCTTCTACCCACTGGTCCCAAACTATCCCTCTGATTTCATCTCCCAGTCCCTTCCTCCCGTGAGTTCTCCTCGCCAGCTGGACGGGGCTCTTTATTCTCTCCTGAACAGTCGTGTAAATTTTTGCCTTTGACTCTGTGCTTGAAATATCTTTCTCCTTTCACATTGCTGAGCCTGAATCCTTAGTGGTAAGGCCGTATAGCTTAGTGGTTAAGCCCACAGACCTGGAACCAGACTGGCTGGCGGTGTCAACCCAGGTACACTGCTAATTACTGATGAGACCTTGGGCTGCTGCCTTCACTTCCTTGTGCCTCTGTTTCTTTGCCTGTAAAACAGAAGTCACACCAGTATCTGTATTCTAGGCTTATTTTAAAGTTTAAAACAGAGAATTTATGTAATTATGTCCCTAGTGGATCACAAATGTTCAATAAATGCTAGCGGTCATTGTTTAACTTTGCCTTTTCTGACCTGAGCCTTTTCTGACACCCAGTTTCACGATACCGACTCCTTTATCTAAACTCATATGTTTTCCCTGTCACTTCTTTGGCACAAATTCATTCCACAAATATTTATTGAGTGCCTACTGTGTGTCACATGATGTTGTCAGTGCTGTAAACAAAACAAGGTCCCCATCTTCATGGAGCTTATATTCTAGCAGGGGGAGATAGATAGTGGACTATTAAATAAGTAAAGCATATGGTATGTCAGATGGCAATAAAGGCGATGGAAAAACATTACACAGGAGATTGGGAATGCCAGGACAGGCACGGCAGTGTTGTTATTTTATATAGGGTGATCAGGGAGGCTCTTGTGAGCAGAAACCCGAAGGAAACACTGGCAAGCCATAGATATCTGGGGTAAGAGTAAAAGGACAGCAATGCAAAGCTTGCTTAGCTTCTTGGAAGAGCACCAAGAGGTCAGGGTGACTAAAGCCTCACAAGAGCAAGGGAAAAGTGTTGGAGACGAGATCAGAGAGGCAGTGAGGGCCCTGAAGGTCATTGAAAAGACTTTGGCTTTGTTCCTGAGAACAGAAATGGTTTGTGCATAAGTGTCTTTTTCCCCTGGGTACTATCTCCATCAGTTGCACTATACCTTCCATTTCCACTGCAAGCTCTTTAAAAAGTTGTGGTAATATATTTTTCATTCTGCCCCACACTGGTGTGCTGAAACTGCCCTTGCCAAGGTCTCTGTGGACACTTGAAGCACTTACGTTACTTTGCCTTTCTACAGCGTTTGGAACTGTTAACTCTTTCTCCTTAGTTCTAGGGCACAACTCTTTCCTGATTTTCTTCCCACCTATTATAGGTTGAATTGTGCTCCCCAAAAAGATATGTGGAAGTCCTAATTCCCAGCACCTCAGAATTTGACCTTATTAGAAAATAGGGTTGTTGCAGATGGAATTAGTTAAATTAAGATGAGGTCAAACTGGAATCCGGCAGGCCCCAATCCAATATGACCGGTCTCCTTATGAAAAGAGAAGACACGACAGGGACAGGACGAAGGAGGCCCTGTGACGATGGAGGCAGCAGTTGAAGTGCTGCCGCTGCCAGCCAAGGCACGCCAAGGATGGCCGGCAAACCGCCAGAAACTAGGAAGAGGCAAGGAAGGATTCTCCTTACAGCTTTCGGGGGAAGCATGGCCCTGCCGACACCTTGATTTCAGACTCCTAGCTTCCAGAACTGTGAGACAATGCATTTCTGTTTAAACCACCCAGGTTGTGGTATTCTGTGACAGCAGCCCAAGGAAACTGAGTCACGACCTTTCTGTCCTTCCTTTTGTCGCCCTGTGTCAGTTAGGATGGGTTTTGGCTGCTCAGCAATGTCATCGAGGATCCAAGCTCTTTCCCTCTGACCCAGTTCCCAGGCAGGTGACTCCCTCCTTGGGCACACGTGGTGCTGAAACCCCAGGTAGGTAATATGGTATCTACTGCGATTGTATCCCATACATTTCATGCCATCTTATCCAAAAGGCCTGCTCTGATCACCCTAGATAAAACTCAACTCTTTATTCCCTATTTTCCATACTGTGCTTTCACTTCTTAGGAATTATCAATGTCTGACTACTATCTTTATTTATTATCTGTCCCCTGCTACTAGAGAGTAATGTTCTTGAGAGCAAGGATTCTGTTCTCTGCTGTGTCCCCTGCTAAGCTTTGGCACATGGGAAGCAATCAGGTGATGCTTGCTGAAGTAACACATGAATCTCATCTCCCAGGATTGGGTCACACGCCACCCTTAGTCCCACGACTGGCACAGGGAGAAGGGATTGCCGTTACTGGTTTCTGCCAGTCACGATCCCCGCTCAGAGCTGAGTACGTGGCTACCCAAAATTAACGAAGGGAGAATGGCTATCAGGTGGGCAGCCAACTGTGCCACACAACTTTGGCCAGTTTTTTCTCCCTCTACCTTTTCATTCAGTGTTAGCATTCCTCAGCATTCCTTCCTTGGCATTTTTCTCTTTACACCACAAACATTTCTCTTGGGTGACTCCATCTACTCCCTGCTGTCACTTTTAGGCTGATGATGCCCAGATGTATACCTCTAACCAAATCTCTCTCTTGGGCTCTAGACCTATACTGGGTGACCAGCTGACCTGGTTTTCCCGGGACTCTCCTAGTTTTAATACTAAAAGTCCCACATCTCAGGAAAGCCCTAAGTCCCAGGCAAACTGGTCATCCCGCATTTGACTGTCTATACAACATCCGACCCAGAATTTTCTTGAACTCCAGAGATATCTACAGCTGCCTCTAGAATTTCCCACTATTCCATAGATCCATAGTCGCCTCAAACTCAATATGAACTGAACTTACCATCTTCTGCCCAAAATATATTCCTTTCCTTGTACTTCTTTAATTAGGAGGATTTTACCACCATTATTACAGTTCTTCATTATCAGAAATCTGGTTATCTCTTGCTTTGGTTTGCTAAAGCTGCTGGAATGCAATATTCCAGAAATGAGTTGGCTTTTACTATGGGTATTTATTAACTTACAATTTACAGTTCTTTGGCCATGAAAATGTCCAACTCAAGGCTTCAACAGGATGATACCCGGACTCTGCTGGCATCTGGGAAACCTTTCACACAGGAAGGCACATGGCTGGTGTCTGCTGGTCTTTCTCTCCCAGGTTTCATTGCTTTGAGCTTCTGGCTACAGTGGCTTCCTCTGTGTTTCCTGTGGGTCCTCTCTTAGCCTCTCTGGGGCTTTTCTCTGTGAGCTTGTCTTAAATTCATCTCTCAGCTCTCTGGGCTTCTGTCTTTTATCCGTTCATGATGGCCTCCAGTAAAAGGATTAAGACTCACCTTGAAAGGGGTGGGCACATCTCAATTGAAACAACCTAACCAAGAGGTCCCACCCACAATAGGTCTACACCCACAGGAATGGATTAAAACACAGCCTTTTCTGGGGTACATAACAGCTTCAAACTAGCACAGCTATCATCAAAGGAAAAAGTCTACAGTGCTCTTTGCCTTAGTTCTCTGCAAACTTTTTTGGATTGTACCAAAACCTGAGGTGGCTCATTGGAATGTGTCTAATTCCGAGTAAAACATCTCTGTGTCTCTTGAATCTGTTCCTTCCTCTCCGTTTCTGCTGTGATCTTAATCAAGATCAACATTTCTGCTGTTGATATTGATACTGCCTCTTGCCTGGTCTCCCTGACTGTAGTCACACACCTTCCTCCCAGACCTCAATTCATTCTGCCTACTTTCGAAATCTTATCTTAGTCCTCCCTGCTTAAAATCTTAGATGGTTCTCCTTCATGATACAAGTTCTATCTACCCCTTCATCTTTTTCTCCAAGCATTTGCTACTTGCTCTCTAGATCCAGCCTTATTGAACTATTTCAGTTCTTGGAACATGTCCTGTACTCTTATCACTCCATCTTTTCTCATCTCGGCTTAAGGCCCTTTTTCCCATTCCAGCTCAACTGACTACTAGTCATGTGTCATATTGCACAGTGGTTAGGGGTGTCAGTGGTTACAACTAGTTATGGCACCTCAGGTGTACCACTTCAGACCTGTGTGACCTTCCACAAGTCACTGAATTTCTTTGGAGCTCAGCTTCCTCATCTATAAAATGGGAACTCTATTTGTACCTACCACACAGGGTTGTAGGGAGGATTAAATGAGTTAGTAATCTCTCAATAATGTTAGGTATTATTACTACCAAGAATCAGTTTAGGCTCTACTTCTTTTCTCCAAAGCCTTTATAGAACTTCCTTCTCCAGCCCTGAGTTTGGATTAGGAAGACCTCCTCTCAGGTCTGCAGCCCTCAGAGGAGCTGAAGTATTGATCAAACTGTAATATAATGGGCCTCATACTACCTTTTTCCAGGAGGGGACGGGCTTCATTTAATTACCATGCAACTAGAGTGATAGACAAAAGGCTTATCTATATCTGGGGGTTTGGGGGCAATAGTGATTATTTAATTGGCTAAACCCATTAGAGACAAAGAGAGTTAGTCATTTTAGTTAACCTGTAACAGGGGTTTGGAGAACCCCAGCAATCTAGCCATTTCCCATTTCCTTTAGGAACCGGTGACACCTGTGAAGGGTGCTGGGGGTGGGGGGAATCTAGGGAGATAGATGAAAAGGCTTTATTCCTATCTGGGAGGTCTGGAGACCACAGATGAATGCTTATTCAAATCTGAGTGCAGACTTTACATTTACATACTGCTTCAGACTTTGTCTATCACTCTTGTTGCATGAATGTTAATTAAATGATTAACTCTCTTTGTCTCTGGGTATAAAAACCAGCCACCTTGGGGTAGACTGATTTGGGAAAACTCCCCTATTCCTCCCAATGGCAGCAGTGTAAATAAACCCTCTTTTCCTCCTCAGCCTGGTTCCGTGTGACTTCTATTGGCCGCGCCGAGCAACGAACGCACATTTGGGGAGTGCCCCTTCTACAGCTGCAGTTAATTTTTTTCCACATAAGGAGCGTTCCAACCCAGCTTTGCCCTAAGACCAAAGAGCACACCAGGCACAGAGGCAGACCTGGGTTTAATTGGGACTTACCGACAAGAGATAATGATCTCCTGGTTGCGGCTGGTGGTGGACCGTTAACCCCAAAGTGCCAAGCAGGGACTTATAAGGGTTTGTGACAACGGAGTTTCCTGCGAAATTTGGTTACAAGGAGGTCTCGCAAGTTTTGTTTGTTAACAGGGATTAGGGGAGGGAAGTTTTCATGCCCCGTAGGCTGCTGAGTGTGTCTCACAGTGGAGGAGGGGGCGGGGCCCTGGGTCCTCCCAAGGAATAATGAAACTTTCTAAAATCTCCCCTGGGGAATGCCTGGGGCCTTTTCAGAGTCAGTGCGAAAGGGATTAAGGTGCAGGTAAGGGGAACCCAGAAGTTTTTTGAGACCTGGAGGAGACAATTCAGAAATTAACCCTAAAGTCAAACGAATGAAAGAATGAAGAAATCTGGGAGCTGGAACAGAATCGAGCGGATTCAGATTGTGTTTGAGGGGCATCATCTGTCAAACTTCCCTGCTGGTCCAACCCCAAACTCCTAAATTTGCATCTCCAAGCCAGGGCCTGGGAATTAGAATGTGAGTGGCTTTTATCATCAGGGGAGTTTGGATTACGCTGTTTTCAGGCTGTGTGTGTAAACAAGTATGGCAGTTGGAGCTTTTAAGGTTACAAGTCATAGACTCAGTTCTGAAGACTCTGTACCTGCCTGTGGAGTGGGAAGTGTGAATCTGTAATTTAAAAAAGTCTTCTCAGGTGAATCTGCATTTTAACATGCTCCTCGGGTAATTGGTGTGCAGGTTTGCATCTGAGAAGCCCTGGCCTAGGGTACCTGAAGCTGCAAATGTTTTGATTCCCACTGTTTTGGTCTCTTCCAGAGGTGACACTAAGGCACATGGAATTAGGACCCCGCCAGCTACCCTCTTGTGTTCTGGGTAATATATTATTTGAAAAACAGTTTTTACAGCTGAGAAAATTGGAAACAGGCAAGAGTGAAGTGCTGCTGTGGAAAGAAAACTAAATTAGGATTGTGCCAGTTTGAATGTATTATGTCTCCCAAAACTCCATTATCTTTTTTTGTAATATTGTGTGGGCAGACGTCTTAGTGTTAATTAGATTGCAATTCTTTAAGTGTTTCCATGGAGATGTGACCCACCCAACTGTGGGTGATGATTCTGATTGGATAATTTCCATGGAGGTGTGGCCCTGCCCATCCAGCGTGGGCCTTGATTAGTTTACTAGAGCACTGTATAAGCTCAGACAGAAGCAGTGAGCTTGCTACAGCCAAGAGGGACACTTTGAAGAATGTATAGAAGCTGAGAGAGGAGCTGCAGATGAGAGAGAGTTTGAAGATGGCTGTTGAAAGCAGACTTTTGCTCTGGAGAAGCTAAGAGAGGACAAACATCCCAAGAGCAACTAAGAGTGACATTTTTGACGAACTGCAGCCTAGAGAGGAATGTCCTGGGAGAAATCCATTTTGAAACCAGAACTTTGGAGCAGATGCCAGCCACGTGCCTTCCCAGCTAACAGAGGTTTCCCGGACACCATTGGCCATCCTCCATTGAAGGTACCCGATTGTTGATGCATTACCTTGGACACTTAATGGCCTTAAGACTGTAACTGTGTAACCAGATAAACCCTCTTTTATAAAAGCCAATCCATTCTGGCAGCATTAGCAAACTAAAACGGGATTAAGCGAGTTTGGGCTTCAGAGTTAAGGGGTTGCAATCTGGCTAAAAGGGGGTGTTGGAGAACTTGTCTTGAAACTGCATTTGCAAACGATTTTTCCTCGGATTGAATCTTTATTTGAGGCTGCTAGGAGAGGAAGTGTTCATGGCCAAACACACTTTGGCTGCCTTTGGGGTGTCAAAGAAAAAACTGCACTGGACAATGTGAAACAGGTGAGGATGACTTTATTCCTAGCTTCCACAGTATAGTAGAAAGTAGAACTCAGCTCCATTGAAACCAAGGACAGTGAGCTTCTTAAGGGCTGGGAGTGGGTTGAGGAAGTGGGGGAGGGGAGGAGGGTTGATCACTGGAATGCAGGGAGGGATTTACTGAGGTTGCAATTGGAACTCTTCCTTCAGAATGTTTTTCTTTGCAGTAAACTACTTGTAGTCTATTGGGGGCTGGGGGTGGGGGTGGGGGAGAATAAGGAGCTATCTAGTTAGGAGCCTCCCAGGTGCCTAGAGAGTCTAAAGACCAGAGTAAGAGGGAAGTCAGGGGCCTGGAGTCAGGGAGAAGCCTTCTGAAGTTTAGTTGAGCTTAAGGGAAACTGAGGCTGTCTTGGTTAGAGGACTTCACTGCTCTTGGGCAGACCACTTTATCTTACTAGATCTTAATTTTTACTTCTGTAAAAAAGGAGGACTTTAACAAGGGACAAGGTCCCTTTCAACGTTAAGATATTTTTTTAACTGGAAACAGAGGACCTTCTTTTTCTGTACTGAAAATGGAAGACAAGTTCACTTGCAATGTTTCGTTAGTAATACCACTTTTATTTAAAGTAAATCTTGCTGGCTTCTGAATTCCAACAGCTCTCTCATGCACTGCTCTAGAACTCTGTATGACAGCATATCAGTAATGTAGTTAAGGAATTTCTAACCACTTCATGATCTCCAGGAAGAACATAACTGGTAGGAATGTTAAAATGGTACATCCATTTTGGAAAACTGTTTGGCAGTTTCTTTGTAAAGTTAAACATGTACTTACCCTATGACGCAGCAATTCTACGCTTAGGTACAACCCAAGAGTTGTACCAAAATGCTCATAGCAGCTTTATAGTTTTATCTGTAATGGCCCCAAACTGGAAACAACCAAAATGTCAACAAACAGGAAAATAGATAAGCAAATTGAAGCATGTTCCTACAATGGAACACTACTGAACAATAAAAAGGAGTGAATCACCAATACATGCAAGAACAAGGGTGAATCTCAAAAACTATTTTGGAGCAAAAGAAGCCAGGTACAAAGGAGTTCATACTGTGTAATTCTATTTATATGAAACTCTAGAATGTGTAAAGTAATCTATGGAGATAGAAATCAAAACAGTGGTTACCTGGAGTTGGGAGTGGTTGGGCGAGACTGACTGGGAAGGGGCAGGAGGGGACTTTCTGGGGTGATGGGACTATTCTGTAGCTTGGTAGGTGTGGCTTACCTGGGTGTATACATTCATCAAAATTCATCAAACTGTTTGCTTAAGATTTGTGCTATTTTACTGTATGTAAATTGTACCTCAAACTTTTTTTTTTTTTTTTTAAGGAAAACAAATCTCTACCCTCATAGAAAGTCCCTGTACTCATGGGATGTTCAATAAGCAAAATAAGTGATGAGTGTCTATGGAGAAAAATGAAGCAGGGAAAACAAGGGTTGCAATTTTAGAAAGGGTGGTCAGGCAAAACCTCTTGAGTGGTATCATTTGTGCAAAGAGTTAAAGGAGGTGAGGCGTTAGCTGGGTATATATCTAAGAGAAGAATGTGCCTGATGTGTTTGTGGAACAGTAAGATGGTCCAGTGTGTTTGGAAAGGAGTAAAAAGGGAAAGTAGGAGGAGTTGAAATCAGAGAAGGGGCCCGATTCGGATTTCAATTGTTAACGGGAGATGGGGGACTACTGGAAGGTTTTGAGCTGCATTTGGGAGTCTTGGTGGCAGAGTCCCCTTAGTTTGATCCATGTCAAAGATAAATCTCAGGTATCATCTGATGCATAAGTAGTTTTATTCAAGCAGCACTCTTATGAGAGTAACAGCAGGCATGTTCTGGGGTTGTGGGCAGCTTATGGTCAGGAATCATGCAACCACTGACTAGAGGGGTCTCTGTCCGGAGACAACTCTCACAATCTGGGGAGTCTTTTCCCCATCTTATACCTGCATTCAGCCCAGGTCAATTACCAGGTGTTTCTTTTCATAATGGGTGTCTTAAGCTATGCTTGTAATGGTCAGCCTTATTTTAAGGTTTCTGAAAGTTGTATCTGTGCTGAGGTGGCCTAAGCCAATGAAATCCCCTTGCCAGGGTTGCATCATACTCTTAAGTGACACACAGTGTCTATGGAGCGAGTTGCTATATGGTGCCTTGTGGGAACACAGGTTCAGGCACAACAGAAACCTTCAGCAAATGACTGCTTTATTACTTATACAGCCCAAAGTGTCCAAAAGAGCAGGGGAAGAGGTCCCATCATGGCCAGTCCCCTGGGGAGGTCAACTGCTCAGGTCAGCATCAGTGGATACCCCACTTGGCATCAGAGAAGAGAGACCAGTCTATGCTGTTTGAATATGGTGTTTATCCACCCTGGGGGAGGGGCCCTGCCACCTGGATTAGCATCTTCTGGGGCTGCTTTTTCCTGGCTCCTGGTTTAGTGTCTGGTTGAGCCTTTTCCTTGGACTTAACATCTCCCCAGGTTGTGGAATGATCGCACAATAGAAGAGGAGGAGAGGGGGAGGTGAGGAGGAGGCGAGGGTGGGCCCTGGCGGCTGAGCGTGTGTCTGTGACTTCCCCAGCAGTGTCAGTGCTGCAAGCTGCTTTACTGGGCCTATTGACTATTAATTTTATAGCCATAATGTATCCTCAGAGTACACGACATGAGTGGAGGCTCATGTGATCTGACTTCATTTTTGAAGGATCACTCCGGCTTCCCTGTTGTGAATAGACAAAAAGGGAACAAGGGTTGTTGGGGGATAGTTAGGAGACTATGTAGAAGGGGCACTTGCCAAATATGGGTTCCTCCCTCTGGAGACAGGGGAAGCTTTCCCAAATCTGCCTTCCCAAAGTGTTTCTTCAGTTGGTTTTTATGCAGGTTCAGAGACAGAGAGAGATAATCATTTAATTAACATGCAACAAGAGTGATAGACAAAAGCTTATCTATATCTGGGAAGTTTAGGGCAGTCTCCTAGTGATTCTTTAATTGGCTAAACCCATTAGAGACAAAGAGAGTTAATTATTTTAGTTAACATTTAACAGATTTGGAGAACTTCAGTAATTTACTTATTTTCTGTTTTCTTCAGGAACTCAGTGACACCTGGGAAAGGTGCTTTCAGGTGCCTAGGGAGATAGATGAAAAGGCTTTATTCATATCTGTGTGCAGACTTTACATTTCAATACTGCTCCTTTGTGAGAATAAGAGCTTCCATTATAGCCTGTTTCCAGCTTTGAAGGTTACATTTTAAGGCTACTTTACAATTTCCTGCTTGCTTACAGTTTTAAGATTATATTTAAAAAGTCACTGTTACACTATTGGAATAATCCATGGCTAGACGTGCTGGTGGCTTATGCTAGAGGGAAGCAGTGGAGACGGTGAGAGGTAATCAGGTTCTGGATGTATTTTGAAGGCGCAGCACACAGGATTTGCCAGTGGATTGGTTGTGGGGTATATGTGTGTGCGAGAGAAGGGGGGAAAGAGATCAAGGATGACACCAAATCAAACTTCATGCCTTAACTATTACTAGTGATAAATATTTCCACCCTACTTCACAATTAAATAAGCATGCCAGTGTGTGGCGACAGTGTCGGTAAGAATCTTTGCTCTTTGTAACTACTAAGGCCATTTCAGTTCCAGTTTTGCATTTTAATCATTTCAGCCCAAAGAAACGCTTGGCCATTGTTAAGCTAAATTACCACTAGATGGCACCAAAGTCATTTTAGTGGCGATTTCTTGGCTTCTCTGCGAGAGAGCTATCCCTTTTATAGCAAACTGGTCTTTAAGGACCCCTTCAGAAAGAGCTTGAGCTTTCTTATTCATTGACTTGTGCTTGCAAGTTTACCTAGTGACCTACTGAAGGAGTAGCAACTGCGAACTGCATCTAAGGAACTGAGAAGAGGAGACCTCTAAATTCACACAGTTCTGGGGCCACAGATTTGTTGTGAGGACAGTTTGGTGGAAAGAGAAGTTGGAAGGAAGGTAAAGCTCTGGAAAACCCCAGACATCAACTCCTCCATAATGAAGTCTGGGGAGAAACACATTTTGGAGAGAAACCCATTCTGGGGTTGCTTGGGGACAATTTTGCTTTGCATCTTGAGGCTGATTTGTAAAACTGAACTGAAGTGGCAATATTTTATTAGAAATATATTTACAAGTTTATTGAGAATTAATATTAATAACATTTGAAAACTACATGCCATATTTATAAGTAATAATGTGGGATATCATAAAAACTTGAATCTCAAATAGTGTAACCATGTTGACCACAAATAGATGTAAATAAATTGAGAAAAACATGTTTTTGCAGCAAGTAATAACCAGATATTTGTGCAAAGAAATGATATGGAGTGACTTAATGCCAGACAAATTGGCACTCCTTATGAAGATCCAGAGAAAATAAAAATCCAGCAAGCGTCATGTTGAGGCTGATAGAACTCAGTGCCCATGCTGCAGTTTGCTGCTGTTCTTGCTGACACTGTGTGGTCAGATCAGTGCCTCGCGCTGGTGGCTCTGAATCCTTCACTAACAGTGCAGTGAGTTTGCTCAGTTTGCTCATGAAAAGATATTCACCTGTAGTGCAATGGCTCTCGGGCCAGGGACTTTGAAGATTCTGTTAGTCTCCACCTTTAAATGTATTCTGTGCCCTGACCTGGTTACTGGGCATTGGTCATATTGGAAGCTGCAATTAAGTGAGCAAATAGATTGCATTGAACATTCAAACTCAAGTGGTATGGAACCTGCTTTCAAATGATAAGTCTACTTTCAATTTCCATCTGCTGTCAGTTTGTTAAAACTACTACATTTACATGACAAATATTCCACTCCAAAAAATGAGAGGCTATTTTTTTTCTCATTGTTCCAGATAATTCCATTAGCTAATTGCACTGAGAAAAAACAAAGACATAAAGGTCCTACTTTTAATTACCTGAATTGTGTAAAATCAGAAGAACAATGCAACAATTTGCATTTTAAATGAGACACATTTTGGACAGACACTTTACCAAAGAATATATATGTGTGGCAAATAAGCACATGAAAAGATGCTTAACATCATTAGCCAATGGGAAATGCAAATTAAAAGCACAATAAGATACCACTATATATAGGATAGAATGTCTAAAATGGAAAGGACTGTCAATACCAAGTGTTGGTGAGGATGTGGAGCAACTGGAACTCTCAGACACTGCTGGTGGGAATGTAAAATTATATGACAACTTTGGAAACAGTTTGCAGTTAATCATACAGCTAACATATGATCCAGCCATTCCACTCCTAGGTATTTACCCAGTAGAAAAGAAAGCATATGTTCATACAAAGACTGGTACAGAGAGACTGATAACAGCTTTATTTGTAATAGCCAAAAACTAGAAACAGCCTAAATGTGCATTAACAGGTAAATGGATAAACACATTTTATATATGCATACAATGGAACACTACTTGGTAATAAAATGGAGTGACCTATTGATACAGAAAACAACATGGGTGAATTGTAAAATACCTATGTTAAATGAAAGAAGTGAGACAAAAAATAAATACTCTATGATTGAATTTATATAAAAATCTAGAAAATGCAAACTTGTCTATAGTGACAGAAAGCAGACAAATTTGAACACGAAATAAGCATTTTTACTTGCACTTGCAAGAGATACCAGATATTATGAACTGGCTCAATGAATAAAAATGCAGGCAGATATTTAAAGGCAAAAGTCATGTCAGAAGACTGCTCCAATTGTTATCAGATAGTTGACAATTCCATTCCCCCTTCCCCCACCCAAATTCATATCCACCTAGAACCTCAGAATGCAACCTTATCTGGGAATAAGGTCTTGACAGACGTATTTAGTTAAGACAAGATCATACTGGATTAAGGTGGGCCCTGCATCCAATGGCTGGTGTCCCTATAAGGAGAGGGAGATTCAGAGACAGACAGACAGAAGGAGGCCAGGAAGACAGAGGCAGAGACTGGAGTTATGCTGCTACAAGCCAAAAATGCCAAGGAACACCAAAGATTCCCAGCAATGGCCAGAAGCTGGAAGAGGTAAGGAAGGATTCTTCCCTGGAGCCTTCAGAAGCAGCATGATCCTGCCAGTAGTTTGATTTTGGACTTTTGGCCTCCAGAATTGTGAAAAAAATAAATTTCCATTGTTTTAAGCCACTAACTTAGTGGCAAGTTGTTACATCAGCCTAGGAAACTAATACAACCACCGTCAACATCAAACAACATTGGAAAAGAAAATCCAGAAATCCAGTCCCTGTTTTTCATGGCTTATCTGGGGCTATAGGACTGTAATTCCTTTTCTGAACTGTGGAATGCAAGGTTCAGAAAAATCATTTAAGCTGCAGTATAGAGAATAGGAATCTTGTTGGGCCTTATGATGACTTCATAAGGCCCAACTGAGGGAATGGCAGGAGAGAGGGAGAGAAGTAGACACATCTGAAAACTATTAAGGAGGGGCGAACACATGCAGCAATTCCCTTAGCCTAGTTCCAGGTTTTGGATAAGGTGTCTTAGCAATATGTAAATACATTTCAGTGAGGACCCTCAAGATTTTCACCAGAACCCCTCTTTTGCAGAAATGTTGGGGTCTCTCCATTTTCTGGCTTGGGCAACTGTTGTGATATTCATGCTTTCATCTAGGTTAGAGAACACAGAAGCTAGTTAAACACATTTCTTAGACAAATTGATCTTGAACTTGTATGAGGTTTTATTGCTACGAAAGGAACCAGAGAAGGTATGGAAATGAGAGGTTATTGTACTTGAGAAAACAGGATTACATCAGAAACTAAGTTTTTAAAAAGTAAACAGCTAGCAAGATAAAGAAACAGTTTTATTCATGAGCATTGTTAAGTAAAATAAATTGGCTCCCTGCCTTGGCAGTGCTGGGAATGACCCCCTTTCTGAGAGGTGAAAGGAAATTTTGTCAAAAGCTAGAAATAAAAGTAGGAATTTGTTTTATAAGAGTTGGGAAATTTTCAGTGAATATGTCTTCTATTACTCTTTCTGCCCCTTTTCCCCTCTCTTCTCCTTGTGGGATACTCATAACACGTATATTTGTGCGTTTCATGTTGTCACTCAGCTCCCTAAGACCCTGCTCATATTTTTCCATTTTTTTCACCATCTGTTCTTTTGTGTGTATGAATTCGAATGACCTGTATTCCAGTTCACTGATCCTTTCTTCTGCCTGTTCAAATCTACTGTTGTGTCCCTCCATTGTGTTTTTCATCTCCTCCATTGTGGCCTTCATTCCCATGAGTTCTGCCATTTGTTTTTTTAAGTTTATGAATTCTTCTTTATGGTCAGCCAGTGTCTTCTTTATATCCTTCAGCTCTTTTGCTATATCTTCCTTCATTTCATCAAATTTATTTAGCATTAGTTGCCTCCACTCCTGTGTCTCAGCTGAGCTATTAGTTTGTTCCTTTGGCTGGTCCATGTTTTCGTGTTTCCTGGTATGGCTTGTTATCTTAAGTTGTCTAGGCATCTGATTCTCTTGATTAGTTTATTTTGGAGCTTATGTTCTGTCTTTTACCTAGTGGTTTTCTTGTTGGTTGGCTTTGTTTCCTGGCCTCTGTTATTCAGTTCAACTTGTTCTAGACCTCTAACTTAGGTTCTATTTAGTTGATCAGAATTTTTCCCCTCTTGTTTTTTCTGTTTCTTGCTTTGCCTCTATGTAACTTTTTTGTGAGTGGGTCTCCTCAGATATGGTCGACGCTAGTCAGATTTTCCCAGTCTAGTGAGGCCCAGGTCTCATTGGGAGGGTATGGAGTTTTCCTGAGAATGAGACCCTCCTATGAGGCCTTTAGAATTGGTGCTTTTCCTCTCCTGTCCAGCAGGTGGCGCTTGCCAGCCCGCAGCTCCCCCACCAGTGTAAGGAGGTATGGAGCCTTTAGTTCTCCTGGTGACTCTGATCCTGTCAGGGGCGTGGCTGACTGAAGCCAGAATCTGAATTCCAGCCCCTGGGGTCTGACTTCCCAGAAGGAGGACTGCCAGTTGAGCTGGGCCTCCCTCCACTCTCCCAATCCTCAGAACTCCAGTTGTCTCTCAGGGGCACTATTCCCTTCTCCTCTCTCCTCTTTGGGGCCTCTCCAGGTAGATTCCTTGGTCAGCCTGAGTTGCCAATTAAAGACAGGGCTGGAGGCCTTCAGTAGTGAATACGGAATTCAAAGACACTGTGGGTACTCTGCCTCCCCTCAAGCCCAGCCTAGTCCCTCAACTTGGGCTTTCCGATAGAAAACAACCACATATATTACTTTTAGATTTAAAAAAAAAAAAAAAAAAAAGTAGAAAAGAAATCAAGAAAAAGAAAAAAGGAAAAAAAAAAGGAGTCTCTTTTAAACGTCTTTCCCCAGCCTGGAAGTTTTGTCTGTGTCAGAATAGAGCATTTAAAGATATGCTTTGGGCTATAGTCTGATAATTACTCTCCAACGGCTTTAGTTCCACCCCTGCCTGGGGCTATTGAAATGCAAAAAGATAAAGGATCAGTGAGAAGCCAGAAGGGACAAACTGTAAGGGAAAAAAAAAAATGGCTTTTTTGGAGTCTGGGAATGGGTGCCCGCTTTTACGTGCCCCCACTTCTTGGAGCCCAGCCCTTCTTTAGCACCCCAGCTCCCAAAGTTAGTTAATTAATTTGTTAATTAATTCTGCAGTTGAGGCTGGGTTGAGCCTCCCTTCTTGCCCTCAGCAGATTGCTCTTTTTTTGTGTGTTTTTTTTCCCCCCTTTCAGGGAGCCAGCAGCAAGACAGTCTGTGAGGTCTGGGTGGGGAGGGGCGCCAGACCCCTGGTCTGGGGAACTTACAATGTTCTCTGCGATCTCAGCTTTTCCTCCAATTCCAAACTTGCGTCCGATGTGTGACTGGTTACTGGAGACCCCGAAAACACTGTTTCATATAGTTCTTGGGTAATTGCCAGCTGCTCTAGGGGAGAGACGAAATTCTGCTCCTCACCACTCCTCCATCTTGCCCCGCCTCTCAGGAATTTGTTTTAAAAAAATGGAACATACTCTGCAAAAGTTGCAGTTTAAGCAACAATTGGAATAGGTTCGTTTCAGTCCAACAGAGATAACCTATCAGAAATAAAGTATATTACAATAATCAGTCCAATAGAGATAACCTATCAGAAATAACGGATTTATAATAATCAATCTATGATCATTCTCTGCTTTATGAAATCTTCCTTTATAATAAGGAATCCATATGTCAACCAATTACTGTAACATACCCTTTGGAAATTCCCTAATTGCCTTTATAAGCCAATGTATCTTACCAACCATTTGAGATTTTTACTTAGGTTTGAGATCTCCATGTTCAAACAGTTTCTCTTTCAATAAACCCATCATTTTGATTATTACTGGTGATTCCGTTTATTTTGACAGCATACAACGTCATATTGGTTATTACAGAGGATTTCTAGGGTGGAATACTTGGAAACGTCAGGTGTGTTGTCCATCAATTAGGAATAAATATGCCATTCATCCACGATGCAAATTATAAGCATTTATCTGGGACTGCTAAGTGGAATTACAAAGTTTTATTCCCCACAGTAGTGTTCTAGAGGTTCCAGTTTACATAGACAGCTTGAAACCTGTCAAAGGGAGAGCAGAAGCAAAGAGCCAAAGCGACAAGCTGTGATTTTGAACAGGCAGCATGCAGTTCACTTCTCAGACTGCAAACTAAGATGTAGAAGCGTGATTTGCCCGTTTATTAGTTTGGGGATTTTTTTTTCTTTGACATGCCAGAGCAGGGTTTAATTGTCAGGCGAGATTGTCAGTTAACTTTGGATTCTGTTAAGTTGAGGAGCCAGTGAACAGGAGTCTCCTTGGAAGATGGATCCAGAACTTGAGAGATATTGGTTGCAAATAGCTTTAGGTTGTGAACTTATGAAAATTATTATTAAAGGGAAGACATAGTATGATTTAATCGCGCTTGACTGTAAGCGCCATAAAGGGCTTACACTGTGTATATTTTGCTCTTTACTCTGCTCAGTGCCTAAAAGTATGCCTGGTACAAACTAGATGCTTCATAAGTAGATTCAGAATGAATTTTTAAAATTCAGAATTTGACAAAGTATTGCACGCGATTTAACGCTCCCCTATTTTCGGAGCGAGGTAACAGTAACAGCACCCTTTGGTTTTGCGCTTTCTGCCCCTTTAAGAAAGTGTTGGGAAGGAAAGAAAAGAAAGCGCTGCTGGGAAGGCAGAAGCAGGCGGAGCCGAGCGCGGAGCCACCAGCCGGCCCCGCCTCCTCCGCGCTGGTCTCCGCCTGGGGAAGCGGAAGCCGGAGGCGCCGAGGCAAAGAACGCGCGGAAACGAGTCGCTGAGCCGACTGCCTGCCTGCCTTGCTTTGCTTTAAGATCTGCGGTCTTAGCGGAGCCAGGTAAGGAGAAAAGGAGGACCGTGCCTGCCCTTCTAAGATCGTTTGTAACGTGGTCACTAACATTTTGGAGCCTACCCTGTTTATCCTGCCTTTTCCCTTATCGATTAGTACATGTACCATGTGTCCAGTATGTAATCACGCACTTCATAACCGAGGGGAAGGCGTCAGTCCACGTGACATCTCCAAATCCAAAAGAGTTGATTTTTGTTCTGCTTTTTAATTTTTATTGTGGTAACCTATATCAACATAAAATTTCCTATTTTAACCACTTTCAAGTATACAATTCAGTGGTGTTAATTATATTCACAATGTTGTGCTACCATCATGCCATGGGCTGCTTGATTTTTAAATCTTAGCCTTGAATGATTCAAGGGATAACCCAGTGCTGCTTAACAGAGTTAATCTAATGGGCTATCAGGCTGTTAGAGACCCCTGGGATCCTACTGTCTTGGTATCCCCGGGGCATGGGATGGCTAACAGCCTCACAAAGTTTACAGTTGGCAACTGTAGACCTGCATGGCCTATCATGTATTTTTGGCCTGCCCTGTGTTTTGACATTTGAGTTAGTTGCTACTGTTTAAAACGTGGGCACTTAAACATAAATATCTGGATTTTGGGGTTATCTTAAGAAATTGGGAGATCTGGGCTTGTTCAGAAACAGCCTCCAGTTTGCCACAGCCCCTCTGTTACCACCAGCCTGCCTCCCTCCCTCACCTCACCAGTCTGGCCCCTTGTAGGCATTTGAGTTTTTGACACTAGGTCCTAGTGGATGGGAGACTGTGCAGAACAGATCAGAGGCCCCAAACAACTGGGAGTATAATTTCAGTGTTTCAGCTGCTCCTCGTTTTTGTCATGGTATTTTCCTATTGCTGCAAGTCTTGAGAGCCTATGCCAAATCATCAGAGAGCTTTATAGAAAGAGGTCTGGGAGTCGCTATCTTAAGCCTTTTATTACAATTAAATCCTTAAAGTTTTGTGTTTTTCAAAGGAAAGAAAATCAGAATCTTGATTATATCGATGTTTTATGACAAAAGCCTTTGACATAGTGTGTCCTTAGTACACTCTAAGAGAGTATACGCCTCAGAGACGATTATGTTTGTTTAAAACAACCTTTTTGCTGGACTCCATAAAGGCAAGAACTGTGTTTGCCTTGAACTGCTCTATCCTATGTCTAGAATGTAAGTTTCCGGAGGACAGGGACTACTGTTTATTTTGTTTACAGTTGCCAGGCACAGTGCTTCTTAAAGGTAGGTTAAATATATGAAAGAACTCTAAAAGTATGCATTATTTTATGCAATGACATGTTCCTGAAGATTTCTCTCAGAAATCAAATGTTCGTAAATTTGTTGTTCTAAATTTTAAAAGACTGGATTTTCCTCAAGTTGATGCACCAAAGCTTTCATCTGAAATGAACTTGCACTTGTGAATTGTCAGATATAGAGTCTACATTGTAATGATTCCTTATTATGTAATAGGATCTGGAAATGTCAGTCGGTCTTGGAGTTTTCAGTATTATTTCTGTTTCTAGAGACCAGGGATTCAGCTGAGGTCAAGTTGGGAGCCAGACCCTGTTCTTTCCCCATGGGGAGCAACCCTTATCAACGGCAACACGTGTCCTGGAAAAAGCCTGATGGCTTTGAGCCTGGGTTGGAAAGTATTCGTACTATTTCCCGCAAACTGCTGTAGTTTCCTTCCAAAGACTGTGAGAAGCAGTGGTCTTTCCTTGTTTCCTTGGGGCCACTGCCCCTGGAGAGGAGCTGGAAGCTTTTTGGACTCTGAGATGAAAGCTTTCCTGGAAGAAAACACTGACGTCACCAGCAGTGGCAGCCTCACCCCTGAGATCCAGTTGCGGCTTTTGACCCCTAGATGCAGGTTCTGGTGGGAAAGAGCTGACCTGTGGCCCTACAGTGATCCTTACTGGGCAATCTACTGGCCAGGAGGCCAAGCCTTATCTAGGTACTGCCCTAAATAAAATGGGAACTTTTAAGGCTGCTGTGGCTCCTTTCTCTTTTTAGCCCCCTCTAACTTCCCATTCTTTCCTCCCTCCCCCCAAGAAAACCAGGACAAAATCCCAAATTCCTCCATTCCTTATTTAGACAGCTTCTCCATGGTATTTTGATTGTTGTTTTGTTACATAGTTTCTCCTTCTGCCTAAAGCTTATCAAGGTATTTTCCCCAAATGTAGTTTCTTCCCAAGAGAAATTCTAGGCTCAGTTATCAAGATCTTAGATAGCTATATATTATCCAGAAATCTCACACTCACGGTTCATAGGGTATGCCCAGTGCAGAGTTCCCAATGTCTTCTTCCCTAGACAGAACCTAAAGATTCAGCCCTTCAGCTCGCCGTCTTTTAAACCTGTGAATGCTGTTCCTTAACTTCACAGTCCTTCCATCCTTGCTTCTCTGAATCTCCCATACAAGAATAGATGTGAGTGGGCCACTCAAGAATTCCTTCTCTGGTGGCTTATCGACATCTCAGGGGAACTCTGGACTTAATCTGTATTTTAAAGACCCCCTTTCCCCACTCCCCATACTGCAAAGGTCCTCTTAGGGCATTTTCTCACAGATTCAGGCTTATGTTTTTTTTTATTTAAAACAGCCTCTGAAACAAAGGCTTTCAACATTTCAATCTAGTCTCTGTTCTTGGGTTGGCAAGTTATTTAATCTGTTTATGCCTTGAGGTTACAGAGCTGAGAAACTAAAAGGATGATCAAGACTTCTCTTTCTTAGGAATGGAATGGCCTATAGAATTGATGTTGTATGAACTTTTAAATACAAAGTATATAAATGCAAACATATGGTTTTTTAGGCAGTCCTAAGGACTGGAAAACTTTCCAAATGGTAGCCAACAATTCCAATTTTCTGATCGTTGTGTTGCCAGATTTTCAAGTTTTATTTAGTTGCATCATATTAAATGCTGACATTTTAAATGATGTCTGTTAAAGCAAATATTCATCAAGTCTAACCATAAATTCAATCAATTTATTTAAGTTCTGTCTGAATCAGAGGTCACAGAATGGTGACCCACGGATGTTTTGTTTGGCCTGTACTTGGTTGTAAACTTTTAAAAAAATTGTTAACAGTTAAACATTTAAAACTTGAGAAATTTCATGTACAAGTCAACCCTTTTTTGAAAAACAGGGTTTCTGGGTGGGCAAAAATCAGCTGAAGAGGAGTAGCAGCTGTCCCTGTAGACGGAAAAGATATCCCATACTTCGCTATAGTCCCCACTAGTCCCTGTTAATCCTATGAGGTCAAGTGTCAGTTCCATTTATTATTTCTGTGCTACTATATTCTTCTCACTTATTTGGTAACTACTTAAGCTTGGTCCAAATTCTTTGGACTTGCATTGTACCTTACCAAGCATGTCATTATAATAAAATTTAAGCAGCGGATAAAATCATTCTATGATGAACAATCCAAAGGAGACAGTGAATTCAGGATTTCACATGCTTGGTCCTAATAGTGACAATATTTTATCAGTCTATATTCCTGGCACTTATTACATAGGTGCTCAATACATTTTTAAAAATTGACTTGCAGAGCATGATTAGTCAGTTGTGAGGAACTGCAGTTCATACCTGCAGAAGAGAAAGATAAAATGACAAAGTTCTCTCTCCCAACACCTCAGCCCAATTCTGAAGATTGACATTTTGTCTCACATTAGCCAGGCCAAACTTGTCAAGTTGGACCAAGTTCTTCTGCTAAGTTCTACTACTTCTTTGTTCATTAATCCCAGATATATATTATCAAGTGTCTTTTGACAGTTCTTTCTAATCTTCTCTCATCTCTTTTTTCTTGTTGGTTTTTTTTTGTTGTTTTTTTTTCTGCTTTCTTTCAAATTTAGGTATCTTTTAGATAATCCTGACACCGTCAGAGGAAAATCTGTATTAGATCTTGGGAGTGGATGTGGAGCTACAGCTATTGCTGCTAAAATGAGTGGGGCATCCAGGATCTTGGCCAACGACATAGACCCTCGTAAGGATTTTATATTTAAAAATATTTAAAGCTCTTTTTTTTTTCCACCAGGATAAATATGTACAGTTGCCTCAACATGGTCACTTATTGCCATGTGTATTTTATAATGAGATGTGAGCTAATGTTCAATGGGACATTATCTGTGGGTATCCTGGGGGGCCTGAGTTGAAGGCACATTTTCCCCAAGAATTTGTATTTGTTTCTGTCTGATCTCCCAGAATAATTCCAACCTGAGACCGTTTCCTGTTCATTTCTGAGCTAGGAGTTTCCCGAAATCTGCAGGTAGTAGTTATTGGACCCAAAACCCATATAAGGATAGGCCTGTATATTTGGGGCAGACTTTTATTCCATTAGAGCCCAAGCTGAGACAGGTAAGTTTTTATTTTATCTAATTTTCTTCTAGTCTCCCGTTTTACTGAAGGTATAGCCCTTTGAAGATCCTGATTTTATATAGGAATTGCAGTTCTAACTTGCCACCTTGCTCAAGCCAAAAGCTTATTCCCATATCTTGTATAGCTATAAAAAGCCAACCTTCTTAGTTAATGAGATCCACAAATGTTTCTAAGATCTCAACATTTCTAGGTGTTTTGTATTGTTTTTTTTTTTTTTCCAGATATGCAGTCTGTCAATTTTGGAAATGGCATAGTACATAACTTATATTGGCATAACCTTTAGACTTATTTATATAAAAACAACTCTCAACCAAAAGGAAAAAAAATACATTGTTAGGAGATTTTTTTAATAAGTCAAATTAATCAATAAGAATTAAAATTGCCCAGCAATATCAATTCATTATGTCCTTTTTTAAAGTTGCAGGAATGGCTGTTACACTAAATTGTGAATTGAACCAACTGAATCCTTTTCCCATTTTAACCCAAAACATTTTGGATTTAGAACAAGGTAAGTGGGACCTTGTTCTTCTTGGAGATATGTTTTATGATGAAGACCTTGCAGACAGTCTTCATCAATGGCTGAAGAAGTGCTTTTGGACCTACAAAACTCGAGTACTGATTGGTGACCCTGGGCGACCCCAATTCAGTGGACACAGCATTCAGAATCAACTGCACAAAGTAGTAGAATATTCGCTTCCAGAGCCTACTAGGCAGGAAAACAATGGACTGACGACAAGCACAGTGTGGGACTTTCAGCCTTAAGTTCTCAAAGTGCTCCTAAGTATGGATATAGCCATGTTTGAGTTTAACCCTAAGAGTCTTCCCCATAAGGTCTGTCTTCCAGTTGAAAAACTATAATTACTATTGAATGGCAAATCTTGTTTCCAGAATATGAAGGGTTAAAATTTTGTCAGCTTTTGTTGTGTAACTAATTCTGCTATTCTTTTCATGCCAATTGCAATTTTTTTCCCTAGTTTTATTGCTGTAGGAATATGATTATATAAGGCAATACATAATGGTGCTACCATGTAATTTAAGTCATGAAGAGAAACTAGATATTGTAGCAGAATTTTTTTTTGTACTTGAGAACAAGTATGAATTGAAGAAAATACATGTGAACAAAATATAAAATATGCTTGAATTCTGGTTTTTTAAAATTATATATAAAGATTGAAGATGTAGTTAATATTGTACCCAGGACATGTCACTTTCTAGGTGAAATTTTGAGGGATAGTTATGCTCTCTGAGTTCTAATTTCCTCATCTATAAAATAGTATAAAAAAAACTCAATAAACCTCATCTCAAAGGGTATTGTATTAAATGAAATAATATGTAAGGTGCTTAATATAGTATTTAGCACATGGTTGGGCCTCAATTGACAACAGTGGAAAAAAGTAGAGATTTTCAAATTTCCTATATGCCCTATATTGTGATTGTCTCCCAGTGGTTCCCTAAGGTTAGCTGCCAATTGGTTATGCCACACCACTACTTGCTTCGGGTTGTCGAGATCTTAAATTATCAATAAAAACACTTTAACATAAATATGTGTATGTGTAAAATATGTATTTGCTTACATTTTATATATGCAGAATATCCCTGGAAGGATACATCTGGAAATAGTAATAGTGGTTGCCTTCTGAGAGGAAACCAGATGGTTGGTGGACTGGGGTAGGAGGGAAATCTAGTTTTTACTTTTGGGTCTTGGAATTTTGAACTAATTGTATGTACTGTATTTCCTATTCTCTAATTTAAAGCTATATGTATATATATATTATCATTAGTTTGCCTATATGCTCCAAGTGAAATATAAAATGCAGCCATCCTAATGCACTGTGATGCTTTTGTATACTGCTTAGGAATTATTTTTAAGGTTTGCATTATATACTTTCTAGTAACACACACTTGCCTCGGGGACTACGAGACCAGGGAGATGTGATCAGAGTTATCTTTGTGGATGTGGATGTGGAAAAAAGCAATTAAGGGCAAGCTGTTGGTTAGATAGGAAAATTGGATAATGAGATGTGAATTTTGTATTCTTGTGATTCTTAAACTTCAGAAGCCAGAGTTTATTATAGCCCAATAAGTCAATTTTTATTGGTGTCTACTGGGGCTTGAAAATTATAAACCCAAAATTTTGATTCAGCCTTGGTTAAAATTAATAGAAATTATAGGTTATTATGGCTTTGGATGAGGATACCTGAAAGGAAATAATTTGTTGTCATATTCTTTAAAAACCCCGAGTATTCTGTTGGTTATTGCCTTTCTCAGCAAGATAAGAAAGGATTAGAGAAAACTGTACTCTGGAGCACTGTTAGAAACCAGACTGATGAGCCAAGGGACAGATTTAAGTTTAAATCTCTACAGACCCTATTTATTTTTGTTATTTTCTGTTATAAGGAGAGCACAAAAAGGTCTCTGAGCTATCCGTTACCTAAAATATATATATATTATTTTAGTTGTTTTTTTATGTTTGTTTTTTAACCTAAAATGCTTTTTATATTCCCATGGTGAGCCTTGAATGACTTCAGAGCTTAACAAACAGGTTTATTACAGGAAATTCTATTTCTTCACTTTGCTATTGAAAATATTCTTTTTAGGAGCAGAATATTATTGTTTAAACTTTAAACTTGCAAGCCTTGTATTACTTAGCACACCACTCTTTTTTTTTTTTTTTTTTTTTAAAGATCAATCTGTGTTTATTCTTGGAGAAAATAAATTTAATTGACTTGATGTAGCATCTCAAAAGAACAAACAAAAGAGGTTGATAAGTAAAATTAATTTGGCAGATGGTTCAATAGTTAGGATCTGGGGCAATTCTTGGAAAGTTTCCTTAATTTCTTTTTCTTTTTCTTTTTTTTTTTTTTAATCTTCATTTTATTGAGATATATTCACATACCACGCAGTCATACAAAACAAATCGTCCTTTCGATTGTTTACAGTACCATTACATAGTGGTACATTCATCACCCAAATCAATCCCTGACACCTTCATTAGCACACACACAAAAATAACAAGAATAATAATTAGAGTGAAAAAGAGCAATTGAAGTAAAAAAGAACACTGGGTACCTTTGTCTGTTTGTTTCCTTCCCCTATTTTTCTACTCATCCATCCATAAACTAGACAAAGTGGAGTGTGGTCCTTATGGCTTTCCCAATCCCATTGTCACCCCTCATAAGCTACATTTTTATACAACTGTCTTCGAGATTCATGGGTTCTGGGTTGTAGTTTGATAGTTTCAGGTATCCACCACCAGCTACCCCAATTCTTTAGAACCTAAAAAGGGTTGTCTAAAGTGTGCGTAAGAGTGCCCACCAGAGTGACCTCTCGGCTCGTTTTGGAATCTCTCTGCCACTGAAGCTTATTTCATTTCCTTTCACATCCCCCTTTTGGTCAAGAAGATGTTCTCCGTCCCACGATGCCGGGTCTACATTCCTCCCCGGGAGTCATATCCCACGTTGCCAGGGAGATTCACTCCCCTGGGATCACACCACTCTTGTATGCATCTGTCTGTGTGTGTATTGGAGCGGGGGGCAGGTAGAAGAGACTCTTGTAAAATACTGGGCTTTCTCCTATCTCCTTGCTCCAAATCATTAGTACCTCTAGCAAAATCTGAACCAAACACAAGGCGAAGGATGATTTCTTCCACACTACTGTTGGTCCAGCTAGTGCATATCGTGTAGTGTAGAAGGGATTTATTAATCGGCAATATAGATTAATAGGTAAACTGCTGTGCTTATATAACAGTTAAATGTGGACCATTAACTAAAAATCATATATTATACATACAGAGACACAGATACACCTATTCATTTGGTTGGGGTCAGGGAGAACAAATGGTAGGAAAAGGACCAGAGTTCAATGTGGGACAGTTTTATTTAATGTCACATGATTTATTTTTCCTCATACAAAGCAAAAGCATTTTATCCTTATATTTAATACTTGGAATTTCTAGTCTGTCATAAATAAGAAAACAATCTGTGCACAGTATCAAATTGCCAGACAATGAAGTATGAATTATCCTTGAAGACTATGTTTTTCAGAGAGCATTACTTTTCTTTTTTTCCTTTCCTTTCCTTTTTCCTTTCCTTTTTTCCTTTCCTTTCCTTATCATTCATGCAACAAATATCTGTTGCTTATTATGTACTGAGCACTGTTCTAGGCACTGGGGATACAACAGGGAACAAAAGGGACAAAGATCTCTGTCCCTAAGGAGCTTATATTCTAGCATGGGGAGGCAGATAATAAACAAATAAAAAATAAAACAAGAGGTCATAGGTGATAGATGGTTGGAAGAAATATAAAGCAGGTACGAGGGATATGGATACTGGGGTGGGGATGGTGTACTGAAATTTTAAACAGGGAGTGAGGAATAGCTAATACAATCAGCAGTGAGAAAGCTAGACGATCAAAGTACAGACTGCTTTAGAAAGATAAATCCTTTACATGTTCTAAGAAGATCAGAATTTAGATCTTGAAACTAGTTTCTCAAAAAGAGGAAAGAGTGACTTGGTGAGACATTCAGTATTAAATTTATTGAGTTGGTCTTTAGAACAGTTTCATAGATGGAACAAGTTGTACCCATTTTAAACATATATACATATATATCGCCTTTGCAGTGGTCACACATATATATATATCCACAGTATAAATTACTTCATTTATAAAGTAATTAATAGTAAGGACAAGAACTAAAGTTGACTATGTTATCCCTCCCCCTAAAAATGTCTAGTAAACTTACCATACCAAACTCTACCTGTTTCTTACTACATCAGAGGTAAAATCAGAAATCCTCAAAAAAGTCCCAATGCTAAAGGGAATATGCTGAATTCAGGGGTAGTTTAAGCATAGTATATTAGTATATTTTAGCTACTTTATGATTTCAGAAGAGTATTCCATTTCATTTGAAAAACCAAGAGCTGTGCTGTTTATTTTACAATGTGAAACCAGTACAGTTTCAGGATACAGTCTCTTGGACGATATTTTATATTTACTCATTTTTCTACTTATCCAAATACAATTTTACCATGAAGAAAGTTTGAGTATGAACATCAAGTATTTGGGGAGAGTAGTCATGAAGATTAATGAACACTCGCCAAGGGCATCAGTAACATGTACATGCTGAATGGCTAAGGTGTATGATGTCCTGAATTATGACATTAAACTGTTATGTTTCTTTGTTTCATTGAAATAATAAATTCTGTGAAGAATTTGCAGGCCTGATGTTCAGCTTTACTTTTTGGCAAATGGGCATTTAAATACGTCAGGAAGATAGGAGCCAGAAAAGTGCTAGGAAGATAATCATGCTTTTAGAATAACCCTTACTTAGAATTTTCCTAAAGTTCATATTCTTAAATTTCTCTTATAACAGCTAAAATACCTAGTAGGAGAAGGAAATCTCCTGGGAAAATAGATAATATAAAACTTTTGTTATTTAAGAAACAAAACACCCTTTCCCCCAAATAGATCAGAAGTCATGCTAGGATTACCATTTCAAAAACAATGACTCATCAAAGAAATATAGAATAATAGCACTATTCAAATTTTAAGATTCTGGTTAACTTCACAACACAAACCATATATATGGTTTAGCTGGTTCACTGAGGGTTATAACTTAAAATAAGACATTAAAATAATAGGGTACTGTTAAATGAAGTGAAAAGCCAATCTCTATGGACCATCCATCACTTCCTGGGCAAGTAGTATGAAGATCACAGCTTTGATAAGCTTCAATAAACTTCAATAAACAGTCCATGTCACTTGCTTTAGTTTGTTTGGGCCTACTAATTGCTCCAAGACTTCTCGTGAATGATCTACAAAAGAAAACAATGACAATATATAATTTACAGTAGTCAAAGATTTTTAATGTTTCCTCATTTGTAAACTGGGATGATTATTATATGTCATAGGGCTATTTAAAGGATTAAATAAGATAATATATAAAGCATACTATTCAACTGAAAAGAGCATTTAATTAACAGCCCTCACTATACGAGTGCACATATCATAATGATACATTTAAAAATAGACTATTGTTTTCTCTGTAATTTTATCAGTAATTTCACAACCAGAGAATAACAGTGTAACTTCATCATTAACCTTCCGTGTATAACCTTCCTCAGGGTTCTGGCAGGAAACAGATAACACACTGTTGAAGAGGGTTTAATGAAGAACATATTTACAAAGGTGTGAGCAGGATTAAAGGAAGCCAACAGGGATGGAACAGCACCTTAGGAAGCTGCAATTTGCCCAAAGTGGTTAGAGGAGGGAACAGTAGCAAAAACATGACAGGTGGACTGTAGTTGAACATTTTTCCATGCGATACAACACTTTCATAAAGCATGTTTTAATAGATAACTATTACATGAAGGTACTGTAATTTTTTTAATTTTGAAACTTTAAATCTTTAAATCTTTCAAACAATCCAGTCACATTTACATGGGTGCCCAAAGCAAGATGGATATCAGTGCCAGTACTTATGTCATACAGCAACATCATCATATTCTTTGACAATTTGTAAATAATTTTCCATTTCACCAAGTTACAAAAATTTCCAGTTTCCCTTAGCAAGCTGAAGCTTATTCTTCATTTGTCAATGTGCATAAAAGCTGCTTATAGCATAGCATGGCATAAGCTCTTTTAAGAAATAAATGGTTCACGTCATCTATTTTGTCCTGAATTGCTTTCTGTTGTTAACTGCATTGCTTATAAATGGTCATAGTAAATTCAGCATGAAAGAGAATATTATAAAAAATACAGTAGCAGAAGCATTATCTATTATTTATATATGTTATCAACATACCACAGCAGTAAAAGGTTTAAATGCATATGGGTAGGTACCATATCTAAAAATTACTATAGTTCCTATTTAGTGTATTGGATTTTTTTTTTTTTTTAATGGAGTGCCTGCTATATCTAGAACATATACTGTGTGATTTGGTACAGTTAATTCTTAATGATAAAATAATGTTCATGTACTGACTGAAGGAAGTGAAAGGAGACAGATATTTTTTCTTCATTGTGATCCCAGATTTAACATTTAAATGAAGATCCCAAAGGACCATGACTTGTCATTATTTAACTGGTTTTCCCTCTTCTGTACTCTGTCTTCCATTTTAAAGCATCCTTTTGATTTTATTGATTTTATTGTCTGGAAAATCCAAATAATTACTCTTCCCAAAATGCTTATTCCATTAGAAACCCAATTTCATCCTCAACCTTAATTCCTCTTGCCATGTAATTAGACATATTCACAGGGGTTAAAATGTGGACATCACTGGGGGGCAATTATTTGCCTATCACATACACCATATCAATGGAATAAAAGATAAAAACCACCTGATCACTTCAACAGATGCAGAAAAAGCACCTTACAAATTACAACACCCCTCATGACAAAAACACTCATCGAACTAGGAATAGAAGGGAACTTCCTCAACCTAATAAATTGCATCTATGAAAAACCTAGAGTTAGTTTTATTAGCTTTATACTTAACGGTGAAAAACTGAAAGTGTTTCTTCTAACCTCAGAAATAAGACAAGGATGTCTACTGTGACGCAACACTTCTATTCAACCTTGTACTGGAGGTTCTAGTCAGGGCAATTAGGCAAGAAAAAGAAATGAGGTATCCAAATTGGAAAGGAAGAAGTAAAACTATTGTTATTTGTAGATGACATGATCTTGTTGCTAGGAAATCCTAAGGAATCCACTAAAAAACTACTAGAACTATTAAGTTCAGCAAGGTTGCAGGGTACAAGATAAAAAAAAAAATTGTATTTCTACACACTATTTAACCTGAAAACGAAATTTAGAAAACAATTACATTTATGATAGCATAAAAAAGAATAAAATACTTAGGAATAAAGTTAATAAAAAGTACAAAACATACACTGAAAACTACAAAACATCTTTGTAAGAAATGATTGGATTGCACTGGGGTACTTAATATTGTTAAGAAAGCAATATTCCCCAAATTGCATGTACTCAATACAATCCATATCAAAATACCAGCTGACATATTTACAAAAATTGAATAGATGATCCATATATTCATATGGAAATTCAAGGGATGCAGAACATCCAAAACAGTCTTGACAAGATCAAAGTTGGAAATGCAAGTCCTGATTTCAAAACATATTACAAAACTACAAGAATTGATATGGTATGGTACTGGCATAAGGACAGACATATAGATCAATGGAATAGAACTGAAAGTCCATAAATAAGTCTGTCCATTTATGGTCAATTGATTTTTTTAAAATAATTAACAAATTTTATTATCAAGAAACTCAAGTACTTGAGTAGTCGGGTACTAGGTTTTTAAAATGACTGTTTCGGATTTAAAATACCGAAAGATGACACTTCACAACAGGACATATACAAAAGCAAGGATAATTAAAATATTAAAGACTATCTAAATTAAAAGACCATAATTCAAACTGCTAATCATAATCTTTATGTCTTGGTAGAGCAGCTGCACAATTCCCATTTATGAAATATACCCCTGCTTCTTATGAAGACAAAAAAGACCACAAACTCAGTAATATAACTTACAGTAATCAATACTGGGTTTTTTTTGTGTGTTTAAGCATGCACTATTACAGAAAGCACAAAATCCTATTTACAGGGATTTTCAGTTTCCTAAAAACTTATCTTACGCATCTTTTTAAAGTGTGAGATACAAATATGCTGTATCGTTAAAGAAAAAGGCTTCTAAAAGAAGCATCCCAGTGTGCCAAGAGTAGTTATATAATTAAAGGAAGCTGGCAGACTGTGCCCTTTTTTAGTGTACCAACCTCCATTTTTGTAGTTGAATCCTCCATTTTTTATTATATTACCAACCAAACATGTACTCCACTGCTCTGGATACAAGACTTTCATCTTTTTTTTGGTGTGTGTGTGTCAGAAATAACCTGATAGTCACTAGAAGTTTTATATGCTGTAGCAAGAGGTCTCATGGTAGAAATCCTAGGATTACTTCCAGATTGGGATGGTGTACCTAAGGTTTTGATTGGTGGGGTAAAGGCTAGAGATGGAGATGACAAAGCACATCTGTCACTGTTTTCCATAACGCTTTTATCTATACATGGTTTTACACCAATCATGACAGACGCACCAAAAATCCTTCTATCTCTGCTTAAGGCTTTCTGGGGCTGCAGTTTAGATTGCTAATGAATATACATCCAATTTCCTGTGTTACACATCACATGTTTTAAGACATTCCTGTATTGTGCAAATTGTAATAATACATACGATGCAGATGCTTACGGAAACCCAAACACAGTCACCAAAATGTCATCGAGGTGATCTTCTAAAGTCAGAGAATCTCCTTGAGTATAAAAAGTATCCAAATTCTCATGTCCAGCTGCATCTGGAGGAGCAGGGGCTCACAGGCTTGGTAATGTATCAATTTATTTTACACTGTAAACTTGTTCCTTTTACCTTAAGTGTTCCTTTAGTAAAAATGTGTTGAAATTGGAAAAAAACAAAAAAAAAGTATCCAACTGGGCAGAAGATAATGAGGTCTTTCCTGGTTGGCCAATATTTGCTGGACTAGACATACTTTGTCCTGTTCCAGGAGTAGGTGTTGTAATTCCAACAAAAGGACTCTGCATTAATGAAATACTTGGCTGTCTTGAAGTTAAATAGGTTGACCCAAGTCCTGGGCTGGAAATATCATCATATACACTTCTAACATGTGGAGCTCCACTTTTATCTTTATGAGTTGGTACAACTGGTTGTGGTGGTGACCCACCTGTACGTAAAGGTGATCTCACTTCTACTGAAGGACCACTCAATAACTGATAGAGGTTGTGGAGTCACTGGAGCTGGCAAATCCCTCATTAAAAATCCAGGTAAGAACTGGGCATTAACTCCCGGCTTTGGAGAAGTGGGTGAACCCAGCATCATTGGTTCAGATCGTGAGTACAGGTCAGTTCCTCCCCACCAAGGCTTCTGCTTCCGGGGATCCAGGAACTCACGAGGCCTCTCGGGTGCGAGTCGCAATTCAGGAATGGACTATTCCGGCGTTGTAGGCATGTGGGAGCACAAAATCCGGCCCAGTCAGCAAGCGACATCGGTTTCTTCACCCTTTCCAGGGCCCGCAGCTTCCGGGAGCAACCTTGACAGCGGCGGGGTGTCGCCGCCTCCTCCGGGGGACCCACTAGGAATGCGAGGGATCCCAGGGGCTCCCTCCCTCTCCACGACTGAGGTGAGCGGCCAAAGCCTGACCACTACTGCCTTACAGTCTTGCTTGTCAGTTCCCAGGCCTGAGGCGTGGGTCGCAGGAAAAGTACTTTTTCACTCACCAAGTGTGGGAGCCTGGGGGTCCCCGGCCAAGGCTGCTGGTGCAGCCGCACCTTCACTTATCTTAGGACCTGCACGATTTTTCCGGTCAATTGATTTTTGGCAAAGGTGCCAAGACAATTCAATGGGAAGAGAATAGTCTTTTCAACAAACGGTGCTGGGACAATTTGGACATTCATATGCAAAATAAAGAAGTTGCACCCTTTCCTCATACCCACACACAAAAATTATTTAAAAACTCAAAATTTAAGAGCTAAATATAAGATCTAAAACTCTTAGAAGAAAACATAGGAGTAAATCTTCCTGACCTTGGGTTAGGCAAAGCCCTCTTAGATATGACACAAACACAAAGCAACAAAAGAAAAAATAGATATATTGAACTTCATCAAAATTAAAAACATTTTGCTTCAAAGGACACTATCAAGAAAATGAAAAGAACCCACTCAATGGGAGAAAATATTTGAAAATCATATTTCTGTTATGGGACTTGTATCTAGAACACATAAGAACTCCTAAAACTCAATAATAAAAGACAACCCAATTTAAAAATGGGCAAAGGATCTGACAGACATTTCTCCAAAGAATATATTCAAATGACTAATAAGTACATGAAAAGATGCTCAACATCATTAGCCACTGGGGAAATGCAAATCAAAACCACAATGAGATACCACTTCACATCCACTAGGATAGCTACTATTTAAAAAACAGAAAATAACAAATGTTGGCAAGGATGTGCACTAATTGGAACCTTTGTGCTTTGCTGGTGGGAATGTAAAATGGTACAGCTGCTGTCAAAAACAGTCTGGCAGTTCCTCAGAAAGTTAAACATAAAATTACCATATGATCTGGCAATTCCACTTCCAGGTATATACCCATAGAATTGAAAGAAGGGACTTAACACATACTTGAACACCAATGTTCATAGCAGGATTAGTCACAATAGCCAAAAAAAGGGAAACAACCCAAGGAATGAATAAACAAAATGTGGTATATATACACATGGAATATTATTTAGCCTTAAAAAGAAATAAAGTTTTGATACATGCTCCAACAAGGATGAATCTGGAAAACATTATGCTTAGTAAAATAAGGACAAATAATGCAAAATTTCACATATATGAAATATCTAGAATAAGCAAATTCATAGAGACAGAAAGTAGATTAGAGCTAGGAGGAGGTAGAATGGGGAATCATTACTTAATGGGTACAGAGTTTCTGTTTTGGGTGTTGAAAAAGTTTTGATAATGGATGGTAATGATGGTAATAGCATAACATTGTAAATGTAGTTTTGTAGGATATATATACCACAATTTTTAAAAAGCAAATGAAGAGACAATGTAGAGGAGTAGTTGCCTAGGATTGCAGAAGTGGAAGGAAATGGGGAATGGCTGCTAATGGGTACAGATTTCTTTTGGGGGTGATGAAAATCCTCTAAAATTGATTGTGGTGATGGTCCATAACTGTGCAAAACAAACTAAAAACCACTGAATTTTACATTTTAAATGAATGCATTGTATGGTATGTGAACCATATCTCAATAAAGCTGTCCTATTAAAAAAATAACACATAAGACATCACTTCATCCCCACTATGTTGGTTATTATAGGAAAAAAAAAAAAAAAAAAAACAAGCAGATAAGAACAAGTGTTGAGAATGTGGAGAAATTGGAATTCTCATACATTGTTGTTGGATGCCCAAGGATGGCAGGAAGAAGCTGCTGGCCCCTGCATCTGTGCCCTATGTGAGGAGCCAGGCCCACCCAATTCTGTCTGGGTAAACTTGCAAAATAAGACTGCCTCCTTCAGATGAAGGATTGGGGGCAATAGGGCTGGCAGCTGACCTGTGCCCTGATCAGGCTGACTGAGGACAAGCCCCTTTGGATGGGATACTTCCATTTGCTAAAAGAGGTTAAAAAAAAAAAAAAAAAAAAAAGAAAAAGAAAAAGAAAGTAGGACCTATCTGAGAAACAAGGAGTGAGGTACCATTTCTAACCCAGACACTTCCATCTAATTACCAACGGCTGAGGAGGGAGAGAGGAGCCAAAGCCAGGATGATTAATTTTTTAATGCAATTTTGTTGAGATATATTCATACACCATATAATCCATCCAAGGTATACAATCAGTAGCTCACAGTATCATCATATAGTTGTGCATTCATCACCACAATCAATTTTAGAGCATTTCATTACTCCAAAATAAAGAAAAAAATAAGGATAAAAAAGAACACCCAAAACATCCCATACCCTTTATCCCCCCCCCCATTATTTTTTTTGTGTGTGTGTTTGTTACTGTCAGATCCCAGAAAAAGAGTCTAACATATAGAAGGAATTTCTACCCAGGGGCCCCGTAGCTTATCTCAGAGAAACCAGATGTGCCATAAAATACGGGTTGAAGGCTGTTTAGAAATTCCAGTCTTGGTGGCACCTCAACCCCCAAAAGGCAGATAAAGCAAGATCAGATATGTCTATAAGATGAACGACCATAAGCATGCGGAAAAGGCCTGCTCCCCCCAAACAGATAATGCAGCTACACTTCAAAGAAGAGTAGTGCGACAGAACCCTAGCAATCAATCAGCTCAGAAGTTGATAAGCCCTCACCCAATCACGGCACAGGACACCACACAGCAGACACCCTTCCCTCCCCATGTGGTTTTTTTCTTTAAAAATGGCAGCTCTCAGGAAGAGAGCCGGAGCCATTTTCTTTCTTTTCGCTGGCTCCCACCTGCTTTCTTCCTCTAATGAATCTTAAACTTTCTACTTAAAATTTTGACTTGCTGCATTGTGTAGATTCTTGAACGACTCCGACCTGACAGTTACTAATCTGCCCATACACTGGATAAAGAGAGTATCAGTCACAAGGTTTTCACAATCACGTGGTACCACAATAAAAGCTATATCGTTATTCAATCATCATAGGATGATGATTAATTTTTGACATTAAGATTTGTAAAGAGCTGTCTTCTTTTGCTGCATTTCCTTCACAATTGACAATGCACTTAACAGTGGGGAAAATTTGATGGTCTTTTGGCCTAACAGTGAGAAGTACTTTAAAAAATGTGAGAAATTTTAGTAAGATATTTTGGTTGCACACTTAACATGAATCATCTATAGTTTTTAAAACAAAAGATAGAAGGGAGTAAATCAGTATTTTAATGCTTCTGAGTTTTAGTACTCTGTAATTTCTACCACTGTCCTAAAGAAGGAGAATAATACAAACTGCTTGTTTATTTACCAAGTCAGGCACTAGTTTGAGATCTTAGAGAAAATCCAAAATAAGAAACACCACTCCGTTTTTCTTGGGAGCCTTTTTAGAAGATAGACCCAAATTCTACGTTATTCAAGATTCCTACAAAGCAGTGGTGTTTTTCTGCATATAATTGACTAGAGAACAAACCAAAGAAACAGATGCTTGGTGTTTTATCCAAATTCTCAGTACTGCAGGACCTGACTTGGTAAAAGTCCTATTAGGAATCAGGAATATTGAACGGTGGTTTGGAGTCTGAGTTGTTTTTATATATCTCTATATACCCTGCTTTGTGCCAGCTATTATGGCTAATGATTTTCTGGAGCGTTATGCTTGACAATGTATGCTTAAAGATCCTCTACAGAGAGATCTCTAGTTGAATGGAAACCATTCTATAAGAGTTGGCAGGTTCTATGAACCTAAAGAGAAGACAATGTCTCCAAATAGCTTTAAGTTACTGCTAGAATTCCAAGTTCTTATGGGGAAAAAGAGGATTAAAGTAACTCAAGGGTCTCTTTGTAGGCAACTTAAAATGCAAAGTATTTTATTTTAAAACTTCTAAAAGTTGAAAACAAGATGCCCTAGGTTAAATAATATAGTTCTCTAAAGCTGCATGTGCTCATTTGGAGCTCGGTTTTTCTACTTGAAATATAAAAACAACTTTCTTAAACTCTTAGGTGGGAATTCTACTGTATTGATGACCTGTGATAAGATGAATTTATCAATCTCAGTTTGTAACACCCCTTTTGTTTTCCTTGGTAAGGGTTTTAAAAATTCTAGAATAGATGCATTTTGCTAGCCTTACACCAGCAATTTCATTCCAAATGTTTCCTGAGAGGTAAAGACCATATACAGGAATCCATCTTCATCCTTTCTCACTTTCATACATTTCAGAAATCGATGTGCAAACACTTACCAGGCTAGGCTGTGTCCATTCACCAATAGGAAGGCTTGATTAGCATTCAGATGTAATCACCTTCTAATAATTTTGATTAGTTACTCATGTTGACATGATCTGGTACAAGGAACTTGGTTTTATCCAGTATAGGATGCTGCTTCTCACCCTTTTATCTTTCTTTTATTACTGGGATTTTGGTAGGATGCTGCTCTTGGGTAAGTCAGACATTTTCTACTCTTTCTTTGGGTCAAGCAGCTTGAAAGTCTTCTCTGACCTCATGACAGTGGTGTGTGTGTGTGTGTGTGTGTGTGTGTGTGTAGTGTGTGTGTGTGTGTGTGTGTGTAGGGGCCTGAAGTCTAATAGTTTCTCACCCCGTTTGACTTCTCTGTATTTTATAGCTTATTTTCAGAGCACAGACATTTAAGCTAGTGTTTCTAAGATTATTTTGGCATTTTTTCCTTGTGAACATATTTATCAAATATTATATACAAGTATTTGTTTCGTGACTACATTTATATCATACTTCTCCAGGAATTTACTACTGGCATAAGAAGGAAGACACTTTTTCCTCCAATAGTAAGAATACAACATGTTTTTATGGAATTTAAAATTTTCATGCTAGATGGTAGTATGCCACTACTCAAAGTGTCCTCAGGTAGCTTCTTCTTGTGAAAATATATTTGGAATATTTAGGACTATGTGTTTGAAGAGTAGGAATATTTAATGCCTGTGAGTTCATTATGCTGCTTGAAGAAATGGTGGTGTCTCGTAAACATTTCATGATTCCTTGCCAAAATACTTTATAGAAACATAGGCTCCCAGGACTGAAAAGGACCCAAAAGTTCATTGATACCAGTCACACTTCTGATGCCTTCTCTTAGAAAAGAAAAACATGAAATTTCATGTAAGCAAGAAATCAGCTTTAAGGAAAGGAAAACTGAAGTACACCACTTGGTTCTTAAATATTTATGATCCAGGGAGCTAAGTAAAGAAATTGCCTGTAAAATAATTAGACACAAATTCTCAGGTACAACTAAAATTGGACTCAACTCAATCAGAAATGGCTGATTTCCAGTTGGGTTTTCCTGCCTTTCAATATAAAAATACAAAAGCTGTCTTACTGTCTAATCGCTTTATTGCCCTTCTAAAATTTTAACTTCAGTGCCTGTTAATGCTGTGAAGCATGGTTAGATAAGTATGAGACTTAAAATGTGTCTGAGGCAGATTAATAACTGCGTAAATTGAACTTTTTGATAATCACTGCAGACAAAATCGAATTAAAGAGAATTTAGTGAGTCAAAAATTATTTTCCTACCAAAATATTAACTTCTATAAACACTAACTTATGATTTATAATATTGCAAACAGCAGCTTAGTTTGTTGTCTCTTTCTGCAGCAATCAAAGTGCATCTAATAGTTTCAAGACCTAATTTATAATGTGAAGTTATATTTTCAGTCTGACTTTAAAGTTAAGAATTTTTATAAATATTTAAAAACACTGAAGATAAGACAGGTTGATTCAGGGAATTTGATGAGATACTACAGTAGACAATACCAATTTGGAGGTCAGATGGCTCTGAGGAAAATATAATAGTGTAACTGCATGTATACATTCAAGTATGATAAACACTTCATAAGAACATAAATTATATTGTCTTATATATTCATATATGAACAAAAAAAGCCAAAAATTTACCTTCTCTGTAGAAAAAATAAAATTAAAAATTAAATATAAGGTGATATATTAGCTCATTTTATTTTCATTTAATGATAGTAGCAAAAATATTCAAAGGTAGCAGATTAGGGATACTGATAGGAAAGGGGAAGGAATAGAAAGGATCAGGGAAGATGAAAACTTCAGCTTTTATGTCCTCTAAAGAACCTTTATTTTAAAAATCCATTGTGTATTCACTCTTGTATTATTATCTGTGGGAAACAGGGCCTGAAGTTTCTCCTCTCCTTCCTGCATACTTGAGGTGGGGGCCTAGAACACTGGGCTCCTGCCGAGATGGAACACTGTCAAGGCACACCTCGTTAAAGTATGTACAGACGTGAGAATGCAGCTGAGGGACTGTTTTCTTTTATTGTCCTTGAGATTGAGATAAGAACCTTTTGCAGATTGATGTAAACAACCATGTGAAAATGTCTACGTGCACAGTAAAGCATTACTCTACCCTAAAAGCCTAATAAATAAGGGTTTGGGGACCGGGACACACACACTTTCCCTATAGGCGGTGCGTCCCCTGCTCCCAGTCTCTCAAAGATATTTTTGTCTTGGATTTCATTTCTGCTTCACCCGCCGGCAACAATTATCAGATGTACCAATTTTATGATGATTGACCATTATATGCAAGGAAAAGGTAAGGTCCATAAAAGTTAAGGGATTTATTCAAAGTTAGGAGAGATGGCAAGAGACTGGAAATCAGTGTCCATTTCACTGTAAACTGAGATTTTAGTTTTGGTCTTAGTAATTTTGAAAATGGTAACATTGGGCAAATAATATTTTAGTATCTCACTTTCTTATTCTGTGAAATCAGGAATCAGAAAAATAATATATAACAGTAAAATGAGGGAGCTGCCTAGATTTATCAAAACAGTGTTCTATGCTAAAAAAGAAATTAGGGAAATGCTTGGATAAACAAAGTTAAACAGGTTTTGAAGCTATTGTATTTCTAAGAGCCTTTGGTAAATTAAGGTTCATGACAGTGGTATGCTGCATTTCCAACAGTCTTTGTTTTATGCTGTACCTATGGATGTCTCCTAGGACACCATACCATGTGTTTTAATTTCCTAACTGCTAAAACAAATACCATACAATGAGCTGGCAGAAACAATGGGAATTTATTGGCTCATGGTTTTGAGGCTAGGAAAAGAAGTCCAAGATCAAAGGCCTCAGCAAGGTGATGCTGTCTCCCCAAAGACAGTGGCATTCTGGGGGCTGGCTGTAGGTGATCCTTAGTTCTTGGTTTTTCTGTCACATGGCAGTGCACATTATGGCATCTTCTCCTTTCTCTTCTGGGTTCCACTGACTTCCAGCTGTGGCTGCTCTCTGTGGCTTTTCTTTCTGTGTCCAATTTTCTTTATTTATAAGGGTTTTAGTCATACTGGATTAAGGTCTACATTCATTTAGTTTAGGCACAACTTAACTAATAAGATCTTCAAAGTTCCTATTTACAAATGGGTTCATACCCACAGGACCAGGGATTGGGACCTGAACATGTGAGGGACATGATTCAATCCCCAACACCATGGAATCCAGCTGGTAAATGCTGGCCTCCATAGTTGTCCATGTGAAAAATGTAACTCTAACTCAACTATTTTGAACTCCTGCTATTTCAGTGTCTACTTCCATCACTTCCACAGCTGCATGAAAATTGAAGAAGCAAGTTGAAAGAGATACAATGTTCTTGTTTCAAATGTTGAAATTGACTGATAATTTTGCTTTACCATAAAGCAGTGTTCTCACAGTGTGGTCCACAGACCCTACAGTCCCAGACCCTTTCAGGGTGGCAAGCTGAACTAGTCACTTTTTCATGGGACACCATTTTTACTTGAAAGATGACTGACAATCTAAGGTTATTCAGACTTGGGTACTTGCAGACATTTTCTTGAAATGTCAAGTAAATCAAATGACAGTATTTGTTGCCAATAATAAAATTTTAGCCTTCACGTGAAAATTAAAATTTTGGAAACTTGTAACTGCCACTGTGATCTTGACAGCTTCCCAATAATTAAGTCTTTTTTGATGAAACTGATGGTGATATTAACAAATCTGATTTTTTAAATGTGTTAATATTTAGAAGAATTACATAATGCAGAGAACCAACACTTGCCAAATTACCAATGCATGAAGTTAAAAAATTGTCAATGGGTAAAAGATCCATTCAAAATGCAAGACAGACAAGTGAATTGCAATGTATAAAAAAAAAAGTATATAAAAAATTCATTGACATGGTTTCAGCCACACTGCAATTAACTCTTAAGAAATTACCACTTGTCAAGTTTTACGGTAACATTAAGGAAAACTATCCACAATGATCTGAAATGCTATTAAAAACACTTAATTTTTAAAAATAACAAATTTTTTTCTGTTTCAGTTTCGAATATGGATACCATATAAATATGATAAATATAACCCACGTAAACAAAAAATTCTTTGGCATCCTCAATAATTTCAACAGTGTAAACGGGTCCTGAGGCCCAAAAGACTGAATATATAAATGGACCATATATAAAAATAGAACTCTGGACCCACAATCTGTAGCAATCAGGCCAGAAAGCCAAATCAACATTTGCAGTAACCACTCCTGGAAGTTAAGCCACAATTTCCTTAACAATTGGCCCCAAATGGTAAGGAATTGATAATTGTATCTTCCCTGGGTTTTGCCCGGGCTTCCAATTTAGGACCAGCCAATCACAACTGAATATGTTCCTCTAACCAATCACATAAAATGCCCTGCTTCTGGTTAGCCTCTTCCAGCTTCCCCATGCCAACAGCCTCCAACAGGGCATATTTGAATACCTGAAGTCTTCCTTTTTTCCCAATATAAAGCTCTGTGCCTTTGAGTCTCTGACAAATGCAAGTGATGGTGGCTGACTCCCTTGCTGTAGCAAGCTCTAAATAAATAAACTTTGCTTATTCTCATTTGGGTGGTCTTCATTTATTTCCATTTGAGGACTTCTGTTTATCTCATCACCAATAGAAGAACACAAGGAAAAAAACAATAGAATTTGTTCTTAAATATAAATGGGGGAAAGAGAATCTAAGGTTCTTCTTAATAGAGTTACATTAATATCATGTATCTTTTAATGGGAAGATAAAGCCAAAATATGAACGGGGAGGAGAAAAACATTGATTTTAACATGCATACATAGGTCAACATGATCAGAATGTTATTTCTTACAATGAAGAAACCATGGGACACATTTTGCTTTCAGATTAAAACAACTGTTTAACTATGTGTTTGGACTGCTGATCTCAGAGGAAGCTGGTGCCGTTTTGGGACTCTATTTTTATATACTCGGTTATTTACATAGATAGGGAAGAGCCTTTTGGGGATTGAATCACATATCCCACAAAAGATACATTTAAGTCTTAATCTGCATTTCTGTGGGTGTGAACCTATCCGTAAATAGGACCTTTGAAAATGTTATTAGGTAAGGTGTGGACTCATTTGTGAATAGGATCTTGGAAGATCCTATTTAGATAAGGCCAAATGAAATCAGGGTGGACCTTAATCCATACGGCTGAAGTACTTGTTAAGCAAAGGAAATTCAGATGCAGTCAGTGGAAGCCAAAAGTCAGAAGAAGCCAGAGAATGAAGCAGATTGCCATGTGATGGAGCAGAGATGCAATCCAAGGAACACCAAGGATGGTGGCAAGTGGCAAGCCAGCACCAGAATGCCACCGACTCTAGGAGAAAGCATGGCCTACGGAGTCCTTGATTTTGGGAGTATTTCACAGGCTTGATGGTCACTCTTTCATTTCCAGTAACAAAAGGACTAAACTACAGAGTCACAAAATTCCCTAGACCAGGGAAAGAATGGTCCATATTCAGTTCTAAGAGAATAAAATATATATTCATAATGTATAGACTAAAGCTTATCAAGAATATTATAGAATGAATAATCTAATAATTCCATAAATACTCCAGAGATTACCAGTAAATATTTTTTCCCTTTTCTGTGGAAAGGAAAATAAATAATCTTTAATTGACTGCTGGCATAGGAATGGCTTTTATGGTTAATTTTTAAATTTTTAGTTTGTGTAATTGTAATTACCATTTTGTTTTGTGATTTAAAATGTTGTTAAATATATCATGACATTTTTCTATAACCGTATTTTAAGTCATATGTTGCCTTAATAGCAAGTCTATTTTTGCCCCTCTGAAACTGTCTGTTCACCTTGCTCCTGGATGAACATTTAGGTAATATCATATTTTCTGATCATTCATATTATAAAACATCCAACCACATTAAGTTGCTAAATATAGGCTATCTTTGTTGAGATTCCACCAGTCCTCCCTCCCTTACCCATCCATCTAATGTAGGATTTAAAATGACTCTAGTCTGGCTCTTCCTCCCACCATGCCCACATCTGGTATGTGGGAAATACTTACGTGTCTCAAATTCTGGGAGTTCAGGCTGATTCTAATATAGCAGCAGCAACCTCTCCTTCACTCCTACTGTTGAATAGGTAGCTCAGGTCCATCCCCCCCAAAATTGTGCAGGTTTCAACATAAGATTACAAAACACACAAAGAAACAGAAAGTGATGGCCCACGCAAAGAAAAAGAGCAAAGCATTTAGCTCTTTGAGTATATTTAGGACCATTTTTAAAAATTCTTTGTCTGGTATGTCCTGGGTCTGGACCTCTCTGTTGCTGGTTTCAAAAAGAAAAAAAGTCATAGTAGACCTTGACCTGATTTGCTTGACCCCTACTGCTGAAACAGCTCCCTCCCTAACTAGGTTGCAAAAGTTTCCATTTCTCTTTTCCCACTTACACATCCCATAGATAAACGCTTGTTTTTAACAGCTCCAGCCAGACCAACCTTAATTAGTTTTAACCACAAAGACAGTGCAGTTAAAAGAAAGTTAACCTAGGAGAAAACTCTGCCTAATTATAATAGTAAAAATCACACTCACTGAAACTGCCACTTACTAACCTAGTAGAATAGACCCTCCCTTACTAACTTGTTAAAACTTTCACTTCACTCTTTTTAGAACAAGGGATTTATCTAATCCCAGGACAAGTAACAGCTTTCTTCTTTCCCCACAGAACTGAAACTAGTGAAACATGCACTGAAAAGAACAGACTGGAACCTAAGATGACCCTGGGATATAAAATACCCTGCGAGAGGAATTAAAGTGGGCAGAAACAACAGGAAAGAGGAATACGGGACTTGAAAGAAAGCAAGAAGTCTGACCATCATAAATTTCAGCAGCATCACAAGCCCACTCCTCAAGATAACAGAACCCATCAGCCAATAATAATAACTAACTTGAAACCCTTAATTTAAATGTGGACACAGCCGATAATAACCAACTTGCAATCATTAATTTGAATATTTATTAACCAATCCCAATGTGCCAATAGTCCTAATATCCCTAACCCCTTTGTTTAATCCAATAAATATCCCTCAACTTTTCAGCTCGGGAAGACAGATCTGAGAAAAATACTATCCTCTTGTCTTCTTGAGGCTAGCCTTTGCTAAATAAACTTTTTCCCTTCTCAAAAATCTCCATCTCTACTGATTGGACCTGTGCTCATCAGGCAAGGACTCACTTTCAAGCCACAACAAAATTAATTTTCCCTGATGCAAGAAGAGGAGATTCCTCTACCTCCTCCTATTTTCTAAAAGCTTTTTCTTCAGAAAACTTGAAATTGTAAACTCTTTCTCTGCCTCTTTGAGATGTACATAAATCTTTCTAAAAGTTAAATAAGCCTTTGCCAGCTTTAACAACCCAGAAATGTCTTTCTCAAGGACCTGAGAGCCATCTCTCTGAGATGTAAACATCAAAGAAGATAGCAGTCTTAACTCCCCATCTCCAGGGAAGTTTAATTTAGGTAACTGGCTTCAAATTGTAACTATCTACTTATCATAGAGATATGAGAAGTTTTATTATTTCTTTGGATAAAGGCAGTTAGCAAACACAAAGGCCACGTTAATTACCTGCTGGGTTTAAGATGAACTATTTGTGACAAATGGTACTGTCAAGTCCTCTTACTTGAGGACTAGTTACGTATCTTGAGAACATATATGTAATGGGTTGTATCTGCATGACTATATAAAAGGGTGAGTTTCTTTCTTTCTTTGCAATCTCTAGCAGATTGCCTGTGATGCGCATCACATTCTGGTTTAATGCTTATTCAGTAATAAAACCGTTTTCTTTCTCTTCTACCTTGTGGAGAGGTTTTCTGGGTTGGGAACAGATTGTATTTTTAATTATATTTCCCCAACAATTCTCTGAGACAAATATAAGTGGACATTAAAATAAAACTATTTCAGCTAAGGCCTAGGAACTAGAACTACCAATTATAATCTCATGCAAAAATGAGATTTCGGACCATCTATGCTTGACTTGTAAATATAGCTAAGAACTCATCTTGTAATCCATGGCTCCTCATCCATTCAAAGGTATAAAAATATTAAAGCAGGTGGGGATGGAGAGTTGGAAATTGGAGAAAGGATTTTGTTGAAGACAGCTCTGATTTGAGTTCTAGAAGGAGGGCTAGGGTGCTTTCTCTTCCCCTCTAAGCCTAGTGAAAGGGGCTTTAAGGAGATCAATCGGAGAGCCTGATACTTCCCTTGGAGCTTGGGGGAGACGGTATAATGTCCATATACCAGCATCAGGCCCAACCTAAGACAACTAAAGGGCAAAGGCTGTGGCAAAAGTCCAGGCAGCTAAAGAGAAGAGTGAGGATGGGAAATACCTGCACTCTCACCATGTAAACTGTGTGTATCCTCTGAAAGCCAACACGGAATTGTCTTATATTTTGCTCTTGAAAGCAACATGGATGAGCTAGGAAGCCTTTAAGGTTACAAGTATATTGCCAGATGCCTGGAGTCAGAGGAAGGTGTTTTTGTTTCTCAGCTGCTAAAATAAATACCATACAATGGGTTGGCTTAACAACAGGAATTTATTGGCTTACGGTTCAGAGGCCAGAAGGCTTGCTTACTCCCAGGGTTGGTCTCTTCTGGCTGGCTGGCAATTTTGGGGGGTATGTTGGCTTTTCAACACATGGCAATGTCTTCTCCTTTCTCTTCTGGCTTTTGTTAACTTCCAGCTTCCTGCTTCTCCCATGGCTTTTGTTTCTGTGTCCAATTTTCTTTACTTATAAAGACTTCAGCCATACTGGACTAAGGCTCACCCTCATTTAGTCTGGGCACACCTCAACTAATAACATCTTCAAAGGTCCTATTTAGAAATGGGTTCATACCCACTGGACCAGGGTGTGAGTCATGAACATGCCTTTTGTGGGGGACATGGTTCAATCTCCAACAGAGGGAAATACTAGTCACTATCCAGGAGAGATGCATTTGCTTGAATCAAGGGAACTGCAGCTGGGAGATACATAAAATGATGAGGGAGATGTGATTAAAAGTGGGATCTGAAAAACATTAGAAGTACTCCATGAGCATATACACCATAGCTTTATGTCCATGTTAAGTTTCTTGAAATTGATAATTATACTTAAGGTGGTTACATCATAAGTGAATATCCTTGTTCTTAGGAAATACACATATAAGTATTAAGCATCACCTATACAACATACTTTCAAATGTTTTAGAAAATAGAAAAGTAGATAGATAGACTGATAGATAAATGGATGGATGGACGGACAAATGTTAAGATAGAATGTTATGGCAAATTTGGCAAAATGTTAAAAATTGGTGGATCTGGGTATTAGGGTCGGGGGTATGTTGGAGTTCTCTGTATGGATTTTGCAGTATTTTTGCAACTGTTTCGTAAGTTTGAAATTATCTCAAAATATAAAGTTTATAACAAAGTGCTCCAGGACAGAACCCAGAGCACTGACACCAGATCACAATAATGCTGTTTATGCAAGACTTTTTTTCCCCCACTTCTCCTCCTGCCCACCTCATTTTCACCCTGCACTGACACTGGTGGAGTCAGAAACCATGCTGGGAAAGCTGGGGGAGGAAGGCAAGAAGCACAGTATGATGAAACAGAGAAATTAAGGATGTCCCTTTACCCACTGCAGGCTTTCCACCTAAAGCAAACCTGAGCTGAGGGAGAAAAAAGCTTTAACTTGAAAACATTTGGAGTATTATATGCAAGTAAGACATTTTAATTACTGAAATGAGGTTTCAGTGACCGGAAATGACAAGACATTTTATATTTCCGAGAATGATAAGAAAAGGCAATGGCACCTATCTGAGAATTCATCCAACAGTAGGGAAAAATTAGACCCTTAGATGGGCTACGTGAAGATTCCCCTTAAAGGGTCACATGAAGAAATTGGTGGAGGTTTTAGTTATAATAATGGGAGGAAAATAGAGTCAGTTTTTGATCATCCTTGCTTGTTTAGTGTATTGGTTAAAAGCACATATGGCTCAGGGGTAGATACATATAATTTTAGCTGCTGTTCTGAAGATCTATCATCAAATGTTCCTGTTAACACATTTTACATATTGTGGTCTCTCCCCCCAACTTAAAAAAAAATAGCCTACCCATTTGCATAGAAGTTTCCGCCTTGTTTGATGACCAGAGATATTCTGCTTGACTTCTCACAATCCTTCCATAGTGTACATATGTACTAAGTCTCAGTCCCATGAGTTTTTCTGGTTCTAGATTATCTTTTAAAAATTATTATTAATTTTCATTGGAAAAATTATGCACTTATACAAAATTTAAAAGGTATAAAAGAGTACCAACTAAAGCAAAATGTTAATTATAGGGAAAACTGTGTGTGAGGGGGATGTATATGGGAACTCTGTTTTCTGCAGGATTTTTCTGTAACTGTTCTAATTTTTTTAAAAAGGTATAAAAGAGTATAGAGTTGTACTGTGTTGATTTGTTCCATCCAAATTCATGCCCACCTTGAACTTCAGAATGTAACATTATTTGAAAATAGGATCTTTGCAGATGTAATTAGCTGAAGTCATACTACATTAGGGTAGGCTCTAAATCCAATGACTAGTGTCTGTACAAGAAGAGGTGATGACACAGAGAGATACTTAAAGGGAAGAAGACCATGTGAACACAGATACACACTCAAAGAGAATATGACTATGTGAAGAAATTGGAATGATGGAGCTACAAGCCAAAGAACACCAAGGATTGCTAGCAACCACCTGAAGCTGAGGAAGAGACATGGAACAGTTTTTCCTGCAGAGCCTCCAGAAGGAACCATCCCTGATAGCATCTTGATTTTGGACTTCTAGCATCCAGAACTGTGAGAAAAAATTTCCATTGTTTTAAGCCACCAGTTTGTGGTAATTTGTTATGGGCCACCTAGGGAACTAATACAACAGTGAAAAGTCTTTTTCCCACTCTTGACCCACTACAACTTTCCCTAGAGGTAACCTATGTTAACAGTTTCCTATGTGTCCCTGTTGCCTCTAGTTTCTTGAAAAGTATCTTTGCCTAAAATAAGATATAGTGAAATTGTCACTGATATCCAAATACAGTCCAAGGTTGGAGGCTTGATTTGAACTGGCAGTCCAAACACAAGAAAAGGAATTAAGACAGAGGAACTGTCCAAAGGATTTCCATGATGGTAACTCAACCTAGAGAATAACTGTGTTAGACTGTAATTAGAGAGATGAGCTGGATGGACTGGGCATAAATTCTGATTTACAAGTGAGATCCAGGTTATATTACAGTATGGGAACCATTATAAGGGCAATGTAAAAGGGATGAGGTGTGGTAATTTAGGGGCCAGGTAATAATATACAGTATCATGGTTCCTATATAGGCCAAATGGGCTGTGACTACTCTGTTCTTCTCCTTCAGTGAAGTATCACATGAGCCTAAGACTCAAAATTACTTTCTTAATGGCTAAAGCTTGATGGAATAATATTTTAGAGGTCATTCAGCATATTTGATACATGTAACATTATGAACTTCAAATATCCTACCATCTTCATAGAAGAGCATGTTTAATATCATAACTACCACTACCACCATCATCATCCTCTACATAGCTTCTGATGAACACTACCATCACACCACAACCATCATCAGTATGACTAACATTTATTGAGCCCTTACTATGTGCTAGGCATCTTAAAACAGCTGCCATATGATTATGATGACCAAGCCTATGAGTAAGTACTATCATTATGCCCATTTTATAGATGAGGAAACTGAATAATGGAATGGGTTAAGTAATTTAATTGAGGTCACCCAGTAAAAGATGAAGCCAGGATTTGAATCCAGCATTCTATCTGACTAACCTGTTATCCGGGGGCATCCATGGAAGAGTAAAATACGTATCTGAGGACAGAAAGTAAGGACAGCTTCCACAGACTCATCAGTGAGATTCACACAATGTCCCATATGAATTTCCTATTTAAAAGAAAAGAAAAGAAAAATATAAGTCTGTAGTACGTATGAAAAAGTTTGAGAAATACTGATATAAAAAGAACCAAATGTCTAATAGCAAGAAAACTACATAGAAAGGATCAATATTAGTTTACAGTAATTTGGAAAGTATAGTAACTTTAAAAGTTAAATGCCCAACCATTTTATAAAGCAATCTGGCAATATCTATTAAAGCTGAAGAGAAGCATACTCCATACCCAGCAATCCCAAATGGTAGATGTCCATTATAGAGTAACTCTTGGAATATGCAAAAAGAAATTAATAAATATGCCCACTGTAATATTATTTTTAACAGTAATCAAGTAGAGAAAGGGTAAATAAACTATTAATTTATAATGATAAATTATTAACAGAATGGAATAAAATAAAACAGTTAAAATGAACAAGATCTACTTGTATTAACAGACATAAATCTTAAAGATAATGTTAGTTCAGCCACTTTGGAAAACAGTGTGATAGCATCTTTTACAGCCCAACATGCACTAGACGACACAACCCAGAAATTCCATTTCTAGGTATTTACCCAAGAAAAGTACAAGTATATATTTACACAAAGATTTGTATGCAAATGTCCATAGCAGTATTATAATAGTCCCAAACTGGAACAACTCAATGCCCATCAAATGGTGACTGTATAAAGAAATTGTGGCATAATCACAATATGGAATACTAATCAGCAATAAAAAGGAATTGAATATTAACATGCACAATGTTGATGAATATCAAAAATACTATGCTAAGTAAAAGAAGTAAAAGAAAGAAGTAAAAAACAAAAGACAATATATGCTATGATTCCACTGATATGAAATTCTAGACAAGGCAAAACTGTAATGATGGAAAGAAAATCAGTGGTTGCCTGGGATAAGGGTCAGGGAGAAGAATATCTGCAAAGGGACAGGAGAAAGCTTTTTAGAGTGATGGAAATATTCTATATTTTGATTGTGGTGATGGTTATATGATTGATTGTTGATTACCAAAAGTCATCCATATGTACACTTAAAATGGTTGGATTTTACTGTATATAAATTATACCTCAGTAAAGTTTGAAAAAACTTTAAAAACACAGTTTTGAATAAAAAAAAATCAAACTGTAAAAGGACACAATATGAAACTATTATATAAAATTTAAACATATAAAACAATACTATATCCTGTTTATGGATCTATACATACATATAAAAAATATCCAAACAAGGACACATATACCTATTCATGACAGTAGTTACCTCTGAAGGAAGGGGGAATAAATGGGGTGGGGAGTTGTAAATGTAACATTTTATTTTAGAAAAAGAACTGAAGTAAAAGCAGAAAATGGTAAAATTTAAGTGGTAGTTCCAAAGGTCTCTGTATTTTTCCATGAGTTTGAAATATTATATATCCTTTTCTTGATGAACTAATTTTTAAATTTGCTTAAAACTGGGGAAAATGTTATTCTCCAGTTTAATTAACTAAAATGATACGAACAAGAAAACTAGAACTAATCAATAGACTCAGACATAAAAGTGAATGTTACCTTTAACAATTAACATTAAAACCTCAAATACTGAATTTTAAAAAAAAATTACTTTGAACCTCCTTTTCTCATAAGGTTTGCCCCAGGCCTCATTCACTTCAACTAGGGTACTCCAGTTAGCCCTCAATTAGAGCTAAGTTACTAAGAAATAACTACCTGCCCCTATCGCAAGAAAACTGCTGAGGGGCCCTTTTGTTCCTGCTCATCTCAATGGATATCCAGTTTCACTGAAATTTGTGTTCCAGAATGCTTAATCTAAACTGTGCAGTTCTCAGAACCTCTACTATTTTTTCTCCAAGCAGTTTTGTCCTCCCAAATTTTACAAAATTGCTACCAAAAACTCCTACTCTTGCTTAATCAAGTCAAAGCCATTTTCTTGGAGGTTGTCTTTCCTGCTGCACATTAATGAATAGAAACTTTTCTTTCCTTGTCTTCCAATAAATCCATGAAAACAGTCCAATTTTCTTTTTACATATAGGATATAATTTATTTCTCTTCTGAGACTGAGACATGTTCAGGCTAAATAAAAAATCACAGGAGACAATTATGAGTACTACTGTGGTTGACATATTTCCCTAAGCAATACATTTAGTTCTCTAACATGATAAAATAAAAGTTTATTGATTTTTCCCTAATTAGAAAAGTAACTGGAATTGCATAAATTTTAGAAATTACTAAAAATCATAAAGATGAAAGTAAACATTACTAACAATGCTACCACTGAGGGATAATCACTTTGAAATATTTCTTTCAAATCTGCCTTTCTCTCCATGTGTTCATTAATAGTTTTACTCATGAACAGATTTTCTTAGAATATGACCTTTGCTGTAGCTATTCTCCTTTGTTGAAACTACTGAAAGTTATTTTAATTAAGATATTAAAAACCATTTAGTATAAGGTTCTCTATTTGTTACTGAGGGGGGGCCAAAATATACTGTTTCCATCTCTGCTAAAATTTACCATCTGTTCATGCATGTTTTCCATCTTCCCCCTTAGATCTTTTAATATATTACCATGGTTATTTTAATGTCCCTATTGGGATAATTCTAAAATCTAGCCATCTCTGGGTCTGGTTCTACTGACTATTTTATTTCTTGATGATGGGTCATAATTTCTTTCTTTTCTGTGTGTCCTGTAATTTTCTACTGAATGCCAGATATGGAGTGTAGAAGAACGTAGAAACTGAGGTAAACAATATTTATGCCCAGAAATGGAAACACTTTCGTCAGGCTGTTGGTATGAGGAGATGAGTCAATCTAATCTGTAGTTGAGTTTTAGTTACGCTCAGTGCATCACGATCTCCAATTCCCTCCAGTAGTGTCTGCCACTTTCTTGTATTTAGTAGGAGGCCTCAAGTGCCAGCGGGTTTCTTTTCTCCTATTCAACACTCAGACTCCAGTGATGCTGAAAATCTGAACCACAGAATGGATCTCTCTAGTATTTTTCCCTTTCCCCTGTGGTAAACTGCTACACAGTACTGGAGTACTGGTGGGAGGGGGGCAGGGTTCTCTCAGTTCTAATCTGCCTTCAGACTTCGGCAAGCCCTATGAGCCTGTGTCTAGGGTGAAGGGGGTATCTCTCTCAACAGTCCCATTCTGCCCTCAGTGGTAGACCATCACTCCTGGCACTTGGTGTAAGTGAAAGAATTAGTTAGGCAGGATAGGAGGTCTTCCAGCTCTCCTATCCTTCCCTTAGTAACAGAACTCCCTACTGCCTTGTACTCAGTGGAGAGGATGAGAGCAGGAGGGTTTCCCATCCCTTCTCCAGTGTCAGACAACTGCTATCTTGTACTCAAAGCAGGGTTCACAGTTCAGAAAAATGTTTCTCAATTATCCTGCTTCCTCCTGTGTAACCTACTATCTCTCTCACTATTCTGATGATCAGATAGATTTGTGAACTACTGGTTTAAGTTATATGCAAGAATATATTTCTTGGCATTCCTAGATTCTAAGACTATATACACAACTTGACTAGGATACTGATTGAAATATATTATAGTTAAATAACTATAATAGCTTGTTTTCCTATAGTGTCTGCAAAAATTTTGAGGGATGATAACTAGGTTTTATACATCTTTGTAGCCACAGCCCCCACCAAATTATCTGGTACATACTAGAGACTCAACAAATGTTCAACAAATGTTTACTGAGTTAAGTTGGTTGACTTTTGAAACAGCATAAACAGTATGTGGTAAAATCATTTCAGGACCATTAGCCATATAGCTTGCCTCTACCTACATATATATTCCTTAGTAAGGGCAAATCAAGCAAAATTAGTCCTGAGATTCCAGAACCCATGCCCCTGGTAATGTCCTAGGAATTAGAGCCAAATACAGCAAAGACTAAAGCAAATTTGGTTTGTAGACTTTCAGATACTTTTATTGACTATGTGACACACTCAGCATATCAGGATTAGGTAAAATGATATCTCAGCTCCAAATATGAAATAATTTAGATAGGCCATCACAACCCATAGTTATACACAGTAACAAAGTAACCCCTGTGTGTACTGGAGTGGTCAAAGCCATACATGTACTTTCCAAATCCAATGTCAATACATAAAGAGAAGATAAATACTAAAATTCAACAGTTGATATAGCAGTTATGGGAAAGGTAGAGAATTCCAAATGTCAACAACTCCAATCACAAAGGGAGACACTAAAACATTGTTGAGGTTAAAGAAAAAGAAATATAAGATGGTTCAAAAGCACCTTAACTATAAACTCAAACAATTCTAATAACAATCACCAACTAAACCCAAGAAGTACAATCCACAGAGGAAAGCACAGGCCAAGGTGAAGTTTGGAATACCAACAAAGATCTTTGCTTTTGGAGCCAATCTTGAGCAGTGGGCTCCGTTTTTAAAGTCTTATCAATACATGCCTGTCAAACTGAGGCTTTCCTCCATCATCAGGATTTAGTGCAATTTAGAGATACTGCTTGTCACATAATTAAAAACATTAATGATAATGAAGAAAAGTCATAGCCAAAAATAAGGGAAATCTTCAGTACTTTAGACCATTATTGAAACAAATAAAAGATAGCTTCAATGAAATAAGTTAGAAGTATCTTACAACTATAGAGCAATAGATCCTGAAAACTTTCTATAATTAAAGTAGAATAAAATTGAAATTAATTATATACTATCCATTATTTCTAATTTAGGAAGTATAAAATGTTGCAGATAATATTTTTAATTACTATGCTTTTATACATTTTATTTTAGTCAATGTAAATAGTACTTATAAAGAATTCTATAAGTTCAAGGAACCTCAGATCCCTGAAACCCCATTTTTCTATAAGGTATTCTCTCAATCATGATATCATGTCATGGGAATTTTCAAGGAAGAAATGCCATAATCAATAGAGAAAATTAGAAAACTCAAAGTGTATATGAAAACTTAACAGATGATAAAGTAGACGCTCACAGATTATGAAGTGACACATTTAAAAGTGGAAACAGACAAAGATTATTAAGTACATGGTTTTGGAATAACAGATTAAGAATTTGGAAAAAATAATCTGAGTCACCCTTTTTGCCAGCAAAATACATTCCAAGAGAATAAAAGATATTTTAGAAATTCTCAGAAAGATTTCCTGAAAACATAATTGATCAAATCTTTGGAGGAATTATAACTTTCAAAATCTGGAAGTTACAGAAGAAATCACAAAAGGAAATACTGATATATTCAACTGCAAAAAATTTCAAAATCTGATATAAAAAAATTGGAAACAGCAGAGAAAATATTTATGGCAAATATGGCAGAAAATTATTAGTATCTGTGTTACTTATTCTTGATGCATTTTTAAAACACTTTAACAATTCTGGATGTAAGATTCATGAAATGGTTGATGTGTACATTTATGGTGGTAATGTTTCTTTTCTTCTTAAAAGTTGATATTAAATGGTGTACATACTATAATCAACAACATCTTAGAAATAAGGGAAATCTGGATGTATTGGAAGCCCATAAAAATTGAGGTGAAAAGCATCCATGATATAAACTGGCAAAGGCTATAAGCAGACAATTGCCCCAAGAAGAAATACAATTTGAGAAAGACTCAAGGAAAAGTGTTCAACCCAGGTACTATTTAAAGTATATTAAATTAAAGCATTTAAAAAAAAAAAAAAGGTAATACCAAATTCCAGCAAGTTGGGGTACCTGCAAAATTGTAAATTCACAACATAACCTTTATGGAAAATAATTAAGCAATCTGAATTTAGGACCATTTAAAAAAAGTATTTATACCTATTGATCCATTTGTACCATTTGGGAATTCATCCCAACAATGGAAAGAAAATGGTATGACCAAACATATGCTTATTTCTAATAGTTAAAAAATGGAAATAGTCTGAATTGCTAACAATAGAATAATAATTAAAGGAAAGTATAATATATCAATTGGACAGATTGTGCTTTCTGCTATACCACTGTCTAGAACAAAGCAGATGCTTAATAAATATTTGTTGAATAAATGAAATTTTATTCAGCAAATTAAACTTTTAATTGTGAAGAAACTTATGAAATCACTATAATGTAAAGTTAAGCATTTGATAACATTTTTAGAGGTATTACCATGTGTCTAGAAATGTGGTAAAAGCTGGGATGAACAAAATGATGAATAAAATGGTTCTTGTCCACTGGGAACTCAAAGACCATCAAGAATTTCAGAAACAAACATGATACTTGATAAATGGTGTACCACGTTAATCCTAAGTGCTTGGAGATCTTTAGGAGAGGTCCTTAGATTTTCAATCAGATTTATTTTCAAGTTATAAATAATTTAGCTACACTGATCATTTAATTTCACACAATAGAACAAATTAAAAGCAGCAGATTAAATCAGGCACATTATCCACAAGAGAAGTATCAGTCAAAAAAAGTAAAAAGTTTGTATTTCAATTTAGGTCAGAAACTGAAGGTCACAAAGATGCTATGAATCAAAGGTTAAAGTATATTCATTCTACTTTGTTTAAGAAAGGAATTAAGTTCTAGTCATTAGTTTTAGAAAGATTTCCATTAAAATGTTTTGCCACTTACAGGAACGAGCTTTGGAAAACTGAAAAAAAAAAAAAAAAAAGAAAAAGAAAAATTCAATGATATGGCACAATAATTACCAAGACTTATTGGTTACTGGAAGTTTTTCTAAATCTGCTTAGGTTTGTGGTCCTAATTTTATAATGCTGAAGTAAATGTGTAGGTATATGTCCTTTCACTGCATAACAACGTAATTTCCTGGTGATTTTAACTAGGAAGTGATAAAGGAGGTTAAGTGTTTGAGAACTTTAAAAATTGATGGTGATAATAATAGCATAATGGGGTTGTAACAATTAAATAAGGTAAAATATACAGCTGTTAGCACAAAAGCTGACATTTAGCAAGTGCCTATAAAATGCTAACATATTTTAAAATAGTAAAATTATGGCAGAGTTTATTGTCCCTACATTTAGGATACAATTTGGATGTTGGTATACGAAACATGGTAATTACTTAATAAAAAGATTTTTAATAATATATATGTGAGCAATACAAGCAGGACCCAAAAACATAAATTTCAAAAAAAGAGAATCTCTTTGGGCAATAATTCAAGGAGAAATATTCTGTCAAAAAATATGACACTGCCTTTCTATAATAACAGCAATTATTAACATTTATAATTCATTTATAGCCCCTTACTTCCAAAAAGGATTTGATTTGGCTTATTTTTAAAAAGTACAATTGTATTAAATAAGAGTGAAAAAAACAGTATCAATTGGGAAACGACTAAACTAAAATCCTCGGGTAAAAGACTTCTTAATAGATTCAGAAATAGGTTACAATTGCCTCATCAGTTATTGAATCCAAAGGATGAACACTAATTTATGATTACTTTAACTGATTGCTCAGTGTGGGTATCCACAAGAATGGGATGGTAAGAAAATAGTATTCCTGGTAGAAATATCAGTCAAACATGGAAATCCTAAAAAACATCACCTCGTATTTATAAACTTGCACAATCTTCATCCATACATACTATGACTATCTTTAAATTTGTTAGAAACTAATACTTCTGTAAAATAAGAACTCTCAATGAAAGTAAAATGGGATTTTATTTTAAAGTACTCTTTATCCCCCAACTTTACCAGTTATTCTTTATTCTGGGAATAAAGAGGTGGAGGAAAAATTTTAAAAGTCCACAGAAATAGCTATCTGATAATTAGGCATTCTTTGCTAGGTTTAAAAAATAATTTCTGAGGGTAATATAAAAATGTAGTTAGCATCATCTTTATAAAGATTTTTTAATTACCTCTAATTTCTTGGCACAAGGTCCATTGACAAGTGCAACCACACCATTGTCAGATACCTAAGCAAAGGGAAAAAGAAATAGAGCACACAAATGAGATGATGGAAGTAAAATTTTTTAAAATTACAGATCATTTAGAATATAGTTTTATTACCTACCTTTCAGTAAACACATGTTTTAGTCATACATACCTTCCACCCTAGATACTAAAAAATTGAGCAGACTATGCCAAACCATATTGCAATTATTTAACCACTGAAGCATGAAGAGGTTCGACAATTTCAACAACAAAAAAAATTATGTTCTGATTAGTCATAGAAATACACTGGGCAAACACATACAATCTATCTGTCTGAAGTCTATTTTTACATTTACCTGAGTAGCTGAAAAGTCAACACACTGCAGAAATGGGCAGTTTTCTCCTAATGCATGTAAGGACACATCTGTAATACCTAAGCAGCCACCCAAATCAATGATCTTTAGCAGCCGGCAGTTGAGTGCAAGAGCAAGGACTCCTTCATCAGTGAGATTGCAGCATCTTTTCAGAGAAGCTTCATGCAGGTACAAACAAGAAGAAGCCACAGCTTTTATTCCTGGGGGAAACATAAGTATATATCAGTGACATATATATGTATATATATGAGAAATGTGACTGATTTTCTTTTTAACAATCACCAATACTAACAATTCATCCAACTGTATGTTAGCCTTTTTCAAAGTAGTCCATCTGTGAGGATATATTTATTTTCCAGTGATGCTGTCATTATTTAAAACTCTTTTGGAATGTTTTAGGAATTCTCTATAAAGACTGTATTATATTCTTCAGAATACGTGCATTGATGGCAAGCCTTTATTGTTTAAGGTTAGATTTGCATTTAAGAGAAAGTCAAAAGTTGGTCAGAATCAAATCAGGTAACTAAATTATGGATGATTTTCCTTCTTGTTAAAACAAATGTTTTAAAGCAATAAAGTTAATTTTCTTCTGGACTCTGAAAGGAAACCGAAAGCTAAGTTGGTCAAATGTGGTTTACATGCTTATCTTTAAATTTCACACCTATACCTATGCATTCCTTCTTTCACTTTTTACTCTGTCCTCAAACTTGGATTTCTTTTCTATTGCCATGCTTCTTCTCTGTTAGCCTGGACCAATCTTACTTACTGAGAGCCAAGAAAAGAGAAGTTCTTAAATCTAACTAAACTGATGTAAATCACATGGAAAACTGGCACATGACACTGTGCCCCATAAATAATAGAGTACTTCAGGGCTCCTGAGTCCTTCAATCATGGACAGATATTGTAGCACTGTTAAAAGATACCTTTGCAGGCAAAATACACAAAAAGGAAGATGGTAAATTCACGAATAGGTCATTTTTATACCTTAAAAAAGTTATTTTATTTGTCAGAGTCCAACCTGGAAGTTCTTTGTAGTGAGTCATTACTTTTGCAGACATTTAAAAACTTACGCTTTTTGCAATACTATGAATGTCCTAACTTGCTAACCAAGATGACTGCAAAGTTTAGCCTACTATTAAAGCTTTCCAGAAACATAGCCATAAAAGTTCTTCTCTCTCAATTTAACCAGAAGAATGGTTTATATTGAAAAAAAGAAGGTAAAAGTCCACTAATTCATGTAATAGTGACAATGAAAATTGCAGTATATTTGACTATATAAACCTATGCACTGCACAGACTGATAGGAAAATGTCTGATAAATTTAACCTGATGATTGACTCTCTGTTGTAATAGTGCATCAAAAGAGTTTTAAATAAAACGTGAACTTAAATCTACACCAGGAAAAATAAATATGGTGGATAACTCTATATTTTAAACGTTTAAAATGCAAGATAGTGACTTACCAATGTATTTCTTAACTTTCAGCATTGGTGATAAAAATGAAATAAAATTTCTAATTTGGATTCATTATCATAGTCTAAATATTTTTATTGACAAATATAATTTATGTTTCTTTGACATCTTCATACTCTTGTTTGACATATTTCCCCCTTCTTTGTTCCAAAATTATACCAGGTGGGTGAATAGCAATCTACCAATTTATTCAGTGTTAGTAAACATACCTTCTGAAGTTATGGACATTCTGTTTTCTTTTGAGGAATTTAAATTTAATTTCTTCAGTTTTCTGCAGTTACACAGGTGCAGGAGAGCAGCATCTGAAATATCACAGCTACGTAGATCTAAAGTTTGGACTTGAGGATGTAAAATCTGTAACACGTACAGGATTTTGAAAAATTTGGTTATTCTATAAATATAAGTGTTTTCCCAAATTCAGTGTTTTGGTGAACATAACAGACAAGTGCCTGATAGAACGTATAGCAAAGAATATAGAAATGCATCTGCGTGAAGACAGATACATAAAGCAAGAAAAAAACCAAGCCTACGTCAAGCTTGAGGTACAGATTCTGGGCTCCCAAAGTCCTTACTGGGACACACACTGCACCGTTGAGATGGCTGGTGCACAGTAAGGACCTACTAGACTTGAGAAGCAGAAACAAGGTGGCTTTGAGTGCGTATCCTCTTCCAGGAGTTCCTGTCTGTTATTAGAGATCGCTAAGTGCCTCTTCCCTAAGCAGGTCTGAGTCTTTAATCACTTCTATACCAAATGCTTACAGGATACTAGTATTACTTATTTCGAACATTTATATTTTTCACTCTTATTTTCGGGAGCTAGTACAAACATCCAGTATTTCTGAATGTTTACTTGAGACTAACAAATAGCAGATCAAAATTTCCAAATATTTCAGCTTTAGACCATTCTTGAGCTATTTTTCCTTTCTTTTACTTTATTTTTTCCAAAATAGAAATGGATTTATTTTTATGAATATAAAATTAATGTATTATTATTGTAAAATATTCAGATCATATAGAGAAGGGTAAGGAGTAATAATTATAATAACGATAAGAATAATTATTTCTATTTTGGGGGCTTTGTCAGGACAAGTATTCTGCATTATATATATTATACCATTTAATTCTCTCTCACACACATACACATATATCCTTTAGAGACTGGTCACTGCCATTTTATAAATAAGGGGACTGAGGCAACAAGAACTTAAGTAGCCAACACAATGTTACGTAGCCATAAAGTAGCCAAGCTGGGATTTGAACCCAGGTCTCTGTGATTCCAAGGCCCATGTTTATTGATATTGTGGGGGTGGTGGCAAGACTGGTTTTCAGACTCTTCTACCCTTGCATGTCTTTTAAAAAAATTTTTATTATGGTGAAAAATATATAGCATAAAATCTATCACTTAAATAATTTAAAAATGTATAATTCAGTGGTATTGATTATATTCCAAATATCATGCAACCATTACCACTATTTTTTTCCAAAACTTTTTTATCACCCCAAACAAAAACTCCTTACCTAGTAAGCAATAACCCCCCATATTCCCCTCCCTCAATCCCCGGTAATCTCTAAACTATTTTATGCCTCTATGAATTTGCCTATTTTAGATATTTCATATAACTGGAACAATTCAATATTTGTCCTTTTGTGTCTGGCTTTTTTCACTTGGCATAGTGTTTTCAAGGTTCATCCATGTTGTAGCATGTATCAGAACTTCATTCCTTTTTATGCCAAAGCCTTTGCTTTTAAATACTATAATTAAACTTACCCATAATACCAACACCCAGGGATAATCATTATATTACTTTTGATGCTTTTGAGTTAAAAAAAAAAAAAAAACTCTTTGAAGAAAAATGTACTATAGTAGATGAGCACATTTAAAAAATTTAATGTGGTTGCATATTATTCCATTATATGCATGTATCATAATTTAGAAAATGCATCCCACATTGTCAGACATTTACATTGGACATTTAATTTGATTTAGGACAAAATATAGTGTAGTAATTAAGAACATGTAATCTAGAGGCAGACTGCCTGAGATGGAACCCCATAACTGTGATCCAGTTCTGTTTTCTCTCTGTACTTCATATTTCTCACAGGACTATACATATACCAGTGTGCTATTATCAGAGCAGTGCTTGTTTCATTTTGATCACAATCTCTGAGGAGAAAGTGTGGTAGTCATAGCAATTAGCAGTACAAGACTCTGCAGACAGTGGTGATGGCTTTAAACTCGAAGAAAATATTTAAATGTAAATAGTGCAGAAACGCTTCAACTAGTCTTTTCAGTTTTTGAAACAAGAATAGCAAAAATACTAAAGATAATGCAGCAATAATACTAAAGGAAATTATTTACCATGTTATTCAACAACCTCAAAAATTGAGAGGCTGAGAGTGAAGTTCTAACTTGAGTAGCTGTTTGGTAGGGTGAGGTATGACTATGGCTTTCTGGTGTTTGGGGCTCTCTACCTCAGCCTCCCATCTACATCCCAGCCTGCCAGTCCCCACCCCAGTTCACCAAGACAAATACAGATTGGAGCCTGGACTCCATACTTTATTCTTATCACCACCAGAGAGAGTACACAGGGGTGCATATGCTTACGGGTCAAAACAAGACATCCAGAGAGCACAACTATTTCAAGAGAAAAACAAATTGGACTACTGATTCCATCAGGAGTAGAGGAATTAGAACACAGAGATGAAGAATATTAATAAACATAAAAACACACTAAAAGAAAAAAAGGAAGACGTTTACAATATAAAATAAGAACAAGAAACCACAGAAAGGTGAAGTGAAAATATTAGGTATGAAAAGTATAAGATGAAATAAGAACGCTATTGATGAGATAATAATAGACTAACTGAGAAACAATTTAGCAAGTGGGAAGGAAGTGGAATGGAGAAATAGAAATATACATATAAAAGAATGCATAAGAGAGATGAAGGATTAAAGTAGAAATACTAACATTTGGATAATAAGAGTCTCAGAAAAATAAAAATGGAGAGGATAAAATATTCGAAGGCATAATGGAGAAAAATTTCTCAGAATTAAAGATGAAAAATCTCATACTGAAAGGACCAATACCAACAGGGTCCAAAGAGGGTGATTCTTCTTTCAGAAAAATATAAAAATCCTTGAATTCCTTTCTCATTATATGAGGTTTTGTATGTGTATGTTTGTGTGCATGGGGGTTGGGGGGGTGGGGTTGCTGTTCTTTTTAGAAAGAAACTTGTACCTTTACCCTTTGTGTAGCATATTGACCTTTGTGGACTTATTATTACATTTGCCTGCCATAATTTTTGAGTATCAATATGATACTCAACAAAAGAACTCATTTTTCTTTTTTTTTTTTAATTAAGAAATGAACTAACTTCCCATCCTTCTACTCCTGCTATTTTAGAGAAACAGGATAGCATACATATAAAGTTGAATCATTAATTATTTCATTTTATGATCAAGGGCTTAAAAATACATTCTTATTACATTTTGTTAAGAAAAATTACACAAAATTTGGAAAAAAGTCAATAAAAGATTACATCATCTTTTACAAAACCCTGAGCATAGTCTAAGAAGCCCACCTAATGGTGGTCAACTGACTTTGGAAAGAGTAACATTGTTAGCTATTTACTATTAATTAGGGTGCAGATCCTAATTACTTCACAATTCTTTAAAGTGAGATGCTAACTTGTAGAAAACTGATATAATGCAAATGTTTTGTGCTGGTTTTTTTTTCTATAGAGAAGTAAAGATTTCTGTTCAAGAGGGAAGACAGCCTCAGTGGTTAGTTTCATTATCCTGTAAGACATTATCCAATTTTGCATCTAACTTAGTAACCTTATTCCAGCATTGGTTTTTCACTATGTGGGTGGGTGGATGGATGATGAGTTTCTCGATTCCTACTGGATCTTTTATTGAATTATTTCAAACTTTGGCACATGCTTACTATTTGTATGAGAATTATGTTTTTAACATTTTTAGAATTATATTTTGACATACTGAAAGATTAGTGCAAAGGGATAATTTTCACACAGCCTGACTTTCACAAAGTTAATCAAGCAAACTATTTAACGATTAGTTGTTTTTTTTTTTTTTAACGGTGCATTACATTAGTTATTTTATTAATGCCATGTTACTCAAGATATTCTCTGGATAAGTGCTAATAGTAAAACAAGCAGGATTCTCAGACACAAAATAATGTGGTGGTAATAGAATAACAAATAGTTTTTTACAAAAAAAAAAAAAAAAAAAAAAGCAACCAACCTCTCACTATTTCTAACAAGAGTCTCTGAAATTAGGCCTCCTCTCTTCCATTAGCCCAGCTTCCCAGAGGATCCAGATTCCTATTCAGACCTGGCTATCCTCTCAGTTTCAAGTTCACATGACCCCATTTCCAAGCAACACATTAGTTACTCTGAAACAGTACTCATAAAACCCCTGCCACTGGTTACTTTTACCATCCATTTTATGAATAACAGAAGTGAGGCTCAAAGTCACAAAAAGTGGCAAGCTGGAATTTAAATTCCAGTTGGGGGATGTTACTTACTGCCTTAAAGAAAGCCAATTAAAAAACATGTCCTGATGAAGGTTAGATTAGTTGGAGGGAAGGACATTAAGTATAAATTAGCAGGGATGAAGTATCCAGAAGGAGACTCATTTAGAAGAATGATTTTTAACTGCTGAGTGTTATCCATTAACAGATTATAAACTCAATTTACAAGGTTGTGATCAAAAATTTTTAAATGAATAAGACATTATAGAATAAAATAGAAGAGTGCTGGTATATCACGGAGACAAGGGCAGTAACTGAAAGAATGGTGGAAGAAGATTTTTAGGAACTATTACACAAGGACATTTTGGTTTATCTGGGAAAAAAAAAAACCTGATGATTTACTGTATTTTAAAATGATTACTAATCCTACTACATACTAATCAACCACATGTGCCAGTTTGGATGTATTATGTCCCCCAAAACACCATTATCATTGATGTAATCTTGTGGGGGCAGATGTATTAGTTTTGATTAGGTAGGAATCTTTGAGTGTTTCCATGGAGATGTGACTCAATCAACTGGGCGAGACCTCTGACTGGATTTCCATGGAGGTGTTACCCCACCCATTCAGGGTGGGTCTTTATTAAATCACTGGAGTCCTATAAAAAGAGTTCACAGACAGAAGGAGCTCAGAGCAATTAAGAGTGACATTTTAGAGCAGCTGCAAAGACGGCTTTGAAAGCTGACATTTTGGAGAACACCATTTTGAATCGCAACCTGGGAGGAAGCAGATGCCAGCCACGTGCCTTCCCAGCTAACACAGGTTTTCTGGATGCCAATGGCCTTTCTCCAGTGAAGGTACTCTGTTGTTGATGCCTTACTTTGGATACCTTATGGCCTTAAGACTGTTAACTGTGCAACCAGATAAACCCCCTTTATAAAAGCCAATCCATTTCTGGTGTTTTGCAAAACAGCATCAGCAACCAAAACACTACATTTGGACTGCTCTAAAAATCTGAAACCATATCTAAACAGTAAAAATCTAAAATGCTTGATTTAAAGTTATAGATACTCTTACCTCACTTATATTTGAATCTGTTATCTGTCCCTGCATGCTCATTATTTTTATCAGTCTATCTTTTATGTTGGGAGGCAAAGGCTTAATGTCTGCGATATATCTGGAAATATTCTTCATGAAGCACCAAAGGCACCTGAAATACAAATATAATGTAGTAAATTACACTGTATGATTCCTAACACTTTTTTTAATGTTGTTTGTTAGCACTTAGCCCTTTCATAAGGGCTAAATTATGTACATGTACATAAAGGTATACATTTTATATTCATATTTAGAACACCAGCTCTATACAATTCAAAAGTGTGGTCTATGCTCAGTTATTCAGATGCTCTTTCTCTACATTTTCCCCCAGCATACCTTATTTATTAAAGTCATCTTAATGACAAAAAAATTGTTTTTCCTGTCAATATCTCCAACTCCTAAGATACATATACCACCAGGACTTCAGTCATATATTCCTAAATAAACATATAACTGTGGTCCACTAATTTAAACGCTTTCTCTCTTAATCCTGCCAACTTATTTTCAGTATTTTTCTTCAAAATTATGTTGGTATATTAATTTCCTAGGGGTGCTAAAACAAATCACCACAAACTTGGTGGCTTAAAACAAGAGAAATGTAGTCTCTGACGGTTCTGGAGGCCAGAAGTCCAACACCATAAGGCCCAGGTGCTGCAGGGCTGCCTCCCTTGGAAGGCTCTAGGGATGGACCCTTCCTTGCCTCCTCCTGCTCCTGGTGGCTTCAGGCGTTCTTTGGTTTGTGGCAGCAAAACCCCAATCTCTGCTTCTGTCTTCACACGGTCTTCCTCTCTGGTTTCTCTTTTTCTCTTCTCTTCCAGGAATACTTGTCACTGGATTTAGAGCCCACCCTAATCCAGGATGAGCTCATCTCCAGATCCTTAACTTAATTACATCTGCAAATACCATTTTTCCAAATCAGGTTGCCTTCACAGGTTCCAGGTGGACATACCGTACCCACTACAATCAGAAATTAAATCACTAGAGAAAGAATTATAACCTCAAAGATTCCTCAAATAGTACAAATCAGTGAGACCAAACTCAGGGTTGTATATGCAAGAAGTAGAGTAGGCAGAGCAGACAATAACCAAAAAGAAGTGATTTAGGAATTGTCAAGACTCATTGGAATAACATTTCTCATATGGGGCTTGAATTCCAACCATCTGAGAAACTCATTCTTTAATAAATAAATAAAAACAAATCTTATTTAATTTCTGTATATAACCCCCACTACACATACAAAGTATTCCATTCATGATTAAATGTCATCCTATACTTAAATTTTTTTTTGGTGAAATCTTTACCTTTTCCTTTTCCTCTCTTGGTTGTCTGAATCTGTCCTTCTCGAATCCTTTCCCTCTTCTACACACACACACACACTCACACATACATTTACAGGGTTCGGCGGTTGTTATTTTATAAAATGGCCCCATAGTATACACACTTTTCTGTATCTTCTTTCATTCAAGAATACCTTGTGGAAATTCCTCCAAAGCATCAAGTGTAGTTCTAATTTTCCTTGAATGGTGTGATGGTTAGGTTCACGTGTCAACTTGGCCAGGTTATGGTACCCAGGTGTCTGGTCAAGCAAGCACTGGCCTAACTGTTACTGCAAGGACATTTGTGGCTGGTTTATTAAATCATCAGTCAATTGGCTGCAGCTGTGACTAATGATGTCAATGAAGGGCGTGTCTTCCACAATGAGAGAACCAGTCAGCTGGATTTAATCCAATCAGTTGAAGACTTCTAAGCGAGACAGATAGAGGACCTTCACTTCTCTTCAGCTGACCAGCAAAGCGTTTCCTGAGGAGCTCGTTGAAGTTACCAGTTTGCTGCCTGAATGTAACTCTTCATTGGAGTTACCAGTCTACTTGCCTGCCCTATGGAATTTGGACTCGTGCATACCCACAGTTGCATGAGACACTTCTATAAATCTTATATTTATAGACATCTCTTGTTGATTCTGTTTCTCTAGAGAACCCTAACTAATACAAATGGCTACGTGATGTTTCATAGTGTAGAGGATTTGTTTAGTTATTTCCCTTATGATGAGTATTACCACGGTTTCTTTATGTTAATATGTGCTATCAGATTGTTGCCCAGAAAATCTAATATTCACATTTCTATCTAAATATTGGAGGGTACCTTTGTCCTCACATCTTTCCAGCAACAAGCACAATCATTCTTACACACATACATATATATATATATATATATATATATATATATATATAATTTCCCCATTTATTTAGCTTTATCTCCATTCCCTATTCCTATCCTCCATCACTCCAGGAAACCATTTAAATGTTTAATATATACTCTTTTTCATATATCCTTTTAACATGCTCGTTGCATGCAGGCATTTCTAATGTATGTTTACAGTATTTTGTCATAGATTTAATTCTCTTTAGTATTTCACTCAGTACTGTTTTTACGATCTACCTATTATTTAAAATTTTGGAAGTTCTGATGGATGAAAAGTGGTATCTGATTATTACTTTAATTTGCATTTCTTCAATCACTAGTAAATTTGAACATCTTTTTATGAATTTGGCTATCTGGATATGCTTTACTATACATTGTTCATATTCTTTACTCATTTTGCTATTTTTTTGACAATTTATAAGAGCTTTTTGCATACTATTGCTAATATTAACTATTTTTTTTGCCATTAGAACTAGAAATATTTTCCCCTAGATTTATCATTTATCTATTTGCTTTCCTCAGGTTCTCTTTTTCTTTTTTTAATGAAATCTTATTGAGATATATTCACATACCAGACAGTCATCCAAAGTGTACAATCAATTGTCTAAAGTACCATTATATAGTTGTGCAATGATCACAATTAATTTTTGAACATTTTCATTACCACAAACACAAAAAAAGAATAAGAATAAAAATTAAATTAAAAAAAGAACACACAAAACATCTCATTCCCCCATTCCTCCCCATTATTCATTTACTTTTTGTCCCCATCTTTCTACTCATCGGTCCATACACTGGATAAAGGGACTGTGAGCCAAAAGATTTTCAAATCACAGGGTCACACAGTGTAAGCTATATAACTATACAACAACTGTCTTCAAGACTCAAGGCTCCTGAGTTGCAGTTCAACACTTTTAGATATTTCCTTCTAGCTATTCTAATACACTAAAAACTAAAAAGGGATATCTATACAATGTTTAAGAATAACCTCAAGAATGTCCTCATGACTCCATTTGAAATCTCTGCCACTGAAACTTTCATTTCTCTTCCCCCTTTTGGTCAACAAGACTTTCTCAATCCCTCAATGCTGGGTCCAGGCTCATCCCCAGGAGTCATCTCCCATGTTGCCAGGGAGATTTACACACTTGGGAGTCATGTCCCATGTAGGGAAGAGGGCAGCAAGTCTACCTGCTAAGTTGGCTTAGAGAGAGAGGCTACATCTGAGCAACAAAAGAGGCTCTCTAGGGGTGACTCTTAGGCACAATTATAAGTAGGCTTAGTCTCTCCTCTGCAGTAACAAGTTTCATAAGGGCAAGCCCCAAGATCAAGGGCTCAGCCTTCTAGATTGGTAGTCCCCAATGCTTGTGAGAATATCAGTACTTCCCCAGGTGGGAAAGTTTAATGTTTCCACATTTTTCCCCAGTCCCTCAAGGGGGCTTTGTAAATACATTTTTATTCTCTGCCCAAATTTCTCTGGGATGTATTGGGGCTTCACGCTAACCTGCACAAACCAACCAGATCTCACTCTCCATTCAAAGTTCCATGTAATTATGATGTTTGAATAAACTGACCACACAAGCTAAATTATATAGTTTGCTACAGAAAACATAGATTTAGCATGAAATAAACATCTCTTCCTTTGGTCTCACACAGAAGTTGAAGTTTTAAAAACTCCGTCAATATCGTCTTTTACCCTTTAGTCTGATTTACCTTAGTCCTTCCTAACCAAGTCCATTTCGTTCATATCTCTAATTGAAGTCTGATCTCTTTCAGTTTCTTTAACATTTGCTGTATGGGGTAATGCTGACATTCAGAGCTGCTGAATTCTGGCTCTGAGACTCAGGTGTCACACAGATACCTAAAGTTCCAGGGACCGCCCAGGTTATACACAAAGATTTCAGCATCTCCGAACTTAGAAATAGCCATTACACCTCAGGAACAGATGTCACCGCTGTAAGAGCTTACAATCTAGGAACCTTTACCATAAGCCTTCCTCTGAAAACCTATGCTCTCAGATTCAATTCTCAGAGTTTGCACATTATGGTTAGCCCATATTAGTGAAGCATTATAATGTTTGTCTTTTCATGTCTGGTTTATTTCATTCAAATATGGTCCTCAAGGACCACTCACCTAGTTGCAGATTTCACAACTTCATTCTTTCTTGTAGCCGCTCAATATTCCATTGCATGTATACACCACTGTTCGCCATTCTGTTCATCAGTCGATGTACCTCAGGCCACCTCCATCCATTGTGAATCATGAATACTGCTGCGAGAAACCCCACTGGGCAAATGTCCACTGGTGTGCCTGTTCTCAGTTCTTCCAATTATATACCCAATAACGAGATTGCAGAACCATATGGCAACCCCACATACTAGGCTTCCTGTGGAACCACCACACTGCCCTCCAGATGGGCTGTACCATTCTACTTCCCCATCAACAGTGATTAGGTACATCCTTCTCTCCACATTTTCTCCAGCACTTGTATCCCTCTGTTTATTTTTTAAATGGTTTTATTCACACACTATGCATTCCCTCCAAAGTAAACAAAGCCTCCCGGAATAATCAAGTAATTATGCATTCCTCACCACAGTCTATATGAGGGCATTTCCATTTCTTCCACAAAGAAAGAGGAAGAGCAGAAAAAAGAAGAAAAAAGAAAAAAAAGAAAAAAAAATGACCAAAAGAAAAAATAAAATAAAATATAATAAAAATGTCAGACAACAACACCAACACCAAGAGTCCCATACTCTTCCCTTATATCCCCCTCTTGTAGACATTTAGCTTTGGTATATTGCCTTTGTTTCAATTAGTGGATTGTGGCAGCCTAATTTCAATCTCATCTCATAATATGGCCATCTTCTCCTTGTGTGTCTCCATCTTCACATGGCATTTTCTTCTCTGAGTCTATGTCTTTTTTTTTTAACATTTTTTTATTTTGAAATAGAACATATATACAGAAAAGTGATAATTTTCAAAGTAAGATTTAACAATTATAGAACAAATTTCAAATAATGTTATAGGTTACAGTTCTACAATTTCAGTTATTTCCTTTTAGCTGTTCTAATACCCTAGAGACTAAAATAATAATAATAATATATTTATATAAAGATTCAGTATTCACAATACTTTGTTAAATCTTATCTTGTCTGTTGCTAATCCTCCCTCTTGTTTGGTCACTGTCTCAATCTTCAGGGATATCTGGACAATGTCCACCCTAACTTGTTCATATTGAAAAGGGGTGTCAACATTATGGCGAAGGGTGATACACCCAGTTGATGTTCTGAAGAGGCTCCTGCCTCTGGGTTTGGGGACTTATCTGGCATAGAAACACTGCAGAAATTAAGTTTCTGAGAAATAAACTTGGTGAGTGAACCTTTTATAGAGTCTCTGTGATGGTTTAGGTTCATGTGTCAACTTGGCCAGGTTATGGTACCCAGTTGTCTGGGTCAAGCAAGCACTGGCCTAACCATTACCACAAGGACATTGGTGGCTGGTTAATAAACCAGAAGGCTGGTTTATTAAGTCATTAGTCAATTGATTATATCTGTGGCTGATTAAATCAAGGAAAGGAGTATCGTCTGCAATGAGAGAATTAAATCAGCTGGATTTAATCCAATCAGTTGAAGACTTTTAAGGGAGGAGAAAAGGAGAAAATTTCACTTCTTCATCAGCCAGTCAGCCTCTCCTGGGGAGTTCATTGAAGACCTTCATCAGAGTTGTATAATTTGGACAGAATTTGGATTCGTACATCCCCACAGTTGCATGAGATGCTTTTATACAATCTAATATTTACAGATCTCTCCATCTGATTCTATTTCCCTAGAGAACTCTGACTAATATACTCTATGATAGGGACCTGGGTATTCTTTAGGATTTGGGGGAGTACTGTTGATTTGGATTTGGCATACTGTGGCCATTTGGAATATCTAGCTGAAGCTTGCATAAGAGTAGCCTCCAGGATAGCCTCTCAACTCTATTTGAAATCTCTGAGCCATTGAAACCTTATTTTCTTACCTTTCTTTCCCTTCTTTTAGTCAAGAATGCACTCTCAATCCCTCAATGCCCAGGCTAGGTTCATTCCTGGGAGTTGTGTCCCACGCCACCAGGGAGACTCACTCTCCTGGGAATCATGTCCCACATAGGGGGGAGGATACTGAATTTATTTGCAGAGTTGGGCTTAGAGAAAGGCCACATCTGAGCAACAAAAGAGGTTCTCTGGAAGTGACTCTGAGGAATGATTATAGGTAGGCTTAGCCTCTCCTTTACAACCATAAGTTACACAAGAGCAAGCCTCAAGATTGAAGGCCTGATTTATTAAATAGGCGATTCCTAATTTCACAAAGCATATATTCTGTTCAAGATAAACAATCAATGTTTCACCATCTTCACTTAGTTGTTGTACAATCATCATCACTCTAAATTTTAAACAGTTATCATAACCGAAAACACCCCAAAGCTCTTATCACCCTCTAATTCTTTATCCCTAGTATTATTGTGGTGCTAGTAAGATATTCCTATTAAATATAGTCCACAGTATGCAATAGGTAGTTTTTCCCATATACCGCTCTGTTGTTAACTCTTTGTACCAGTGTTGTACCATAAAAGTAGATCCTGCAAGCACTTATTAAATTTGTAGTGCTATTCTGTGGGATACATGCCTTTAAACAACCCTTTCAATCAAATTCCCCTTCAGTACAGCACTGATACTTATAATCCCATTAATGAAACATCATCACCCTGTTTATTCCCATATCCTAAAGTTCATCCTTGTTAACAGGCCTGTACATATTAGATAATCACTCCCCTTCTCTAGCTTCTGTCTATTTGTAGGTCGCCTATAGCCTACATTTTAAAACACTGATTGTAAATTATTCAGGGAGTTCATATTAGGGATAACATAAATAATATCTCTCCTTTTGTGTCTGACTTCATTCACTCAGCATTATGTCCTCAAGGTTTATCTATGTTGTCATATGTTTCAAGACCTCATTCCTTCTTACTGCTGCATAGTATTCCACCATATGTATGTACCACATTTTGTTTATCCACTCATCTGCTGAAAGACACTTGGATTGTTTCCATCTCTTGGCAATTGTGAAAATGCCACTATGAACATTAGTGTACAAATATCTATTTGTGTCACTGCTTTCAGATCTTCTGAGTATACGTCAGGTAGTAGAATTGCCAGATTGTAGGGTAACTCTATTATTTAGTTTTCTGAGGAACTACCAAACAGTCTTCCACAGCGACTGTGCCATTATACCTTCCCATAAGAAGTGGGTAAGAGTTCCAATTTTTCCAAATCCTTCCCTGCATTTGTAGTTTCCTATTTGTTTAATGGCAGCCATTCATATTGGTGTGAGATTATATCTCATTGTGGCTTTGATTTGAATTTCCCTAACAGCTAGTGAAGATGAACATTTTCTCATTTTTATTTTTATTTTTTTTAGCCATTTGTACTTCCTCTTTGGAAAAATGTCTTCTCATATATTTTGCCCATTTTATAATCGGGCTGTTTGTACTACTGTCATTGAGTTGTAGGATTTCTTTATATATGCTGGGTATCAGTTTCTTATCACATATATGGTTTCCAAATATTTTCTCCCATTGAAATGGCTGCCTCTTCACCTTTTTGACAAAGTCCTTTGAATCACAGAAGTTTTTGATTTTGAGGAGTTCCCATTTATCTGTTTTGTCTTTTGTTGCTTGTGCTTTGGGTATAAAGGTCTAAGAAGCTACCTCCTATTACTAGGCCCTGAAGATGTTTTCCTGTATTATCTTCTAAGAGTTTTATTGTGCTGTGTCTTATATTGAGGTCTTTGATCCACTTTGAGTTAATTTTTGTGTAGGGTGTGAGCTAGGGGTCCTCTTTCATTCTTTTGGATGTGGATATCCAGTTCTCCCAGTCTTGTTCGTTGAAGAGCCTGTTCTGTTCCAGTTCAGTGGATTTGGGGGCCTTATCAAAAACCAGTTGACCATACCGAGGCCTCGATCTTGGAGCTTTCCCTTGTGAGGCTAGTTGCTGCAAGGGAGAGGCTAAGCCCACTTATAATTGTGCCTAGGAATCCTGCTGCCCCCCCCCCCCCCAGAGAGCCTGTTTGTTGCTCAGATGTGGCCCCCTCTCTCTATAAGCCCACTTAGCAGGTGAACTCACTTCCCTCCCCGCCACGTGGGACATGACAGGGGGGTTTAAATCCCCCTAACAATGTGGGAAATGACTCCTGGAGATGACCCTGGACCCAGCACTGTGGGAATGAGAGGATCTTTTTGACCAAAAGGGGTAAGAGAGATTAAATAAGGTTCCAGCGGCTGAGAGATTTCAAACGGAGTCAAGAGATCACTCTGGAGGGTATCCTTATGTGCTATACAGATATCACCTTTTATTTTTATATTTATATTTTATATTTATATTTTTTGGAATGGCTAGAGGGAAATACCTGAGGTTGTCAAACTGCAACCCAGTGACCTGGATTCTTGAAGATGATTGTATAACTATGCAGATTGCATAGTGTAACTGTGTGACTGTGAAAACCTTGTGGCTCACACTCCCTTTATCCAGTGTATGGACAGATGAGTGGAAAAACAGGGACAAAAATTAGATGAAGCATGGGGGGGGGAGATGGAGGTGATGGAAAGATTTAGGTGTTCTTTTTTACTTTTATTTCTATTTTGGAGTAAGGAAAAGGTTCAAAAATTGATTCTGGTGATGAACGCACAACTGTATGATGGTGCTGTGGATGACTGTAGGGTGTGTGACTATATCTCAATTAAACTGCATTAAAAAAAAGGAAATGAACAATGGGGGAGGAGGGGAATGGGATGTTTTGGATGTTCTTTTTTATTTTAATTTTATTTTTTGGAGTAATGAAAATGTTCAAAGTTTGTGGTGATGAAAGCACAACTATATGATGATACTTGTGATCAACTGATTATACACTTTGAATGATTGTATGTTATGTGATTATATCTCAATGAAATTGCATTTAAAAAAATCAGTTGACCATTGATCTGGGGGTCTATTTCTGAACTCTTGATTCAATTCCATTGATTAATATGCCTATCTCTGTGCCAGTACCATGCTGTTTTGACCACTGTGGCTTTATAGTAGGCTTTAAAGTCAGAAAGTGTAAGTCCTCCCACTTTGTTTTTCTTTTTTAGAATGTTTTTGGCAATATGATGCCCTTTTCCCTTCCAAATAAATTTGATAACTAGGTTTTCCAAGTCTGTAAAATAGGTTGTTGGAATTTTGATTGGAATTGCATTGAATCTGTACAAGAGTTTGGGTATAATTGACATCTTGATGACATTTAGCCTTCCTATCCATGAACACGGAATATCTTTCTACCTAAGTAGGTTCTGTTCCAATTAGCTAATGCTGCCATTATGCAAAATACCAGGATATAAAGGGGAGTTATTTGGTTACAAATTTACAGTCTGAAGGCCATGAAAACATCCAAATTAAGGCATCAACACAAGTATATCTTCACCGAAGGAAGGCCAATGGCATCTGGAAAACCTCTGTTAGGTGTGAAGGAATGTGGCTGGCATCTGCTTGCTCCCAGGTTGTGTTTCAAAATGCCATTCCCCAAAATGTCTCTGGGCTTAGCTTCTCAGGGAAAACTCTAGGCTAGCATTTCCAAGTAGTCAGCCAAAGTCTGCATTCAATGGCTGTCTACAAAATGTTTCTCTAAGCTGCAGCTCTCCTCTGTCTGAGCTCTTATAGGGCTCAGGTAAACTAATCAAGACCCACACTAAATGGGTGGGGCCTCACCTCCATGGAAATAATCTAATCAAAGGTATTACCAACAGTTGGGTAGATCACATCTCCATGGAAACAACCTAATCCAAAGATTCCAACCTAATCAACACTACTATGTCTGCCCCCACAAGACTGAATTAAAGAACATGGCATTTGGGGGGACATAATACATCCAAACCAGCACAGGTCCTCTTTGATTTCTTTTAGTAAACTTTTGTTATTTTCTTTACAAAGATAGACATCTTTAACATCCTTGGTTAAGTTTATTCCTAGATACTTGATTCTTTTAGTTGCTTTTGTGAATGGAATTTTTTTCTTAATTGCCTCTTCAGTTATGTCATTACTAGCGTATAAGAACATTACAGACTTTTGCACATTAATCTTGTATCTTGCCACTTTGCTGAATTTATTAGCTCAAGTAGCTTTGTTGTTCACTTTGCAGGATTTTCCAAATATAGGATCATATCATCTGCAAATACTGACAGTTTTAGTTCTTCCTTTCCAATATGGATGCCCTTTATTTCTTTGTCTTGCTGAATTACTCTGGCTAGAACTTCCAGCACAATGTTGAATAATAGTGGAGACCGTGGGCATCCTTGTCTCATTTCTGATCTTAAGTCTCTCACTGTTGAGTACTATGCTGGTTGTGGGTTTTTCATATATGCCTTTTATCATAATGAAAAAGTGTCCTTCAATTCCTATATTTTGAAGCGTTTTTATCAAAAAGGGATGCTGCATTTTGTTAAATGCTTTTTCAGTATCTATCGAGATGATAATTTGATTTTTCTTTTTCGATTTCTTAACATTGATTTTCTTATGTTGAACCACCCTTGCATATCTGGAATAAACCCCACTTAGGCATGGTGTATAATTCTTTTAACATGCCTTTGGATTTAATTTGCAGGTATTTTGCTGAGAATTTTTGCATCTATATTCATTAGGGTGATTGACCTGTAGTTTTCCTTTCTTGTAGCTTCTTCATCTGCTTTTGGTATTGCAGTGATGTTAGCTTCATAAAAATGAGTTAAACAGTGTCCCTTTTCCTTAAAATTTTTGAAAGAGTTTGAGTAGGAATGGTGTCAGTTCTTTTTGAAAAGTTTGGTAAAATTCCCCTGTGAAATCATTTGGCCTTGGGCTTTGATTTGTACGAAGATTTTTGATGACTGCTTGGATCTCTTTACTTGTGATTAGTTTGTTGAGGTCTTCTATTTCTTCTCAGGTTAGTCTAGGCTGTTCATGTGTTCCAAAGAATTGTCCATTTCCTCTAAGTTGTCTAGTTTGTTGGCATAGAATTGTTCATAGGACCCCCTTAAGATTTTAAAAATTTCTTTGGGATTCATAGCAATGATTTCTGATTTTGTTTATTTAGGTCTTCTCTCTTTTTGTCAATCTTGTTGATCTTCTCAGAGAACCATCTTTTGGGTTTACTTTCTCTCTCTATTGTTTTTCTGTTTTCCAGATCATTTATTTCTGCCTTAATCTTTATTTCTTCTCTTCTACTTGCTTTAGGGTTAGTTTGCTGATCATTCTCTAGCCTCTTCAGGTCTTTAGTTTTAGCTCTTTCTTCCTTTTTAATGTATGTATTTAGAGCTATAAACTTCCCTCTCAACCCTGCCTTTGCTGCATCCCATAGTTTTTGATATGATGAGTTCTCATTTTCATTCTTCTCCAGATTTTTAATGATTTTTCTTGCAATTTCTTCTTTGACCCACTGAGTGTTTAGGAGTTCGTTGTTTAACTGCCATATATTTGTGTAAGTTCTAGCTCTTTTGGTGGTTATTGATTTCCAGCCGCCTTCCATTGTGGTCAAAGAATGTGCTTTGAATAATTTCAATCTTTTAAGATTTGTTGAGACTTGTTTTGTGCCCCAGCATATGATCTATCCTGAAGAACGTTCCATGAGCACTAAAGAAAAATGTGTATCCTGGTATTTCGGGTTGCAATGATCTATATTTGTCTAATTCATTTATCACATTGTTTAGAGTCTCAATTTCCTTAGTGGTCTTCTATCTAGTTGTTCTACCTATAGAAGAGAGTGGTGTATTGAAGTTTCCCTCTATTATTGTAGAAACATCTATTGCTCCTTTCAGTTTTGCCAATGATTGTCTCTTGTACTTTGGAGCTCCTTGGTTGGGTGCATAAACATTTATTGTTGTCATTTCTTCTTGGAGGATTGTCCCTTTTATTAATATGTAGTGTCCTTCTTTGTCTCTTATGACATCTTTGCATTTTAAAGTCTATTTTGTCTGATATTAGTATAGCTACCCCTGCTTTCTTTTGGTTATAGCTTGCGTGGAATATTTTTTTCCATCCTTTCACTTTCAATCTCTTTGTGTCACTGGGTCTAAGATGAGTCTCTTGTAAATAGCATATTGATGGATCATACTTTTTAATCCATTCTGCCAGTCCATATCTTTTAATTGGGGAGTTTAATCCATTTACATTCAAAGTTATTACTATAGAGGCAGTTCTTGAACTTAGTCTTATGTGGTTTCCCTTGCATGTGGTAAATCACTTCTCTATTGCTGCTTTCAGGACTTTCTCCTTCTCTTCAGCATATATGTCTCATAGTGGGTCTATTTGGAGTTGACTGGTACATTTACTTATTTTGATAAGATTATTCTGATAAATGCAGGATTATTTGGACATTTATATAAAATGTAGCAGAATCACAGCTTGCTGGAGTGTACTTTCCCTGTCTTTCCAGCAAATGGTGTTTTTGAGCCACCTTCTCCCCTCCAGCCTGCTTTTTCCCTGACTGCAGCTGTGTACTATTCGGGATCCAAACAGGGTGGAAATCCAGTCAGCACAGGAGTTCTCTATGTACACTGGTGACTGCCAGCCCTGTGGGTGAGGGGTGGGCCTTATGCAGTTGGCAGAGAGTCTGCTTAGGGGCACAGTCAGTCTGGTGACTCCCAGGCCTCCTAGTGGACCACCGGCAGGCTGTGGGGCTGCAAGGCTCATCCCTCTCAGCCCTCAGTCAGCTTAAAAGTGCCCCGCCTCCTAGCCAGTCCCCAAGGTCCCTGCCTGCTGTGTGCCAGTGAGCCTCTGGGGTGGGGGAAAGGCTCCTCATGTTTCAATGTGGTACCCTCACTTATCCCTACCTCTTGCCCATGCACACCACAGGTATCTCTGTGGAGGAAGAATAAATGCACCAAGTTTTCTGTGTGCAGTCAACACAGGTCTGCTGGTTCATGAGTTTCCTCCCAGCAGGCTGTAGGGCTGAGAAGGTTTATCAGCCCAGCTAATTTTGCGGAGGTTGGGTGTGCAGGAATGGAGAGCTCCTCCCTCCTGTTTGGCTGGCTGGCTCTCAGCTGCCAGTGCTGGTGGCAGTCCAGTTGAATAAACTCATCCCGTCCCTTCAGACATAATTTCTCTGCTCTTTCAACCAAGTCCTCACTATATATTAATAGAGGTCCTTTTCTGGCCACTGTTCCAGTGGTTTTCTGCCTTTTCTCTACTTATTCCATTGGGTAGAAGTTTGCTCTGCCTTTCCTATTCTACCATCTTCCTGGAAGTCCTCTTCTTCTCTTCTTATGAGGTCACTAGTCATACTGGATTAAGCCTACCCTTAATTCAGTATGGTCTCATCCTAACTTGGTTATGTCTGCAAAATCCTATTTCCAAATAAAGTCACATTTACAGGTACCGTGAGGTAGGACTTCAACATATCTGCTTGGAAAATACAATTCAACCCACAACAATCACTAACATCCCAGTCAACAGAGTTTAAAAATTTTACTCATTCCTTATTCTTCTCTTCCCTTCATCCCTCTATTCAAAATTATTCATCATATTCCCGAGGTCCAGGATATTCTCTAGGAGGCAATGCTATTCAAAGTGCTGGTCAGTGAGGAGATAAGTATCTTATGTGAGAATATAAACCAAACACTGTTTTCTGCCTGGAGAAAGTCTCGTTAGCTGAACTAAACAGTGTGCTTAGTAAGACAGGTGATTGCTATTCTGACTCAAACATCTTACCTTGTCACAAACCAGAAACAAATAATTTGTTGACCAACTTCAAGTTCTCAGACCACACTTTGAATAGCACAGCTCTGAGGCATCTGTGCCCCAAAAGAATTAAAAAGTATGGCTCTACAGCTAAGGAAACTAAAATATTCACTGTGGTTTTATTTTGCACTTCCCTAGTGACTTAAAGATGCTGACCATTTTTCCCATGTGTTTATTTGCCATTTGTTATCTACTTTGGTGAAACGTCTGATTAAATTTTTTTTTGCTCATTTACCTTAAAAATAAATAAATAAATAAATAAATAAAATAAATAAAAAGTATGGCTCTAAAGGCAAATATGGAGTAACATCCATTCTGAGACTTAGATGGAACTAAGATTAAGTAATCACAAAGACACCCCCCCCAAAAAAAAAAAAAAAAAGGAAAAAGGAAAAATAGAGAATTTCCCTGAGGGGGTTAAAATTCAAGAAAACAACAAATCAAGTATATTGTTTGGTCAAACACATAGTAAGACAACAAACAGGGGCTACCTATGTCTGAAGTAGTATATAAAATATAAACGTAAGGATCAGTTGTTGAAGTTAATAAATGCTTAATAAGTGTATTGGATCACCTCTAATTTATATTAGCTCCCTTTGATTTCAGAGTGAATCTCTTCTGTGCAATAATGGAACTAGCCTGACATCTTATACCAATCAAAAGAGATGGCCTTCTGGAGATACTGAACTGTTTGATATTGTTTGCCCTCCTATCTTCTAGGCTTTTACAGTTATTGATTTGCAATTTATTCTCTTGGGCAGTAACCATTTTTCAATGTTCCAGTTTTAGCATAGCTCCCACCCTCACTCCAGTTCCAATCTGCTATTCACTATGAAGAAAAACTTCTGAAATTTGATTGGGAAATTCTAACAATGAACCAACTGAAAACCTAGGTATATTTTACATGTAATTCTAATGCAATAGGTTTTAGCCTTTCACTTTATCCTGGGATTCATTTCCCCATTTCCCATTTTCCTTCTCCTTGACCTGCCTCTTCCTCCTATCCCCAATCTGTTAAAAGTTAAAATCCTGGATTTTATAGCAGTTATTTTCTTCAAGTCTCACAGAGACTTTTTCCACATATTTCTCGGTTTGTGACAGTTTTGGATGGATGAATTTATAGAAAGTCTAATCACAAGTAAAGCAGGATCTTTATAATAGCAATACTGAAACTACACTAAGTCCAGTAACCAAAGACTTACAAAGGTAAGGAAATGTATTTTAATACTGGAAGTTATTTCACAATTTTTAAATGGTCTAACATTACATCCATTCAACAAATATTTATTAAGCCCTACTCTGGCAGGTACCAAAAGACTGTAAGAAGATAAATGGCTTCAGAGCTGAGAAAGGCCTTTATTTTACATTCCTCATATTTAAAGATCTTGATACTGAAAGTTTTACTTTTGCATTAAAGAAATGAGGTTAAAAGATATTTGCCCGGTAGTTCTTTATTTGGAGTCTTTATTTAGTTTCTATAATTTATCAAAGTTTCTCAATTCAATGTTTACTTTAAAGATAAAAATAAAATCTGAAATGCAGAGATTTTTTAAAGGATTATTTCTGTAATATATTCAGCTACTTATGGAAATTCCTTTAAATTCATTATTTGCTTTGAAACTTTGCCTACTACCCATCCCTGCTCAGTTAAGTGCCCAGATCTGCCCTTTTCCTCCTTCAACCTATTTCTCTTAAATTCAAGACATTTATGAGTTCTTTTCAGACTGCCCACTTGGTTCAGTAATTCAGCAGTCCCTTCAGCAACCCCCCAAAAGTCCTGAGAGGGCAACTTTTTCCCTCATGTCTATGTAAATACAGGTCTTCACTTAGTCTATACTTAACTCTCTGTCTACTAGGATTATATTTTCTAAATAAAAATTTATAAGAAACAATCTCATAACAGGATAAAATATTGGAAATCTGTACTGTCTTGGAAAACCTATGATATATGATCACTGTATCCATATACTTTCTCTTAGTGATTGCACACATTCCTGTAACTTCAACTGTCTCCACGAAGCAGAAAACTGCCAAATCTCTATCTTCATTCTAAGCCTCCCTTCTGAGCATAGGATCCATACTTTCAATCACCTGCTGGACATAACCATCGTATGCCTTACCAGCATTTCAAACTCAGTATTTCTAAAACACCTTTATTATATATTGTGTACCTCTTGTGAGCTCAAATCACACTTCTGAATTTCTTATTTCTCTTACTGGCATCAATGTCTAGGTTAACAACCTCAGTCACCTTTGCCTTCTCCTCCTTTTATCCCCAGCATCTAAGTAGTGGTGAAGTTCTGTAAATTCTAACCTCTCTCTCAAATTAATACCTCTCCTTTTAAAATTGTAATATTTATTTCCTTTTATATCCACGTTCTACTCTCATTCCAATAGGCAACTATTTTTCAAACGCAACTCTCTTCACAAAGCTTTCCTCTAGTTCTATGTTCTTTCCCTCATCAGAAATTTCAAAACACTTTGTAATTTCTTCTGCATTATTATCCTGCCTGTATTATAGTTATTTATATACTCATTTTATACCCTCCTCCTTTTCCCCTCTTGCCTGTGTGCAGATGGTTAAAATGCAATACGTTTCCATTCCACAGGGAGGAAGACAGTAGGTCTAATGGGAACAGCTGTACCTTGAAACTGAAATAGGGAACAAGCAGCCCCAGCTTCTTATCAGGGCGGAGACTCTATACAAAGGTAGTTTTTGCTCTGTGGCAGAGTCCCCTCCTCCTGGGTTTTATAAATATCCAGTCCTCAGGCAGCACATATGGTCCCCTGAGCAGCACATATGGTTTCTTCTCTTCAACACAAAGCAGGGATGCAGAGCTGCCATCCACTAACCCTGACCTGAGCAGTTGGCCTCCCAGGGGACCAGCCATCACAAGAACTCTTCTCCTGATCTTCTGGACCTTTTGTGCCCACCTTAGCCCGGTCTGACAATCTGCTTAAGGGCACAGACTGCCCTATTGGTTCAGTCGGCCATAAGATCTAGCCCACTTGACTCTGAATGTTGGTTCCTGTGTATTCCCAATCCCTTTCCCCAGGGTATGTCTGCACTGTTAAGAAGCTGCTATTTCAAACCATTTGCTTAGGCTGAGACCATCTGAAAGCATGCTGAAACCTTGTAACTGGTAACTATGGGAAATATTAACAGTATCAAAAGAAAAAGCCCACTAAAATGTATTCTGGGTAATTGGTCAGTGTTTACCAATGAATCTATGAAAAAGAAAAGAATGACTGTTTTCTGTAATACTGCATCATGTCATTACAAATTAGATTCAGTGGGGTTGGGGTGGAGGGTTGGGAGTGGCCAATAGAAGGAACTATTAATTATAACACCATTTTACAACTACAGTTATTCTGCAAAAGGGAAAAAAATGAGATGACATCCCCTACATCCAATCATTCATGCCATTATGTCAAAGTAAGAATTTTCAGAAAAGATGTCAGATTATGGTACAAAAAGAAGATGAAGAACAGGGACAGAAAATAGCTAAAACTTCAAGAATGTGTCCTCCTCAAAAGAAAGATTCTTGCCCCAGTGGAGAATTATGTCTTATGCATTTGCATATCCCTCCACATCTCTACCTCCTGATGCAGAGGAACAAGAGGAAGGTGAGACCACCTCGCCCCAAAGTGAATCCTCATCAGGTTCTTCTTATCTCAGCAAAGAAGGAATGGTCTCTTCACCCCATACCCATCAAGATACACATTTCTGCTGGGGAACCACCCAAACCAAGGCAGGGCAATTTCTTCTCAGGCAGGTTCCCACTGGACTAGATGCACAGGCATCTGGGAGGATTCGTTTTTGTGCATACCCATTTTCTACTTCAGACTTGTATAACTGGAAAAAGAACATGCCCTCAAACTGAGATGACCCAAGGAAAATGGAAAGCCTTTTCTCCTCTAACTTTACAACCCATTACCCCAACTGGGAAGATGTCCAGGCACTTTTAAACATTCTCCTTACCCTGGAAGAAGGCCCAATGCTACTTGAGAAAGCCAGATTAGAACTGATAGGCTGCATAAATTACAACCAACAGCCCAGTTCAGGTTCCAGAAGCATTAGCAGTCCCAGCCTCCAAGCCACAGTGGGACCTCAATGAACAAGGGGACCAAGCCAAATTAGATCACTATAAAATCTGCATAAATCACAGGGCTGCAGAATGGGGCCCCAAAACCAAAAAGCTTAAGAAAAATCCAAGAAGTCCAGCAGAGACCAAAAGAGAACTCCTTGGGAAGTTTGAAGCTTTTCGTCAGTATACTAACATAGACCCAGAACACACCGATAACATGTATCTAATAAAAATTATTTTTGTCAGAGTGCCAGACATCAGAAAAAAAAATCACAAAAATTGGAAGGAGGGCTGGGAATGCCAGTGGCACAACTAAGTGGCATTGCCTTCAAGGTTTTCAATAAGAGCAAATCCAGGAAAAACAACTGAAGCAGCAAGCAGCCCTGCTAGGAGCAACCATCACCTAGAGCTCCAAAGGAATGAGATGAACGGGATGGAACCAGGAGAAACAACAAAGGGTAAGACCTCAAGGACCCCTAACTAAATCTGAAACCGCCTGCCCACCCCTTAGGCCACAGCAATGTGCCTACTGCAAAGAGGAAAGTCACTGGTGGCAGGAATGCCTGAATCGCCCCCAGAGAGGGGAGACTCCAGCATTCCCCAAACCACATACCAAATGCTGCAGTTGGGGGGAACAAAAGCAACTGTAACAGTAACTTTTAAAATATAACTTTAAAACTGTAAAATATAACTTTAAAAGCAGGAAATTGTAAATTAACCTTAAAATGTAACCTAAAGCAGCTTTTAAATGTAATTTTAAAACGGGAAGCAGGCAGGGGGTGAAAACACAAAAGAGCAAGATGTAAATGTAAACTCTGCAACAATATGTAAACGTAAAGTTTGCACCTTTCACAGGTGTCACCTAGTTCCTAAAGGAAATAGGAAATAACTAAATTACAAATATTCTCCAAACCTGTTACATGTTAACTAAATAATTAACTCTCTTTGTCTCTAATGGGTTTAGCCAAGTAAAGAATCACTTTGGGGAGATTGCTCCAAACCTCCCAGACATAGATAAGCCTTCCGTCTATCACTCTTAAACTTCCCCTGTCTCCCACCAGCATAAATAACCCCTCTTTTCCTTCTCAGCCTGGTTTGGTGTGACTTCTATCGGCTGCGCCAAGCGACAATCCCAGATTTGGGGAGTGCCCTTTCTACAATACAGCACTCCCATCTTTCCTGTCCTAAAGCCCAGTACTAAAAGAGAGTATCAATTTGTACAGGATTTAAGGGCTATTAACCAAATAGCAGAAGACATCCACCCAGTAGTAACCAATCCGTATACCTTACTGACTATTCTGTCTGGAGATCTTTGTTGGCTCACCGTTAGATTTAAAGGATACATTCTGTCGTGTGCCATTAAGCACAGAGTCCCAAGAAATATCTGCATTTGAAAGGGAGGACCTGAGACTAAGACAAAATAGCAGTGCTGTTGAACTGTGCTTCCTCAGGGGTTCAAAAATGCCCTCCGTATTTGGGGAAAATCTAGCCAGAGACTTAAGAGAGGTGCAGCTCTGAGACGAGTGCTTTTGCAACATGTAGATGACATCCTGATTGCTAGCAGATCAAAAGAAGCTTCATACCACAATACCATTTTAACCCCAAACTTCCTAACTGACTGGGGGTAAAAAGTATCTAAGAAAAAGGCTCAGGCCTCACAGCCCACTGTAAAATATCTAGAATTTGAGTTATCCAAAGGACAGAGGAACTTACTACCAGATAAAAGAGAAGTCTTAGCCAGAGTAACTGAGCTGACCACCCAAAGACAGCTGCGGGGACTTTTAGGAATGGCAGGATTCTGCCACACATAGATACCTAGCTTTGTACTTTTAGCAAAGCCCCTATACGATGCCTTGAAAGAGGGTGATAAAGAACCATTAGACTGGACTCCTGAAAGCCACCAAGTGATCCACAAAATTAAAGAAAAACTAAAGAAAAACTTTTAAGTGCCCTTGCCTTAGGTCTTCTGGACCTAAGAAAGCCCTTTGATTTGTTCCTGCACGAATGCCAGGGAGTCAGTCTACGGGTGTTAACTCAAAATCTTGGCAATGTCCTGCAGCCAGCTGCTTATTTCTCAAAACAACTGGATATTGTAGCACAAGGATGACCAGCCTGCCTTCCAGTAAAGGTGGCGACTTGTGGCCTCTTACAAGAAGTGAAGAAACTCAATTAAAGACAACCTACAACCATACACACCCCTCATTCTGTTCTGCCGCTCTCAGAACAAAAAGGAGGGGTTTAGCTTACTGCTGGATGAATAGGTAAATACTAAACTATTCTTAATAACCCAAATGTAAAACTATGTACATGTAGAGCTATGTCCTCTCTAAATCCTGCTATCTTACTACTTGATAGCCTAGAGGAACCAACACATACTTGCATACAAATAATTGAAGTGAGTCATTCTAGCTGTCTGGACCTGACAGACTAGGTTCTAGAGTGTCCAGACTTGGAAATGTTCACTGACAGAAGCAGTTTCATGGACCAAGGATAACGGAAAAATGGGCATGCTATAGTCACCCTTCAAGACGTACTCCAGGACGAGTACTACCGTCAGGTACATCAGCACAACAGGCTGAACTCATAGCTCTCACCACAGCCTTGCAGCTAGGAAAAGATAAAAGAGTAAACATTTATACAAACTCTAAATATGCCTTTTTAGTAGTCCATGCACATGGGACAATATGGAAAGAGAGAGATTATCAACATCAAGAAAAAAGGAAATAAAACATGCCAATATAATTCTAACTCTACTAGAGAGCATAATGCTTCCCCAAAAGGTGGCAATTATACACTGCCAAAAAGAAAGCCATATGTCACAGCTGGAAATAATTTCACAGACAGTACAGCCAAACAAACTGCCAGATACCAAAAACCCTCACTATTTCAGCTCTCATTCCTACCTCCATTTAAACCAAATTGCTCCCCTGAGGATTTTCAAAGAGCTAAGGAGTGGGGCTATACTGCAGAACCAATATCTGGTTGGATCCACAGTGAAGCAGGAATCTTAATAATCCCAGAAAAGTTATGAAAAAAATAATAACCCATCTACATCAATGGACAGGACGCAATGTACCAATGGTTATGGAAGTACATTATAGGCCCCAATATGAAAGAAATAATATAAAGAATCAATCAGGAATGCCTAATTTGCGCAAAAACAATCCAAAAACTGTTACTCCTTCACCTGCTCAAGGGGTTCAAAATCAAGGAACAGGAGCAGGAGAAGACTGGCAAACAGACTTTACTGTAATTTCCAGGGCTTAAGGAAACTACAAGTACCTCTTAGTGTTTGTAGGCACCTTCTCTAGATGGGTCAAAGCTTTTCCTTGTAGAATGGAAAGAGCCCCAGAAGTAAGTAAAACCTTATAAAAAGAAATCATTCCTAGCAACAGCATGCATTTATAGCCAAAGTAACTTTCAGGATATATCCAGTCTTTGTCATCTGCCAAAAGCTTCATGCATCTTGGAAGCCACAATCAACAAGAAAAACTGAAAAGATGAACCATATGCTGAAAAGGACTCTAGCTAAAATATGCCAAGAGACAAATTTAACCCAGGACAGAGCCTTGCCAACTGCCCTGATGAGGATGAGAGTGGCCCCCAGAAGTAGGCTTGAGTTAAGTCCATAAGAAACATATAGGAGATCCTTCCAAAAACAAATTCCAACCTGTGGTAATGAGCATTTAATAACTGAATTAAATACTATTAAATATCTTAAATCTTTAGGTCTCACCATTTCCGTTATACATCAGTATGCTTCTGATAGACCTGCATTTCCCACTGATGTTCCTTTACATTACATAAACACTGGAGACTTATTCAAGAGCTGTAAAACTCAACATCCTGATAGTCAACTGCAAGCCCAACGAGAAGGACCTTACCAGGTTCTACTTGTTATTCACTCCTCTGTTAAGTTGCAGGGTGTTAGACCATGGATGCATCACTCAAGAGTAAAGCTACTCAAAAAAAATAAAATAAAATAAATATTAAAAAAAAATAAAAAGAGTGAAGCTACTCATCTTCCAAGAAGGAGACTCCCTGCATCCTAACAGAAGAGACTGACGCAACATCAAACCAGAAACCCAGCAAAGACCATCAGGCGGCCCCTGATTATACCTACAAACCTATCTCAGACTTGAAAATTCCTTTTTAAACAGAAATAAGATAAGCAATGTTTAATATAGACTGTTCTGCTCGGCCATGTATTCTTTTACATATTCTTTGGATAACAGTTATAATTTTTTATGGTTTAAGGTACACTTGTGCCTTGTGGTTGCAATCCATTTCTTCATAGCCAGAGCTGTAAAAATTCATAGAAAATGATTTCCTTTGTTTTAACTCTTATAATCCTGTTATCATGTAACCTCCCTCACCTCATGAACACTTAGGAAAAAATTTCATTATAAAAACATCTAAACCTTTAGCCTGGGGAGGACAGTTAAAAAATAGCTAGATATGTCATTTAAACCCCTACACATATTCCTCCTCCTGTGCTGCCATACCAGCACCTAGCTTCTACCAAGTCCCAGAGTTAATTCCTTCAATGGTTTGATAAATCTTAAATTTGAACTTCCAATAGAAAAGAAACTGTTCACCTATAGTCTTTTTCCCTATTTTGATCTTACTCCATATTACAACCATTTGCTAGAGAATGAAGATGCAAAATATGGAACACTATTTGTAAGTTCCAGGGGCCCAATCCGGGTCCTGTTTAAGGCCACAGAGCAGGTATGTTCTAGAAATTTACAGAAAGACACAATGAAACAACTTGTAATTATACTGTAAATGGAATCCCCAATAAAAAGGCCATTTGTCAGGGTTTCAAAAAAGGAACCATAAATATAGGAGCAGATCCCAAAGAAACTTTTATGTATTATACCATTCAAGTCTGAGGACGACCAGAATTGGGAAATGACATATAAGAAGCCAAGAAAACGGGATGTATAAAAGAAGTCTTGCTTGTATCCCTCCTGTAAATTATACTCCCTGTGTGGACTACATCAATTAGGCCCTTTATCCAACCTTGGCCCCTACCTAAATAAAACCCTAGTGGGCACTGAAGCCTTCCAGCAAATTAAAGCCTTTCAAGCAAATACCCTGAGCATCAAAATGTTGCATCTTTATCTGTGAGAGTCCATAAGTCAACTGCCTTTTAAAGGAATTGAAGTCTTCTTTGATACACAAGACAGGATGCTTCAATGTATAAACAATGCTTAGATAAGAAGTCAGTGCATACTTGGGTTATCTCAAGCGGGATATCTCTATCAACCAACCAGTCATATCCTAAATAAGCAAACTCTGGGTATAAAAGTTGCATTAAGACTACAGATAGAGGTAGCCTTATGGGGTAGATTTATCATAAGCCACTTTATGTAACTTAACAGCCACAGTGGAAAAGCTTACTAACTCTCCTGCCACTGCACCTGAAGCCATTCAAATTTCCAAAGACACACTAGCAAATATCGTCATAGATAACCAAATTGTACTCAACCATCTCTTAGCAGGGCAAGGAGGAATATGTGTCGTAGCAAATAATTCATGATGTAACATGTGTAAACACCTCAAACCAACTTGAACTGAATATGAAAAGCTGTACAACCAAGCTACTTAGCTACATAACATTAACAATCCATCCACACACTCTATGAGATTCAATCAAAATTTACCTACCTAAAATATCCTGGTTCTTACCCATCTTAAGCCCAATTATAATAATAATTATGCTTCTTACATATGGGTGTATACTCAACAAATTTATCATCAAAGTTATTTCTCAGAGACTAAAAGCCACCGGGTTACTCCTGTGCCAAGAGGAGCTACTAGAAAAACCATCTGTCACATTAAGTATCAACCCCTGAACCCAGAGAACCCAGACATACCTGAAGACATGGAGATAAATGCCCCCTGGCCTACTCCAGCTCCAGGAACCAGAGAATACCTCCAACATGCATCAAAAGCCTTCCCATTCCATAAATCCTTCTCAATGTCCTAACCAGCAAGAAGTAGCTAGAGCAATCATCACCCCTTATCCCTCAAGATTGAAAAAGAGAACAACACAAAGGAGGGTTTTGTAACCACCCCTTCAGGAAAATAAAACAAAAAAACCCTTGCCTTTCTAACTCGCAACAATTTCCACTGAAGCTGACATGGGCTAACCCATTTTCCAGGGTGGCCCCCGCCCCTCTCTAGTTGATAGGAGTTTCCACTGCCCTTTTCTTAGAATACCCACCTCCTTATGTATATCCGTAAGAAGCTTGCTTCACCTGCGAGATGAGTTCCTGTTTTTAACAACCCCAGCAGAACCAGCTCTAACTAGACTGAGCCATAGGACATGCATATTAATTACAACGTGACCTGAAAGTTACCTTTGCTTCATTATACTAGTAAAAATCACACCCCTGGAAGAGATTTAGCCACCATTTTTGTGGCATGTCATTTATGCAGAAGCATGTTCTAGCATGATTTAGCAATGCGCATGCTCCCCTAGAAACTGCCCAAGACTTATGCCACCTCACTCCATTCCTTCCCCCACTCCCAAGCCAACCACTAAATTAGAAGATCAAATCTGTAAGCTTAGCAGGTTGGGGAGGCTGATCTGAGACTTGCCTCCAGTCTCCTTGATTGTCAACTTTGCAAATAAACTCTTTCTCTCCCCAAAATCCTGGTGTTGATACCGAACAAATGTGGGATTCTCTGCCCAATGCACACAAAGGCCCAATATATGACACCAGGGTTCCAAAGAGAAAAAGAGTTTACTGCTCCGTGCGAAGCAGGAGACCATATAGCCTATTTGTCTCCCCAAGTCGAAGGAGGTGAGGGTTTTTATGAATTCAAACAAGGGGAGCCAGAGTTGCTGTTATCACCATATCAAGTATAAACAGGGCTAAGACCAGGCTAGAATGACCATTAAAAAGTATAAACAGGGCTGAGACTAGTCTAGAATAACCATTGGAATATAAGTATACACAGGTCTGAGACTAGTTCAGTTTCAGTAATTTCAGGAATTAACTTCTGCTTATTCTACAATATAGAAAGAAAAAAACTATATAATGATTCAGTAATCATAATCATTTGTTAATTCTTAATTTTTCAGTTACAATTCCTTCCTTTCATTTCTGTTCATTCCTCAATCTTGAGGAATTTCTGGGCAATGACTGTTCTAACTTCTTCATGCTGAAAAGGGGCATCAAACATTATGGGGTACAAGAATGAAACTGGTTGTCATTCTTGGAGACACTGGTACCTCTGGGTTTCAGGGCTTATCTGGCATAGGGACAATCTGGATCTTTAATCTGGAGCACAGTAAATTGGGAACATTGCCTTAACTACAGGGCCATATAACAGGTTACAGGTGGTAGTAGCTCTGATCTGGTTAAAGTTATTACTACGTGTGTTGACACTACAAAAATGATAACCAGTGTGCTGGGTTGTATGTGTACTTTCTACCCTTGAATGAGATTAATAAACTTTCCTCTTGGCTTTGTATCATGTCCAAAAGACTACTGTTGGGTTGGCTTACAGCTGCAATATGGAGGAAGAAGACATTTAGTTTGGCAGCCATTTGGTTTTAAGTCTCTGAAAAATAAACTTAATAAGAAAATTGAAAACTATAGGTTTAAATAAAAGGAGTAGACGGCGGTATTTTATAACTATGTTACATAGGGAAAATAACTTTTTTACAGATTTTAGATAGAACCTGGGGAGTTCCTTAGGGTTTTCAGGAATAGTATTGGCAATATATGGCTGAGACCTGCATAAAAGTAACCTCCAGAATGATCTCTTGACTCTATTTGAGATCTCTTAGCAACTGAAAATTGATTTCTTTTCCTCCTTTAGATTATGAATCCATTGCTAATCCCAGTGTCAGAGAGGCTACCCCTGGAAGTTATGTCCCACGGTGCCAGGGAAATTTACCCCTAAAAGTTATATCTCTCATGGGGGGAAGGTAGTGAGTTCATTTGCAGAGTGTGGCTTAGAGAAAGAGATCACATTTGAGGAACATGGAGACTTTGAGGAACAGGGGTGACTCTTAGGTATTATGTCATTACGGAAGTAAATTTTCCTTTTATTAGGTAGGGATCACATATTTTAGAGTAAATTAGGAGCTCCTAATGCTTGGGAGAATAGGAATTACCCAGGTGGGGAAGTTTAATAGCTCCAGGCTTTCTTTCCCCAGTCCCTCAAGGAACCTTTTCAATTTTATGCCCAAAACACTCTGAAATAAATCAGAGTATTACTTCAACTTGTACAGAATATTAAGATCTCATTCTCTATTCTAGGTTCCAAGTCAAATAAAGCTGAATTAGGTTGTTTAAATAAACTGACTTGACGGATTAAATTAGATAGTGTGCTCCAGAAACTTTAAATTTTGGACAAAATAAATATCTCTTTCTTTGGTCTCACGCAGAAGTTAAAGTTTTAAAATACAAACAATATCATCCTTTATCCTGTGTACTGATTCACCTTAGTCCTAACCAGATCAGCTTCATTCATATCTCTAATTGAAGTCTGATCTCCTTTTCAGCTTCTTTAATAGTACTTCACGGAGTAATGCTGACTTTCAGAGCTGGTAAATGCTAACTCTTGAATCTCAGGTGTCACACAGATATCCAAAGTTTCAGGGAACTACCAGGCTGTACACAAAGAGCAAAGCATCTCGGAATTTAGAAATAACAGTTAAAGCTTGGGGATAAATTTGACTGCTATAAGAGCTTACAATCTAGGCCCTAGTTTTCTTTTAAGCATTTTCTAAATGAAGCAATTCCGGAAATAAAAACATTTGACAATTAACTTACTTATATTGGGATCATCAACCACAAACCATAACAGAAGTTTTGTCCTGACTCACCTTTACTCACTTACTAGGGCTATGTTAATTAACAGAACATAATTTATATACTTTCCTTGCTTCTCTTTTAAAGTCCCTTTTGCTGAAGATGAAGTTCTGACTTATAGCTGACCACATGCTTTTAGAGAAACATTAGAGTAAAGCAGTATAACTGAAAAGGAAATTTGGTCATTTCCATGATTTGTAACATTATTCTAAGAACAACTAAAACCATGACCAACAACATCATACTGTTGTCTAACATAATGCTGATCAGTATCAGGATATAACATGGACAAGGAGAACACTGTTAAGTCTTTAGGAATTTTATACAATTTTGAAATATATGAATAACATTTCACCCATACAAATTTAACCAACAAAAGGTTAGAAAATTCTCTTTAATTTTGACAACACTTTCCAAACACTTCTCATGTAATATATTCAACTATTTTTAGCAGCCTCAGTTTTTTTTTTTTTAATTAAATTCAGTTTTATTGAAATACATTCACACACCATACAATCATCCATGGTATACAATCCACTGTCCACAGTATGATAACATAGTTATGCGTTCATAACCACAATCTATCTCTGAACATTTTCCTTACATCAGAAAGAACCAGAACAAGAATAAAAAATAAAAGTGAAAAAAGAACACCCAAATCATCCCCCCATCCCACCCCATTTGTCCTTTAGTTTTTATCCCCATTTTTCTACTCATCCATACAGTAGATAAAGGGGGTGTGATCCACAAGGTCTTCACAATCACACTGTCACCCCTTGTAATCTACATTATTATATAATAGTCTTCAGGAGTCCAGACTGCTGGGTTGGAGTTTGGTAGTTTCAGGTATTTACTTCTAGCTATTCCAATACATTAAAACCTAAGAGGTGTTATCTATATAGTGCATAAGAATGTCCACCAGGGTGACTTCTCGACTCCATTTGAAATCTCTCAGCCACTGAAACTATTTCGTCTCACTTTGCATTCCCCTTTTGGTCAAGAAGATACTCTCAGTCCCACGACGCCGGGTCCATATTCATCCCCGGGAGTCATATTCTAGCAGCCTCAGTTTTACAAGCCAGAATAACAAACTCTTTGCAACAATTAGAAATAAAAAACATCCTTTAGGATTCTATCTGGGGAGGGCAAAATGTCAAAAGTTGTCAGGTTTGAATACTATGCTAAACAGGAAAATGGGCTACTGTGAGACAATGTCTAATAGGTTCCTTATTTAACCAAAGTAACAACAAAAAGTAAAATAGGAGTTAATATGATTCTAAGGAAAACACTTTAAAAGCGAGAAGACTTGTGTTCTAAAATAAAGGATGATAAGGTCAATGTAAACATTAACAAGGATATAATCTGATACGACATAGAATCTTTATCTTCTAGACAGAATACTGTGATGGTTAAGAAAAACTTTTTATAACCTTTCATTAAGAGCAGACCAAAAATCTGCATTATTTTAACAGAGAGAAAACTAAATTCCAGTTTTATATGAATACACAGTTTGACACAAAAAGCTCTTACAAAATACTATAAACAAACCTATCAAGTTTGGGTCAGCATTGACTACAACAAACAATTCACTTTCACAACTCTACCACAACTTTCCATAACTATTCAGGTCTTGTCTTACACATTAAAAATAGCCATTTTACTTTACGACAAAACTACACTCTTAGACGAGCTTATCAAACTTTAGTCAGCATTGACTACAACAAATAAAATTAGCCTCCACAAACTTCTGCAACTTTCCATATTCACCCAGACTTTGCCCTACACATTCTCGAGGAAAAAACTATACGTCTTTCTGTAACAAAGCACATCCTGTATACTTTACATACACACATACATTAAGTCACCAAAAAAGATCTTTGATACTGTCTTTAAACATCATACAAAACATAACTGTTCTTAAAACAGTTTGTCAAAATACTTATTTTATTTAATTAAACACAAACTTACATTTTTCACATCTTAAAGATCTAATAAATACAATGCTAGCTTATTTTATCAGTAAACAAGTATAAATTTAGGGAGAACCAAGTTTACCCATGTAGAATAAAATTGTATTTTTTAGTTCAAAAGTCATCATAAAAACAGAAATAGAACTAGACTTTGTCACTGCACTTTTGCAGCTTTGTTGCCTTTTTCTATTGGAGGTTAAAAAAACCTCTTTATTTTCATAAATTCTAAAATTATGAACAACCTCAAAAGCATCAAACACTGGAAAATATACTATAATTGTTCAATTTGTACCAAGTATAAATCAAGGAAAACTATTCCATAGCAATCAAGGACATTTTCTCTTACTTACTGAAATTTGGCAATTAGATCTTATTAAATTACCCCAATCCAAGGCTATTTATATTTTAATAATGATTTGTTTACTGCGGTTACCATTACAAATGTATTACTGGAAAATTTTTTAATTGGGGAATTCTCTCAGAATAAACATGGCCTATTCCACATTATTTCCTCTGTGCCTAACAATTCTCATCTCCAGGCCCAGTACAAAGCATTCTAAACCAAGCCCAATCTCCCTATATTTCTGCACCCAACCCTTCGCACCATAAATACCTTACCTGGACCATTCATATTGGGCCAAGGTGTAAGGGGCCCTGGGAGCAGGGATAAATGAGACAGAAAAAAATGAGCTTTAAATAAGGGTAGTGGAATCTGAGACCCACTAAAGCCTTAGTGTTGATGACAGTTCCTATGCCCTTCTTTTAATTATTACCAATTATTAGATGTATTTTGCCTAAAGCTGTGCCTTTGGCATTTCCTGAGGCAGCCCTCTGCTGCCTTTGAGAAATTTCAGAGGGCAGTTTCTTTCCAATGTACAAAACTAAGTCTTTGAACCCTAATGCCTAAATAGTTTTTCTTTTTGGGTCTCCAGGAGTACTAATTTGTGTGTGTGTGTGTGTGTGTGTGTACTTATTTATCTTTAAGCAATTCGAACAGGGCTCTTTTTTGTTTTAATTAAATTCAGATAAATTCAGTTTTATTGAAATATATTCACATACCATACAGTCAACCATGGTGTACAATCAACTGTTAACAGTACCATCATATAGTTATGCATTCATCACCACAATCTATTTCTGAACATTTTCCTTATATCAGAAAGAATCAGAATAAGAATAAAAAATAAAAGTAAAAAAGAACACCCAAATCATCCCCCCATCCCACCCTATTTTTCATTTAGTTTTTGTCCCCATTTTTCTACTCATCCATCCATACACTACCCCTTGTAATCTACATTGTCATACAGTCGTCTACTGGAGTCCAGACTACTGGGTTGGAGTTTGATAGTTTCAGGTATTTACTTCTAGCTATCAAATAGAGCTCTTTTAAGAATTTTTGTTCACCAACTTGGTATTACTATCCAGAGGTAGGAAAATACACGTTGCACAAACAGACACAAATAGAAAGCTAAGACATCCCAAAATACCAGAAACATAGAAATATAAAACTAATTTGAACCCTACTTTTTCATCCTTTTCTGGTATGCTTGAATACTACCCACTTTGGGTTATAGGTTGAACTAAGCTTTCATTTTGCTTTGAGCTTTCTCTATAGGGTAGGGTTTTATTTTCCCAATTATATAAATCCAATATGGAGAATGGGATATGCCTATATACAAATCCTCTCCCACCTCCCTGTTCTATTACCATAGGTACTTGATAGAGGGGTAGAAGTTTTGCCAGTGGCTCTGCTGCTGGTTTTAGGGAGCCAAATTGAGTACACTGGCGGATGTGGGAGGCGGAGACCTTTTCTATCTCAGGCTCTTTTACCTCTGTTAAAGAGGGATACAGAAGAGGAGGAGGTAGGGGAACTTCCTCTTTCCTGATCTATTGACCCTTCAAATAACAGGGTGTGGGTGGAGCAGATGGAATTAATAAAGGTTATAGTAGATTCTCTGGATTTGAATCAGGGAGGACATTTTTCTTTTCTCTGTTAATCTTTACAAGTAAAATTTTACATTTTCTCTTTAACATTCATTGCTGGAAGACACAAATAAAGGACCGAACATACATCATCTCATCCCATTTCTGCTCTCTCTTGCAGAACTACTCTAACTTTAATACAGTGTTCTTTCCTATAGAGCCATTCTCAGGCTGTTTCTTTCCTCATTCTAAATGACATTGAGGCCAGAATGGGTTACAGAAATAAACTATTTTTTGCTTTTTTTATAGGCTCAACTAAAATCTTTCCTGTTTTTCAAAATACAGCCTAAGGTCTATATTCAGGAACGTTATTAAAATTAGAATTTCCCATTTTAAAGAATTTGCATCATCAGTAACCAGTTAGGAACACTTGAACAATACAAATGCAGTAACACACCGACTAACAAATTTAAAGACACTTAACACTTTAACTATACATTTAAGTAATATACCAATTAATAACTAGACCAAATACACCAATCAACAATTAAACAGGCATTAAACACTTATTATATCTAAGTAACATACCTTTAACAGTTAAACAGGCAATATATATTTACTTAATTTCATTAAATACCAATTAATTGTTGGATTAATTATTTTCCAGGAGTTCACTCAACAGATAAACTCAGGGCAGGGCCTTGAACATGTACAGACAAACACAGGTCAGGGCCTCAAACCCTGTACAGAATGTTACCCAGAAAACAGGGAGGTCAAGGGGGCTTGTTCTGGAAGTGGGACCCAGCGCCTCAAGGTCAGGTCCTGGGGACTCCAACTGCCATACTAATTTCCTGATCCACTTTTACCTTGATGACCCATTCACCCACCAGGTGTCCGGACTTGGAACTGGAAACTGTTTCTCTCTTTGAAGCTTTTCAAGGCTCCGAGGGTCTGGAGTGCCCGCAGAACAGAGAAAAACCCAGTTGCTAAGCCTCTGGAACAAAAGAATCTAGAGGCCGCAAAAGGCTGGATTAGCATGCTTACCTGTCCTGCCAGGACCCTAGAATTTTGGGCGGTCGGATTCCTTGCTTCTTAGGAAACTTTGTCCCATTTGGGTCGCCAAACTGATTCCAAACAAATGCAGGGTTCTCTGCTTGATGAGCATAACAGCCAAAATATTACACCAAGGTTTCAAAGAGAGAAAGATTTTATTGCTACACACAAAGCAGAGGATCAGATGGCCTACTGGCCCAAAATTCTGTCTCCCAGGTCTAAGGTCTAAGGAAGTCAGGGTTTTTATTGATTCAAACAAGGGGAGATGGAGTTGTTACCATTACAACAGTAAGTATACACAGGGTTGAGCCTAGACTAGAATAGTAAGTATACACAATGCTGAGACTAGGCTAGAACAACCATTACAATAGTAAGTATATACAGAGCTGAGGCTAGTTTAGTTTCAGTAATTTCAGATATTAACTTCTGCCTATTCTACAATACAGAAAGGAAAAAAAAATCTATATAATGATTCAGTAATCAAAACCGTTTGTTAATTCTTAATTTCTCATATTTTCACATAATTTCACATATTGGTTTTTGTGCACGTTGGGCAGAAAAGCCCATTAAAGCAGCAACAAACCCAGGTAGTCCATCCTCCTAACTTGCACATTAGCTATTACTCTAAACTGCCTTAACTGACAGAGTTAAAATCCCATTTGGATCAGGTGTAAAATTTATGCCAAGAAATAAAGTAAGATCTTTTCCTCAAGACTCCACATTAGCTTCGGTCTACACCAAGGAAAGCCCATCAATTTCCGTTTTATTAAAAGTGACCGTGGACTGAAAGGCCAGAAATTTATGATATAAGTAAACGGTAATTTTCCAGTTTTAGAAAACCTTCAGTAGACGGGGTGATTGTTCTCCTTAGCCTTCAGCTGTCTTATTTTTCAAACGGTAATACTACTGGACTGAAAGCTCTTGAGAGAAGAGATTGGCATTGTAACTGCAACTAGTGCTAATACAAATTTCTGGTGTGGAATAATTAATAATAAAAAAAGCTAACACTTAAATGGTGTTTGTTATTTGCCAGATACCCTTCTAAGAATTTTACATATGTTAAATTTATTCCTCACTACAACTCAATGAGATAGATACTATTACTACCATAATTTTATAGATAAAGAACTCAGGCACAGAGAGAGGTTAAGTAACTTGTTCATGGTCACAGAGCCGGTGAATGGCAAAGCAGCGAGCTGAACCCAGCAATCTAAATCAAGGATCCCTGTTCTTGACCCCTATGCTACATATTGTCTCAAAGAATGAATATTTATCCCAATTAGAGTAGCAAGAAAGACTAGAGCGCAATTTTGATGAAGGCTTTTGATGAAGGCTTATTCCATTTTGTTCTACAGAGGCTTTCGGCTCCTGTCAGAAACAGGCCACTGCCAGGAACTACCAGGGTCTGACTGAGGAGTTGGAACACACATCTGAGTGCGCAAAAGGCAAGGGATGGAGACGCAACCTGCCCAACAACCCATTTCGCACAACTTTCCTCGGCGGGCAGAAGACAAACAGGCAGCCTAGGAACGGAAGCCTCGTGAGAGCCTCTTCAGAGGTCCTGAGGTGGGAAGGGGGCGGGGAGGAGAAGTGCGCAAGGCCCAGCCCCGCGAGGGAGGACCCGAGCGGCGCAAAGGGGAGGTGGGGTTTGGATGGACTCACAGATCCAGAAGCTGACTGACCCGCCGGGGGCGAGGCATCGTGACTGCCGTCTGGAGACTCTTCCGCAGCCTTGGGGCCGCCAGAACCCAGCCAGGGAGCGTCCGTCAACTCCTGCCTCCCGCGAGACGCGTAAACACTCGTGACATCACACGGAATCTTCCGGCGACGATGACGCGGCCACGCTCGGGACCACAGAGGAAGAGACCACAATCCCCAGCGGCTGAGTCACTTAAGGATGCGCGGAAGGGGCTGAGTGTGATAAAATGTAGAGAATCCCTAAATTCGGGTGAAGCACGTCGGGAGTTGTAGTCCTTCTCCGCGGACGACGGCGTCACAGCTTCGCGCACAGCCGTTTCCGCGGGTGCCTCTCTCAGCCGCCGTGCCAGGGACGTCGCGAGCGGAGAATTCCCTTGTGCCGAAGAGAGTGTTGAGAGGTCGTTCTTAGTGAAGGGATGCGTTTCATGCTGGGCGATGCACTTGGCTATGCACTCCAGAGACCTTGGATACCGACTCCATTAACATCAAACGGAACGTTTTTAAAGGATCCGAGAGGGATGCCGTCCACTGAACGCGTTCTGTGGGGCAAACACGGGGCTACGTGCTTTCCAGGCTTTATTTCAGCAATTAACCATATTCACTATTGTTGTTCTGTAGCCGCAAGGGCACCGCGTCTGGTCCCAGGGTGCCCGATGGAAACTTCCACGGGACAGGGGCGGTTCGTACAATCGTCTTCTGAAGGAAGGTTGCTAACAGATGCCAAGTCTAACAATTGCCAAGGCGGCAATTGGACCCAGGCAGATCTCGGCTACCAAGGGAGTTTTAACAACAGTTTATGTTAGCAAAGAACAAAGAAGGCACATGGCCAGAGGGAAAGTAAATCATAAATTCTTGGGAGGTATCCTGAGGAACACATATACTTCCTGAAGTTCTTTCTCATGGTCTGTACACAAAGACGCCCAAAGGTCACGGGAATGAGTTTCCACCATCGCTATTATTGTTTACTGGTCATGCTTGAGCTGCCGAAGCTCCCTGTTCCTAGAAGATTGCTAATGGATTAGGTATTCCAGAAGAAACAAGTAAAAGGAAGAGAGGCAAGGTGTGCACCAGCAATACTATTTGCCCTACAACTATAATCCTGTGAAGTTGGGATTATTTATCCTTGTTTTACAGATGAAGACATTATATGCCAACAAATAAGCACAGTAAAAATTTCGTCATGTGGGGAGTTGACTTATTTTCAAATTGGAATGCACCTTTCCCCAGCTAGATTTCTCTCTGTGATAATGCTGCAGAATACCTGCTACCTTTTAGTGCTTTCTCATGCCTCCTTGTAGATTGATTTGTTGCTTATCTTCCTTTTGTAAGCTCCCTGAAAGTTGGGACTTAGTCTTGTTCATCTCTTTAACCTTCAGGATGCTGCTTATCCAATCAACATGCTTGTATTAAGCACTGAATGAAGGACTGGATTTGTGCTGGATGTTGAGGATTCAGTGGCGAACACATGCGATTTAGTGAGGGATAGAGACAAGTAAAAGGACAATTAGAATAGCAGTTTAAATGCTAAGATAGGGTTAGTTCTATGGGAACACCTTTAGGGGGCTTGGTGAGAGAACAGGATGGAGAGTAAGAGGTGGTCTATTAGGGTCTGCAAATATTAACAATGGTTAGACTGTAGAGTGCTGGGAGATGAGTCTAGAGCAGGGATTGGCAGACGTTTTGTGGAAAGGGACAGATTGTAAATATTAAAGGTTTTGTGAGCCCTACTGTCTTGTTACAACTAATCAATGTGTATCTCAGAAGCAGCCATAGACAATAGGGAGGGGAGTGGCTGTATTCCAGTAAAACTTTATATAGACACTGAAGTTTGAATTTCATAAAATTTTCACTCACAAAATATTATTCAACTTTTAATTTTTTCCCAACCATTTAAAAATGTAAAAACCATTTTTGACTTGCAGGCCATATAAAAACTGGCAGTGGGCTGGGTTTGGCCATGAGCCTTATTGGCCTTCCTCTCATCTACAGAGCTAAGATGGGGTCTTATAGCCTTTGTTATGTTAAACGAATTTAGTCTTTATCTGGAGGACTTTGAGTAGAGTCATTGATGGGTTTTAAGCAAGGACAGGACATGCATAGAAATAGTGACCTTTAGAAAGATAAATCTGTTAAGTGGTAAATGGATAGGAGAGGGCACAGCTGGAGGCTGGGAGACCAAATAGAAGTCTTGTGATGGTAGCCTAAAGGAAAGCAATAGCAGTGGAATGGACAGATTCAAGAGTTAATGGAGGCAGACTTGACAGGATTTAGAGATTGGTTGGGATGAGAGGGGTGAGGGAAAGTGAGGAGTCAAGGCTAATCTCTAGGCTTTGGGTTTGGAAACTGGGTGTGCATAGGGTGATGCCATCTACTGAAATGAGAGGATTGGTGTTTGAGGAAAGAGGGACAGTATTTAAATTGTGGACATTTAGATTTTTAGTTACTTTGGATCTGGAAATTTTGCTGGTTTGCTTTTAAAAAAAGATTGAATAGCAGCAACAGGGCTATGTATGTATTTACTTATAAATACAGTAATTTTTTTGGAAAAGTGCTCGGCTGCTTTCAGAGCCATTTAGATGAAAGAACTTGGTTTGCCAGTTTGGATGTATTATGTCCCCCCAAATGCCATGTTCTTTGATGCAGTCTTGTGGGGACGGACGTATTAGTGTTGATTAGGTTGGAACCTATTGATTGAGTGTTCCCATGGAGATGTGAATCAATCAAATGTGGGCAAGCCTTTGATTGGATAATTTCCCTGGAGGTGTTACCCCACCCATTCAGGATGGGTCTTAATTAAATCACTGGAGCCATATAAAAGAGGTGACAAACAGAAGGAACTCAGAGCTGCAGCTGAGAGACACATTTTGAAGAAGGCCATGGGAAGCTGACACTGACATTTTGGGGAACGCTATTTTGAAACGCAACCTGGGAGCAAGGAGATGTCAGCCACGGGCCTTCCCAGCTAACAGAGGTTTTCAGACACTATCAGACATCCTTCAGTGAAGGTACCCTATTGTTGATGCCTTACCTTGGACATTTAATGGCCTCAAGACTGTAACTTTGTAACCAAATAAACCTCCTTTATAAAAAGCCAATCCATTTCTGGTATTTTGCAAATGGTAGCATTAGCAAACTGGAACACTTGGCAAAGCAGATAAGGACAGAATCTCTTGGCCTTTCATATCTGTTGAGTGCTGTCTGTCTAGGTCTTCCCAATGATTTATCTGATTTCCCAAGACCAGGAAAGTGCGGGTCACTGCCTCAGTCTTATGAAGTGTTCAGCTTCTTTGGGTCCCTGCAAGCTTCTAGATGGTCAAAAAGTGCTGTCATACTTTTTTTTTAAATACCAAATATCAATTGCAAAAGAAGTTCAGATAGCAAAGTCCTAGTTATTTCTAGCCAATTATTTTAAAGGTCAAAGATGTGTAAGCAATCATGATATTATAATTCTTGTAACTGATTTTACAATTATTTCCCCCAGATTTTAGGGCCTGCAGTACCTACAAGCCTGGCCCTCAGATACTTAGCACAACTAAATCAAGAATCCTTATTTTGGGTCTCTCATCACTGAATAGGTAGATCTGATGAACATTGTGTTTACCTTGACATACTGATTCTATTTTTCTCTTATTTTTTAGCAGCCATGTGGTTTGGGGAACTGGCCCCCATCTTCAAGAAGTGGTTCCATATCATGGTTTGAAACTATATGTACTCCAGAAAAACATGTTCTTAAATTTAATACATTCCTCTTGGTGTGATCCCATTGTAAATTGGACCTTTTTGAGGTTACTTCAGTTAAGATGTAGCCCACTTCAATCTGAATGGGTCTTGATCCTATTACTGGAGTCCTTTATAAGCAGAATGAAACTCAGAGAGAAACGCAGGAAGCAAGCAGCTGAAATGGAACCTGGAATAGAAGGAAGAGACCAGGAGACACCACCATATATGCCTTTCCATGTGACAGAGGAGTGAAAGATCACTGGCAGCCAGCCCCAGAATGCCACAGTTTTTGGGGAGAAAGCATCACCTTCATGATGCCTTTATTTGGACATTTTCCCAGTCTCAAAACTTTGAGCAAATGAATTCCCATTGTTTAAGCGGATACATTTCATGTTATTTGGTTGAGCCATCTGGGAAACTGAAACAGTTCAGATCAAGGCTAATCAGTGATTGCTGTAGTGATTGATTCAGGCATTAGCAGGCATAGGTCAATCAACAAATCATGACATTCCCTCAGCTATAGGGATTGATTAAAAAATGAGCACCTAGACCTGGGACCCATTTGGGATCAGTAAGAAGCAAGAAAAGTTTTGCTGGAGACTTCTGGAAAGACACTCCCTCAAACTTTTGACAAGACTTCACTATTCACTTTCTCTTCTCAACATTGCCATGTTGAATGAAGTTAACAAACAGGAAGTCAGAGTAAGAGAATCACAGGAGAACAGCTGAGGTGCTGATTGAATCATGCCTGAGCACCACAGCACCTCTCTACTTTCTGTTTCATAATTCATTTAAAAAAAAACAAAACACCCTTTTTTGTAAAGAAAATCAGTTAAGTTAAAATTGCTGTTTCTTGCTGCCAAAAGCATTCTAATAAATTACATATTCTTAGTAGGAATCAGCAGCATATAGGTGGTAATTGAAGCTATGAGACTGGATGAATTCAACCAACAAGAATATGTAGAGTGAGAATAACAACAAAAAGTCCTTGGAAAGATAGCAAGGAAACAGCAATTTTTAAGAAAAAGAAGAGCTAACAATTAACTCCAAGAAGGAGCAGCCATGGAGATAGAGGAGAAACTGGAGAGTGGGGTGTTACAGAAGATAGATGTGATAAAAATTGTTAAATACTACAAAAAAGTCAAGAAGATAAGAATTGAAAGTGATTTAGCAACAAGAAGGTCATTGAGGGCCAGTGAGCTGGTGGTGGAAAATAGAGACTGATGATAGTGCGAAAAGTGATCGGGAAGCAAGGAAGTAAACACAAGGATCCCCGCTCTCATTCACAATACATACTCATTGAAATGAATTGCTGCTTCTATTTAGACACATCTCAAGAAGAGAAGTAGGTTGCATAAAGGTGTGTCTACTTCAATGAAGGTAAAATGGAACCACTCAGAACTGATTAATGCAGCATCTAGATATCAAATATGGTAAATACAGACATGATCTCAAGTAATCATCAGACAAGGCTGAGGTGTCATGCTATTTTATAGAAGAAAGAGAGAACTTTCCCAGTAAAATAAGGCCTGTCAGACTCCAAAAGACTCTATTCTGTTGATGATTAGGAAGAGGGGGGAGGGAGGCAGGAGGGACTTGTTTGTTTATCATTGTGCACTGACATAGGTTCCTCCTTAGTAGGGTACACAGTAAAGTGTGAACAGCTGAGTTCAGATTTGGGTGTCCAGGAGAGCAACTGATGGTGCATCCAAGACCAGCAACGAAGCTTGTGGGGTCTCTTTTAAAATTACTAAGAATTTCAAGATGGTGACAGCAGCGCATGAAACCAAGTGTGGGTCCTTTCCAAGGGTGGAGCCCTATTTGACTGCACTGTCACCTGTCATGAAGCTGGTCCTAGGTCTCCACCTTCAGGACTTCCCAAGAAAACCAGTTTCATTAGGAACACTTTGTCAAAGAAAACTTCAGACACATATGAGCACAGAGAAACATTTTTACTAGTAATGTAAAGGAATCAGGCTTTCAGAAGTAGTGACTCCTCAAATAAGAATTTATAGCACAGATTATTATATGGAGTTGACAATTCAGATTAGATAAGAACACAATCTTCCCTGCTTGAGTTAAGGAAAACAGGATGTTCTTGTTTTTGTGGCTTATCTCAGAAGGCATACCTTTTAGGATTTCCTGTTAGTCAGGGTTTTTAGGAGTTTCCTATGACTCATGGTTTATCTTTGAATGCAAGGCTTTTAGGAATGCAAATCTTTTCTGGTGTGTGGTAAGTGATTTGTGGGCAGGATATCTTTTTCCCATTCTCCCTTCTTTGCTTACTGTGTCCACTTTACTGTGGTTTTCTCTGAAAAGGAGGTCAGAACCTCCTTCACTTTTTATCCTTGGTACCATATAAAGAAAATGTTATGTTTTTTGTTCCAGATAGGTTATATAAGAATTATAAGCAACATTACTTTCCTTAAATCATGCTACTAATTCCTGTTGTGTATATATAATACATTGACATGTATATAAAATGTATAATAAATGTATATAGATAAATGAGAAGTATGTCTTATTGTATAAGTGATAACACACACACATGAATCTTGGGTGGATAATGAGAACCTGTGTGCACCCAACAAGCAGATGGTAGTAAGTTGTTATTCAAATCATCCTTACATGACTCTAGGATATAAAAATAGGCTGTGAGTTTTGTTCTTCATTCTTAAGCCATACTGTTTATATTTGGATTCAAAATTGCAATTGCTCTTCTAATATTAATTTTCAATTCAGTGTATCATATACATTAAGGGAAGCTCACATAGGGTGAACATGGAAGCAAGTGAGGAAATATTCTGACTAGCTGATAAGTTTCCGTTTTACATAAGGGTAACTTACAAGGTGGGACACAGTTATACATGCTCTTTTATCAGCAAGTGTTGCTTATCTGCAATCCTGTAGGGCACATCCCATTGTTCCATTTCCTCAGAAAGTCTCTGCAGATCAATTGTTTTTGTCTTCTAGAAAAGCCCTTCTCAGAAAGGGGTCCCTCTGGGAAACGCCTAATGCAGGCAGTTATTTTGTTTTACTTCACAAATTTATATCCATATCATACTCCAGATTGGAAACAATAGCACCCAGGCTCATGAATTCCTGTGCATTGCTTAAATTTTCCATTGGCTAGAAACCCTTGATGTAATTTGTTTCTAGGCTATAGACCACTGTCTCAAATTCTCAGAAGTTTGAGGCATACAGTGTGACTCAGAATCCAACAGGAAACAGATGGGCAAGTTTAAATAGGATAAGCAAAGAGATAATCATAAAGGGACTGTTTATAAAGGCATGGGCAGAGTTAAGGAAAAGCAAGGTTATGTGTGGTTCAATACCCTAGAGCTAGCAAGAGCGGGAGGTCCTTACCTTTTCTAGTCCTGAAATGGTAAGTGGATGGAGCTGTTACCAAAACCTAGAGAGAGTGGCCATAGGGGAGGCCACCTAAAAGGAACTGTGCCTTTGTTAAAGGGACGTAACCAGTCTGTGGTAACCCAGCAGGGAAGGAGCTGAGGGGATAAATACTTCAACCTCATTCTGCATTCCCCTTGTGATCCCCCAAAGCAGAGCAGAGAAGGATAGAGTGGAAAATCGTTGACTCAGACCACTGATTTTTAGATAATTAAAATATTTAAATATCACAAATTTCTAAAATACAATGAATAAACCATTTTGAAAATTAATTAGAATAATAACTTAGTCTGAGCCAAAATAACAATTATAGTTTCATTTCAGGGAGAGGAATGACATTAGTAAAGATGGCAAGATGTGTGTCATTATCTGTGCATGATGACATTAGATTATATTAGTGTTTTAAATGTAACAAAACTGTAAGCAAGCCTTGTATTTGAGTTTTAGTCTCACTGAAAATCAATATGTAAAGTCTGCACCTAGACTTGGAGGCACCATGTCCCAGGTATCTCAGAGGATGTTAATCCTAAAGGAAGTAGTAAATAACTGAGCTAAGGAACTAATGAAGTTCTCCATACCCCTGTTACTTGTTACCCAGGATGATTATCTTTCTTTGTCTCTAATGTGTATAAAAGCCATGCAAAAAATCACTACGGGGGTGGGGGGGGGCAGATTTGGGAAGTCACCCCTGCCCTTCAGCTGGTGTAAATAAACTCTCTTTTCTTTCAGTTGTCTTTTTGGAGTAGACTCTCTCTCTCTGTCTTGCTGGCTTTGAGGAAACAAACGGCCATGTTAGGGGACTTCACATGGCAAGACGTGGAGAGACTCTAGATGCTGAGGGCAGCCTCTGTCCAACAACCAGCAAGCAACTGCATTCTGCCAATAAATATGAGTAAGCTTGGCTGCAGATCCTTCCACATTCAATCCCCAGAGGAGACTGCAACCCCATCTGGCACACTGATTGATGCCTTGTGAGACCCCAAGCAGAGGGCCCAGCTAAGTCATGCCCGGACTCCTGATCCAGAGAAATCAAGAGATAATAAATGTGTGTTGTTTTAAACGACTAAGTTTGTGGTAATATTATTACATAGCAATAGAAAACCAATAAAGATATGGATATGCATACTGAGTGATTTCTTTAAATCATAAATAAAAAAAAACAACAAAAAAAAAACACCTCAATCTGTTCAGGACAGATTTATCACTGGAAGAGTTTGGGCAGCAATTATAGGAAAAGTCTTTTGATTTTCAGAGTTTTGGGGACTTCTGAATTATAGATAAGGGGTTGTGATCTTGTAGTACATAACCTTACAGGATACCTGGGGGTCATGGAATGAGACACTATATGCAAAGATACTGGAAAAAGATTTGGCGTATAGGAAGTGCTCAATGAACAATGGCAATTATGATTAGCATCAGAATTCCTGGGCAGTTCTGCCTGCCTGCTCTGTTATTCTGTGCAAGTTACATCCCTTCCCTGGCCCTCAGTTTCCCCATCTCTAACAAATAGACGTCTTAGAGAGGACTTCAGGAAGGAGGTTGGATAAAAAACTCCTATTTATTAAGCCCCTATTCTGTGGGAGGCTCTGGGCTGGGTGTTCAGGGGGGCTGTAAGTGAATTGTTCCTGAATAAGGAGACCTGAGGTCTGATTGTGGCCTTATTGCTGAAGAGTTGAGTGATCATGGAGAAATGGATTTTGTTGTTGTTGTTGAGTCTTAGTTTCTTCCCCTGTCATATAGGGCTAGCTGTTCACTCCCACTCAAATATGTGAAAGGAGAGGTATGACAAAATACACTTACTCTGGACTAGGAGCCTTGTTTTTGTTTTTTAAATCATTTGAGGGGAGCAGTGCCTCTCCTCCTATACACAAAAGAAATGCTCCCAATCTGAATCCTAACCTCAATTTCCACCCCAGAACAGAGCAAAAAGGAGTGGTTCCTTGTTTCTAGCCTAGTTTCTGCACAACTGGTGTCGAGGCTGAGGGTCTCTACCCCCTGCAACCACCATACCCACCTCTACCTTCCCCATTTCTTGTGCACCAATCATCTGTGTCATGGCCCTCCCCCATTTCCCTCGCTATACTGTGAATTCATAAGGACAGGCCCAGCACCCTGCAAACACATCAATAAATGTGGAATCAATGAACAAATGGGAGGGGTGAGGAGCTTGCCAGATAGATAGGAAGGTGAGACAACACTTCTGGGTTGGACATTTGCTAGGATTATAGCCCCAGAGATGGTCAAAAGTGATCAGATTTGAGAGAGTTTGTGAAGATTGAGCCAAGAGACTTACTGAAGGATTGGATGGGGAATTCAACTAATAATTAGTGGTTGCCCACTAGGTGCCAGATACTGTTTAAGGTGCTTTGGATACAAGGAAAACAAGACTAGGTTTCCAATTATGGAGACAAGCAATAAACAAGATATAGCAAAGTGGTAAGGGCAGAGGGGAAAATAAAACAAGGTGATATAATCGATTATTAGGTAGGATACATGTGACTGACGATTCAATTCAAAATGGCTTTAACATTAAGGGTTTCATCTCACAAAAAAAATCAGAGTAGAGTGATTCTGGGTTAGTTATTGGCTCAATGCCATTATAGCTCCTGTTCCAGTTTGCTAATGCTGCTGTTTTGCAGAACACTAGAAATGGATCGGCTTTTATAAAGGGGGTTTATTTGGTTACAGAGTTACAGTCTTAAGGCAATAAAGTGTCCAAGGTAAGGCATCAACAATCGGGTACCTTCACTGGAGGATGGCCAATAGTGTGTGAAAACCTCTGTTAGCTGGGAAGGCACATGGTTGGCGTCTGCTTGCTCCCAGGTTGCATTTCAAAACAGCATTCTCCAAAATGTCAGTGTCAGCTTCCAATGGCCATCTTTAAAACGTGTCCCTCAGCTGCAGCAAGCAAGCTCCTTCTGTCTGTGCTCCTATCCAGGGCTCTAGTAAACTAATCAAGACCCATGTTGAATGGGCAGGGCCACACCTCCAAGGAAATTATCTAATTAGAGTTATCACCTGGAGTTGAGTGGGTCACCTCTCCATGGAAACAGCCTAATCCAAAGGTTCCAACCTAATCAACACTAATACTTTGGCCCCCACAAGATTGCGTTAAAGAACATGGCATTCTGGGGAACATAATACATCCAAACTGACACACTCCAGCTCAGTGTCTCTGTGATTCTCTTGATTTTCCCCTCACACTTGCAAGACTACTCTGAGGGTCAAAACAATACACTTTGCCCTAAGGTGCTTGGGGGCAGGAAAAAAAAATAACATGTTGTTTTCTTTCAGCTCTTTTTTTTTTTTAAAGCACAAAACTTTTGCTCAGAAGTTCCCACAGCAGCACCGTTAGTATTGTATCACATGCCCATAACTAACCCAATCATTGCCAAGAGAAACAAGACCATCAGCTTCAGTCCAGAACAATCATAATTTATCATCCTAAAGCCCACGATCACCTGATACTGGAATAAAATCAATATTCTGTTAAAAAGGAAGAGGAGGGGAGAGAATGACTATAAGCAACAAGCACCCTAAGCCACAGAGATTGGCTGGGGGTAGGGTGGTAAGGATGCCTCCCTGAAGTGGCAGTGTCAAGGAGTTGCCAGTCCTGTGAAATCTGGGGACTAGCATTCAGGCATAAAGAACAGCAAATGCACTGCTAATGGCTACAGGGTTTCTTTTTTTGAGTGATTGTATTAGTTAGGGTTCTCGAGGGAAACAGAATCAATGAGAAGCATCTATGAATATAGATAAAAGTGACTCATGCAACTGTGGGTATGCACAAGTCCAAATTCTGTAGGGCAGTCAGCAAACTGTCAACTCCAATGAAGATGTCTGATGAACTCCTCAGGAAACAAACCGGCAACTTTGATGAACTCCTCAGGAAATGAACTGGCAACTTTGATGAATTCCTCAGGAAATGCTTCGCTGGGCAGCCGAAGAAGAAGTGAAGGTCCTCTATCTGTCTCGCTTATAGTCTTCAACTGATTAATTGGATTAAATCCAGCCAACTGCATTCTCTCACTGTGGAAGACATGCCCTTCGTTGAGTCATCAGTCACAGCTGCAGCCAATTGACTGATGATTTAATAAACCAGCCTGTTGGTTTATTAACCAGCCACAAATGTCCTTGCAGCGATTGTTGGGCCACTGCTTGCTTGACCAGACAGCTGGGTACTATCAGCTGGCCAAGTTGACACATGAACGTGACCATCACAGTGATGAAAATGTTCTAAAATCAGTTGTGATGATAGTTGCACAACTCTGAGAATATACTAAAAATTATTAAATCATACACTTTATGTGAGCGAATTATATGGAATCTGAATATTTCAACAAAGCTGTTACTTGAAAAAAAAAGTATAGAAAATGCGAATGTCTTGAGACTAGGAAATCTTGGTATGTATCACAAGAACATGTTTGCGTCCCTGAATCAGATTCCGTGGAGAATGCTCACAGCAGACTCTAATCACTGTTAATCTATTAACAAAGACTATGGGAATCCATTTCAGAACTTCTGAGGAAAAATGGAGAAATAGTCTCTATTTTCAGCTGGGATATTCCCTGCATATGTCTCTTTCCTGGAAATGCATGGTTTTCCTAGGCTTCAACTCCTTAGCATGTCAGCAGACCTGCAGCCAGTGGTGGATGGGTCCTTGCTTCATCTGAAAAGCTTCTTCTGTGATTTATATAATCCCCCTTATGTGAGAATGTTACGCCAGACACAAAAGGCCACATATTGTATGGTTCCATTTATATGAAATGTCCTGAAAAGGCAAATTCATATAGACAAAAGATAGATTCGTGGTTTTTAGGGGTTAGGGGGAGGAGGAAATGAGGAATGACTGCTAATGAGTGACTTTTTGGGATAATGAAAATGTTCTGGAGTTGTATAGTGGTGAAGGTTGCACAAACTTGTGAATACACTTAAAGCCACTGAAGTGTATGCATTAAAATGGTAGGTTCTATGGCATGTGAATTTTATCTCAAATTATAGCTGTTACTAAGTGTTAAGTTTAATATTATGTTAAACTTAAATATTATATATAAATATACTATATAGAGTGTAAACTTTTCAAAAAGAGAAAAATAATATTAAAATTTTGGAAAGGAAGTGGTAAAATTGTAAATTATTTGAAGATAACATGATTGTATATCTGGAAAACCTGAGAGAAAAATACAAAATTTTACCAATCGTACGAGAATTTAGTTAAGTGGATTAGTATGAAATTAATATTCAGAATTCAGTCATTATCATACATACACAACAACACACAGTTTGTAAAGACTCATTTACAATAACAACAAAAAAGAAAAAAATTACTGGGAGTAATCAAAAAAGAAATCTAGCAAGAAATGTACAAAAGCTAAATAAAGAAAACTTTAAAATCACTGATAAGGGAAACAAAAGAAGGCTTGAACAAACAGAAAGGTATAACTTCGTCTAGGATAGAATGGCTCAACATCATAAACTTAACATTCTTCCTAAATTAAACTATAACATAACCCCTTCCCCCAAAAATTTATAAGGATTTTTTTTAACTGACAGGTTGATTCTAAAGTTAATACAGAACAATAAAAAGCCTGTTTTCTTTTGTTTGTTGGTTTGGTTTTTTGTCTTTATTTTATTACTCATCTACCCATACACTGGATAAAAGGAGTGGCAGTCACAAGGTTTATACAACCACATGGTTATGCAATAAAAGCTATAAAGTTATACAATCCTTATCAAAAATCAAGACTACTGGATTACAGTTCAGCAATTTCAGGTATTTCATTCTGGCTATTCTAATTCACTAGAACCTAAAAAGAAATATCTATGTAATGAGTCAGTAGTCATAATCATTTGTTAAATCCTAATTTCTCAGTTATACCTCTTCCCTCTCATTTGATCTTTCTCTCAATCTTCATGGACATCTGGGCAATGACCATTTTAACTTCTTCATGCTGGAAATGGGTGTTGTCCTTACAGGTAAAGGAATGAACCTGGTTGATGTTCTTGGAGAGACTGGTACCTCTAGGTTTCCGGGCTTATCTGGAATAGGAACAATCTAGAGGCTTTAATTTTCTGAAAAAATAAATTTAATAAGTAAAACTTTTATAGCATCTTAGACAGAGCTCAGGGTATTCTTTAGGATTTTCAGAAACACTGTTGGTTGGGGCTTAGCAGAATGGAATCCAAAAACAGACCAACTACATATAGGAATTAGTGTATGATGAAGTGATATTTTAAAGCACTAGGGTAAAAATGGACATTTCAATACATGTTTGTGGACAACTGGGTAGTCACCTTAATCAAGTTAGATCTGAGATAATCAAAGATTAAAATGAAAAAAAAAAAGGAATTATCAAAATAATAGAATTACAGAATTCTATAATTTCCCTTAGAAGTTCAAAAGCCACTAAAGAAAAGCTTGATAAATTTCACATTTTAAAACATTTTGCACAGAAAAAGCTTTTATACACTAAGTCAAAAGACAATGACAACTTGGGACAAATCATTTACTGTTAATATCACAGACAAAGAACCAACTTCCCTAACATAAAAGAGTACCTAAAATAACTAAGGACAAAAACCAAACAATGTGCAAGTAATTGACTAGACAGTTCACAAAAAATGAAATACAAATGACAAACATGAAAAAATGCTAACTTGACACACAATAGAATACAAATTAAAGCCCCAGTAGGAGATCATTTTTGAACTATCAGATTAACAAAGAAAATATATTTGATAATGTACTGTGTGGCACTCTAATTGTCCATGAGAGCGTCAGTTGCCCTCCATGAGAGGTGATTTGGGCAGTAATTTAAGAAATTACAAACTCACATAACTTTTGGTCTAGCAGGTCTATTTCAAAATTTCAAATGTGTATGAATTGAATATTTGGTACAAAGTTATTAAGACCTTATTTGTAATATGAAAAACAATCTTTATGTTCATTCAAGAGCTGCCTGCAGCTCTAAAAATCATGAGGAAGCCCTTTGTGTACGGATATAGAAGGCTGTCCTAAATGAACTGTTATATGTAAAAAGCAAGATGCAGAAGAGTACTTAGCCTAAATCATTCGTGTAAAAAGGAGTGAATGTGTGTGTGTGTGTGTGTGTGTGTGTGTGTGTGTGTGCGTGTGCATTTTCTCATATATTATGGAATATTTCTGGAAGGATATACAACAAATGGATCCAAATGATTACCTCTTGGGAGAACTGGGTGGCTAGATGATGTGGTTGGAAGGAGAGCTCACACTGTTTATCCTTTGACCTTTCTTGATTTTGAATCATGTAAAAGTCTTATCTATTTTATTTTTTATTTTAAAACAGGATTTCTGTAAAAATAGTTATTAATCTTACATTTCAAATTTATGAAATGTTTGTGAACAAAATTACTTGGTTCTTCCTCTGAAATGGCCAGACTCTCTTGACTACTTGGTAGACCAACGTTTGACTACCCTTTGAGCAATATGGTTCTACAACTTTTGTCAGATCCCAGAGTTGGACCAATATCGCCTTATGAGTAAGTATTAAATTTGTATACCAAAGATCGAATGGGATCTTCTTAGAAAAATCCTTAATCTTTAATTAAATTCAATAAATAGTTAGTGAAAAGCTATTTGGTAACATAATCTTATTCAGAGATGACTAAATTATGGCTACCATGGTCAAGAAGCTCACAATCGTACTAACAAATTACTAAATGATATCTGATTATATAAAATATGGCCCCAGGATCCCAGCAATGCCATGTCAATTGATCAAAAAAGGCTCATTTTAACAGGCTTGTGCCTAAGTATCAATATGAAAGGATGCATATTGTCTGTTTCCAAGGACTGCCTTACAAGTACCACAAGTGGAAGATTAAAACAACAGAAATTTATTGTCTCAATTCTGGAAGCCAGAAGTCTGAAATTCAGGTGTCAGCAGGGCAATGATCCATCTGAAATCTGTAGGGGGGAATCCTTCTTTGCTTCTTCTAGGTTCTCATGTTTGCTGGCAATCCTTGACATTACTTGGCTTACAAATGCATCACTCCAATCTCTGCTTCCTCCATCTTCACAAGGCATTCTCCCCAGTATCTGTCTCTGTCTTTATTCAAATTCCCTGTTCTCATAAGGACACCAGTTATATTAAATTAAAGGGCCCATTTTAGTCCAGTTTGGCCTCATCTTAACTAGCAACACATTAAAAGACCCTATTTCCAAATAAGGTCATATTCCCAGGACAGGGAGTTAGAACTTCAGCATATCTTTTGAGGGGACAAAATTCAACCCACAGCCCACATAAAAATTGTTAACAGCAGTTACCTCTATTAGATGGGATTGGTGGGAAGGAGCTCAAGTGAAGATGTTTACTTCTATAAATATGTAAAAAACAAAAGTGATTGGATTGTGGGTGATTATATTTACTTTCACAATTTCAGTGTTTTTCAAATAAAAATGCAGAAAAATTCAAAAGCCTTAAACAAACACATGAAGTTTTTTCTTCATGTAATTAAAACAATTTAGCATATACCCCTTCCCCACTTCCCTCCATAAATTGTTAGTGCCAAAACCTGTCTCTGGTTCCATTATTAGATATTCTGTGTTATCCATGACACTTGTTGAACAAAGAAGTATAAGTCTCCCTTTCTTAAGAAAAATGTACAATATATCAATGGTTGAACCCTAGAAACTGAATTTATTGCTTATTTCAGGTAGGGACAGCTATGCTGATCAGACACAGTCCCATTGAGCAAAGCAAATGTAGGGTTTATGGGTTTGTTTGGGGTAGAATTAGTTACTGAGGCTGAAGTGCATTGAAAATTAGCCTTAGAAACATGGTTTGTCTGTTAGAGCAACTAATATTCAATTACTGAGACATGTTTACTGAAGCAAGTTGTCATGGTAGATGACACAAGTTTAAAACAGCATTTGGTGTTTGTTACTATGGTTATAGAAACATCAGTCTTTTCTTAGGTTTGTGGGGGCTTTTTTATTCTAAAAAAAATTGTCTCTTTAATCAAGGTCCTCGATGAAAAAACTAGAGAAGGATTTTTTGAGGATTGAATCACATCTGCCATAAAAGACATGTTCAATCTTAATCCACATTCCTGTAGGTGTGAACCCATTGGCAAATAGGGCTTTTGAAGATGTTATTATTAGTTAAGGTATGGACTCATTTGCAAATAGGATCTTTGAAGATCCTATTTAGATGAAGCCAAATTGAATCAGGGTGGCCTTAATCTGTATTACTGGAGGCCGTAGAAAGAAAGGAAATTTGGATGCCGTCAGTTAGGTGAAGCCACAGAAAGAAGCCAGAAGTCAGCAGAAACCAGAAGAGCAAACACAAGGAGAGAGATCAACATGTGACAGGAGACAGAGATAAGAGCCAAGGAACAGACTTCCGGGAGAAAGCATGGTTTGGCTGATGCCTTGATTTTGGACTTCCAGCCTCCCAAACTAGTACTGGACAAACATGCAGACTCACCTCCCGATGCACTCAATGACCAATTCTGAGACACCAGGATTTCAAAGAGAGAAAGAGCATTTAATTGTGTTGTGTAGCACAAGGAGAACATCAGAGGTTAAAACCTCAGATCTGTCTCCCTGAACTGCAGGTACTTGGAAAGTTTTATAGTATTCAAACAAAGGCAGGTAGGCTTAGGATAAAGAGCAAGGTGGTTAATTCTGGGCTGACTTATGTTACTTCATTAATAATTACTAATAGGGCTTGTGCAGGAGCACCAGGCTTCAGAGTTATAAAATAAGATAAGCAAATACAAGTGGGGCCAGCCACGAGATGTCTTGTTACTGCCTAGTTACATAAATTGAGATACGGGAGTCCTGGCAGAACTAGTCAGAAGTTACAATACAAGATATTGTTCAAACATTCAGGCATCTGGGTTACAGTTCAATGCCTTACAACAGTTACAAGTATCTGCTACTTCAAAGGCTAACAAATAGACATTAAGACAAGTTATGGGTTTACTGGCAAAGCCGGTCACAAGTCTTTCAGAAGTGTTACATTTACAGATAAGGTTTGTACATCCACACAATAAAGCAGTATTATCAAAGCATCCAGACATCTGGGCTATAGTCCAGTGCCTTACAATAACTACAGGGTTTCTCTTCATTAGTATACAGTTCATCCAAAATAACCCAAATATAGTATCTTACAGTTCTACAGATTAGAAGTCTTACAGGGGTGTCACTGGGCTAAAATCAAGGTGTTGTAGGACTGCATTCTTTATGGAGGCTCTATGAAAGAAACTGTTTCCTTGCTTTTTCCAGCTTCTAGGGGCCACCTGCATTCCTTGGCATGTGGCCCCTTCCTCCATCTTCAAAGACAGCAATGTACACTTTCTGTGACCCTGCTTCTGTCATCATAATTCTTTCTCTGACCCCCTTCTGTTCTCCTCTTCCACTTTTAAGGAAGATTACACTTATTACATTGGGCCCACCAGTATAATCCAAGGTAATCTGCCCCCTTCCAGGTCTTTAAATTAATCACATCTGCAAAGTCCGTTTTGTCATGGAAGGTAACAGATTCACGTGTTTCAGGGATTAGGACATGGACAATATAGGGAGTCATTATTCTGCCTACCATGTATGGAAATGGAATTTATAAATATATCAGTTAGAATTGCATTTGACCACTTAAAAAATTAGGGATCTCTTTGTCTCATGTGCCATGACGACTAGGGGTGGGAAGTCCAAGACTGGTATGATATCTCAACAAAGCCACTGAAGAAACCAACTCCTCTGTCCAGCTAAAGCCCATTGAAGAAACCAACTCCTTTCGTCTAGCTTTCTGCCATACTTACAAATAACTTCTGGATAGCCAACACACATGTATTCCAAGCAGAAAGAAAGAAGGCAAAGAAATAGCATCACAAAATTCAGTTTATGTTTCATTAGCCAAAATTGAGTTTTGGAGTATGGAGTGAGTTGCTACACAGTGGGAACACATGCTCAGGCACAACAGAGATTGTAAAAAAATGATCACTTTATTACTCACATAGTACAAAAGGTCCAAAAGAGCAGGGGAAGAGGTCCCATCATGGCTGGTCCCCCAGAGATGCCAACTGCTTAGGTCAAGGTTGTTGGATGGTGGCTGTGCATCAGAGATGAGGGACACCAGTGCTACCCAATTGTTGGGTTTTCATATATCTCATGGGGAGAAGGCTGTACCACTGAGCAAAAAGCATGCATCAAGCAAACTTTGTGCAGAGTTTCCACCCAAGCAAAGCAGCTGGGGCTACTTGTTCCTGGTTTCCAGATAGAGGTATGATCTATTTCTGGATAGCTTGTTTTCTTGAGGTTGAAATCTAAGGTCTCCCCCAGGCTGCTTGCAGTTTCTTGCAAAATGTAAACATACTGATCACCTGCAAGCAAACAAGCAAGAGGGGTGGAGGAGGGCTGGGATATGGCTGCTAGATGTGTCTGTGACTTCTGCAGTCTTGGGACAGCCACCATGAAGTGCCTGAAAGGGGTCCTAACAGATGGGAATTGATTATGAGGCTGAGTGCAGATATTACTTTTACCACCCTCTACATAAACTGGTGACTAGGATGAGCCATCTGTCCTTTACGTTGACCCAAAATAATGGCTCGGTAGAAATAGTGATGACTTTTCTGGGGAGAGACATCCTTTGTTGTATCCACATTCCATCATGCTTTTCATTTTCAGTAATGACTGTAAGGGATAAAAATTTTGAAGATAAAACTCCCTTTAGAATACTTATTTTAAAAAAAGTTTCCTGATCAATAAATCCAAGAAAAGATGCTCAACATCATTAGTCATTTGGGAAACACAAATAAAAACCACAATGAGATCATTTCACACCAACTAGGATGGTATTTTAAAAAATGGAAAATAACAAATATTGGAATCCTCGTGCATTGCTGGTATAAATGATATAGCTGCTGTGGAAAACAGTTGGCAGTTCCTCAAAAAGTTGAACATAAAATTATCATATGACTTGGAATTTCCATGCCTAGATATACATCCCCCAAAGAATTGAAAACAGGGACTCAGACACTTATACAGTCATGTTCATAGCAGCATTATTCACAATAGCCAAATAGAGGAAACAACCCAAGTGTCCATCAACAGATGAATGGATATACAAAATATGGCATATACATACAAGGGAATATTATTCAGCTGTAAATAGAAATGAAGTTCTGACACATGCTACAATGTTTATGATCTTTGAAAATATTTTGCTAAGTGAAATAAGCCAGACACAAAAGGACAGAAGTATGATTTCCCCCAAATGAGGCATCTAGAATAGGCAAATTCATAGTGGCAGAAAATTGATTAGAGGTTTCCAGGGGGTGGGGGGAGGTGGGAATTGGGAATTATTGCTTAATGGGTACAGAGTTTCTGTTTAAGGTCATGAAAAGTTTTGGAAATAGATAATGGTAATGGTAGCACAACATTGTGAATGCCAATGAATTGTATACATAAAAAAGATGAAAACAGCAAAATTTATATTACATATATTTTACCAAAATAAATTTTAATGAAAGAAAAGTAGATTTAAAAAGATAAAAGCAGCAATGGAACCAATTTTATAAACAAAGACGTTTCACCTCCAATCAGAAATTCTCAGAAATAATTGATCCACTTCTGTCAATTGAGAAATCTGTGGGACTATCACACTTAAGCAAGTAGTTGATTATAATGTTGCAGAACTTAAGAAAGAGAACTAATATGAGGATTTAGATTTGGCAGTCATCAACATATAGCTGGTAAGTAAAACTGGTATAGAAGAGGTTAAAAAGGGAGAGCATTTAGAATCATAAGAAAAGAAGTGAGGATTGAATTATGGAGGATACTGATTTTTATAGAGAGGTAGGGGAAGAAAATCAGCAATGGAGGCTGAGAAGCAGTAATGAGAGTTTTGGACAAAAGTCAGAGAAGTATAGTGTCACAACAACCAAAGCAAAAAGATTCAAGGAAAACCAATGCTACAAAGGACTGAAAAATGTATTGGAATTTTCAACCAAGAAGTCCTTGCAATGTCCTAATGACCTGGGGATTGTGGTTTCACTGGAGAGGTTGAGATGCACATTGAATTGCTGTGGACCAAAGAATATAATCAGAACAGAACTTATAGTCTAGGCATGGTTTTGTTTTGTTTTGTTTAATATTCTTTCCCAAGATGGTACAGAATGAAGCTTCAAGGTATAGTTTCGGTGCATCCAGAACCAAGATAGGGGAAGAGTTAGTAATGAGGAAGTAGTCAAAGCTGAAAGAGCAAGAAGGCAAATGATGGAGCAAGGTCCCTGAAGAGGTGGGAGATGACAATAAACTGTACAAGGGAAGTGTAGTCGCCAGTCTGCATGGTCACCCCTGGTAATCCCCACATCTTGGCATTTACTCTCTTGTGTTGTACCCTCCAGCATTGTACCAGCAGTAGCCTGGGTAACTAAATAGACTATGGGAGACATGATGGTGTGTTGCTTTGAAGATTGGGTTATAAAAGACACTGTGGCTTCAATCTTGGTGGTTCTCTCCTTCTCTCTCTGATCATTTTCTCACAGGCAAGCCAGCTGCCATGTCAGAAACAATCCTTCGGAAACGGACACTTTGTGAGAAAATGAGGCTTCTTGCCAACCACCACAGTAGCGAGCTTAGAAGTGGATCTTCCAACCCAGTCAAGCCTTCGGATAACTGCTGCCCTGGCTGACACCTTGGCTGTGACTTCATGAGTGAGAAACTCTGATGCTCAGCTAAGCTGCTCCCAGATTCCTTACCCTCAGAAATTGTGTGAGATTACAAATGTATGTTGTTTTAACCTGCTAATGCTTAGGTAATTTGTTATGCAGAAATAGATAAATAAGAGGAGGGATTGGCTTTTAGCAGTAGGATACACTCTGCTTCCTCTGAGAAGCTGTCATGTCTGGTCATTTTTACAAGTTTTTAATTTTCAAGTTTCCCCTTTATTGCTTAGGCTTGCTATCTTAAAATATTTCAAATTCTAAATTACAACTAGACTTAAATCGGGTTTTTTGTTTTGTTTTGTTTTGTTTTGTTTTTGGCCATGAACAAGTAGTTTTAAGGTTAGAATCTACTTTTTATAACATTCTGCTCAAAGTTGGCTATAATATATCTTTTCTTACCTGATCTCTATTCCACCATTCATTTGATAACTTATTTTTCATGACATTATTATAAATGTCAGAGAAAGCAATATTGCTTTTAAAATGATTAATAGGGTGATAAATGAGCTATTTGCTAGTATACCCAATTTATCCATAATAATGGTTTACTGAGCAAAGAATTAGGGGTATTTGTTTATGCCATTATGTTATGCATGAGAAGTAATAATCCTGGCAGAAAAAAAAATGTTACATGCAAAGAACTATGAGTGCGTGAAAAACAATCAGAGTATTTATTAAATCAAAAGTGTGGTCGAAGCAAAAATCGTGTTTGCATGATGAACAGTAGAGCATCAGTTAAGACAAATATATACCCTGGATCAGAGAACAAGAAATTCTTGCAACAAGTGAGCATAACTACCAAAAGGGATGATATAAAAGAAGCATGAAAGGAAAACTAATTTTGAGGATATCAACAGGTGGAACTGAACCTAATTCTTGAAGTTCTGCCTCAGGTTATCCAAGAGAGTTGTTCTCCTTAATTTAACCATTTATGATGTGTAAGATCCAAACATAGAAAATTATTCTGTGGGTATGGATTTATTAAAGTAATAAACTTGTAAAATTTTAAATAGTTTCCATTATTTATCTCATTCCTTTACTCTTGCATTCTTTTTAGGAAATACTTACATGCAAACTGTGGGAAACTGAGTCTTCCATGTTGCCTGAGCCGTATCTAGGGTGGTGGCTTGGAATGCTAAGCCACAGGCCTGCATGGAACGCCGTGCAGGCCCGCCCTGTAAAGATATGTGTCTTGTGACTATGATGACAAGGTTTACCATTGTCCTAAACCTAGATTGTTCCTTCTGATATGCAACAGGATGTAAACATAGGTATCTCATGGGCTTTCCTGAGCCTGAGGACATTTAGCATATACTCCCTGATCTTCTGAAATAAATAACTGGAGCAAAGGTGCATTATCGTCCACTTAGCACGAGATGCAGTGGGCCCCCTGCTCCCTTAATTCTTAACTTCGTGTCTGTGTCTCATTCCTGTGCCGCCCTGTCAGCAACAAGTGGTGCCCAACGTGGGGCTCTAAGAACCGGACCTGATTCCTGACGGAAGAATCGCTTGAACGACTGAGGTACAGCGGTGCTGGAACTCGGGTGGAGGTAACGGCCATCTTTTCTATGCATTCCTTATAGAATGACCCCGAGCATTATAAGCAGGGTAATGGGTAATGTTGAAGGACACAATAAATATGTTTCCTATATCTCCCTCTTATGGCAGCTGCTGCGGACCAGCGGTATCAAGGTGGGGGAGTCACAAATCTTAGAATTGCTGCAGGTTATTGAAAAATACTGCTCTTGGTTCCCTACCCTTGGCTCCCTTGAATTGCATGACTGGGAGTGGGTAGGTAAGGAATTGAAACAAAAACATATGCAAGGAGTTAATTTGCCTATTACTATTTGGTCTACATGGTCTTTAATTAAGTCTGTTCTTGAGCCTTTAAAAACTGATGATGACGAGGAAGAACATGAGTCTGATGACAATACTGGTCCCAATCCTCTTTCTGATGATGATAAGGGTAAAAAAGATCCAGTAGAATCTAAAGTTTTTTATTCTTGTCAATGCCCAAAACCTCCTTCTGTGCCTTGCTGGGAGGAATGGCCTCCGCCTCCTCTGCTGCCTCTTTCTGCACATAGCTGTACCCTGGTAGTTAAACCTGCCCACCTCTCTGGTGTGCAGCAGGGCCTGGCAGAGGCCAGGTGGTGTGGAGATCTGGAGGCCATGTGCTGTCCCTCCACCAACTCCAAGCCCTCCATCTTGGAGCTTTCCCCAACTACAGCAGGGAGTGCAGCAGTAGACCTCACTGCCAATGCTGAGGTATGTCTTCTCCCCACTAATCCTGTTAAGGTCCCCACCAGCTATTATGGCCCCTTACTTAAAGCAACGGTGGGTCTTTTGCTTGGACGCAGTTCTCTCAATCTTAAGGGTGTTCATGTTCACACTGGAGTCATTGACTCTGACTATACTGGGGAAATTCAGGTGGTCATGTCTTCTTCTATTCCATGGACTGCCCATAAAGGCAAAAGAATTGCTCAACTCTTATTATTACCTTATGTACCTGTTGGTTCCTCCTCTAAAAATCGAGAAAATGGAAGTTTCGGTAGCACACGCAAGGCTGGAATTTTTCTCACAGAGGCTCTGCAGGAGCCGCGCCCTATGTGTACTCTTACAATTCATGGACATAGCTTTACTGGACTTATAGATACGGGTGCAGATGTCTCTATTATTAGTCAACAACATTGGCCCTGACATTGGCCATTGCAAGAGCCACGAATTACTGTTGTGGGCCTAGGCTCCCCTCAGGGACTTATGCAAAGTGTTCATATTTTGCCTTGCCTTGGCCCTGAGGGACAGAAGGCCACTTTACAACCTTATGTGGCTGCTCTGCCTCTTAATCTTTGGGGCAGAGACCTACTTGAACAATGGGGTGCTACTGTACATATCCCTCTTCCTAGTGGAGTGTACAGTATTCAAAGCCACAAAATGATGGCAAATATGGGGTATGCCCCTAGCTGTGGACTTGGCGTACATTTGCAAGGTACCCCTTCACCCATACAAGTCTCACCAAAATGTGATCAATTTGGTTTAGGATATAAACCTTTTTAGTGGCGGCCGCTGTTCATTTGCCTCCCCAACCTGTCCCATTAGTATGGACTACAACAAAACCACTATGGTTAGAGCAGTGGCCACTTACAAAAGAAAAATTAGAGGCTTTACATGAATTGGTTCAAGAACAATTGTCCTTGCAGCATATCGAAGAGTCTTTTTGTCCTTGGAATTCTCCTGTGTTTCCAAAAAAGAAAAAATCAGGGAAATGGAGAATGTTAACTGACCTAAGAGGTGTTAATGCTGTCATTCAGCCCATGGGACCTTTACAACCTGGGCTCCCCAATCCTAGCATGATTCCTGAAAACTGGGCTTTAGTGGTCATTGATATTAAAGACTGTTTCTTTTCCATCCCTTTAGCTGATCAAGATAAGGAAAAATTTGCTTTTACTATTTTGTCCCTTAACATAAAACCCCTTCTAAACAATATCAGTGGAAGGTTTTACCACAAGATATGCTAAATAGTCCTACAATATGTCAATATTATGTCGACCGTGCCTTACAGCCTATTTAAATTTTCCTAAAGCTTATATAATCCATTATATGGATGATATTTTGTGCTCTGCACCTCAGGAGACTGAAGTAGAAGCTTTGTTCTATGCTGTTCAAAAAGCTTTACAGGATGTAGGATTGCATATTGCTACTGATAAAGTGCAACGCACTTTGCCTGTACAGTATTTGGGTTCTCGTATCAATAGACTTACAATTCAACCCCAAAAAGTACAACTCCACAGAGATGCTGTTACCACCTTAAATGATTTACAAAAACTACTAGGGGATATTAATTGGCTTCGCCTCAAAGTAGGTATAGCTAACTATGAGCTCTCCAACCTATTTTCTCTCCTTTGTGGGGATTCAAAATTAAACAGCCCTAGATCTTTAACTTCAGCTACAGAGAAGGAATTACAATTAGTGGAAGCTAAAGTTCAACAAGCTCAGATATCCCATGTTGATCCTACACAACCTTTATCTCTACTTATCTTTTCCACTCCCAAATCCCCCACAGGCTTGCTTTTGCAAAATGATAAGCTTGTAGAATGGATCTTCTTGCCCAATTCTTCTGTAAAATCCATTTCCCCTTATCTAGAGCTCTTAGCTACTTTAGTTGCTCAAGCCAGAAAAAAGGCAAAACAACTCAATGGTTTAATTGTGCTCCCAGTAACTGCTAAAGAACTCTCAGTTATTTTGCAACAATATCTAGCTTGGCAAATTGCTCTAGCTGACTATGTTGGCCAGCTGGATAATCATTATCCAAAAAATGATCTTTTCCAGTTCATTCAACATACACAATGGATACTGCCTAAATATACTTCTTGTGAGCCTTTAATCAATGCTCCCATTGTTTTTACTGATGGGTCATCTAAAGGTCGAGCTGCCTATACTGGGCCTAAGTCCAAAGTTTTAGATCTTCCTCATTTCTCTGCCCAGCAAGCTGAACTGGCTGCTGTAATAGCTGTCTTAACAAATTTTTCTGACGCTGTTAATAATTTTATCTGATTCTGCCTATGTTGTTCATGTAGCTAGTACAATTGAAACAGCATCCATTAAGCAACAGTTGCCTCCTTGTTTATTTAACCTTTTTCTTGAGCTACAATCAGCTATTCATGCTCGTGTATCTCCTTTTTATATTACCCATATTCATTCCCATACCAACCTCCCAGGCCCTTTAGCAGCTGGCAATGCTGCTGTGGATAAATTATTACTGCCTGTTATTTCAGAAGCTTCTCATTTTCCCTTGCTTACTCATCTTAATGTGCAAGGACTCATGACTCGATTTTCCCTTACTAGGACACAAGCTAAAGATATTGTTTCTTCTTGTCCTAATTGTCAACTCCTTACTGCTCCACCTTTGCAGGATCCTGGTGTTAACCCTCGTGGTCTAGCCCCCAATGATTTATGGCAAATGGATGTTACCCATATCCCTTCCTTTGGCCGCTTAGCCACTGTTCATGTCAGCATTGACACGTACTCTGGCTTTCTTTGGGCCACAGCACAAACCAGTGAAACATTTCGACATGTTCGTACTCACCTTTCTGCCTGTTTTGCGTCTATGGGCTTGCCCCGTGCTTTAAAAACCGATAATGGCCCAGCCTATACATCTGCAAAATTTGCTACTTTTACTACAACTTGGGGCATTCATCATACCACTGGTATTCCTTATAATCCCCAAGGACAAGCTATTGTTGAGCATGCCCATCATACTTTAAAAACTATGTTAACAAAACAAAAAGGGGGAGATGATGGAACTCCCCATGAACGATTATCAAAAGCTTTATTTACTTTAAATTTTCTAAATTTTTATGAAAAACTGGGTGGCACTGCCGCAGAACATTTTCCAGCTGAAAAGACAACACTGAAACATTATTTCCAGAAAGCACCTCCTATATGGTGGAAGGACATGCTAACTAATGAATGGACAATGGGTACTTTATTAACATGGGGAAGAGGTTATGCTTGTGTTTCCCCAGGTGACAGATGAACACCACTTTGGATACTGGCCAGATGACTGAAGCTGTACCATGAACCCAGCAAGGAAAAGAAAATTTCTATGGGACGTCGAGCCACCAGTGATGCAGTTCCAGGGTCTGACGCTGAAGACAACAGTGATCAGGCCAACACCCCGAACTTGGGAAGCCCAACATCCAACTTGGGGTCAGATAAAACAGCTGTGTCAGGATGCAGAAAAACAAGTCCAGCAAGCCATGCTGCCAGTAACAGGTCCTAACCTGACTGCAGCAATCTTGGCTCTTATCGCTGTTGCTGTGAGTATCTCCAGCATGTGCTCATTCAGGAAATTACACTTATTGGGCTTAATTCTCTCTAAGCTCAGGCTAAATATCCTATTATTTGGCACAGTGTTGGCTGGTCTCCACCTAGACCTACTTTAAATCATCCTTATGTTCAATATACACTTTGGAGGCTTCCTATTAGATTACATAATACTTATTTCACAAAAATAGATACTTTTGGAATACAAGCCTGTGTCAGAGACCCCTATGTGTTCTGGATAGGAAACTTAACTATTAACACTACTACCAAAGAAATTACTTGTCTGGACAATTGGAGTTGCTCATTATATACTTGTTTAAATAACACCATAAATTCTAGCAACATCACTGTTGTAGTTCTTAGATGACGAAAGGGTCTATGGCTCCCTGTTTCACAGCATAAACCTTGGGAGTCATCACCTGATATGCATCTGTTACTACAAATTTTAGAAAAGGTATATAAAAGAACAAAAAGATTTCTTGGATTATTAATAGCTTTTATTATAGGTATAATAGCCATTGTTACAACTGCTGCTGTTGCAGGAACAGCCTTGCATCAATCTATTCATACCACTGAATTTGTCCAAAAATGGCACAAGAATGCAAACAAGTCTTGGGGCGAGCAATTACAAATTGACAAGGAAGTTATTGCTCACCTTGTAGACCTAGAAAATGCTGTTCTCTTTCTAGGAGAAGAAGTTGAGAATCTACGGTATCAATTTAAGTTAAAATGTAACTGGAATACGTCCACGTTTTGTGTGACCTCTCATGAATATAATCACACACTTTTTAACTGGAGTAAAGTTGAAAAACATTTACTTGGACACTATAACAATCTTACATTGGGTTGTCTAAAACTGCAGGTTCTCTTACTGAAACTGAAACTATGCAAGGCATCGCTAAAGGCCTTGAATGATTAAATCCCCTTATATGGGTTATTTTAATAACTTTGCTTTGTCTTTGTTTAGTCCTCAGATGCACAAGAAAAACCCTCTCAGAACTAAAGCAGAAAGAAGCTACTTGGTCCATCCTGTTTGCATTGAAGAAACAAAAAGGGGGACATGTGGGAAACTGAGTCTTCCATGTTGCCTGAGGCATATCTAGGGTGGTGGCTTGGAATGCTAAGCCACAGGCCTGCATGGAATGCCGTGTGGGCCCGCCCTGTAAAGATATGTGTCTTGTGATTATGACGACAAGGTTTACCATTGTCCTAAACCTAGATTGTTCCTTCTGATATGCAACAGGATGTAAGCATAGGTATCTCATGGGCTCTCCTGAGCCTGAGGACATTTAGCATATACTCCCCGATCTTCTGAAATAAATAACTGGAGCAAAGGTGCATTATTGTCCACTTAGCATGAGATGCAGTGGGCCCCCTTCTCCCTTAATTCTTAACTTTGTGTCTGTGTCTCATTCCTGTGCCACCCTGTCAGCAACAGCAAACATTGTGCAAAGTTTAAAATACTAAATTTGCTTAGAGCAATTAAAGTTTTTAACCACTTCTGTTCTCCTTTGTTGTATTTTAGATTTCATTAGGCTGAGCAGACAGGATGTCAGTAAGAGCATGGAGGGTGACCATTTCATGGGATTGGGCAAAGGTGGTGAGCATATTAACAGGCCCAGCTGTCAGTACAGAGAGAGTGTCTAACCTGGTGGGCAAGTTTTCATAGTTTCCAATTAATAATCTGTGAGAAAAATCACAGTACTTGAATGGAAGACCTCGATATGAACTCTGGTTTTACCACTTAGTAACTGTGTGAGTCTCAGGGTCTTGTCCATAAAATTGAACTAAAAATACCTACTGTAACTACATATAGTTTTTTCCTTAAAGGTCAAATGAGTCTAGTGTCATATACGTACAACCATTTTTTAAAACTTTAAGGTACTATAAATACATTGTTCTTTTTATTGTTGATGCTATTATTATTCCTGCTTGCCTTGACCCTCTGTGTTCTTGGCAAAAGCTCAGCTAGACCATAATGCTAGAATGCAACTTGAGAAGGGCTAATAGCTAATGTGGAAAAATAACTATCTTTTTTTTAAGTCGTTACCACATTTGAAATTATTTTTGAATCAGAAAATAATGTCTAAAGCAAATTGACATTACGTGAAAGTATTAAATCTTTATCTCCTTGAGATTTCAAAGACTTTGCGTCTAGCACTCCACAATAGGATGTGTCTTCCCAACACCAAAAAGCCAAGTCTATTAGCATTTATAATTGCAAATGGTTGCCACAGAAACAACATAACTGAGATTTACTTTATGGATTACATAAATGACAAGTTCCTAGAGATCTTTAAAATTATTTTTTCTGATCATAAATAAAACACATTCATTGTAGAATTTTGGAAACTTCATATGATTATAAAGATGATTATAACTCATAATCACATTGACATAGATAACCACTGCTAACATTTTTGTATAGTTTTTCTAATTTCTTTTTCCCTCTTATATTTTCCCACATATTTTTTTATTATGAGCAGTACCCTAGCAATACATAATCTTTCAAAACATGATTTTTACTATTATAATCAAAAAGACCTTTTTAGGCTCTCAGCATGATTGTGAAAACCCTGTCGATCGCACTCCCTTTATCCAGAGTATGGATGGATGAGTAGAAAAATGGGGACAAAAAACTAAATGAAAAATAGGGTGGGATGGGGGGGATGATTTGGGTATTCTTTTTTATTTTTATTTTTTATTCTTATTCTGATTCTTTCTGGTATAAGGAAAATGTTCAAAAATAGATTGTGGTGGTGAATGCACAACTATGTGATAGTACTGTGAACAGTTGATTGTACACCATGGATGATTGTATGGTATGTGAATATATCTCAATAAAACTGAATTTTAAAAAAAAGAACTTTTTAAAAACTCTGAATTTGCTTCAGTGTCAGTTAACTATTTTTCCTTCAGATATTTTCCTAAAACTCCAAAGTCAAACCCTTGGATCACTCTGGACTCCTCTTTTTCTCTTAAGGAAAATCAAGTAATTGAATCCTATCAATTCTTTCATTTCTACTCCTATTACCATGGTCCTGGGCCAGGTCCCTATTTCCTCAACTCTAGATTATTGAAGTAGTTTTCTGATGGTTCTCCTTCTTTCTAGTCTATTCCTCCACCTATTTTCCATTTCTCTTTAGTGCATCTTTACCCTGTTCAGAAATATTGACTGACTCTACATTCTATAGCAGGGGTTCCAAACTGGAGCTCTGAGGATGGATATAGCCTACAGAATTCTGTAGGTTATATCCTATAATGTTCTGCACATTGTTTTCTAATTAGTTAGAAATCTTTAGATGGAGGATATGCTCTGCTTATTTGTCTAACCTGCCTGACCTGGAGACTTCCAAGTATGGCTGAACAGATTTAGCATTGTATAACTCCAGGGGGCACTGTGCACAAAATAATCCCTAGAGTTGAGAAGTGTACAACCTGAATAATCAGCACAACTCTACTGGAAGCCCTGTTGAGGACTATGGGTGTTTGACATATTGCATTCTGGTCTATATAATATGAGAAAGAAAACTGATATTTTGTTTAACCCTGTCCGCCATAATGACTAATCAAGCCCATCCTGTACCCTAACCTGGAAAAGGCTGACATTCCTAAAAGCCTTGAACTCTAAAATAAACCTTGAATTCTAAGATAAACCATAAAATTACCTTATATTCCAAAGACAGAAACATCTTGGTACTCTTTTAATCAAAACAGACCCAAAAGTTATCCAATCAGAATTGTCAGCTACCATATAACAATTTGAGCTATCTCATGACCTTGTGATTTTATACTTCAAATATTTATTTTCTTGATAAGGTGAGCCAGTTCTATACTAATTTGTCTCCCTTGCAAATACAAATTAAAACTCTAATCATTTCTCAAATTTGTCTATGTTTTGTTGAATGAAGTGTGAAATTCCTTGAATCAAAATTCCAGGCCCTTTTCAATGTGGAACTTACATCCTTCAAGTTGTCTCCTCTGCACAAATATTACTCTGAGACAAACATTTCCTCCTTCACATAAAATTCACAATACCTTGCTGAGCGTCTCCTCCCACAGATCCCCCTGTTCTCCTTTACCGTCTTCTCTTATCCTAGATCATATCCTTTCTTCAAGGTCCATTTCAATGCCACCTCCTTCAAGAAGCATTCTTTAGCCACTTTAGTTTTCATCCTTTCTGCTCTTAACTGTTTTTGCCCTTATAGTCTACCTTATCATTTATTTGACACTGTGCAAATTCTACTACGTATATGTATTTTTCTTACTTCTTTTTAGCAATTTCTTTTCTTATTGTAAACATGATACTTGTTCAACTTATAATACAGAAAATATAGAGGACCAAAAACTAACTGTTGAATTATTTGTAATAAAACTTGTAATAAACATGAAAGAAAAAAGTTAGCTGAATATTTATATAATCTTGGGGTGGAGAAAGTGTTAGGCAAAACTCCCCACCCCTAACACACACACAACCCACCCTTAGCAAATATTCCAGGAAGCTCTTCCACCCACAACAACATGACTGTTTACATGAAACCCACTCATAGCGAACATGGCAGTTTCAGCAAGAACAAAAACAAACATTTTCCATAATGTAATAACCTCCCTTATCTTACCCCGAACAATCCCCTGACATCAACTCCTTATCTTACCCGCCTAAGCAAATCATTCCCTTGACGTCAACTCCTTACTTCTCTATCTTACCCCAACCCCCCTCCCAAAAGCTATAAAATTGTACTCCCGCCTTTGTTCAGGGCTGTCGCCATCTTCTGGTTTCAGCCCGCCTGCGCATAAATAAAACTTCCTCCGATCGAGTTTTGGTCTCTTCTCTTCCCAGTCAAAAAATCTAACAGAAAGACCAGGTAGTCTGACGCCAAAAGCTATAAAGCTTAAACTTAGAAATGATTTTCTGATTTTGTAAAAATGTTATATTTCTGGATGTCAAAAACCACCACAGAGACTTCCGCTTCTGGAAAGAGGGAATTTATTCCTCCTTTTAAATAAGCTAAAAATCAGGGACACTATAATATAAAATAAAAATATGGAATCTCTGAAAGGTGGAGGGAAGGCAGACAAGCTAGGGTCCTTGAGATCCGAGGAACTGCACAGAGGTGAGACCCTTGGGTGTCCTTTTTGTCTTGTATTTACCAGATTGGGTGCTGGAAAAGTTGGCAAATCAGAAACAAAAAGGGTAGAGGAAAAAAAAAAAAGACTCTTGTCTCCAGCCAAAGGACAAGAAAAAGGACAGCCTAGCAAGAGAAAACATTTAGACAATAACCACTGGAGGAAAAAAAAATAAGAGCCTCAGGGACACATGGGGCAAAAAACTAACATTTGTCTCATTAGGAGTTCCAGATTTAGAGCGAAAAGAGGGTGGGACTGAAAAAATATTTTTTTAAAATGGCTTAAAATTTCCCAATTTGGCTGAAGACTTAAACCCACAGATTCAGGAAGATGTACAACCAGAATAAAGCCAAAGAAATTCATGCCAAAACACATCATATTCAAACTTCTGAAAACTAAATGTATCTGTGTAGCCACTGTTGTCACCAGTTTGCCCATTTCCCTTTGGGACCGCGCCATTAGGTCCTTGGGGAAAGCCTCTGTTTCCCTATGGAGCATGACCATACTGACTACAAGATTTTGATTTTAAATGTAATTTTAGTTGCTTTCCACTCCCTTGTTATATTATGTTTTTTTTTTTTTAATCATTTTATTGAGATATATTCACATACCACGCAGTCATACAAAACAAATCGTACTTTCGATTGTTTACAGTACCATTACATAGTTGTACATTCATCACCTAAATCAATCCCTGACACCTTCATTAGCACACACACAAAAATAACAAGAATAATAATTAGAGTGAAAAAGAGCAATTGAAGTAAAAAAGAACACTGGGTACCTTTGTCTGTTTGTTTCCTTCCCCTATTTTTCTACTCATCCATCCATAAACTAGACAAAGTGGAGTGTGGTCCTTATGGCTTTCCCAATCCCATTGTCACCCCTCATAAGCTACATTTTTATACATCTGTCTTCGAGATTCATGGGTTCTGGGTTGTAGTTTGATAGTTTCAGGTATCCACCACCAGCTACCCCAATTCTTTAGAACCTAAAAAGGGTTGTCTAAAGTGTGCGTAAGAGTGCCCACCAGAGTGACCTCTCGGCTCGTTTTGGAATCTCTCTGCCACTGAAGCTTATTTCATTTCCTTTCACATCCCCCTTTTGGTCAAGAAGATGTTCTCCGTCCCACGATGCCGGGTCTACATTCCTCCCCGGGAGTCATATTCCACGTTGCCAGGGAGATTCACTCCCCTGGGTGTCTGATCCCACGTAGGGGGGAGGGCAGTGATTTCACCTTTCAAGTTGGCTTAGCTAGAGAGAGAGGGCCACATCTGAGCAACAAAGAGGCATTCAGGAGGAGACTCTTAGGCACAAATATAGGGAGGCCTAGCCTCTCCTTTGCAGCAACCGTCTTCCCAAGGGTAAAACTTATGGTAGAGGTCTCAACCCATCAAACCACCAGTCCCCTATGTCTGTGGTCATGTTAGCAACCATGGAGGTGGGGTAGGCGAATACCCCTGCATTCTCCACAGGCTCCTCAAGGGGGCACTACATCTTTTTTTTTTTCCTTGTTTTTCTTTCTTTCTTTTTTTTTTTTTTAACTTTCCCTTCTTTTTTAAATCAACTGTATGAAAAAAAAATTTAAAAAGAAAACAAACATACAATAAAAGAACATTTCAAAGAGACCATAACAAGGGAGTAAGAAAAAGACAACTAACCTAAGATAACTGCTTAACTTCCAAGATGTTCCTACTTTACCCCAAGAAAGTTACATAATATAGCAACCTTTCTGTGAACTTGTTCCTACTATATCCATCAGAAATTAACAGACCATAGTCATTTCTGGGCATCCCCAGAACGTTAAAAAGCTTATCTGTTCTTCTTGGATTATTGTTCCCCCTTCCTTAATTACTCTCTATTGCTAGTTCCCCTACATTCTACATTATAAACCATTTGTTTTACATTTTTGAAAGTTCACATTAGTGGTAGCAGTTATATTATGTTTTACGCACTGCTGTAACCAGTAACAATCTATTTGCCCCAGCTGGCTTTTTGTCAGAATTTATAGTCCATTTGTTTAGCTTAATCTCTTTTATTTGTTATCTCATGTTAATTAAACTACTTAGAACGCTGCCTAGTGCTTACCCCAGCTCTCCTCAGTCTTCAGGCTCACTCTTACACACTTCCACTTAACCATAACCAATCATTCAGTACCTGCCAATGTCACTATTTCCACCTCCTTTTGTCTAAATCCCATAAAAACCCTAAACCCTTTTGACTCCGGGAAACAGAGCTGAGGCTCCTGTTCCCTTACAGGCAGCCGTGTGACAAATCTCTTTGTCTCTTTGAAACCCTGGTGTCACAGAATTGATTCCTGTGCACAATTGTCCAACAACATAAAAACAAACAAAAAAAAATCTAAACCGCAGCCAAAGAAAAGTGATGGGAAAAAGCAATCTTCATTATAGCAGATTTCTCATCATAAATCATGGAAACCAGAAGGAGGTAACACATTTTTCAAGTACTGAACTAAATCTGTCAACCCAGAAGCTTTTTACTAGCTTATTTATTCCCAATTAGGGCTGTATCATTAAAAGTGAGGGATCTACTTCTTATCGGTTGTTTGGTGAACCAAAGTTTAATAACACCAGAATAAATACAAAGTTTTTACATACAACCTTTACTCAAACAATACATTCTAAAGATAAATACATTAAACCTGTTTATGAGTCACATTTGACCTTTTCTAAGGTGATATTTTAATATTTCCTAAGAAATCTCTTATGCAGGCCATTCTATATTCTACTGTACACCCTCTATTTGAGCTTTTATTTAATTTTTATCTACTAAACATAGCTTACTTGAAATAGGTAAGAAATTGAGAGTAGTTCTTGACTTAAGTAAATAAATTTCTGTAACCTTGTTTCTTAAAGTATCATTCACTTTTTTTCATTGATCATCATGTTTTTAATATTTGAGTAACCAAAACACTGTAAAAGATTTAATAAACCATATGTCAAAAATAAGATTTGTTCTTCATAAACATTATTCATATATATTAATAAGAGATAGTGATTTTGGAATTTCATGTAGGAGAATTATTCCTTGCTCATATTGGGGAAATATAACTAAAAACAAAATTGTTCCCAATCCAAAAAATCCTTTCCACAAAGGTAGAAAAGAAAAAATGTTTTATTTTTTAATAAGTGTTAAACCAGAGTGTGATGCGCATTACAGGCAATCTGCTAAAGAGATTACAAAGAAGGAAAGATCTCTCACCCTTTCATATAGCCAAGCAGATACAACCCATTACATGCATGTTGTCCTCAAATAAGAGGACTTGATAGCACCCTTTGTCATACATAGTTATCCTAAATTCATCTGGTAATTGGGGTGGCTTTTGTGTTTGCTAATTGCCTTTATCCAAAGAAATAATAAAACTTCTCTTATCTCTATGATAGGTAGGAAGTTACAATTTGGAGCTGGATACCTAAATTAAACTCCTGTAGAGCTGGGAGAGTTAAGAGTGCTATCTTCCTTGATGTTTACATTTTGGAGAGATGACCCAGATATATGAGAAAGGGATTCCTTGGATGTAAAGCTGGCAAAAGGATTATTTAGCTTTTACAAAGATTTATATATATCTCAAAGGGGCAGAGAAAAAAAATTATAATTACACATTTTCTAAAGGAAATGCTCTAAGAAGAGGTATAGGGAAGGGAAGCCTCCTTCCCTTTTTTTCACTAGGGAAAATTAATTATTTTTCTTTTTGGTTTGTCTTTACCCTTACACTAAGAGGTAAATACTGATTTATATTTGTACGGGATCTTTTATTTTTAAAAGGGCTTTGTGCCTATTTTCACATTTTATGAATTGTGCCCAGTAGATATTTTGCATATCTTATGTAACTGTTCTCTAAATTTTATTTATTAATTTGTTCTATATATTACAACTTAAAAATTTAGAGAAAGTAAGATAACCATTTTCTTTAAGTTGGAAAGCCTATTCTGTTTTAGTAATCCGAAATCTAACAGTGAAGAACAATTTGTGTGTCACTAAACGTACAATGTTATATAAGTATTCTTGTCTAGCATTTAAAATATTTTCTTATCTCATCCTCTTGTCCCCACATCTTAATTATTATTTCCAAATTTCATTTGCTGTCTTTCAAAAGAGGTTATATTTTTAGGACCAGAACTAATTTTTAAAAACAAAAACAAAACAGAATAGGAATTTTACTTGGGACAAAAACTCCACAGAAATGGGGTTTTCCAAATGATAAGAAATCTTTCAGCTTTTATAGAGTTGAGGAAAAGAAGAGACCATAGACTCAGAATTTATAAACAAGTCATGTGGCTAATAAGAGCTAAGTTGCAGGGAGGAAGGAGGTGTTGTCATCAACAAGGGACTGGGAACCACCACTCCCCAATTCTTTGAAACAGCAATTTTATAGGTTTGCTTTTATACGTGAGTACTACCCCTCTCTGGGAATTACATTTTTTGGACATTCAGGTAAGGAATGTGAGACCTTGATGGTGCTTAAAAAGTGAGAGGCAGAATTAATCATAGGTTAGCAGACTCCAATGAGGCCAGTTGAAAGAAATACTGATAACATGCTGAAAAGAGGTTAAACAGATGTGAAAATAACAGGAATCAAGGTACTTGGTAAGAAGCACAAAGAGAGTAGGTATAATATTGAAGATCCAGTAATGGGCTCATAATATTTGTTCCATGGAGGAAAATATTCAGTATCTTTTATTTTTAGGTGAGTTTTTAACTTTTAGAAATATGCCATGAAGTTGATTTTGGAGGGGCTGATTTCCTTGTCAATAGTGTACAAAAAAATGACCAGCCTATGCAGGCCTTGATTAATAGCAGTGCGTATCACTGTAAAGTACTTTTTCCTTTTGCAAAGAGAGAGTAAAAATAGGTAGGTTGACACTTGGGATAGAATCTCTGAGTATTCCCAGAGCCTTTGTTTCTAGGTAGAATTTGAACAGTTACTAGCCAGAAAGTAATGGAACATTTGTGAAGGCTGTGAGTGAAACTAATGAATGGTAGGTAGGAGTTAATCACTTTTCTTTTAGTCTTTAGGGTTAAAGAAAAGATGTTTGATTGGTCTTTAATACTTTTGGCATCTGAAGAAATCTACCCCATTTTCAAAAAGGCAAAAAAGGAAGATATACCCCCTGCACCCAGGATCAAAACAGTAAAATCTCTGAGTAATGCTTAACAAATAAAGCACCTTCAAACTACCATGACTCACCAGTGTATGCATTCCAATCTATGAAGTGGGTGTGGTTGAAGCACAGTTTCAGAGGTTCCCTTCCTCCACAATCCCTAGTTATACCCTCTACTTGGTTAGGCTTTTTTGACCAGGAAGAGAAGAGACCAAACCTTGATCAAAGGAGTTTTACTGCATGGCCGTGCACACACGGGCTGAAGCCTAAGATGGCGACAGCCCCAAACAAAGGCAGGAGCACAATTTTATAGCTTTTGGGAGGGGGATTGGGGTAAGATAGAGAATAAGGAGTTGACATCAGGGGATTGGTTTGTTCAGGGTAAGATAAGGAGTTGACATAGTGAGGTTATTATGTTACGGAAAATTTTTGTTTTTGTTCTTGCTCAAACTGCCATGTTAGCCAAGAGTGGGTTTTATGTAAAAGTTCTATCCATTGTGGGTGGGGAGAACTTCCTGGAACATTTGCTAAGGGTGGGTTTTGTGTGTGTTGGGGGTGGGAAGTTTTGCTTAACATACTTCTCACCCCTGATGCCATCCCTTGGACTTCTCATTTTTTATTATAAACAACTGATATATTTTAATGGGGAATTTTTGTTGGGCTAGTTTTTAAGGAAAGTTTGAGAAAACAACTATTTGTCTACATCAAAGGATATATGTGGAAGAGCTGATTAAAATTATGAAGATGCTAAAGCTGATCCATGCCCTCCCTCGTCACTGCTTCTCTTCCAAACAGATTGTCCCTCCTAAGCCCAACTACAGGGAAATTCTGGAGATAACCACTGCTGTATACCTCTCTGGTCAATATATCTTTACCCTCATTTCAATTCCACACTCCTTCAGAAGGGAGAAGTAAACGGAAAAAGAAAATAATATTAACTGATTTATTAAGCACTTACTATACATTAGGTTCTATTTTACATGCTGTATATTTAATAACATTTAATCTCTCAACAGTTTAGGAGCTATGTTCTGTTATTGGCCCCTTTTTGCAAATGAGAAAACTGAGGCACATTGAGAGTAAGTAACCTGCTGAAGGTCATAAAGCTAATAAATGGAAGAGCTAGAATTCTAACCCAGGCAATCAGGCTTCATAATCCAGGCCTTTAGCAACTACACTCAGTGGTTTAAAAAGGGACAGGAGGTGGGAAAAAGTGGGTGGGAAGAGGCTTGAAGGAATAATAACAATGACTGTTAATGGAATATTGATGTACTAATTACATTCAAGCCTCAGTACTACTTTATAAACTGTTACCATCCTCATTTTACAGATGAGGAAATTGAGACTTGAAGAGGTTAATTAATGGAAGAGACACTGAAGGCCTGAGAATTTTCCACGTGGCCCCTGTTTGTCCTATTTTCCTACAACTCTTCCACTCCTCCTAGCACAGGATCTTAGCCACTGAGCCCCACCCATCTTGACAAATCAAAATTATCACAACAATGTCTGCTCATGCACAAGAACAATTCTTCCATCTTAGAGAAAAGAGGAGGAAATGCTAAAGTAACATGTTGCAGGACAGTGTTGAAGATTGGTTTTCTGTTGATCTATGATGAATATTTTGTAAAAGACTTTCCAGTGTACAAGACACAACTGTCCAACTGTATATAGCTGCCAATTAGTTTTCTTTGTTTTTACTTTGTCCTTTGCTATCTGTGTTATGCCTTGGTGTGGATTTGTGTTTAAACAAATTCTATTTCTATGATTTCATGTGAAATCTCAAATAAATGCTTCCTTATGTGATTGTTAAAAAAAAAAAAAAATGGATCAAAGACCTGAATCTGTTGAACTGTAATCCAATAGATCTGATTCTTGATGATGATTGTATAACTATATAGTTTTTATTGTGGTACCATGTGGCTGTGAAAACCTTGTGACTGACACTCCCTTTATCAAGTGTATGGGCAGATGAGTAATAAAGACAAAAATTATATAAATAGTAGGGGGGGTAAGGGGTAGGGATGTTTTGGGTATTCTTTTTTATTTTTATTTTTGTTTGTTTTCTTCATTTTAGAGTAATGAAAATGTTCTAAAACTGATTGTGGCGATGAATGCACAACTGTATGATAATACTGTGAGCCACTGATTATATATTTTGGATGGTGTTCTGGTTTGCTAATGCTTCCGGAATGCAAAACACCAGAAATGGATTGGCTTTTATCCGGTATGCAAAACACCAGAAATGGATTGGCTTTTACAAAGGGGGCTTATTTGGTTATACAGTTACAGTCTTAAGGCTATAAAATGTCCATCAACAAAGGGTACCTTCACTGGAGAAAGGCCATTAGGATCCAGAAAACCTCTGTTAGCTGGGAAGGCATGTGGCTGGTGTGTGCTTGCTTCCAGGTTGCATCTCAAAACGGCATTCTCCAAAATATCTGCATCACCTTCTGACAGCCATCCTCAAAATGTCTGTCTCAGCTCCAGCCATCTATGAGCTCCTTCTGTCTAAGCTTATATAGTGCTACAGTAAACTAAACAAGGCCCATGCTGAATGGGTGGGGCCACACCTCCAGGGAAATTACCCAATCAGAGTTATCACCTACGGTTGGGTGGGTCATATCTCCATGGACACTGAACCAATAGGTTCCAACCCAATCCACACTAACACATCTACCCCTACAAGAATGCATTAAAGAATATGGCTTTTTCTGGGGGACATAAACATACAAACCGGCACAGATGGATTATGTGGTGTGTGAATATATCTCATTAAAATTGCATTTAAAAAAATGGATGAAAGACCTAAATATAAGAGCCAGAACTCTCAAAGTCTTAGAAGGAAATTTAAGGAAGCATCTTTAGGACCTTGTGCTAGGCAATGTTTTCTTAGACTTTACACCCAAAGCCCAAGGAACAAAAGAAAAAAAAATAGATAAATGGGAGCTTGTGCAAGTTTGATGTATTATGTCTCCTGAAACACCATTATCTTTCATGAGATCTTGTGTGGGCAGAAATATTAGTGTTGATTAGATTTTGGAATCCTTTGGGTGTTTCCATGGAGATGTGATGCAATCAATTGTGGACAAGACCTTTGGTTGGATAATTTCCATGGAGATGTTGCCCCATCCATTCAGGGTGGGTCTGAATTGAATTGCTGGAGCACTATATAAGCTCAGACAGAAGGAGCAAGCTTGCTACAGCCAAGAGGGACACTCTGAAGGATGCACAGGAGCTGAGAAAGGAACTGTAGTTTACAGAGACATTTTGGAGATGGCTTTTGAAAGCAGACTTTTGCTCCGGAGAAGCTAAGAGAGGACAAATGCCCCCAGAACAACTGAGAATGACATTTTGGAGAGAAGCTGCAGCCTAGAGAGGAATGTCCTGGGAGAAAGCCGTTCTGAAACCAGAACTCTGGAGCAGATGCCAGCCACGTGCTTTCCTAGCTAACAGAGGTTTTTCGGTTGCCATTGGCCATCCTCCATTGAATTTACCCGATTGTTGATGCATTACCTTAGATACTTTATAGCCTTAAGACTGTAACTGTGTAACCAAATAAACACCCTTCTATAAAAGCCAATCCATTTCTGGTGTTTTGCATTCCAGTAGTATTAGCAAACTAGAACAGAGCTCATCAAAACTAAAAACTTTTGTGCCTCAAAGGACTTTAACATAAAAGTAAAATGACAACCTACACAATGGGAAAAAATATTTGGAAACCCACAGAAATGATAAAAATTTAATATCCAGAATTTATAAAGAAATCCATCAACTTAACAACAAAAAACAAACAACCCAATTTAAAATTGGGCAGAAGACTTGAATAGACATCTCTCCAGGGAAGATATACAAATGGCCAAAAAGCACATGTGAAAATGCTCAACATCACTAGCTATTAGGGAAATGCAAATCAAAACCACAGTGAGATATTTCACGCACACTAGAATGGTTATAATGAAAAAAAAACAAAAAATTACAAGTGTTGGAGAGGATGTGGAGAAAGAGCAACACTTATTCATTGCTAGTGGGATTGTAAAAATGGTGCAGCCTCTGTGGAAGACAGTTGGCCAGTTCCTCAGAAAGTTAAATAGAGAACTACCATATGATCTGGCAATCCTGCTACTAGGTATTGAAGAACTGAAATCAGGGACTCAGAGATTTACACACTGAGGTTCAAAGCAGAATTATTCATAATTGTCAAAAGATGGAAGCAACCCAAGTTTCCATTAACTGATGAATGGACAAACAAAATGTGGTATATACATACAATGGAATATTATTTAGTCATAAAAAGGAATGAAGTTCTGATGCATGTGACACATGGATGAACATTGAAGACATCATGTTGAGTGAAATAAGCCAGACACAAAAGGACAGCTCATGCATGATATCACTGATTTGAAACAAGTAGACTAAGTAAACTCATAGAGTCAGAATCTAGAAAATAGGTTACCAGGGAATGGTGTGGGAATAGGGAATGGGAAGTTAAGGGTTAAAATGTACAAAGTTCCTATTTGGAACAATAGAAATGTTTTAATAATGGATGGTAGTGATGGTAGCACAACATTGTGAACGTAATTAATAGCACTGAAATATATATCTGAATGTGGTTAAAAGGGGAAATGTTAGGTTTTATATATGGTAATAGAACAAAAAATAAAATAAAATAAATCCATAAACTGCACTACACAATGAACCCTAAATTAAACCATGGACTATATAGTTAATAGTACAATTATAAAAATATGCTTTTATCAATTGTAACAAATATACCACACTAATGGAAGGTGTTAATATTAGGATGGTGTTCCAGTTTGCTAATGCTGCTGTTATGCAAAATAACAGAAATGTATTGGCTTTTATAAAGGGGATTTATTAGGTTACAAATTTACAGTTCTAAGGTCATAAAGTGTCAATACTAAGGCATCAACAAGAGAATACCTTCAGTGAAGAAAGACCAGTGGCATCCGGAACACCTCTGTTAGCTGGGAAGGCATGTGGCTGGCATCTGTTGGTCTTTTGCTCCTGGGTTGTGTTTCAAAATGGCTTTCTCCAAGATGTCTCTGGGCTTCTGTCTCTCTTAGCTTCTTTCTCTCAGCTCTAGTGAGTCCTTGCTTCTTTCCTCCCAGGGCATTTCTCTCTAAGCACTCGGGGGTCCTCTCTTAGCTTCTCCAAGGGCAAACTCTGGGCTTCATCTCTTAACTTAGCATCTCCCAGTCTTTCTGCATCTCTAAGCATCACCAAGCATCAGCAGCTGTGTTGGCTCCTGAGCTCTCTTAAGTACACCAGTGAACCTATCAAGACCCACCCGGAATGGGCAGAGTTCATACCTCCAAGGAAATAACCCAATCAAAGCTCTCATCCACAGTTGAGTGGGTCATATCTGCATGGAAACATTCAATCAAAAGGTTCCAACCTAATCATAAGATTAATAGGTCTGCTCCCACAAGATTGCACCAAAGAACGTGGCTTTTCTGGGGAACACAATATATCCAAACTGGCACAGGTGGTATATGGGAATTCTGTATTTTACACATGATTTTTCTATAAACCCACAACTTCTCCAACAGCAACAACAAAAAAATGTGAAAGAAAATAATAATTACATCAGGACAACAGGCATCAACTGGGACTGTCCTGACACACCAGGACATATGTTCAGTCTAGATTTAGGTCACAAGTGGATGACTTAAAATTTAATAGGGTCACTTGGATGAAGAATAGACAGAGAAGCATAGAGATCAGCTAGGGAACTCCTGCAATAATCTGGGCAAGATTTGCCCAGAGTAGCAACAGTGAAGTGGTAAGAAGTGTTAAGATTATGGATATATTATATTGTGAAGTTAAAACCAATAAGATTTGCTAAAGGATTTATATAGAGTATAAGAAAAAGAGAGAAATCAAAGATGACTCTAAGTTCTTTAACCTAAACATCTGAAAGAAAAAGTCTTTATTTACTGATATAGGGAATGCTATAGAAGGAGTAGATTTGGTGGAGAAAATCGGTTGTTTTTACATGAGTTGAGTCGGAGATGTCACCAGGTATTTGTACAGTGATAGACCAGGGAGATGACAGATAGGTAGATAGATAGATACATAGTTACAGAGATAGATACTAGCATTAACTAGTATCTGGATCCAGGATCAGAGTTTTATTTTTTCCTGCTAATCAGTGGCCAGAGTAACACTGCAGCTTTTGTCCCCCATGTCTCACAGGTCACACATTGATAGCCAGGTGGACAAGCCTTCAAATGTGGCGTACTCATGCTGCAGGAGAAGGCCTGGGAAATGTAGATCTGGGAGTTTAATACAGGAGCAGGACAACCATCCCTTCTCCCCTCTAAAAAGGAGGGAGAAAAATCTTTGCTCCCTAATGTAAACAAATTCTCCTTGGGAACAGAAGGGGGGGTATTTTGGATTCTTACTCTTGGTAATCTAAAGAAATGTAAATATCTAGAGGGAAGATAAGACCAATCTTCTGAATTCACCGACTAAGGTTTTCCCTCCCCTTCTGAAGTGTAAATACATGAGAGGTGATTCTCTAAATCCTTCCCAAGGTCTCTCTAGGGAGGAGGAGGAAGATCTTGCCCTGGAATTTAAAGCTTTGGTGCCAGGTAAGATAAGAGAAGTTTTATTATCCTCTAAATGAAAGCAAATGGATCCACAGTCAAGGCTGTGAAAGATTCTTTCTCTTCGTAACAGAAGAGAATTGTGAAGTTAAAACCAATAAGATTTGCTAAAGGATTTATATAGAGTATAAGAAAAAGAGAGAAATCAAAGATGACTCTAAGTTCTTTAACCTAAACATCTGAAAGATGTGGCTCAAGAGGCTGGGCCTTTGCAGGAGCACTGAGAAATCAAGGAAAAGTTATCCTGCTCCTGTATTAAACTCCCAGATCCACATTTCCCAGGCCTTCTGCAAAATTTCAGAATGATAAAATTTGTCTTTGGTGTCCACGGATCTCTTTTCTTGCTCTCTCCCTCCCTTTTGGTGCATCTTTTCTTTGATTTCTGGTTCTTCTATGGGACTCCACCCTACCACTTCCATTTCAGGATGTTAAAAGAAGTAAAACAAAATAGAGATTTTATAGAAAAGAGATTTAAATTGAGGTCGGGAAGTCATTCTGGAGGTTATTCTTATGCAAATCTCATCGGACATCACAAAGCGCCACAGTGTGCGAAGCCTCATGCAGAATGTTCCTGAAAACCCTAAGGACATGCAGACCATAAACAAACCCCAAGATAAAGAACTTGGTTAACTTTTTTCATTTGAAAGGCAATTGGAGTACCCCAAATGTCCACCAACCACAAACAACTTGTGTAATCTTTTTCTCTAAAACCTTAGCCTGGAAATGCCAAAGCAGGACACCATTTGTGTTCCTACCTAAATCTGTGCTCCCTGATTTACAAGTTTAAGACTCCAAATAAATGCCTTTATTGCCTTGCAGCTTAGTTTGTTATTTCTAGGTTGACAAGTGGTATGGGCCCATTTTCTAAAACGACCTCTGCTACAAGAGTACTTTTGCACCATGTCACCAAATTTAAAAGTATTTTAAATATTTCAGTGCAGCTCATCTCAGTTAGTTAGAAGGAAAGCAAACAAATTCAAAATTAGCCATAAATTAATTATGTGCTTTTCTCCCACAGGAGACTTTAAGAGTACCAATACTTACCTCATAGAGGGGGTAGGAGTTGTAAGAACAAAACGAGGTTAAGTTTATGAAAGCACACTTGTAATTTGTAAAGTGCTATATAAATGTAGATTTGTATAATAATTATTACCACTACTACTTCATTGAGGTCTGAATAAGGGAAGAAACCACACTAGTTTTTAATACCCGATTTATGTTAACTTCCCCCACTTACGATCCTTCTTTTTCCTGATTTCTGTTTCATGGCCACAAGATGTCTGCTGCACCTCAAGACTCACGTTTACATTGAAGTGAAGGGTGAAGAGGGCAAAACATTTTGTCTTTTTATTCTTAAAAGGACAGCATGCCAGAGCATTCTACCATCACTCCATTAGGCAGAACAGTGTCACATGACCAGCCCCAGCTGCAAAAGAGGATGTGGAAGTAAGTTTTTTTTAATTGAACACCAGTCCCATTCCATACAAATCAGAATTCTAGTAGGAAGAAAGATTGGGTGGGGTGTTTGTGGATATTGTTTACGTTGGCAACTAATGGTGTAAACTTTACACTATGGGTTGCACTCATTCACTGTTACATAACTTGTTGGTGCCCCAACTAGATCCACAGAATCTCTGCTACCATTTTGATGGGCCCAGCCCCTCAGCAGCTGTGGGTGCTGCTGGTAAATGACTCACACCTAGAACCTTCTCCAGAGGATTGCCCTTAGGTGATGGGAGTCACCTGGACCTGAAGTGCCTGGTAATTAAGTGCTGCGTCTCCAACCTCCCAAGGATAACTATAGCTAGTGACAGTCTATGTAGGGGTACAAGAGTTCTGCTCTCTTGCCCAAGGGCAGACTGCTTGTAGTTTGTTTCAGAGCTCCCTGTAGGAACAGGCTGAGCCTAGACTTCATCTGAAATCACTTCTTATTTTATTTCTTCCTGTTTTGGTTTTCTAAAGCTGCCAGAATGCAATATAGCGGAAAAGGGTTGGCTTTTACAATAGGGATTTATTAGCTTACAATTTACAGTTCTTAGGCCATGAAGATGTCCAAATCAAGGCATTATCAAGACAGTTCCTTCTTCATGAAGACTGGCTGCTGGCAATCCTGAACTTCTCTGTCACATGGGAAGGCACATAGTGTGTCTGTGGTCTCTTCCTTTTCTTCTAGGTTTTGTTGCTTTTGGCTTCTTGCTTCTGTGGCTTTGTCTCTCTCTGTCCGAATGTCATTCTCTTATAAAGGACTCCAGTAAGAGGATTAAGATCCACCCTGAGTGAAGATGAGTCACATCTTAACTTGAGAGCCTATTCACTAAAAGTTCCTACTTACAATGGGTCCACACCCACAGGAGTGGATTAACTTTAAGAACATACTTTTCTAAGGTATATACAGTCTCAAACTACCACTCCAAGGCTATCAATGACCTCCTTGTCTTTAAATGCAGTGGATGTTTTTAAAGCCTCATTTTTCTTAATCTCTTAGTAGCATTCTGGGACATTATGCTCTCCTGGTTTTCTGTTTATATCTATGCTCCTTTCTTTCTAAACTCCTTTATCAGTTTATCCCCTTCTGTCAGTCTTTAAATGCCCAAGTTTCTCAAGATTCGGACTTAGGCTGGCTCCTCTTCTTACTTCATGCTCTCTTCTTAGGCACTATTAGCCACATCCACGGTCTCAATTACCACCTACAGGTAAATACATCCCTAAGTTTGTAAAATCTTCTCTGAGCTCCTATTTTCCAGTGCACATTTAATTTCCACTTGGGTGTCCTGGTGAATGGCACTAATATTCACCAATTTCTCCTTTCAGAAGCCTGGGAAATGGGGGTAGGAGGTGGGGGTGAGGATGATCATCATTTCCCTTTAATGTTAATATCCAATCACTCACCAAATCCAAACCATTTCAACTTCCAAATATCTTTCTAATGTGTTCATTTCCCTGCATCTCTACTGTTGCCAACTTCATCTAAACTACCCTCATAGTCTCTTACCCGAATTAGTGCAAAAGTTTTTTACTTACCTTTCTGCTTCAGTCTTGTTTTCCTCTATGGCATTCATCATGCTACACCCAAAATAATATTTGCATAATGGAAATGTAATATCACCTGTGACAATAAAAACTTGAAATGGATTTTCAATGCATTTCAAATAAAATACAAATTTGTCACCAAGGACACCAATGGTACATGATCTGAACTTCGCCTACCTCTCCACCCTTGTTTCATAGCACTCTCCGCTTTGACTCCCTTTAGGTTCCTTCCTCAAAAGTGGCTCTTTATTGTCTCAGGGCATCTGCTTTGACTGTTTCACATTTTTTAACATTCTTCTCCCTGCTTTCATGTGTTTGGCTTTTTTCTGTGTTCAAGTCTCAAATCAAATGTCACCTCCTGTAGGGATATACTGTGTCCCCCCAAAAAATATGTTGAATTAAAGGTTACCAGGGGCAGTGGGGAGTGTGGAGTGTGGAGTTACTGCCAAAAGGGTGCAGAGTTTCTGTTTGGGATGATGAAAAAGTTTTGGAACAGCATATTATCATGCAAATTGCTGATTAATTACAAAAGAAAAGTGTAACTTTACAGTGGAACCACCAATTGGTCAAAATTAGCATCACCAATAATGGGATAAACTGATATCTTTTTTTTTTGATGTGATGCAATGAGGAGGTCATAAAATCTCTTATTTAGTGTTTATGTCAAACATGCATAATCTGAATCTAATCACAAGGAAATATCAGACAACCCCCAATTGAGGGACTGTGTCAGTTTGGATGTATTATGTCTCCCAAAATGATATATTCTTTGATGCAATCTTGTGGGGGCAGACTTATTAGTGTTGATTAGGTTGGAACCTATTGGTTCAGTGTTTCCATGGAGATGTGACTCAATCAACTGTGGGTGAGACCTTTCATTGGATTATTTCTATGGAGGTGTTGCCCCACCCATTCTGGGTGGGTCTTTATTGGATCACTGGAATACTTTATTATTATTTTTTTTAGGAAATAAAATAGTTTATTTAAAAGTTCTAAATCGAGATTTTTATGAGGGAAAAACCTTCTATAATCTCCCCATGCAGAGCTAAGGACTTCCTTCTCTGCATTACACAGTGACTTTGCTTTCAGCACAATTATAACACATCACAATTTATTCAACCTTCTCCCTACTCAGTACACAGTTTTTGCCAATTATGTTCTACCAAATCTTGTATCACAGTACTGTCACATCATAAATAATAACAGTAACAATTATAGCAATCACCTCTTCCTTTGTTTGAGGCAATTTACAATATTCACTACCACAAAGAAGATTACTGTCCCACTTTCCTAATAAGAAGACTCAGTTTCAAAGAAGTTAATAACTTCCCAGTGTCTCAGAGCTAGTAAGTATGGAGGGACAGAATTAAACACAGGTCTTTTTTGATTACTAAACCCAGGCAGAAGACAATTCAATCCAGTTCTACCACTCACCAGCTTAGTGAGTGGTAGAACTCACAAAGGTACCTAACCACTTTAGGCCTCAGATTCCTTATACATAAAATAGGGATAATAATATCTATCCATCATAAGGTTTTTTTTGTTTACATACTATTTTATTTTATTTTATATCTTTTTTTAATTCATTTTTATTGAGATATAGTCTCATACCATGCAGTCATACAAAGCATACATTCAGTTGTTCACCATACCATTATATAGTTGTGCATTTATCACCAAAATTAATTTTTGACATTTTCATTACCACACACACAAAAATAATAAGAATAAAAATTAAAGTGAAAAAGAACAATTAAAGGAAAAATAATACTGTGTGCCTTTTTTTTTTTTCCTACCCCCATTTTTCTACTCATCCATCCATAAACTAGACGAAGGGGATTGTGGTCCATATGGCTTTCCCAATCACACTGTCACCCCTCATAAGCTACATTTTTATACAATCATCTTCTAGATTCATGGGTTCTGGGTTGTAGTTTGATAGTTTCAGGTATTTACTGCTAGCTATTCCAATTCATTAGAACCTAAAAAGGGTTATCTATATTGTGTATAAGAGTGCCCACCAGAGTGACCTCTTGGCTCCTTTTGGAATCTCTCTGCCACTGAAGTTTATTCCATTTCCTTTCACGTCCCCCTTTTGGTCAAGAAGATGTTCTCCATCCCACGATGCCAGGTCTAGATTCCTCCCCGGAAGTCATGTTCCACATTGTCAGGGAGATGTCACTCCCCTGGGTGTCAGATCCCACGTAGTGGGGAGGGCAGTGATTTCACCTGCCAAGTTGGCTTAGCTAGAGAGAGAGGGCCACACAACCCCAGATGCAGTGCAGCTGTGAGTGACATTTTGGAGAGCGACTGAGAGTGACATTTTGAAGAGGAGCTGCAGCTAAGAGAGGGCAAAATGTCCCAAGAGCAATATTTTGGAGAACACCATTTTGAAATGCAACCTGAAAGCAAGCAGATGCCAGCCATGTGCCTTCTGAGCTAAGAGAGGTTTTTTGGACACCAATGGCCTTTCTCCAGTGCAGGTACCCTATTGTGTATGCCTCACCTTGAACACTTTATGGCCTTAAGACTGTAACTTTGTAAACAAATAAACCACCTTTATAAAAGCCGATCTATTTCTGGTGTTTTGCAAAAGGGCAGCATTAGCAAACCAAAGTAGGGACATTCTGCAAAATAACTCTTCAAAAATATCAATGTAATGAATGAGAAAGAAAAGCTAAGGAACTGTTCCAGACTTAAAAAGACTAAAATGTGATCCTACATTGGACCTTAGATCAGAGAATCTTTTCTTTTCTATAAAGGACATTTTAATTGGGACAATTGGTGAGATTTGTGTTTGAAATTGTGGAGGGTTAAATGTGACTACAGATTATTTGTAGTTCCTCCTGAAAAGTGATAGAGTCTATTTCCCTACTTCTTGAATCTTGGGCTGGTCTTGTGATTTGTTTTGACCAATGAACTGCAGAAGTGACATTATGTGATTTCTGAGTTTCAGCCTTAAAAGGTCTTATAGCTTCTAGAATTACCCTTTGAGAATGCTGCCCTGAGACTACCATGTAAAGAAGGTTGTCTAGCCTACGGAAGGATGAGGGCCATGAACTAAGGTGTACCAGTTGACAGCCAAAACCAACTGCCAGGTGTATGAATGAGACCCCCTTAGAAGGATGACTGTAGCCATGTGCGTAAGTGAGTGATGTTGTCAAGGCTAGCAGAAGAACCCCCAGCTGTTTCCAGATCCAATTGCAATCCTCAGAATCAAGAGCAAATAAACACTTCCTGTTTTAAGCTACTAATTTTGGGGGTAGTTTATTACGCAACCAAGGCTAACAGAAACAGACAAATTATATGAGATTGTAACTGCCTAGGAGCCATCACTCCTCCCAATCTCTGTTTAGCAATCTCTACCTCAGCATCTGCTAAACCCTAACCACAAGACCCTATGCCCAATCATCAGCTAAAGTAAGCTTATATAGCTAACCACAAGATCCTGTTTTTCCCTGTAACCAAGAAAACCAACCTGAGCCAGCTTTAGGAACATGAACAGTTAGGTAAAATCCTAACCTAGAGTCACCTTTAGCTCATTATAATAGTAAATTCCCCACCTCTGGGCAGGATTTAGATGTATGCAGAAGCAAGCTTTAGCATGATTAGAAGCTACTCATGAGCAAGGTAATCACTCCCTCATTCAGCCCCTCATCCATGTCACCCCAACACCACCTTCCTCTCCACTCACCAGAAGAGCCATTATAATGCCGCTTCTCTTGTAACTCATGGAGACAGATCTGAGGACTGTCCTACTGCCCCCAGTGAGGCTGGCCTTTGCTAATAAACTCTTTTTTCTCAAAATCCTGGAGTCACTGATTTGGCTCTTGTGTGCATCTGGCCAGGACTCTCCTTTGTCCAGAACAAGATCAGCTGGCCACTTAGGTAAGGGCCCACAAAGTGCAATTGCTTCTCAGAGTCATCAACCTACAGAGTCTGGTTCTCACCCTGAAAAAAAATTGATATTGTTAATGAATCCAGAATTGAGTAGACTCCATGAATAACCAAATGACTCATGATAACTAAACTTACAAGAAATGATGTATAAATCAGGACATCAATCAGAAAAAATTATAGTGAAAATTATAGATCTTTCCTGTCCTCCATTTGGGTAACTGGGAAATCATTTGGATGATTAGAAGTTTACTTAGAGGGAAATGTAATTAGAGTAACAGGAAGTATATTTTTAAGAAATATTTTATCCAAGTTATAATGAAGTCAAGTAAGCCATCTTTATTCTACAATAGTATACAAGCATGGCACAACCAGAGTATATGTGTCCATCATATTCATTTTTTCTGGACTCTGAATATTGCTAGGTAATCTGTACCAAAACCTTGCTGTCTTGCTGTCCTTTATCTCCTCTGACTTTCTTTCTTTTTAATGCAAAATTTCTTCAGACAGTGTAAGGTTAATATTTTAGCTAACCTGAGTTCAATTACAGTCTAGTCCTTCTCCCTGATATTACATTCCAGTCATCTTAATGGATTTTGAGTGTTTTCAGGTATTCTTATTTTATAGATGTTTGTCATTTGTCTTTTGATTTTGCTAATGGTGATTTATGCAATGCATAATTTTTTTAATAATCAAAAGTATCATTTAACAAAATCTCTTCTGGGTTTTGTATCATATTTAGAGAGCCCAAGACCTCAGAGATATACCTCTGACGATTGGAAGTAGACTTTCAGAGAAAAAAGTTTCATCCCTTTTTCAGCACTGCAGGAGGAGGCTAGTTGACCTGGTAACAAAACACATGGCCTCATTAATAAACAGATGTAACTCCTGGAGAAAATAAGAACTTGAACTTAAAGAAAAATAATCTTCCTCATTGTGAAACAATATTCTGGTTCATAACACAGGATTATTTCACCAGTTTTTTCTTCATTTAATTTTGTCAGGGTTAGGGTATTGTGTTCTGTTCTGCACTGTACTGTAAGGTTAAGGATACATACTTGGTGTATTTACAATAGAGATTATTGTGTCTCATAGCAGGTTTATTTTTATACATAGAGTAAAAGAAAGTTACACAGGAGTCTTCCTTTTTAAACTTATCTGCCACATATTTTATTTATTATTTTTAATTTGAACTTACATAGGAAAGGCAGCTTTTTTTGTGTGGAAAGTAGATGGTTTATATTTCAGAGAAAATTCAGATAACTCTAAGCATTTTGGTAAAAAACCTCAAAATTTCACCCTGTTGTTATGAATGCACATAGATCAACTTAGAGTAAAGTTTGTCTGACTTTACTGAAAAGCATAGGTAAATATAAAATTATGTAAAAAAGTATAGAATAGCTTTAAGGTATGTTTGTGCATATTACCATGACATTCTAGTAATATTTCATTTATTGCCATATTTACAAATATGTGATCATACAATGTAGAAAAGTAATTATATATGCTCCTTATTTCAATGATGTTGTAAAATCTTTTTCATTCCTTGCTCCATTTATGCCAGTAAAATTGATCTCTACAGATCTGCTTTTTGCTTATAACTGAGCTAATGAAATTCTGGAGCTTGTCTTTATCAATGCATGCAAGCCTTTGTTAATAATAAAGAAGCCTCAGAAGAGATATAGGATAGGCCCACTCTACCTTGTAGCACAGAAGGAGAGAGAACCTTCTGTGGTATAAAATTTGTTCAAATTTTCTGATTTTACAAAATGTTAAAAAAAAAATGGTGGATAGTCACAAAAATATTAGTCTTTTTTTTTTCATATGTAATCTGGAAACTGGTCTGGATATTCATAACTGTTTCCAACTGTTCCATTTCTTCTTATAAATCTGTCCTTGAAAGTATAATTCCAAAAAAAGAGTATTGTAAAACTACTAAGATTTAGATACAGTTTCTATGTTCTTGAACATAACCTTCAGAGAAATGTTTGTGCTTTGAGGGGCCAAGAACACTTGGTAGTTTGGTGATCTGTTAGAAAGATTCACTTGGCTTAAAAAAGGTTTTACCCTTGGTGAAAGTCTATTAGGATACAATACAGGATCAGCAGAATAAAGATATGCCTGGGTGAAATCCAGAAAGATTAGGTGCAGACTTCCAAATCCTCCCTCTAGGCAGGTCACCCTGAAGTGCTTTCTGTCCCACTGTGAACTATGGACATGCACGACATACCTCTGTCCAGGAAGCCTGCTCGGGTCTCAGAGTCCAGCGTTCTTATAGGAATCTGGTCATGTTGGCACATTTCTCCCACCACTGTGCAGACCCCAAAGCAGGTGGGAGATGCACGTGATAAATCCTGCTATTTATGTTAAGCAACGCTGACCGTCTGGTACATCATGCCTCAATGCCTTCGGAGCACGAATCCACCTCATTAACCAGTGACTATATGAACAATCCAAGGGTTTAATTTCCAGAGTTCAGCCAAGGGTTGGTAGCACGGCTTCAGGCTTTCCCAGAAATAAATGGAAATTTGGTAAACCAGACCTGCTGCATTAATCTCTTCCTCACAGCTTGGAATTCTGGTTGGCTGTTTTACTTGATAATTTTTGCCTTGTTAGTAACATAATTGACATCTCTGCATGCATAAATAGCATAAGTTCTTGTAAGATTTCTCTGCAAATCAAAAGAGGATTATATGTTGCTCTTCTCTTTGATGCATGATAGGAAAAATGTACCATGACTTTGATGGATTTCTTATTTTGCGAAGAGTCTTATTTCATAAAAATCAACAACTAGCAAGAGATTCTGGCAGCATACAATGAAAAAATTTTACTGTAAGAGTAATTCGTGCTTGTAAACAATTCATAACACATAATGCAGTATAGTATTAATATATACTTTTTGGAAATAATGAATTGAAAGTTTCAATAGTTGCCTTTTAAAAAATAGCATCTTTATTGAAATATAATTCACATATCATCCAATTCATCTGTTTAAAATATATAATTCAATGGTTTTTAGTATTTTCATAGAGTTGCATCACCATTATTAATCAATTTTAGAACATTTTCATCACTCTCAAAATGAAATTCCATACCCATTAGCCATTACCCCCCAAACCCTCCAGCAATAGGCAACATCTAATCTATGTTTTGTTTCTATAGGTTTGCCTATTTTGACCATTTCATATAAATGGAATCATACAATATGGGTTCATACACTACTTAGTCCTTTATTACTAGCTTCTTTCATTTAGCATGATGTTTTCAAAGTTCACCTGTGTTATATCATGTATCAGTATTTCAATTCTTTTTATTGCCATCTAATATCCCATTGTATGGACATACAACATATTGTTCATCCATTCATCAGTTGATGTACATTTTGGTTATTTCCACTTTTTAGCTATGATTAATGCTACTATGAACATTAGTGTATGTTTTTGTGGGGACGTATGTTTTCATTTCTCTTGGTTACATACCTAGAAGTGAATCGATGGGACATATGGTAACTCCATATTTAACATTTTGAGGAACATTTTCAGGAAAACCAAACTATTTTCTACAATGGCTGCACCATTTTACATTCCCACCAGCAAGGTTTGAGAATTCTTATTCCTCCAAATCCTCACCAATACTTGTCACTATCTGTCTTTTCATGGTTGCCATTCAAGGTGGGTTTTTTCTTTCATACTTCTGGATATAACCCTTGATGAAAAATTATAATTTCTAACTTGAGAATCTTCTAAATTCTGAGAAAGTATAGTGCTCTTCCTGAGAGAATGGTTTCTTGCTTATTATTCAACTTTTCTGTTTAATATTTGTTGGGAGTGTTGTACCCTATAGCTGATAAAATCAAATGATTTGTAGGTTCTTGGATCATCAAGAAATAGTGGTGGAAATATTAAATAGAGATAAAATGATTAGTTAGCAGAGACGTTGCAATAAAAAAAGACATGTATCAGGTAGATTCAGCAGAATTCTAGAGAAATCCAGAACGTATTCCAAGTCCTTCCTCATCTGAGGCTACACAGTTCATGCTTTCTCTGTAGCAGTGAACTGCAAGAACATAGGTAGGATGTCTCTGAACAAGGAAGCCCATTCAAGATTCAGAGTCTGAGAATTTTGTGGGGTGCTGATCACATAGGCATATTCTGTTATGCTACTAGCCATGACAACCGAAACTCAGGGTCTCAATAATGAAACCAGGGGTACGTCATCTGTTTTAATGTTTGTGCAAAACAAATTGACATGCTGGCACAGCATGTTCCATTGTTCCATGTGAATACAACAAAGTTGTCAATCATTTGATGACATAAAGAACATGCTGTGTACTATATTCCCTCAAGTTGGCCAAGAATCAGTCACAGGTCCAGGCTTTCCTGACGCAGGAGAACTGAACAACTAGAACTGCTGTGTTGATGTTTCTCACAGATGGCCTCTCAAGGAGAGTTTTCACCATTCTAGAGTCTTAACTTGTTAATAGAATTTACACCCTAAAAGACAATCTGCCCAAAGAATTAAGAACTTTATTTAGGAGAGAACTTACATTGCAAAGAAAATTGTAAAGAAATGAATGGAATCAATCATGAAAAGGACCACATAAAAATAAAAGGTTAAAAAGCAGTTTTAATGTACGACTATGTAATGGTACTGTGAACAATCGAATGTACGATTTGTTTTGTATGACTGTGTGGTATGTGAATAAATCTCAATAAAATGAATATTAAAAAAAAGCAGTTTTAACCAATTTGCTGAGCAAAAACTCTGGTAAGTAGAACTTAAGTATAAATATTGCATTTCTTTTTAATTTGGGATGAGATATCAAGTCCATTCTATTATCTAGAGCAGGAAGTCTAACTTCTATCTTGAGAAGAACTGAGAGGATAAGCCAGTAAGAGTTTAGCAACCAAGTATCCAGGAATAAGAGAAATGAGCATGTAATGACTTACAGAAAGGGAGAACAGTGACCACAGGTATTAACAGGTTTCATTTGAACTAGACATCAAGGTCACATTGTCCCACTTAGGAAAGGGATGTATAAACAGCTGAAAGGGGGACTACAATGTAAATGAGGAAGTACAAATGCTTTGTACAGGAAAAGGACAGAGGCTTAAGGGGAAATGGGGCCCACAGAGATTGTATTTTGTTTTTTCTTCCTTTTTCTTCTTTCTTCTTGGTCTCTTTTTATCAGCAAGTACTTATTGAATACCTACAATGTATCATGAACTATAATACGCACTAATAGGTATCTGAGTCACACATGTCTAGATAGTTTCCTAATCTGTATAAAACTCATCAGTTTTTCTGTCACATTTGGCACTGAGGGCTCTTAAAGGAAAGGCCATTTATTGAGAACGTGTGGATGATGCAGTTGACTTACAACTAGATTGGAAAAGCTCTGTCTTTGTCTCTGATGATGCCTGGATGTTTCGGTTTTGACTCTTGACCAAGATAAGGCAATGGAATTTATGATGTGATGTTTAAAGTCCAAATCTCCCCTGAGGAACCTCCAGGTCAGTTTCTTTACTGAAGGTTTTCAACTAGCCTTACCAGTTGGATCACCTGAATTGATTGTGTGAACTGAGGGAAATAAAAACCCTGCCAGAAACTTCTACTTTAGCGTCAACTAAAGCCAAGATTCCTTGCACAGATCCTGTTGGTTCAGTCTGGTGAGGAATCTCCATACTTCCTTGTGCAAATAAGGAAGCTAGGATGTTTATGCATGGGATGTGTCTTGGCAGGGTCAAAACTAGAGTGAGACAAGTCAGGCACTTGCCTTGGATGCATCATTTGAGGCAACACCAAAAAATTCAGTAACAAACAGTCATATTTAAATGCAGGATTTAAAAATAATAAGAAAACTATGGCTTGCAGATCTGTTGTTCTTTTTATTTTTTTAAATGCAATCTTATTGAGGTATATTCACATACCCTATCAATGGTATGTGAATATCTAATGTATCAATGGCTCCCAGTATCATCACATAGTTGTGCAATCATCACCACAATCAACTTTAGAACATTTTCATTACTCAAAATAGTAATAATAATAATATAAAATAAAAATATAAAAGAAAATGCAAGGAAGTGACCCAAACTGTGAAACTGTGACCTATGATAGTCTTTGAAATTTGCTAACTGCTTTTTAAATTGCACTTGGAGAGTTATCACTTCCATGTATATATGTTCTGTTCTACAATTGAAAAATATGGAAAAAAAAGAGTTAAAAAAAAACGGAAAGAAAGAAAATGCAAAATATCACATACCCGTTATTCCCCCTATTGTTGACCTCTAGTACATTTGTTACTGTTGATGAAAGAATAGTAAGATATTATTGTTAATTATAGTCCATAGTTTGCAATAGGTACAATTTCTCCCATATACCACTCTATTATTAACTCCTTGTAATAGTATCGTACATTAGTATGACAATAGTATCGTTCTAGAACGTTCATGAAAGAACTGTTTTATATTTGTACTGTTAATGATAGTCATTGTCCACCAGAAGATTCACCGCTCCCCATTCTCTAGCCTCATTCTATCCCCTGGTAACCTATATTCTATATTTTATGTACATATTAAAATTAGCTCATATCAGTGAGATCATACAATGTTTGTCCTTTTGTGTCTAACTTATTTCACTCAACATAATGTCCTTAAGGTTCATCCATGTTGTTGTGTGCTTCAGGACTTCATTTCTTCTTACTGCTGAATAATATTCCATTGTATGTATGTATCACATTTTGTTTACCCATTCATCTGTTGATGGACAGTTGGGTTGTTTCCGTCTTTTGGCAATTGTGAATAATGCCACTATGTCCTATCCTTTCAACCTGCAGAAACCTCTTTAGAATCTTGTGTAGGGTCTGCCTAGTGGTAATGAACTCCATTAGCTTTTGTCTATCTGGAAATATCTTAATCTTGTTCTCATTTTTGAAAGACTGTTTTGCTGGATATCAAATTTTTTTTGGCAGTTTTTTGCTTTCAGCACTTTAAATATACTGCCTTCTTGCCGCCATTGTTTTTTATAAGAAATCAGCACTTAATTTTATTGAGGCTCCCTTATACATGACACATTGCTTCTCTGTTGCAGCTTTCAGAATTCTCTCTTTATCTTTGCCATTTGACAGTTTGGTTATAATATGCCACAGCATGGGTCTATTTGGGTTTATCCTGTTTGGAGTTTGTTGAATGTCTCAGATGTCTATATTCATATATTTTGTTAAATTTGGGAAGTCATCAGTCATTATTTCTTTGGATATTCTCTCTGCCCATGTCTCTCTTTTTCTCTTCCTGGGTCTCCCATGATGTGTATATTTGTATGCTTGATGGTGTCCCACAGAAAGAAGCCACCTGAAGAAATAAAGATTTCCAGTGAGGGTAACAATATGGGTAAATATAAATGCCAGTACTTTTGTATCTTTGGTTTGTAACTCCACTTTTTACTTCCTACAGGGTCTAAAATGCAAATGCATAAAATGTAATAATAAATCAATGGTTGTGGACTCATAATATATAAACACGGTAATTTGTGACAAGAACTACCTGAAGATAGTGGAACAGAGGGATATAGAAAGGTGTTTTGTGTATACCATCGAAGGTAAATTGGTATCAAAGCAAACTACATTGTTACAAATTTAGGGCATTGAATTTAAGCTCCATAGTAATTACAAAGAAAATATCAGAGAACATACAAGCTTATAGAGACAGAAATTATAGTACAGTTTGCAGTAGCAAGAGGCTGGGGGAATGGGGAGTTAATGCATAATGGATATAGGGTTTCTATTTGGGGGGATGGGAAAGTCTTAGTAGTGGAAGGTGGTGTGTGTACCACAATATTGTGAATCTGATTTATCCCACTGAATACTGTGCTTAAGAGCAGTTGAAATGGGAAAAGTTTATGTTGTATATATGTTCCCACAATTAAAAAAAAAAAAACAAGAAATGAAGAGCAACTAAAAAGACAATAACAATTAAATTCGATTCATGATACTCAAAGGAATCTAGCAAGAGAGGAGAAAGGGCTCAGAAAGATATTATTGGGACACGTAACAAGTTGGGATATAGACTATAAGCTTTTTATCAATGTTAAATTTCTTGAAGTTGATAACTACATTTAATGTGGTTATATAAGTGAATATCTTTGTACACAGGAAATGTACATGTCAGTATTAAGAGTTCAAGGAGAAATGATGTATATAGCCTACATTCAAGTGTTCATAAGATGAATTGATGGATAGGTAGGTAGGTAGCTAGATACATAGAATGATAAGGCAAATGTTGCAAAATATTAGAATTGAAGGCTATGGGTTTCTGGGGGTATAGTGTGATGTTGGAGTTCTGTATGGTGTTAGTATTATTTTTGTAACTATCTTGTAATTGAAAGTATTTCAAAATAAAAATTAAAAAAATTTAAGTTAATAGCAGACTCTTAACAAAGGATACAAATAGATCTCCTTCACAATTTCTTTGCATGTTCTTTAGGTTTGTTCAATTCTCATGACTTCAGTTATCACCTATGCATCTGTAATAGGATGCTGAAAATTACTTTTCCTGCTGAATCAGAACTGGGGATTAGTGTCAAAAGCTAAGCCAAAGAAGAACAAAGTACATTAGAAAGAGAGCCATTTTAAAGAGAGTCAGCTGTCACTGGGGCTGGATTCCACCCCTAGGCTTACTAACACACGGTAGAATGAGCCTCACTCATACCAGCCTTTGTCCTGACCCCAACTCCTGTCTATGGAAAAGAGGTTTGGGTAAGGGTGGGGATGAAGTGAGGGAATCAGAGCTCTCCTTGACCTCTTGGTGCTCCCTTCTTCACAAAACTGAGGGAGAAGTCTCCAATAAAAATATTCAGAGAGACTGGGGGTACTGGAAAGAAGGAGTGACTGGTATTTTCTCCCCCAGTTGAACTTTTACTTAGAGATGACAGGACAAAGAGAGAGAGGCAGCCTGAAACAGTGACAGCTCTCACAGATGGTGTGGCAAGGAAATGTGCACTTCTTTGGGTATTAATTGGCCCCACGACACCACTGGTCAGGTGAAGGGCCCCCAGCAGTAAGATTCTGAAGGACAGGTGTGGGGAGAGGTGGAGGGAGAGGTCAAATCAAAGCCAGTGAAGTAGAGGAAATAACTAAATAGATTATCTTCCCTACTGCTATCACTTTCAGTTTCTCAAGCTATAATTCTTATACGATATGAAGAACAGGGAAGTTTTGAACCGGATAAGTAATTGTAGTTTTCAAGCGGACTGAACTGACTTTTCGTAACAGTAAAAGCAACTAATCCAAATGGAATATCATGGAATCTGCTTATGATGTTGTTAAAGAACAGGAAATGGGAAGTCAACAGAGCGTGCTTGAAAGCCCTGACATAAAGAAAAAATTTTGCTTCATATTTGTACCCCACTGGGTTGAGACTTGTGCTAGTAACTATAAGCCCTACACTTAACTAGCTCTATAACTCCTGGCAAGTTACCTATCCTCTCTATGCATCAGTTTCTTCATTATTAAAATGTGGACAATCATAACTTCCTTATAGCATCATTTCAGGGACTAAATTCTTTAAAGCGGCTGACAGTCACAGAGCATAGCAAATGGTAGAGCAAGGATTTGAACCCACTTTTATTTGATACCTGAATCCATGCAATCACTAAGATAAACTCATAATTTGTTCTATAGATTAGATGTTGAAATGATATTATTTTGGATATATATATATATAGAACATAAATATATTATTAAAATGAATTTCACCTGTTTCTGTTTACTTTTTTTTTTAATGTGGCCACTGGGACATTTTAAATCATGTACGTGGCTTGCCTTCTATTTCTGCTAGACAGTGCTTCTCGAATTTGTTACTACCTGAAATTTCTTTAACTCTAAAATCTCAAACATGTGACTCCTCAAATGCACTCTCCATTCTTGCATTTTGCCTAAAATGGTCTAGATCAGTCCCTTATCTCACGCATAGAAACCCTATAATTGTCTAAGCAAGATTTACTCAATAATGACCTTTCTCCACTGGTCTACGGCGCTGTTCTCTCACAGTCATGTTTCCATATATGCCAGGGACTTTTTTCTGGGGGCTAATTTGTGTTCCACTGACTCATTTGTCTATCCCATAGCTAATACCACAGCTAATAATAAAAGAGTATTTGGTTATGCTAGGCCATTTATTCTTCCATAACACTTTTAGAATCAACTTGTCAGGTTATAAATTAAAGACATTGATCCTTCCTATCCAAAAACAAAGTATGCCTATTTATTTAGGTTTTCTTTAAAGTATCTGAATAAACTTTGATAATTTTATCCAAAACGGTGTGTACAATTTTGTTAGATTTATTCCAAAGCACACATTAATTTTCTTGTAAAGTATGTCCTTTTTGTGTATATTTTTCTCCAATTTCTTATTAGGAAAACTTTCAAACACAGAAAAATTGAAAGAATAATACAGTGAATTCCCTTATGTCCTGCAGGTAGAGTCAACCACTGTGAATTTTGCCTTATTTGTTTTGTCTGTTTTTGTATACATTGAAAGTAAGTTACAGTTATCAAGATGCTCCTCCCTGAAATACCTCAGCAAACATCTCCGTAAAGATGAGTGTTCTACGTAACCACAGTCTGTTTTACCACCCATGAAAATGAACAGTTGTATAATATTATGTAATATCTAGTCCATATTCAAATTTCCTGACTGTTCAAGTCTTTAATAGCTGTTTTTCCCCCTCCTGACCAGGATCCAATCATTATATTTGGTTGCCTTGTCTTTTCTGTCCGTTTTAATCCAGAATAGTCTCCCTACCTTTTTGTTTTCTTGCCTGCTTGCTTGTTTGTTTGTCATGACATTGACTTCCTAAAAAACTTTTTATTTTGTAATACTTTCAAACTTACAAGATAGTTTCAAAAATAATGCAAACTCCGTACAGAAAATTCCAACATGCCCCTAGCCCCCAGATAACCAGATCCACCAACTTTAACATTTTGTCACATTTGCCATGTCTATCTATCTATTTATCTATCAATCAGTCTATCTATTTATCCATCTATCCATCCATTTAGGTATCTCTCCATTTTCTGAACATTTGAGTGTAGGTTGTATGCACCATGCTCCTTGAACACTTAATACTGCCATGTACATTTCCTCAAAACAAAGATACTCACTTTTGTAATCATCTTAAGAGCAATTGCGAAGTTCAAGAAATTTAACATTGATACAATGCTTACTGTCTATCTAAATTTCAATTGTTTTATATGTCCTAATAATGTCCCTTTGAGCACCTTCTCCTCCCTCATCAGATCCCATCCAGGATCATAAAGTCTGTTTAATTGTCATTGTCTCTTTAGTTGCTCTTTCTTTCTTTCATTTTTTTTTTTTAATTGTGGGAACATATATACAACATCAAGTTTTCCTGTTTCATCCACTGCCAAGCATACCATTAATCACATTTACAATATTGTGGTACACTCATCACCTTCCATTGCTAAACATTTTCCATCTTCTCTAATAGAAACTCTATACCTATTATGCATTAATTCCACATTCCCCTGGTCCTTGCCCCTGCAACCTGTACTCGAATTAAAGTTGCATTGAGTGTACCTAGAGCTCAGATCTTGATTTCAAATACTCTACTACTTACAAATTTTATGAAAATGGGGAAATTAGTTAATCTCTCTGTGCCCCAATATCTTTATCTGTAAAATAGAAGATATTATTAATACTTAGTTCCTAAAACAAATATGCAGAGCCCCCCTGAGGAGCTGGTGAAGAATGCAGGGGTGTTGGGTTGCCCCACCTCGATGGTTGCTGATGTGCTCACAGACATAGGGGACTAGTGGTTTGATGGGCTGAGCCCTCTACCATGGGACTTGCCCTTGGCAAGACAGTTGCTGCAAATGAGAGGCTAGGCCTCCCTATAATTGTGCCTAAGAGCCTCCTCCCAAATGCCTCTTTGTTGCCCAGATGTGGCCCTCTCTCTCTAGCTAAGCCAACTTGGCAGGTGAAATCACTGCCCTCCTCCCCTACATGGGATCTGACACCCAGGGGAGTGAATCTCCCTGGCAACATGGAATATGATTCCTGGGGAGGAATCTAGACCAGGCATCGTGGAATGGAGACCATCTTCTTGACCAAAAGGGGGATGTGAAAGGAAATGAAATAAGCTTCAGTGGCAGAGAGATTCCAAAAGGAGCCAAGAGGTCACTCTGGTGAGAACTCTTATACACAATACAGACAACCCTTTTTAGGTTCTAATGAATTGGTATAGCTAGCAGTAAATACCTGAAACCATCAAACTACAACCCAGAACCCTTGAATCTTGAAGATGATTGTATAAAAACGTAGCTTATAAGAGGTGACAATGTGATTGGGAAAGCCATATTGACCACACTTCCCTTTGTCCAGTGCATGGATGAATGAGTAGAAAAATGGCGGCCGAAAAAAAAAAAAAAAAAAAAAGGCCCCAGTGTTCTTTTTTACTTTAATTGTTCTTTTTCACTTTAATTTTTATTCTTATTATTTTTGTATGTGTGGTAATGAAAATGTTCAGAAATTAATTTTGGTGATGAATGCACAACTATATAATGGTACTGTGAACAATTGAACGTATGCTTTGTATGACTGCATGATATGTGAATATATCTCAATAAAATTGAATTTAAAACAAAATACATTCATAGAGGTTTTTTAGGTGATTAAACAGCAGTATTTATAAACTACATGGAATGGTACCTGGAACATATGTGCTCAAGAAGTGTTCAGTATTATCATTATCATTCAGATTTTCTACTGTTCTTTCTTAGCATAAAAAAACAACCTACTTCATAAGGCTTGCAATGCCCTGCTTGATCTCCCCCTTTCTACCACATTGGATTCACTACTTACCATTTCTCTGGCCACGAACCTACAGAATACGTGCCACCAAAGTTCAATGGGCACTTAAGACCAAAAAACAAACAAACAAATAAATAAATAAAGGAGCAGACCACTCCATACAGTAAAATAGTAACAGTTTATTAGGGAACTTACAGACCAGGAAGCTGGTCTTGGGCAGCTGCAGGATGTTCAGAGCAGTTCACCATGCTGCCCAGCAGGCTTCAGAGAGTTCTACAGGATGAGAACAAAGAAGGCACAGAGCCAAATCAGGGCTTGCAAGATGGTCAATACGTCTCTTTGAAATTACTGATAAATAGCAGTAGTAGTTTTAGTACAGATAGCTATCACGCTTAGGAATGTGCACATGTGCTTTATGACACACTGCAGAAGGTTTTTTTGGTCTTTTCTAGGAATTTAGGCTTCTCTGATTTACGGCCTCATACCACTCTTCCCTTTGCCCACAAAATTTGAAGCACACTTGTTTTGTCTTGCTAAAGCTGCCAGAATGCAATATACCAGTAATGGATTGCCTTTTACAATGAGGATTTATTAGTTCATAAATTTACAGTTCTAATTGAGTCCCAATTAAGGCATCAAAAACACGATACCTTCTCTGAAGAAAGGCTGATGGCATCTGGGGTTCCTCTCTCACATGCGAAAGCACGAGGCCAGCATATGCTGATCCTTCTCTTCAGGGCTCTGGTTTCAATGGCTTTCTCTCTCAGCTCCCCTGGGGGCTTTTCCTCTCTTAGCTTCTCCAGGATAAACTCTGGATTTCATCTCTCAGCTTCTCTGAGCTCTCTGAGTTTCAGCTCTCTTTTATCTTCTCATAAAGGATTCCAGCAAGGGGATTAAGACCCACCTTGAATGGGCTGGGTCACATCTCAGTTGAAATAGCCTAACCTAAAGTTCCCACCCACAATAGGTCTGTCCCCCAAAGAATAGATTAAAAGAACAAGGTCTTTTCTGGGGTACATAATAGATTCAAACCAGCACAACACTCATGAATGTGCCACGTTCTCCTCCATTTTAGGACTTAGCACCAGCTGTCCTCTCTTTCTGAAATGTTGTTCCCTGTCTCTATGATTGGTCCTTCAGAGCTCAACTCAAATGCAACTTCCTTAGGGAGGCTACTCAGACCAGCCCCCTGTTATTTAACCCCCATATCACTCTGTACTTCTTAGTAACACTGCATCAGTCATGATAGACTAGGTCACGTCGCAGAGATAAACAATCCCCAAGTCTCAGTGACTTAAAAAAACAATGATTTTCTCACTCTACTTACATGTCCATCAAGGTTCTACAGGGACGTTTGTTCATCTTAGACACTTAGTCACTCAGTAGCCCAGACTGACGGAGTACTCACTGGTAATGAGTCAGACTTGGGAGGAGAGCTATGCAAATTGTCATGTTGGGCAATTAAATGTCTAGTCTGGTTATGACACCTATCATTTTTTTTTTAATCTTCATTTTATTGAGATATATTCACATACCACGCAGTCATACAAAACAAATCGTACTTTCGATTGTTCACAGTACCATTACATAGTTCTACATTCATCACCTAAATCAATCCCTGACACCTTCATTAGCACACACACAAAAATAACAAGAATAATAATTAGAGTGAAAAAGAGCAATTGAAGTAAAAAAGAACACTGGGTACCTTTGTCTGTTTGTTTCCTTCCCCTATTTTTCTACTCATCCATCCATAAACTAGACAAAGTGGAGTGTGGTCCTTATGGCTTTCCCAATCCCATTGTCACCCCTCATAAGCTACATTTTTATACAACTGTCTTTGAGATTCATGGGTTCTGGGTTGTAGTTTGATAGTTTCAGATATCCACCACCAGCTGCCCCAATTCTTTGGAACCTAAAAAGGGTTGTCTAAAGTGTGCGTAAGAGTGCCCACCAGAGTGACCTCTCGGCTCCTTTTGGAATCTCTCTGCCACTGAAGCTTATTTCATTTCCTTTCACAACCCCCTTTTGGTCAAGAAGATGTTCTCTGTCTCAGGATGCCGGGTCTACATTCCTCCCCGGGAGTCATATTCCACGTTGCCAGGGAGATTCACTCCCCTGGGTGTCTGATCCCACGTAGGGGGGAGGGCAGTGATTTTACCTTTCAAGTTGGCTTAGCCAGAGAGAGAGGGCCATATCTGAGCAACAAAGAGGCATTCGGGAGGAGGCTCTTAGGCACAACCATAGGGAGGCCTAGCCTCTCCTTTGCAGCAACCGTCTTCCCAAGGGTAAAACTTATGGTAGAGGGCTCAACCCATCAAACCACCAGTCCGCTATGTCTGTGGTCATGTTAGCAACCATGGAGGTGGGGTAGGCGAATACCCCTGCATTCTCCACAGGCTCCTCAAGGGGGCACTACATCATTTTTTTTTCCTTGTTTTTCTTTTTCTTTTTTTTTAACTTTCCCTTCTTTTTTAAATCAACTGTATGAAAAAAAAGTTAAAAAGAAAACAAACATACAATAAAAGAACATTTCAAAGAGACCATAACAAGGGAGTAAGAAAAAGACAACTAACCTAAGATAACTGCTTAACTTCCAACATGTTCTTACTTTACGCCAAGAAAGTTACCTAATATAGCAACATTTCTGTGAACTTGTTCCTACTATATCCATCAGAAATTAACAGACCATAGTCATTCCTGGGCATCCCCAGAATGTTAAATAGCTTATCTGTACTTCTTGGATTATTGTTCCCCCTTCCTTAATTGCTCTCTATTGCTAGTTCCCCTACATTCTACATTATAAACCATTTGTTTTACATTTTTCAAAGTTCACATTAGTGGTAGCATATAATATTTCTCTTTTTGTGCCTGGCTTATTTCGCTCAGCATTATGTCTTCAAGGTTCATCCATGTTGTCATATGTTTCACGAGATCATTCCTTCTTACTGCCGCGTAGTATTCCATCGTGTGTATATACCACATTTTATTTATCCACTCATCTGTTGAAGGACATTTGGGTTGTTTCCATCTCTTGGCAATTGTGAATAATGCTGCTATGAACATTGGCGTGCAGATATCTGTTCGTGTCACTGCTTTCCGACTTTCCGGGTATATACCGAGAAGTGCAATCGCTGGATCGAATGGTAACTCTATATCTAGTTTTCTAAGGAACTGCCAGACTGACTTCCAGAGTGGCTGAACCATTAGACAGTCCCACCAACAATGAATAAGAGTTCCAATTTCTCCACATCCCCTCCAGCATTTGTAGTTTCCTGTTTGTTTAATGGCAGCCATTCTAACCGGTGTTAGATGGTATCTCATTGTGGTCTTAATTTGCATCTCTCTGATAGCTAGTGAAGCTGAACATTTTTTCATGTGTTTCTTGGCCATTTGTATTTCCTCTTCAGAGAACTGTCTTTTCATATCTTTTGCCCATTTTATAATTGGGCCGACTGTACTATTGTCATTGAGTTGTAGGATTTCTTTATATATGCACGATATCAGTGTTTTGTCAGATACATGGTTTCCAAAAATTTTTTCCCATTGAGTTGGCTGCCTCTTTACCTTTTTGAGAAATTCCTTTGAGGTGCAGAAACTTCTAAGCTTGAGGAGTTCTCATTTATGTATTTTTTCTTTTGTTGCTTGTGCTTTGGGTGTAAAGTCTAGGAAGTGGCCGCCTAATACAAGGTCTTGAAGATGTTTTCCTACATTATCTTCTAGGAGTTTTATGGTACTTTCTTTTATATTGAGATCTTTGGTCCATTTTGAGTTAATTTTTGTGTAGGTGTGAGGTAGGGGTCCTCTTTCATTCTTTTGGATATGGATATCCAACTCTCCCAGCCCCATTTGTTGAAAAGACCATTATGACTCAGTTCAGTGACTTTGGGGGCCTTATCAAAGATCAGTCGGCCATAGATATGAGGGTCTATCTCTGAATTCTCAATTCGATTCCATTGATCTATATGTCTATCTTTGTGCCAGTACCATGCTGTTTTGGCAACTGTGGCTTTATAATAAGCTTCAAAGTCAGGGAGTGTATGTCCTCCCACTTCGTTTTTCTTTTTTAGAGTGTCTTTAGCAATTCGAGGCATCTTCCCTTTCCAAATAAATTTGATAACTAGCTTTTCCAAGTCTGCAAAGTAGGTTGTTGGAATTTTGATTGGGATTGCATTGAATCTGTAGATGAGTTTGGGTAGAATTCACATCTTAATGACTTTTAGCCTTCCTATCCATGAACATGGAATATTTTTCCATCTTTTAAGGTCCCCTTCTATTTCTTTTAGTAGAGTTATGTAGTTTTCTTTGTATAGGTCTTTTACATCTTTGGTTAAGTTTATTCCTAGGTACTTGATTTTTTTAGTTGCTATTGGAAATGGTATCTTTGTCTTGAGTGTCTCTTCAGTTTGTTTATTTCTAGCATATAGAAACATTACAGACTTATGTGCATTAATCTTGTATCCCGCTACTTTGCTAAATTTGTTTATTAGCTCTAGTAGCTGTATCATCGATTTCTCAGGGTTTTCTAGATATAAGATCATATCATCTGCAAACAATGACAGTTTTACTTCTTCTTTTCCAATTTGGGTGCCTTTTATTTCTTTGTCTTGCCGGATTGCCCTGGCTAGCACTTCCAGCACAATGTTGAATAACAGTGGTGACAGCGGGCATCCTTGTCTTGTTCCTGATCTTAGAGGGAAGTCTTTCAGTCTCTCACCATTGAGTACTATGCTGGCTGTGGGTTTTTCATATATGTTCTTTATCATGTTGAGGAAGTTTCCTTCAATTCCTACCTTTTGAAGTGTTTTTATCAAAAAGGGATGTTGGATTTTGTCAAATGCTTTTTCAGCATCTATTGAGATAATCAATTGATTTTTCCCTTTTGACTTGTTAATGTGTTGTAATACATTGATTGATTTTCTTATGTTGAACCATCCTTGCATGCCTGGAATGAACCCCACTTGGTCATGGTGTATGATTTTTTTAATGTGTCTTTGGATTCGATTTGCAAGTATTTTGTTGAGGATTTTTGCATCTATATTCATTAGGGAGATTGGCCGGTAGTTTTCCTTTTTTGTAGCATCTTTGCCTGGTTTTGGTATTAGATTGATGTTAGCTTCATAAAATGAGTTAGGTAGTGTTCCATTTTCTTCAATGTTTTGAAAGAGTTTGACTAAGATTGGTGTCAGTTCTTTCTGGAAAGTTTGGTAGAATTCCCCTGTGAAGCCATCTGGCCCTGGGCATTTATTTGTGGGAAGATTTTTGATGACTGATTGGATCTCTTTGCTTGTGATGGGTTGGTTGAGGTCTTCTATTTCTTCTCTGGTCAGTCTAGGTTGTTCATATGTTTCCAGGAAATTGTCCATTTCCTCTACATTATCCAGTTTGTTGCCATACAGTTGTTCATAATATCCTCTTATAATTTTTTTAATTTCTTCAGGATCTGCAGTTATGTCACCTTTTTCATTCATTATTTTGTTTATATGGGTCTTCTCTCTTTTTGATTTTGTCAGTCTAGCTAGGGGCTTGTCAATCTTGTTGATCTTCTCAAAGAACCAACTTTTGGTGATATTTATCCTCTCTATTGTTTTTTTGTTCTCTATGTCATTTATTTCTGCTGTAATCCTTGTTATTTCTTTTCTTGTACTTGGTTTAGGATTGGTTTGCTGTTCATTTTCTAGCTTCTTCAGTTGATCCATTAGTTCTTTGATTTTGGCTCTTTCTTCCTTTTTAATATATGCGTTTAGTGCTATAAATTTCCCCCTTAGCACTGCTTTTGCTGCATCCCATAGGTTTTGGTATGTTGTGTTCTCATTTTCATTCGTCTCTATATATTTAGCAATTTCTCTTGCTATTTCTTCTGTAACCCACTGATTGTTTAGGAATGTGTTGTTTAACCTCCAGGTATTTGTGAATTTTCTAAGTCTCTGATGGTTATTGACTTCTAATTGTATTCCATTGTGGTCAGAGAATGTGCTTTGAATAATTTCAATCTTTTAAAATTTATTGAGGCTTGTTTTATGTCCCAGCATATGATCTATTCTGGAGAAAGTTCCGTGAGCACTAGAAAAGTATGTGTATCCTGGTGATATGGGATGTAATGTCCTGTATATGTCTGTTAAATGTAATTCATTTATCAGATTGTTTAGGTTTTCAATTTCCTTATTGGTCTTCTGTCTGGTTGATCTATCTATAGGAGAGAGTGATGTGTTGAAGTCTCCCACAATTATTGTGGAAACATCAATTGCTTCCTTTAGTTTTGCCAGTGTTTCTCTCATGTATTTTGTGGCACCTTGATTGGGTGCATAGACATTTACGATTGTTATTTCTTCTTGTTGAATTGCCCCTTTTATTAGTATGTAGTGGCATTCTTTGTCTCTCAAAACATCCCTGCATTTGAAGTCTATTTTATCTGAGATTAATATTGCTACACCTGCTTTCTTTTGGCTGTAGCTTGCATGAAATATTTTTTTCCATCCTTTCACTTTCAGTTTCTTTGTGTCCCTGTGTCTAAGATGAGTCTCTTGTATGCAACATATTGATGGTTCATTTTTTTTGATCCATTCTGCGAATCTATATCTTTATTTGGGGAGTTTAATCCATTTACATTCAAAGTTATAACCGTGAAGGCATTTCTTGAATCAGCCATCTTATCCTTTGGTTTATGTTTGTCATATTTTTCCCCTCTGTCTATTAATATCCTTTATTGTACCCATACCGAATCTCTTTAGTACTGAACCTTTCTCCAAGTCTCTCTGTCCTGTCTTTGTTTCTCTGTGTGTAGGGCTCCCTTTAGTATCTCCAGTAGGGCAGGTCTCTTGTTAGCAAATTCTCTCAGCATTTCTTTGTCTGTGAAAAATTTAAGCTCTCCCTCAAATTTGAAGGAGAGCTTTGCTGGATAAAGTATTCTTGGCTGGAAATTTTTCTCACTCAGAATTTTAAATATATCGTGCCACTGCCTTCTCGCCTCCATGGTGGCTGCTGAGTAGTCACTACTTAGTCTTATGCTGTTTCCTTTGTATGTGGTGAATTGCTTATCTCTTGCTGCTTACAGAACTTGCTCCTTCTCTTCTGTGTTTGACAGTGTGATCAGTATATGTCTCGGAGTAGGTTTATTTGGATTTATTCTATTTGGAGTTCGCTGAGCATTTATGATATTTGTATTTATGTTGTTTAGAAGATTTGGGAAGTTTTCCCCAACAATTTCTTTGAATACTCTTCCTAGACCTTTACCCTTTTCTTCCCCTTCTGGGACACCAATGAGTCTTATATTTGGATGTTTCATATTATCTATCATATCCCTGAGGTCCATTTCGATTTTTTCAATTTTTTTCCCCATTCTTTCTTTTTTGCTTTCATTTTCCATTCTGTCATCTTCCAGGTCACTGATTCATTGTTCAACTTCCTCTAGTCTTGTACTATGAGTGTCCAGAATCTTTTTAATTTGGTCAACAGTTTCTTCAATTTCCATAAGATCATCCATTTTTTTATTTAGTCTTGCAATGTCTTCTTTATGCTCTTCTAGGGTCTTCCTGATTTCCTTTGTATCCCGTACTATAGTCTCATTTTTCATCTTTAGTTCTTTGAGTAGCTGCTCTAGGTGCTGTTTCTCTTCTGGTCTTTTGATTTGGGTGCTTGGGCTTGGGTTATCCATATCATCTGGTTTTTTCATATGCTTTATAATTTTCTGTTGTTTTTGGCCTCGTGGCATTTGCTGAACTTGATAGGGTTCTTTTAGGATTTGTAGACCAATCGAAGTCCTTATCTCTAATTTATCAGATCTACAGCTTCGTGGAGTATACTTTCTCTAACTAACCAGCAGGTGGCGTCCACGAGCCACCTGTTCTCCACAAGCCAGTTCTCCCCTGCTTAGCTTTTTTGGTGAGTGGAGGAGTGAGTCTTGTGGGGTCCAATTGGTGTACCAAGCTTGCGTGTGTAGTTGGTGTTGCCTGCCCTGTATATGGGGCGTGTTTCTGGGCAGTCAGGGAGGGGGTTGGCCCTAACAATCAAATCTCCCTGGTGATCCTAGAGTTTTAAAGCTGCTGCAATAGTCTAATCCTTCAGTTCAGTCCTGCCACAGTTTGTCTCTGCCACTGACCCACAAGTCCTTGGTATTGGCGTATGGCTCCTGAGACTTGCAAGTGGGCCCCTCTTCCAGGCCGTGCACCCCGGGTCCTCTGTTGAGGGATGACTGTGCTATGTCACAGGTGAGTGCCATCCCCCCAGGGCAGTTCTGGGCTGCTGGGCTGTGTAGGGAGGCTCCCAGTCTGCTCAAATGATGGCTGAATGGGGCTTTGTTAATTCACACCGCTCCACCTTCCCAACTCTGGGACAATCAGCTGAGGTTGCAGGGAAGGCTAATGTCCACGCCCAGTTTTGTGGTGTGTGCCTGTTATTTGAAGCACTTCCGTCACACTGGGTTGTGTGGGGCAGCTCTGGGCTATGGGGCTGGCGATTGGCAGGAGTGTTTCCTGTCCACCAGGATGATGGCTGTAAGCGGACACCCCCCTTTTCTTGGGAAGTTGTGGTGTTTAGTGAATTTTCTCAGCCACTGCATTATTGCCTTTTGTCTCAGAGCTCTCTTAGTTCTGCTCTTGTCTTGACCTGCCCAAATTGCAAGTCTTTGAAGCTTTCTGTATTGGGCTTCTTAGAGTAATTGTTTTAGAAAAAGAAAAAAGGATTAAAAAAAAAAAAAAAAAAGGGCCCTCCTCAGAGATCTAATGGGTTATTGAAATGCTAAGAGACAAAGCAACCAGGGCCATTAAGGAAAGGTCCACAGGGCAGAGAGATCAGCTTTTCTTCGGGATTTGCATATGCGCCTCAGGGCCTGAGCTCTGCCCTTCCCCTTTCTATGTTCACCAGAACTCCAAAAATCCTCCGCTTTTATTTTGGAGTTTTTCGTGTTGTTTTTTTTCTATGCCTGTCTCCTCTCTGCTGGGCTGGCTGCTCTCAGATTCTCTGGTGTCTGGTCTCAGTCTATCTATGGTGGAGTTTGGATCAGTAGAACGAGTTTCCGATAAGGGCTGCCACTGCAGTTCTCCCTTCTCCTTCCCGGAGCTGACAGCCCCTCCTCCCATGGGACTGAGCCTGGCAGGGAGGAAAGCGGGTCCCCTGGCTGCAAAAACTTACAGATTTCGCTGATCTCAGCAGTTCCATGTTTTCATGAGTGTTGTAGGAAGTATGCCCAAAGTCAGATTACTCTGTGGTGTCCAGTCCATGCAGTTCCTGGCTTTCTACCTACTTTCCTGGAGGAGTAACTAAAACATACAGCTCACCAGTCCGCTATCTTGCCCTGCCTCTCCGACACCTATCATTTTTGTTCCTAACTCACTGACCAGAACTAGTAACTCGACCCAACACCAACCCAATCCTACTCTGTGTCTGGAAGAAGAGAATCAGAAATCAGTGAGCAGTACTAATAAAAACGCAAACATTATCACAACTGTAACTTAACACTTAGCTGTATCATTCATTGTTTAATGTCCATCACATCACCTTCACCATAATATATACCCAAGGAGGAGAGTAATTATATCTGGCTTGTTGACCACTCTGTCTCCATGAGGAAATGGTCTGAGCTTGGAATGCATCCTTGACGTATTCAAGGGTACGGACATCGGAACACCAAGTCCTGCCCAGACAGAACACTGTCCAGGGCAGCACCCGCATTGTTGATACAAGAAGCGTGCAAGTCTCAAATGGCCTGTCCCTGACCTCCCTATCTTACTAACTTCTTTATCTTGCTTTCTCCGGCCTGTTACTAACTCCCCTATTTCTTGAGATAAAATAAAGCTAATAAATATGATGTGGAGCAAGCGGAGTGACTCTTTGTCAACTAGGCTCTGAGTCCCCTGCTCCCTTAACTTGATATTTTGTGTCCGTGTTTCATTCCTTTGCTGTCCTGTCAGCAACATGTCTCCAGTACCTTGCACATAGTAAGTACTCATCAGTGTTTCTTGAATACATAATTATTTTATTTAAGAAGTGGCAATATCACAATTTCATATGAAGGTAATCTAGTCTCTAAAGATTGTTTCCTCATAGTCACTTTTTCTAAGGATAATTTGTAAATAAAGCAGAAATTTCCTAGCCAGCATTTATACATGAGCATCAACTAATATCATTGTATGGTAGGCAACTGCAAATGACGCCAATGACTTCAGACATTAACTGCAATACAATTCAATTCTGAAACCAACTACTGGGAGTTAGGTCAATCTCCACAGGTTAAGGTCAATCCTCCACAAGATGGCCTTCAGACACCAGCAGCCATTCTGGAGGTTTCCAGGACCAGCTTCACTTCCGACCAACTGGCTACAAATTCGGGGGTTTCACCACCCCCTCGGGTCTGTTAATTTGCTAGAACATCTCAAAAAACTCAAGAAGGCACTATACTTATAATAGCAAAAAGGATACAAACAAGAAGACATACACAGGGCAAGATTTGGAAGGGTTTCAAATGCAAAGCTTCTGTGTCCCCTCCAGGTACATTGATGCATATTATCAACCATGTATATTATGATCAAGCTTTCTGGAGCTTCAGTGCCCAAGAGTTTCTACTGGGGTTTCATTACATAAACATGATTGATGGAATCAATGTCCATGTGGTTGAAATCAACCTCCAGTCTGTTCCCTCCTCTCCTGTTCTGGGAAAATCATGGGAAATTGCAAAGACTTACAGTTTACCCCACAGGAGCCAGAACAAAGGCCATGGAAACCTGTCTGCTACCTTTGGAGACCTGATACTGAGATCACATGATGATGTGTTTTTCAGTGGCCCTATATAAAAGTCCATCTGTTAGTGGGACAGAACCTGGCCAGTTTACAGAGGAAAGCAGATTAGAGAAAAAGAAAAATAGGATAATTACAAAAGCAACTGCAAACTGTAACACCATTTGAGTCTTTGGATTCTGAAATATCTGAAACTAGATCTACCCCTGGAATTTTCAGTGTAATAAACCAACAAATTTCCCTTATGACTAAGCTAGTTTGAGTTGGATTTCTTCATTTGCAAGTGAAAGCATCCTAGATTCATTTACCCTGTAGGAAGTTCTTTGAAGTGGGCTTGAATAGTTTTAGCAATACTTATTCAATACTTGTAAAGTACAGAGCAAAAAACATAAAGGTTCATATTTGCCCTCAAATATGTCTGTCTACCAATGAGAACAATGTGGATAATCTTGCAGAAGACTGATGCATATACTGACCCAGTGTTTTGGGACAAACATTCTCTTGTCTTATCATCCAGATGTTCAAGAAGAAAAACTTAAATTATCTTTGGCATGCAGAGAGCTTGAATAGCTTTAGAGGGTGGTCTTATCTAATAAAAAATGCCTATAATATTTAAATATTTTCACAGTGGCTTTTTTTCCCCCCAAAATTTACAGATCATATAGTATAATCTGTATAACTAAATCAACGTTAAATTAAGTTTTAAAAAATATTAAAATTCATGTTAGAGTACTGAAAATTAACATTGGGTCCACTTAACACCTTACCTTTTCATTCTTTGGAGCACCGATAAATTCTGACCAACTTAACTTTCTTAAGTAATTTCCTAACTAGCAAGATCTACCCTTTCCCAAGTGGAAATTATTAAAACATAATACATCTCAGTGATAACAAAATGTGGTTCTGCATATGAAAGCTTCTTTTTCCTGAAACCACAGGAAAAGTATTTTAGGTAGACTAACTGCAAAGTAAATAGCTATCAGTGTGCCTGAGATGGAGAGATATCATTCTCCTTTTACTTTAAGTATAATCCTTAAAAAAAGTCCCAAACATATTAAAATCTTGGTTGTCAAACTGCCCTGTACTAATTTACTAGAATAGCCACTCCCTTACCAACGTGTAAAACTTTCAGTTCCCTCTTTAAAGATGAATGAGGGACTTGTTTAACTCCACAACAAGTTCCTGTTTTCTTCTTTCCTTACAGAACTGGCTAAAACTAATGAAGTGTGCACCAAAAGAAGAAGCCTGAACTTAAAGTCACCCCAGAACATAAAAATACCATGTGAGCAGAATTGAAGTGAAAAAGAACAACAGGGAAGAGAAACACTGGACCCAAAGAGGAAGTGAGAGGTCTGACCATGACAAGTTCTGGCAATGTTACAAGCTCACTCATCAAAACAGAGGACCAATCAGCAGTAATAGCCAACTTCCAATTCCTAATTTGAATGTTTAAATAGCCAATGGCAATAGCCAACTAACAATCCTTAATTTAAATGTTTCTTAGTCAATCACCGTTTGCCAACACTCCTAATATCTTTATTTCCACTTCATTTGTTTAATCTAATAAAAATCCCTCACCTCTACAGCTGGAGGAGAGAGATCTGAGGACTTCCCTCCAGTCTCCACTGGGCTACCCTTTGGTAATAAAATCTTCTTTTTCTTCAAATCCTGGTGCCAATGAATTAGCTTCTGTGTTCACTGGGCAAGAATTCACTTGAGCTGTTTCGGTAGCTCACAGTCTAGCTGGAAAACATTAACCTAAGTCTTCAGCAAAGAAGTCTTAATGAAGAGAGCTCACCAACCTGAGGCTATCCACTAAAGATATGACATCAGACTTAAGACAGCCTCATGTTATATTTGAAGTTCTTCTGAGCATTGAGAAGGAAATGCGTTTCATTTCTTACATACCATATTTTAGGATATGCTGAGCAGGAGATTAAAAACAGTATACAATATGAAACTTATAATGCCCTACCATTTAAATTATAAAAACTCTGACCAACCAGCATTTAGCATATGCCTGGCATATAACTGAATAATTTTTGAATGAATAAAATAATAGAATAAATGTTTCCCACCATCTGAGAATCATGAATCTCTTTCTTTCCCTACCCCTCTAAGCAACTTGTCCCTTAGTTATTCTTACTACCATCACCGTCAGGAAAGGCCCCTGTTCCAGGGTCTCTGCTAAGCCTCCTTGCCCTTCAGATTCAATATGAATCTCTCCTTCACTGAGTCCTTCTCAAGTGAATTTATGGAAATTGTGCCTTTCCAGGGATTTCAAGCATACACAATCCTTTTCTAGTTGCTGCATGAGTGTAGCATGTTCCTAAGAACATCTAGAGAGAACAAACCACACATTGTGTGATGTCAACACCACCTGTCTTCACCTCCTCCTCAACTCCAAGACCCACAGTCATATATTCATGTACTGATTGAAAAAAAAACATCAAGAGCAACTTTGAAAAAAGAGAAAAAAAAAGCTACACACAGGAGTGACTTGGTAGACAGTCTGCATTCCTGCCTCGGTGTATTTTTGGTGCCAGCTAGCTGTTATTTCCTTGTTTCCTTCACTCAGCATCGACTTGAAACTCAACATTATCCCTCTGGGTGTTTCAAAAAGCATGAGTTTTCGCCTGTAATTGTTTCAGCTTTGCAATGAGCAAATAAAAATGCCATGTGGACAGGGACCTGGCTTTTTTTCTTCTCTGTACTTTTCTTTTTTTAAACTGTGGACCATACTTCTTACTTGTTGTTTTAGTTTATTAAAGTTGCCGAAATGTGATATAACAGAAGTGGACTGGCTTTTAACAATGGGGATTTCTTAGCTCACAGGTTTACAGTTCTGAGGCCAAGAAAATGTCCAAATCAAGGACAATACCTGGACTCCTCTGTCAGATGGCAAGACTTGTGGTGTCTGCTGGTCTCTCCCTTCTCTTCCGGGTTTTGCTACTTCCAGTTTCTGTCTTCAGTGGCTTCCTCTCTGGTACTGTGGTTTTCTCTCTCAGTTTCTGTTCTTTCTCTATATTTCATCCTCTTATAAAAGGACTCCAGTAAGAGGATTAAAAGCCACCTGGGATATGTCTCAACTGAAATAACCTAATCAGAAGGTCCCACCCACAACAGGTCTACACCCCCAGGAATGGGTTAGCTTTAAGAACATAATTTTCTGGGGTACATATAGCTTGTCTTATGTCACCTTATGGGGACAGAGCAGAATATGCTTCTCCTCACACATTTCCACATTCATGTCCATGAATCCTATTATTCACAAACCAAGAGAGCCCCCTGTCACTCTAGGATGGACGGATGCCCCAGTTTATTCAAATAACATTCAGATATTCTTTTTTTCTGACTCTTTTTTTACTAACTGCTTGTGAAGTCAGAAACTGTGAAGAGTCTGAGATTTTAATTAATTGCAAGTTACTCTACCAGTTTATATGTGTGTGTGTGTGCAGCAAAGAGGAGACCTCTGCTTTGGAGCAGTCAAAATATCGTCATAGCTCTTGTTCCCTGAGATCCAATCCCCATGGGGTGACACAGTGAGGGCCACATGGTATTTACACATGCTGTTGGGATACGGTACAGAAGTGTTGCCAGACAAGAGACAGGTAAGCTGCCCAATGTACCCAGTGATCAATCCTGAGATACCAGATTTAAAAGAGAGAAAGCCTTTATTGTGGTTGCACAAGACAGGGATAACAGGAGGTTAATACCTCAGATTTGTCCCTCTGAATTGGAGAAACTCTGGGTTTTTATGAAATTCAAACAAGGGGAGGTGGAGATAGTGATGTTGGAATGTTGGGGGGTATTAACTGATTTGTTCAATTGGAAGTGTGTAAGTGCAGGCCCAGAGGCTGCTCTTGGGGATTGACAAGCCACCTGGGATAAGCCTTGGATTACAGGTTACAAGCAGGTCAAAATTGCTTAATTAACATAAAATGACAAATAAAGAGACTAAACAAAATGAGCCACTAATTGCTATTAAGAACTGATAAAGTCTGGAAGGGTTATGTATGATAAAATAAAGGGATACAAGTGGGGCAGAATAGATCTGGCAGAGGCCTTAAACTTACTTGCTTGGTTTGTCTTGGCTCTTGTAGTCCAGTCATTTTACCATAAGAAAAACATTCCCAATAGCACTGCTCCTTCAGCCTGAGCTCCAGAATAAGGTAGACATGAGGACAGTCCTGAACCCAATCTGAAACCTGGAGACAAGGCATCCAAGCCACAGTCTAAAACAGATTTATCAACTGGCCGACACAACTGGCCTACAGAAAAATGAATGCTTGTTATTGTAAGCCACTGAATTTTGGTGATTTTTTTAATGCAGCATTATTGCAGCACTAGCTGACTAATAGATCTGGAAAGGAATTTTCATTCAACATTCTTTTCTAATTTTTGCACTTTGAACCATTTGAATGTATTATGTATTCTAAAAAAAGGCTTAATGTATCTTGACATGGCACAAGCAAACACATAGGCCAAAATGACTCAAGCTATGAAAGCAAGCATCATATTATTGAATGGCCTTTTTGTGTCCATAGCTTACTATTTCCATATCTTGGACCAAAGTGAGGGAACAAGTGTGAAAAGGATATTTTTAAAGTATCCTGTACAACATTGTGAATATAATTAATAATACTGAATTGTACACTTAAAAATGGTAAAACTGAGCTATTTTGTTTTATATGTACATTACGACAATAAAAATTTAAATTAAAAATGTGACTTGGCAATGTCTTCAAAATTCTGAGGGAAATTCATTTCCACATAGAATTCTGTTCCTAGCTAAACTATCAATCAAGTATAAAGATAGCACAAAGTCATTTTCAGGAAAACAAACAGCCAAATAGTTTACCATCCATGTATCGTTATTCAGAAAGCAACTGGTGGATATGTTCCACAAAATACGAGGCTAACTTTTGGAAAATGAAGACAGGAGATGCAGAAAACAGGAGATAAAAATGAGTGCAGTGAAAGGAAATCCCAGGATGACAGGAAGGCAGCAGCACCAGAGCGGACCCTCTCTGGATTGGAATAAGAAGACAGAGATCTGCAGGAGGGAAGTCTCCATGAAAAATATGACACTGATAGATAACCTGATGCATTAGAATTGAGAGGGATTTTATTGTACTGAGATGTGTTGGAGTATTTGAGAATAATTAGAGCTAGCAATATTGAAAGTTAAGCTAAGTAGAGAAATGTGGCAATTTTCAACTAGAGGAAAACCCAACATTGTTCCAGAAAGGAAACATATTCATACAATAGTTCTTGTTTCAGTAGGCAACATTCTTTATAGAATCAAATACAAACACTGGATATGAATGTAACTAAAAACCCCAAGTCTTCTGAAAGGAGATAAAAATAATATATTTTATCACTGCTTGTTGGAAGCATTAATCTAGGCATGAAGGAAGTCCTGTGAGCACCTGTGATAGTGAAAGTCAACCCAGAGATAAACTCTAGTCTAGTGGTCAAATGGCATTCAAAGAAATCTTTCTGGATCCAGTATAGTTTTACCCGTTGACCCCATTAGTGTTACAGGATGAGTTCAAAATTTTTTTTTCCTGATTGAAAAGGACATTCTCAATTTTTATCTTGCTGAAAAGGGGCAATTTTGCTTCTGCTAGTAAGAATGTCTAAAACATGGGATAAGGTTGACTTATAATTATTTAGTGCGTACATATAAGATTTCCCATCTTGAAATTCAACGAACAATAAAGGAAATATAAAACCAGAAATTGAGAATAGAACCGTTGTTCCGCAAGTCAACTGCTGACTCCTCCAGAAGGTCACTAGAAAAAACTTTTGATCAAGCAAGGTCGTCAGTTGTTAGACTAACTACAGTAAAGGAGAAAACCACTTTGACAAAATCACGATAATGTTTCAGAAGAAAAAAGTCAGGAGAAGGTATTTATAGGGTTTGGAGGTCAGAGTTCAAGTGGTTTAAGGTGGGTCTTTCTAGAAGGGAAAATGACTGAGATTGAACAAGTTTATGACATAATAGTTTAGGCATGGTGGATACTGGGAGATGAGGGTATTGAGGGAAATCATGATAAGTAAACTATTACTTGATAAGTAACTTTTATGCCCATGTGAGTAACCTGTTGTCCTAATAGAAGAGCTGTTTGCCCAGAGCAGCAAACTGCTTACCTGGATAAATTAAGTTTTCAAAAATTTTCCCAAGTAAACAGTGAAGTTTACACACAGCAAAATAAAATCAAGTCTTGAATGTCTTCATGTTTGAAATACAAGACATTCACTGTATTAGTTAGAGTTCTCTAGGGAAACAGAATCAACAAGAGATATCTACAAATATAAGATTCTATAAAAGTGTCTCAAGTAACTGTGGGTATGCACAGGTCCACATTCTGTAGGGCAGGCAGCAAACTGGCAACCCCAATGAAGATGTTTGATGAACTCCTCAGGAACGAACTAGCAACTTCAAAGAACTCCTTAGGAAATGCTTTGTTAGCTGAAGAAGAAATGAAGGTCCTCTAATCTGCCTAGCTTGAAAGTCTTCAACTGATTAGATTAAATCCAGCTGATTGAATTCTCTCATTGTGGAAGACATGCCCTTCGTTGAATGTAATCAGTCACAGTTGAAGCCAACTGACTGATGATTTAATAAACCAGCCACAAATGTCCTTGCAGTAACGGTCAGGCCAGTGCTTCCTTGACCAGACACCTGGGCACCATCACCTGGCCAAGTTGATGCATGAACCTAACCATCACACTCACTTTTTAGTTATTCTCTGAAGTTTGAAGCAAAAATCTAAAAAACGTAAAAATTTGTTTTTCCCAGGGAAGGAGGAGGTATATCAGTATCAGTGAGGTGTTCTCCAGAGCAAAAGAATCCATAGGAAATTATGAGATTTATTTTATAATAAGAGATTTATTTTAAGGAATTGGCTCACATGATTGTAGGTGTGTGCCAGTCCAAAATCTGCAGAGCAGGCTAGAAATTTGGCAGAACTTGACTCTGCAGTCTTGAAGCAGAATTTTTTCTTTCCCAGGAAACCTTTGTTTTTCCCCTAAAGGCCTTCACTTAATGAGGTCAACACACATTATTGAGGGTAATCTCCTTTTAAAGTCAAGTGATTGTAAATGTGAATCATATCTACAAAATACCTCCTCAGCAACATCTAGACTAGTGTTTGACTAAACAACTGGGTACCATAGCCTAGCCAAGTTGACACATGAAGTTAACCATCATAGAAATATAAATAGGAGAAATTTCCAATTTATCTGTTACTGCATACCCACACTGGCACAAACCCATATTCAGCAAAAAATACTGCCCTTCCCCCGCAAAAAATACAATGATAACAAAAATAATCCCTCAAGTAACATCTGCACTTCATATCTTAAGCAAATAAGACATATATTCTGGGAATAAGTGCACAGTGTAAAATTAACTGAAGGAAAAATGGGGGAAAAAACAAAGAAAAAAATAGTATTAATATACAAAATATTTATGTTGTTTAAATATCAATAAGTGATCTTCTGTTTTTCTAGAACTTTGGAACCACAGAGCTCATTTATTAAATCTTGTCCATCTGAGCTCCAAGTGTCATGTTCCATCTAACTTCTGTCTCTGCTTGAGTTGTGCTTATTTCCAGAAAGGCTGAGCATGTACAAACACCTGCAACAAGCAGTTGAGAACTGTAGCCATTGCCCCATCACTCCGTGGTGAACCACAAAGTCCCAGCCAATGAGAGAGCAAGAACCCATCTTGATGCTGGTCACAAGTTCCTTCCTGTCTTGTCTCAGCCGGCAACGTCCCCTTCCTGGAGCATGTGCACTAAGCCCCCAACTCTGACCTTTCTTTACATTTGCTCATTACAATTGTAAATTCTCCTCTGCATGGGATTTAGAAGCCATTTTCTGAACATGTGATATGCGTAAAAGTATGTTCCAGCATGACGTAGGACTGCGCACAATCAGTGATGAAACCCCGCTGCCTGTTTGCATCAGCCACCTGCATTGGCTCTCCCTGACCCCCTATAAAAGAACCATGTTGACCTCCCTTTGGGGAAAAGGTGCCTTTAGACAACGAGTCCACCCTTCTCTATTCTTTGTCCAAAGAATAAAGTTCTGCTTTGCTGCACCAAATCTGGTTTTGTTCTATTGTTGCCAGCGACACAGGTTGGGAGACACGTTTCAAGGGTGAGACCCAAGAAGGGTCGGTAACACAAGAACCACAAAAGATGTTACTGTTATTCTTTGATGTCACATTGTTGGAAATAAAGTCGTACCTGTAAAGGAGTAAATGCTCACTCGGTTCTGGAGGAGAAAAGAATTTATTTATGATCTTGCAAGAAAGGGCACACAGCCAGAAACGTGGTGGGCTGGCGCCTGGGAAAAAGAACATGGCGATATTACTATCCTACCTCTAACATGGAGGTCCCTGGCTTGTTCCCCATTGACAGGGTACTCCAGAGGTTACAGCCTATCCAAGAGAGCTAACTAGCTCGTCTTTGAGATTTTGATTTGTACAGCCTATCTGAAAGAGCTCCTTCAGTTTGAATTTCCTGCTGGGAGTTCCTGCCTCTGATTATACCCCATATCCCTTTACATTTCAGTAACCCTGGTTATTTTTCCCATATAAGGAGCTGTTGCTGATTCTAGGCTTATGTCATGGCTCACTTTCTGTCCTTTCCTTTACCACAGAGCCTGTTTAAGCCAGTTCTGCTGCCATTTTCCCTATTCCGTGCTGCCTTTATGGGAAAGCTAAACTTAACCCTTTCTTACAACATCAAAATTTTATAGAATATCTAGACCATTATTATCTTCATCATCAGTGTCTTCTGGTTTTAATGCTTTGCTATTCAACACTTGCCGTGGGACAGACTGTTGGGCTAACTTCCTAGAACTTGTATCATTGAGATGCTCAGTTGCCTTTGATATTTCTGGACAGTTTGGGTCTCTGTGTGATGGTTAACTGCAAAGGCATTAGAGAGGAAATCCTGGATCCTGAGGTTACCCCTTCAACTTAATCATGTTTAATCCTTTCCATTCCAGTAATATTACCCCCAGCTACTTTTAGAAAGAGAACTCTGAGTTTTTTTGTCTTTAATAGTAGCTATTCTATAACCTACCTTCTTCCTATAAGGTGTACCCTGTCTCCATTCCACATCCGAGCCTGAATCTCGCTCTTTTCTTGATTCATGTTGTTGGTAAACCTGAGGCAGGAGGCTCTTTGAACATTTGCGTTTAGCAACAGCAAAATGACTACTTTGGTAAAGACAGAGAAAGGAGGCAATTGGCAGAATTAGTTTTAAGAAAATAGGTTTCCACATCTTTATCTTCTGTACATAATTTTCCTTAAAATGGATCTGCCTGAGAACCTCTCTGCAGTCAAAGCATCCTTCTGGTTCACAGGTGTTATACAGGTTCTACTTTCCCAACTCCCCTTTTACAATCACTCTTCTTCCATTTACAAAAGTAATGCATAGTCTCACCAAGCCCTGAATCTTAAAAATATTGCATTGCTTGGCGAGAAGAAACTTGCAGGAATCTGTGAAGAATTCATTTCCATAACATTAGTGTGGCTATTCAGGAAGTGAATGATCTAAAGATAAGATAATAAATCTTTGGCAAGTCAGATGTTTCTAAATACTCTGCTTTCTACCCAATTGAAGGAGAACTTGAAGAAATTGACGGTGGAAAGGCAATAGCTGAAATTGCATTAAATATCAATTTTTGATGATCCATAATTGTAACTCAGAATGAGTTCAAAAATTGAGTGTTATTTCCATGATAAACCCCTTGCATTCTCCTTACTTATTTAAGATACATGATGTCAAATAAAAACAACTCCAGACTTGGGTAAGGAGAGACTTTCTTCAAAAACATTATCAAAATAGGGGAAGGAGACTATTGCAATAGGGAGAACACTGACTGGAGAAAACAAAGCTAGAAAGAACCTGGAGTTGTTGCCGGAGCTCAGCTGACACCAGAGCGGAGCTGTGCTCCAAGCTTGTTTTTCTTGTCTCAGGAAGGAATTCAAGGACAAGAGAACAAATAGTAGCAAGCAGTGAAATTTATTTGAAAGGCTAGTTCATGCTGGAGGAAAATAATAAAGGCTTTAAGAAGGAGTACACAATTAAGAAGGCAGTGCGGGCGTGTCCGAGAGAGGAGACGCTTGATTGAGCTATCTTTAGACTTTATATGTTGGCCTATTCCTATGCTTTAGGCTAAGGTTGGGGTGGAAATCGCCATTCTCTCCCCATTGCTCAACCCCTCTTTTCTCTCTCCACATGGCTATCTCAGCTGGTTCTGAGAAGTAGGGTTGGTCCTCCTCTTGCTCAGCGCCCCACCCGGCTTCTCGTGCTCTGTTATGGTGCCCGCGAGTTAAAGTACGAGACAGCCAAACAGAATTTAAAGAGCCTTTATTAGCCAGCCAGAGACTGCTCACTGTCACTCCGCACAGGGAGTTCAGTAAGCAGCCCTGACCTGAGTGTGCTTGAGACTTATATAGGCAGAAACCACATCCTGAAAATGCAAGCAAGCTATTTTGACAGAAGCAGCGTTGGTGGTTAATTAATGGTTGCTTAAGATCTTTAGCAAGGTTGAGACATTTTCTCAAGGTCGGCGCAATGGTTAATTGTTGAAACGGTGACGCTTGGCTAATGCGTACAACCGCAAGTCTCACTCCCTAAAACGGTACAGTTTCACTCCCTTCTTCTCAGGGCTTAATGCTTACTTTGCAGTCGTTGCTGGTTGACAGGGAAGGGGACTCTCCTGTTACAGATTAAGGGGAGGGAGCCCACTTCACGCTCCATCTGGCTATCTCAGCTATAGTCTGATGCTGACCCCTCCCTTCACTGGGATTGACCGACGCCCCTCCCCTGCTCAGAGTGCCCTCTTCTAGCCTGCCTCAGTGTCGGGGAGTGGGATGAGCATGGGGGCAGGATGAGTTTTTCTTTGTGGTGAGCCAGTTCTCAGAAGGGGCCATTAAGGAGCTTGTTTCCACTTCCAATATTTGTTTGAGCTCAGTGGTGGTCAAAGTTCAAGGGCCTGGAGAAAGGAGAGACTCCTAAATCCAGTTTGGTTAAATCAGATTAGTGGGCATTTTGTCCATATTAGCCAATGCAAACAGTTCAGCTGATCATTTATGAGACAAAGAATAAGAATTTGGAAGGTCTATGTCTAGCCTTGTCATAAGTCAATGAGAGGGTTGCCTGCAGAAAGGGTGATTTTTTTTTTTTCAGTACACTATTTCCCAGAACACAAAAGAATGGGGAAATTCCTAATCGCTGCTCTTTTCCAAGCTCAGGTAAAGTTCAATGTTGTCAAAGGTACACAGAATTGGTGCTGAATCCTCTGTCATTCTATTAATAAGTCATATTTGTCCATGGATACATCCATCTTACAAAGTTATGTATTTCCAGTATAATTTTATTTTTATATTGGAGTGACCATCAATTCTGCTATTGGTAAGTCCTGGGTTCAGGATTGATAGAAAGACTCACTAAATACAATTTTGCCCGTATTACAGACGTGTGTTCCATGCAAACTGTTCCATTCTACAATACCCACAATTAAGTTATTGGTGTCCTGATTGTTTATTCTGAGGACAGCAAGCTGCTGTAATTACTCAGCCAAATGGCCCAGTTTCTTTATCCTATGTTGCTGGACTTCTGTTATGACTTGCCCACATTGAGCCCTTGGATAGGTTGGTGAGGGAGCTCGGTGGGGTGGCAGCACAAATAACTGTGGTATCCATTTTACTATTTTTTTAATTTTTATTTTTTTGTCCATATTCCCAACAGGGCATTAGGGTGGCTGTGAGGATCTGTATTTGTTTCAAATGCTGGCCTTAGAGCTCTTGGCTCCTCCTTCGCTTGCCTTCTGTCAGTGGTTTCATTTCCAACGATGCCTTAGGCAGCAGCCATGGAATGGTATTTTTAGCCTTTTCCCCCTCAGCTTGCCTCTCTTTTGCAACTCATTTCATCAGTTCATAGTGAATCAGATCAATTTCTTTTAAGTACAACTGATAAGATCAATTCTGGACAGGGGCCATAAACAGTTAGCCACATCGAACCACAGATGATGGGACAGCAACCACACAGGCATCAGAATTCTTCATCCTTGTTCACTTTCTTATCCCATAAGGGTTTTGCCATATTTATCCAAGGTCTTCATATCAATTGCAACCTCTGGTACAAATATGGACTGAGGGAAAAACTAATAAAACATAATTTTTTCCATACAAAACAATATAGGACAGGTAATTCAGCATGCAAGCAAGTCCCACTTCTAGCGAAGATCTTGCAATATCCCAGGCACCGCTTCCAAGACCTCCCATTTTATGGGTCAGATTTGGTCTCCAAGGATGAAGCTGAAGTAAGTGTGGGCCATTTTAGCCCTGGGAAGCTACTACCTTATTTGCTCTTGGAATATTTATACCCTGTTGGTCATATTATCCCTCAGGATATCTGTGTGACTTACTAACATTCTTGGGGGCAGCTGCATCACATCAATGAAAGGTTACACAATAAATAATCTGGACAACCAGATATCCTCATACAGAAAAGCACATTCTGTGCAACATTCCACAATTATCTTAACTTAGAACATTCCAGAGATTAATGTTGCAAGAAGGTAAATTCAGGGTCAGCTACCCAGGTGTCTCTGGGCCTGGGGCAAGAATTTCAGTTCACTGTGAGCTTTTTTCTTACACTGTTTAATGTTATTTATTTAAAAGTATAATATTTTTACTTGTTTAGACCAACTGTTTACTACCAATAACTGCAGTGATGATTTAATCCAGAAGAAATGTTTAACACTTAGACCTTTAAGATAATAGGAAATAAAATGTTTAAAATAATTTCTGTTTGTATACCTATATATACCTATTTTTGTTCCAAGAAATATGATAGGATGATTAATTAAAGACTTTTAAACATATACAAATATAATTAGAATAATATTTTGTGAGGAAAAAAGGAATGAGAATCTATGTTCAAGAAGAAAAAAGAAATTATATAAAATGTTCAACTATTAAAGAAGCACTTTTTTATTTTTTTGCTTTTAATGGATGACAGTGTGTATCAAAACTGTATTGTGGAGCTATATTCCCCAGAACAACATGTTCTTAAAGTTAATCCATTCCTGTGGGTGTGAACCCTTGTAAATAGGATCTTTTGATGAGGTTATTTCAGATAAGGCACAGGGTGGGTCTTAAGCCTATCATGGAAGCCTTTATAGGGGAGGCCACAGAGAAGAAAACGACACAGTGGAAGCAGCCAGAAGCTGAAAGTCAACAGAACACAAAAGAGAAAGGAGAGGCCAGCACAGGCCACCATGTGCATTGCCATGTGACATAAAAGTCAAGGACCAACGATCATTGGCAGCTGGCCTCATTATTCCAGTCTTCGGGAAGAAAGTATTGCCTTGATGATGCCTTGATTTAGACTTCTTCTCGGCCTCAAAACCGTGAGCCAATAATTTCCCATTGTTTAAGCCAACCAATTGCATGGTATTTGCTTTACCAATGAGGAAATGAAAACAAGTATGTTATTTAGAGTCCATCAGGTACCTTTTGAAAGCTGATACACAGCTTTGGTTTTAAATGTAGATATTGACACAATGACTAAAATTATATTTTTTGAAACAGGTTAGAAGTGGGTAAGGAAGTACATAACTTTTCAAAAATTATTTTAGGCATGCATAAGGAAAACTAAGACCCTCAAGTTAAAATTAACCATCTTGGAGCAATGGAGAAAAGAGAAGAGGTGGATGAATTATGTAAATGTCACCAGGATGAAGTTGGACCCTGAGGATGTTCCATCTAACTTCTGTCTCTGCTTGAGTTGTGCTTATTTCCAGAAAGACAGAGCATGTGCAAACACCTGCAACAAGCAGTTGAGAACTGTAGCCATTGCCCCATCGCTGCGTGGTGAACCACAAAGCCCCAGCCAATGAGAGAGCAAGAACCCATCTTGATGCTGGTCACACGTTCTTGCCTTGTCTCAGCCGGCAACGTCCCCTTCCCGGAGCATGCGCACTAAGCCCCTAACTCTGACCTTTCTTTACCTTTGCTCATTATAAAAGTAAATTCTCTGCCTCTGCGCGGGATTTAGATGCCATTTTTCTGAACATGTGATATGCATAAAAGTATGTTCCAGCATGATGGATGCCTGCACATGGTCAGAACCAATGATGAAATCCCACTGCCCGTTGCATCAGCCACCTGAGCACACGATCCCCAATGAAAGAACCACCTCCCTTCAAGGAGATAGTGCATTTTGAACACGAGTCCACCCTTTAGCTAAGAGCACATTCTTTAGCTAAAGAATAAAGCTCTGCTTTGCGTCACCAAATCTGGTTTCGCTGTATTGGTGCATGCAACGCTGACAAGAGACCTGTTTCCAGAGTCCGACCCAAGGGAGGGCAGTACCATAAATGTTATTTGACTAAGGGTTCATGTGGTAATCTTTCAGTCCAGCCATAGTCCCTCATCGCATTTGCATCCTATATCACATTCATTTTTCTCTAATTACTTTAGGGGCTAATATTGTATGTTGAACATCATGTCACTTTTTTAAAAACATCAGATGGGTGAGGCAGATGGAATCATTATTCCTAGTTCTTCATACCCTCTCTTTACACTTTTTGCCATGTGACTTTGCAGTTCTTTTTACTCGAGATGGATTGTATTTCCTGAATTACTTTGGCTAGTAAAATGTGGGTCGAAGGCACAGTGTGCCAGTTCTTCCTCCACAAGCAATACTTGCCCTTCATGCTCCGTGATCTCTTATGAGAAGAATGTCCCTCCCACCCCCTACCCCCTGTAGCTGCTGATATAAAGAGGCTGGAAAAATATGTAGAACATACCTGAAGCCAAGTAGAAGTCTGGGGCCAAGCCCAGGCAATCCACAGCCTAAAGCAAAGTTCCCCAGCTCACACAATGACCCCTGAGGTAGGAAAATAAATGCTTGTTATTTTAAGTCTCTGCGTTTTGGGGTGGTTTATTATACAGCATTACTGTGACAATAACTGACGAATACAATGGGATTTAATCATCTCTTAAATTTGTGTGTGTGTATGTGTGTGGGTGCATGTCTGTCTGTATGCCCATGTATATTTAATCCAGGCATTTCTTCCCTGGTGCATTAGAATGACAGTAAAACATGCTTTATAATTTCTGAATTTTCCCATTGGGTTGAAATTAGAAAGAATTAAAAACATGATGAATTGGCAGGCACCATCTTAATCAAGTGATCAAAGTTAACATCACCAGTAATGAGACATATCGACATCATGTACTCCCTGATATAATGGCTGGTATTCTTGCCCAAAATGTACAGTCTTAATCATGAGAAAACATCAGACAAAGCCAGGTTTTAGGGACTTTGCTAAATAACTGCCCAGTACTCTTCAAAATGTCCATTTTGAAAGACAAGAAAGATTGAGGAAGTGCTGCAGATTGGAATACACTAAGGAGACATGGCAGCTAAATGAAATGTGAGCTCCTGGGTTGGACCCTGAACCTACAACAGGACGTTAGTGGCAAAACTAGAGAAATTCAGATAAGGTCTCTAGTTAGTTTATAGTATTATATTAGTGTTAATTTCCTGGTTTCGATAGTTGTACTATTGTTATGTAAGATCTTAACATTAGAGGAAGCTGGTTGAAAGATAGGAGAACTCTGTACTGTTTTTTGCAACTTGGTGGTTATTTCAAAATAAAAAGTTTTTTAAAAAAACATCAGGAAGGAGACCAATTATCTTTAGAGTGATACATATTAAGTAAAATTTGGGGTTTTCATTTAGGATAATATTTGTCACACCCTATATCAAATAAATCTGAAACTCTGAGGTGGGAGCTAGACATCAATATTTTTTAAAGCTACTTAGGTTACCCCAAGATACAACTAAGTTTCGAACCAGTGGTATAAAGAATAACAATAAAATGAACGCTAATGTACCTACCACCCAGTTTAAGAATACCCAGCTTTAAGAAATACACAGTGGGCTCCTTCCTGATCCCATCTCATCCCTCCTGAAGGTATCACCATCCTGATTTTGGTTTTTATCATTCTCTTTATTTTCTTTATAATTTTTACCAAGTATGTGTGAATCCTTAAAACATACAGTTTCATTTTTACATTTTTTAACCTAATAAATGGAATCACACTACATTTTTTTTGGCAGCTTGCTTTTTTCACTCAACATTATGTCTGTGAAATTCATAGATGTTAACCATAGATGTTAACTTGTGTAGCTGTAGTTCATTTTCACTGCTGTCAGTATTTTATTATATTATTATATCAGTATTTGTCCATTGTACTCGATGACATATGGGCAGTTTTCAGTTTTTTTGCTATCTTAAAAATGCAGCTCTGAACATTCTTATATTTCTCCTAATGTATATATGCAAGAGTGTCTTCAGGAACCATGTCCAGTAAGTGGAATTGCTGGGTCATAGGGCACATCCATTTCAGCTCTTCACTATAATGTGAACTTGATTCCAAAGTGATTTCACCAATTTAGATGTCCATCAACACTGTACAAGATTTGTTAATTCCCTGATCACTGCTAGCACTTGATACAAGACTTAAATTTTTTTTGCCAATATGGTTGTATGAAGTTATAGCTCATTATGCTTTTAATTTGCCTTTTCTTGAATACTACTGAGGTTGTGCTTCATTTATATTTTTATTGATTTTTCACTTCTGAAATGCCTATATATGCCTCCCCACCACTTTTTTCATGGGTTATTTGTTTTTTTTATTATTTTTTTGTGGAAGTTATTTACATTTTCTGGATTCTAATCATTTGTCAGTTATATGTGTGCCAACAATCTTCTCCCAGTTTGTAGCTTGTATTTTCATTTTCTTTATGGGATCTTTTGATGAACAGAAGTTCTTAATTTTAATATAATGGAACTATCAATCTTTTCCTTTATGTGATTTCCATCTTTTTTATTTTAAATAGTGTAATATAAAAATTTGAAACTAGATAAAGATGCCATCTATCACTATAATTTTTCATTTTAAATATTCTGGAAAATGCAATAAGATAAAAATAGTGAAATAATTGGTATAAATTATTGGGAAAAGCAAAGATGAAATTATTCGTTTTTGCTGGTTATAAGATTTAGGTCTGGAAATTCCAAAGACACTAGTAAAAAAAACCTACTAGAATCACTGATAGTAGTAATATAATGGCTGCATTGAATATAATATTAAAAAGGTACAAAATTTAGTAGTTTTCTCAATTCTAGAAGTAAGCATCTAGAAATGGAAATGCAGAAAATAGTCTATTCACAATAGTGACAAAAACTACAGAATACTTAAGAATAAGTATAATCAGAAATGTACAGGAATCATGTAGGGAAAACTATTAAAATATATTGGAAGACATTGAAAATATTGACATTTCTATATAAAACGTATTGAAAAACATATTGTAAAATATGATATGGTAATAGGTAGCGTGGTGAGTTGAATTGTGTACCCCTGTTTGGACATGTTCTTGGTCCTGGTCTGCATTCTGGTTGGTGTATACCCATTGTTAATAAGATCTCTGCAAGATGTTACTTCAGTTACAGTGTGGACCTACTGAATCAAGTTGGGTTTTAATCTAGATTACTGGAGTCTTATAGGATCCAGCAATCCAGAAAGTCAGATGCAGTGCAAGTCGGATGGAGAGAGAAGCCAGGAGAGGCTGCCATGAGGTAGCCAGCCCAAGAATGCCACAGTCAATGGAAAAAGAGCATCAACTACCTTGCCAACACCTCTATACTGAACTTCTCCTGGTCTCAAAATCATGAATCAATAAAATCCCGTTGTTTAAGTCAACCCATTGTGTGTTATTTATTTCAGCAGCTAGGAAACTAAAACAGATAACATTAGTTGAGCACTTACTGTGTGCCAGGCATTGTTCAGATGCATTTGCTCATAGTAAGTGAGGAAGTCCAGGATTCAAATGGAGAACATGATGCTCTCAATTCCCTCACTTCCTGCTCATCCTTGCTACCTGGATCCCATTCCCCACTACTTGTTTCCACCTCTTTCCCATTCATTCCCTGTAACTAATTTCTTTAGATTCTGGTTAATCCTTCCTGTATTTCTTTTGCCTAAGGAGCAAAAATGTTTATTTTCTTATATACCCTTCTTTCTTACATTAAGGGGAGACTCTGATATATACTGTTTTGGACATTTCCTCTTTCAATTAACTCTATGTCCTGGAAATTACTCTGTATCAGTTTATAGAGAGTTTCCTCATTGTTTTTTTTTTTAAAGTTGTATTGTACACCATTGTGGATGTACACTAATTTTTTCAACCATTCTCCTATATTTGGGCATTTAGTTGCTTCTGATATTTTTCATTTATGAATGATACTGCAAAAACCCTTTGTATATGTGTTATTTTATCTTCATTTTATTGAGATATATTCACATACCATGCAGTCATACAAAACAAATCGTACATTCGATTGTTCACAGTACCATTACATAGTTGTACATTCATCACCTAAATCAATCCCTGACACCTTCATTAGCACACACACAAAATTAATAAGAATAATAATTAAAGTGAAAAAAGAGCAATTGAAGTAAAAAAGAACACTGGGTACATTTGTCTGTTTGTTTGTTTCCTTCCCCTATTTTTCTACTCATCCATCCATAAACTAGACAAAGTGGAGTGTGGTCCTTATGGCTTTCCCAATCCCATTGTCACCCCTCATAAGCTACATTTTTATACAACTGTCTTTGAGATTCATGGGTTCTGGGTTGTAGTTTGATAGTTTCAGGTATCCACCACCAGCTACCCCAATTCTTTAGAACCTAAAAAGGGTTGTCTAAATTGTGCGTAAGAGTGCCCACCAGAGTGACCTCTAGGCTCCTTTTGGAATCTCTCTGCCACTGAAGCTTATTTCATTTCCTTTCACGTCCACCTTTTGGTCAAGAAGATGTTCTCCGTCCCATGATGCCAGGTCTACATTCCTCCCTGGGAGTCATATTCCATGTTGCCAGGGAGATTCACTCCCCTGGATGTCTGATCCCACGTAGGGGGGAGGGCACTGATTTCACCTTTCAAGTTGGCTTAGCCAGAGAGACAGGGCCACATCTGAGCAACAAAGAGGCATTTGGGAGGAGGCTCTTAGGCACAATTATAGGGAGGCCTAGCCTCTCCTTTGCAGCAACCGTCTTCCCAAGGTTAAAACCTACGGTAGAGGGCTCAACCCATCAAACCACCAGTTCCCTATGTCTGTGGTCATGTTAGCAACCATTGAGGTGGGGTAGGCCAATACCGCTGCATTTTCCACAGGCTCCTCAAGGGGGCACTACATATTTTTTCCTTGGTTTTTTTTTTTTTACCCTTTTTTCTTTTTTAAATCAACTGTATGGAAAAAAAAATTAAGGAAAAAAAAAAAAAGAAGAAAAACATACAATAAAAGAACATTTCAAAGAGACCATAACAAGGGAGTAAGAAAAAGACAACTAACCTAAGATAACTGCTTTACTTCCAACCTGTTCCTACTTTACCCCAAGAAAGTTACATAATATAGCAACATTTCTGTGAACTTGTTCCTACTATATCCATCAGAAATTAACAGACCATAGTAATTCCTGGGCATCCCCAGAACGTTAAATAGCATATCTGTTCTTCTTGGATTACTGTTCCCCCTTCCTTAATTGCTCTCTATTGCTAGTTACCCTACATTCTACATTATAAACCATTCATTTTACATTTTTCAAAGTTCACATTAGTGGTAGCATATAATATCTCTCTTTCTGTGCCTGGCTTATTTCACTCAGCATTATGTCTTCAAGGTTCATCCATGTTGTCATATGTTTCACGAGGTCGTTCCTTCTTACTGCCGTGTAGTATTCCATCATGTGTATATACCACATTTTATTTATCCACTCATCTGTTGAAGGACATTTGGGTTGTTTCCATCTCTTGGCAATTGTGAATAATGCTGCTGTGAACATTGGCGTGCAGATAGCTGTTCGTGTCACTGCTTTCCGAACTTCCGGGTATATACCGAGAAGTGCAATCGCTGGATCGAATGGTAGCTCTATATCTAGTTTTCTAAGGAACTGCCAGACTGACTTCCAGAGTGGCTGAACCATTATACAGTCCCACCAACAGTGAATAAGAGTTCCAATTTCTCCACATCCCCTCCAGCATTTGTAGTTTCCTGTTTGTTTAATGGCAGCCATTCTAACCGGTGTTAGATGGTATCTCATTGTGGTCTTAATTTGCATCTCTCTAATAGCTAGTGAAGCTGAACATTTTTTCATGTGTTTCTTGGCCATTTGTATTTCGTCTTCAGAGAACTGTCTTTTCATATCTTTTGCCCATTTTATAATTGGGCTGTCTGTACTATTGTCATTGAGTTGTAGGATTTCTTTATATATGCAAGATATCAGTCTTTTGTCAGATACATGGTTTCCAAAAATGTTTTCCCATTGAGTTGGCTGCCTCTTTACCTTTTTGAGAAATTCCTTTGAGGTGCAGAACTTCTAAGCTTGAGGAGTTCCCATTTATCTATTTTTTCTTTTGTTCCTTGTGCTTTGGGTGTAAAGTCTAGGAAGTGGCTGCCTAATACAAGGTCTTGAAGATGTTTTCCTACATTATCTTCTAGGAGTTTTATGGTACTTTCCTTTATATTGAGATCTTTGGTCCATTTTGAGTTAATTTTTGTGTAGGGTGTGAGGTAGGGGTCCTCTTTCATTCTTTCGGATATGGGTATCCAACTCTCCCAGCCCCATTTGTTGAATAGACCATTAGGACCCAGTTCAGTGACTTTGGGGGCCTTATCAAAGATCAGTCAGCCATAGATCTGAGGGTCTATCTCTGAATTCTCAATTCGATTCCATTGATCTATATGTCTATCTTTGTGCCAGTACCATGCTGTTTTGACAACTGTGGCTTTATAATAAGCTTCAAAGTCAGGAAGTGTAAGTCCTCCCACTTCATTTTTCTTTTTTAGAGTGTCTTTAGCAATTCGAGGCATCTTCCCTTTCCAAATAAATTTGATAACTAGCTTTTCCAAGTCTGCAAAGTAGGTTGTTGGAATTTTGATTGGGATTGCATTGAATCTGTAGATGAGTTTGGGTAGAATGGACATCTTAATGACATTTAGCCTTCCTATCCATGAACATGGAATATTTTTCCATCTTTTAAGGTCCCCTTCTATTACTTTTAGTAGAGTTATGTAGTTTTCTTTGTATAGGTCTTTTACATCTTTGGTTAAGTTTATTCCTAGGTACTTGATTTTTTTGGTTGCTGTTGAAAATGGTATCTTTTTCTTGAGTGTCTCTTCAGTTTGTTCATTTCTAGCATATAGAAACATTACTGACTTATGTACATTAATCTTGTATCCCGCTACTTTGCTAAATTTGTTTATTAGCTCTAGTAGCTGTATCATTGATTTCTCAGGGTTTTCCAGATATAAGATCATATCATCTGCAAACAATGTCAGTTTTACTTCTTCTTTTTTAATTTGGATGCCTTTTATTTCTTTGTCTTGCCGGATTGCCCTGGCTAGCACTTCCAGCACAATGTTGAATAACAGTGGTGACAGCGGGCATCCTTGTCTTGTTCCTGATCTTAGAGGGAAGGCTTTCAGTCTCTCACCATTGAGTACTATGCTGGCTGTGGGTTTTTCATATATGCTCTTTATCATATTGAGGAAGTTTCCTTCAACTCCTACCTTTTGAAGTGTTTTTATCAAAAATGGATGTTGGATTTTGTCAAATGTTTTTTCAGCATCTATTGAGATGATCATTTGATTTTTCCCCTTTCGAGTTTTTAATGTGTTGTAATACATTGATTGATTTTCTTATGTTGAATCATCCTTGCATGCCTGGAATGAACCCCACTTGGTCATGGTGTATGATTTTTTTAATGTGTCTTTGGATTCGATTTGCAAGTATTTTGTTGAGGATTTTTGCATCTATATTCATTAGGGAGATTGGCCGGTAGTTTTCCTTTTTTGTAGCATCTTTGCCTGGTTTTGGTATTAGATTGATGTTAGCTTCATAAAATGACTTAGGTAGTGTTCCATTTTCTTCAATGTTTTGAAAGAGTTTGAGTAAGATTGGTGTCAGTTCTTTCTGGAAAGTTTGGTAGAATTCCCCTGTGAAGCCATCTGGCCCTGGGCATTTATTTGTGGGAAGATTTTTGATGACTGATTGGATCTCTTTGCTTGTGATGGGTTGGTTGAGGTCTTCTGTTTCTTCTCTGGTCAGTCTATGTTGTTCATATGTTTCCAGGAAATTGTCCATTTCCTCTACATTATCCAGTTTGTTGCCATACAGTTGTTTATAGTATCCTCTTATAATTTTTTTAATTTCTTCAGGATCTGCAGTTATGTCACCTTTTTCATTCATTATTTTGTTTATATGGGTCTTCTCCCTTTTTGATTTTGTCAGTGTAGCTAGGGGCTTGTCAATCTTGTTGATCTTCTCAAAGAACCAACTTTTGGTGATATTTATCCTCTCTATTGTTTTTTTGTTCTCTATGTCATTTATTTCTGCTTTAATCCTTGTTATTTCTTTTCTTCTACTTGGTTTAGGATTGGTTTGCTGTTCATTTTCTAGCTTCTTCAGTTGATCCATTAGTTCTTTGATTTTGGCTCTTTCTTCCTTTTTAATATATGCATTTAGTGCTATAAATTTCCCCCTCCGTACTGCTTTTGCTGCATCCCATAGGTTTTGGTATGTTGTGTTCTCATTTTCATTCATCTCTATATATTTAGCAATTTCTCTTGCTATTTCTTCTTTAACCCACTGATTGTTTAGGAGTGTGCTGTTTAACCTCCAGGTATTTGTGAATTTTCTAAGTCTCTGATGGTTATTGACTTCTAATTGTATTCCATTGTGGTCAGAGAATGTGCTTTGAATAATTTCAATCTTTTTAAATTTACTGAGGCTTGTTTTATGTCCCAGCATATGATCTATTCTGGAGAAAGTTCCGTGAGCACTAGAAAAGTATGTGTATCCTGGTGATTTGGGATGTAATGTTCTGTATATGTCTGTTAAATCTAATTCATTTATCAGATTGTTTAGGTTTTCAGTTTCCTTATTGGTCCTCTGTCTGGTTGATCTATCTATAGGAGAGAGTGATGTGTTGAAGTCTCCCACAATTATTGTGGAAACAATAATTGCTTCCTTTAGTTTTGCCAGTGTTTCTCTCATGTATTTTGTGGCACCTTGATTGGGTGCATAGACATTTACGATTGTTATTTCTTCTTGTTGAATTGCCCCTTTTATTAGTATGTAGTGGCCTTCTTTGTCTCTCAAAACATCCCTGCATTTGAAGTCTATTTTATCTGAGATTAATATTGCTACACCTGCTTTCTTTTGGCTGTAGCTTGCATGAAATATTTTTTTCCATCCTTTCACTTTCAATTTCTTTGTGTCCCTGTGTCTAAGATGAGTCTCTTGTATGCAACATATTGATGGTTCATTTTTTTTGATCCATTCTGTGAATCTATATCTTTTAATTGGGGAGTTTAATCCATTTACATTCAAAGTTATAACCGTGAAGGCATTTCTTGAATCAGCCATCTTATCCTTTGGTGTATGTTTGTCATATATATTTTTCCCCTCTGTCTATTAATATCCTTTATTGTACCCATGCTGAATCTCTTTAGGACTGAACCTTTCTCCAAGTCTCTCTGTCCTTTCTTTGTTTCTCTGTCTGTAGGGCTCCCTTGAGTATCTCCAGCAGGGCAGGTCTCTTGTTAGCAAATTCTCTCAGCATTTGTTTGTCTGTGAAAAATTTAAGCTCTCCCTCAAATTTGAAGGAGAGCTTTGCTGGATAAAGTATTCTTGGTTGGAAATTTTTCTCACTCAGAATTTTAAATATATCATGCCACTGCCTTCTTGCCTCCATGGTGGCTGCTGAGTAGTCACTACTTAATCTTATGCTGTTTCCTTTGTATGTGGTGAATTGCTTTTCTCTTGCTGCTTTCAGAACTTGCTCCTTCTCTTCCGTGTTTGACAGTGTGATCAGAATATGTCTCGGAGTGGGTTTATTTGGATTTATTCTATTTGGAGTTCGCTGAGCATTTATGATTTGTGTATTTATGTTGTTTAGAAGATTTGGGAAGTTTTCCCCAACAATTTCTTTGAATACTCTTCCTAGACCTTTACCCTTTTCTTCTTTTCTGGAACACCAATGAGTCTTATATTAGGACGTTTTATATTATCTATCATATCCCTGAGGTCCGTTTTGATTTTTTCAATTTTTTTCCCCATTCTTTCTTTTATGCTTTCATTTTCCATTCTGTCATCTTCCAGGTCACTGATTCGTTGTTCAACTTCCTCTAGTCTTGTTCTATGAGTGTCCAGAATCTTTTTAATTTGGTCAACAGTTTCTTTAATTTCCATAAGATCATCTATTTTTTTATTTAGTCTTGCAATGTCTTCTTTATGCTCTTCTAGGGTCTTCTTGATATCCTTTGTATTCCGTACTATGATCTCATTGTTCATCTTTAGTTCTTTGAGTAGCTGCTCTAGGTGCTGTGTCTCTTCTGGTCTTTTGATTTGGGTGCTTGGGCTTGGGTTATCCATATTGTCTGGTTTTTTCATATGCTTTATAATTTTCTGTTGTTTTTGGCCTCTTGGCATTTGCTGAACTTGATACGGTTCTTTTAGGATGTGTAGACCAATTGAAGTCCTTATCTCTAATTTATCAGATCTACAGCTTCGTGAAGTACACTTTCTCTAACTAACCAGCACGTGGCGTCCATGAGCCACCTGTTCTCCACAAGCCAGTTCTCCCCTGCTTTGCCTTTGTGGTGAGTGGGGGAGTGAGTCTTGTGGGGTCCAATTGGTGTACCAAGCTTGCGTGTGTAGTTGGTGTTGCCCACCCTGTATATGGGGCGTGTTACTGGGCAGTCAGGGAGTGGGGGTGGCTCTAACAATCAAATCTCCCTGGTGATCCTGGAGTTTTAAAGCTGCTGCAATAGTCTAATCCTTCAGTTCAGTCCTGCCACAGTTTGTCTCTGCCACTGACCCACAAGTCCTTGGTATTGGTGTATGGCTCCTGAGACTTGCAAGTAGGTCCCTCTTCCAGGTCATGCACCCCCTGGTCCACTGTTGAGGGACGACTGTGCTATGTCACAGGTGAGTGCCGTCCCCCCAGGGCGGTTCTGGGCTGCTGGGCTGTGTAGGGAGGCTCCCAGTCTGCTGAAATGATGGCTGAATGGGGCTTTGTTAATTCACACTGCTCCACCTTCCCAACTCTGGGGCAATCAGCTGAGGTTGCAGGGAAGGCTAATGTCCATGCCCAGTTTTGTGGAGTGTGCCTGTTATTTGAAGCACTTCCATCACATTGGGTTGTGTGGGGCAGCTCTGTCCACCAGGATGATGGCTGTGAGCGGACACCCCCCTTTTCTTGGGAAGTTGTGGTGTTTAGTGAAATTTCTCAGCCACTGGATTATTGCCTTTTGTCTCAGAGCTCTCTTAGTTCTGCTCTTGTCTTGACCTGCCCAAATTGCAAGTCTTTGAAGCTTTCTGTATTGGGCTTCTTAGAGTAATTGTTTTAGAAAAAGAAAAAAGGATTAAAAAATAAATAAATAAAAAAGGGCCCTCCTCACAGATCTAATGGGTTATTGAAATGCTAAGAGACAAAGCAATTAGGGCCATTAAGGAAAGGTCCACAGGGCAGAGAGATCAGCTTTTCTTCGGGATTTGCATATGAGCCTGAGGGCCTGAGCTCTGCCCTTCCCCTTTCTATGTTCACCAGAACTCCAAAAATCCTCCGCTTTTATTTTGGAGTTTTTCATGCTGTTTTTTTCTATGTCTGTCTCCTCTCTGCTGGGCTGGCTGCTCTCAGATTCTCTGGTGTCTGGTCTCAGTCTATCTATGGTTGGAGTTTGGATCAGTAGAATGAGTTTCCGATAAGGGCTGTATATGTGTTTTTATTTTGTTGGGAGTGTGTCTCAAGAGTAAATCTCTAAAAATGGTATTGATAGATCAAAAGATAAGTGTATATGTAGTTTTGTTAGGTATTGCCAAATTTCCTTCCAAAAGGGTTATAACAATTTGCAATTCCACCAGCAATGTATGAAAGTGCCTCTATCCTCACAACCTTGCCAACTGAATGTGCTGACATATTTTTAAATTTTTACCAGTTGAAATTTTACCAGGTGAGAAATAGTATCTCAGTGTAGTTTTAATTTGCATTTCTCCAATTATGAGTGAGTTTGAATATTTTTTCATAAGTTTGAAGGCCAATTTTTATATCTTTTTTGGGTGAATTGCCTGTTCAGATCTTTTCCCCATTTTTCTACTGAGCTATTTGTCTTTTCTTCCTCAATAAAGTTTTTTTTAATGCATTAGCAATATTAGTTCCTTGTCTGTTGTATATGTTGCAAATATTTTCTCCCAGTTTGTCAGTTATCTTTTGACTTTGTTTATGGCATTTTTATCATGCAAATTAAAAAATTTATAGTCAAATTTATCAATTTTTTCTTCTATTATCTCTGGATTATGAGTCAGAATTAGAAAGCCATTCTCTACAATGATGTGAAAGAGGAATCCATCCATGTTTGCTTCTAGTTCTTAAATGGTTTCATTTTTTCATTTTGTGAAGTATATATACTATAATTGTCCAAATGGTTCCCTAGTTGTACCAATGCCACTGATTAAAATGTCCATCTTTGAAGATTTCCAGGGAAGCTGGTGGACAATGGAGCTTCAGGACTCAGTCCTGCCACCAAAACAATGATTAAATAGGCAGGAAATCTCTGAAACAACTATTTTGAAACTCCAGAGGACAGAAGAGCATTGTATAGCATCTGGGGAAGAGCAGGAGGAAAGGTTGATAAATTATGGTAAAGAATGGCAAATTGCTGTCTGTGCAGCAGCGACTGCACCAATCCCCCACTCTCACAACAGGCCACTGTGGGGTCCAGCCCCTGGCTAGCTCACTGGTGACAGAAAGGGACATAAAAATGCTCTTCCCCAAGACCAGGAATGGGCATGGCTGATCACTCGTAACAGCTTTGATTAGTGAAATTAGATTGCAGGATCCCTGATCTAAAGGCAGCTATTTTTTTCAGCCCCCCCGGACAAAGGTGGCAGCAGCCATTGTTCCAAACCTCCCCAGATGGGAGGTGGAGGTAGTAGAGATTTAAAGAGGCAGTGCTTCCTCAGAGGTGCAGGGGACAGTTAACTGAAGCTCAGATTTGGCGAGCAGTCAGACACTCTTAGTGCCCTTACTGATCCCCTCCTCAGGGCACTTTGGAGCTGGTCTGCACCCCATTCATGGATCCCTGACCATGAAGATGGATAGACTGACTTGTCCTACAAGCAGTGTTAAAGAGAGTTCTTCAGACTGAAAGGAAAGGTCACTAGATAGTGATTCAAAACATCATAAAGCAATAAAGACCTGCAGTAAAGGTAACCATTTGGGTAAATATAAATGCCAGTATTATTGTATTATATTGTTGGTATGTAACTCACTTCTTACTTCCTACAGGTGCTAAATGCAAATGCATAAAAATTAATGATAAATCTATGGTTTTGGACATACAGTGTACAAAGGTATAAGTGGTAACAAATAAAAGAAAAAAAAAGAAGGGACGACAAAAGGGTATAGGAAAAGTATATGTTTACACTACTGAAGTTGCTATCAAACCAAATATGATTGCTATATATTTAGGATGTTAACTTTTAACCCCATAGTAACCACAAGTAAAAGAGAAGAAAAATATATTCAGACAGAAATGAGAAGGTAATAAAGATGGTACAATGCAAAAAGGAAAATAAATATAAAGGTAGGCATTAATGGAAGTGTAAGATTTACAAAAGTTACATAGAATTACAAGATTTACAAAGATTAAATAGAAAAATGGCAGAAGACTGTCCTGTATTATCAGAATGACTTTAAATGTAAATGGATTAAACTCCCCAGTCAAAAGGCTGAGCTTTGCAGAATGGATTAAAAAAAAAAACAACATGATATAACTATATGCTGTCTGCAAAATTTTTACCTTAAAGTCAAAGATACGAACAGGTTGAAGTTGAAAAGGTGGAAAAAATATATACCATGCAAATGGTAAACAAAAGAGAGCTGGGGTAGCTATACTAATATTGGACAACATAGACTTTAAGTGAAAACAGTTACAAGGGACAAAGATGGTCATAATATATTGACAAAGGCAAAAAGTCAACAGGAAGATGTAACTATTATAAATGTACATGCACCTAAGAGCAGAACCCCAAAATATATGAAGCAAATACTAACAGATTTGAAGGAAGAAACTGAAGGTTGTACATTAGTAGGAGATTTTAACACATCACTCTCAATAACAGACAAAACATCCAGTAAGAAGTTCAATAAGGAAGTACAGGACTCAAATAATACACTAAACTAACTAGACCTAATAATACACTAAACTAACTAGACATATATAGAACACTGCATCCAGTGAAAACAGAACACACATTCTTCTTAAGTACATATGGATCATTGTCTAGGATAAAGCACAAAACAAGTCTCAACAAATTAAAAAATGTTGAAATCATGCAATATATACTCTCTGACCATAATGGAATGAAGCTAGAAATCAATAACAGAGGGAGAAATGGAAAATTCCCAAATATGTGGAAATTAACATACTATTAAACAATCAGTGGATTAAGGAGAAAATCTGAAGTGAAACTAGGATATATCTAGCAGTAAATGAAAATGAAAATACAACATATGAAAACTCATGGGATGCATGAAGACAGTGGTGAGGGGGAAATTTATAGCTCTAAATGCTTACATTGAAAAAGAAGAAACATGTCAAATCCAAGTCCCAACCTCAAAACTGGAAGAAAAAGGAAAAGAAGAGCCAGCTAATCCCAAAGGAAGGAGAAGGAAGGAAAAATAAATATTAGAGCATATATAAATGAAATAGAAGACACACACACACACACACACACACACACACACACACACACAAATAGAGAGAATCAAGAAACCAAAAGTTGGTTCTTTGAAAAGATCAACAAAATTAACAGAGCTATTAGACTAACAAAGAAAAAGAGAAAGAGGATTCAAATAACTAAAATCAGACATTAAAAGAAGGACATTACTATCAACCCTGCTGAAATAAAAAGGACAATAAGAGGATACTATGAATGACTATATGCCAATAAACTAGATAACCTTGATGAAATGGGAAAATTCCTAGAAACTCACTAAATGCCTACATTGACTCAAGAAGAAATAGAAGATCTCAATAAAAAAAAAATGACTAGTGAAGAGACTGAATCAGTCATCAAAAACCTCCCAAGAAGGAAAAGTCCAGGACCAGAAGGATTCAAAGGGGACTTCTATCAGACATTCCAATAAGACTTAACCCCAATTCTCACAAACTCTTCCTAAAAATTGAAGAGGAAGGAACACTCCCTAAATCATTCTATGAGGCAAACATCACCCCCATATCAAAGCTGGATAAAGATATCACAAGTAAACAAAACTACAGACCAACATCTCTTATGAATATAGATACAAATATCCCCAACAAAATACTAGGAATCTGAATCCAAAACCAAGAGGTATACATGATCAAATGTGAGTTATCCCTGGTATGCAATGTTGGTTAAACATAAGCAAATCAATTAATGTAATGCACCACATTAACAAAATGCAGGGAAAAAAACCCCTCATGATTATCTCAATTGATGCGGAAAAGGCATTTGACAAAATACATTACCCTTTCTTAATAAAAATACTTAGACTACTAGGAATAGAAGGAACTTTCCTCGGCGTAAAAAAAGCCCACAGCTAACAACCTACTTAATGGTGAAAGACTGAAAACTTTCCCAGAAATCAGGAACAAGACAAGGATGACGCCGTCAACACTGTTAGTCAACACTGTATTGGAAGTTCTTGCCAGAGCAATTACGCAAGAAAAAGAAATAAAAGGCATCCAAATTGGAAAGGAAAAATAAAAAATTCCCTATTTCCAGATGATATGATCCTATCTACAGAATATCCTGAAAAATCCACAACAAAGCCCCCAGAGCTAATAAATGAATTCAGCATAATGATGGATTACAAGATCAACACTCCTAAATCAGTAATTTTTCTATATACAAGAAATGAACAATATGAACAAGAAATCAAGAAAAAAATTCCTTTCACAACAACATATGGGGTAGGATGTGGGAAATCTGTATTTTATGTACAATAGCTCAGAAAACCCACAACTTCTCTAATAAAGAAAATAATAATAATAAATGTCCATCTTTACTTCAGTGATTTGAGATGCCACCTTTGTCAGATATTTAATGATGTACAGAAATTCTTACTTTAGTGGCTCAGTCTTTTTAAATATAATCTTAAAATGCTTTCAGATTTTAACGTGGTTATTGTTCTTTTTTTCCTTTAGTTTGAGGAGCTCCAAAGCAGCTTTTAGGGAGAAAAGAGGTCAGTGGGGCCCTGGTTAAGTTTAAACTGTCAAGACATTAATTGCTGAAGAGTGGAGCTGTAAAGAGTCATCCTGGGAACTGTGCCAACATACTTTTGGTGTTACTTTTATCTCTATGAAAGCAATACATGCACGTAGTTTTAAATGTCAAAAAATACCATAGAGTGAACAAGACATATGAGACCTTGGTCTTATCCCTCACCAGCCTTGACCCCCAACCAGAGTTTAAGCCTCAAGAGGGGAGACTAGAAATGATAAATGAGTTCAGTTAGTTTGCAGGATTCAAGACCAATATATAAAAATTAAGTGTATTTTTATACACTTGAAATGAACAATCTGGAAACAAAATTCAGATTTCCATTTAGAACAACATCAAAAATAATAAAATACTAAGGAATAAATTTAACAAAGCAAGTAAAAAACTTATACTCTGAAAACAAAAAAACATTGTTGGAAGAGACTAAAGAAGCCCTAAACAAATAGAAAAATATCCCGTATTCATGCATTGGGAGACAATATTACTAGGATGACAATATTCCCTATATTGATCTACAGATTCAATGCAACCCTGTTTTTGTTTCTTAGGCTGCCCATGAAATGGTTTGGCTTCAACGTGGGAATTTATTCACTCACGGTTTTGAGGCTGGGGAAATGTCCCAATCAAGGCAACGTCAAGGAAATCATCCAGTTGATGCTTTCTTCCTGAAGACCAGCTGCAGGCGGGCCTTGGCTCCTCTGTCACAGGGCAAGGCATATGGTGGCATCTGCTGGTCTCTCTCTCCTTTTCCCATTTTCATTGATTCCAGCTTCTTGCTTCAATGGCTATCTGCTTTTCTTGCTGTATTCATTATTTTTATAAAGGACTCCAGTCATAGGATTAAGACCCATACTGAATGAGGTGGGTTACACCTTAACTGAATTTGCCTCATCAAAAGGTCTTACTTAAAATGGATTCACATCCACAGGAATACAGTAAATTTAAGAATGTGTTTTCCTGGGGTACATAAGCTTCAAACCACCACACTCCATCTTGGACCTGAAAAAGACATGTTCTGTCTATATACAAAATACATTCATTCCATCACAACACCCCAAAAGCCTTAAGTCATTTCAGAAGCAATGCTTAGTACAAAGTCTCATCAAAACTGGTAATGGGTGTGGTCTGTCCTGGGGCACAATTCTCCTCTATGGACCTGTGAAACCCTAGAGAAAGGGCTACTTACTTTCCATATACAATGGCAGGACAGGCATAGGAGAAACATAGGAGAAGGAAAATGGATCACAGGTCCCAAACAATCCTGAAACCCAGCAGAGCATAAGCCATTAGATTTCAAGGTCTGAGAGTCATCTAAGGAACTATGTTTTGTCCTCTGGGCCTGATGAAGTGGTAGCTCCACCCTGTCCAAGTGCTTGTGCAGCTGCCATAGTTTCCCCGAATGCTGGGGTAAAGGCTCCACTTTTCCCCAAGTATTGACGTGGCAGCCTGATTCTCTACAATCCCCGGGGCATAGTCTCCAGCCTCTCAGAACATTGGGGCGGCAGTACTGTTTGCCAATCAAATGAGTAGAAAATGGCATTGTAGTCTTGATTTGTCATCCGATTAGTGATAAAATTGAATATCTCTTTATATTTATTGAATTTGGTGTTACCGGAGCTCTGCTGACACCAGAGCTGAGCTCCGCTCCAGGCTCCAGGTCTCATAGGGAGAAAGAATTCAAGGACAAGAAAGCAAGTAGTAGCAACCAGTGAGATTTATTAAAGAGGAAGTATGGGCTAGAAAAATTAAGTGCGGGCGTGCTCAAGAGGGAGGCACACCCCCTGGAGGGTAGGTTCTGTTAGCTCTGTAGGAGCTGTTGGTCACCAGTAATTTTCTGTTTTTGCCTTGTGATTGTCAGGTGCCTATATTTCGAAACAATGTCTTTGTTTTAAAAGAGTTATATGTTTGCAATCTTCCTGTTATGTACATTTTCTTTTACGTACTTATTGTTTTTCCAGTTGGTCTGCTTGGGAAATGAACTTTGCAAGCTTCATGGCCTTGGGCTTGTGGTGAAGTCATGTTTTAATTGCTTCTGGGGTGTTAGCAGGGAAACTTTTAAGTCCTTCAGGGCTGGATGGAGGACTGGTGGCCATGACTTGATTACCCTATTCTATCCTGCCTCATTAGTATTTCTTCACTGGTGCAATACCTGTTCATGAACTTTTGGCCATTTTTTTCCCACTGGGAAATTGGCCTGCTCTTATTGACTTATAGAAGTTCTTTTCATAGTCTCCTATGTTTATAGCTTGAACTTTCATTTTCTTAAAATGTTTTTGCATTGTGTAAATGTAGCTGTTGTAACAAACAGAAACCAGATCAAAATCAAAAGTAAACTTAGCACTTGAAACCAGGAGTGACATAACTACAGTTTGAATACTCAGAGTAATTTATTTGCTTACTTAATCCTAAGTAACCAATATGGGCAATGTACAATACCCAAGTCTGGGCACACAATGTGTTCAAAGCTGGAGGATATCAGGGTCTTTAAAGTCCCTCAGCCCAATAGCTACTAGATTACTGTACTGGTGAATACTCTGGAGACAGGTCCGATGCAGCATTAGTGGAGGATTTAAAGCTGATGGTGGGAGGCATCGTACTGAGCAGTGTGTTGGTGAAAACTGCAGTAAATCTTGCGGCATGGGCATTGAAGTCTGGAATTAGAGACTAAGTGTCAAACCGCCTCAACCTAATGCTTGCTGAAGCAGCACCCACATTAAGTTTTTCTGAGAAGTGCCAAATGGCTGGCATTAAACCAAACCATATACTTTCTGTGCACAAAAATATGGTTATCTCTTATTACAAAAACATATTTTTCTCAATTTGTTTGCATTCTATTTGTAGTCAACACATTTATAATATTTGAGGGTTTTCCAGTTCGTTTACATTCTAATTGTAGTCAACATGCTTATAAGTTTTTGAGATCCAAATTTATTAATATCATTTCAATACACAACATTTTGATGAATGGATGTTCTTAATTTTAATATGGACAGAATTTTCACATTTTTTTTAGCATTAGTGCATGATTAGGAACTCCTTCCCTAGCCTCAAGCCAAAAAAAATATTAATCAATACTTTCTATAAAAAAGTTTTAATCTTAGTGTTGACAATTAAGTTGAGCTAGGGATTCAATTCCACTTTTTCCCCAATATGGGTAATTTTTTTCTCCTGCTCAATTTATTGAATAGTCTCTTTTTTCTCTATTCATCTACCATGTTATTTTCATATATCAAAATTCTATACACACACACCCCCATATATACACACATACACATGCACATATGTTTATATCTGACTGAGCCAACATCACATTGTTTTAATTAATATAGCTGTTTAATAAATCTTGATATCTAGTCAAGCAAATTTCCCCTCTTTATTCTTCTTGAACACCTGATTATTAGTAAGAATGAAATTTGACTGTTGGGGGCAAGTGATTGGATATGTAGACAGGCGTCAACTGGTTGAAAATGTTCAGCTCACATATGGGTATCAGTCATTATGTTTTATTGAAGGTACAGAGAGTATTTGTTAATCCAGCGAGTTGGCTAAGAAGAGGTCATTGAAGGAAGTTTCTAATGTACCTACCTCTATTATAACATGTATCACATTATATCTTAATAATTTATTTACATGTTTTTCTTCTTTACTAGGTAGAGTTTCGTGAAAGCCAATAATGTATTTTAATTTTTTCTGTACTTCCAGAGGCATGGAACATACCTGGCAGATAATAGATGCTTAACTCATGTTTGTTGAGTAAATACTGAGAGACTGAATATACAAATGGACAATGCCCAGGAAATTCTTGGCCACTAACAGCAGCAGTTGGATTAGTAAACTCTGACCCACTACCTGTAGCAATCAGTCCAAGGAGCTGGCGAGTATCTACAACAACCAATCCAGGAAGCTAAAACACAATCTCTGTAGCAATTGATCCAAAACAGCTGGGACTGGATCAACAAATGACAGCTTCCCTAAATTTTGTTCCTGCTTTCGTCTTTGGAACGACCAGAGAAAACCTAATATGCTCCCCTAACCAATCACTTAGGATGTCCCTCTTCTAGTCAATCTACCTCCAGCTTCCCTATGCCTACAGCCTCCCATCAGGCCATAGCTGAAGTCTTCCTTTCTTTCCACTGCTTCCTCCTCCTCTGCCTATCTTTGAGTCTCTGTCAAACACAAGTGATGGTGGCTGACACTCTTGCTCTGAATAAATAGTCATTGCTTATTTTCATTTGGTTATTCATCATTTATTTCCACAATACATAGGGAATATTGATGACTTAGATCTACTGAAAAGAGTTCTTGGAAAATCACTGCGAATTTGAGGGAACGAGGCAAGACAGGAAAGAAGACACATCTTTGATGAAGTCATGAGTATAATGTAAATCACTATGTTTCGGGGCAATTGACTGGTGGCAAGTTTGAAAGACAATAAATGTTTTGTTCCCTAGCAAGTTCCTTTCTATATCTTCTAGAATAGAACATTTTAATGTATGAAACAAAGTTATTATTACATGTATTCTGTGCTCTTCAAACACTTGAGCCTCTTACTTTAATATTAAAAGAAGTCAGCTTTTTCATAGCAATTTACAGTACAATTAACATATTTTTCATGTAATTACCATTTTCTAAAAAATAAATTTTAACATAGCTTAAATAAAAATATGTGAGCAAATTTCTTTAATTTCCTTTGAAATACTTTTCTTTCTATTTATATCAGAAAGCTCTCCAAGATTCATTAAAGCCAGCACCTGTTTTTATTTCCCAGCTTGGTTTTGAAGGGAGAGGTTCTATTTGGGCTACATAGAAGACAAAGAAATAAATATATATTATATATAAACAGTATCTGTGTTAGAAACACAGTAAAAACTGGTTGATTTTCAATCTGTTCCCAAGTGAGGTCAAAGAGAAAAGAGAAAGAAGCTAGAAAAAAGAGAGGAAATGTGTGATCAGGTTGAGGTATGGGGATGGGGAAACGGAGGGATGATGTGAAGAAAACCTTTCTTATCTTATAGGGGAGCTAGGAACTTTGGTCCCTTAGTCTCTTTTCACAATCAGTTATGTTTTGGAGATGACTAGTCCTTTGGAGCTACTGTGGGTCCCAGTCTTCCTGACAGTTTCTTTCTTGGGGCCCTCCCAGTATACTCCTTTCCTATTTTCAATGACATTAAAGCAAGTTACATGTCTATAATTGTTTCTTAGCCTGAAAAGAAGATGTTTGGACTAAGATTATTTCTAGATCTCAATTTCTACTCTTCTGCAAACCAGTGATTACAGGTCACTTTAAATTGCTTCAGCCTCAACTTTTCAATTTTACAAACTATACTTGAACTTTGCACTGTCTGAAATGAATGCCTTACATGCATGTTCTCCTTTAATCTTCACAATAATCCCAGGAAGGGTGGGATTACTGAAGCTGCTGATTTAGAGGGGCCTGGTAACTGTTCAAGATTAAACAACAGCACGTGGTGAATGTGGGATTCAACCCAAGCCACTCTGACTACAGAGCCTGGGTACATACTCTTAAGACTTGTGCAGCACTCAACTCCAATCAACTTTTATCCATTGTCTTCTCTTTTTAGAGCAAACTCTACAAGCATACATTCTTGTAAAACAGAATCAAATTTTACATAAATATTTAAAGGAAAACATGGAGATCTCCCTCTCACTTGCCCTTCAGAAGGAGATAAGCCTGTTGTATATTCTTCCAAGCCTGTTGTAGGGAAAAAATTTGTGTTTCAATGGAAAACTACCCATCTCTTTCTGGTTTTCTGATTCTGAGTCTAAGAGAGCTATTTTACAACTCTTTAAGTTGTAGATAACTGATCTGGAGACAAAACAATTGTCTATAGACATGCAAACTATACTGATCAAGTGGACAACCTATCTGCCCCACCTAAGCCACTGGTGCTTTCATTTGCATATTAATTTCAACATTCCTTTACTCCATGTAAATTTGTTCTTTAACTTCTTTGTACAGGTTATAACATCCGCCTAGTTTTCTCATTTAATTAATACATTAAATAAAACCTTTAGCATTTAACATCATACATTTATACTTATGTATACATATATCTATACATAGGTGTTCTGGTTTGCTAATGCTGCCGTTATGCAAAATAGCAGAAATGGATTGGCTTTTATAAAGGGGGTTTATTTGGTTACAAACATACAGTCTGAAGGCCATGAAAATGTCCAAATTTAGGCATCAGCACAAGTATACCTTCAAGGAAGGAAGGCTAATGGAGTCTGGAAAACCTCTGTTAGCTGGGAAGCCAGCTCCCCTCTCAGCATCTGTGCATTCTTCAAATTGTTGCTCTTGGGGCATTTTGTTCTCTCTTAGCTTCTTGGGAGCAAACTCTGGGCTAGCATCTCCAAAATGTCAGCAACAGTCTGCTTTCAGCTGCTCTGAGGTCTTTCTGTTTGTGAACTCTTTTATGGGACTCCAGTGATTAAATCCAGACCCACTCTGAATGGGTGAGGTCCACATCTCCATGGAAATAATTTAATCAAATGTTTCACCCACAGGTGATTGAGTCACATCTCCAGGGAAATACTCAAAGGATTCCAACCTAATCAATACTAATACATCTGCCCCCACAAGAAAGCATTAAAGAATATGGTTTTTGGCAGGACATAATCAATCCAAACTAGCACAATAGGAATGATTCAGACATCATGGATCTTTTATATCACTGCCCATTAGTCCTTTCCAGCCAGCAGACCGGCTTGATTATTTATAATTTTGTTCTCTTTGCTTTTGTGTTACTTTTAGGCAGCTGTGTCCTGGGAACCTTAGTGCTTTAGATGAACACACACACACACACACACACACACACACAAACACACACAGAGCCAAGAACACAGTCAGATGGGACCCTGGCACATCAATTTGGCCATTTGTTCAGTAAACGGTAGCAGTGATAAATCCTAGTTGTGATCCAGAATTCAGACTTCTCAGATTATTGTCTCTGGTCCCATTTTTCAGCTTCTTCTTCACATAAGATTATTGATCCTCTCCAAAACACAGAGCTTGCTATATTCATCATCCCCTCACAGCCCAGTTTCCTAGACCTGTGTGTGGAGGTCTGTGGGGTAGCATGGTCTTTTGGAGAGAGTGCTTTCTATAGTCATAGGTCTTTGCAGTATATCTCATATCACTGCGCATACACTGATGATATCAATATAAAAGCAGTGTGTTCTTTGCCTGATGAGCTCAAATACCCAATTCCTGTGACAAAGGGCTTCAAAGACAGAGTTTACTGCTAAGCTTGAAGCAGATCAGATGGCCCATTTGCCTAAAAATCTGTCTCCTTGAACAGCAGTAACTCTGATAGTTTTATAGTATGAAAAGATGGGCAGGTTTTAGGATAATAAGTGCAATGGCTCAGGATGACGAAGTTGATATGATCTAATTATTGAGCATGCGCAGGTTGATTATAAGCTTAATCACAGAGCGTATATAAGAAAATGGCATCCTTAATATGATGAAGGGCTTGATTTTGTGTATCATAATGAAGGATAGGTCATTTACAGATTAAAATTTAAGCTACTACACATGTCAGGCAGGCCAATTTCGGTTAGATTCAGCATTATCTAGCAGAGAGTTTAGGAATTGAGGTGGGTTAGTTCTGAGCTGACTCAAGTTTTTTCATTAATAAACATTAAGGGCTGTCTTTTGTGCTCCTAAGACTCTAAAGTTGAAAAATAAGATTAGGGGGTACAAATGGGGTCAGTCACAAGGTTTTTACAGTCACAAGATAAAGGTTATATAGTTATACAATTATTATCAAGATTGAGGCAGCTGGGTTACAGTTCAGTAATTTCAGGTATTTCCTTTTGGCTATTCTAATATACTAGAAAGTAAGAAAAGCATCTATATAATAATTCAGTAATCATAATTATTTGTTAATTCTTACTTTCTCAGTTACACTGGGTTGCATTTTCTGCCAGAGAACAACAGCAACAACAAAAATGTTTTACCAAGAGCCCTCAGACCCAGAATGGCCACTTTGCTGTTTCTACGTCTATATATTTACCCTCATGTACTGCTGGTGTGGGGACTGATGGGGGCCAAGAGGAACAAGAAAAGCCACCTGAGGAGATAGACAAGAATGAATTTTAAAATATATCTCAAAGAGGAAAGCAGAAGAGGTGGAAGAATAAGAACCAGGGCTCTGAGTATCAGAGAAGGCAGTGAGAGACGATCTGCCAAGTAGGGAGTGATCAGTAGTGTCAAATAACACAAGATGACAAAGCAAATAAGAAATGAGAAAAGCCATTGGATTTGTTAAATAGAATTTCATTGTGGTGTTCAACTGATGAAAGTCAGTAGGGTAGTGCATATGAAAGCTCAGACTACAAGGATTGTGGGGCAAGTGGATGGAGAGAAGGAAAATGTGTTTTATACAACTCTTGAGATATTTAACAAAGAAAAAAAGAGACAGAATAGTGGTTGAAGGGTAGCCCCCTCCCCCAAATAAATTCTTCAAGTAAATGCTCATTGCTCTTCATTTACCTGTATTATAGAACTTAAGTTTCAGTTATTGGTATAGTGACTCTCTTCTTAAAACCATGGCTCCCTAGGATCCAGGCTGAATTAAGAAACAGTTTGAGTCTCATAATCTTTTTTTTTTTTTTTTTTTTTTGTTAATTTCTTTTTTTTTTTTTATTAAATTCAGTTTTATTGAAATACATTCACACACCATACAATCATCCATGATATATAATCCACTGTCCACAGTATGATAACATGGTTATGTGTTCATCACCACAATCTGTCTCTGAACATTTTCCTTACATCAGAAAGAACCAGAACAAGAATAAAAAATAAAAGTGAAAAAAAACACTCAAATCATCCCCCCATCCCACCCCATTTGTCCTTTAGTTTTTATCCCCATTCCTCCACTCATCCATACACTAGATAAAGGGGGTGTGATCCACAAGGTCTTCACAATCACACTGTCACCCCTTGTAATCTACATTATTATATAATTGTCTTCAGGAGTCCAGACTGCTGGGTTGGAGTTTGGTAGTTTCAGGTATTTACTTCTAGCTATTCCAATACATTAAAGCCTAAGAGGTGTTATCTATATAGTGCATAAGAATGTCCACCAGAGTGACCTCTCGACTCCATTTGGAATCTCTCAGCCACTGAAACTATTTCGTCTCATTTTGCATCCCCCTTTTGGTCAAGAAGATACTCTCGGTCCTACGATGCTGGGTCCACATTCATCCCCGGGAGTCATACTCTGCGTTGCCAGGGAGATTTACACCCCTGGGAGTCGGGTCCCACGTAGGCGGGAGGGCAGCGAGTTCACCTGTCGAGATGGCTCAGTTAGAGAGAGAGAGGGCCACATCTGAGCAACAAAGAGGTACTCAGGGGGAGACTCTTAGGCACCATTATATACAAGTTTAGTGAGTCTCATAATCTTAAAAAAAAAAAAAATTAATGTTGCCAAAAGAAAAAGGTTCATTACATATAAATCAAGACATGAAAGAATTTATTGATACAGAGACTGTTAGTGAGCAGGGAGATCTCAAACCAAAACTGGAGTGACAGTCTCCATAGCCATCTGGCCACAGCTGCTTATAAAGTCATTTAGGAGGTTCCCAAGTTGGGGGTTACAATGATTGTTTGAAGTCAAAGTTTCTTATTCCATAAGAAGTTCTTAAAAAATAGGGTGCAGATATACATTGGTTAGTATGGTATATTTGTCCATTTCTGATAGGGTATCTCTACTGGAATGAAACTGTCTTATCACCAAGTATTGCTTTATCTGCAGGTCTGTATGGTATGTTACATTTTCTCAGAATTACCCTGAGGTCAATTGTTTTGGTCTTCTGGAAAGTTTCTGTCATTCCTTAGAGAGGGGTCACTGTTGACAAGGCCCAATGCAGGTGACCATTTTATTTTACTTAACACGGTACTAAGATCAGGGAAATAGGAATACAATATCTCAGTTCAAATTTAGGTAATTCTCTGTTATGTGGGGAATTGCCTTGTAATTGCCAAGTGTACCACCAGACAAGTTATCTCAGAGGACATGGTACAAATGCTCACAGAAAAATCAAGATACACAAATCATATGGCTTAATAAATAAATTGTAAACAACAAGAAGCGAAGGGAAAGAGATGGGGTAAGTTGACCACAACTGAATTCTGGGTTACACGATGTTCTTACGTTCTGTCTGTCTGTCTCTTTTTGCTGCCGCATCTTTCCAGCTAATAGTGTGGTTTCAAGGAGCAGAGTTACTTGAGGACTGAGTGAAGTGTTCAATCAAATGAAAGAAACCTGTGGCAAATGATACACACTTTCCATTTTGGAAATACCCAGGAATATGTACACCTGGCCCACCTGGCCACAGCTAAGTATTGCCAATTAGCTTGCTGAACAATCATGTTTTATATCTGTGTTTGGGTGGCCCATCTATGACCTCATGGAAATTGAGCACTTCAATGTCTCATGTGTATTTAGTGCATCATAAATTTTTTTTTCACTTCATGTACCTTATGCATATCCAGTGTTTATGAATACTACGGTATTAGGAACATTTGGTGCCTTTTGGTCCTTCTATCACTGTCTATTTAAGTTCAGGATATGCCCAACATGTCTCAGAGCCTACTAACTTATCTATTGTTAACACTCTTACGGATTCTGTTTTTCACAAATAACTTGCTTTTAAATATAATTCAATTTATCTTCATTTGTTTATTTCTCAAGTTTTCTGTAGCATAATTGAATTTTCTTAAATAAAATAGTAAATACCTACTACAATTTCAAAAAGATTTTTTAGGTGGATCTTTGCCCATTATTTTCTGATCTCTCCCAATTCTGCTGCAGCCTGTTTCCATCACCACAATACCCTATACGATATAATAAACAACTTGATTCATTGAGAAGAACCAAGAAGTCAGGTGTCTGGTTTTGTGTTTTGGTGAGTCTTGGCTTCTTTATGATGTATCTTGAATGGCTGGTAAGGCAGTGGCAGGATGGCAGTGGAGGGGATCGGGGAAGTCGTTGTTTACCAACTGTTATGGAAGCATGTAACTAATTTAATAACTAGTAGAGTAGTACTAGAGAAAAAACTCACATTTCACTCCCAGGGCTGGAGTCTGCCTATTTGAGATCAGGGAACTGATCACAGTGGTGGTCTGTTAGCTGGTAAGAAACAGGTAAGAGATAGATTTTGAGAAAGCAATTGTCTTAGTTTTTCAGGGGTGCTATGACAAACACTACATCCTGGTTGGCTTTAGAGAGGGAAATTTATTATCTCATGGTTTGGGAGGCTAGAAGTCTAAAATCAAGGTCTCAACAAGCCACACTTTCTACCAGAGTCCATAGCATTCTGGTGCTGGTGTGTGGCAATCCTTGGGGTACCTTGGCTTGTATATTTGCCTCCATCAAATGGAGAGCCACTTCCTTCTCTGGGTTCTTCTGATTTCTGGTTTCTACCTCCATGTCCAATTTCCTTTGTTTATAAGGACTCTAGTAATAGGGATTAAGGCCCACCCTGAATCAATGTGGACTCATTTAAAAGGGATTAAGTATTGACCATATCTTTTGTGGGGTACATGATTCAATCCCCAGCAACAATGTACAGAAAAATGTGGAATATGATGCAGTACAAGATCAATCCACAGAAATCAGTGTGGTTTCTATACACTAGTAATGAATAATCCAAACAGAAAATTAAGAAAAAAAATCTATTTACAATAACAACTAAAAGAATCAAGTAACTAGAAGAAAATTTAACCAAGGATGTAAAGGATGTATACATGGAAATCAACAAAACATTGCTGAAAGAAATCAAAGAAGAGCTACATAGATGGAAGGACTTTCCTTTTTTATGGATTGGAAAACTAAATATTGTTAAGACATCAATTCTACCCAAAGCGATATATAGATTCATCACAATTCCAATAAAAATTCCCACAGACTTCTTCACTGAAAAGGAAAAAAACAATAATCAAATTCACATGGAAGGATAAGCGGTCCCAAATTGACAAAACCATCTTGAAAAAGAAAAACAAAGTTGCAGGACTCACACTTCTGGATTTTAAAATTTATTACAAAGCTACAGTAATCAAAACAGTATTGTACAGGCACAGAACACACAAACGGAATAGAACTGAGAGTTCAGAAATAAATCTTCACACCTTTGGCCAACTGATCCTTAACAAAGGTGCCAGTCCTCCCAGTGAGGAAAGAACAATCTCTCCAACAAATGGATCTGGGAAAACTGGTTAGCCATATGCAAAAAATTGAAGGTGGACCTCTACCTCAAACCATACATAAAAATCAACTCAAAATGGATCAAAGACCTAAATATACAATAACTAAACCTATAATACTAGAAGAAAACATAGGGAAACATCTTCAAGACCTTGTGTAAGGCAGTGGTTTCTCAGACTTACACCAAAAGCATTAGCAATAAAAGAAAAAAGATAAATGGGACCTCATCAAAATTAAAAACTTTTGTGCTTTTTGTGTTGAAGTCAAAGAACTCTATCAAGAAAGCAAAAAGAAAACCTATGGAATGAGAGAAAATATTTGGAAACCATATCTCTGATATGAGTTTAACATACAGAATTTATAAAGAACATCTACGACTCAAAAACAAAAAGATACCCAACCCGATTAAAAAATAGGAAAAAGACTTGAATAGACATTTCTCCAAAGAAGATAATCAAATGGCCAAAAAGCACATGAAAAGATGCTCAAAGTCGTTAACCATTAGGGAAATGCAAATCAAAACCACGGTGGGATTCCATCTCACACTCACTAGAATGACTAGTATTTTAAGAAAACAGAAAATAGCAAGTGCTGGAGAGAATGTGGAGAAATAGGAACCCTCATTCATTGCTGGTGGGAATGTAATACAGTGTAGCCATTGTGGAAAACAGGATGGTGATTCCTCAGAAAGTATAGAATTACCATATGGCCTGGAAATCCGGTTCTAAATGTATAATCAAGAGAATTGAAAGCATTTGAAAACAAACATTTGCACACTAATGTTCATAGCGACATTACTCACAATTGCCAAAAGATGGAATCAACCCATGTCCATTAACCAATGAATGGATAAACAAAATATGGCATACCTATGATGGAATATTATTCAGCTGTAAAAAAGAAATGAAGTCATGATGCATGCAACAACCTGGATGAACCTTGAGGACATTATGTTGAGTGAAATAAGCCAGGCAAAAAGGACAAATATCATATGTTCTCACTGATATGAACTAATATAGTAAGTAAACTCACCAAGTTAAAATTTAGAATATAGGTTACCAGGGGATAGGTTGAGGTAGAGAATGGGAACTGATGCCTAATTCATACAGAATTTCCACTTAGGTTGATTGTAAAGGTTTGGAAATGGATGGTGGTGATGGTAGCACTTTATTGTGATTAACAGTGCTGAATTATGTTTTAGAATGTGGTTGAAAGAGACGTTTGGGGTCATGTATGTTACTAGAATGAAAGTTAGAAGATCACATTGCTGGACAAAATGGGGTATGCTGCCCGATGCACACAATTACCTGTCTTGTGACACTGGGGTTTCAAAGAGAGAAAGAGCTTTATTACAAAGTGCAATGTAAGGAGAACAGGGGGCTTGTGGGCCTCAGGTCTATCTCCCTGAACTGCAGGTTTCTAAGAGTTTTATAGCATCTTGGCAAAGTCAGGCTTATGATAACAAGTATAGCGGCTGGCGATGATGAGATAAGAGGTGGCGTCCTGGTTGAGCATGCGCAGATTGATTACTTACTTAGACATAGGACACATGTAAGAAAAGGGCAGCCTTAACATGAAGATGGGCATGATTTTTAGTATTACAATGAAGTATAGGTTACTATAGGGTAAAGTTTCATGCTACTGCTCATGGCAGGTGGGCTAATTCTAGTTGGAACTGGCTTAATCCAGAACAATAAAGTAGGAATTGGGGTGGGTTGACTCAGGTTTCTTCATTAATAAATATTAGAGGGCTGGTAGCTGAATCATAAGACTTATAAGCTATAAAATAGGATAAGAGGGTAAATACAGGGTTACCAGATTATTACGAGGCTATTTACTTACAGTTACAAAGCAAACGTCAAGGCATCTGGGTTACAGTTCAGTGAGTTACAATAGTTACAAGTATTTGCTTTGGGCACATTACAATAGATGGTAAGGCTAATAAGCAGCTGGGTCTTAGTTCAGTAAGTTAGAATTATATTTGTTAACTCTTGATTAGACAATAAAACATGAGCTTGTATAACACAGTGAACCCTGTTGTAGACAATGGGCTGGGGGTTAATAGTACAAGTATAACAATGTTCTTTTATGAATTATAACAAATGTACTACCCTCATACAAGGTGTTAAAAATGGGGTGGCATATGGGAAAAATACACCTAATATAAACTATGGCCAATCATTAATAGTACTATTTTAATAGTTTTTCGTCTGTTGTAACAAAGATACCACACTAATGCAGAGTGTCAACAATGGGGGATATATGGGAACATTGTATTTTTTACATGACTTTCCTGTAAACCTACAATTTCTCTAATTTAAAAAATAATAATTTTTAAAAACTTTATGCTAAATGAAAGAAACCAGAAAAAGTACTATATATGGTATGTTTCCATTTATATAAAATATAAATATAAATAAATCTATAGAGACAGAAATAGATTAGTGGCTATGTAGGGATGGGAAAGGATAGAGGGATTAAAAGGTGACTGCTAAGGGGTATGGGGTTTTTCTTTTTTTAGTAATGAAAATGTTCTAAAACTGACTGTGGTAATGAATGCATAACTCTGTGAATATACTAAAAGCCATTGATTGTACACTTTGGTTGGATTGTATGGTATGTGAATATATCTCAATAAAACTGCTATTTTTAAAAAAAGAACACAATAAAAATATGATTAAAAAAAGAAAGAACAGAATATATACCAATTCCCATTAGAAGCATTCTGTGCTGTATAGAATTATTAAAAATGTTTTAAATGGCAAATGTATTCTAGGAACCACAAGATAAACATAAATTGATGAGTAGTCATTCTTTATTTGTTGAAGTAGAAGCATATAGTTTTCGTTTGTTTGTTTTTGTGTGAGAACAGCATAAATTTAATGTATTCATAGACAATATATGTATCAAGAGCAGATTTGTATGCAAATAATGTAAAACCCTTCTCAAAATAGCTCAATACGAAAGAATTTGTTATCTCCTATTGCATAAAGTCCAGAAATAAAGCCACTTTGGTCTTTCTTTCAGGAGCTCCATTATGTCCTCAAAAATCCAGGTATTTTCCATCTTTCTAGCTCACATAATGGTCTCAAAGGGGCTTCTGCTGCTCCAGGGATCACAGGCTTACTCACCAACATGAAGATCCTTACGGAAGGTCTGTCCCTTTATATGCCCCTTTAAGACCTATGAGCTGTGTAGTTTGCTCAAGTTGTGGAGACGCAATGGGTTGGCTTTACGGTGAGAATTTATTAATATATAAGCTTAGAGTTCTGAGGCCATGAAAATGAATCAAGGTATCATCAAGAGGATACATGGACTCAAAGACGGGCTGTTGTCATTCATCAGCTCTTCTGTCACATGGTAAGGCACATGAGAGGTCTACTGCTCTCTCTTGTATCCCAGGTTGGTTGTTTTCAGCTTCTGGCTCCTCTGTCTGTGGCTTTCTTTCTCAGCTTCTTTTCGCTTTATTTCATCCACTCGTAACAGACTCCAATAAGAGGATTCAGACCGGCTGGAGCCTGCCTCACCGGAAATAACCTAATCAAATATCCCACCCACAATAGGTGTATACCCACAGGAATGGATTAGCTTTAAGAATGTGATCTTCTCAGGTATATATACAGTTTCAAAGCATCACACTCCACCCTCTGGATCTCATAAAGACATGTTCTTTCCATATGCAAAATACATTGATTCCATCACAATATCTCAAAAGCCTTTAAACATTTCAGTGACAAAGTTAAGTACAAAGTTTCATCAGAATCAGTTATAGATTTTGTCTGTCCTGGGGCAAAATTCCCCCATGGCTGTGGACCTGTGAAACTTAGAATGAGTTATCTGCTCCATTATACAAAGGAGGGACAATCATAGAGTGAACATTCACATGGCCATAGAGAGAAATCGGAAGGAAAACAGAATCATGGGTCCTGAACAAATCCGAAAACCTGCAGGTCATACTCCATTAGACTTTGAGGTCTGGGATCATCTATAAAATGACGTTTTGTCCTGGCTCGATCGGGCAGCAGCCCCACCCTTTCTACTGGCTTGCACACTGGCCATGCTGTCCCCAAACACCGGGGTGAAACTTCCAACATCTCCAAGCATTGGGGTGATGGCAGGCTTTTGGTTCCCTCCATTCAAACATCAGGGTGGCAGCCGGCCTCTAGGCCTCTCACCCTCTTCAAGCATCGGTTTGGCAGCTGGACTCTTCCCAGTCTCTGGGGCACAGGCTCAACCCCCTCAGATCAGTGGGGTGGTGACCAGACTGTCCCCGATGCCAGGGAATCTTCTCCACTCTCTGAAGACTGGGTTGACAGCACTGTTACTGAACGGTCATGTTCTCCACAATCCCCCAGGCAACTGAGAGCCCGAGGGAAGTAACACTTAGTGAACAACGGGCTAAGGGCCCGCCCTCTGCAAGCTCCAGGATGTGCTCACCCGTTTCATGTACTTGCGGGGGAGGAGAGGGGCTCTCTCTCAGTTCGCTCCAGACCTCAGCTTCCACGATTCTACCTATGAAGTCGTTTTTCCTTCAATCTGTCCCTTTTCTGTCTCTATTAGTCAAGACAGGCAGTGGTTGCGTTCATACAGATCTCAAAAAAAGCTGTCATTTTGGCATGCCATACACAGGGGTCCCAACAGTCAGACAATAGGACTGCCCACGAATCTTTCTGTATAACTGCATTTCCAGTCCTGACTTGTACTGAAATGGCTGACTGGTTCCATGTGCGCTTAAATCCTCACATGGGGCACTGTTCTCTGGGACTCACCTTCTGGACACTCAGCATGTTCCAAACCATCCATTTCTGGTTTCCTGAACCCAGGAGTTCAGATCTCAGCTTATCCTTTTCTTCTTCCATTTTAATATAAAACTTTTGAGGCTGAAAAAAAAAAATGTCCAAATAAAGGTATCATCAAGTTGATACTTTGTTCCAGAAGACTGAGCCCAGAGATCCTTGAGTCCTTTGCCACATAGCAAGGCACGTGGAAGCATCTGCTGGTCTCTCCTTTCTCTTTCAGGTTTCGTTGCCTCCAGCTTCTTGCTTCTGTGACTTTCTCTATAGTTTTTATAGTGTACACTTGTGTCTGAATGTTTTCTTTGTTCTTTGGTTGAAATTTTGCAATTTAGTTATGTAAAAATTCAACTGTCAAAGGAACTTGAGATCAAGTTGTAAATTACCTTGTTTTACAGATGAAATTTATTTTAATAAAAGTTGCAAATCACTGGCTTAATCGTAAAAAAACTTATAAAAAACAGTAACTTTTAAAACTTGGATACTTAGAGTCATCCTAATGGGTCATGTTTAAAATCATCAGCACAATTGTCATTATTTTATAAAATAGTGTTCACTCTCCAAAAGCAATGGCTTGCAATTAATTTCAGGAAAATAGTTTTCATTCTTAACAGTTACTTGGTACTTGGGATAATTCTGACAGAAATTTGTTTACCTTACTTAACACTTTCTTCCATGTAAAATCAATAGCAAGAAAGAATTTTACAGAAAAGAAAAGTGGCAAACTAAATGCTCCAGATCACAAACTATTTTTAAGACCCCTCAGGTACTTCTGGAATGCTTTTCTGTAAAAATAATTGATATCATCATCCGTCAAAAAAGCATACTGGCAGAAACAACCCATGTGTCCATTGACAGATGAATGGAAAAACAAAATCTTGTATAGACATACATTGGAATATCATTCAGTCAGAAAATAAATGAAGTACTGATACATGCTACAACATAGATGAACCTCGAAAACATTAGGCTAAATGAAATAAATCAGACACAAAAGGACAAATTGTACAATTCCACTTATATGAAATCTAAAATAAACAAATTCATTCAAGACAGAAAGTAAAAGTTACCAGGGGATTGAGGAAGGCAGATTGGAAAGTTACTGCTAATGAGTGCAGAGTTTCTGTTTCGAGTGAGTGATGAAAAATTTTTGGTAATGGATGGTAGCTTGTGCCGGTTTGAGTGTATTGTGTCTCCCAAATGCCATTATCTTTGTAGTCTTGTGGGGCAGGCATTTTGGTGATGGTTGGATTTGCTTGGAATGTGCTCCACCCAGCTGTGAGTAGTGATTCTGATGAGATGTTCCCATGGAGGTGTGGCCCCGCCCATTCAGGGTGGCCCTTGATCGGTGGAGCTACATAAATGAGCTGACTCGGGGGGAGGAAATGGAGTGCAGCTGGGAGTGATGTTTTGAAGAGGAGCAAGCTTGCTAGAGAGGAACGTCCTGGGAGAAAGCCGTTTGAGGCCGGAGCTTTGGAGCAGATGCCAGCTGCCTTCCCAGCTAACAGAGGTTTTCCCGACGCCATTGGCCATCCTCCGGTGAAGGTGCCCGGTTGCTGATGTGTTGCCTTGGACACTTTACGGCCTTAAGACTGTAACTGTGTAGTGAAATAAACCCCCGTTTTATAAAAGCCAATCCATCTCTGGTGTTTTGCATTCTGCAGCGTTAGCAAACTAAAACATAGTGATAACACAACATTGAAATGTAATTAATGCCACTGAATGTACTCTTAAAAATGGTTATAAAAAGGTAAATTCTGTGGTATATTAATATGACATCACAATAAAAAGAAAATTTTTTTAAATTTTCTTACTCCCTTCCTCCCCTTTTTCCTATTTATTTTCTGCTCTAGCCAGAGACTGGCATGACAACTGTCACTTAAGATCCCTTTATTCTTCCAGGACAAGAGCTCCTAGAATTAAGAACATTCTTTTCTACAGCCTGCATCCTCCAATCATTAATCTCCAAAGAACTTTGTTAATTAATGAGAGAAACTCTTTTCATACTGTTTTGGTTTGCTAAAGCTGATGAAATGCAATATGCCAGAAATGTGTTGGCTTTTACATTGGGGAATTTTTTTAAAATTAAGTTTTATCGCGATATATTCACATATCATGCAATCATCTGTGGTGTACAATCAATTGCTCACAGTACCATCATATGGTCATGCATTCATCACCCCAGTCTATTTTTTGAACATTTTCCTTACACCAGAAAAAGTAAAAATAAGAATAAAAAATAAAAGTAAAAAAGAACACCCAAATCAACCCTCCCATACTATTTTTCTTTTTCTTTTCTTTTTTTTTTTATCTTCATTTTATTGAGATATATTCACATACCACGCAGTCATACAAAACAAATCGTACTTTCGATTGTTTACAGTACCATTACATAGTTGTACATTCATCACCTAAATCAATCCCTGACACCTTCATTAGCACACACACAAAAATAACAAGAATAATAATTAGAGTGAAAAAGAGCAATTGAAGTAAAAAAGAACACTGGGTACCTTTGTCTGTTTGTTTCCTTCCCCTATTTTTCTACTCATCCATCCATAAACTAGACAAAGTGGAGTGTGGTCCTTATGGCTTTCCCAATCCCATTGTCACCCCTCATAAGCTACATTTTTATACATCTGTCTTCGAGATTCATGGGTTCTGGGTTGTAGTTTGATAGTTTCAGGTATCCACCACCAGCTACCCCAATTCTTTAGAACCTAAAAAGGGTTGTCTAAATTGTGCGTAAGAGTGCCCACCAGAGTGACCTCTCGGCTCCTTTTGGAATCTCTCTGCCACTGAAGCTTATTTCATTTCCTTTCACATCCCCCTTTTGGTCAAGAAGATGTTCTCCGTCCCACGATGCTGGGTCTACATTCCTCCCCGGGAGTCATATTCCACGTTGCCAGGGAGATTCACTCCCCTGGGTGTCTGATCCCACGTAGGGGGGAGGGCAGTGATTTCACCTTTCAAGTTGGCTTAGCCAGAGAGAGAGGGCCACATCTGAGCAACAAAGAGGCATTCGGGAGGAGGCTCTTAGGCACAACCATAGGGAGGCCTAGCCTCTCCTTTGCAGCAACCGTCTTCCCAAGGGTAAAACTTATGGTAGAGGGCTCAACCCATCAAACCACCAGTTCCCTATGTCTGTGGTCATGTTAGCAACCATGGAGGTGGGGTAGGCGAATACCCCTGCATTCTCCACAGGCTCCTCAAGGAGGCACTACATCTTTTTTTTTCCTTGTTTTCCTTTTTTTTTTTTTTTTTAACTTTCCCTTCTTTTTTCAAATCAACTGTATGAAAAAAAAAGTTAAAAAGAAAACAAACATACAATAAAAGAACATTTCAAAGAGACCATAACAAGGGAGTAAGAAAAAGACAACTAACCTAAGATAACTGCTTAACTTCCAACATGTTCCTACTTTACCCCAAGAAAGTTACATAATATAGCAACATTTCTGTGAACTTGTCCCTACTATATCCATCAGAAATTAACAGACCATAGTCATTCCTGGGCATCCCCAGAATGTTAAATAGCTTATCTGTTCTTCTTGGATTATTGTTCCCCCTTCCTTAATTGCTCTCTACTGCTAGTTCCTCTACATTCTACATTATAAACCATTTGTTTTACATTTTTCAAAGTTCACATTAGTGGTAGCATATAATATTTCTCTTTTTGTGCCTGGCTTATTTCGCTCAGCATTATGTCTTCAAGGTTCATCCATGTTGTCATATGTTTCACGAGATCGTTCCTTCTTACTGCCGCGTAGTATTCCATCGTGTGTATATACCACATTTTATTTATCCACTCATCTGTTGAAGGACATTTGGGTTGTTTCCATCTCTTGGCAATTGTGAATAATGCTGCTATGAACATTGGCGTGCAGATATCTGTTCGTGTCACTGCTTTACGATCTTCCGGGTATATACCGAGAAGTGCAATCGCTGGATCGAATGGTAACTCTATATCTAGTTTTCTAAGGAACTGCCAGACTGACTTCCAGAGTGGCTGAACCATTATACAGTCCCACCAACAGTGAATAAGAGTTCCAATTTCTCCACATCCCCTCCAGCATTTGTAGTTTCCTGTTTGTTTAATGGCAGCCATTCTAACCGGTGTTAGATGGTATCTCATTGTGGTTTTAATTTGCATCTCTCTAATAGCTAGTGAAGCTGAACATTTTTTCATGTGTTTCTTGGCCATTTGTATTTCCTCTTCAGAGAACTGTCTTTTCATATCTTTTGCCCATTTTATAATTAGGCTGTCTGTACTATTGTCATTGAGTTGTAGGATTTCTTTGTATATGCAAGATATCAGTCTTTTGTCAGATACATGGTTTCCAAAAATTTTTTCCCATTGAGTTGGCTGCCTCTTTACCTTTTTGAGAAATTCCTTTGAGGTGCAGAAACTTCTAAGCTTGAGGAGTTCCCATTTATCTATTTTCTCTTTTGTTGCTTGTGCTTTGGGTGTAAAGTCTAGGAAGTGGCCGCCTAATACAAGGTCTTGAAGATGTTTTCCTACATTATCTTCTAGGAGTTTTATGGTACTTTCTTTTATATTGAGATCTTTGGTCCATTTTGAGTTAATTTTTGTGTAGGGGGTGAGGTAGGGGTCCTCTTTCATTCTTTTGGATATGGATATCCAACTCTCCCAGCCCCATTTGTTGAAAAGACCATTATGACTCAGTTCAGTGACTTTGGGGGCCTTATCAGAGATCAGTTGGCCATAGATCTGAGGGTCTATCTCTGAATTCTCAATTCGATTCCATTGATCTATATGTGTATCTTTGTGCCAGTACCATGCTGTTTTGACAACTGTGGCTTTATAATAAGCTTCAAAGTCAGGGAGTGTAAGTCCTCCCACTTCGTTTTTCTTTTTTAGAGTGTCTTTAGCAATTCGAGGCATCTTCCCTTTCCAAATAAATTTGATAACTAGCTTTTCCAAGTCTGCAAAGTAGGTTGTTGGAATTTTGATTGGGATTGCATTGAATCTGTAGATGAGTTTGGGTAGAATGGACATCTTAATGACATTTAGCCTTCCTATCCATGAACATGGAATATTTTTCCATCTTTTAAGGTCCCCTTCTATTTCTTTTAGTAGAGTTATGTAGTTTTCTTTGTATAGGTCTTTTACATCTTTGGTTAAGTTTATTCGTAGGTACTTGATTTTCTTAGTTGCTATTGAAAATGGTATCTTTTTCTTGAGTGTCTCTTCAGTTTGTTCATTTCTAGCATATAGAAACATTACTGACTTATGTGCATTAATCTTGTATCCCGCTACTTTGCTAAATTTGTTTATTAGCTCTAGTAGCTGTATCGTCGATTTCTCAGGGTTTTCTAGATATAAGATCATATCATCTGCAAACAATGACAGTTTTACTTCTTCTTTACCAATTTGGATGCCTTTTATTTCTTTGTCTTGCCGGATTGCCCTGGCTAGCACTTCCAGCACAATGTTGGATAACAGTGGTGACAGCGGGCATCCTTGTCTTGTTCCTGATCTTAGGGGGAAGGCTTTCAGTCTCTCACCATTGAGTACTATGCTGGCTGTGGGTTTTTCATATATGCTCTTTATCATGTTGAGGAAGTTTCCTTCAATTCCTACCTTTTGAAGTGTTTTTATCAAAAACAGATTTTGGATTTTGTCAAATGCTTTTTCAGCATCTATTGAGATGATCAATTGATTTTTCCCTTTTGAATTTTTAATGTGTTGTAATACATTGATTGATTTTCTTATGTTGAACCATCCTTGCATGCCTGGAATGAACCCCACTTGGTCATGGTGTATGATTTTTTTAATGTGTCTTTGGATTCGATTTGCAAGTATTTTGTTGAGGATTTTTGCATCTATATTCATTAGGGAGATTGGCCGGTAGTTTTCCTTTTTTGTAGCACCTTTGCCTGGTTTTGGTATTAGATTGATGTTAGCTTCATAAAATGACTTAGGTAGTGTTCCATTTTCTTCAATGTTTTGAAAGAGTTTGAGTAAGATTGGTGTCAGTTCTTTCTGGAAAGTTTGGTAGAATTCCCCTGTGAAGCCATCTGGCCCTGGGCATTTATTTGTGGGAAGATTTTTGATGAGTGATTGGATCTCTTTGCTTGTGATGGGTTGGTTGAGGTCTTCTATTTCTTCTCTGGTCAGTCTAGGTTGTTCATATGTTTCCAGGAAATTGTCCATTTCTTCTACATTATCCAGTTTGTTGCCATACAGTTGTTCATAATATCCTCTTATAATTTTTTTAATTTCTTCAGGATCTGCAGTTACGTCACCTTTTTCATTCATTATTTTGTTTATATGTGTCTTCTCTCTTTTTGATTTTGTCAGTCTAGCTAGGGGCTTGTCAATTTTGTTGATCTTCTCAAAGAACCAACTTTTGGTGATATTTATCCTCTCTATTGTTTTTTTGTTCTCTAAGTCATTTATTTCTGCTTTAATCCTTGTTATTTCTTTTCTTCTACTTGGTTTAGGATTGGTTTGCTGTTCATTTTCTAGCTTCTTCAGGTGATCCATTAGTTCTTTGATTTTGGCTGTTTCCTCCTTTTTAATATATGCGTTTAGTGCTATAAATTTCCCCCTTAGCACTGCTTTTGCTGCATCCCATAGGTTTTGGTATGTTGTGTTCTCATTTTCATTCGTCTCTATATATTTAGCAATTTCTCTTGCTATTTCTTCTTTAACCCACTGATTGTTTAGGAGTGTGCTGTTTAACCTCCAGGTATTTGTGAATTTTCTAAGTCTCTGATGGTTATTGACTTCTAATTGTATTCCATTGTGGTCAGAGAATGTGCTTTGAATAATTTCAATCTTTTTAAATTTATTGAGGCTTGTTTTATGTCCCAGCATTTGATCTATTCTGGAGAAAGTTCCATGAGCACTGGAAAAGTATGTGTATCCTGGTGATTTGGGATGTAATGTCCTGTATATGTCTGTTAAATCTAATTCATATATCAGATTGTTTAGGTTTTCAATTTCCTTATTGGTCTTCTGTCTGGTTGATCTATCTATAGGAGAGAGTGATGTGTTGAAGTCTCCCACAATTATTGTGGAAACATCAATTGCTTCCTTTAGTTTTGCCAGTGTTTCTCTCATGTATTTTGTGGCACCTTGATTGGGTGCATAGACATTTACAATTGTTATTTCTTCTTGTTGAATTGCCCCTTTTATTGGTATGTAGTGGCCTTCTTTGTCTCTCAAAACATCCCTGCATTTGAAGTCTATTTTATCTGAGATTAATATTGCTACACCTGCTTTCTTTTGGCTGTAGCTTCCATGAAATATTTTTTTCCATCCTTTCACTTTCAGTTTCTTTGTGTCCCTGTGTCTAAGATGAGTCTCTTGTATGCAGCATATTGATGGTTCATTTTTTTTGATCCATTCTGCGAATCTATATCTTTTAATTGGGGAGTTTAATGCATTTACATTCAACGTTATAACCGTGAAGGCATTTCTTGAATCAGCCATCTTATCCTTTGGTTTATGTTTGCCATATTTTTCCCCTCTCTCTATTAATATCCCTTATTGTACCCATACCGAATCTCTTTAGTACTGAACCTTTCTCCAAGTCTCTCTGTCCTGTCTTTGTTTCTCTGTTTGTAGGGCTCCCTTTAGTATCTCCAGTAGGGCAGGTCTCTTGTTAGCAAATTCTCTCAGCATTTGTTTGTCTGTGAAAAATTTAAGCTCTCCCTCAAATTTGAAGGAGAGCTTTGCTGGATAAAGTATTCTTGGCTGGAAATTTTTCTGACTCAGAATTTTAAATATATCGTGCCACTGCCTTCTTGCCTCCATGGTGGCTGCTGAGTAGTCACTACTTAGTCTTATACTGTTTCCTTTGTATGTGGTGAATTGCTTTTCTCTTGCTGCTTTCAGAACTTGCTCCTTCTCTTCTGTGTTTGACAGTGTGATCAGTATATGTCTCGGAGTGGGTTTATTTGGATTTATTCTATTTGGAGTTCGCTGAGCATTTATGATTTGTGTATTTATGTTGTTTAGAAGATTTGGGAAGTTTTCCCCAACAATTTCTTTGAATACTCTTCCTAGACCTTTACCCTTTTCTTCCCCTTCTGGGACACCAATGAGTCTTATATTCGGACGTTTCATATTATCTATCATATCCCTGAGGTCCGGTTCAATTTTTTCAATTTTTTTCCCCATTCTTTCTTTTATGCTTTCATTTTCCATTCTGTCATCTTCCAGGTCACTGATTCGTTGTTCAACTTCCTCTAGTCTTGTACTATGAGTGTCCAGAATCTTTTTAATTTGGTCAACAGTGTCTTTAATTTCCATAAGATCATCCATTTTTTTATTTAGTCTTGCAATGTCTTCTTTATGGTCTTCTGGGGTCTTCTTGATTTCCTTTGTTTCCCGTACTATGGTCTCATTGTTCATCTTTAGTTCTTTGAGTAGCTGCTCTAGGTGCTGTGTCTCTTCTGGTCTTTTGATTTGGGTGCTTGGGCTTGGGTTATCCATATCGTCTGTTTTTTTCATATGCTTTATAATTTTCTGTTGTTTTTGTCCTCGTGGCATTTGCTGAACTTGATAGGGTTCTTTTAGGATTTGTAGACCTATTGAAGTCCTTATCTCTAATTTATCAGATCTACAGCTTCGTGGAGTACACTTTCTCTAACTAACCAGCAGGTGGCGTCCACGAGCCACCTGTTCTCCACAAGCCAGTTCTCCCCTGCTTAGCCTTTTTGGTGAGTGGGGGAGTGAGTCTTGTGGGGTCCAATTGGTGTACCAAGCTTGCGTGTGTAGTTGGTGTTGCCTGCCCTGTATATGGGGCATGTTTCTGGGCAGTCAGGGAGGGGGGGTGGCCCTAACAATCAAATCTCCCTGGTGATCCTAGAGTTTTAAAGCTGCTGCAATAGTCTAATCCTTCAGTTCAGTTCTGCCACAGTTTGTCTCTGCCACTGACCCACAAGTCCTTGGTATTGGCGTATGGCGCCTGAAACTTGCAAGTGGGCCCCTCTTCCAGGCCGTGCACCCCGGGTCCTGTGTTGAGGGATGACTGTGCTATGTCACAGGTGAGTGCCGTCCCCCCAGGGCAGTTCTGGGCTACTGGGCTGTGTAGGGAGGCTCCCAGTCTGCTGAAATGATGGCTGAATGGGGCTTTGTTAATTCACACTGCTCCACCTTCCCAACTCTGGGACAATCAGCTGAGGTTGCAGGGAAGGGTAATGTCCACGCCCAGTTTTGTGGTGTGTGCCTGTTATTTGAAGCACTTCCGTCACACTGGGTTGTGTGGGGCAGCTCTGGGCTATGGGGCTGGCGATTGGCAGGAGTGTTTCCTGTCCACCAGGATGATGGCTGTGAGCGGACACCCCCCTTTTCTTGGGAAGTTGTGGTGTTTAGTGAATTTTCTCAGCCACTGGATTATTGCCTTTTGTCTCAGAGCTCTCTTAGTTCTGCTCTTGACTTGACCTGCCCAAATTGCAAGTCTTTGAAGCTTTCTGTATTGGGCTTCTTAGAGTAATTGTTTTAGAAATAGAAAAAGGATTAAAAAAAAAAAAAATAAAGGGCCCTCCTCAGAGATCTAATGGGTTATTGAAATGCTAATAGACAAAGCAACCAGGGCCATTAAGGAAAGGTCCACAGGGCAGAGAGATCAGCTTTTCTTCGGGATTTGCATATGCGCCTCAGGGCCTGAGCTCTGCCCTTCCCCTTTCTATGTTCACCAGAACTCCAAAAATCCTCCGCTTTTATTTTGGAGTTTTTCGTGTTGTTTTTTTTCTATGCCTGTCTCCTCTCTGCTGGGCTGGCTGCTCTCAGATTCTCTGGTGTCTGGTCTCAGTCTATCTATGGTTGGAGTTTGGATCAGTAGAACGAGTTTCCGATAAGGGCTGCCACTGCAGTTCTCCCTTCTCCTTCCCAGAGCTGACAGCCCCTCCTCCCACGGGACTGAGCCTGGCAGGGAGGGGCGCGGGTCCCCTGGCCAAAAAAACTTACAGATTTTGCTGATCTCAGCAGTTCAACATTTTCATGAGTGCTGTATGAAGTATGCCCAAAGTCAGATTGCTCTGTGGTGTCCAGTCCACGCAGTTCCTGGCTTTCTACCTACTTTCCTGGAGGAGTAACTAAAACATACAGCTCACCAGTCCGCCATCTTGCCCCGCCTCCTCCCACACTATTTTTCATTTAGTTTTGTCCCCATTTTTCTACTCATCCATGCATATATTGGATAAAGGGAGTGTGATCCACAAGGCTTTCACAATCACACTGTCCCCCTTGTAAGCTACATTGCTATACAACCATCTTCAAGAGTCAAGGCTACTGGGTTGCAGTTTGATAGTTTCAGGTATTTACTTCTAGCTACTCCAATATATTAAAACCTAAAAAGTGTTAACTATACAGTGCATAAGAATGTCCACTGGAATGACCTCTCAACTCCATTTGGAATCTCTCAGCCACTGAAACTTGATTTCACTTTATTTCGCATCCTCCTTTTGGTCAAGAAGATGTTCTCAATTCCATGATGCTGGGTCCAGATTCATCCCTGGGAGACATATCCTGCTTTGCCAGGGAGATTTACACCCCTGGGAGTTAGGTCCCACATAGCGGAGGGAGGGCAGTAAGTTCACCTGCCAAGTTGGCTTAGCTAGAGAGAGAGAGAGGGCCACACCTGAGCAACAAAGAGGTACTCAGGGGGAGACTCTTAGGCACAATTATAAGCAGGTTTAGCCTCTTCTTTGCAGTAATGAGCTTCATAAGGGCAAGCCCCAAGAGAGAGGGCTCGGCATACTAAACCACCAGTCCTTGATGTTTGTGCAAACATCAGCAAAAGTCCAGGTGAGGAAGTCCAACACTTCTGCATTTCCCCCAGCTCCCAAGGGGGCCCTGCATTTATATTTTTATTCTCTGCCCAAATTACTTTGGGTACATTGGGGATTTTTTAACTTACAAGTTTACAGACCTTAGGTTGTGAAAATGTCCAAAGACATCAACAGGACAATACCTGGGCTCTGAAGACAGAGGGACACCTTTGTCACATGGGAAGGCAGATGGCATGTCTGCTGGTCCTTCTCTCTTCTGTCCCGGGTTTCGTTGCTTCCACCTTCTGGCTTCAGTAGCTTCCTCTGAGCTTCTGTGTGTGTCCTTGTCTCTCAGCTTCTCTGGTGCTCTTAGTTTCTCTCTCTCTTTTATCCTCTTATAAAGGACTCCAGGAAGAGGATTAAGACCCATGCCTCAACTGAAATAACGTAATCAAAATGTCCCATCCACAATAGGTCTACACCCACAGGAATAGATTAAAGGAATCTGATTTTTCTGGGATGCATACAGCTTCAACCATCACACATACTATCCTAGTTAAAAAATGTAATTAGTTTGGAATGTCTAATAAGCAAATCTAGGCTCCTTTTCTGCCTTGTCTACTACCGAGTCTAAGTTTTGATTCTGGGATGTACATTGTAATAAAAAAGCCACATGTTAAAAGGGAATAGGAGACAGCATTGTAATATGAGTAGAGGATCAGCTATCCAGTATATGCAAAAATGTTCTTCTCTATAAAAGGCTAGTGCTGGTGACCACACTCATCCATGATTTTAGCTAACACATGAACTTAATAAAAATATGCTTCACAGAGTCAGAGACCATGTGTGTTTTAACTGATATGTCCCTAGTAATTAGCATGATGAAAGGTACAGCAAAGATTCTCAATAACTATTTCTGATTTGAAGATTCTTTGAGTCAGAATACCTGGTGCTCTGTATCAATCATTTATTTATTCTCTACAATACGTGGACCCTAAGGAGTGATGGCTACAGTATTCCTGGAGAAGGTATTTCTATTATTACCATGTGGCATGGTTGGGTCTTGAAGTATGAAATTATTAATTTTCAATGTATATTCTTCCTCTCTGCTCTCATAATACCCTAAGAGCTTCTTTTCCTCCCTTCCACAGTGCACAATGGTGCAGAAAAAAAGTACTCCAAGAAATTGCTAACTTTAGTGTAAGTCTAAAGGATCAGGATGCACATTTAAAAAACCACTTTTTAAGTTCACGAAGACTGAAGGTAATTGGAGGCAGGGAACAGAGAGCAAAAGAGAGACACATAGCTCAATTGCAGGAGAAAGTGAAAGGTGTCCAGAAAAAAACTGTACCAGACATTGTGAAATAGGCAAGGATGTCTTTATTCATTTACCGCAGCAGGGAGAGAGAGTAGAACTCAACTCTGCTGGAATAAAGGACAGCAAGTTTTTAAGGGCTGAGAGTGGGTTGGAGGGTGGTGGGACACATTTTGTTGTTTTTTTTTTTTTAATGTAATTGTGTAATGTAATTTTTTTAATGTAACATTTTATTTCCCATTTTAAGCTTTTCAAGTATACCATTCAGTAATGTTAATTACATTCACAATATTCTGTAATACATTACATTCAGTAATGTTAATTACATTCACAATATACCTTTTCAAGTATACCATTCAGTAATGTTAATTACATTCACAAATGAGTGTGTGTGTGTGTGGGGGGGGTGTTGATCAGGGGATGGGTGAGTGATTTACTGAAGTTGCAATTAGGATCACTTTGTTCAGAATGTTTTCCTTTGTGGTGATTAGGGCATCTGGAGTCTGGAAGGTCTGGAAGACAGGAAGGAGATAATAAGGAACTCGCCAGTTAGGAGCCTTTCAGCCACTTGGATAGTGTATGGGCTGAGATGAGAGGGAGGTCAGGGGCTTAGCATTAGGGAGAACCCTGTCTAAAGTTTAGCCAAGCTAAAGGGAAGTGAAGACCGTCTTGGTCAAAGGAAATGAAGTCCTGGTAGGAGAAAGGAAAAAAGGACTTTCTGTCATGTGGACCAGGGAGGATAAGGGAAAAATTTCCCCTACCTTCTCCAAACAAATATATAACCTGAGGGCAATCCAGTTTCCAATGCTTGTGGACATTTATCATCACCATAATTTGGTGATGGGGGACTTGGGTGCTTTGGTTGGGCTAATGCATGTACAAAGTAAACCTCCTCCCCCTGAATAAAGGTTAATTGAGCAGAAAGATTTAGGACTTTCCCTTTGATCACATGTTGGGTATTTCCATTTGACCCTTCAGATCCACTCTCCATCCTTCTCCATCTCCTCCATCTTGCTCTGTTTTTCAGAAAGCTGACCTTTAAGAACTCTGGTCTTTGCTATCCCTGGCTTCTACTAGGATTTTGCCAGTGAAAGACATCTGCAGGAGATAAGAGGGCAGGAGGGTGTGAGATGGAGTTCTGCATTGGATTGGATTGTTTTTCACCAAATGTTCTTTACTTCCCATCCCATGGAGGCAGAGTATTCTTCTTTGCCTCACTGTCTTTAGCCTTGGTTAGATGACTTTGGCCAAAAGCATGTGAGAGGACATGATGCAAGCAGAGACCTTAAGAGATGTTTTATGTTTCCATGTGTCCTCTTCCTCTCTTGTCATTTGCCATGGGAAGATCATGCCTTGGTTAGGTACTGGTTGAAAGAGGATGAGAAACACATAGAGCTGACCTGAACTTCAGCTCACATCTTCGTGCCAAGCAAGGCAAGCTGCAGCCTAAAGTAGAGACACTGAATCAAGGCCAGCCTAAATCAGCCAAGCTGTGTCAAACCAAAGACTTGCAAGCAAGAAACAAATGCTTATTATTTTAAGCTACTGGATTTGGAGGGTGGCTAGCTACACAGCATTATTGCAGCAATAAATGCAGACATTTTTACCATAAATGGAGAACTAAAATATGTGGTATTGACTTTGCAATTGCTCGGTGGGTGGCAAAGAAAGTAAATTCTAGAAGACTGGAAAAATTGTGATCTATGTTATGTAGTTGTGAAATACTTGGAAAAACCATCTTTGGCAGTAACTTGAAAGACACCACATGCACCTAATAAACTTTTGTTCCTAATAAACTTTTGTCATTGGGCTAATAAATTTCAGAACAAATTAATAAAAGGCAGAATATTGATTGCATGAGCTTATTCCTATTAGTGCATTTGCAAAGATACTAAAGGAAGAGATGGGCTAACAAAAGACCAGGCCAGTTTTCCAGCAGAATTTAGAGGGAATATAGTCTAGGAATTACAGGGCTCAAAGTAAATTGTTTCTTAGCAGAAAAAGGATATAGCCAACTCAGGCAGAGGGGAATTCAAGAATGTGGCTCCTATACCTTTTGTTAAGACCCTGAACAGATATAGGCAGGGTCTAGCAGATTCTTTCAACTGGACAAAATGGCTCCTAAAAAGATTAGGGTGATTCCACAGAAGCCAAATATGGCCAGAGTACGTGTAATTAAGTCTAGCAAGAAGGAGGCCTGTCCTTGAAAAAAAAAAGCGTGAATTTGGCTTTTGGCACCTACTGTTGATTGGTTTAGATATTTAGAAACCCACAAAATTTATGAGATAGCTGAGTGAGCAAAAAAGCATTCCCAACCTGGATTTAAAGAGTCTATGACTGTTCCCGGTGGAAATGATCTCAGGGCTCCCAACTTTCTATGGGCAGGAAACAGACTGAGAAATCTACTCGATCCCACCCCCACCTTCTCTCCACTCCAGGGAGGGCATACTCTCTAATGCCCTTCTCAGTTGAGGTCAAAAAGGGACAAGAAAAAAGAAGGATCTCCCAGCGTGTGGCTAAGAGCCAGGGAGAACAATTGATGAGGAAACTGCTTCCAGGGAGCAGAACTGGGGCCTAATTCAAGGAGCAGTCCCTGCCTTCACTGGTACCTGCCAACAATTGTCCAGTGGAATCTCAGGTCTGCTAAAGTCAGTAGTTGCTCTGTACTGCCATTTCTACTCAGTTTTGAACTGCAATATTTGCTGTGGTGATCCTGTTTCTTCCCATCATTGTATATTGGGTATATGTGGGCAAATACTTTATCCTTTTAGTATCAAGAACTCTGATCAGGAGGACCTGAGACCAGACCTAATATAGATGATCATATGCTAGATTTTGAGCCTAATGCTGTGATTAAGTGACACTTTTGGGGTGTCTTAGGGGTTGGGGAGTGAATTTTGCTTGCAGAAAGAAAGTAAATATATTTATAAACAAGAGGCAGATTGTGATAGATTCCATTATTGTTCAGTAAAGATTTACTCCCTTCTCCTTCCCTCTGGGGCAGATTATACTTCCCTGCTTGGGCTACGTGACTTGCTATGGCCAATGGAATGTTAGTGGACATGATATGTGCTGAGACTTTCAATGGCATTACTTGTTATCCTTCCATTTGCTTATGCAAAGAACATGCCAGGGTGGTTGCAAGAATAAACAGAAGATTAAAGTGTCTGATTCAGTGGTTTTTAGTATATTCACATAAATGCATAACCATTGCTATTACATTATTCTAGAACATTTTCATCACCTCAAAAAGAAACTCTGTACTCATTAACAGTTACTTCCCATTCTCCCCCACACCCAACCTTAGGCAACCACTAATCTACTGACAATGTCTCTTTCTATTTGCCTGTTCTGTATATTTCACATCCATGAAATCATACAATATGTCGCCTTTAATGACAGACTCCTTATACTTAGCTTAATGTTTTTGAGGTTCATGCATGTTGTAGCAGGTATCAGGACTTCATTCCTTTTTATGGTTGAATAATATCCACTGTATGAATATACCACATTAGTTTATTCATTTATCAGTTGATGGGCATTTGGGTTTTTCCGCTTTTTGGCTATTATGAACAATACTACAATGAACATTAGTGTACAAGTTTTTCCTGGATATATGTTTTTGTTTCTCTTGGGTATATACCTAGGAGTGGAATTACTTGGTCATATAGGTAACTCTATGTTGAACTATTTGAAGAGCTGTCAAATTGTTTCCCACAGTGGCTACACCGTTTTATAGTCCCAACAGCAATGCATGAACGTTCTGATTTCTCCACATCCTCACCGACACTTGTTATTGTCCATCTTTTTAATTTTAGCCATTGTAGTAGATATGAAATAGAATCTTATTGTGGGTTTGATTTGCATGTCCCTAATTATTAATGATAAGTATTTTTCCATGTGCTTGTTGGCTATTTTTATATCTTCTTTGAAGAAATGCCTTTTCAAATCTTTTGCCCAATCTTTAAATAGGTTATCTCTCCTTTTATTGTTGAGTTTTAGAAGTTCATTATGTACTCCGGATATTAAATCCTTATTGGGTAAGTGATTTGCAACTATTTCTCCCGTTCTGTAGGTTGTGTTTTCACTTTCTTGATAGTGTACTTTGATGCTCAAAGTTTTTACTTTTAATGGAGTTCAGTTTATCTACTTTTATGTAGTTGCTTGTCATTTTGATTTCATATCAAGAAGCCATTGCTGAATCCAAGGTCATGAAGATGCACATCTAAGTTTACTTCTAAGATTTTTATAATTTTAGCTCTTACATTTAGATCTTTGATCCATTTTGAGTTCGTTTTTGTGTATGATTTGGAGCAGGGGTTCAATTTCATACTTTGGCATGTAGCTTTCCAATTGTCCCAGTAACTTTGGAAAGACTTTTCTGTTCCCAATGAATTGTCTTCAATCTTGTCAAAAATCAATTAACATATCTTTCTTAAATATTTTCAGTTTCTCCATTTAAGAATGCAGTCTTTCCTGGTGAACTTGACTGATTCAGTAATTGGCCCCAGGAATGGTCCCAGGAAATAGTCCCTCAAAAGGGGTTTGGGTATTAGATTGCTCACACATTTGTGGAGCAAATGGATAGCCCCCTTGCTGGGAGAATATGGAATACTGATAATCCACAGCATGTAATGACATCTTGATTACCCAAATTACGAGCATTAGTAGCATGGGATAAAGTACAGGTGGAAAGCAAGACAATGGGAAATGAAATGACTATGGCATTTAGTTGCTTTGGTGACAATGGAGTCAGAGCTATTACACCTAGAAGGTTCAAGTGGAAGGCCATTCAACTCTTTCCCCATCCCACCAAAATCGTAATCCAAAAGTAATATTGCATCCCTGGGGCAAATTCTAAAGATTTGTAGTTCCAACAAAGACTTGAAAGGTGTAGAATGGTGATACCTACTAGAATCTTTTTTAACTTTCTGCCTGGTGCAAAAGCCACATGGATTTTACAGACTGAGTATAGGTTTTGGTAAGCTTAAACAGGGAGTCATGCCAATGAAACTGTGATTCCGGGAGTGGTATATTTATGGAGGAAATCAACCAAGTGGTTACTGACAGAAAATAATCCTCCCCTTGATTCCTTTCAGCAAAGATAATCAGAAGCAGTCTGCCCTCATCTATCAGGAATAGCAATAAACCTTTACCGTCTTTTTTCAGGACTATGTCTCTCTTCCCCCCTTCATTCATAATCTTTGTTCTTCTCCATCTTGCTGTATCCTTGGAAAGTTGACCTTTATGGACTGCATAATGGACTCCTTTGCCTTCTGACTTCCAGTAGGATTTGGCCATTGAAAGGCATCATCTGCAGGTTTCCTTCTTTCTGAGTAATATAGGCCAGAGGGACTGGTCTTCTTTATATCCCATAGAACATCATCATAGTCTATTACATTGACATGATGGTAACTGGAGCTGATGAATCGGAATTAACAAATATTCTCAGTGCCTTAGTAAGATACATTCATGCCAGAGAATGGTAGATAAACCCCACACAAGTAAAGACCTGCCTCTGACTTAAATTTCCACTTTCCCAATTGACCAAACAGAAACTCTATACCCATTAAGCATTGACTCCCTCTTCCCCCTCTGATAGTTTCTTTGTAGTAACCATGAAATTTAAATTTAACACCTAAAATCTGTATAACAATCTGATTATTTGCTTTGATACCAACTTAGCTTCAAAAGTTCCTATACCTCTCTTTCCCCATCTTTATATAGTTTTTGTCACATTGCATGCATGTACACCATGAGTGCAAAGCCACTTATTTCTCATTAAATTTTAAGCATTTGCCTTTTAGATCCTAAAGGAAGTAAAAAGTGGAGTTGCAAGTCAAAGCTACACTAGTACTGGCATTTATATATACCCTATTGTTACCCTTACTGCAGGTCCTTGTTTCTTCATGTGGCTTCAACCTATTGCTTATTGTCTTTCCTTTCAATCTGCAGAATTCTTTTTAGCATCTCTTGTAGGGCTGCTCTACTGGTGATGAACTCCCTCAGCTTTGGTTTTGCATTGCTTGCTTATGTTTGAAAGACCGTTTGCCAGATATAAAATTCTTGCTTGGCAAATTTTTGCTTTCTGCTCTTCAAATATATCTTCCCACTGCTGTCTTACGGTTTTCGATGCGAAATCAGCACTTACTCTTATTGAGGCTCCCTTGTACATGACATGCTTCTTCTCTCTTGCAGCTTTCAGGGTTCTATCTTAATCTTTGGAATTTGTTAGTTTGATTAAAGTATGTAGTGGCATTGGTCTATTTGTATGTTTATCCTATTTGGAGTTCGTTGAGAGTCTCCGAGTGAAGTCCCTCTCTCTATATACTTACTTTGATATATCTTATTATGACATGGCAGTAAGTAAAAAGAAACTATGGGTGACATCAAAATTCACATAACTGATCAGACTGTCAAATCAAACTCACTGAACCAGAGATTACCCTGTGTTGGGGACAATTAAGGTAGCATATATAATATTCACCTTCAGCGATACCGGTAACATGCAACATGGCCGCCAGGGCTGATGCAAGAACAGCCTGAGCTATAATTAGCCTTCTTCAAGGAAGGATTAGCAGTTCGTGCCAAAAGCTAACCTTATATCTGCCTCTCACCCTAGCAACAGCAATCACCAATCCTAGACCGCCACCCGCCTTTGCAGCCACCAATCCTAGGCCGCCACCCGTTTTTACTAGCCACTCCCTCTACCTTAGAGCATATATACCCTGCCTCTTCAATAAAGTTTTGCAGCTTGATCAGAAACCTGTCTTGCTGTCATTCCTCGTGTCTCTTGTCCCATACCATTCTTCCCTCGCAGGAGTCAGAGCCTCGGTTGATCGTCCCGCGGGCCGGGACAACCCTGTATCAAATTTTGCTAATAATTTCAATGACACAAGTAATCACGAGGCACAGACAAAGTAGAGAGAGTCTTTTGACCATCAGCATGGTTTTGGACAAGATTAACACAGAGGTTTCTAAACACCTTGTGCTGTTCACATCACTTATACAAAAGAGTGCCATTTTAGTCATTAACATATCCATTTTTTACTCAGATAATTGCAGAGCTTACATGACACTTTCTAGGAAGCCATTTACCATAAATCTGTATATTCCAGGTTGGCTTATATAAACAATCCTAAACAACTAAATACATTCTTTTAAAAGCATCCCATAGACATGAACTCTTCAGCTAGCAAACACCATTAGGTTCCTTGCCAGGAGGTCTATTCATTAGTATATCCACAAGATTAGACCAGGTCACCTGCCTTGTTATCTTCCCAGAATTTATTACAAACTTGCTGCACAATAACACTTTCCGTCCCATAAATCATTTTAAATAAGAATAAAAACTGGTGGTCCTGAGAATATGAAAACTATGCAGGCTTCCATTAAATTAAAAGGTCTTTAAAATTCAATAATAAAATGTGTACACATCTTAGGATACAATCAAGTTCAAAGGTCTTTAGAGTGAGAAGGAAAGACGTTTACATATTTTTAAATATACATAGGCAGAGTTATAATGCAACTTTGATTTAAAAGAACTGTAAACTATTCTGTATATCCAGAAAGTCTTCTGTTCCCTCACCCTTCAAAGTATATCAAATAACTTTTCTTTCAATTTATTTATATATATATATATACTTCTGAAATTATTTTTTTAACAATATTTTCTTGAATCATAGGAAATTGCTGATACTTGATTGTGTTTGACCTACAAAAGCAATAACCTCATATGGTTAAACCTTATACTATATGGATATTACCTTATTTCATCACCAGATATGTCAGACAAAATATATGAAGAACCAAATAGATGGAAAATGTAGTGACACAAGAAGGCAAAATTATAAAGAAGAAAGAACCCCAGTTTAAGTTAGGAGACTTTGAGTCTAATTTATCCTTCATTGTCTACTAACTGAAAAAATTTGGTTGTCTATTTATCTTTCTCAAATTCATATGTGTGTGTGTGTGTGTGTATGCAATTAATTATAGAAAATGAAATTTATCCTGAGGAAAAACAAAGTTTTGTGACAGGAGGTAAAAACAATGAAAAGTGATTTTTGGGACAGACTGCAAATTATCTTAAGCAATTTGGAAAATTCACAGTTTCCTGAGCTTTAACATTAAATTGTTAAATGTTTTAACAGGAAGCATTAAGAACTAGGGTGTAGTTAGAGTGCATCTACTGGTTTATCAGAAAAACATATTACACCAAAACAGCTGCTGTTAGAAGATAAGTAGCAGCAATGATAAGAATTTGCCAGTCTTATAACTCTTCATATTGTTCTATTTTATAGTTGACATGAAATAATCCAAAAGTAAGATTACGCCAAATCCCTGAATTTTTCAATGTGTTGAGTGTGTTATATAAAGTGATAACAGAGTATTTTGTGACTTTGTGACCCAGTGGCAATAAATTCTATTTTGGCCACGAATGGGGGAATTTCTTGTACGAGTCTTCATTTGAGTTCTTGTCTGGACTCTGGGGCCAGACAAACACTGAGTTCTTCTCCTGGTGCTTCCACTTGGTGCTAGGTGACTTGGAGAAAGTTATTTAATTTCTTTGTGTCTCAATTTCTTGTCTGCAAAATGGGGGCTAATACTGGGTTGTAGTGAGGATTAAATGAGATAAGGTACGTAAGATTCTTAGTTCTGCGCCTGGCCTATGGTGAGCCTTCATTAAATGCTATGTGAAACGCACTGTATCATGGGCTAAAAGTTACACATATGACATGAGTTGCAGTTTGAGTCTATTTGCTGCACTCACTCTAGAATTTAGACATGTTTTGCATGTCAGTTGGGCTAGTTGCCCAAGAGAAAGATAGAAATCTACTGAAAACTTCTCTCTTTTCTTAGAGGAAGTGAGAGTTAAGAAGGAAAGGGGTTAGAGATAGAAGTGAGGGTAACAGTTCCTGCTACTCAGAATACCCTACTGGCTGCAGTCTCTGACTTTAATGCAATTAAATAAAGAAATTAATGGAAAGATACAATTTATTTGGAAATTTATAAGTGCACCATTAAGTAACTCATGGAATCAAGCAGAAATCATGATAGATATTAAGAAATACTTACACTGAGTGTTAATGAAAATACCACGTATTCAAACTTGTGGGATGCATCTAAAGAAGCACCTAGAGGAAATTTTTTAGTGTTAAATCCTTATATTAGGAAGTAAGAAAGGTTGAAAATTAATAAACTTAACAAGTTAAAGAATCGTTGAATAAGCAGGAGAAGAAAGGAATTAAAGATAAGAGCATAAAATAGGCCTCTTGCCTTTCTCACCTGTCTTTGCGAGAGTGCTGGCATGTTCCGTTCACATGTATACCTAATAAATTTTCTGCCTGCTTACTCTATGCTGTGCCGTGCCCTTGAATTCTTTCTCATGGCATGGCCAAGGACCCAGATGCTGAAATCCGGCAAGAGTGGCAAACCAGTTCTCTACAGAGATCCCACCAGGAAGCCTGAAACCCAGTTTGTTTAAGATAGTTAAGAAGATAAATGATCAAAATCATGTTGAAGAAGAATGTGGTTCTTAAGAGGTGGCTGTCATGCACACATGAACTATACCCGCCAATGCCTCGGCCTGCTGATTGTGGCCTTTGGGGGACATTCATCAAAAGAAAGAGAAACTAGACATCAAGATACCCTTGAAGGTGTTCTTGAGAAACCAGGCCTCTGACCCCCTGACCCCCACCAGGACCCCAAGCCAACCCCTACCCCCCTTCTGCAGTCTTTCCTGGACCTCTGCTCCAGACCAGCCCACCATCCCTGCACAGCCTCCCTCCGTGCCAGGACACCACTTGCTGCTTGGCCTCGCAGACAGCACCATCCAAATCTGGCACCCGAGGAAGATGAGACCAGAAGTATAGGTGAAGCAGGGAAAGGGAGGTGCGGGAGAAGGCCTTGGAGGAAAGAAGGCTAGAAAGCACACAGCATCAAGAAATGGGTAACAGTATGGATTCAAGAAATCCTGGCTCTACCCCAACCAGCTGTGTGAACGTGGGCAAGTTAACCTCTATGTGCCGCCAGCGGGAGCAGTAACAGTACTTACCTCCTGGGACTGCGCTGAGGATTGAGTTATTTGTATTAATCATAGAGCACTCAGAATAATGTTTGGCACTTGGTGAGCAATTGTTAAATAAAACAAAATGCTAAGAAACACGGAGACAGGCAGCCAAAGTACTCCTGGCTCGAGTGTATCAGATGTAATCCAGCATTTCTCTGAGCCTCCATTTTCCTATCTGCAAATCATGAGTAATGACCATCTCCGTCCCCACAAATAAGGCTAAATAATCCATCTGAGAGTAAGCAGGAAGGCAAAACTAGCTCAATAAAAATCTAATAGATTCAAACAAACAAATAAGAAAAGACCACAAAATAAACTAGAAAGCAAAGACACAATGAAAAAGATCTACAAAGCCAAAAGCTTGTTATTTGAAAAGACTAATAAAATAGACAAACTTCTGGTGTGAATGATGAGTTAAAAGAAAGAGAGAGAGAGAGAGGAAAGAGGAAAAGCACATATAATTAATATTGGGATTAAAAAAGGGACAGGATAGCAGATTCAGCAAAACAACAATCAAGTAGTAATCACATAAACAATTTTATGCCAATAATTTTGAAAGCGTAGATCAAAAGGTCAAATTTTTAGAAAGATACAGCTTACCAAAACTTACTCAAAAAGAAAAAAAATCCTAAATATCATCAGTAAATTAATTCAATAAAATGTTTAAAATAATTGCTTAAAAAAAAAATCAGCCCCTTAAGATTTTACATATGGATTATATTAATCTTTTAAGGAAGGGATCATTCCTATCATACAATCTCTTCAAAATACTGAAAAAGAGGAAAAACTCCCTGTGGTGAAGCTATCAACTGTTCATTTAAAATTTTTCTCCCCTTCTTCCAAGATCAAACAGTGAGCGCACGGCTGCCTAGCCAGAGACTGTTTCTCAACTCCCTTGCAGTTAGAGATGGTCATGTGAATAAGTTCTCCCCAACTGGATGAGAGAAGACTTTATAAGCACGATGTCCTTCTCTTAATAGAGCATGTGTACCTACTCCACACTCTTTTTTTCCCCTCTTTCTGCTGGCCAGAACATGTACATAGTTGCAACTTTGTTTTAACCATGCAGAAGAGATGTCTTCGCTCAAGACAGAAGAAACCTGAGTCCCTGAAGGACTACAAAGATTAGAGCCACCTGGCAACTTAGAACACCCATCCTTGGCTTAAATATATTAAATTTAAAACTATATTAAAATGAAAAAGTTCTGTGCTTCAATACCTTTTTGAAATGGAAAAGTCAAGCCATAAATTGAGAGAGGTTATTGCTACACATGTAACCCATAAAAATTAATATTCTAAACAAATAAAGAAATCTGACAAATCATTAAGAAAAACACAATTAAAATGGGCAAAATCTGTATACTTTCTTCAATATTTAACAAACACACACACATATTAACAAATATTTAACAAAATATATATTGAATATCTATATTATACTAGGCATAGCTTAAGGTACTGGGTATACAAAGTTCTCCTCCTCATGGAGCTTGCATTCTTGTAGATATGCAACTCACAAAGATACATAAATAGCCAATAAACATATGAAAATAGTCTCAATGTCACTGGTAATTAGGTAATATAAATCAAAGCAGCAATTTCAAACTCATCATTAGAGCAAAAATTCAAAAATTGGACAGTACCAAATGGAGAAATTTTGAAGCAACAGGAACTCATATATTCTACAGGTTGGGGGTGAGGGATAGGGATTATAGATTGCTAAAATAGTGCTGAAGAGCATATTGATAATATCAAGTAAATTTGAAGACGCACTTACCCTCTGTCTGGCATTTTCATACCTAGGTATTTATTGTTCAACCGAAATAAAAAGTTGTGATGGAGTAAGTATAGTATGATATCACTCATGTAAAGTAACAACCATGCTAAACAATTTTATATTTTGCTTAGGATACAAATGTATATTGTGGAATTATACAAAAAAGCAATGGAATGATAGAACACTAAATTCAGGGTAGAGCTTAATTCTGGAGGGAAAGGTGGGGGGAGGTGTATACATGGGGGATTTAAATGCTTTGACAGTCTGTCATTTCTTTAGCTGGATAGTGGATATTCCTGTGCTTGTTGAGCTACTCTTTATGTATTTTTGCATGTCTTAAATATTGAAAAAAAAATTTTGATCACCCCAAATCCAGTTAGTTTCAGGGGGAGGTAATCTCAGAAAGGCATGACTGGAATACTATTGTGAGTAGAAAGCAGTGGTATTTCATTCTCTCTGCAGAAGGAATGCTTTCAGCAGTCTTGAGCTGATCTGTAGGGCATCTGTAAAAGGAAAGCTGAATAAGAAATTGTCATCAAATCTGGAAGACTATGTGGGGGCAGGGGTTCTAGTCCTGTCTGACTTAATCAAGGACCAGGTAGTTTGCTTTCAGAGTCACATTTGGCTTGTTCAATAGTAATATTTATCACTATAAAACAACAAATAAATATAAAAAATAAACCTCTATGTGTAGATCATATACACCATAAAGTCTAGGATTGTTTCTATTTTAATGCCTTTGTATCCTTAGCACATAGTGAAGTGGGGCCCCTTTCCCTTAATCCTAAAACATCTGCAAAGCAACAGTGTTGTGTAAACGGCATTAGGCCATGAGGAGGGGGGAGTGAGACTGTGCCTGTACCAGTTAAAAGAGACGAAACTTTACTGTTTAGGGGAGGCGAAGCTGCGGTTGCACACATCAGCCAAGCGTAACCCTTTTAACAATAACTGCTCCAGGTCCAAGTGAAACTCTTTGTAACCCTTTAATAATCAATAACTGCTCCAGTTCCAAGTGAAACTCTTTGTGAAATTGTCTTTTGTAACCAAGAGCTAACTGCTTCTGTTAGAATAGCTTGCTTGCGTTTCTAGGGTTTCTGTCTATGTAAGACACCAGCGCACACAGGTCGGGGCTGCTCACTGGACTCCCTGGGCGGAGGGAGTCAAGCTGAGCAGTCACCAGCTGACTAATAAAGGCTTTTTAAATTCTAATGGGCTGTTACGGCGGGCACCGTAACAATAGCACCAAGGTATGGACACTTTCTTCAGTAAAAGAATGAATAAATGAATCTTTTGAGTTAGGAGTTTAATCAACTTTGGGTATATTTAACATTTTAATTTCTAAACTAAGGACTAGACTTTGGAATGGATGACCTTGCAGAGGTAATGTGTGGAGTCTCTGAATAAGCCAGCTTGCCCTCTGTAAATAAAAGTTCAGTTTTCTCCCCACCCCCCCCCCACACTCCTCTCTCAATCCAGGGCATTCTTTAAACACCTTGACTTGTGATTTAGAAAATACTGAGGTAGAGAATTTCAAAAGAGGAAGCTGCTACATCCATTTCTTAAATCATTCATTGATTTAATCTTGCATGTGAGAAAGAGTTCAGTCTTTCTTTCATTGCTCACTCATGTGACCTATCTAAATGTTTCCAAAACAGTTTGTCTGTGAAAGAATGAGCCCTTATAAAAATATTGACTCTGAATATATATTTCTAGCAGAATGCCAATGGGGTCCATGAAGCTAACGAACAAAGCATTAGTCGAATTCTGGGGTTAGGATGGTGGATAGAACACATCAATCTAATTGTAGTTCCTCCATAAAACTACTAAAACTGCAACAATGGGATTTAAAAAAAAAAAGACATAAAAGCATGACGATGGGAAGGACAACCACAGCAATACAATTTTGAAAAGTGGAAAACATGATTGCTAACTGACTTTGAAGAGCTGAGAAAAGTAAATTCTAAGGCAACAGTATTGAAAATTGAAGTCTCTGGCCTAGGGGACAGTAGGCACAGCTTTAGGGCATGGATACTGTACAAAAATGGAGGTTTATTTAATCATATGCAGGTGAATGCTAAGGCTCTACCTCCTGCCCCACAATCCTCATCCCCCACTGAGCCCCTTAACAGTGGCAGCCTGATCTTTAAGCTCTAGGCAGGATATTGGAAGAACTTGTTCTGGGAAATCTGAGTAGCCAAAGAGAAAATACAGAGAGATACTGACATCAGGGATTATCCAACAAATAAATGACCCAGCAGTAAACTCAAACTATATATAAACTCTCCATGTACTCAGAACTTTCAAACAGCTCTTTAGTCCACTCTTAATCATGAGCCAAGATGATCATAACTCCAGGGAAGTCTCTAACATGCAAGATAAAGAGCAAACAACAAACAAAAAAGGACTTGGAGAAAATAGAAGATGTAGGTGAAAGAAAAAATTATCTTATTTACATTCAGTCAAAGTTTCCCATAGAAGGCCAAAGAAGTCCATTATAAAGAACAAACAGCAACAATAAATACCAAGCTTAATTTAGAAATGTGCCAAGTAAGGGAACCACTGATGAAATGAAATCAGACAAAGCAATTCTCTAGGGAGTGGCTTTGACACTTGAATTTTATGGTTTCATAGGGGAGTAGTTAGTCAAATGATGGTTTTAGGGTGGGAGTTAGGAAGAGCAGGGGGAGGGGTATAAAGGAAGATGGGGAGGGGCAAGAAAAATTGGTTCAGAATTTGAAGCAATTTGAGTTTCTAATAGCTTTGATAGGGTAGGGGAGACTGTGTGCTGAAAAAGTCTGTGGTTTTATCTTTCCTGAACACATGGATTGAAGTTGAGCAATTGCTGAAATTGTTTCTGTTTTCCAAGTTGTGGTTTCTGTGAGTTTTCTGTTTTTCAAGTAGTGGTTTTTGTAGTTTTCCATCTCTTAGTCTTTAGAGAGATAAAATACTGCATTCCTAAAGCAGAAACAGAATGTTATTTTGGAAAACATTTTTATTGTGAAATATAACATACATGCATAAATGATAAATTTCAAAGTAAAATTTAACAAGTAGTTACAGAGCAAATTTCAAAGTATAGTATGGGTTACAGTTCCACAATTTCAGGTATTTCCTTCTGGCTGCTCTAAAACACTAGAAACTAAAAAGAAATATCTGTATTACGAATCAGTAGTCATAATCATTTGTTAAATCCTAACTTTGCTATTACAGGTCCTCCGTTTCATTTGATCATTCTCTCAATCCCCAGGGATACTTGGGCAATGACCATTCTAACTTCTTCATGATGAAAAGGGGTGTCAACATTATGAGGTAGGGGAATGCAACTGTTTGACGTTTTGGGAGAAACTGGTACCTCTAAGTTTCAGGGCTTATCTGGTGTAGGAACAATCAAGAAGTTTTAAGTTTCTGAAAACACAAATCTAATAAGTAAAACTTTTATAGAGTCTAAGATAGAGCCTTGGGTTTTCTTTAGGGTTTTCAGGAATTCTGTTTGTTGGGGCTTGGCATACCATGGCAATTTGCATATCTGGATGAAGCTTGCATAAGAGTAACCTCCAGAATAATGTCTCAACTCTCCTTGAAATCTCTTAGCCACTGAAACCTTATTTTGTTACATTTTTTTCTCTCTTTTGGTCAAGAAGGCATTCTCAGTCCCACAATGCCAGAGCCAGGATCATCCCTGGGAGTCATGTCCCACATTGCCAGGGAGACTTACATCCCTGGAAGTCATTTCCATGTAGGAGGGAGGGTAATGAGTTTTGTTTTTTTTTTTTGTAGAGTTTAGCTTAGAGAGAGAGAGAGTCCACATCTGAGCAACAAAAGAGGTTCTCAGGGTGTGACTCTTAGGCATGTTTATAAGTACGCTTAGCTTCACCATTACAGAAAGAAGTTTCATAATGTTGGGCCTCAAGATTGAGGGCTTCACTTATTATATTGGGAGTCCCCAATGCTTGAGAGAACATGAGGAATTTTCCAGGTGGTGAAGTTTAATAGTTCCATATTTTTTCCCCAGTCCTTCAAGGAACTTTGCAAATACTTGTTTATTATATGCCCAAAATACTCTGGAATGTATCATGGCATTACATTAGGCTACACAGAATCTTCAGATCTCATTCCCTGTTCTAGGCTCCATGTATTTAGGTTCTTTAAATAAACTGGCCAGATAGGTTAAGTTAGATAGTGTGCTACAGAAAATTTAAAATTTGGACAAAGTAAGTATCTCTTTCTTTTGCTCTCACACAGAAGTTGAAGTTTTAATATACAGACTGTATTGTCCTTTACCCTGTATTCTGAGTTATCTTAGTCCCAACCATATTTGCTTCATTGATATCTCTAATTGAAGTCTGATCTCTTTTTCAGCTCCTTTAACACTTGCTGGTTTGCTTTGTTTGAAATGTTGTGGGGTTTTTTTTGGTTGTTGTTTGCCTGTTTGTTTTTAATTTTTTGATAAACAAAGTTAAAAAATTGAAAAAAAATCAGTAGAAAAATGGGAGTAAAAACTAAATGACAAATAGGGTGGGATGGGGGGATAGTTTGGGTATTCTCTTTTCACTTTTATTTTTTATTCTTATTCTGATTCTTTCTGATGTAAGGAAAATGTTCAGAAATAGATTGTGGTGATGAACGCATAACTATATGATCATACTGTGAACAGTTGATTGTATACCATGGATGACTGTATGGTTTGTGAATATATTTCAATAAAACTGAATTAAAAAAAAAAAAAAAACAGTTGCTGGATGGAGTAATGCTGACTTTCAGAGCTGCAGAATTCTAACTCTGAGTCTTAGGTGTCACATAGGTACCCATAGATCCAGGAACTACCAAGTTATACACAAAGAGCACAGCATCTCAGAATTTAGAAATAAAACTTAAAGCTCAGGAATAAATGTGACTGCTGTAAGAGCTTACAATCTCAGCCCTAATTTTCTTATGGGCATTTTCTAAATGAGACCATACAATATTTGTCCTCTTGTTTCTGGCATATTTTGCTCAACATAATATCCTCAGAGTTCATTCACCTCATTGCATTTCTCACAACTTCATTCCTTTCTGTAGCTGCACAATATTCATCACATGTATACATCACAGCTTGCCCTTCCGCTCATCAGTTGATGGACCCTTCAGCCACCTCCATCCACTGGCTGTCATTAATAATGCTACCATAGACATCAGTGTGAAAATGTCTATTTGTGTCCCTGTTTTCAATTCTTCAGAATCTATTCATAGTAATGGGATTGCCTAATACTATGGTGACACTATATTTAGCCCCAGTGAATCCACTACATTACTTTCCAGAGGCGCTGCAGCTTTCTACTTCCCTACTAACATTGAAAAGGTAAGGTATACCTCTCTCCACAACTTCTCCAGCACTTGAATCTTTCTGTTTATTTATTTATTTTGAATTCGCTTGTTGAAATATATTCACATACCACATATTCTAACTAAAGGATACAATCAATGTCTCACAGTATCTTCAGTTAGTTGTACAATGATCGTCACTCTGTTTTAGACAATTTTCATTGCTCCAAAGAGAAAAATAATAGTTAGACACAGCCACACAAAAAAGAAAACCCAAAACACCCCATATCGCTTATCCCCCCCCCCAATTATTTACCCCAAATACTGGTGTGGTATTAGTAAGGTATTGCTGTTAAATATAGTCCACAGCATGTAATAGGTAATTTTTTCCCATATACCACTCCATTATTACTCTTTGTACAAGTGTCATACATTTGAAATGTATGTAAGAACTTATTTATATTTGTAGTGTTAATTGGTTAGATACATGACTTTAAACAACCCCTTTCAATTACATTCACCTTCACTAGGCATTATTACTTATGATCCCAATAATGAACTACCATCACCTCTATCCATTCCCAAACATTTAAGGTCAACCTCATTAACAAATCTGTACATATTAGGTAACCACTCCCCCTTCTCTGGCTTCTGTCTATCTCTAGGTACCCTATATTCTTCATTTTAAGACTCTGAGTTTACATTTTCTAGGTGGTTCATATTAGTGAAATTATTCAATACCTATCCATTTGTGTCTGGCTTATTTCATTCAATGTTGTGTCTTCGGATTTCATCCATGTTGTTACATACTTTAGGACCTCATTCCTTTCTACTGGTGCATAATATTCCATCATATGTATATACCACAAGTTGTTTATTCACTTATCTGTTCATGGACACCTGCATTGTTTTCATGTTTTGGCACTTGTGAATAATGCCACAATAAATATCAGTGTGCAAATGTCATTCATGTCACTGCTTTCAGATCTTCTGTATATATACCAAGTAGCAGAATTGCTGGGTTGCAGGGCAACTTGCTAATTAGTTTTCTGAGGAACTGCCAAACTGTCTTCCATAGTGGCTGTACCATTTTACATTCCCACCAGCACTGGATAAGTGTTCCATTTTCTCCAAGTATGTTATTCTTTAAAAGAGTAATATTGTGAGAATGAGAAAGAGCTTTAGAAGTTAAAAACATGATAGAAAATGAAAAACAATAAAAATTGAAGACAAAATTGAGAAAATTGCCCAGAAAGAGACAAGAAAATATGAAATAGGACAAAAAAAGAAAAGAAAATTTAAAAACAAATCTATGGGTGGACGGAAAAGGAAGGTGGCATAGAGTGGAATGGAAGCTAGTTTGCCCCCAGGAACAACTAATAAACAACCGGGAATAAATAATCCAGAATAACTGTGGGGGGACAAATGTGACTGTCCACTCATCATACACCAACCTGAATTGGGAGGAATGCCCAAGATCACACCATAAAATCTGTAAGTAAAAACTGGATCCAAGCCAGGTGTCCCCTTCCCCCATGGACTGAACTGCAAAGCCTCACTGTGCTAGAAAGCAGCACTCTCCCAGCAAGCTAATATAGTTCAGCTGAGCTCCAATTGGGGTTTAAATTAAAAAACATGTACTGTTCAATACAACATACAAATCCCCAATAAGCAGACAGAGGCTTTTGGTGACAACTGGCCTTGGAGAGTCAGAGGGTGGCCATGGACTGGCCCTGAAGAGGGCTTTCTGTCCCTTTTTCAGCTCAATGGAGAAAGCCTCAACCATTTTCAGTTGCCAGTGCTCTGACACAGACAAGAGTGAAGATAGCATAGGCAGAGAGACTATTCAAATGTAAATGACCTCTCTCTAGGGGGTGTATCTTCCCCAAGAGGAAGAAGATGGTGCTAAGCTCTACTACCTGCCTTCCATTCAGAACCAGACCCCAGAGCCTGGGGAAAAACAGCCACAGGTCACACCTCCTTACACCAGTCTGGTCCTACAGGCTGACAGGTACCACCTGTTGGGCAGAAAAGCACAGTGACTTGAGGCCTCACAGGGTGTACCAACTTCTAAGATACACCCTCAGGGAGACGTGATACTATTGTCTCCTTCCAAGACCTGCACCTGTTCTGGTCTGGGAAAACCTGATTGGGGTAACCAAGGAAACCAGAAGCCTAGACAACAGAAAACTACAACCTACACTAAGAAAATGAGATTATGGCCCAGTCAAAGGAACAAACTTACACTTCAACTGAGTTACAGGAATTTAAACAACTAATGCTAAATCAATTAAAAAAGCTTAGGGAAGTAGGGGAGTGAATCTCCCTGGCAATGTGGAATATGACTCCTGGGGAGGAATCTAGACCCAGAATTGTGGGATGGAGAACATCTTCTTGACCAAAAGGGGGATGTGAAAGGAAACGAAATAAGTTTCAGTGGCTGAGAGATTCCAAAAGGAGCCAAGAGGTCACTCTGGTGGGCACTCTTACGCACAATATAGACAACCCTTTTTACATTCTAATGAATTGGAACAGCTAGCAGTAAATACCTGAAACTATCAAACTGCCACTCAGAACCCATGAATCTTGAAGAAGATTGTATAAAAATGTAGCTTATGAGGGGTGGCAATGTGATTGGGAAAACCATATGGACCACACTCTCCTTTGTCCAGTTTATGGATGGAAGAGTAGAAAAATGGGGGAAGAAAAACAAACAAACAAACAAACAAAGGCACCCAGTGTTCTTTTTTACTTTAATTGCTCTTTTTTCACTTAAATTGCTCTTTTTCACTTTATTATTCTTGCTATTTTTGTATGTGTGGTAATGAAGGAGTGAAGGATTGATTTTGGTGATGAATGCACAACTATGTAGTGGTACTATGAACAATCGAATGTACACTTTGTTTTGTATGACTGCATGGTATGTGAATATATCTCAATAAAAGTGAATAAAAAAATTAAAAAAGTTCAGGGAAGATATGGCAAAAGAGATGAAGCGAAAAATGAAAACACTGGGTGTACATAAGGTAGAAATTGAAAGTTCGAAAAACAACTGACAGAATATATGGTAATGAAAGGCACAACACAAGAGGTGAAAGACACAATGGAAACATACTACAGTAGATCTCAAGAGGCAGAAGAAAACACTCAGGAACTGGAGAACAAGGCATCTGAAAGCCTACACACAAAAGAACAGATAGAGAAAAGAATGGAAAAAATGAGCAACGTCTCTGGGAACTTAAAGACAAAACAAAATGCAGGCATGTATGTGTCATTGGTGTCCCAGAAGGAGAAAAGAAGTGAAAAGGGTCAGAAGCAATAATAGAGGAAATAATCAATGAAAATTTCCCATCTCTTATGAAAGACATAAAATTACAGATCCAAAAAGTGCAGCATACCCCAAACAGACTAGATCTGAATAGGCCTACACCAAGACACTTAATAATCACATTATCAAATGACAAAGATAAAAAGAGAATCCTCAACTGTTACAAAAAAAAAAAAAAAAGCTGAAACAGAGCCCAGACTTCAGTTAGAGATATGAATAAAGCAGACCTGGTTAAGACAAGAGCAAATCAGGCCAAAGGGTAAAGGTTGAACTGACTGTGTTCAAACTTCAACTTCCATGTGAGACCAAGGGAAGAGATGTTTGTTTGGTGTAGGATCTATATTTTCTAAACAATATAACTTCTACAGTTTGTTCAAACACTACAATTACATGGAACTTTGAATAAGAAGTGAGCTATGGTAGGTCTGTATAGATTAGAATGAAATAGCAACATGTCTTAAAGTAATTTGGGTGGAGAATAAAAATATATATTTGGGGCCTCCCTGAAGAGCTGGGGGAGAATGCAGAGGTGTTGGACTTCCTCACCTGGATTGTTGCTGATGTTCTCACAAACATTGGGGACTGACGGCTTGATGTGCTGAGCCCTCTGTCTTAGGGCTGGCCCCTATGAAGCTTGTTGCTGCAAAGAGAGCCTAAAACTGCTTATAATTGTGCCTAAGAGTCTCCCCCCTAGTGCCTCTTTGTTGCTCGGATGTGGCCCTCTCTCTCTAAGCCACCTTGGCAGGTGATCTCATTACCCTCCCCTCTATGTGGGACCTGACTCCCAGGGGTGTAAATCTCCCTGGCAATGCAGGATATGACTCCCGTGGATGAATCTGGACCTGGCATCATGGGATTGAGAACACCTTCTTGACCAAAAGGGGGATGCAAAATGAAACAAAATAAAGCTTCAGTAGCTGAGAGCTTTCAAATGGAGTCAAGAGGTTACTCTGGTGGACATTCTTATGTACTATATAGATAACACTTCTTAGATTTTAATATATTGGAATAGCTAGAAGTAAATACCTGAAACTACCAAACTCCAACCCAGTAGCTTTGACTCTTGAAGATGATTGTATAACAATGTAACTTACAAGCGGTGACAGTGTGATTGTGAAAACCCTGTGGCTCGCACTCCCTTTATCCAGTGTGTTGATGGATAAGTAGAAAAATGGGAACAAAACCCAAATGAAAAATAGGGTGGGATGGGGAGAAGGGGTAATTTGGGTGTTCTTCTTTTTTATTTGTATTTTTTATTCTTATTCTGATTCTTTCTGGTGTAAGAAAAATGTTCAAAAATAGATTGGGGTGATGAATGCACAACTATAAGATGGTACTGTGAACAGTTGATTGTACACCTTGGATCATTGTATGGTATGTGAATATATCTCAATAGAACTGAATAAAAAAAAAAAAAAAAAAGAATCCTGAAAGCAGCAAGAGAAAAGTGGTCCATCACATACAAAGGAGGCTTGATAAAACTATGTGTGGATTTCTCAATAGAAACTGGACGTAAGAAGGAAGTTGGGTGATATATTTAAGATTCTGTACCAGTTTGTATGTGTTATGTCCCCCAGAAAAAGCCATGTTCTTTGAGGCAGTCTTGTGGAGGCAAACGTATTGGTGGGGATTAGGTTGGAATGTTTGGATTGGGTTGTTTGCATGGAGATGCACCCCATCCAACTGTGGGTGATAACTCTGGTTGGATAATCTCCATGGAGGTGTGGCCCTGCCCATTCAGCATGAGCCCTGATTAGTTTACTAGAGCACTATATAAGCTCAGACAGAAGGAGTGAGCTTGCTACAGCCAAGAGGGTCACTTTGAAGAATGCACAGAAGGCAGATGAGAGACAGTTTGAAGACAGCTGTTGAAAGTGGTCTCTTGCTCCAGAGAAGCTAAGAAAGAACAAACGCCCCAAGGGCAACTGAGAATGACATTTTGAAGAGGAGCTGGGACCTAGAGAGGAACGTCCTGGGAGAAAGTTATTTTGAAACCAGAACTTGGAGCAGATGCCAGCCATGTGCCTTCCCAGCTAACACAGGTTTTCCAGACACCATTGGCCATACTCCAGTGAAGGTACCTGATTGTTGATGCATTACCTTGGACATTTTATAGCCTTAAGACTGTAAATGTGTAACCAAATAAACTGCCTTTATAAAAGCCAATCCATTTCTGGTATTTTGCATCCAGGCAGCATTAGCACTAGAACAGATACTAAAAAAGAAAAACCACCAACCAAGAATCCTATACCTGGCAAAACTGTCCTTCAAATATGAGGGAGAGCTTAAAATATGCTCTGACAAATAGACAATGACAGAGTTTGTGAACAAGATACCTGCTCTACAGGAAACACTAAAGGAAGCACTGCAGACAGAAAGGAAAAGGCAGGAATGAGAGGTTTGGAAAACAATTCCAGGAGATAGTAGCACAGCAATGTAAGTACACTGAACAAAGATGACTGTGAGTATGGTTGAAAGAGGAAGGTTAGGAACATGTGGGACAGCAAAATGAAAGACAAAAGATAAAGACTGGGACTGTATAACTCAGCAAAACCTAGGGTGCTCAATGATTATGATAAAAGGTACAAATATATTTTTACATGAGGGAGAACAAATGAATGTCAACATTGCAAGGTGTTTAAAATAGGGTGGGATTGGGGGGAAAATACAATCAATGCAAACTAGAGACTATAATTAACAGAAACATTGTTTTATGCTTCCTTTAATGTAACAAAGGCAACATACCAAAGCTAAATGCATATGGGGTGGGGTATAGGGGAAGGGTATGGGACTCCTGGCATTGGTGATGTTGTCTGACTCTTTACTCTACTTTGGTTTAATGCTATCTTTCCTTTCTAGCTGTCACGTTTGTTTTTTTCTCTCTCTTTTTTCTTTTTCTTTTGTCTCTCTACCTTCTTTGACTCTTCCTCCTTCTTTTTGGAAGAAATGGAGATGTCCTTATATAGATAGTGGTGATAGTAGTGAATACATAAATACGTGACTATACAGGGAACCAACGATTATTTACTTAGGATAGAATGTATGGTGTGTGTTCTGGTTTGCTGATGCTGCTGCCAGAATGCAAAACACCAGAGATGAATTAGCTTTCATAAAGGGGGTCTATTTGGTTACACAGTTACAGTCTTAAGGCCATAAATGGTCCAAGGTAATGCATCAACAATTGGGTACCTTCACTGGAGGATGGCCAATGGCATCTGGAAAACCTCTGTTAGCTGGGAAGGCATGTGGCTGGTGTCTGCTCCAAGTTCTGGTTTCAAAATGACTTTCTCCCAGGACGTTCCTCTCTAGGTCCCAGCTCCTCTTCAAAAGGTCACTCTCAGTTGCTCTTGGGATGTTTGTCCTCTCTTATCTTCTCCAGAGTAAGAGTCTGCTTATAAAGCCATCTTCAAACTTTCTCTCATATGCAGCTACTCTCTCAGCTTCTGTGCATTCTTCAAAGTGCCCCTCTTGGCTGTAGCAAGCTCACTCCTGTCTGAGCTTATATACTGCTCCAGTAAACTAATCAAGGCCCATGCTGAATGGGCGGGGCCACACCTCCATGGAAACTATCCAATCAGAGTTATCACCCACAGCTGGGTGGGACGCATCTCCATGGAAACAGTGAAAGAATTACAATCTAATTAACACCAATACGTCTGCCTACACAAGATTACATCAAAGATAATCGCATTTTGGGGGATATAATACATTCAAACAAGCACAGTGTGTGAACAAAACCATCTTTAAAAAAATGGGTTGATGAAGAAACCTTGAGGGCACTATATTGAGTGAAATAAGACAGATACATAAGGACAAATATTGCAGGGTCTCACTGATATGAACTAATTATACTATGTAAACTCATAGACATGAAATATAAGTTACCAGGATATAGAATGAGGCTAAAGAATGGGGAGCGGTTGCTTATCATGAGCAGAATGTTCAACTAGGGTGAACTTAAACATTTGGAAGTGGACAGAGATGATGGTAGCACATTGTGAGAATGACTAATAGTGCTGAATGGTGTGTGAATGTGGTGGAAAGGGTAAGCTCAGAGTCACATATGTTACCAGAAGGAAAGTTGGAGGTTAAAAGATAGGAATGTATAAAACAGTGAATCTTGTGGTGGACAATGTCTGTGATTAACTGTACAAATATTAGAAATCTCTCTCATGAGCTAGAACAAATGTATGATACTATAACTAGAAGGTAATAATAGAGGGGCATATAGGAAAAAAATATATACCTTTTGCAAACTATATACTACAGTTGGTAGTATTTTAAAATACTTTTATGAATAGTAACAAATGTATTATACCAAAACTATGAATCAATAATGGAGGGGATGTTTAGGGGTATGGGAGGATTGGAGTTTCCTTTTTTTGTCTTTATTTCTTTTCTGGAGTAATGGTAATCTTCTAAAAATTGAAAAAAAAAATTGTGGTGATGGATGCACAGTTGTATGATGGTACTATGGGCAACTGATTGTACAATTTGGATCTTTGGATGTTGTATGGTATCTGAACAAGCTCAGTAAAAAAACAAAAACAAAAACAAAAACAAAATCTATGAAGTTCAGCAGCCAAGTAATGGTATTTCCATTGAGGAATAATAGAGGTAAGAGAATCCAATGAAATAATTCAAGAAAATTCCCAGAATTGAAGGACACAAATTTACATATGAAAGATTCCATCATAATGGATTAAAATTATTCTACACCAAGGCACATCATTGTGAGATGTGAAACATTTAGGTCAAAGAAAACATTCTCATTGTCCCAGAATAGGGGGAAACGGAGGATCAGGAAACAGAATGGCTTTGGTCTTCTTAATAGCAACACAGGAAGGTAGAAGACAATACAGCAATGCTTTCAAAATTCTGAAGCAAACTTTCTTCTAACATAAAACTCCATATCTAGCCAACTTATCAAACAAGTGTGGGTGTATATAAAAAATTGAAAAGAATTAAAACAAAACTATTTCCCGTGTACTCTTTCTAAGGAAACTCCTGGAGGTTATGCTCTACCAACATGTGCTAGACACTAAGGAAAGGAAGATATGGGACATAGGCAGCTGGAAAGAAGTAAAAGGAATGCCCAAGATGATGGTGGAAGGGGATCCAGGATAGGAGCTAGTATCAAGTGCAGAAGGCAACTCATCCCTGTTACGGTGCCTGCGAGTTAAAGTTCAAGACAGCCAATTAGAATTTAAAATAAGCCTTTATTAGCCGGCCGGCAACTGCTCAGCTTGACTCCCGCCGCACAGGGAATTCAGTGAGCAGCCCCAACCTGTGTGCGCTGGTGCCTTATGTAGACAGAAACCATATCCTAGAAACGCAAGCAAGCTATTCTAACAGAAGCAGAGTTGGCAGTTAGCTTTTGATTACAAAAAAACAATTTCACAAAGAGTTTCACTTGGAACTGGTACAGTTATTGGTTGTTAAAGAGTTACAAAGAGTTTCACTTGGAACTGGTGCAGCTATTGATTGTTAAAGGGTTATGCTTGGCTGATGCGTGCAACCGCAGTTTCGCTTCCTTTAACTGGTACAGTCTCACTCCCCCCTCCTCATGGCCTAATGCCGTTTACACGACATTTTTGCTTTGCAGATGTTATAGGATTAAGGGGAAAGGGGACCCCACTTCAGTCCCAATTTGGAGAAATGTGACAGAAGGGACAGATGTGTTTGTCATCCCCAAGATGTCTACTAGATTTTTAACCTGAATCTTGTCTGGATTCGGCTACTCTGTATTGCTTGCCCTTTCTTCCTGGCTGCCTAGATCTTCATTTACCCTCATAGAAGAGTTCTGCTTTGATCTGTGCCTGAGACCTAGATGTAGGCTACAGTTGGCTTGAAATAGAAAATATAGAATATCCCATGCTCTCTGATCATATTCTTGCTGGATATCCATTATGTGGCCTACATTACAACAATGTCTATATTTTTCAGTACTGATGACCTTGTCTTCAAACCTCCCAGATGAAGTTTTATAAAATCTGAAGAAATACTCAGTTCTGTCTTGGGAGTTTCCCCAAACAGTAGCAACATTGCATTTTTCTTACCCAGATAATTTTGTTCTTGCTACTCAATGTTTCAGAACTAAAAAGTACTGTAAATTCTTACTTAATGCATGGCAAGTGGGCCACAAAATCAAGTTGCATAAGATTTGATAAATAAAGTTAAAAAAAAAAAAGATTTGAGGTCTTTTTATTGCCAAAATAATGAAATGACAAGGTAAGCCAGCACAGTTAGCATGCTGGGAATTCAGGGATCAGGGAACCAATTGCCAGTTACTTTATACCAGAATTCTCATTAAAAGATTTTTTCCTGTTATTTTTTAGAGATAAGTACATAAGTTGTACATATTATAAAGAAAGGCAAGGAAATTAACATGAAAATCAGAAGAGAAGGACCAGGAGAGTGTTTCCTTTGAGGGAAAAGGAGGTAGATGTAAGCAAATTGTTTTGGTGAGATTAGGACTTCTTTAGTTTGTTATTTTTGTCCACTTCCTAAAAGACCACCAAAAATACCCAGTGATCAAGCAAAGCTAAGGTTATTAGGCTTTCTGCAGTCAGGAGGATATCATCTTGATAGAATCTTAGTAATTGTCAGAGAAAGTGGACGTCAGGAGAGGATATTTATGGGGTTTTAGGGCCAGGACTGGGTAGTTAAGGCAGGTATTGCAAGGCAGGAAACTGAACCGGATCAGACATAATAGCTTTGAATTGTTTGGGAGAGCCAGATGAAAGTTTTGAGGTAAGTATTCATGAGTAAGTTTGAAGAATAAGCTATTTTAGTGAGTTCATACATTTATTTCCTATGAGAAAGTACTTCCTGGAGAGAAAGTAGCCAAAATTTTTGCTTGATACTAGAATTGTTTAGCATAAAAACAGGAAAGAATGCTTCATTCCAGAAGTAATTAGCACAGAGATAGGGAGGTGTGTTGGTTTCAGTTATCATAACTCTTATCTATCAAGATCCAAAGAAGATAGAGACTGAAGAATTTTAGGGTATTTTCATTGAATTTCTAAGTCCCATTGGCATCATGGGACACCCATCTTAAGTCTGACTTAGAGTTGGAAATATTTACAAATATTTTTCTAGATGAGTACCTGCGCAAATTATGTTATTATCTCTCAACAGTATCAATTCCAATCCAAGCAAGCCTCTCCTTGATTTAATAGTCAACATCCAATGATAAAGAGTTTGTCCAGCATCTTAAAGTAAGATCACAAAAATACTGATGAGGTAAGGGAAAGTTTTATTTGCCAGATAGCATGAGGGTGTGTCAGAAATTGAGATGGCCTCCCCACTCCTAAATTCTAGTAGTTAGCAGAAATTTTCTAGGTTACAGGTACTTAAGATTGGTCAGAAGATAAAGGAACAAAAAAACAAAGGCTTGAGGCAAGGCAATTGTTCTGTTTCCAGTTATCAGAGATAAATGACTTAAGGGTAAGGTTCAAGTCTAGCAAGAACCTACAGTTTAAGCTAGTCTTGGAGAGTACACTCCTTGTTTTCCATTTTAGCCACAAAAAATGAGTGGTTTAGCATGGGACTTGTCACCCTTTGTAATGTAAAAGTTACAAGAGATTTCAATACTTGTAAGTCAAAGAACAGCAAGAATCACAGAAAAAAATATGTATTTTGCAATTTGTTTTGGGAGGGGGGCTGTCCTTATATTCTTAACATTTAGTGTTCTCCCATAATCAGACTTCTCAGTGCCCATCCAAGAAACCCTCATTATTTTCCTGATTAATTGATTGATGTTCTCACGTTAATTGATAATATTACAGCTTAGCAGAAAGATTCAAATGGCTCAAGTGGTGCTTTGAAATTCATCTCAAATGTGGGCTGAGTGACCTGCACGTTGGCGAGGCTGCCAAAGTGCAAGACCTTCAGCTTATTCTTAGTGTCGGAATTTACTTCAATGGTCTCCTGATCCAGGGCTGAAACCTCAGGTACATAACTCTCTCTCTTTCTCCTGCAGCTTGATGGAGATTCCTCTCATCTGGCCTCTCTGAATCCGCTTCTTCAGGTGTGTGGCACAGCCTGCTATCTTGTGTTGGGAATAATGGGGTTCTCCCCGCACGCACGCTTGCCCGCTTGTTCATCTGGAAGTCGTTGCCCAAGCGCTTGTACTACTTCTCAACGGTGACCTGAGCCACTTTCAGTTTTGGTGCCAACGCGGCCCTGGAAGTGGAGAAAACAGGGTCACTCGCGAGCCGGGGACCCCTACCGGGAAGAGTGCGAAGCCAAGCCCTAGCGTGAGTGGGATACCCGGGCTGAGCGTGCGCTGAGAAAGGAGAGGGGAGGGCCAGGCAGCGCCGGAAGCGCGGGGGTCAAGGCGGAAGTCAGTGGTCCGCCATGGCCCAGTCCTGACAGAGCTGGGGACGGGCTGGCCCCGGGCTCGCTTGGCAGGTTGGGGCCATGGAAAGCTGGAGATGAAGGAGGGTCCAGATTTAATAGAAAACAAAATATGGCCATTGATTTCCTGAGGTGAGCCTTTTGATCTAAGCTTAACTCTGAACTTTGAGACCTGCCTGATCCCATAAAGACTTCAGTTTGTAACGCAGAAAAATTACAAATTGCTAAAAGGACATTTCTAATGAATTTTTCAAATCAAGACTGTTATTCCAGAAATTTCAAGGTTCTGTTGTACTTTAAGTAAATACCCTCTCCGACAGACTCCTGAGAGTAATTAATGAGCTAGTAAAGTGGGAATTATCTAGCTATTCCAGACTCAAATTGATCCCTTTAAGCCACTTAAGGCACCCATTCTTCCATATCCTTTTTACTTTGAAATCTTCAAAGCTTGATGGCATTTAAGGATCTTGGGTGGGGCTTGTCTGAGAGTAGGCAAAATAGGAGAGTCTTCAGTTATATATCTATATAATTTATCAAGATTCTTACCTAGTAAATTCCAGGTATTGCCCTGAGCTCTCCAAAAGCAAGTCCATCTGTTGAGAATGGACCAGTGTTAAGTAGGCTACTGAGATTGCTCTAAAAAGTCGGAAAGTAAATCTATTAGTTTGCAATTGCATTGAGTTCAGAATATTCAATTCTGTATGAACAGCACATTCTTCTCCCTGTAGTCAAGCTATACAAGAAGCCAAATAACAGAGACCCAATCATTAATTTACAAGGCAAAATCACATGACAAGGAGTAGGAACTATACAGGGGCTTCATGGTGTGAACATTGTCTCCACAGGCTAACCTTCCCAGGAATCACAGTCAGAAAAAAAGAAACTTGTTGATCAAATATTTAATGTTACCAGGCTGAAACAAAGAACTAACTATTCAAAGTCTGTGGTTTAAGCCTCCTCCTTACAGCAAGAGCCACAAAGAAAACTTGTGAACTTTATCTTTTATAATATTTGCCTAGCTAAACTTCCTTTGGATGGGTTAATCTGGTCAGGAGTCAGGAAACTTTTCCTCCAAAGGTCTAAATAGTAAATATTTTTGGCTTTATGGGACATATCATCTCTGCAAGTACTACCTCTGCCATTGTAGCACAAAAATATTCACAGACAATACATAAGTGAATGAGCATAACTATGTTCCAATAAAACTTTATTTATGGACACTGACTTTGAATTTCCCATAACTTTCATAATTTTTCTGTTTTTTTTTAACCATTTAAAAATATAAAGCCATTCTTAGGTCATGGGTTATACAAAAATAGGCTATAGGTAGTTTGCTGACTCCTTGTCTGCTCAAGAAACATGCTAGAAGGTGTGGCCTAGAATTGATTAAAAAAACAACAACAAGGGAGTTGCCAAAGGCATTTCTCTAAATCCTGCTTTAAGGGAAATGCTAGGGGTGATTCCAGGGGAACACCTGGTTAATCCCATTATAGGTCTGCATAAGCTCATAGAGCCTCCGTATAAATCCATGGTACCTACTGTCCTGCAGTCTTCTAGGCCAGAAAAGTCTCTCACTGCTCAGGTCTTCCCTCGTTTTGGTTCCTCTTACCAGGTTTCCACAACAGCCAGCCCACTCGAGCTTTTGACCTCAACATCCTTCAGGATACGACATTGACCGTCTTCCCTCTGGCTTGACACAGTGCTACTATACTGCCACTCCCCAAATAAGAGTTAGTTCAAGCCAACATTTATTGGACACCCCTGCGGAGTCAGCATAAGACAGCAAGCATCCTTGGCCTTAAAAAACTCTCAGTCTCAGCAGAGGACGGATATTCTTCATATAACTAGTAAGTTGTCCGGCGCTTCTCCGCCCCGCCTCGAGTCCTCGGTCGGCCGGCGATGGGGACCAGAGAGATAAGGGGAGAGAGGGTGCGGACAACGTCTTCCCCGGAGCACTTGTGATCACTCAGGACTCGCGGTGGTAAAGCAGATAAACTTTTAATGGGACTAGGCAATCATCATCTTTACAGGTTCCACCCGGGGCGAGACACCTCGGGGGAGAACAACCTCGATGCGGCCGTCAGGTACGGCTCCTTGTGGGCTGTCTCCCCGAGCTTTGCCCGGGAACTTTCTTATAAACCTTGCGTGTATCCAATGGGCTAACGCCACGCACACAAGCATGATTGGTGAATACAGCGGGTGGTTACATACATCAGAAGCCGGAAGCAGGATGTGGGCGCCATCTTGGCACCACTCGATGGGCGGGGGGAACTCAAGGGCAGGCTGCAGCTTGTCTACTAGGCCAAATCCGGAAGGTGGCTGCTCACATCTCCCCCTTTTTTGTTTTTTATGCCCCAGTGTCTCCAGTGATGAATGTGCTCCCGTGGACCAAGATGGCCCACAACGTATTTTTTGGTGCTTTGGGGAGTCTGGACTAGGTCCCGGCCATACCAAGGTGGGACCTCTGGCACCGACCAGAATGCTCACTTCATATAGAGACCGGAGAACCCGTGAGCCGGAAACCACGTGGCCCTCCTTGCAGTACTCAGTCTCGCAACTGGGGGACAGGAGGATTAGAAGGTAGCCAGTGCCGAGGGCGTCACTAGGAGCCTCTGTGCAAACGCCAAGGGTCCCGTCTGGCCACAACTAGGACTCTGCGTAAGAGGTCCACCTGAGACAAAAATTAGGGCCACTGGTACCGAATGTTTATATACGAGATTTTTTCATATACTTAGCTGCGAACCTTACCCCCGAATGCCCAGCTTCGAGTGGTTGGGATGGGTGCTGGGCAGAGGGACTATAGTTATCAGGAGGGTTACAGGCAGAGGACATGGCCATCATGGCGGTAACACGTAATTGCTGTTGTCTTTGAAACAAACGCTCCAGCAAACTCTTAACAATGATCAAACCTACTAATAACCCCACAGCAAGAAGAACCCAGTTGGTCAGATTAGGCCAAGAGAACCAGGAGGGAAAAAAGGTCAATATTCCTGGCCCTCTTCCCGGTCTGCTGGGGAGTGGTCGACACCGTCGACATCATTTGACCGCTCATCACGCGAGTTGAGGACTGGATCCAACAGGTCACGTTGGGGGTTTAACGACCCGTCAGGCTGCAGTTCTTTGGTGTTCTCAGGCGACTGCACGGTTCTCACCAATCTCTCCGGTACCCACACTGGTTGGCGTCCTGGTTCCTGGGGAAAGACACAAACAGAGCCTCTGGCCCAGCTGAGCACTGGGTCAGGACCTTTCCATTGCCCCGACAGAACATCCCTCCAACGGACCAGGCCTCTATGCGGAGGACCTGGGGTGGTATGTTGTAGGGCAGGCGTCATGGTTGATGCGTTTTCATTTAAATAATTGTATGTAAATAGGGCGGCAGACAACTGGGCCCTGGGGGACAGACCATGACCTATTCCCTCCTTTTGCTTTTGCAATAGTTCTTTAATGGTCCTATGCGCTCTCTCGATGACACCCTGCCCCTGAGGGTTGTATGGGATGCCGTGTTTTAGGTTAACTTCCATAACATCACAAAACTTTTGAAAAGCTTTGCTAACGTAAGCCGGGCCGTTGTCTGTCTTAAAGCAAATTTTGAGGCATCCTCAGGGTGAAGTGGGATAGAGAAGAAGCAATCTCTAATGTCTATGACAACAACAGGCCACCGCTCCGGCAGAGTTGAGAGAAGGGGCAACCCCATCTGGACAGGTCCTAGAGGCTCCATGCAACTATTTATGGCCCTCAAATCATGTAAAAGCCTCCACGCACCTGATTTCTTTTTGATGACGAAGATAGGGGTGTTCCAGGGTGACGTGGAAGGGACGATGTGCCCCCTCTCCAACTGATCTGACACCAAAGCATGCAATGCTGAAAGTTTTTCCTGAGGTAAGGGCCACTGAGGTACCCAGACTGGAGCCTTAACTTTCCATGTTAACTTTATAGGTGTAGGCGGGTATGCACCCTCAGTGGCCCCTAGGAAAAACCCAGGCCTTGTCTACTGGGGTTAGAGTCAGCCTGAATGGGCTTCACGCGCCCTTGCAAGGAGGCTCCCAGCCCCCTGCCCGGGACATATCCCATTCTATTCAGCAACTGTTTAGAAGTTGGAGAGTAACCAGTGGTTAAAGTCACGTCCATTTGAGCTAGAATATCTCTTCCCCATAACGAAACAGGCAGGGCCAGCACATAAGGCTGAAAACTGCCTTGATGCCCTTCCTCATCCTCCCAATGGAGAGTAATGGCGCTCACCATGGGCGCTGAGATTTGGCCGATCCCTCTGATGGTGTCTTCCGCTTGGTTCGTTGGCCAAGCGGGGGGCCAATCTTGCTGTCTTATAATCGACCTATCGGCTCCAGTATCTAACAGACCTAGGAAGGCTCGGCCTTGTACTTTAAGAGTCAGCATGGGTCGAGACTCTAGGGACATCTGAAGACCCTCAAAAACTTCTCCGGAGGACCCAAATCTTTTATTCCCCCTCTGTCCTGGCTTGCTTGGAAAGACTGAATGCAGGCTGGGCAAGAGCAGAAGCTGTGCCAACCTATCGCCCTCTGCAATGACCAGAGTGCCCTGCAGAGACTGCACCATAACCTGGACATTACCCGTGAAATCTGAGTCTAGAACACCTGGCACAATTGTTAATCCTCTTAACGCTATGGATGCTCTCCCTAATATAAGCCCCACGGTTCCTACTGGAAGGGGCCCCCTGAAAGAGGTCCCCACCAATTGGACTCCCATAGCTGGGGTTAGCACGAGCCCGGAGGTGGCACGGAGGTCCAATCCTGCTGATCCGGGAGATGCGCGGGTCTGGATGGGGGCCGCATCGTCCGTTGGTGTGTTTGGGGGCCCACCGCAAGGGTGGACCCCCCCTGCCCGTTTTTTGAATCTTGCTCAGGACGACCAGAAAGGCGTACTCCTTGCGCATTGAAGACTGACTTACAGTCCTCGGCGCGGTGAGGCCCCTTGTGGCAGCGGCCACACAGCCTAGTGACTGCACGTGGCCCGCGGAGGTGCTGAACGGCAGGCGGTTGATCTTTATTGGGGCAGTCTCTCTTAAAATGCCCAGACTGGCCACAGCCATAGCATCTTTTTGGCTTTACCTCTAAAGCTCTGGGGTCCTTTGTGTTTACTTGTAAGGAGCTGGCTAACATAGCAGCCAGCCCCGCATTAGTTAACGGGCTGCCAGCGTCCCTGCAAAGCCGAACCCACTCTGTCAAGCTCTTTCCCTTATTCTGTGCCAGGATAACCTTGCACTCCTTATTGCATTGCTCAAAAATCATCTGCTTAACCACAGTTTCTGCAACCATTGGATCTGAGAAAATCCTCTCAGCCGCAGTCTGCATTTTCGCTACAAAATCTACAAAAGGTTCTGTGGGACCCTGGTGTATGCCGCTAAGCGAAGCCTGCGCCTCTCCTTCCCCTGTCAATTTTTTCCAAGCCCCTATGAAACAGCGAAAAATTTGGGCATAAACCTCCTGGGGGTATCCTGTCTGATTCTGGGCGTGAGCACCTTTCCCTAAAAGCATATCCGCATTCCACCCGCCGTGCCTTGCCACAGCGTTTCTTGCGGCTTGTTCCTCAGCTAACTCCTCAAACCACGCCTTCCAATCGATAAACCTGCCAGGAGGCAAGCAAGAGCGAGCCAGCTGAAGGATATCTGCGGGTGTATGATTTAGGGCGGAGAGGTTTTCAACCATATTCAGGGTGTAAGGGGCGTTAGGGCCGTACTGATGGACGGCTTGCCTCAGCTCCTTCAAGAGCTTGTAATCATAGGGTTCATGATTACGAGCTTGCTGATTGATAATGACTGGGAACATCTCGGAGGCTGGTTCGGGTTCATTGAGCAGCGGTCGGTAGCCGCCAAGAACGCCAAAAGGTCTGAATGTGGTAAAAGGGCTCCACCTCCAAAAATGCCTCCTATTGGGTGAAGGGTGCGGAGGGTCCGCGTAGTCGGGTAGGGATTCTGGGCATTGCGCGGGAAGGTTAGGGTATGTACTCGGCATGTCCGCCAGAGGGAGCCCTCTATAAGGGCCCTTTACGGAACCGCTGAAACCATCCACCGGATGCAGGTGCATCCTCTGAGGCGCAGCAGCCGTTACTGGTGGGGCGGAGGGCCGCGTGGGTGAGACAGGAGGCCCCTCTAGGTCAATCAGCGGAGGCGCTTCCGGCCCTTCATCTGCCTCACTCTCAGATTCTGAGTCAGAATTATCAGAACTAGCACTCGACTCCGGCGGCTTGCCCTTATGGGAGCCCTCCGCAGATGAAACAGACTGAGCCTCTTGGAGTGCATGTCGCGCCTGCAACAAGGCGGTAGGCGTAGTTAGGCCTGTGGCTGATTCTAACTCAAGTACTGCACGAACAGTCTCCCATATAAGGACTAGAATCGGGTCCAAACAGACACCCGTTTGGCGCGCTCGGTCTATATCACGACCAAGTTTCATCCAAGAGGGCAGATTAAGGCTGCCAGAACAAGGAAACCAGGGGGCAAAAGTGGCCACATCATCAAAAAATCGCTGGAGAGAGCTTCTCTTAACTGAGATACCCCACTGTTTCAAAAGGGTCTTTAAGGGGGTTAGTAGGGGTGAACTCCCGGACTGCCCCATGCTTGCAGCCGGCACTGTCTTGTAATCACTCGGAGAGCTCTTCCGAGTCCCCGGGGCTACCTGAACGCCCACGGGCCCTAGTCCTCGTATGGAAAGGGGGTGCTTACCTTCTCGCGGTGATCAGTCGCGGAGGTCAAACCACGGATCCCGGGAGCACGTCTCCGTCGGGGCGAGGGGAACGCAAATGAGGTTGCGGGTTCGAAGTTCCCCGTACGGGCCACCACTTGTCCGGCGCTTCTCCGCCCCGCCTCGAGTCCTCGGTCGGCCGGCGATGGGGACCAGAGAGATAAGGGGAGAGAGGGTGCGGACAACGTCTTCCCCGGAGCACTTGTGATCACTCAGGACTCGCGGTGGTAAAGCAGATAAACTTTTAATGGGACTAGGCAATCATCATCTTTACAGGTTCCACCCGGGGCGAGACACCTCGGGGGAGAACAACCTCGATGCGGCCGTCAGGTACGGCTCCTTGTGGGCTGTCTCCCCGAGCTTTGCCCGGGAACTTTCTTATAAACCTTGCGTGTATCCAATGGGCTAACGCCACGCACACAAGCATGATTGGTGAATACAGCGGGTGGTTACATACATCAGAAGCCGGAAGCAGGATGTGGGCGCCATCTTGGCACCACTCGATGGGCGGGGGGAACTCAAGGGCAGGCTGCAGCTTGTCTACTAGGCCAAATCCGGAAGGTGGCTGCTCACAGTAAGTGATTGCACATAACCTTTCACAAAGGCGTAATTTGGCAAAGCTCTAATCTCTATCAGCCTCCCCCCAATGCCTCCTTGATTACCTGTATATAGATAATCAACGTTAAATGTCAATAGAAGATTCCTTAGAAGGTATTTTTGTTATTATGCATACTGGCCTTTTAAAATTTTTATTTATTATTATTTGCATTGCATTGTGTGACTCCTTAGGAGATAAATCAGTTAAGAGAATATTTCACATTCACCTAGAAGTTTTAGAATATTAATCTGATGCTTGTTTCACATTTTCGTATTCATATGTTTGGATCATCACTTGTGCTTTATATGAACACTTCATTGGTTCCATTGATTTTTTTGTGTTTCTTAGTGGGTTACTTTGTATATTAGCTGTTTTATGTATACGTTCTTAATGTAGAACAACTGGGGTCATGTCTGTTTTGTTTTATGCAATTATTATTGAATTACTGTCTTTTACTGAGCTTTTAATAAATTGATTTTGAAACTGAAAAAAATAGCAAATGTATTGTTGGGGTGTGGATGATGAGAGATGGGCATCCTCCCCAGGGTCTGTTTTGGTAATGGCAGAAGTCAAATTTAGCCCCCCAATGGCAAAACTCTTCTCATTTCTGAAACTTCACACTCGTTGTTCTTTCTTTTTTGTTAAGTATACTGTTCTTTCTAAGGAAAAGAATTGTCCATCCTTGGTAAACAGGATTTCAGAATGAATTTCTTAGACACTCCAAACCATCCAAACAGATTGTCACCCATAAGGTCTTTCTAGAGAGAATTTCAGTCACCTCTGTCCTTGTTTTAACTTAGGGATTTGAGGTAGGATTCCAGGAGAAGATAAACTTAAATGAGTCTTGAAGGATGTTATGGATTGAATTTATCCCTCAAAAAGAGATGCTGAAGTCATAATCCTCAGAATGTGACCTTATTTGGAAAAAGGGGCATTACAGATGGAATTAGGCAAGTTAAAATGAGGTGATAGGTAGAGTAGGGTGAGATGTTAATCCAGTATGATTTATAAGAGGAGGAAATTTGGACACAGATAGACAGAAGGGAGAACACCATGGTTTGCTTGCAAGCCACCACCAGAAGCCAGGAGAAACATAAAGATATTCTTCCCTACAGACTTGGAAGAAAACATGGTCCAGCTCACACCTTGATCTTGGAATTCTAGCCTCCAGAACTGTGAGACCATAAATTTCTGTTGCTTTAAGCCACTCAGTTTGTGGTACTTTGTACGATAGTCCTAGCAAACCAGGACAAAGGATAAGAACAGCCTTGTATATGGTGCTATGGAGCTTTCCATTTTTTTTTTCCTGTTAGTGTTGGAGAGTAATTGAAAGGTTTAAAGTGGAGTCTGGCGCAATCAGATTCGTAGTTTAGAATCAAAACTGGATGACTCCTCCTGATTGTAGCAAGGAAGATAGATTTAGAAGAAGCAGTCCAAGAGCCAGGGAGGGCGTGGTGATGAAGGGCAGATATCCAGAAAGCCCTCAAAAATCTCTTTGATGATGATGAAACTTTTGTAGTTGGATGATAAATTTCAACACTAGTCTTTTCTTCTTAGTCAAAAATAACTGATAATTGATGAGTATACATTTATTACGTATATCTTAGGTTGTTGGGCATTCTCAGCTTATATCTGTTGTCTTGGGTCCTGTTTACACTCTCAAAGTGACCAAATGAAAATTTATGAAGTTACCCTATTATTTAGTCAATCCCCGCATAAGACATCAATAATTGCTAATGATTTTGCAGTTTAATGTTTCATTCTGATTTTTCCCCTCTCTGTCAGCATGACTTTATCTCCCATTATTGTTTCATCTGTGAAACATACATATGGATCTTACCCTCAATAGGTTCTTGTTCTTTTGAGAATCTTTGTTTTCAGGACCCCTTTATACCTTAACCCCTAAGTCAAGGTTTTTTAACCCTTGATTGAAACCCACTGTAAAAGTTCAATGTTATATCACTACCCAGAATACGTATAGATGCATGTAAATTGAAATACAAGTTTTGCAAGATAATTATACTTCTTGCAGTACATGCAGATATTTCATATTCTATTCTTATATGTTCTAGTCCATTCCATTCCACTTTGTTTTTTTTAAAGTTCTGATCACAATCCACCATACTGGTTTCACAACTTCACCAATGGGTTGCAACCTGCAGATTGAAAACCACTGCAATAGGTTATCTTATTATTGGATAGAAGAGGAATATTTCTATCACCCCAAAGTGTTCATCACGCCCCTTTACAGTCAGTCTCTTCCCTCTACTCTCTGGCCTCTGGCAACCATGAATCTACTTTCCATCACTACATAGTTTTACTTTTGTCAAATTTTACATAAATGGAATCATATAGTATGTGTCTGGCTTCTTGAATTTAGCATAATGCATTTGAAAGTCATCATGTTGTGATGTATCTTGGTAGGTCCTTTTTTATTGGTGAGTAGTATCCCACTGTATGGGTTTTCTGGTTTGCTAAAGCTGCTGTTAGCAAAATACCAGGAATGGATTGGCTTTATAAAGGGGATTTATTAGGTTACAAATTTATGGTTCTTAGGCCATAAAAGTGTCCAAACTAAGGCATCAGCAAGAGGATACCATCACTAAAGAAAGTCCCATGGTGTCCAGAACAGCTCTGTTAGCTGGGAAGGCACGTGGCTGGTGTCTGCTGATCCTTTGCTCTTGGGTTGCATTTCAAAATGGCTTTCTCTAAAATGTCTCTTGTCTTCTGTCTCTCTTAGCTTTTCTCAGCTCTTGGTTCTCCTGGGGCCTTTCTGTCTAAGCATCTGGGAGTCCTTTCTTAGCTTCTCTGGGGCAAACTCTGGGCTTCCTCTCTTCACTTAGCATCTCCAAACCTCCTTCTGGTTGCATCTCCCAGCATCTCCAAGCATCTGGGTCTGTGTCAGCTCTTAGCTTCTCCCGGGGGCAAACTCTGGATTACATATTTTAGCTTTTTTCCAAAATGTCTCTTGCAATTTCTCTGAGCTTCTTGTTTCAATGAGCTCTCTTAAAGGAGTTCGGTGATCTAATTAAGACACACCTTGGATGGGTGGTCGCAACTCCATGGAAAGAATTTAATCAAAGGTCTCACCCACAGTTCATTCAGTCACCTCTCCAGGGAAACACTCAATCAAAAGTTTCTGCCCAACAAGACTGGATTAAAATATCCTTGCTCTTCTGGGGTCCATAACAGTTTCAACCTGGCACAATGGGCATACCGCAATTTATCCATTCATTGTTTGGTTGTTTCTAGTTGGGGGATATTATGAATAAAACTGAAATGAGCAGTTGAGTACAAGTCTGTATGGACATGTTTTCATTTCTTTTGGGTAAATATCTAGGAGTTGAATTGTTGGGTCATGTAGTAAGTATGTTTTACTTAGAAAAGCAGTTTTTTTCAAAGTACTTGTACCATTTTGCATTCTCAAGTAATGTATGAGAGTTCCACATGCTCCATATTTTCATCCACAATTGGTATTGTTTCTGAATGAGTCATTTTAGTGGGTGAGAAGTGGTATTCCATTGCAGTTTTAGTTTGCATTTCCCCAATGACTAAATGATCTTGAGCACCATTTCGTGTATTTATTTGCCATTCATATAACTTCTTTAACAAAGTGTGTGTTCATGCTTCTCTCTCTTTTTTTCTTTTGATCAATCCTACCAGATTTGTATATTTACTGTTTTGTTCCTTCTACTTTGGATTTATTTTGTGGTTTTTCTTTCTTATCATAGAGTCTTACTTATTGATTTTTCCACTTTTCTTTTTCTAATACAGGCTTTTAAATTTATACATTTCCCTGTACATACTACTTAGCTATATTACACAAGTTGTCATCTGTAATAATTTTATAATAATTTGGTTTGATATAATTTCTATTTTGATTTCTTAATTTGTGTCTTTCTTAATTCCTAGCACACAGATTTTTTAGTTATCTTTTTATTTGTGTGTGGCTTAATAGCATTATAGTTGAAGAATGTTATGTGTACAGTAATTTAACTTTGTTGAGATTTGCCTTCTGGTCAAATATATGTTCAGCTAATAAATGTTTCATGTGTGCTTCAAGAGAATGTGTTTTCTGCAGTAGTTCTTTCAGTGTTCTATGTTCCCATTATGTCAAATTTTGTAGATCATATAGATTGAATCTGCTATGTTCTTGATGACCATTTTCTATCAATTGCTAGTGAGTTATGTTAAAAGCCTTCACTAAGATTATTGATTTGTCCATTTCTCCTTGTGAATCTGTCAGCCTTTGCTGTAGGCACATATAAAAGAAATCCACACCAAGACAGAAAATAGTGAAGGTTGCAGAAAAATATTAACAAAGAAACTGTCATAAAATAGCAAGAGAGAAAAGACAATCCTCCAAAAAGCAAAATTAGTGACAGCTGGTTTAGGGACAGTGTTATCTATAAAACAGTGAAACATTATCTTGCAATTGCTGAGAGAAAATAACTGACAACCTAGAATTCCAAACCCAATGAAAATATCTTTCAAAAATGAGGGCAAAATGAAATCATTTTCAGACCACTAGAAACTGAGTTTCCCACCTGCAAACCCCCATAAAGGAAAATCTAACGGGTGTACTTTGGGCAGGAGGAAAAGTGATTCCAGATCACTTGTAGTCCAATATATAAAAAGAAACAAAGAGCAAATATTTGGGTAAATCTAAACAAATTTTGACTTTAAAGCAATGATAATTTTAGTGGTATTTAAAAGAAAAAAACCCAAGATGATATTAAAATATATGACAGGCCCATGTTCCAGAGGAGAGAGTTTTTGAGGAACTACCAAAAAGGGGGCGGAAAAAAAAAACCCAAAACCCCCCAAAAACAATTTTCCATCTACTACAGGAAGCATAATGGGACTAATGCAAAAGATGGCAAGAAAGGAATAGGAAGTAATAGCATAAACTAGGTTGGTAGTTTTTTTTGTTTTTTTGTTTTTTTAATGTAACTTATTTCATTAAAGGTAAATGGACTTAAAGCCTCAGGAGTTAAAGACAAAGACTGGATTTTAAAAATCTATTTCATTTGTCTACAAGACTGGAAATGCTGAAAGTAAAGGGATGAAAAAGGTATGGCAGACAATTTCTAACCAAAAGAAAGTCAGCATGGCTACACTAAATCTGAAAAAATAAAATAGAGTTTAATACAAATACCATTATTAGAAATAGAGTGCCTGTGGTGACAGATGACCAAGATAAGAACATAATACTATTACTACCTCACTCTTGTCATCAAAACATGGTATATGTTATTTTAATTCATATCTGATATTAGTGAGGTTGAGTATTATATTTATTAAACTTTAAATTTCATATGGGAATTGTTGGTTCTATTCTTTTGACTGTCTTTCATCATCATAGCAAAGATTTGTTAGTAAAGTTTCTTTCTTTTTTCTTCCTCCTGATCCTCTCTCCTAACTCACCGCCCCCAACCCCCCCCACCCCCCTCCACTTTTTCCTCTCTTTTCCTTTCTCTTTATCTGGTGGTGGGGTTGGGGAAGTGGGGGGATAAAAATAAAATTACTGTGATCAAGTACATTAAGATTTTTTTCAAGGCTTTAAGTTTCTATTATTTCAGTAAACCCTTGCTAGCATTAGACTTCTTGAAAAAAGAAAATGTATCTCAGTGTTTGCATTTCTGTGATTAATTATGATGTTGAACATTTCTCCAATATTTTTGGCATTTTTATTTCCTCCTTTATGAATACTGTCTCACATCCTTTGCACATTTATCTAATGGTATCTTTGCATTTTTGTGTTGGCTTTGTCCAAGAAGGGGACTACCACTGAATATCTATAACTAAAAAGGTGAATTTATGACTGACTTAAGTAAGGGGGAACTATACTGATCAGGTCCATCATCCTTAAGGAAAGCAAACTGCTGATCTTAGGAGGTTCTTGGGAAGCATCTGTTTTGGGGTTGTGTTGATTATAGAGGCAAGAGTGGGTTTACATCAGCCTTGGAAGTGTGGCTTGTGAGAGTTACAGAGATGAGAATGGGTTATTCTGGCAAGACTGTTGCTGACTAGTCAACTTTCAGGAACATTGGCCTGTCCCTGACTGGTTGGCTTTTGAAGGCATTTTCCCTAAAGCAAGTTGCCATCGATTAGAGGATGAAATTTCTGATATTTACTTGTTAGCATGGCTATAGAACTTTTTATATGGCTTAGCATGGCTCAGTCTTTTTCCTAGAAGTTTGAGGACTTTTTTAATACTCATCTCTCTGTATTTAGGATCTTAACCTTTGTCATATTTTGAGGATTCTCTAAATGTAAAAGTCTGTAGTCAAATCTCCTTGACACTACGTGTCCCATCATTACAGCTTAAAATCTTTTACTATGCATGGTCTGTGTGCTTTATCATTAACTCATTTTCAAAGCAACCATAGTCTCTTTCTGTTGATTCATAATAGCTTCACATCTCTACATCTTGTTTCACCAAGGATTCCGAGCTCCATGGGCCAGAGTTTATATCACGTTTACCTCCCACAGCAGAAAGCACGGTGAATATGAGGTTGCAGTGTGAAAGCATGGATTGGAACAGGAATAATGAAGACTGAGAAATGATAGACTAGCTGATGGGGTAAGCATTAGTAAGAGTTGATTTAAACCAAGGACAACTTGGATGGTGTATTAGTTAGGGATCTCTAGGGAAACAGAACCAACAAGAGATACCTGTAAATATAAGATTTTATAAAAGTGTCTCATGCAGTTGTGGGGATGCATGAGTTCAAATTCCATAGGGCAGGATGCACGAGTCCAAATTCCATAGCGTAGGCCGCAAACTGGCAACTCCAATGAAGGTGTTCGATGAACTCCTCAGGAGATGCTGGCTAGCTGAAGAGGAAGAGATGTTTCTCTTTGTCTCCCTTGGAAGTCTTCAACTGATTGAATTTAACCCAGCTGATTGAATTCTCTCATTGTGGAAGACAGGCCCTTCATTGATATAATCAGCCACAGATGCAGTTAATTGACTGATGATTTAATAAACCAGCCTTCTGGTTTATTAACCAGCCACAGTTGTCCTTGCAGTAATGGTTAGGCCAGTGCTTGTTTGACTAGACACCTGGGTACCATCACCTGGCCAAGTTGACACATGAACCTAACCATCACAGATGGAAATGTGGGAAAATATTTAGGAAGAACTAACTGAAGAACCAAATTTTATAGAACTCAACTTGTTGACAAAACTAATTCTCTAGAGCAACACAAATTTTAATCATATTTAATTTGAATAGCTTTGCCCATTTATGTGGCATTATTACTTCAGAGGATTGCAAATAGTATAGAGTCCTCTTGTGGGATCTTAGTAAGGTGAGATGGTTGAAGCATAAAGATTGGTCATGTAAAAAGAGCCCCTAACAACTGAACTTCATAAATCCCTAGGGAGGATTAGAAGACTGAGGACTCAGGTGGCAGTTTTATTTAAATGGCTAGTTTTGAACTTAGCGGACAAAAGTACCCATAATTAATGTGCTTACTCTAGGTTGGTCCCCAGAGGGGCATAAATCCCCAAGCCATACCTAGGACATCCTAAGGGTAATCAAAATCCTAAGGTGTTTTCATTTCCCCAAGAGATTTTGTGCGTGTTGTATTAAAAGGCAGCATAGACCAACTCTGGACTTCTCGTTATGTGAGATAATAAATTTCCTCATTATGATGAAAGTAAGAGAAGGGAGGAAGGAAGGAAGGGAGGGAGGAAGGAAGGGAAGGAGGATGGGAGGGAGGAAGGGAGGGAGGACGGAGGGAGGGAAAAAAGAAAAGAGGGAAAACAAGTGTCCTAGATGCATATTCAGTTAACTAAGTGGTGTGTAGGAAGGAGGCAGAAAGTCTGGGTTTACTTGACAAAAGTGCTCTCTCAGTTATGGGTTAATTATATAATACAGTCATTTTGGAATGTAAAAATATTTGGAAGCTACCTAGTTCAACTCCCTGGCTTTTTAAAGAGAGAAAAGAAAAATCAGATGTTCATAAAGGTGAAATTACTCGCTCAGGTTGGTTATAACCAGAGCTAGAACTATCATTCAGGTCTTCTGACTTATAATCGCATGGTATATACTTTACAATATGCCTCATTACACATCTCAACTGCTGCCTTTCAAGTCACTTAGTTCAATAGCCAGTGGGTAAGAGGGCACGAACTCTGACAGCCAAACAACAATATTAGCTACTTCTTAATGATTCTGGATAAGATGATCTCTCTGGATGAATTCCTGAGGAAGCAATTAATGTTTCCCTGAAGTTCTAAAAGTAAAATTTTCAATTCCTTGTGCACCTCACTTGATTGGGGTTTGCTAGGCACTAGGAAGAAGAAACATCATTTATGGATGGCTCTTATAAATATATTGTTTGCTTATATTTGTATTTATACTTGTTACTAAATAATGAATAAGTGGGGCAAATGAAAATTTTAAGAAGGGATGGATTTTTGTGTTGGTTAAGCATGAAGACTTTTCCTGTTAGGATATACTATTCGTTTGCAGTTGTGAAAGACAAAACTGGACAAGTAGAGAACATCAAAGATTAGAAGACAAGAATATCTCAGCAAGGTGGTTTTGCCTTAGACTTTTACAGGGAGGGGTAAACGAGTTATGGGTGACATGATTTGCACTTCAGGTTGTTTTGTAAGCAGGGGGAAGTCTGAACAGGAAATGTTTTTCTTGCGGTTAGCTAGCTGCAGGGTGCCCAATAGTTCTAATCTTAGCTAACAGTCATGAGACAAAGAAAAGGAAGTTGGCTAGGGGCAATGCAGGTTCTGGCATAGGGGAAGGGTCTGTGTCTGGCTTTGTCAGCAGTTTCAGGCAAGAGAGGAAGGGTCTGTAATTTGACTTGTCATAATCTTGTTCCAACTATTGATTATTAAATTGTTCATTATTTGCTAATTAAACTAGGTCCCACAAATAACCAAATCTTCCATTGCCTTGCCCTAAACTTGATGGAAAGCATTCAGCTATGAAAGTAATTTCTAGAAAACATAAGTTTGCTGTGATGCTTTTGTACTATTATCTATCTATCTATGTATCTCTCTATCTCTCTACCTACCTACCTACCTACCTACCTACCTACCTATCTACCTTGCAGATGATGAGGTTGTCTACCAAGAAGTATCAAATTGGTAGACTTCAGTAAGGTAGCCAGGTATAAAATAAATATAGATATAAATAGGACATATTATTCAACAAGAATAAATCAGAAAAAAATAATGCAGAAAATCTTTATCACAGCAAGAGAAACTATAGGCTGTCTTTGGAAGAAAATTATAAAACCAAATACAAAAATATAAAAGAATACCTGTATAAATAGAGAGGTATACTATGTTCCTAGATGGGATGACTCAATATTAAAAAGGTGGAATGACTCAATATTAAAAAGATGGAAATTCTCCTCCAGTGATCTACAAAGTAAGTCTCTAGAATTTACAGACACACACGTACATTGATTCTATAGTTATCTAGAAGATGGTATTCTGTAATTAGTATTGTGACAACTGAGTAGCCATCTGGAAAGTGATAGTTGAATTCCTACCACTTACCTTACACCAAAATTAATTCCAAGTGGATCAAAAATGCAAACAAAACTGTAATGAAAGCAAGGGCAAAGACAGCCCCACATCTCCTCTCCTCCTACCCCGAGCATGTTGAAGACCTAAAACAGGCATTATATAAAACAAGAATTACAAATGGCAAATAAACATGCAATGATGCTAACCCTCACGGTGTTAGGAAAACCATAAGTTATTGCTATAGACCCACCAGAATGGCTAAGATTAAAAAAGGCTGATAAAACCAAGTATTGGTGAGAATATGACAAAAGGAAACTTCATGCTCTCTTGTTGGGAGAATAATCTGGTACAAGTTTTTTGAAGAATAGTTTGTAACTGAAAATACTCAATGGTCCCCAAATTCCAGCCTTAGTAATACACCGTAGAGAAACTCATGCATATGTATACTACAATATATTCAAGAATGTTCATATCAGCATTATAAATGCCAAAAGATGGAAACAACCCAACTATTCATGGAATGTCTATGGAGTAATACAAAAGAAACTAGAAATATTAGTTGCCTTTGTAGAAGGGAACTGGATGGCCAGGGGACAGAATTGGGAGGATGATTTATTTTTCCCTTTCCCTTTTTTTTTTTTTTTTTTGCAGCTAATTTATAACTTTTTGATAATCGGCTATTCATTTTCATCCACATTGTAGGTTTTTGAAAGTGGTGACAGGTACATGGATAATACATAGAGCTTGTTTGGTGAATCTTTTGTTGATCCTCGTGTCAGTGTGTACATCTGGAGTTTCCATGTCCTTCATGGCAAATTTCTGGGTCTCTTTGAGTGCTTGAGGACACATCCTGAAGCCCACTCCCTGGATGTGCTTGTGAATGTTGATGTGCTACCTGGTCACACCCTCATAGATGGCAGATCGGCCCTTCTCTTTGCGGGAAGTCATTCTGCTTAACCAGCTTGGAAAGTTCCCTTTACCCTTTTGATCATACCTTCACCCTATCAACTAAAAAATATATACTTTATTAATAAAAAAGAGTAGATTCACCTAAATAATATATTTGGATAGAGAAATAGACATGGAAGACTTGCCCTCACAGATAAAATATATAACACTGTTAACACATTGTCATATTAAAGCAGTTGTAGACAAAGTGGCCCTTGAAAGAGAATAGAATCCAGAAATACACTCAAGTACATATGTGTGTGTGAATATATACTATCTAGTAACTAAAGGTTTGTTTCAAATGAGCAGATGAATTATTCCACGTGTGGTGTTTTTTCTGTTTTGGGAGGGAAGAAAGATCCTTACATCACATGAAATAAAAAAATATTTTCAGAGAGGAGGAACTTAAAGTCTAAAGTTAAGAAAAAATATAAAATTATCAGGAAAAAATTTAGGAAAATGCCTTTATAATTTTGAAGTGAGAAGGTGTGTGTGTATGTGTATATAAATACACATATAAATTTCATATTTATATATAAAGAAAATTTATCTTAAACTTGGAATGAGGCAAAAGGATGATTGCTTCATTTTGATACCATCTCTAAGCATTTATACCAATAAGTCCACCTTTCCTAATGTGATACTCCTGGGAAATGTCACCATATTTTTGATAATAGTACATAAATGGTAAAAGTACGGAAAGACTGCAGCTCTAAAAGGTTAGAGGTTAACCAGATGCTTATCATCTAACCTCAAATGTGATAGGACTTTATTGCCCTGCACTAAGTTAACCAGTCTTATAGCTAATTTAGCAATCTGATATTTCTTTCCCTTCTGTCTTCATATATAAATCTCTGCTCCTCAAATGCTTCTCAAACCCTTTTCTTTCCTGCTGGTTTCGTCGTGATTCAATAAAACCTTTATATGTACCAATAAATAAATTTATTTAGGAATTTTGCCTTTTAATATAATTATATCTTCACAGACAAGACACTAGAAAGGTATGAACTGAAGAAAATTGGACAGTGTTTATTTCTGGGATGGGAGTGGGAAACTGAATTTCACATCATTTATGCATTACTTTTGTATCTTTAAAAAGCCCTGATTAAAAATATTATGTGCCTAAGTAAAAACAAAGGAAACAGATTATCTCTGTAAACTCTACATTCTCTCCTTAAAGAAGTGGTTTAGTTTTATGTTGCCTGTTTTCTTTGGTTATGTTTATGAAGGTTAAATTATAACATGTAAAACTTTTTTTTAAAGGAAACAAAAACTAGGAAGAGAAGAAATCATGGGAGGAAAAATAATCAGTGTATTAATGATAGCTTTCTTTGGGTAATGGCCTATTGATAATATTTTATCCTTTTTTTTCAGTATTGTTCTCATAGCCTAATGATCATGTATTGTTTTTATAATGAGGAAAAGGTTAGTAAAAACAAAATACAGTATGTTTCAGCATGCCCTGACTACTTCGAGGATATGTGATGCAATAGGTTGGCCTCTGTGGCTTTTATAAAAAGTTGTCGTTTTTATTCTCTCCCACACTTAAGAATTTTACCTCACATCATGCATATTTGATTGTTGGCTTTTTAAAAAGAGGGCAAGCATTTAAAACTGATTATATTAGAGAGTCAGCCTTTGTAAGTTTTAAGGAAGAAGACAAAATATTTTTACACTGTGTTGTTAATCAAAGGAATTGCTTCACAGAATTTATTTACTTAGCAAACACTCCTTTTCTACCTAAATAAAAACAAATAAAGTCAAAACACCTAGGGGGTAAAAATTCATTCTGAAAACTGTGCACAGCTTATGCTCTTTGGGGAGGCAGGGTGATACAGCGGTTCTGAGCAGAAACTCATATCTTGATTGCTGGCTTTTCATATTCTAGCAGTGTGCCCTTTGGCAACTTTATTAATCTGTCACCTGTAAAGTAGTGTGCTTGTCAAGATCAAATGAGATAAGATACACTCAGCAAAGTGTCTGGCACATAGCAAGCAATAAATACTACCAATGTAATTTTACAGCCTTCTTTAGAAAATGTTTAATTTCATGGATGTATTGACTCCATGTATCAGTCAGGGGTTCATCAGAGAAGCAGTAACACTATGGGAAATATGGAATATGGAGTTTACTGTAGGGAATAGATCTTAGACAATATAGTGGATACTTGAGAGTTTAAAAAAAGGCTGTTGCCTCTCTATTGTTGTGTGGGACCTGAAGCCAATATAGGTCATGCAGGCTGGCAATCAGGAAAGTTGGCTGCAAAGCAGAGAATGTGCAAGGGCTGAAATCCATAAAGCCAAATTAGAACCCAAAAGGACAAATGGTGAAACGTGGGGTGACCTTCAGGTGAAATTGATGCCTTTCACCATGGCTCTTCACTTGTTTCTGGCCCATGATTAGGAAAAGATGAAGGAGAAGTTCTGGTGGGAACTTGAGGAACTGTGGACTGAGAGCTATCCCAGCCCAACAAGGTAAGCTAACAGATAAATGACAACATACACACAATGCCATAATGCCTGGCATTCTGTATGGACTTTGCACGTGTAAAAAATGACAGCTGCTTCCCTTATGTCTTCCAAAACACTACATTAAAAATGTGCCAACTGTAACTTGGAATCATGCAAGGAAAGGAATTCTGGGAAGCTTATTTTGAACTTAGCTAAGTTGACACAGTACAAAAGAATCATACTCCATGTATTGCTTAAGATTCTGTCTGCTTTAGTCTGAAACTGGAAATTTGAAGGAAAAAGCATCCTATAGCTTTCACAGATTTTTTGAGTTTACCTCTTTTCTTTTGGAATTTGGGACCTTCTAATAGCAAGAAAACAGTTATCTCTGTTCTATTCAATGAATTTTTTAGTTAAGAAAAAAAAATCATTTGCTTCAAAATATGTAACTTTGAATGAATTACGTTATGTGTTATGGTGCCCGCGAGTTAAGGTACGAGACAGCCAAACGGAATTTAAAAGAGCCTTTATTAGTCAGCTAGCTGGCGGCTGTTGCCTGTCACTCCGCGCAGGGAGTTCAGTGAGCAGCCCCCGCCTGGAGAGTGCTTGAGACTTATATAGGCAGAAATCACATCCTGAAAATACAAGCAAGCTACTTTGACAAAAGCAGAGTCGACAGCTAATTAATGGGTGCTTAAGCTCTTTAGCAACCTTGAGAAATTTTCTCAAGGCTGGTGCAATGGTTAATTATTGGAATGGTTACGCTTGGCTAATGCATACATTCGCAAGTCTCACTCCCTAAAACGGCACAGTTTCACTCCCTAAAACAGCACAGTTTCACTCCCTTCCTCTCAGGGCTTTAATGTTTACTTTGCAGTCATTACCTGTTGAGGGGGAAGGGGACTCTCTTGTTACAGATTAAGGGGAGGGAGCCCACTTCATTATGTATCACACCATGAACTATCAAACACTCCTGTAAGGCTCAGTAAGAGGAGGCAGTGTAGTTCAGGGACAAAACCAGTAGCCCTGGGTTCTAACTTCCTCTCCAGCAGTAATTATATGATAACAAGAATTGTGGAAGAAAATCAATCAGAGCACCATTAGCTTAAGATATTTTTTGAAAATGCTGGGCATGAAAAGGCACCAAAGAGAATTCTAATTTGGAGAAGTAGGGACAAATTTTGTATAGAATTTTAGCAGGAACTATCAGCCTAAATTCAGTTAGTTTTGGGAATAGTTGATTAAAGGTGGTTCTCAGAAAGCTCAGAAAGGGAGGCATTGTTCTTGTGGATTAGTGGCTATTGTTGTAGCAGTTTGGGTTTTATCAAGGGGTAACCGGGAACAGTTAAAAGATAAGTTCATGTCCAAGAGAAGGGTGTGTGGGTGGGTGGATGGTGGGTGGGACAGCTGTGTGGGACAAATAAATGTGACAAATAGAGTTTTTCAGAGTCTCTCACAGTCCCTATTCTAGGTCAACAGGGAGATTGAGTCTCATTATTTGACCCCATCTTGGTTTGTCAGTTCCCTGAATCTATACCACTGTTTGTCGCAGCTTCTGGCCCCTTCAGGTGATGACTGTCATCAGGAATTCCTGCCACTTTTGCCTTTGTAGTTGAATTTTAATCATTTGTCCAGTGGTGGAACAGAAGCATTCAGGCCTAGTGGGAAGGCGGTAAAAGACCCTGGACACATTAAATATTAACATGAGAATTACAAGCACTGGACAATGTCTCTTAGCCACTGTCTTGCCCCACCTGGGGTTAGCCAAGAGAAGAGATTCCATCCCTACACTGTGTCTGTATAAGCAGGAGTTTATTTCCATAGGTTTGTTAATACTTTGTTCATCATATTGATTTAGACCCTAGGTCTTGGAGTAGCAGAATTAGGGGGAGAAGTCTTAGGGATCTAAATTTTAGCAACCTAAGCCCTTAAATCAACAGAAGAGGCAAAGTAGGAGCCATGGAAAGAAAAAGACAAAAGAAAGGAGTGGTAGTCTGTCACTCCTGGTGTGCAAGAGTGGAAGGCCTTGATTAGGTCTTAGACAGAAGCTGCCCTCATATAGCAGTCTTCTACTGGGACCAAGTTTCTTGGGAAAGCTATTACCTTTGTGGTGCCATCTACTTTTTTTTTTTTTTTTTTTCATTATTTAATAAATGCAATTTATTAGATAAAGTGTTAGAAAATATGGAGTCTGGCATATTAAAAAATAAAAAGGGTTCCTGGAGGTGAAATGGTAGCCAGCAAGTGTTTTTGTTTTGTTTTGTTTTTTTAATTAAATTCAATTTTACTGAAATACATTCACACACCATACAATCATCCATGGTGTACAATCCACTGTCCCAGTATGATAACATAGTTATGTGTTCATCACCACAATCTATCTCTGAACATTTTCCTTACATCAGAAAGAACCAGAACAAGAATAAAAAATAAAAGTGAAAAAAGAACACCCAAATCTTCCCCCCATCCCACCCCATTTGTCCTTTAGTTTTTATCCCCATTTTTCTACTCATCCATACACTAGATAAAGGGGGTGTGATCCACAAGGTCTTCACAATCACACTGTCACCTCTTGTAATCTACATTATTATATAATTGTCTTCAGGAGTCCAGACTGCTGGGTTGGAGTTTGGTAGTTTCAGGTATTTACTTGTAGCTATTCCAATACATTAAAACCTAAGAGGTGTTATCTATATAGTTCGTAAGAATGTCCACCAGAGTGACCTCTCGACTCCATTTGAAATCTCTCAGCCACTGAAACTATTTCGTCTCATTTTGCATCCCCCTTTTGGTCGAGAAGATACTCTCAGTCCCATGATGCCGGGTCCACATTCATCCCCGGGAGTCATATTCTGCATTGCCAGGGAGATTTACAACCCTGGGAGTCAGTTCCCACGTAGTGGGGGTGCCATCTACTTTTGAAAAATCTCAAGAGATTCTCTGTTTTAGATTTCCCATTGGCATGAAAGTCCAGGAGGTAGGTGTGTGATCTGTTTTTAACTGGAGACATGAATCTAAGGGCCAAGTCCCTGGAATCTTCCCTAATGTTGTGGTTGGCAGTACCAGATAGGGTCCCTTTCAGTGAGGTTCAAGACCAGTCATAGTTTGGTGTTGTTTAGTATGAACCAAACAAGAATTCCTGTGGTTTATTCTTAGAAAATGATAACCTGATGATTTAATGTTTGGGCACACTTCATTAACACTAAAAAATTTTGCCAAATTGGCCTGTAGAAGAGCTGAGTAAAAGATGGGGGATGAGATCCCCGGATCAATGAGATATCCTGTGGTCAGCTCATTGGGATCATCTCTGAGTTCCTGTTGGAGGGACCCATGAGCTCCAACTGCCATGAGAGCTGAGGGAAAAGCTTTGGGCCATGGCAACTGAGGTTCCTTCGTTAGTTTTGCAAATTTTGTTACTGAGCAAGGGCTCATTGCCCAATGCACACAGAAGTCAATGCTGTCACATTAGGATTTTGAGAAAAGAAAGTTTTATTGTAAGGTAGCCAAGCAAGGAGACAGGAGAAAAAGCTCAAATCTGTCTCTTCAGTCTAAAGAGCTTAGGGTTTTTATAGTATTTAAGCAAAGGAGGGAGGGTGGAGAGAGTGACATTATTTAAGTTGGCATATATTTATTGGTTATGTTTTGATTATAGCTCATAAGGAGTATGTGGGTGTGGCCTGAAAAACTCTTGAAATCTGACAAAAGCCAGCTGGGGTAAGCACAAACTCACTGTAAATGAGGGATATAAATGAAAGCCAAGCATCTGTTTATAGTGATGTTATAAATCGCTCAGTTAACATAAGATAACAACTCAAGGCCTGTAAATGAGGGCCAGGCATCTGGTTACAACAATTTTATAACTTCCTCAGTTAACATAAGCTACAATAACAAGTAAAGGAAATAAGCTAAACAAACTGGTTGTAAGTGAGGGGCAAGGAAGGCATTTGGTTACAGCAATGTTATAAATCACTCAGTTAACATAAGATAACAACTGTAGTAACAAGTAAAAGAAATAAGCTAAAATAGCAACTATAATTACAAGTAAAACTACTGTAGTCAGCAGTTACAATTTCAGTTTTAGTATGCCATTTATTCAATTTTCACTGAGGGTTGAAAGTAGTGGGGTCAGTAAAGCTTATGAATGACAGGCAGAGTCTTACAGAGTTCTTTAATTACTGTTCCAGTGAAATGGGTAGCTCTATCACTAGGCAAATAGGTGGGTATTCCAGTGAGAAATACAAAATCTAAAAGTTTCTTTGCTTCTGTCAGAACAATTGCTTTACACAAAAGGAAGGAATCCAGCCAACCAGAAAACAGACATATTAAGGTATGGTCGTGGCTATGTTAAAGGGTAATTGAATGAAATCCTTTGTAGATATTCTACAGGACATAATTAAAGGTTTTGGCTGGTGTTAATGTCCCATCTCATCAATTTTCCCAGGATTATTGGCTTGATAGATAGGATTCCCACCAGACACATCCTCTGCAATCTTATTGAAGTTTCCTTATGAGTCCTTATTTAAGATGGTTTTAAAATTTCCTCTCCATGGTGGGTTATAGCATGTATCATTTATGAGATACTTTCAAACAAACATTTGATACTTTCAGAGATGATCTGGGTGGAGAAGACAATCTGATATTTTCCAGTGTTTTTTTCAGAATCGGGTACTTGATCCTGGAGTAAACTCAAGACACTATACCAACAGCAATTAGTTTTGGCTTTATTGTTGTAATTGTAGGACAGCTTGGAGGTGTGTGGAGCTTCAGCAGTTCTTTAGCATCTTAGCGTCTTAATGTACAAAAACATTACTCTTTGCTTCTTGAGTTTAAGTATCTTTTTAGCAGGGGCCTCAACCTTAATTGTAGGCAATTCCTTTAGAAGAGCCAAGGCATCTGATAGGACTTTTATGTTGTCGCCATTTTTAAATGGAGCTGCAGTTGAGAAGCCACATTGCTTCCAAAGCATACCAAAATGATGAACCACTCCAAAACCATATCTGCTCTTTGTATATACATTTGCAATCTCACTGGCAGGCCCTTGTAAGGGCTGAAATTTCAGCAACTGGTACAGATTCGGTTTCTGGGAGAGCATTCGATCTGAGAAAGCCTTGAGTGGGATGTGATAGCATATCCAGCTTGATAGTCTCCTTGTTTGGACATCATATAGAACCCATTCACAAAAAGTTTTAACTATGGATTATCTAAAGGGGTCTCAAGAAAGTTAGGTAAATTCCTGAAAAAGTACATGATACTCATGAGGTTTGTCTCCCTCTGAGAAGAAAGAAGAGGAGCAAGGAGGTGGATATTTTAGGATGCCTGTCTAGAGGCAGAAAAATGTTGAGTATTTCCATTAAAGAGTTAGGTCTAAACAGTGTGAGGGACCATGAGGGAACTTTGAAGCTGTTGTCACTGCTCCCAAACAAGAAGGGTAGGCTTTTGCCTAGAGGTCAAGTGAAAGTCTATAATAAGCAGTGGGTTTCTGTGAGCCTACAGAAGAGGGCCCATCAAAGTTCGACGGGTACTTAAGACCGAAAAACAAAGCATACCACTCCATATAGTATAATAGGACAGTTTATTAGATGACTTACAGACTGGGAAGTTGGTCCTGGGTGGCTGCAGGATGTTCAGAGTAGTGTGCTACACCACCCAGCAGGTGACAGACTCCTATAGGTCAAGAACAAAGAAGGCACAGAGCCAATTCAGGGTTTGCAAGATGGCAAATATGTCTCTTTAAAGTTACTGATGTATATAGCAGGAGTAGTTTTAGTACACATAGTTATTGTGCTTAGGAGTGTGCATGTGTGCTTTATGAAGCACTTACAGAGGGTTTTTTTGTCTTGTCTAGAAATTTATAGCTCCTCTGGATTATGTCCTCATGCATGTAAAAAGAGAATTTTATGACAATTATAGACTTCATGTGTTGCAGGACAACACCTCTGCTGAGGAATCTGAAAATGAAACACTGACTTTCCCTCATGTAAGGATCAGGCAACTGTGGAGGCTTGTTGTCCCCAAATACCACCTGAAGCCTTCTGTTCTGATAGTGAAGAACCAGTTATTCCTTCTGATATAGAAGCCTATGTAACACAACTTTTACCCCCAAATACCTGAGTATGATTTCCAAATGATAGAAAGTGGAAAGGCCTTATTATAATAACTGGGACAGATGATTCATATCCTTCAAGTCCTATATTAGAAGATTGTACTGAAGGTGAGGCTAAACAGGCCCAAGCAGAAAAGGAGGGAGTGAGGGGCATGATGTAATGGCTAAACTAATTATCGAATGAAATAGGAAAACTATACTAATAAGTTAGTTATAAGTAAAAGTAATCTCTCTTCTAATTTTTAGTTTATGTATAAGTAAAGGTGAGTTATAGTACTCTTACAGAAGTCATAGTTTAATTAGTAGAAATATTTTCAGTAAAGTTTTGCGGACATTCAAGTTTGAATCTCTGATAATGCTGTGAATACTCTCCTTTGTTTTAGACTTACCTGTGGTTCACCACCCATAGTTCACCACCTGCAGTTCAAACATAAAAATAGAGTATGACTTAATTGAATGTACCCTAAATCAAAGACTCTATAAATACTCTGTAGCTTAGACTGGGGGGGAGCGCTCTGATCTCATATCCAGCTGCTTCTGGAGGATGCAGGAGTTCCCAGGGTTGGTAATATATCAATTTATTATTACTTTGTAAACTTGTTCTTTAAACCCTATGTGCTTCTTTAGTAAATATGTATCGAATTTAAATTCTTGTCTTGTGTGCTCTTTACTTATAAACTATTGTCTGTCCCTATACTCTTATTTGAGTGGGAGGTTACTTGAAGCCCAAACTGACTAATCATGACCTAATAAGGCTCAGGCCTTTTCTAATGGAGATCACAGTTTTGAGGTGTAAAGAGACGAATCTGTGACACAAGCATATTGCATCTCTCCAGGCTAAGGGATCAGGTGTGTCAACTAGTTCAGATGATATAAAGGGGCACCCTGTATAGAAAAGTTAGGAATCCACTGTCTACAGTATTCCATGAGTGCAGGAAATCCTCTAAATTATCTGTTTGTAATTGGCTAGATAATGTCATAAAGAGCTTCCATTCTCTGAAGAAAGAGGCTTTTCATTTTGTAGGATGATGTCATACTGCCCTTCGGTCTGACAGAGAGACATTATGTCCCTCAGAGCTAATGCTGCCAACTTGTGGGGGGAGTTGATCCTTCAAGACATTCTATCTGGAGAGCACAATGGAAGATCCACACATTGTATAAGAGTTTTAGCTTCTCTGGGTCCCATAAAGAGATGAACTAATTGATAGAGGTTAGGGAATTTATACAAGTTGCTAAGACGATTCCAAATTCCTCAGTGAATTTCTCTTTCCTTACTAGGATTTAGAAAGGCCTTAACTAGATTCTGCAAACCTGATTTTGACCAAGGTTTAAAGTTATAAGGTCTGGGAAGTTGGTCATGATATTATAACATAATATCCCATGTTATAGGAAATTATGAAAGGAGTATTTCCCAGTGAGAAGGATGTGTTTAGGAAAGATGAATGGAGGAAAGTGAAGAGGACCTGGGGCAGGTACAGGAGGAAGAAGGGCAGAGCAAGGGAGAGGAGCAAGTCAAGGTAAGGGGTCAAGGAAAGAGGTCATTCCAGGGTTGGTTCAGGGGAAGGAGAGGAGAGTTTAAGTTTAGATTTAGAACCTCCACATTTTTATTAGCCTTTCCTAAGGTGTCCTCAGCGGAAGGCATTTTAGAATTTTCCTCTTACAGGGCTTCTCAAACCCATTTAAAAAAATGCTGTCCAGTGAAATTGGGAATCTTTGAACCCTTTGATTCTTCTAATGTGCCAGGATAATGGAATGTCTTATCCATATCCCAATTTCCCTAGAGTGGCCAGTGAAGTTCTAACAGTTTCCTAAGCCCAAAACTTTTAGCATCTGAATTGGTGGTTCATTTTCCTTTTATGATTGCTGAAATCTTTCACTATCTTCTACACATTTCACTTTTTGTTTCCAAATTGGCCATGAATTTTGTTTTCCCATTGGTAATTTAACTCATTGAATCTTTTTGACTGTTCAAATAAACACAACTTTATATAGATTAGAGAGTTAAAACCCATTGTTGACAGGAATGGGAAGGAATACCCTTCTGGGTGTTAATGAGAATTGTTACAGTCTTAAAAGGAAAGTAACCTGGAAATTTCTATTATGCTAAAATTACAGTTCAACTCAACATTCCCCCCTTCTGGGAATCTTTGTACGGCTTATGAATTGTTCATAGTGGCAAAAATTGGGAAACAAATTTTATGACTTCCCATAGGATAATGATGAATTTTAAGTAACTATTAAAATTGACTTAGAACAATTCCCATTGACTTGGAGGGATTTCAATGACTTATCAAATAAAGCAAGAATCAGAGAAGTGTGTGCCATATGCTATTTAATAAAATAATGACTAAACTACTCTGTAGGTATATTTATTTATAATGGCTAAATGAGCCTGGAGAAGAGTACTGAAAGATTATATTGATTAGATGAAGTTGGTGGTTTAGTGGTACCAGGAAAAGAAAGGTCAATTGGAAATAACAATGATCCATTTCACTGATTTTGAGCATGACGTGAGTTAGGTTTGTTCTGGTTTGCAATGCTGACTTTTCTCAAAACACCAGAAATGGATTGGCTTTTATAAAGGGGTTTTATTTGGTTACACAGTTACAGACTTAAGGCCATAAAGGGTCCAAGATAAGGTGTCAACAATCGGGTACCTTCACTGGAGGATGGCCAATGGCGTCCGGAAAACCTCTGTTAGCTGGGAAGGCTCGTGCTGGCGTCTGCTTGCTCTCAGGTTGCGTTTCAAAATGGCATTCTCCAAAATGTTGCTCTTAGGGCATTTTGTCCTCTCTTAGCTGCAGCTCCTCTTCAAAATATCACTCTCAGTTGCTGTCCAAAATACCTCTGTAAGCTGCAGCTCCTCTCTCAGCTCCTGTGCGTTCTTCAAAGTGTCCCTCTTGGCTGTAGCAAGCTCACTCCTTCAGTCTGAGCTTATATAGTGCTCTAGTAAACTAATCAAGGCCCATGCTGAATGGGCAGGGCCACACCTCCATGGAAATTATCTCATCAGAGTTATCACCTACAGTTGGGTGGGTCACATATCCGTGAAAACACTCAAAGAGTTACAATCTAATCAACACTAGTAAGTCTGCCCATACAAGATTGCCTCAAAGTTGATGGTGTTTTGGGGGACATAATACATTCAAACTGGCACAGGTATTAATTCATCTTTTCTCATAAATGACATGCTAGTTATCTCATCTCCATTTGTTGAAATGACTTTGTTTTCCCCATTGGATTGTTTTGGTGACTCTGAAAATCAACTGACTATTTATCTGTGGGTCTATATATGGATTATATTCCATTGACCTGTTTGTTTATCCTTACACTAACACCACATTTCTTGATTACTATAGCTTTACATGGTAAATCTTGAAATATCAGGTAGTTAATGTTCTTCAGTTTTTTTCTTCAAGACTGTGTTTGTTATTCCTGGTCCTTTGTATTTCCATACAAATTTTAGAAGCAGCTTAACATATTCTACAAAAAATGCATGCTGAAGTTTCTGTTGAAAATGAGTTGAAACTAGATCAATTTGGGCAGAACTGCCATTCTAACAATATTGAGTCTTTTAAACCATGAACATGGTTTATCAAGGGCTTTAATTTCTCTTAGGAATATTTTGTAGTCTTCAGTATAGAGATCTTGCAAAACTTTGATTAAATTATCCTAAGTATTTGTTTTTGATGCTATCATAATGGTTTTTAACATTTTGTTTTCCACTTATCTGTTGGTAGTATTTAGAAATGTAGTTGATTTTTGCATATTGACCTTGTGAAAATGTTCTTTAAACTGTTCTGGTTTAGTCTTCAATTATTCCCTTTTTGCCAAATATAAAGGATATTTTGCAGTGTACTCTTACTTGACTTTCAGCAGCACTGAATGTGTTTTACCCAATGATCTGTTTCTTTCCTTTCCTTCTGTGATAACATTCTCCTTGGTTTTAGGAGTTGTTGGGTTGTTTAAGGCTTATCTTCCAAATTTGCCATTAAACATTGGAATTTTTCAAGACTTGGTCCAGGATCTCTTTTCTTATCTATACTTTACATAGACTGTCTCTTTCATATTTGAAGATTCAATCAACTTTAAAAATAAGAAATTTAGTTCTCTCTCAGTAACAGTCAAGCCTGTCCAGGCTGGTAGAGAGCTCTTCTTGACAGATCTTTCATTATTTAGTGTCCTTCCCATTTTTTTCCTTCAACATTTTCTTGGATAGGGGTTATAACCTGTTGTCCAATGTATTAGTTTTTTATTGCTGCCATAACAAATTAACACAAATTAAACAGTTTGACAGCATCCATTTAAAAATATTGTGTGTATGTGTTCTAGTTTGCTAATGCTGCCAGCATGCAAAACACCAGAGATGGATTTGCTTTTATAAAAGGGGGTTTATTTGGTTACACAGTTACAGAATTAAGGCCATAAAGTGTCCAAATTAACACATCAGCAATCAGGTACCTTCACTGGAGGATGACCAATGGTGTCCAGAAAACCTCTGTTAGCTGGGAAAGCATGTGGCTGATGTCTGCTCCAAGTTATGGTTTCAAAATGGCTTTCTCCCAGGATGTTCCTCTCTAGGCTGCAGTTCCTCAAAAATGTCACTTTCAGTTGCTCTTGGGGCGTTTTTCCTCTCTTAGCTTCTTCGGAGCAAAAGTCTGCTTTCAACGGCCGTCTTCGACTGTCTCTCATCTGCAGCTCTTCTCTCAGTTCCTGTGCATTCTTCAAAGTGTCCCTCTTGGCTGTAGCACCTCTTCAAAATGTCACTCTCAGCTGCACTTCAAAACGTCACTTACAGCTGCACTGAGTTCCTTCTGTTTGTCAGCTCATTTATATGGCTCCAGTGACTTAATTTAGACTCACCCTGAATGGGTGGGGTAACACCTCCATGGAAATTATCCAATTAGAGTCATCACCCACAGTTGGGTGGGGCGCATTTCCATGCAAACAACCTAATCCAAATGTTCCAATTTAATCCCACTAATATTTCTGCCCCACAAGATTGCATCAAAGAATATGGCTTTTTCTAGGGGACATAATACATTCAAACCAGCACAGTATGTATGTATGTATGTATGTATTTTATTAGAAAACTTGTAGTTTTACAGAAAAGTCATAGGGAAAACACAGAGTCCCCATTCCTCATCCCCCCTCACCCCCAATTATTAACCCTTTGCACCAATGTGGCACTCCTGTTACAATTGATGAAAGAATACTATTATAATTGTATTATTAACTGTAGTCCAAAGTTTACATTAGGGTTCACTGTTTATGCTGTACAGTCCTATGATTTTTAAAATAATTTTTATTCTAATAATATATATATATATATATATATATATACAACCTAAAATTTCACCCTTTAACCACATTCAAATGTGGTGTTATATATTTCAGTGGTGTTGATTACATTTACCATGTTGTGCCACCATCATCACCATCCATTACCAAAATCTTTACATCACCCCAAACAGAAATTCTGTACCAATCAAGCATTAATTTCCCCTTTCCCACCCCTACTTTGGCCCCTAGCAACCTGCATTCCTAATTCTGACTGTGAATTTGCTTATTCTAATTATTTCATATTGTAGTGAGATCATATGCTATATCCCTTTGTGTCTGGCTTATTTCACTTAACATGATGTCCTCAAGGCTCATCCATGCTGTCACACATATCAGAACTTCATTCCTTTTCGCAGCTGAATAATACTCCATTGCATGTATACACCACATTTTGTTTATGATTCATCTGTTAATGGATACCTGGGTTGCTTCCGTTTTTTTGGCAATTATGAATAATGCCGCTATGAACATTGAACAAGCATTTTCTAATCTCAGTTCTGTGGGTCAGAAGTCTGAGCATAGTCTGACTCAGCAGGGTACTCTGCTTAGGATTTCACAAGGTGCAAATTAAGCTGTTGGCAAGGCTGTGTTCCCTTCTGGAGGCTTTGGAGAAGAGTTCACTTCCAAGTTCATTTAGGTTGCTGGTAGAATTTATTTCCTTCTCATGAGTTCCCTGTGGGCCCCTCTATATTCAAGCTAGTAACAGCAGATTGAGTTCTTCTCATGCTTTGGATCTCTCAGACTGCCCCCTTTGCCATGTCTCTCTTACTCTCCTGCCTCCCTCTTCTGCTTTTCAGAGGCACACTGGACCCACGCAGATAATCCAGGATAATCTCCCTATTTAAAGGCCATCTGATTAATAATCTTAATCTGCATTATCCTTTTTGTATGTGAATAACATAACCATGGATTAATGCTGTGATGCAAAGTTTATGGGGGCCAAAATTCTGCCTACCACATCCATCGACAGTATTTAAGAGTACCACAAACTTGGATAGCAAAGCAAGTATGTCTTTATTTTCACTAACATTTTACTGAAATATATAATTTCCTTCAATTATGAATGTTGGCAGCAAAACCACAGTAGTAATATCAATTTTAACAGTAACCTTGTCACCATAATATTCAAATATGATTTATGTTCAGCACTTTTAAAATCACAGTTGCTAGATCTGTAACTAGATCTTTTTATTGTATTAATAGAGAAATGCACATTCTTACATAATATATTCGTTTGTTAATATTTTTAGAACTTTCATATTGAATTAATTACCTTTTCAATTTCACGTATTTTGTTTCATGCATTCAAAAACATTATTCTAAGATGGGTCTGTGGTTTCTACCAAATTGCTAAAGAGGTCCTTGGGCAAAAAAAGTGTTAAGAATTCCTACCCTCAGAATTATCTTCCTTTGTGTGGTTAAATTACTGAAGTTACTGTCATTACTACATTCCAATCCAAATGAATGGAGAAAGACGGATGAATTTGAGGGCAAACCATCCCCTTAGGCAGAAATTGCATACAGTGTTACTGCTCATATTTCATCAGTGAGAACTGACACATGGCAATACCTAGCGGCAAGGGAGGCTGGGGAATATAGACCCCAGTTGATTTGTAGCCAGCTAAACCTTACCAGGAAGAGGAAGCAGATTATAGAGGACAACCACAAAAAAAAAAAAAAAAAAAAAAAAGCCAATGATCTAACTTTCAATTTAAATGAATAATAAGACATCTTTTGTAAAGCAGCCTGATTTCTTATTATAGACTTCTAATGATGTAATGCAACTTTCTAAAGCATGTTTTACAAACTTCAGAGTTAACAGAAGCCTTCTGAATGATTGAGATAGCTTTGGTAGTCCAAGTAATTTGATGTATCTCAGTGACTCTGCTTTTGACTGTTGGGAAACATGGGGAAAGGATCCATAACTTATGATAGGGTACATGGCATAGAACAACCTAATCTTTTGAGGGCATCTTTGCCTAACTTCACCAATTAGATAACAAGGGACATTGGCACACTGGTTGTAAATATCTTAAGAGAAAGAAAATGTAAAGGTCAACCCTGAGATTGTGCACTCCCTTTGAAAGTCTCCTTACTTGTGGACCCTTAGGGGTTACTACATTGATGAATGTCAGTTGTAGATTAGGGTTAGTGAACACACCTAAGATTGTTGGAAAATCAAACAAGATTTACTTATTTAAAGGAATGGGAGAAGTGCAGAGAAGGGTACATGGCAGAAAGATGTAGCTTTCTAGGAATTTAGCCTTGCTGGGCATTAAGCCTTCTTTAGGGCTTTTGGGCCCTTATCAGACTTTCGGCAACAAGATTCCCTATACTATGAATTCATTTTTGCATGACAACCTGTTTCCTGAGCCAAGTGTCCCACATCAATCTAGAAGTTTTACAATATACACTATGGTTATAAAGTATTCGGGCATGAACATTTCCCCATCAATCACTCTCAAAAATCTAGTATAGTCCAGTTGGAACACATTCCTGACTTCAATGTTGTGGAACCAAAATAAGGAATTTCCTAGTTTCTCCATGTGACAGACTTTCCAAGCCCTGAAGCTAGTTGTATGGCTCATCCTGCAGATCTCTAATCAACTTAAAAAAAAAATCATAGCAACATATATACAACATAAACATTTCCATCACCACCACTCCCAAGCATACCATTCAGTGGGATTAATTGAATTCTCAGCATTGTGCTACCCTCGCCACCACTCATTACCAAAATCTTTACAATACCCCAAACAGAAACCCCGAATCCATTATGCATTTTAAGTCCCCATTCCTCTTCTTCCTTCTAGTAACCTGTACACTACTCTATGAATTTGCATATTCTAGTTATTTCATATAAGTGGAGACCCTTTGTATCTGACTTATTTCACTCAACATGATGGCTTCAAGGTTCATTCATGTTGTAGCATGTATACTTAACATTCCATTAGATGCATATATTACATTTTGTTTAGCCATCCGTTGATGGATACTTGGTTTGCTTCCACCTTTCGCTATTGTGAATAATGTGTCTATGAACATAGTTGTGTAAATGTCTTTTCAGTCCCTGCTTTCAATTCATTTGGGTCTACGTCTAGAAGTGGGTTTGGAGTGAGTTGCCACACAGTACATCGTGGGAACACAGGCTAAGGCACAACAGAGATTTTCAGCAAATCATCACTTTATTATTTACACAGCACAAAGGGGCCAAAAGGGCAGGGAAAGAAGTCCCATGTGGTTGGTCCCCTGGAAAGACCAACTGCTCTAATCAGGGTAGGTAGATGGTGGCTCCACAGGCATGCCTGACTGCATGTCAGAGATGAGGGACACCCATGCTGCACAAGTGTTGGGTTTTTATACACCCCAGGGGGCGAGGGCTCTGCCACTGAGTAAAAAGCGTGTATCAGCATCTTTTGTGCATGGTTCCCACCTGTTTGGGTGCTATTTCTGGGTAGCTTGTTTTTTACTCTTGAGACCTAATGTCTCCCCCAGCTGCTAAATGGAAACATATCAAAACATCTGCATGCTAACCAGCAAGAGGGGAAAAAGAGGGAGTAGACGAGGGCTGGGAGATGGCTGCTGAGCGTGTCCGTGACTTCCTCAGCACAGCCCTAGAGACATTTTCCCCATCAGCTTCGTGAACGTGCATTGCAATCCCTGGCGCTGTCTGCGGCTCCGCACCTCACGGCGGCGCTACACCTCACCGCGGCGGCACTAGGACTGCGGCGGCGCAGACCTCTCAGCTGCCGCCATCGAGCCCGGGGCGGGGCCAGCTGTTCAAGGAGTCGGGGCCTCGCGCCTCGGCCCGCCCCTGGAGGCGGATCCGTGTCGACTTAAACTCTGGGGCCCGGGAGGCGGGCTGCGTCCTGCTCGCTTGCCGGGTTTTGGATCTATGGTGGTCGGTAAGTGTGGGTACGGTTATCTGCGCCCCCTCGCTCGCCTTCTGGGGTTGGCGGTGGGGCGGAGGACGCGGGGACCCCGGCGTGCCTGCGGGGAAGGTCTGGGGGCGCGGCGGCCGGGCGCTTTTGTTCTGCGGCGAGGACGGTATTGCGGCTTGCGCGCGGGCGGGCGGCCGGGCGGCTCTGGGCCTCGGTCCAGCAGGCTCGCGCGTCCCCGCAGTCCGCTGCCCGAAGCCCGGTCCGCCCGCTGCGCTCGCAGCCCGCCGGGGACGCCGGGACTCTCCACCCGGAGGGCGGTGCCTCTCTGGCTGCTTTCCTTAAATTATCTTACTCTTTACCGTAGAGGTCGCGGGTGGCGAGCGCGAGTACGCATTTTGTTAAACTACGAGGCGCTTGGTTAGACGGGGGCATGTGAAGAGTTGCTTTGTATCGCTGGGGTGAAGGAAAAAAAAAATCTTTGGCTTTTACCATTTCCCGAGTGTTCCCCCCCCGCCCCCGCGCCTCCATTATGCTAAAACCTCCCGTAGCAGAGTTGCTCTACTCGCATCTCCAAGTGGCCCGCGAACGCTACTGTGCCGAAGATGCTTTCTGTTCCTCCGCAATAGTTAGTTGCTCCAGACATTTTTAAATGCACAAATGCATCCCGAGTTCAGGTGTTCTCGAGGGACGCGGATTCCCTGAAAAAATGTCCTTAGGGTCTTGAGTTTAGCGGCAAGCTTTCGGGGAATTGTTTCAGTGAAAACAATTTATTTGTAATACTTTCAGTGCCAACCTTCAAAAGAGAAAAGCAGGTGATATGTATGAGTTTGGGGTGCATTTTAATGGGCGGGCTGCCGAGCTTGTTTTTGTGGTTTGAGATTAACATGATTGTAAATCGTGTTAAGTACTTAATAATGAACCTGTGGGAACACCCATGAATTCTAACTTAAAAAGTGAGTGTTATTTTGAGGCCAGACCTAGTTTCTCTTTCTGATGGTTAGCGCACTTAACAAGACTTCAAACTCAGTATTCTTTAGGTGCAACCTTAAACGACACAGTTATCCAAATAACCTTTTACAGTTGCAGTCGTATACCAAATAAACAAATTAGCATGTGCTTTTCATTAATTATGAAATGTCTTGCTGTCTCTAGGATTAAACAAGCAAACAATGTATGTATGGAGGGGGACTGAGATTGACATGTTTGGAGGGAGATGGAAACATAAAATAATTGAATGGTAAAATCGTATTTAAAGGTAAGCGTGTCAACTTTGTGAAGCCTTTATTGATTTAACTAATGATTATTGACACTCTCCTGTGGAGTAATTTACCCTTTGTGGAAGAAAATTATGAATTCAGAATGAATCTGGCTTTGGTTAAAAATTAAAGGAAGTACAGGACACACAGTGGATTTGATAACAAAGCTTGAGAGGAAATAATATTGTTGACATGGTACTGAGAATTCAGTTGTCCATTGTAGCAAGATAAAGAAGAGGAGTTTATAGTGAGGTGACTATAGTTGAAGGGGGTGGGGTCTATTAAGATTATTCTCTGTGTGCTGTATTTCTTATTTCATTGTTTTTATTTATTGTATTATTTTATCTGGCACTTGGGGGTGGGCGGAACACAGCACACTCTGGGAGAATGGTTCATGCAGCCAAGGTGTTAGGATGATGGTCTCCTGGGCTTCCATTCTGTACCAACAAGCTGGTGTTAGGAACCCTTCTGTAATGATTAAGACCATGGCCCCTGCAGTCAAACTGCGGAGGTTCAGATTTTGGCTCTACCACTCACTGGCTATCAGGCCTAGGAAAAGTCTCTCAACTTCTCTCTACCCCAGTTTTCTCATCTGTAAAATGGAGATAACAGTGTGTCTACCTCAGTATCTTGTACACAATAGAATTTTGGATGTTTAGGGAATTGATCTTATTGTTTAAAAATGTATTTATGAAGTTGAATATCAATGATCTTGCTTTTTTTTTTACTTATATTAACCAGACACTCCCTCCACAACCACCCCTCCCCCCAGAAAAAAGGATTGGAGACATACTACAATATGAAAACATACGTGGAATGCATTCAGTTTGAGATAAAGAGAATGGATTGTGAGATGGAGATCAGTTTACCAACTCTGGTTTTAGAAATGCAAGTTGAAATTTACTTAGTAAGAAACCTTGTAAAGAAAGAAGTAATCTTGTGGATCTTGAAGAAATCTGAATGCTTTGTTGAGGTTCTCCTTATCGGGATAAGGAAGAGGCACCTATGCATTGCTTACATTCTTGTGATCTTAAGTGTACTTGTTAATGAAGGACAAAGTTGCAGGCTGACCTGTTGAGGTAAAAGTTTCAAGGGTGATTATAACTACATTTTCTGCTCATAGTTATAATGTTTAGGAAGATTTAATGAGATTATCCTGACATGTAACAAATTAGAAGGCTTCATTTGTAAATGAAGTCTTTAACTTGTAGTTAAGATTGCAAAATGCATTATTAAGAAATTGTATTGTCTGCTTAAGTTTTAAGAAACAGAATCTATAAGCAGATTATTTTTTTAAACCCCGAAAGGGAATACATTGGACTGCATAATTCAAAAGTTCAGCTTGCATGACCTTCAGGTTTGGCTGGATCCATGGTCTGAAGGAATGTTTTCGACACTTGAACATTGTGTCTTTGAGCTCTGCAGTTGTCTGTATTAGCTTCATTCTCAGGTGGAGCCCCCCCCCCCTTGGTAGCCCTACTGTATCCAGGTTCATGTCCATCCAGCTTCAAGTTGCATAGACCATGCTGCTTATCTGGTTGCTCTACCAAAAGTCCTATAATTAAATTTCATTGACTCAGATTGGGTCATGTGTGCATCTGTGTGCTCATCACTTGGGCCAGGAAGTGCTATGTGTTTGTTTTCTTTTTTTTTTAACTCCAGTTGCTGATATAATTCAACCACCATACAATTTACCCACTCTCAAGATACAATTCGGTGGTTTTTAGTATATTCACAGATTTGTGCAACCATCACCACAATCAATTTTAGAACATTTTCTTCACCCCCCCCCCAAAGAATCCATATTCATTTGCAGTCACTCCCCCTTCTCCCTTTGTCTTAGTTTGCCAGAGATGCTATGACACATACCACACATTGGGTTAAACAACAAGTGTATATTGACTCATAGTTTTGAAAGTGAGAAGTACAAAATCAAGATGTTGGTAAGGCTATGCTTTGTCCCAGGGTTGTTTGTGTTCTGGTCATGGCTGGCCATGATCCTTGGGGTTCCTTGGCTTTTATCTTTGCCTCTGTCGTGTGATCGTCTGTGGCTTTCTCTGACCACTACCTCCTAGTGTCCTTTTTTTTTTTTCAATTGTGGAAACATATATACAGCCTAAATCTTCCCATTCCAACCCCTCCCTAGCATTCCATTAGTGGGATTAATCACATTTAGAATGTTGCAATGCTGTCACCTTCCCACCTTCCATTACTAGAAATTTCCCTTCACCCCAAACAGAAACCCTACACTCATTTCTTAACTCCACATTGCCCCTTCTCCCACTTCTCGTAACCTATACTCTTCTTTTCGTCTCTATGGTCATATTCTCTGATACTTTCTTTGTGTTTACTGTGGGGCTTAAATATAACCTCTTAAATCTATAACAATCTGTTTTTTTTTGATACCAACTTAACTTCAATAGGACACGTAAACCATGTTCCTGTACTCCTCCATTCCCCCACCTTTATGTAGTTCTTGTCAAAAATTACATATTTTACATTGAGTCCAAAACCACTGATTTGTCATTACCGTTTAAGTGTTTTAGATCCTGTAGGAAGTAAATAGTGGAGTTGCAAATCCAAATGCAGTAATATTGGTATTTATATTTACCATGTGATCTTTACTGGAAATCTTTATTTCTTCATGTGGTTTCAGTCAATTGTTTAGTGTCCCGTCCTTTCAGCTTGCTCAGTTCCCTTTAGCCTTTCTCATAGGACTGATCTACTGGTGATGAAGTCCCTCAGCTTTTGATTATCTGGGAATGTTTTCATCTCCCCCTCATTTTTACCCCCCAGTTGTTTGTGAATTTTCTAAGTCTCTGATGGTTCTTGACTTTATTTGTATTCCGTTGTGGTCAGGGAATGTGCTTTGAATAAATTCAATTTTTTTTTTAATTTATTGAGGCTTGTTTTATGTCCCAGCCTATGGTCTGTTCTGGAGAAAGATCCGTGATCACTAGAGAAGAATGTGTGTCCTGGTGATTTGGGGTGTAACGTTCTATATATGTCTGTTAAATTTTTCTCTCTCTCCTTTCTTTGTTTCTCTGTCGGTAGGGCTCCCTTTAGTTTGTCTGTGAAAAATTTAAGCTCTCCCTCAAATTTGAAGGAGAGTTTTTCTGGATAAAGTATTCTTGGTTGGAAATTGTTCTCTCTCAGAATTTTAAATATGTCATGCCACTGCCTTCTCGCCTCCATGGTGGCCACTGAGTAGTCACAACTTAGTCTTAGGTTGTTTCCTTTGTATGTGGTGAATTGCTTTTCTCTTGCTGCTTTCAGAACTTGCTCCTTCTCTTCAGTATTTGAGAGTCTGATCAGAATATGTCTCGGAGTGGGTTTATTTGGATTTATTCTGTTTGGAGTTCGCTGGGCATTTATGCTTTGTGTATTTATATTGTGTAGAAGGTTTGGGAAGTTTTCCCCAACAATTTCTTTGAATACTCTTTCTAGACCTTTACCCTTCTCTTCCCCTTCTGGGACACCAATGAGTCTTAAATTTGGACGTTTTATTTTATCTATCGTATCCCTGAGGTCCATTTCAATTTTTTCAATTTTTTTCCCCATTCTTTCTTTTGTTCTTTCATTTTCCATTCTGTGGTCCTCGAGGACACTGAGTCTTTGTTCAGCTTCCTCTAATCTTGTATTATGAGTATGCAGAGTCTTTTGAATTTGGTCAACAGTTTCTTTTATTTCCATAAGATCTTCTATTTTTTTATTTACTCTTGCAGTTTCTTCCTTATGCTCTTCTGGGGTCTTCTTTATGTCGTTTATATCCTATGCCATGCTCTTCTTCATGTCCTTTATATCCTGTGCCATGCTCTGGTTGTTTGTCTGTAGTTCTTTGATTAATTGTGCCAAGTACTGTGTGTCTTCTGATCTTTTGATTTGGGTGTTGGGTTTGGGTTCTCCATATCATCTGGTTTTATCATATGCTTTAAGATTTTCTGTTGTTTTTGGCCTCTTGGCATTTGCTTTACTTATAGGGGTCTTTCAGGATATAAAGAATACCAGTCTCTAGTTTGTCAGATCTACAGCCTGGTGGTGTACACTTTCTCTAACTAACCAGCGATGGCATCCGTGAGTCACCTATTCCCCTCAAGTCAGTTCTCCCCCCAACTTTGTCTTTGTGGTGTGTGGGGATCTGATTCTTGTGGGGTTCAGCTGGTGCACTAAGTTTTGGGGTGTTGTTGGTGCTGTCCGCCCTGAATGTGGGGCGTGTGTCTGGGTAGTTAGGGAGGCAGGGCAGTTTTAATAATCAAAACTCCCAGGTGTTCCCGGAGATTTAAGGCTGTTGCAAGAGCCTAAGCCGTCATTTGAGTCTTGCCACAGATTGTCTCTGTCACTGACCCACAAGTCCTTGGTATTGGCGTAGGGTCCCTGGGATTTCCGAGTGGGTCCCCCTTCCCAGCCGTGCTCTTCCAGGACATCCACTGAGGGAAGGTTATGTCACGTCACAAGTGCTCACCGGCTTCCAGGGAAGCCCTGGGCTGCCGGGCTGTGCAGGGGCATTCCCAGCCTACTTTAAAGATGGTTGAATGGGGGATGTTACTTTCCCCCTTTTCGCAAAGCTCCGACTTCCCAGCTCTGGGGCAATTAGCTGTGGGTGCACTAAAGTCTGCTGACCATGGCCGATATTGTGGTGTGTGTGCGGTGCTGCGGGAATCACTCCCTGTCACACTGGGACCGTTGGACTGGCTCTGGGCTAGAGCTCTGGCCTGGGCAGGAGCGTCTCCAGCCCGCTGGGAAGATGGGTGCAAGGGGCGCAGTTTCTTTCTCTTTTTGGCTCCCCTCTGTCCCCCTGGCCCCGGGTCAATCGGCAGTGGGCTATCCTCCACGCCAGACACTGAGACTTGGCCCAGCCCGCTCCTGCCGTGCTTCACTAAGCGGCTCTCACTGTCGTAACCACAGCGGCTCCCGTTTTTTTTTTTTTTTTTTTTTTTAAAAGAACTAGTCCATCTCAACACCAACCCATTGTTTCCCCACACTGCAGCAGGGCCGCGGGACTTTCTGTTGGCTCTCTTACTTGTTTCAGAATGCGCATTCCTGGTTTCACCAAATGCGTGGTCCCTGTTGATTTAGCAGACCTTGTCTGGCTGGTGCATAGCTGAAACTGGTGTTCTGGGTCACTTTCTGGCTTTTATCTAGTATTTTTCATGGAGGTGTTTTTTTGCCCTGTCTCACCTAGCCACGATCTTAGGTTCGACTCTAATGTCCTTTCTTTATAAGGCCTTCAGTAATTCAGATTAAGACCCACCCTGATTCAGTTTTGCCACACCTAAATAGGATCTTTAAAGATCCTATTCACAAATGAGTCCGCACACTGACTCACCTTAACATTTTCAAAGATACTCTTTACAGGAATACAAATTAAGGCTTGAACTTGTCTTTTGTGAGACATATCCTTCCCTAGGCAACCACTAATCTACTTTCTGTCTGTATAGATTTGCCTATTCTGGACATTTTATATAACGTATGGTCTTTTTGCAATTGTTTTCTTTAACTTAGCACAATATTTTCAAGATTAATTCATGTTGAAGAATGTATGTACCTCATTTTTATTGCAAAGTAATATTCTGTCATATGGATAGAAGACATTTTGTTTAGCCATTCATCAGGTAATGGACATTTGAGTTGTTTACACTTTTTGGCTATTATGAATAACGCTTCTGTGGTCATGTACAAGTTTTTATGTGGACAGTTTCAGTTCTCTAGGGTATATACCCAGAATGGAATGGCTGGGTCATATGGTAACTATTTAACTTTTGGAGGAACTGCTAAATGATTATCCAAAGCATTTGCATCATTTTACGTTCTCAGCAGCAATGTAAGAGAGTTCTGCTTTGTGCATATTCTTGCCAACTCTTGTCTCTTTTTTATTATAGCCATTTTAGGGAATGTGAAGTAGTATTGCATTGTGGTTTTTGAGTTTCCTTAATGACTAATGATGTCGATTATCTTTTCATGTGCTTACTGACTCTCGATATATCTTTGGGAAAATGTCTCTTCAAATGTTTTGCTCGTTTTAAATTGAGTTGTTTTTTTTTGTTGAGTTGTAAGTCTTCATGTATTTTGGATACTAGTTCCTTACCAGATATATCATTTGCAAATATTTTCTCGCATTCTTTCTTTTCATTTTCTTGATGATATTATATGCCGCTCAAAAGGTTTTAATATCGATGAAGGCCAAGTAATCTGTTTTGTTTTGTCACTTGTGCTTTTGATGTACTCAAGAAAACATTGCCTAATTGAATGAAGGTCTAAAAGATTTACACTGATGGCTTTCTTTTAAAATACATCTGAGCCCTTACATTCAGGTCTCTGATCCAGTTTGAGTTAATTTGTGTATATGGTATGAGGAAGGGGTCCAACATCATTTGTTTGCATTTGGATACCCAGTTGTCCCAACATTGATTGTACATAAATGTCACAGTTTATTTATGGATCCTTAACTCTGTTCCATTGATCTGTATGTTTATTCTTCAGTTAGTGTATTCTGATTACTGTGGCTTTGTAGTAATTTTCTTTTTTAATTTTAAACTTTTTATTTTGAAATGCTTTCAAACTTACAGGACAGTTACAAAAATAATACAAACTCCAAACTGAGAACTCCGGCATACCCCTGTTGCCCCAGATACCCAATAAACCAATTTTAACATTTTGTCACTTTTGCCATATCATTGTATCAGTCCATCAATTTATCAGTCTATCTATCTGTCCATCTGTCTGTTCATCAATCTATTTGCTAAACATTTGAGTATAAGTTGTATGAATCATACTCCTTGAACATTTAAAATACTGCCATGGACATTTCCTAAGAACAGGGGTATTCCCTTATGTATCCACCTTAAGCGCAGCTATCCAGTTTAAGAAATATAAATAGATATAAAGCTTACAGTCTGTTCCAGTTTTTTCATATGTCCCAGCAATTTCCTTTTGAGCCTTTTCTCCCCACCTTGTTAGATCCTGTGCAGGATCATATATGCTTTAATTGTAATTGTCTCTTGACCTTTTTTCTTTTCTTTTCTTTCTTTTAATTTTGAGAACATAATACGACATAAACTTTCCCATCTCATCCATGCCCAAGCATACCACTCAGTGGGATTAATAACATTTACCATGTTCCGGTACCCTTACCACCTTCCATTACTAAAACTTGATCTGGCTTCATCTAGTGAGATAGACCAGGAATTAGGGTGGGTTGACTCAGGTTTCTTTATTAATAACATGAATAGCATTAATAAACATTAAGGGCCTATTAGCTGAATTACAAGACTTCTAAGTTACAAAATAAGACGAGAGGACAAGTACAGGGTTGTGAGATTATTGTGATGTTAAGTTACAGTAAAGCAAGCATCAAGGCATCTGGGTTACAGTTCAGTGGGTTATAATAGTTACAAGTATTTGCTTTCAGCTACATTAAAATACATACGGCCAGTAAGTAGTTGGGTCCTAGTTAAATGAGTCACAACTATAGTTATATGCTCAGTTACAATTCCCCCTTTTGTTTGTCTATTCCTCAGTCTTGAGGAACTTGGGTGACGACCGCACTGGCTTCTTCATGCTGAAAAGGGCTATTGGTCCTAAGAGCCAGGGAATGGAACTTCTTAAACTGCAGTTGCCCATATTCTCTGACTTCAGATTTTAGCTGGAGTACTGTTTTTTTTCTGCCAGTCTGTATTGGCAAGTCTGGGATAGGAGGCAAAGACAGTAAAACACAGATGTCCATTAAAGTTTTGAATATCAGTAATACCACCCAAGCAAGAATAAAGGCTATATATGGAATTTCACATCTGTTAGCATTTATCTGTCCTTTTGAAGATATATCTTAAGTCTTTGAGGGGTTCACACTATCCGATCGCCAGAGTTTTGCTGGATTCTTCTCTTCCTTCAGTATACCTGGCAATTTCATTCCTGGTTCTAGTCCTGTGAAGAGGTCTAGGAAAGAGAGACTGGTTAGGGGGTGCTATCTTTATTCTGTTATGGTGTATTCACAGTTTCACAGTTTTACTCCTATTAGTTTGACAGAGGAGTACATATTAATTGAATTTCATAGGGACCATCCCACTTCGCTTCTAATTGATGTCAGATGCTGATATTTCAGTTTCTTTAGCAGGACCCAGTCCCCAGGTTTAAAGTGATGCCAAGGGGTATCTGTAGGAAAGGAGAGCCGACCTGAGGCATACTGGTGAACTGAATCTAATATGGCTCCCAATGATTGAATATACTTTATAGTTCCTAGTTCTTGGACTGGGTTAGTCCCGGAATACATACCTCCTTGCTTTAGAAACGGTCTCCCATATGCCATTTCAAAGGGGCTTCAAAGGAGCCTGCTTCTGGGTGCTGCTCTTACCCACATTAAGGCCATTACGAGTACTGTCCCATGAGAGATTAGTTTCTAGACAGAATTTGGCTGTTTTCTTCAAGATATGGTTCATTTTCTCTGTTTTTCCTGTACATTTAAGTGTGTGCTTAAAGCTCCTTGGCAGCTCCTGTGAAATTTTTGCCATAAAAGCACCATCATTATCACTTTGTGTTGAGAACGGGATTTCAAACAATGGAATTATCTCTTGCAGAAGTGCTTTGGCCACTTCTGAAGCTTATTCTGTTCTGCAGGGAAAGGCTTCCACCCATAAAGTTCCACTTTGTGAACTTATCTACAAAAACAGGGAGATTTTTATGATTTCCACAAGCTGTAGGTAGAACAGTAAAGTCTACTTGCCATTCTTCACCTGGAGTTGTGCCTCTTGCTTGAACTGCCTTGATAGGGGAAGGAGGTCCAGTCTTTGATTGTTCTTGGAACAAGTTTAAACAACTTTGAGTTACTTTCTGGATGGGCCTTTGCATTTTAGGTCCTATAATATAGTTTTTCAGCCACTGATACATGGCATCGCTTCCATAATGGGTTCTTTGGTGTAAGTAAGAACTTTTTTCATTTAATATTCAGGAATAAGAGTTATTCCATCTTTATTATAAATCCATCCTTCCTTGGTTTCTTGGTATGGAGAGTTAGATTGATAATCAGCATCTGTCTCTTCTAAAGTGAAGCCCTGTTCATTTGCTCTCAGCAAATCCTAAGTTGAGTACTGGAGGGAAAATTCTTTAGTTTCACGTCTGGTATTAGAAGTAGTATCAGTGATGATACTGGGTCTTTTGACCTCGTTGCTGTATTTACTTCTAAATCTGTTATCTGATTACCTTTGATAGAATCCGATTTTCCTTTCTGATGACTGTAACAATGTATTATGGCAGCTTCTTTAGGAAACATTATTGCTTCTAACAAGCCTAAAATTATGTTCACATGTTTGATACCCTTTTTGCCATATGTTGAGTCCTCTTTCCAAACGGCTCCATGAGCATGGACTATATTAAAAGCATATTTGGAGTCTGTGTATATGTATACTCTTTGTCCTTTTCCTAAAGGTAAAGCTCGGTGAGTGCATTGAGTTCTGCCTGTTGTACAAAGTACCCAGTGAGAGGGCTCTGCTTTCCAGCATTGTTTGGAAGGTTACTCCTGCATACCTGGCTTTTTGACGTCATTGCTTCATGAAATGGCTTCTGTCAGTGTATATCTCCACATCTGGATGTTGTAAAGGTTGATAGACTAAATCTGGATGGCTAGAATAAACTACATCAGTTATTTGTGTACAGTTGTGTATAGGTTCTTCCTCTCTACTTGGGGGTAAAGTAGCTGGATTCAGACTGGAAGAGGCTTTTATGGTGATGTTTGGGTTGTCTAACAGAATAACTTGGTATTTACCTAATTGTCCAGCAGTGAGCCAGTATCTGCCTTTCTGTTCTAATAATGGCAGTACACAGTGTATTGCATATACAGTGGTTGGTTGTCCTAAAGTGAATTTTTTTGGCCTCTGAGAATATCATAAGTAGCCGCTACAGCTCTCAGGCAAACTGGCCATCCTTGTATAGTATTGTCTGTTTGGAAAAGTAAGCTTTGGGACTCCAGATGTTTTCTAATTTTTGGGTAAGTACACCCAGTCCAATTCTTTGCCTTTCGTGAACAAAAAAGATCAAAATGTTTTCTTTGGTCTGAGGCTGTTAAAAGCTTTTTATTTTCTAAAAGGCATTTTTTACATTCTTTGGTCCAGTCTAAAGGTTCCTGTTCATATCCTTTTAAAGCTTCATGTAATGGTTTTACTGTGAGTCCAAAATTAGGGATCCGAATTTTGCAAAAACCTGCCATTCCTAAGAATCCCCAAAGCTGCCTTCTTGTAAGTGATTCTGATGCCTGGGCCAGGACTTCCCTCCTATGTGGTAATTGGTTTCTCTGTCCTTTGGATAATTCAGAGTCCAAACATTTTACTGATAGTTTTGAAATTTGGGCCTTTTTCTTTGAAACTTTATAGCCTCAGTCTGCTAGGAAATTCAGAGTTCGAATTATATTTTTATCTGATGATTCTTTAGTATAACTTGCAAATAGGATGTCATCTACATTTTGTAATAATACTCCTTGGAAATGTCATTCTCTCAAACCTCAAGCTAAGTCCTTTCTAAATATTTTGAGAACATTCTTAAATCCCTATGGAAGAAGAGTGCAACAATATTGTTGTTTTATATTAGTAATGGGGTCTTCCCATTCAAGAGCAAAAAGTTCTTGAGATTCCGGGTCAAGAGGTATACAGTAAGAAGCATCTTTCAAATCTGGACTGTGAGCCAGCAGAAATCTCCAGGTAGTATAGTGAATAGAGGATATGGATTTGGGACTACAGGATGGCTATCTTCTGCAATCTGGTTGATAGCTCAGAGATCTTGTACAAACTGGTATTCATTTAGAGTGCCTGGCTTCCGTGCTGTCAATATTGGGGTATTATAGGAGATTGACAAGGCCATATAAATTGATATTTTAGCAATGTTTTTGTCAGTGGAGCAGTTCCTTCTCTGGATTCTAGTTTGAGTTGGTACTGTTTTACATATTGATATTATTTTTATAAAGTTCATTCTGTTCATTTGTGTACGTGTGTGTCACGGCCAGAGGGGGCTTTACCAGTCAAAAGACCAAAGAGAATGCCTAGCATTTGCTGAAACATGAGCTTTATTTGGGGCTTACTCATAGGGAGGCAGAATTCAAATGGCTTTTCTCTTGCCGGGCAGGTACCGCTTTCGCAGGGAAAATCGACCCCGCGCTTCAGAGGGCAGCAAGCCATTTTATAAGGGTTTTAGACAAAGGCATTCCTAAGGGCGGGGGGAGCATAGATGCAGGAACAGGTCACTCTGACCTGAGGGGTGATGTAGAAGGACTAGAATAACACTTGAACAATTATGTTTTGCTCTTTTTGTGAGACTAAGAGCTACTCTCACTTCCTGCCTGCTTCCCATAAAGTTACATTTTAAGATCAGTTTACCCTTTTTCTCTTTACTGGCTTACAAAGACAATAGGTTAAACATTTAGCTGCCTAGCTCTCGCAGACTGCTGTGCACCAAAGATCTGCAGGCCTGTTTTGCTCAGGCCACAGGTTGCCACAGCGTGCTTGTGCTCGTGTGTACAATAGATAGTAATACTGATTATTCTCAAAGGTGTTAAGATTTTTTGCTTTATAAAATTCTTTAATATCGTAAGACTGATTTCTATGTAAAGGAAGTTGCCGGGTTGACAGTTTTTCATTTAAGCCACATTCCTTGTATCATTTGGATATAGAATATTTAAAATGAAAAAATATTTTTCACAAAATTTTTCTTAACTTTGGTTAAAATCTTTATGAAATCTTCATGTGATAATCCACATCCACAGTATTATACTTTGAATTTCACTTTTTTTTCCTGCTTCACAAATTTTGCATTTCACAACTTGCCATTTATGACTTTGTATTCATTAGTTAGTGACTTGCTTTATTCCCAGTATTCTCACAGGAAGCAATAATAGTATTAATAGATGACATTTAAATCTCATCTGGACATGTAAAGATAAGTCTACGACATAAAATTTCTTAAAAATTGTAAAATAAAATTCAGTCTTAGATTTTACTCTCTTTCCTTCAACTTTTTGCCAGAAACAATTCAATCATCACAGTACCCACGTAGAAAGAGTTTTTAATAATATTTTCAAGATGACAAACAGGAAGCCTCCATGGATTCTACCAGTAGAGTATGTATATGTGAATTTATGACTCATTAAGTCCCCCTGTTTTGGCTGTAGCTTCTTATCAACATCAGTACACAACGGTTACTTGCTTCCCAGTGAGGACCGCCACATTCTATCAGTATCCACATATTAGAATTGCCTATTTTGTGTTTCTGTAAAACCTGCAGCCAGATGAGTGGTGTTTGTAGAACCAAACTGTGCTATCTGTATCAAGGGTAAAAGTTTAGGATTTGCTAATTTACTTGTAGCCAGTCATGACAAAGATGTTCCTGGGGAAATTTCCCTGAACCATGGAATAAGAATCCAGTGCTTTGCTGACATGGTGGCACCTACTCCCCATACAGAGGTGCTGATCCGTTTACTCTTCTACAACTTGACAGCAGTCCTTGGACTGTAGGATCTAATAATCCATAGTACCTGCCCAGGGAGCTGCCAGATAGAGAGAGTGTGAGCATTATACCTGTAGGTAACAAGTAGCTTCATGTATTTTGTTTTTAATCTCTCAATTTTAAAGAACAAAGGGACCAGAATAAGAGGTGATTCAAGCAGCATATGTAGATTCCCCTTTGAAGGAGCATGGAAGAATCAGACTAAGACTGTGGGAGTAGAGAGGTGAAAAATGTGGGGCCTAGGCAGGTGGTTTTATTTTTTTAATACTGGCCATCCTGGAGTCTGTGTGTGTGTGTGTATGATCTAATCTAGTAGGGACAGTATATGGAGGGAGTTGCTATATGGTGTGTTGTGGAAACACAGGCTCAGGCACAACAGAAACCTTTAGCAGATATTCTAAAAGATCAGGGAAAGAGATCCTGTTGTGGCCAGTCTCCCGGGATGGAGGGGGGCACAACTGCTCAGGTCTGGGTCAATGGATGGCAGCTGGGGATCAGGGAGGAGAGGAAGTCTTTGGAGAATGGGAAAAAAATATTACTTAAATGAAATAGAATTGCTAGGTAGCGTTTAGTGTGATATATTTGTTTGTGTTCGTGAAGTAAAATCAGTCTACCAGTTTTTTGTTTTGTTTTGTTTTTTTTTTCTGTCTCCAGGACACTTTCAGCTGCTCCTGTGCAGAGAAGCTACACAGGACTTTTGTCGGTTAGTGCTGCTGGGGCGGGGGCGGGGGTGGGGGAAGGGTTGTGCAAAGATTTTGGAACAAGAGTTAATTTTTCCAGGGGGAATTTAATAATGATGGACCATGGAAACTATCTATGGTAATCTATAGTTCAATGCATTCCAAAAAAATCTCTTAGTTCTCTAAGAATATATTGTTCCCATATCTTTAAAGCCTGCCATTGTACTCCTACTAGTCAGTCTAAAGAAAGCTTTTGACCCCCATTGCATTTTCTCCCTCCCTCCAATTTAGGTAGTTCAGGGATGGCTTTTTGAGCTTCAGTTTTTTTTTCTGTGCCAGCAAAGGAGAGGGAGAGAGAAAAATAAGAAATAACTCAAACAGCACATAAAGATTCTTTCTATTCCTACCCATGGGTCCCCACTCCCAAGTTCACTTTAGAGTTATGGAGAGTTTAGGCATCATTAAGTCTCAGTAGCATTGCTGCCTGATATATTGTTTATCATTCTACCTGATCAGTCGTCTTATTAAGGAGCTTTCCTGGGAGAAGGTATATGAGGAATATAAAAATCCTTTACTTGAGGATCTTCTATTTAATCTAAAAAAGTATATGCCTTCAACCTTATTTTTCTTCTGTCAGTAAGTACACTATGATCCATTCTGCCCCTTACTTTGTAATCTAGACCAAACTGCTGTAGTGTGTGGAACACAATCCTAACATGAGTAAGAGTGGTCACATAAGTGTTAGCAGAATTTTTTTTAATAAAAATTTTATTAAAGCAAAATGTACTAAGTACACAAATGTGTTGTCTTTTGGCATCATTTATCAAAAAGGTCATCTTTTCTTATGAGAGTTTGTTTCAGAAATGTTTTGTTCTGTTGGTGTGTTTGTCATTCTGCCAGTGCCAAAGTCTTGATATCTAGTTATTCTCCATCATTTTGCTATTGTTATTCAAGTTGTCTTTGCCATTCTTGCCTTTTTTGCATTTCCATGTAAATTTCAGAATCAGGATGTTAATTTCTACAAAAAAAATCTGCTAGGATTTTTGTTGGGGTTGTGTTAAAACTGTAGATAAATTTTGAGATAATTGACATCTTTAATATTGTCTTTAAATAGTTGAATATGATGTATACTTTCAGTTTAATTAGGAGTCTTGCACATCTTTCATTAGATTTCCTAAGTATTTGATTTTTTTATGGTATTGAAAACATTATTTCCTGAATTATTGCTGGTATTTTTTCTATATTGATCTTGTTTTCAGGGATTTTAATAAATTTACTTATAATAGGTCTAAAAGATCTTTAGATTCTTTTTGGATTTTCTTCTAAAAACACCGTTTTATGTTTTCCTTTTCAATTCTTATACTTTTAGCCCTTTTCTTATTTTACTAGGTAGGATCTCCTGTGCAATTCAGGATAGAAGGGTCAATCATAGCATCCTTGTCTTGTTACTCCAAATTTTTATAGACATTCTTTATCAAAATTAAGGAAGTTTTTATTCTTAGTTTGATATAAGCTGGTTTTCAAATGATTGGATGTTGGATTTTATCAGATGTTCCTATTGGGCATCTATTGAGATGATCATCTGATGTTTCTTTAGTTTGTTCCTGTAAATTACTTCGATTAATTTTCAGATGACAAACCTTTTTTTTTCCTGAAATAAACCCAATTTGGTCATGTGATGTATTATCCTTTTCATATATCACTTGATTTGTTTAGGATTTTTGCATGTATGTTCCTGAGAGACATTGGCTTGTGATTTTCCTTCTCAATTTTTGGTAACAAAAGTGTGGCAGCCTCTTAATAATTGACTTGTGAAATGTCCCTCTTTTATCCTTTATAAGAGGCTACATAATACTGGATTATTTCTTCCTTAAATAATTGGTAGAATTCTCCAGTCAAGTCCTGGCCTGGAGTTTTCTTTGTGAAAAGGGTTTTTAAATGCAGATTTATTTTCTTGTGTCATTCCTGGTTAGTTGTATTTTTTAAGGAAGTTGTTCATTTCAAGTGCATTGATGTGAAGATACTCAATACTTAACAATTTTAATGTCTGTGATAGCTTCTTTTCCTCATACTATTTTTTTTTTTCATGATCAGTATTGTCAGAGGCTTATGGATTTTTATTACAACTTTTAAAGAACGATCTTGTGTTTTTTGGATCTCTATTTTTATGTTTGCTTATTTTTAGTTTATTTCTGCTCATTTTCTTTTTTGGGTTAATTTGCTGTTCTTGTTCTTATTTCTTGAGATAAATATGGAGATTATTTTCCAACCTTCCCTCTTTTTTTAAACATGCATTTAATGTTATAACTTATTCTTAAGTTATATGGAAGTGCATTGCTTATTTACTGATTATTTGGCAATTTTCTGCTTATCTTTTTTCCTGTAATTTCTAGATTAATCTCACTGTGAATTAATTTGAATTATTTTAATCCTTTGAAATGTGAGATTTGCTTTATGGCCCGATCATATGGTAAATATTGCTGAAAATTCTGTATACATTTGGAAAGATTGTATATTCTGCCTTTATTGGGTGTATTATTCATGTGTTTATGAAATTGAGTTTAATTTTGTTATTTAAATAATATTTTAAAAGTTCTGTTGTGGTGGTATATACTATAAAATTTCCCATTTTAACAATTTTTAAGTGTGCGATTCAGAGGTATTAATTACATTTACAGTGCTTTGTTATCATCACCACCATCTACTGCCAAAACTTTTTGATTGTCCCAAGCAGAGACTACTTAAGCAGTAACACCCCATTTCTTGTTCTCCCTGTAATCTACTTTCTTTCTCTATGAATTTGCTTATTCTAGGTATTTCATAACAGTGAAAGCATACAATACTTGCCCTTTTGTAACTGGTTTTTATTGCACTCAACATGATGTCTTCAAGGTTTACCCATGTTATTGCATACATCAAAACTGCATTCTTTTTAATGTCTGATTACATTCCATTGTATGGATATACCACATTTTGTTTATCTGTTCATCTGTTGGTGAACACTTGGTTTGCTTCCACCTTTTAGCTATTGTGAATGATGCTGCTGTAAACATTGCTGTGCAAGAATCTGAGGCCCTGTTTTCAATTCTTTGGGGCATATACTATAGAAGTGGGGTTCCAATTTTTTTTTTTTAAGATGGATTTTTATTTATGAATATGGCATTTGTTTATGTATGGAAGATTACTGAAATATAAGGTAACATTAGATACCACTGTAGAGGGAGATATTGGGAAACAATAAGGACTTTTCCTATGTACTGTTTTGTTTTGTTTGAACTTTTTTTTTTTTTTCAGTGAACGTGGGTTACTTTGAATAAAAAAATAGTTTAAGTAAGTAGAAGCAGAAAGTAATTGCCACTTAAACATACAAAACAGAATGCCAGCTGTATTGTGTACAGTGAATTTCTATTATTGACATTTGTCTCATTTATTGTTGCATTTCTTCCATTGCTAGTTACTCTTCCCCAAATTAAAGATGAGGTTTTGTCTAGTATGAGGTCTCAAGAATTATGATGATAGAAGTTCTGTCTGTGCAAAGCAACTCTTTGATAAAAGATCTTTAATTTCTTCCAGGTTACTGACATCCAAAACAACTGATTTTTAATACCTTGCTTCTACACCAAATCAACGATGAACTGGAATGAAAAACCAGAAAGTGTTACATTGCCACCACCGTATCCTAAAAGCCAAGCATCTTTTTTGCACCAGCCTTTAATAAACCCACTTAACTCGGTATCTCAAAGTTCTTTTAACTATGCTGGAAGTAAACAGGAAGCATGCATGTATTCCATTAATTCAAATCCAATTTCACAGCCAGTGCACAACATCAGAAATTATAAAACTCAACAAATCCCTGTTTCTGAAATGCATGATGAAACAGTTGTGGCCTCACAAACTTCAGTTGAAAGAATAACATATACAAATGTTAAGGGACACAAACAACTAAATCATAATTTACACACATCTTCAGGAGTTACAGAAAATGCGTGGATGAACTCAACAACGAGGAATCCTCTGCTTTCTCATACAGGGATAACTGTATCAAACCAGGCTGGTTTTGGAGATAATATGCCCAATATACATGCACTACAGAATCAATTTGTAACATCAGGTACCTATTCTATGGAGCTACAAATTGCCCCTTCTAATTCTGTAAGGGTTCCTGTAACTTATCAAGGAAATCAAAGATTTAACCCATCTTTTTCAGAGCAACAGGTTGAGTGGGCACAAAAGTATACATCTGATGGACTGACTTTTCCCAGACCGCTTCCAAATCAGTACTGTTTTTCACAGCAAAGTTATTTGCAAGATCCTACTATTCAGAAACAAAACCCCATGGCATCTACATCATTACAAGTTAAAAATAATCAGTTTCCAAATCCTGCACTGTCTTTACGGTTACAGCAAAATGCAACTCTACAGTCACATCAATATGCCTTTACTCAAACTGACAGTAGACGCCTTCCTAGTTATGACTGTCAGTATGCAAGTCAGCCTTTGCAAAGTACTCAGCATGTTGTCAAACACTTGGCTGTGGAAGTTCCTTGGAATCAAGAAACGCACTTACCTAAAAAAAAAAGGGAAAACTTTTATAGAGGCTTTCAACAGCAATGGCGTACTCCTAATGAAAAAGTCAGCATGGTTGGAAATTCATGTAATATGAAAGAAAATGCCAATATTAGATCTTCTGTGGATGGTGTGCAGCGTCTTGCTCAAAATAATCAAGATAAAAGAATAGACTCTTGCAATCCAACTTCAAATCAAGTACTGGACACAAATGTTACAAAAGAAAATTTAGTGAAGGATATTAAAGCATTAGTAGAAATGAAAAGGAAGTTTTCGGAACTTGCAATGAAAATTAAGATAAAGAAGGATCTTTTGATGGCAGCAGGTTGTCATAAAACAAGTAATACCCCTCGTAGTGAATCAGTTCAGAATTCTGAATTGTCTCTGAAGCAAAGTGCCAAAATGCAATGTGGACCACAGGCAACCCCAGTAACTCTAGAGATTTCAGAGGATAAACCACAAAGAGTGATGGAATCTGCAGAAAAAACAAATAAAACACACTGTACCTGGACTTCCAACATTCAAGAAATTAATTGCAGAAAATTTAACCAAGTCAATTCCATTTTACCAAATTCTTTCTGTTCAGAAAAGTTGCCAATGCCGGACCGGTTTAATGATTTGAAAGTTTCGCCTTCTTTGAAGGCACCAGTTGTTGACACAACTCAGACAACATTGAATAACACCGAATTTTCATCAGAAAATTTTGTCAGAGGTGAACAAAATTGGCCAACAAATTCTGAAACAATTTCTTGTTCCCAGTCAACACCCTTTGAGGAATGCACTTTAAAACATCCAAACAAAAATCCACTGCTTCTCAAGCTCCTCGAGTCAGAAGATAAAACGCCGAAAAAATTCTTAAAAGATGCTAGTGAAATTATTCGGGATTCTAAACCGAACTGTTTTGAAATGAATCAGAGGACCCAAATCACTGGTAACGAACGAAACTTGAAAACCATGGAAAGTACTTCTGATATCAATGGCAAGGTTTCAGACAACTCTTTTGGCCTTGACCATCAATCCTCAACAAATGGAATGTCTTGTAAAACAGACAATCGCTGTTCCATGGAATTGCTAGCAACATGTCTTTCCCTGTGGAAAAAGCAACCATCAGAACTTACAGAAGAAAAACTGTGTAAGGAGTCAGGGATAAACACAATAGCAGTTGGAAAGCCTAAACCTGTAGAAGTCATCTGTGGTAAGAGTCCTTGGGCAGTTGTGGGGAATTCTCAGAATAAAACCATAAAAAGCTCACAAGAAACAGCTTCGTCAGCAGTAGTGCAGAACTATGAGTCTTCAGGTACAAATACAACAAAAGGACCAGAACTGCAGGTTGCTGTAGTGCCACCCTTAATTCTTTTAGATGTGAACACATTATCTGTCAAGGGATTAACACCTGAAGCTTTACCTGAAACAGTGTATCCAGTTATTAAAGAAGGTAGTGTTTGTAGCTTACAAGATCAACTAGCAGAAAATACAACATTAACAGGTTCTTTGAAAGCTGATGCTGATGGTCCTGTGGCAAGTACTACATCATCAACCAAGATTTTCCCATTAACTCAGAAAGAAAAGCAGAATGAATTGACTAATGACAATTCAGAAGGATCACCTAATGCTAGTCAGGGAAAGCACATCAAATCAGAACCAGATGTCCACTCTCTTGCGAGTACAGATACATCAGTCTGCCTGGATTTGAGTGATAATCAGCAAGTCTTGTGTAAGGACAGTACCCCTGTGAGTGATGGTGACATGTTACAGATTGCCAGTATCTGTTCTCTTGTTGAAAGTGATACGTCCTATAATTCCCAAATAGCAAAGATGTTTGACTCTCCTCCTTTGAAAAAGGTTGAGCCACAGAAACTTGCTCTCTCCAATCACCAAGTGATAAATAGTGGACAAGAAAAAGAACAATTTGATAAAAATATTGAAAATAAAGACTTTGATTTTCAAAAAGAGAAATTTGTACAGTCCATACATGTTTCACCAAAAATAGCCGATCTTGCAAAGTCATTGCAATCTCCAGAATCCTCAGCTTTGAAGTGTGTTGATGCAAATAGAAGTATTCAAGTAGAACACAAAATGGAGTTTATCATTAAAAAGGAGATAACCAGTGTCTGTTCCCTTGTTGAAAGTGATACGTCCTATAATTCCCAGATAGCAAAGATGTTTGATTCTCGTCCTTTGAAAAAGGTTGAGCCACAGAAACTTTCTCTCTCCAATCATCAAGTGATAAATAGTGGACAAGAAAAAGAACAATTAGATAAAATTACTGAAAAAGACTTTGATTTTCAAAAAGAGAAATTGGTACAGTCCACACATGCTTCACCTAAAATAGCCGATCTTTCAAAGTCATTGCAACCTCCAGAATCATCATCTTTGAAGTATGTTGATGTGAATAAGGGTATTCAAGCAGAGCATAATTTGGAATGTGTCGTTAAAAACAAGAGCAGGACTACTGATAGGTGTTATTCATTACCTACTTTGCAGAAGGAAATTTATCTTCAAAACACTGATGCATCCTATAATTATATTCTCCAAGATCCTATAGGCAATGAGATTTCCAGCGATAAGACATCCGACGTATACCTATGTGATCAACTGTCGGAACTTTTAAAAGAGTTTCCTTATGGCATTGAAGCGGTAAACACACATGATGGTTCTGTGGGCCAACAAACAACAGACCAAATATCAAAAAAAGCTGAAACTACTGATAAAACCAGTTGTGACTCCAAAGGCTCAACTGACCAAATACAGATTACAATATTAAGCTCAGAGCAAATGAAAGAATTATTTCCTGAACAGGATGAGCAACCGCGTGACACAGAGATTCCAGCAACTTCTCAGATGGAGAAACCTGTCACAAAAGTAGGGAGTCAGAGTGATCCCCAAGCACAGACAGAAGGAGAAAGTTGTGATTCAGTACTGCCAGACTCAGAGAAAGATGACATCCACTGCTGTGCACTGGGTTGGCTCTCTATGATTTATGAAGGAGTACCCCAATGTCAGTGCAATGCCACTGAGACCTCACCTTCAGAGAAAGAAAAAAAGGAAGACCAGTGTTCCTCTTTGGAGACCAACAGTTGTAAAGCAGAGACAACTTCTAATAGAGGTGTCCCTACTGTTGAACATACGAGTACTCCAAATAACAATTTGAGGTTTCCTCTTACGCATCTAGATAAGAAAAAGCATTTTCCTGCAACGGAACAAAGTAAAAATACAAAAGATAAATTCAGAACAAAACATAGCTCAGTAAGGATAGAGCAAGAATTATCTGGTCAATCGTTATCTAAAAGTGATAAAAAACTAGACTCCTTTCCCCACCCTCAAAAAAGAAAACAAAAACTGAAATTCCATGAGGTAACCTTTAACTCCAGTAATAAGATGATGAAGTTTTATGACCAACATTCTCAAGAGAGCCTGCAGAGGAAACATACAGCACAAATTGTACATCCACTAAAACCCAAGACTGCTTTAATGGCAAATAAAGATCTTCATGGGAAGAATAAGAATGGTTCTTCGAAACAATCAATATTACCAGAAAAGATTAAATTTAAAGTAGATGTCTCCAGATATAAACTTTTGAAAAAAAGGAAGTTAGACCTAGGGGCCACAGTTGATAGTGAAATAAAGAAAAAGAAACTTGATAAACAGGAACAGAATGAAAATGTGGGAAGTACATCCAAATTATGTAATACTTTGTCAAATCCAAGTGAAAAAACCAGTATTAAAGAAAAGACAGTATCATTAGAAGTGAAGATCACAAACCTGGAAATTAACGTGCCCAAAAATTTAATGAAATCTTCCAATGCAAATACTAAGTCCTCAGACTTGAAGGATGTTTCATGTAAAATTAATAGAGTTGTAATATCAAAGGAGTGTTTACAAAGGCAGAAGCATAAAGAAGTGATGGGTAACAAAGCACCAAAGAATAGTTGTGTAATTGAGAAAATGAAAAACATAGCAATTGATTCTGAGTACATGAAACCCAGTAAACTTTCCAAGCAAATAGAAACTTGTGGGAAATCGAATGAGAGGAACAGTAGCAGTGCACAGACTGCTAAAGAATCATTAAACTTAAACCATGTTAAAAACCTTAAAACCCACCTTGCTGAGGACTCGAAAATACACACTTCTCGAAATGTTAAAGGAAAAGTTGTTGGAAAGCAGCCTGATAAAAAATGTCTTGATAAAACCAAATTAGACAAAAATTTAACCAGTATAAATAATGAAGCCAAATTCAACCAAATGTGTCACCAAACAAAGAATCAAGGGAAACCCTATCTGAACAGAGTTGCATTTAAATGCACTGAACGGCAAAGTCTTTATCTCACAAAATTAGATGATTCTCCCAGGAAGCTTAATCAAGATAAAAAGAAGAGCCGGGAAGAGAAATCCAAGAGTGTTTTACCTCTGAAAGATACCACAGAAAAACCAGGAATGCTGCAGTTTAAATTATGCCCAGAAGGGCTGCTTAATGATACAAACCAGGTTGAAGAACAGAAGGATCTGAAGCTCTGTCCTAGGAAGGAACAAGCACCTGTACAAGGTCCAGTATAATTTTCTTGATGATGTCTACAAGATTGTACCTGTAGGTCAGTAAGTGGGTTAGCACCTCTCATGTTATCTGGACTGGTGCAAAAAAAATTGGAGTGTGTTTTGCCTTTACCTGTATTTGTTTTTCTCAGTAAATTGTTGCTTTATTGGGCATTATTTGTTTAAATTGTAATAAATTAATAGTGGTACACAAAAGAGTAGTGTGTACAACGTGTATAACAATAATGTTTGCCAAATGCACGTACTTCATTTTATACCAAGAAGCTTATATTGTGCAAAGCATTCTTTGTGGTTAGTTAGAAAAGTGTCGAGTATTAATTGTACTAAGAGCCTGAGTTTTGTTGATTTTCCTCTGAACTTTGTAATTTCAAAGCCCCATGAGTTTGAAAATTTTTGTCTAAATAACAGAACTATGTAATGATTATTAGTGAAAATCTTTTTTAGTTCACATAGAAAATATTGATCTTGTTATTTTTATTGCTGAAGTTAAAATGGTGACGTGTAGTCTACTCATGAAAAGTGAGGATTGTAGAAACAGTATTGTCCAGTGTTAAATTGCGTCTCTAAAGCTATAATGGCAAACGAGTATTGGGTAGCATAATGATAGAATTCTCAAATGGTAGTACAGGAAGGAAGTAGAAAATAGATGATTAATTACTTGTGGTAGTAAGAGGACATTTATGGGTTGTGGCTATTATATATGAAAAGTACTGTATTGAGAAACAGACTGGAAAACTAAAGGATTTGAATGAAAATCTTGGTGCTTTGCTTTCCGAACTTTCTTTGGGGTACATAAGCTACAATATAGACAGTGTACTTATCTTGGAAAGTAATAGGGACATATGATTACAAAATTCATGTTTAAAAAAATGGGTGATAATGACTAGTTCTTTTCAACTGGATTGTGAGTCATGGGTGTTAAGAGAGTATTGGAGGTGGATGGGGCAGTGTGAGTGACTTTATCTTATATGCCCTTAAATACTTTGATATATCAGTATTTAGCCTGGGTGGGGGAAGCATGACAGAGTGAAGATAAACTTTTAAAGCAACTCATTTTTCAGGTGTTGAGATATTCAAGCATTTCTAATGGTCCTTTTTTGGGATTATGTTATATATGAATATATCTGGTCCCCTAAAATCTATTTTAGGCTTACATGATTTTCTTTCATTGTAGTACTAAAAGAGATGGGTAACAATATCTAAAGATCTGAAAATGAATATTTAACTAGTTTCAGGAATAAAAAGTACAAAAGAAGCCTGGCTAAAATCTGTTCCCCTGGAGAAAAGGATGCTGGAAACCAAGCAAGAAATAGGTAAGATGTTCATTTATTTAAACATTTATTTTATTTACACTGCCGCTCATTGTCACATAAGGGGGCTTGTGATCATGAAACTATTATTAAGTATGATTTTTAATCCATGTTTGCTTTTCATCATTCATTGTTTGGTGTATATCGGTAGAGGGACAGTCTATTTTCTCTCAGCCTATGGAGAAGGAAGCTGTCATCTATTTCCTTTTAATAAGAAAATAAAGCTCAAAACAATGGGTTAGATATGGATTTGCAAACGTTTTCTGTAAAGGTCTAGACAGTACATATTTTAAGTTTTGCAGGTCATAAGGTCTCTTTACTGAGTACTCCACTGACTTTGTAGCAGGAAAATGGACATGGATAATAAATATTTAAATGAATGGGAATGTGGCCGTTTTCCCATAAAATTTTATTTACCGAAACAGACTGCAGGCTGGATTTGGCCTGCAGGGCATAGTTTGCCAACCCTTAGGTTAGAGTGTTTATATGGTATTTCATTCAATCCTCAAAACAGTTTTGGAGAGGCTATTCTCATTTTATAGATGAGAGGTTGACTCATTTTGAAACTGAACAAAAGCAGTGGGTTCTCTGCTCTGTGCGTACAACAGCCAATCCATGACACCAGGGTTTCAAAGAGAGAAAGAATTTAATGCTATGGGTGAAGTAGGAGATCAGATGGCCTATTGGCCCCAAAATCCGTCTCCCCAAGTCTAAGGAGTTCAGGGTTTTTACAGATTCAAGCAAGGGGAGATGACATTGTTACCATTGTAATATCAAGCATAAACAGGACCGAGAGAAGGCTAGAATAACCATTACAATAGAAAGGATAAACAGGCCTGAGATAAGACTGTAATAACCATTACAATAGTAAGTATACACAAGGCTGAGACCTGCTGGGAATGAGCATTATAATAAGTATAAACAATATAGTTGAATTTCAGTAATTTCAGATATTAACTTCTGCTATTCTACAATATAGAAAGAAAAACATGTATTTTAATGATTCAATTATCATAGTCATTTGTTAATTCTTAATTTAGTCAAATTGTAACTGAGAAATTAACATTGCTGGTAATTGAGTAGAGATGAATGCAGTAACCCCTCTTTGAAGTCCATTAGGTTTAGAATTTGAGAGTTATTTTGATGGTTAATGAAAGACTGATATTATTAGCTGAATTCCTTTTGCAGAAAAGGTTTTGGATGGGGGGGCAGAGCTTTTAAAGTATCCAATTTAATTAGTGGAATGAATGCATTTTGTTTATTATGGATTAAGAAGCATAAACTAATTTTGTTTTGGTTAATTGAATAGACAAAGACATGGGTTCAGTGTCAATTGAAACTGGAGACAAACAATTTCAATAAAAGCAACAATAAAGAGAAGCACATTTTAAAAAAACTACAGAAATATACCAAAGGAGGGAAGAGAGTTCAAAACAAATAAACATAAATAGGTATGTAGCAATTGAGTCTTGTACTCACTGAAGCATGCATGTAGGAAAAAAAAGGTGCATCAAAGAGAGAAGGTGCTTTAAATCAGAATAGGAAAGCAACTGAAGGAAAGAACTGAAGCGGTGAGAAATATGAAACTAGAGAAAATAAAAACACTTCTAAAGTTGGGACACATGAAACCAAAATTAAAGAGATGGAAATGGACATGAGATTGGGGCAAGCCCCTGGAAACGGGAGACAAAAATACTAAATCAATGAAAAAGTTAGAGGTGTATTTGGAATCTGAACCCAACAATATTTAAAAACACAGACTCACAGATTGGCTAAATGTCAGACATAAAGACAGCCACAAACAGGATGAGCAATACACAGTTAAGATGGGACACAGGCATTTGGAATCATGATGAAAAAGAAGCATCAAGGCACAAGCACAATGCGATATGAAGCAGTTTGAGAGAAAAGAAAACCAGTAGTCATAGAGATATGTAAAAATACGATAAGACTCAAAGGTGAAGAAAGAAAATGAGGTGGTCCAAATGGGCCATCAGCTTGGCTATTAAAAGACATGACAGGGCAAATGAAATTGGCTCTGGGAAAGAGTGAAAGACAACATACAGTTAAGATGAAAGGCTTGAGAACTGTGAACCAGTAGAAGGTGAGACAAAAACATGTCATGTACTCAAAAAACAGCTGTAAGAAAACATTTTAGATAGTATATCTGGAATTGGTAGGAAAGGTTGAAATCTGGTTGGAGCAAATTGTGAAATAATCAGGGCAAAGTAAAGAGAGTTAAGGAAGGAGTGATAGAATCCAGTGTCAGAATCCATAAATAAGTTGCATTGGAGAGCAACTTAGAGACCCACCTTCGGCTTCAGCATTACTAAAAACTTGGAAGTAAGGAAGTGGAAGTAGAAAAAGACTTGAATTTGAAACAGACATTCAGGCTAAGGACACAGTATTCTACTGAATTGTAACCTAAGACCACACCCACATATTAAAGGAAAAAGAAGACAGCATTATCAAGAAAGGAGTGGCTAGAGCAGGAATGAAAAGTATGGGGAGGATGAAACACACGAAAGTAGGAAAAACTAGGCCCATCAAAAGAAGGATAGTGAGGCTAAGGCAATGCTAAAAGGGTCTTAAGAATAAAGCATGCAAATGGTAAAACATTTTATTGAGCAAAGGTAAAAGGTAGATAAGAACAGCCCTGGGCAATGAAAATGGGGATGAGAGTAAAAAACAGCCCCAGAGGAGAGGCAGGATGTCATGTGTGGTAAAAGAGCTATCATTTGAAAAGTTTTTGACTCCTTGCTCTAATTTCCTCTCCCCAAAATAGGCCAGCAGTGATCAATGCATATATATTTTTTCCCTCTTGATTTTATTTGGTCACACCTAACATTAAGGTTCATAAAGGATATGTTGTTTCCTTAGATAACAGTGTTTTGCCTAATCCAAGACTCTTCAAAAGAAGCACCAGTGCAGATGGATTTGAGACACTGCAAAACCCAGTAAAAGATTCAAAAGCGATGTTTCAAACCTACAAAAGGATGTACATGAAGAAAAGCAGAAGCTTGGATAACAGTCCTTTAAAGTGATTATAAAACATGGTTGTGTTATTGTCCTTGGAAAATTTCTCATTTTCTGTTCAGAATTTTTTTTTTTCCTTTTTTTTTGGAAATAGAGTTGCCAAGGTGTGAAGCATTCTCTGTCAGAGAGAGGAGGGCTGCTTAGGTTATGTATTTGATTGAAATTTAATTAAAATGTCTTGAGAACCTTGTTTTTGGATCAGCAGGTATAAAAAATAGATAGTATTTGTCAGGAAGACCATAAGGTATTTGAACTTCTGCATTTTTGAACTAAGTTTACTATTTTTTATTATTTTGAAATGCTAACTATCCATCCTGAGGGAGAACAGACTTCCTCACAAAGGACTTGTTTATTTTAACTGGGACTGTAAATATATATATATATTTTGAGCTACATTAGCAAAATTTATTTTTTAAAAATATGCACTGTGAATATCAAAGTATATTCTCAAGTATTTTATACCTAATTGCGAACTTTTTTTTCAGAAGTTTTGTTTTTTCACTTGTTAAACTGAACATAATTTTTGGATAATGTTTAAGCATTACTTTTCATACTTGAAATAAAAAATTTATTTTTTAAGAAATTACATTTGAGTAATGGTTTATTTGTTTTTGGTATTTTCATCACAACAGGACACATTTAGGAAAGATGTTTTATAAAGCTGAAATGTCATGCTGTCACAAGTAGATATATTCAGATTGCATTAAAAGAATTTTTTTTACTAGATTCAGCAAAGTGCATGAAAGTACTCAGGGTAAGATACAACCATTTATATGTTTCTAGGTTGTACTTTATGACTACTAGAAAGAAATATGACAATTTTATAAAATCTTTATAAATATATATAGATAGTGCCCATTTAAAAACTACATTATTAAGGGAAGTAGGACTTCAGGAAATACTTTGTGCTCACAAAATGTTAAGCAGCATGTTTCCATGGGAAAGTTTTGCTATGCTTATCTTGAATGTTTGATGGCTTAATACCAATAAAAAATTCAATCAGAAAAGCAGCGGTGGGTAAAATTGTTGGTGCCTTAGCCCAAATCAAAGGTAGGCCCCCAAACTATATTAATAGTCATTATATTCTTCACTACCAAGAACTCCAGAAGTTTTTCTTTTTAAGCCTCAATGTCCTTGATGATGCAGTAAAAGTTTTTAATCTCTATTCTTCAGTACACATCTTTTAAATATTCTGGATGATGAAATAGGAAGTACATATAAAGAACTTCTGTTTCATACCAGAAGACTGTGAAGCAGAGAGATGCAGAACTATTTTTGGTGTGCTGGTGATCTTGAAAAGCATTTGTGCAGTTGTAAACCGAACTAGTTGCTTTATCATGGGACATCATTGTTACTTAAAAGAATGATTGACAAACTGGTTATTCAGTCTTGGATATTTGGCGGATGTTTTCTCAAGCAAACCTAAGTATGCTTGTTACTTGAAGGAAAATAAAAATGTTTCTTGTCAATAATAAAATTTGAACTTCCCAACAAAAATTAGAATTTTGAGAGATGTTCTATCTGAAAGTTACCCAGTGCTTAAAGACTTCTGATGAGATCAGTGGAGGATATTAATGAATGTAATTTTTTTTGGATATTGTATACTGAAATGTGTCAGCATTGGGAAGAGCTGCATAAACTCTGAATCAGTATTTTCCGATAACCAGTGCAAAGTGATAAAAGATCCACTTGAAGTGCAAGATAGACTGAGGATTCTAATATAACAGTGCAAAAGGTTTGTTGTGGTTTCAGCTTCCACATTGCAACCTACCTTTAGGAACCTACTACTTCTCAGCTTTTGCTCTAATGTAGAAGATAGGCATGATTATCCAAAACAGCAGCACAACAGACTGATTGTACAAGCAGAGAGGAGAATTTAGCAGTATGCTGTTAAGCCAGATTTGCATAAATGTAAAACAGTACTACTTTTCTCAAGATTTTTTGTTTTAGAAAAGTTAATTTTAATAAATGCTGTTTATGTCATCATGTACTGTGTTTATTTTTATGTGAATTAAAGATTTTTTTTTAATTTCTCAATTTTTCTCAAAATTTCTAATGGGGTAAGTATTGATAATAGTACCCATATAAATAGGATCTCTTGGGGCTTCTCAATTTTTAAGTCTTAAAGGGATTCTTAGACCAAAAGATTTGTATGCTTTGATGAATTTTTCTTTTCATCCCGTTTTCCAACTTTTGGGTGTTTTGCACTACTTTCTGGGAGATGTTCTCATTTTTTTTTTCCTGTATTTTTTTAAACTTTTTATTTTGAAATAATTTTAAGTTTACAGGACAATTGCAAAAATAATACAAAACCCATAAAGAGAATGGGAGATGTCCTCAATTTTATCTTTCAAATATATTGAGGTTTTTCATTGCTGCTGCCACATTTTAATATCCTAGAGCCCCCTTTCTGTGGCTCTGAATGCCCCCTTTTTATAGCATCCATTGTTTAATGCTTGCAGTGCCTTATCCTTATGAGACTATTAATGATTTTAAGTTTGTGTTTCCTGTGTAATTTCTTTTCAATAAATTTGTTTTCATCTGTCCTTCATATTAGAAGCTTTTCTCAGATGTCTGGTGTTCCTTGGTTGCCAATTATACTTAAGAATGGATAATTTTAAAACTTACTTACTGGAATCTCTGAATCTGTGAATGGGAATTGGCCACTCTAATCTTCAAAGAAGGGTAATCTGACTTTTTTTGTTGGGTAACCCGTAACAGTGTCTTAAAAGGTATATCAGATTCCACCAACCCTTTAATCCCCAGCATTTGGGGTCAAGATTTTGTTAACAGGGCTTATTTCTGAAGTCAGGGAAGAGTGTTAGGGATATCCTTATTTTCCAGTATGCATAGGTTCATGTAATATCCCCTGTATTTGGTATGTACAGTAGCCCATAGTAGTGTAGTATATATACTAAACTTTTATTTCTTGTATATCCCTCAGCTCAGAGACCCTTTTAACATTTCTGTGAGCTAATCTCCAGTCGTATGCCAAGGTGGGGGATGGACAGTCACTGGGTTGTACAGCGTGGGGAAAGGATCTGAAGAAAATTTCCCATTTTGTTGTTGAGGTGAAATTCACGTAATTTACAAACAACCGTTTTAAATGTATTCACTTCAGTGGCAGTGTATTCACAATGTTGTGCAACCACAGCTTCTCTAGTTTCAAAATTTTTTCATCATTCCAAGAAAAGACCCTGTTCACATTAAGTAATGACCCCTATTGTCGTCTTCTCTACCCCATGGTAACCACTAGTCTCCTCTCTTGTCTCCATGGATTTGTCTATTCTGGATGGATCATGTAAAAGGAGTCACACAATATTTGACCTTTTATGTCTGGCTTCTTAATGTTTTTGAGGTTCGTCCAAGTTATAGAATGATCAGTATTTTGTTCCTTTTTATGGCTTAATATTCCAGTGTATTCATGTACCACAATTTGTTGATCCGTTCATCCATTAATGGCCATTTGGATTGTTTCCACCCTTTGGCTATTACCAATAATGTTGTTATAAACTTTTATGCGTAAGTTTTTGTGTGACATAAGTTTTCATTTCTCTTGGTTGTTGATTGTCTACCTTGCAACTCTGTTGAATTCCTTTATTAGGTCTGGTAATATTTTTGTAATATGCAAATAATATAGTTTACCTTTCCAGTTTGGATGCTTTTAATCTTTTTCTTCCCTGATTGCTCTAAGATGGTTGAATAGCAGTGCTATTCCTTGTTTTCTGAGTGTTTGTATCATGAAAGTTTGAATTTTGTCAAATGCTTTTTCTGTGTATATTGAGATGATTGTGTGTTTTTTTCCCTTTGTTCTGTTAATTTGGTATATTGATTTATTTTCATAGGTTGAACCATCCTTGCATTCCTGGGATAAATTCCATTTGGTTGTGGTGTATAATCCTTTTAATGTTCTGCTGGACTGCATTTATATTCATTGGGAGATGTTAGTCTGTAGTTTCCTTCCTTGTATTTTTGTCTCACTTTGGTATCAGGGTAATGCTGGCTTCATAGACAAGAAGTGTGCCTTCCTCTTCAATATTTTAGAAGAGTTTGAGAAGAATTGGTGTTATTTCTTTTAACGATAGAATTCACAAGTGAACCTGGTCCTTAACTTTTCTTTGCTGGGAAGTTTTTTTTTTCCTCTAAGAGCGTCCTGCTTATTTATTGTTTTGCAGCAGAATGCTCAACATAAAACATAATTGCAAATATCCAGCTGTGCAAAAGGAGGTGGTGCTTAAGTACAAATGGGAGACATAGTTTCTTTTTAAATAAATATTTAAACACAACTGAGGGTCCTACAAGCATTTGGATTCTACGTGATTCTCTTGGTTCCCATTTCTAGTAAGATGGACACAATTAGATGACTTTCTTCAATTCATCATATAGGACCAGCACAAAGGATCCACCCATGCCTCTGAGAACATTGGACCATGCATCCTTGAGGAAGGCTTTGCTACCTTCATCTTTGAAAATCTTCCTCCAGCAATCAGTGGTCTCACTAGACATGATGTCAGCTCCTTTGTGCCCAGACAGCATCATCCGCTGCGTCACAGTGTCAGAGGGGTAGGAGACCACACCAGCCACAGCTGTCACAGTGTGAGCGATCATCCGGCTCACCACAATGTATGTGTTCTTGGGGTCAGGGAGCATACCTTTGTCTGTATCATACATGCCAAAATAGGCTGCCCTGTAGATGATGTTGCCTTGCACAGAGACAAAGAAACTCTGGTATGGGCCTCGTATGCCATCAGACTTTGTGATTTTCACCATACAGTCTCCCAAGCGTTTGAATTCTCTTTCTGTGCCAGATTTTCCAACATCAGCCACCAAATAGGTTCTAGCAAAATCAAATGGGTAGACAAGGCAGAGAGAAGTGGCTCCAGCTGCCCCACTGGAGGCCAGGTTGCCAGCAAAATACCTCCAGAATTGTGTGTGCTTGTTGTCTAACCACCCAGAAACATGTGCTTATACTTATCCTTAAAGGCAAAGTTGAGGGCTTGGGTGGGGAAGTAGCAGATGATGTTGGCCAAGTTACCCTTGCAGAAGGAGAGAACGCCCTGCTCCTTGGGAATTCAGGCTATACAGTCTATGATGCCTTTGTACTGTTTGTCAGTGGCGATCTGTTTACTAGCCTGTTGTATCTGCAGTAGCTGCTTGACCCACTCGATGGGGGCCACGGCCATCTTGGAGATGGCGGTGGCAATGCTGCCCGCCACGAAGTCCTTGGCGAAGGAAATGGCCTGTTCCATCATGGCTGCAGAGCGGTGCAGGGCTGGGTAGAAGCACTGAGAGCCGGGAGGGTCGGGCCACTAGCTCATCATAGCTACCACCAGCACCAAAAAGGTACTGGGAAGTTTTTGATGACTGATTGAATGTTTTGTAATTGTTCTATTGAGAGTTTCTTTTTGAGTAAGTTTTAGTCATCTCTGTGTTTCTAGGAATTTCTCCATTTCATCTATATTATCCAGTTCTTTGGTGTACAATTGTTCTAGTATTCTCTTAATATCCTTTTAATTTCTGTAAGATTTGTAGTAATGTCCCCTGTTCATTTCTGATTTTAGTTATTTGTATCTTGTTTTGTTGTCAATCTAGCTAAAGGTTTGTAAATTTTTGTTTTTCAAAAAATCAACTTTGGTTTCGTTGATTCTGTTTTTTTCTATTCTCTATTTCATTTATCTCTGCTTCAATTATTTTATTCCTTCTTGCTTTGCTTTAGTTTGATCTTTTTCTAGCTCCTTCAAGTATAAAATCAGGTCGTTGATTTGAGATTTTTCTTCTTTTTCAATGTAGGTATTCATAGCTGTAAATTTCTCTTTCAGCACTGCTTTCACTTCACCCTTTGAGTATGCTGGGTTTAATTTTTATTTGTCACAAAGTATTTTCTAATTTCCCTAATGATTCTTCTTTAACCTATTAAGAGTGTGTTGTTTAATTTCCATGTATTTGCAGATTTTCCAGTTTTCCTTCTGTTATTAGTTTCTAGATTCATTCCATTGTGGTTAGAGATACTTTATGTGATTCTGAATTTATTGAGAAATGTTTTATGGCCTAAAAAACAGTTTATCTTGAGAATGTTCCATGTGCACTTGAGAAGAATGTATGCTCTGCTTTTGTTGGGTGCAGTGTTCTGTATATGTTTGTTAGGTCTAGTTGGTTTGTAGTGTTCTAGTCTTCTATTTCCTTATTGATCTTCTGTCTAGATGATCTATCCATTAATAATAAAGTCTTCAACTAGTATTGTAGAACTATGTATTTCTCCTTTGAATTCTGTCCATGTTTCTGCCATATGTTTTGAGGATCTGTTGTTTGACACATATGTTTATAATTGTTATATTTGCTTGATAAATTGAGGCTTTTAGCAATATAAAATATCTTTTGTCTCCTGTAAGAATTGTTTATTTAAAATCTATTTTTTCTGATATTTGTATAGCTCTCTTGGCTGCTATTTGCATGATATATCTTTTTCTTTCTTTGAGTCTTTGAGTCTAAAGTGAGTCTCTTTAACGAGCATATGGTTGGATCATGTTTTTTAAGTCCATTTTGCCAATTTCTTTCATTGGCGAGTTTAATCCATTTACATTTAATATGATCACTGATAATAATAACCAACTTCTGCCATTGTACTGTCTGTTTTCTATATGTCATATCTTTTTTATTCTTCATTTTGTCCAATATTGCCTTCTTCTGTGTTTTAATTGCATTTTTATCATGTATCATTTTGATTTTCTTTTAATTTCCATATATATGTGTGTATATATATTCACACACATACACATATATATATATACATACACACAGTTATTTTTTTAGTGGTGACCATTGGGATTACAATAGTGTATTATCTAATGCTTCAGTTTCCTTATGGATGTTTCCTGACTTCATTTAAAATTCTTTAAAAAATGTGATTCTGAGTCACATGTTCCATCAAAAGGTTGTGCCTAATTTATTCCTTTATTTTTGGGCATTATGATTGTTTACAATTTTTGTTCAAAAATCCTTGGGCTAAATGGCTAGAAGTGTAATTATTGGTCAAATTATAAATAATTTAAATTCCAGTACATTTTGTCAATGGATGGTATGGATTTACACTCTCATTTGAATCTTATTTCCTGGAACCCACACTAATAGTTGGTGTTCTTATTTGTTTTAAATTTGGTGAATTTTATAGTTGAAAATGTTATCTCAATTCAGTTTCCCTTTCTAAAATTTTTAGGAAGTTTGAATATTTTATTATGTTTACTACATTTTTATGTTTATTTACATTTTTCTGTGTGGATTTTATGTTCCTTTGATCTATTATAAATTAATGTTAATATTTTTCTTTATTAAGGATATTAATCCTTTGTCATTTGCTGCAATTATTTTTCTGAAATTCATTCCATTTTTCTCTTTTATTAGTGGATTTTAAAAAGAGAATTTTTGAAAGTGAAGTGGAATTAAGACCACTGTTAATTCTTTGTTCCTGCCCAGTAAGGTAGGGGTATAAAGAATAAATAATTTCATTGTTTGCCTCAGGATAGTCTTGAAAATCAAGGTATCTGGATAGGTCATCTGCACAAACAGCTCTACTGCGCAGCAGATTTCACTGGTGATCTTTTGGGGAAGTTGATAAAATTTTGAAAGCAAAATGGCATTTTGTCAGAACTTTTAGGCAAATAAAATTCTCTGTCAAATACAGAATGTACAATCTAAACATACTTGATTATATCCTACTTTCATTTTTTCTTTACTGCTCACTTTTCTCAGATTAAAAAGACAATGCTTATTTAGCATTCTGAGCTAACCAAAAATAAAAATTTGTTAACATTCTCAAGGTTGGATTTTTATTTTGCCATATAATTATTAGTATACTATCAGTATAAAAAGTAGGCATGTTTAATTAAGATTAGAACTTGTCTTTAATGAAGAAACTAGATAATTACTTTTACCTGGGCTTTTGCATCTACAGATTCCTGGTTACTAACTTTGTATGGTAATCTCAGAATATAGTTGGGTTTGTTACACTGATTCTTCACATATCAGTTCAGGGTGAGGTCTTTACAAATATGATTTGTACCAGCATAATGAGTACAAATATGATTATGTCAGCCCTCTGCTTAAGATCTTGAATGGCATTCTGTTGATCCGAAGATAAATGTCAACATCCTTAATGCAGTCAAAAGGCACTGCATCCTTTTGGCCCTACCTGTGTCAATTTTTCCTCTCTCAGCACTACCCATATCTTTCACTGTTTCTCAATAACCAAGCCTCCTCTCTTTTCCTTGAACATCGCAAATTCCTTTAAGATTCCAAGCCTTCATGTTTGTATTGTCTTTCCCTGGAACATTTTCCCCTCGCCCTTCCTTCTACATTCCTTTCTGTTCTTCTAAGCTCATCCTTTAGACTTCAGCTTAAATACAACTTCCTAGGACTCATCCCCAGTATCCCAGTGTAAGTTGTCTTCCTAGTGTAGCTTTCTTAGCACCCTGCCTTTTCCTTCAACTGTAAGTATATAATTATTTGTTTGAGCTCCATGTTGTCTTCCCCAGTGGGTTCTGAGTTCTATGATGTGCTTTGTTCACTGCATAGCATGTTGCCTGTCTCATAGGAGGCACCTCATAGAAATCTGTGGAGCAGATGTATGCATTTGTACAACTCATTTTTAATCTAGTGCTTTCCCTCATAATTGTTCCCTCAATATAGGAAAGTGGGTTAAACAAAATTATTTCTTTTCCATCCTGGGGTCTTGAGAGGTAAGTTTAAGAAAGATCTCTGGAAGGCCCAGCAATAATTACATTTAGATTAAGTGTCTGAGGAGTTTCACTTTTTTGGAACTTTTTGTTTTGTTTTGTTTTTACAAAATCTAATTCCAAAGGCCCCTTTGGCCAAGGAGATTCTCCAGTGGCTTTTTGCTTTCTTGGCTTGTCAGTTTTGATGACCTGCCCTCCTAACTGACTTCCTCTAGTCCCCAAGTGCCTGCTATTGATAAGAGAGTCCTGGTACTTGATCAGTTAGCACTTTCTTGAAGCAGATGAAGCTTATCAGTCTCCTCATGCTGGTGCCAGGGCTTTATGGAGTAGGAGGAAGCGAACATGTTTTTAAGCTTCTACATCTGGAGATGTCAGTGCTCTCCGTTCACTTTCTTCACCTGTAAAAAACCAAACAACACTGGACTTGATTCCATAATTTTAAGTTCCTTTTGTCGCCTAATTCCAAGGGAGTTAGGCCCACAGTAGAAAATTTGGAAAATTCAAAAGAAATTTTAAGAATCACTTAAAATCCCACCAAATGGAGATAGCAATTATTAATACCTAGGTATATTTCAAATAGCTTATGTCTAGGGCCCCTTCCAGATTCCTAATATCCTGATTTTGGATTCAGTGGATGTCTGTATAAACTTAACTTCAGTCACTCTGATGTCTTTACAGCCCCTCAAGTGTTCCAAGCACACTCCACCACAGGGCCTCTTCACTTACTGTTCTCACTGCCTGGAACACTATCTGCCCTATAGCTACATGGGGCACTCCCTACCTACCTTCATAGAGCACTCAAATACCACTTCTCAGAGATGGCTTCAATGGCCACCCTATCCAAACCATGCCTTCACCCGTGGGGCTGCTTCATTTTTCTTCACAGAACTTTTCACAATCCTTCATTATGTAATATATCTATTAGTTGATTGTTTCTCTCCCTGCTAGAATTTAAATTTATGAGAACAGAACTTTATTTGCTCTGTTTTCTGGTACTTATTTTTATTTATTTAACAAACACATATATGCCACTTTCTATGTGTTAGGCGTATCTTAAATGCTTTACAGATAGGAACTCATTTTGTCCTCATAATAACCCTCTGAGGTACTATTATTATCCTCCTTTTACAGATGAAGAAACTGATGCACAGAAAGGTAAAGTATATTGTCCAAGGTCACACAGCTAGTAAATGCCAGAGCAAGGATTTGAACTTGAGGAGTATGGCTCCAGGTCAAAATCCTGTATGTGATCTTTCAGGTGCAACCTTGGGCAATTATAAATGCTTTGCCTAGCATGCCTTATGTGAGGTAAGCTGCCCTCCCCACACCAGGCTTGGTGAACAGCTAGTGTTTAGCAGTCTCTGGAGGGAGTTGTCAAGGACAGCAGGTCCTTCCCAGGCTCATATGTATATTTTGCATTTCTATTCCAGGTGCCTCCCTTTTGGCGGCCTTCTTATAACGAATGGGGCCTCAGCTGAGCCACTTTTCAGGTGCTTCTGCTGAGTCTTCCTTATGGGGGCCCTTGGCTAAGGCAGGTTTTTCCACTCTCAGTACTTTTCCACTCCTAACCCTTCCTCCTCTCCTTTCTCCCCGCTCCCCTAATCCATGAAAAGGCAGAAGCCTTTTGTTTGGGGCTCTGGACAGTGACATGATCCGTGCCCCGCTGCTATCTGCACTGATCCACCTGACACTCACCTGGTACCATTCTGTGGGGAAAATGGAGCATTGGGAAGCCGGTGCCTACCTTTACCTCTTGCTTACATTATTACGGTAAGTGAATAAAGATTGACTGTTAGTTTGGCTTGTTATACTAATTGACCACCTTGACACCTGGAACCTAGACAGAGCTCAGAAAGGATTATTTCAGAGTACATACTTTTGAGCATTATTCTGTGCTGTGTATAATAGTGCCTGGCACATAGTAGGTGCTCAGTAAATTCTAGTTGAATGAAAAGTGTTTCCATGAGATCTGTCTTTGTCCAGGTTCCAACTAGTGTTTGGTTTCAAGGTAGAAATGGCATATTTGAATTCTCTATCTCAGTGCCTAACACAAGGTCTGACCTATAGCTGGTAGGAAGGACAGGAAGAAATCACTGCTCTCTGATTATAAATTCTAATATAATCTTTGACTTCTGCTGAAGCCTGGAATCACAGACCACTTGTGCTCGGTTGCCTCTTTTCAGTCATGAATCAGATTGAAAGACTTGAAAAATAAAGGTTTAAATATTTTTCCTGTGGGTAAATAAATCAAAAAATGAAAAAAAACAAAAAACAATAAAACAGGAGTGTATGTTGATCCAAATACAAATCTACATAAAAATTTGAGATAAAACTAAAAATTTAAAGAAAAGTGCCTGGGATGCACCCCTTTAGCAATACTGCACTACTGAAGAGGTAAGTACATTCACGCAATACTCCGCTTAGCGAAGAGATGAGTACATTCACTGCCCTAGAAGTAAGGCTTTAAGGAGAAGCCATTTCACTGAAAAAAAAAAAAAGGTGGTAGAAGGAGGACTTACAGGGAATGGCCAGAGGAAGGAAGAAAGAACAAATAACCTGGGTCACAATATCCATTTTAGTTTATTCCTAATTTCCCAGTATCAGTTAATGGAGATGAAAAAGCAAACATGCAACCAAATGTATGCTCCTTTTTGATGATTTCATGCTTCTAGGAAATGCAAAGCATTTGGCTATTTACATCTCTCATCCTTTCCCCTGCTCCCTTCTTTGAATTTTCTCCTGAATCATCATGGGAAGCTCTTGCAGGAGAGTCTTGTTCACTTTATAGCTTGATAAAGCTTATTTACCCTGGGGCCAAGGACAATTTTATCTATGTTTAAAGAAGCAGAGTTAGAAAAGAAAATCTAAATGACTTCTTGTCCTTGAGCCTGACCTGAAGCCATAGAAAAACGGTGTGGAGTCTGGACAATGGAGCAGAATTCAAGGTTAAGGAACCTTGGGTGGGAGTGGGGTGGGGAGTGGGGCCTTGAGTTAAGTATATTTAAGTTAGCAAATATTAAATCAAAGTATTTTAAAAATTTACACAGATGATTGTGCTATCTCTTAGAAATGTTTTAGAGGGGTGTTCAAGAAGAACCATACTTGGGGAAAACCAAGCCTCTCCTTGATTTGATTGTATGAAATTGAAGAGAAATGAATGACGCTTTCTCACAAGGTGATTCAATGCTTGCTCCTTGCGGTTATGCCCACATTTTGGGAAACATTACATTGCATAATATGATTCCCACAGTAAGCCTATATTACAATGCTCACTTTTAAATGAGGACACCGAGGCCCAAGGGGGTGGGGCAATTTACCTGAAACACATAGAAGGCAAGTGGCAGAGCCCGAATTCGGACACAGGCAACAAAGACTAATACTGCTCATGTTGCTATTTAAAGCTATTTTATCTATTTTTGAGTTCTGAGTAAAGATGGATGTCTCAGCTTAACTTTTCACTCTTAAGCAACTGATGCAGGAAAATGAAAAGACAAGTAAAAGTTTCTAAATTTTACATGCTCCATTTAAAGAAGTCTCCCAGAAAAAAATTCCTTATTTGAATATGGCTTTTGACTTTTTTTTTTAACTCTCTGTGAATCAGTTTGTTCTTGGTGTTAGAGTAGATGTTATTCATCATTTAATGAGTAAGTTGGTAAGAATGAAAATGACACAATTTGTTGTCAACTGTTCACTTCCCAAAAAGACTATAAAAAAAAAAAAAACTGCTGATGCAGTGAATTTGTATTTATTAGACTAACTGCAACAAGGGAGAACATCACCTTAATAGAGTCTTAGTAATGTCTCCGAAGGGGAAAGTGAAGGAAGGAAATTTATAGGGTGCAGGGTTTTGGACTATTGTGATTTAAGACAAGTCTTTTAAGTCAGTGAATTGATTGGGATGGGGCAGAGTTTGTGTCAAAATAACTTAGGACTGGTGGACAGCAAAGTGAGGGTCTTGAAGCCGGTTTCAATTAACTGTTGCCTGATAAACAAGCAATTTACCCAGCAAAGCAATCTGTTATCCTTTTGGGAGTACTGTTTACCCAAATAAGAAAACTTGTTGCTTTGCATGAATTTCCTGAAGCAAAGAATGAAGTTATTTATTGGTTTAAAGGCTTTTCTTCCTCGGCAAACAAATCAGAGAACAATCAAATCATGATAACATAGGTGATCTTTTCTCTCCGTGACTATTCATCTCTTTGTTGCCAGCTGTTCTTTGAAATATGAATATCACTACTGAGAGAATTCGTATATGCAGTAATTAAAAGGAAAATTTGTTATTCATACAAAGGCATCTACTGAGCTTTTTAACTTCTTCGATTCTAGTTTCTAAATAAATATATATATAACTTTAGATATGAAATCAGTTCAGGTCACAGGTCACAGTCTGATCAAAGGTCAAACTCTTATTTTTGTCTGTATACACCCAGGTTTAGAAAAACTCTAATTCTTTTATATAAAATAGTAAAAAGAATGGATGGTTTTGTTAGTTAGCATTATAGCTTGATAATTTTATATTTAAAGTGAGTCAGTGTGTAATCCAATAAAAATATTAATCCTTAAAATTTTAATTCTAAGAAAAATAGTCCATAATCTTGCCTGAGTATATCAATAAAAATTCATTATCTGTCAGACATAGAACCAAGGTTATTTTCATAAATGTTTGTATTCCTGTATTACCACTGATAATTATTTCTCAACTCTAATCAGGAAAAAAAAACAAACAAACAAAAAACCCTTAGCTTTTAACCCAGTGAAGATAAAGGGAAACTTACTAAGCTAGGAAGAAGGCATTTACTATTTTTTCACTGAACAAAGAGTTATGGAGAATTTGCCTAACCTTCAACAAAGGGGGCAAAGATCTTTTTATTGATGACCGTTGATACAAGGGTTACACAATTCAATGTGTTAGTTTACTCACTTGCTTTTATGTTAGAAGTAAGGAGTATATGATTCTATTCAATAAATAGCTCAAAGACAAATATACCCCAAAGAGAAACCAACCAGAGGGAATGATAAGAAGCACTGGAGAAGAGCAGAGACAGCCAGACCAAGAAAGAATGAAAAATGAAAAACCACCCAGAGGTGACAGAGATAACCCCACTTGCATATGTCAGCTGTAGCCCAGAGGCATAAAGAGCATGTATGCAAGAGGGCAAGAATCATAGATTGCACCATCATTTACCCAAGTCCTCTTTATCTTTCAAGTTGTAGCTGATGTTTTGCTTTGTTATAAGAGTTCGTGTTTCTTCCTTCTCATTTGTTCACCTAAAAAGATTACCGGACATCTTCTGTCCATCACTGTGTTAAGAGCTGGATATGCAGCAGTAAATAAATCTTAGAAAATTTAAGAACTGGTAGGAGAGACAGGGACTGGTGTGTGTGTGTGCTTTACTGTGGTAACATAGATATATAATGTAAAATTTGCCATTTTAAACATTTTAAACTGTACAATTCAGTGATATTAATCACATATACAATGTTGTGCTACTATTACCACCATTCTTTACCAAAACTTTTTCATCACCCAAAACAGAAGTTCTGTTTCCATTTAGCACTAACATCCTTTTCCCCTCCCTCACTCCTACCCTGGGCCCCTGGTAACCTCTAATCTACTTTCTGTCTCTATTAATTTGTTTATTCTAGATGTTTCATATAAGTGGAATCATATAATATTTGTTCTTTTGTGCCTGGCTCATTTCACTCAGCACAATGTTTTCAAGGTTCATCAATATTGCGGCGTGCATCAGAACTTCATTGCTTTTTAGAGCTGAAAAATACTCCATTGTATGTATGTACCACAGTTTGTTTATCCATTCATCTTTTGCTGGACACTTGGGTTGTTTCCATCTTTTGGCTTTTGTGTATAATGCTGCTAAAAACGGTGTACAAATATCTGTTTGAGTTCCTGCTTTCAGTTTTTGGGGTACATACTTGGAAGTGGAATTGCTGGGACATATGATAATTCTTTGTTTAACTTTCTGAGAAACTGCCAAACTGTTTTCCACAGCAGTTGCACCATTTTGCATTCCCACCAACAATATACAAATGTTCCTATTTCTCCACATCCTTGCTAACACTTTTTACTTATGTTTTTTAAATAATAGCTAAGCCTAGTGGATATGTGGCAGTATCTCATTGTAGTTTTGATTTGCATTTCCCTGATGGCTAATGATGTTGAGCATCTTTTCATGTGCTTATTGGCCATTTGTATCTTCTTTGGAGAAATGTCTCTTCAAATCCTTCGCTCATTTTTAGTTGGGTTGTTTGTCTTTTCGCTGCTGAATTATAGCAGTTCTTTATATATTCTGGATATTAAATCTTCATCAGATGTTTGATTTCCAAATATTTCCCCCCATTCTGAAGGTTTTCTTTTCATTTGATTGATAATGTCCTTAGAGGCATAAAACTTTTTAATATTGATGAAATCCAATTTATCTATTTTTGTTTTGTTGGTCATGCTTTAGGTATCATAGGTAAGAATCTGTTGCCAAACCAAGGTCCTGAAGATTTTTCCCTGTTTTCTTCTAAGAGTTTTATGGTTTTAGCTAAATATTTAGGTTTTTGATGAATTTTGAGTCAATTGTGGTATATGGTGTGAGGTAGGGATCCACTTTCATTCTTTTGTGTGTCACTATCCAGTTTTCCTGGCACCATTTTTTGAAAAGACTATTCTTTCCTCATTGAGTTGACCTGGCACCTTGTCAAAAATCAATTGGCTATAGATGTGAAAATTTATTTCTGGACTGTCAATTTTGTTCCACTGGTCCATATATCTATCCTAATACCAGCACCATACTGTTTTGATAATTGTAGCTTTGTAGTAAGTTTTGAAATTGGGAAGTGTGAATCCTCCAGCTTTATTCTTCTTTTTCTAGATTATTGGGAAGTGTGAATCCTCCAGCTTTATTCTTCTTTTTCTAGATTATTTTGGCCATTTTGGGCCCCTTGCCATTCCACATGAATTTGAGGATTGGCTTTTCCATTTATGCAAAAAAAGGCTACTGGAATTTTGATCAGAATTGCATTGAATCTGTAGATTGTTTTGGGTCGTATTGACATCTTAACAATATTAAGTCTTCTAATAATGAACAAGGGATATCTTGCATTTATTTAGGTTCTTCTTTATTATCTTTCAGCAATCCTGAGTCAGGCATTTAAAAAAATTGTGGTTAACACATACATAACATAAAATTTGCCGTTTGAACCAATTTTAAGTGTTCAATTCATTGGCATTAATTACATTAACAATGTTTGGAACTATTACCACTGTGCTGGTTTGAAGCTGCTATGTACCCCAGAAAAGGCCATGTTCTTTTAATCCTTTCCTGTGGGTGTAGATCTATTGTGGATGGAACCTTTTGATTAGATTTTTTCAACTGAGACATGACCCACTCAATTCAAGGTGGTCTTAATCCTTTACTAGAGTCCTTTATGAGAATAAAAGACAGAGACAGCCCAGAGAGTTCATAGAGAAACACCCAGAGAAGTTTGGAGAGAGCTTAGAGAAATGAAACCAAGAGAAACTCAGAGATGAAAGCCCTGGAGAAGCTAAGAGAGGACCCACAGAGGAAGCCAGTGGAACCAGATCTGAAGGCAACAAAACCTGGGAGCAAAGGACCAGCAGATACTAGCCATGTGCCTTCTCGTGTGACAGAAGAACCCCGGATGCCAGCAGCCTTTCTTCAGAGAAGGTATCTTTCTTAATTTGGACATTTTCATGGCCTTAGAACTGTAAATCTGTAAGCTAATAAACCACCGTTGTTAAATGCCAGTCCCTTTCTGGTATATCCAGCAGCTTTAGCAAACTGAAACAATCAATATCCATTAATAAAACTATTTTATCACCCAAAACAGAAACTCCGAGCCCATTAGGTAATAACTCCCCATGCCCACTCATCCCACCCCACTCAGTCCCTGGTAATTTCTAATCTGCTTTTTGTCCAGGCATTGTTTTTGAAAACTTACATCATGCTATGTATTTTTGAACCCATATTACAGGGGGAAAAAAACAATTCCCTGCAAATTCCATTGTACTGTTTTAGATTTCAAAGTCTTCTTTTAAAACCTCAATTAAAAAAAAAATCCATTTAATACTAAGATCTCAATGTAAACAATCTCCCAGACATTTAAATACAAGGACCCTTTTGATAAAATGAGGTCACAGGGGAAAAAAAGCCTTAGTTATTGAACAAAGTAAAGTTTACTCATAGCAAATATAGGAAAGTAGAAAACATTTGGGGGAAATCATCCATGAATGTATCTTTACCTTCACAATTTGAAAAAATACAGAAACGCATAGAGAATAATATAGCAAATACCTATATGTCTAATACTCAGAATTAACAAATATTAACATTCATATTTGCTTCAAATTTTTTAAATAAAAGAAAAAATGTTAAAGTTAAAATCCCTTCTTTATGCTCTGTATCCTCAATCTCACTCACTTTATCCTTTGATGACACTACTATCCTCAATTTGGTGTACTTACTTCCTAAATGTGGTTTTTCTTGTTGTTCTGTTTACTTTTGTATAGAAAAATATGGAACACAAAAGGCATGTGTTGTTCAGGGTCTCTGATGGTGGAAACCCCAGGGGCAACATTTCGCCTTCGTTCGATTCTTGTCAAAGATGAGTCTCAGGCCTTGTCGGACGTTTCGGCTGGTTTATTGAGCAGCGCTTTTACCAGAGTATCAGTGACAGTGTGTGGTGTCGTGGGCTGCCTTACATTACAGTTAGGAGGTTGTGCAACCCAGTGACTGGGAGGGTCTCTCTCTAGAGGCAACTTTCAACATTTGGGGGAATCACTCCCCTCTCATGTACCCGTATACAACCTGGCTCAGTTACCATGTGTTCCTTCTGTAAAGGTAGTTTAAGCTAATCTTGTAAGGGTAAGCCTTATTTTAAGGTTTCTGAAGTTTACATCTATGCATAGGTGTCCTTAACTGGAAATCCCATGGCTGGGGTTGCATCAGACACTTGAGTGACACATAGTGTCAGCCTTGGGAGATGTTTTTGTAGACTTTCTGGCTATCATTCATTTTATAGCCATAATGTGTACTTAGAGTATACTACAAGGCACAAATTTCTTTTTGCCCAGCCTGGACTAAATAGAGAATAGATGAATTGCCTTGAAAAGAGGACATCTCCCTGGATCTAAAATAAGCTTGCTTTGTATGCATGCTGTGCCTGATGCATTATCCTGATTTGATAAAGAAGACCGCTTCTCCCTCAGTGATCCAACTGAGTGGTCAAGGTCCTAAGCCATGTGAAAATTATTCATGCTTTGAAGATTGGGCAATAGTCAGACTTCTGCTTATCTCCTGTTGCTTGCTGGGATGTCTTCTTGCCTTCTTTCCTCGAGCCTCTGTGCTTCAGAAGCTAGAAGGGCCCTATCCTTGGGTATAGGTTGACTGTGCAACAGCAATAAATACAATAGGAAGACTATGAGCAACTGGTGCTGGTGGCTTGTAAATTAACAGTAGAGTGTTACATGTAATGATATAATGACATGTTCCTCATGTTAGGGAGAGGCAGAAGGTCAACATCAGAAAGACTGTGGGTGCCTCAGCTTTTGCCCTCCTATGGTGTTACCTTGTTCAATGGAAATGTATGCTCTCTACTTCCCTGATTTGTGTATCTAATAGAGAGGTTCTTAAAGTATAGTCCAAGAACCCGGGGACTCCCAAGATTCTTTCCAAAATTATTTTCATAATAATACAAAGTTACTTGCTTTTATACTCATATTCTCTTATGAATGTGCAATGGAATTCTCCAAGAAGACATGTCATGTGGTATCATAACAGATTGAATCTAGAAGCAGATATGAGAATCCATCTGTCTTCTGTTGGCTGGACATTGAAGGGATTAGCAAAACATGTGAAACAATGCCACTCTTCTTCCTGAAAAAAAAAAAAATGGGAGGAAAGGTTTGAAATTTATTGTTATTTTTTCAATAAACATGTTATTTCGGTTTATTATTATTTTAAATAATATTATTTTAAATAATATTTTAAAGTTCTTGCTTTTAATTTGTTATAGAGTATATTTTGAGAAGTATAACTCATACAATCAAAAGTTCATTGGAGTCCTTGTTTTGTTTTGGTAATGCTGACAGAATGTAATATACCAGTGTCATGGGTTTCTCTCTTTACCTGTGTCCTGAGCCTTGTAAGGTTGTGATTCAGTCAGTATGGGCTTCCTTAAGTAACCTCCCACTCAAGAGTATAGGGACAGACAATAGTTTAAAAGTAAAGTGCACTCAAGACAAGAATTCAACTTCAACAAATTTCTAACATACTTTTTACTTTTATAAAACTAAAAATTAGAAAAGAGATTACTGTTACGTATCTCTAACTTATTAATACGGTTTTCTTATTTCATTCTATAATTAGTTTAGCCATTATATCATGTTGATAGGCATACATTTGATTAAAACTGTATTCAGCCTTGTTACATCATTATGACTTATCTGTGATTGAAGTAACAGCTACAGCCCCATTCTGTTTTCTTTTTACACAGAGGACCAGATAGTTACATGTTATCTATATCTAAGAAGGTTGAGAAGGGCTGTCTTTGGTCTTGAAAATATTTACAGCTTTAACTGTTTAGCTTCTCCTTCAGTATAATCTTCTAATATAGGACTTGCAGGATATGAATCACCTGTCATTATTATCATAAGGCCTTTCTACTTTTTATCATTTGGAAATTGTACTTGAGTGTATATCAGAAGGAATAACTGGTTCTTCACCATTAGAACAGAAAGCATCAGGTGGTATATGAGAGCAACAAGGCTCCACAGCTGTGTGATCCCTATAGAGAAAGAAGGAGTCAATGTCTTCATTATCAGATTCTTCAGAAGAGATATTATCCTGTGATACCATAAATAGACTGGCTTTTAACAATGGGGATTTAGAGGCCCTGGGAGGGCATGGCTTGGAAGAGACACCCACTCGGCAAATTGGGACCATACGCCAATACCAAGAATTTATGGGTCGGTGACAGAGACAAACTGTGGCAAGACTGAACTGAAGGATTAGACTATTGCAACAGCTTTAAATCTCCAGGAACACCTGGGGGAGATTTGATTATTAAAGCCGCCCTCCCTCCCTAATCACTCAGACACATGCCCCACATTCATATGCCCTGCGTGGGCAGCACCAACTACACATGCAAACTTGGTACACCAATTGGACCCCCACAAGACTCAGACCCCCACTCACCACAAAGACAAAGTTGGGGAGAACTGGCTTGAGAGGAATAGGTGGCTCGCAGACACCACTTGCTGGTTAAAGTGTACTCCACCAAGCTGTAGATCTGACAAATTAGAGATAAGTGTTTGAATCAGTCTACATATCCTAAAAGAACCCTATCAAGTTAAGCAAATGCCAAGAGGCCAAAAACAACAGCAAATTTTAAAGTATGCGAAAAAAACAGGCGATATGGATAACCCAAACCCAAACACCCAAATCAAAAGATCAGAGGGGAGACAGTACTTGGAGCAGTTAATCAAAGAACTAAAGACAAACAATGAGAGCATGGCACAGGAAATAAAGGACATAAAGAAGACCCTAGAAGAGCATAAAGAAGAAATTTCAAGAGTGAATGAAAAAAAAAAAGATGATCTTATGGGAATAAAAGAAACTGTTGATCAAATTAAAAAGATTCTGGATACTCATAGCACGAGACAAGAGGAAGCTGAACAGCGAATCAGTGACCTCGAGGATGACCAAATGGAAAATGAAAGAACAAAAGAAAGAATGGGGAAAAAATAAAAAAATTGAAATGGACTTCAGGGATGTGATAGATAATATAAAACATCCAAATATAAGACTCATTGGTATTCCAGAAGGGGAAGAGAAGGGTAAAGGTCTAGGAAGAGTATTCAAAGAAATTTTGGGGGAAAACTTCCCAAACCTTCTAAACATAAATACATAAATCATAAATGCCCAGTGAACTCCAAATAGAATAAATCCAAATAAACCCATTCTGAGACATATTCTGATCAGATTGTCAAATATTGAAGGGAAGGAGCAAGTTCTGAAAGCAGCAGGAGAAAAGCAATTCAGCACATACAAAGGAAACAGCATAAGACTCAGTAGTGACTACTCAGCAGTTACCATGGAGGTGAGAAGGCAGTGGCATGACATATTTAAAATTCTGAGAGAGAAAAATTGTCAACCAAGAATTCTTTATCCAGCAAAACTCTCCTTCAAATTTGAGGGAGAGCTTAAATTTTTCACAGACAAACAAATGCTGAGAGAATTTGCTAACAAGAGACCTGCCCTACTGGAGATACTAAAGGGAGCCCTACCGACAGAGAAACAAAGAAAGGAGAGAGAGATGAGAAAGGTGCAGTACTAAAGAGATACAGTATGGGTACATTACAGGAATTAAGAGAGAGGGAAAAATATATCTGACAAACATAAACCAAAGGATAGGAGGGCTGATTCAAGAAATGCCTCCACAGTAATAACGTTAAATGTAAATGGATAATTCCCCAGTTAAAAGATATAGATTGGCATAATGGTTCATTTTTTTTTGATCCATTATTTGGTTCATAATGGATCAAAAAATATGAACCATCAATATGTTGTATACAAGAGATTCATTTTAGACACAGGGACACACAGAAATTGAAAGTGAAAGGATGGAAAAAATATTTCATGCAAGCTACAGCCAAAAGAAAGCAGGAGTAGCAATATTAATCTCAGATAAAATAGACTTTAAATGCAAAGATATTATGAGAGACAAGGCCACTACATGCTAATAAATGGGGCAGTTCAACAAGAAGAAATAACAATCATAAATGTTTATGCACCCAATCAAGGTGCCACAAAATACGTGAGACAAACACTGGCAAAACTGGAGGAAGCATTGATGTTTCCACAATAATTGTGGGAGATTTCAACACATCACTCTCTCCTATAGATAGATCAACCAGACAGAAGATCAATAAGGAAATTGAAAACCTAAACAATCTGATAAATGAATTTGATTTAACCAACATATGTAGAACATTACATCCCAAATCACCAGGATACACATTCTTCTCTAGTGCTCATGGAAGTTTCTCCAGAATAGATCATATGCTGGGACATAAAACAAGCCTCAATAAATTTCAAAAAATTGAAATTATTCAAAGCACATTCTCTGAACACAGTGGAATACAATTAGAAGTCAATAACCATCAGAGACTTAGAAAATCCACAAAAGCCTGGAGGTTAAACAGCACACTCCTAAACAATCAGTGGGTTAAAGAAGAAATAGCAAGAGAAATTGCTAAATATATAGAGATGAATGAAAATGAGAATGCAACATATTAAAACATATGGGTGCACCAAAAAAGGTACTGAGGGGGGAATTTATAGCACTAAATGCATACATCAAAAAGGAAGAAAGAGCTAAAATCAAAGAACTAATGGATCAACTGAAGAAGCTAGAAAATGAACAGCAAACCAATCCTAAACCAAGTAGAAGAAAAGAAATAATAAGGTTTAAAGCAGAAATAAATGACATAGAGAACAAAACAACAATAGAGAGACTAAATAACACCAAAAGTTGGTTCTTTGAGAAGATCAACAAGATTGACAAGCCCCTAGCTAGACTGACAAAATCAAAAAGAGAGAAGACCCATATAAACAAAATAATGAATGAGAAAGTGACATTACTGCAGATCCCAAAGAAATTAAGAAATTTATAAGAGGATACTATGAACAACTGTATGCCAACAAATTGGATAATGTAGAGGAAATGGACAATTTCCTGGAAACATATGAACAACCTAGACTAACCAGAGAAGAAATAGAAGACCCCAACCAACCAATCACAAGCAAAGAGATCCAATCAGTCATCAAAAAACTTCCCACAGATAAATGCCCAGGGCCAGATGGCTTCACAAGGGAATTCTACCAAACTTGCCAAAAAGAACTGACACCAATCTTACTTCAACTCTTACAAAACATCAGAGAAAATGGAATACTGCCTAACACATTTTATGAAGCTAACATCAATCTAATACCAAAACCAGGCAAAGATGCTACAAAAAAGGAAAACTACCGGCCAATCTCCCTAATGAATATAGATGCAAAAATCCTCAACAAAATACTTGCAAATCAAATCCAAAGACACATTAAAAAAATCATACACCATGAACAAGTGGGGTTCATTCCAGGCATGCAAGGATGGTTCAACATAAGAAAATCAATCAATGTATTACAACACATTAACAAATCAAAAGAGAAAAATCAATTGATCATCTCAATAGATGCTGAAAATGCATTCAACAAAATCCAACATCCCTTTTTTGATAAAAACACTTCAAAAGGTAGGAATTGAAGGAAACTTCCTTAATATGATAAAGAGCATATATGAAAAACCCACAGCCAGCATGGTACTCAATGGTGAGAGACTGAAAGCCTTCCCTCTAAGATCAGGAATGAGACAAGGATGCCCGCTGGCACCACTGTTATTCAACATTGTACTAGAAGTGCTAGCCAGGGCAATCCAGCAAGACAAAAAAATAAAAGGCATCCAAATTGGAAAGGAAGAAGTAAAACTGTCATTATATGCAGATAATATAATCTTATATCTGGAAAACCCTGAGAAATTAATGATACAGCTTACTAGAGCTAATAAACAAATTTAGGAAAGTAGCAGGATACAAGATTAATGCACATAAGTCAGTAATGTTTCTATATGCTAGAAATGAACAAAGTGAAGAGACACTCAAGAAAACGATGCCCTTTCCAATAGCAACTAAAAAAATCAAGTACCTAGGAATAAACTTAACCAAGGATGTAAAAGACCTGTACAAAGAAAACTACATGACTCTACTAAAAGAAATAGAAAGGGAACTTAAAAGATGGAAAAATATTCCATGTTCATGAATAGGAAAGCTAAATATCATTAAGATGTCAATTCTACCCAACTCATCTACAGATTCAATGGAATCCCAATCAAAATTCCAACAGCCTACTTTACAGACTTGGAAAAGCTAGTTATCAAATTTATTTGGAAAGGGAAGATGCCTTGAGTTGAGAAAAACACTCAGAAAAATGAGGTGGGAGGACTTACACTCCGACTTTGAAGCTTATTATAAAGCCACAGTAGTCAAAACAGCATGGTACTGGCACAAAGATAAACATATTCATCAATGGAATCAAATTGAGAATTCACAGATAGACCCCCAGATCTATGGCCAATTGATCTTTGATAAGACCCCCAAAGCCACTGAACTGGGACATAACAGTCTTTTCAACAAACTGGGATGGGAGAGTTGGATATCCATATCCAAAAGAATGAAAGAGAACCCTGACCTCACACCCTCCACAAAAATTAACTCAAAATGGATCAAAGACCTCAATATAAAAGACAGTATCATAAAACTCCTAGCAGATAATGTAGGGAAACATCTTCAAGACCTTGTATTAGGCGGCCACTTTCTAGATTTTACACCCAAAGCACAAGCAACAAAAGAAAAAATAGATAAATGGGAACTCCTCAAGCTTAGAAGTTTCTGTACCTCAAACGAATTTCTCAAAAAAGGTGAAGAGGCAACCAACTCAATGGGAAAAAATTTTGGAAACCATGTATCTGACAAAAGACTGATATCTTGCATAAATAAAGAAACCCTACAACTCAATGACAATAGTACAGACAGCCCAATTATAAAATGGGCAAAAGATATGAAAAGACAGTTCTCTGAAGAGGAAATACAAATGGCCAAGAAACACGTGAAAAAATGTTCACCTTCATTAGCTATTAGAGCTATTAAGACCGCAACGACATACCATTTCACACCAATTAGAATGGCTGCCATTAAACAAACAGGAAACTACAAATGCTGGAGAGGATGTGGAGAAATTGGAACTCTTATTCATTGTTGGTGGGACTGTATAATGGTTCAGCCACTCTGGAAGTCAGTCTGGCAGTTCCTTAGAAAGCTAAATATAGAGTTACCCTTCTATGCAGCAATTGCACTTCTTGGTGTATACCCAGAAGATCTGAAAGCAGTGACACGAACAGATATCTGCACGCCAATGTTCATAGCAGCATTATTCACAATTGCCAAGAGATGGAAACAACCCATATGTCCTTCAACAGATGAGTGGATAAATAAAATGTGGTAAATACACATGATGGACTACCATGTGGCAGTAAGAAGAAGCAATGTCAGGAAACATGACAACATGGATGAACCTTGAAGACATAATGCTGAGCCAAATGAGAAATATTATATGCTACCACTAATGTGAACATTGAAAAATGTAAAATAAATGGTTTATAATGTAGAATGTAGGGGAACTAGCAATGGAGAGCAATTAATGAAGGAGGAATGATAACCCAATAAGAACAGATAAGCTGTTGTGGGTAAATTTAATATTCTGGGAATGCCCAGGAATGACTATGGTTTGTTAATTTCTGGTGGATATGGTTGGAACAAGTTCATGGAAATGTTGCTATGTTAGGTTATTGTCTTGGGGTCGAGTAGGAACATGTCAGAAGTAAAGTAGTTATTTTAGGTTAGTTGTCTTTTTCTTACTCCCTTGTTATGGTTTGTTTGAAAATTTTTTTATTGTATTTTTTTTAATTTTTTTTTATATATTTAATAGTTAATTTTAAAAAGTTAATTTAAAAAACAAAACAAAACAACAGCAACAACAACAAGAAAACAATGGGGATTTATTAGCTTACAAGTTTGTAATTCCAAGGCTGTGAAAATGAATGTCCAAATTAAACTATCAACAGGATGATACCTTCTCTGAAGATGGTTACCAGTGAGCTTGGGTTCCTTTGTCAGATAACAAGGCACATGGCAACATCTGCTGCTTTTTCTCTCTGGGGTTTCATTGCTTCCAACTTCTGGCTTCAGTGGCTTCCTCTCTCAGCTTCTGTGGGTGTACCTTTGTTTCTCAGCTTCTCTGGGGCTTTTTTCGTGAGCTTACCTGGGTTTTCCATGTATCCTTTATCCTCTTATAAAGGACTCCATTAAGAGAATTAAAACCAAACTTGAATGGGTGGGTCATATCACAATTGAAATAACCTAATCCAAACATCTCACCCATGATAGATCTACACCCACAAGAATGGATTAAAAGAACAGGATCATTCCCGGGGTACATGCAGCTTCAAACTAACAGTCCTCCATAATCCTTAAGAGAATAAATGTGCCCTGAGCCCAAAACATTTGAGAACTACTGCTAAGGAACATTAGCTTTTATTAGTTTCACTAATATTGTGGCACAACCCTGCCCACAAAAAATGATAGATTTCCTGTTGCATTTTCTATTAGGCCTTCGCATCATGTTAGTTTATTACTGATTCTGTCTTTAACCATCTGCACTGTAATTTTTTTACTTTGGGTTTTGGGTTAATCCAGTAACCTTTGATAATTCAGGGAGTAATAGAATCTACGTTTGGAAAATAATGTTTGTTAATGATCTAGGTGCCTGTTATTATTTAAATTGTAAACGGAGTTACCAAGTTTTCCCCTTTTTTCTTTATTTTTCCCAAACATATATATCAGTCAAAACCTGTGGATAGTGGGGAATTTGGTTTTTTTCCCCCCCTATAGTTGCTGGTTATATGATAAAGATAATTTGGGTTTTTCTAATTCTAACACTGTATCACTTGAGGTTCCCACAGAAGCCAGCTCTGAGGAAAGGATTTGAGAGCAGGATTTGGTTTGGGAGGTAATCCATAGAAACACTGAAAAGAGAATGGGAAAGGGAGAGAAAGAATGAAAGGGAAGGTAATTTTAAAAAGCATGAGACAGCAGGCTAGCTATTGCTGTGAACAGCAGAGCTTAATCCTGCTGAGGAACTCTGAGCATCAGTGTAGAAAGGGTTCCTTAGAGTTTCCCATCAGAGGAGTAAGGGAGCTTCAGTCATTGGTTATGGAAGGCTTGGAGATGGTAGTTTAAATTCAGTCTGCACTAAAGGAAACCTTCAGGCAGTTGGAAATCAGCCAAGCATCTACTGCAGGGCAGGAGTATGTGTTAGTGAAGCAAGCAAGAGTTGAAGAGGGAGACCATTTAGGAGACTTGAGGTGGTCCAGGTAGCAACTTAGACTTGGGATGCATTTTGAAGAATTAAGGGATGGATTGGATGTGGAATTAGAGAAGCGGAGTTTCAGTTTTTATATTGATTACAGGTTGAAGTGATAATATTTTGTATATATTGTTACATAAAATATATTTTTTAAAATTAATTTCACCTATTTCTTTTTACCTTTTTTTATGTTGCTATTAGAAAATTCAAATTGACAAATGTGGTTCTCTTGTCTGGCTTGCATTATATTTCTTTTGGACTTAGCTGCTCTAGAGAAAGGGTTGGAATTCCAGTTACCTTGTAGGATCTGCCAAATATTTTGTCACTTGGTGATGTTCTTAGGGGTCCCAGTGTGGCAAGATTGGGAACCACTAGCTCCAAGTCTAACTCTAAATCAAGACAGTTAGGGCTGTTGAAAATTCAGGACTTTTTTTTTTTTTTTTAATTGTGGCAACATCTATACAATACAGCATTTCCAATTTTGACTACTTTAATGCAATTTAATGGTGTTAATTTACAGTGGTACCTCGGTACTCATCATTAATTAGTTCCGGGAGGTGCAAGGAGTACACAAAATGATGAATACCCAGCAAATTTTTCCCAGAGTGAATAATGTAAATAAATTTAATGCATTCCCAAACCAAAGACAGTGTATATTTTTAAAGCAATATGTAAAAAGATACGGTTGTACATCATTTCTTTATATGAGAAATAAACCTAAAAATTAATAAATACTTAGAACAAATAAAATAAAAACTTTACCTGTACTGAGAAGAGTCCATGGCCTAATGGGATGGTGGGGGTGAGTGATGAGGAGGAGAGGTGACATGGAGTGTTGCTTGGAAGGAGAGTCCCCCTCCAATAGAACATCGGGTACTTGCACTTCAGGTGTTCTTCCTCTTATCTGCCTTTTCTCAACTTGCACCACAAGCTCTGACACTCTTTGTCACCTTCACTAAAAACTTATCCAATGAGGACTGCTGTCTTCTTTTAGAATTCCTTGACAATGTGAAATTGTTTGGTCATTCAATAAATTCACATTGCTGCTTGTCTGAGTTTTGTTCAGATGGTACTTCTCCATGACATTTTGAACATCTGCCCATTTTGCACACATTTCTTTCATAAAGGAACTGGGGACTTCCTCCCTTATCTCCTCCTCACCTGAAGAAACCTTCAGCCACCTCTTGTTGCTGCTCCTTCTGTAGTTCCCGCAGCTCCTCAGTGCTCAACTATTCATGATGTTCCCCCACTGTCTCCTCAACATTAGCAGCATCAATCTCCAGACCCACAGATTGGCCCAAAGATAACAATATTCTGCACAACTGTACCTTCTGTACCTGCAGCCTTTTTATTAGCACTTGCTGCCTCACAGCATGCCTCATGACACTATGGATGTTGGTCCTCTTTTTAAAATTATCAAACCAGTCGTGGCTGGCCTTAAAAACTTGAACACTCTCATCATTTGGTCCTGGTTTGCTTTTCAAAAGATCGGCATGCAACACTTTGCTTTTTCACATATCACACTGTTGCCCACTAACTGCTTCTTGTTCACCCAAATTAATAACAGCTTTTCAACTTCCTCAAGTGTTTGGGAATGCTGCTTTGTTACTGCTTTAACTCCTTTCACAACATCAGTCTTTTTTTATTGCTTCTTTATTTTTAATGGTGGTGGAGACCATTGTTCTAGGCATATCGTATTCCCTAGCAAGATCAGTAATACAAATACTGCTCTCATATTTGTCTATTCTTTTTATTTTTTTATTTTTTTGCTTAATGGTGGTGTGAAGTAATTTTCTGCTCTGCACTATCACTTCATTTTCTTATGACCCATGATGAGAAAAAACGTGCAAAAATGACCACAGAAGCTAAGACAGCAAGGGGTTGTGCACAGGGTAAGAACTACCACGTGACTAATGCATGACCCTTTGTTTCAGTTGGAAAGGGTAGTGAGTTACAAAGCAACTGACACTGACAAGTTCTAGCTTGCATGTGGAGTACCAATCAAACTACTAGTACTGGGACAAAATTTTCACACCAAAATGCGTCGAGTACCAAATTTGACAAGTTTCAAAGCAGTCAAGTACCAATATATGACTGTAATTACATTCACAATGTAGAACACACTATTTTTTGTCTCATCCCCTTGATCCTTATCTTACATCCTCTTTGTGCCAGCCATACTATACCTCACTTTCCCCAGATGGACAAACTAGCCCCTGGCATGTCTGAGCTGCCTGTCTTTGCTCATGTGTCTTTTTTGCTGAGAAAGCCCTTTTATTGTTTCTAGAATGAGTAGGATTGTATGGAACAAATCCTACTCATTCTACTCTGCACCCAGCTCAAAAATCACATCTGTGAAGCATTTCCTAACCCTTTGGGGGAGAATTAATTGAGTCTCATTTCTGAGATCCTGTTACATGTTATTCATGCTGTTAGCATAACCTTTCAAATCCTATTATACTTACAGTTTTTCAGGTAGTTTCTGTATCCCCTGAGGGAGTATGAAGTCCTTTAGGGTAGGGTACACAGTTTATTCCTCTTTATATTTCCCCTGATACTCAGAAAATGCTCAGTGAATGTTTGTGAAATAATTGAATGAGATCCTTTCTCCCAAACCTCATTTTTTTTGCTATGTTTTATATAACCAAAGGTAAAGGGCAGGACTTGTCATTGTCCAACAAATTTAACTGACTATAAAGTTATTTTGAGACTCAAATTATGTATCTTATTTATTTTTGAGTCTCATTTTAAAGCATATATAAACTCTATAAATCTGTCATTGACATGGTCCCTTCTTTCTAGGTCCTTTTTCATTTAAAAAGAACACATCTGAAAATCAGCCCCCTTTCTTTTCACAATGGAGTTACAATAGGATGAAATAACTCGAGATGCCAAGGGGAGAGAGAAATATTTTGAAAACATGGTGAAAATCACTTATTAATACCAGGGCTGGAGTCAGGAACACAACACACTGGTAATTTGGTTCCCCTTCAAAGCAATATTGTTTAAATATGTTTTCAACATGTGTTTGGGGGAGATGCCAAGCATTACTTGGAGGGCTCAAACTCAGCAAAACAGATGACTCACAGTCACCAGATCTTCAGTCCTCAGAGACTGGTTATGGTTATCAAGTATGACCCTTGGTGGACCTCATCACCCCACCAACTAAAGCAGGTCATGGAAGGATCCCTCCCATCCACAAACAAACAGGACATCCCTAAGAGGTAAATACAATTTCCTCCATGATTACTTACATTGCTAGGTCCCTAGAAGTTTGCTTTGGACAGTACAGTTTACCCTTGTCCCTTTTTTGAAAATATATTTAAACAAAAAATGTTGATCTTAATAGTTTTAACATTTACATTAGGCTTAGTAGATGCCACTTTGCATTTCTAGCTTCTGCTATGGTCTCACTTAGTGTGTGAAGTACATGTGCCATGACCAGGGTTCTCACTTTAAAAAGAAACACATCCTATCTTCCTTTTCCCAAAGATTGCCAGATATTACCTAACTGGTACCTCCCTTTTCAAGGACAGAAGCTGAGTGCTTTTTCTTAATGAGGTATGCTCCAACACGGGTTGCTAGGGGCAGTGAATCTGTTCAGGTCTCAGGTGGTGGTGGGAGAACGATTGGATGCTACTGCTGCTGACCACTTGGTGCATCTGCCAGTTGGGCCCTGGCCCATGCTTTGGTCTAGGAGTTGCACAAAGCCTCCGGGCCACCTAATTGTAGATTGGGTGTATGTCTTAGTTTGCAGGGCTGTGTGAAAGAAGGGAGCCACCTCTGTCTCTGTGTTCATGCAAAAGAAACCTTTATTCTACTCATTCCTACAGTTTTTTTTTAAATCTTCATTTTATTGAGATATATGCACATACCATGAAGTCATACAAAACAAATCGTACATTCGATTGTTCACAGTACCATTACATAGTTGTACATTCATCACCTAAATCAATCCCTGACACCTTCATTAGCACACACACAAAAATAACAAGAATAATAATTAAAGTGAAAAAGAGCAATTGAAGTAAAAAAGAACACTGGGTACCTTTGTCTGTTTGTTTTCTTCCCCTATTTTTCTACTCATCCATCCATAAACTAGACAAAGTGGAGTTTGGTCCTTATGGCTTTCCCAATCCCATTGTCACCCCTCATAAGCTACATTTTTATACAATTGTCTCCGAGATTCATGGGTTCTGGGTTGTAGTTTGATAGTTTCAGGTATCCACCATCAGCTATCCCAATTCTTTAGAACCTAAAAAGGGTTCTCTAAAGTGTGCCTAAGAGTGCCCACCAGAGTGAGCTCTCGGCTCCTTTTGGAATCTCTCTGCCACTGAAGCTTATTTCATTTCCTTTCACATTCCCCTTTTGGTCAAGATGTTCTCCGTCCCACGATGCCAGGTCTACATTCCTCCCCGGGAGTCATATTCCACGTTGCCAGGGAGATTCACTCCCCTGGGTGTCTGATCCCACGTAGGGAGGAGGGCAGTGATTTCACCTTTCAAGTTGGCTTAGCCAGAGAGAGAGGGCCACATCTGAGCAACAAAGAGGCATTCGGGAGGAGGCTCCTAGGCACAATTATAGGGAGGCCTAGCCTCTCCTTTGCAGCAACCATCTTCCCAAGGGTAAAACCTACGGTAGAGGGCTCAACCCATCAAACCACCAGTCCCCTATGTCTGTGGTCATGTTAGCAACCATCGAGGTGGGGTAGGCCAATACCCCTGCATTTTCCACAGGCTCCTCAAGGGGGCACTACATATTTTTTTTCCTTGTTTTTCTTTTTTTTTTTTTTTAACTTTCCCTTCTTTTTTAAATCAACTGTATGAAAAAAAATTAAAAAAAAAAACATACAATAAAAGAACATTTCAAAGAGACCATAACAAGGGAGTAAGAAAAAGACAACTAACCTAAGATAACTGCTTTACTTCCAACATGTTCCTACTTTACCCCAAGAAAGTTACCTAATATAGCAACATTTCCCTACAGGTTTTTATAGCATACAATGTAGTCTCCTGCATGACTGTTTTCAGGTGTCTCAGGGAGGGTGCATTTTTTTCTAAAGTCACGAGGACGTGACGGTATGTGTGTACAAGGACGGGACAGTAAACATGTTCTTAATCTTAAGGGACAATCTCTTCGGGGCTGGGTGGGAGATAGATAAGGAAGGATCCCAGCGTCCTTATCTTAATTGCCTGCCTTCAGGCACACAACATCTTGGCCTTCTCATAACCTTTTATGAGGAGGCCTCCCTGAACAACTTATCAAGCCAGGGAACGTTCAGTGTCTCCACATCTCCCCCCTTTTTGTTATGATTACAATTATGTGTAATGATATAGATGTCATGGGGGTTCTTTGAGGGAGTACGGCGTCTTCCTAAGCTGTTCCACCCGCACCGGAGTCCTAAAAGCAAAAGATAAAATAAACCACTGATTAGAAGCCACTTTAGAATGGGAGGGATAGAGAAGACATGACTCCAGGAGTTAGGGTCAAGCCACTGCAGATGATCCTTTAGGGTATTTATACCATTTGTTTGTTCTTCCTGGATTTTGGTAGCACAGAGTGTTTCCAAGATTTATAATTTTAGATTATTTACGTCTTGAGTCAGATCATCATGAAACACTCCCCATAAATGTTTCTTGACATCAACCCTAGCATGCTATTCCATCGTACAGGGGTTACACAGAGATGGGTTGTTTGCCAGTCACATTTTAGAGTAAAGCGTTGGGCAAGAGCGTCTTGTCGCTCGCCCATAAATTCAACAGCGGCTTCCAAAGCTTGAAGTTGAGTAAGAATTTTTTGATCAATGCTTTGTTGAGTAGGAATTGTTGACTAACATTCTCAATTGCAGAGTTCACGAAGTGGGCTGTTTGCACAGATTGGGAAATGGCCACTATAGAGGCGGTAGGCAAGGCCAAAATAATGACTGCGGAAACAAGGACTGCAATCAAGGTAAACAAAAAACGAGGGACCCAAATTTTTTGTAAAGCTTATTCAAGGATTGCGAGAGTGGAGGATGGCTACCACTCTCTGGTTAAATTTACTGTCTTTTAAAAGCTATTATACTTGTTATGTTCTTTTGGGTAATATTGGTATTAGAAATACAAGAAGTAAAATACGATTGGTTTCCTGAAAACAAGATATTGTACTGATCGGAATATATGATATTAAGAGAGTTGCTAATTAAAAAGACATAAGAATGAGTGGTACAAATTAAAACTTCTAGAGTAAAGTTGTGAGTAAAAGTCATGTTTGGTTAGTAGAGTTATACATACCACGCCAAATAGTTAGTCTATGAAAAATGTGCCCAAGCTGCCAGAGTGTACGCTGTGGCAGCCAGGAGTCAAGCTGGGGAGCAGGAAAGTTTAATGAGTCATTGGTCCAAGTAATAGGTTCAGAGGACTTTGTTTCAAGGTGTGTCTGATTACCATTCCAATGGACTAACCGTGTGTGGTTACTGGACTTAAGACGTCCAACGGGGCTCCAATCAGTGATGGTGTAGTTATGGATAAAAAGAACATGGGGAATTTTGTCACTGCAGGCAACCCAGTTAACGGATGCACCTGTAGGTTTATATTTATTGCATCCGTTTGGGCAAGGAGGGTTGGGGCTAGCACGGAGGTCTTACTTCGAGAGGTTGCATTTCCGTAGTCAATGCCCCCTACTGCTATAAAGGTGAGTGCGTGAGAGGTATTATGTAGCCAAACGTGATTGCAGGGTTTAATGCAGTATTTTACGTTATGAGATACGCAGAGGGGGGTAGCACGGAGGAAGCACAGGGTATGTGATTATTTGCTAAGGTCCAGTGGCTGCAATTAAGTAAAGGGCCACTAGGTGGCACATTTACTCCACCCAGCCAAGTGGTTACATTGTTAGAAACAGGAAAAGAGGAGTCTGCCCACATAATGGGGTGGAATAAAGGAGGATCCAAGATGTGCCCCCAATACAGGTGGGCTGAACACATTGAAATGGAAAGACTAATAAGATTGTGAAGATAAATGTTACCACTCTCTGGCAATGGAGAGTAGACACATTGCCAGGAATGTTTCTGGAGTTACAGGGTGCCGGTTTGTCAAAGTACCACTTCAGCCTTTTGAGTAGTTTTCTTCAGGACTCCCCATGTCATCAAGAGGGCTTGCTGGGTTTTCGGCAGTCTCATTGTCGGTGGGGCATTCCCCTCTATTTTCAGGTTGCAGAGCTCAGGAACTGGGTTTGGCTCCATCCATGCCATGCCACGGTTTGATGTGTCTTGCTGGGATCCACTGGGGACCTGCTGAGGTGGAAACACAAGCATATCCCTGTCTCCAGGTTAACAAGGGCACTGGTCCTTCCCAGTGTCCAGTTTGTCTATTTTTCCACAGCACAGGAGGCTTTGCCATTTCTGTATCTTTTGTTTGACATGGCACATGGAAATGGCACTGTGCTGCTGTCAGTCCATCATCTGTGAGATTTAAAAAATTAAGGACAAATAGGGCTTTAGCTATTCTTGCAGAGGGATCCATATTTCCCCCTTTTTGTTTTAAAAGACATGTTTTTAGTGTGCGATGAGCGTGTTTAATGATAGCCTGTCCTGTAGGATTAAATGGAATACCAGTTATGTGTTGTACAGACCATTGAGAACAAAAAGTATGAAAGCTAGAAGAAGTATAGGCAGGGCTGTTGATGGTTTCGAGTTGATGCAGGCGTCCAAGGATGGCAAAAGCCTGTAATAGAAAGCGACAAACATGAGCCACAGTTTCACCTGAGAGAGGAAGCACAAAGAGAAATAGAGAGTATGTATTGATGACAATGTGAAGAAAATGTAGGCAACCAAATGGGACAAAGTGGGTGACATCCATCTGCCAAACAGCATTGGGCTGAAGGCCGCAAGGGTTGGTGCCATAGATAGGTGGTACTAAATTATGTAGTTGGCAGGAAGGGCAACTATGGATGATATCTTTGGCTTGTTGAGTTGTTAAACTAAACTGTTTTTGTAAACTGGGCAAGTTTTGATGGAAAAATTGATGGGATTCAATAGCGGGATGTGAGAGAGATGACACGAGGAGATCAGCTTGCTGATTGTCATGTGTTAAGAAGCCTGGTAAAGAAATATGAGAGCAAATATGCATGATAAAAAATGGATGATGACGAGCATGGATTAAAGTCTGCAATTGAAGAAATAAAAGAACAGGTGCCGAGCAGCTAGCACTAACAAGAGCAGTTTCTAGGTGTTGTGCAGAATAAACTGCATAGGTAGAATCAGAGACGATATTAATTGGGTTATTTGGAAAAGTATGAAATGCTAAAACGAGAGCACCGAGTTCAGCTTGTTGGGTAGTAGGATAGTCATTTTCCATGCGAGAAAGAGTAGAGGTCCAGATGGCCACCTTACTGGTTTTTCCTGATCCGTGGGTGAAAACTGTGATAGCATGAGCAATGGGACAAGTAGAAGTAATGCGAGGAAAGGCAAAAGGCATAAGGAGAAAAAAAGTTAATAAAGGATCTGCGGAAAATTGAAAATTGAACTGTCCAGGATAATCATAAATGGCTGCTTGTAAGGAGGTGGAAAAAGAAAGCACATGAGTAAGCTGATCTTTGGTAATAGGCAAGTAAATACAATTAGGTTCGTTACCAGTAAGATGAATAACACGTTTGCGACCTTTGATGATAAGCTGAAAAAGTAAGTCAGTATACGGGGAAAGAGATTTTGTTGGGGAGTGCCCAAGGAAAAAGCCCTTCAAGAATACGAAGTGCAGGAGAAAGTTGTCCAATTAATCCAGTGGGAGAGTGATCTGTCTGTAAAATAAAATATGTTACAGGATGTTGTGGATCAATGCGATTAAGAGAGCAATGTTGAATGGCCTGTTCAACGAGAAGCAATTCTTGTTGGCAGTCGGAGGTAAGGGTGCGGATGCTGTGGAGGTTGGAATCTCCCTTTAACAAGGAGAAGAGATGCTGTAATTGGTAAGTTGGGATGCCGAACGAGGGACAGAGCCAGTTAATATTACCCAAGAGTTTTTGCAATTCATTGAGACTAGGTTGATCAGAGATTTTAAGACAAATATGTTGGGGCGCTATGTTAGCGCGGGACACTAAATAGCCAAGATACTTCCAAGATTCTGTTTGTTGAATTTTTTCAGGGGCAATAAACATGCCCACTGCTGTGAGGAGGTCTTTTGTAAATGATGATAAATGAGCTAAGAGATGATCGGTTGGCGCACTAAGCAAAATGTCATCCATATAGTGGATGAGTTTACACTCAGGGAATTTATTACCACTGGATGTAAAGCTTGACTAACATAAGATTGGCACATTGTAGGGCTATTTAGCATGCCCTGCGGCAAAACTTTCCAATGAAACTGCTGAGCGGGGGCCTCGTTGTTAATGGCTGGTAAGGTAAATGCAAAACGTTTTCTGTCTTTAGGGTGTAAGGGAATAGAATAGAAAAAGTCTTTTAAATCAATGACAATGATTGGCCAATTTGGCAGTGTACATGCAGGTGAGGGGACCCCAGGTTGTAAGGGTCCCATAGGTTCAAGGCAAGCATTAATTGCTCGTAGGTCATGTAATAGACACCGTTTTCCAGATTTCTTTTTTATGACAAAGATAGAAGAATTCCACGGGCTAGTAGATGGTTCAATATGTTGAAGGGTTAATTGTTCGTGTACAAGTTGGTAGGCTTGGGATGGTTTTTCTGAGGTAAGGGTCCACTGCTCCACCCACACAGGCTCGTTCTGTTGCCACGTTAAGGGTAAAGGCTCAATGTTTATTTGTGGAGCAGTGGCCTTTAGGATAAATTTGTCTGAATTGTCATATTCCATTGAGATAATAAGTTGTGTCCCCACAAATTAATAGAGATCGATAAAATCAGAGGCTGAATTGTGGCAGAATGACCTCCTGCATCATGACATTCAAGGGGAACTGCACTTTGAGCACTGGAGTTCACTTCCCCAATTCCTGTAACAGGGGTATCTTGTAAGACTTTTGGCCAGGTAGGTGGCCAGGATTGTAAGCTAATGATTGAAATATCAGCACCAGTGCGGATTAAACCCTGAAAGGCTCATCCCTGTATGTAAATGGTTAACGTAGGACGGCCACGCTGAGTTTTCTTGACCCAACACACTCTTGGTCCGGTACTACAGAACCCCTTAGTGCCACGCATTTTTAGTCTTTGGGACCCAGAAAGACAATAAGAGCAATGGTGCAATAGCGGATTGAGTGGGTAAAAGATGGATACCTGTGCAGGAAAGGAGAACTTGAATTTCACCACAATAATTGGCATCAATAACACCCGTATGAACAAAAAGACCTTTAGAAGTTAGACTTGATTTTCCTGAGACCAATCCAACTAAACCATGAGGGAGTGGCCCATAAACACCAGTATGAACTTTCCTAATTCCATTGGATTCTTTTATTAGTTATTCATGGAGACAGGGTAGGTCCAATCCTGCACTACCGGAGGTGGCAGCCGCAAGGGCATCAACTCTGGGTTGTTTGGGTTGGTAACTTGATATACTGTTGGTCTCTGTTTGTGGCGGTTCGTCACTGAAGCTCCAGTATTGAAGGGGCCCTGGAGCTGGCCCCCTCGGGAGTTTCCCAAGTCTAACAGGGCTCCATTGCGATCCCATTTAGAATTGCACTGATTAGCCCAATGGAACCCCTTTTTACAGTGGGGACAGGGCTTAGGGGGTCTGGAGATATTATTGGAGGGCCCCCTATTTTGGGAGCCTGTCGGATGCATGTTCTTTTTTTTTTTTTTTTCTTTTTTTAACATAACACCTTTATTGAGATATAACTCATATGCTATACAATTCACCCATTTAAAGTGTATAATTCAATGGTTTTTAGTATAGTCCCAGAGTTATGCAACCATCGTCACATCAATATTAGAACATTTCATCATTTGAAAAAAAATCCGTCCAATAATGATCATTTCCTATTTCTCCTCAACCATCTCCAGCCCTAGGCAACTACCAATCTACTTTCTATCTCTATAGATTTGCTTATAATGGTCATTTCATATAAATGGAATCCCACAAAGTGAGGTCTTTTGTGACTGGCTTCTTTCACTTAGCGTAAAGTTTTCAAGGTTCATCTGTGTATTACCATGTGTCAGTATTTTATTCAATTTTGTTGCTGAATAATATTCCACTGTATAGATATATCACGTTTTATGTATCCACTCATCAGTTTATGAACGACTAAGTTGTTTCCAATTTGGGGCTATTATGAATAATTTTGCTACAAATATTGTGTACAGGTTTTTGTATGGACCTATGTTTTTTTTTTTTTTTTTTTTTTGGGGGGGGGAATAGTTTTTTTTTTTTTTAATCATCATTTTATTGAGATATATTCACATACCACGCAGTCATACAAAACAAATTGTACTTTCGATTGTTTACAGTACCATTACATAGTTGTACATTCATCACCTAAATCAATCCCTGACACCTTCATTAGCGCACACACAAAAATAACAAGAATAATAATTAGAGTGAAAAAGAGCAATTGAAGTAAAAAAGAACACTGGGTACCTTTGTCTGTTTGTTTCCTTCCCCTACTTTTCTACACATCCATCCATAAACTAGACAAAGTGGAGTTTGGTCCTTATGGCTTTCCCAATCCCATTGTCACTCCTCATAAGCTACATTTTTATACAACTGTCTTCGAGATTCATGGGTTCTGGGTTGTAGTTTGATAGTTTCAGGTATCCACCACCAGCTACCCCAATTCTTTAGAACCTAAAAAGGGTTGTCTAAAGTGTGCGTAAGAGTGCCCACCAGAGTGATCTCTCGGCTTGTTTTGGAATCTCTCTGCCACTGAAGCTTATTTCATTTCCTTTCACATCCCCCTTTTGGTCAAGAAGATGTTCTCCGTCCCATGATGCCGGGTCTACATTCCTCCCCGGTAGTCATATTCCACGTTGCCAGGGAGATTCACTCCCCTGGGTGTCTGATCCCACGTAGGGGGGAGGGCAGTGATTTCACCTTTCAAGTTGGCTTAGCCAGAGAGAGAGGGCCACATCTGAGCAACAAAGAGGCATTCGGGAGGAGACTCTTAGGCACAAATATAGGGAGGCCTAGCCTCTCCTTTGCAGCAACCGTCTTCCCAAGGGTAAAACTTATGGTAGAGGGTTCAACCCATCAAACCACCAGTCCCCTATGTCTGTGGTCATGTTAGCAACCATTGAGGTGGGGTAGGCGAATACCCCTGCATTCTCCACAGGCTCCTCAAGGGGGCACTACATCTTTTTTTTTTTCTTTGTTTTTCTTTTTTTTTTTTTTTTAACTTTCCCTTCTTTTTTAAATCAACTGTATGAAAAAAAAAAGTTAAAAAGAAAACAAACATACAATAAAAGAACATTTCAAAGAGACCATATCAAGGGGATAAGAAAAAGACAACTAACCTAAGATAACTGCTTAAGTTCCAACATGTTCCTACTTTACCCCAAGAAAGTTACATAATATAGCAACATTTCTGTGAACTTGTTCCTACTATATCCATCAGAAATTAACAGACCATAGTCATTTCTGGGCATCCCCATAACGTTAAATAGCTTATCTGTTCTTCTTGGATTATTGTTCCCCCTTCCTTAATTGCTCTCTACTGCTAGTTCCCCTACATTCTACATTATAAACCATTTGTTTTACATTTTTGAAAGTTCACATTAGTGGTAGCATATAATATTTCTCTTTTTGTGCCTGGCTTATTTTGCTCAGCATTATGTCTTCAAGGTTCATCCATGTTGTCATATGTTTCACGAGATCGTTCCTTCTTACTGCCGTGTAGTATTCCATCGTGTGTATATACCACATTTTATTTATCCACTCATCTGTTGAAGGACATTTGGGTTGTTTCCATCTCTTGGCAATTGTGAATAATGCTGCTATGAACATTGGCGTGCAGATATCTGTTCGTGTCACTGCTTTCCGACCTTCCGGGTATATACCGAGAAGTGCAATCGCTGGATCGAATGGTAGCTCTATATCTAGTTTTCTAAGGAACTGCCAGACTGACTTCCAGAGTGGCTGAACCATTATACAGTCCCACCAACAATGAATAAGAGTTCCAATTTCTCCACATCCCCTCCAGCATTTGTAGTTTCCTGTTTGTTTAATGGCAGCCATTCTAACCGGTGTTAGATGGTATCTCATTGTGGTCTTAATTTGCATCTCTCTAATAGCTAGTGAAGCTGAACATTTTTTCATGTGTTTCTTGGCCATTTGTATTTCCTCTTCAGAGAACTGTCTTTTCATATCTTTTGCCCATTTTATAATTGGGCTGTCTGTACTATTGTCATTGAGTTGTAGGATTTCTTTGTATATGCAAGATATCAGTCTTTTGTCAGATACATGGTTTCCAAAAATTTTTTCCCATTGAGTTGGCTGCCTCTTTACCTTTTTGAGAAATTCCTTTGAGGTGCAGAAACTTCTAAGCTTGAGGAGTTCCCATTTATCTATTTTCTCTTTTGTTGCTTGTGCTTTGGGTGTAAAGTCTAGGAAGTGGCCGCCTAATACAAGGTCTTGAAGATGTTTTCCTACATTATCTTCTAGGAGTTTTATGGTACTTTCTTTTATATTGAGATCTTTGGTCCATTTTGAGTTAATTTTTGTGTAGGGGGTGAGGTAGGGGTCCTCTTTCATTCTTTTGGATATGGATATCCAACTCTCCCAGCCCCATTTGTTGAAAAGACCATTATGGCTCAGTTCAGTGACTTTGGGGGCCTTATCAAAGATCAGTCGGCCATAGATCTGAGGGTCTATCTCTGAATTCTCAATTCGATTCCATTGATCTATATGTCTATCTTTGTGCCAGTACCATGCTGTTTTGGCAACTGTGGCTTTATAATAAGCTTCAAAGTCAGGGAGTGTAAGTCCTCCCACTTCGTTTTTCTTTTTTAGAGTGTCTTTAGCAATTCGAGGCATCTTCCCTTTCCAAATAAATTTGATAACTAGCTTTTCCAAGTCTGCAAAGTAGGTTGTTGGAATTTTGATTGGGATTGCATTGACTCTGTAGATGAGTTTGGGTAGAATTGACTTCTTAATGACATTTAGCCTTCCTATCCATGAACATGGAATATTTTTCCATCTTTTAAGGTCCCCTTCTATTTCTTTTAGTAGAGTTATGTAGTTTTCTTTGTATAGGTCTTTTAAATCTTTGGTTAAGTTTATTCCTAGGTACTTGATTTTTTTAGTTGCTATTGAAAATGGTATCTTTTTCTTGAGTGTCTCTTCAGTTTGTTCATTTCTAGCATATACAAACATTATTGACTTATGTGCATTAATCTTGTATCCCGCTACTTTGCTAAATTTGTTTATTAGCTCTAGTAGGTGTATCGTTGATTTCTCAGGGTTTTCTAGATATAAGATCATATCATCTGCAAACAATGACAGTTTTACTTCTTCTTTTCCAATTTGGATGCCTTTTATTTCTTTGTCTTGCCGGATTGCCCTGGCTAGCACTTCCAGCACAATGTTGAATAACAGTGGTGACAGCGGGCATCCTTGTCTTGTTCCTGATCTTAGAGGGAAGGCTTTCAGTCTCTCACCATTGAGTACTATGCTGGCTGTGGGTTTTTCATATATGCTCTTTATCATGTTGAGGAAGTTTCCTTCAATTCCTACCTTTTGAAGTGTTTTTATCAAAAAGGGATGTTGGATTTTGTCAAATGCTTTTTCAGCATCTATTGAGATGATCAATTGATTTTTCCCTTTTGACTTGTTAATGTGTTGTAATACATTGATTGTTTTTCTTATGTTGAACCATCCTTGCATGCCTGGAATGAACCCCACTTGGTCATGGTGTATGATTTTTTTAATGTGTCTTTGGATTCGATTTGCAAGTATTTTGTTGAGGATTTTTGCATCTATATTCATTAGGGAGATTGGCCGGTAGTTTTCCTTTTTTGTAGCATCTTTGCCTGGTTTTGGTATTAGATTGATGTTAGCTTCATAAAATGAGTTAGGTAGTGTTCCATTTTTTTCAATGTTTTGAAAGAGTTTGAGTAAGATTGGAGTCAGTTCTTTCTGGAAAGTTTGGTAGAATTCCCCTGTGAAGCCATCTGGCCCTGGGCATTTATTTGTGGGAAGATTTTTGATGACTGATTGGATCTCTTTGCTTGTGATGGGTTGGTTGAGGTCTTCTGTTTCTTCTCTGGTCAGTCTAGGTTGTTCATATGTTTCCAGGAAATTGTCCATTTCTTCTACGTTATCCAGTTTGTTGCCATACAGTTGTTCATAATATCCTCTTATAATTTTTTTAATTTCTTCAGGATCTGCAGTTATGTCACCTTTTTCATTCATTATTTTGTTTATATGGGTCTTCTCTGTTTTTGATTTTGTCAGTCTAGCTAGGGGCTTGTCAATCTTGTTGATCTTCTCAAAGAACCAACTTTTGGTGATATTTATCCTCTCTATTGTTTTTTTGTTCTCTATGTCATTTATTTCTGCTTTAATCCTTGTTATTTCTTTTCTTGTACTTGGTTTAGGATTGGTTTGCTGTTCATTTTCTAGCTTCTTCAGTTGATCCATTAGTTCTTTGATTTTGGCTCTTTCTTCCTTTTTAATATATGCGTTTAGTGCTATAAATTTCCCCCTTAGCACTGCTTTTGCTGCATCCCATAGGTTTTGGTATGTTGTGTTCTCATTTTCATTCGTCTCTATATATTTAGCAATTTCTCTTGCTATTTCTTCTTTAACCCACTGATTGTTTAGGAGTGTGTTGTTTAACCTCCAGGTATTTGTGAATTTTCTAAGTCTCTGATGGTTATACCTATGTTTTCTTTTCTTTTCTTTTTTTTTTTTTTCATTTTTATTGAGATTGTTCAGATACCGTACAATTATCCAAAGATCCAAAGTGTGCAATCACTTGCCCCTGGGTACCCTCATACAGCTGTGTATCCATCACACTTAATTTTTGTTCAATTTTTAGAAACTTTTCATTACTCCAGACAAGAAATAAAGTGAAAGATGAAAAAAGAAAAAAAGAAAAGGAAACTCGAATCCTCCCCTATCCCTAACCAACCCCCCTCAATTGTTGACTCGTAGTATTGATATAGTACATTTGTTAATGTTTATGAAAAAATGTTGAAATACTATTAACTGTAGTATATAGTTTGTAATAGGTATATAGTTCTTCCCTTTATGCCCCTCTATTATTAACTTCTAATTGTATTGTCATACATTTGTTCTGATTCATGGAAGCGATTTCTAGTATTTGTACAGTTGATCATGGACATTGCCCACCATAGGATTCAGTTTTATACATTCCCACCTTTTGACCTCCAACTTTCTTTCTGGTGACATATATGACTCTGAGCTTCCCCTTTCCACCTCATTCACACACCATTCGGCGCTGTTAGTTATTCTCACATCTTGCTACCGACACCCCTGTTCATTTCCAAACATTTAAGTTCATCCTAGTTGAACATTCTGCTCATACTAAGCAACCACTCCCCATTCTTAAGCCTCGTCCTATATCTTGGTACCATATATTTCATATCTATGAGTTTACATATTATAATTAATTCCTATTTTGGGAGCCTGTCGGTTGCTTGTTCTTTTGAGGGCATTGTTTGGAAATGTCCTGACTGGCCGCACCAAAAACACACATTGGATGTAGTTTTAGAGGAGGCACGCATAGCAGTGGCAAAAACTCATGCTTTGTGCGTTTCAGTGCCCACCAATTGGCATGCTTTGATAAGATCACTGATAGCCTGTGCCTTAGTGTAGATAGGGTACATGGCTTGTTGACAGTCTGCATTATCATTTTCAAAGGGTAACTGTAAAAGAATGATATTAACCGTGCCACAATGGCTAACCTGTTGTTCTATGGCTTTTATCAGCCGGTCAACAAAATCTACAAAACGCTCTTGTGGGCCTTGGTGGATATTAATGAAAGAGCCTTGTGCATCTGTCCCTGAATCTGGCAATCACTCCCATGCTCACATGGAGCAAAGTGCTGCCTGTTGATACATATTATCTGGCCAATTTAACTGTTGGTTAACATCTTCATACTGGCCGTGCCCTTGGAGCTGCTCCATGGTAATGTTGACTCCTGCTAATTGATCACTACCGGCCTGTTCCATGCAACATTTGTCATACTCCATGTGCCACGGCAGATAAGCACTAGACTCAAGAATGGTACGAGCTAAGGAATTCCAATCCCAGGGGTTCAAGGCATAGTTTTCAGACAAGGATTGCAGTAACCCTTTAGTAAATGGGTTTGTGGCACCATTTTCTCAGACATTTTTTCTGAGCTCTTTATAAGTTGGATAGGCTAATGGCTCAAACATTCTTTGGTTTTGCTGGTTAAGCATAACAGGGCAAACAAGATCGCCAGCTAATGCTACTTCACACCAACAGCGTTGTAAAATGGTCGCAGCATCTCTGCAAAGGGGAGGCAGTGGCGATAAAGGAGGAGGAATAGGAGGAGGAGAGGGCCAGGCTATAGTCATTTCCCTGCCACCTTTATCAGTGGACGGTATGGGAGCTAAGGGCTCTTGAGGCAGAAGACATTCATCGGAGAGAGCGGTGGTCTCCCTCTTAGGTACCTTAGTTTCTGAAACCTCAGTCTCGGCAATGTGAAGAGGGGCCAGGGCAGTGCGAACAAGAGCCCATGTAGTAAATGTTTTAGAGGAAACTTCCTGTACTTGCTCAAAGTGGCGCTTTAAATTTTGTCCAATGGACTCCCACACATCTAAGTCTAATGTGCCTTCCTCAGGAAACCAAGGGTTGTATTGAACAACATCATGCAATAAAGAGTACAAATTATCTTCTGAAACAGAAGCTCCACTAGCCTGCAGCAGCCGTTGCAAAGTTAGAACATACTGGTGCTGGGGAACAGTGAGAGACTGACCCATATCGTTGAGTGGCTGAAACTACTGAACCACCGCGAGACAACTCACTTGTACTTACTGCGCAGCTTCCAAACGTCATGGTCAGGACTGGAACGCCTCACACGGGGCACCAATTGTGAAAGAAGGGAGCCAACTCCATCTCTGTGTTCATGCAAAAGAAACCTTTATTCTACTCATTCCTACAGGTTTTTATAGTATACAAGGTAGTCTCCTACATGACTGTTTTCAGGTGTCTCAGGGAGGGTGCATTTTTTCTAAAGTCACAAGGACATGATGGTATGTGTGTACAAGGATGTGATGGTAAACATGTTCTTAATCTTAAGGGAAATCTCTTCAGGGCTGGGTGGGAGATAGGAACACGGAAAGAGCCCAGCGTCCTTATCTTAATTGCCTGCCTTCAGGCACACAACATCTTGGCCTTCTCATAACCTTTTATGAGGAGGCTTCCCTGAACAACTTATCAAGCCAGGGAACCTTCCCTGTGTCCACAGGGCTGCTGTAGCAAAATACCACAGGCTAGTTGTCTTCAACAACAGGAATTTATTGCTTCACAGTTTCAGAGGCTGAAAGTCCAAAATCAAGGAGACAGCTGGATCACATGTTCTCTGAAGTCAGAAGAATTCTGATGGTGATCTACCAGTAGTCCGTAACTCAATTTTTGCCTCTGTCACATGGCTGTCACCTTCCCTGTCAATCTCCTGTTACTGTGTCCAGTCTTACTGGATTCAGTTTGGCCTCAACTTTGCTAATAACATCTTCAAAGAGCCTATTTACAAATGAGTTCACATTCACTGACTGGGGGTTAGGACATGAACATATCTTTTGGGGGGATATGATTTAATCAATTATATGAATTAAATATATGAATGCATAGTAGGGGAAATAGGCTGAGCAGTCCTTGACACTCTTGCTTTAGGGGTTTTATTATTTATAAGTCTACAACCATTTATTTATTATATTGTATGTTAATTTTTGCCCATAAACTCTTTCAGCAGGAATGAGCTTTTTTTTTTTTTTTTTTTTTTTTTAATTCAGTTTTATTGAAATATATCCACAAACCATACAGTCATCCATGGTATACAATCAACTATTCACAGTATGATCATATAGTTATGCGTTCATCACCACAATCTATTTCTGAACATTTTCCTTACATCAGAAAGAATCAGAATAAGAATAAAAAATAAAAGTGAAAAGAGAATACCCAAACCATCCCCCCATCCCACCCTATTTGTCATTTAGTTTTTACTCCCATTTTTCTACTGATTTTTTTTCAATTTTTTAACTTTGTTTATCAAAAAATTAAAAACAAACAGGCAAACAACAACCAAAAAAACCCCACAACATTTCAAACAAAGCAATGGATTAAGGAAAACAAATAACCTAAAATAACTACTTTGCTTCCAATATGTTCCTACCATACCCCAAGAAAATTAATAAACCATGTCCAAACAGAAGAGTAAGAAAAACAAATAATCTAAAATAACTACATTGCTTCCAACATGTTCCTTCCATACCCCAAGAAAATTAATAAACCCTAAGAAAACAAAGGAATAAGAGAAAAAAAAAACCTAAAATAACTCTATTGCTTCCAACATGATCTTACTATATCCAAGAAAGTTTACAAACCATAATCATAATCATAATCTGTTCTTATTAGATTATCATTCCCCCTCCACTAATTGGTATCTCTAGGTCCCCTACATTCTACAGTATAAAACATTGTACATTTTTCACAGAATTCACATTAGTGGTAACATACAATATCTCTCTTTTTTGTGCCTGGCTTATTTTGCTCAGCATTATGTCTTTTTTTTTTTTTTTTTTTTTTTTTAATCTTCATTTTATTGAGATATATTCATATACCACGCAGTCATACAAAACAAATCGTACTTTCGATTGTTCACAGTACCATTACATAGTTGTACATTCATCACCCAAATCAATCCCTGACACCTTCATTAGCACACACACAAGAATAACAAGAATAATAATTAGAGTGAAAAAGAGCAATTGAAGTAAAAAAGAACACTGGGTACCTTTGTCTGTTTGTTTCCTTCCCCTATTTTTCTACTCATCCATCCATAAACTAGACAAAGTGGAGTGTGGTCCTTATGGCTTTCCCAATCCCCTTGTCACCCCTCATAAGCTACATTTTTATACAACTGTCTTCGAGATTCATGGGTTCTGGGTTGTAGTTTGATAGTTTCAGGTATCCACCACCAGCTACCCCAATTCTTTAGAACCTAAAAAGGGTTGTCTAAAGTGTGCGTAAGAGTGCCCACCAGAGTGACCTCTCGGCTCCTTTTGGAATCTCTCTGCCACTGAAGCTTATTTCATTTCCTTTCACATCCCCCTTTTGGTCAAGAAGATGTTCTCTGTCCCACGATGCCGGGTCTACATTCCTCCCTGGGAGTCATTGGAATGAGCTTTAAAATAGTTTTTTATTGAATGAAAAATTAAATTTGAATTTTGGTCTCTCAAGAAAGTTCATGCTGAATTTTTAAATTGCATAAACTATTTATCAACATTAATTATCCCCCATGGAGGCTATTATAATATTACTGACTACATGAAAAGTAGAAGACACAAATTTGCTGAAGAAGAATCAACATCTACTTCAAATGTTGGTAGTTATTTTAAGAAGACTGTGCCTGAAGATTACAACATAACTCATACAGATGCAGAAACTACATTTTCCTATCACTCTGGGAAGTAGGACTTTTCATTTAGATCAAATGGCAGTTCTTCTAAATCAATTTTGCTCCTTTTCAGTTCTGAGTTTTCTTGTGCTCCTATGAAAAGTGAAATTATGATATTTGTTGATATATTCGCTCTCTTAGCAGTTTAGCATACAATAGTATATAATAGTATTCACAATGATGTAGGATGTAAGTTCAGTTAAGAAATTCAACACTGACAATAATATGATTTGTTTTTCACTGATAATATAAATGTAAATTTAAATGCAGTACAGTTTCATGGTGAAACAATGTTCCTACTAAGTTAAGAACCTGTGGATCAAAAATGTTCTTCAAATTGGTTGAGGTATACATATAATTGATAATTGTTGAAAGAAAAGGCAATAATCTACCAACAGACATAGAAGCCATAATTGTAAAATTTATAAACATTTTATATATATACTAATTAGAAAATTTTGATGAAGCTGATTTGGATTCAAATAAAAATTGTTATTAATTACATTTTAAAAATATCTGAGCCTTGGAAGAACTAATTTGTAATTAAGCCTATATCCTATAATAACATTGAACCTTTTTGTGAGTCCTCTTTGAGTATATCTTGTTTAAAATGAGATGGAAATATTTAATCAAAATATTTCTGAAATAGAGTGCCAAAAAATTCAGCTTATACAGCTTTAGCAAATTGCAATTACTGTATACAAAACTTGCAAATAGGGAGACATTGAAATTTATGTCTACAAAAGCAAAGGAAAAACTGAACAATTTTAAGAGCTTAATTTTGAAATTCTATGATTTTGATTTAAAAGACCTTGGCTTCTGAGAATAATGTTTTAATGGAACTCTTGTTTTTAATTGATGTTTATATTCTGGACCAAAATGAATTAAGTTGAGAAGGTGTATGGTTTTACAACATCTATATTTGGTGAAACAATAAAATCCCAAACAATCAAAGCAATCATAAATAGAGACCACTTATTTGACATGATTTACCCTGTAAAAAATATTTGCCAAAGAAAGGGAGTCTAAATGGAGACAAAAAGGCCCAATCTACAAATTTTGGGGCTCAAAAACTTGACATATTTCAAAGTTTTGGTAATATACAGTGTTGATAGGTAGCGCAACACTGTAAGTGTAGTTAATGCCACTGAATTTAGCAAATTTCCTGTTTTGTGTGTGTGTGTGTGTGTGTGTATGGCCACAATAACATTTTAAAACACATTTCAATATATAAAACAATTGGAATCGAGTACATCCTCCATTTAGCAGAATTTCCTCTGAGTTTATGAGGTATCTCAGCACCTGGCCTAGAGAGAGGAGTAAATTAAGTGTCTAGAATTTCAAATTTATTAACCCTGAAATACTACTTTGAAGAAGACTGCAGATAATTCCATGAAAAAGTTTTAAAAATAATGATATACTGAAAAAATACTTTTCAGAAGAATGCCAGAGATGCTACATTGACTTAGCTGAGGTTAAGAAACTAAGGTATGTGAATACATACCTAAAATAATAATTCTGCTTATGCTATTTTTAATGTTCCTATAATCAACATAAAGTTTTTAAATCTTGCGTTAACACACACACATGCATGTTTTTTATTTTCTTACAAAAAATATTATTTTGAAAATGGGTTTGAAATTAAATTATTTTTAGATCCTCCAGCATTTTAATAAAAACCAATTTGTTGATCCAGAGACAAATATTTCAAGAATTATAGAACTATGATTATTTTTGGCACCCCCTTTTAATCTCAAATTTGTACTGGTCTGGAAGATAAATGATATGATACCCCTCCCTACTCATAGATTCGTGCTCTAGGCCACTGTCTAACTGGCCCTCCCCTTTATCTGGCTTAGGATGAATCAGGGGAACCAAGGACATAGGCAAATTCATCACTTCACAGGTTACTAAAAGAAGATGCCTTAAAAGAGAGTTGGCGCAGAAGGTAAGAAAGGGGCAGGAGGAGCAGGAGCACTCACTACTACAGTACAAATTTAATTAAAATGTTTAAACAGATTGCCTTCCCCAGATTTTTTAAATATTTAATTTTTTTATTTTTGAAGTTTCCATTTTGAGGTAGTTTCAGACTCATAGAAGTTGTAACCATAGCTCAGAATTTCCACATGCTCTTCCTCCAGGCTTCCCAAAGATCATCATCATCTTGCTTCACCACAAGAGGGGGAGCAAAACCAGGACAAAAACCGTGGACTGATCTACTGACCTTATTCAAATTTTGCCAATTGTCCCACTAAAGTCCTTTTCTTGGTCTAAGATCCCAGATTGCATTTCCTTGATTGTTGTGCCTCCTTGATCTCTTCCAATCTGGGATAATTCCTTGGTCTTTGTCTTTTATGCCCCAGGTCATCCTTAGGCCACCAACAATGTGCTAAGCTACACCAGAATATGCATATCCCACTTTCTAGTAAATCCATAAATACTATGTCTTTCCTCAATTTCATTAAAAACCACTTTTTGCTATTAAAATTTTACTATATCAGGTGACTTTTACAAAGCAATTGTCACTAAAACACATTAGCCTAAGCATGTTGATCTCAAGTAGGTATCCTCCGGGTGGTCTGCAGGGCACTGAAGACGAGACCCCTCCAAATCTGGGTTCATTGCTCCGTGCAGCTTAATGCAAGGACACACCCAAGGGCTGATTAACACTGATGGGCGGGCAGGGGAAACTTCCCATATCTGCCTCCTGGTAGTGATTTTTCCCATGGCTTTTATACACAATAGAGATGAAGTAAGATAATCATCTTGGGTAACAAGTAACAGGGGTCTGGAAAACTTCATTAGTTCCTTATCTCAGTTATTTACTACTTCCTTTAGGATTTACATTCTCTGCAATGCCTGGGTCATGGTGCATCTAAGTCTGGGGCAAAAGATGAAAGCTGATTCATAGTCTGGGTGCATACTTTACATATTGCTCCTCTGTGCAACCAAAATTCAAATAACAACATGCTTACAGTTTTTTTTAATTAAATTCAGTTTTATTGAGATATATTCATATACCATATAATCATCCATGGTGTACAATCAGCTGTTCACAGTACCATCATATAGTTATGCATTCATCACCCCAATCTATTTTTTTTTTAATTTTTGTTTTGAAATAAATTCAAACTTACAGGAACACTTGCAAAAATAATACAAACCCCATACACAGAACTCCAGCATACCCCAACACCCCTCCACTGATACCCAGATCTACCAACTTTAATATTTTGTCACTTTACCGTTTCTTTCTTTCTCTCCCTCCCTCCCTCCCTATTTATCATCCATCATCTATTGCTCTGTCTTCTGAACATATGAGAGCAAGTTGCACACATTCTTGAACAAATAATATAATTCACATATACATTTCCTATGGACAAGAATATTCATTTATGTAATCACATTAAGTGTAGTTAAGAAGTTCAAGAAATTTAACATTGATATAAAGCTTACATTCTGTATTTCATTTTTTTAATGTCCCAATTGTGTCCTTTTGAGCCTTTTCTCCTCTATTCTTAGATCTCATCCAGGATCATCTATGGCATTTAGTTGTCAATATCTGTTTAGACTTTTTTTTCATTTGTGGAAACATAAATACAGCATAAATCTTCCCATTCCAACCCCTCCCAAGCATTCCATTTAGTGGGATTAATCACATTCACAATGTTGCAATGCCATCACCTTCCCACCATCCATTACTAGAAATTTCCCTTCACCCCAAACAGAAACCCTACACCCATTTCTTATTAACTCCCCATTGCCCCTTCCCCCCCTTCTCGTAACCCATACTCTACTTTTCATCTTTATGATCATATTCTCTGATACTTTCTTTGTGTTTACTGTGGGGCTTAAATTTAACATCTCAAGTCTATAACAATCTTGTTTTCTTTGATACCAACTCAACTTCAATAGGACACATAAACTATGTTCCTACACTCCTCCATTCCCCCACCTTTATGTAGTTCTTGTCAAAAATTACATATTTTACATTGAGTCCAAAACCACGGATTCATCATTACACTTTATGTATTTTAGACTCTGTAGGAAGTAAATAGTGGAATTACAAATCAAAAATACAGTAGTATCAATATTTATATTTACCATGTGATCTTTACTGGAAATCTTTATTTTTTCATTTGGTTTCAGTCAATTGTTTAGTGTCCCTTCCTTTCAGTCTGTTCAGCTCCCTGTAGCATTTCTTATAGGACTGATCTACTGGTGATGAAGTCCCTCAGCTTTTGATTATCTGGGAATGTTTTCATCTCCCCCTCCTTTTTACCCTCCAGGTGTTTGTGAATTTTCTAAGTCTCTGATGGTTATTGACTTCTAATTGTATTCCATTGTGGTCAGAGAATGTGCTTTGAATAATTTCAATTTTTTTTTAATTTATTGAGGCTTGTTTTATGTCCCAGCATATGGTCTGTTCTGGAGAAAGTTCCATGATCACTAGAGAAGAATATGTATCCTGGTGATTTGGGATGTAATGTTCTATATCTGTCTGTTAAATCCAATTCATTTATCAGATTGTTTAGGTTTCCAGTTTCCTTATTGGTCTTCTGTCTGGCTGATCTATCTATAGGAGAGAGTGATGTGTTGAAGTTTCCCACAATTATTGTGGAAACATCCATTGCTTCCTTTAGTTTTGCCAGTGTTTGTCACATGTATTTTGTGGCACCATGATTGGGTGCATAAACGTTTATGATTGTTATTTCTTGTTGAATTCCTCCTTTTATTACTGTGTAGTGGCCTTCTTTGTCTCTCATAACCTCCTTGCATTTAAAGTCTATTTTATCTGAGATTAATATTGCTACTCCTGCTTTCTTTTGGCTGTAGCTTTCATGAAATATTTTTTCCATCCTTTCACTTTTGATTTCTTTGTGTCCCTGTGTCTGTGATGACTCTCTTGCATGCAGCATATTGATGGTTCATATTTTTTGATCCATTCTGCCAATCTATATGTTTTAATTGGGGAGTTTAATCCATTTACATTCAATGTTATTACTGTGAAGGCATTTCTTGAATCAGCCCTCCTATCCTTTGGTTTATGTTTGTCAGATATATTTTTTCCCCTCTCTTTCTTATTGTCCTTTATTGAACCAATATTGAATCTCTTTAGTACTGAACCTTTCTCTATATCTCTTTCTCTTTTCTTTGTTTCTCTGTTGGTAGGGCTCCCTTTAGTATCTGAAGTAGGGCAGGTCTTTTATAAGCAAAATCTCTCAGCATTTGTTTGTGAAACATTTAAGCTCTCCCTCAAATATGAAGGAGAGTTTTGCTGGGCAAAGTATTCTTGGTTGGAAATTTTTCTCTCTCAGAATTTTAAATATGTCATGCCACTGCCTTCTCGCCTCCATGGTGGCCACTGAGTAGTCACTACTTGGTCTTATGTTGTTTCCTTTGTATGTGGTGAATTGCTTTTCTCCTGCTGCTTTCAGAACTTGCTCCTTCTCTTCAGTATTTGACAGTCTGATCAGAATATGTCTTGGAGTGGGTTTATTTGGATTTATTCTATTTGGAGTTCACTGGGCACATATGCTTTGTGTATTTATATTGTGTAGAAAGTTTGGGAAGTTTTCCTCAACAATATCTTTGAATACTCTTTCTAGACCTTTATTCTTCTCTTCCCCTTCTGGGACACCAATGAGTCTTATATTTGGACGTTTTATTTTATCCATGATATCTGTGAGGTCCATTTCAATTTTTTTGATTTTTTTCCCCATTCTTTCTTTTGTTCTTTCATTTTCTGGTCTGTGGTCCTCGAGGTCACTGATTCATTGTTCAGCTTCCACTAGTCTTGTACTATGAGTATCCAGAATCTTTTAAATTTGGTCAACAGTTTCTTTTATTTCCATAAGATCATCTATTTTTTTTATTTACTCTTGCAATTTCTTCTTTATGCTCTCCTAGGGTCTTCTTCATGTCCTTTATATCCTGTGCCATGCTTTCGTTGTTTATCTTTAGTTCTTTGATTAACTGCTCCAAGTACTGTGTCTCCTCTGATCTTTTGATTTGGGTGTTTGGGTTTGGGTTCTCCATATCATCTGGTTTTATCATATGCTTTGAAATTTTCTGTTGTTTTTGGCCTCTTGGTATTTGCTTTACTTGATAGGGTTGTTTTAGGATATGAAGGATTGTTCAAACACTAATTTCTAATTTGTCAGTTCTACAGCTTGGTGGCATACACTTTCTCTAACTAAACAGCAGATGGCATCTGCGAGTCACGTGTTCCCCTCAAGTCAGTTCTCCCCAAGTTTGTATTTGTGGTGTGTGGGGGTCTGATTCTTGTGGGGTCCAATTGGTGCACCAAGTTTGGGTCCCTGGGATTTCCAAGTGGGTCCCTCTTCCAAGCCGTGCCCTTCTAGGGCCTCTGCTGAGGGAAGGCTGCGCCACACCACAAGTGTGTGCCATACCCCAAGGGAAGTTCTGGGCTGCTGGGCTGTGTAGGGGCATTCCCAGTCTGCTGCAAGGATGGCTGAATGGAGCGTGCCAATCTCCCCCTCCCCACACAGCTCCGCCCTCCCAGATCTGGGTTAATTAGCTGTGGGTGCCCGAAAGGCTATTGTGTATGCCCGATATTGTGGTATGTGCCGTGATGCTGGAAACACTTCCTGTCACACTTGGCTTTTTGCCGCGGCTCTGGGCTGTGGTGCCTGCGCTGGGCAGGAGCGTTCCCAGCCCACCAGGAAGATGGATGCAAGGGGGGTTGTTATTTTCCCCTTTTGGCTCACCTCTGCCTTCCTTACTCCAAGACAATCAGCAGTGGGTGTGCAAAAGGCCGTCTTCCATGCCAGACATTGAGGCGTTCGCACAGCCTGTTCCTGCCGCGCCTCACTAAGCAGCTCTCTCTGCCAGATCCGCAGCTGCTCCTGGGCTTTTTTTAAAAAGTACTAGTCCAAGGCCTCCCTAAAATTGTGCCTAAGAGCCTCCTCCTGAATACCTCTTTGTTGCTCAGATGTGGCCCTCTCTCTCTACCTAAGCCAACTTGAAAGGTGAAATCACTGCCCTCCCCCCTACCTGGGATCAGACACCCAGGGGAGTGAATTTCCCTGGCGACGTGGAATATGACTCCCGGGGAGGAATGTAGACCTGGCATCGTGGGACGGAGAACATCTTCTTGACCAAAAGGGGGATGTGAAAGGAAATGAAATAAGCTTCAGTGGCAGAGAGATTCCAAAAAAAGCCAAGAGGTCACTCTGGTGGGCACTCTTGTGCACAATATAGACAACCCTTTTTAGGTTCTAATGAATTGGGGTAGCTGGTGGTGGATACCTGAAACTATCAAACTACAACCCAGAACCCATGAATCTTGAAGACAATTGTATAAAAATGTAGGTTATGAGGGGTGACAATGGGATTGGGAAAGCCATAAGGACCACACTCCACTTTGTCTAGTTTATGGATGGATGAGTAGAAAAATGGGGGAAGGAAACAAACAAACAAAGGCACCCAGTGTTCTTTTTTACTTTAATTGCTCTTTTTCACTTTAATTATTATTCTTGTTATTTTTGTGTGTGTGGTAATGAAGGTGTCAGAGACTGATTTTGGTGATGAATGCACAACTATGTAATGGTACTATGAACAATCGAATTTATGCTTTGTTTTGTATGACTGCATGGTTTGTGAATATATCTCAATAAAATGAATTAAAAAAAAAAAGAAGTACTAGTGTGCCTCCAAACACCAACCCACAGTTTCCCCACACGGCAGTATGGCTGCTAGATACCCAGCAGACCCACTCACTCGTTTCAGAACGTAGACTCCCAGTTTCCCCAAATGCATGGTCCCCATGGATTTAGCAGACCTTATCCAACTGGTGCATCACTGGAACTGGTGTTCTGGGTCACTTTCTGGCTTTTATCTAGTATTTTTCACGGAAGTGTTTTTTTGCCCTGTCTCTCCTAGCCACCATCTTAGGTTCTCCCCAATCTATTTTTGAACATTTTCCTTACACCAGGAAGAATCAGAATAAGAATAAAAAATAAAAGTAAAAAAGAACACCCAAATCATTCCCCCATCCCACCCCATTTTTCGTTTAGATTTGTCCCCATTTTTCTACTCATCCATCCATACACGGGATAAAGGGAGTGCGATCCACAAGGTTTTCACAATCGCACTGTCACCCCTTGTAAGCTACATTGCTATACACTCATCTTCAAGAGTCAAGGCTACTGGATTGGAGTTTGATGGTTTCAGGTATTTACTTCTAGCTATTCCAATACATTGAAACCTAAATAGTGTTATCTATAAAGTGCATAAGAATGTCCACCAGAGTGACGTCTTAACTCCATTTGAAATCTTTCAGCCACTGACACTTTATTTCATTTCATTTTGCATCCCCTTTCGGTCAAGAAGATATTCTCAATCCCATGATGCCAGGTCCAGATTCATCCCCAGGAGTCGTATCCTGCATTGCCAGGGAGATTTACACCCCTGGGAGTCAGGTCCCACGTAGTGGGGAGTGCAGTGAGTTCACTTGCCAAGGTGGCTTAGCTAGAGAGAGACGGCCACATTTAAACAACAAAGAGGCACTCAGGGGGAGACTCAGGCACAATTATAAGCAGGTTTAGCCTCTCCTTTGCAGTAATGAGCTTCATAAGGGCAAGCCCCAAGATGGAGTGCTTGGCATACAAGCTGTCAGCCCTCAATGTTTGTGAGAACATCAACAGCAATCCAGGTGAGGAAGTCCAACACTTCTGCATTTTCCCCCAGCTCCTCAGGGGTCCCTGCATGTATATTTTTATTTTCTGCCCAAATTATTTTGGGATAACCTATACAAACCTGCCATATCTGCCTTCCTATTCATAGTTCCATGTAATTGTGGTGTTTGAACAAACTGACTGTAGAGGTCATATTGTTTAAAAAATATAGCTCCTGCACCAAATAAACCTATCTTCCCTTGGTCTCACATGGAAGTTGAAGTTTTAACACACAGTCAGTTTCAACCTTTACCCTTTGGCCTGATTTGCCCTAGTCTTAACCAGATCTGCTTCATTCATATCTCTAATTGATGTCTGGGCTGTTTTTCAGCTTTTTTTTTTTTTTTAACAGTTGCTGTATGCGCTAATACTGACATTCATATCTGCCAAGCTCTACTTCTGAGTTTCAGGTGTAACACAGATACCCAGTGTTCCAGAGACCAATCAGGTTATACACAAAGGGATCAGCATCGCAGAGTTTGGAGATATCCGTTACAATTCAGGAATAAATTTGACTGCTGTAAGAGCTTAAAATCTAGGGACCATTACAATAATTGTTCCCATGTTAAGCTGTGCTCTAAGATTCAATTCTGAGTTTACACATTGTAGTTAGTCCATATTAGTGAGGCATTATAGTGTTTGCCTTTGTTTCTGGTGTACTTCATTCAAAATGCTGTCTATAGGATCCATTCACCTCATTGCATTGTGTGTCTCACAGCTTCACTCCTCCTTGTAGTTGCTCAATATTCCATTTGTATGCATACACCACAGTTCACCATTCTGTTCCTCAGTCGATGTACCCTTAGACCACCTCCACCTATTGCAAATCTTGAATACTGCTTCCATAAACACCAGTGTGCAAGTGTCCACCCATGCCTCTGCTCTCAGATCTTCCAAGTACGTACCCCATAAGGAAGTTGCATGAGCTTATGACCCCCACATACTTGCATGCGTACAGTTTTTAAGGTTACATTTAAAATGCTAACACTACCAGGGATGCTTATCTGATATTCTAATCAGGAAGACTATAATCTAGACAAGGCCACTATGAACTTGAATTATCTTTGCTTCTGAACAAAGCCAGAGCTTTGTTAATTATCAAAATGAATGTTGAAAATGGGTTTTTATTGATGAAGTTAGTGATACCCAAGAGATGTGGACTGGCTGAAATATTTTAGAAATACTTCCATTTTTGCATGAACAAGGTATAAGGATTCAGAGTTCTGGAAGCCTGTACCCCTAAGGATAGCATCTACATCTTAATTCCTAAATGTCTTCAACCCAGCCATTGGTTCGAGGGACTTGGGGTATCTGAGGCCGAATCTCATCCTGCTTAACTGAACAGTGTTGCCTCTGCTTCAGAGAGAATTTCATATGCTAGGTTGCTTGGAGCACCTAAAGGGACAGGTAACAGGGCTTTGTTAACCTACAGAGTGGACTTTCTGAATTGTTCTGTTACTGTTTGTAAAAAATATCCACATGCTGCAGATTCACTTTCACTGTGAACTAGTAGGGAGATTGCAGGAAAGTAGCTGACTTTCACTCACCTCTAACTATTGGAGATGACTAATTCTGCCAGAAAGAACTTCTTAGTTGGTCATGACTTGCCCTTCAATCTGTTCCCATTTAATTTCAATTTTAATTCTGGTTTCTTGGCTCTGCACAGTAATTCTCAATATGTGGTTCGTAGACTAGCAGCATCAGTATCGTGTGGGAACTCGTTGGTCCCCAACCTGGACCTGCTGAATCCGAAGCGCTGAGGTTGTTTTTGAAAGTTCTTTAGGTGATCCTTATGCATGAAAGTTTGTGAAACACTGCATAAACCACATTTTTCCACCTTTGTGTCTTTTCTTGGTTGCCCTCCTTTAACTTCATTTACTCCTTTCAACTGTGCATTTTTTAAGACACTACATTGCTCATGTCTCCTAGCATATTTTGTTAAATACAGCTCCACATACCAGGACCCACATGTAACTTTCAATCAGAATTCCTCACTGTGTTAGTTCTCTAGTGTTGCCATAACAAGTTACCTAGGGCTTCAAAGACCAGAAATTTATTCTCTCACAGTTCTGGAGGCAGAAATCAGAAATCAAAGTGTGGGCAGGGCCATACTTCCCTGGAAGCCTCTAGGGGAGGATCCTTCCTTGCCTCTTCCTAGTTTCTGGTGTTCCCAGCAACTCCTGACATTCCTTGGCTTGTAGCTGCATAACTCCAATCTCTGCCTCCATCTTCACATGACCTTCTTTCCATTGAGTATCTCTCTGTGTCATCTTCTTTTCTTATAAGGACATAAATCATTGAATTTAGGGTCCACCTTTCAGGTATAGCCTCATCTTAACTAATTACATCTGCAAAGACCCTATTTCCAAATAAGGTCACCTTCTGATGTTCCAGGTAGACTTGAATTTTGGGAAGACACTTATTCAACCCACTGCAGTTACTAATCCAGTCTTCTCCAGAAAGACTCTTGTATTTAGCAGATTTTACAAAGACTATGGTTTCGGAAATTCATATTCCTTAGTGAAGCAGTGGGGTGGTGAAATGTGCAATTGAGCTGTGTTCCTTGGAAGCCGAGACACACCTCTGAATCCCCAAGGTGACACCCGGAAGGTGAGGGGGTGAGGAAGGAGGCTTCCTACCCTTGCCTCTTTTTTTTAAAGCCAAGATAAATTGAGCAGTTGTAGGAGCCAGGGGCAGTTCTGAGCACTTTACCCGTAAAGGCCTCATTTAATTGGTGTCTTACCCACTTCTTCAGTCAGAACTACTGGGCTTTCACCTGTTTTATTTACTGGACTACAGCATGCGTAAACTTTCCTTTTAGGAAGGGAATCAAAGCCAAATGCAAAGCAAACCACACTCTTCACTCACTAAGCTCCAAGTACCCAGGCACTCTTTCCAATCCCAGGCTTTCAGGTGCTCTTCCGACTTCTTGAAGCTTCTCCCCACGACACTATCCCACCATAGTAAGCTCTTTCTCATCTTTTAGTTTCTACATGAATGTCACCTTTTCTAAGAAGACTTTCTTAACCACCCAACCTGAGTTAGGCAGCCCTTCCCTTTCATTCTCTTCCAAAGCCCTCTAATTTTTCTTTATGCATTTAGTACAATTTCTTATGATATATTTTATTTGTTCGATTTTGTGGACTGTTTCTCCACCAGACTGTAGACTTGGTGAGGGCCACAACCTTGTCTGTCCAGATCACTTTGTCTACCCAGCACCTAGGATGGCATGGGAATTGTAATGAGGCAACTCAAGTTCTCACTCAGGCTCTCTCATTATCAATAAGAGCTTCATGCTTAATGAAGGTTTGACAAGATGATTTCTGCTTTAAAAATCATATGATTCAGAATTAACCTTTTTTTATTTTTTTGAGTTTCTTTATTTTGAGGGGTTGTCTTCAGAAGCCCAGGCGTATCCCAATCATTTACTATGATGGACTATGTGTGGCTTTCTCTTCAGCAGGTTAAGTCCAGTGCAAAAACAGACATAAACAATTACCCATGTTACATTTAATAGAAAGAGCAGGTCACACTTAAGTATTCTAGTAGTGGTGTATATACAAAGTACAGTGGAGAGGGAGAAATTAATTTGATATCAGGAAATCATGAGTGGCATTATTTAAATATGGCCATGAATGATGAGTTGCATTAAAATTTTTAATTACTTTTTTCTGTTTACAAAGTAATTATTTACTGTAGAAAATTTGGAAGAAGCAGTGAAGGGCAGAGGACAAAAAGGCAAAATTCTCTATGTAGAGAAAATTACCATTATCATATGTGTTCCATTTGTTTCTTTAGTCCTTTTTTAAATGCTATTTTATTGAGATGTATTCACATACCATACAATCATCCACAGTGTACAATCAGTTGATTACAATATCATTATAGAGTTGTGCATTCATTACCACAATAAATTTTTGAACATTTTCATTACTCCAAGAAAAAATATATTAAAAAGAATAAAAATAGAAGAGAACACCCAAAACATCTCATACCTCTGCTCCCCCCCATTATTATTCATTTAATTTTTGTTCCCATTTTTCTACTCATCTCTCCTTACACTGGATAAAGGGAGTCTGAGCCACAAGGTTTTCACAATCACGTGGTCACACGATGTAAGCTGTATAGTTATATGATCATCTTCAAGAATCAAGGATACTGGGTTGCAGTGCAACAGTTTCGGATATGTTCTTCTAGCTATTCCAATAAACTAAAAACTCAAAAGGGATATCTATATAATGCATTAGAATAACCTCCAGAATGACCTCTCAACTCCATTTGAAATCTCGCCACTAAAACTATTTTCTTTCATTTCTCTTGCCCATTTTGGTCCAGAAGGCTTTCCCAATCCCATGATGGCGAGTCCAGGCTCATCCCTGGGAGTCATGTCCCACATAGGAGGGAGGGCACTGAGTTTACCTGCAGAGTTGGCTTAGAGAGAGAGGTCACATCTGAGCAATAATAGAGGTTCTCTGGGGATGACTCTTAGGCACAATTATAAATAGGCTTAGTCTCTCCTTTGCAGTAACAAGCTTCATAAGGGCAAGCCCCGAAATTGAGGGCCCAGCCTGCTAAACTGGTAGTACCCAATGCTTGCAAGAATATCAGTAATTCCCCAGGGAAATTTTAGTATTGTCACATTTTCCCCCAGTCCTTCAAGCAGGCTTTGCAAATGCTTTTATTCTCTGCCCAAATTACTCTGGGATATATTGGGGTTTCACACTAACCTGTACAAACCAACCAGTTCTCACCCCCTACTTAAAGTTCCATGTAATTATGGTGTTTGAATAAACCGACAATACAAGTTAAATTAAATAATGTGCTACAGAAAATAAAGATTTTGCACCAAATAAACATCTCTTCCTTTGTTCTCACATAGAAGTTGAAGTTTTAAAACACAGTTAATATTATCCTTTACCTTTTAGTCTGATTTACCTTAGTCCCAACCAAGTCCATTTCATCCATATCTCTAATTGAATTCTGATCTCTTTTTCAGCTTTTTAACAGCTGCTGTATGGGGTAATGCTGACAATCATAGCTGCCAAACTCTAGCTCTGAGTCTCAGGTGTTTGACCAGGTTATACACAATCAGCCCATGTCAGAATTTAGAAATAACCATTACAACCCGTGAACAGATGTGACCGCTGTAAGAGCTTAAAATCTAGAAGCCTTTACCATAAGCCCTCCCCTGATAACCTATGCTCTTCAATTCAATTCTCAGAGTTTCCACATTATTGTTAGTCCATATTAATGAGGCATTATAATGTTTATTGTTTCAAGTCTAGCTTATTTCACTCAATATACTGTCCTCAAGTTCCTTTCACCTAGTCACATACCTCACAACTTCATTCCTTCTTGCCACCACTCAATATTCTATTGTATGTATACACCACGGTTCACCATTCCCTTTATAAGTCCATGTACTCTTAGGCCACCTCCATTGTTTGTGAATCGTGAATTCTGCTGTCATAAACACCAGTATGCAAATGTTCATTCATGTCCCTGCTCTCGGTTCTTCCAAGTATATACCCAATAACAGGGTTGCAGGCAAAATTAACTTTTAATCTTAAGCTTGTCTGTCTGTGCTTGAGAATATATGCTCTTAGGGGGCAGATACTTGTGTCTTACCTTCATTATTCAATACGTAAGGGCAAGTATTTATTTTGACTTCCTGAGTGAATGGGAAAAAATAAGGGCCACCCGCTAACCATAGCATTGGAAACTCGACTCTGTTCACTGATGCTACTTCAGTCACTCATTGTAAAGAGAAATTTAGAGATGTTTTCATTTGGGTCAAAGAAAAGGAGGGTTGGAAATGATGTGTATGGATCATTTAAAATGACTTAAGATTGTTTCCACTGAACAATGAAGAATATGCTTTATGAAAACAAAAGGTAGACATCCTCACTCTTTTAGTAGACCTTGGTCTTTCACTCCATAGAATTTTGTGTTGGAATTCAGAACAAGAATATTCTCAAGTTTCAAACTACTTATACTATTCCCTCCCCCCCTCACTTTGGATGTTTTAATACACTGTAGATAAAATCTTTACCACATGCCAGGAAGTTATGGATTTATTTTGACTGCAAGTGTGTCATAGCCCATAAGGGCTTTGCCAGTCCATAGGCCAAAGAAGACACTGAACACATTCTGAGACATGAGCTTTTATTCAGGGCTTACCTACAGGGTGAGAAGTTGCGTAGAGTTTAGAATGGTGCTCTCTCGCTGGGAGGGCATCGCATTCACAGGGAAGTTGGCCATGCAATTAAGGACAGCAAGCCAGTTTTAAGAGTGTGAGACAAAGACATTCCTAAGGGTACAAGCCGGGGAACAGTCTTGTGACATTGGTATGAGGGGTGGGGTGGGGAATGGTGGTGATCGATAGATAACCACAGGAGTGTCAAAAAGGAAGTAAACTATTAACACTTGATGGCAGTCTTTGTTGCTCAGATGTGGCCCTCTCTCTCTGGCTAAGCCAACTTGAAAGGTGAAATCACTGCCCTCCCCCCTACGTGGGATCAGACACCCAGGGGAGTGAATCTCCCTGGCAACGTGGAATATGACTCCCGGGGAGGAATGTAGACCCGGCATCGTGGGACGGAGAACATCTTCTTGACCAAAAGGGGGATGTGAAAGGAAATGAAATAAGCTTCAGTGGCAGAGAGATTCCAAAAGGAGCCGAGAGGTCACTCTGGTGGGCACTCTTACGCACACTTTAGACAACCCTTTTTAGGTTCTAAAGAATTGGGGTAGCTGGTGGTGGATACCTGAAACTATCAAACTACAACCCAGAACCCATGAATCTCGAAGACAGTTGTATAAAAATGTAGCTTATGAGGGGTGACAAGGGGATTGGGAAAGCCATAAGGACCACACTCCACTTTGTCTAGTTTATGGATGGATGTGTAGAAAAGTAGGGGAAGGAAGGAAACAGACAAAGGTACCCAGTGTTCTTTTTTACTTCAATTGCTCTTTTTCACTCTAATTATTATTCTTGTTATTTTTGTGTGTGTGCTAATGAAGGTGTCAGGGATTGATTTAGGTGATGAATGTACAACTATGTAATGGTGCTGTGAACAATCAAAAGTACGATTTGTTTTGTATGACTGTGTGGTATGTGAATATATCTCAATAAAATGAAGATAAACAAACAAACAAACAAACAAAAAAAGATCCTTTGACTTGAGATAAATTCAGAAAGAATGGAAAGGAAAGCCAGCTGGAGTCCCCACAGCAACAATCCAGCAGCCTGGAAGCAGAGTGGGCAGATTGTTGTGTGAAATTCAGTGAACGCATACCCACCCTAAATCCTATTCACACACCTTTCCATCAGGGGCTGTGGAGTTAGTGGGGAGAAAATAGGAGGACAGAGTTTCTATCTCCAAATGTACCACTAACTTATTTGACCTCAAGTAAACCATTAAACATCAATGGCACCTATTTTTTTTCTCATTTGTAAAAATGATAGAGCTTGTTTTAAGATGCTCTCTACAGTCCCTTTCAGCCTTGAGGTTATTTTGTTTGTCCATATCTTCCTATTAATTGCAGAACCAGTGTAGACTTGTTTTTTTCTTTATCCTTATCTGTCCACTTTATTACTTCCTGACCTACCGAAAATGAATGAAGGAGGCTGTTGCTAGCTGGGAGGTGAGAGAAACCAGGGGAGTGGTAATACAATGATTTTTGGGTTTCAAATGCCAACGTTGAGTCAGAAAAAAAATAGCTTGTAATACTAATTGGTAGGTGAATTGAAGGAATGGGATTAAGATCTCAAAGCCTAGTCTAAGAGATCTAAGACATTTAATATTAACAGACTCCTTTACCCTCCCTTTAATTAACTACTGGAAATTCTCTATGACAGTTATCAAAGAAGTATACCTTGTGTCATGAGCTAGCACACTCATGATACATGCTCACATCCGTACATACCTTACAACATATAATGCACTCAACTATTTTCTTTTCTGTTCTATTTTTTTTCTCTTTTTAATTCTGGGCATTTAAACACAGTTTCAAAAGTATAGTCTTCAGGTAGAAGAGTATGGCCAACGGCTGTCTACTTCCTGCATCTGGGTGGTGGACTGGAGACCCAGATGTTTGGTATTCACTCCCCAGCTTCCTAGACAATCTGCCCGTGGAGTTGTCCTGCTCTTGGTCTTTGGGCTGATGGCCCATCAGTCCTGGAGCTTGGTGAGAATAGAGATAGAGGTGAGGGGTACAAGAAGAAATTTCATTAAACATGGCCTTGTCCTAAGATAAAGAATGTGGCAGATCTGTTGAATCTCCACATCGGAGAAGTTGCTCTTAAAAGAAGATTGAGTCTAATGATTCAAAAGTTTCTTTAAAAAACAAACAATTTAGAAATGTAGTCTTCTCCTACTTAATATCAACATTCTATTATGGGAAATCAGATATTCTGCATGAAAATGCTAACCCAGAGCCATTTTCTCATTTTATTTTAAACAGAAAAAATCATACAGTTGACCCATACTGTAACTAAAAACATAGTAATACACTCATATATAATTTTTAAAGCCAAACTGTCATTTTAGGTGTTAAATACTTAAAGCATTGCTCCTTATCACCAAATAATTAATATGGATCTGACCAAACAGCAGCTTTGTGTGCAGAACACTACCAATGGCCTGGTACTCTATTCACTTTTCTTGGCACTCAGCTCCACAATTTTCAGATTTTTTTCACAAGGGCCTCTGAAGAAATACCAATAGTTGTTACGGTGCCCGCGAGTTAAAGTACGAGACAGCCAAACAGAATTTAAAGAGCCTTTATTAGCCAGCTGGAGACTGCCGCCCGTCACTCCGCGCAGGGAGTTCAGTGAGCAGCAGCAGCGACCGGAGAGTGCTTGAGACTTATATAGGCAGAAACCACATTCTGAAAATGCAAGCAAGCTACTTTGACAAAAGCAGAGTTGGCGGTTAATTAATGGGTGCTTAAGATCTTTAACAAGCTTGAGAAATTTTCTCAAGTCCGGTGCAATGGTTAATTATTGAAATGGTTATGCTTGGCTAATGCATACATTTGCAAGTCTCACTCCCTAAAACGGCACAGTTTCACTCCCTTCCTCTCAGGGCTTAATGCTTACTTTGCAGTCATTACCGGTTGAGGGGGAAGGGGACTCTCTTGTTACAGATTAAGGGGAGGGAGCCCACTTCAATAGTGTTTTGGATGAAAGAGACTTTCCCTGTATTTCATTATGTTTGAAATACTGCATTAGGTTTTGGATATAAATATAAGGTTTTCCTATATAAATGCTGGCAGGAAAAATGTTACTTGTATATATTCTATGAAGTTTGAGTATTAAAAACAATAGGGAAGCCAGAAGTTGCGCCCTCATGACTTGCTGTTTCAAAATGCTGCTGAGGCCTTAGGATCTTTGACTGATACTCTCCTCCCCCAGGCTTGAAGGAGAAGCGACTTACAGAGCTACTTTAAGTTTTATCAATAGACTGCAACTTCTTCACTGCCAAATGACATCCTTTTCCACCTCTGCCCAGTGTTCAACATCTGATAGTGCTTGCAGGGTCTCTCCAGAACAAATCAATCGGGTATGACCCAAACTGCCACTTTTGAAGATTTTGCAGGAAGCAGGCGCACAAGGTGAAATGTTCACTGTTAAAGAGGCCATGCACTATCTAGGCCAGTATATAATGGTGAAGCAGCTTTATGATCAACAGGAGCAGCATATGGCATATTGAGGTGGAGATCTTTTGGGAGAACAACTAGGACATCAGAGCTCTGTGAAAGATCCAAGCCCTCTCTATGATATGTTAAGAAAGAATCTTGTCACTTTAGCTACTGTTACTACAGCTATGTCACATCATATTTCTTCAGTCTGTATCACAGCTTTGAGTTCAAGGGGGCAAATGGTGGGTGTTCCGGTTTGCTAATGCTGCCGGAATGCAAAACACCAGAAATGGATTGACTTTTATAAAAGGGGGTTTATTTGGTTATATAGTTACAGTCTTAAGGCCATAAAGTGTCCAAGGTAACGCATCGACAATCGGGTACCTTCGCTGGAGAATGTCCAATGGCGTCCAGAAAACCTCTGTTAGCTGGGAAGTCACGTGGCTGGTGTCTGCTCCAAGTTCTGGTTTCAAAATGGCTTTCTCCGAGGACATTCGTCTCTAGGCTGCAGCTCCTCTTCAAAATGTCACCCTCAGTTGCTCTTGGGGCATTGGTCCTCTCTTAGCTTCTCCAGAGTAAGAGTTTGCTTTCAACGGCCATCTTCAAACTGTCTCTCATCTGCAGCTACTCTCTTAGCTTCTGTGCATTCTTCAAAGTGTCCTTCTTGGCTGTAGCAAGTCCACTCCTGTCTGAGCTTATATAGGGCTCCAGTGAACTAATCAAGGCCCACACTGAATGGGCAGCGCCACACCTCCATGGAAATTATCTAATCAGAATTATCACCTACAGTTGGGTGGGTCACATCTCCATGGAAACACTCAAAGAATTACAATCTAATCAACACTAATACATCTGCCCACACAAGACTGCATCAAAGATAATAGCATTTTGGGGGACATAATACATCCAAACCGGCACAGTGGACAAGCAAGGAGGATTAAGATGGAAATGGAATGCTGTCTTTGGGATGCTTGGGAGGGATATGTACCACCTATCATATAAAATGTTATTACTGTTTTTTAACTTTTCATTGTGAAAACTCTCAAGAATACTGAATTTGAGAGAATAGTATGATTAATGCCCATCTCTAGATTGAGTAATTATTAACATTTTGCCATATTTGCTTCACCAGTACAAATGTTAAAAAACCTCTGACAGATAAAGGACTTTTTCCCTTCAAACATAACTACAATGCTATTATTACACTTTCCGTAATACTATTTAATAGCCAGTTTATGTATTGCTTTCCCTACTTACCAAAAATATCTTGTTACATTTGGCCTGTTCAAATCAGGATCCAAAGTTCCCACATTGCATTTGGTAGATATGTATCTTAAGTGTCTTTAATTTATTAAACTCATGCTTCTTATTTTCATGTCATTTATTTGTTGAAGAAGTGTGTCATTTGCCCTGTAGAATTTCCCACATTCTAGAGTTGGCAGATTGTATCCTTGTGATGTTGTTTAACTGTTTCTCTAATCCCTATTTGGTAAGCTTGTAGTTAGATCTTGGTGCTTAATTAGATTCAGATTTAAATTTTTTGCTGAAAAAGCTTAATAGTTGGTCCTTTGTATTTCTGTTACATCACATCAAAAGTCATGAAAAGTCTGCCTGTCCTCGTTTAGTGATGTGAGGATTCTGTGGGCTCAGGTGGTATCAGCCTGATCTGTTTTTTATAAAGGTCCCCCAAGGACTTTTCACCTAATGGTTTTTGCTCTTTCTGTTATTTGAATGCCAATTTGTCTAACCCTTTGATTGATTAATACCTTTTCTTTCCTTGCAATTTTATTGAGATATAGTCACATATCATGCAGTCATCCAAAGTGTACAATTGTTCATTATATATGCATCATCATATAGTTGTTTGTTGATTCAATACCTTTTAAATACTACCCTTTGAATTTAATTTATTAGATATGTGCAGCAAACTGCTTTGGAGTCTGGAGTCTCCAAAGTGGTGCTATGTTAGAGATTAGTGAATAAACTGTACAACTGGAAAAAAAAAAACAAAAACAAAAAAACACAATACATATTTCTTTCAGGAGAAGGTTTATGTAGGAGACATTGCCCAGAATGGATGGTAATCTCTCTGGATGGATGGTACCCTTCGGTTTGATGAGGGAGAAAGCTTCTTTAAAGAGGAATCAGGGTATGGTATCAAAGACAAAAACGGGACAAGTAAAGGGATGGATTTTATTTAGGCTATTGCAATTGACCAAGTACCACAGATCCCCAGATCGGAGTATCTCATCAGTGGTTTTGCCTTAGACTTTTTTTTTTTTTTTTTTAATTCAGTTTTATTGAAATATATTCACAAACCATACAGTCATCCATGGTATACAATCAAGTGTTCACAGTATGATCATATAGTTATGCGTTCATCACCACAATCTATTTCTGAACATTTTCCTTACATCAGAAAGAATCAGAATAAGAATAAAAAATAAAAGTGAAAAGAGAATACCCAAACCATCCCCCCATCCCACCGTATTTGTCATTTAGTTTTTACTCCCATTTTTCTACTGATTTTTTTTCAATTTTTGAACTTTGTTTATCAAAAAATTAAAAACAAACAGGCAAACAACAACCAAAAAAAACCCCACAACATTTCAAACAAAGCAATGGATTAAGGAAAACAAATAATCTAAAATATCTACTTTGCTTCCAATATGTTCCTACCATACCCCAAGAAAATTAATAAACCATGTCCAAACAGAGGAGTAAGAAAAACAAATAATCTAAAATAACTAGATTGCTTGCAACATGTTCCTACCATACCCCAAGAAAATTAACAACCCCTAAGAAAACAAAGGAATAAGAGAGAAAAAAAAACCTAAAATAACTCTATTGCTTCCAACATGATCTTACTATATCCAAGAAAGTTTACAAACCATAATCATTCCTGAGCATTCCCATAACATTGAGATTACCCTCCATAGTTTATCTGTTCTTATTAGATTATCATTCCCCCTCCACTAATTGGTATCTCTAGGTCCCCTACATTCTACAGTATAAAACATTGTACATTTTTCACAGAATTCACATTAGTGGTAACATACAATATCTCTCTTTTTGTGCCTGGCTTATTTTGCTCAGCATTATGTCTTTTTTTTTTTTTTTTTTTAATCTTCATTTTATTGAGATATATTCATATACCACGCAGTCATACAAAACAAATGGTACTTTCGATTGTTCACAGTACCATTACATAGTTGTACATTCATCACCCAAATCAATCCCTGACACCTTCATTAGCACACACACAAGAATAACAAGAATAATAATTAGAGTGAAAAAGAGCAATTGAAGTAAAAAAGAACACTGGGTACCTTTGTCTGTTTGTTTCCTTCCCCTATTTTTCTACTCATCCATCCATAAACTAGACAAAGTGGAGTGTGGTCCTTATGGCTTTCCCAATTCCCTTGTCACCCCTCATAAGCTACATTTTTATACAACTGTCTTCGAGATTCATGGGTTCTGGGTTGTAGTTTGATAGTTTCAGGTATCCACCACCAGCTATCCCAATTCTTTAGAACTTAAAAAGGGTTGTCTAAAGTGTGCGTAAGAGTGCCCACCAGAGTGACCTCTCGGCTCCTTTTGGATTCTCTCTGCCACTGAAGCTTATTTCATTTCCTTTCACATCCCCCTTTTGGTCAAGAAGATGTTCTCCGTCCCACGATGCCAGGTCTACATTCCTCCCCGGGAGTCATATTCCACGTTGCCAGGGAGATTCACTCCCCTGGGTGTCTGATCCCACATAGGGGGGAGGGCAGTGATTTCACCTTTCAAGTTGGCTTAGCTAGAGAGACAGGGCCACATCTGAGCAACAAAGAGGCATTCGGGAGGAGGCTCTTAGGCACAACCATAGGGAGGCCTAGCCTCTCCTTTGCAGCAACCGTCTTCCCAAGGGTAAAACCTGTGGTAGAGGGCTCAGCCCATCAAACCAGCAGTCCCCTATGTCTGTGGTCATGTTAGCAACCATGGAGGTGGGGTAGGTGAATACCCCTGCATTCTCCACAGGCTCCTCAAGGGGGCACTACATCTTTTTTTTTTCCTTGTTTTTTTTTTTTTTTTAACTTTCCCTTCTTTTTAAAATCAACTGTATGAAAAAAAAGTTAAAAAGAAAACAAACATACAATAAAAGAACATTTTAAAGAGACCATAACAAGGGAGTAAGAAAAAGACAACTAACCTAAGATAACTGCTTAACTTCCAACATTTTCCTACTTTACCCCAAGAAAGTTACCTAATATAGCAACATTTCTGTGAACTTGTTCCTACTATATCCATCAGAAATTAACAGACCATAGTCATTCCTGGGCATCCCCAGAACGTTAAATAGCTTATCTGTTCTTCTTGGATTATTGTTCCCCCTTCCTTAATTGCTCTCTATTGCTAGTTCCCCTACATTCTACATTATAAGCCATTTGTTTTATATTTTTCAAAGTTCACATTAGTGGTAGCATATAATATTTCTCTTTTTGTGCCTGGCTTATTTCGCTTAGCATTATGTCTTCAAGGTTCATCCATGTTGTCATATGTTTCACGAGATCGTTCCTTCTTACTGCCGTGTAGTATTCCATCATGTGTATATACCACATTTTATTTATCCACTCATCTGTTGAAGGACATTTGGGTTGTTTCCATCTTTTGGCAATTGTGAATAATGCTGCTATGAACATTGGCGTGCAGATATCTGTTCGTGTCACTGCTTTCCGATCTTCCGGGTATATACCGAGAAGTGCAATCGCTGGGTCGAATGGTAACTCTATATCTAGTTTTCTAAGGAACTGCCAGACTGACTTCCAGAGTGGCTGAACCATTATACAGTCCCACCAACAATGAATAAGAGTTCCAATTTCTCCACATCCCCTCCAGCATTTGTAGTTTCCTGTTTGTTTAATGGCAGCCATTCTAACCGGTGTTAGATGGTATCACATTGTGGTCTTAATTTGCATGTCTCTAATAGCTAGTGAAGCTGAACATTTTTTCATGTGTTTCTTGGCCATTTGTATTTCCTCTTCAGAGAACTGTCTTTTCATATCTTTTGCCCATTTTATAATTGGGCCGACTGTACTATTGTCATTGAGTTGTAGGATTTCTTTATATATGCAAGATATGAGTCTTTTGTCAGATACATGGTTTCCAAAAATTTTTTCCCATTGAGTTGGCTGCCTCTTTACCTTTTTGAGAAATTCCTTTGAGGTGCAGAAACTTCTAAGCTTGAGGAGTTCCCATTTATCTATTTTCTCTTTTGTTGCTTGTGCTTTGGGTGTAAAGTCTAGGAAGTGGCCGCCTAATACAAGGTCTTGAAGATGTTTTCCTACATTATCTTCTAGGAGTTTTATGGTACTTTCTTTTATATTGAGATCTTTGGTCCATTTTGAGTTAATTTTTGTGTAGGGGGTGAGGTAGGGGTCCTCTTTCATTCTTTTGGATATGGATATCCAACTCTCCCAGCCCCATTTGTTGAAAAGACCATTATGGCTCAGTTCAGTGACTTTGGGGGCCTTATCAAAGATCAGTCGGCCATAGATCTGAGGGTCTATCTCCGAATTCTCAATTCGATTCCATTGATCTATATGTCTGTCTTTGTGGCAGTAGCATGCTGTTTTGGCGACTGTGGCTTTATAATAAGCTTCAAAGTCAGGGAGTGTAAGTCCTCCCACTTCGTTTTTCTTTTTTAGAGTGTCTTTAGCAATTCGAGGCATCTTCCCTTTCCAAATAAATTTGATAACTAGCTTTTCCAAGTCTGCAAAGTAGGTTGTTGGAATTTTGATTGGGATTGCATTGAATCTGTAGATGAGTTTGGGTAGAATTGACATCTTAATGACATTTAGCCTTCCTATCCATGAACATGGAATATTTTTCCATCTTTTAAGGTCCCCTTCTATTTCTTTTAGTAGAGTTATGTAGTTTTCTTTCTATAGGTCTTTTACATCTTTGGTTAAGTTTATTCCTAGGTACTTGATTTTTTTAGTTGCTATTGAAAATGGTATCTTTTTCTTGAGTGTCTCTTCAGTTTGTTCATTTCTAGCATATAGAAACATTACTGAGTTATGTGCATTAACCTTGTATCCCGCTACTTTGCTAAATTTGTTTATTAGCTCTAGTAGCTGTATCGTCGATTTCTCAGAGATTTCTAGATATAAGATCATATCATCTGCAAACAATGACAGTTTTACTTCTTCTTTTCCAATTTGGATGCCTTTTATTTCTTTGTCTTGCCGGATTGCCCTGGCTAGCACTTCCAGCACAATGTTGAATAACAGTGGTGACAGCGGGCATCCTTGTCTTGTTCCTGATCTTAGAGGGAAGGCTTTCAGTCTCTCTCCATTGAGTACTATGCTGGCTGTGGGTTTTTCATATATGCTCTTTATCATGTTGAGGAAGTTTCCTTCAATTCCTACCTTTTGAAGTGTTTTTATCAAAAAGGGATGTTGTATTTTGTCAAATGCTTTTTCAGCATCTATTGAGATGATCAATTTATTTTTCCCTTTTGACTTGTTAATGTGTTGTAATACATTGATTGATTTTCTTATGTTGAACCATCCTTGCATGCCTGGAATAAACCCCACTTGGTCATGGTGTATGATTTTTTTAATGTGTCTTTGGATTCGATTTGCAAGTATTTTGTTGAGGATTTTTGCATCTATATTCATTAGGGAGATTGGCCGGTAGTTTTCCTTTTTTGTAACATCTTTGCCTGGTTTTGGTATTAGATTGATGTTAGCTTCATAAAATGAGTTAGGTAGTGTTCCATTTTCTTCAATGTTTTGAAAGAGTTTGAGTAAGATTGGTGTCAGTTCTTTCTGGAAAGTTTGGTAGAATTCCCCTGTGAAGCCATCTGGCCCTGGGCATTTATTTGTGGGAAGATTTTTGATGACTGATTGTATCTCTTTGCTTGTGATGGGTTGGTTGAGGTCTTCTATTTCTTCTCTGGTCAGTCTAGGTTGTTCATATGTTTCCAGGAAATTGTCCATTTCCTCTACATTATCCAGTTTGTTGCCATACAGTTGTTCATAGTATCCTCTTATAATTTTTTTAATTTCTTCAGGATCTGCAGCTATGTCACCTTTTTCATTCATTATTTTGTTTATATGGGTCTTCTCTCTTTTGAATTTTGTCAGTCTAGCTAGGGGCTTGTCAATCTTGTTGATCTTCTCAAAGAACCAACTTTTGGTGATATTTATCCTCTCTATTGTTTTTTTGTTCTCTATGTCATTTATTTCTGCTTTAATCCTTGTTATTTCTTTTCTTGTACTTGGTTTCGGATTGGTTTGCTGTTCATTTTCTAGCTTCTTCAGGTGATCCATTAGTTCTTTGATTTTGGCTCTTTCTTCCTTTTTAATATATGCGTTTAGTGCTATAAATTTCCCCCTTAGCACTGCTTTTGCTGCATCCCATAGGTTTTGGTATGTTGTGTTCTCATTTTCATTCGTCTCTATATATTTAGCAATTTCTCTTGCTATTTCTTCTTTAACCCACTGATTGTTTAGGAGTGTGTTGTTTAACCTCCAGGTATTTGTGAATTTTCTAAGTCTCTGATGGTTATTGACTTCTAATTGTATTCCATTGTGGTCAGAAAATGTGCTTTGAATAATTTCAATCTTTTTAAATTTACTGAGGCTTGTTTTATGTCCCAGCATATGATCTATTCTGGAGAAAGTTCCGTGAGCACTAGAAAAGTATGTGTATCCTGGTGATTTGGGATGTAATGTCCTGTATATGTCTGTTAAATCTAATTCATTTATCAGATTGTTTAGGTTTTCAATTTCCTTATTGGTCCTCTGTCTGGTTGATCTATCTATAGGAGAGAGTGATGTGTTGAAGTCTCCCACAATTATTGTGGAAACATCAATTGCTTCCTTTAGTTTTGCCAGTGTTTCTCTCATGTATTTTGTGGCACCTTGGTTGGGTGCATAGATATTTACAATTGTTATTTCTTCTTGCTGAATTGCCCCTTTTATTAGTATGTAGTGGCCTTCTTTGTCTCTCAAAACATCCCTGCATTTGAAGTCTATTTTATCTGAGATTAATATTGCTACACCTGCTTTCTTTTGGCTGTAGCTTGCATGAAATATTTTTTTCCATCCTTTCACTTTCAGTTTCTTTGTGTCCCTGTGTCTAAGATGAGTCTCTTGTATGCAACATATTGAAGGTTCATTTTTTTTGATCCATTCTGCGAATCTATATCTTTTAATTGGGGAGTTTAATCCATTTACATTTAACGTTATAACCGTGAAGGCATTTCTTGAATCAGCCATCTTATCCTTTGGTTTATGTTTGTCATATTTTTCCCCTCTCTCTATTAATATCCTTTATTGTACCCATACTGAATCTCTTTAGTACTGAACCTTTCTCCAAGTCTCTCTGTCCTTTCTTTGTTTCTCTGTGTGTAGGGCTCCCTTTAGTATCTCCAGTAGGGCAGGTCTCTTGTTAGCAAATTCTCTCAGCATTTGTTTGTCTGTGAAAAATTTAAGCTCTCCCTCAAATTTGAAGGAGAGCTTTGCTGGATAAAGTATTCTTGGCTGGAAATTTTTCTCACTCAGAATTTGAAATATATCGTGCCACTGCCTTCTTGCCTCCATGGTGGCTGCTGAGTAGTCACTACTTAGTCTTATGCTGTTTCCTTTGTATGTGGTGAATTGCTTTTCTCTTGCTGCTTTCAGAACTTGCTCCTTCTCTTCTGTGTTTGATAGTGTGATCAGTATATGTCTCGGAGTGGGTTTATTTGGATTGATTCTATTTGGAGTTCGCTGAGCATTTATGATTTGTGTATTTATGTTGTTTAGAAGATTTGGGAAGTTTTCCCCAACAATTTCTTTGAATACTCTTCCTAGACCTTTACCCTTTTCTTCCCCTTCTGGGACACCAATGAGTCTTATATTTGGACGTTTCATATTATCTATCATATCCCTGAGGTCCATTTCGATTTTTTCAATTTTTTTCCCCATTCTTTCTTTTATGCTTTCATTTTCCATTCTGTCATCTTCCAGGTCACTGATTCGTTGTTCAGCTTCCTCTAGTCTTGTACTATGAGTGTCCAGAATCTTTTTAATTTGGTCAACAGTTTCTTTAATTTCCATAAGATCATCCATTTTTTTATTTAGTCTTGCAATGTCTTCTTTATGCTCTTCTAGGGTCTTCTTGATTTCCTTTATCTCCCGTACTATGGTCTCATTGTTCATCTTTAGTTCTTTGAGTAGCTGCTCTAGGTGCTGTGTCTCTTCTGGTCTTTTGGTTTGGGTGCTTGGGCTTGGGTTATCCATATCGTCTGTTTTTTTCATATGCTTTATAATTTTCTGTTGTTTTTGGCCTCGTGGCATTTGCTGAACTTGATAGGGTTCTTTTAGGATTTGTAGACCAATTGAAGTCCTTATCTCTAATTTATCAGATCTACAGCTTCGTGGAGTACACTTTCTCTAACTAACCAGCAGGTGGCGTCCACGAGCCACCTGTTCTCCACAAGCCAGTTCTCCCCTGCTTAGCCTTTTTGGTGAGTAGGGGAGTGAGTCTTGTGGGGTCCAATTGGTGTACCAAGCTTGCGTGTGTAGTTGGTGTTGCCTGCCCTGAATATGGGGCGTGTTTCTGGGCAGTCGGAGGGGGCGGTGGCTCTAACAATCAAATCTCCCTGGTGATCCTAAAGTTTTAAAGGTGCTGCAATAGTCTAATCCTTCAGTTCAATCCTGCCACAGTTTGTCTCTGCCACTGACCCACAAGTCCTTGGTATTGGCGTATGGCTCCTGAGACTTGCAAGTGGGCCCCTCTTCCAGGCCGTGCACCCCGGGTCCTCTGTTGAGGGATGACTGTGCTGTGTCACAGGTGAGTGCCATCCCCCCAGGGCAGTTCTGGGCTGCTGGGCTGTGTAGGGAGGCTCCCAGTCTGCTGAAATGATGGCTGAATGGGGCTTTGTTAATTCACACTGCTCTACCTTCCCAACTCTGGGACAATCAGCTGAGGTTGCAGGGAAGGCTAATGTCCACGCCCAGTTTTGTGGTGTGTGCCTGTTATTTGAAGCACTTCCGTCACACTGGGTTGTCTGGGGCAGTTCTGGGCTATGGGGCTGGCGATGGGCAGGAGTGTTTCCTGTCCACCAGGATGATGGCTGTGAGCGGACACCCCCCTTTTCTTGGGAAGTTGTTGTGTTTAGTGAATTTTCTCAGCCACTGGATTATTGCGTTTTGTCTCAGAGCTCTCCTAGTTCTGCTCTTGACTTGACCTGCCCAAATAGCAAGTCTTTGAAGCTTTCTGTGTTGGGCTTCTTAGAGTAATTGTTTTAGAAAAAGAAAAAAGGATTAAAAACAAAACAAAACAAAACAAAACAAAAAAAAAAAACGGGCCCTCCTCAGAGATCTAATCGGTTATTGAAATGCTAAGAGACAAAGCAACCAGGGCCATTAAGGAAAGGTCCACAGGGCAGAGAGATCAGCTTTTCTTCAGGATTTGCATATGCGCCTCAGGGCCCTTCCCCTTTCTATGTTCACCAGAACTCCAAAAATCCTCCGCTTTTATTTTGGAGTTTTTCGTGTTGTTTTTTTCTATGCCTGTCTCCTCTCTGCTGGGCTGGCTGCTCTCAGATTCTCTGGTGTCTGGTCTCAGTCTATCTATGGTTGGAGTTTGAATCAGTAGAATGAGTTTCCGATAAGGGCTGCCACTGCAGTTCTCCCTTCTCCTTCCCGGAGCTGACAGCCCCTCCTCCCCCGGGACTGAGCCTGGCAGGGAGGGGCGCGGGTCCCCTGGCCGCAAAAACTTACAGATTTCGCTGATCTCAGCAGTTCCACGTTTTCATGAGTGTTGTATGAAGTATGCCCAAAGTCAGATTGCTCTGTTGTGTCCAGTCCACGCAGTTCCTGGCTTTCTACCTACTTTCCTGGAGGAGTAAGTAAAACATACAGCTCACCAGTCTGCCATCTTGCCCCGCCCCGCGTTAGACTTTTATAGGTAGGGTTAAAAAAAATTATGGTTTGGTGATTTACAGTTGGGTTGTTTTGTAAACAGAGTAAGTCTCAGTCAGTTATCTGAATAGAAAATGCTTTACTCTTGGTTAACTACTTTCAGGTGGACAAATAGTTCTAATCTTAGCTAATCAATCATAACAAAGAACAGGAAGTGAGCGATCTGTGTCTCACCTTGTTAGCAGGTTCAGGCGAAAAGGGGAAAGCTTTGCATTTGGCCCTCTCACCAGTACAATGGATTCATTTGCCAGTCTTGAGAAAGAATGGACTGCAAATTTTTTCTAAGTCATATGGGGAAATATGGCAAGCCATTTCCTGAAACAGAAAAAATTGGGGGTATTTCGGAAAACAAAAGGTCACAGGGATTTCTTTCTTTTCTTTTTTTTAAATTCAATTTTATTGAGATATATTCACAAACCATACAGTCATCCACAGTGTACAATCAAGTGTTCACAGTACCATTGCATTCATCACCACAATCAATTTTTGAACATCTTCATTACCATACAAAAAAAGAATAAGAATAAAAATTAAAGTAAAAAAGAACACACAAAACATCCCATACTCCCCAGCCCTCCCTATTATTCATTTACTTTTTTTTTTTAACATTTCCCCTTTTAATTATATTCATATACATATTTCAGTGCAGTTAATTACACTCACGATGTTGTGCTACCATCACCGCCACCCATTACCAAAACATGTCCATCATTCCAAATAGGAACCCTTACATTTTTTTTTTTAATCTTCATTTTATTGAGATATATTCATATACCACGCAGTCATACAAAACAAATCGTACTTTCGATTGTTTACAGTACCATTACATAGTTGTACATTCATCACCCAAATCAATCCCTGACACCTTCATTAGCACACACACAAGAATAACAAGAATAATAATTAGAGTGAAAAAGAGCAATTGAAGTAAAAAAGAACACTGGGTACCTTTGTCTGTTTGTTTCCTTCCCCTATTTTTCTACTCATCCATCCATAAACTAGACAAAGTGGAGTGTGGTCCTTATGGCTTTCCCAATCCCCTTGTCACCCCTCATAAGCTACATTTTTATACAACTGTCTTCGAGATTCATGGGTTCTGGGTTGTAGTTTGATAGTTTCAGGTATCCACCACCAGCTACCCCAATTCTTTAGAACCTAAAAAGGGTTGTCTAAAGTGTGCGTAAGAGTGCCCACCAGAGTGATCTCTCGGCTCGTTTTGGAATCTCTCTGCCACTGAAGCTTATTTCATTTCCTTTCACATCCCCCTTTTGGTCAAGAAGATGTTCTCCATCCCACGATGCCGGGTCTACATTCCTCCCCAGGAGTCATATTCCACGTTGCCAGGGAGATTCACTCCCCTGGGTGTCTGATCTCACGCAGGGGGGAGGGCAGTGATTTCACCTTTCAAGTTGGCTTAGCTAGAGAGACAGGGCCACATCTGAGCAACAAAGAGGCATTGGGGAGGAGGCTCTTAGGCACAACCATAGGGAGGCCTAGCCTCTCCTTTGCAGCAACCGTCTTCCCAATGGTAAAATCTGTGGTAAAGGGCTGAACCCATCAAACCACCAGTCCCCTATGTCTGTGGTCATGTTAGCCACCATGGAGGTGGGGTAGGCGAATACCCCTGCATTCTCCACAGGCTCCTCAAGGGGGCACTACATCTTTTTTTTTTTTCCTTGTTTTTTTTTTTTTTTTTTAACTTTCCCTTCTTTTTTACATCAACTGTATGAAAAAAAGTTAAAAAGAAAACAAACATACAATAAAAGAACATTTCAAAGAGACCATAACAAGGGACTAAGAAAAAGACAACTAACCTAAGATAACTGCTTAACTTCCAACATGTTCCTACTTTACCCCAAGAAAGTTACCTAATATAGCAACATTTCTGTGAACTTGCTCCTACTATATCCATCAGAAATTCACAGACCATAGTCATTCCTGGGCATCCCCAGAACGTTAAATAGCTTATCTGTTCTTGGATTATTGTTCCCCCTTCCTTAATTGCTCTCTATTGCTAGTTCCCCTACATTCTACATTATAAGCCATTTGTTTTACATTTTTCAAAGTTCACATTAGTGGTAGCATATAATATTTCTCTTTTTGTGTCTGGCTTATTTCGCTTAGCATTATGTCTTCAAGGTTCATCCATGTTGTCATATGTTTCACGAGATAGTTCCTTCTTACTGCCGCGTAGTATTCCATCGTGTGTATATACCACATTTTATTTATCCACTCATCTGTTGAAGGACATTTGGGTTGTTTCCATCTCTTGGCAATTGTGAATAATGCTGCTATGAACATTGGCGTGCAGATATCTGTTCGTGTCACTGCTTTCCGATCTTCCGGGTATATACCGAGAAGTGCAATTGCTGGGTCGAATGGTAACTCTATATCTAGTTTTCTAAAGAACTGCCAGACTGACTTCCAGAGTGGCTGAACCATTATACAGTCCCACAACAGTGAATAAGAGTCCCAATTTCTCCACATCCCCTCCAGCATTTGTAGTTTCCTGTTTGTTTAATGGCAGCCATTCTAATCGGTGTTAGATGGTATCTCATTGTGGTCTTAATTTGCATCTCTCTAATAGCTAGTGAAGCTGAACATTTTTTCATGTGTTTCTTGGCCATTTGTATTTCCTCTTCAGAGAACTGTCTTTTCATACCTTTTGCCCATTTTATAATTGGGCCGACTGTACTATTGTCATTGAGTTGTAGGATTTCTTTATATATGCAAGATATGAGTCTTTTGTCAGATACATGGTTTCCAAAAATTTTTTCCCATTGAGTTGGCTGCCTCTTTACCTTTTTGAGAAATTCCTTTGAGGTGCAGAAACTTCTAAGCTTGAGGAGTTCCCATTTATCTATTTTCTCTTTTGTTGCTTGTGCTTTGGGTGTAAAGTCTAGGAAGTGGCCGCCTAATACAAGGTCTTGAAGATGTTTTCCTACATTATCTTCTAGGAGTTTTATGGTACTTTCTTTTATATTGAGATCTTTGGTCCATTTTGAGTTAATTTTTGTGTAGGGGGTGAGGTAGGGGTCCTCTTTCATTCTTTTGGATATGGATATCCAACTCTCCCAGCCCCATTTGTTGAAAAGACCATTATGACTCAGTTCAGTGACTTTGGGGGCCTTATCAAAGATCAGTCGGCCATAGATCTGAGGGTCTATCTCCGAATTCTCAATTCGATTCCATTGATCTATATGTCTATCTTTGTGCCAGTACCATGCTGTTTTGGCGACTGTGGCTTTATAATAAGCTTCAAAGTCAGGGAGTGTAAGTCCTCCCACTTCGTTTTTCTTTTTTAGAGTGTCTTTAGCAATTCGAGGCATCTTCCCTTTCCAAATAAATTTAATAACTAGCTTTTCCAAGTCTGCAAAGTAGGTTGTTGGAATTTTGATTGGGATTGCATTGAATCTGTAGATGAGTTTGGGTAGAATTGTCATCTTAATGACATTTAGTCTTCCTATCCATGAACATGGAATATTTTTCCATCTTTTAAGGTCCCCTTCTATTTCTTTTAGTAGAGTTATGTAGTTTTCTTTGTATAGGTCTTTTACATCTTTGGTTAAGTTTATTCCTAGGTACTTGATTTTTTTAGTTGCTATTGAAAATGGTATCTTTTTCCTGAGTGTCTCTTCAGTTTGTTTATTTCTAGCATATAGAAACATTACGGACTTATGTGCATTAACCTTGTATCCCGCTACTTTGCTAAATTTGTTTATTAGCTCTAGTAGCTGTATCGTCGATTTCTCAGGGTTTTCCAGATATAAGATCATATCATCTGCAAACAATGACAGTTTTACTTCTTCTTTTCCAATTTGGATGCCTTTTATTTCTTTGTCTTGCCGGATTGCCCTGGCTAGCACTTCCAGCACAATGTTGAATAACAGTGGTGACAGCGGGCATCCTTGTCTTGTTCCAGATCTTAGAGGGAAGGCTTTCAGTCTCTCACCATTGAGTACTATGCTGGCTGTGGGTTTTTCATATATGCTTTTTATCATGTTGAGGAAGTTTCCCTCAATTCCTACCTTTTGAAGTGTTTTTATCAAAAAGCGATGTTGTATTTTGTCAAATGCTTTTTCAGCATGTATTGAGATGATCAATTGATTTTCCCCTTTTTACTTGTTAATGTGTTGTAATACATTGATTGATTTTCTTATGTTGAACCATCCTTGTATGCCTGGAATGAACCCCACTTGGTCATGGTGTATGATTTTTTTAATGTGTCTTTGGATTCGATTTGCAAGTATTTTGTTGAGGATTTTTGCATCTATATTCATTAGGGAGATTGGCCGGTAGTTTTCCTTTTTTGTAACATCTTTGCCTGGTTTTGGTATTAGATTGATGTTAGCTTCATAAAATGAGTTAGGTAGTGTTCCATTTTCTTCAATGTTTTGAAAGAGTTTGAGTAAGATTGGTGTCAGTTCTTTCTGGAAAGTTTGGTAGAATTCCCCTGTGAAGCCATCTGGCCCTGGGCATTTATTTGTGGGAAGATTTTTGATGACTGATTGTATCTCTTTGCTTGTGATGGGTTGGTTGAGGTCTTCTATTTCTTCTCATGTCAGTCTAGGTTGTTCATATGTTTCCAGGAAATTGTCCATTTCCTCTACATTATCCAGTTTGTTGCCATACAGTTGTTCATAGTATCCTCTTATAATTGTTTTAATTTCTTCAGGATCTGCAGTTATGTCACCTTTTTCATTCATTATTTTGTTTATATGGGTCTTCTCTCTTTTTGATTTTGTCAGTCTAGCTCGGGGCTTGTCAATCTTGTTGATCTTCTCAAAGAACCAACTTTTGGTGATATTTATCCTCTCTATTGTTTTTTTGTTCTCTATGTCATTTATTTCTGCTTTAATCCTTGTTATTTCTTTTCTTGTACTTGGTTTCGGATTGGTTTGCTGTTCATTTTCTAGCTTCTTCAGGTGATCCATTAGTTCTTTGATTTTGGCTCTTTCTTCCTTTTTAATATATGCGTTTAGTGCTATAAATTTCCCCCTTAGCACTGCTTTTGCTGCATCCCATAGGTTTTGGTATGTTGTGTTCTCATTTTCATTCGTCTCTATATATTTAGCAATTTCTCTTGCTATTTCTTCTTTAACCCACTGATTGTTTAGGAGTGTGTTGTTTAACCTCCAGGTATTTGTGAATTTTCTAAGTCTCTGATGGTTATTGACTTCTAATTGTATTCCATTGTGGTCAGAAAATGTGCTTTGAATAATTTCAATCTTTTTAAATTTACTGAGGCTTGTTTTATGTCCCAGCATATGATCTATTCTGGAGAAAGTTCCGTGAGCACTAGAAAAGTATGTGTATCCTGGTGATTTGGGATGTAATGTCCTGTATATGTCTGTTAAATCTAATTCATTTATCAGATTGTTTAGGTTTTCAATTTCCTTATTGGTCCTCTGTCTGGTTGATCTATCTATAGGAGAGAGTGATGTGTTGAAGTCTCCCACAATTATTGTGGAAACATCAATTGCTTCCTTTAGTTTTGCCAGTGTTTCTCTCATGTATTTTGTGGCACCTTGGTTGGGTGCATAGATATTTACAATTGTTATTTCTTCTTGCTGAATTGCCCCTTTTATTAGTACGTAGTGGCCTTCTTTGTCTCTCAAAACATCCCTGCATTTGAAGTCTATTTTATCTGAGATTAATATTGCTACACCTGCTTTCTTTTGGCTGTAGCTTGCATGAAATATTTTTTTCCATCCTTTCACTTTCAGTTTCTTTGTGTCCCTGTGTCTAAGATGAGTCTCTTGTATGCAACATATTGAAGGTTCATTTTTTTGATCCATTCTGCGAATCTATATCTTTTAATTGGGGAGTTTAATCCATTTACATTTAACGTTATAACCGTGAAGGCATTTCTTGAATCAGCCATCTTATCCTTTGGTTTATGTTTGTCATATTTTTCCCCTCTCTCTATTAATATCCTTTATTGTACCCATACTGAATCTCTTTAGTACTGAACCTTTCTCCAAGTCTCTCTGTCCTTTCTTTGTTTCTCTGTGTGTAGGGCTCCCTTTAGTATCTCCAGTAGGGCAGGTCTCTTGTTAGCAAATTCTCTCAGCATTTGTTTGTCTGTGAAAAATTTAAGCTCTCCCTCAAATTTGAAGGAGAGCTTTGCTGGATAAAGTATTCTTGGCTGGAAATTTTTCTCACTCAGAATTTGAAATATATCGTGCCACTGCCTTCTTGCCTCCATGGTGGCTGCTGAGTAGTCACTACTTAGTCTTATGCTGTTTCCTTTGTATGTGGTGAATTGCTTTTCTCTTGCTGCTTTCAGAACTTGCTCCTTCTCTTCTGTGTTTGATAGTGTGATCAGTATATGTCTCGGAGTGGGTTTATTTGGATTGATTCTATTTGGAGTTCGCTGAGCATTTATGATTTGTGTATTTATGTTGTTTAGAAGATTTGGGAAGTTTTCCCCAACAATTTCTTTGAATACTCTTCCTAGACCTTTACCCTTTTCTTCCCCTTCTGGGACACCAATGAGTCTTATATTTGGACGTTTCATATTATCTATCATATCCCTGAGGTCCATTTCGATTTTTTCAATTTTTTTCCCCATTCTTTCTTTTATGCTTTCATTTTCCATTCTGTCATCTTCCAGGTCACTGATTCGTTGTTCAGCTTCCTCTAGTCTTGTACTATGAGTGTCCAGAATCTTTTTAATTTGGTCAACAGTTTCTTTAATTTCCATAAGATCATCCATTTTTTTATTTAGTCTTGCAATGTCTTCTTTATGCTCTTCTAGGGTCTTCTTGATTTCCTTTATCTCCCGTACTATGGTCTCATTGTTCATCTTTAGTTCTTTGAGTAGCTGCTCTAGGTGCTGTGTCTCTTCTGGTCTTTTGGTTTGGGTGCTTGGGCTTGGGTTATCCATATCGTCTGTTTTTTTTCATATGCTTTATAATTTTCTGTTGTTTTTGGCCTCGTGGCATTTGCTGAACTTGATAGGGTTCTTTTAGGATTTGTAGACCAATTGAAGTCCTTATCTCTAATTTATCAGATCTACAGCTTCGTGGAGTACACTTTCTCTAACTAACCAGCAGGTGGCGTCCACGAGCCACCTGTTCTCCACAAGCCAGTTCTCCCCTGCTTAGCCTTTTTGGTGAGTAGGGGAGTGAGTCTTGTGGGGGTCCAATTGGTGTACCAAGCTTGCGTGTGTAGTTGGTGTTGCCTGCCCTGAATATGGGGCGTGTTTCTGGGCAGTCGGAGGGGGCGGTGGCTCTAACAATCAAATCTCCCTGGTGATCCTAAAGTTTTAAAGGTGCTGCAATAGTCTAATCCTTCAGTTCAGTCCTGCCACAGTTTGTCTCTGCCACTGACCCACAAGTCCTTGGTATTGGCGTATGGCTCCTGAGACTTGCAAGTGGGCCCCTCTTCCAGGCCGTGCACCCCGGGTCCTCTGTTGAGGGATGACTGTGCTGTGTCACAGGTGAGTGCCATCCCCCCAGGGCAGTTCTGGGCTGCTGGGCTGTGTAGGGAGGCTCCCAGTCTGCTGAAATGATGGCTGAATGGGGCTTTGTTAATTCACACTGCTCTACCTTCCCAACTCTGGGACAATCAGCTGAGGTTGCAGGGAAGGCTAATGTCCACGCCCAGTTTTGTGGTGTGTGCCTGTTATTTGAAGCACTTCCGTCACACTGGGTTGTCTGGGGCAGTTCTGGGCTATGGGGCTGGCGATGGGCAGGAGTGTTTCCTGTCCACCAGGATGATGGCTGTGAGCGGACACCCCCCTTTTCTTGGGAAGTTGTTGTGTTTAGTGAATTTTCTCAGCCACTGGATTATTGCGTTTTGTCTCAGAGCTCTCCTAGTTCTGCTCTTGACTTGACCTGCCCAAATAGCAAGTCTTTGAAGCTTTCTGTATTGGGCTTCTTAGAGTAATTGTTTTAGAAAAAGAAAAAAGGGTTAAAAACAAAACAAAACAAAACAAAACAAAAAAAACAAACAAACAAAAAAACGGGCCCTCCTCAGAGATCTAATGGGTTATTGAAATGCTAAGAGACAAAGCAACCAGGGCCATTAAGGAAAGGTCCACAGGGCAGAGAGATCAGCTTTTCTTCAGGATTTGCATATGCGCCTCAGGGCCCTTCCCCTTTCTATGTTCACCAGAACTCCAAAAATCCTCCGCTTTTATTTGGAGTTTTTCGTGTTGTTTTTTTCTATGCCTGTCTCCTCTCTGCTGGGCTGGCTGCTCTCAGATTCTCTGGTGTCTGGTCTCAGTCTATCTATGGTTGGAGTTTGAATCAGTAGAATGAGTTTCCGATAAGGGCTGCCACTGCAGTTCTCCCTTCTCCTTCCCGGAGCTGACAGCCCCTCCTCCCCCGGGACTGAGCCTGGCAGGGAGGGGCGCGGGTCCCCTGGCCGCAAAAACTTACAGATTTCGCTGATCTCAGCAGTTCCACGTTTTCATGAGTGTTGTATGAAGTATGCCCAAAGTCAGATTGCTCTGTTGTGTCCAGTCCACGCAGTTCCTGGCTTTCTACCTACTTTCCTGGAGGAGTAAGTAAAACATACAGCTCACCAGTCTGCCATCTTGCCCCGCCCCGCGTTAGACTTTTATAGGTAGGGTTAAAAAAAATTATGGTTTGGTGATTTACAGTTGGGTTGTTTTGTAAACAGAGTAAGTCTCAGTCAGTTATCTGAATAGAAAATGCTTTACTCTTGGTTAACTACTTTCAGGTGGACAAATAGTTCTAATCTTAGCTAATCAATCATAACAAAGAACAGGAAGTGAGCGATCTGTGTCTCACCTTGTTAGCAGGTTCAGGCGAAAAGGGGAAAGCTTTGCATTTGGCCCTCTCACCAGTACAATGGATTCATTTGCCAGTCTTGAGAAAGAATGGACTGCAAATTTTTTCTAAGTCATATGGGGAAATATGGCAAGCCATTTCCTGAAACAGAAAAAATTGGGGGTATTTCGGAAAACAAAAGGTCACAGGGATTTCTTTCTTTTCTTTTTTTAAATTCAATTTTATTGAGATATATTCACAAACCATACAGTCATCCACAGTGTACAATCAAGTGTTCACAGTACCATTGCATTCATCACCACAATCAATTTTTGAACATCTTCATTACCATACAAAAAAAGAATAAGAATAAAAATTAAAGTAAAAAAGAACACACAAAACATCCCATACTCCCCAGCCCTCCCTATTATTCATTTACTTTTTTTTTTTTAACATTTCCCCTTTTAATTATATTCATATACATATTTCAGTGCAGTTAATTACACTCACGATGTTGTGCTACCATCACCGCCACCCATTACCAAAACATGTCCATCATTCCAAATAGGAACCCTTACATTTTTTTTTTAATCTTCATTTTATTGAGATATATTCATATACCACGCAGTCATACAAAACAAATCGTACTTTCGATTGTTTACAGTACCATTACATAGTTGTACATTCATCACCCAAATCAATCCCTGACACCTTCATTAGCACACACACAAGAATAACAAGAATAATAATTAGAGTGAAAAAGAGCAATTGAAGTAAAAAAGAACACTGGGTACCTTTGTCTGTTTGTTTCCTTCCCCTATTTTTCTACTCATCCATCCATAAACTAGACAAAGTGGAGTGTGGTCCTTATGGCTTTCCCAATCCCCTTGTCACCCCTCATAAGCTACATTTTTATACAACTGTCTTCGAGATTCATGGGTTCTGGGTTGTAGTTTGATAGTTTCAGGTATCCACCACCAGCTACCCCAATTCTTTAGAACCTAAAAAGGGTTGTCTAAAGTGTGCGTAAGAGTGCCCACCAGAGTGACCTCTCGGCTCCTTTTGGATTCTCTCTGCCACTGAAGCTTATTTCATTTCCTTTCACATCCCCCTTTTGGTCAAGAAGATGTTCTCCATCCCACGATGCCGGGTCTACATTCCTCCCCAGGAGTCATATTCCACGTTGCCAGGGAGATTCACTCCCCTGGGTGTCTGATCTCACGCAGGGGGGAGGGCAGTGATTTCACCTTTCAAGTTGGCTTAGCTAGAGAGACAGGGCCACATCTGAGCAACAAAGAGGCATTGGGGAGGAGGCTCTTAGGCACAACCATAGGGAGGCCTAGCCTCTCCTTTGCAGCAACCGTCTTCCCAATGGTAAAATCTGTGGTAAAGGGCTGAACCCATCAAACCACCAGTCCCCTATGTCTGTGGTCATGTTAGCCACCATGGAGGTGGGGTAGGCGAATACCCCTGCATTCTCCACAGGCTCCTCAAGGGGGCACTACATCTTTTTTTTTTTCCTTGTTTTTTTTTTTTTTTTTTTTAACTTTCCCTTCTTTTTTAAATCAACTGTATGAAAAAAAGTTAAAAAGAAAACAAACATACAATAAAAGAACATTTCAAAGAGACCATAACAAGGGACTAAGAAAAAGACAACTAACCTAAGATAACTGCTTAACTTCCAACATGTTCCTACTTTACCCCAAGAAAGTTACCTAATATAGCAACATTTCTGTGAACTTGCTCCTACTATATCCATCAGAAATTCACAGACCATAGTCATTCCTGGGCATCCCCAGAACGTTAAATAGCTTATCTGTTCTTGGATTATTGTTCCCCCTTCCTTAATTGCTCTCTATTGCTTGTTCCCCTACATTCTACATTATAAGCCATTTGTTTTACATTTTTCAAAGTTCACATTAGTGGTAGCATATAATATTTCTCTTTTTGTGTCTGGCTTATTTCGCTTAGCATTATGTCTTCAAGGTTCATCCATGTTGTCATATGTTTCACGAGATCGTTCCTTCTTACTGCCGCGTAGTATTCCATCGTGTGTATATACCACATTTTATTTATCCACTCATCTGTTGAAGGACATTTGGGTTGTTTCCATCTCTTGGCAATTGTGAATAATGCTGCTATGAACATTGGCGTGCAGATATCTGTTCGTGTCACTGCTTTCCGATCTTCCGGGTATATACCGAGAAGTGCAATTGCTGGGTCGAATGGTAACTCTATATCTAGTTTTCTAAAGAACTGCCAGACTGACTTCCAGAGTGGCTGAACCATTATACAGTCCCACAACAGTGAATAAGAGTCCCAATTTCTCCACATCCCCTCCAGCATTTGTAGTTTCCTGTTTGTTTAATGGCAGCCATTCTAATCGGTGTTAGATGGTATCTCATTGTGGTCTTAATTTGCATCTCTCTAATAGCTAGTGAAGCTGAACATTTTTTCATGTGTTTCTTGGCCATTTGTATTTCCTCTTCAGAGAACTGTCTTTTCATACCTTTTGCCCATTTTATAATTGGGCCGACTGTACTATTGTCATTGAGTTGTAGGATTTCTTTATATATGCAAGATATGAGTCTTTTGTCAGATACATGGTTTCCAAAAATTTTTTCCCATTGAGTTGGCTGCCTCTTTACCTTTTTGAGAAATTCCTTTGAGGTGCAGAAACTTCTAAGCTTGAGGAGTTCCCATTTATCTATTTTCTCTTTTGCTGCTTGTGCTTTGGGTGTAAAGTCTAGGAAGTGGCCGCCTAATACAAGGTCTTGAAGATGTTTTCCTACATTATCTTCTAGGAGTTTTATGGTACTTTCTTTTATATTGAGATCTTTGGTCCATTTTGAGTTAATTTTTGTGTAGGGGGTGAGGTAGGGGTCCTCTTTCATTCTTTTGGATATGGATATCCAACTCTCCCAGCCCCATTTGTTGAAAAGACCATTATGACTCAGTTCAGTGACTTTGGGGGCCTTATCAAAGATCAGTCGGCCATAGATCTGAGGGTCTATCTCCGAATTCTCAATTCGATTCCATTGATCTGTATGTCTATCTTTGTGCCAGTACCATGCTGTTTTGGCGACTGTGGCTTTATAATAAGCTTCAAAGTCAGGGAGTGTAAGTCCTCCCACTTCGTTTTTCTTTTTTAGAGTGTCTTTAGCAATTCGAGGCATCTTCCCTTTCCAAATAAATTTAATAACTAGCTTTTCCAAGTCTGCAAAGTAGGTTGTTGGAATTTTGATTGGGATTGCATTGAATCTGTAGATGAGTTTGGGTAGAATTGTCATCTTAATGACATTTAGTCTTCCTATCCATGAACATGGAATATTTTTCCATCTTTTAAGGTCCCCTTCTATTTCTTTTAGTAGAGTTATGTAGTTTTCTTTGTATAGGTCTTTTACATCTTTGGTTAAGTTTATTCCTAGGTACTTGATTTTTTTAGTTGCTATTGAAAATGGTATCTTTTTCCTGAGTGTCTCTTCAGTTTGTTTATTTCTAGCATATAGAAACATTACGGACTTATGTGCATTAACCTTGTATCCCGCTACTTTGCTAAATTTGTTTATTAGCTCTAGTAGCTGTATCGTCGATTTCTCAGGGTTTTCCAGATATAAGATCATATCATCTGCAAACAATGACAGTTTTACTTCTTCTTTTCCAATTTGGATGCCTTTTATTTCTTTGTCTTGCCGGATTGCCCTGGCTAGCACTTCCAGCACAATGTTGAATAACAGTGGTGACAGCGGGCATCCTTGTCTTGTTCCAGATCTTAGAGGGAAGGCTTTCAGTCTCTCACCATTGAGTACTATGCTGGCTGTGGGTTTTTCATATATGCTTTTTATCATGTTGAGGAAGTTTCCCTCAATTCCTACCTTTTGAAGTGTTTTTATCAAAAAGCGATGTTGTATTTTGTCAAATGCTTTTTCAGCATGTATTGAGATGATCAATTGATTTTCCCCTTTTTACTTGTTAATGCGTTGTAATACATTGATTGATTTTCTTATGTTGAACCATCCTTGTATGCCTGGAATGAACCCCACTTGGTCATGGTGTATGATTTTTTTAATGTGTCTTTGGATTCGATTTGCAAGTATTTTGTTGAGGATTTTTGCATCTATATTCATTAGGGAGATTGGCCGGTAGTTTTCCTTTTTTGTAACATCTTTGCCTGGTTTTGGTATTAGATTGATGTTAGCTTCATAAAATGACTTAGGTAGTGTTCCATTTTCTTCAATGTTTTGAAAGAGTTTGAGTAAGATTGGTGTCAGTTCTTTCTGGAAAGTTTGGTAGAATTCCCCTGTGAAGCCATCTGGCCCTGGGCATTTATTTGTGGGAAGATTTTTGATGACTGATTGTATCTCTTTGCTTGTGATGGGTTGGTTGAGGTCTTCTATTTCTTCTCATGTCAGTCTAGGTTGTTCATATGTTTCCAGGAAATTGTCCATTTCCTCTACATTATCCAGTTTGTTGCCATACAGTTGTTCATAGTATCCTCTTATAATTGTTTTAATTTCTTCAGGATCTGCAGTTATGTCACCTTTTTCATTCATTATTTTGTTTATATGGGTCTTCTCTCTTTTTGATTTTGTCAGTCTAGCTCGGGGCTTGTCAATCTTGTTGATCTTCTCAAAGAACCAACTTTTGGTGATATTTATCCTCTCTATTGTTTTTTTGTTCTCTATGTCATTTATTTCTGCTTTAATCCTTGTTATTTCTTTTCTTGTACTTGGTTTCGGATTGGTTTGCTGTTCATTTTCTAGCTTCTTCAGGTGATCCATTAGTTCTTTGATTTTGGCTCTTTCTTCCTTTTTAATATATGCATTTAGTGCTATAAATTTCCCCCTTAGCACTGCTTTTGCTGCATCCCATAGGTTTTGGTATGTTGTGTTCTCATTTTCATTCGTCTCTATATATTTAGCAATTTCTCTTGCTATTTCTTCTTTAACCCACTGATTGTTTAGGAGTGTGTTGTTTAACCTCCAGGTATTTGTGAATTTTCTAAGTCTCTGATGGTTATTGACTTCTAATTGTATTCCATTGTGGTCAGAGAATGTGCTTTGAATAATTTCAATCTTTTTAAATTTATTGAGGCTTGTTTTATGTCCCAGCATATGATCTATTCTGGAGAAAGTTCCATGAGCAGTAGAAAAGTATGTGTATCCTGGTGATTTGGGATGTAATGTCCTGTATATGTCTGTTAAATCTAATTCATTTATCAGATTGTTTAGGTTTTCAATTTCCTTATAGGTCTTCTGTCTGGTTGATCTATCTATAGGAGAGAGTGATGTGTTGAAGTCTCCCACAATTATTGTGGAAACATCAATTGCTTCCTTTAGTTTTGCCAGTGTTTCTCTCATGTATTTTGTGGCACCTTGATTGGGTGCATAGACATTTACGATTGTTATTTCTTCTTGCTGAATTGCCCCTTTTATTAGTACGTAGTGGCCTTCTTTGTCTCTCAAAACATCCCTGCATTTGAAGTCTATTTTATCTGAGATTAATATTGCTACACCTGCTTTCTTTTGGCTGTAGCTTGCATGAAATATTTTTTTCCATCCTTTCACTTTCAGTTTCTTCGTGTCCCTGTGTCTAAAATGAGTCTCTTGTATGTAACATATTGATGGTTCATTTTTTTTGATCCATTCTGCGAATCTATATCTTTTAATTGGGGAGTTTAATCCATTTACATTCAACGTTATAACCGTGAAGGCATTTCTTGAATCAGCCATCTTATCCTTTGGTTTATGTTTGTCATATTTTTCCCCTCTCTCTATTAATATCCTTTATTGTACCCATACCGAATCTCTTTAGTACTGAACCTTTCTCCAAGTCTCTCTGTCCTGTCTTTGTTTCTCTGTCTGTAGGGCTCCCTTTATTATCTCCAGTAGGGCAGGTCTCTTGTTAGCAAATTCTCTCAGCATTTGTTTGTCTGTGAAAAATTTAAGCTCTCCCTCAAATTTGAAGGAGAGCTTTGCTGGATAAAGTATTCTTGGCTGGAAATTTTTCTCACTCAGAATTTGAAATATATCGTGCCACTGCCTTCTTGCCTCCATGGTGGCTGCTGAGTAGTCACTACTTAGTCTTATGCTGTTTCCTTTGTATGTGGTGAATTGCTTTTCTCTTGCTGCTTTCAGAACTTGCTCCTTCTCTTCTGTGTTTGATAGTGTGATCAGTATATGTCTCGGAGTGGGTTTATTTGGATTGATTCTATTTGGAGTTCGCTGAGCATTTATGATTTGTGTATTTATGTTGTTTAGAAGATTTGGGAAGTTTTCCCCAACAATTTCTTTGAATACTCTTCCTAGACCTTTACCCTTTTCTTCCCCTTCTGGGACACCAATGAGTCTTATATTTGGACGTTTCATATTATCTATCATATCCCTGAGGTCCATTTCGATTTTTTCAATTTTTCCCCCATTCTTTCTTTTGTGTTTTCATTTTCCTTCTGTCATCTTCGAGGTCACTGATTCGTTGTTCAACTTCCTCTAGTCTTGTACTATGAGTGTCCAGAATCTTTTTAATTTGGTCAACAGTTTCTTTAATTTCCATAAGATCATCCATTTTTTTATTTAGTCTTGCAATGTCTTCTTTATGCTCTTCTAGGGTCTTCTTGATTTCCTTTATCTCCCGTACTATGGTCTCATTGTTCATCTTTAGTTCTTTGAGTAGCTGCTCTAGGTGCTGTGTCTCTTCTGGTCTTTTGGTTTGGGTGCTTGGGCTTGGGTTATCCATATCGTCTGTTTTTTTCATATGCTTTATAATTTTCTGTTGTTTTTGGCCTCGTGGCATTTGCTGAACTTGATAGGGTTCTTTTAGGATTTGTAGACCAATTGAAGTCCTTATCTCTAATTTATCAGATCTACAGCTTCGTGGAGTACACTTTCTCTAACTAACCAGCAGGTGGCGTCCACGAGCCACTTGTTCTCCACAAGCCAGTTCTCCCCTGCTTAGCCTTTTTGGTGAGTAGGGGAGTGAGTCTTGTGGGGTCCAATTGGTGTACCAAGCTTGCGTGTGTAGTTGGTGTTGCCTGCCCTGTATATGGGGCGTGTTTCTGGGCAGTCAGGGAGGGGGCGGTGGCTCTAACAATCAAATCTCCCTGGTGATCCTAGAGTTTTAAAGCTGCTGCAATAGTCTAATCCTTCAGTTCAGTCCTGCCACAGTTTGTCTCTGCCACTGACCCACAAGTCCTTGGTATTGGCGTATGGCTCCTGAGACTTGCAAGTGGGCCCCTCTTCCAGGCCGTGCACCCCAGGTCCTCTGTTGAGGGATGACTGTGCTATGTCACAGGTGAGTGCCGTCCCCCCAGGGCAGTTCTGGGCTGCTGGGCTGTGTAGGGAGGCTCCCAGTCTGCTGAAATGATGGCTGAATGGGGCTTTGTTAATTCACACTGTTCTACCTTCCCAACTCTGGGACAATCAGCTGAGGTTGCAGGGAAGGCTAATGTCCACACCCAGTTTTGTGGTGTGTGCCTGTTATTTGAAGCACTTCCGTCACACTGGGTTGTCTGGGGCAGTTCTGGGCTATGGGGCTGGCAATGGGCAGGAGTGTTTCCTGTCCACCAGGATGATGGCTGTGGGCGGACACCCCCCCTTTTCTTGGGAAGTTGTGGTGTTTAGTGAATTTTCTCAGCCACTGGATTATTGCGTTTTGTCTCAGAGCTCTCCTAGTTCTGCTCTTGACTTGACCTGCCGAAATAGTAAGTCTTTGAAGCTTTCTGTGTTGGGCTTCTTAGAGTAATTGTTTTAGAAAAAGAAAAAAGGATTAAAAAAAAAAAAAAAAAAACAGGCCCTCCTCAGAGATCTAATGGGTTATTGAAATGCTAAGAGACAAAGCAACCAGGGCCATTAAGGAAAGTTCCGCAGGTCAGAGAGATCAGCTTTTCTTCGGGATTTGCATATGCGGCTCAGGGCCCTTCCCCTTTCTATGTTCACCAGAACTCCAAAAATCCTCCGCTTTTATTTTGGAGTTTTTCATGTTGTTTTTTTCTATGCCTGTCTCCTCTCTGCTGGGCTGGCTGCTCTCAGATTCTCTGGTGTCTGGTCTCAGTCTATCTATGGTTGGAGTTTGAATCAGTAGAATGAGTTTCCGATAAGGGCTGCCACTGCAGTTCTCCCTTCTCCTTCCCGGAGCTGACAGCCCCTCCTCCCCTGGGACTGAGCCTGGCAGGGAGGGGCGCGGGTCCCCTGGCCGCAAAAACTTACAGATTTCGCTAATCTCAGCAGTTCCACGTTTTCATGAATGTTGTATGAAGTATGCCCAAAGTCAGATTGCTCTGTGGTGTCCAGTCCACGCAGTTCCTGGCTTTCTACCTACTTTCCTGGAGGAGTAAGTAAAACATACAGCTCACCAGTCTGCCTTCTTGCCCCGCCCTGCCTTAGACTTTTATAGGTAGGGTTAAAAAAAATTATGGTTTGGTGATTTACAGTTGGGTTGTTTTGTAAACAGAGTAAGTCTCAGTCAGTTATCTGAATAGAAAATGCTTTACTCTTGGTTAACTACTTTCAGGTGGACAAATAGTTCTAATCTTAGCTAATCAATCATAACAAAGAACAGGAAGTGAGCGATCTGTGTCTCACCTTGTTAGCAGGTTCAGGCGAAAGGGGGAAAGCTTTGCATTTGGCCCTCTCACCAGTACAATGGATTCGTTTGCCAGTCTTGAGAAAGAATGGACTGCAAATTTTTTCTAAGTCATATGGGGAAATATGGCAAGCCATTTCCTGAAACAGAAAAAATTGGGGGTATTTCGGAAAACAAAAGGTCACAGGGATTTCTTTCTTTTCTTTTTTTTGAATTCAATTTTATTGAGATATATTCACAAACCATACAGTCATCCACAGTGTACAATCAAGTGTTCACAGTACCATTGCATTCATCACCACAATCAATTTTTGAACATCTTCATTACCATACAAAAAAAGAATAAGAATAAAAATTAAAGTAAAAAAGAACACACAAAACATCCCATACTCCCCAGCCCTCCCTATTATTCATTTACTTTTTGTCCTCATTTTTCTACTTATCTGTCCATACACTGGATAAAGGGAGTGTGAGCCACAAGGTTTTCACAATCACACAGTCACACTGTTTAAGCTACATAATTATATGATCATCTCCAAAAATCAAGACTACTGGATTGCCGTTCAACAGTTTCAGGTATTACCTTCTAGCTATTCCAATACACTAAAAACTAAAAAGGGATATCTATATAATGCATAAGAATAACTTCCAGAATAACCTCTAAACTCTATTTGAGATCTCTCAGCCACTGAAACTTATTTTGTTTCATTTCTCTTCCTCCTTTTGGTCCAAGAAGGCTTTCTCAGTCCCAGGATGCCAGGGCAAGCTCAATGGAGGTATTTCTTAACCTTCGCTTCCCGGAAGCAAATGGTTTTGGTAAAGTTAACGTTGTTAATGGTGAGGAGGAAGAAGAACCTGTGTGTAACTGGATGTGTATTGTCATTTCCTGCCTTCAATGATTTACAGTTACTCTTTATAGAAGAGGTTTATTTATATCTGCAAAATGGATCCCAGAGTTGTGTGACACCACTGCCACCAGGTGGCGGTACCCATTTAGGGCCTGCCAGATCTCGGCCTTGAAAAGAAACAAGGTCTGTTTTTTCAGACTCCAAGTGAGCACCCCAGGAGGGTGTGAGAAAACCCACTGGGATGCAGGAATAAAATACCGGAGTTTTTACTTCTGTTTATTATTTTTTATTAAAGAAGTTGTGGGTTACAGAATAATCATGAATAAAATACAGGATTCCCATATGCCACCCTATTAACAGCTTGCATTGGTGTGGAACTTTTGTTACAACTGATGAAAGCATATTTTCATAACTGTATTATTAACTGTAGTCCATATTTTAACTTAGGGTTCCCTGTGTTGTGCAGTTCCATGGATTTTTTTTTTTTTTAAGTTTACTCTAGTACCATTTATATACAACCTAAAATTTCCTTTTTAACCACATTCAAATATATAATTCAGTGTTGTTAATTGCATTCACAATGTTGTTAATTATATTCACCATCATCCATGACCAAAACTTTTCCATTGCCCCAATGAAAACTGTACCTTTTAAGCCTTAACTCCCTATTCCCTACCCCCACCCTGAACCCTGGTGACTATAAGCTAGATTCTGACTGTGAGTTTGTTATTATGATTATTTCCTGTCAGTGAAATCATACAATATTTGTCCTTTGTTTCTGACTTATTTCACTCAACATGGTGTCTTCAAGGTTCATCCATGTTGTCACATGTATCAGAACTTCAGATACTGGAGTTGCCTTCAGAGAAATGATTTTCCAAAATAGTGAGAAACAATACAATCATGGGCTAAAATCTTTCCTAGATTTGCACAGGGGATGCACTGCTGGCAATTTCAGTGTCTAGTAAAACTATGCAAAAATACTTTGCTTATATGTAAAGCAAAGTTGGGTTTAGGCTCAGATGATTATAAAGAGATTTTTGACCTTCAGGGGGATCTGTGGTAGGGCACTGGGAGCTCATGTGGCCAGAGGGAAGACTTTGCATTGTAAGGCTGTCCTACACACTGTCTAGCATCCCTGCCCCACCGATTAACTGATGGTGGGGCCATTCAAGTCCTTCTAACCCCAAGTCTCAATCGCTGGGACCATCAAAAAGACTTCCCCACATCTCTAAATAGTCCTCTAGGAGGCAGTACTGTCCCTGTGGAGAATCAATGAGCTAAAAAGATCTGCTGCCCAGTGGGGGCTGGAAAGGTTTGTGATAGTCTGTTGCCTGGAAGGCTGGCTTGGGGTGGGGTGTGGTTGGTGGGGAGAAAGGAATATTTTTTCCCTTTATTAGCCTGCAGGGAATGCTGGAGTGCCAGGGCTTTTACAGAAAGAAATGGCTAAGGTTACATTTGACACCTTTCACATGCATTTTAAGTTTTTATTGATCAAATCACCTGGCTTTTAAAGCTGAGTCAAAAGCCCTTTTCTATAAAAAAAATAATAGAATGAATGCAGGGTTATCTATCTATAGCTATCTGTATTAGATTCCTAGGAGTGCTGTAACAAAGTACCACAAGCTGGGTGGCTTAAAACAACAGAAATTTATAGGCTCTCCATCTGTAGGAAAGAATCTATTCCATGCCTCTTGGCTTCTTACTGTGGCTTGCTGGCAATCCATGCATTCCCTGCCTCATTCGTCACAGGGTGTTCTCCTTTCTCTCTGTGCCCAAATTTCCTCTTATAAGGACAACAATCCTACTGGGCTTAAGGGCCTACCCTATTCCAGTATGACCTCATTTTAACTTAACCAATTCCCTCTGTAAATATGCTTTTTCCAAATAAGGTCACATTCTGAGGTCCTGGGAAGTAAGGCTTCAACCTATCTTTTTGGGGGGAGACACAATTTAATCCATAACACCCTATCTATATGTGTGTGTACACATGTATGTATGTAAACATGTATTTATATATGTGTGTGGATACAGACACTCATATATATATGTTCATCATGTCATTGTAATGTAGGAACAGTGGAGGCTGTCTAAATGTCCAAGAACTGGAGACTAGATTTAAGAAAGAAAAAACAGACAAACCTATAGATATATAAAAAAAGCAAAAGCATACACAACTATGGCACATCCATAAAATTGGATATCATTCTATCCATTAAAAGAAAAAAAGAGGTAGATCAGTTCACCAACATTGAAGAATGTTCCAACAGCAACAAAACTATAAATTTGATGTGCATAGAAATAAGATTGAAAGGATATAAACAAAAGTATTATTAGTGGTTATTCTGGAATTTGAGAATTGTGGGGAGTTTTAGGGGTTTTACAGTAGATTGACTTCCTACTTTATGAGTGTAAGTCATAGAAAGCCATGTGTGATATTCATAATTCAATCAGTATTTTATTTTTCACAGTGGAAATAAATTCAATTTCTTTCTTCTATTTTAACAATTTTTTTCTGCTAAGAAAATTATCTACAATTCTGAAATAATGCAAAAGTATCAAAGTCATAGTGGAAGAAGCTCTGCCAAGGATTATCTAACTTTGTATGGCAATGCTTCTCAAACTTGTTGGTCTTGGGATCACCATACATTCTAAAAAAATCTGAGGACCTCAAAAGGCTTTTGTTTAGGTGGGTTATATCAATCAACATTTAACATATTAGAAATTATACCAGAAAAATGTGAAACATTTATTTATTAACTCCTTGAAAATGATGAAAACAAACTCAGATGTTTACATAAATAGCATCTTTTATGAAAAATAATGATATTTTCCAAATCAAAAATAATTAGTGATAGCAGTCTACATTGTTTTAAAGTTTTTCACGTCTCTTTAATGTCTGGCATAACAGAAGACAGCTGAATTCTCGTATCTGTTTTTGTATTCAATCTATTGCAATATCACCTATAGCCTCTGGAAAACTCCACTGTACACTCATGAGAAAAGGAGAATTAAAAAGAAAAATAATGTCTTCGTGTTATAATGAAAATAATTTTGAACTTGCAGACCCCTTGAGGTGGTCTTGGGGTTTCACAGGGGTCTTCAGACCACACTTTGAGGCCACTGCTGTAGAGTGATACAATTGATCAGACCGCAAGGTCTGTGAAGTTAGATGTTAACATATACAATGTTGATAGTTTATAAGTGATATTTTTTTCCAGTATGAATGTAAATTATTTCTATCCAGTAGAAAAATACTTCTAAACCAGTACAGTTTTAACTTTAATTGAATCAGTTTTGTATCTAATTTAGCAATTATATTTCAGCATTTTTTTTTTCTTTTTAACAGTGATTATATATACCTGGTCTCTTGAATTCTCTTTTCAACCAGTTTTTCCGTCCAGCTCGTTCCCCTTTTAAATGAGTTAAATAAGCCTTTAACCTCAATTCACCTTTGACACTTTCTCACTTTATATTCACATGAGGGTCATGTTTTTAAGTATTTTAAAGTGATATTTTGATCTTTCTCAACTTTTTATTTTGAAAAATTTCAAACATTTAGAAAAGTTGAAAGAATAGTACAAAGAACACCCTTATGCATTTACCTAGATAAATCATTAATTTTTTTTGCCATGTTTAGTTTAACTAATTAACTATCTACTTATCAACTTACTTACCTACCTGTTTTAGTTTACTAAAGCTGATGAAATGCAACATACCAGAAATGGGTTGGCTTTTACAATGGGGATGTATTAACTTAAAAGTTTACAGTTCTGAGGCCATGGAAAATGTCCAAATTAAGGCATCAACAGGATAATACCTTCTCCCAGAAGATCAGTGTTCTGGTTTGCTAGAGCTGCCATTATGTAAAATACCAGAAATGGATTGGCTTTTATAAAGAGGATTTATTAGGTTACAAATCTACAGTTCTAAGGCCATAAAAGTGTCCATATTAAGGCATCAACAAGAAGATACCTTCACTGAAGAATGGCTGATGGCATCCGGAACACCTCTGTCAGCTGGGAAGGCATGTGGCTGGCATCTGCTCTTCCTTTGCTCCTGGGTTGTGTTTCAAAATGGCTTTCTCCAACATGTCTATGGGCTTCTGCCTTCACTCCTCTCTCTCAGCTCCTGTGTGTCCTTGCTTCTTTCTCCCAGGGCATTTCTCTCTAAGTGTCTGGGGGTCCTCTCTTAACTTCTCCCAGGCAAACTCTGGGCTTCATCTCTTAATGTAGCATCTCCAAACGTCTTTCTGTCGGCATCTCCAAGAGTCTCCAAGTGTCAGCAAGCATCTGGGTCTATGCCGCCTCATAGCTTTTCTCTTAAATACTCCAGTGAACTAATCAAAACCCACCCTGGATGGGTGGGGTTCACACCTCCATGGAAACAACCCAATCAAAGGTCTCACCCACAGTTGATTGAGTCACATCTCCATGGAAACCTCAATCAAAAGTTTCCACCCAACAAGATTGGATCAGATGTTCATGGCTCTTCTGGGGTCTATAACAATTTCAAACCAACACAACTGGCTACTGGTGATCCTCAACTCCTCTGACACATGGCCAGGCACATGGTGACATCTGCTGGTCTTTCTCTCCTGGATATCGTTTCTTCCAGCATCCTCTCTGAGCTTCTGTGTGTGTCCTTATCTCTCTGCTTCTCTGGCTCTCTTAGCTTCACTGGGGCTTTTTTCTGTGTGTTCTCTCTGTTTTTTTATCCTCTTAAGAAGGACCCCAGTAAGAGGATTAAGACCCAGCCTGGGGCATGCATCAACTGAAATAACCTAATCAAAAGGTCCCACCCACAATAGGTCTACACCCACAGGAATGGATTAAAAGAACATGATCTTTTCTGAGGTACATATAGCTTCAAACCATCACACTGTCTATTCACCCATCTATCTGTTGTAAGGATCAATAAAAAAATTAATTTTCCCAGTTACCAAGAAGGAAAAAGATCTTTTTTTCCTCCTTCCCTTCAAAGAGCATTTCTGTGAGAAACTATAGTTGTGAATCCTTTCTCTAACTTTTTTTAAAAAAACCTAAACTTTTTACTTCAGATGCAAAGTGCAAAGGCATTCTCCTAAATACTCAAATATAATGATCTCACTCAGAAAATCTGCAATTTATACAGTAAGTGTTGTGTTCTACTGAACCAGCAGCAGGACTTGCCCCAAAAGAATAAATAGGGGAAGACCCAGCTGGGACTGTCCCAAACTTCCCTACAATGGAGTCAGTTGAGATTCCAAAGAAAAAGGCACTAAATGCCTGGGTGATCAGTCCAAAGGCATTTGGGGGAACTTATATATACAGAAATGCAGCTACCTGGCGATGGACAGTCAGATGGCAAAAAGTTCACTTGAGTATGTCTACATCTATGGCAACTGCTCTACAGATTGTATATGGTCAAGGAATAAAAGTAGCTCTATGCCAGGGGTTTGCATGAAAGCATTAGTAAAACATCTTGGTATGTGCTCTTTTCTCAAAATAAGATGGGCTCAGGACAGGCTGTGCTTAAAGTTATAGTAGCCAAAGCTTGGCATGCTTCCAGGATGTTATGGGAAGGGATGTCTGAGGAGGAGGGCAGGGCTGAGGCCAATCCTCACTCAGGTAGGAGAAGCTATTTGTATCACACAGTAGGCTATCCTATTATCTAATATAAAGTTTATATTCCAACTCTCCCCAATGTCCCAATAATGCCCTTTATAGTGTTTCTCTTTTTCTTTTTGCTACAAAGCCCAATCAAGAATTACACTTAAAAATAAAAATTAAAAAGAATTACACATTTTTTCCTTAGGAATTTGAAGCAGCTATTGGCTGGGTAAGAGCTTAATTTTTAAACTTCCCTCACTCAAAGTTTCTCCTTCTTTTCTGTATGTAAGAGAGAAATAGGTAGGTCATAGCCTGATGCACTAGATTCAAATCGTTACACTTGAAAATTATTTAATTTGTCTAAGCCCCAGTGACTCAGTTAAGATGCTTTTAATTGCATGTAACAAAATCTAAATAAAAATGAATTACGTAATTATGACATTTAATATCTAACTTAAAAAGAAGCCTGGAATTAGAGCAGATGCCCAGTGATAGCATCAAGAAACCAGTTTTTTCCAGTGTTCTGTTGTGCCATTCTCAGCTCACTGCCCTGTCGGCTTAGTCGGCTTCCCTTGTGGTGCCAAGATGGCTGCCACAGTGTCACAGTCACAAATGAATAACAATGTTCAGAGGCAAGAAAAGGGTTATATCTCTGCTTGGCTCCCTTTTTAAGAGCAAGAAAAACTTCCCCCAAATCCTCCCATCAGGCATCATTGGCTAGAATTTCATCACATGCTCCTGCTTAACTAATCTCTTGGAAAGGGAGATGACAGCTCCATGATTCTCAGGTCAGTTAAGATTGTCATCTTGTCTGGGGATGGCTCATGCTCCACAGAATGATTTTTCTGGATGATAAACAAAATCAGGTTTGGGAAAAGTGACCAACAGTGTCTTTTACATTCAGTGTTCTCATAAAAAAGAGGAAGTGATATCTATGATGGAAGGCTACTTTGAAATTAATTTTTTTTCATATAAAATAAAATAATATGTGTGAAATCCCCTAAGCTATTGCCTGGAATGAGATATGTACTGGTTAACTGTTTCTTTCCTTCTTAAGATCTGCTGTTGTTCAGCCAAAAGATGGCAGCAGTGGGAAAAATCTTCAATTTAAAATTTGCTGCTAGCAGCTACCTAGCAAAGAATATCTGTTCACCTAGTTCACCCCTGTATCTACTTTAGAATTTATCAGAATCTATAATTGCTCTGAATTTTGATATTGCTAGCCAGATCAACAGGCTCTGGTTTGCATTTTAAATTTTATAAATACTCTTTAAATACATGAGATTTCTTCACATACCAACCACTTCAAAAGAAGAGAATATATTGTTTTCACAATTCTTAACTAGGAGAGCAATTAAATAGACTGGAAAACATTGCTGCTCAAGCCATTTGACTCTCAAATTCTTTTTATTTGAAGGGCAAATCACTTAAAAATTGTATATCAACATGTATTAATTAGCCACTGATAGACTAATACATCTTCCAATGGAATTTGCTATAATAATATCAGTTCAGTTCAGCAACACTTGTTGAATACCTAATGTATGCCAGGCTCTGTGCTCTGCATTGCCTCTGAAGAATTGGACAAAGACATGAGACATGAATAGAAATTTCAACCAAATGTGGGACATGCTAGATAAAGGTGTGCACAAGGTGCCATAGGAGCAATGAGAAAGGTACTAAGCCCACCCTGGGAGCTCAGGGAAACTTTCCTAGGGCAGATGGGGCCTGAGCAACTGTTTAATGAATGAGCTGGGCTTATGAAAGCAAGAGTTGGCTGAGCAAAGAAAGTTGGTTAGGCATTGCAAGGTGAGGACAATCACAAGCAAAAGCATGAGTCTCAAGTTTAAGTTGAATGTTGGGAGTGTGGAGCTGTGGGGCAGAGGACCACGGGTGGTTAAGTATTACCTGCATTACCTGTAGGGGGAATGGGGAGAGAAACTGGGAAGCTTTGCAGAGCTTTGCAGGCCAACTGAGCTGTGTGCATATTAATTAATAGACAGTAGGCAAGTGTCTCTAGGGTTTAAGCAAAGAAGTAATATAATACAATTTCAGCTTTAGGTAGTTTGGTCTGCCAGTAATGGTAGATGGACTTAAGGAGGACCAGTGGGAAAGCAGGGCCGACAGTCATCAAGCTATGCCTATTTTTTGGGTAGGAAATAATGTGGACTTGAACTAAGACAGGTATGTGGGTGGAAATGAGTGTTTTTGATGATTGGAGAGAATTGAGATTTTTTTTTTAATTAACTGAAGGGAAAGAACCAGTAGATGGGGAGACATTGAATAAGTGGAGATAATTAACACAGAAAGGTCCCAAGGGCCTTTCATATAACCAGATTTTCTATCTAACTGCAACATATAGCTACAACCAGTCATTTGATTATTCTTGCTGGATGTTTGCAAGGAAACTCTAGGTGGTGGATATTTATTTTATTGCCCACCCAGGAAATGAACTCCTTTATATGTTCAGGAGAAAGTCTGCAAAAGTATTAGTTGGAGGCAGAGATTGCCTTTCATTATAGTATGCCAGATACTAGATTTTCCAAACCTATATTACCTCTCATGCACAGACATGTGATCTAAGCTCTGTCCAACTTTTGACCTTACAGTCAATGACAGAAGAAACAGGGGTGATGAACTTTCTCTCTGGCTCCTGCTGACAACCCTGTAAGAAAGGAATAAATTTCATTTTCACATAGAGACAGCATGGAATAAGGGAAATGGAGGCAAAACCAGTTTAAACAAGCCCCAGACAAAGAGAAGAGAGAATCTGCCTGATGTAAAGAGATATGAGGTAGTATCAGAGGCGGGAACTCACAGCAAAAAAATAAAAATAAAAATTTGGGGGGAATAGGCTGATCAGTTCAAAATCTCAATAATGAGCTAGTTGGCTCTCTGGGATTGGCTGTACAAATTAAAATCTCAAAAGATGATTAGTTAGTGTTCTCGGATAGGCTGTAACCTCTGTAGTACCCAGTCAATGGGGAAACCGGGGAGGGACTTGCGAATTAGGAGTAGGAGATTTAAAGATCGCCATTCTCTTCCTCTGGCGCACCAGCCTTCCACGTGTTTGGCTGGACGCCCCATCTTGCAAGATCGTAAATAAATTCTTTTCTCCTCCAGAACCGAGAGAGCGTTTATTCCCTTACAGGTACCACTTTATTTCCGACAACTTGGGGGCTCGTCCGGGATCCAAAGCTTCGGAGGGGGACCCCCGAGATGGACAAAGGGAAGGCGCGCCCCACTGATTGAGCGGTCTCGGACTCCGCCATTGGGGGCCCATCTCTGGCAGCTAAAGGGCCCGAGATCAGACGCTTGGATCTGCTGGTTGTGGATGAGAAAAGGGGGAAAAGGCTTGCCTCTGTTTGACCAGGCATCTCCGTGCACGGACCAAGGTAAGGAAAGTAATATATTGCCTTGGTGGTTGGGAATTCCTGATGAGTCTGGAGCTGCTTGTGTGTGACTGAGATGTGCGACATACTGCACAAAGCGAGTGCGGAGTCTCAATCTGCAGTTCCCTTCTCCTGCGAGGGAAAGGGCCAGAGACACACGAAGTGAAAGGAACTGAGAGAAAGAAGCCCAGACAAGACTCAGGATGGGAAATAGAGGCAGTTGGCCGGCCGGGGAAGAAGAAAAGGGGGCACCTATAGAGTCCCTCGGGGACATCCCTCCAGATAGCCCACTAGGTAGGATGTTAAAATATTGGACCGATAGCGATCGGACCAAGGGAAAGGACAAAAAGAAAATGATTAAATATTGTTGTTACATTTGGACTGAAGAAAGCATTTCACTGCCAGATGTATTCTGGCCAAAGTATGGGACAGAGGAGGACTGGCTCTGTGCCAACCTTGTAATTTATGTTAATGAGAAGAAACCCTTTTCTAAGGAGGAGTCTGATTATGCCACGTGCTGGCTAAAGAACAAAAAAACTCCCCTTTACCCTGTGAAAGATAAAAATCCAAACTTGGAAGATGAGTTGGTAGAATCTAAACCCTGGGACCCCTTATTAAGCCTTCCTCCTCCCTACTATTCCCTCCTCCCCCAGGGCAGAGATTGTTAGAGTCTGAGGACCTAATAAGGTCCGCACAGGTTCCAGGGGAATCAGGAGGCCCATCGGCACCAACTGCCCCACCAGATATGACCCATCAATGGTTGAGGAAAGAATTAACACAGTGCAAAAAGGATGTACAGAATTTTCCATTTCCAAAATCTCTTGAAGGAAAGAGAGTAAGGGAACATCACCCCGTTAAATCCCTTTACCCCTTGAGGGAGGTGCCTATGAGGCCAAAGGAAGTCGGGTATGTAAATGCCCCATTAACGAGTGCAGAAGTAAGAAATTTTAAGAAGGAGATGAAATCGCTAATAGAGGACCCAATGGGGCTGGCTGAGCAAATAGATCAGTTCCTAGGCTCTAGCCTATACACGTGGTCTGAACTTATGTCCATATTAAACATCCTCTTTACAAAAGAGGAGAGTGGAATGATAAGAGGGGCTGCTATGAAAGAATGGGAAAGGCAACACCCGCCAGGGCAAGGGGTGATGGCAGCAGAGCAAAAATTTCCAAATACTGACCCTGATTGGGATAATAATGATAAAGAGGATAGGGCACAAATGAAGGATCTCAGAGACCTCATTGTAGAGGGAATAAAGTTGGCGGTACCCAAATCTCAAAATTTGGATAAGTCCTTTGAGGTAAATCAAGAGAAAGATGAGTCTCCCTCTGCTTATCTACAAAGATTGAGAGAACAAGTAAGGAAATATTCAGGTATGGATCCTGATGACCCTGTAGCCCAGGGAATGTTAAACGTCAGCTATGTGAAGGGATCTTGGCCTGATATTCAGAAAAAAGATTCAGAAAATAGATGGATGGATGAATAAGCCATTGGAGGAGTTATTAAGGGAAGCACAGAAAGTATTTGTAAGAAGGGAGGATAAAAACAAAAGCAGCAGGCTAAAGTCATGATAGCCACTGTTGACCACTTGGTCAAGAAAAGATTAGAAACAGGAAATGGGGGATGCAGACAGAGGCGAGATAGGGGAGGGGGCTGGGCTGATTTAAAAAAAGGAGCAAGGAAAATGCAGAACTCTGCAGGGTGTTATCATTATGAAAAGCCTGGCCATTTCAAAAGGGAGTGCCCAGACTTACAGAAGGAGGGTCGAGTTATACCACCGCTAATGAATTTTGAAGACTAGGAGAGTCAGAGGCTCCTCATCTCAGAAGCCCACCGGGAGCCTTTAGTAAATTTAAAGGTGGGCCCATATCAAGAGGAAATTACATTCTTGGTAGACACTGGAGCAGCTTGCTCCTCTGTAAATCATCTTCCAAAGGGAGCCAGGCTCTCTGGCAGTTCCCTCACCGTCACAGGGGTAAAAGGGGAGGGATTTAAAGTTCCCATTCTTGAACCTACTAACATTTGTTGGGAAAATAATCAAATCATAGCTCCCTTGTTGCACATCCCAGAAGCTGGGAGTAATTTATTAGGAAGAGACCTAATAATACCTATGGGACTGGATTTAGAGGTAAGGAATGGACGGATTGAGGTTTTGGCCCTGCTCACTGAAGAAGATGAAAAAGACATTAAGGAGGAGGTATGGGTAAAAGAAGGAAACGGGAGGGTTGCAAATTCCCCCAATTAAAATCAAGTTAAAAAAGGAAGGGGAGGTCGTGTGCCAGAAACAATATCCTATTCCTCTTAAAGGAAGACAGGGACTCCAACCCATCATTGAGGGTCTCCTTCGAGATGGACTCTTGGAAACCTGTATGTCCTCTTTTAATACTCCCATTCTCCCCATTCAGAAACCAGATGGTAGCTGGAGAATGGTGCAGGATCTAAGGGCCATTAATAAAATTGTCCAGGTTCGACACCCTGTAGTTCCTAATCCTTACACTCTCCTGAGTAAAATTCCCTTCCATCATAAATGGTTTAGTGTAGTAGATTTAAAGGATGCCTTCTGGGCCTGTCCCCTTGATCCAGAAAGTAGAGACCTGTTTGCCTTTGAGTGGGAAGATCCCTTCAATGGGCGAAAGCAGCAATACAGATGGACGGTCTTACCTCAGGGTTTCACGGAGTCCCCCAATCTCTTTGGGCAAGAGTTAGAGAGGGTACTGGAAAAATTTCCAGTCCCACCTGAAATCACCCTTCTGCAATATGTAGATGATCTATTAATATCAGGTAAAGAAAGGCAAGTGGTGGCTCAAGCTATGAAAAATCTACTGAACTTTTTAGGGGAACAAGGATTAAGGGTATCTAAAAGTAAACTGCAATTTGTAGCAAGGGAAGTTAAGTACCTAGGCCACCTCATAAGTGAAAGAAAAAGAAAAATCCATCCAGAAATAATCCAGGCCATAGTAGAGTTGCCTCTTCCCCAAACAAAAAGAGAGCTAAGAAAATTCCTGGGATTGGTAGGGTACTGTAGATTGTGGATAGATTCTTTTGCATCTCGAACTAAAATGCTATACCAAAAATTACTAGAGGAAGAGCCTGACAAGATAGAATGGGAGGAAGTGGAAATAAAGGCATTAAATGAACTCAAGCAGGCACTGGTGCAAGCTCCTGTTCTAGCACTTCCTTCCCTCGAAAAACCCTTTCACCTGTTTGTTACAGTAGATAAGGGAACAGCTTTGGGGGTCCTAACCCAAATCTGGGGAGGCCAAAGAAAGCTGGTGGCTTTCCTTTCAAAGGTTTTAGATCCAGTCTCTAGGGGGTGGCCTGGGTGTGTTCAAGCCATTGCAGCAACTGCCCTTTTAGTAGAAGAAAGCAGGAAATTAACCTTTGGAGGGGCATTAGTAGTTAGTACTCCTCATCAAGTGAGAACTATTCTGTCTCAAAGGGCAGGGAAATGGTTAACTGATTCCTGAATCTTAAAATATGAAGCAATCCTAATGGAAAAAGATGATTTGGTCTTAACAACAGATCATAGCCTAAACCCGGCCTCCTTCCTCTGGAAGGGGCCTGAGCAAATAGAGACCCCTGAGCATGACTGTTTAGACCTAATTGAATACCAAACTCGAGTCCGACCTGACCTAAGGGATCTTCCCCTGCACTCAGGGGAAAGGCTGTTCATAGATGGATCCTCCAAAGTCCTAGAAGGAGAAAGGCACAATGGCTATGCAGTTGTAGATGGGATAACTTGTGAAGTAAAAGAAGATAGCCGATTGCCCAATAAGTGGTCAGCTCAAACTTGTGAGTTGTATGCACTAAATCAAGCCCTCAAATTATTAGAAGGAAAGGATGGTACAATATACACTGACTCTAAGTATGCCTTTGGGGTAGTCCACACCTTTGGAAAGATCTGGGAAGAAAGGGGATTAATCAATAGCAAAGGAAAAGAACTGGTTCATGGGGAATTGGTGAAACAAGTATTATCCAATCTACTCTTACCTAGAGAAATATCAGTGGTGTATATAAATGGACACCAGAAGGGACCTACTTTTGAGGCAAAAGGCAATAGGTTGGCTGATGAAAAGGCTAAGGAGGCCTCTCTCTACCCTCCTTTAAAAATAATGGTCCTAATACCCTCTATCCCTAAGGAATTTGGGGTCCCTACATTCTCTGCCAAAGAAGTAAAAGAGTTGAAACAGTTAGGAGCAACCTTAAATGATCAGGGGAAATGGTTTCTCCCAGATGGCAGACAAATGTTAAATAAACAAATAATGAGGTAGATATTAGCAGTCCTACACCAGGGGAGTCATTGTGGGGTACAAGCCATGTGTGATGTAGTACTTAAACAATTTGGATGTGTAGGCCTTTTATACAGTTGCTAAACAAATCTGTGAGCGGTGCATAATTTGTCAAAAAATTAATAAAAAAGTTTTAAGAAAACAGGTACAAGGGGGAAGAGAGCCGGGCCTGAGACCATTCCAGAGCATTCAAGTTGATTATACTGAAATGCCACCAATCGGTTGTTTAAAATATATTTTGGTAATTGTCGACCACCTCACTGGATGGGTGGAAGCCTACCCTCTATCCTCAGCTACAGCATTGGGAACTTCTAAAGTTATCCTTGAACAAATCATTCCCCGTTATGGGTTAGTGGAAAATATAGACTCTGATAATGGCAGTCAATTTACCTCCCGTGTATTGCAGAATGTCATGAGAAGCCTGGGTGTCACTTGGGACTTCCACACTCCCTGGCATCCACCATCCTCTGGGAGAGTGGAAAGAATGAATCAAACTATAAAGAAACATCTTTCTAAATTAGTTTTGGAAACAAAGTTACCTTGGATCAAGTGCTTACCTATAGCTCTACTAAGAATCAGGACTGCCCCTAGAAAAGAACTGGGAATTTCCCCTTATGAAATGCTTTTTGGTTTGCCTTTCCCCAGGAGGACTGGAGAGCTCCCCTCCCTAGACACAACGGATCTTTTTCTTAAGAATTATATACTGGCCTTGTCTTCTACTTTATCATCTCTCAGGCACCGTGGACTGCTGGCTCAGACCCCGCCTCTTGAATTTGCTGCCCATCGACATCAGCCTGGCAGCTGGGTTCTGATCCAGTCGTGGAAAGAATCCAAACTTCAACCGATCTGGGAAGGACCCTATCAAGTCTTGCTGACAACTGAGACGGCAGTCCGAACGGCAGAAAGAGGCTGGACTCATTACACACGAGTGAAGGGACCGGTGCCTGAACCAGACGATAAGTATCCAGCAACTCAACCTGAATCCTGGAAAGTGACTCCTACCTCAGATCCCCTAAGGATCACTTTAAATAGGCAACAGTTGAAAGAACATACTAGGAGGGAGGAAGGGCTGGATTAAACCCTATGTTTGCATTGTGCTCTGTGTATAGCTTAATGGTGAAATTGCTTATACTGATCATAATGTTCTATATTCAAGGAGTAACAGGTTCTGCTAAGCTGGTTATAAGTGTAGTCAAAGGCTTAAAGTCTCAAACTGTACAATTTGATGTTTGTCAGGTAATGAGCTGTAAAAATCTAAAACATCAGCAACAACTGAGGGAGGAATATAAGCATTTATGTAAGCAGACTGTTCAAATAGAAAGCAAGATTGTTGGGGGGCGAACATTTGAGAGTATAACTTATGAGACACCTAACCCCTGTTATTCTTGGAACACTGCTTGGTGGACCACACAGTATGAGGGATGGGTCTTACCCAGGTTGGAGGAAAAACCATTAAGGGAAACTTGGCTGGAATTTAACTCTCCAGTTCAAATTGACCCCAAGGTCATTAGAATACTTAAGGCCAAAGACTTAAAGCAAACCACAGAAATAGAGACAGGTTATGGAAATACAAATGCCTGGGTAGAATGGGGCAAACATACCATCCAGAGTCTAAACAGAAGTGACTGTTATGCTTGTACAACCAAACAACCCACTGTTCAGATTATGCCCTCCCCCTTGGGGATGAAAAAGCATGAAAGGGAGTTTAAATGTATAACACTCCTCTTTCAAAATGCTACTCCTGGTGAAAGTTGTAGTACATTGTCCTCTCTTTTCCCTCCAGTCCAGGAGGGAAGTGTCAAAGCCATACCAGCATCTCACCTTGGTCCCGGAAACCACTCTGCCTGTCTCTCCAGATGGGAAGAAGGGCTCCAGGATCTTGGTACCATGGCTTTGTGTACACAGGTGTGGAATGTGAGCAAGGATAGTACTGGCAACTTCTCCAGCCTAACTATACCCCGAGCAGACCTCTGGTGGTACTGTGGGAAGGGCATCCTCTGGCCAACACTACCTGAAAGGTGGGGAGGAACCTGTGCTCTGGTTCAATTGGCTATCTCATTTACCCTGGCATTTGAAAGTAATAAAAAAGTACCAACACAAGGCAAAGGAGAAAAGAAATATGTACAAAGTGTACCTAGTTCCTTCAATAAAAAATGTTTGTAGATAGTATAGGGGTTCCCCAGAAAGTTCCTAATGAGTTTAAAGCTAAAAATCAATTAGCTGCAGAATTTAAATCGTCCTTATTCTGGTGGGTCACCATCAATAAAAATGTCAATCATCAGCTAAAATTTATCAACTATACCAGGAATGTCATTAAAGAAGTAGCAGAACAGTTAGATGCCACTAGCTGAATGGCATGGGAAAACAGAATGGCCCTAGACATGATGCTAGCTGAAAAAGGAGGCATCTGTGCTATAGTTGGGGGAAATTGTCGCACGTTCATCCCCAATAATACCGCACCTAATGGAACTATCACCAAAGCCCTACAAGGCTTAACAGCCTTATTTCAGAAACTAGAAAAGAATTCTAGCATTAACAACCCACTCATAGAATGGTTGGAAAATTGGTTCAAGAAATGGAAAGGAATTGCAACATCTATTTTAATTTTCCTTATCATTCTAGCCAAAATGTTTATAACAGCTGGGTGCTATATAATCCCGTGTGCTCAAAGGCTAGTTCAAAAACCCATCAAAACCACTAGAATCAAAAATAAGAAAGATCCCTATGATGCGGAATGTGAAAAAGCCCTTAGCAAATTTGAGAATCTAAAATGTGAAAACTGAAAGTGTTTAAAAAGAAAGAGGAGGGACTCTGTAAGAAAGGAATAAGTTTCATTTTCACATAGAGACAGCATGGAATAAGGGAAATGGAGGCAAAACCAGTTTAAACAAGCCCCAGACAAAGAGAAGAGAGAATCTGCCTGATGTAAAGAGACATGAGGTAGTATCAGAGGCGGGAACTCACAGCAAAAAAAATAAAAATTTGGGGGAGGATTGGCTAATCAGTTCAAAATCTCAATAATGAGCTAGTTGGCTCTCTGGGATTGGCTGTACAAATTAAAATCTCAAAAGATGAATTAGTTAGTGTTCTCGGATAGGCTGTAACCTCTGTAGTACCCAGTCAATGGGGAAACAGGGGAGGGACTTGCAAATTAGGAGTAGGAGATTTAAAGATCGCCATTCTCTTCCTCTGGCGCGCCAGCCTTCTGCGTGTTTGGCTGGACACCCCATCTTGCAAGATCGTAAATAAATTCTTTTCTCCTCCAGAACCGAGAGAGCGTTTATTCCCTTACAGGTACCACTTTATTTCCGACAATGAGCCACATTGGGTTATGCCCAGGGCAGGGCTGACGGGGGTGGTCACTATGACTAGGCCAGGCAAGATGAGGACGACTGAATATAATTTATTTTATGCCATTATATCTCCCGTGGAAAAGCCTCTGAGAAAAAAGTCAACAGGAGAGAGCGGAAAAGAGTGAGTGGAATTGCCTGGTCTGCTGTGTCAAATAAAAACAATGTTAGTAAGCATTTATGGCACTCCAAGCCAATCAGTGCCCAGCTTTATCTTATTTTTAATCCTCACAACACTAGGAGGCAGGAACATAATTTACAGACCAGGAAATTAAGGTTTATAAAGAATGAAGAGGTGAAATTGGGATTTAAATCCAGATTGTGTGTTTCTGAAACGCATTGACTTTAATTTCAAGCCCTACAGCCTCCAAAGGACTATGACAGAATGGTCTATGGGTTTTGTTTTTTTTAATCAGCGTGATATAAAGAGAGAGATTGTAGGTAAAAGATGGGCTGTGCTGAGTTGACTTGCTGTGCTGTGCCAGACTTTGGGCATAAGAATAGTAAGACTATACATGGATGTATTTTGTTGTGCTTCAGAAGTAATCTTCCTATACTGTACTATTCTCTGCTCTGCCTAAAAGTTGTTTGATCAGTGTGGAAAAAGAGCAGCACTGGCTTAAGGTGACTGTCTGTACTAGAGGGGGGCTGGCCAAATGCAGAATAAATGGATTATTTGATTGGGAAGGTCCACTACTGAAGTTGGATCCATCTCTTGGTTGCCTAATCCTTGGCTCTCCTGGGGACACCAGGGATACGATTTTAGCATATGCAAAGTCTTTGAATAAATCCATTTCCTTGGTTTGAATTTGCTCCAGCCTAAATCTTTTCTGTTGATATTCTGAGAATCATGCCAACAGATGCTGGGTCACTTTACATGCACATCACGTGTTGTTTGCTCATTTACTTTCCACTTGTTATCCTAAATCTACTCACCCCAGTCTTCAGGGAGAAGCTCCAGGGATGTTATGAAGACATAAATGGTAGAAGGAGAGCAACATAGGTATATGAAAGAGTTTTGAGCATATGAAGATTGTTAGTCTGGTTCCTCCAAGAAGCAGAGGTGAAGACAGGATTAAACATTCTATATTTTATTAGAGGAAATGATAATATGAAAGGAAATAGGGAGGGAGCCAGGGAAGACTGAGAGACTCATTGGATCCATGCAAATCTGCCCCATATGAAGGTGAAAGAGAGGGAGAGAAGGTAGATAAAAGCATCTTAGACTGCCTGCAGCCTAAGGAAGGTTCTGCAAAGTTTTTGAGTTCTGGAGTAAAGTCAGCTGACAAAGGATGCCTGTGTCTCCCAGGAATGGATCTGCCTTTGAATGACCAGCAGGGAGCAGCCCTCCGGTGCCACACAAACAACTGTGATGGATTTCATTGTGCAGCTGCTGGGACTCCAGTCAATTTCATTTAACTATCTGTAGTAGGAGGTCTGCAATGCACATTGCACAGCAGGCACAGGAATGAGAAAATGCAAAAAAATATTTGGCCTTTCTATACATCAATTTCCTCATCTCTATAATGGGATTGATAATAGTGCCAACCCTACAAGATTCTGATAAGTATTAAATGAAATAGGTGATGCAAAGAATTTAAACAGTGCTTTAAAAACTCCTCCATAGTGGAGGCCATTTAGGGCCTTGAGAGAGCAAAGAAGGGAGGGAAGGAGGGAGAAAGGAAATGTGTAGTGAAGCTAAAGTGTTTCGGTTTGCACCCCAACTCTGCCAATTATTATCTGTGTAACTACTCTTGACTCGGTTTTCTCATTTGTGAAATAAAGAGAATAATAGTATGTATCTCATGGGGTTACTATGAGGATTTAATGAGTTAATACTTATGAAGCCCTTAGAACAGTACCTGGCAATAGTGTGATAGAGTGTGCTCAATAAATGTTAGCTAGTACTATCCCTTCCCACTAGTGACAATGATTTTCTGTTCCCTTTCAGCTAGGGCAGTTGGAGAATAATGAGCAGAATCTCGCATTACCCTCAGTGATTCTCAAGCATGGGGGAGAGAAAGGGAGTAAAGTGAGGTGGTAGGGAGAGTGAATTCACAATCTGGATGGGGTGTTCTTTGAAAGGACAACATTACAGTAAACAAGAGAGAATAATTTCACCCATTCCCCACTGTGGTTTTAAGACTCTTAAAGGAAGGAAATTTTAGGTTGTAGACCCAAAGAACTGTACAACTTAAAGAGTGAATCCTAATGTAAACAATGAGCTAAAGTTAACACCATCAATAATTCTAATTATATTGTTTCATAAATTATAACAAAGGTACCACACTAAGGCAAAATGTTTGTAATAGGGAAAACTGTGTGTGAGAGGGAGGTATATAGTAACTTTATACTTTTTACATGATGATTCTGTAAATCTACAACTGCTGTAATTAAAAAAATAAAGTATCTTAAAACCTAGACTCTAAAGCAACAGATGCCCCCAAGCTATTGCAAAAGGGCCCTTTCAATTGTACTGCCATTGCCATTGCCTCTGGGGCAAGGGTCAAAACCCGGCAGCCCCCAGACACTTTTTGTTGTTGTTGTTCTTAGTTTGTTTAGTGCACAGGATGTATTTTTTTTAAAAATTTATTGTAGTAACAAATATACAACTCAGAATTTACCATTTTAACCACATTCAAATGTACAGTTCAGTAGTATTATTTACATTCACCATATTGTACTACTACCACTGACATCCATTACCCCTACTTTTTCATCAGCTCCAGCAGAAACTACTCATCTGTTAAGCTATAATACCCTCTTCCCACCCTACCACCCTCGACCCCACCCCTGATAACCTATAAACTACTACCTGTCTCTATGAAGTTTGCTTTTTCTAGATATTTCATATAAGCAAGATGATACAATATTTGTCTTCTTCTGTCTGGCTTATTTAAGGCAGCATGATATCTTCAAAGTTCATCCATGTTGCATCAGAACTTTGTTTCTTTTTATGGCTGAATAATAATATTCCATTGTGTGTTTATACCTCATTTTGTTTACCCATTCATCTGCTGATGAACAATGTGGTTGCCTTTGGCTATTGTGAAATACTGCTGTTAGAAACACTGGTGTACAAATAACAGAGTGCCTGCTTTCAATTCCTTTTTTTTTTTTTTTTAATAGATGCCAAGAAGTGGGTTTGCTGGTCATATGGTATTTTCGACTTTCTGAGGAACTGCCAAACTGATATCCACATTGGTTGCACCATTCCACAGTGCCACCAGCAATGTACAAGTGTTCCAGAAGTCTTTCTGTTTCTCTGCATCCTTGGCAACACTTATTATTTTCTGTTTTTTTTTTTCTTTTTTAAATAATACCCATCCTAGTGGGTGTGAAGTGCTCTCTTATTGTGATTTTGATTTGCATTCCCTGATGCCACTACTGTTGAACATCTTTTCATGTGCTTATTGGCCATTTCTATACCTTCTCAAGAGAAATATCTCAAGTCCTTTGCACATTTTTAAATTGAGTTATTTATCTTTTTGTTGTTTATATATTCTGAATATTAAATCCTTATCAGATATGTGGCTAACAATTACTTTCTCTCATTCTGTAGTGTGGAGGCTTGAAACTGCAAGTATCCCAAAAAAGCATGCTTTTAAGTTAATCTGTTCCTGTGGATATAGACCAATTGTAATAAAATATTTTGATGAAGTTTATTTCAGTTAAGATGTGGCCCAGCAAGGGTCTTAATCCTCTTACTGGAGACTTTTTATAAGAAAATGAAATTCAGACAGAGAGGAAGCCACAGAAACAAGAAGCCGAAAACAACAAAACCTGAAAGAGACGGGAGAGACCAGCAGATGCCGCCATGTGCCTTGCCATGTGGCAAAGAAGTCAAGGATTTCTGGTAGCGGTCTTCAGGAAGAAAGCATCACCAGGATGATGCCTTGATTTGGACATTTTTCTCAATCTCAAAACTGTAAACTTGTAAACTAATAAATTCCCATTATTAAAGCCAACATATTTCATGGTTATCTGCTTTCAGCAGTCTGGGAAATTCAAACAGATTTGGGTACTGGAAGAATGGGATGCTGCTATTACAAATACCAAAAATGTGGAAATAGCTTTTGTTCCAGTTTGCTAATGCTGCCAGAATGCGGAACACCAGAAATGGATCGGCTTTTATAAAGGGGGTTTGTTTGGTTACAAAGTTATAGTCTTAAGGCCTAAAGTGTCCAAGGTAAGTCATCAACAATTGGGTACCTTCACTGGAGACTGGCCAACGGTGTCCAGAAAACCTCTGTTAGCTGGGAAGGCACGTGGTTGACATCTGCTCCAGAGTTCTGGTTTCAAAATGGCTTTTTCCCAGGACGTTTCTCTCTAGGGTGCAGTTCCTCAAAAAATGTCACTCTTAGTTGCTCTTGGGGCATTTGTCCTCTTTTAGCTTCTCCAGAGCAAAAGTCTGCTTTCAATGGCCATCTTCAAACTTTCTCTCATCAGCAGCTCCTCTCTCAGCTCCTGTGCATTTCTTCAAAGTGTCCCTCTTGGCTGTGGCAAGCTTGATCCTTCTGTCTGAGCTTATATAATGCTCTAGTAAACTAATCAAGGCCCACACTGAATGGGCGGGGCCACACCTCCATGGAAATTACCTAATCAGAGTTATCACCTACAGTTGGGTGGGTCACATCTCCATGGAAATACTCAAAGAATTACACTCTAATCAAAATTAATACATCTGCCCACACAAGATTGCATCAAAGATAATGGTGTTTTGGGGGACATAATACATTCAAACTGGCACAGCTTTGTAATTGAGAATTGGGTAGAGACTGGAAGAATTGGGAGGTACTTGATAGAAAAGGCCTAGATACTTTGAAGAGACTGTTGGTAGAAAAATAGATGCTAAACGGACTTCCAATGAGGCCTTAGACAGAAATGATGAATGTGTCATTGAAAATGGGAAGAAAGGTGACCCTTGTTTTAAAGTGGCAGATAACTTGGCAAAATTGAGTCCTGATGTCAGAAGGCAGGCAGAATTTGAAAGTGACAAGTTTAGTTATTTAGCTGGGGAGATTTCCAAACTAAATGTGGAAAGTGCAGCCTGTCTTCTCCTTGCAGTTTATAGTTAAATACTAGAGGAAAGGGATAAGCTGGACAACTGACTCCTGGGCACAAATAAACCAGAAATTGATGGTTTGGAAAATTCTGAGCTTCTGGAAAGTAAGTCCCTAGTAAATGGTGCTCCATGTGAAGTTTAACTGAGCATGGATCCAGTCAGCCTTATCAGTGCAAGTCAGAACTGGAAATGTAGTTATCCAGGAAGGATTTGTGAAAAATTCTTTTGTCTGATGGTTTGGACCCCTGTGTACTACCTGCAAAACCAATAAGTTTTTTTGTGAGATCTGTATGAATGCAACCACTGCTAGCCTGGACTAAAAGGGATAGAAAAGGGACAGATTGAAGGAAAAATGACTTCAAAGGCAGAACTATGGAAGCTGATGTCTGGAACAAAGACATCTTCTTGGGCCAAGAGAGTGAGCCCACCCATGTGTGTGGAAAGGGTGAGTATGCTCCTACTCTTGGAGAGGGTGGGCCTTCTGCCCTGTTGTTCAGGAAGAGTGCTACCACCTCAGTTTTCTCAGATGCCTGGGGAATTGCAGAGAGTCTGGCTGCCGCCCTGATGAGGGTGGAGCATGGGGTCTGGTCACCATCCTGAGGCATGATGAGAGTGAAATCTACACTAGAATCTAGGGAGAGCAGCCCCTCAGTATTTGGGGAGCGCATGGCTGCTGCACAAGTACTTGGAAAGGGTGGGCTGCCACTCCATCAGGCACAAAGAACAAAATATTGTTCTATAGATGACTTTCAGACCTTGAAATCTAATGGGGTAAACCCTGCAGGGTTTTGGAATTGTTTGGGACCTGTAATCCCTGTTTCCCTTCTAATTTCTCCTTATGGGATTGGGAATGTTGATCCTATGACTTTCCGTCTATTGTATATTGCAAGAAGACAATTTGTTCTCTAGGTTTCACAGGTCTACAGACTGGATAGATCACTCCTATAACCAATTTTGATGAGACTTTGTAGTGAACATTGTTTCTGAAATGATTTAAGGCTTTTGGGATATTGTGATGGAATCAGTGTATTTTGCATATAGAAAGAACGTGTCTTTTGGGGGTTCAGAGATGGAGTATGATGGTTTGAAACTGTACATACCCCAGAAAAGCATGTTCTTAATTAATTCATTCTTGTGGGTATGTACCTATTGTAAGTAGGATCTTTTGATGAGGTTACTTTGGTTAAGGCATAGCTCAGGGTGGATTTTAATCTTCTTACTGGAATCTTTTATAAGACAATGAAATTCAGAAAAAGAGAGAGAAAGCCATGGAAGCTAAAAAGCTGAAAGCAGCAAAACCCAGAAGAGAAGGGAGAGACCAGCAGATGCCACACTGTGCTTTGCCATGTGGCAGAGGAGTCAAGAATTGCTGGCATCCAGTATTTGGGAAGAAAGCATTGCCCTGATGATACCTTGATTTGGATATTTTTCTCAGCTTCAAAACTGTAGACTTGTAAGCTAATAAATTCCCATTGTTTAAACCAACACATTTCATGGTATCTGCTTTTAGCAGTCGGGAAACTAAAATATATAAGTTGTCTTTCACTGTCTTGATAGTGTCCCTTGACACTAATTTTAAAATTTTGATGACGTTCCTTTTATTTTTTTCTATTGTTCATGCTTTCAATGTCATATCCACAAAATCACTACCAAGTTCAAGGTTATGAAGGTTCCTCTCTCAGTTTCTTCCAAGAGTTTTATGTTTTCAGCTTTTATGTTTAGGCCTTTGATCCATTTAGAGTTAATTTTTGTATACAGTGTGAGGTAGGGATCCAACTTCATTCTTTTGCAAGTGTATATCTTGTTTCCTCAGTACCATTTGTTGAAGAGACTATTCTTTCCCCCATTAAGGTACTTGGCACCCTGTCAAAAGTCAGTTGGCCATAGATGTATGGGCTTATTTCAGACCTCTCAGTTCTAATCCATTGGTCTACATATCTATTTTTATGCTAGTACCAAATTGTTTTGATTACTGTGGCTTTGTAGTAAGTTTTGAAATCAAGAAGTATGAGAATCCCAACTTTGTTCTTCTTTTGCAATATCGATTTGGCTTTTCAGGGCCCCTTGTGATTCCATATGAATTTGAAGACTGGCTTTTCCATTTCTGCAAAAAGGCTGCTGGAATTTTGATAGGCATTGCATTGAATCTGTAGGTCACTTTGGAAAGTACTGATATCTTAATAATACTGAGTCTTCCTATCCATGAACACAGGGTGTCTTGCCATTTAGTTAGGTCTTCTTTTTTTTTTTTTTAAAGGCTTAAAATGTATTTTAATAAGTTGATGTTGCATTACTGCTCCATTTCTCAGAAAAACTCCAAATTTAAGGTATCAGAGACAAATCAAACATGATACACCAATGAAAAATGCACAGCATAACTACCTAAGATAGGCAAGGCTAAGAGCTACTGTCAGACCTTCAGCATACAGCAACCCTGTTCCAAGATTGTACTAAGCCTGTCAAGAAAAGCTGTGAACAGCAACATCATAGACACAGAAAGGGTCATTCCTGGGCAGTCCTCACCCAAGAAAAAGATGGATGTAAATTAACACAAGATATTTTTAAAGCTATATTAAAATGAAAACCTATAAGAAAATCTCTTTAGGACATGAAAGGGTAATATATGGAATATAACAGAACCGTATGTATGCTGTCTGCAATCTCTGTGGACGTTTGCCTGGATTCTGACCTGGGAGTGAATGGACTAATGGGGCTAAGATCGCTGGGTGACATTTGGTTTTTGTGGTATATGTGGCAGTGTCTCAGGTTGGGGTACAGGGGGTATAAGGACATAAAAGCAAACAGAATGGGATGGACAAAGAATGAAATGATCAAGATTAATGGGACTCGAACTGAATCCATTTTTGCCATGGTTCCCCCCAGGGCCTCAACATCAGTAACATTTGAGACTTCAGGAATGCACCACACAGAAACGATTTGTTAAATAATACACCACACTGAACTGATCTGTTAAATACCACCCTCCCTCCCTTGCCCTAGGTCTCCCTACAGTAATAAAGAAAGGGAAAACCTAACTATTGGGAGGAAACCCTAACACTCTTCCAGGGTAGAATTCTGGCTAGTCCAAAATGGGTCCTCCTTTTCAGGGAAACTAGACACTGCAACTTTATTAGTATCAGCGACATTTGTTTGGAGCAAATTCAGCTCCAGGAGCTGCACGGTTGAATGCAGGAGAGGTTCCACCAATTGTCCCAATTCCTTCCATTGTAGCAGCTTGGGCAAAGCGTTCAGTTGTTGGTGGGGTCAATCCCAAGGTTCCATCTGGCATCATAGTGGCTGGTCCTGGAGGAGTTGGAGTATCAGCTGGTACAGGAGCAGGGGGCATGACACTTCTGCTGTTTATGCCCATAGCACCCCCCATAGCCATCTGGCCCATCCGTATCTCCTGCTCTCTTGCATCAGGGAAGGTTCCCTTGAATCATTCCTGCTGTCGTGGCATCATTTCCTCCTGTTGCCATCGCATCTCTTCCTTGCGGCGCCTGCGCTCCTCCTCCTGCCTCAGCTCCAGTTGCTTTTGTTTTTGCACCTCTTGGTTGTGCAGCTCCTGCATCCTCCTAAGTTCTTCTTGGTACCTCATCAAATCCTGCCTCATTGGCATGAGCTGGTGCTCATAGTGAGCAGCCTCCATCTCCATTTCCAGCTTCTATGAGCTTCCTTGATGTTGCGGTCCACTTGGTCCTGCTGCGGCTTCTCCATCTCAGTGAGTGCCTTCCAGTGCATGGCATAGTCATACTCAAAAGAGCCAGGCTGTGCAAATCTGGTTGGCTGTTCTTGCTCCTTGTGAAATTGCTGGTTCTTTATAACCAGCTTCTCTGGAAGTCCCTCTTCATCATCTAACTGGTCCATGGGCTCCAGTCACAGGTCGAGGAAATGTGGTTAGCAGGAAGGAGCCTTCACTGCATCTGTCCAGAGCTTTCCGAGCAGCTGGCTTCCCTGAGAACTCAACAATGCCTTTTCCTGAGGGCCTTCTTCGATCATCCACAGTGACTACAGCCCTCTCCACCCCCAAACACAGAAAAGGCCTCCTCCAGCAATTCGTTGGACACGTACTGAGGAAGGTTTCTGACTGTAAGGGATGCACTATGGCAGGCAAAGTGCACATGCAGCTGCTTTCCACAGAGAGGCAAGTTGTCGCGCTCCACTTTGGCAATCTCTGCTAGGGTTCGTGTTTCCAAGCTGATAAAGCCAAAGCCTTTATCTTTACGCATGAAGACCTCGCCTGCTTTCCCATGTTTTTAAAATAGTTTTTTAAAATATTTCCTCATTTCTTCCTCAGTGATGTCAGGAGGAAGATTGCCCACAAAGAGATGACTACTTTGGGTGAAGTTCTTCTCTCCTGGTTTCCTAAAATTCTTCAGGTCAGTAGCCAAGCCTTCGTTTTGGCTGCTGGTCTGTTGCCCATTTGCAGGTATAGGTGGTGGTGGCCGCGGCTGTGGCTGCTGCTGTTGTTGCTGTGGGTGGTGCTGTGGGTGGTGGTGCTGATGAGGCTTCCTTGGAGTACGGTTTTGCTTCTCCAGGTTAAAGGTTTTATTGCTCTACATTTCTGCACCTCAGTTTCAATTGGGGAAGGCAACCAAGTGTCTCCCATGTCCCCTCTAACCTGGACTTCTCCTCTACCGACTGTTCTCTCCTCAGAGTAACCGCAACGCTCTATTTAGGTCTTCTTTTATTTCTTTCAGCAGTGTTTTGTAGTTTTCAGTGTACAAGTCCTTAACTTCCTTGGTTAAATTTATTACCAGGTACTCTGTTCTTTTGGGGGCTATTTTGAATGGGATAATTTTTAAGTTTCCATTTCAGAATATTCTTTGCTGGTATATGAAACACAACTGATTCTTGCGTGTTAATCTTATATCCTGCAACTTTGCCAAATTTGTTTATAAGTTTCATTAGTTTTCTTGTGGAGTCTTAGGAATTTCTGTCTAAAGGATCATGTCATCTGTAAATAGGGTTAGCTATATGTTTTCCTCTAATTTGGATGCCTTTTATTTCTTTTTCTTGCCTAGTTGTTCTGGCAAGGACTTCCAGTACAATATTGACTGGCAGTGGTTGGCAAAAGTTGTCTTGTTCCTGACTTTAGGGGGAAGGCTTTCAGTCTTTCACCATTGAGTATACTGTTAGCTATGGGGTCTTCATTCTGCCCTTTATCATGATGAGCAAGTTACCATCTATTCCTATTTTTATGAGTTTTTTTTTTTTTTATCATGAAAGGGAGTTGGACTTTGTCAAATGCCTTTTCTTCATCAATTGATAACATCATGTGAGTTTTTCCCCTTCATTTTGTTAATTTGGTATATTGTTCGATTTTCTTATGTTGAACCTCCTTTGCATGCCTGGTATAAATACCAGTTGGTCATGGTGTATAATTCTTTTAGTAAGCTGTTGGATTAGATTTGCTAGTATTTTATTGGGTATTTTTGCATCTTTATTCATAAGGGAAATTAGTCTGTAGTTTTCTTTTCTTATGATGTCTCTTTCTGGCTTTGGTATGAGAGTGATGCTGACCTCATAATATGAGCTAGGAAGTGTTCCCTCCTCTTCAATTTTTTTGTAAAAGTTTAAGAAATTTGGTGTTAATTCCTCTTTGAATGTTTGGTAGAATTCACCACTGAAGCTTTTGGTCCTGGACTTATCTTTGTTGGAGGTTTTTGATTACTGATTCAATCTCTTTACTTGTTGTAGGTCTGTTAAGATCTTCTATTTCTACTTAAGTCAGTTTAGGTAAGTTGTATGTTTCTCAGAATTTGTCCATTTTCTCTAGATTATTTAATTTGTTGGCATCTGTTCTAGTTTGCTAATGCTGCTGGAATGCAAAACACTAGTGATGGATTGGCTTTTATAAAAGGGGGTTTATTTGGTTACACAGTTACAGTCTTAAGGCCATAAAGTGTCCAAGGTAACACATCAGCAATTGGGTACTTCACTGGAGGATGGCCAATGGTGTCTGGAGAACCTCTGTTAGCTGGGAAGGCACGTGGCTGCATCTGGTTCTGGTTTCAAAATGGCTTTCTCCCAGGATGTTCCTCTCTAGGCTGTAGTTCCTTAAAAATGTCACTCTTAGTTGCACTTGGGGTATTTGTCCTCTCTCAGCTTCTCCGGAGCAAGAGTCTGCTTTCAACGGCTGTCTTCAAACTGTCTCTCATCTGCAGCTACTCTCTCAGCTTCTGTGCTTTCTTCAAAGTGTCCCCCTTCGCTGTAGTTCCTCTTCAGAATGTCACTCTCAGCTGCACTCCAAAATGTCACTCACAGCTGCACTGAGTTCCCTCTGCCCCTCAGCTCATTTATATGGCTCCACTGATCAAGGCCCACCCTGAATGGGTGGGGCCACGCCTCCATGGAAATATCTCATCAGAGTTATCACCTACAATTAGGTGGGGCACATTTCCATGCAAAGAACCTAATCTAAACATTCCAACTTAATCCCCACTAATATGTCTGCCCCACAAGATTGCATCAAAGAATATGGCTTTTTCTGGGGGACATAATACATTCAGACCAGCACAGCATCCAATTGTTCATAGTATTCTTTAATAATCTTTTTAATTTGTGCAAAATTAATAGTAATGCCTCCCCTTTCATTTTAGATTTTAGTTTTTGTGTTCTGTCTTTTTTCTTTGTCAAACTAGCTAAAGGTTGTTCAACTTTATTGATCTTTTCAAAGATCAATGAATGAAAATGAATTTTTCATTTCATTGATTCTCTCAATTGTTTTCTATTCTCTATTTCATTTATCTCCACTTTAATCTTTATTATTTCTTTCTTTCTGCTAATTTTAAGTTTAGTTTGCTCTCCTTTTTCTGGTTCCTCCACCTTGAAGTTTTATGGATTTGAGATCTTTTTTTCCTTTCTAATATAGGCATTTACTGCTATATTAGTCTTCCCTCTGAGGACTGCCATTGCTTCATCCCATAAGTTTTGGTTAGTTGTGTTTTTTCCTTCATTTTAAGTTATTAACTAATTTCTCTTGTGATTTCTTCTTTGAAAAATTGATTATTTAAGAGTGTATTGTTTAATTTCCACATATTTATGAAGTTTCTAGTTTTCCTTCTCTTTTTTTATTTCAAGCATTCCTCCATTGTGGAATACATTGAGCTTTTGTTTGTGACCTAACATGTGGTCTATCCTAGAAAATGATCCATGTGCCCTTCAGAAGAATGTGTATTCTGCTGCTGTTGGGTGTAGTGTTCTATAAATATGTTAGGTCTAGTTAATTTATAGTGTTAGAGTCCTCTATTTCCTTTTTGATCTTCTGCCTAAATGTTCTATCCTTTAATTGAAGTTGGTGTATTAAAATCCCCAACTATTATTGTAGAAATGTCTATTTCTCCTTTCAGTTTTGTCAACCTTTGCCTCATGTATTTTGGGGCTCTGATATTAGGCGCTTATATTTTTATTATTGCTGTATCTTCTTGGTGTATTGACACTGTTATGAATATATTGTGCCATTCTTTATCTCTTGTAACAGTTTTTTACTTAAAGTCTATTTTGTGCGCTGTTAGTATAGCCACAACATCTTGCTTTTGGTTACTATTCACATGGAATATTTTTTTCCGTTGTTTCACTTTCAATCTGTTTGTGTCTTTGAGTTTAACGTGAGTCTCTTGTAAACAACACGTAGTTGGATCATGCTTGTTTATGCATTCTTCCAATCTGCATATTTTGATTAGAAATTTTATATTCAGAATAATTACTAAGGCAGGATTTCAGCAATTTTGTTCTTTATTTCTTGTATGTTTTATACCTTTTTGCCTCTCCTTTATTGCAGCCTTCTTTTATGGATAGATGATCTTATGTAATGAGACAGATTGATCCACTTTTCATTTCCAATTCTGTATATATTTTAAATACTTTCTTTGTGGTTACTGTGGGGTTTGTATTTAATGACCTAGATCTATTACCAACTAGTTTCAAATGATACCAACTTAACTTAAATAGCATAATATAAAAATATGATTATTTCATATCAATTATATTCTAAATACAATTTTATAAGAAATAAAAAGTAGAGTTACCTACTGAGAACACAATACTACTGACATTTGTATTTACCTAGTTACCTTTACCAAAGATCTTTATTTCTTCATATGGCTTCAAGCTACTAACTACAGTCCTTTCCTTTCAATGTGAAGAACCCTTTTTAGCATTTCTTATAGGGCAAGTCTTGTAATGAACTCTCTCAGTTTTTGCTTAACCAAGAATGAATTAAACTCTCCCTAATTTTTGAATGATAGATTTGCTGGTTATAGAATCCTTGGCTGGCAATTTTTCTCTTTCAGTACCTTAAATATGTCATACCACTGCCTTCTCATCTCCATGGTTTTAATGAGAAATTGACACTTGCTATTATTGAGAATCACTTGTACATGGTGAATTGTTTCTCTCCTGCTGCTTTCACAATTACCTCTTTTTTGTTGTTTCTTTATTAGAAAAGGTATGAATTTACAGAACAACTATGCACAAAATACAGAATTTCCGTACACCACCCCACCTCCAACACCTTGCTTTGGTTTGGAATATTTGTTACAATTGATGAAAGCACATTTTTAGAATTGTACTATTTAACTAAAGTCCATAATTTAATTTAGGGTTCACTGTTTGTGTAGTGCAGTTTCATGGATTTCTTTTTTAAATTTTTAGTCTGTTACCATATATAAAATCTAACATTCCTGCTCTTAGCACATTCAGATATATATTTCAGTGCTGTTAATTGTGATTGCAATGTTGTGCTACCATCACCACCATCTATTGCCAAAACATTTCCACCATTCTAAATAGGAACCCTGTACATTTTAAGATTTAACTCCCCATTCACTACCCTCACCCTGTCCCCTGGTGTTTCAGTTTGCTAAAGCTGATGTAATGCAGAAATGGGTTGGCTTTTACAGTGGAGAGTTATTAGTTTACAAATTTACAGTTCTAAGGTCATGAAAATGTCCAAATTAAGGCATCAACAGGAGAATACCTTTTCTGAAGAAAGGCTGCTGTCATCTGAGATTCCTCTGTCAGATAGCAAAGCACATGGCTGGAGTCTGCTTGTCCATCACCCCAGGTTCCCTTGCTTTCAACTTCTGGCTTCAATGGCTCTCTGTTTCTCTGGGGACTTTTTTCTGTGCATCTGTGGGTCTTCTGTTAGCATCCCTGGGGCATTTCTCTCTAAGCGCCCCCCCCATCTGGTGTTTCTCTCTTTTATTCTCTCACAAAGGACTCCAGTAAAGGATTAAGACCCACCTTGAATTGGGTGGGTCACAATATCTATTGAAACAACCTAATCCAAAGGTCCCATCCACAATAGGTCTTTACCCACAAGAATGGATTAAAAGAACATGGCATTTTCTGGGGTACGTTACAACTTCATACCAAAGACACTCCACCCTCTGACTCCCAAAAGACATGTTCTTTCCATATGCAAAATACATTCATTCCATCACAATATCACAAAATCCTTAAATCATTTCAGCAACAATGTTAAGTACAAAGTCTCATCAAAATCAGTTACAGGCATGGTCTGTTCTAAGGCAAAATTCTCCTCTGGCTGTGATCCTGTGAAACATAGAGCAAGTTATCTGCTTCCAATATACAAAGGAGAGACAGTCATTGGATAAATGTTCCCATTTCCATAGGGAGAAATTAGAAGGGAAACAGGGGTCAAAGTTTCCAAACAGTTCGAAAACCTACAGGCAAACTTCATTAGATTTTCAGGTATGAAAGTCATCTATAGAATGATGTTTTGTCCTTGGGGCTTGAGAAAGCAGTAGTCCCACTCTTTCCAAGGGCTTGTGCATTGGCCTTGCTCCCTCCAAACATTGGGGTGAGAGCTCCAACATCTCCAAACATTGAGGAGATGGTTATGTTCTACGTTCCATCCTCTTCAAGCATCTGGGTGGCAGTGGACTCTCTGCCATCTCTGTGACACAGACTCACCCCTCTCCAAACAGTAGGGTCATGGCTAGGCTCTCCTTATTCCCAGGGGAAAGTGCTCCACCCTCTCTGAGGCCTGGGGCAGCAGCATTCTTCCTGAACAATAGGGCAGTCAAGCTACTCTCAATTCCCCAGTCATCTGAGAGTCCTGGAGTGGTAACACTCTTCCTGAACAGTGGGGTGGAAGGCCCATCCTCTGCAAACTCCAGGGCAAACTCACCCATTCCACATACATGGGTGAGTCTACTTTCCTGGCCTGAGGTTTCTTGGCTCCAGACATAGCTTCCATGATTCTGCCTTTGAAGTCATATTTCCTTCAATCTGTCCCTTTTCTGACCCTTTTAGACCAAGCTGGCAGTGGTTGCATTTATACAGATCCCACAAGAAACTTGTTGGTTTCGCATGTAGCACACAGGTATTCCAACTGTCAGAAAAATAGGACTTTCCGCAAATCCTTTCTGGATAACTTCGTTTCCAATCCTGACCTGTACTGAAATGGCTGACTTGTTCCATGTTTGATTAAATCCTCACTATCCTCTGTGGACTCATTTTCCAGAAGCTCAGTATTTCCCAAACCATCAATTTCTGGTTTCTTTGTACCCAAGTGTTCAGTTCTCAGCTTATCCCTTTCCTTGTGTATTTTACTATAAGCTTCAAGGAGAAACCAGGCTGCATTTTCCACATTTAGTTTGGAAATTTCCTCCACTAAGTATCCCAGCTAGTCACTTTCAAATTCTGCCTTCCATCTGACATCAGGACTCAATTTTGCCAAATTCTTTTCCACTTTAAAACAAGAATTGCCTCTTTTCCAGCTTGCAATGACACGTTCTTCAATTCTGTCTAAAGCCTTCTCAGAAGTACCTTTAGCATCATTCTTCTTTTTTTAAAAAATTCTGCTTTTTTGAGATATATTCACATGCCATACAATCATCTATAATGTACAATCAATTGTTTACAGTACCATTATATAGGCATATATTTGTGCATTCATCACCACTATCAATTTTTGAACATTCTCCTTACTCAAAAAAACAAACAAACAAAAACAATAAAAATGCAAGTAAAGAACACCTAAAACATTCCATCCCCCATCCCACCCTATTTTTTCATTTAATTTTTGTCCTCATTTTTCTACTCATCTGTCCATACACTGGATAAAGGGGGTGTGAGCCACATGAAAATGTCCAAATTAAGGCAACAACAGAATACTTTCTCTGAAGAAAGGCTGCTGGCATCCAGGGTTCCTCTATCAAATAGCAAGGGACATGGCTGGCATCTGATGGTCCTTCTGTCTGGATTCCATTGCTTTAAGCTTCAGTCTTCAGTGGCTCACTCAGCTCCTCCAGCAGCTCTTCTCTGTGTGTCTGTGAGTCCTCTCTTAGCATCTCTGTGGCATTTCCCTGTAAGTTCTTTGTCCTAGTGTTTCTCTCTTGTATCTTCTCACAAAGTACTCCAGTAAAGGATTAAGACCCACCTTGAATTGTGTGGGTCACATCTCAAATGAAACAACCTAATCAAAAGGTCCCACCCACAAAAGGTTTATATCCACAAGAATGGATTAAAAGAACATGGCCCTTTCTGGGGTGCATAGCTTCAAAAAAGCACACCAGGTAAATGATAGTTTAGATACTGACTATGAGTTTGCTTATTCTAATGGTTTCAAATCAGCCAGATCAAACAATATTTGTTCTTTTTTGTCAGGCTTATTTCACACAACACTACGTCTTCTTGTCTCATCCATGTTGTTACATGTATCAGGACTTCATTCCTTTTTAATGCTGAATAATATCCACATTTGTTGATTAATCATTGGTTGATGGACACTTGGGTTGCTTCCATCTTTTGGTAATTGTGAATAATGCCACCATGAACATCAGTGTGTAACTATCTATTCAAGTCTCTGTTTTCAATTCTTTTGGGTATACGCTTAGTAGTGGGATTGCCAGGTCATATGGTAGTTCTATACTTAGCTTTCTGAGGAACTGACAAACTGTCTTCCACAGTGGCTGCACCATTTTACATTTCCACCAGCAGTGAATAAGACTTCCTATTTCTCTGCATCCTCTCTAGAACTTATTTTCCCTTTTTTTTAACAGCAGCCATTCTAATGGGTGTGAAATGGTATCTCATTGCGGTTTTGATTTACATTTCCCTGATGGCTAATGATGTTTAGCATCTTTTCATGTGCTTTCTGACCCTTTGTAGATCTGTGGAGAGATATCTTTTCAAATCTTTGCCTATTTTTAAATTGGGTTATCTTTTGTGGTTAAGTTGAAGGATTTCTTTGTATCTTCTGGATTAATCCTTTATCAGATATGCAGTTTCCAAATATTTTCTCCCATTGTGTAGTATGTTGTTTTACTTTAATGATAAAGTCCTGAGGAACAAAAGTTTTTGATTTTGATGAGGTCCCATTTATCTATTTTTTCTTTTGCTGCCTGTACTTTGGGTGTAAAGTCTAAGAAACCATTGCCTAACACAATGTCCTGAAGATGCTTCTCTACATTTTCTTCTAGGAGTTTGCTAGTTCCAGCTCTTATATTGATGTCTTTGATCCATTTTGAGTTGATTTTTTTATATGGTGTGAGTTAACAGTCCTCCTTTGCTTTTTTTCAAATGGAGATCCAGTTTTCCCAGCACCATTTGTTGAAGAGACTATTCTGTTTTTTCAATTTTAGAACATTTTTATTATTCCAAACCTTGCCCCCAAAATAACAAAATATCCTATACCTCTTACAAAACACTCCCTCCCCCCATTATTCACTCAGTATTGGCGTGGTACATTTGTGACTGTTGATGAAAGAATATTAAGAAACTACTGTTAACTATAGTCTATATTTTGCAATAGGTGCCTTTGTCCCCATATACCACTTGTAATAGTGTTGTATATTTGTTCTAGTTCACGAAAAACTTTTTTATATTTATATAGTTAATCACAGTCATCATCCACCACAAGATTCACTGTGTTATACATTCGCATATTTTGACCCCTAGCTTTCCTTCTGGTGGCATATATAACTCTTAATTTCCCCTTTCAACCACATTCACACACAATTCAAAACTGTTAATTTTACTCACAATAATGTGCTACCATCACCTCTGTCCATTTTCATTCATTATATTCAACCTAGTTAAAAATTCTACACATATTAAGCATCTTCTTCCTATTCTCTAGCCTCATTCTCTCTCCTGGTAGCTTATATTCTAGGTTCTATGTCCATGAGTTTACATATTACAATTAGTTCATATTACTGAGATCATATAATATTTGTCCTTTTGTGTCTGGCTTATTTCACTCAACATAATATCCTCAAGGTTCATCCATGTTGTCATGTGCTTCAGGACTTAATTCCTTCCTACTGCTGAATAATACTCCATTGTGTGTATATACCACATTTTGTTGATCCATTCATCAGTTGTTGGGCACTTGGGTTGTTTCCATCTTTTGGCAATTGTAGATAATGTCACTGTGAACATTGTGAACCAGTTATGACTCCAGAAAAATGGACTTCACTGAAGCCTGTGACCCCCAGGGCCTGTGTCTGTCTCAGGGTGGGGAGTGGGCAGCTCACGAGCAGAGAACACCTGCCATTTGTGTTGGAAAAGACTGTTCTTTCCCAATTGAGTGGTCTTTGTTCTCTTGTCAAAAATCAGTTGGCCATAAATGTGAGGGTTGATTTCTGAGCTTTCAATTTGATTCCATTAGCTTATATGTCTGTCCTTGTGCCAATGCCATGCTGTTTTGAATATGGTGGTTTTGAAAAAGTTTTAAGATCAGGAAGTGTGAGTCCTCCGACTTCGTCTTTTTCAAGAAGACTTGAGGTATTCAGGGCCCCTTACCCTTCCATATAAATTTGATGATTAGTTTTTCCATTTCTGCAAAGAAGTTTGTTGGAATTTTGATTGGAATTGCTATAAATTGCATTGGATAGTACTGACATCTTAATGCTATTTAGTCTTCCAGTCCATGAACATGAAATGTCCTTCTCTTTATTTAGGTCTCCTTCAATTTCTTTTAGCAATTCTTTGTCATTTTCTGTGTACAAATCCTTTTCATCCTTGGTTAGAATTTTTTCTAGATATTTGATTCTTTTAGTTGCTATTGTGAATGGAATTTTTTCTTGATTTATTCTTCTGATTGTTCATTGCTTATTATAGAGACACTGCTGATTTTGGGGTGTTGATCTTGTACCTCACCACTTTGCTGAATTCATTCATTAGCTCTAGGAGCTTTTTGTGGGTTTTTTTTTTTCAGGGTTTTCTGTATATAGGATCATATCATCTGCAAATAGGAAAAGTTTTACTTCTTCCTTTCCAATTTGGTTGCCATTTATTTCTTTTTCTTGTGTAATTTCTATGGAAAGAACTTCCAGTACAATGTTGAGCAATAGTGGTGACACTGAGCATCCGTCTTGTTCCTGATCTCAGAGGCAAAGCTTTCACCATTAAGAAGGTTGTTAGCTGTGGGCTCTCATATATGCCCTTTATCATGTTGGGGAAGTTTCCTTCTATTCTTAGTGTTCTAAGTGTTTTTATCAAATATGTTTTGTCAAGTGCCTTTTCTGCATTGATTGAGATGATAATTTCTTTCCCCTTCATTCTATTAATGTGGTATATTACATTAATTGATTTTCTTATGTTGAACCAGCATTGCATACCAGGGATAAGTCCCACTTAATCATGGTGTATAATTCTTTTAATATGCTATTAGCTGTGGTTTGCTAATATTTTGTTGAGGATTTTTTGCATCCATTTTCATAAGAGATACTGATCTGTAGTTTTCTTGTGGAATCTTTGTCCAGTTTTGGTATGATGGTGAAGTTGGCCTCATAGAGTGAATTAAGGAGTGTTCCCTCCTCTTCAATTTTTTGGATGAGTTTGAGCAGAATTGGAGTTAAGGCTTCATGGAATGTTTGGTAGAATTCTTCTGTGAAGCCAACTGGTCTGGTGTTTTTCTTTGTTGGGAGGTTTTGATTAATGATTCAATCTCTTTACTAGTAATTGGTTTGCTGAGATCTTCTATTTCTTCTTGATTCAATGTAGGTAGTTTGTTTCTAAGAATTTGTCCATTTAATCTAGGTTATCTAATTTATTGGCATACAGTTGTCATAGTATCCTCTTATAGACCTTTTTATTTCAACAGGGTCAGTAGTAATGTTCCCCTTTTCATTTCTGATTTTTGTTATTTGTATCCTCTCACTTTGTTTCTTTGTAGTCCAGCTACAGGGTTTTATTTTATTTTATTTTATTATTTTATTTTATTTCATTTCATTTCATTTTATTCTGTTTTATTTTATTTTGTTTCAAGGAATGAACCTTTGCTTTTGTTACTTATCTCTATTGGTTTTTGTTTTCTATTTCATTTATCTCTGCTCTAATCTTTGTTATTTCTTTCCTTCTGCTCACTTTGGGTTTAGTTTGCTCTTCTTTTTCTAGTTCTTCCAGTTTTTAGGTTTGCCCTTGGGAGGGGATCAGTAAGGGCTCCAAATATTTCTCTGATGCTTCCCAAAGCTGAGCTTTCCTGGCCTGCGCAGCAAATGCAGCCCTTCAGCCAACCATCCCCTGCAGCCCTGAGGAAGCTCTGTGTCTTTGAGTCTCCACCACCTCTGCCCCTGTCTGTAGAGGGTTGAAACAATAGCTATTGCCATCTTTGTCCAGGAAGGGTTGAAATAATTGCTGCCATCAGAGCCAGGAACCAGTGATCTGAATTTGCTAATCATATGCCATCATCAGCAATCAGCCATGCCCACCCTGTTCTTGGGGAAGAGGTTTTTTTTTGTCCCTTTCTGTCACTACCCAGTAGCCAGGGACTGGATCCCTTGGTAGCCTGCCTGAGAGTGGGAGATGGGAACTGGTAGGCTCCATGCAAAGTGCAATTTATGGTTATTTACTGTACTATATCTGCCTCTTCCTCCCACTCTTTCCTGGATACTGTACAGTGTTTTCTGGTGTGCCGGTTTGAATGTATTATGTCCCCCCAAATGCCATTATCTTTCATGTAATCTTGTGTGGGCAGATGTATCAGTGTTGATTAGATTGTAATTCTTTGAGTGTTTCCGTGGAGATGCCCCCCACTCAACTGTGGGTGATGACTCTGATTGGATAATTTCCATGGAGTTGTTACCCCACTCATTCAGGGTGGGTCTAAATTAAATCACTGGAGCCATATAAATGAGGTGACAAACAGAAGGAACTCAATGCAGCTGAGAGTGACATTTTGAAGAGGAGCTACAGCCAAGAGGGACACTTTGAAGAATGCACTGGCACTGAGAGAGGAGCTTCAGCTTACAGAGATATTTTGGAGACAGCCTTTGAAAGCAGACTTTTGTTCTGGAGAAGCTAAGAGAGGACCAACACACCAAGAGCAACTAAGAGTGACATTTTTGAGGAGCTGAATCCTAGAGAGGAATGTCCTGGGAGAAAGCCATTTTGAAACCAGAAGTTGGAGCAGACGCTGGCCACGTGCCTTTCCAGCTAACAGAGGTTTTCTGGACACCATTGGCCATCGTCCAGTGAAGTTACCCAATTGTTGATGCATTACCTTGGACACTTTATGGCCTTAAGACTGTAACCGTGTAACCAAATAAACCCCCTTTTATAAAAGTCAATTCATTTCTGGTGTTTTGCATTCCAGCAGCATTAGCAAGCTAGAACATCTGGCCTCTGAAGTTTCAATATAGTTGATTGTGTCTATTTAACAGCTGTTTTGGAATGAGGTCTGAGTCCTTGAGCTCCCTGCTCTACCATCTTCCCTGAAGCCTCCCATTTGATTATTTTGATATGTCAATTCTGGAACTCAGATTCTCCCTTTTTTACCTTAGGTTTTAGTGTAGATTGGCTTTATGTTAAAGTTCTTCTTCAGTGCTTATCCCAGTTATACCAAACCTTTAAAACAGCCTGTGGTTAACAGTTTGGCTCTTCTCAGGTGTCTCTGAGTCTGTGTCTTGCCCTGGGAGTGTGCAGTAACTTTAAAAAAATTCCCCAGTATTTGTGATTGTTTCCCCTCCAAGAGAGGATTTCGTCTTTTCAGCTCCTTCTCCCAGATGTCTCTGCTGTGTTCTTTGTTTTTATACAGTTCTCTTCCCTGGCAGCGGCAGTCAGCTCAGCTCCACTCCTATACTCTGGTCCACTTTTCACTCCCAGCTTTCAGTACTGGGTCTATACTCCCACTTTTCTGTGGTAATTTTTCTGCCCCTGGTAAATTCCAGTTTAGGGGAAGTTTATCTTTCAGCCAGATGGGGTCAGTGTTCAGAGACACCCACTATTTTCATTTAGGCGCACCAGTAATCGGGCCCTAGAAAACTGTACTCAGAATGCCTGTGGGTTGCCAAACCACCACCACATGTCAACCTGGCTTTCAGGAACTGCAATTGAGTGTGCCTGGGCCACCAGCCTGCCACCACAGGTGGATTTGTCCCCTGGGACCTGTGCTAGAATGTACCCAGGCTGTGGAGCCACTGCCATGAGTCACACAAACTGCTGTGTGGATCCAAGCATGAGGAAGGGGCCCAGGTCAGTATTTCCTCTGATTCAGTGTTTGTTGAGGGGTTCTCTAGTCTCGATCATCTTCCAGAGTTTTGAGATAGTTGATTCTGCCCTTTTATTTTGCCATTCTAAGGGGAAGTATTTACCAACTCTCCTTTCAATGCCATCTTAATAATGTCACTCCACACAGGATGTTTTAAAAACGCTGTAACTAGGCAGATGTCACCCTTAGTTCCAGGTAGTGTGGCTCTTGTTGTTTTACCACCTATCTCTGTTACTTGCTTGGCTCACATCCCTGCCAAGGACATTTGAAGAAGAAAAGAGGTAGTGATGTAGGGCAGAGGTCTGTCCAGGAACGATGGGTGATTGCCTCAAGTGCATCTATTGCAGTATCTTTTGGGAACCAGTGGGTGGCAGATGAGGTATAGAAAGGGCAACTTCAACCTTTGTAAATTCCAGAGGGTGGCTGGGAAGCTGCTTCTCCAGTTCTCTGTCCCTCAACCCAAGGAACTTTGGCCCCCTCACCTCACAGGGGTGCTGGTTGAGAGACGTTAGCTTTGCCTGGCACAGCTCCAAATAATATTCCCTGGTCATTGTTGGAGCCCCTGGTCCATGACTTCACTTTCTAAAAAGTCCTTTCAGATTCTTTCTCTCTGTCATTCACGGGCAACAGAACAAAAGAAAAACAAAAACAAAAACCCGGAGGCTTTTAAATTTTAAGCAATTTGCCCAAAATAATAAAGCTTTAATTTTAGGCTAAGACTTAAACTCTCAACTTATATTCTTAACATTATAGCAACACTTTTTATTTTTTTTACAACTTGCCTTCAGTTACAAAGATTTCCTCAAAACTTCCTTTATAAAATAGAAATAATATTTTTCTATAGAAAAATGCAGATGTTTAAAAATTGAAGTCTAAAGCAATTTCTATTAACAGTACTTGTCTCTGAAGAGTGGCATTAGAGGGAGTGGAGAGAGAAAATTCACTTTCTGCTTTATGCAAATGCCTAAGTTCATTATATAAACACGTACTAACCTTGAAATTTAAAAAGAAAAAATCTGAAATGAAGCCTTCACCTTTCTTCCTTAACAGTTCTTAAGCCTTAATCCTTCTGTGCAGTAGAGTTAACTCAATTGGCCTGGGTTACTCAAACCCTGCACATTCCAAGGGAAGACCTGTCTTTACAAGATCTGATCCTGGATGCTTCCTGGGAGGTAACTTCTGAGCCCTTAGAATATCCTGCCTGATGGATGTTTTTGTTTACCTGTGGCCTTGGGCACTATTGTATCATTTGACCCCTGGGGGGTTGGAGACTGAGTAGCTAAATCAGTAAAGACCCTTAGTGAAGACCCTGGACTCAGGCTTAGGTGAGCCTGATGTGATGTCACACATCACTGCTGGGAGAATTGAACGCATCCCCCTGTGTCTCCACTGGGTGGGGCACCTGGAGGCTTGCACCTTGTTTCTCCAGGACTTGTCCATGTGCCTTTTCCTTCTGCTGATTTTCGCCTATATCCCTTTGCTGTAATATGCCTTACCTGTGAGTGTAACAGATTTTCTGAGCTCTGTGAATATGTTGAGTGAATCATCGAACCTGAGGGTGGTTCTGGGGACCCCTGACACAATACAAATACCCAAATTTGTTATACCAAGCATTATTACTATCACAATTAAACAAAATAACTTTAAATGGTTTCTTCACCTTTCTCCCTTAAGCCCCCTTAACCCTTCCTTCTTGCTTTTTTCCACCTTCTTAGAGGGCTGGTGAAGGGAGACAACTTGCAGAGGTGAGACAGCTCTAGAGCAAGGATGGATCATTAAATTCAGAGGACTCTGGGCCCCATGGCCACCAATATGAGCTGAGCTGACAAATCTATTTTTAAAATATAAGCTTTACCTTATAGTTAGGTCAACATGACAAATATAACACAAACACAGACAGATTTAAATGCTTTTGAGAATATATACTTTATGCTGTTAAAAATCTTTTTATTAAAATTTCCAAATAAATGCAAAAGTAGAGAGAACAATAGAGTTCCACATACCATCCCCCAGTTTTAATAACCGTCAACATTTTGTCTGCTTGTTTCATCTAATCCCTCTCTTGCTTTCCTTTTTTCTTGGTGGAGAGTGCTCAAGTATTTTAAAGCAAATTTTCACTCTTCATCTCATTTCATCCCTACATAATTCAGTATGTATCTATAAAGATTAAAGAAAGGATGATTCTTCATATAACCACAATCCCATTGTCTTACTTAAAAAAATTAACAATTGGTTAATAACATCTAATATCCATAATCAAATTTCAAATACTTTGTCCTTATTCAAATTTTTCCAAGTGTCTAAAAATATCTTTATATAATTGGTTTGTTTGAATCAGGGTACAAAAAACTCCACTTACCATTGTCTCTTATATATCTTTTGAGTCTTTGGGGGGAAACAAGAAATCAAGACCCATGGGAACACACCAATTCACAAATATAGAATTAGCTAAGTTTATCATTGAGGAAAAATAATTAGAGTGCATGCATGCATGCAAGTAGCCTACAAGTGCTTACAAAGCTCTAGTGGATTTTCGGTTCTATTTATTTGGAACTAAAACTAGAGTTGTTATACATCACTTTACTTTTAGGAAGCAGTCAGTAAATATTCAATTTACGTTTTTTATATTAAGCTTACTTTGATATTCTGTTTTTATAATTCTTTATCAGTGTTTACTAGGGTTGCCCCTTATAGTGTGCCTACTTGACAGTTAACATATTTTAAAAACAAATTCAATTCAATGGGTTGGCTTAACAACAGGAATTCAAAGACTAGAAGGTTTGCTTCCTCCCAGGGTTGGTAGTATTCCAGTTGGCTGGCAATCTTTGGGTTCCTTGGCTTCAATCTTTGGGTTCCTTGGCTTTTCCATTAGCTGGTGATGTCCTCTCCTTTCTCTTCCGGGTTCTGTTGACTTCCAGCTTCTGGCTCCTCCCTGACTTTCTCTCTACATAGTCTCCAGTAGTAGAATTAAGTCCCTTCCTGATTGAGTTGAGTCACACCTTAACTGAATAACCTTATCAAAAGGTCCTGTGTACAATGGGATCACACCCACAGGAATGGATTAAGATTAAGAACATGTTTTTCTGAAGTACATAACTCCAAGCCACCACGGTTAGTTACATTATTCAGCATTCCTCTATAAAGTTAGATTATGTTCAATTTTTCACAGACTCTTTTAATCTATTATAGCCAAACACTTTTTTTTTTTTTTTTTTTTTTTTAATGCCATTGACATGATTAGGAAGCCAGGTTAGTTATCTGGTAGAATGCTCCAAATACCAATTTCTGGTTTTGACTGAATACTTCCTCTTCTTGATATTTACCTTGTTGCTATAGCCTCCATGTTTTCTGTGGACAATATGCTTGATTAGATTCAGGTTCAAGTTCTTTTTTTTGTTTTTTTCAGCACTTTTATTGAGATATATTCACATATCAGGCATTCCATCCAGAGTGTATAGTCAGTGGTTCACAGTACCATCACAGAGTTGTACATTCCTCACCACAGTCAATCTTAGAACATTTTCATTACTGAAATCACACCCCCCCGACACACACATCCCATACTTGTTATCCCCCTCTCCACCCCCCATTATTGACTCTTAGCATTGGTGTGATACATTTGTTACTGTTGATGAAAGAATATTAAAATATTACTGTCCATAATTTGCATTGGAAGTATTTTTTCCCAAATACCACTCTCTTATTAACTCCTTGTAATAGCAACATACATTTGTTCTTGTTCATGAAAGAACATTTTTATATTTATGCTATTAATCTCAGTTATCATCCACCAAAGGATTCACTGTGTTATACAGTCCTGTATTTTATCCTCTGGCTTTCCCTCTAGTGACATATTCTACTCTAAATCTCCCCTTTCAAGCACAATCATGCACATAATTCAGGGCTGTTAATTACACTCACCATGTTGTTCTACCATCATCTCTATCCATTTCCAAACATTTAAACTCAACCTTGTGAAAAATTCTGCACACGTTAAGTATTTGCTCCCCATTCTCTACACATTCTATTTCGTGGTAACATATATTCTAGATTTTTAGTCTATGAGTTTACTTGTTATAATTAGATCATATTAGTAAGATCATACAATATTTGTCCTTTTTTAACTTTTTAAAATTTTTATTTTGAAATAAATTCAAACTTACAGTAACAGTTGCAAAAATAATACACACCCCGTACACAGAACTCCAACATACCCCAACCCCCCTCCACCGATACCCCGATCTACCAACTTTAGTATTTTGTCGCTTTACCATTTCTTTCTGTCTCTCCGTCCCTCCCTCCCTCCCTGTCTATCATCCATCATCTATTGCTCTGTCTTCTGAACATATGAGAGCAAGTTGCATGCATCCTTGAACAAATAATAAAATTCACGTATACATTTCCTATGAACAAGAATATTCATTGATATAATCACATTAAGTGTAGTTAAGAAGTTCATGCAATTTAACATTGACATAAAGCTTACATTTTATATTTCGTTTTTTTCTTATGTCCCAATTGTGTCCTTTTGAGCCTTTTCTCCTCTATTCTTAGATCTCATCCAGGATCATCTATGGCATTTAATTGTCATTATCTATTTAGACTGTTTTTTTTTCAATTGTGGAAACATATATACAGCATAAATCTTCCCATTCCAACCTCTCTCAAGCATTCCATTTAGTGGGATTAATCACATTCACAATGTTGCAATGCCATCACCTTCCTACCATCCATTACTAAAAATTTCTCTTCACCCCAAACAGAGACCCTACACTCATTTCTTATTAACTCCCCATTGCCCCTTCCCCCACTTCTCATAACCCATACTCTACTTTTCATCCCTATGATCATATTCTCTGATACTTTCTTTGTGTTTACTGTGGGACTTAAATTTAACATCTCAAGTCTATAACAATCTTGTTTTCTTTGATACCAACTTAACTTAAATAGGACACATAAACTATGTTCCTATACTCCTCCATTCCCCCACCTTTATGTAGTTCTTGTCAAAAATTACATATTTTACCTTGAGTCCAAAACCACTGATTTATCATTATACTTTATGTATTTTAGATCCTGTAGGAAGTAAATAGTGGAGTTACAAATCAAAAATACAGTAGTATTGGTATTTATATTTACCAATCTTTACTGGGAATCTTTATTTCTTCATGTGGTTTCAGTCAATTGTTTAGTGTCCCTTTCTTTCAGCCTGTACAATTCCCTTTAGCATTTCTTATAGGACTGATCTACTGGTGATGAAGTCCCTCAGCTTTTGATTATCTGGAAATGTTTTCATCTCCCCCTCATTTTAACCTCCAGGTGTTTGTGAATTTTCTGAGTCTCTGATGATTATTGCTCCAAGTACTGTGTCTCTTCTGATCTTTTGATTTGGGTGTTTGGGTTATCCATATCATCTGTTTTTTTCATATGCTTTAAAATTTTCTGTTGTTTTTGGTCTCTTGGCATTTGCTTTACTTGATAGGGTTCTTTTAGGATACGAAGGATTATTCAGACACCAATCTCTAATTTGTCAGATCTACAGCCTGGTGGTGTACACTTTCTCAAACTAACCAGCAGATGGCATCTGGGAGTCATCTATTCCCCTCAAATCAGTTCTCCCCAACTTTGTCTTTGTGGTGTGTGGGGGTCTGGTTCTTGTGGGGTCCAATTGGTGCACTAAGTTTGGGTGGGTTGTTGGTGCTGTCCGCCCTGAATGTGGGGCATGTGTCTAAGTGGTTAGGGAGGCAGGGCAGCTTTAATAATGAAACTCCCAGATGTTCATGGAGATTTAAGGCTGTTACAAGAGTCTAAACCTTCATTTCAGTCTCGCCACAGATTGTCTCTGCCATTGACCCACAAGTCCTTGGTATTGGCTTAGGGTCCCTGGGATTTCCAGGTGGGTTCCTCTTCCCGGCCATGCCCTTCTAGGGCCTTTGCTGAGGGAAGGCTGTGCTACGTCACAAGTGTGCACCATCCCTCAAGGGAAGCCCTGGGCCACCGAGCTGTGCAGGGACATTCCCAGCCTGCTGTAAAGATGGCTGAATGCAGCACGTTAATTTCCTCCTTTTCACACAGCTCCACCTTCCCAGCTCCAGGACAATTAGCTGTGGGTGCGTGAAAGGCTATTGCCCATGCCTGATATTGTGGCGTGTGCTCAGTGTTGCCGGAAACACTTCCCGTCACACTGGGTCCCTTGGCACGGCTCTGGGCTATGGCTCCGGTGCTGGGCAGGAGCGTTCCCAGCCCTCTGGGAAGACGGCTGCAAGGGACACAGTTATTTTCCCCTTTTGGCTCACCTCTGCCCTCCTCGCTTTGAGACAACTAGCAGTGGGTGTGTGAAAGGCCATCTTCCATGCCAGATATTGAGGCATTCACACAGCCCTTTCCCACTGCGCTTCACTGTGCGGTTCTCGCTGCCGTATCTGCAGCCACTCTTGGGTTTTTTTTTTCAAAAAGAACTAGTCCACCTCCAAATGCCACCCATGGTTTCCCCACACCGCAGCGTGGCTGCTGGACATTCCGCAGGCTTACTCACTTGTTTCAGAATGCAGACTCCTGGTTTCACCCAGTGCACAGTCCCTGTGGATTTAGCAGAACTTGTCCAGCTGGTGCATCATTGGAACTGATGTTCTGGGTCACTTTCTGGCCTCTATCTAGTATTTTTCATGGAGGCCTTTTTTCGCCCTGTCTCTCCTAGCCGCCGTCTTAGGTTCTCCCAATATTTGTCCTTTTGTGTCTGACTTTTTCACTCAACATAATGTCCTCAAGTTTCATTCATGTTGTTGCATGCTTCATGACTTCATTCCTTCTTACTGCTGAATAATATTCCATCATATATATATATACCATGTTTTCTTTACCCGTTCATTCACTGATAGAAATTGGTTTGCTTCCATATTTTGGCAATTGTGAATAGTGCAGCTATGAATGTCAGTGTCTAAATGTCTGTCCATGTCCCTGCTTTCAGTTCTTCTGAGTATATACATAGTAATGGGATTGCTGGGTCATATGGCAGTTCTAACTTAGCTTCCTAAGGAACTGCCAAACTACCTTCCAAAGCAGCTGCACCATTCTATATTCCCAACAGCAGTGAATAAGTGTTTCTATTTCTCCACATCCTCTCCAACACTTGTGGTTTTCTGTTGCTGTTGTTGTTTTTGATAGTGGCCATTCTAATAGGTGTGAAATTATATCTCATTGTGGTTTTGATTTTCATTTCCCTGATAGCTAATGATGTTGAGCATCTTTTCATGTTCCTTTGGCCATTTGTATTTCCTCTGTAGAAGAAAGTTTATTCAAGTTTTTTGGCCATTTTTAAATTGGGTAATTTGTCTTGTTATTGTTGAGTTGTAGGATTTCTTTAAATAGTCTGGATATTAAACCCTTAAGGATGTATGGTTTCTACATGTTTACTCCCATTGAGTAGGCTGCCTTTTCATCTTTTTGACTATCTTTTGATGCACAAAAGTATTCAATTTTGAGGTTCCATTTATCTATGTTTTCTTTCTTTGCTTGTGCTTTGGGTGTTAAGTCTAAGAAACCTCCACCTACCACAGGATCTTGAAGATGCTTCCCTACAGTTTCTTCTAGGAGTTTTATGGTCCTGGTTCTTATACTTAGGTCTTTGATTCATTCTGAGTTAATTTTTGTATAAGGTATGAGGTAGCAGTCCTCTTTCATTCTTTTGCATATGGATATCCTGTTCTCCCAGAACTATTTGTTGAAGAGACTGTTCTGTCCCAGTGGAATGAACTTGGTCACCTTGTCGAAAATCAGTTGACCATAAATGTGCAGGTCTGTTTCTGAACTCTCAATTCAGTTCTACTGATTAATATGTATATCTTTATGCCAATACCATGCTGTTTTGACCACTGTAGCTTTGTAATATTAGAGTGATGTTAGCTTCATAGAATGAGTTAGGTAGTGTTCCCTCCTATTCAGTTTTCTGGACGAGTTTGAGCAGTTTTGGTATTAATTCTTCCTGGAATCCAATTTTGCTGACCAACAGTTGGATCAGAACTGTGCCATGTCTCCCTCTGTTCTTGGGTGGGAGGGCTTCCCTGATTCTCCCAGTCCACAGTGCTTGCTAGACAGAAATTGGGTGCTGGGTGCTGGGAGCCTTGGCTGGTTTGAGTCCCTCTCTGCATTATCTCATTTGTGGAGTCAAAGGTGCCTTGGGCACCTGTGGAAAGGGCCTAGGCTGCAGGATCCATAGGTACTACTTCACCGACCAACAGTTGAATCAGAACTGTGCAGCAGCAGCCAGTCAGTTCAGAACTGGGCCAGCCTCAAGTGTGGGGTTGGGCTCTGGGAAGGAAACACAGTCGAGCAAGTCACTCATCACAGTTTCTCCATCACAACTTCTCCACCTGTAGAATTAATAGCTCCCTGGGCTCCTGTCTGGAAAGAGCCAAGGCTGCGAGATCCAGATCAATTTCACTGGCTGACTGTTGGATCAGAACTCTGCTGAGTCCCTCTCTGTTCCCAGGGGCAGGGCTTCCCTGACTCTCGCTGTCCACTGCAGCCAGCCGGCGAGAACCAGGCTGACCAGAAGCTGCTGGCCTTGAGGGTGGGGGATGTGCACCAGGAACCGAGTTGAGTCACTCACTGCAGCTTTTCTGTTGCAGTTTCTCCATCTGGAATTAATGGTGCTGTGGACACTTGGGGTCAGATTGGACTTTTAAATGCCTCTTTTAGGCTGGGGAGCCAAGCCAAGAACTTGACACCAGATGTTACCCATGACCTTTAGTGAGGAGGACAAACACAAAATGTTCAGTGGTGCCTTCGCCTGTCTCTCCCTTTTTCTCCAGAGCTGCCAGCAATCGCCTTCAGTCCCTTTATGGTCACCAAAAGTGTAAAAGAAAAACTTTCATGCAATTTAGGATCTCACAGCTTTACTGAGTGATTCATGAATCAGGCAGTATCTCATTCACAAAGTAGAAGGGAGCTCTACCAAGGAATTGGAAAGGAGAATTTTGTGTGAGGCTAATGCCCAAGTTTTTTCTTTTTTACTTTTTTTTAAAGATTGCTTCATAGGTGCTGCTGTATACTTCATATTCTATCGTATTCAAAAGCATGTAATATCTGGCTGTTTCACTTTTAGGTGATGCTAAGATTGAACAGTGGGATCCAGTGGTGACAACTTGATCCCTTTATTGTAGTTTACCATTAATCTTTCACCCAATGGTTTTATCATCTGTTGATAACCATTGTATGAGTCATTTCATTCGGAGTTGAATTTTCAAATTCTGCATTTATTATCTGGGATTCTTCTGCATAGAAGAACTCTTATCTACTAGGGCTATTTGATTTCCATAAAATACTGTTAGTACTGGAAAGACAATATAAATTTTCAGTTCTTTCCTTTTAATTATCAATTTTTAGAGTAATGCCCAGCAACCTTCAATTGTGTCCTTTGAGTCTTGTTTTGTGTCTTTTCCTCTTCTTTTAAAAAATATATTGTCTTGCTGTATTTTAAATTTATTTTAATCACCTGGGATCACAGTTCTTTTTGATGCTCAAATCACTTCATTTTTGACCAATGGCTGGCTCGTGTGTTTTTTTGTTTGTGTGAGTTTCCATGTCTGTGTGTGTGTGCATGCAAGTGTGAGTGTGTTTGATAGTACTCCATGATTAACCTTTGATAGATTTCTTGCTTTCTGGCACGACAAGCTATCTCAAGCTCATCTTGTAAATTTTCAGCCCTAGGCCTGGAATAGGCTTGATGCCTTTTAATGAGGAATAGTATTTAATTTTAGCTATTCTAATGGGTATATAGTGGCATTTCATGTGGTTTTAACTTGCATTTCTCTGATGACTAATGATTTTGGGTATGTTTTCATGTGCTGATTGACCATTCATGTGTCTTCTTTGCTGAAAGTGTCTGTTCAAATTGTTCACCTGTTTTTAAAAAGTGTTGTCTTTATATTAAGTTGTAAGTGTTCTTCATATATTCTGAATATGAGAACTCTGTCAGATATATGTATTGTGGATATTTTTCCCAGTCTGTGGCTTGCTTTTTTTTTCCTTTTATTCCTATTAATTATAGTCCCTAGCATGCATTAGGTAGATTTTTCCCATATACCATTCCGTTGTCAACTCTCTGTACTGGTATCATACCTTAGAAATATATCATGTAAGCACCTGTCTATAGTTGTAGTGCTGATCTGTGGGATATATGCCTTTAAACAACCCATTTCAATCCAATTTGCCTTCAGTACAGCTCTGATACTTATAATCCCATTAACAAACAATCATTACCCCTTCATTCCCATACCTTTGAATTCACCCCATTAACATATCTGAACATATTAGGTTATCATTCCCCCTCCACTAGCTTCTGTCTCTCATGAGGTCCCAAATATTCTACACTGTAAGACATTGATTTTACATTGTTCAGGGAGTTCATAGAAGTGGTAACATACAGTATCTCTCCTTTTGTGTCTGACTTATTTCACTCAGCATTATACCTTCAAGGTTCATCTGTGTTGCCACATGTTTCAGGACCTTGCTCCTTCTTACTGCTGCATAGTATTCCATCACATGCATATGCCACATTTGTTTATCCACTCATCTATTGAAGGACACTTGGATTGTTTCCATCTCTTGGTAATTGTGAACAATGCTGCTATGAACATCAGTGTGCAAATGACTGTTGGTGTCACTGCTTTCAAAGTGGAATTTCCAGATTGTAGGGTAATTCGATATCTAGTCGTCTGAGGAACCACCAAACTGTCTTCCACAGTGGCTGTACCATTATATATTCCCACCAGCAATGAATAAGATTCCAATTTCTCCACATCTTTTCCAGGATTCATTGTTTCCTGTTTGTTTAATGGTAGCCATTCTTATTGGTGTGAGATGGTATCTCACTGTGGTTTTGATTTGCATTTCCCTAATAGCTGGTGAAGGTGAACACTTTTTTCATGTGTTTTTTAGCCATTTGTATTTCCTCTTTGGAAAAATACCTTTTCATATCTTTTGCCCATTTTATAATTGGACTGTTTGTACTATTGTTGAGTTTTAGGATTCCTTTATATGTGCAGGATATCAGCCTCTTATCAGATCTATGGTTTCCAAATATTTTCTCCCATTGAGTTGGCTGCCTCTTCACCTTTTTGACAAAGTTTTTGAGGTACAGAAGCTTTTCATTTTGAGGAGTTCCCATTTATCTATTTTTTCTTTTGTTTCTTATGCTTTGGGTGTAGGGTCTAAGAAGCTACCTCCTAGGTTCTGAAGCTGTTTCCCTATTTTATCTTCTAAGAGTTTTATTGTGCTGTCTGTTATATTGAGGTCTTTGATCCACTTTGAGTTAATTTTTTTATAGGGTGTGAGGTAGGGGTCCTCTTTCATTCTTTTGGTTATGGAGATACAGTTCTCCCAGCCCCATTTGTTGAAGAGACTGTTCTGTCCCAGTTCAGTGGATTTGGGGGCCTTATGAAAAATCAGTCAACCATTGATCTGGGGGTCATTTCCAAACTCTCAATTTGATTCCATTGATCAATATATCTATCTTTATGCCAATACCATGCTGTTTTGACCACTGTGGCTTTATAGTAGGCTTCAAAATCTGGAAGTGTAAGTCCTCCCACTTCGCTCTTCTTTTTTAGGATGTTTTTGGCAATTTGAGGCCTTTGTCACTTCCAAATAAATTTGATAACTAGCTTTTCCAAGTCTGCAAAGTAGGTTTGTTGGAATTTTGATTGGAATTGCATTGAATCTGTAGATCAGTTTGGGTAGAATTGACCTCTGAATGATGTTTAGTCTTCTTATCCATGAGCATGGAATATTTTTCCAGCTATTTAGGTCCTTTTTTATTTCTTTTAGAAAAGTTTTGTTATTTTCTGTGTAGAGTTCTTTTATGTCTTTGATTAAGTTTATACCTAGGTACTTGATTTTTTTAGTTGCTATTGTGAATGGAATTTTTTTTTGATTGCTTCTTCAGTTAGATCATTACTGGTGTATAGGAACATTGCTGACTTTTGTGCATTAACATCCCACCACTCTGTTGAATTTATTTATTAGCTCAAATAGCTTTGTCGTCAAATTCTTAGGATTTTCCAAAGAATCTGCAAATACTGACAGTTTTACTTCTTCCTTTCCAATTTGGATACCATTTATTTCTTTGTCTTAGTTAATTGCTCTGGCTAGAACTTCCAGCACAATGTTGAATAATCGAGGTGACAGTGGGCATCCTTGTCTCATTCCCGATCTTAGGAGGAAGGCTGTCAGCCTCTCACTGTTGGGTACTATGCTGGCTGTAGGTTTTTCATGCATGCCCTTTATCATATTGAGGAAGTTTCCCTCAATTCTTAACTTTTGAAGTGTTTTTATCAAAATGGGATGTTGAATTTGTCAAATGCTTTTTCAGCATCTATCGAACTGATATTTGATTTTTCCCTTTCAATTTGTTAATGTGTTGAATTACATTAATTGATTTTCTTGTGCTGAACCACCCTTGCAGGCCAGGAATGAACCCTACTTGGTCATGGTGTATAATCCTTTTAATGTGCCTTTGGATTTGATTTGCAAGGATTTTGTTTAGGATTTTTGCATCCATATTCATTAGGGAGATTGACCTATAGTTTTCCTTTTTTGTAGCATCTTTATCTGATTGTGGTATCAGAGTGATATTAGCTTCATAAAATGAGTTAGGTAATGTTCCTTTTTCTTCAACTTTTTGAAAGAGTTTGAGCAGGAATGGTGTCAATTATTTTGGAAAGTTTGGTAAAATTCCTCTGTGAAGCCATCTTGCCCTAGGCTTTTATTTGTAGGTAGATTTTTGATGACTGATTGGATCTCTTTGCTTGTGATTGATTTGTTGAGGTCTTCTATTTCTTCCTGGGTTAGTCTAGGCTGTTCATGTATTTCCAGGAAATTGTCCATTTCCTCTAAATTATCTGGCTTGTTGGCATACAGTTGTTCATAGTTTCCTTTTATAATTTTTTAAATTTCTTTGGGATTCATAGTAATTTTCTCCTCATTTCTGATTCTGTTTATTTGGGTCTTCTTTCTTTTTTACTTTCTCAGTCTAGCTAAGGGTCTGTCAATCTTGTTGATCTTCTCCAAGAACAAACTCTTTTCATTTTATTTATTCTCTCTATTGCTTTTTTTTGTTCTCCAGATCATTTATTTCTGCTTTAATCTTTGTTATTTCTTTTCTTCCTATCACTTTGGGGTTAGTTTGCTGATCATTCTCTAGACTCTTCAGTTGTTCAGTTAGGTCTTTGATTTTAGCTCTTTCTTCCTTTTTGATGTGTGCATTTAGAGCTGTAAATTTCCCTCTCAGCACCACCTTCGCTGGATCCCATAGGTTTTGATATGTTGTGTTCTTGTTTTCATTTAACTCTAGATATTTACCTGTTTCTCTTGCAATTTCTTCTTTGACCCACTGGTTGTTTAGGAGTGTGTTTGTGCCAGTTTGGATATATCATGTCCCCCAGAAAAAGCCATATTCTTTAATGCAATCTTGTGGGGGCAGATTTATTAATCTTTCTGATTAGGGTGTGACCTCTTGATTGTTTCCATGGAGATGTTACCCATTTAGGTAATAGCTTTGATTAGATTATTTCCATGGAGGTGTGGCCCTGCCCATTCAGCATGGGTCTTGATTAGTTTACTGGAGTCCTTTAAAGGGAGCTTGTGTGGAGAGCAGAAGAAGGCAAATGCCCTGGGATATGCTAAGCCAGGACACACAGATGTTAGATGCTTAGAAACCGACAGAATTGCTTGCTGATGCATAGAAATTCTTGGAGATGCAGGCAGAAGGATGTTTGGAGATGCTAAGCTAAGAGAAACTCTGAGAGAGTTTGGAGAAAGCCATTTTGAAACCAGAACCTGGAGCAAATAATCAGCAGATGTCAGCCACATGCCTTCCCAGCTAACAGAGGTTTTCCAGATGCTATCAGTCATTCTTCAGTGAAGCTATCTTCTTGTTGATGCCTTCGTTTGGACACTTTTATGGCCTTAGGACTGTAAATTTGTAACCAAATAACCCTCTTTATAAAACCAATCCGTTTCTGGTATTTTGCCTAACAGCAGCATTAGCAAACTGAAACAGTGTTGTTTAATCTCCATGTATTTGTGAAAGATCTGATTCTTTGGTGGTTATTGATTTCTAGTTGTATTCCATTATGGTCAGAAAATTTGCTTTGAATAATTTCAATCTTTTAAAATTTTTTAAGGCTTGGTTTATGCCCCAGCATATGATCTATCCAAAAGAACATTCCATGGGCACTAGAGAAGAATGTATATCCTGGTACATTGGGACATAATGATTTATATATGTCTGTTAAGTCTAATTCATTTATTGTATTGTTTAAGTTCTCAGTTTCCTTATTGGTCCTCTGTCTAGTTGTTCTAGCTATAGAAGAGAGTGGTGTATTGAAGTCTCCTACTCTTCTTGTAGATGTGTCTATTGCTCCCTTCAGTTTAGCCAATGTTTGTCTCATGTACTTTGGAGCTCCTTAATTGGGTGCATAAAGACTTATGATTGTTATTTTTTCTTTGTGAATTGTCCATTTTACTAATATATAGTGTCCTTGTTTGTGTCTTATGACATCTTTCCATTTAAAGTCTATTTTGTCCAATATTAGCATAGCTACCCTAGCTTTCTTTTGGTTGCAGCTTATGTAGAATATTTTTTTCCATCCTTCTACTTTCATCTCTTTGTATCACTGGATCTAAGATGAGTCTCTCATGAACACCATATCAGTGGGTCATACTTTTTAATCCATTCTACAAGTTTGTATCTTTTGATTGGAGAGTTGAATCCATTCACGTTCAAAGTTATTATTGTGAAGGGAGTTCTTGAACCTGCCATCGTATTCTTTGGTTTTTAGTTGTTAGAACTATTTTTCCCCCTCTTTTTTTTTCCTTTAAGTTACCCTAATACTCTTCAGTCCTGTGCCCTTCTCCATACCTCTCTCTCCTTTCTTTTTTTCTCAGCTGGTAGAGCTTCCTTTAGTATTTCTTGCAGGGCAGGTCCCTTGTTAGTAAATTCTCTCAGTGTTTGTTTGTCTGTGAAACTTTTAGATTCGCCTTCTGGGCATACTCCAGCCCCTGTCTATTTTCTTTCACCAAGGAAAAGCCTGTTCCACCTCACCAACTCAGCCATCTTCCCCGTGGCTTGCTTTTTAATTTCATTAAGTATTGTCAAAGAGCAGAAGTTTTACATTTTGATGAAGTCCACTTTATCAATTATTTTTTCATGGTTTTTGCTTTTTTGTGTTCTAAAGTCTCTCTGACTACCCCAAGTTTGTAAAGATTTTTTTCATATGTGTTCTAGAAGTTTTATCATTTGAGCTATTATCTTTAGATCTATAGATATATTTTGAGTTAATTTTTGTGTATGATGTGAGGTAAGGGTTGAGATTCATTTTTTCCTATATGGATATGCTGTTGTTCTCACACCAGTTCTTGAAAAGAGTATTCTTCTCTCATTGAATTACCTTTTTTGAAAATCAGTCAAGCATATATGCATGGAAATATCTCTGGACTTTCTATCATTCTCCATTGATCTCTCTGTCTCCCTGTATACCAGTATAAAACTGTCTTGATTACTGTAGCTTTATGGTGTAAATCTTGAAACCTGTAGTCTAAGTTTTGAATATTGTTCTTTTTTATAAAATTGTCTTTGCTATTTTAGGTCCTTTGAATTTTCATGTAAGTTTTAGATTTTGCTTTTTAATTTTTACAAAAGAGACTTCTGGGGTTTTGATTGGGATTGCATTGAGTCTGTAGATCAATTTGGATAGATTGATACTCGAACAATATTGAGTCTTTTGATCTATGCACATGATATAGCTTTCCATTTATTTAGATCTTCTTTAATTTCTCTCAACACTTTCAGTTTTCAGTGTAAAGATTTCATTTATCAAAATATTTCCTAAGTATTTCATGTCTTTGAAAGTTATTATAAACAGTACTTTTAATTTAAATTACCAGTTGTTTGTTGCTAATATATAGAAATAAAATTGATTTTATATATTAACTTTATATCCTGTGACCTTGCCAAAGTCAGTTATTAGTTTTGATATATATTTTTTGTAGATAAAGAATGATATTTAAAGATTATAATCTAAATTCTAGGAATGTTAATTGCTGCTGGGTTGTCATTGCTTCTAGAGCCTTCCATTGGTTAGGAACCAGGAATACATCATGAATACACATTGATATTTTCAATTCAAGTTTTGGACTACTGGGTTTTTACTTAAAATCTTATATCTCTTTTCTCTTATTCAAAAACCCTGGTTCCTAATAACATTAGTATATTACTTACTTGTTTTAACCTACAGTATACATTTATATATATTTGTAATCAAAATATCAATGTTAATATAAGTACTAATAATAATACTGAATGAAATTTTAAAATTTTAACAATTATTTTTATCCTTAGAGTTTATCCCACTGAGGATATTCAGTCAAGATACAGTATAATATAGTTAGGTTCATTTGTTTCCATTTATTTTCAATTTTTAAACATTGATCTTTAATTTAATTTCATCTTTGATTATAAACATTTTATTATTCTAAAGTTAAAACTATACAAGCACATGTCATTTCCATCTGTGTCCCTTTCACCCTATTCCCTCATGGATAACTATTTTCTTCAGTATGTTAACCTTCTATTGTTTCCTTCTGCAAATATAAGCAAATATACATTTATAGTTCCTTTTTCACCAATAGAGTTATCTTTTCATTCTTGAAAACTCTTAGTATATAGAAATCTTCCTGAACTTCATTATAACTATATATGGTTATTGTGTGGCATGTATGTATATAATTTAATATTTTTGCAAGTGTAACTTTGGGATAGACTATTAGCGATAGGAGTATTGTGGCAAAGGATAAATGCATTTGTAACTTTGCTAGATATTGACAAATTCCTCTTTATAAAGCCTGAACAATTTTGCATTCCTACCAGAAATGTATGAGAGTGCCTAATTTCCCCCAAACCTTGCCAATAGAAAATTCTGTCAAATTTTGGAGTTTTGCCAACTGATAAGTGAGAAATAGTATTTCAGTGTGTTTTAAATTTGCATTTTGTACAATATTTTCAATTATTTTTTTTCTGGGATACTGCTAGTGCCACAAATTTTGCCTTTTAGCAAGTACTGCTGATCCTTGGAAAGGAAAATGGATTTTATTACATGAATTTGGCATTAATTATCCCCTGGGTTGAGTTCTTGATCAATAATTAATCAATTACATCTGAATTACATATTAATTAATGTAAATTCAGGGACAGGCTATCCATATCATGGATTAATGAAACTCTTGTTTCCTTTCTTCCTTCTTCGGTCACATGATATATGACTATTTTACCAATCATTAATGCTTTACTGATGCTGACCAGGCAATCAGTAAAAACATAAATGGATATTTAACTAAATCTGTCAATTTGCTTATTTGCTGGTCATTGAAGTTTACAACTAGTTTACTAGTATTTTGCCCTGGATTGTTGATTTTAATAATGCATGTTAACTCTCTATGACCTTGGAAAACTCAGTGTTGTTTGAAAGTTATGTGCAGGAAAAGTTATAAGGCAGGAAAGCATTGTTATGCACATGGCAGGTAATGTGGGCAGATAGTAAGACACTGATCACAGAAGTGTATACAGCTACACGACAGTACTATAGATAATGACATATATCAGCAGCTCTCTTGTCCTCAATGTATAGCCGTTACCAGTTATCCAGAAAATGTCCACCCTTTGCCAGAGGAAAAGAATCTGAAAACCTAACTTGTAGGAGGCAAAGGAGAAGGGTGGGTGTATGTGTCGGATGCCCCAGCTGACTTTCCCTATTACTAGAATAAGAGTAGCTGTAGATGTAGCTCTTGCCCTAGGATAAAGGGTAGGGAAACTCCCTGGGGGGCAGGGTGCTGGTTTCCTGAAGCTGTCATGGTCTGAGTATTAGCAGTCATGTCTCTTTAGAAATCTCTTAGAAGAGTCTCCTCATTGAAACTTTCTCTGTAGACTGTCAGTTCCTTGAAAACAGGGACCATGACTTGCACACCTTTAATCCCTATATGTGACTCACATTTCCTCCCAGATGAGGGGATGCTGAAGCTTTGGGTAAGCTGTAGCCTTGGCCAGTCATTAAGTTTTTCTCCTATAATTATTCAGGGGAAACCAGTGAACTCCACAAGGGCATATATTACAGCTGTTTTGCCTTTGTGTTTTATCCCCAGCACTAAGGACCATGCTTGGCACAGAATGGATGCTTGATTTGTTGAAGGAACTATCTTTCTCTCCTTCAAGAGCTGAGAGTCACAGCCTTGCTCTAGGGCTGTTCAGTCTCCAAGTCAGTGAAAAGTAAGTCTGAATGGATTAGGACCCCCACATGGGTGGGATCTGGAGTTGGTCTGCCTAACTGAACCCAAGGTCAAGTTCAGAGGTATAACTTTCCTTCTTCTTCCTTACTTACTCTACATCTCATGTCTAATTTGATTGAATAGGATTCCTCTCAAATGCCTAAAAGGATTTGAGTCCATCCTTTAACTCAGCCCAATTTGTGATGGGCCAGATCTCCTGCGTAGTTCTCATTAGCCTTCTCTCTTCTTCCCAGTGGGGTCAGCCCCAGCTCCCTGATGGGCTTTGGCCCAGGGCCTGGCTGCCCCTGACTTACAATGGTACAATGATTCTGACAGAAGCTTTGCTGGTACCTGTTGACTCATGTACTAAGGTCCCTGTCTATGAGAACTGACTCCTTAACTACCAATTCCAACCTGGATCAGATATGAATCAACACCCTCCCTCCCAATACACACACGTACAACTTTGGACTTTTTAACTTAAGATACTGTCTTCATAATTTGGGCAAAGAATAAGAATATATTTACAGGACCCCCCTGAGGAGCTGGGGGAAAGTGTGGAAGTGTTGGACTCCTCACCTGGACTGATGCTGATGTTGTCACAAACATTAGGACTGGTGGTTTGATTTGCTGAGCCCTCTATCATGGGACTTGCCCTTATGAAGCTCGTTACTGCAAAGGAGAGGCTAAACTTGTGCCTAAGAGTCTCCCCCTGAGTGCCTCTTTGTTGCTCAGATGTGGCCCTCTCTCTGCCTAACTGAGCCACCTCAGCAGGTGAACTCACTGCCCTCCCCCCTACGTGGGACCCGACTCCCAGGGGTGTAAATGTCCCTGGCAAAGCAGGATATGACTCCTGGGGATGAATCTGGACCCAGCATCGTGGGACTGAGAATATCTACTTGACCAAAAGGGGGATGCAAAATGAGACAAAATAAAGTATCAGTGGCTGAGAGATTTCAAATGGAGTTGAGAGATCACTCTGGTGGACATTCTTATGCACTATATAGATAACACCTCTTAGGTTTCAATGTATTGGAATAGCTAGAAGTAAATACCTGAAACTATCAAACTCCAACCCAGTAGTCTGAACTCCTGTAAATGATTGTACAACAATGTAGATTACAAGGGGTGACAGGGTGATTGTGAAAACCTTGTGGATCACACTCCCTTTATCCAGTGTATGCATGGATAAGTAGAAAAATGGGGACAAAAACTAAATGAAAAATAGGGTGGGATGGGGGGGATGATTTGGGTGTTCTTTTTTACTTTTTGTTTTTATTCTTCTTCTGATTCTTTCTGATGTAAGGAAAATGTTCAGAAATAGATTGTGATGAATGTATAACTATATGATGGTGTTGTGAACAGCTGATTGTACACTATGGATGACTGTATGGTATGTGAATATATTTCAATAAAACTGAGTTTAATTAAAAAAAAAAAGATGCTATCTTCACTTGGGGAATTAGTTCTATTACCAAATCACAGCTCATTTGTTCCTAGGGCTTACTTCCATCTCCTGGCTGGTTCACTGTTGAATTCCTAGCATGTCTCAAGGCCAGGGCTATGTATGGTCATGAGAAAGCCTCCCTTCCACTTGGCACTGCACACGGACTTCCAGTGCTGAACAGCAAGAAGTTATGGCTTCAGTCCACCCTTATCCATCCACTTCTTTGGAATGGAGTGAGTCTTGCCTTCCTCCCTGAACCACAAAATGAACATGATATTTAAAAAATGAGTGTCTCTGTGACCTCTTTCCCTTAGCTAATTATTTATTTTAAGTGGATACATGATCCAAATCTGGCAAATGAGATGTGAGGGGTTGCTGACAGGGGAGGGCTTACTTTCTTGAAAAACAAGAGACAAGCACCAGAGGAGAAAGCTCTTACTGCACCCCACTCCCACCCCACACATTTTACGGCTTGAATTGGGGCAATGCTACAGCAGCAGGGCAGCCACCTTGCCACTTTGAGATGACAGGTATGAGGACAAAATCCAACATGCCTAGCACAGCAGAGTGGGATGAGAACTGAATCCCCAAGGGCATAATTCTGTAGCTGAACTGATGTCAGTAATAATTTACTTCTGGACTTGTCATTTTGTGAGAAAAATTGCCTATTAATTGGTTAAGCCTTAAGTTGTGTTTTCTTTTTCTTGCAGAACCATGAATTGCCAGCTTGCAGTTAATTTTCTCTTTTTAGTGCATCAGTCTGGTCTTATTTCTAGACATTATCTCTCTAGCACTAATTGTGAGCTCACATTCATGCATTCCTGGCCCAACCATCTCTACGACTTTTATTTTTCCTTATGTCCTAGTTTTGAGCTGTATTCCTTTCCCTGCCCAGTACTGGATGTCCATCTGTGCCTTTCTCTAAGGGGTCTGGTATTCTACTCCACCATCAATATCATCAAAGATATCAATATCATCATGGAGAAACTACTATGTGTTAGGCACTATATCAGGTACTTTACAGAAATTACATCACTGAATCTTCATAACACCCTGATGTGGTAGATATAGTGCAACACCCACCCCTTTTTTAGCAGATGAAATTTAAGCACAAAGACTCTCAGCTAGCAGTTGGTAGAGCCAGTTGTCACATCCAGGTCTATCAGATTCCAAAACCCAAGATCTTTTCAATATACCAAAATGCCCTTGAATTTCGGGGGGCTGGCTTGTATTTGTCAGGGTTCTTAGTTGCAAAGTAATCCACTCTGGCTAATTTAAACAGAGAGAGATTTATTTCAGGGTATAGGGTAGCTTACAGAATGTCCAAGAGTGCCAGGGACCAAGTTTGAACGTTGTACAGCCTGAAGAAACACTCAGCCACAACAGGGACTGTCAACACAGAAACTCCACTGCTGCTTGTGTACTTAAGCGCTGGGTGCAAATGACTAGTGGCTGGTCAGTAGAACCCGGGCTACAGCAGCCCCAGAAGAATCAAATGCCTCTGCCACAACAGCCACTCGGTGTTTTGTGGCTTCTTCCTCATGGGGCTTTTTGCACCTTCCTTGTCTTCCAGACTGGCTTGGAGGAGCTTGTTCATATATGTAACTGTGGCTGCAAGGAAGTCTAGAAAGCAGAATTCTTAGTTTTCCTGCATCTATAGTGTGCAGAATAGCAAACTCAAAGGGTTGGAACTGGCTTCTAAGGAGCCAATAGGCAGATCTGCCATAGGCTTCCTTAAAGAAAGAATTTTCCTTACAGGAGAGCTACTTATTTGGCTCTTACCATAAGGCAGAGAGTACAAATGGATTTCAGTTCAGTGTCAATTCCATTAAACTAGCAGTGGCCATCTAAAATACTATGTTAGAATGATTTTGAGGCCAAATTTCAGAAAGGAGGGCCATTATGGATGAGTGATGGATGCCTACTGAGGCTGAAAGGAGTTCTTTGCTGTAGGTTCAGCTATGTCTGAAATTTTTTAGGTATCTCTGTACATAAGTTGATTAAAATATTCACATATATCTTTTAAAATAAGACTGATTTGTTTCATAGAAATTGAGAACTTTTAAAAAAAACCTGCTTTAGGTTTATTTCTGGAGGAATATGGCCAAATGAAGCCTTCCTTCTGCTTCTAAAAGAGTATATGGAAAAGCCAGTCTGTGGCACATCCTTGTTATGTTGCTGTGATCTTACAAATGATGTTTAACAAAAGGCTGTCTGACTGGTTATGAGGAGTGATGTTGAAAGGAAGGAGTGGGGCAGGGGAGTAAATCTTCCTGGCAACGTGGACTATGACTCCCGGGGAGGAATCTAGACCTGGCATCGTGGGATGGAGAACATCTTGACCAAAAGGGGATGCAAAAGGAAATGAAATAAGCTTCAGTGGCAGAGAGATTCCAAAAGGAGTTAAGAGGTCACTCTGGTGAGCACTCTTATGCACAATATAGACAACCCTTTTTTAGGTTCTAATGAATTGGAATAGCTAGCAGTAAATGCCCGAAACTATCAAACTACAACCCAGAACCCATGAATCTTGAAGATGATTGTATGAAAATGTAGCTTATGAGGGGTGACAATGTGATTGGGAAAGCCTTATGGACCACACTCCCCTTTGTCCAGTGTATGGATGGATGAGTAGAAAAATGGGGGAAGAAACAAAAACAAAAAAGGCACCCAGTGATCTTTTTTACTTTAATTGTTCTTTTTCACTTTAATTTTTATTCTTATTATTTTTGTGTGTGTGGTAATGAAAATGTTCAAAAATTAATTTTGGTGATGAATGCACAACTATAAAATGGTACTGTGAACAACTGAATGTATGCTTTGTGTGACTGCATGGTATGTGAATATATCTCAATAAAAATGAATTTTAAAAACAGTAAAAAAAAAAAAGGAAGGGGTGGGGAATGTTTTCTAATTGCTCCCATATTTAACACCTTAGCAATGGGCACATTTTAGCATCTTTAAAAACAACAACTACAACTACAACTGTATCTTCACTGATTATTTGGTACTAATCTGTTCGTTTTTTTTTTTTTTCTTTTAAGGGTAATGTTCATTAATTTAATACCAGTAGCCAGCTGCCAGATTGTCCTGTTGTTATCAAGGGTATTGACAAGTGACAAGGATATTGCTTTTTCTGAAGGATTCCAGGGGGCTTTTCACCCCTGGTCCCAGGCTACTGACAGCAAGAGGACGTCAATCCAGTGTTGGGGGGAGCCTCTGAGTGGCAGGTGGAACGTGTTCTGCTGCTCCCAGAAACCAGGTACCCTAGAGTGAGGCCCCTCTGGTATTCAGCACCACTCCCACTAATTCATTTTCGGAGCTTGTTTTTCCTTGACAACACTTCTCAGAGGGACTGTGACAAGTGTTCAAATGAACTGCTTATCCCTGCTTTGCAGTTCAACAACACGTCTGCTGTCTTTACTCTTCAAACATAGCAGCTTCTAATCCATTTTCTTGATGTATTCATTATGGTAACTATACAGGGAGTTATTGAATCAAATTTCCTTTAGCAAATGTACCAAAAGAAGAAGCGTGCCTTGCCTCTCTTTGCAGGATTGTAAGGCTTTGATAAAGTTGACTATGAAGTTACTTCAAACTGAATCATGATTCTCTTGTTAACATCATCTTATAAAATAGGACTTTTATGCTTATAAAATCTAGTCTCCATATGTAAGCAAAAACACTCAGAATGCAGCAAATTAAAAAAAATCAAGGAAAGAGAACATCAGTAATGACAATTTCAGCATATTTGAGCACAGATATCAGATTTGGTATTTGCTATGCACTAAAATCATGTTATTTGGAAATTAATATCTGTGTGATCAGTCTGGGTAAGTAGGTTTCCTAGGGCTGTGTAACAAAGGACTATAAACTGGATGGGTTGTAACAACATAAATTTATTGTCTCACAGTGCTGGAGGCTACAAGTCTGAAATCTGTAGGAGAAACCCTTCCTTGCCTGTCTGCAACTTCTGGTGGTTTGCCAGCCACCCTGGGGCGTCAGCCTCTGCTTTGGTCGTCACGTGGCCTTGCCCTGTCTCTGTGTCTCCTCTCCCCTTCTTTTAAGGACGCCAGGCATACTGAATTAGGGTCCACTCTAATCCAATTCAGCCTTATTTTAATTTGGCTAATTCCATCTGAAAAGACCTTATTTCCAAATAAGGCACATTCTTTGGCACTGGGGCTTCAGTGCATCTATTTTTGGGTTACCCTTCACAGTAACCATATTTAATTTTTGGTTCCATAGCTTTCAGCTGTTTGTTGCAAAAGAGTTTTTTGCTGTTTGCTCATGAATTTGGTTAAATTTGTTAATGATTTCTGGGTGTATTATACATCTTGGTACTTTCATAATTTCTTGTATATAAAATGCTCACTAGGTATATTTCACAGAAGTTTTATGCTGTCTTTAGTGAGCCTGAAACTGAATTTTAGTGCCCAAACCAGATGTAGGGCCTGACCCTTTGCATTTTCATTGACTGAATGAATGAATCTCAAATACCTCCATGCTGTGAAAATAATCACTTCTCCAATTTTTAAAAACTTTCCATAAGTTTGTAGTTCAGCACAGGAGGTTTTATTCAAATGGGGGTACTATGTGGTAATTCATAGTACAAGTTGAGGTAAAGGTAAGGAAAAAGCAGAAAGCAGATCAATTGAGTATAAAGAAACTCATAGAATTCTGGATAACAAGAATGTTTTGATTGAACAAGAATTAACAATTGCTAGTTGAGGGCTGGATTAGCCAAGAGCAGGAGTCTGCAAACTAAGAACCATGGGCTAAATCTGGCCCATCACCTGTTTTTATATGGCCTATGGACCAAGAGTGATTTTCACATATTTAAATGACTGAAAAAAAGCAAATGAAGACTATTTTGTGACATGTGAAAATCATATGAAATGAAAATTTCAGTGTCCATAAATAAAGATTTGTTGGAACATAGCCATGCTCATTTATTTACATACTGTCTGTGGCTATTTTCCAGCTGTAATTGCAGATTTGATCATTGAGACAGAAGAGATCAGATAGTCTACAAAGTCTAAAATATTTATTGTTTGTTCTTTTATAGAAAAAGTTTGCTCACCCCTGGCCCAGATTTCTGAATTTAAATTTTGATGTTTCTCTCTCTCATGTCTCCTTCCCAACACCCTTCCGTTTCTGCATACTCCTGGGGAAGTCCCAATCTGAGTTCAGAGGTGACATCTGGTTAGAGTGAGGGTCTTGATTTATACCTAACTGAGGTAAGAGGCCCCCAAAGGTCAGAGAACTTGACATAAGACAAATTTGTGTTTGGTTTCTGGCTTGGCTACTTCATAGTTGTATATGTTAATGAGCAGCAGTTTTGTCGTTTGTGAAACAGGGATAATACCTCATAGATGTGTAGTATACAGTTGAAAAAACTGAATATATACAGTGCCTGATATACAGTATCTATCTTAATAAATACTGGGGTGGTTTGGAACTGTATGTACCAAGAAAATGTACAGGAAAAACATGTTCTTAAAATTCATCCATTACTGTGGTATGAACCCATTGTAAGTAGGACCTTTAGATGAAGTTGCTTCAGTTAAGGTGTAGCCCACTTCAATCAACATGGATCTTAACCCTATTACTGGAGTTCTTTATAGGCAGAATGAAATTCAGAGAGAAAAAGCCATGGAAGCAAGAAGCTGAAATTCGATGGAACCCGGAAGAGAAGAGAGAGACCAGGAGATGCCGTTATGTGCCTTGCCATGAGCCAGAAGAGCCAAGGATCACCAGCAGCCATCCCTGGAACACAAGTCTTCGGGGAGAAAGCATCACCTTGATGCCTTGATTTGGACTTTCTTTTAGTCTCAAAACCATGAGCAAATAAACTCCCATTGTTTTAATGACATTTCATGGTATTTGCTTAAATAGCCCAGGAAACTAAAACAAATGCTAACTTCCTTTCCTGTTCTTAAGTAACAGTGCTCTGTACTTGGGGTTGTTTGTCCAAATGCATAGGGATGATTTGTGGACAAACTCCTTACATGGAGTAGTTTTCTTCTCTGGTTCCTCTCCTGATGGGATGATTTAAATTGACCTTCCCTGGCTTAGGTGGAATTCCTCTCAAAAAATACATTAAGGCAGCTTCAGCCTGGGGTCTGCAGAAGCGTACCTTACGCAAGTAGTACTGTAGGTGATGTATGCTGAAATCCATGCTTCTATATGACCTTTCATTGCCTTGTTGAACTTTATCAACTTGTTTTCATTTCCATGCAGCTTTTTTTCTTCTTTTTTTTGTAAAACAATGTATGTCTAGATATATACCTACAATGAATCTTATTATCCCATTGCATTTCTTTTCTTGTGGCGATTCATAAAACAAGTTCTTGGATGATCCCTATATTCTCTTGACCAAATATTATATACTCTTAGGGCTATACCACAAACACTAAGCAATTTGCCTTCTTTTTCAAGTGTTACTTTTTTTCTGTACAAAATGTGGGTATTCATGAAAGTTCTCGCACTTAAAATGCTTCCATGATTATTATATCCCAGCTTTGTTTGTGGTCTAGATAGAAGCCACAGAGATGACTCAGTTCATTCCATGAGCCTTAAGTCTGTTTTGTTAAAATAGACAACAGCTGGCCTATACTTATATCATAATCTAATGAACCAATAGTGTATAAAATAACATTATAAATCTGGCTCTTTTTTTTTTTTTTTTTTTTGAGAAGGAAATTCACTTAAAATACAATTTCTTCTCATATTTATCTAAAGCAAGAGCTGTATGATTTTTATTTATTTATTTATTTAACTTGCTCTCTAGATGTGAATATTAAGTTTTGGAAAAGTTTAGAGTTTTTGCTAATTAGACCCAGACCTGGTTTCAAATCTAGGCCTTGATACTCAATTAAGGTGAGTCTTGCTTTTCCCTCATCTGTAAAGTGGGAATGATTTACATTTCATGGTTCTTAATCCTGGGTTTATGTTTGCACAGGGGGAGAGCTAAGATCAGAAAGAAGGGGCTCTTCAACTTTGGAAAAGCAGAGAGTGAGGGTTCCTTCATGAGCCGCTCCTCCAAAATACCCTAGAGGTCGCAGGGCTGCTGATGGAGCTGGTTGTGGGTACCTGGGCACTCTGCCTTGCATGCCAGGGTATCAGAAGGTCAGGAGGTCCCAGACCCCCAGGTCCCAGACTCATCCTGGACATCCTTGATTCGCTGCCTCACAGATGTGGCTGGTGCGAGACTGAGCCCAGCCAGGGGGAATGCTGGAGAGCAGTAATGCTTGCATGATTTCTGTCTGTGGTCCAAGGACCACAGGATGGTGATCTTATGATGGAGCACCACATAGGGCATTCATTCATGTGTTTTTTTCTTCTTGGTACTAGGGATATCAAGATAAGGCCATTTGCCTCACCTCTTACTGTTCCCTACAGGGATTGAGTATATTGCCTGATTGGTGAGTGACAGTCATTGGGCCTCTGGTGACTTAAAGCCTAGTTGGTCATTGTCTTAAGTTCCTGGGAAACAACCTCTGAATCTTTGGAAGTTCCTGAGATAGGAGTGTGTTTTATTGTTCACGGTGGGCCCAGGACCACAATTTGATAATCATAAGCTAATGAGATGAGAGGGGGTTACAGTGGGGATTGGGGAAGTTGGGGGATTGAGGAGGGCAGCCACACCTGCAGTCTTAGGGTGGGGGCTGACCAACTAGATGATTAGTGATTAGGAGGTTGGGGCTTTGAGCCACATTGTATCAGCTCACCTTCCTGACCTCTGGGAGGGGTTGGGGGCTGCAGATTGAGTCCAAACACATGAATATTGATTTTATCACTCATGCCTGAGTAGTGAGACCCCATATAAGTTCTGGACACTTCCGATGAACTTCCATGATTAAGTAAATACATCTCCATGCCAGGAGGTTGATGTGTTCTGACTCCAAATGGAAAGGACATAGAAGCTTGCATTTGAGACCCTCTCAGACCTTGTCTCATGCCTCTCTTCTGTTGGATTCTTCTTATTTGTATCCTTTAATAGAATAAAATTATAATTTTAAGTATAGTACTTTCAGTGAGTTCTGTGAGTCCTTCTGGCAAATTATCAATCCCCAGGGGATGCCAGGGACCTCAAATTTGTAGCTAGTTGGTCAGAAGTGCAGGTAGCCTTAGGGACCCACTAACTTTCAACTGGTACGTGAAGAGCAATCTTGTAGACAGTTGCCCTTACCTTGTAGAGTCTGGCCTAACTTGGTAATTGGAGTCAGAATTGAATTGGATGAGTTATTGCTATATTTGCAGTTGGTGTCAGATGCTGTTGTAGACATTGTAGAAGTTTCTGTAACCTATCCAGGACCTCATTCTGTGATTAGGTGAAGCTAAATTATCAGAGATCCCAAGAGTGGAGAATTTAGTCTGTTTACCCTTCCCTCTCCCTCAGCCCAATGAAGGCAGAAACCTGGGCTTATGGTCTGCTCTGCAGTCCCAAATTTGCCTCGGGTAGGCTGTTCCAAGGCCTAGATGGAAGGATAGGGAGTTAACACAAACATTTTGGCTTTTACACAGAGCGTCATCTTCCAAACTATAGTTTATCAATAATAAAAATAATATCCAGGCCTCCATGTGCCTTATTCCTTTGTATAGTTTCTCAGTTGGCCCAGAACTCAGGTGGGAAGAGAGGTACTATTTATGGTTCCCAGTCAAAGACTTGATCAAGAGCCACCCCTGGGAATAGTCAATCCACCAATATATCATTACTTGTTCACAAAGACAGAAGAATGAAATGAATGTTGGACATAGTTGATAACTGAACTGACTGACGACAATTAGGACATGCATTATTATTAGGTTATTGTTGATACATATGGGTAATTGTCCTTAGTTAGAGGTAGGTGAGGGTTAGTTACTCCCGTACCTCTCATTACCAGGTTATATTGAAAGCAAGTTTCAGACCAAATTTGGCCACCATGCAGATACTTACTGAATATGTACTCATCAGCAAGCAGGCACAAAAGATCATAGAACCTGTTCTGTTCAGTTAGTTGAAGTCTCTGTCACTTCAGGTGCTGGAGTCCAGCACCTTGAATGGAAGTTTCATTCTGAGGCGGAGGTATCAGTATTCCAGAGGCAGGATGTAGTTAACAATGCTGCCTTCAGCAATTGAATCCCCTGAATCAATAGCTGGGCACAGGATGTTTAGGAATCAAGATCCAGACACCATCCTTAGGTGGTGTTCTAGTTTCCTAGGCTGGTCCAAGCAAATACCATGAAATGGATAGACTTAAACAATGGGAATTTATTAGCTTACAGTCCAAGTCAAGGCATCATCAAGGCGATGCTTTCTTCCCGGAGACCGGCTGTTGGCAATCCTTGGCTCCTCTGCCATATGGCAAGGCACATGGCAGCATCTCCTGCTTTCTTCTTTCTGTTCTGGGTTCTCATTTCAGCTTCTTGCTTCCTGTGGCTTTCTCTCTGTGTATTCATTTCATTTATAAAGGACTGCAGTAACAGGATTAAGACCCATCTTGAATGAAGTGGGTCATGCCTTAACTGAAGTAGCCTCATCAAAAAGTCCTACTTACAATGGGTTTACACCTACAGGAATGAATTAGATTTAAGAACATGTTTTTCTGGTGTACAATACAGCTTCAAACCACCACAGATGGACTCTCCAGAGCATCCTAGACTGGATACTCTGTTTCTGCAATGATCGGGATTGTTTCTAAAATATTTTAGCCAATCCACTTATCTTGAACCTCATCAATTTCACCACTAAAAACTCATTTCTCACATAATGATGCTAATTAACACAGTGCTTATTAGAGGTAAAGCATTAGGTGTAGCTGCACCAAGGTTGGGCTTATTGATTAGCATGCTAGCCAACCTCTGAGTGTTTAGAGAAGTCCCTGAGGACATCTGACCCCAACTACATCACACTATTCTACAAATCACCCAGGCTATGCAACAGAATATAATATGGTTTATCCATTATTTTTGCAGTCTCACTTATAAAGGCATATATCTTTTTTTTTTTTTTACATGCCTGCATATAGCATGGAAACCCAATAACAAGTTTCCTACTTCCATACATATTTGAGGACAAGAAACAAAATTCATAAAACAATGGAATGTACTCCATTCATTGCTACCTGTTTGATCATGCATTTTATTATTCTTTTTCCCTTCTTTTCAATGCTTGAACACATTCCTTATGCTTCAGGTTTACCTCCCACTCCTCATGACTTTTCCTCATGCCAGGTGGTAGCTATAGTTCAGCTTCCCACTGTAGACTTGGCTGGATATGATCATTACCAAAACTATCATTCCATGGAGTCCCTGAATAAAAATTATACCGTGTCCTGTCTTTTTCCAAAAATCACTGCATTTTGCACTTGCTTTGAACCTCTGACCCCCAAATGGGTCGATATCCAGGAAACCCAGCATCTCTCTGGTGGGCTCAGTGAAGATTTAATAGGAGCCATTCCCTTTGGTCACAAATGTGTTCCATTAGGGATTGGCTGCATTTTCCATGTTCATTTTTTCAGTATCCATCCAGCAGTGTCAAGTATGTTCTGGGCCCAACTTTATGAAGTCCACACCTGAAGACATGGTTTGGTGGTTTATTGTAGGAGCACTCACCCATATCCTCTGTCACAGGCTGTGGATACATTTGGAAGGATTGCTAAGAGAGCATTCTCTTTAGTGTAAACAACCAAAGTAGTGCTGCCTGGTACAGTGACCCTCCTGGTAACTTGAAGCTTTTCTGTCTACTTCCTTTGTTCTCCAGGAATCCTTCTTAGACTTGGCTTTATGGGAAGAAGTGGCTTTGAGTGCTCCTCTTCCTCTATCCATTCCCAAGCCACGCTTGAAGTGTGTAACAAGTATATAATCATGGAGAATACTTTCCTTTGAGAAAGGTGGATCCTGAGAGCATCAGTCTTGCCTTAGCCACGAGTGAGATGGAGCCAGTCCCACTCTTTTATCGCATCAGAATTCTCTCACATTCAGATGACCAATCACAAGTGTTTGGGTTTCCTTATTTTTATCTTGGGGATGAGTAATAGAATCTGTGGTCCTGAAATTAAAATTTATTAACAATGTAAAGTAAATCACTTTTTATTGATTTTTAAAAAATTAGTTGGGTGTGTTGTGATAAGGGTTATATCTAAGGATATAACTTAGAAACCCCTCACCAGTTGTCCTCCTCGTAGCCCTACATATTCAGCTTCATTCCATGTTCCCATGGTCTGGAAAGCCTTCCCCTCATGTCCTTGCCATCTCCTGTTTTGTGTAGCAATTGCTTCAGTCAGTTGTCCATTCCAATTTTCAGTTGTACTACTGCTTCAGAAGTGATGGTTGGGAACATGAAAAAAAATCAGCATTCTGCATTGCCTATGCTTTAAAATGCATTCTCTGATCTGTTGTTGTATAGGTTGGGGTTCTTTTGTGGACAATTCAGGTTTCTAGTCCTTTTATTGGGGTACTTGCTATGCCCTCAGTTTGGCTAAGAATAGGCAAATCTTGAGCCAGAATAATTGTTTAAACTAATGAAGACCTCCTTAGAACCTCCCAAGTCTCTTAATGCCATGGAAAGGGAAGAGTCTAGTCTAATTGACATGGCAGTAATATCACAAGTTTTACCCCTTCAGGATGTGTCCCCTGATCAAAAGATTCACATTAGGTCTTCATCGAGGGCACCAGCACATGGCTTAGGCTCCCCTACATCCACTCATTTTGGGGACTTGAGTTTCCTGTGCCCAAAGTTTCCTTGTGCAAAGTTCGTTGTTCCAAACATCAGCACTTCCTTCTTTGGACTGTGACTGGTGGACATCAATATGACAAATTCATTCTTGACTCATGCTAAGAGACTTAATATGAGCAAGTTGGATAGGGCCTACCTGTGTGACCAGAGAGTTGTTACAAGGATTAAATGAGGTAATGCATGTAAAGCTCTTAGCACAGCATGTGAAACATAGTAGCTGCTTAGAAAGTGTTATCTGTGATTATATTAGGACATGACGTGCCCTTCGAAACTTAGTTTTAATATTGTCTCCTCTATGAAGTCTGTTTGACAACTCTGGTGACCACAGATACAAGAATTCATCAGAGTTGCTCAACACCTTACACTTGATAAAGACCTTTCAACTCTGTTATCTCATTTGATTTTTATGACCTTCTTTTGAGGCCATATAGGTATTATTATTATTACCATCTGACAGATGATAAAACTGAAGCCCAGTGGAGTTGTGACTTTACCAAGACGACATGGAACACGAAGTCGAGTCTTGTGACTACTAATTCACTGTTTTTTCCTCTACAGCATTTTGGTAGACAATGTGACCTGTAATGTATTTTCTTAGATACTCATTGAGAATGGAAGGGAATGGAGAGAAAAGGGGGTTGGGCTATCAATATGCATCCTAGGAAAGAAATACTAACAGTTGATGAATATTTATCAGCTGTGAGGCCTTGGGCAGGGTATGTATCATCTTTGTGCCTTGTTTCCTCATCTGTAAAACTTGGAATAATAATAGCATTGTTAGTATTTCCCTGAGTCTCATGGGTTTTGTTGTAAGGATTAAATTAGTTTATATATATGCTTAGAACTGGTTTGGCACATAGTAGTGCCCCAGGAATGTTATCTTAAAAAAAGAAATTGAAGAAAAGGACAATGGGTTAGGTTGGGATCAACATTCAACTTTGTTAACCACACTGAACATCAAGAGTTTGTACCTGGGTTTTTCTCAAGCATCCAAAGACTCTAGTTGCAAATAAAATAAATTCTGGATGAGGTTTGTGTAGCTCATACCATCTTTGGGTCCCTCAGTATCCTCATGAAAACGGGCTAGTATGCCCAGGGACTTTATTATGAGAAATTAGAGAACTATTATGGCATATGCTTTGCACTTATTAAAATTTTTCAAAAATAATAGAAAAACCCAAAATGTCAAAAAAAAGAAGAAGTTGAGCTGGATGTATAACAAAGTGCCAAATCATATAACATCCCTCCACTGGCAATGAGAGGAATTATTTTTTAAGTGAAATGATTTTAGTAGATAGTGATTGGTTTGACTTGGTTTACTAAAAATTATGTGTGCAAACTGATTATGTAGGTATGGTATCAGTGGGTTTCCATGGCTACAGAAATTATTACTGCTCTTCAAACAGCCTTTGCAAGAGAAAAGTGTTTGATTATGATCTTAAAATTACTCTGTAACTCAAGGAATCTTATTTGAACTTAAAGAAAAAAAACTTAATGTTTAACTATTTTTCTTGAATTGGTCATATTTTAAAAGGACAAGAGAAGAGAGTCAGATTATGGAGATGTTCTATTAACTGTGATGGCTTTTCTGTTGTTGTTGTTGGTTGTTTTTGCTTTTAGAATTATGCATCCATTCTCAGTTAATAAGATGACAGTCCACTCTCTGCAGGACCTACAGGTTGGCTTGACAATCTACTTATGTGTTCTTGGTCCTCCCCTTTCCCATTCCCTGCTGTGACTATTACTTTCTTCAACCCTTTGTACTATCATGACTTTGCCTCTCCCATCAGATGACCGGAGACAGAGGAAATAAAACTAATAATCTTATTTAAATAGAGAAAAGGAAAACACAAAAACCTCATTAGGAAAATTGCAAAATATGGAAAGAGACAGAATTATAAGTGATAAATAAATGTAGTGGTTTTGGAGGGAAAGTTCAATCTCATTAAAAATCAACAAAATGCACATTGAAGTGAAAATAAGATGATACTCCTTTTCTACCTGTTAAATTAGCGAAGATTTTAAAAGGTAATGGCATTCAGCACTGATAAAGGCATGGTAAGACAGCAGCTTATTTCCATTTCAATTGCTGTGGAAATTAGCACACAGACTTCAAAACATTCATACTCTTTGACCCAGTAGTTCCATTTGGAGTAAGTTCTATACTAGTAAAACTCCAACAATAGGGGGGTGATTAAAAATATTTATTTTTAATTATTTTTAAATTTGTTTTACGTACTTAACTACAAGCCATGTACAAGTTTGAGATCTTTACATGTTCTTTGCCATATAATTCTCATCAGAACTGTAGGAGGCAGATACTATTATTACTTTTTAAAGATGAGGAAACTGAGGTATAGAGAAGAAAAGTAATTTGCCCAAGTGCACTCAGCCAGAAAATGGCTCCAGTTCCAGAGCCAGGCTTTGAACCACTGGGTTCTACTGTCTAGTTCCAGAAAAGACTTAAGGCAAGAGGTATAGATATATAGAACACAAGAAAAACAATGGTAGAGACATAAAGCAGAGCCAGGAATGAGGCTAAAGATGCACTTCCTGAGCAATTTCAACTTCCACTCAAATTCATATGACCATTTAATCTCAAATTTCCTGTATGAGTCCAAGAGTCAGGTCTATCTGTTTCCCTAAGAAAAGAAGGTTGATGTTTTCATGTTGGGGAATCAAACTTCTTTTTCCCAGGATATGGGATACTCTACTAGCCAGGAAGTTAACTAATTCCATCTCCAGGAGATGTTAGTGCATGGGATGTTTTCAAAATCACCATAACCACTTGGTCCATGTTTTATTTTAGAATCCTGAGCAAAGGTGGTGACCATCTAACTTCATCTACCCTCTGATATGAACTGAGGCCTCAGCCTGCTTGTCAAAAAGTCATATTACATGTGTGTTGGGTTTGGAACCTTAAGGCTGGTTCTCCCAGCAGTCAGCCCATGAATGCTTAAGGACCCAGACTCCTTCTATCTTGTTATTCCACCCATGTGACTTTTGTTATCAAAGTTATTTCTCTGGCCAGGATGGCTCCTGGAGCTCTAGCCATTCAGTCTGTATTCTACCCAGTGGGAAGAAAGCAGGGGGAGGAGGGCAGACCTCCTCACGTTAAGGAGCTGTCCATACCACTTCTGCTTAAACCCGGTTAGCCAGATCCTAGTCACGTGGAACCCCAGCTGTAAAGGAGGCTGAGAACTGTGATCTTTATTACATGACCATGTGCACAAGGAAAATTTGGATTGCTATTCCTGTGGAAGAAGAGGGGAATAGACATTGAGAAACACATAGCAGTCTGCCATATCTCATGATTTGACTCATCAACTTTCTTGCCTCTTACTCCTCTTGCACACTCACTGACAAAACCCCAGCTCTGGATTAGTACATCTACCCACAATCTCAACTCTTTCATTTGTTCCTCTGGGAAAAGCCACAGAGTTAAGTGGCTTTTAGTGCCTACATTAGTTTCCTAGGGCTATTGTAACAAAAGACTACAAACTGGGTGGCGTAAAGCAACAGAAACTTATCCCCTCATAGTTCTGGAGGTCAAAAGACTGAAATCCAGGTGTCAGTAGGGCCATGCTTCCTCTGAAACCTGTAGGGGAGAATCCTTCCTTGCCTATCCTAGCTTCTGGAGGTTTCCAGCAGTCCTTGGCATTCCTCGGCTTGTAGATGCAGCACTCCAATCTCTGCCTCCATCTTCACATGGCCTTCTCCTCTCTGCGGGTTAAGTCTTTGTGTCTTCATATGGCCGCCTTATAAGGACACCAGTCACTGAATGTAGGGCCCATTCTATTCCAGCATGACGTCCTTTGAACTTGATTTAATTTGCAAAGATCTTATTTCCAAATAAGGTCAGATTCACTGCTATCACGGGTTAGGACTTGAACATATCTTTTTTGGGGACACAGTTCAACCCAGAACAGTTCCCCTAAAAATTCATGATTTTTAACTCCAGCTGGGCTCTTGACTCAGCTGGGTGACAAAAATTTATTCAAAACAAACATTATATTCTTTGACCCATAGTATTTTGTAAGACCTTGGATGTATTTATCACTGTCTGCTAGCATATAGTTTTGCTCACCAAAGTCTTCCTTAAAATAAGATTTACAAGGAAGAAGAATTGGTATATCTGGAACAGGTGACTCAGAACATTGCCTCAGATTAAGAATTTCAAGGCTGTATAATCCCTAGCAGTCAGAATTTTTTAGTGTTCTTCTAAAGAATAAGTTTTTTTCTCGCTTTTTTTTTAAAGAATAATTATATTTGCCCATGTACTGTAGTATGCTACAAATTCACCTGGTTGTTTTCAGCCAAAATTGATGAAGGTGGATTTACTATTGAAGAAAGAATTTGTGATATGAGATTGCCCCCTAAGTAATCAAATGCTTGGTAACAAAAATGGTAAAATTAAGAATTTCAAAGAAAACATCATTTAGAAAGTAAGAAAAAACTCTGATGGGAAAGGTGCAATCACAACTTAAACTGAGTACTCAGAGGATACCAGTGGCTTTCTGGTGGGGAGCTGACAGGGGTGCAGGCTTTGGATAAGGAACAATTCCAGCAATCACAAAGAAGCTGATGACTACTGATTTTAAAGATGTAAACCCGGGCTGTTTTAGATTTTAAAGATGTAAACCCGGGCTGTTTTAGATTTTTTTCCAAAAATTGGCTGACATGAAGCAGCCTGGACATTGGGTGCTGCCCCCCGCAATGGCACTGATGGGGAAAACATCACATCCACCTTGAGGATACATTTGGGGGGCTCAGTGAGTTAAGTGCTTTCAAGGGGCAGCTCTCCCACCAGCAGCTCACAGCAGAGCACCCCCAGTGCACCAGAGATGTGCCTTCTCGTCGTATGTTCCCCTCTCAGTCGTATCTGGGGGCCTGCAGTTGTCTGCTCAGGCTGTCTCCACTTAAACTTCTAATCATGTTTTAATCCACTACAATATGGCTTCTACCATCTGTCCCACAAAAGCTACTTTTGTCAAGGGTACCTCTCCATGTTGCTAAATTCAGTGACATTTCTGTGTCCTCATCTTAACTGGCCTTGACATCTCAGTGGCTTTGACCTGGTCCTTATTCTCTCATTCCTCACTCTCTTCTTTGTTTTCCTTCAAATGTTTCCTCCTCATTTTCCTCCTACCATACTGACTAGTCCCTCTCAGCTTTCTTTGCTGACATGACCTCTTCAACTCAAACTCTGATAGCGGGTACCTCAGGGCTAGGTCCTGGACACCCTTCTCTGCTCTATTTACACTCTGTCCCTAGATAATCTCATCTATTTCCATGGCTTTAAATGCCATTTTCTGTTAATGATTTCCTGAGGAGAATTGTTAAACCTCCCAAGAAGTCTCTTTAATTCTGATCTTACATACAACTGTCTACTTAATATTTCTATTCAAATGTCTCAAAAATGTCTTAAATTTAATATGTCCAAAATAGAACTTTTGATCTCTTAGAACTGTCTCCCTCCCAGTCTTTCCCATCTAACCATCTTCCCAATTGCCCAAGTCAGAAAACTAGAATTTATTCATGATTCCTTCTTTCCTCCCTATCACAAATCCAATCTTCAACCATGTCTTGACAGTTCTACTTCTCCAAACATATCTTGAATCCATCTACTTCTTACCCCACTGTCACCACCTCAGCCCAGGCCACCATTTTCTTTCTCCTGTATTAACTATAATGGTTCCGAAATAGTGACCTCACTTCTATTTTTTGACACATCCAATCTATTTTGCACAGTAATGATCTTAAAATACAAATCAAATCATTTCATCTCCTAACTAAAGAACATTCCAAGGCTTCCCACTGCACTGAGAATAAAACCCAAATTCCTTAATCTGACCTGCCTGGTAGGCATGATCCACAACTCTCTCTCCAGCGTATTCTCTGGCATTTCCCCTTTGCTCAGTAAGTTGTAGATTCTCTGATCTTTCATTCTTTGTGTTTGTCAAGCTCTTTTTGTCTTTGGCTTTTACCACTCTGTTCCTTTTTCCTGAAAAGTTCTTCCCCCACGTTTTGCATATCCAGCTGCTTCTTGTGCTTTAGGTAATAGGATAAATATAATTTTTTTTTCAGAGAGGCCTGCACTGATCATCTGATTTCTTCTTTCTATTTCAACATATTCTTGTTTGTCTTCAAAAATGTTTTTAAAATAAATACATATATATTTTTTATTAGGTGTCAGGCACAATTCTATTAATTCATTTAATCCTCACAGCGACTTCATTATTAGATTATATTATCATCTCCTTTTGAAGGATGAGGCAAGGCATAGAATCATTAAGTAACTTGCCTATGGCCACACAGCTAGGTGGCAAAGTTAGATTTGATCCAAGCAGCCTAGCTTGTACTCTTAACCACTATGCTATCCTGCCTTCCAGGGTCACAATTTGTAATTATTGTATTTATTTGTCTGTTTGGGTTTGTTTGTTTGTTGTTTGTCTTTTTGTTTGGTTTTGTCTGTTCCTCCTGGTACGTAAGTTCCATGAGATCAGGGACCATTAACCAGTAACATTTATTGGTTATTGATTTCAAAATGCCTACTATAGTGCCTAGTACATAATAGATACATAATAAACATCTGTATAATGAATGAATAAATGACAGCAAGTAATATCCATGCAGACAAAAATGGTGAGAGTTTAGCTTAAGGTGCTAGGTCACAATATACAATTTTGTTGAAATGAACATTCTGTAAGTAATTGGAGGCTGTCAGGAAAAAGAAATATGATGGAACCCTGCTTCTAGGAATGGTTTAAGAGATTGTTTTCTAGATATCTGTCATTGAATTAATATATATATAATATACATATATATATAAATAATACAAAAAAAGAGAGAAATGTAACTTGTCACTATGCAGTACAGGAAGAATGGGGTGTATAAGGAAATGTTTGACTTCTTTGAGTTAAATACCAACATATAAAAGATCAAAGCTGTAATAAGCAAAATCTTAAAGTGTTAGAATAGTGTAGATGTCTGAATGAAGTCAGACTGAATGTATTAACAAAAGATAAGAAAATTGGGGCAGAATAGAGCACAGGGAATGGGCAACAATGAAAACTTAGTAAAAGGAAAGTCACAGTGACAAACTTCATTCTTAGTTCTATCAAAGGAAAGGAGTCATAGGCAATCTACTCCAAGGATTATGATCCTGTCAGAGTTTGTGGCATGAAGAACAGCCAGGAGCATACTGAAAAGAAGGCAGGTTAGCCACCTGCAATGACAGGATTCATCTCTTTTTTCTTCAGCAGTTTGTGATATTCATCAGTGTGGTAGTGGACAGGAGTAACTGAGGAGCTTCTCAATTGGCATGTGAGACCACAGAAAATGGGGGGAATGGTCACAGAATCATGGGGGGAATGGTGCGGTCAATATCATCCCTGTTTCTCTGAGAGTTTGGGATTCATTGCTGTTGCATGTTTCATGTGTTTTCTCATTTTATTTATTTATTTTTAGGTCAGATAAACACAAGGGACTATTCTGCTGTGATCCTCAATATTTAGAATGAACCTTTTTTGTCTGTTTTCTGAGGCAATGAAAATCACATCCAGAGAGCATGTCAGTGGAGGCTTTGTCAAGGTCATTGACATTTGCACCATCAACCGTTGTCTTTTCTTTATCTTTATAATGAAAGTGCTGAATACTGCTGTCTAATTCACAAACCCTGCCTGCCTGTGTTTTGAGTACCTCCTGGCCATTGAGAAATAGCTCTGCAATAAATGCCACCCCTTAGGGGAGAGGAAAGAACCGTCTTCTGTGGATTCTAGACTTCAGGTTACTCAGAAATCGCTTCTCCCCCCCCCCGCCCCGCCCCCCTTCACTCCTATTACTTCCTTCCCTCTTGGTTTTTCTCTTTTCTCATCTCTTCTCCACTCCTCTTCTGCTCTGACTTCTGCTTCATCTCCTTTTGTGACTCTTCCTTATTCTTTATGTTGATTAATTTGTAATGTAGTTTCCTGAAGAGCATAAAATATTTAGTTACTGGGCTTGTATTAGTAATGTGTGATGGTGAACTCGACATAATAATTCAGTTTAGGGCTGTGGAGTTGTGATTCAAATTTTGACGTCTCCGCTTAAAGAGTTGCCTGACTTTGGGCAAATCACTCAACCTCCCTGTGCCTTCCTTTCATCAAAACGCTGTAAATTGGGGATAATGGCTCCTACCTTAATGGGTTGTTAAGATTAGAGAGAATGCCTGTCAGGCGCTCAGAAGAACGCCTGGCACGTGGTAAGCCTAAAAAACTATTAGCTGTTATTATTTTAATAATGCTTATTCTAGTGTATTGTTGATACCTTACATAGGGGATTTCAGTACTCTCCCTTCACCCTCATGCAGTTTTCCTTTACTGAAGAATCCACTGAGTACGGTACTTCGATGGAAGATCTATTAGGGCAAGAAATAAGGGCACCTACAAGCTAACTGGTGCATGCGTTACGGAGATTGTTTTTCTCTGAGTAGACAGTGATCTCGTTGGATAAGCTGGGCATAGAAACCCTTTGGCCAGGGTGAGCAATCTTTAGCGAAGACTGCCCTGAGGGGTAATAAAGTTATTTGGTGAGAGTGTAGGGTGAACTAGGCGAGGTCGGGGAGGGGACCGAAGACGGTAGGGCGAGGAAAGCGGAAGGGGGCGGAGGCGGGCGCCTTGGGGCGCGTCTGGAAGGCTTTGGAAGCACTCCGTTCGTTTTGGTGTAGGAGGCCGGGAAAGGATGCTGCGAGAGCCCAGGAGGTAGGAAGAAAGCGGGGGCCCGGACTGCGCTAGTTACTGCTTTTCTTTGCGGAATGCGCGGGTTCCAGGCAGTGTCCTGAGCTTCGACCCACGTCGCAGCGAGAGCGCTGGGGCGCGGGGGCCATTCTTGTGGGGCTCGCCTTCCACGGGAGCAAAGCCCTGGGAGGAACTCCCGCCCTCCGGCGAGCTGGGCGGGCCCGGCCGGGCGGAGGCTCCTTCCCGGGTGCGCGGCGCTGCCCAGCCCGCCGCCTCCGCCCCGCGAGCCACTCGGTGCGGCCGGGCGGCCCAGTGTGCCCGGCGGGAGGCGCCTCGGGATGTTTCCGTCTGGTCCTTCCCTCCTCCCGCCGCGCTGACTCCATCCGCCTCCCCGCCCCCTGCTTGGAGCCGGGGCCAGGCGGGAAGGGAGGGAGCGGGCCCCGAGACTGCATCATTCCGCACAGGCTGCAGCAGGGCGAGAGGGAGCAGGTGGAAAGAGCGAGCGAGCGAGCGACCAGCCGGAGCGCGCCAGACCGAGAGGGGAGACTGCAGTGACGCTGCCGGGGAGACATGGCGTCCCGGCGCCTCTGAATAAGCAGAATCCGGTGCCCCTCGCTGCCCCCGGCCGCCGCAGCCCAGGCCATGCCCCACGGCTACTGACCGCGCGCGGGGGCGGCCCAGAGCACACACGCGGCAGCGGCTGCCTCCTCGCCCCTGATTCTCGCCCCTGCGTTCTCCATGTTGCATTTCTCGTCAGTTTCTCGGGCAGTGTAGCTGCTGCTGCCCGAGGAGCAGTCAGGGCAACCCATTCATCCAGCCACACTTTTTCTTTTCCATTTTTATCCCCTCCCCCATTTCCTTTCCCCGCTTGCTTTACTTGCCCTCCAGCCTCCATCAGCCAGGGCTATGGCCGCAGAAGAGGTATTGCAGACGGTGGAGCATTATAAGACTGAGATAGAGAGGCTGACTAAGGAGCTCACAGAGACGACCCACGAGAAGATCCAGGCTGCCGAGTACGGGCTGGTGGTGCTGGAAGAGAAGCTGACCCTCAAACAGCAGTATGACGAGCTGGAGGCTGAGTACGACGGTCTCAAACAGGAGCTCGAGCAGTTGAAAGAGGTGAGTTGTCTGTCACCTCTCCCCCCCACCTCTTCGGCCCCCGCTTCCCCGCCCCCAGCCCCCACTCATCATTTTTAAAGTCGGAAAGGATGTGATTGAAAGGACTGTTTCTTCGTCTTAGAGCCCTTTGTTGATAAGCGAAGACTGAAAGAGTCCATTGTCTTCCCCCTAAGAGAAAAATTGCCCGGGAAGTGAATGTTTAAAACTGGAATTTGGGAGGCAATGGTTGTTTAGGCTGTGGGGGAGGAAGATTCCTAAGAGCCTTCAAGTATAAGGGTTCTAAAGCGACATTCAGTTGAGTTGGGATGTATAAATTCAACTTCTCAAAACTGCTATTCTTTCAAGCCCAGGTTACAGTGGCAATCCCATAATCCACAAAGATGGTGAGGAGGTTTGTGCCTGAGGACCCACAATTTCAGGATGTAGAGTTTACGGTATCTTAGCCTTCTGCTGAATGCAACTGCTCCCTGGTGCGAGAGGGAACTCATTAGGAGAACTCCTTAGCAAACCTATTTTACAAAGGCTGGGCAATATTCATTCCCCTTGGCTTTAGCCATTCTTGTCATCAGGCCACAGAGGGGGAAGAAAACAGTTTTGCTGGAGTGATGCCCGCTGCCTTGTTTTCACCTGGGAGTGAGGGTGGGCCATGCTCAAGACTTATGAGGTCACCCTGACCAGGGAAAATTTAACTCACCTGCAAATGGTCTGAAAGAATGGTAGATATCAAACACCTGCCTAGGTGGGTAGCCTTGCATTTCAAATGAGGCTCTTCTGGTTGAAACAATTGTATTTATAAAACCAGAATATCACAGATGGGCCGTGTATTAACACTTGCCTTCTTTAGTCTTTGAGCTTCTGGCTTCTTTTGAAGACTGTTTACTATATTGGAAGTAACTAGTTAATTGCTTTAATTTCTTGTCAGACACTTAAGAATACAAATATTGTTTAAAGAACTCAGGCTCTTTCACCTGATTCTTGAGACACTATGATTAGCAAGTAACTGGTTATAAATTTAAATGTACACACTGCTTTACTATTAGGCAAGTCTTTATTTTTAGGTGCTTATTGGTATTTTAAGTGTTAATTCTCATTTGATATAAAATATCAAAAACCTTTCTCTAATAATGTACTCAAAATATTTTTTTCCTTAGCAAAGAAACTGGGTCTTTTGTGCTGTGCTGTTACAGTTAAAAGACATGATTTATGACACATCTAATCAACTTGCTTTCTTAGTTAGTACAATATGGTAAGCATTTATGCTTCCACATGTTTTTCAATTCTGATGCCTAAATGCCAAAAAAGAAATATGGTACATATAGGAAAAAACCCAATTAGAAATCTTATTCTTGTGTATGAGGTCATAAATTTCAAGAATTTTTTTATCACGTATGTCTGTTCTTAATAAAACTAGGCTTGTTTTTATTTTCCAAAATAGGTAAGGTTTTAGGCTGACATGTTTAAATTTAGTGATGCGAAAACTTGTGAAGTTAATTCTGAGTCTATACGTGTCAACACTCCTTTGCCAAGTCAGAGAAGTGCAAACCAGACAGTGGGAAGTCATTGCCTCCTTGATAAAGGGGTAGACTTAACTTAATAAAGTGGAGTATAACAGTTACCTGACCATTTTGCTTGATTAAAAAAACCTTTCTAGGGATAATCCTTGTCATTGCATTTACCCCACATAATAAACCTTTTGCCTTACTAGACCATGAGATCCTTAGGCAACGAATAGGTCTTCATTTACTTTGCATCCAAACTCGAACACAAAGTCTAGCACCTAGTGGCATGCAGTAAATATTTTATGAAAGAATAAATTTGTGCTGGAAGAAGACATAAGTTTATCTGGCATCTACTAGTCAATATTAATTTAGTCAATATTAATATTAATTAATAAGTGACTAGTATTTTAAAAACTACCTGAAATAATTTCATCAGCAGTAATGAGAAAAAGGAATTAAAATATTTTGTGGGAAGAATATAACAGTGTGTTTTTTTTCCCTATAAAATTATAAAGTATGTTTTATTCTTTATAACAGGAGGTTAATAAAAATTTACCAGGGTTATTTTTACCAAATGATACACATATGTATTTTTAGTTGTATTTTGCATTAATATAATTCAGATTAAGGTTCCTAATGAAGTGGCTCAAATGATACAAAAATGTATTTTGGGGACAATAAAATAATCATTATACTTGATTATTTGGTGAGACCTGTTATTTTTATCATCTACACATGATGTAGACTTTAGCTGAGAGTATTATTTAAATGAGCTAAAGTAATCTCAAGTAGTATTTCCTGTTTGAAAATCATGAAAATTTTTGCGTGAACTCATAATCATGCAAACTGAGGTATGCCAATGATGATACCATGTAGAAGCCATTTTTGAAAAACATGTTTTGTGAGTGCTCTGGTTTATCAAAAGGAAGTTTTGTTCACTTTCAGGTATATATAGTAAATGATGTTGATGCATTATGTCTATAGGCCAAGTATAAAAGAAATCTTTGTCTTATTTTTAGGCTCTTTCAACAATTGATTCACTTTTGCATAAATGGACCAGTTTGTCAACCAAACTGTGCTAGGTTCAAGTTGGACATTAGTAATTTGTAGTGTAGCCACACAGTTCAGTGTTTACAGGTCATTTTGTTTCCCAGCATCAACTTCCCACGATATAGCTACCGTCCTTCCCAGGTCAGCTTCTGCTATGACAACAATGCAAGCATGCAGCGTTGCTTCAAGATGTGGAAAATCAGTGTGATAAATTGATTGATTTTGTTTTTTTGGTTATTTCTTTCCTCAACCCAGATTGCTTTTTTGCCTGGTTTGATAGCAATTAGGGCTCTGCCCTGTGCCTAGTTGCATGATGCTGTAAATCTGTTCACAGAATACTTAAAAGAAAAGAACTAAGAGCTGGAAAAAGATGACCTTTTACATCATCATAATGTTCTCCTTTTCATAATACTTTGGGCAGCTGGACAAAATAATATATCTGCTAGAATCCTGGACCATGGTTTTGTGCCCAGCTATGTTCAGGGCTTTGGCTGATTATATGTTTGGGATGTGTGTAAATCAGCACTACATGGCTGTCACCTGAGCCAAAATAGCGTTTGAAGGAGAGTCATGCTTATAAAATAATTTGAAAACTAAGAATATATATGCATTTAAGAGCTGTATGTTTCAAATTTAAATTTTCATTTTACTTTAAAGATCATGGTTGAAATTTAAAATGTGGTAAAGTTTATAAAGATCCCACTAGAGTGGAATGATTCAGCATTACTTGGTAGCATTTTAGAAAACCTGTCCGTCTAAAAGCTTTAGAAAAGTTTGGCAGCTATGTTATAGTAGACTGTGTACTAAGAATCTTTAACTCATTTTCTTGCTCATTTTCTCAACCCTGACACCAAGGACAGTCACCAGGTGCTTAAGAAGACTTGCTGGGCTTTTTATCAGTTTTTCCTTGTGGAGCTAACTTTAGTCTTTTTCAGGACTGTAGTTAAATCAAGACATAAACATAATTAAAACCATTTTGGAGATTGTCCTGATAGGAATCTGATGAAAGCCGTTTAATTACCTGGTGTTTCAGTTTGCTGAAGCTGCTGGAATGTAAAATACCAGAAATGGATTGACTTTTAAAATGGGGGTTTTTGTTCACAAATTTACATTTCTAAGGCCTTGAAAATGTCCAAATTAAGGCATCCAGAGAAAGATACCTTGACAATGAAGAGCGGCTGATGGCATCAGGGGTTCCTCTGTCACACGGGAAGGCATGGGTACGTCTCCTGGCCCTTCTCTCCAAAACATCTCTGGTCTTCTGTCTTAGCTTCTCTCTCTCAGCTCCTGTGTGTCCTTGTTTGTTTCTTCCAGGGCGTTTCTCTCTTAAGCTTTGGGGGGTCCTCTCTTAGCTTCTCCAGGTCAAACTCTGGATTTCATCTCTTAGCTTCTCTCCTGGTTCTGGTTTCAATGGCTGTCTCCAAAATGTCTCTGGGCATTTTCTCTCTAAGCGTCTCGGTCTCTGTTGGCTCTGAGCGCTCTTCAAAATGTGTCTGCCCTTGATCCTCTCAAGGAGGACTCCAGCAAACTAAGACCCACAATGGGTGGGGTCACATCTCCATGGAAATAATCTAATCTAATCTATTTAGGACTAGATGCATTGCATACTTTGTTTCTAATTCTTATAACAGTCCTTTATACAAGATAGATATTTCTCATGTTATACAGTAGAAGAAACTGGATCTGAGATAGGTTAAGGGCCATTTTCACAGAGCTAATAGGTGATGAAACCTAATTTAGGAAGAAGCCCACAACCTTTTCTCACCACACCATTCCTACCTCAGAGGGTGAAATGTCTCAGCCAAGGCCACAGGTGCAGTATTGAAGGTCACTGTGATGGTCATAGAGGGTGGATTGGAGATGTGCATTGGGGCAGACTAGCAGGAGGGAGAGGAGGGCAGAAATCTTAAGTGTTGGAGGTGACTAGATGTGGAAAATGAGAAAGAGAAGAGTCAAGAATTTCTCAGAGTAAACAGTTGTTATCTCCATTGACAAAGAAAGGTACTATGGGGGAAGAACAGTTTTAGAAAGTGAAGTTGATGTCCAGGTTATATGAAATATACTTTTCATATATATTTAATGCAGCAAATCAAATTTTACAATTTAACTGTTTTCAACAGTTAGTTTGATTGCATTCTTGATTAGGAGATATGCAAACTAAAAAACAATGGGCAAAGAACCTGGGCTGGGCACTGTGAGGGCATAAAGGACAGTCTAAGTGGAAAACTTGCCCATACAGCTCTCTTGAGGTTATGGGGGCTGGGGAAGCAGATTTCTCCCGTTACTGGCTAACTTGAAATTCTACTACAGCTTTTGAATTCAATCCTTAGTTCACTCGTTTGCTTTTTTTTTTTTTTTTAGGTCATAGACTTTGAATACTCTTTACAAAATTACCATTGTGTAGTTACAACAGTGTTCCGGTTTGCTAATGCTGCTGTTATGCAAAATCCAGAAATGGATAAGTTTTATAAAGGGGGTTTATTTGGTTACAAATTTACAGTCTAAAGGCCATATAAGGCATCAACATGAGTATACCTTCACCGAAGGAAGACCAATGGCGTCTGGAAAATCTCTGTTAGTTGGGAAGGCACGTGGCTGGTGTCTGCTGATCCTGGATTGTGTTCCAGCTCCTCTCTCAGCTCCTGTTCATTCTTTAAAATGTTGCTCTTGAGGCATTTTGTCCTCTCCTAGCTTCTCCGGAGCAAACACTGGCCTAGCATCCCCAAAGTGTCAGCAGAAGTCTGCTTTCAGTGGCCGTCTCCAAAATGTCTCTCTCAGCTGCTCTAAGGTCCTTCTGTTTGTGAGCTCTTTTATGGGACTCCAGTGATTAAATCAAGACCTACCATGAATGGGCAGGGTCCCTATCTCCATGGAAATAATCCAATCAAACACTTCATACACAGCTGATTGAGTCACATCTCGATGGAAACATTCAATCAAAAGATTCCAACCTAATCACCACTAATACCTCTGCCCCCACAAGACTGTGTTGAAGAATATGGCCTTTGGTGGAACATAATATATTCAAACTAGCACGAACAGTTTATTGCAACAATCCAAGTTAGACAACAGCATATACAAATTAAAAGTTTCCCCTTCCTCTCCTCCCAGGCTTATATCTGTTGTTAATCCTTTGGTGAGTACTCCTTTATACTTGTTTTAACTGCCTTTAAATATATGAATTCAGGGTTTTTTGTTGTTCTTGTTCCTTTGTTTTTATAAAAATAAGAGCATGTGCTACATATTGCTTTGCAACATGGCTTTTCTCATTTAATTATATGTTGTTTTAAAGTGTAGGCATTTCTGGGAAAAATCTGCATTTTTAAGGCACTGTTGCTTCAAATGTGAAGAAAATGGGTCTGATTGGGAAAGAGAACGAGAGAGCCTTAGGGAGTGTGGGTGGCATCACTGAAAAGAGGAGAGGGGGGGCTAATGAATTTGCCCAGGTGCTGCTCTGAGGCTAGTTGGCAGGGGAGGAGACTATTTAGATATTGTCTAAGAGAAACTGAAGGAATTTGTTTGGTTGCCCCATAGCAGGCCTGGGTAATGATACCAAGGGAAAGATGAATGATTTTGTGGGTGAATTAGCAGTGATTTTGATTCTTTGTCTTGTTGGCTGATGATGGAGATACATGTATCAGCATAATATGAGGCTGGTTTCCATGGCCAGCAAGAACCCATCCTGCAGTGTGAACACATCCTGTCCATGCTGGGTCTTGGTTAGAAGTCAGGATGATTTAGGTAGTTGGGCCTTGTCACTTGAGCCCATCTTTGCCTCTGATTTTGAATTTTAAGATAGTTGATTAGGATCTTATACAGAATCTCGGATTTGGCACTTTGTGCAGGAGGTAGGGAGAAGAGAGTACAGGAAAATGTTAGGCAAAAGTGTTTTTAGTTATTACCATGAAGGGTAATATGGATGGGAATAAAGAGTGACAATTGATACTTCTTCCTCCTGGGGTTTAATTACCTTATCCATAATAATTAAGGGGTTGGAATAGACAGTGTTCATGATTTTTACCAGCTTTAAATGTCTGTGATGCCTGTCCTTTACTTCTCAGATTCATCCTTTTTTTTTTTTTTTTTTTTACAAAGTACAGAATAATCTTGTGTAATTGGAATAATTTCTGTCTAACCTTCAAGGATGTGTATCAATTCTTTACAAATTTTTCCTCCCATCCATTCCTACCATGATCACTCAGCTTCAGCCAGGATAATCTGTTTTAAACATTGTACTCTGTCCCTCTACTTTTTTTTTTTTTTTTGAACACTTGCCCCAAACTCATTTCCCTTCTGGATTCATTTTACTTCTCTAATACTGTTATAGAACTGATTTATCAACTTTATTTTCATTGACATATGTGTACTTGGTCCAGTGAGTCACTGGGAGCCAGATTTTGGTTAAAAATAAGGAACTTTCTAACAAATATATTTTGTCCAATAATGAAATGAGGTGGACTTCCTTAGGAATTAGTGAGTTCCCTTTCCCCAAAGAAGTTTAAGAGGCTAGCCAGCTACTTGCTGGGAATACCGAGGATTCATACTTGAAAACGGGGTTATCTAGTATGATCTCCTATTTTGAGTTTGATTTTATTATGCCAGGTATTCCAAGTAATTTCATGTTTGTTGTGTTCCCATTCCCAGCATTAGATTGCAGTATTTTCAACATAGTTAAAATTTTCTGTTTTAATGTTTGGCATTTCACCGTATTTCATGATATTTGAACTTTTGGGAGTGTATTCAAAGAGTTTACAACTTTTATCTTTATTTTGATTTACATGTGGCTTGATTTTCAGAAGAAAACTGATGGGTAATAAAAAAGTTTAAGATGAGTATGACTGTAAATTTTGGGAAATTTCAGTGAAAGTTTATACATTTGAGCCATATGGTTGCACTGAGAGAGTTCTACAGCCTCTAGAATTTTTAATTTTCACAAGCACCATTATTATGTATTTTGTCTTTAACACAGTCACATATTTTACAATCTGATTGTGAACCAGTTGTGTTACCACTCTAAGTTTTGTTTTTGCTTTAGATTTCCCATTATTTCTTGTTGTGTTTCATTTTATTCATTCAAAAATGTAACTGAGTGCCTACTGTATTGGGCACTGTGCCACCTGCTGAAGACACAGCAGTAAACAGAACAGACAAGATGGAGCTCCCTGAATGGAGCCATGTTCCAGTTGGGGGAGATAGTCAATAAACACAGACACAAAGACAGCTATTTCAGACGTTGCGAAGATCTTGGAACTCTGTTTGTGGCTTTTATGGGAGATGATGGGTCACCGTGCCCTGTAAAAATAACCGTTTATATTTGAAAAATGGCTGTTGTATAGTGTATTGCCTCTAGATTTTTCTAACAAGGTATTGAGTTCTCAACATTGGAAATGTTTTAGCAGAGCCTAGCTGTCCCCTGTGGGCCTTTTAGAGGAGATGGATTTGAATCAGTGATTTTCAATACTGACAATCCATTAGAATCACCTGGTTCTTTAAAAAAAAAAAAAAATTCTTGCTTCCTGATGACACCTTCTCCAGGGACAGTGAAATCAGAGTCTTGGAGGTGGAGCCTGGGCTTCAGTATTTGAATTCCTCTCCCTCAGCTAGGGCTGTGACCCTTTTTCCTAGATACTTCCAACTCTAGGATTAAATGACTCTACAGGAATGTCTTGGTAAGAAAAGCTGGACATTTATGAACTAATATATAAATCTTAATCATACAGTTTTGTTTTTTTTTTGCTTATCTTTATTTTCTGGAAATTACACTGTAAAAGCTTTCAGAAAACCAATAAACATCAAAAAAAAAAAAACTGCATTAGACATAGATGTATGTTAAATTAGATGGCCCTTAATTTTCAATTCTTGAGGGTTACCTAAAGTTTCTTTTAAAGGTTATTTGTCTCCTTTGTTGTGTCTATTTTATTTGCTTTATTCTAATTGTAGTTGTTAACACCAACTTTCCATGCTGGTAAATAGGATGTTTAAAAAATTGCTTTAATGGATTGATCTTTAACTTCTGGAGTTATTTTCAATTGTTCTTTTGGTATACATGCTCACTGTTTCCAAACATTATTTAAATAAAAAAAGACAGTAAAATTCTATGTTTCTATCTTTAAATTTAGAATTGAAAATAAGAAACCTGTTTACATTTATGAGAAATACACAATAACAGTAGCAATTTCCTCAGGAATGTTTTGTTGTCCAGTTTTGTGTGGGTCTATAATAAAACATTCAGAATGATGGGTCTTTGTTTTTTCCTTCCATACTGCAGACTAATGTGGAATCAAATGCCACTTCCAAAGAACCCTTAGCCATCAATTTTTGAAGTTGAAAGGTTTATATTGTAACATGTGTGGGCTCTGTTGATAAGCCTCACTGATTGCCATTTTCTGGATGGTTTAGGAGATGTTTTTTAAGTGGACCTCTGTGTGAGGTAACTAGATGGAGACAGGATGAGTTTAATCTTGTACATGACTTCTTTTGTTGAACTTAAGATACTATCATCCTGCAAATTATTCTCTTTGTTATGCACAGTCTTTTTGTTGTTCTTGTTTTTTTTCTTTTAATCATAATCTGACTATTTCTGCTAAGCCTTATGTAGGTTCAGAGATTTTGTTTAAAATCTCAAGAAAACATAATGAGGAAGGACAAGCAACCATTAGAGAAAAAAGAAATGATATAGTCCACTTCAATAGCTTTTAAACTATTGACTCTTCTTTTATTTAAAAAATTGATAGTTTCTTAGTTATTGTTGGTCATTGAAAACTAATTATGATTTAATGATCTAGTTCTAATTATTGGAACAACAGGAAATACCCCTTTTTGACGGTATTTCAAAATATTTTAGAACTGTAACTCTTTCTTAAGAGAATGTTCAGATCTTCTCTCTGACTTACTGTAGTTATTTCCAGTCAAGTTTTACAGGCCTTTATCATCTTAGCAAAATAAATAATATATCTTTGCAAATCACTTTTATGTGTGTGGGATAATAAAGCTATTTTTTTTCCTCAAATTTAGATCAGGGTATGAAAACCACAATGACATTTTAAGATAATATTCACCGTAAGCTATTTCAGGAAAAGACAAAGAAAAGAACTCTAGACTAGTGAGATTTTAGTTGTCATTGGTCAAGTCAAGAGAAAAACTATTAAGTTGAATTTTAATTGGTGATGCCAAGGTGATTCAGAAATTTGTAAAGTAGACACCAAAGTATGTGTTGTGAGCAGATAGGTCATTGCATAAAGATAAATAATGGTTCATTCATTCTTTCCTACAGCACTATGTATTTAATGCTACCGTGTATTAGTGACAGATCTGGGTGCTGGTGATACAGCAAAGAACAAACCCAACAGAATACTCATGCTCGTGGGACTTACATTCTGTGTGGGAAGAGAGACAAACGAATTAGAGAGAATGTTAGATGGTCCTAAATGCTATGGAGAAAAAATGGATCCGGGAAGGGGGCGATGGCATGTGAATTGGGGAAAGTTTACTGTTTTCTGTAGGTGTCAGAGAAAGCCTCATTGAGAAGGAACAGCTGGAGGGGACCGAGCAAGGGGGTGAATAGTAGATGAGGTTGAAGAGGAAATGGGGATCAAATTATGTAGCAGTTCATAGGCCATAATGAGGAGTCTGCCTTTTGCTCTGAGATAGGAAGTTTTCTGAGGGTTTTGTGCAAAGAATTCACAAAGCTCTGTACTTCAAAAATTTTTCCCATTGAAGTAACCTTTGTTCATACAGTCAAGCCTGACTTTAAACTCCTTGGGGGAAAGAAGGAGTTTTAATTAAGCTAGTAGTCTCTGTGAGGTATATAATATTCTTTTTTTTTCCTGTAGCAAATGTTTAATGGATATTTATACTATTAAGCTGGTAGTCTCTGAGAGGTATATAATATTCTTTTTTTTTCCTGTAGCAAATGTTTAATGGATATTTATACTACTATGGATTTGGGTTGGAAAAAATATGTAAGTATGAAGTTATTAAAACAGCTAATTATTTTGAAAATGAGTTGAAATAGACCACCTGTTTTTTTTTATTTTTTTTTATTTATTTTTTAATCATTTTATTGAGATATATTCACATACCACGCAGTCATACAAAACAAATCGTACTTTCGATTGTTTACAGTACCATTACATAGTTGTACATTCATCACCTAAATCAATCCCTGACACCTTCATTAGCACACACACAAAAATAACAAGAATAATAATTAGAGTGAAAAAGAGCAATTGAAGTAAAAAAGAACACTGGGTACCTTTGTCTGTTTGTTTCCTTCCCCTATTTTTCTACTCATCCATCCATAAACTAGACAAAGTGGAGTGTGGTCCTTATGGCTTTCCCAATCCCATTGTCACCCCTCATAAGCTACATTTTTATACATCTGTCTTCGAGATTCATGGGTTCTGGGTTGTAGTTTGATAGTTTCAGGTATCCACCACCAGCTACCCCAATTCTTTAGAACCTAAAAAGGGTTGTCTAAAGTGTGCGTAAGAGTGCCCACCAGAGTGACCTCTCGGCTCGTTTTGGAATCTCTCTGCCACTGAAGCTTATTTCATTTCCTTTCACATCCCCCTTTTAGACCACCTGTTTTTAAATTGACCATTTGTTTGACTAGATAATACCGATTTACTAAAAGGCGGTCTTTGCTGACCTGTCTGGTTCTTTACATCTGTTTCTCTACCTGCCTTTCTTCTATTCTTTATCCCATGTTCCAGACCTTATGAGCCATTTAGTAGGCCCTCATCCTGGGCAATAGAAGGACAGTTTCAACAGTGTATTCATTCATTTGTTCCTTCATTTATGTAGTAAATATTTAGAATCAACTATATGCCAAGAATTAGAGAAAGACTTTACTTTTGAATAGATTATTTATTATTAGAGGCAACAATAAACAGATGTGATTATGATATATTATTGGAAAGGTCATGGGCTTTTAGGTCAGAAAAACCGTTTGAATCCAGTTAGTAGCTAAGTGACCTTAGGCAAATACTTAAAACTCTGTAAACCTAGCTTTCCTCCTGTAGAAATAAATAATAGCCATGTGTTAAATAAAAATCGATGTAAAGCATTTAATACAGTGCTTGACACATGGTAAGCATCTAATAAATGATGGATGATGGTGATAACAATACTAGGATAATTAAAAATAATAATGCATTGGCTGTGCTTGATGGAAGACCAAAGTGGAAGGCAGTGAACCTAATATAAAGGGATCAGAGAAAACTTCCTGATCATGGCAACATTTGAGGGGGTCTTTGAAGGATTATTAGGGATTTTCCAGCAAGAGAAAAGGGGCAAAGTCGTATCAGGAAAAGGAAATAGCCTGCAGAGGAGGGAGGATTGGCTTGTCGGGGAATGGCAGCATCTGTGTTGTTGCAGTAGGCATATATAGAATGGGGTGAGAGGCAGGAGGTGAATCTGGTAAGATGATTTGGGGCCAGGCAATGAAGGGTGTTTTGAATGAGGTTAGCCCTTGCCAGCCAAGGCTTCAGCCAGAGGAACTCACTGATGTCTGACACAGGGGGGCTTTGCCTGGTGACACCTTAAGTATCCCCAAGAAACAAGGGGTCTGAACGTATCCTCTATTCCTGTGCCCTCTGTTTTGGGTAATTAGGGTTTGTTTTAGCCCCATGGGCTCCTGTGAATTAGAGAGTGTCAGGTTCCTAATCTTAACCTATTTTGACCAGCTTGCCTAACTGGCTCCTCATCTTGGGTCCCCAGTGTCCACTGTCCTTCCACATGGTTGGGTTAGTGCTGTTCCTGGTGACCATAATCTTGCACCAGCCCCTCTGGTTCTTGACCCTCCTGGCTCTGGGAATTACTGATGCCCCACAATCTTTTTAATTTTTATTTTGGTAGCACATATATTACATAAAATTTGCCATTTTAACTGTTTTTAAGTGTAAAATTCACTATACAAGGTTGAGCTACCATCTCCACATTCATTACCACAACTCTTTTATGACCCCAAACAAACTCTGAACCCATTAAGCAGTAACTACCCATTCTCTACTCCCCAGCCCCTAGATGAGACTCTCTAACTTTACCAATTCTTGATATCTCATGTAAGTAGATACAATGTTTGTCCTTTTGAGTCTGTCTGTCTTCACTCAACATGATGTTTTCAAGGTTGATCTATGTTGTAGATGTGTCAGAAGTTCATTGCTCCTTATGGCTGATTAATATACCATTGTCTGTATATTGCATAATTTGTTTATCTGTTCCTCTGTTGATGGACACTTACGTTGTTTCGACCTTTGGCCATTGTGAATAATGCTGATGCCCCGCAATCTTGACTTAGGTTCTACTTGTTCTTCTCATATCAGACTCTTGGATATTGAGCTCTGTCCATACAAGACTTGACTATTCCCTTGCTCATTGGATTGACTGTTTGGAATTAGATTTCATTTATTCTCCTCTCTTTTCTCTCAGTTCCTGCTGATTCAAGTTTAAGGAGTATATTTAAAATTTCACCATTAAATATTTCATTTGTTGGTAGGATTTTATAGCTGTCACTTATCAGCTTAAGGAATTTCCTTTCTATTCCTATGTTGCTAAGAGTTTTTATCATGAATGGATGATTAGTCTTATTGAATAATTTTTATGCATCTGTTGGGTTGATCATATGGGTTTTCTTCAGTGTGTTAATGTGGGGAGTTATAGTAACTGATTTTCCATGTTAAAACAACCTTGCATTCCTGGAATAAACCCAACTTGGTAATGATTTATAATTTTTTTATATATTGCTGGAATCTGTTTGATATTATAGCTTTATTCATGAATGAAATTGGTCTGCAATCTTCCTTTCTTTTTTACTTTTCTATTCATCCTGGTCTGGTTTTGGTATTTAAATTATACTAAGCTCATAAAATGAATTTGGATTCTTCCCTTTCTTTCTGTTTTCTGGAATAGTATGTGTAAGGTAGAATTATTTATTCTTTGTTATAGTTAGCTTGTAAAGCTTCCTGGGCTAATGATTTTTAACTACTGGTTTGATTTCTTTAGGATTATTCAGGTTTTCTGTTTCTTCTTGAGTCCTTTTTTTTGTAAGTTGTATTTATCTAAAAATTTTCCATTTCCTAGTTTTCCAGTTTATTTACATTTAACAAGCAATCATTAGTTACTATGAATCTGAACTCTTAAGAATAGAAAGGAATGTTTTAAGTTCAGGCGACACTTTTAATATTGTATGTTTGTCAAGCTCTTTAACATTTCTGACATGTTAATGACCTTTATGTCGTTTGATTTTTGCACAACTCTGTGATGTAGTATTTTCATGTTTTATAAATGAAATATTGATTCTTGGGTAATAGTCCAATACTCTGCCACATGACTAAGGTTGCTTAGGAATACTAAGAGATTAATTGTTCAGAAATAGTTTAGGGCAATTGTGAATTTCTGTTAAAAAAAAATTGATAGGCATGTGAGTTGTAATGAAAATGCTTTTAACATAAAGCCTAAGTAAACTGCTGCTTTCTGGAAAATATTGCTGTCCTTCAGGCTTAAGGATTGTTAGATGACTGATGTTTGTTGGCTTGTTACTGTTGTGCCTTTGACCCACAGAACTGTATCCTCTCTAATCAAGCTACTTCATTTGGGACTGACATGTACTACTGTGGTTTCTCTCCAGCCCTGATTTCTGGTAGTTGTTTCTTTGGGCCTGTTAACTTGATGTTGTGCTTTGATATGCTTTCAACATCATAAGCAAGGGAGGCACATAAATCAAGAGAGATATAATTTACAATATTTTTCAAGTGTGTGACTTCAGTCCTATTGCTGTCATAGCTCTGATCACCCAATTATGGAAGGTGTTGAAGATCTTGTGACAAATATTTTGAGGGTAACTACCTAGCTATAAATGATGTAAATGATGGCATAAACTTGTCAGTGACCTTTTCTTTGTCACTATTCTTACCTGTACTATTGCTGTAAAACAGAATAGTAAAACAGAAATAACTTTGGCTTACTTCATTTTTTGATAAAGGATGAGAAAGAATACATTACCAAGAACTGAGGGAATTATAGACAATCAGAAACTCCAGGAAGCAAAGAAAAATTGTAGTGTTTATACAAAGGAAAAACAATTTTAGAATATGTATGTTATCATTGAAATATAAGTGATAAAGTGAATTCTCTAGAGGTCTGGAGATGGTCAAAGGTCCCACAAGTGCCTGGTGGCAAAGACCTCGAGAGATTCTGTCAATCTAGAAGTTTCCAAATAATGATAACAAATGATTAGTTCTGTTTCATGACTTGATTGCAGATTCTTCTGCACGGAGAGTGTAGATCTGGTAGGTTTGTGGGTCAATAGGGAAATAAATGTCTCCCTTTCTTTTTTTGGAAAGAGATAATGGCATAACCCCATTTTTTGTAAAGTTGGCTTTAGTGATTGAGGGATTGGCTTTTTATACTGTTCATATGCACCCTGATGATTGTTCTATGAGGTTTTAGTGGACTCTTTTCATCTTCTTTTCCCTCAGGCTATCTTTACAGGGACAAATATTGTACCCATCTGGGTTTGCCATTTAGATCTTGAATATTCACAATGAAATAGGAACAGCAAATGGGAATGAGGGCAGATAACAGTGTTTATTTCTATCTCCCCATTAAGCATTATGGAGGCAGATGTTGGGTGTCTGGTTGCTGCTGTCCTAGACTTTGAGCATGTTTTTATAAGCAAAGTAGGGAAGTTCTAGCAAAGAAACTCAATTGTCTAATTAGATGTTACTAGAAACCTTGTTGGGATCTGTGATCTAATTTTTAAGAGATCACTCTGGAGAAAAATATTTAAATATTTTTGATAAAATTAAAAAATACAAGCTGTAAGCCAAAAAATTCCTTTTGTGGCTTTTGAGCAAGCACAAGTAAATTTTTAAGTAAATAAGGTGTCTGAAATATCTTATTACCTGTTACTCTGTGAAAATTCTTCTTTTGGTTGTTTTCGTCTTATCACAGCTGTAAAAATAAATTTCCACCTTAATTCACAATCATCTGGACTATTTATTTATAAAATTTACTATATAACAAAATTTAAAACCATCATGGAAAAGGCTCAGGTGAAATATTATGTAAGTAGGAATTAATCTTTTTTATCACTTTAAATTATTTCATTTTTGATAACATGAAAAATGTCACAGTTCTTACATAAAAAAGTTAGTGTGATTTGTGTTTGGAGAGTTTTAAACTATTTTTCTCTTTACATTTATAGTTTAAGTAAAAATATTTGATTTTTTTTTCCTTCATAATATTAACAATATGGTGAGGGAAACTCTAGCAACTAGCATTATGTTTAAAACCTCCTCTTTTCCTCATCTTCTTTTGTCCCCTTCCTCCATTGGCTTTACACAAAAATATCAAGGATTTAATCATTAAAAAATGAACTCTGATTAGGAGAAAATTCCGGCAAATACTTAATAAATGTCAGTGTGGAAGAAAACTTCCTAAGCAAGATATAGAACTTAGTATCAAAAGGCAGGACTGATACTTTTGGCTACATAGAAATTAAAAAACAAAAAGACACAAAAAACAAATGTGATAGAAACCATGAACAAAAGTGGAATAAAAAAAAAAAGATTGTAACAAATAATGCAACACGAATGACTCACAAAGCACTGTTGTTTCTAATATATAGTTGCTACAAGTTGATTAAAAACAACAATACATTTAAAAAAGGAGGCAAAGTCTTTAACTAGGCAACCCACAGAGGAGGATTTGCAAATAGTAACTGTATGAGAAAATGATCAATCTTAATAGTCAGTATATTTATTATATACATTTTAGGAAAGTGTGTGGAAATGTGATCACTGTCATACGTTGCTGGTGGGAGTGTAAATTGCTGTGAGCTTGGAGAAGGTGATGTGGCTGTTTGTATTGAAGAATGTCATGCACACAGTACTTGGGCCAACAGCCTCACACAGACCATAGGTGACAGTACACCAGTCCCCAGATACCACTAGTCAAACAGAAGCACACTGTATCATTTAGTTTATAATTTAGACCCCATTTCAGCATACATTATATTTGTGTGGATCCTAAAGGGAATCAGTGTGTGCTCATGCTTCTTTAACTTATCTTTCCATGTTTCTTTATATTTAAATAAATCATGCTTCTATTCATTTCAATAAAATCTAGATGTAATCCTATGTATTTCTGCTCTCCACTTCTCCTTCAGCCCATTTCCTAGACCTGGTATGAATTTTGATTTTGTGATCTCAAGTTGTAATTTTTTTCATAATTCACTTTTATGTTGCACTGTTGTTCAGCTCGTCTTGCTCTTGAAAATAAATCTGTGGGCATTTTTGACAAAAGGCAATGTTCATTCTCTGTTCAGTGGATTTGGGAGTTGCTCCTCCCAAAGCAAAGCTGACCTCTATCACATGTGTTTCTTTGGACTCAGATGCAATCCTACCATTGCTTTCCTGACCATATTAGCCAGAAGAAGTGTGACACATTTACTATGAGGCTTATAAAAGTACTATGTCATAAAAAAAATCCTCATTTGTATTCTGTGAAAGCATTAAGTGGTGACAGGATATTTTCAACTTGCTGTTAGTTTTCTGTGTTATTTAAAAATAAATGCTGTGGAATGTAAAAATGATTGAAAAGCCATTGCAGAAAGGAAAACAAGAGGCAATAAAAGTAACTTGAAATTGTTCAATGGCACTTTACTCCCAAATTGAAGATTTTCCCATTCCTGATCCTAAATAAGAAAAATTATTATGGACATTTATTTATTCCACATATAGTATTGAACATGCACTAGGTGCCAGGCACTGTTAGGTGCTAGTGGAAAAAGGTCCCTATCCTAAAAGTGTTGACACAATAATGAGGGAGAAAAGCAATAAAAGAATAAGAAATTAATTTTGCATAGTGATATATGCTAAAAAGTAAACAAAACAGTGTAAAGGAACAATAAGATGTCAGGAAAGCTTGTGGGGAATGCTATTTTAGAAATGGGGGCGGGTGGCAGGCATGGCCTTTAAGAGGAGATGACATTCAAGCTGAATCCCAAAGTGATGAGAAGCAAGCTCTAAAAAGATTTAATGTTGTTCCAGGTTGAAAGTAATGGGAAATATAAAGACCTTGAAGTGGGAACAAGTTTGGCATTTGTGAAAATGGCACCTGTATTTTGAGTGGTGTACTAGGTAAATAGTGTTCCCCCAAAAAGCGTGTCCACCTGAAGCTTCAGAATGCAACCTCATTTGAAAATGGGGTCTTTGCAGATGCAGTTGGTTAAGATGAGTTGGTTCTAGGTTAGGGTGAGCCCAACATCCTTGGTCTGGTGTCCTTATAAGAAGAGGAGATGGTACATAAAGACAGCATACAGGAAAGAAGGCCACATGAAGACAAGGCAAAGATTGGAATGATACAGAAAAGCCAAGGAATGTAAGGATTCCTGGGAGCCACCAGAAGCTGGAAAAATCAAGGAAGGATTCTTCCCTGGAGCCTTCAGAGAGAGTGTGGCCCTGTTGATTTTTTTTTTTTTTTTCATTCAGTTTTATTGAAATATATTCACAAACCATACAGTCATCCATGGTATACAATCAACTGTTCACAGTATGATCATATAGTTATGCGTTCATCACCACAATCTATTTCTGAACATTTTCCTTACATCAGAAAGAATCAGAATAAGAATAAAAAATAAAAGTGAAAAGAGAATACCCAAACCATCCCCCCATCCCACCCTATTTGTCATTTAGTTTTTACTCCCATTTTTCTACTGATTTTTTTTTCAATTTTTTAACTTTGTTTATCAAAAAATTAAAAACAAACAGGCAAACAACAACCAAAAAAACCCCACAACATTTCAAACAAAGCAATGGATTAAGGAAAACAAATAACCTAAAATAACTACTTTGCTTCCAATATGTTCCTACCATACCCCAAGAAAATTAATAAACCATGTCCAAACAGAGGAGTAAGAAAAACAAATAATCTAAAATAACTACATTGCTTCCAACATGTTCCTACCATACCCCAAGAAAATTAACAACCCCTAAGAAAACAAAGGAATAAGAGAAAAAAAAACCTAAAATAACTCTATTGCTTCCAACATGATCTTACTATATCCAAGAAAGTTTACAAACCATAATCATTCCTGAGCATTCCCATAACATTGGGATTACCCTCCATAGTTTATCTGTTCTTATTAGATTATCATTCCCCCTCCACTAATTGGTATCTCTAGGTCCCCTACATTCTACAGTATAAAACATTGTACATTTTTCACAGAATTCACATTAGTGGTAACATACAATATCTCTCTTTTTGTGCCTGGCTTATTTTGCTCAGCATTATGTCTTTTTTTTTTTTTTTTTAATCTTCATTTTATTGAGATGTATTCATATACCACGCAGTCATACAAAACAAATCGTACTTTCGATTGTTCACAGTACCATTACATAGTTGTACATTCATCACCCAAATCAATCCCTGACACCTTCATTAGCACACACACAAGAATAACAAGAATAATAATTAGAGTGAAAAAGAGCAATTGAAGTAAAAAAAGAACACTGGGTACCTTTGTCTGTTTGTTTCCTTCCCCTATTTTTCTACTCATCCATCCCTAAACTAGACAAAGTGGAGTGTGGTCCTTATGGCTTTCCCAATCCCCTTGTCACCCCTCATAAGCTACATTTTTATACAACTGTCTTCGAGATTCCTGGGTTCTGGGTTGTAGTTTGATAGTTTCAGGTATCCACCACCAGCTACCCCAATTCTTTAGAACCTAAAAAGGGTTGTCTAAAGTGTGCGTAAGAGTGCCCACCAGAGTGACCTCTCGGCTCCTTTTGGATTCTCTCTGCCACTGAAGCTTATTTCATTTCCTTTCACATCCCCCTTTTGGTCAAGAAGATGTTCTCCGTCCCACGATGCCAGGTCTACATTCCTCCCCGGGAGTCATATTCCACGTTGCCAGGGAGATTCACTCCCCTGGGTGTCTGATCCCACGTAGGGGGGAGGGCAGTGATTTCACCTTTCAAGTTGGCTTAGCTAGAGAGACAGGGCCACATCTGAGCAACAAAGAGGCATTCAGGAGGAGGCTCTTAGGCACAACCATAGGGAGGCCTAGCCTCTCCTTTGCAGCAACCGTCTTCCCAAGGGTAAAACCTGTGGTAGAGGGCTCAACCCATCAAACCAGCAGTCCCCTATGTCTGTGGTCATGTTAGCAACCATGGAGGTGGGGTAGGCGAATACCCCTGCATTCTCCACAGGCTCCTCAAGGGGGCACTGCATCTTTTTTTTTCCTTGTTTTTTTTTTTTTTTTTTTTAACTTTCCCTTCTTTTTTAAATCAACTGTATGAAAAAAAAGTTAAAAAGAAAACAAACATACAATAAAAGAACATTTTAAAGAGACCATAACAAGGGAGTAAGAAAAAGACAACTAACCTAAGATAACTGCTTAACTTCCAACATGTTCCTACTTTACCCCAAGAAAGTTACCTAATATAGCAACATTTCTGTGAACTTGCTCCTACTATATCCATCAGAAATTAACAGACCATAGTCATTCCTGGGCATCCCCAGAACGTTAAATAGCTTATCTGTTCTTCTTGGATTATTGTTCCCCCTTCCTTAATTGCTCTCTATTGCTAGTTCCCCTACATTCTACATTATAAGCCATTTGTTTTATATTTTTCAAAGTTCACATTAGTGGTAGCATATAATATTTCTCTTTTTGTGCCTGGCTTATTTCGCTTAGCATTATGTCCTCAAGGTTCATCCATGTTGTCATATGTTTCACGAGATCGTTCCTTCTTACTGCCGCGTAGTATTCCATCGTGTGTATATACCACATTTTATTTATCCACTCATCTGTTGAAGGACATTTGGGTTGTTTCCATCTTTTGGCAATTGTGAATAATGCTGCTGTGAACATTGGCGTGCAGATATCTGTTCGTGTCACTGCTTTCCGATCTTCCGGGTATATACCGAGAAGTGCAATCGCTGGGTCGAATGGTAACTCTATATCTAGTTTTCTAAGGAACTGCCAGACTGACTTCCAGAGTGGCTGAACCATTATACAGTCCCACCAACAGTGAATAAGAGTTCCAATTTCTCCACATCCCCTCCAGCATTTGTAGTTTCCTGTTTGTTTAATGGCAGCCATTCTAACTGGTGTTAGATGGTATCTCATTGTGGTCTTAATTTGCATCTCTCTAATAGCTAGTGAAGCTGAACATTTTTTCATGTGTTTCTTGGCCATTTGTATTTCCTCTTCAGAGAACTGTCTTTTCATATCTTTTGCCCATTTTATAATTGGGCCGACTGTACTATTGTCATTGAGTTGTAGGATTTCTTTATATATGCAAGATATCAGTCTTTTGTCAGATACATGGTTTCCAAAAATTTTTTCGCATTGAGTTGGCTGCCTCTTTACCTTTTTGAGAAATTCCTTTGAGGTGCAGAAACTTCTAAGCTTGAGGAGTTCCCATTTATCTATTTTTTCTTTTGTTGCTTGTGCTTTGGGTGTAAAGTCTAGGAAGTGGCCGCCTAATACAAGGTCTTGAAGATGTTTTCCTACATTATCTTCTAGGAGTTTTATGGTACTTTCTTTTATATTGAGATCTTTGGTCTATTTTGAGTTAATTTTTGTGTAGAGGGTGAGGTAGGGGTCCTCTTTCATTCTTTTGGATATGGATATCCAACTCTCCCAGCCCCATTTGTTGAAAAGACCATTATGACTCAGTTCAGTGACTTTGGGGGCCTTATCAAAGATCAGTCGGCCATAGATCTGAGGGTCTATCTCCGAATTCTCAATTCGATTCCATTGATCTATATGTCTATCTTTGTGCCAGTACCATGCTGTTTTGGCGACTGTGGCTTTATAATAAGCTTCAAAGTCAGGGATTGTAAGTCCTCCCACTTCGTTTTTCTTTTTTAGAGTGTCTTTAGCAATTCGAGGCATCTTCCCTTTCCAAATAAATTTGATAACTAGCTTTTCCAAGTCTGCAAAGTAGGTTGTTGGAATTTTGATTGGGATTGCATTGAATCTGTAGATGAGTTTGGGTAGAATTGACATCTTAATGACATTTAGTCTTCCTATCCATGAACATGGAATATTTTTCCATCTTTTAAGGTCCCCTTCTATTTCTTTTAGTAGAGTTATGTAGTTTTCTTTGTATAGGTCTTTTACATCTTTGGTTAAGTTTATTCCTAGGTACTTGATTTTTTTAGTTGCTATTGAAAATGGTATCTTTTTCTTGAGTGTCTCTTCAGTTTGTTCATTTCTAGCATATAGAAACATTACTGACTTAAGTGCATTAACCTTGTATCCCACTACTTTGCTAAATTTGTTTATTAGCTCTAGTAGCTGTATCGTCGATTTCTCAGGGTTTTCTAGATATAAGATCACATCATCTGCAAACAATGACAGTTTTACTTCTTCTTTTCCAATTTGGATGCCTTTTATTTCTTTGTCTTGCCGGATTGCCCTGGCTAGCACTTCCAGCACAATGTTGAATAACAGTGGTGATAGCGGGCATCCTTGTCTTGTTCCTGATCTTAGAGGGAAGGCTTTCAGTCTCTCTCCATTGAGTACTATGCTGGCTGTGGGTTTTTCATATATGCTCTTTATCATGTTGAGGAAGTTTCCTTCAATTCCTACCTTTTGAAGTGTTTTTATCAAAAAGGGATGTTGTATTTTGTCAAATGCTTTTTCAGCATCTATTGAGATGATCAATTGATTTTTCCCTTTTGACTTGTTAATGTGTTGTAATACATTGATTGATTTTCTTATGTTGAACCATCCTTGCATGCCTGGAATAAACCCCACTTGGTCATGGTGTATGATTTTTTTAATGTGTCTTTGGATTCGATTTGCAAGTATTTTGTTGAGGATTTTTGCATCTATATTCATTAGGGAGATTGGCCGGTAGTTTTCCTTTTTTGTAGCATCTTTGCCTGGTTTTGGTATTAGATTGATGTTAGCTTCATAAAATGAGTTAGGTAGTGTTCCATTTTCTTCAGTGTTTGAAAGAGTTTGAGTAAGATTGGTGTCAGTTCTTTCTGGAAAGTTTGGTAGAATTCCCCTGTGAAGCCATCTGGCCCTGGGCATTTATTTGTGGGAAGATTTTTGATGACTGATTGTATCTGTTTGCTTGTGATGGGTTGGTTGAGGTCTTCTATTTCTTCTCTGGTCAGTCTAGGTTGTTCATATGTTTCCAGGAAATTGTCCATTTCCTCTACATTATCCAGTTTGTTGCCATACAGTTGTTCATAGTATCCTCTTATAATTTTTTTAATTTCTTCAGGATCTGCAGTTATGTCACCTTTTTCATTCATTATTTTGTTTATATGGGTCTTCTCTCTTTTTGATTTTGTCAGTCTAGCTAGGGGCTTGTCAATCTTGTTGATCTTCTCAAAGAACCAACTTTTGTTGATATTTATCCTCTCTATTGTTTTTTTATTCTCTATGTCATTTATTTCTGCTTTAATCCTTGTTATTTCTTTTCTTGTACTTGGTTTAGGATTGGTTTGCTGTTCATTTTCTAGCTTCTTCAGGTGATGCATTAGTTCTTTGATTTTGGCTCTTTCTTCCTTTTTAATATATGCGTTTAGTGCTATAAATTTCCCCCTTAGCACTGCTTTTGCTGCATCCCATAGGTTTTGGTATGTTGTGTTCTCATTTTCATTCGTCTCTATATATTTAGCAATTTCTCTTGCTATTTCTTCTTTAACCCACTGATTGTTTAGGAGTGTGTTGTTTAACCTCCAGGTATTTGTGAATTTTCTAAGTCTCTGATGGTTATTGACTTCTAATTGTATTCCATTGTGGTCAGAGAATGTGCTTTGAATAATTTCAATCTTTTTAAATTTACTGAGGCTTGTTTTATGTCCCAGCATATGATCTATTCTGGAGAAAGTTCCGTGAGCACTAGAAAAGTATGTGTATCCTGGTGATTTGGGATGTAATGTCCTGTATATGTCTGTTAAATCTAATTCATTTATCAGATTGTTTAGGTTTTCAATTTCCTTATTGGTCCTCTGTCTGGTTGATCTATCTATAGGAGAGAGTGATGTGTTGAAGTCTCCCACAATTATTGTGGAAACATCAATTGCTTCCTTTAGTTTTGCCAGTGTTTCTCTCATGTATTTTGTGGCACCTTGGTTGGGTGCATAGATATTTACAATTGTTATTTCTTCTTGCTGAATTGCCCCTTTTATTAGTACGTAGTGGCCTTCTTTGTCTCTCAAAACATCCCTGCATTTGAAGTCTATTTTATCTGAGATTAATATTGCTACACCTGCTTTCTTTTGGCTGTAGCTTGCATGAAATATTTTTTTCCATCCTTTCACTTTCAGTTTTTTTGTGTCCCTGTGTCTAAGATGAGTCTCTTGTATGCAACATATTGATGGTTCGTTTTTTTTGATCCATTCTGCGAATCTATATCTTTTAATTGGGGAGTTTAATCCATTTACATTCACCGTTATAACCGTGAAGGCATTTCTTGAAGCAGCCATCTTATCCTTTGGTTTATGTTTGTCCTATTTTTCCCCTCTGTCTATTAATATCCTTTATTGTACCCCTACCGAATCTCTTTAGTACTGAACCTTTCTCCAAGTCTCTCTGTCCTTTCTTTGTTTCTCTGTCTGTAGGGCTCCCTTGAGTATCTCCAGTAGGGCAGGTCTCTTGTTAGCAAATTCTCTCAGCATTTGTTTGTCTGTGAAAAATTTAAGTTCTCCCTCAAATTTGAAGGAGAGCTTTGCTGAATAAAGTATTCTTGGCTGGAAATTTTTCTCACTCAGAATTTTAAATATATCGTGCCACTGCCTTCTCGCCTCCATGGTGGCTGCTGAGTAGTCACTACTTAGTCTTATGCTGTTTCCTTTGTATGTGGTGAATTGCTTTTCTCTTGCTGCTTTCAGAACTTGTTCCTTGTCTTCTGTGTTTGATAGTGTGATCAGTATATGTCTCGGAATGGGTTTATTTGGATTTATTCTATTTGGAGTTCGCTGAGCATTTATGATTTGTGTATTTATGTTGTTTAGAAGATTTGGGAAGTTTTCCCCAACAATTTCTTTGAATACTCTTCCTAGACCTTTACCCTTTTCTTCCCCTTCTGGGACACCAATGAGTCTTATATTTGGACGTTTCATATTATCTATCATATCCCTGAGGTCCATTTCGGTTTTTTCAATTTTTTTCCCCATTCTTTCTTTTATGCTTTTATTTTCCATTCTGTCATCTTCGAGGTCACTGATTCATTGTTCTACTTCCTCTAGTCTTGTACTATGAGTGTCCAGAATCTTTTTAATTTGGTCAACAGTTTCTTTAATTTCCATAAGATCATCCATTTTTTTATTTCGTCTTGCAATGTCTTCTTTATGCTCTTTTAGGGTCTTCTTGATTTCCTTTATCTCCCGTACTATGGTCTCATTGTTCATCTTTAGTTCTTTGAGTAGCTGCTCTAGGTGCTGTGTCTCTTCTGGTCTTTTGATTTGGGTGCTTGGGCTTGGGTTATCCATATCGTCTGTTTTTTTCATATGCTTTATAATTTTCTGTTGTTTTTGGCCTCGTGGCATTTGCTGAACTTGATAGGGTTCTTTATGGTTTGTAGACCTATTGAAGTCCTTATCTCTAATTTATCAGATCTACAGCTTCGTGGAGTACACTTTCTCTAACTAACCAGCAGGTGGCGTCCATGAGCCACCTGTTCTCCACAAGCCAGTTTTCCCCTGCTTAGCCTTTTTGGTGAGTGGGGGAGTGAGTCTTGTGGGGTCCAATTGGTGTACCAAGCTTGCGTGTGTAGTTGGTGTTGCCTGCCCTGTATATGGGGTGTGTTTCTGGGCAGTCAGGGAGGGCGGGGTGGCTCTAACAATCAAATCTCCCTGGTGATCCTAGAGTTTTAAAGCTGCTGCAATAGTCTAATCCTTCAGTTCAGTCCTGCCACAGTTTGTCTCTGCCACTGACCCACAAGTCCTTGGTATTGGCGTATGGCTCCTGAGACTTGCAAGTGGGCCCCTCTTCCAGGCTGTGCACCCCGGGTCCTCTGTTGAGGGATGACTGTGCTATGTCACAGGTGAGTGCCGTCCCCCCAGGGCAGTTCTGGGCTGCTGGGCTGTGTAGGGAGGCTCCCAGTCTGCTGAAATGATGGCTGAATGGGGCTTTGTTAATTCACACTTGTCTACCTTCCCAACTCTGGGACAATCAGCTGAGGTTGCAGGGAAGGCTAATGTCCACGCCCAGTTTTGTGGTGTGTGCCTGGTATTTGAAGCACTTCCGTCACACTGGGTTGTCTGGGGCAGTTCTGGGCTATGGGGCTGGCGATGGGCAGGAGTGTTTCCTGTCCACCAGGATGATGGCTGTGAGCGGACACCCCCCTTTTCTTGGGAAGTTGTGGTGTTTAGTGAATTTTCTCAGCCACTGGATTATTGCGTTTTGTCTCAGAGCTCTCCTAGTTCTGCTCTTATTTGGCCTGCCCAAATAGCAAGTCTTTGAAGCTTTCTGTATTGGGCTTCTTAGAGTAATTGTTTTAGAAAAAGAAAAAAGGATTAAAAAAAAAAAAAACAAAAAAAACGGGCCCTCCTCAGAGATCTAATGGGTTATTGAAATGCTAAGAGACAAAGCAACCAGGGCCATTAAGGAAAGGTCCACAGGGCAGAGAGATCAGCTTTTCTTTGGGATTTGCATATGCGCCTCAGGGCCCTTCCCCTTTCTATGTTCAACAGAACTCCAAAAATCCTCCGCTTTTATTTTGGAGTTTTTCGTGTTGTTTTTTTTCTATGCCTGTCTCCTCTCTGCTGGGCTGGCTGCTCTCAGATTCTCTGGTGTCTGGTCTCAGTCTATCTATGGTTGGAGTTTGAATCAGTAGAATGAGTTTCCGATAAGGGCAGCGACTGCAGTTCTCCCTTCTCCTTCCCGGAGCTGACAGCCCCTCCTCCCCCGGGACTGAGCCTGGCAGGGAGGGGCGCGGGTCCCCTGGCCGCAAAAACTTACAGATTTCGCTGATCTCAGCAGTTCGACGTTTTAATGAGTGTTGTATGAAGTATGCCCAAAGTCAGATTGCTCTGTGGTGTCCAGTCCACGCAGTTCCTGGCTTTCTACCTACTTTCCTGGAGGAGTAACTAAAACATACAGCTCACCAGTCTGCCATCTTGCCCCGCCTCCCATCGGCCCTGTTGATTTTGGACTGCTAACTCCGGAACAGTGAGAGAATAAATTTCTCTTGTTTTAAGCCACCTAGTTTACGGTAATTTGTTACAGCAGCCCTAGGAAATTAATACAGGTGCAGTGACCCTTTTATAGGGTAGAACTGTGCTGTGCATTGTGGGACTGTACGATTTATTGCTGGGTGTCTGCCATCTCAGGCGTTGCTCACTAAATGCCTCTGGTATCCTCCCTTCCAAGTCATTGTGATTAAAAATAAAAACCCCGCTCCCACACATTCCAGAGGCCTGCAGGGGGAAGGTATTGCCCTCAGTCAGGGACTCTGGAAGGTGGCGAGTGTGGCTGGAGTGCAGTGAGCGAGGGGAGATGTGGGAGAGGAGGATGGAGACGTAGGCAGCAGCCTGGTCCTTGAGCTCTGGCAAGAAGTCTGGGTTTGATTTGACGCACAGCAGGCAGCTACTGGAGTGATGTGAGCTGATAAATGTTTTAAAAGGATCGCTTTGGCTGCTCAGTGCAGACTTTAGAAGGAGGGAGCCAACTTAGGAGGCTGTTGCAGTAGTATAGGTAAGAGATGATGGTGGCTGGGACTGGGAAAGATTTGGGAGTGAAAAATCATCTGATTCAGGATATTTGTTGAAGGATTTGCTAATAAATTGGGAAGTGAGAGACAAAGGAGAGGGAGAAATCAGGATGGCTCCTAGGTTTGTTTATAAGAAGCTAAGAAGAATGTAAGGAAATCGTATGATAGAGATACAAAAATGAAGGAATAAAATAGTATTTCACAATTAAGTTTAGGAGATGAAATATTGAATGAAGAGAACATACTTATTTGAATTTAAAAATATTTATGAATCCCAATTTTTATACTTTGTTTAAAAAAGAAATTAAGAAATGAGTCTGCCAAAACATTTAACATACGGAAAGGATTCATGAATTTGTGAGAAAAATGAGCATCATTTTTTTTTTTTTAAATTCAGTTTTATTGAAATGCATTCGCACACCATACAATCATCCATGGTATACAATCCACTGCCCACAGTATGATAACATAGTTGTGCGTTCATCACCACAATCTATCTCTGAACATTTTCCTTACATCAGAAAGAACCAGAACAAGAATAAAAAATAAAAGTGAAAAAAAGAACACCCAAATCATCCCCCCATCCCACCCCATTTGTCCTTTAGTTTTTATCCCCATTTTTCTACTCATCCATGCACTAGATAAAGGGGGTGTGATCCACAAGGTCTTCACAATCACACTGTCACCCCTTGTAATCTACATTATTATATAATTGTCTTCAGGAGTCCAGACTGCTGGGTTGGAGTTTGGTAGTTTCAGGTATTTACTTCTAGCTATTCCAATACATTGAAGCCTAAGAGGTGTTATCTATATAGTGCATAAGAATGTCCACCAGAGTGACCTCTCGACTCCATTTGAAATCTCTCAGCCACTGAAACAATTTTGTCTCATTTTGCATCCCCCTTTTGGTCAAGAAGATACTCTCAGTCCCACGATACCAGGTCCACATTCATCCCCGGGAGTCATATTCTGCATTGCCAGGGAGATTTACACCCCTGGGAGTCGGGTCCCACGTAGCGGGAAGGGCAGCGAGTTCACCTGTTGAGATGGCTCAGTTAGAGAGAGAGAGGGCCACATCTGAGTAACAAAGAGGTACTCAGGGGGAGACTCTTAGGCACAACTACATGCAAGTTTAGACTCTACTTTGCGGTAACGAGCTTCATAAGGGCAAGTCCCATGATCGAGGGATGAGCATCATTTTTAATTATTATGCTCTGTAATATAAGTTACTGGACTTAAATTGGCTATACTTTACTGTATATGCTGAATGTGTAGCTGTATTTCTTATTTCCATTGCAAAGCTAAAATGTTAAGTCAGTTTTCTTTCTATAACCTCAAGCAACCTAGGTATATACTCTGTTAACATTCTGTGAAACCTATCCCATGCACTTACTAAAATGGATGGCTGTGTTTTTTTTTTTTTTTTTTTTTTTCTTAATCTAAGAGTTAACTGATTATTTATAGGAAGCAGTGTAGCATTCTAGACTAGAAACATGGAAACCAGGGCATAAATGCATCTTTCAGTTGGAATTAAAGTTAAAAATGTGACTGGCAGAAATCACAACTCTTTACCCTTTACGGTGGGGCTTGGCAATTGTTTGTTGACTCACTTGCATCACTAGATCACGCTTTAGTCCCTGAGGGTGATGGAGGTAAGTGTGCCAGACTGACCAAGAACCTGTTGTGATCTTAGTCGGCAGTAACAGACCGAGTGTCCAGAATGAGGTGATAAATGTTGGTCTATCCACTCCTGGAATATTGTGTTCTAAGTGTAACACATGGTAACACCCAGGGACAAATTGGTGGCAGATACAGGGATTTGGAGCTCAATTTAATATGAAGATGGACTTTCCATAAAGACTAGGAGCTGTGTGAAAATCAGCAGGCCTTCTGAGGAGACTTTCCTGATGGTTAATGGAGATATTCAAGCAGAAGCCAAAAAGCTTCTTGGTAGGGATGTAGAATAAATGAGTCATGCACTTGATGGATTTTGGATTAGATAATACCTAAATCATTTTCAGCACTGTGACTCTGTCATTATTTGTGTCTGTCTTGATAATACCTCAGAATTAAAGTCCTGATAACAACACTTGCACAAATTCTGTGGTTTGTTTTACAATGAGGCTTAGTTGTTAACCTCTACAGGTGAAATACCCCTACAGTGATAGAGGGCAATGCCAGCAAGACTGGCCCCCCTCTCCTGTAGAGCAGAGATTGTAAACTGGTATCCCCTGTGCAGAATCCAGCCCAGTGTTTCAGAAACATTTGATTAAGGTATATTCTTTTTTAAATAGAGTCATATAAAAATCTGGATTTGGGTCTCGAAAAATTTCAAGATCTTGCAAACCCCGGGGTTCACATTTCTGGATGGCATCAGAGTGAGCCTTTCTCCTTGCAATGACGTGAATCTCTAGTATTCCCCAGTCCTCACTTCTCCATCTCATCCAGGTCATCTTATCATCTATCCACTTCCTTCATTTACACCAATCTGTCTCCTCCCTGTTGACATTTGAGTTAGGACCCCTGATCTAGATGCTGGCGCTCCCTTGCCCTCTTAGGGAAGAAATATATAGGAGAAATAAAGTGAAGATGAGAAATAGAGGAGCTGGAAGACAATTATGGTGCAGCACAAAGAGCCCTGGACTTGGAAGAAGGGAAGCTAAATTCCATTCTCAGTTCTACCTCTCATATCTTGAAGCCTCAGTTTGTTCATCAACTGAATAAGAATCGCAAAGAGCACTGGTGTGTTTATTTTTGAATGAGGCCACGAATCTAGGCACACCTGGAATTTAACCGTGCCCAGAGTACACATTCAGTTTGATTAGCTGGTGTCTCTGTGTTCTCCTGTGAAACTGGAGGGAACTGTATGATCCACAGTTCTGTGACTATTGACATTTTAGAGTCTCTTTTCCCCACCAGATCCTTTAAGGACATAAAGTCTTATTCAACTTTAGTTTACCAAGTACCTAACTAGTCATTTTAGTGATTAAATGAATGAATGAGTGGATTTTGAGAGTGGGGTAAGAGAGAAAAGGAAGGTGACTGGTTGTCTTCTTCCTTTCCTCCGATCTTCAGTCTCCTTGTCTTACTGTGAACTCTCCTTTCGCTAGAAGGGTGTTCATCAATACTTACCTGAACCACTTGGTGTCCAGGTTAAGTATTCTTAAGAAATAAAGAAGTTAGTTCTCTGCGAAACATATCCCAGCTCATAATATAGGAGCTTTATTATCAGGTTTGCTCATGGCCCCAGAAATAGCTATTAATATCTGGAGCTAAAACACAGTTTTGATTTATTATGCCTCTGGTTTTCACTGAATATTTGTTTTTTTTTAAAGTTATTTGTTTTATTAATAAATGATTCTACTTTTGTGACCTGAATGTTTACTGTAGTAATCCATTACTCAGATACATAGTTTTCTCAAATTTTCCAAGAAGGGAAAAATCCTAGCAGAAAAACGAACAAGGGAGTGTGTTTGTTGTTACCTGTTCTACTGGAGCATCTGACCTGATATCTGACATCCTTAAAGTCTTTGGTGCTTAGTGTCAGCATATGCAGCCAATGCTACTTTTTGTTACTGTTACAATACTTATTCGTATCTATTTGATTAAATGGTCTCTCTGGTATGTTTCCTAGCAGCATGCTTTTAGAAAGTGCTCTGAACTTAATCAGGAGACTTGTTTTTTAATTCACATTCCCTATTTGCTGACTATGAAACGAAAATCTAACTTGTAAAAATAGTTAACTTGTATTTACCACCTACCTCATGTTGGATATTGTGCTAAATACCTACTATTCCTTATCTCTTTTAACATTTTTAGTAGCCTATGAAGTATTTTTATTATTCCATTTTGTAGATGCAAAAACTGAGGCATATAGTTTAGGTGATTTATCTAGTTAGTGGTGAAGCTAAGAGTGGAGTCAGGGAGTGTGGCTTCAAAACTTGTATTAATAACTGTAGTAACAACAATAATCCAGTAATGGGTGAAGTAATAGCTTGGATTTACTTCATGCTGGTTATGTGCCAGGCAGTTCTCCAAGTGCTTTACATATATTATTAACTCATTCAGCGTCCTTGAGCTGCACTTTCTTAGTTCATAGAGTTGTTATGAGTATTAAATGAGAATATGTCTGTGTACTTTTAAATATATATGTATTAAAACTGTACTGGCAACTGTAAGTTAACTCTGAATCACTACTCAATTATTAGGTGCCATTATTAGGCACCCACACATAAGTAAAGGAGGGATTTTTTCACTTTGATTAGTTCATATTCTTATAAAATGACTAGGAAGGTAGAGTTTGCAGCATTTAGAAAAACATCATGTATATTAATTTCATAAAACAGCATGACAGTAATAGCTTGGTCCTTCTTTAGTAAGTTTGTTTTAAGTTTCAATTTTCTCTTAAATTTTTGACAAAAAATAATTTACTGTGTTATTATTTACTAGCTACATTAAGAATTCATAATTTGATGTGCTAATTATCTTTTTTGTGCCCTAGTCCATCTGCTTGCTTTTGAGCACTTTACAAACTTTCAGCCACCTTTGCTACTGAATTAAGTTTCAGTGCATTATCCCTGTGTTTTAGGCCATGTTTTCTAACATGGTTTTGCTGTTTCTATAAATTTATGTTTGTTGTCGTCTCTGAGAATATTCCAGGCTGTGGTTTTATGGATCTGCCCCCCCCACTACTGTGTGTGTGTGTGTGTGTGTGTGTGTGTGTGTGTGTGTGTGTGCAGCAGCATGATGAAAAAAATCAAAAGCCCTTAAATTAAATTGGAATATAATCCATGTCCCTAAACTAGATGATAACCTCCTATAGACCTTTTTCCTAAGCCTTACATGTAGCCAAGGCTCAATAAATACTTGCTGATTGACTCGCAAATTAAGGATAATGTTTACAATAGCATATGGTGGGCCATTATAGAGTTAAAAAAAAAATACTGGGGACGGAAAACATTGGCATGTATCTGTTTTCACATTTTTCTTGAAGGTCTCGTACCAAACAAGATGCAGCAGGACCGTCTGTCCTAGGACGGATCTCAGCAGCCCTCCATTCGATTGCTCCTGTCTTTGTAGTGGACTCCCTTGCTGAGCTATAATTAAGCCAGCCGGTAGGAAGGTGCCCTGACCCTGCTGGATAAGTCCCACTGCCTTTGTGTTACATGCCATGTTATTGTGGAGTGGATAATTTTTTTTTCCTGTATGGGTCTTGATTTAACAGCAGGAAACTCTGGGCTTCTTCCAAGAAGCACCACATTTCCCTAAAAATAAATGGAGGCTGAATTCTTTCTCGAGATTTTGAAAAACTGTTAAATCTTTTCTTATGTTTGAAACAAGGCTAAGTGTTATAATTATATTCCCAGTGAATTACTTGCTTTACTGACCTTCTTTGCTCTGGTAAAGATGAATTTTTTTTCCCATGGCAGTGAAATTTTATGAAATTGTAAGGTTAAAAAAGCCCCAAAGTTTAGTATACAACATCTTTATGAGTTTGCACTGTGGTTCAATAAAAGAAAGACTATAAATGAGGCTGTTATAATTGGATTTGAGTATCCTTTATTCATTCCTTCTCTTCTTACCTTCATAGAGCCTTGCATACCCTTCTCCAGTCAAGTCTCCCTCTTCTCATCAACTCACCCCCCTGCCTCTGCCAAACATTTTACCTATCTGTCTGGTACCTTTCTCTAATAGTAAGTAAACTTTCCTGCATCTTAATCTCTTCCCAGAATATTCTTTCTTTGACTTCCCCTGCAGCCCTCTCTCTCCCATGCCCCACAAATCTAAGGATCTAGAGGTAGTGGTATATTCTTGTTTTTCCTTCTGCCATGCATTGCCTCTAATTTGCTGTGCATCTAGTCTGTTCTGACTGAATAATTCAGTGACAAAGAATAGACTCTAGGAAAAAGCTAAGATGGGGAGTACTTCATAATTGGGCAGTTTGTCAGCAAATATTTATGTTATAATTTCACATCTTTTTACAGCCTTATGACTATTCATAAGCTCTCAATTATGGTTGAGTACAAAACAGCTTCAAGAATGATAATATAATGTTTTGATATTTAATTTGAGGCAAGAAATAATATCATTCCATTGGTAAGATGCGTAATTTCACCATGAAGTATCTGATAAATCAAGTCAAAATGGGCCTCAGGAGTTTTCCAAAAAGCATTTCATGGCGCTCTCATTTCTTGCTTGAAATCTTCACAGGGCTGACCTTTTGAATTCTGTTATTGCTCTCAGGATGTGTTAATAGGAACAAAATATGATTAGAAATGTAAATTTTAAAAAATTCTGGAATTTGCTTGTGGTCTCATGTGTTACTGACCTATACACAAAGGAGATGGAAAACTACTGCTTTCTCAGAAATCCTTGCTTATTGAGCAGGTAAAACATGGCATAACTTATTATTTTAAAAAGTTAAATTATTAATAACATTGAATAATTTTATTCATGTTATTTCACCATTTAAAATTCCTCTTCTTTCAGGTTGTTTTTGGGGTGTAAGTCCTTGCCTTCTTATCAAATTGTTTATCAGAGCCTCCATTAAGAGAAGTGCCCTTGTTTGAGAGGATGTTTTATTTGCTGACCAGAGTACTTATTTGAGTATGTATATAACAACTGTAGCTACAAATAAAAAACAAAATATTGGGTGTCAGTTTCTTTGGATAAATAAAATTTTACATGCACTTCTTTATTCCTACAGTGTTCTCATTTCATACTTAGATGCGGGTAGTTTTGGCATTTAAGGAAGCAGAAAAATTAAAAGTAAAAAGAAAGGCACTAATAACTGCATCAACGACATGGTATTATAATAGAGGAAATGTGGCAACTTAAATTCAGTGCTTGGAAACTCAGAATTTTCAGTGTAATTGAAATATGCCTTGTAATGTGTGTGTTTCCTTGACCCAGAAAGGAAAACAGGTTAGAGAATATCACACTCGTTATTTCTAATTCTGTAAAAATCTCTCAAATTAAATAAAAGCTTTTGTTACCTTTCAAGGGGATAAAAGTTTCAATTATGTCTTTCTGCTTTCCTTCATTTCCTTTGGCCACGTGGTCATCTTTTCTGGGCCCTTGGCTTTCCTTCTGTGAACATAAGGTGCTCCATCTGCTGCTTTAAAGTGAGGACTTAAACAAGAAATCCTCTCCATGTAATGCTCTTGTTTCACACAAATTATGAAAATGAAGTTATTCAAGACCATATTATCTGGTTTTTAGCTGATTCTGAATTCATATTTCTGATTTATTTTTTTGTCTTGATGTCTGCCTTTGACCAGTTTCTGGTGATTTTGTTAAAATGTATGCAAAAATATGGTAAAACCCAATCCCCTATTTGTAATGTCCAATAAGAAATCTGATGTAAAGGTCCTTCCTTCAGACAAACTTTCTGAATAGCACTTACCATAGGATCCTGTAAATATTGGTTTTCTTGCCTTTATTTCCCATTTTTTGCTAAGTCACCAGTCAGCCCTCCCTGTCTTATTTGTCTTTTTCTCTCCCTGGGGCCTGTCTAATACATGGGAGATGATCAACAAATGCTTGTTAAATGTACAAGCTAAATCATGGTCTAGTTAAAAGAAACACAGGCATAAATCTCACCACTGTTTTACATTTGGCTTAATAGAAAAGGAGACAGTGAATTCCTTTTAGATGAGGAAGAAAGGTTATAATGAAAAGCAGAGGGCTTTTCATTTTGTTCTGCTTGACAATCAACCTTCAAGGCCACTGATAGCAGGAGCGAGGCAATAGACAGGCTGCACAGTTTAGACTTCAGAGACTATATATTGGGATGAACCATATAAAAATGCCATTTTTGTAGGTCAGAAATGATAGAATATTGCAGTCCCACAGGATTTAACCTAATACAGGAAACAAAAAGGGAGGTATAAGTGTGAGGGCTTAAATTCTAATCTGATTTGAGAATCTTTATTATTTGAGAATAATTGATATATAGAAAAAGAGAAAGCAAAATGAATTCATTTTAAATGGGGACCACAACTTCATAGTAAATAGAAAAAAGAGGATTGATTGGAACCCTTTACTGGAAAATATAAACATATAAAAATGTATTCTTCATAAGGACCACACTCCACTTTGTCTAGTTTATGGATGGATGAGTAGAAAAATAGGGGAAGGAAACAAACAAACAGACAAAGGTACCCAGTGTTCTTTTTTACTTCAATTGCTCTTTTTCACTCTAATTATTATTCTTGTTATTTGTGTGTGTGTGCTAATGAAGGTGTCAGGGATTGATTTAGGTGATGAATGTACAACTATGTAATGGTACTGTGAACAATCGAATGTACGATTTGTTTTGTATGACTGCATGGTATGTGAATATATCTCAATAAAATGAAGATTAAAAAAAAAAAAAAAAAGGTCCCCAGTAATGGGATTAAGACCCATCCTGATTCAGTTGGCCACAACTTAATTAAAAATGACATTTTCGAAAGGTCCTACTTACAAGGGGTTCACACGCAGAGGAATGGGATTAAGATTAAGAAGATGGCTAGATTGAGGGTACATAATTCAACCTACCATATGGGTCAGAAAAATGAAAGAAGGGAATTTGCTACAAGGAAGTTGTGAAAATGAATGAGATTATATTTGGTACATTCCCATTACAGTGTGCTGCTGGTTACCTGGTTTGTGTGATCTATTGTGAGTTTTATGAATATATTCTGAAAAATAAGTATGGAGTATAAAATTTTTCTACTCATTTTTTGAGGAACTACTACACAGAAATGTCTGAGATGAATAAAACACTGCTTCTGTTCTCCGGAAATTTAAAATTGAGAGAGAGAGGCATGTAACCACACACACACACACAAAATGTATTCTTTAAATTAACAGTGAATGGTTTTTTGTTACCTATGACATAATTTTTTTTCCCCTACAAAAAGGTACATCACAACAGCCTTTACCTTACATCTGACTCTTGCAGCATTCCTATCGTGAGATCCCAAGTCAAATTTGAGGGCTTCATTAATTCTTTCAAGGCTTTAAAAAGTACCTTGTAATTAAAATTATTCTCTTATTAAGCATCTGAAATACAACCTTTCTTATTTTTTTTATTCAATTGTTAACAGTCTAATGTTGTCAGATCCTTACTGAAAGACTTCTTTTGTGGACTTTTTGAAATCTTGCATGTGGCACTGTTTGAAATTTGAAATTTCCTTTGCTTCATTATAGAGATGCTGATTCTACAGGCTGTTAAATAGTTCTCTCTGCTCATACCCCTTATTCTGCTTTATTTTTCTTCATGACACTTACTACCTCCTGATTACATTTTTGTCTTTTGTCTATCTCCTCTCACTAAAATAAAACTTACAAAAGAGAAGGGTCTTTGCTTTGTTCACAGCTATTTCCCCAGTGTCAAGAATGGTGCCTGGCACAGAGAAGATAGTCAATAAATATTTGCTGAATAATTGAGTGAGAAAGAAAAGCCCTGCGCAAATGCTAGGAATGGAGATTCATTCCATAAGTGGGCAGTTCAAGAGCAAATATTTTCATGGTATGATTTTTCTTCTTGACGTAACCCTCATAACTGCAAGGACTCAAATAATTGAATGTTTGGATAATGAGTATCACAGTTGTAAAGTTCCAATGGAGGAATAAATCATTTAGATAACAAACACCAAAAGTATTCCTCCCAGCAAAGTATGGCAGAAGGAGCACTGAGTTGGGACCCAAGTTCAAGCTATGTTTTGGTCATTTTCAGCAGAATGTTTTGAAGGGGACATTTTAAAGAAGGTATCAGAAAATGTAAAAGCACTCACACATGGTCAGTCATGGATGGGGCAAGAGTCAGCCATGAATGAGGTGGGATCCTTTATGGTTGGGTGAGTCTGGGTTTGGGGTAGAGGCCAATAACGGGATTGAAAATATTTTTTGCTTTTCATTACGCAGCCATAAAAATATTGCTAGGCCAATATGTTCTCCCTTGACTAATTTCCATGCAGTCTTTAGAATTCAGTTCAGATATCACCTCCTCGAAGAAGTCTTCCCTGATCTTTTTACTGTCACACTCCCTTATTAATCACTCACGAAACTCCAAGATCTGTGAACATTTTGTAGTACTTAACGCAAATGTGATTAAATGATTGTATAATCATCTGTTCAAGCCTACCCCTTTGGATACAGGAAGGACCCGTGTATACTTTGTTATCTGTTCCAGCTCCGGCAGCAAGTGCAGTGTCTGGCACGGAGTAGCGCTCCAGGATCTGTTTTCTTGAGTGAATTAACAGTTGCATCAGACATCCTATGCCAGGTCTGGCCCACAAGGCCCCGTGTTCCCAAAACCATACACCTTGCACGACTGTGTACAATGGCCCTGTCCTGTGCTCCCCTGGGACCTCGAGATGCCACTATCTCTCTGGCTGCAGTTCCTTGCTTGCAAAATGGAGATAACATCTGTTATGTTTGCCTAATAGGGTTGGGAAGAATGAAAAAAAAAAAAAAAAATAATTTAAGTGTATAAAGAGCTAAAAATATGCAAAGAGGTGCAAACTTCCACAAGTCAAATACTCTTCTTAAAGCATTTGTTGCCATTGTAGTTGTGCCGTTCTCGTTCATGGTAACAAAAAATAGAGTAATTTCTTTTTAGATTTGAAGACAAGCTACTAACAAAAGAAGCTTGTGATTCATATTTTATATCTCTCGTTTCCATGTTACAACATTCTATTTCTATAATACCTGTGCTTATATGCCTGCATATAATCTTAAATCTTTTCTTAACATCGTAAATTGTGAAATATACCATATATATGGAAAAGTTCACAGACATGAATGTCTAAATAAAGAGTCGAATGAATAACATGAAGCCACCATCCATGCAGCCACACCTAGGTGAAGGGAATAGAATATTGTGAGCACCCCAGAATTTCCTGTGTGCCCCTTTGTTTTTGCACCTGCCCCTCCTCCTGCCAGGTAACCATGATTCTTAAATTTGTCAGAATCATTTTCTTGATTTTCTTTATAGTTTTACTATGTGTGATTTGGTTTTGTCCGTTTTACATGAATGGAATTGTGTTGTATATATTTTTTCATGCCTTCTTTTGCTTACCATCTTTTGGGGAGATTCTTCATGTCCTTGCATGCAGCAGTCAGTCTTTCATTTTGTTACTGTATAGTATCCCACTGTATAACTTTACCACAATTTATCATCCACTCTTTGGTTGATGGGCTTTGGGATTGCTTTCATTGTTTGGGCTATTATGAGCCATGCTGCTGTGCACATTTCATACCTAAGTTGGGTGCATATGCTTATGAATTTCTAGGAGTAGAATTGCTGGGCCATAGGACATGCCCATGACCTCAGTGTGTTTTCCAGAGGGATTATGCCAATTTATAGACCTCCTAGCAATGTATGAGAATTCTCACAGCTCCATTCTCACATCATTGGGTGTTGTCAGATTTAGAGTTTTGCTAATCTGGTGAGTGTGTAAGGGTATCTTTTGGTAGTTAGAATTTGCATTTCCTTGATTACTAATGAGGTTGAACAATTTTGTATATATTTTTTGGCTTTCCTATTTTAAGGAATGTCTATTTTTTTCCGGCTTTTTTTTTAATTTTAGAGAGGTTATGGGTTTACAGAACAATCATGCTTAAAATACAGGATTCCGTACATCACCCTATTATTAACATCTTGCATTGGTGTGGTATGTTTGCTACAATTGATGAAAGTACATTTTTATAACTGTGTTATTAACTATAGTCCATGGTTTAACTTAGGTTCACTGTTCGAGAATTTAAGACTTTAGATATTTAAAATATTATGCTGTCTTTTAAAAATTGCTGTATAGGAGTTTTATATATAGATTCTGAATCCTATTTCTTTTATTATTTTTTATGTGTTGCAGACATCTTCTTTTACACAATGGCTTGTCTTTTTACTCTTTTTGTGGTGTCCTTTGCTAAAATCCCCAATTTTAATGTAATTAATATTATTGAATATATCAGTTTTTTCTTTGTTGTTCATGTATTTTTATTCATCTTTAGCAAATTCTTCCCTACTCTGAGGTCTTATATATAATTTTGTTTTTCATAATTAGTTCTTTAATCCTGCATAACTTTAAATGTAAATATATTGTTGTGACCATCTTTGAATCCTCTGTACTTCAACTGCATATATAGAGGGTCAAGTTTATAAATTATTCTTCCCAAGGTAAATATTAGTATAACACGATAGGACAATGACTTTTTTTGCTAACAAAATCTGAGATTTCTCTTTCCCCACTCATGAAAATATTGTCCCTAAAGTGGTAATGAAAGTACAAGAGGTAAAAATGTATAGTAGGTAGAAATGCCAAAGATTATGGTTTAAATCTGCAAAATACACCTTCTTAAATATAAGTAACATTTTGTCAAATAACCCCTGGCTCATCCAGACCAAGTGAAGAATCGCCAAGAGATATTACACGGTGAAATGAATCCATTTACAACAATAGCGCTTGGTAATTGCTTTCATTAATCAAGGCAGATTAATTTACTATCCACTTGCATAATGATGCCAAAAAAATCTGTTCTCTACAGAATTTTATACAGCAAGCTAAGCTCCTGTTTCCTTCATAAAGTTTAAGATTCAAATATTAACCCACACTGCTCAGCATTACTTTGCCTCCCTCCCGGCCTAACCCCCTCTCCTGCAGGAGAGGCAAAGCTGCATAAGCTGTCACCTCAGAGTTCCGAGTTCTCTTCTTTGTATTCAAATGTCAGATCATCCATTTGCTCTGCTGGACAGATACCAGTGGCATTAGTATGGGTGAGGGCAAGTTCACTGGCTGTTATCTAGGAAGAGTCAGCTGTCTCCTGATGGTTGAATAAGATATATAGAACATAAGGGAGACCTGTTGTCTTGAAAGAAATGTTTTTTTCAGCTCTTGCCAATGTTTTAATCATTATTACTGTGCAAGTATTATTTCTGCATATTTTAGCACTTTATATTGGATTCATAGAGATCCATGGTTTTTGCTTCTGAGTAAGGGAGGAACAGGAAGTAAAAGGGCCATAATGCTAAATATGCGCATTCAGTGCCCACGATGAAGCACCATTGAAATCATTAGCATGTTAGGACACAGGATCATAATCATGGATCTGACAAAAATAGTAGGAGAAAGGCCACATAGATGTGCAAAGTAGGAGGGAAGAAAGGATTTATCTTTGCTATCCCAAATGCCGTTTTTCTTTTGACTATGTTTAATTGAGCACCAATTAAGTTATCAGGTTCTGTGTTCAGTCCTTTATTACACAGGAGATCCTGAAAATCTTTAAGTAACTCCTGGTTTTGAAAGAGGAAATAATTATAATACCTTTTATAATACATGGTAATATACAGAATTCCTTGGGAGTGTGGAGAGCCAGTGACTTTACACAGAGAGCAGTTTTTGAGTTGACTCTTAGAGGATTAAATTGACAGAATTTGATGATTAGTTAGATTTCATGGGTTAGGAAGTGGGAAGTGTTCTCGTTTGTTTTAAAGGCTGGAGTGAATATTATTTCTATAAATGCAGTGTCTTAAGGAGAAGGCTTAGGACAAAGTGCCAGAAGACAGCAGATTTCTGTTTTCAGTATATTTATATATCATGACAATTCATTTACAGACACAAATGCTCATCCTTGTATGAAAATAATTCATGTAATATTTACCTTAATCCCATCTGGGTTGCCAGCTTTGGTGATAGAGATTTGGGAGTAAACTTCTCCTTCAGGGGGTAGAAGGCTTTCAAAGAAGTTCCTTTCTCCTGGTTCTTTTTTTCAAGTTCAAAGATCTTGGTTAGATCTCTCTGCTTGTCTCATACCTTCCTGATCAATGACACCCAGAAATTTGGTATCAGAGACATTTTTAGACTTTGTTTAATCTTGGGAAGAGAGCTTTAAAAATAATAAATGACCCTCAAGCCCAGTTTAGTTTTTACTGAGGTGAGAATCACTTTCATATTCTTGGCCTTTCATCTAGTGAGGTACAGAAATTTCTGGCCAAATGATAAGCTGAAGTCTCAATGGAAGCTGAGAAAGTTTTATCAGACCCGCAGGCATTTTTTTCATTTGTGTGGTGGTGGAGACTAATATTTTCTATTGGCATTGTGTAGGTCTGTTTTGATCTTAATAGACAAATCAAAGTAGAACTCAATTGTGTTATCAGCCAAATGTGTTAGCAACCATGATCCAGCTAGTGTCTATTGAGCACCTACTGTAAATCTGAGGCACTGTAATTAGGTGCTAGGGATACAAAGATGTGTGAAACAGGTTTAGTTCTTGAACTCAGAGGATTTAGAGTTGAGTGTGGAAAATGAAATTAATCAAGTGTCCATGTTTATAATTACAAACAACAAACACACACAAATAAAGCATTTCTCGTAACTTACTCATTTTTCTCTCACTTTTCTTCCTTATACCATTAGCATAAGTTAATAGTTATTCCCAAGACTTATTTAGCAACCAACCTCACAGTTTTCTCTTGCACATTATTGTTAACAATGACTGTTACATCATTCAGTTTTATATTGGCCAATAGTGCCTCCTATCCTTGATGGTTTCCAGATTTTCAACTTGGGGAAATAGGTGGATCGGATGCCGTGAACCAAAATAAAGGACACAGGGGAAAAGATTTGAGATTTTTAAAATTGTGTCTTGAATAGGTGGTGTTTAAGGGAACTGTAAGAGGTTGGGATGGAGGTACTAAATAGGCAGGTGCAAATACACTTCTTTTTTTTTTTTTTTTGAGGCAGCAATTATTTTATTCATTACCGTATCCCAAATGCTTGGCACATAGTGAGTTTTCAATAATTAATGAATTAAAAATGAAATAAGGTGTGTGTGTGCATGTGTGTATATGTGTGTGATGTGATCTAGTTTGTATTTTAAGAACAAAACTAGAGAATGCATCAGAGAAACCACTGATACAATCAGTGAAGAGAATGTTGGAATGGTTGAAAAAATGTTTGGTCCACTCGTTGGTTGGTTGTTGACTGGTTGGATGGTTGGATGGTTGAGTGGTTCCTTGGTGGGTTGGTTGACTAGTTCATTGGTTGGTTGGTTGGATGGATGGTTGACTAGTTCACTGGTTTGTTGATAGTTGGTTGCCTGGTTCATTGGCTCCTTGACTGGTTTGTTAGTTTGTTGACTGGTTTGAGGATTCATTGATTGGTTGTTGACTGGTTGGCTGTTTTACTGATGAATGGGCCAGAACAAGTCAGCAGCTCTGAGGTACCGCCAGAGGAAGCGGGCAGAGGGCGAGGCCCTGGAGGGCGAGTGCCAGGGGCTGGAGGCCCGGAACCGGGAGCATCAAGCACACAATATTTCATGAGGCAAGGTCAAGGCCAAGGCTGCTTGATTCAACCGGTGAAGATACAATGAAGCACTGTTATATTCGGATGACTTATACAGTGATTTCAGATGGTTTGCAATGAGTGGGGTCCAAGGGTGCAGGGACCGGGCATCGGTGGTACTCACTACACGAACTAATTGTGATCCACGGAAATGGAGGACTAGTCACTTACTGGGAAATTACACAGCAGTTATGGGAAATACACCAGAGCTACAAGTATCAACACGAACAACTCTCACAAGTGTTGATAAAGCACAAAAAGCCTGAGGCGAAAGTATTTAGGATTCGGAGCAGGCAACCAAAACCACTCTAGACATTTTAAGCAGAAAGGGATTCAAGATGGGGTTGGTGGAGACCCTCTGGACTAACGAGTGAGGGCTTTTTCCCTCAAGCTACCATCAGGAGCTCATGAACAGAGAAGATATAGGAGGTTCATCCCATTCCACTGAGACATGTTGCCAAATGATTTCCAGCTCCTGGACTCTGAAGACAGGCTGCCGGCATCTGGGCTGCCTCCGTCACCTGGGAATGCACGGGGCCGGCGTCTGCTGGTCCTTTGCTCGCCGGGGTTTTGTTGCTTTCAGCTTCTGGTCCTGTGGTTCTCCTCTCTGAGCTTCTCCGGGGCTTTTCTCTGCCGCAAATACACTTCTGAATCTCAGGACTGGTAAAAAAAAAAAAAAAAAAAAAAAAAGCAGGAGAATGAACAACGAGGAACCATTAACGTGGGTCTTGTTCTGGTTGTGCATTTTCTGTGGTTTCAAATAATTTTATGTCAGTAGTTCTTGAGGTCAGAAGAGTGAATGAGTTAAAAGTAGAGGAAGAAAGGAGCAGGGCTGCAGATGGAGGTCTGGGGAGAGCATCAAGCAGCAGAGGAAGAGGGTGCCATGAAGAAACGTGAGAAGTTGTGGTAAGGAAGAGGCTATGGGGAGGACTAGGAGTGGTGCAAGGGAAACAAACCAGGAAACGTTTCAAGAACAAGAGAGTCTGCAACTCAACAAAAAATATGACCATTGGAACCAGGCTGGAGCTGGACTCAGGCTGGACTCAGTGGCACCGCGGAGAAGGGCTCTCCCACCCCGTGATCGGAGTCTTCTGACGCGGGTCCCTGGGGCACCAGGGAGTCCTGGGCGGTTGCGGATGCCATGGAGGCAGAGGAGGAGGGCTCTGTGGGTATATAACTAGGAAAACTCCCAGAATTTCACGTTCGATGATGCCTAATAGGAGGACTGGAAGAAACTGGTGGAGCTTCTCTTCGCCTGGGAGCGGGGCCTGCCACCCTCCACTGTGTCATCTGGCTGCGGAGTATCCACATTCTATTCGATAAGCTCCCCAGGCAGCCCCTGGGGTCACTTCAGGTCCTTATGGGAAGCCATGTGCAGACCATGGAGGGGCAGCTTTCCTTACACCCAGACTGGGACCTGAATGAGGACCAAGCTCTGTCCTCTTGTCAGAACTGTTGCTGCTTCCAGAGATGTCCTTGACACCAAAGTCCACTGGGACCAAAGTCCGAGGAAGCCATAGCCCACCAGCTCCACAGCTCCACACTCTCTTCAGCTTGGAGAACTTTTCTTTTTATTCCTAGAGTTCTGAGGATGATTTGACTCTGGTCCAGTTTCTTATATCTAGCACTGAGGAGTTATCTTGCTGTAAGAGAACTCAACCTTGATTTCTACAAATGAAATAGTTTCTTTCCTGTGTGCCAAGAGGAGCATGTGAGAAGTCTCTGCTTGGGGTGGAGCAGGTGCAGAGACACGATCCCAACTGCAGTTGGCGAGCTGTCCGGAGCACTCCTGCCTGCAGTTGGGACAAGTGCTGCATTTCACAGGGGAAAGAACCTGTTAGAACTTTATATGCAACTATGATATGTCAGAGGCATGATTTCCTGAGGTATGCTGCTGTTTCTGTCCCACTGGGCGTGACTGGGAGCCACTACAGACACCTCGTCCTTGCTGGCCTGCCACTGTCTCCCCAGGGACTGAGTTCCCACCTCTTGTGCTGCTCTCCCAACTCTCCCATCGGCTTAAACCATGAAGTGTTTATATGAAGGGAAATACCCCTCATGAAACCATAAATAAAGAATTCTGTAGTGTACCACGGATCAGATAGCCACAGATACATCATGCTAGAATAAAGAAGTTACAGGCAAAAAAAAAAAAAAAAAGACGTTTCTCCAAAGAAGATATATAAATGGCTAAAGAGTACATGAAAAGATGCTCAACATCATTAGCTTTCAGGGAAATACAAGTCAATACCACAATGAGATATCACTTCATACCCATAAGAATGGCTATTTTTTTTTTTTGAAATGGAAAAAAATGTGCTGGCAAGGATGCGGAGAAATAGGAACCCTCATGTAAAATGGTATAGCTGCTATGGAAACAGCTTGGCAGTTCCTCAGAAAGTTAAGTATAAAATTACCGTATGACTGACAGTCATACTCCTAGGTTTATACCCAAAAGAATTAAAAGCAGGAAGTTGAACAAATATTTGTATGCTGATGTTCATAGTAGCATTATTCACAGTAGCCAAAGGGTTGAAGAAACCAAAGTGTCCTTTGGTGGACAATGGATGAATGGATAAACACAATGTGGTATTTTTCAGCCATAAAATGGAATAAGTTCTCATGTATGTGGCAACATGGATGAACCCTGAAGACATCATATTGAGTGAAATAAGTCAGACACAAAAGGACAAATAGTATATGATCTTGCTTATATGAAATAACTAGAATATGTAACTTCATAGAGTCTGAAAGCAGCTTACAGGTTACCAGGAGTGGGGGTGGGGGTGAGGAGTTAATGCTTCATTGGTACAGAGTTGCTGTTTGGGGACATGGAAGAGTTTTGGTCATGGATAGTGGTGATGGTAGCACAAACACATGAATACAATTAATACCACTGAATTGGATACTTGAAAGTGATTAAAACGAGAAATTTTATGCCATATATATGTTACAGTATAAATTTTAAAAACATCATAGACCTGTCCAACACAGAGTGAACCCTGATGTAAACTAGGAGCTTTCATTAATGTGATATTAGTTCATCAATTGTAACAAAGATACCACACTAATAATAATAGGGAAAGTTATGTTTTTGAGTGTGTGCATGGAGGTACAGGAAATTCTGTACTTTCTGGGTAAGTTTTCTGTATACCTACAACTGCTCTAAAAAATAAAGTCTACCAAAAAAATCTATAATCATAATTAAAAAAAAAAAAGAGAGAGACCAACGTTGCACAGAGGCCATGTAGGATCAGGGCTGGAAAGCAGCTGCTGGGCTGAGAGTTTCACAGGAACAAAAGCAGAGAATTCTGAATTCTAAAATCCAGAGTTCATTTTGCTGCAAGGACCGTTGGGCAGTGGTTTTGTTTTGTTTTCCCTTAGCTACTATTTTGCATATTTGATTGATTATCAAACCATTAAAATTCCTACTTATTGGTATTTAAGATTTACAAAGAAGTTTCTATGGTGTTTAAGGTTAAATGATTTGTGAATAGAATCATCCAACTTCATTATTCACCTCACTGCTCACTGTTTTTTTGTTGTTTAATATCTGCTTCAGGACTACTTTCTTCAGAGTCTATATAGGGATAATTGTAATTTTTTTTCAAATTTTCTAGAAACATGAATAAATACATGGTAACTTAGCTAATGTGGCCAGTAAGTATGCAGGGGTGACAGTGAATTCCCTGCCAGAAACTTGGAAGTAAGGAATAAACAAATACTTAAAAGGGTCAGAATAGAACAGGAGAAACTCAAAGAGAGAGAATGGCTCCAGGATGGCAGATTTTGACTGTAATCTTAAAAATATTAATACTTATATCAAGACTGCAGCAATCAGAGGAGGGTTGTTTAAAGAGGGAAGCAGAGAATAAAAGAGAATCTGAGACACGGATGTTGGCTGTGTCGACCCAAGCACTGACAAGCCTGTATCATGAAGACAGACATATTAGGTTTTCAAGGCCCAGTGCAGATAAATTATATTAAAACCAGGCATATCTCATGTGGATTCTGATTTCATGCTCCCCCAACAGGTGCCTGGCAAATGGACTTGCTGGAGAGCTTGCCTTTGAGGAGAGAATGTGATCTTTTACTGATGTCCTCTGACCTCTTAGCAGTTACATTATTCTTGTAAAATATATGTGTATCCTGGTTTTGTGCATTAGTCTTCTGTGGGGTCAACTCATATGCAAGAGCATCCTTGAGCCTGAATGAACCTGGAATGGGATAAAGTTTCCAAGGCTGTTTATTGGTCATGACCTGCATTGTGTCAAATTCACCCAAGTCATGCTCCCTGGTAAGATCTGTTGGCAGACAGGTGGATGCTTTCCTTGTGAAATAGCTCCATATGACCATTAGGCATTCTTTTGGGAATTTTTGCTTATTGCTGTTATTTTTCTAAGAATGATAAAATTTAATGTGATAGGACTTAATTCTGTAATTGTAAATACGTGAAGCAGGTATTATCTAATATGAAATGAATAAGTGGTCATTTGTAAGCATTTTATGGATTGTTCCCATACTTATATTGGGTCTCTTTGTGCTCAACTACATGGACAGGCCATCTTTACACAGCCAAATATTCTGACAAACTATGATGCTCCTAAACATGCTTTAAACATAGATATTGGGTAATTTTGGAATCGGTGATGGTCATTGATAAAGATTTTCTCTGGATGAAACATTGCCAAGAAATGATCTAAGGAGATGTTGGGGCTTTAGATGACATAGGTAGACAAGAAAAAGAATAACATATCAGAGTTAAAAAGATGTAGAATAAGACTTAAGGAAAAACATTGACCCTATCTGATTTGGGAGAATTCTGGTCATGTGATCCTCAGAAGAAAGAGTAATCAATTTGGGATTCCCTGATAGTGCTGGTAGATCAGTTTTATCTAGGGATATGAGAAAGTGCATGCTTTCTTCTTGACCATGAGAATATAGCCTGAGCTTGCTTTATAGATGCAGGAAAATCTTAGGAGAAGCCCAATCAATTTTAGATAGGCAAGTAGAATGAAGATAGGGATGAAAAGAACTGGGCTTGGAGGCTGGGCAGAGAAAATGACCATCTGAGAGGATGTCTAGGTAAGATGTTTCTCTATAGCTGAACAAGTGCCTTGCTTGTTAACATATTCTTTAAATTCATGGCCTTTTCCATGTTGTAGATAAGTAATTTCAAGGGCTGCTGTGTTGCACAACTCTGGGGTATAGTGGTAGAAAAGACACTGTGCAGGTCTGCCGAGCTTGACACAGGGGCCTTGGGTTGGTCCATTGACAACTGTCAGTGTAGGACACTGGTATCTCACAAGAATAGAGACACTAGGGAGTCTTGTGAAACACATGAGAATGTGCAGGCTGTTATTCAGAGACAATAGTTTAGAAAGGAAACCCTCTTTTGTAGGTAAAAAAGGCAGGCAGGACTCATGGTGAATTCTCTGTTGTCTTCATTCTAGCCCCTCTTTGTAATCTTAATATAAGTTGTGCCATGCTTCTCAGCAGTTCCAAAAAAAAAGTAGGACACACTGGCTTGTCTTCTATGTGGGCATCAAAACAGATGGTGATGGGATTTTTGAAAAGATGAGAGCAGATATAGTTGCTTAAAGATATAAGATTTCCTTCATGTTAAAGAATACTGAGATTTATGTATTTATTCCAGAAATATACAAAGCAAGAGGCAATATAGCATGTTCTCAGATACAGTTCCCAGTTCCCTCACATTTCTTCCTACAGAGGTGCAGCTGCCAGTGTTGGAGCTTGCACAGATTCCACCAGTGAAGAATCATGTACCTGCTTCTTTCTTAGGTGGTCTCTGTACCCTTACAACCCTTCTGACTGTTCTGGAGACAGGATGTAGGCCTGTCTGCCCACCGGGTGCAGCTTAGTAATTGTATACAATATGATTATTGGATTATGGTACGGCATTGCCTAAATCACTTCCATTTTTCATTCTTGTTAATTTGGAGACATGCACATGCCCACGTCAATGCAAGAAACTGCATGGTAATTATTGCAAGATGAGAGGAATTGAAAGTCATTTTCCCAGGCATCTCTAGACTTAACTATACTTCCTGGTGACTTCATATTGGGTGGTGACAGAGCAGCCGAGTCAGAGTGCACTAGGTCACAGAGGGAGGAATAGCCGATACACTCTGAGGCCAAAAGGCATCCCTACCTCTCTCTTCACATTTGCTTTTTTCTTCCCTTCCTCCAGATACCTTTTTCTACTTCCCTATGGCCATGGTAGAAGATGGAAACTCCATAGTTCCTGAAATTACATGTCTGCAGTTTATGTGGTCAAGGATACTGGTGTTTTTTTTTTTTTTTTAATAATTTAGTTTTATTGAGATATATTCACATATCATACAGTCATCCGTGGTGTACAATCAACTGCTCACAGTACCACCATATAGTTGTGCATTCATCACCCCAATCTATTTTTTGAACATTTTCCTTATACCAGAAAAAGTAAAAATAAGAATAAAAAAATAAAAGTAAAAAAGAACACCCAAATCATGCCCCCCACCCTATTTTTCATTTAGTTTTTGCTCCCATTTTTCTACTCATCCATCCATACACTGGATAAAGGGCATGTGATCCACAAGGTTTTCACAATCACAGTCACCCCTTGTCATCTACACTGTTATACAATCGTCTTCAAGAGTCCAGGGGTTGCAGTTTGATAGTTTCAGTTATTTACTTCTAGCTATTCCAATACATTATAATCTAAAAAGGGTTATCTATATATTGTGTAAGAATGTCCACCATAGTGACCTCTCAGCTCCATTTGGAATCTCTCAGCTACTGAAACTTTATTTCATTTCATTTTGCATCCCCCTTTTGGTCAAGAAGATATTCTCAATCCCACAATGCCGGGACACATCCACGGGAGTCATATCCTGTGATGCCAGGGAGATTTACACCCCTGGGAGTCAGGTCCCATGTAGGGGGGAGGGCAGTGAGTTCACCTGCTGAGTTGGGTTAGTTAGAGAGAGAGAGAGAGAGAGAGGCCACATCTGAGCAACAAAGAGGCACTCGGGGAGATTCTTAGGCACAATTATAAGCAGGTTTAGCCTCTCCTTTGCATGGATATTGGTGTTTTTAAATTTCAATTCCAACAACCAGGGAGAGAGAAATGGATTGACCCAGTTGGGATCAGGTGTTCACCTGCTGGTTCATTCTGTTATCACCAGGGAGACAGCTTCATCTAGTATAAACGTGGTTGCTGGGGCCCAGCCCTGAGAAAACAGAGATTTGAGCAATGTTCAGATACATTGTTCTGTTTGTGGAGGAGTTATTTCTATAGGTATATATTATAATCCTTTTTTTTTTTTTTAATTTCTACTGGGTGAATCAGACTTACTTTGGCAATAATCCAGTCAAAGAAAACATAGAGACATCTGGTTAGGTTTGATTTCTCCTTTAACACCTGATCTGAGAGACAATGGCTCAGTTACATTCCAAGGGCTTTGGAGCAAAATAGCGGAGTCAGCAAGAATCACCTAACAGAAGAGGAAATCGAAGAGCATTAAATCAGTTAAGATGTTTATAGGATCTCTAATGCTTGAAGTTAGGGGAGCATTCAAGACTCACTATACCGTGAGATTCTTTGATGGACTTCTAAGTTCATTGTGGACCTTATTTTAAACAAAGTCAATATTTTTTTTTCAGTGCCAATTGTTCTGCAAAAATTCTAATGCTATTTTATTACTTCCTCCTTCTCTGTGCTTTCATGTCATTCTCTTCTCATTTTCTTCCCTCTCTGCCACCAAAATTCCCTGACTCCTCTTTATCTCCCCACCTTGTGACTAGGGCCCTGGTTCAGTCCTTGGCTTCCTTTTTCCTTTTTCACTCATTGTGCTGGTTTGGAGCAGTTATGTACCCCAGAAATGGCCATGTTCTTTTAATCCATCCCTGTGTGTGCAGACCTGTTGTGGGTGGGACCTTTTGGTTAGGTTATTACAATTGAAATTGACCCACCCAACTCAATGTGGGTCTTAATCCTTTTTTACTGATATCCTTTATTAGAGGATAAAAGGCAGAAAAAGCCCAGAGCGCTCAGAGAAACACCCAAACAGAACTTACAGAGAGAAAAGCCCCAGAGACGCTAAGAGAGAACCCACAGAAGCTCCGAGAGGAGGCTGCTGGAACCAGGAGCTGAAGCAACAAAACCTGGAGTGGAGGACCAGCAGACGCTGGCCATGTGCCTTTCCCTTTGACAGAGGAATCCTGGATGCCAGCAGCCTTTGTTCAGAGAAGGTATCATCCTGTTGATGCCTTAACTGGGACATTTTCATGGCCTTAGAAGTTAAATTTGTAAACTAATATATTCCCATTGTAAAAGCCGATGAATTTCTGCTATATTGCATTCGGGCAGCTCTAACAAACTGAAGCACTCATTTTTTTTTTTTTTTTTTTTTTTTTTAAATTCAGTTTTATTGAAATATATTCACAAACCATACAGTCATCCATGGTATACAATCAACTGTTCACAGTATGATCATATAGTTATGCATTCATCACCACAATCTATTTCTGAACATTTTCCTTACATCAGAAAGAATCAGAATAAGAATAAAAAATAAAAGTGAAAAGAGAATACCCAAACCATCCCCCATCCCACCCTATTTGTCATTTAGTTTTTACTCCCATTTTTCTACTGATTTTTTTTCAATTTTTTAACTTTGTTTATCAAAAAATTAAAAACAAACAGGCAAACAACAACCAAAAGAACCCCACAACATTTCAAACAAAGCAATGGATTAAGGAAAACAAATAACCTAAAATAACTACTTTGCTTCCAATATGTTCCTACCATACCCCAAGAAAATTAATAAACCATGTCCAAACAGAGGAGTAAGAAAAACAAATAATCTAAAATAACTACATTGCTTCCAACATGTTCCTACCATACCCCAAGAAAATTAACAACCCCTAAGAAAACAAAGGAATAAGAGAAAAAAAAAACCTAAAATAACTCTATTGCTTCCAACATGATCTTACTATATCCAAGAAAGTTTACAAACCATAATCATTCCTGAGCATTCCCATAAGATTGAGATTACTCTCCATAGTTTATCTGTTCTTATTAGATTATCATTCCCCCTCCCCTAATTGGTATCTCTAGGTCCCCTACATTCTACAGTATAAAACATTGTACATTTTTCACAGAATTCACATTAGTGGTAACATACAATATCTCTCTTTTTGTGCCTGGCTTATTTTGCTCAGCATTATGTCTTTTTTTTTTTTTAATCTTCATTTTATTGAGATATATTCATATACCACGCAGTCATACAAAACAAATCGTACTTTCACAGTACCATTACATAGTTGTACATTCATCACCCAAATCAATCCCTGACACCTTCATTAGCACACACACAAGAATAACAAGAATAATAATTAGAGTGAAAAAGAGCAATTGAAGTAAAAAAGAACACTGGGTACCTTTGTCTGTTTGTTTCCTTCCCCTATTTTTCTACTCATCCATCCATAAACTAGAAGTGGAGTGTGGTCCTTATGGCTTTCCCAATCCCCTTGTCACCCCTCATAAGCTACATTTTTATACAACTGTCTTCGAGATTCATGGGTTCTGGGTTGTAGTTTGATAGTTTCAGGTATCCACCACCAGCTACCCCAATTCTTTAGAAACTAAGAAGGGTTGTCTAAAGTGTGCGTAAGAGTGCCCACCAGAGTGACCTCTCGGCTCCTTTTGGATTCTCTCTGCCACTGAAGCTTATTTCATTTCCTTTCACATCCCCCTTTTGGTCAAGAAGATGTTCTCCGTCCCACGATGCCAGGTCTACATTCGTCCCTGGGAGTCATATTCCACGTTGCCAGGGAGATTCACTCCCCTGGGTGTCTGATCCCACGTAGGGGGGAGGGCAGTGATTTCACCTTTCAAGTTGGCTTAGCTAGAGAGACAGGGCCACATCTGAGCAACAAAGAGGCATTCAGGAGGAGACTCTTAGGCACAAATACAGGGAGGCCTAGCCTCTCCTTTGCAGCAACCGTCTTCCCAAGGGTAAAACTTATGGTAGAGGGCTCAACCCATCAAACCACCAGTCCCCTATGTCTGTGGTCATGTTAGCAACCATGGAGGTGGGGTAGGCGAATACCCCTGCATTCTCCACAGGCTCCTCAAGGGGGCACTACCTCTTTATTTTTCCTTGTTTTTTTTTTTTTTTTAACTTTCCCTTCTTTTTTAAATCAACTGTATGAAAAAAAAGTTAAAGAGAAAACAAACATACAATAAAAGAACATTTCAAACAGACCATAACAAGGGAGTAAGAAAAAGACAACTAACCTAAGATAACTGCTTAACTTCCAACATGTTCCTACTTTACCCCAAGAAAGTTACCTAATATAGCAACATTTCTGTGAACTTGCTCCTACTATATCCATCAGAAATTAACAGACCATAGTCATTCCTGGGCATCCCCAGAACGTTAAATAGCTTATCTGTTCTTCTTGGATTATTGTTCCCCCTTCCTTAATTGCTCTCTATTGCTAGTTCCCCTACATTCTACATTATAAGCCATTTGTTTTACATTTTTCAAAGTTCACATTAGTGGTAGCATATAATATTTCTCTTTTTGTGCCTGGCTTATTTCGCTTAGCATTATGTCCTCAAGGTTCATCCATGTTGTCATATGTTTCACGAGATCGTTCCTTCTTACTGCCGCGTAGTATTCCATCGTGTGTATATACCACATTTTATTTATCCACTCATCTGTTGAAGGACATTTGGGTTGTTTCCATCTTTTGGCAATTGTGAATAATGCTGCTATGAACATTGGCGTGCAGATATCTGTTCGTGTCACTGCTTTCCGATCTTCCGGGTATATACCGAGAAGTGCAATCGCTGGATCGAATGGTAACTCTGTATCTAGTTTTCTAAGGAAGTGCCAGACTGACTTCCAGAGTGGCTGAACCATTATACAGTCCCACCAACAGTGAATAAGAGTTCCAATTTCTCCACATCCCCTCCAGCATTTGTAGTTTCCTGTTTGTTTAATGGCAGCCATTCTAACCGGTGTTAGATGGTTTCTCATTGTGGTCTTAATTTGCATCTCTCTAATAGCTAGTGAAGCTGAACATTTTTTCATGTGTTTCTTGGCCATTTGTATTTCCTCTTCAGAGAACTGTCTTTCATATCTTTTGCCCATTTTATAATTGGGCCGACTGTACTATTGTCATTGAGTTGTAGGATTTCTTTATATATGCAAGATATCAGTCTTTTGTCAGATACATGGTTTCCAAAAATTTTTTCCCATTGAGTTGGCTGCCTCTTTACCTTTTTGAGAAATTCCTTTGAGGTGCAGAAACTTCTAAGCTTGAGGAGTCCCCATTTATCTATTTTCTCTTTTGTTGCTTGTGCTTTGGGTGTAAAGTCTAGGAAGTGGCCGCCTAATACAAGGTCTTGAAGATGTTTTCCTACATTATCTTCTAGGAGTTTTATGGTACTTTCTTTTATATTGAGATCTTTGGTCCATTTTGAGTTAATTTTTGTGTAGGGGGTGAGGTAGGGGTCCTCTTTCATTCTTTTGGATATTGATATCCAACTCTCCCAGCCCCATTTGTTGAAAAGACCATTATGACTCAGTTCAGTGACTTTGGGGGCCTTATCAAAGATCAGTCGGCCATAGATCTGAGGGTCTGTCTCCGAATTCTCAATTCGATTCCATTGATCTATAGGTCTATCTTTGTGCCAGTACCATGCTGTTTTGGCAACTGTGGCTTTATAATAAGCTTCAAAGTCAGGGAGTGTAAGTCCTCCCACTTCGTTTTTCTTTTTTAGAGTGTCTTTAGCAATTCGAGGCATCTTCCCTTTCCAAATAAATTTGATAACTAGCTTTTCCAAGTCTGCAAAGTAGGTTGTTGGAATTTTGATTGGGATTGCATTGAATCTGTAGATGAGTTTGGGTAGAATTGACATCTTAATGACATTTAGCCTTCCTATCCATGAACATGGAATATTTTTCCATCTTTTAAGGTCCCCTTCTATTTCTTTTAGTAGAGTTATGTAGTTTTCTTTCTATAGGTCTTTTACATCTTTGGTTAAGTTTATTCCTAGGTACTTGATTTTTTTAGTTGCTATTGAAAATGGTATCTTTTTCTTGAGTGTCTCTTGAGTTTGTTCATTTCTAGCATATAGAAACATTACTGACTTATGTGCATTAACCTTGTATCCCGCTACTTTGCTAAATTTGTTTATTAGCTCTAGTAGCTGTATCGTCGATTTCTCAGGGTTTTCTAGATATAACATCATATCATCTGCAAACAATGACAGTTTTACTTCTTCTTTTCCAATTTGGATGCCTTTTATTTCTTTGTCTTTCCGGATTGCCCTGGCTAGCACTTCCAGCACAATGTTGAATAACAGTGGTGATAGCGGGCATCCTTGTCTTGTTCCAGATCTTAGAGGGAAGGCTTTCAGTCTCTCACCATTGAGTACTATGCTGGCTGTGGGTTTTTCATATCTGCTCTTTATCATGTTGAGGAAGTTTCCTTCAATTCCTACCTTTTGAAGTGTTTTTATCAGAAAGGGATGTTGGATTTTGTCAAATGCTTTTTCAGCATCTATTGAGATGATCAATTGATTTTTCCCTTTTGACTTGTTAATGTGTTGTAATACATTGATTGATTTTCTTATGTTGAACCATCCTTGCATGCCTGGAATAAACCCCACTTGGTCATGGTGTATGATTTTTTTAATGTGTCTTTGGATTCGATTTGCAAGTATTTTGTTGAGGATTTTTGCATCTATATTCATTAGGGAGATTGGCCGGTAGTTTTCCTTTTTTGTAGCATCTTTGCCTGGTTTTGGTATTAGATAGATGTTAGCTTCATAAAATGAGTTAGGTAGTGTTCCATTTTCTTCAATGTTTTGAAAGAGTTTGAGTAAGATTGGTGTCAGTTCTTTCTGGAAAGTTTGGTAGAATTCCCCTGTGAAGCCATCTGGCCCTGGGCATTTATTTGTGGGAAGATTTTTGATGACTGATTGGATCTCTTTGCTTGTGATGGGTTGGTTGAGGTCTTCTATTTCTTCTCTGGTCAGTCTAGGTTGTTTATATGTTTCCAGGAAATTGTCCATTTCCTCTACATTATCCAGTTTGTTGCCATACAGTTGTTCATAGTATCCTCTTATAATTTTTTTAATTTCTTCAGGATCTGCAGTTATGTCACCTTTTTCATTCATTATTTTGTTTATATGTGTCTTCTCTCTTTTTGATTTTGTCAGTCTAGCTAGGGGCTTGTCAATCTTGTTGATCTTCTCAAAGAACCAACTTTTGGTGATATTTATCCTCTCTATTGTTTTTTTGTTCTCTATGTCATTTATTTCTGCTTTAATCCTTGTTATTTCTTTTCTTGTACTTGGTTTAGGATTGGTTTGCTGTTCATTTTCTAGCTTCTTCAGGTGATCCATTAGTTCTTTGATTTTGGCTCTTTCTTCCTTTTTAATATATGCGTTTAGTTGTATAAATTTCCCCCTTAGCACTGCTTTTGCTGCATCCCATAGGTTTTGGTATGTTGTGTTCTCATTTTCATTCGTCTCTATATATTTAGCAATTTCTCTTGCTATTTCTTCTTTAACCCACTGATTGTTTAGGAGTGTGTTGTTTAACCTCCAGGTATTTGTGAATTTTCTAAGTCTCTGATGGTTATTGACTTCTAATTGTATTCCATTGTGGTCAGAGAATGTGCTTTGAATAATTTCAATCTTTTTAAATTTATTGAGGCTTGTTTTATGTCCCAGCATATGATCTATTCTGGAGAAAGTTCCGTGAGCACTAGAAAAGTATGTGTATCCTGGTGATTTGGGATGTAATGTCCTGTATATGTCTGTTAGATCTAATTCATTTATCAGATTGTTTAGGTTTTCAGTTTCCTTATTGGTCTTCTGTCTGGTTGATCTATCTATAGGAGAGAGTGATGTGTTGAAGTCTCCCACAATTATTGTGGAAACATCAATTGCTTCCTTTAGTTTTGCCAGTGTTTCTCTGATGTATTTTGTGACACCTTGAGTGGGTGCATAGACATTTACGATTGTTATTTCTTCTTGCTGAATTGCCCCTTTTATTAGTATGTAGTGGCCTTCTTTGTCTCTCAAAACATCCCTGCATTTGAAGTCTATTTTATCTGAGATTAATATTGCTACACCTGCTTTCTTTTGGCTGTAGCTTGCATGAAATATTTTTTTCCATCCTTTCACTTTCAGTTTCTTTGTGTCCCTGTGTCTAAGATGAGTCTCTTGTATGCAACATATTGATGGTTCATTTTTTTTGATCCATTCTGCGAATCTATATCTTTTAATTGGGGAGTTTAATCCATTTACATTCAACGTTATAACCGTGAAGGCATTTCTTGAATCAGCCATCTTATCCTTTGGTTTATGTTTGCCATATTTTTCCCCTCTGTCTATTAATATCCTTTATTGTACCCATACCGAACCTCTTTAGTACTGAACCTTTCTCCAAGTCTCTCTGTCCTTTCTTTGTTTCTCTGTCTGTAGGGCTCCCTTCAGTATCTCCAGTAGGGCAGGTCTCTTGTTAGCAAATTCTCTCAGCATTTGTTTGTCTGTGAAAAATTTAAGCTCTCCCTCAAATTTGAAGGAGAGCTTTGCTGGATAAAGTATTCTTGGCTGGAAATTTTTCTCACTCAGAATTTTAAATATATCGTGCCACTGCCTTTTTGCCTCCATGGTGGCTGCTGAGTAGTCACTACTTAGTCTTATGCTGTTTCCTTTGTATGTGGTGAATTGCTTTTCTCTTGCTGCTTTCAGAACTTGCTCCTTCTCTTCTGTGTTTGATAGTGTGATTAGTATATGTCTCGGAGTGGGTTTATTTGGATTTATTCTATTTGGAGTTCGCTGAGCATTTATGATTTGTGTGTTTATGTTGTTTAGAAGATTTGGGAAGTTTTCCCCAACAATTTCTTTGAATACTTTTCCTAGACCTTTACCCTTTTCTTCCCCTTCTGGGACACCAATGAGTCTTATATTTGGACGTTTCATATTATCTATCATATCCCTGAGGTCCATTTCGATTTTTTCAATTTTTTTCCCCATTGTTTCTTTTATGCTTTCATTTTCCATTCTGTCATCTTCGAGGTCACTGATTCGTTGTTCAACTTCCTCTAGTCTTGTACTATGAGTGTCCAGAATCTTTTTAATTTGGTCGACAGTTTCTTTAATTTCCATAAGATCATCCATTTTTTTATTTAGTCTTGCAATGTCTTCTTTATGGTCTTCTGGGGTCTTCTTGATTTCCTTTGTTTCCCATACTATGGTCTCATTGTTCATCTTTAGTTCTTTGAGTAGCTGCTCTAGGTGCTGTGTCTCTTCTGGTCTTTTGATTTGGGTGCTTGGGCTTGGGTTATCCATATCGTCTGGTTTTTTCATATGCTTTATAATTTTCTGTTGTTTTTGGCCTCGTGGCATTTGCTGAACTTGATAGGGTTCTTTTAGGATTTGTAGACCAATTGAAGTCCTTATCTCTAATTTATCAGATCTACAGCTTCGTGGAGTACACTTTCTCTAACTAACCAGCAGGTGGTGTCCACGAGCCACCTGTTCTCCACAAGCCAGTTCTCCCCTGCTTAGCCTTTTTGGTGAGTGGGGGAGTGAGTCTTGTGGGGTCCAATTGGTGTACCAAGCTTGCATGTGTAGTTGGTGTTGCCTGCCCTGTATATGGGGCCTGTTTCTGGGCAGTCAGGGAGGGGGGGTGGCTCTAACTATCAAATCTCCCTGGTGATCCTAGAGTTTTAAAGCTGCTGCAATAGTCTAATCCTTCAGTTCAGTCCTGCCATAGTTTGTCTCTGCCACTGACCCACAAGTTCTTGGTATTGGCGTATGGCTCCTGAGACTTGCAAGTGGGCCCCTCTTCCAGGCTGTGCACCCCGGGTCCTCTGTTGAGGGATGACTGTGCTATGTCACAGGTGAGTGCCGTCCCCCCAGGGCAGTTCTGGGCTGCTGGGCTGTGTAGGGAGGCTCCCAGTCTGCTGAAATGATGGCTGAATGGGGCTTTGTTAATTCACACTGCTCTACCTTCCCAACTCTGGGACAATCAGCTGAGGTTGCAGGGAAGGCTAATGTCCACGTCCAGTTTTGTGGTGTGTGCCTGTTATTTGAAGCACTTCCGTCACACTGGGTTGTCTGGGGCAGTTCTGGGCTATGGGGCTGGCGATGGGCAGGAGTGTTTCCTGTCCACCAGGATGATGGCTGTGAGCGGACACCCCCCTTTTCTTGGGAAGTTGTTGTGTTTAGTGAATTTTCTCAGCCACTGGATTATTGCGTTTTGTCTCAGAGCTCTCCTAGTTCTGCTCTTGACCTGACCTGCCCAAATAGCAAGTCTTTGAAGCTTTCTGTATTGGGCGTCTTAGAGTAATTGTTTTAGAAAAAGAAAAAAGGATTAAAAAAAAAAAACAAAAAAAAAACGGGCCCTTCTCAGAGATCTAATGGGTTATTGAAATGCTAAGAGACAAAGCAACCAGGGCCATTAAGGAAAGGTCCACAGGGCAGAGAAATCAGCTTTTCTTCAGGATTTGCATATGCGCCTCAGGGCCCTTCCCCTTTCTATGTTCACCAGAACTCCAAAAATCCTCCGCTTTTATTTTGGAGTTTTTCGTGTTGTTTTTTTTCTATGCCTGTCTCCTCTCTGCTGGGCTGGCTGCTCTCAGATTCTCTGGTGTCTGGTCTCAGTCTATCTATGGTTGGAGTTTGAATCAGTAGAATGAGTTTCCGATAAGGGCTGCCACTGCAGTTCTCCCTTCTCCTTCCCGGAGCTGACAGCCCCACCTCCCCCGGGACTGAGCCTGGCAGGGAGGGGCGCGGGTCCCCTGGCCGCAAAAACTTACAGATTTCACTGATCTCAGCAGTTCCACGTTTTCGTGAGTGTTGTATGAAGTATGCCCAAAGTCAGATTGCTCTGTGGTGTCCAGTCCACGCAGTTCCTGGCTTTCTACCTACTTTCCTGGAGGAGTAACTAAAACATACAGCTCACCAGTCTGCCATCTTGCCCCGCCTCAGAGCACTCATTTTTATAAGTTTATCCAATAACTTGAGCTGATGAGGCACAGTTCTAGCCCTAACCTCCCACATAACCTTTTCTTTGTAGATACAGTTGCCATTTGAATGATGATTCAGTGCTGCATATCCCACAATTCGTAGCTTACTCATAATTGTGTCAATGCCAGCAAAATTACCCCAACTCATTTTGACACTTTCTCTCATTGAGTCTCATTACTAAATCCAATTGAATTTTCCTCTTCAGTGACTTTGAGGATAATTCTTCCCTCTCCTTTCCTACTGAGATGACCACAGATCAGATTCTCATTGAATGCCTTCTTCAGTATTCTCCCAAGAGCATTTTTCCTTCCCTTTTTCTTTTTCTTTCTTTTTCAGTGGTTTACGGCCAGAATTCACACAAGAGTTATAATTGAGGATTATATTCAAAATGTACACCTCTTGGGCTTCATTACAACCAGAATCTCTGGATTTTAAAAATTTGGGAAAATAAAGTCTATAGTCAAAACACTTCCCAGGTGATTCTGATATGTGCACTTGGCTCAAGACCACTGCCTGTCTTCTCTGCAGTCCACATTGTTGGTTTAGTCTCTTAAATTCCTCCTTTTGCCAGCAGCTTCCTCATGCCTGCCAGGTTAGGGTGATGCTCCTTACCTGGCATTCAGGACTCACCGTTCCCCTAGGCAAGCCCTGAACTCCAGGCAGACCCGGGTTTTCCTTATCTGTCACATTCATGTCCACTTCTGTGACTCTGCTGGTCTCATTGTCCTATTCTTCCCTGACCTTCCTCAAGACCCACCTTGTCACTACTGTTCCCAAGGAATGCAGTTCATGTTCTTGCTTTTCCCTAAACTCCTATTTTCTTATTGTCTTTACTGCTTATAATCTGATGCTTGGAATGTGTACTGCCTCATACGTATGGAATCTTTCCTGCCAAAGTCGATTTTCAGTTTCTTAAGAGTAGGGTAAACCTTTGGCACCCTGTCCACAGTCTAGCATGGCTGGGTACTCCAGATACAACTTAATAGTACGCTAGATAATGTCTGTACTGTTTGACAGGTGATAAATTTCCTACCCGATCTAATAAAAATGATCCCATTTCAGGTTTTTCTCTAATTCAAACATTTTGCCTTACTTTGTTTCTGCGATCCCGCAGGAAGGTGAGCATCTCTGAAGTCAACCCTTTTGCTTTTCTTACTCTGAAATGCTACCATCTTTTTGTAAATTGTGTTTTTTATATCCAGAGTCTTGAATGCCTTTTTTTCCCAGTGAATCAACATATTTTTAAATTTCTTTAATCCGTAGCAGAGACAGGGTTCTAAAAGCAAATGTGGATTTTGTCTGCAGTTGTACCCCATAGGCCACTAACAGTCTCATTGCATTATTTCAAAGTCACAGGCACTCATTTACAATCTTTATTACCCAGAGGCATTTCAAACTGTTACTTAAATGCATCCATCCCTGGAGTAACCATCTGTGAATGGTAACACCATAAGGTAGAATGATGAGAGGCTAAACCTAATTAATATGCAAAAAGGAGAGTTTCAGCTGTCCAGCTATGGAGATTAAAATTCAGCCTTTACTAGGCTGAGGGTTTCAGCTCTATTTTTGATCATGGAATCTAGTTCAAAAACTCATTATTTTAGGATTCTTAGAAAATACAGCAGTCTCTTCCATTGTAGATAAGAACATCTCGATGTGAAGGTATCTTCTGTAATATGCTTATGGGAAAAAATCCATTTCTACAGATAAATGCAAATTCTTGTAAAATACAAAGAATTTGCTTGTTTCTATGGAATACCAACACGGTAATAGTACATTTCCTTTGCTTGTACATGTGATTGTACCTCAACATCTCAGAGAGAGAGAGAGAAAGAAAGAAAATCTTCTATTTTGATAATTTTGCAATTGCATTTAAACAAAGGAACTATTTTGAACAAAGTTCATTAAGATATCAAGATATATTCACTTATATTAAATGGTTTTTTTAACAATGACCTAAAATCTTTTCGAATAGTCTCCCCCTTTATTGTAAAATGTAACCCTGAAAGAATCACTTCAGTTAGCTGACTGGCAATATGTGCTGACCTTTCCAGGGAGGCCAGCCCACTTGCAAATGTCTAGGGAGTCTATAGACCGGCACATACTTCAGAGAAGATGTTCCATGGTGATTCATAAATCTGTGTGGGCAAATAATGGTTTTTAAAATGTAGTGAGGTCTTGAAATAACCCTGTTATTGTTGCCTATTGTGAGAGAACTATTCTCCTGAGGTCTACTCTAGCCATCAGAAGTGAAATAGCAGCTCCTGCCAGTTTACGGCTGTGGATTATCAGGCATTGGTAAAGAGAGCAGACTCAGGCCTTTCTGCAGTAAAATTGGACTTAAAAATTATTGCTTCTCCTGAGCTTTTGTATGCAGAATTAAGGTGAACTGCTATTTGGGCAGCAGGCAAACAGATCTCCTTTGAATGGCTGAACAAGCATATCTTGTGTGTGAAGTGCCTGCATTTAGCCTTCCTTTGCCAGGGAAGACACAATGCCATATTCTCGGCCTCTCAGGAGGGCTCAATCCCAGTTCTTGGGGTGAATTAATAAAGGGTTATAGCCTGGGGCAGCTTTATCTGGGGCTCAGGTTCCCAGCTCTCACATTGCTGAAATCTACGGATGTGCTTAAAGTAATTGAAGTAAAGCCCAGCTCTGTTATATTAGCTTGAGAGTGGGCATGTGGGGATATCACGATTAACATCATTTTGAGAGCTGTTTTGCACTGGAGACCTAGACCATTTCCTCTAAGATTTCTCTCTCTCTCTCTCTCTCTCTCTCTATATATATATATATATATAAATATATATATATATAGATGTTTTGGGCTTCAGAAACTTATTCTTTTCTAAAGAGCTGTTAACTTCCTGTCAGTTTTACATTTTGAAATAATGGTGTGATGACTTCCCTAAGCTTGTGTTGATAGTATTCACCACTAGCAGGAGCAGAATGTATTTCAGAACTCATGTTTAGATCAACCAGTAAAACTGCTTGTGGCACAAATCTAGAAGGGGCCTCTCTCATTGATTTAAACAAGGTTGCTTTTTTATATTTTTAATAAATCATTTGAAAGTTACTTGTACTTAAGAAAATCTTCAACTGTTTGAACTCTTCTTTCCAAACAGGGAAAATCTGCAAAATTTGTGGTCTATATCTATATGTAGTCACCATTTGACAGGACTTAAACATTGTGACCAAGAATAAATCTCCATAAATCCTTAAATTTTAACTCAGAAATGATGGCCCAATGGGGACAAAAAACTAAGTGAAAAATAAGGTGGGATGGGGGGTGGTGGTGGTGGAATATTTTGGATTTTTTTTAAACTTTTTCTCTTTTTTTTTTTGGAGTAAGCAAAATGTTCAAAAGTTGATTCTGGTGATGAATGCACAGCTATATGATGGTACTGTGAATAGTTGTTTGTACACTCTGGGTGGTTGTAAGATATGTGAATATATCTCAATAGAACTATTAAAAATGATGGCACATTTTATACTGAGTAAATGTTCCTGACTGTTATAAAAACAATAATTTTAACTTTTAAAAGCCAAGTAATATTTTCGTATTAAAGCTAATTAATTATTTGATAATTTGGATGTCTCAAAGCTGAGGCAGGAACTCATTTCACAGATTTATTCAAGAGGTGGGAAAATTCATCTTCTCTTTTCTGCTTCCTGACAAAAAGGATAGAAAATCAATTTTGCCTTTTAGAATCTGTACCCTGCAAAACTGAAAGGGGAAAATATATATTGGAATCAAAGGTTTTTAAAGGCTTACATTCTGCAGGAAAGACCTGGAAATTTTCATGGAAGGTGATTTATTAAAGGTGAACACTCACAAACAAGGGTAAATACATCTTAATTCTTGCTGATTTTTCCATATTTTATGTATGATTGAAATGACAGCTTTAATGAGTTATATATAATATCTTGCTTTATAATTATTTTAAAATTTTTTATCAACACACATAGTCAAAAAATAAAATAAAATATTGAGGTACCCAAAAGCTTTTGTGAAAAACATTCTTCCTGTGCCTTATTCACCCCTGCCACCCAGGCCTGCTCTTCAGAGGCAACTATTTTTAATTCTTTTAGGTGTTTCTTTTTTAGTAGTTATCACATCTCTAAATAATATGCTTGTACTGCTATGTCTTCATTTATAAATTTTAGGTTTTTCTATTTTGATAGATGAGAAGTTAGTTCTCTTATACCTCCATAAATATGTTTTTAAAAATCATTTCATTGTATTGTAATTTATGACATTCTATATAGAAAAACAAATGTTTCAGGTAATAGAACAGTGCTTCATAGTGTCTTTAATAAAAATAATAACGAATATTTGAGAAGTGTTTGTAATCAGTGAATCCTCATAATTTTCTTGTGATACAGTTGTTTTCTCTGTGCTAGCAATAAAATTGTTAAATAACATGCCTAAGGGCACACAGCCTGCTAGGGAGAGAGTAGAGGTAGGACTCAAACCCAGATAATCAGGCATCAATTACTAGTTCTTTCATACACGTTTATCTCAGGAGAAACAAATGCATGGACTCTAGTTTAGACTTTTTAAATTATTTATTCCTTAGATACTTAATACTGTATAGTGTAGTTCAGTGTTTAAGAACATGTCTTCTAGAGCAAAAATCTGTGGGTTTAAGTTCTGGATCTGTTATATGCTAAGCTGTGTGAACTTGGGCAAGTGACTTAACATTTTTGTGCCTCAGTCTTCTCATTTGTAAAACGTGTGTGCTAATATTAGTACCTACGTCTTAGGTTTTCTCTGTCTAACTTGATCTATGTATACATTTATCTCTCTCTTTCTATGTATTTAGACACACATATGTATATATACTATATGTATATATGTGCTGTATTTAAAGAGTTCTTAATTGATGGGGATTTTCCCTCCATCCCTCCCTGGGACGTTTGGTGATGTTTAGAGAAATTTTTGGTTATCGCAACTGAGAGTTGCTGTTGGCATCTGGTAGGCAGAGGCCAGGGATACTGTTAAACATTCTATAATGCACAAGGTAACCCTCCCGCCAGAATTATCTGGTCCAAAGTGTCAGTAGCGCTGAGGTTGAGAATTCCTGGATTAGTGTAAATCACCTGTCGTCTCTCTGAAGACATATATTGTGCAGAGGGAGAACGGGAGGGAGGGTGGAAGAGCTGGAGAAAGGGGGAGCGAGAGGGAGATACATACATATACTAAATGAGTTAATATAAATAAAGCACTTAGAACTGTTGCTTGGAATATAATTACTGGTATATATGTGTTATTTATGAATGTTTTTGATAAACCAAGGGTCTGGTTCTCACAGGCTTAAAACAAAATAAAGTTGGATGTTAACTGGCAAAGTTATGAAAATACTAGATATTGATTCAGCAGATGAGATTCTTTAGAAATCATTCTTGTCCATTATTATTATTTTGAGCAATGCATGGGTCTAGAATCATATTTTCAGAGACAAGTACATAATCCCAGCCTCCGTGTGCTAATTTGAATTTCATTTTTTATGCTTATGCCTTATTATAGTAACCTTTTTATGTAGATACAAAGGTTTACATAGTCCCACTCATATGGATGCTAAGTAGTTTACCTTTTCTTGAAGAGATGCAACATTGGTAGGTCAGACTTCTTTGCTTGGGAGCAAAAGAAGGTGTTTTGTTATTATTTTTTGGATAGTTTGCATTAATAGATTTTCAGACATGCTTCTAACATTTTGGGGGCTTAAGGTAAGAGAACAAATGGAGGCCAAATGCACTTGATGTTTAAATATTAAAAGTTATAGATCAAGGATGCTCTTCATCCTTTCTGCTTCTTCTGGAAGCAACCAAGTTCCCTGGGTGCGCAAGGGCACGTATCTGTCGGATGGTGCCAGGACCTTCCAACTCCAAATCTCTTTGTCACCATATATATATTTTTTCATTGTCTTTCTCCTTTTTCTTTCATTGGCCACAACTCAGTAAATTTCACCTGAAAATTTTGTTTATCACAAATTCACGTATTTTTTACATTTCCCCATATTCACCGTGGTGTGAGGGTTAAGAGAATGGGTTCTGGAGCCAGACTGCTTGGGCCAAATTCTCTGTCGGCTGTGGGCTGGCCGTGTGATACTGGGCAAGTCTTTTAACCTGTGTCAGTTTCTACATCTGCAAAACGGGGAAAAAAATAATGCTTTAAAGGATTGGTTGGGGGTCAAATGAGAATATAGATACACGGTACCTAATAAATGCGTAATAAATGTTAGCTTTTAGTAGCAGTTGTTGCATTTGCCTAAAATGTTTGTCTCTGGCCAGAATCCCCTTTGAGATTTTGATTAAGTACCACCTCCAAATCTTCTCTTAAACTTATTATTTTTAAAGCACTAACATTGGTTGCATAAAAAAGTGTCTTGTCACATTTTCTTTGATTATGGACTTTGCAAAGATGTGACACTTTAGCAACATCAGGCATTAAAAAATTTTGGTGGGTAGATAGGTTACTTACTCCCATTTACTATCATTTGTGAAAATATTTTCAGAGAACAAACCTATGAATGAACATTTGAAGCATGCTGGTTTGTGAGTTGGTTTTATACCTACCCAACTCCACTGAAATTGGACTAATGCCTTCTTACCTGGGGATCACTAGGGTGACTTTCTCTAAATCTGTACCCTCAGACCCTGAAAGGAAGCCAAGGCCTTTAACTAAGTAAAATGCAAGTCACAAATCCTATTTGACTATAATCTGACCATTAATTTTTTTCCTTTATTAGAGAAGTTGTGGTATACAGAACAATCATGCATAGAATACCAGATTCCTATATACTGCACTACCACCAACACCTTGCATTGGTATAGAACATTTGTTAAAATGGATGATAGCCAATTTTAATAATTGTACTATTAATTGAAGTCCATAGTTAAACTTGGGTATCACAGTGTGTGTAGTGTAGTTCCAAGGATTTAAAAAAAATTTTTTTTTAATTCTGTTACCATATATAAAATCTAATATTTTCCTTTTTATTCATATTCAGATATAGATATATATATACATATATATCGCAATACTGTTAATGGCATTCACAATGTTGTACTATAGACCACCATCCATTACCAAACATTTCCATCATTCCAAATAGGAAAGTTGTACATTTTAAGCCTTCGCTTCTCATTCCCTATCCCCACCCTGTCCCCTGGTAACCTATATTTAGATCCAACTCTATGAATCTGCTTATCTTAATTGTTTCAAATCAATGAGATCATACAATATTTGTTCTTTTGTATCTGGCCTATTTCACACAACATGATGTCTTCCAGGTTCATCCATGTTGCAGCATGTATCAGGACTTCATTCCTTTTTATGGCTGAATAATATTCCATTGTATATATTTACCACATTTTATTTATCCATTCATTGGTTGATGGACACTTGGATTGGTTCCATCTTTTGGCAATTGTGAATAATGCTGCTATGAACATTGGTGGGCAAACATCTGTTCGAGTACCTGCTTTTAGTTCTTTTGGGTATGTACTTGGTAGTGGGATTGTTGGATCCTATGGTAGTTCTAAACGTAGCTTTCTGAGGAACCACGAAATAGTCTTCCACAGTGGCTGCACCATTTTACATTGCTACCAGCAATGAATGAGTGTTCCTATTTTCCACTTTCTCTCTGTAACTTATTTTCCTTTTTTTTTTTTTAAATAGCAGCTTTTCTGATGAGTGTGGAATGGTATCTCAATGGGTTTTGATTTGCATTTCCCTGATGGCTAATGATATTGTGCATCTTTTCCTATGCTTTCTGGACATTTGTGTATCTTCTTTTGGATAGATATCTGTTCAAGTCTTTTGCCCATTTTTAAAATGAATTGTCTTTTTGTTGGTAGGTTTGAAAGTTTTCTTTATATATATTGGATGTAAATCCTTTATCAGATATGTGGTTTCCAAATATTTTCTCTCATTTTGTAGGTTGTCTGTTCACTTTCATGATAAAGTTCTTTGAGGAAGAAAAGTTTTTTTCTATGTATGTATTTTTTTCTTTTGTTGCTTGTGCTTTGGGTGTAAAATCTAAGAAACCATTGCCTAATAATGCTCTGAAGATGCTTCCCTAAATTTTCTTCTAGGAGTCTGATAGTTCTGTCTCTTATATTGATATCTTTTATCCATTTTGAGTTGATTTTTGTATATGGGGTGATGCACCATTTGTATATGGGGTGATGCACCATTTGCTGCAGAGACTATTTTTTCTCAATTGAGTTGTCTTGCTCCCTTGTCAAATGTCAGTTGGCCATAAATGTGAGGGTTTATTTTGGAGCTCAATTCTTTTCCATTGGTCTATATGCTGTTTTGTTTTAAGATTGAAATTGAATCCTCCAACTTCATTCTTTTTCAAGATGGTTTGGCTTTTTGCCCCTTACCCTTCCATACAAATTTGATGATTGGCTTTTCCATTTCTGCAAGGAGATTGTTTGAATTTTGATTGGGATTGTGTTGAATCTATAAATTGCTTTGGACAGAATTGACATCTTAATTATTCTTATCAATGAACATGTCCTTTCATTTATTTGGGTGTTCTTTAATTTCTTTTAGCAATGCTTTATAATTTTCTGTGTACAGTTACTTTGCATCTTGCTTGGATTTATTCCTAAATATATTTGATTTTTTAGTTGCTATAGTGAATGGAATTTTTTTCTTGATTTCTTTTTCCAGTTGTTCATTGCTTACATATAGAAATACTACTGATTTGGGGGTGTTCATCTAGTAGTACTCTGCCATTTTGCTGAATCAATTTATTAGCGCTAGGAGTTTTTTGTGGATTTTTCTGTAGATAGAATCACATCATCTGAAAATAGGGAGGGTTTTACGTCTTCCTATCCAATTTGGATGCCCTTCATTTCTTTTTTACGTAATTGTTCTGGCAAGAACTTCCAGTACACTGTTGAATAACCGTGGTGACAGTGGGCATTCTTGTCTCATACCTGATCTTAGTGGGAAAGCTTTCAGTCTTTCACCTTTAAGTAGGATGTTAGCTGGGGGCTTTTCCTATATGTACTTTATCATGGGGAGGAAATTTCCTTCTATTCCTAGAGTTCTAGGTGTTTTAATCAAGAAAGGGTGCTGTATTTTGCCAAAGCCTTTTCTGCATCGATTGAGATGATCATGTGGTTTTCTTCCTTCATTCTGTTAATGTGGTGTATTACATTAATTGATTTTCTTATGTTAAACTAACCTTGCCTACCAGGGATAAATCCCACTTGATCATGGTGTACAATTCTTTTAATATACTGTTGGATTTTGTTTGCTAGTATTTTTTAAAATTTTTATTGTGAAATTTAATAAATATATGTAACAGTGATAATTTTCAAAGTACAAGTTAACAAGTAGTTAGCAAATTTTAAAGAATGTTATGGGTTTCAGTTCCACAATTTCATTTATTTCTTTCTTGTAAAATATAACATCTACAGAAAGGTAATAACTTTCAAAGTACAATTTAACAAGTAGTTATTTAGGTAATTTCAAAGAATGATATGGGTTACAGTTCCAGAGTTTCAGTTCTTTCTTATAGTGAAATTTAAGATATATACAAAAAAAGGTGATAACTTTCAAAGTACAATTTAACGAGTAGTTATAGAGAAAGTTTCAAAGAACGTTATGGGTTACAGTTCTACCTTTTTGGTTATTTCCTTCTAGCTAGTCTAATACCTAGCATCTAAAAAAATGTTTATATGAAGATTCAGCATTTGTAATCCTTTGTTAGTCCTATCTTGTCTGTTGCTAATCCTTCCTCTTATTCAATCACTTTCTCGATCTTCAGGGGTGTCTAAGCAGAGACCACCCTAACTTGTTCCTATTGAAAAGTGGTATCAACATTATGGGGAAGGGAGTTGCATCTGATTGTTGTTCTTAAAGAGGCTATTGCCTCTGGGTTTTAGGCCTTGTCTGGCATAGGAACACTCTGGTGGGTTTAAGTTTCTGAGAGTTAAACTTAGTGAGTGAAACTTTTATAAAATCTCAGATAGGGGCCTAGGTATTTTGGGACTACTGTTGGTAGGGCAAGGCGTACAGTGGCCATTTGGGGTATCTAGCTGGAGCTTGCATAAGAGAAACTTCCAGGATAGCCTCTCAACTCTATTTGAAATCTCTTAGCCACTGTGACCTTATTTTGTTAGTTTTCTTATCCCTTTTTTGGTCAAGAAGTTATTTTCAATTCCTTGACACCAGGGCCAGGCTTATTCCTGGGAGTTGTGTCCCAAGTAAGGGGGAGGTTAATGAATTTATTTGCTGATTTGGGCTTAGAAAAAGGCCATATCTGAGCAACAAAAGAGGTTCTCTGGAGGTGCCTCTTAGGTATAATTTTAGGAAGGCTTAGCCTCCCATTTACATCCCTAAGTTTCATAAAAGCAAGCCTCAAAGTTGAGGGCTTGACTTATTAAGTAGGGGGTTCCTAATTTCACATAGTATATATTCTGTCCAAGATAGACAATCAGTGTCTCACATTATCTTTACTTAGTCGTACAATCATCATCACTCTCAATTTTAAACAATTACCATAACATAAAACATCCCAGAGCTCTTATCAGCCTCTAATTATTCATCCCTAGTATCAGTGTAGTGCTGGTAAGATATTCCTACTGAATATAGGCTATAATATGTAATGGCAGTTTTTCCATATACCACTCTGTTGTTAACTCTTTGTACCAGTGTCATACCTTAGAAGTATATCATGCAAACACTTATATATAATTGTAGTGCTACCCTGTGGGTTACATGCCTTTAAACAACCACTTTTGATCATGTTCACCTTCAGTGTGGCACTGATACTTATAATCTTATTGGTGATCCATAAGCGCCCCATCCATTCCCATACCTTTAACTTCACCCTTATTATCATATCTGTACATATTAGGTTATCAGTTCCCCTTCATTAGCTTCTGTCTATCTCTCAGTCCCCTATATTCTACATTATAAGACACTGATTTTACATTGTTCAGGGAGTTCACATTGTATGTGGTAACATACAATAGCTCTCCTTTTGTGTCTGGCTTATTTCACTCAGCATTGTGTCTTCAAGGTTCATCCATGTTGTCATATGTTTCAGGACCTCATTCCTTCTTACTGATGCATAGTAAACCATCGTATGTATATACCACATTTTGTTTATCCACTTGTCTGTTGAAGGACACTGGATTGTTTCCATCTCTTAGCAATTGTGAACAATGTCGCTATAAATATCAGTGTGTAAATGTCTGTTTGTGTCACTGCTTTCAGATCTTTTGGGTATATACCATGAAGGGAATTGCTGGATCATAGGATAACTTGATATGTGGTGTTTTGAGGAAACATGAAACTGTCTTCCACAGCAGTGTACCATTCTACATTCCCACCAGCAATGAATAAGAGGTCCAATTTCTCCAGATCGTCTCCAGAATTTGTAGTTTCCTGTTGGGTTACCGGCAGCCATTCTTATTGGTGTGAGCTGATGTCTCATTTTGGTCTTGATTTGCATTTCCCTAATAGCTAGTAAAGATGAACATTTTTTTCATGTGTTTTTTGGCTATTTGTATTTCCTCTTTGGAGAAATGCCTTTTCATATCTTTTGCCCATTTTATGATTGCCACTTCACCTTTTTGACAAATTCCTTTGAGGTACAGAAGCTTTTGATTTTGAGGAGTTCCCATTTATCTATTTTTTTCTTTTGTGCTTGTGCTTTCAGTGTAAGGTCTAAGAAGCTACCTCCTAATACTAGGTCTTGAAGATGTTTCCCTACGTTGTCTTCTAGGAGTTTTCTGGTATTGTCTCTTATATTGAGGTCTTTGATCTATTTTGAGTTAATTTTTGTGTCGGATGTGAGGTAGGGGGTCCTATTTCATTCTTTTGGATATGGATATCTAGTTCTCCCAGCTCCATTTGTTGAAGAAACTGTTCTGTCTCAACTCAGTGGATTTGGGAACCTTACCAAAAATCAGTAGACTGTAGATCTGGGGGTCTATCTCTGAATTCTCAGTTCTATTCCGTTGATCAATATGTCTATCTTTGTGCCACGACCATGCTGTTTTGACTACTGTGGCTTTATAATAAGCTTCAAACTCAGGGGTGTAAGTCCTCTGACTTTGTTCTTCTTTTTTAGAATGTTTTTAGGAATTCAAGGCATCTTTCCCTTCCAAATAAATTTGATAAGTAGCTTTTCCTAGTCTGCAGATTAGATTATTGGAATTGCATTGAATCTGTAGATCAGTTTGAGTAGAATTGACATCTTAATGACATTTAGCTTTCCTATCCATGATCACGGAACATCTTTCCACCTCTTTAGGCCCCCTTTTCTTTCTTTTAGTAAAATTATGTAATTTTCTGTGTAGAGGTCTTTTACATCCTTGTTTAAGTTTGTTCCTTGGTACTTGCTTTTTAAAGTTGCTGTGCCATTTTTAATGTATTATGTCCCCCAAAGCACCATTATCTTTGATGCAATCTTGTGTGGGCAGACATATTAATGTTGATTAGATTGTAATTCTTTGAGTGTTTCCATGGAGCTGCACCCCACCCAACTATAGGTGACAACTCTGATTAGATAATTTCCATGGAGGTATGGCCCCGCCCATTCAGCATGGGTCTTGATTAGTTTACTAGAGCACTATATAAGCTCAGACAGAAGGAGCGAGCTTACTACAGCCAAGAGGGATACTTTGAAGAACGTACAGGAGCTGAGAGAGGAGCTTATAGAGCTTATAGAGCTCATGCAACTTATAGAGACATTTTGGAGATGGCCTTTGAAAGCAGACTTTTGCTCCAGAGAAGCTAAGAAAGAACAAATGCTCCAAGAGCAACTGAGAGTGATATTTTGAAGAGAAGCTGCAGCCTAGAGAGGAACATCCTGGGAGAAAGCCGTTTTGAAACCAGAACTCCAGAGCAGACGCCAGCCATGTGCCTTCCCAGCTAACAGACGTTTTCCCAGACGCCATTGACCATCATCCAGTGAAGGTGTTCTAGTTTGCTAATGCTGCAGAATGCAAAACACCAGAGATGGATAGGCTTTTATAAAATGGGGGTTTATTTCACTTCACGGTTACAGTCTTAAGGCCACAAAGCGTCCAAGGTAACACCTCAGCAATTGGGTACCTTCACCGGAGGATGGCCAATGGCATCCGGAAAACCTCTGTTAGCTAGGAAGGCAGCTGGCGTCTGCTCCAAAGCTCCAGCCTCAAAACGGCTTTCTCCCAGGACGTTCCTCTCTAGCAAGCTTGCTCCTCTTCAAAACATCACTCCCAGCTGCACTCCGTTCAGTCTCTTTGAGTCAGCATGTTTTATATGGCTCCACTGATCAAGGCCCACCCTGAATGGGTGGGGTCACACCTCCATGGGAGTATCCCACCAAAGTCACCACCCACAGCTGGGTGGGGCACATTCCAAGCAAATCTAACCAGCATCAAAACGTCTGTCCCACAAGACCACAAAGATAATGGCATTTGGGGGACACAATATATTCAAACTGACACAGAAGGTACTCAACTGCTCATGCATTACCTTGGACACTTTATGGCCTTAAGACTGTAACTGTGTAACCAAATAAACCCCCTTTTATAAAAGCCAATCCATTTCTGGTATTTTGCATCCTGGCAGCATTAGCAAACTGGAACAGTTGCTATTGAGAGTGGAATTTTTTTTCTTGACTGTCTCTTCAGTTAGGTAATTTCTAGTGTATGGGAACATTACTGACTTTGTGCATTAATTTTGTATCCTGCCACTTTGCTGAATTTATTAGTTCAAGTAGCTGTGTAAGTTTCTCAGGATTTTCCAAATATATGATGATACCACCTGCAAATAATGACAGTTTTACTTCTTCCTTTCCATTTGGTTGCCATTTATTTCTTTGTCTTGCCAGATTGCTCTGGCTAGAATTTCTAGCACAATGTTGAATAACAGTGGTGACGGTGGGTATCCTTGTCTCATTCCTGATCTTAGGGGGAAGGCTTTCAGTCTCGCACCATTGAGTTCTATGCTGGCTGTGGGTTTTTCTTATATGCCCTTTATCATGTTGAGGAAGTTTTCTTCAATTCTTACCTTTTGAAGTGATTTTGCCAAAAAAGGATGCTGAATTTTGTTGAATGCTTTCTTGGCATCTATTGAGGTGATCATTTGATTTTTCCTTTTGGTTTAGTTAATGTGTTTTATTACATTGATTGATTTTCTTATGTTGAACCACCCTTGCATGCCTGGGATGAACCCAGCTTGGTTGTGGTGTATGATTCTTTAAATGTGTCTTTGGATTAGATTTGCTATTATTTTGTTGAGTGTTTTTGAATGTATATTTTTAAGAGATATTGGTCTGTAGTTTTCTTTTCTTGTGGCATCTTTATTCAGCTTTGATATGAGGGTGATATTGGCCTTGAAGAATGAGTTAGGGCATGTTCCTTCCTATTCTTTTTTTTGGAAGAGTTTGGGCAAAATTTGAGTTGAGTCTTCTTGGAATGTTCGGTAGAATTCCCTGTGAAACCATCTGGTTCTAGGCTTCTCTTTGTTGGGAGGCTTTTGATGACTGATTCAATCTCTTTACTAGTAATTGGCCTGCTGAGATCTTCTATTTCTTGAGTCAGTGTAGGTAGTTTGCATGTTTCTAAGAATTTGTCCATTTCATCTACGTTATCTATTTTATTGGCGTATAGTTGTTCATAGTATCCACTTATTGTCTTTTTTATTTCTGTGAGGTCAGTAGTAATGTCCCCTTTTTCATTTCTGATTTTCGTTATCTATATCCTTTCTCTTTTTTTCTTTGTCAGTCTAGCTGAAGTTTTGTCAATTTTGTTGAACTTTTTAGAGAACCAACTTTTGGTTTTGTTGATGATTTCTATTTTTTTCTTTTTGTTTTCTATTTCATTTATCTCTGCTCTAATCTTTGTTATTTCTTTTACATGCTTTAGGTTTAGTTTGCTTTTCTTTTTCTAGTTCTTTTGAGGTTTGGTCTGTGATTTGAAGTCTTTCTTATTTTTAATGAAGCATTTAGAGCTATAAATTTGCTCTCAGCACTGCCTTTGGTGCATCCCGTAAGTTTTGGTATGTTGTATTTTCATTTTCATTAGTGTCAAGGTATTTTCTAATTTCATTGTGATCTCCTCTTTAACCCATTGGTTGTTTAGGAATATGTTATAGAATTTCCACATATTTGTGAGTTTTCCCTATCTACCTCTGTTATTGATTTCTAGCTTCATTCCACTGTGGTCAGAAAATACATATTGTATGATTGCAGTATTTTTTAATTTATTGAGCCTTGTTTTGTGATCCAACATATGGTCCATACTGGAGAATGATTCATGTGCACTTGAGAAGAATGTGTATTCTGTTTTCATTGGGTGCATTGTTCTATATGTGTCCGTTAGGTATCGTTTATCATTTGGATCCTGTACTTCCTTATTGATCTTCTGACTAGATGTTCTATCCATTTTTGAAAGTGGTGTGTTAAAATCTACTACTATTAATGTAAAACTTCATTTTCTCCCTTCATATCTGTCAGTATTTGCTTCATGTATTTTGGGGCTCTGCTGTTAGGTGCATATATATTTATAATTGTTATATCTTCCTGTTGAATTGTCCCTTTATCAATATGTAATGACCATCTTTGTCCCGCTTAACCATTTTTGACTTAGTCTGTTTTGTTCTATATTAATATAGCCAGCCCAGTCTCTTTTGGTTGCTACTTGTATGGTATATTTTTTACTACTCTTTTACCATCACCTACTTGTGTCTTTGACTTCAAGGTGAGTCTCTTACAGATAGCATATGGTTGGGCTAATTTTTTTTTTCCATTTTGCTAATCTCTGTCTTTTGACTGAAGATTTTAATTCATCTGCATTTAACATCACTACTGATAGTACAGTTCTTTCTCCTGCTATTTTGCTCTTTCACCTTTGTAAGTCTTATACCTTCTAATATGTTTTTTTGTCCCTCACTTCCATTAAAGCCTATGTTTATGTTTATTTGCTTTTTTTTTTTCCATTTGTACCATATGGAGTGTTTGCTGGTTTGGAGCTGTTATGTACTCCAGAAAATGTATGTGCTTTTAATCCAATCTTGTGAATGCAGACCTCTTGTGGGTGGGACCTTTTGATTATGTTGTTTCAATTGAGATGTGACCCAGCCCACTCAAGGTGGGTCTTAATCCTTTAGGGAGTCCTTTATGAGAGGATAAAAGGCAGACATTTGGAGACAGCTTAGAGAATGAAAGCCTAGAGAAGAAGGACCCATAGGAGCTGAGAGAGAGAGAGAGAGAGAGAGAGCGCCATTGAAACCAGAACCTAGGAGAAAAGGAGCAGCAGATATTGCCATGTGCTTTCCCATGTGACAGTGGAACCCCGGATACAAGCAGCCTTTTTTCAGAGAAGATAGCCTCTTGTTGATGCCTTAATTTGGACATTCTCATGGCTTAAGAACTGTAAATTGTAACTTAACAAATCCCCGTTGTAAAAGCCGATCCATTTTTGGTATATTGCATTTTGACAGCTTTAGCAAACTGAAGGAGTGCCTTCTCATTTCTATCTGGATGTATATTTCATCTGTTTTCCTTGTGGTTACCATGGGGTGAAAATTTAACCACCTAAATATATAACAATTATGTTTGGTTTGATACCAACTTAACTTCAAAAGCATGCACATATACTTTTCCAATATCCTTCTATCCTCCCATCCTTTTTTCCTACTTTTTGCCACTTACATCTTTGTACATTGTATGTTCCAAAGCCATACATTTATCATTACTTTTTTATGCATTTGCATTTTAGCCCATATATGAAGTAAGAAGTGGAGTTACATACCAAACAATACAATACTGCATTTATAATTACCCAAATGGTTACCTTTACTGCAGATCTTTATTTCTTTATGCTACTTTGAACCACTGTTTTGTGTCCTTTCATTTCATTCTGAAGAGCTCTCTTTGGCATTGCTTATAGGGCAGTTCTAGTGGTAGTGTACTTCCTCAGCCTTTTTTTTTTTGAATTTGAGAATGTCTTAATCTCTCCCTCATTTTTGAAAGAGTGTCTTGCCTGATATAAAATTCTTGGCTGGCATTGTTTTCCTTGAGCACTCTAAGTATTTCAACCCACTGCCTTCTTGCCTCCGTGGTTTCTGATGGGAATACGGGGCTCAATTTTATTGGGTTTTCCTTGTATGTAACATGCTGCTTTTCTCTTGCAGCTTTCAGATCTCCCTGCTTTTTATATTTGATAGTACATGGTGTGGTGTTTTTTCTATACATTTATCCTTTTTGATGTTCTCTGAGCTTCTTGGATGTACATATTCATGTCTTTTGCTAAGTTTGGGAAGTTCTCTGTCATCATTTCTTTGACTATTCCTTCTGCCCCTTTTTTTTCTCTTTCTTCTCCTTCTGGGACTCCCATAATACATGTATTGGTTTGCTTGATGGTGTCCCATAGCTGTATTAGGCTACTTTCACTTCTAATATTTCTTTTTTCTTTCTGCTCCTCAGCCTGACTCATTGCAAGTGTCCTGTCTTCAGGTTCACTGTTCTTTCTTTTGCCAGCTCCATTGTGCTCTTAAAACCCTCCTGGGCATTTTCATTTCAGTTATTGTGGTCTTCAACTCTAGTAGTTCTGTTTGGTTCCTTTTTAAAATTTTTCTTTATTCTATCTTTATTTCTGTCTCTATTCTATATCATATTTTTCATTCATTGTTTTCCTGATATCCTATAGTAATTTCTCTGTACTTTCCTTCATCTCCTTAAGCATTTTTAAGATCATTTTTTTAAAAGGACTTTTTGGTATTTCCACATTCTCATCTTCTTTGTTGATGTTTTCTCTATTTTTATCCTCTTTGTTTAGGTGGGCCATCATTTCATGTTTCTTTCTTTGTCTTCTGTTATTGCACACTATACATTTAATATTTTAAAATTTAACTCTGGGATTTACTCCCTGGGATGTCTATTTCCTGGTTTTGTATCCAGCTGATGCTAAGACAGAAGTTTTTTTTGAGCTTCAGCTCTCCTATTAGGAAGGTCTGCCCCGGCAGATGCCTTGTGCAGGGTTTATTCTTTCTTTCTGGACCTCTATCTTGTCCCGGGCTTTTGGTCGATAGTTGTTTTGGAGTTCTCCTGTTTACAGGAGTTTGGTTGTCCTTTCTGTTTCCCAAGGGACAAACCTCCCTCTCTCCCAGATTGTTTTTTTTTTGTTTGTTTGTTTTTTTTTAAACTAGCAGAACATCACATATGTTTATTTCAGATGTAACAGCAATGTTAAAATTGACAAGTATAATTCTTAACTACACCAAGTCAGCTTAGCCATTTAAGTATTTTTAAAGTTATTCCCTTCAGAAAACTAAGGGAGCTTTTCTTTCCCACCACCACACACAAAGATTTCCCAATAGTTTTATTTTTGGAGGACTTTCAATTGATCAGTAAACTGCTTTGGGGGATATTTCAGAACTTTCTTACCCAAATGAAAACTAATCTGGACAAATTATATATTGCATAGATTTACCTGCAGATTCTCTTCTTTAGAATCTAAATCAATTACCATACAGTATAATTTTTACCTATTCATCCCACAGTAAAAACTGTGTCCTGAAAAATATGGACACATTCTGTGATCCTCCAGTTAATAGTATTATTTATTGTATTACCTCCAATAAGATAATTTTTATTATATGTCAAAATTACCAATTCAACATGGGACACTCCTTCAGTCTACTGATTGACAGGCATATGAATTAGTGTCCAGCTTCTACTTCTTCCTTAAGTGGATGGGATTATTTAATACAAGTTTGATGCAGGACAATTAACCCTTTACAAAGTTTATGATTTAGGTTAAGTTATTGAATAGCATGGAAAAAAGAAACTATAATGACAGGGAGCCTATACACTCAATTCAAAATTAAATTTTTTTTCTCTCCTTAAAAACATTTACTTAATTGTCATGAGACAGCTATTCTGTTTTCAGTAACTACATTTAGAGATACATTAGGACTGATTAGATAGTCCAGGAAAAATAGTTATAGAAATAGTGGCAGTGTCATCTCAGAAAATTCACTTACATATCAAAATCTATTTGGATATCTGAAATTTGCAAAGAGAGTGAATTCTTCACACTAATGCCTTCTGTAACTCAAGCACTCTTCTCTTGGCAAGAGGAAGCTGAAGCTTATCTATGAAGGTTAAAGGTGCTTAAAATGAAACCTTTCTTCTAAGCTTAGATTTGGACTGCTTAAAGAAACTGATGTTCAAGAAACAGTGTGGTCTTTGTAGATTTTTACTATTTAAAATTAGAACCCTGTATGTTTATTCATCATTACCTTCCTTTTCTGTATTATTCTTGGCACTCAATAAGATTGTTCAAGTCTATTATACTTTCACATTTCTCAAATAAGAATTTAGGATTATAAAATGTGCACAAGCATTTTGTAAATAGTGTATTTGGAGAGATGACACTTTCAACCCAGAATTTTACATAAGAAGATAAACATTATGAATCAACCTTCCTTTTAAAGTCAAGCGAGAGAAAACTCAAGCCCTGTGCAGTTTTAAAATCTAATGGGACATTGTAATGGACCATCAGTATTGGCAGTCTAAAAAATTTTAAATATTGGAGATGGGACTATGGGAGGAAAAGGTGAAAATTTCAGATGTTTTCCATCTTTCAAAAATTGATCAACATCAAAGCCACTTGTCTACATGCAAAAAAATATTCTGGCATAACTCAGTTCTGTCTGTAGAGAAGGTCACAGCGACATGTGCATTATTAACACTTCTAGACTTCTACTTTTCCAAGAATAGAAGCAATATGTTTAACAATTCCACTCTTCCCCAAGTCCTTAAACTCAACATTGTAGGCACAGAGTGTAATCAAATCTGGGATTTTCTCCAACAGGTAAACAATAGCACAGCTATGTTCTCAGAAATATTGCCTAGATAGTCTTTCCTATTTAATCAAACACTCAGTGGCCACAGGTTTAACAGCCTGCATTAGCTGACATCAAATGCATTTTTTGTGTACTAAACTTCCTTCTAAGTACTTTTTAATATGTCCAAGAGAAAACACTTGCTTCAGGTTTAATTAGGGGTCTTGACCTATAAGGACATAAACTCCATTTTTAACCATGTTGACTAAAACTACTACTGGGTTCACTGAAGAAAAAGGACAGGAGAAAAAAAGTAAATCACAACAAACCTCTTTAGGTCAGTTAAAGGCCGTATCTCTAGCTGGGACATTAAATTGATCTCACCAGCCCACACTCTAACAGTTAATGCCACTAGTAACAATCAACAGCAGGAAAAACAGACTTGCTCACAACCATCCCACTCATTAGCAAAAAGCAGTTTAACTCAAATACTGGGATTGAAGTATAAACACTACCTAACCAACTGCCCCATCTACCTCAACCACCAGCAAGGAAGAGAGGAAATAACTGCTTAAAAAAACGACATCGAAAGCTTAAGTATTTCTTGCAAGGATAATAATGGTCCAGCCCCTGAGATAGTGCTCAGATGGAGTAAAGGTAGAGAGAAGGCAGTGTTTAGGGATTAGTGTCCTACAAATAGTCTCTAAAAACTCCAAAGTACCACAAGCACACTAACTTGTCTATGAATTAGAGAACAAGATAATGCTGCTGCTGCTTTTTGTCTTTTGAAATATACAATATTTTGTAGGTCCTGCCCTTCAATGTGAAAGCAGGACATTTTTAAAAATTAGCTTAAAATTTTGAAATTATTTGACACCCCAATTTTTGGGACCATATATCGTAACTGTGAAATTAGCATACCTATACCTTCTCCTTCCTTCAGTGAAACCACCTCACAAAAGTCAGAAAACTCAAACAATCCAAACATAATTAATGTTTAAAGTCTTTGAAGGTATTAAAACTTTTAGAGAAAAAGGAAGGAGAGAAGAAAGAGAAACAAGAATGGGGGGGTAGCTTTAAAAGAAAGAAGGGGAAAAATCAGTGGGCCTCCCTTTTATTTGGTGACAAGCAAGTGCAAGAAAGTTCATCTGTAACTTGTTCAGTTGTCTGTGTTATGCATATCTGCATTCTGGCCAGAAGGGACTTTGAGGTTTTTCTGCAACACATGAGCCTCTGTGGGCTCTATCCTCATAATAGTTCTTCTTTGTCTCAATCATTTCAAAGCCAAACTTCCTGTAGAAGTCAATTGCCAACTCATTGCTTATCTGGACATGCAGATAGATGTCAAAAGTGCCATATGTTTTATAGATGTTTAAGACGTGATTTTAACATTTTAGCTCCTATTCCTAGCCTTCGGTAAGGTGCCAGACATCTTAGTGTAAAGATGTAAAGTCTTTTGATTCTCTGAATGAGCCACCCTACAGCTCACCGCACCTACTGCAGTATCATTGAAATAGGCAAGTTTTCCTGGTTTGCCAACCTCTAATACATACTTGTAGAACTTATTGTAGTTGACTGGAAAGATGACTTGGTTTAATCTCTTCAACTGTTTAATGTGTGGTGTCACATCTCCCAGCTCGATCCTGTCATCTTCCCTGTCTGCTGAGTCTGTCGTTACCCCCGATATCAATGCCGCCACCGCCGCCCTGTGCTCTTTGCACCCTGAGTTCAGTCCGCTCAACCCCACAAGCCAGTCTCCTAGCCTGGGGCAGGTTGCTGAGCGGGTGACTGAGACCGTGAGTCAGGCGTGGCCCTGTGCCTGCGGAGGGGGCGGGGATGTCTCCCGCGGCCCCGTTGGTGCCGCTTCTCCACACTTGCACATGGGGCGCTCTGCTGCAGCTCACTGCTGCTGCTGCTGCCTCCCCTGCCAGCTGGACCCGTCCCCCAGATGCTTTATGGTGGTAGGCCTTTGTCTTAGACTGTCCACGTCTGTAGTTTTTTATGCTCCTTTCATTGTCTCTGTGTCGGTTTGAATATATTATGTCCCCCCAAAAGCCGTATTCTTTTATGCAATCTTGTGGGGGCAGATGGATTAGTCTGTTGATTAGGGCGGAACCTCTGATTGTATTATTTCCGTGGAGGTGTGGACCTTGCCCATTCAGGGTGGGTCTTAATTAGATCACAGGAGTCCTTTAAAGAGAACTCACACAGAGAGCAGGAGGACAAAACACCCAAGAGAAGCTGAGACATTTTGGATATGGCTGTTGAAAACTGATACTTGGAGATGCTTGGAGATGCAGACAGGACATTTGGAGATGCTAAAAGATGAAGCCCAGAGTTTGTCCTGGAGAAGCTAAGAGAAGACCCCAGATGCTTAGAAGAAATGTCTGGGAGAAAGAAGCAAGGACGCAGAGGAGCTAAAAGAGGTGAATTGAAACAGACGCCCGGAGACATTTTGGAGAAAGTCATTTTGAAACCAGAACCTGGGAGGAAAGGATCAGCAGGTACCAGCCACGCGCCTTCCTAGCTCGCAGAGGTGTTCCAGATGCCGTCAGCCTTTCCTCATTGAAGATATCCTCTTGTTGATGCCTTAGTTTGAACACTTTTATGGCCTTAGGACTGTAAATCTGTAACCTAATTAATCCCCTTTATAAAAGCCAGTCCATTTCTGGTATTTTGCATAAGGGCAGCATTAGTTAGCAAACTGGAACAGTCTCTTACTGCTTTTGCCTAGAGGGTAAATTCTGGGTGGCTGGTCACCCTGGGGTGTGTGTGTGTGTGTGTGTGTGTGTGTGCTTTCCGAATTTGGTCTTTCCCAGCTAAAACAGTGCAGGGGCCCATGAAGGGGCTTCCAAAGGAAGCGTGACAAAAACTTCTCCCACAGCTCCCTGAAGCTGAGCTTTCCTGGGTTGTGTAGCAAATGCAGCCGTCCCCCACAGCCCTGAGGAAGTCCTGTGTCCTTAAATCTCCACCATCTCCACCCTGCCAGGGAGGGTTGAAACAATGCCTGCTGCTGCTTTTGTCCAGGATGGATAGGAACAATAGCTGCCCTCAAAAGCCGTGTTCGGTGATTGGCTGTGCACACCCTTGTTCTTAGGGAAGAGGATTTTTATGTCCCTTGCTGTAACCAATAGCTAACTAGAGGCTGGACCCCGCGGTGGCCTGCTGTGAGCCTGGGTTTTGGGCACCGCTAGCCACTGAGCAGTGTGCAATTTATAGTTTTTTACCGTAACTTATCAGTCTCTTCCTCCTGCTATTCTCTGGATACTATATTGTGTTCTTCTGGCATCTGGAATTTCAACATAGTTGTTTCAGACAGTTTCTGCCTGTTTAATAGTTGTTTTAGTGGAAGGAGTGAGTCCTTGAGCTCTCTCCTCTCTGTTCTGCCATCTTCGCCGGAAGTCTGACCATTAATTATTGAGCACCTTGCTATGTGCTGAAGGTTGAGGGTGCTAATATAGTTAAGAGGTTGAGATGTGGGCTTTGGAATAAAAATGCCTATGTTTAGATCCTGGCAGCCCCACTTAGTAGCTATATAACCGTGAGGAAAGTACTTAACTTTCCTTTGTTTCTGTTTCCAGATGCAAAATGAAAATGAAAATAATATCCATGTGTAAAAGTTATTTTAAGAACTAAATAAGTTAATGTGGAAAGAACACCCTTGACACATAGCAAGCACCCAGTAAATACTAGCTATTCTTCAAACTCTGAAGTTGTCAGACTTGGTGCCTGCCTCCCAGAGTTCATGGTTGAATGCATGTAGAGAAGTCCATGCCCTTTATTTATGCATAGTCTTCTGCTTCTCCTGAATGGCTCTGTTTCCTTCTCTGTGTGTCCTTTTCACTGGTGCTGAGCTTTGTCATAGCCTTTGCTGTGTTGCTGCAATGTCAGCATTTTATTCCCACTTCTCCATCCCCACTGGTGTTTGAGCCCTTCAGAGGCAGGAACTGTATTCTTGGACTTTGTTTTCTTAGCGCCTTGCATAATGCTTGCCACTCTTGATTAGGAATGCTTAAGAAATGTTTGTTGAGTGAATGAATGAAAGAATGAATGAATGGGACCAATAATTTAGTCCCATATGTTTGGCTTACCAATTTTCTAGCACACCGACTAGTGATTAGATATATATTTTTTGAGAGACTGGGTAGGGAGAGTAAGGGAGATAGAAATTCCTAGTCAGGCATACTGACTTTTTACTATGGGACTACTGGTAGGCTGCCAGAGAGGGAAGAGAGAGGAACTATAAAAAGAATAATGGTCTGGGGCTATTTAATGTAGACACAATAACACTACACGTCCCAAGAGGCCTCATAGGTATCACTGTACAATCATCAGTACAGTAACAAAGGGTAGACTTTGTCATCCCTGATCTGTTCAGCTGCAGCTGTTACACTACTGTCCTTCACCCGCTAAAGGAGCACTAACCACTTGATCCCAAAAGCCAGTCCTGGCAGGGAGTGTTCAGGGAGAATCAGCTCGCCAGCAGGTGGGATTCTGGAATTGCCTTGCTGCCAAAGGCCTAGGATTTCTTGTGTCTAAATCAATACTGAGTATTTATGTCCCTAAGCCAAAGTCCCTGAATTAACCATCCCCTTGGGACTGGGGCTCTGGCTGGAACCCAGCCTGTCGCCTGGTGCCTTGACCTTCGTCCCAGCTTATCTTGCCATCCCGCTTCCTGGACAGGGAATAGAGAAATTAAATTTCTAGTTGTGGTTTGGGTTCTCCTTCTGAAACAGCACTGCCCTCTCTGTACACTGAACTTTCCTTTTCAAGGAAAGGCTTGGGGCATGACAGGCTGAGGTTTGAATCCAGGCCCCACCACTTCCTAGTGTGCCTCTCTGGGCAACTGTTTAACTCTCCGAGCCTCAGATTCTTACCCACAAAATGGGATAATAATGTCCACCTTGCAGGGTTGTTTGAGATTAGATAACTAGGTAAGGCACCTGACATATACTTATGTGGTTAATCTGGCACATACTTGATATTCAACAAATGGTATCACTCACTGCCATTCCCACCTACTGGATTAGCTCACTCCGAAAAATTAGGTGGGGAGTGAGTCTTTTACTACCAAGTCTGGGTAGTAAGAGCTAGTTGACTCAAATTAGTTTTCATTCTGATAGTCTGGGATGAAAATCTGAATCATCATGAAATACAGTGGTGCTGTTTCAGTTGCTTTTCTGTTTCATTTTCATTCATTCATGCAACAGTTGAAGGTTTGTTATATACAAGGTGCTGAGGTGGGTAGGCATTCCTGTTTGCTAATGGTAAAACCTATTTTTTATAATTAAGTTTCAGCTATCATATGCATACATATTAATTCACTGATTTTTCCCTTATATAGTTAAAAATTAAATGGAGGTAGATAACATTTCAGTTGTACTTAATCTCTAAATTTCTTTTATTTACAAAAACATTTTTAAAGACTAGGTTAGGTCTATGACTTTAAGGGTGGTATCTTTATCTTCTGTCTGGAAGCCTTAATGACACGATAGTACCCAATACTACCTATAATTTGTTCAGATCCAGAGAGAAAAATGATTTGTTGTCATTATATCTTCAGACACAGCTACATCCAATCTTTCACATGACTTACTGAGCCTCCTCCCCACCATGGTAACAGATAAGAGCCTGAAAACACCCACTGCCAAATCATTACCCATCATAAGGCTGAGGGGTGATCCTTCCAAGCTGAAAGATAGCTTGCTATGTAACAAATGAGAAGGAGCTGACACTAGAAAGAACATTAGTGGAATCAATATTATTCAGCCAGAGACACAGACTCCATTAACAGTATATCAGTATGACCAATTATTTTCCACAGCACTGACATCATGATTGTATTTTTTTTTTCTATCTTGAGGAGAGAATAGTCTTGCTTACCGTAATCATTGATTGTAGCCGTTGCCAGTAGAACATCTTGGAAGTTTTGCGTTGTCATCATTTCTGGTTTTAACTTGTCTTTATTTGATATCTTAACTCCTGATTGTAACTTACCTTGATTTGAAGGTTAAGATTGATAAACCAAATTGAACATTCAGGAAGTTATTGTGAATTCTAGAAATTCCTAATGGTATTCCCTGCCCAAGGAATAAGATAAAAGGAAAGCCTAAGGCAGAGAACTTTAAGAGTGATCTGATTTTGTAAATATTTATTTATTTCTATAATTATTTAGTTAATTTCTGATCTTCCAACTGGACTGTAAGTTCCCTAAGTGCAGGGATGTGAATTTTTGCTTGTCATTGTATTTCCTTCACTTAGTACTATAGAGGGCCTGGCACATAGAAGGCACTGGTAAATATTTTTTTGAATGAATTTGTTTGTAACTTTTCATGAATTTTAGTTCAGTGTTCCCATATTGGGATGCTGCCACTACAGATTGTCAGCTTCAGGCTACAGGCTAGTGCCACAGTAAAAAAGCCCCCACAGTCAGAAACGGCAACTGCTGCTATTCATTCCAGAGCCATGCCATGCCTGCTGTAATATGCACCAGCAAAACAGATGCCCTTTATCATACCTTTCAACACCAAGGAATTGGGAATATAGACGCAGCGACCTCTGCTAGCACTGTCACAGGAAAGAAAATACCTCTATGACCATGCTTAATGGCAGAAACAGCCAACACCTCAGTCTCACTTGCCCTTTTTAAATTCACACAAGTGCACCTGATTGGTGGGCCCTAAATCACACTCATCAACTCAACTGTAAGGAAGTCTGGAAAATGCAGTTTCTAATATTCCACTCTGCTGGAAAGAAGGCTCTTTATAAAGCCCCCCCTCCCCAAATAGACATGTATAGGGTAGTGGTTAGATTATGGGCTCTAGAATCATGCTATTCAAAGTCAAATCCTCTTTCACATCTATGTGCCCCAGTATCCAAATCTGTTAAATGGCATAATCTTTTTTCAAAATATTAATTTGAGGAATAAATGAGAAAAAAGAATATGTTTTTAAAAAGTTATGTTTAGCACAGTGCTGGCTTATGGTAACTGATCAATAACTTTTAGTTGTAATTCTAATGCTTATTCTTCAAATTTTTGTTTCCTAATAGAAAATGGTGATTCTACAATTAAAAAATAAAATTTGAATTTCCTAGTTTCTGATTTCAGCATTTAGTTGGAAAAGAATAGTTTGAGGTTTCTTGGACCTTTCTTGCAAATAAAGTAGAGTTATAAGCCATGCAGGGATCTTGGATCTTGAAGATTGTTCCAATATATCTGCCTTCTTTTTATTAGCACCACACCTAAGCAACTCAAAATTTAAATTGACTTCTATTAAAATACATTTTCAGATAAAAGTGTAACAAATCTCATTCTTTAATTCTTCCTGTGTCCTTCTCATTCATTCATGCAACTATTGAGAGTTTATTATGTACGAAGTAGTGAGGTGGGTAGTATGCCAGTTTGAATGTAATATGTCACCCAAAACGCCATTATCTTTGATGCAATCTTATGTGGGCAGACGTATTAGTGTTAATTAGATTGTAATTCTTTGATTGAGTGTTTCCATGGAGATGTGATAACTCTGTAAGTGATAACTATGATTAGATAATTTCCATGGAGGCTTGGCCCCACCCATTCAGCATGGGCCTTGAAGTTCACTGGAGTATCATGTAAGCTCAGACAGAAGGAGCGAGCTTGCTACAGCCAAGAGGGACACTTGGAAGAAAACATAGGAGCTGAGAGAGGAGCCACAGTTGAGAGACACATTTTGAAGATAGCCTTTGGAAGCTGACTGACATTTTGGAGAATGCCATTTTGAAACACAAGGTGGGAGCAAGCAGACACCAGCCATATGCCTCCCCAGCTGACAGAGGTTTTCCAGATGCCATTGGCCATCACCCAGTGAAGGTACCTGATTGTTGATGTGTTACCTTGGACACTTTATGGCCTTAAGACTGTAACTGTGTAACCAAATAAACCCCATTTTATAAAAGCCAGTCCATTTCTGGTGTTTTGCATTCTGGCAGCATTAGCAAACTAGAACAGTAGGCATTCCTGTTTAATTTGAATTATATAATTTCTTTTTCCTTTAATAATATTTTTGTTATAAGATTAATACATATTCATTGTGGATAATTTCAAAATAAAGTATATAGAGAATAACATTATCTTACCATACTAGGCAGAGATAATTGTTGGCAACAAAGTTATATTTTCCTCTAGGTTTTCCCTCGCATATTTATACTTTTTGAAAAGATAATATGTATTTGGTTTGGTATCCTGCTTGTTCACTCAAGGCTATATTATGAGCAAGTTCTCATGTCATTAAATATCCTCAGAAAATATTTTAATGGCTTGATAATACTTCATTATATGAAGTATAGAAATCGCTGTTTCCAGGTTTTCAGTATTATATCTTTTTAATAATATACAAATGTAAAAATTATTTTAATCATTTTAAGTGGACAATTCTTTGACATTAAATACATTGACAGTACTGTGGAACTTTTACCACTGTCTATTTTCAGACTTTTTGTTACCCCAAACAAAAACTCATACCTATTTAGCATTAACTACCCATTCCTCCCTCTTCACACGCCTGGTAACCACTGTTCTGCTTTCTGTCTCTTAGAATTTGCTTCTTCTAAGTAAGAAATCATACAATATTTATTGTAAGAAATCATACAATATTTTTCTTGTATCTGGCTTATTCCACTCAACCTGATGTCTTCTAGGTTCATCCCTGTTGTAGCATAGGCCTGCACTTCACTTCTTTTTAAGGCTGAATAATGTTCCATTGTATGGGTATACCATATTTTGCTTATCTATTCATCTGTTGATGGGATACTTGGGTTGCTTCCACTTTTGGCTATTGTGAATAATTATGTGATGAACATTAGTGTATCAATATCTGTTTGGGTCTCTCCTTTCAGTTCTTTTGGGTATATACCTGGTAGAGGAATTGCCAGGTCTAATGGTAATTTTATGTTTGACTTTGTGAGGAACTGCCAAACCGATTTCCATAGTGGCTGCACCATTTTACATTCCTACCAACAATGTATGAAAGTTCCTATTTTTCCTTAGCCTCCGTAACACTTGTTATTTTTAAAATAGCCATCCTATTGTTATGAAGTGGTATATCATTGTAGTTTTAATTTGTTTTTCTTTAATGGCTGATGATTTTGAGCTTGTTGTTATATACTTATTGGCCATTTGAAATTGTCTTTGGAGAAATGTCTGTTCAAATTCTTGGCCCATTTTAAAAAATCGGTTTGTTTGTCTTTTGTTGTTGAGTTTTAGGAATTCTTTATATGTTTTGGGTATTAAACCCATAACAGATATATGTCCTTAAACTAATAGCAACCTAATTTGACTAGTACCAGTGTAATTTCAATAGCATGCTAACTCTCTACTTCCATATATCCCCAACTTTTCCCCCTGTATATTGTTATTGGCTCACATTACATATTTATACATCATATTCCAATTAACATGGTTTAAAACATTATTTTACACATTTGCCTGTTAAGTCATATGGGGGAGAGGGGGCAGTTACAAACCAAAAGTACAGGAATACAAGAGTACATATTACTTATATAGTTACCTTTACCAATGTTCTTTATTTCTCTTACGGCTTTGAATTAACAATGTGTGTCCTTTTATTTCAGCCTGAAGGACTCCCATTAGCATTTCTTGTGGGGCAGGGCTTCTGGAAATAAACTCTTTCAGCTTTTGTTTGTCTGTCAGTGTCTTAATTTCTCCTTCATTTTTGAAAGATACTTTTGCTGGATATAGAATTCTTGGTTGACAGTTTTTTTTTTTCTTTAAAGACTTTAAATGTGCATCTGGCCTCCATGGTTTCTGATGACAAATTCACTGTTAATCTTATTGGGATTCCTTATGTGTGAGAAGTTGCTTCTTTCTTACTGTTTTAAAAACCCTCTCTTTGTCTCTGAATTTTCACAATTTCACGATAATGTGTTTTGGTGTTCATCTCTTAGAGTTTATCCTACTTGGAGTTCATTTAGCTTCTTGGATGTGTATACTTATTTCTTTCCTAAGATTTGGGAATTTTTCAGCCATTATTTCTTCAAATACTTTCTTTGCCTCTTTTTCTTTCTCTTGTCTTACAACTCCAAGGACACATACGTTGGTATGCTTGATGGTGTCCCACAGGTCCCTCAGGCTCTGCTCATTTGTCTTCATTATTTTTTCTTTTTGTTCCTCACACTGGATAATTTCAATTATCTTGTCTTGAAGTTCCCTGATGTTTTCTTCTGCTTGTTAAAATCTGTTGTTGAATCCATCTAATGAGGTTTTCATTTCAGTTACTGTACTTTGCAACTCCAAAATTTCTATATGGTTCCTTTCTATAATGCCCATCCCTTTATTTTGTTCAGACAATGTTTTAATAATTTCCTTTAGTTCTTTGTATATGGATTCTTTTAGCTTATTGAACATATTTAAGATAGTTGATTTTAAATCTTTGACTAATAGTTCCAGTGTATGAGTGCTCTCAGAGATGGTTTCTGGCAAATTCTTTTTTTCTCCCTATGAATTACTGAGCCATACTTTCCTGTTTCTTTTTGCATTTTGTAATTTTTGGTTGAGAACTGGACATGTTGGCTATTATGTTGTTGTCTTAGTTTGCTAATGCTGCGGAATGCAAAACACCAGAGATGGATTGGCTTTTATAAAAAGGGGGTTTATTTGGCTATACAGTTGCAGTCTTAAGGCCATAAAGTATCCAAAGTAACACATCAGTAATTGGGTACCTTCACTGGAGGATGGCCAATGGCGTCCGGAAAACCTCTGTTAGCTGGGAAGGCACGTGGCTGGCATCTGCTCCAAAGTTCTGGTTTCAAAATGGCTTTCTCCCAGGACATGCCTCTCTAGCAAGCTTGCTCTTCTTCAGAACGTCACTCACAGCTGCACTCCGTTTCCTCTCCTTGAGCCAGCTCATTTATATGGCTCCACTGATCAAGGCCCACCCTGAATGGGTGGGGCCACGCCTCCATGGAAATATCCCATCAGTTATCATCTACAGTTGGGTGGGGTGCATCTCCATGCAAACAACCTAATCCAAACGTTCCAACTTAATCCCCACTATTCTGTCTGCCCCACAAGATTGCATCAAAGAACATGGCTTTTTCTGGGGGACATAATACATTCAAACCGGCACAGTTGTTATAACTGGAAATTTAGTTCTCTTACCCCTCTGGGATTGCTAAATGTTTATTGTTGTTGTTGAGGCCTGGAGCTGTTAATCTGTGACTTTTCCAAACTTTTCTTTCCCAAATGGGGTTTGGAAAGAGAAAAGAGAGAGAGAGAGAGAGAGAAAAAGTAGGTACAGCCTCCTTAAGACTCCTTTGCTACTTTTGTCTGAGGGCTGCCCTTAGAGCCAGCCCCTAGTGATCTGAAGGAGCTGATCAAAATATACCACACAGCCTTGGATTTTGGAGGACTAGGTCCCTGTAGTCCACTCTGGCACCAGAAAGCTGCAACAGGATCTGGGCTGCAGTTCCACTGTTGCCTGCCATGCCGTTGTGGAATGGGGGAGGTAGCTGTTGCATGGAAGGAAAAAAATTACCTATATTTACTGCAATTTACCAGACTCTTTCTCCAGCTCTTCCCTGGATGCTGCACAGTGTTCTTCTAGACTCCAGACATTAAAAACAGTTTATTCAGATAGCTCCTGCCAGTTCAGTAATTGTTTTGGGGAAGGACTGATTCCTGGAGCTTCCTACTCCCCCATCTTCCCAGAGTTTCTCTTCAGTGTTATGTCTTTTGAACTGAATTCTAGCGCTCACCAAATGCTCCATGTGTCCCACCACATTTGCCAGCTTCCTTTTGAGTTCAGTTAGCATCATGAGACTAGTTTTAGCCAAGAACTGTGAACAGGCTTGAGTAGTGTAACTTCTAGAGCAAAGCAATTTAAAACCAGTGTACATCCTCTATCCCTCTCTTCCCCTACCATAATGCACTTGGAGGTGGTAATATTCCAGATGGCATAGCTATAAAGTGGAGGAGGGCTGACCAACCTATTTTTGACTTTACCTGAGTGAGAAATATACATTTATTGAGTTAAACCACTGAAGTTAAGGGCTCTGTCTGTGGGAGCAGCTTGTGTTAATTATACTGATAATTTATAGAATTTATCAGATTAAACCACAATATTGATTTACTATTGCTTTTGTTTGTTTTTGGTTTTAATTTCCAGAGTATTATGTACCCATTCTCATTAGTGCACTTAACAGTCAGTTCTTCCTGCCATGTAAACTGAATAGATACCAGAATATGTGGTTCAAAAGTAGAAGACTAAAGAAAAAGTTTACTACCATAAAATCTATTTTTGTTCCTTTTTTCTTTTTTTATTGACATTGAACTAGTCAGTAGTTTTGACTATAAGATTTTCACTCTATGAAGGAAAGTAAATGCATTAAGAAAATTCCCTGCTGTAAAATGAAACTTCATGGTATTTGTTATAGAGGCAATTAGGAAAATTAGAGGAAACCAGTTTTGACCTGTCCCTCTGTATCCTTTCTTTGGTTGTGAAGCCAAAGCAGAACACTGCAGCCTGGATTCAGAGATCCCTTTCAATATCACACTTAGTTAAAAGAGAGAGACATTGTTTTTCAATGGCCTCAGGGGAGAGAAATGAATCCATTAATACTGTAGGAGACATCTGATGACCAGGAAGAAAAATCCAAGATTTGTAGAAGGTCACAGGAGCCAATTGTCAGTATATGTGCTCTTCATCAGAATTATTTTTTAATGCAATTTTATTGAGATAAATTCACATACCATATAATCCATCCAAAGTATAAAATCAGTGGCTCACAGTATCATCACATAGTTGTGCATTCATCACCACAATCAATTAGAATTATTTTTAATGAGCTCTTTGACAGCTGTGCACCCTGACAGTATGGGTGAAATTGCTACCACTAGGGGAGTGGCTCGGGGCATCTTGTAGATAGAGGCCAGGGATGCTGCTAAACATCCTACAATGCAAACTTCCAAAACAAAGAATTACTGGCCCAAATTGTCAATACTGCTGAAATTGAGTTAAACCCTGAGTTAAAGTGAATCTGGGAACTTGTATTTAAATGAAAAAAGGGATAAAACTGACTGGAGGAATTAAGGCTAACCACATTTGTTGAGCCTCTACCAGCCACGGATTGCAGACTTAGCACCTGCCTCCTTGGGCTCAGCATTCCCAGGACCCCTGCCTTGGAGCCCTTGACCTTGGGCAAGTTTCCTAATTTCTCTAAGCCTCAGCTACCAAATTTGTAAAGTGCAATAATAATCATACTCATTTTGCAATTTTGTGAAAACATAAGTAAGTGCTTGGCACAGTGCCTGACCATCTTTAAATGCCCAATAAATGGTAGCTGAGATGTATATGGAAATAAAATTGAAAAGATGTACATACCTCAATGTTTGCATCATCATCACCAGGCACTGGGTTTCAACTTTCTGTTACCTGGATTGTATTTTAAAATTTTCTCCCTTAACATTTATTACTTTTATAGGAAGAATACATATGCTTCAAATCAATTCAAAAGGAAGCTTCAGTTTCCAAATGATAAATTCAAAATGTTTTCTTCTCTTTCCCAGAGTCAAGTTGAGGCCATCTAGATCACAAAATAAACAGAAATTTTCATCTACTACCTAATTCATCAGTGTGTGGAAAACTGCGATTTTCTGTTATTGGAATGTAAAGAAAATGAGAAATAAAATGGTTGTCAGTATTCTGAGATAGGAAAAGCAGTGGTGCATTTATGGCAGATGGGAGAATGGATTATACGATTTAGTTCTGCAGAAGTTATTCATACCTATTCGTGTTTTGCTTAGACTTTAAAATTATTTCTCCTTCTGTGGTCACATAGCGACTGTAGGGAAGTGGCTCATGATCATTCTTATTTCCTATGTTCTGATTTTCCTATGTGATCAGGAGAAATCCCCAATAAGAGTCTTGTGTTGTAGTTAAGAGAACAAATTCTGGAGCCAGACTTTTTTGTAATAAATCTCAACTCTACATTTCACTAGTATTTGATCTTGGACAAGTTACTGAACTTACTTGTGCCTTAGTTTGCTCATCTTTAAAAAAGGGATAATAATATCCTCAAAGGTAATATGAAGGTTAAAAGGATATATATCATCCCCAACCAATGCCTGGCTCATAATGCGTCCTATGTAATTGCTTGCTATTTGTTCTAGTTTGCTAATGCTGCTGGAATGCAAAACATCAGAGATGGATTGGCTTTTATAAAGGGGGTTTATTTGGTTACAGAGTTACAGTCTTAAGGCCATGAAGTGTCCAAGGTAACACATCAGCAATCGGGTACCTTCACTGGAGGATGGCCAATGGCGTCCGGAAAACCTGTGTTAGCGGGGGGCACATGGCTGGCATCTGCTGCAAAGTTCTGGGTTCCAAATGGCTTTCTCCCAGGACGTTTCTCTCTAGGCTGAATTCCTCAAAAATATCACTCTCAGTTACTCTTGTGACATTTGTCCTCTCTTAGCTTCTCCAGAGCAAAAGCCTGCTTTCAGCGGCTGTGTTCAAACTGTCTCTCATCTACAGCTACTCTCTCAGCTTCTGTGCATTCTTCAAAGTGTCCCTCCTGGCTGTAGCTCCTCTTCTAAATGTTCCTCTCAGCTGCACTGAGTTCCTTCTGTTTGTCAGCTCATTTATATGGCTCCACTGATCAAGGCCCAGCCTGAATGGGTGGGGCCACGCCTCCATGGAAATATCTCATCAGAGTTATCACCTACAGTTGGATGGGGCACATTTCCATGCAGACAACCTAATCCAAATGTTCCAACTTAATCCCCACTAATATGTCTGCCCCACAAGATTACATCAAAGAATATGGCTTTTTCTGGGGGACATAATACATTCATACCAGCACACTATTATTATTGAAAGTTGGATGTAATTTTAAATTTCTATTTTTTAACCAGTTGCAAAGACAGAAGACAAAACACTAACTTTGATAAAACAAAGGTAATTTTGGCAGACATTTTCCATGTAAATGGGAAATATCAGACTGCTCTGTTTTGTTAGTTCTTTATTTAGTTTAGTTATAGGACTGCACACCAGAAGACCATGTTGTTTAGAATTAGTTACTAGTGTGTGATTGAGGCTCTTCCAAGTTCTTGGTCAGCCCTTCCTCACTTCCCTCTCTTTTTCAAGGAGGGGCTCTTGATTATGTTTGAATCATGAGATAAAATCTAAGCAAGTATTCTGTTTTGGAGTTCTTGGTGGGAGGGTGAAGGATTCAAAGTTCCCTTTCTCCTGGTGCAATTCTTTGTTCTCTGTTTTCTACTCAAATGATAAGACTTGGCCTAGATGAGCCTTCCTCTTTGAAGAACATCAGTTCAGGACTGAGGAGCAAGGTCAGAGGAGGGTCCAGGGGCAAAGAGTAGAAGTGGACTGCCCAGGGGTGTGGGGTGAGATTGAGGAGGGAAGAGCTACCTGGCATTCAGCTGACAGGAGCCAAAAAGTCATAACAGTGCTCAATGACTGGTAACATTTACTCTGAAAATTTTCAGATCAGATCCAACTGCCTCAGCAATGCTTTATATTTATAATGTAGACACTTTGGATTTCAACCAAGCCCTGGGTCAGGTCCTGAGTAGATACAGAATGGATTCTTAAGAAGAATCCTGACTTTGCACTCATTGGCTGTGAGGTGGGACAGTCTTCCCACCTGGAAGTGAATCCTGGTCAGAGACTTTCATTCCATAATAGAAGTGGGCTCAGTGATTAATCCTGCCAGGTTGAAAGATCTGGGCTTAATCACCCTTCCAACGTCTGACAGGAAGTTATACATGGAACTGTCAATTTTCTAATAAAAAGTTCAACTGAAAAAGTGACTTTTAAGAAAAACAGTATATAAAACAATATTTACTCTGATACTTAGGAGAACATAAATATTTGTTGAATTGGTGAATCTACTCTAGTTATTTGAAGTTTTATTCTCTAGGTTAGTGGCTTTTGAATCTGTCACAGGAGACTTTGAGTCCTTCCGAGGAGGGGAGAGAATGGATGAAGGAAAGGGAGCGGTTTTGCCATGATCTGTTTTATGTACAAGACTTCTGTAGAAGATTTCCTTTGAAGAAAAGGTTTTTCTGCTCACCATATTTTGAAAACCACTTATCGGTAATTGACAGCTTACCCTTGGATCATCTAGGTCATTGGAAAACTACCCATATTACTTTAGTGTCCCAAAGAAACATGCTACTGAATTGTGTTTCAAAGTTATGTTTTTAAATTATATTTAAGGTTTACTTAAGGACCAGCTTTTCCTGTGAAACTGTTGTTTAGATTATGGGTCCTTTCAAGAGTTGTTCTGATTTAAGGCCTCACATGGAACATATCTCTGATATCTTAAGAAAAATCTTGTTTCACTAGAGAATGAGTATAATTCCTCTTCACTGACAACTTTTCCATAAACATCCTGAAATTCTGAACTAAGTTTTATGTTTAATAAAAAAAAAAAATGGTATTGATATTTAAGATTGGAATGCTTATTTTCTCTTTTTCACTTACCTCTTATCCTGTTTTTATTTTTTCTCTCTAAGTCTTATTGCATATGAGTTTCTGTAAGCTGCTGCAAATGCTTTTTGGAATGAGGCAAGATATAAATTCAATAAATAAAATATATCTAAACCACTTACAGAAAAAACTGCCTTGGGACAGAGCCTAAACACTACTTATATAAAAAGTTGTGGTTCCCAACCTTCTATAGCAATGTTGTTTACTCATTTCATATATTTACTCTTAAAAGTTTACAGAATTTAATTAGCATATTAAAAGATTCATGGGTGTAGATTCTGTGTTTACAGTAGGTGAAGCTTTGTTTTCAAAGTATCATTTTACAGATTGTAGAGTTACTACTACATGCTTGGACTGATATAATTTTGCGTGACCAAAATTTGGCAAAGGGTCTTAAACAGATTGAATGTAGAATAGTGGAACACTGAATTTTAGAATTTGAAGAGACATTAGAGATCATCTAGTCCAGTGGTTCCCAACCAGACATATATTTGGCCATGTTTGGAGACATTTTTGGTTGTCGTTCCTGGGCAAGTGCCATTGGCATCTACTGGGTAGAGAAACAAGGGATGCTGCTAGACATCCTACATTTCATGACAGCCCCCATAACAAGTAATTTTCTGGCACAAAATATCAGTACTGCTGAGGTTGAAAAACACTTATCTAGTCCAGTTCCATCATTTTTCAGACAAACTGAGGTCCAGAGAGTTTGTGACTTGCCCTTCAAATGTAACATGTAAAATACAATTAGCCAAATTTTTTTCTTAAAATAGTGAACTGATCAATTTCTCTTTGAGACTGAGAACAAGACAAAGATATCTGCTATGGTAGACTGTTCTGAAAAAAAAAAAATGAAGTGTCCTCTCTATTGGAAGCTTATACATTCCCACCTTGTTGAACTCAAATGTGGCTGTTTGACTCGGTTTGGCCTATGAAATGTGAGCAGAAGCGATGTAAGTCACTGAGGCGGAAGCCTTGAGTCCTTGTGTGTTGTCCCCTCCTCTTTTTCTCTGCTCGTTTGACTGGCAAAGCTCCAGAGAGGCAGCTGGGTCAGGCTGGGTCTCAGAGTGAAGGCAGCATGGAGATGTGATGGGAACTAGAAATAAACCTTTACTGTTGTTTTGAAAAGGCAATCACTTTATAAGTGAGGTCCCAGTATTCCCAGGTAGAGCTGGATGTGTATGCTTTCTCTTTCTTTATAACTTCCAGTGTGCTTACACAGCATTCACTCCTTTTTTTTTCCTATGGTCTTTCAATCAGGACACTCTTTGTTCACTGCCATCTGGACTGAACAGTAAGGCTTATGCCACAGTCCTGCTATGACTGAGATAGCAATATGAATGCTTTCCTTTTTTCTTGTTTTTTTTTGGTTGTTTGTGTCTTCGTATTTTTTAAATTATAATACTAAAACTGCTGAAATTGAGCACTAAACAGTAAGACAGTTTTTCTTTCCATCTTGCTTCTCTGCATTGATTTTCTCTCCCTCTCTCCTTTCCTTTTACATTTATCTTTACTCAGGACCAGGCACTAATGCACACATTGCCAGCTGGTTTTTATCTCCTCTATGTGGTAAGTCTAGAGTGATCAGTCACCCAAGGGGGAGGAAGGAAGTGGCTAGTGCGCCATACTGATGATGTGTCACCTGAGTCATCAAGCACTGGGGATCGTTGCCTGGTTTGGTTGTGTATGGGGTACTGATTACACAGACTTGGGGAAGACACCGTTCCTTCACTCACAAATCTTACAGTCTTGCAGGGAACCTCTGTCTTCCTACACTTACACTCATGCTGAATCTCTGATCTTATCTCTTATCACAAAAGACAAAGCCAGAGAAAAACCAATCAGAGATCCAGAGTCTGGGGCTTTTTCCATGAGGCTTAAAGTAGACCTGGCTGAATTCACCTCCCTTTTCCCAATTCAGACCCCTCCAGTTGGCTGCCCCACAACTCCAGGTCTTTTAAAGCTGTGGAGGATTCCTGAGACTCGGGCCCCTTACTTCAGTCGTGTGAAAGGAAGTCCAACAGGATCAGTCCTTTAGGGCTTTTATGAATGATTGATGTTACTCCAAAAAGATTCTGAATTGGCAGAACAGCATGTTCATTCATTCCTTTGTGTGCCATTTGCTTACCATATGCCAGGGGGGTCCAGCATTAAATAAGACAGATAAGGTCTTTGCTCTCAGGGTGCTTACAATCTAGACATTAATTACATAACTCTCCATTCCATACTGTGCCCTAGGCCAAGACATCCTCTATTCCAGTTCTCATTTTTATTATGCATTTTCCCCTTGTTAAACCAATGTCAAGAGGTGGGGTTAAACCAGTTGGCAGCATAGCCCAACTAATGCCAACAACATAAAATGTCTGAGTTTACTACTTCCCTCTGCTCCCAGTTGGCTGCCCAGGAGTACTGCTCTGTTCAGGAAGCTTTAACTGACCATCAAGTCCTTGACTTGTAAATACTAATTTCCATTTGGGTTCCTTAACGCTATGCCCTGCTCAACTGATTGGATACCCCAATACTAACTGCTGAGTAGCTAAGATGAGCTTGTTGTCAGCTTATCTCAGCAGCTGTCTATGAGAACTTTAGCTTAAGTAATCATTCTTGTAGTTATTCTTTTAAAAAGAAAGTAACTGATATAGAGTCATGCTTATCTAGTTTTAACTCCTTTTGAGTTTTGCCTTTTCCCTTAAAGGTTCAGTAGCCCAAGGATGGGCAAACACCCATGTAATCTACAAAGACAGCAATCACTGTCTCCTAACCTAATTCTCTTCAATACTTTAGAAAGCATTAGCTACTTACTTTACTTTGATTTCCTCTCTGAAAAACTGTTCAAACTGGCCTTGGCCATTAGATCAACTGATAGGATCTTCACAGTTTCATCACCGGAGGCTTCCAGTTACCCTGTGACCCAACCTCGTCCCCTCAGCCCCTATCCTCACAGCAGATTGTAGTGGAAATTATAGCTGCATGCCTTTATTTAATCTCAGAATTGAAACACACCTCCCACCCCAATTACTCAAACTTATATAAAGTAGCCAAATGTCTTCATCAAACAGTTCTCCAAGAAACTTGCACTTATTTGAGATTCAGTAAATTCTGGTTGGATAAATGAATGTGAATTCCTTAGGAATGTCTTATTCCGCAGATGGTTTTTTACCAAAAGACTTCCCAGAAACTGTTTTCATATTAATACAAACAAAACAAAACAAAAATATACTCTGCCTCTTCCCACAGAGTTTTAAAACAGTTTTTCAATAATGATCTTGAACATAGACTTAAACGTGTTTATGGCAGATATAAAAAGGCATCATTACATTTTTCTTTTGGGTAGTTCATTGTTTTCCCCATGTATTTGTAGGAGTTCTTTGTCCCTTATAGATCTTAACACTTTCTCTTGAAAATAGTTTTTCATTATGTACTTGTCTTCCCACTGACTTCATTTATGTATCTTTTCCCTTACAAGAATTTAAGATGTCCACACAGTCATATATAAATCTACTTTTTCCTTTCTAGTGTCTTTATTTTCTGTTTTACACAAAAAAGTATCTACCAGATCCCTAGGTTTTAGAAATAGTCATACACTTTACTTTATTTTATTTTTTTTATTTTTATTTTTTTATCATCATTTTATTGAGATATTTTCACATACCACGCAGTCATACAAAACAAATTGTACTTTCGATTGTTTACAGTACCATTACATAGTTGTACATTCATCACCTAAATCAATCCCTGACACCTTCATTAGCACACACACAAAAATAACAAGAATGATAATTAGAGTGAAAAAGAGCAATTGAAGTAAAAAAGAACACTAGGTACCTTTGTCTGTTTGTTTGCTTCCTCTACTTTTCTACACATCCATCCATAAACTAGACAAAGTGGAGTTTGGTCCTTATGGCATTCCCAATCCCACTGTCACCCCTCATAAGCTACATTTTTATACAACTGTCTTCAAGATTCATGGGTTCTGGGTTGTAGTTTGATAGTTTCAGGTATCCACGACCAGCTACCCCAATTCTTTAGAACCTAAAATGGGTTGTCTAAAGTGTGCGTAAGAGTGCCCACCAGAGTGATCTCTCGGCTCGTTTTGGAATCTCTCTGCCACTGAAGCTTATTTCATTTCCTTTCACATCCCCCTTTTGGTCAAGAAGATGTTCATACACTTTACTTTAGAAACTTTAAAAACATATTTTCCAGTTAAAGCTTTAATCCACTGGGATTATTTTGTATTTGTTTTCTTCCAGTTGGATAGTTAATTGTGTCAGCACAGTTAAACCACCCTGCCCTACTGGAATGAATTGCCATCTCTGTTTATAGTCACAACTTTTTTCTGCGTTTTCTGTTCTCTTCCATCGATCTATTTACCTATAGTTAACCCAATATCTTTAAAGAAAATTTTGAAATAATGAAGATTCCATTATTCTGGTCTTTTTCTTGGTTGTTTCCAGATTTTTATCTTTAAATATTTGTACTCATAAATCATTTAAATCATTTATTCCAAAAACTCATTGGCAGAACTGGGGTTAAATGGAGCAAACCTGTTTGCTAGGTCAGCCCTTCAGTGACGAAAGCTCTGCCAACCCATCCTAATTTATAGATCTAAGAGGCTTTTGGATTGTATTTAATTTTGGTTTGATTTAAGCTCAACTTCTATTCCAGGATGTCCCAGCTGATGGGATAGAAGCAGGAATCTGATGACATAGCAATATTCAAAAGTCAGGTTCTAAGTAGTCTAAATTTGGACGGAAGCCTGGCGACTGCCTGGGTAGGTAAAATAGCAGCTCTTTCCCATGCTGGTGCAAGGAGTTACTCTGTCACTGCTGCTGCAGGCTGTCTGGCACACTACAAGGCTGGGCATTAGTTCTGGGGGTGGCGGGTAGTGTCTGGGGGGAGAAGCATCACTCAATCCAGAGCCTTCCAGCTGTGATGAGTGGAGGCTCTTGCAATGCATCTTACATTTAAGGGGTCCACAGTTCATTTCAGGGGAAATGACTGTTCCTTATTGAAAACAGAACTTCACTTTTAACAGAAAGCAGCCACTTTTTCCCACAAATGTTAGGGATTGGTTTGGGCTATATAAAATATTAAATAAAAGCACAATATATTTCATGGTTCTTAAAGGCCACTGACGTAAATAAATCTTCAAGAAGATATCTTCAGAATGGGTTATTTCGCATAATAAAGGGACCCTGCTTTGCCTTTTTCTGTGTAGTTAAAGCAATCTGCCTTTGCCTCTTTAGAAACAGCAGGCCATACCTTAAGTGATGAAGCAATTCTGTGGAGAAATCCATTTACACCAGATTGCGGATGCCATTCCCATCAGAAACATTTCCAAGAAGATACTTATATTTTAAGATAAGTAATAAAATCAATTTCTAGATCAAGTGTACATTATAACATCAAAGCTTTATTTTATTATTATTATACTTATCAATCCTTATTCACAGTGCCACAACTTCAGTTGAACTTGACAAAAATATTGATCCCATCTTAAAATAGATAGAACACATTTTGAGGTAAATTGTTTTTCTCCCTATCTGTGCTAGCCAGTGCTTAAAATTTAATGATATGATAGATTGAATAGTAAAGGAATCTAATTTTCTACCTTCTTGGTTCTCAATGTGCTAACTACTGAAACTGTGACAATAAGCAAGCTATTTTTTCATGGCTATGATACTGATTTTAAAAAATTATGTGACAATTGTATATTAAGTGTGCTGATTTAGATATATTTTGTCCCCCAAAACACCATGTTCTTTGATGCAGTCTTGTGGGGGCAGACGTATTAGTTAGTGTTGATTTGGTTGGAAACCTTTGAGTGTTTCCTTGGAGATATGACTCAATTTACTGTGGGTGAAATATTTGACTGAATTATTTCTGTGGAGATATGGACCCCGCCCATGCAGGGTGGGTCTTGATTTAATCACTGGAGTTCTATAAAAGAGCTCACAAACAGAAGGACCTCAGAGCAGCTTTGAAGAAGGCTGTTGGAAGCTCACACAATGCCATTTTGAAACGTAACCTGGAAGCAAGCAGATGCCAGCCGCGTGCCTTCCAAGCTAAAAGAGGTTTTCAGGACGCCATTGGCCTTCCTTCAGTGAAGGTATACTCGTGTTGACGCTTTAACTTGGACATTTTCATGGCATTCAGACTGTAAATTTGTAACCAAATAAACTCCCTTTATAAAAACCAATCCAGAGGTAGGGCAAGATGGCAGACTGCTGAGCTGTATGTTTTAGTTACTCCTCCAGGAAAGTAGGTAGAAAGCCAGGAACTGCATGAACTGGACACCGCAGAGCAATCTGACTTTGGGCATACTTCATACAACACTCATGAAAACGTGGAACTGCTGAGATCAGCGAAATCTGTAAGTTTTTGTGGCCAGGGGACCCGCACCCCTTCCTGCCAGGCTCAGTCCCGTGGGAGGAGGGGCTGTCAGCTCCGGAAAGGAGAAGGGAGAACTGCACTGGCAGCCCTTATCAGAAACTCATTCTACTGATCCAAACTCCAACCATAGATAGACTGAGACCAGACACCAGAGAATCTGAGAGCAGCCAACCCAGCAGAGAGGAGACAGGCATAGAAAAAAACAGCATGAAAAACTCCAAAATAAAAGCGGAGGATTTTTGGAGTTCTAGTGAACATAGGAAGGGGAAGGGCAGAGCCCAGGCCCTGAGGCTCATATGCAAATCCCGAAGAAAAGCTGATCTCTCTGCCCTGTGGACCTTTCCTTAATGGCCCTAATTGCTTTGTCTCTTAGCACTTCAATAACCAATTAGATCTGTGAGGAGGGCCCTTTTTTTTTTTTTTTTAATCCTTTTTTCTTTTTCTAAAACAATTACTCTAAGAAGCCCAATACAGAAAGCCTCGCAGGTCAAGACAAGAGCAGAACTAAGAGAGCTCTGAGACAAAAGGCAATAATCCAGTGGCTGAGAAAATTCACTAAACACCACAACTTCCCAAGAAAAGGGGGGTGTCCGCTCACAGCCATCATCCTGGTGGACAGGAAACACTCCTGCCCATCACCAGCCCCATAGCTCAGAGCTGCCCCAGACAACCCAGTGTGACGGAAGTGCTTCAGATAACAGGCACACACCACAAAACTGGGTGTGGACATTAGCCTTCCCTGCAACCTCAGCTGATTGTCCCAGAGCTGGGAAGGTGGAGCAGTGTGAATTAACAAAGCCCCATTCAGCCATCATTTCAGCAGACTGGGAGCCTCCCTGCACAGCCCAGCAGCCCAGAACCGCCCTGGGGGGACGGCACTCACCTGTGACATAGCACAGTCATCCCTCAACAGAGGACCAGGGGGTGCATGCCCTGGAAGAGGGACCCACTCACAAGTCCCAGGAGCCATACGCCAATACCAAGGACTTGTGGGTCAGTGGCAGAGACAAACTGTGGCAGGACTGAACTGAAGGATTAGTCTATTGCAGCAGCTTTAAAACTCCAGGATCACCAGGGAGATTTGATTCTTAGAGCCACCTCCCCTCCCTGACCGCCCAGAAACACGCCCCATATACAGGGCGGGCAACAGCAACTACACACGCAAGCTTGGTACACCAATTGGAACCCACAAGACTCACTCCCCCACTCACCACAAAGGCAAAGCAGGGGAGAACTGGCTTGTGGAGAACAGGTGGCTCTTGGCTGCCACCTGCTGGTTAGTTAGAGAAAGTGTACTCTACAAAGCTGTATTTCTGATAAATTAGAGATAAGGACTTCAATTGGTCTACAAATCCTAAAAGAAACCTATCAAGTTAAGCAAATGCCAAGAGGCCAAAAACAACAGAAAATTATAAAGCATATGAGAAAACCAGACGATATGGCTAACCCAAGCCCAAGCACCCAAATCAAAAGATCAGAAGAGACACAGCACCTAGAGCAGCTACTCAAAGAACTAAAGATGAACAATGAGACCATAGTACGGGATACAAAGGAAATCAAGAAGACCCTAGAAGAGCATAAAGAAGACATTGCAAGACTAAATAAAAAAATAGATGATCTTATGGAAATTAAAGAAACTGTTGACCAAATTAAAAAGATTCTGGACACTCATAGTACAAGACTAGAGGAAGTTGAACAACGAATCAGTGACCTGGAAGATGACAGAATGGAAAATGAAAGCATAAAAGAAAGAATGGGGAAAAAAATTGAAAAAATCGAAACGGACCTCAGGGATATGATAGATAATATAAAACGTCCAAATATAAGACTCATTGGTATTCCAGAAGGGGAAGAAAAGGGTAAAGGTCTAGGAAAAGTATTCAAAGAAATTGTTGGGGAAAACTTCCCAAATCTTCTAAACACCATAAATACACAAATCATAAATGCCCAGCGAACTCAAAATAGAATAAATCCAAATAATCCCACTCCGAGACATATTCTGATCGCACTGTCAAACACGGAAGAGAAGGAGCAAGTTGTGAAAGCAGCAAGAGAAAAGCAATTCACCATATACAAAGGAAACAGCATAAGACTAAGTAGTGACTACTCAGCAGACACCATGGAGGCAAGAAGGCAGTGGCACGATATATTTAAAATTCTGAGTGAGAAAAATTTCCGAACAAGAATACTTTATCCAGCAAAGCTCTCCTTCAAATTTGAGGGAGAGCTTAAATTTTTCACAGACAAACAAATGCTGAGAGAATTTGCTAACAAGAGACCTGCCCTACTGGAGATACTGAAGGGAGCCCTACAGACAGAGAAACAAAGAAAGGACAGAGAGACTTGGAGAAAGGTTCAGTACTAAAGAGATTTAGTATGGGTACAGTAAAGGATATTAATAGACACAGGGGAAAAATATATATGACAAACAGAAACCAAAGGATAAGATGGCTGATTCAAGAAATGCCTTCACGGTTATAATGTTGAATGTAAATGGATTAAACCCCCCAATTAAAAGCTATAGATTTGCAGAATGGATCAAAAAAAAATGAACCATCAATATGTTGCATACAAGAGACTCATCTTAGACACAGGGACACAAAGAAATTGAAAGTGAAAGGATGGAAAAAAATATTTCATGGAAGCTACAGCCAAAAGAAAGCAGGTGTAGCAATATTAATCTCAGATAAAATAGACTTTAAATACAGGGAGTTTTTGAGAGACAAAGAAGGCCACTACATACTAATAAAAGGGGCAATTCAACAAGAAGAAATAACAATCATAAATGTCTATGCACCCAGTCAAGGTGCCACAAAATACATGAGAGAAACACTGGCAAAACTAAAAGAAGCAATTGATGTTTCCACAATAATTGTGGGAGACTTCAACACATCACTCTCTCCTATAGATAGATCAACGAGACAGAAGACCAATAAGGAAATTGATAAACCTAAACAATCTGATAAATGAATTAGATTTAACAGACATATACAGAACATTACATCCTAAATCACCAGGATACACATACTTTTCTAGTGCTCACGGAACTTTCTCCAGAATAGATCATATGCTGGGACATAAAACAAGCCTGAATAAATTTAAAAAGATTGAAATTATTCAAAGCACATTCTCTGACCACAATGGAATACAATTGGAAGTCAATAACCATCAGAGACTTAGAAAATTCACAATTACCTGGAGGTTAAACAGCACACTCCTAAACAATCAGTGGGTTAAAGAAGTAATAGCAAGAGAAATTGCTAAATATATAGAGAGGAATGAAAATGAGAACACAACATACCAAAACCTATGGGATGCAGCAAAAGCAGTACTGAGGGGGAAATTTATAGCACTAAATGCATATATTAAAAAGGAAGAAAGAGCCAAAATCAAAGAACTAATGGATCAACTGAAGAAGCTAGACAATGAACAGCAAACCAATCCTAAACCAAGTAGAAGAAAAGAAATAGCAGGGATTAAAGCAGAAATAAATGACATAGAGAATAAAAAAACAATAGAGAGGATAAATATCACCAAAAGTTGGTTCTTTGAGAAGATCAACAAGATTGACAAGCCCCTAGCTAGACTGACAAAATCAAAAAGAGAGAAGACCCATATAAACAAAATAATGAATGAAAAAGGTGACATAACTGCAGATCCTGAAGAAATTAAAAAAAATTATAAGAGGATACTATGAACAACTGTATGGCAACAAACTGGATAATGTAGAGGAAATGGACAATTTCCTGTAAACATATGAACAACCTAGACTGACCAGAGAAGAAATAGAAGACCTCAACCAACCCATCACAAGCAAAGAGATCCCATCAGTCATCAAAAATCTTCCCACAAATAAATGCCCAGGGCCAGATGGCTTCACAGGGGAATTCTATCAAACTTTCCAGAAAGAACTGACACCAATCTTACTCAAACTCTTTCAAAACATTGAAGAAAATGGAACACTACCTAACTCATTTTCTGAAGCTAACATCTATCTAACACCAAAACCAGGCAAAGATGCTACAAAAAAGGAAAACTACCGGCCAATCTCCCTAATGAATATAGATGCAAAATTCCTCAACAAAATACTTGCAAATTGAATGCAAAGACACACTAAAAAAATCATACACCATGACCAAGTGGGGTTCATTCCAGGCATGCAAGGATGGTTCAACATAAGAAAATCAATCAATGTATTACAACACATTAACAATTTGAAAGGGAAAAATCAATTGATCATCTCAATAGATGGTGAAAAAGCATTTGACAAAATCCAACATCCGTTTTTGATAAAAACACTTCAAAAGGTAGGAATTGAAGGAAACTTCCTCAATATGATAAAGAGCATATATGAAAAACCCACAGCCAGCATAGTACTCAATGGTGAGAGACTGAAAGCCTCCCCTCTAAGATCAGGAACAAGACAAGGATGCCCGCTGTCACCACTATTATTCAACATTGTGTTGTAAGTGCTAGCCAGGGCAATCCGGCAAGACAAAGAAATAAAAGGCATCCAAATTGGAAAAGAATAAGTAAAACTGTCATTTTTTGCAGATGATATGATCTTATATCTGGAAAACCGTGAGAAATCGACGATACAGCTACTAGAGGTAATAAACAAATTTAGCAAAGTAGCAGGATACAAGATTAATGCACATAAGTCAGTAATGTTTCTATATGCTAGAAATGAACAAACTGAAGAGACACTCAAGAAAAAGATACCATTTTCAATAGCAACTAAAAAAATCAAGTACCTAGGAATAAACTTAACCAAAGATGTAAAAGACCTATACAAAGAAAACTACATAACTCTACTAAAAGAAATAGAAGGGGACCTTAAAAGATGGAAAAATATTGCATGCTCATGGATAGGAAGGCTAAATGTCATTAAGATGTCAATTCTACCCAAACTCATCTACAGATTCAATGCAATCCCAATCAAAATTCCAACAACCTACTTTGCAGACTTGGAAAAGCTAGTTATCAAATTTATTTGGAAAGGGAAGATGCTTCGAATTGCTAAAGACACTCTAAAAAGAAAAACCAAGTGGGAGGACTTACACTGACTGACTTTGAAGCTTATTATAAAGCCACAGTTGTCAAAACAGCATGGTACTGGCACAAAGATAGACATATAGATCAATGGAATCGAATTGAGAATTCAGAGATAGACTCTCAGATCTATGGCCGACTGATCTTTGATAAGGCCCCCAAAGTCACTGAACTGAGTCATAATGGTCTTTTCAACAAATGGGGCTGGGAGAGTTGGATATCCATATCCACAAGAATGAAAGAGGACCCCTACCTCACACCCTACACAAAAAGTAACTCAAAATGGATGAAAGATCTCAATATAAAAGAAAGTACCATAAAACTCCTAGAAGATAATGTAGGAAAACATCTTCAAGACCTTGTATTAGGCGGCCACTTCCTAGACTTTACACCCAAAGCACAAGCAACAAAAGAGAAAATAGATAAATGGGAACTCCTCAAGCTTAGAAGTTTCTGCACCTCAAAGGAATTTCTCAAAAAGGTAAAGAGGCAGCCAACTCAATGGGAAAAAATTTTTGGAAACCATGTATCTGATAAAAGACTGATACCTTGCATATGTAAAGAAATCCTACAACTCAATGACAGTAGTACAGACAGCACAATTATAAAATGGGCAAAAGATATGAAAAGACAATTCTCTGAAGAGGAAATACAAATGGCCAAGAAAGACGTGAAAAAATGTTCACCTTCATTAGGTATTAGAGAGATATAAATTAAGACCACAATGAGATACCATCTAACACCGATTAGAATGGCTTCCATTAAACAAACAGGAAACTACAAATGCTGGAGGGGATGTGGAGAAATTGGAACTCTTATTCATTGTTGGTGGGACTGTATAATGGTTCAGCCACTCTGGAAGTCAGTCTGGCAGTTCCTTAGAAAACTAGATATAGAGTTACCATTCGATCCAGTGATTGCACTTCTCGGTATATACCCGGAAGATCGGAAAGCAGTGACACGAACAGATATTTGCACGCCAATGTGCATAGCAACATTATTCACGATTGCCAAGAGATGGAAACAACCCAAATGTCCTTCAACAGATGAGTGGATAAATAAAATGTGGTATATACACACGATGGAATACTACGCGGCAGTAAGAAGGAACGATCTCGTGAAACATATGACAACATGGATGAACCTTGAAGACATAATGCTGAGCGAAATGAGCGAGACACAAAAAGAGAAATATTATATGCTACCACTAATGTGAACTTTGAAAAATGTAAAACAAATGGTTTATAATGTAGAATGTAGGGGAACTAGCAATAGAGAGCAATTAAGGAAGGGGCAACAATAATCCAAGTAGAACAGATAAGCTATTTAATGTTCTGGGGATGCCTAGGAATGACTATGGTCTGTTAATTTCTGATGGATATAGTAGGAACAAGTTCACAGAAATGTTGCTATATTAGGTAACTTTCTTGGGGTAAAGTAGGAACATGTTGGAAGTAAAGCAGTTATGTTAAGTTAGTTGTCTTTTTCTTACTCCCTTGTTATGGTCTCTTTGAAATGTTCTTTTATTGTATGTTTTTTTTTTTTTTAATTTTTTTTTCATACAGTTGATTAAAAAAATAAAAGTTTAAAAAAAAAAAAAAAGTTAATAAATATGTAGAGCCCCCTTGAGGAGCCTGTGGAGAATGCAGGCGTATTGGCCTACCCCACCTTGACGGTTGCTAACATGACCACAGACATAGGGGACTGGTGGTTTGATGAGTTGTGCCCTCTACCATAGATTTTACCCTTGGGAAGATGGTTGCTGCAAAGGAGAGGCTAGGCCTCCCTATAATTGTGCCTAAGAGCCTCCTCCCGAATGCCTCTTTGTTGCTCAGATGTGGCCCTCTCTCTCTAGCTAAGCCAACCTGAAAGATGAAATCACTGCCCTCCCCTCTACGTGGGATCAGACACCCAGGGGAGTGAATCTCCCTGGCAACGTGGAATATGACTCCCGGGGAGGAATGTAGACCTGGCATCGTGGGACGGAGAACATCTTCTTGACCAAAAGGGGGATGTGAAAGGAAATGAAATAAGCTTCAGTGGCAGAGAGATTCCAAAAGGAGCCGAGAGGTCACTCTGGTGGGCACTCTTATGCACACTTTAGACAACCCTTTTTAGGTTCTAAAGAATTGGGGTAGCTGGTGGTGGATACCTGAAACTATCAAACTACAACCCAGAACCCAAGAATCTCGAAGACCATTGTATAAAAATGTAGGTTATGAGGGGTGACAATGGGATTGGGAAAGCCATAAGGACCACACTCCACTTTGTCTAGTTTATGGATGGATGAGTAGAGAAATAGGGGAAAGAAACAAACAAACAAACAAACAAAGGTACCCAGTGTTCTTTTTTACTTCAATTGCTCTTTTTCACTTTAATTATTATTCTTGTTATTTGTGTGTGTGTGCTAATGAAGGTGTCAGGGATTGATTTAGGTGATGAATGTACAACTATGTAATGGTACTGTGAACAATCGAATGTACGATTTGTTTTGTATGACTGCGTGGTATGTGAATATATCTCAATAAAATGAAGATAAAAAAAAAACCAATCTGTTTCTGGTATGTTGCATAATGGCAGCTTTCGCAAATCAGAATATTAGGCTTGAGTAATTGAAAACTTTGTAGTGAGATTAAAGAGGATTTAAAGTTGAAGATTTCCCCCTCACACTAGGCAAAGAAGCAAAGAGCCCTATTATTTTAAGCCCAGACTTATTTATTCCTTAGACAGTTGCGCCTTTTATGAAGAAGCAAAGCTAAATGTAGATTTCATTGCTCCTGAGCTGCTGGGTCTGATAATCAGCTCCAGTCCCTGGTTCAAAATACCTAGAGAATTTCCTGTCTGTACCTTGCAATCACCTATCTGGGATGTGCTCCCCGGTTATGCTTTTTGACCTTTCTCAGGAAGGGGATGTCTTCTTCTCTAATGTCTTCTGGAGGCGTTTTGAGAGGACTTAACCTTCCATCGAAAGGGGGAATTCAGGTGCCTTAATCAGGCCCCTGGTGCACATTCTAATTATGATTCTGGTGTTAGGCCTTTCTCTTGGGTGTTTCCTGTGGTCAGATTTCTGATTTCTTTATCAGAGTCTCAAATATATTCTCTCTTGTGTCTCTTCTTTGTCTTCTGCAAAGGATTTCAGAGGGATGTTCACCCTAGTCCTACCAGAAGTATATGCTTCCTTAAAGAGTCTAAAATTGAGCCTTTTGCTTTAGTAATTCATAGGTCTGGTGGCTGTAGATTATATTTTCCTCTTAACATTCTACTTTCCTAAGCCTTGGGTTGCTAATTCAGAATGTTATGCCGTCTCCTAAAAGAGCAACCTTTGTAAACATCCAAACTCAAAATTATGAACCCTCAACTCCTCTCTGAGGACAGCAGGGTTCACTAGGTCCCTTAGATGTAAATGTTCTTTTTCTCGATTCCCTTGCTGTCAGAATGAGTGTTGGGTTACGTTAGTCAAAGCCTACTAATACCTTTTGACTTAGGAAATAAATTTAGATAGAAATTCTTTCTCAGGTATAGAAAATCTCATTTTTTTTTCCAATTCACATCTTTTAGGAAAATTATCAGCTCACATTTCTTTTACCAGAAAACATCAATAATAAACTCTAGCATTTATTGGATACTACTTATGTAATATATTTCTCATTTAATCCTTACAGTAATGTTACTAAGTAAAGAACATGAGCTCCATTTTGCAAAAAGAGAAAACTAATACTTGTAGGTGTTAATTAAATCATCCAACCTCACACAGATAACAAATAACAAAGATAGGGTAAAACCCAGTCTATCTTATTGCAGAGTCCATCCTTATTCCAAAGCACATGCTGTACCTGAGGCTACCAAATATGGGCTTGAAGTCTGTCCTTATAGATGTCCTGAGGTACAGTTTGGAGTTAAGAGATAGGAGACTACAGAAGTCCATCAGTTTGGGCCTTTTGATTTTTAAATGAAAGTTGCCTATTTGAGGTGGATCTAGTGTTTACATGCAGAGTTTATATCTTGATACAAGTCAGCTTCTAGCTGACTATAATTTTAATGTTGAAAGAACATTGCTGAATTCTTATTACCACAATGAAACTTATGCCAGAAATGAAGTTTTCTATGCTGTATAAAACTAGTTAAATCTAATAAGTGCAACCTGAAAAGAATTAGAACAGCACACATAAGATTATATCTTTTGGGGGGATATATATCTTTTTAATATATTTCACTTAGGAATTTGCATGGAATAATTTTATAAAATCAAAATAATACCATATACATGATTCTGAATTCTAATTCTTAAACTTACTATATTATTGAACATTTCCCATTGTCAGTAAAAATTTTAGAAAACCATTTTAATGGCTGCATACTAAGGCAATACGTGGGTGCACTATGATTTACTTATCCTCCTTCCCTTATTCTTATACAGTGAAGTTGTTTTATTTTTCATCATTTTAAAATTAGCATTGTAATGTGTACCACTGTGCATGAATCTGCATTTAACTTCCTGATAATTACTAAAAGAGAAGTTAATGGATCAAAGAGTATGGACTTTTTATAAGTTGCCATATTGCTTTCTAGTGAAGAAGGGGCCCTTCCTAAATCTAGGTCCCTTCCTCGGTGCAGCCAATAGAAGTCACCCAAACCAGGCTGAAGAGGAAAAGAGGATTTATTATGCCAGCGGAAGGTAAGGGAAGCTTTCCCAATCTGCCTCCCCACAGTGTTTTTCCAGTTGGGTTTTATACCCAGGTTCACAGGCAAAGAGAGATAATCATTCAGTTAACATGGGGCAAGAGTGATAGACAAAAGGCCCATCTATATGGGAGGTTTGGGGCAGTCTCCCAGTGAGTCTTTAATTGGCTAAACCGTTAGAGACAAAGGGAGTTAATCATTTTAGTTAACATGTAACAGGTTTGGAGAACTTCAGTAATTTAATTATTTCCTGTTTTCCTGTTTTTTTCAGAAGGTAGGGGATACCTGTGAAAGGTGCAAACTTTACATTTAACTTTACTTCTTGCTCTCCTGTGAGACCAAATGTCCTCACCCCCCCACCCCCACTTCCCGTTTCAAGATTACATTCAAAGCTGCTTTTTGTTACATTCCAAGGTTAATTTACAATTTCCTCCTTCCTTACAGTTTTTGCTTGTATTTTAAAAATTGCTGTTATACTAAAAAGCTTTGTTTAGAGATGGGCTTCTCTCTCTCTCTCTCTCATTAGAGAAGTTGTGGTTTTACAGAACAATCATGCAAAAAAATACAGATTCCCATATACCACCCCACCAGCACTGCTTGCATTAGTGTAAAAAATTTGTTGCAATTGATGATAACATTCTTTTTGTAATTCGGCCTTTTTTTTTTAACAGTAGTTACATTTGTTACAATTGATGAAAGATTATTAAAATAGTGCTACTACTGTTGTCCATAGTTTACGTAGGGGTATTTTCCCCCATATTCCTGACTTACTATTATTATTATTTTTTTAATTTTTACTTTTTCATGCTTGTCTTTATTTTATTACTCATCTGCCCGTTTACTGGATAAAGGGATTGTCAGTTCCAAGGTTTTTACAATCACATGGTCACATGATAAAAGCTATATAATTAATACAATCATTATCAAAGATCAAGTCTACTGTATCAAAGATCAAATCTGTTAAATAGTTTCAGGTATTTCCTTCTGTCTATTCTGATACACTGGAAACTTGAAAGAAATATCTATATAATGAGTCAGTAGTCATAATCATTTGTTGAATCCTGATTCCTCGGTTATACCTCTTCCTGCTCTTTGATCATTCTCTCAATCTTCAGGGATATCTGAGCAATGACCGGTTTAGGTTCTTCGTGCTGGAAAGGGGTGTTGACCCTATGGGGTAGAAGAATGGAACTGGTTGATGTTCTTAAGATTGTATCTTAAAATGTCTTAATTCTGTTGTATGTTATTTAGTATTGCTAGGTTTTCGAACTAATAGAAGACAATAGAAATGAACATCTTTTGCATCCATTTACTTACTAAAAATAAACAGATTTTTAACTCCTAGACAGCTTGATGCAGTGAAAGCTGCTCGGTGTGATGAAATCAGACATCTGAGTTCCAATCTAGTCTGGCACTCACTGAATCTGTGATTTTGGGCAAGGTCCTTAACCCTACTGAGGCTCAATTTCTATACCTGTAAAATGAAGATTATTGTCTCTGTGTCCCTATCTCCTTCTTGGTCAGCTGTCAAGTATGTGGATCATCAACTTAGGCCGTCTGCACTGTGGTGGTGGGTGATTGTTGTTTTTCCCTAGAAAATAACCTTGAACTCTCTGATACATAACATTTATTTTAATAACTTGCTGTTGGAGATCAAATCATGTACTCCATAAAGGACTTGTTCAGGTCTTAATCCATGTTCCTGTGATTGTGAACCCATTTGTAAATAGGACCTTTTGAAGATGTTATTATTAATTAAGTTGTGGCCAAATTGAATTGGGGTAGGTCTTAATCTAAATGACTGGAGGCCTTATAAAAAGGGGGAAATTTGGAGTCAGTCAGGCAAAAGAAACCAGAAACCAGAAGGAGCCAGAAGTCAGAAAGTCACAGGAGGAGACCGGTGCCATGTGACAGAAAGCTGCCATCAGCCGAACGGTGTCAACTCCGGGAGAAAGTACGGCCTTGCTGACATCTTAATTTTGGACTTCTAGCTTTCAGAACCATGAGACAGTAAATATTTGTTGTTGAAGCCAACCTGTTTTGTGGTATTTGTCATTGCAGCTCTGGCAAACTAAGATAAATGCTCAAGAAAAATAATATTCATAGATGGTTTCCTCATTGGTATGAAGTACTTGAGATATAAATTTAACTCCTGGATTAAGCCATGCACACAGATGTGGTCCTTCGCTGAAATGTTCCAATGACCCATGCTTAAGCCTAATGACTTTAAGAACTGTATTGCAACGGCATGTTGATACTGAAGACACTGGTCAGTGAATCAGTGCTTCCCAAACTTGCTGATAATTAGATCACCAGGAGAGCTTTTTAAAAGTACGAATTTTGGGGTTCTACCCCCTGAGATGAAGATGAAGGAGATTTTGTGGGTGGAGGCAAAATTATGGAATCCATCCATGACAAAGCTTCTTGGGTCATTCTGAGGATATGCCCTGTTTGAGAGTCATTGCATTTCACCTTGTGGGATTTCTTTATGAAGCTTTAAGGAAGACATTTGCTAATTGCAATATCAGGTTTAGCTCTACTTTTGTGAAACATTCCCTTTGCCCCCCTCTTTTAAAGGTCATTACCAGTAGTGTAATTAATTGTGTTTCCTTTTTTGGCTTTCATCATAAGCTTCGGCTAAATTTGCCATCTCTCTTATCAAGTGTATAGCATCTATGACAAGCATTTTTTGCACTGACTCTATCCTTAACCTCAAGTCATTCTTTCCACCTTTATTTTTCCTTTTGCCTGATTTCCTTACTTGCTTATTTTTGTAATCGTTTATGTACATGTGTGTATCACTATAATAACCTACCTCATGTCTCAAACCTTTCTTGGAATGAGGTAAGGGGTTCTGGAGCCAGCTTATACAAGTTCTCACAACCTATTCTGAGCATCTATTTCCAACTCCAGTCCAGTGACTTCACCTTGGTAGCTTGAAATCAACCATGATGGGCGTGTTTACACCAGGGAAATCAGCAAATGCTACAAATCAGGAGGGCTGGCTTACCAGCACATCATGTGCTATGGTTGTAAGGAGTAGATAAAATGTATGTTAAGCAGCTTGCAGATTGTCTGAAATATAATATGTATCTAGTATTTGTAATTGTAATATTTATAATAAAGTTCAATTACTAAATGGTAGCTACTGTCATATCATCAACATCATCAACACCTTTACCACCATCACTATCATTGCCACCACCACCACCACCACCACCACCATCATCATCATCATCAAATAGCTGAGGACCTCTTGAACCTTACAGGAAAATTCACTTAAATCTTAACTGATTTAAGATCTTAACTGAGCAACTAGTTGCCCTCAGGTTATCAAATTTGAGAGGACTCATTTTAATTAGTTTTCCCCATAAGTAGCTATTCAAACTTAGAACTGAGTACAACTCTACCACTAATGAGGCCACAGTGTAAGGAATTCTCTTTCCAGTCTTCTACCAGAGTGGAGATGCGGCAGAGTGGGGAGGGCATCTGAGGATATCAACTTCTTAAATAGGCTTCCAACCAGTTTGTTTTTAAACCCACCTTCAATCTCACTCTCAGAGGTACCCGAACTGTTGGAGGTTTGCCATATGTTTGCTTCTGGGCTGCTGGCTTTTTCGGGTCTGTGACATCAATCACTCATCCATCTGTATCCCAGGCTTCAACAGTTTGTTGCTGTCATCTCTTTTCCCATTGCCTTGCAGGCAATTATATATATGTTTAAATTGTTTCACTGTAGCTTTAGAGGAGTTTCAAAAGGGAGTAAAATAAAAGTGTTAATCCATTTTTACCCAGAAGTTGGAATATTACTTTTTACAGTGGAATCAGAAATGAATTTAAGAATGTTATTTGGCATTGGAGAGATGCATAAAGTACTAAAAAATTCTACTTTTTACTCATTTGTCATATTCAGTGCCACAGTATATGGTAGTTGTGGCTATAAAATGAAAATAGTGTTTTTCTTAGACTTGATTTTTTTTCTTATTAACATTTGAAATCATCAGGAGGCCTTCATTTTGTGCATTTGAATGCAGTGAGACAGCTAGTTTAGCTTATGCCCTAGATGAAGAATTGTATTTTAAATACATTTTCAAATTCAATCAGCTAATGATTCTATCAGAAAATATCATTTCTCACCAATTGGCTTTTGAAACATAGTTAGATTTTCTTAGCAACTGCTGCTTATAATTGGAATTTACTTGTTATGATTTTAACAAAGAAAAGCACCAACCTATGTAATTTTGGTGTAATTAAATTTTTCTTCTTGCAACTCATCAATTCATCAAAAGCAAAACCTGATCTCTTAGAAGTCCCTGTGCAGCAGATTTGCATGGGGGAAGGAAATCTGCCCATCTGTCTGCACTGTGAGTAGCAGTATCTCATGGAGTTGGGATGGTAATTGTTCTAAAATGCATTCTGTTTACAAAGACTAATGTTGCAGCTGCTCTTAATTAGCTACTACAAAGGGAAAACTGGCAATCTGCTAAAATTTGTTTTACTTGAAATACAGAAGAATTTAAAGAATATCAATGTAAAATAGGAAACTTCTCAATATAAATCAAGTTCAAAAAGGTGGTAAATATTGGAATTTACCATATAATTATATGGAATTTATCCGTATAATTTATGGAAAGGAGAGAAACCTGATTTCCTATGGCACAGACCATTACATTCTGTGTTGTTATCATAGTTTTCTCATTTTTTCTTGTATGTAAGTTTCTGTTCTAAGCAAATTGTTCACTTCCAAGGAAAAGGTTTTATACATTCCCTACTGTCTGGCACTGTGCATAATAAATGTTTATTGACTTAAGGAGCTTTGTAGATTTTCTAGTCAAAAAAAAAAAAAAGGGTTTGGAAATTGTTTAAAGAAAATCAAAGGGTTGGAAATGAAGGAGAGTCAAAGGAGTGGCTGTGTTTCATGAAGGGTAGTGAATATCCTAATCAGAGCTTTATTTGTCCAATGCATTGGAAAATCCATGTTTCTTAATTTTTGTGTGTTTCCACATGCTTTAGGCCATTTTGCCATCAGTTTTAAAATAGTAATATCAATATTCATAGTCAGTACTGTTGAAGAAAGCTGACATTTTAGGTTAATGTGAAGTGTTTAAATTGTTTGTGATTGTATCTTATTGTACCCCACATTTTACTGGTCTTGGAAGGAGAAAACATATTTATTGATTTGATTTCATGCTACACTGATTTCTTGCTACTATATAGCCTTAAATAGTTAAGAATCGACAGAACATAGGATATTACAAGAAAAGATGGTTATTTTCCATTCTTAGTGAAGACCTAATGAGATATTGCTTAAAAAAACAGCAAAGGAACTTAGGATTCTTCAGAAAATCCACTTGGTGATCATGTGAAGATGACTATAGACTCTTTTCAGTGCAAACTCTGAAAATAATTTGCTGAATTAGATGGCTAAATTCTCTTTCATTTTTTGATGTCTTGATTTTCATTGTCATTTAGAGTTTACAAAACCTAAATTTTCTTCAATTCATAAAATGTGTTTATGTTTTAACAGAAAAGCTATAAGCGTTTGCCAAATTAGTTCCTATTAGCTACGTTTTTGTAGAACCAACTTGCTGATTTTCCATGTGACTTTTTGAATTCTAGAGGTTCATTTGTAAATCAGTTGTTAGGCACATGTTTTGGGTATAAGTTCTGTCCAGAAAGAAGTCTCTTTACCCTTTTATGCATCTGAACTAACAACGCCAGAGGACGGGGGGGTGGGGGCTTGGGGTGGTGATAGGGCAGGAGTTCTGCTGTCCTTACCACTGCTGAGCCCTCTCCCCCTGACCTTAGAGAGGATTTAATTGACAAAGAAGTCCTAGGTAAAGGTCATACCTAACTTAAATTATTGCTTTTGTCATGTTTTCTACTACACTCATCGGCATGTTTTATTATTAATCACAAATCAAAAGCAATTCTCTTTCTTAATTTATAATGCTTCTAAAGAGCTGCATTCACTGTTATAGTTGTGTTACCTTATCAGTCAGCTCAGGCTATGTTTTGCTGTAATAACAAACCTCCAAATTTCAGGGACTTAAAACACCAAAGCTTTATTTGTCTTTCATGCTGCACACCCATTGAAGGTAACTAAGCCTCTGTTCCATGTCACTGTTGTTCTGAGACCTGGCTGAAGGAGCAGCCCCTCCTTGAGGCTTTGCTAGTTTTGTAGCTAAGGGAAAAAGATACTATTTCTACTGCATGCTATTCATTAGAGGCGAGTCACCATGGTCAGGTAATGTCCAAGCAGAAGTGAATCAAACTCCTCCTCTTGAAGGAAGAGTGAACATATTTTACAAACACCACACTGTCTCAGCCAATAGTTATCCAGCACCTACCATCTTCCGAATAGATATAGCATTCACATGGCAGAAACTTAGCCACAACTGAATATTATATTGTATGCATGTATATTTCCAGGTGGGTTTAAGAAGAAATTTATTATGATTTTCTTCTGCTTGACTATTTTGCTTTAGGATGTGGTTTCCTTAGAAGACAGCTATACTGCATTTGAACCTCAAATGTCTGAAATTGCTAAATAATACTCTTACTTCTTCACGGGAATCAGCCATGGTTGTGAAACATTTTGTTAGTCAAAGATACTCAGGTATCTGTTTACTAATGTTGGTGCTGTCCAATAGAACTTTCTGAGAAGATAGAAACAGAAGATAGAAGATAGAAGTATTCTCTTTTCTGTCCAGTTCAGTAGCTGCTAGCCACATATGGCTATTGAACACTTGACTGTTTAATGGGACTGAAGAACTGATTTTTAAATTTAATTTTGACTAGTTTAAATTTAAATAGCCACGTGTTGCTAGTGACTACTATATTGGACTGTACAACCTTAGGAGAAAGCATTCGGCTATATGATATATTATAAATCTTTCCTCTAACTCAACAATATAAACATAAAACCAACATATCTAAATTTGGCACATTCTGGATGATTAAGAGTCATAAAAATGAACGGAAAATAATCTCACCTTTGTATAATGTTTCACTGATGTTGGTGTGACTTTGGAGTACAATTCAGAGTTTGTTACTAGTACAAGTTGATTTGAGGGTCCATGTTAATAGTTTCCAAATAGAGAGTAAAGAACAAAAAATTATTCGTGGAGTGGAAATTTTTGCCACAGTGAAAGTGTGTTCTTTAATGATGTAAAATCAATTTTAAGTGAACAAGACTTTACCTTCATTTCTTAGATTCTTCATTGTGAAGTATGTGGGATGTGTTAGAGTTGACAACTTTTTGAGTGCTGTGCCTTTGCTTAAATCTCCACATTACATTTGTGGAAATGCTTGGGACCCTGAAACAATTTACTAGTGTTATAAATGACTAATTATCTATGTTTCTCTGTGTTTCAAGGACTGAGACACGTAGTAGAAATAACATTGGATTAGGAGCCAAAACATCTAGATTACTTTGTGTACTCTCTCACTAACTGGCTAGGTGAACTTGAGCAGACTGTTTAAACACGCGTTGGGTCTCAGTTTCTTCCTCAGTAACCTGAGTGACTTAAACTAATAATCTTCAATTTTTCACCCAGCTTTAAAATTCTATGGTTGAAATCCTTCTATTTCAGTCAGGTTTTTTCTCCTTCACCATTTGTTATTCACATGTGGAATCTGAGATAAGAGAACTGAGCCCACCTGTGTCAACATGACTTCATTTCTTTGTTGCAGGAAATTCTTGCCTAGAAAGATAAGACTATAAATTAATAAAAAAACTTCACTGTTGCTTTAGGAAATTCTTGCAAATCAATTTATCAGGACAAACTGTTTGCTCTTCTGGGCAAACAGCATTCATTAGAACACTATATTGCTCACCTGGGCAAACAGCTTGACAAGTACATGGAAGAATGACATTATGCACTGTGGTTTTGAAAATAAATGTGCATTTAAGCTATTTTATGTACTGTTTAGCTGGTTGGGAAATATCTCAGTATCTGAGTCTAGATATTTTTCCTTAGTAGCATGAGACTTTCCATAGTTTATATATTGGTGAAGTTCATTATAACTAGGTCAGTGAACTTTTAGACATTAGGTTGATTATAACAAGGTGAGTGAGCAAAATCAATTTTCTAAGTCAAACATAGTTTACAACTTTATGCAAATAAACATGTCCATAATATACCTCCTAAGAAACTCAGTTTTCTGTAACAAATACATATAGTGTCAAGGTCAGAGCCTTTGTAGTTTGAAGTTGCATACCACAGAAGTCCCCTGACACTACTTACTAAACACTTAAGAGCTCCTTTCATTAGTTTGATAAAAGACAGAGCATTCTGTGCAAATTAAAACTTAATGCAAAACTTTGTGATTGTTGCTTGAGTATCCTTTGTTCACTGTGCTCTTCTTAAGACCACTAAATGAAAGCACTTCTTAACCTTTCATACTTTCACCTTACACTTTTATTTCTTTAAAAACCCGTATCAGTATTTTCCTTGACTTTTCTCACTAAGTATCTTCATCACATGTGTTTTTTCTCTTTAATTTTAGCCAAGGCTTAATTAGAGTATTTTCAAGTTTATAGTTTTCATTTTCTCTTGAAACCTGACAGGAAAGGTCATAGGTTTGTTCCTTTCTTTACCTTAGAAATTCAGCCAGTTAGCTGAAAGCAGCCTGTTGAAACTGGAATTAGAACGTAGAATGTGCTTTTAAGGAGGAATAACCCTGAGAAGGAGCCCAGTGGCATTTAAATTCTATTGCTTTGATGTAGTCATTTTAATGTGGGGACATTTTTTTCAATGTAATTTTATTGAGATATATTCACATACCATACAATCCAACCAAAGTATACAATCAGTGGTTCACAGTATCATCACATAGTTGTGCATTCATCACCATGATCATCCCTGTATGGGCTCGAATATATTGTACCCCCCAAAAGCCATGATCTTTAATGTAATCTTGTGAGGGCAGACATTATCTTTTGATTAGGTTGTTTTCATGGAGATATGATTTACCAAACTGTAGCTATTTCCATGGAGGTGTGGACCCCACCTTTCAGGGTGGGTCTTGATTAGTTCACTGGAGTATTTAAGAGATGCTTGGGAGCTAGCAGAGATGCTTGGAGATGTTTGGAGATGCTAGCCCAGACTTGGCTCCAGAGAAGCTAAGAGATGACCCCCAGATGCTTAGAGAGAGATGCTCTGGAAGAACAAGCAAGAATGCACAGGAGCTGAGTGAGAGAAGCTAAGAGAAACCCAGAGACATTTTGGAGAATACCATTTTGAAACACAACCTGGGAGCAGAGGAACAGCAGTCACCAGCCACATGCCTTCCCAGCTGACACTGGTGTTCTGGACACCATTGGCAGTTCTTCAGTGAAGGCATCCACTTGCTGATACCTTAGTTTGGACACTGTAAACTTGTTTCCCAACAAACCCCCTTTATAAAAGCCAGTCCTTTTCTGGTGTTTTGCATAACGGCACCATTAGCAAATCAGGACAATCCCCATAACATTTGTATTACTCCAGAAAAACAAATGAAAAGACAAGAAAACCCCAAACATCCCATACACCAACCCCCCTGCCACCATTGACCACTAGTATTGCACTCCAACCAGTTTTAAGACTTACAATAGAGATAGGTTAACTAAGATGGTGCAGTATTGTCAGAGATGTAAAGATCAGTGTAACAGAGCAACACATCCAGAAATAGATCCATGCAAACATAGGCAACTGACTTTTTTTTTGCACTATGTAGTTGTACAATCATTATCAAAGATCAGAGCTACTGGATTACAGTTCAATAACTTCAGGTATTTCCTCTGGCTATTCTAAAACACTAGTCACTAAAAAGAAACACCTAGATAATAGTCAGTAGTCACAGACATTTGTTAAAACCTAATTTCTCAGTTACACCTCCTCCCTCTCATTTGTTCACTCTGCCAATCCTAGGGATATCTGGGCAATGATCATTTTAACTTCTTCATCCTGGAAAGGGGTGTTGACCTTATGGGGTAGAGGAATGAAACTGGTTAATGTTGGAGAGACTGGTACCTCTGGGTTTCAGAGCTAATCTGGCATGGGATCAATCTGGAAGCCTTAAGTTTCTGAAAAAATAAACTTACTAAGAAAAATTTTATAAAGGCTTAGAAAGAGTCCAGTGTGCTCCCTAGGGTTTTCAGGAATATTGTTGTTTGGGGCTTGGCATACTGTGGTAGTTTGCAATATCTGGCTAAAGCTTGCATAAGGGTAACCTCCAGAATGACCCCTTGACTCTGTTTGAACTCTATTATCCACTGAAACTTTGTTTCTTTCTTTACCCCCTTTTGGTCAAGAAACCATTCTCAATATCATGATGCCAGGGCCAGGCTCATACCTGGGAGTCATGTCCCACGTTGCCAGGGAGACTTATACCCCTGAGAGTCATGTCCCATGTAGGGGGGAGGGTATGAGTTAATTTGCAGAGTTTATTAAAGGGAGATGCCACATCTGAGTAACAAAAGAGGTTCTTTGGGGGTGACTCTTAGGCATAACTACAAGCAGGCCTAGCTTGGCCATTGCAGACATAAGTTTCATACAGGCAAGCCTCAAGACTGAGGGCTTGGCATATTAAATTCGGAGTCCCTAATGCTTGAGAGAATATCAAGAATTCCCCAGGTGGGAAAGTTTAATAGTTCTACATTCTGCCCCCTGCCCCCCCCCCCCAGTCCCTCAAGGGGACTTCACAAATACTTTTTTATTTTCTGCTCAAAATACTCTGGAATGTGTTCAGGTATTACATTAACTTGTGCAGAATAGTAAGATCTCATTCCCTATTCTAGGCTCCATGCAATTTGGTTGTTTAAGTAAACTGACTAGCCAGGTTAAAGTAGATAGTATGCTACAGAAAATTTAAATTTGGACCAGATAAACATCTTTTCCTTTGGTCTGACACAGAAGTTGAAGTTTTAAAATATCAACAATATAATCCTTTACCCTGTATTCTGGTTTACCTTAATCCTAACCAGGTCCATTTCATCATATCTCTTATTGAAGCCTGATCTCTTTTTTGGCTTTAACAGTTGCTGACTTTCAGAGCTGCAGTACTCTGACTCTGAGTCTCAAGTGTCACACAGATACCAAAAGTTCCAGGGAACTACCAGCTTATACACAAAGAACACAGCATCTCAAAATTTAGAAATTACAGTTAAAACTCAGGAATAGACATGACTGCTATAAGAGCTTACAATCCAGGAACCTTTACAATGAGCCTCATTTGAACATTCTGTATTCCTTAATCATCAATTGCCCAATCTCTCCCCACCTTCTATCCCCTGATAACCCATTCTCTCGAATTCAATTCTCAGCATTTACTCATTATAGTTAATCCACACCAGTGAGACCGTATATCATGTGTCCCCCTGCTTCTGGCCCTGATATGGGAACATTTGATGTAGACTGAAAAAGATACTTCAATTTCCAGTTGAAAAGAAATGACCAAATACTGTGCAAAGCAGATACCTCACTTTCTCCTAACCTCATCCCAATGTTGACCAGCCTGTAATATTCTTTCCCTTCCTCCTCTCCTCTTTCCCTGTATTCCCCATCCCTGCCCTGAGGAGATTGGATATAATGATGGTTCATAATATGGTGAGGGTATGATGAGATTGAACAGAGTGTGAGATGGGTTGGTGGTTAAATAACATCTGGCAGACATCCACAAGTAACTAGACATCAAAAGTTTACCACCCAGGAGTGATGTCATCAACATGCAATTTAAGATATCACCTGTAAAAGCTTCCCCAGAGATTTAGTGAATAAAAGGAGAAATCCTACTTGCTTAGAACTCTGGAGGATGGTAGAAACTGGAGAAGGACTCCACAAAAGCTGAACTGAAGACACAAAAATATAAAGTAGGAAAATTCCATCCCAGACTGAGAGTCCATCCCCATTCACCTCCTTCTCACTCAGTGTCCTGCAGCTTGGGAGTCACACAGAAGCAGCACGACTCAGGTCCCTTCCACCATGGACAGAGACCATAGAGCAACTCACAGCAGTGAGTTAGAACCCTAGGCATATCCAGGCACAGGGACCTAAGTCTGCAGAGACCCAGGGTGGAACACAAGCTGCTGAGGAGTCCTCCTTACAAAAGAGCCCCCAAAGGGAGGGGGAAGAGATACCATGATAGAAATGCTGGCAAGAACTGTGCCCTCTCTTAATTCAGTCTCAGTTGACCAACCCCCCCTAAAGACAAAAGTGACACGCCTTTCTGGACTGATTCCATCTGTCTACCCAGGATTGGATACTCTAACGGGGAAGAACTGTAGGTAGAAAAACCTCACAGAAAAAAAAGGGGGGGATGGAGTTAAACCAAACTCTGTAAGATAGATGGGTCCCAGAACTGAAAAGCGTAAAGAAAATGGGGCACTGACTGAAGGAGGGAATTTAGACAAATCATAGGAGCTGGGGATAAAAGTCTGAACAAAACCAAATAGAACAGATCAAGATTCCTAGAAAAGGAACAGAGAAAAGGAACCTCTCTCCTAGAAGTGAAGCAATTGCACAAAAAGTACAATCTTAAAAACTGCACCACATATCCAGGGCAACAATTAGATGAAGAAAAGCTGAGAAAATCTGAACAAACATGGGCTATTCTAAAGGTCTAGAATCAGTTAGAGCAAGCATCAAAGAAGAGCCTTAACACAAAGCTAATCAATAATAAAACCCTAGACAAGAGGGAGAAACTGACCTTGAGATTTAACTCATCAGGATTGAACAGATGCCTAGACATCAGCAAAAAAATTACAAGCCATACTAAGAAACAAGAAGATATGGTTCAATCAAGGGAACAAATTAATATTTCAGAGGAGACTCAGTAAGTGGAAATAGTCAGATATCTTCAAACAAATCTCCTAAATCAATTCAAGGAGATGAAGTAAAATATGCATAAAGAGATAAAGGATAAGAAAACAACGTGTAAGCATAAAGAAGAATTTGAAAGTATAAAAAGAAACCTAACAAATTATGGGCGTGAATGTCACAATAGTGGAGATTAAAAGTGCACGAGAGACATACAACAGCAGATTTGAACAGACAGAAGAAAGAATTAGTGAACTGGAAGACAGAACAATTGAAGTCACACAGTCAGAAGAACAGATAGGGAAAAGAATAGAAACAATTAAACAGTGTCTCGGGGATCTGAGTGACAACACAAAGCACCCAACAACACATGTCATGGGTGTCGCAGAGGAGAAGAGAAGGGAAAAGGGGCAGAAAGAATATTTGAGGAGATAATGGCTGAAAATTTCCCTACTCTTATGAAAAACATAAATATACATGTCTAAGAAGTGTGACATACTCCAAACTGAATAAATGCAAATGCATCTCTCTGAAACACATACTAAACAGAATGCTAAATGCCAAAATGAAGAAAGAATTCTGAAAACAGCAAGAGAAAAGTGATTCATCACATATAAGGGATCCTCAATAAGACTAAGTGCTGATTTTGCATCAGTAACCATGAAGGTGAGAAGGCCATGGTATGATATATTTAAGGTACTGAAAGAGAAAAACTGCCAGTCAAAAATTCCATATTCAGCAAAACTATCTTACAAAAATGAGGAAGAATTTAAAATATTCAGAGATAAATAGAAACTTAGAGAGGTCATAAACAGGAGACCTGCCATACAAGAATTGTTAAAGGGAACTCTGTAGGTTGAAAGGAAAAGACAGGAGAGAGTGGCTTGGAGAAGAGTGAAGAAATGAAGATTATCAGTAAGGATAACTAAAAGGGTAAATGCAAAACCCAATAGTATTGTATTCTCAATATGCATCTCTACTTGTTAATTCATATAAGACTCCAAATACAATTGAACAAAAAGGGGCATATTTCCTAATAATGGGTGTGCAAAATATAAGGCCGTAAAGTGGGGCAAAAAAACATAAAGAAGGGAAACAGAGGGATATGAAAGCAGAGAACATGTAGGCCATGATAACTAAGTTGGTATCTTTTCAAATTAGTAAGTTATAGATGTGGGTTGAATAATACATACCCGAGGGTAACCACGAAGAAAGTATTTTAAAAATTTATAGAAACAGAAATGAGAAAGGGATCAGACACATCAAAAGATCAATTATACAGAAAAGGAGGTTGCAATGAAGGAAAAGAGAGACAAAAAGAGATATGACAAAAAAAGGACAAATTAGCTGAAGGAAGTACTACCTTTACGGTCATAACACTTAATGTTAATGGAGTAAACTCTCCAATCAAAGGACACAGATTGGCAGAATGGATAAAAAAGCATGAACCAACTACATGTTGTTTACAAGATAGACTCAAAGACACAAGTAGGTTGAAAGTGAATAGATGGAGAAAGATATTCCAGGCAAATAGTAACCAAAAAGAGCTGGGGTAAGCTATACTAATATCAGACAAGATAGACTTTAAGTCAAGCGCTGTTATAAAAGACTGAGAAGGACACTGTATATTAATAAAAGGGGCAATGCACCAAGAAGAAATAACAGAACTTGAATAATGTGATAAATGAACAAGACTTAACAGGTGTATGCAGAGCATTGCACCCCAAAACAGTGGGATATACATTCTCCAGGAAAGACCACATGTTGGGTCACAAAACAAGTTCCAATAAATTTTGAACAATTGAAATCATGCAGAGTATCTTCTCTGACCATATTCGAATAGTACTGGAAATCAGTAACAGGCAGAGAATTGAAAAATCCACAGATATATGGAATTTAAATGACACTCCCTTAAACAAAGAACAAATTGCAATGGAAATCAGTAAACATCTTGAGACAAATGCAAATGAGAACACAACATATCAAAATATATGGGATGCAATGAAGGCAGTGCCAAGAGAGAAGTTTATAGCCCTAAATGCTTACATGAAAAAAGAAGAAATTGCTATAATCAAAGACCTAATTGCACACCTGGAGGAACTGGATCAAACGAACCCCAAAGCAAGCAGAAGGAAAGAAAGGAAAAAGAGCAGAAATAAATGAAATTGAGAATAAAAAGCAGTGGAATTAACAAAACCAAAAGTTGGTTCTTTGAAAAGATCAATGAAATTGATAAACCCTTAGCGAGACTGACAAAGAAAAAGAGAAGACACAAATAAGTAAAATGGGAAATGAAAGGGGAGGCATTATTAACCCACAGAAACAAGAAGGATTATAAGGGGATACTATGAGCCACAGTTTGCCAACAAATTAGACAACCTAGATGGAAAGGACAAATTCCTAGAAACACACAGAACAACCTACACTGACTCTGGAAGAAACAGAAGGCCTCTACAGACCAATTACAAGGAAAGAGATTGAATCAGTTATCAAAAACGTCTCAATAGAGAAAAGCCAAGGACCAGATGGTTTCATAGGTGAATTCTATCATCCATTCCAAGAAGAATTAATAGTAGTCCCACGCAAACTCTTCCAATAAATTGAAGAGGAGGGAACACTTCCTAACGCATTCTATGAGGCAAACACCACCCTAATACCAAAGTTAGAAAAAGATACTGTAAGAAAAGAAACTTACAGACCAATTTCTCCAGTGAATATAAATGTAAAAATCCTCAACAAAATATTTGCAAATTGAATGTAACAGCACATCAAAAGAATTAAGTGGGTTTTATCACAGGTGTGCAATGATGGCTCAACTAAGATCAATTAATGTAATACACCAGATCAACAATGAAGGAGAAAAAAAAAACCACGAGATTATCAGTATGTAATGACCATCGTTGACACTTATAACTGTTTCTTACTTAAAGTCTGTTATATCCAATATTAGTATAGCTACCCCAGCTCTCTTTTGGGTATTTCTTGCATGATACATATTTTTTCCATCCTTTTACCATCAGCCTACTTGTATCTTTGACTTTAAGATGAGTCTCTTGCAGGCAGCAAATAGTTGGGTCATACTCTTTTATCCATTCTGCCAATCTCTTTTAAAAGACTGGAGAGTTGAAGCCATTTATATTTAAAGTCACTGCTGATAATATGTTTTCTTCTGCCATTTGCTCTTTAGCCTTTGTAAGTCTTATACCTTTTTTTTTTGTCATTCACTTCTTTAAAAGCCTATGTTTATATTTATTTGCTTTTTTGTGTTGTACCATATGGCCTCCCTTCTCATTTCTATTTGAATATATTCTTCATCTGTTTTCCTTGTGGTTACCATGGAGTTGAAACTTACCACCCTAAATATATAACAATCATATTTGGTTTGTTACCAACTTAACTTCAAAAGCATGCATATGTACTTTTTCTATACCGCACCATTTTTTTTGTACTTGGTGACAACTTATATTTTTGTATATGTTATGTCCAAACATGTAGATTTATCATTACTTTTTATGCATCTGCATTTTAGCCCCTATAGAAAGTGAGAAGTGGAATTACATACCAAACAATATAATAGAATAATACTGACATTTATAATTACCCAAATGGTTACCTTTACTGCTGGTCTTTATTTCTTTATTCTGCTTTGAACTACTGTCCAGTGTCTTCTTGTTTCAGTCTGAAGAACTCCCTTTGGCATTGCTTGTGTAGCAGGTCTAGCAGTGATGAACTCCCTCAGGTTTTTTGTTTTTTGTTTTTTTTGTTTTTGTTTTTTAGATGTGAGAATTTCTTAATCTCCCCCTCATTTTTGAAAGCGGGTCTCACCAGATATAAAATTCTTAACTGGCAGTTGTTTTCCTTTAACACTTTAAGTATTTCAACCCTCTGTCTTCTTGCCTCCTGTTGAGAAATTCATTATCAAAACAATTGGGACTCCCTTGTATGTAACATATTTCTGTTCTCTTGAAGCTTTCAGAATGCTCTCCTTTTCATTTGCATTCAATAGTGTAATCAATTTGTAATGGGGTGTATTTTTCTTCATGTTTATCCTCTTAAGTGTTCTCTGAGCTTCTTGGATGTGAATATTCATGCCTTTTGCTAAGTATGGGGAATTCTTTGTCATTTCTGTGACTATTCATTCTGCCCCTTTATCTCTTCTCCTCTGGCACATCTGTAATGCAAATATTGGTGTACCTGGTAGTGTTCCTTAGCTGTCGTAGCTATTTTTGTTGTCAATATTTATTTTTTCTTTCTGCTCCTCAGCCTGACTGATTTCAAGTATCTTGTCTTCAAGTTCATTGATTCTTTCTTCTGCCAGCTTTATTCTGCTCCTGAATCCTTCCTGGGAATTTTTAATCAGTTATGGTGGTCTTCAAATCCAGTAGTTCTGTTTGGTTCCTTTTTAAAATTTCTGTATCTTTACTTATACTCTTATATTGTTTATTCATTGTTTTCTTGGTATCCTGTAGTTCTTTCTCTGTACATTCCTTCATCTCCTTAAGGATTTTTAAGATCATTTTTTTTACAGACTTTGATATGTCCATATTCTCATTTTCTGTATTTTGCTGGTGTTTTCTGTATTTTTGTCCTCTTCCTTTGTATGGACTATCATTTCCTATTTGTTTGTCTTCTCTTTTCTTGAGCACTGTACATTTTAATATTTTAAAATGTTAACTCTGGAATTTATTCCTTGAGATCTCTGTTTCTTGGTTTTGTAACTAGCTGGTGCTAACACAGGTTTTCTTGAGCTTCAGCCCTCCTATTAGGAAGGTCTACTCAAGGTGAATGTAGTATGTGGAGTTTTCCCTGTCTCTCTGGGCCTTGTCTTTTCCTCGGCTTTTTCTTGTTAGTTGTTTTGGAGTTCCCCTCTTTATAAGAGTTTGGTGGCCCCTCTGTTTCCCAGGAGACTGGCTTCCCTCTCCCAGGTGTTTGAAGTGGGCAGGTCTTTGTCCCAGATTTTCTGCCTCTATAGTTCTTTGCCTGCCTTTCATCACTCAAGCTGCTTTTGCCTGGAGGGCAAATTCTGGGGAGAGTGTTCACCAGAGAGGACTTTCCCAAGTCAGTCCTTCCAAGTCAGAACAGGGCCAGCAACAAACAAAGGAGGGATACAGACTGGCTCCAAAGTTCCCTGCTGAGGGGATCAGCAATGACGCCAAATGCATCTCTGATGGCTCTTCTAAAGCTGAGCTTTCCTGGCCTGCCCAGCAAATGCAGCCCTTCAGCTAACTGTGCCCTGTAGCTCTGAGGAAGCACTGTGCCTTTAAATCTCCACTGCCTCCGCCCCTGGCCAGGGAGGGTTGAAACAATGGCTGCTGCTGCCTTTGCCTGGGGTGGGTTGAAATAATAGCTGCCCTCGGAGCCAAGATCCTGCAATCTGAATTCGCTAATCAAAAGCCAGGATCAGTGATCAACCATGCCAACTCTGCTCTTGGGGAAGAGGAGTTTTATGTCTCTTTCTGTCATGAGGAAGCTAGCCAGGGGCTGGATCCCAAGTCACCCTGCTGTGAGAGTGGGGGACAGGCATCAGTAGCCGCTGCAGAGGAGGGAGCAGTTTATTGCCCTTTACTGTAGTTTATCAGCGTCTTCCTCCCGGTCTTTCCCGGACGCTGTGCAGTGTTCCTCTGACCTTTGGAATTTCAAAGTAGTTGTTTCAAACAGTTCCTGTCTGTTTAATAGTTGTTTTGTTGGACTGAGTCTCAGAGCTCCTTACTCAGCCATCTTCCCTGGAAGTTGAGGGTTAAACTTTTCCAGTGTGGATGTCTCAAGATAACTTGTTACAAACAAGCTAGGGTACGTTAATGATGACAAAATATAGATGCAGAACAAAACAGACAAGAAGGCACCTTTGCCTAGCATGCATTAGGATTTAGAGTCTCAGTATTTCCTATATTGTGAATATTCTTAGCCTTCATCTTTATTCACGAGGTTTTAGTGACTCCTTAACACAGAGTTCTGAGTAACAAGCCTACATCATACATGATGTTTTTAAAGTCCTCCATAATGCTGATTTTGTGGGGAGAACCAGTATCCTTAACGTTCTCAGGGAGTTTTTTTTTTTTTTTTTTTGAAAACGAATTTTTTTGCTGTTTATTTTTGCAGTATAATCACGGTCTAGAGTCAAGATGTATGGAGTGAGAAGGGAGGAAACCACACCCAGAAAATGACAGGACCCCTTCAAGGATGAACTCTCTCTCCAAAAATGACTCCCTTTTTCCCCAGGAGGTCCTTGTTTCCATCAGATGTGCATCTTAAGAAACTAGCCCGGGAGCAGTGCTGCCTAATAGAGATATACCGTGAGCCACAAATGTAATTTAAAATTTTCTAGTAGCCACATTAAAAAAGTGAAACGCTCACAGATACAGAGCTGTTTTTTGGGGTGATGAAAACTTTTGGTCGTGGATGGTGGAGATGGTGACAATATCGTGACCATGACAAATGCCACCAGGAATGTAATACTGCACACTTACGATTTAAGATGGCAAATTTTATGTTACTTCTCTCTTTTTTTTTTTTTTTTAATTTTTATTTTATTTATTTATTTATTTTTTTAATTCAGTTTTATTGAAATATATTCACAAACCATACAGTCATCCATGGTATACAATCAACTGTTCACAGTATGATCATATAGTTATGCGTTCATCACCACAATCTATTTCTGAACATTCTCCTTACATCAGAAAGAATCAGAATAAGAATAAAAAATAAAAGTGAAAAGAGAATACCCAAACCATCCCCCCATCCCACCCTATTTATCATTTAGTTTTTACTCCCATTTTTCTACTGATTTTTTTTCAATTTTTTAACTTTGTTTATCAAAAAATTAAAAACAAACAGGCAAACAACAACCAAAAAAACCCCACAACATTTCAAACAAAGCAATGGATTAAGGAAAACAAATAACCTAAAATAACTACTTTGCTTCCAATATGTTCCTACCATACCCCAAGAAAATTAATAAACCATGTCCAAACAGAGGAGTAAGAAAAACAAATAATCTAAAATAACTACATTGCTTCCAACATGTTCCTACCATACCCCAAGAAAATTAACAACCCCTAAGAAAACAAAGGAATAAGAGGAAAAAAAACCTAAAATAACTCTATTGCTTCCAACATGATCTTTCTATATCCAAGAAAGTTTACAAACCATAATCATTCCTGAGCATTCCCATAACATTAAGATTACCCTCCATAGTTTATCTGTTCTTATTAGATTATCATTCCCCCTCCACTAATTGGTATCTCTAGGTCCCCTACATTCTACGGTATAAAACATTGTACATTTTTCACAGAATTCACATTAGTGGTAACATACAATATCTCTCTTTTTGTGCCTGGCTTATTTTGCTCAGCATTATGTCTTTTTTTTTAATCTTCATTTTATTGAGATATATTCATATACCACGCAGTCATACAAAACAAATCGTACTTTCGATTGTTCACAGTACCATTACATAGTTGTACATTCATCACCCAAATCAATCCCTGACACCTTCATTAGCACACACACAAGAATAACAAGAATAATAATTAGAGTGAAAAAGAGCAATTGAAGTAAAAAGAACACTGGGTACCTTTGTCTGTTTGTTTCCTTCCCCTATTTTCTACTCATCCATCCATAAACTAGACAAAGTGGAGTGTGGTCCTTATGGCTTTCCCAATCCCCTTGTCACCCCTCATAAGCTACATTTTTATACAACTGTCTTCGAGATTCATGGGTTCTGGGTTGTAGTTTGATAGTTTCAGGTATCCACCACCAGCTACCCCAATTCTTTAGAACCTAAAAAGGGTTGTCTAAAGTGTGTGTAAGAGTGCCCACCAGAGTGACCTCTCGGCTCGTTTTGGATTCTCTCTGCCACTGAAGCTTATTTCATTTCCTTTCACATCCCCCTTTTGGTCAAGAAGATGTTCTCCGTCCCACGATGCCAGGTCTATATTCCTCCCTCTCAGGGAGTTTTTAATAATTTTTTTCTTGTGTGTGATTATAAATTAATATATGTTGATTAATGCTTCAAATAACAGGCAGAAGTAACAAGGAGCCTGAAAGTCCTCCATAATCAGAGTCAGGGTCAAGGATGAATGTTATATATGTTACTTGGTAATAAAAAAAAAAAAAAAAAACAGCAACTGTACTCTTTGATAGGGCTCTCTAAATATCCTGCTTTGTAGCTGGGTGCTCCTGCTTTTTTTTAAATTGCTGGTTTGGAGGCACCTCTCTGCCTGCCCATTTCATACTTCCTCTTTAGTTCTTTGGACTGCACCAAGGTCTGCTTTTCTTAAAACAGTCCCCCACTCTCATGGCTTCTGTAGACTACCTTCAGGGTCTTTGCTAAAGCTGTCGCCCCTACCTGGTGGTTGCCTTTCCTTCCTCCTTGCCAGTCCGTGTCCATCATTTCCTTTAAGACCAACAGCACAGAGGAGTCTTTAGGTTCAAGCCCTGGTTTCATCAGTTACTGGACTTGTGGTTCTAGACAGCATTCTTAACTTCAATTTCCCGTGACCTTTTCCCCTTTGACATCTCAGACTTTTGCATCTACTGCTCATTTCCACCTTTAGTGACATTACAGTTTTTTTCTCTCTTAACAGTAAATGCTCTGGACCTTGTTGAAAAGTCCACATTGCTATGTTCCTAGGTAGACTTGAGAGACATAAAAATATGACCTTGAGAAGGCTTGTAGGAGATTTATGCCAGTTGCAGAGAGAGAAAAGTATAAGGCAGAAAAGAAGTTGTCTTGAGTTAGAATAAGATTAAGAATTCTTACACAGTTTTTGATGTAAAATCTATTGAGGATAATTAGAAATTGAAAAATTATACTTATAGTATATCATTTAGAGTTAGGATTTAGCCACGCATTACAGAAAACTCAAATAGTCCTCAGTAAAAAAGTCCATAGGTAAGTAGTTTAGAGCCTTTCACAAGAGACCGAGGTTCCTCTTCAATTGTTTCTTGCTATCCATAGTGCTGGCTTACATGCCAGAAGTCTTACGGCTACAGGATGCTCCCCATGCTCAACCATTATGTCCACATTCCGAGCTGGAAGAAATTAGAATGGAAAAATGCACACTTCCCAACTCAAACAAACTCCCCGAAAGAGTTTTCCAGGCTTCTATCCTCTTGACTTCTGCTTACATTTCCTTGGACACTGGAGAAGCCAAGAAGGTTACGAAAAGTAGTCTTTAAGCTGGGGACATTGCCTTCCCAAATAACAATATTCTTTAGTATGGAAGAGATAAAAGTGGATATTGGGTAGGCAGCTTACAGTCCCTACCACAACAGCAAACTAGGACAGAAATAGCTAGATGATCATTTTGCTCTAGTCTAGCCTAAACAAGCTTGTATTTTTCTCTGCTTAAACTACCTTTGTATTTCCTAACTACCTATAGGTTCAGAGCAAAAGTTTCATATTATCTTTCATATCATCTTATTAATGTTTCTTACCAGGTTCATTTCTAGTTTCTTGCTGTTGTGCTGTAGACCATATAGGTGTAGTTGATACCCAGGCTCTGGCTTTGGGCCACTGGAGATTGAATACTGGCTCTGCCACTTACATGATGGTTGAATTTGGCAAGTTACTGAACCTTATGTGCAAAATGGGGAGGAATGCTGTTTTTTATTAGAAATAATGCTTCTTAGGCTGAGGCAATTTTTACAAATTCAAGAGAAAGATCATATGCTTTGCATAAGGGAAAGAAGATGCACTCAAACCATATGGTCAATTCACTTTGATAACTAATAAGAATGTAAGTGTCCAAATGCAAAATACATCCTAGTCTCACAACTGAGTTTTAAGAACACCTAAGTCATATTGATAACTATATGTTAATACTGCTGTTTTCTAATAATGGCAAAATCAGAACTTTTCCCTTATCGCTTTCTTCTTTGGATTTCAAAAGAGCCTACTTTTTTTTTTCCCCCCTGGAATAATGTGAAACAACCTTCTGAAAGAAAACCTCCTTTCTCTGTTTCTTTCCTCTGAAACAAAGGTTTCCTTTTCTGAGCCCTGTGTTCCTGTTTGCTAATGCTGCCATTATGCAAAATACCAGAAATGGATTCGCTTTTATAAAGGGGTTTTTATTTGGTTACAGAGTTACAGTCCTAAGGCCAAAAAAGTGCCCAAACTAAGGAATCAACAATAGGGTACCTTCCTTAAGAATGGCTGATGGGGTCTGGAATACGTCTGTCAGCTGGGAAGGCATGTGGCTGTTCCTTTGCTCCCAGGTTCTGGTTTCAAAATGGCTTTCTCCAAAATGTCTCTGGGTCTCTCTTAGCTTCTTCATCTCTTGTGCATCTGAGCATTGGGGTCCTGTTTTAGCTTCTCCCAAGCAAACTCGGGGCTAGCATCTTCAAACATCTTCAAGTGTCAGTGACAGTATCAGCTCTAACTTCTCTCCAAAATGTCCCTCTTAGCTGCTCTGAGCTCCATCTGTTTGTGAGCTCTTTTTGAGGGCTCCAGTAATTAAATCAAGACCCACCCTAAATGGGTGGGATCCATAGCTCCATGGAAATAATTGAATCAAACATTTTGCCTGCAGTTGATTGAGTCACATCTCCATGGAAACAATCAATCAAAAAATTCCAACCTAATCAACACTAATACGTCTGCCCCCACAAGATTGCATTAAAGGATATGGCTTTTGGGGAGACATAATATATCCAAACTGGCACACCCTGATTTAGTAAAATTTCCTCTGAGATATCACTCTTACCTAGAGAGATTCTGGTGAGGTAAATATGCCTCAGCTGATTTCATTTAATTTTCTTGAGTGGGATTGAATGTTTGAATTAACAACTTGTTCTTTAAAGGGATAGACTTATTTTTACACAAAACCTGTATATAAATAAAAGCACCAGATTTCTTCATACAATATAATGAGGACTTGAATTCCAGTGATTGGGCACTTAAGTGCACTGGAACTCAGTGAATGTTTGTTGGAAGGCAACAAGGATGGAAAAGGTGAAGAAAGGAAAGGAGGGAAATTTAAGCAAAAAGGTTTTTAGTGGGAATATGTTTGGTTTTTAATTGGGAACAGAAATGTGGAATTTATTATTTTTACACTTGAGGACCCATAACTTATAATGACTTAAGAAATAATTTCCTTTTATCTAAATTTTAATGACAAATACATTCATTGGACAAGTCCCATAAAGAAATAGTTTGCCTATATTTTACATACCTTGTTCACATAAAACATGGAACCTATAGAAAAGTTGAAGAATTATTTTCTGGTCATAATACTCATAAAATGTGTCCATTTGAGTTTTGCTTCTGGCCAGATACATTTTGGTAGGCAAGCAATCTCATCTGAGATTTCTTGTTGAGCACTTGTGTTTTTCCCCAGAGCTGATTCTTTAAGTCTCTGTATTTGCTTGGTGGCTTGTAGGTAATAAGAGACTAGTGTCTAACGCAGCCAGAGGAAACTGAAGCAAACCATTAGAAATAAGATTGACCATACTTAATAATTATGAGACAGTAGTTCTCCAACATTTTGATTGCAATATTTCTTATGAGATATATCACTCTGCTAACAGAAAGAAAAAAGTTCATAACCAGGAGAGGGAGTGAGTGGGATTGGGAGGTGGTCTATGTGGAGGAAGGGGTGGCTGTCAGCCTGGGTAGATGGAGTCTTTTTGATTAAGCTAAGTTGACCACAGTAGAAAACCAGATCCTAGTTTGAAGTCCAAACTCTGGTGAGAAAGAACAAGTGTTCAGGGCCTCAAAGAGCCGTAGGCAACAATGGGCAAAGATTTGGAGGCCCTGAACTTGCAGAATTTGTGAGGGTGAGTGAGGAGGGCTGATACAATGGATACTTTCTCTATCTTTTTGTGTTTCTTTGGTATTACCTATGGTTTCTTTAATGATTACATATATTACTTACATAAAGAAGAAAACCTAGGTTTTATGTATTTCTGACATAAAGAAAAAAATTGTCTTTTAAAAGTTGGGAGAAAAATGTATATATTGTTATATTTAAATGTTGTGGAAAAAAATACAGTGGAGTTTAAACAAAAATGTCAAAGTCTCCCCTTTTACCTAGGATAAAGCCTGAACCCCCAAGGATGGAATTTCATAAATTTCGTAGCCTTTGCCTGTTCTCACCACTGCCACACCTTTGTCCCTCGTTTTGCCCCCACTGCCTGCCCTGTGCACAAGGCTTGTAGCTCCAGCAACCCACCAGGCAGGCATTCCTCTGCTCAGAATGCCTTCCTGCCCTCTCCCACACATTTCGCTCCCACTTCCCCTCAATATCTGTAAAATTGCCTTTTCAAGACTCAAACAATCCTGTCACTGCTGAAGCATTTTGAATATACTCTGGAGAAATTATCACTTGGTTCTTTTTGCTCCCACCTACCTGATCCTGAAATCCATCACTTTGTGTACATGCTTTTCCTTTCCTTGAGATTTCCTAATCCCTTGTTTCCCCTGAACGTGGTTAGTGCATACCACATAGTAGAGTTTAATGAATGTAAATAAATGAATGACTGGTGTGAGGCCAGAGATCATGTTCTATTTTTATGGTGAATGGCTGCCGTCAGGCTTTGTACATATCAGGCATTTAATAATGTGTTGAATGGATGAATGAATGCAATTTAAAGCACTCCTTTATAAGGGCTCTAATATTAGGAAGAGTGATGAGCCATAAAAGCAGTGAGCTGTTTAAATCATATATTAGTGTACCATCATAAAACCACTAAAGGCTTGGTAGATAGACGTATTTCATATCCTGGCTCTACAACTTACTTAACCTCACTGGGGTTATGTTTCCTCAGTTATCAAATGGGGATAATACCTCCCTGATAGGGTTTGTTGATCAAGTTATTGGGTACCTTTTAAAATGCCCACCATAGTAAGGATTCAACAAGTAATGGTTATTTTATTGTTACAGAAAATGTTAAAAAGCAGAGTTTGGATTGTTCTATTTATTCTTATCTATTATAACATATCTTTTTTTTTAACAAAGGGTTTTGTATAAATAATATTGCCATTTAACTATACATGAGCTTTAAAACCGCAAGTTAATTAGCATGCAGAAGATTGGCTTTTTAAAGCATGTAGCACTTAAGAAGATCTGTAAGTAAATAAGTAACTGAAGGTAGGAAATCTTACATAATCTCATAGTTGCAAAAATGTCACCTAGTTTCAGTAGCTTTTTTTTAATGCTAGAGTCCTAAATGGACTCAAAGACTTGATACTTTCCTATGGAAATTTAAAAATGTGAGATGGAGGTTTTGAAAGTGACTAGGAATTTAAGATGATTGCAAAAGCTATGTACATAAGAATATAATTTAAATGCTATTTAAAGAGAACCAAATTTAATTCAACAAATACGTATTGGGTAAAAAGTGCAAGAACTGTCTTAGGAACTGATTCTTTTATTATATTAGTGAAGACAAGAACCTACTCAGAGAAAGGGCAGAACGTGGGAGGCCTTGAAGCTGCCCATTCTGTTGTCCTACTTTGTTGAGAAAGGGGCATCTGAAAAACAAGATGACACCAGAGGTGTCTTCGAAGAAACACGTACCAGTTTGTTTTTTCCACTAAGGGAAAATTTCAGTAATTGATTCTATGACTATGGTTTACATGGACAATACACTTTCATCACAAGTAAAAGAATAAAGAAAGTACTTTTTAACCTTATGGAGACCAAGGTAAGGAAAATGTACAAATTTTGTAATGATATGTTCTGGTTTGCCAGTGCTGCCATTATGCAAAATACTAGAAATGGACTGGCTTTTATAAAGGGGGTTTATTTGGTTACAGAGTTACAGTCCTAAGGCCATAAAAGTTAGTCCAAACTAAGGCATCAGCAATAGGATACCTTCACTGAAGAATGGCTAATGGCTTCTGGAACACCTCTGTTAGCTGGGAAGGCACATGGTAGCGTCTGCTTCAGGGTTCTGGTTTCAAAATGGCTTTCTCCAAAATGCCTCTGGGCTTGTCTCTCTTAGTTTCTCTGGAGCAAACTCTGGGTTAGCATCTCCAAAGCATCAGCTTCCAAGTGTCTCTCTAAAAGTCTATCTCAGCTGCTCTTGGGGCGTTTTGTCCTATCTTAGCTTCTCTGGGGCAACCTCTGGGTTAGCATCTTAAAGGTAAGCAAGCTCTCTTAAAGTAGTCCGCTGAACTAATCAAGACCCATCCTGAGTGGGTGGGGTCAAATCTCCATGGAAACATTCAATCAAGAGGCCACACCCTAATCAAAAAGATTAATCAATCTGTCCCCACAAGATTGCATTAAAGAATATGTCTTTTTCTGGAGGACATAATATATCCAAAGCAGCACATAAGTCTATATTATTTTGCCTTTAAGAAAAGGAAGAAGCTCTAGAATCAGTTGCAGGGAGCATAGGGATTTAAGTGTGTTTTTCTACCAAAACAGTTAGATTGAAGTTTGGTTCAAGACTTTTAGGGCCTTCCCTGTCCTATTCCCAGAAAGGATCCAAAAACATAACCTACTCTGACAATGACACAACATTCCTGTAGCATTGTGGTTTAACTCCAATTTTTAGTAAGGCCACAGTCTTACCTAAACTAGCATATGATTGTCCTTCCCAATAAGTGAATTAATAGAGCTAACTCAATCAAATAATGTATTTAAAATACTCAGTACAAGGATCTGTTTCCTTAATCATCAAAAAGTAATTAAATACTACTTTTCAAATGTCATTTCCTTCTCTCCCCAACCCAAATTAATGGATTTGTAAGTAGCTCCTTCCTGTGCACTTCCTCAGCTGACCCACTTCTAGATCCCATTACTTATGCTGATTTTAACAACAGAAAGATATAGAAATAGTGTGTCTGACAGGTCCAGCATCAATATGGATCTGCTTCTCTTGTACAGAGTATGGTGTTTCATTTATAGATTGCCATTAGGATACCTTGGTTGTGACATCCACTTTGATGCAAATATTTCAAAGTTTAAATAACTTAAGGAAAAGAGTTTAGATGCAAAGTATCCTTTCTTTCTCCGGGGAGCTGCTTCTTACTTATGAACACCTGTGGGGCATTATAGGGTAGCCTAGAAACAGACACACATTTATCAGTATGATTTATGACAGACTTAGTACCCAATATCAATGGGGAAAGGAAGGGCAATTCATTAAATGGTGCTAGGAAAATAAATTATTCATATAGAAAATAAGTTAAATAGATCTGTACTTCATTCCACACACAAAAATCAATTTCAGGTGTGTCTTAGTTTGCTAATGCTGCGGACTGCAAAACACCAGAGATGGATAGGCTTTTATAAAACGGGGGTTTATTTTGCTACACAGTTACAGTCTTAAGGCCACAAAGCGTCCAAGGTAACACCTCAGCAATCGGGTACCTTCACTGGAGGATGGCCAATGGCGTCCGGAAAACCTCTGTTAAACCTCTGTTAGCTTGGGAAGGCAGCTGGTGTCTGCTCCAAAGCTCCGGCCTCAAAACGACTTTCTCCCAGGATGTTCCTCTCTAGCAAGCTTGCTCCTCTTCAAAACATCACTCCCAGCTGCACTCCGTTCCCTCTCTTTGAGTCAGCTCATTTATATAGCTCCACTGATCAAGGCCCACCCCCGAATGGTCAGGGCCACGCCTCCATGGGAACACCTCATCAAAATTATCACCCACAGCTGGGTGGGGCACATTCCAAGCAAATCTAACCAGCACCAAAATTTCTGCCCCACACAAGACCACAAAGATAATGGTATTTGGGGGACACAATACACTCAAACCGGCACAAGGTGTGTTTTAGTTTCTTCCTTGCTAAAGCAAATGCCATGCAATAGGTTGGCTTAAATGACCAGAATTTATTGGCTCATGGTTTTGAGGCTAGGAGAAGTCCAAATCAAGGCATCATCAAGGCAATGCTTTCTTCCCAAAGACTGGAGTTCTGGGGCTGGCTACCGGTGATCCTTGGTCCTTGGCTTCTCTGTCACATGGCAATGCACATGGCAGTCTCTCCTGGCCTCCCACTTCTCTTCCCGGTTCCACTGACCTCTAGCTGTTTGCTTCCCATGGCTTTCTATGTCTTTTCTGCTTATTAAGGACTCCAGTAATAGGATCCCATCCTGATTGAATTGGGCCACACCTTTACTGACGTAACCTTATCAAAAGGTCCTACTTATTATGGGTTCACCCCACAGGAATGGATTAAGTTTAAGAGCATGTTTTTCTTGAGTTCATAGCTCCAAACCACCACAAAGTGGATTAAGGGACTTAAATATAAAAGGGAAAACTCAAACTTTTGGAATAAAATAGAGGAGAATAGCTTTATGACCTTAGAAGAAGAAAGGATTTCTTAAATGAGAGCAAAAAGTGCTAGCCATAAGGCAAAAGTTTGATAATTCAACTCCATTAAATTTTGAGATATTACTTCATCAAAAGATATCATTAAAATAGTGGAGAAAAAAGCCACAAACTGGGAGAAGATATTTGCCGTCCATGTAACTGGAAAAAAATAAGGAAACAGTCCTTTAGAGAGAGGGACTTAATTTCATTACAAGACACTGTAAAGTGAATGAATTAACAAGCCATAAACTGGAGGAAGATATTTCCCATATGTATAACTGACAAATTAATAAGGAAAAAAGCACCCTTGAGAAAAAAAAGGGTAAAAGCCTTGAACAGAAACTTCAAATAAGTGGAATTGTGAATGGCCAATAAAAATTTAAAAAGATGCACAACCTCAATAGTAATCAAGGAAATGCAAATTAAAGCCGTCACGTAATACTACTTCATACTCCCAGGTGGCAAAAATGTTAAAGTCTAAAAAATCAGCAGTTAGGATGTGGACCAACAGGGGTCTTGGGCACTGCTGGTAGCAGCATGAATGAGTGTGGCCATTTTGGGTAACTGCGGCATTATCAAGAAAGTGGACGGGCGCTCCCTTACTGTCTCATTTTGCCAGGGCTGTCATGTCAAATACCACCAAACAGGAATTTATTGTCTCATGGTTTCAGAGTCGAGAAGTCCAACATCAGGGTATTGGCAGGGCTCACTTTTCCTCCGAGTCTGTAGCATTCTGTCTGGTAATCCTCTATCCCATGGCATCTTTTTCTTTCCTTGTATCTATCTGTTCCTCTGTTTTCCCCTGACTTCTGACTGTCTGAAGTTCCTCTGCTTATAAGAACTCCATTCATATGGATTAAGGCCCACCTTGATTCAATTTGGCCTCTAAATAGGATCTTCAAAGACCAATTGACAAACGATTCCACACCTTAACTAATAATGTCTTCAAAGGCCCTATTTACAAATGAGTTCACACCCCAGGACTAGGGGTTGGGATTTGTCATGCCTTTTATAGGGAATGTGAATCAGTTCTGTCTTATACAACCCTGCCATTCAGCTCCTGGCTCATATCCTCGAGCAATGGTTCTCAACCCTTCCATACAGTAGAATCTCAAAACAAGTATGTCAGAAGTACTTTCCTGGAGACTTAGCCCAGATTTGTGGCTCCCAAATTGTGTGCTGAAGGGCTCTGGGACACTGAAGCAAACCCATAGAACACCGTGGGATGTTTTAAATTTCTGAGGGAACCCCAGTGATGCTTGGCTTCTGTTGGTCATGGTGTGAACTACTAACTCATGAAAGTTAAGTTCGTAGTTTTGATGTTACACTGCTACATTCTTTTCTAATATGCAAGTTTGGTTTTCAGGGTTGCTGTAATAAAAAGCAAATGCCATACCCAAAAGACCTGAAAGTAGGGACGCGAACAGACACTTGCACACCGATGTTCATGGCAGCATAATTCACAGTTGCCAAAAGAAGGAAACAACCCAAGTATCCATCAACAGATGAATGGATAAACAAAATGTGGTAATATACATATGATGGAATATTATTCAGCAGTAAGAAGGAATGAAGTTCTGAAACATGTGACAACATGGATGAACCTAGAGGACAGTATGTTGAGTGAAATAAGTCAGAAACAAAAGGACAAATATCACATGATCTCACTAATAAGAACTAATTATAATATGTAAACTCATAGACATAAAATCTAGAATACAGGTTACCAGGAGATAGAATGAAGCTAGAGAATGGGGAGTGGTTGCTTAAGATGTGCAGAATTTTTAACTAGGTTGAACTTAAACGTTTGGAAATAGATAGAGGTGACAATAGCACATTATTGTGAGTATAATTAACAGTGCTACATTGTATGTGAATGTGGTGGAAAGGGGTAGTTTAGAGTTATGTATGCCATCAGAAGGAAAGCTAGAGGTTAAAACAAGAATGTGTAACACAATGAATTTTGTGGTGGATGATGACTGTGATTAACAGTACAAATAGAAATAAGTTCTTTCATTAACTAGAACAAATGTACAACATTATTGCGAGGAGTTTATAATAGAGTGGTATATGGGGAAAATGTACTTATTGTAAACTACGACTATAATTAACAGTAATATTTTAATATTCTTTCATCAACAGTAACAAATATAACACACCAATACTAGGGGTCAACAATAGGGGGTAAGGGGGTATGGAAAGTTTTCTTTTTTATTTTTTGGAGTAATGAAAATTTTCTAAAATTGATTGTGGTGATGAATGCACAGATTTGTGCTGGTACTGTGAGCCATTAATTGTATACTTTAGTTGGATTGTATGGTGTGTGAATATATCTCAATAAAATTGCTTTAAAAGAATTAAAAGCAAATATCACATGAAAGTGATGGGTGGCAGGATCCAATCTGATTCCAATGTTTGAGAAGTTGTGTGGTACCCAGTAGGTACACACATCCCATCCTATTAGTAAGTAATTGTACTCACTTAAGAATAAAATAAATAATTTAGTTTTCTTTCAATTTATGTGTATTGTTTTTTTCTAAAGCTGAACATGTTGTTAGGACATAAAAAATTAAGTTGTTTGGACGTAACTATTTAATAAATGGAACTGTTAGGGATTTCTTTTCTCCTAGGGGACATCAGAAAAAAGTTATTGAGATACCAAGTATGCCTTGAGCTGAGAATGTTTGGGAATCTCTGTCTCAGCCCGGTTACCTCAGAACTTTTGGAGCTGGAGTAGGTGTCAGTGTTTTTAGAAAGCTCTCAGACTGTAACATGTGCAAGGGTAGTGAACCTCAGCTGGAGAAATTCTTTCATGTATGATTTAGGGTAATGCTAGTCAAACCTATACATGGACCAGTGCTGTTTGCAAATTATTTGCTACAGGTCTGCATTAAGTTAAATATAGTCTATATTAATCACCTGTATTCATATTGTGGTGAATAATGGTAGTTTTAATAATCCTTTTCTTTTTTCTTTTATGTGTATTCCAATTAAATTCATTGAAATATGGTTTTATGTCTGTTGAATTTAAAAATTAAAAATGGGGGCTTGTATTGTGTATGTGTTTTTTTTCTCATTATGTTTTTCTAGTAATTTATATAGCTTTACTGAGATATAATTGACATACAATAAACTGTACATAAAGTGTGCAATTTGATAAATTTAGCTGTCATATATATACACCCATGAATTCATCACCACAACCAACATAATGAACATATCTGTTCCCCCCCCCCAATACTTTTGTACCCCTTGGTAATCCCTCCCTTTTGTCCCTTCACATTCCTTCATGACACCTTTGCCCCTTCTCCAGGGCAACCGCTAATCTGCTTTCTGTCACTGTAGATCAGTTTGCATTTTCCAGAATTTCACATAAATGGAAGCCTCGCAGTATGTTCTCTTGTTTTATCTGACTTCTGTTACTGAGCACTTTTTTTTTTGCAATTGAACCATATTGCATATATGCAGTTTGCACCTTTTTATTGCTGAGTGGTCTTCCAATGTTTGGATATACCACAATTTGTTTATTCACCTGTTAATGGATATTTGAATGGACACAAATCTTTTTGTGGACATATGCTTTCATTTCTCTTGTGTAAATAAATACCTAGGAATGGAATGGCTGGTTCATATGTAGGTGTATGCTTATAGTAATTTATTTTTATTGTATTTTGCAAAAACATGAGTCCACCAAGGATTAGAAATATTTAAAATTGTTCCTTCCCTGAGTGTATCTTGGGAAGTACTAACCCAGGGACATGTACAAGAATGTTCATAGTTGTGTTGTTTGTAATAGAAAAAAAACTGGAAACAATCCAAGCATCATTGACAGACGAATGGGTCATTAAAATGAGGTATATGTTTATTCAGACTAATTATTAACAATAAAAATAGATGAACTGGAGCTATTTAATCAAAATGAGTAAATTGTAGCAATTTAGAGTTGAGCTAAAAAATTGCAAAAGAGTACATATGGAATAATTCCATTATATAAAATTTAAAAACAACATTAAAAATATATTGCTCAGGGATACATGCATTTATGGTAAACTATAAAGGAAAGCAAGAAAATGGTGAATATAAAATTTAGAAGAGTGTTTACCTGGGGAAGGGGTAGGGTTCGGTGAGACAGATAAAACCAGGGAAGGACATACAGGGACTTTTGAGGCTAATTAGTCATGGTGTAGTTCTTAAATTTTAGGAAATCATTTTGATGTTATTTTTTGTGCTTATATTTTGTTATAAATTTTCTTCTGTGTATATTTAATTACATAACAACCAAATTTATTAAACAGATAAAAAGAGAATCTGTTAAGCAAGACAAAAGGCAGCCATTGCAAACTGACAAAGATAGAAAAAAATCCAGGCTTTAAGTATATACGTATTTGAATTGTAAGCTATTAGGCATCACATTTGGAAAAATCAAGGAAGTTAAACCAGATCTTCACAGTATATTTAGTTCAAACGTATAGAACATATGTTATCCATTAGAATGGTGTGTTGAAAGCATATAATATGATGACTGAATCAGTTAAGAATATGCTACAGATTGTTAAAAGAAGTATAATCAGTCTCAAGTTAAAATACATATATTTTATGTTTATGATAATTGAAAAATGGTTTACAGAATACAACATGAGAATCAAAAATTGGTAATCAGATATCACAGATTTCCCAGATGGATGGGATTTATAATTGGGTAGGAGTTAGGTTAAAAGCCAGAAAAGATGGGGGAAGCAAAGAAAGTGTTGGAAATTCTTCCTAAAAGAAGATAAAATTGAATTCTTTGCTAAAATAAACCTTCAGAACCTGTGTCTAGAGAAATTTCTCTGTATTTTTACATTTTCAATGGCTTAAACTGGGAGAAAAAAAGATGCATCAGCACTCCTTTTCTAGTACGAGGTTTAGTGTTTCAGAAATGTGTAGGAGCTGCTCTCCAGAAAGGTGAATGGCTTCATGTACAAATCCAAGGAAAACCTTTACACCAGAGGAAGCAACAGCCTGCCAGTGTCAGATCTGAGACTTACAAAGGCAGGAGAAAAGGGGAGGGGAAATGGTATTTAATAAGCATTTACTGTGTCCAAGGCATTCTGCTTTGGATTCTATACCTCTTATCTGATATTCTTACCTTTTAGGGCTAAGTTATCCTTAACTTTAAGGCAGATGTTGCTATTCTCATTTTACACATGAGATCATCAAGACTTCAAAGCTAAAAACCTTGCCAAAATTTGCAGGGAAGGCAGATTTGGACCCAAATCTATTTGATTACGAAGCACATCTTCTTTCTGTTAATAATAGCTAACAGTTATTGAGCATTTATTCTAATTGTACCAAGGACTGTTCCAAATGATAGATTTTCTCTTTTAAGCCTTGCAACAGTGCACTGAGATAGCAGCTATATCTCCATTTTGCAGATGAGAAAACTGAAACACAGAATGTCCTTGTCCAGCTTTAAGCAGTTAGTTAAGTTGTTCAACCTCTCTCCCACTTATGGGTACATCTGCCTTTTCAAGGGTCAGGCTTGATTCTTACTATCAAGGAAACTTTATGATTCCTAATAACCTTTGAACCCCATGTCTCCTGGGAATTGCTTTCTTCTACCTGGGTACTTTTGTTGGCTCTCCTCCAATGAGACCTTGTTTTCTGATTGGATCAGACCCTCTAAGACACTGCTGCTGAATTATAGTGATTTTGGAAACAGTTCTTAGACACCTCTAACAAGTTTAGTTAGGTTCTTCCTATTTTTTGCACTTCATGAAAAAAGCTTTATGAGCTTTTTGGGCTCATTGTTTTTCCACAGAATGAGAATGAATCCTTAGAAGAGCTTTTATTCCTCTTGAACTCTCAAACTCCATTCTTTAACATGGACTTTCTTAATTTAAAACAAAGAATAATTAAATATCATTTGACCATTTTGTAGGATTATGATTCATATTCTCTCTACTCAGAGTTATTTGAGGTCGATTAGTATAAAAGAAACCAATACAATGGAATAAATACAATAAAAACTCAAAACAGTATAGAGAAAACAGGAAGTAGTTTTACCAAACCTTAAGGTATTTTAGGTTTTGCTATTGAGCAATTTATTGCTGAATATCCTGGCAGCCAAGGCAACAGGGAAACATAATTGGTCAAATAATTTTTATTATATGTTTAAAGAAGGTAAACTAGTTCATTGGAGAGGATGGTTTACAGTGACAGGTCAGTTGCCATCCCTTTCCTTCCTGCAAGTTAAGTCATGTCTAAATATTCCCTGGAGCACATAGATCTTAAAGGATTGTGGTAGAGACTTTAAAGAACTGCCACTGAATAGTCTTTAAATGAAGTGCCACGGCAATGCTGTAATTCTTGCTTAAATTTAGGCTTGCTCCTCTGAGGAAAGGCCAGTTTCTACTTCAAGTCCTCACTTTATTCAGTTCTCTGCTCAAAGGTCCCCCTTACCTCTGACCCCCTCCCTAAATGAGGCCCTCTCCACCCCTGAGTTATCCTCTATCCCTGCTCTGTCCAGCACAGCAGCCACTAGCCATATGTGGCAGTTAAAATGAATTAAATTACCTAAAGGAAAAAATTCCCTTCCTTGGTCACACTGGCCACATTTCAGGTGCCCAGTGTGGCTAATGTATTGGACAGCACAGACACATCGTCACAGAACGTTATATTGGGCAGTGTTCTTTGAGGCCCTTACCTCGGCTTTCATTTTCTCCTTAGAACTTTTCCAACGTTATGCTGCACACTGATTTATTTGTGTACATTCCACTGGAAAGTGTGCTTCTGGAGGGCAGGGATTTTTTTTTTCTTAAAACATTGCTGAATCCTTAGTGTATAAAGCAGTGCTTGATGTAGTACAGATCCTCTGTAAATACTTGTTGCAGAAAGAACAAATGGAAGAATGAATGAATTTTAGTATTTTTCAGATTTCCACATTTGCTAATAAGCAAAGACTCATGAGAAACTGAGTAATTATCTTTAGAAGTAACGTTTACTTTTCTGCCTCAGTTTTTAAGATGAAAGAATGACTCTTCTGTAACCAAGGACACATTTTTTTGTAATACTTTATCAAAAAATTAAAAAAAAAACACAATTCAAACAAAACAAAGAAATAAGAAGAACAAATAACCTAAAATAACTACATTGCTTCCAATATGTTCTTACCATACTCCAAGAAAATTAAAAACCATAGTCATTCCTGAGCATTCCCATATCATTACTCTCAATATCTTATCTGTTCTTATTAGATTATCATTCCCCCCTCACTAGTTGCTATCTCTAGGTCCCCACATTCTAAAATATAAAACATTTATTTTGCATTTTGCATAGAGTTCACATTAGTGGTAACATGCAATATCTTTCTTTTTGGGATACATACTTTTAAGATAAAGTGATACCTTACATTTATTAGCCAAACTTTTATTTCTTTTATTTTTCATATTCTAAAGGAGAATGAGGATGAAGAATTCTCCTTAACAGCTAACATACTGTCCTGAGTATGAAAGTGTGAAATATCAAACTTAGTATTTTCTTTGGACTGAGTCATGTGAATAGAAAGAGAAAGCAAGCTACTTATTATATAGCTAATTAGACCTACTCTGCTATGCAATTTTAAGCAGCAGTGGTACATTGAGATGGAATATATTAAAAGTAAGATTGGCGATTATCGCTACATGAAAGGTGAGAAATCATAATAAATGATAAAATTGTATAGAGACACCAATTTACCTCCATAATTTCAGATAAAAAATACATAGAAATGTCAATTTACCTCCATAATTTCAAATAAAAATTGTCCATGAAATGATTGCAATACCTAAAAGGAATTTTCTATCTGAAGAAAATATTACTAGATGTATGACTACTCTACATTTGCCTATAAATAGACATTGATGCTAGTTCTGTGCTTCCAACCAAGATGCAGCTTTAATAACCTTGAAAAAGGTAGTTTCTCTTCTTGGGCCTAGGATTGTCAGCATACACTTGGCGTGGTGTTGGAGGAGAGGGTACCTGGCAGATTCAGACAGGTCTGCTAAATCATCTGCAACAATTAGTCAGACGATAGATGTCGGTTGGTTGTTATATCCAATTCCAGTTACTGACAACTGAAATTAAGTAAAATAGGAATGCTGTCTCCTTCACCTTCCCTTTCTAAAAAGACTTTTTTTCTGAGTAGTGATCATTCTCAGTGGGTTTGAAATGCAGATCATGAGGTTTCTCTAGTCTTGCCGGATTAGTATTATTTTGCTATTTCAGGTTAAAAAATATATATATGGTTAATGTCCTTGGTTAACTTCATATACTTTCCTTGTTTTTCAAGTCAGGTCCAGTGCAGAGCCAAGTTCTTCATGAAAATAGTGACTAATCTTGGAAACCATATGTTCAGTTAAGGTTTCTGAGCTGTAATAAATATTAATTAGGATTCATCAAAATGTTTATATTTATAATTTCAATTCTTGATTTTTTTTGAAAACTATTATATGTATATATCTGAAATTTTTTATTTCCTTGGGTGCTGCATTCAGAGTATAATTTTTGAAAACTTCATGGAAATTCTCTTCTGATTGCTGCAATCTTCACTTATGCTTTTTAAGCCTTGAACTGATTGGGTGAGACTTCTCTCATGGTTGAAGGCAATCTCCTCAATTGATTATAGATGTAATCAGCCATAGCTACAGTCAATTTACTCATGATTTAAGTCCATGAAATGTCCTAACAGCAACAATCAGGCCACTGCTTTCTTGATCAAACAGCTGGACACCATAACCTGGCCAAGCTGACACATGAACCTAGCCATCACAGTCTATATCTGAATTTTTTTATTTCCTTGGGTGCTGGATTCAGAGTACAGTTTTTGAAAACTTCATGCCCAAAGATCTTTTCATGGAAAAGATAAATTCACTTGCTATTAAGACCTTAAGTGTTGTTTCTGCTGCAGGGCCATGAGAACATTGCACATGTGCTGAGGATAGCATAAGAGCCCTAGAATGCGTACGTCTATTGATTTTACTCAGGTAGAATGAAGAAAACGGCCCCATGGGCAGATGTTTCCCGTTTTCCCTATATGGTAGCTGTGATAAAGAAGCTAGCTGAGGTGCTTGGCACACAGGTCATGCTAATTTAAAATTTTACCTATACTTGACCATATAGTCAGGTTCCCTTTGTCAGGATGAGAGTCTACTGAAGACTTCACCAGGACACTGTGGGGAGACCGTGCTGCCAGACCCCTCAAAAGGTTCATTAGTAGATGATGAATTCAGAATTGACCTCTCAGAATCTGGTGGATACTGAAGGAAAAGCAAAGTAAACATCACTTCTAAAGTTAATTATTCATCTATTCATGAGTCTATGTGCTTATTAGCAAATGTGGGAATCTGGCTACTCAAATAAGAATTACTTCCTGTCTGGGGACACAATAAGCCGAGTGAGAGGAATATTCTACCCTGTGCAGATGAACATCTATGTCGTAATATTTATTTCTCAATTAATGTCTTTTGATGTTGATGTGTGTCAGCATTATGAGAAAGATATTTCACTAAGGAAGATATTTCACCCGGGATTTTCAGGGTCATTATTTTCTAAAGTTTCTGTTTCTATTAAATAAAATTTGGGGAGGAGCACGTGATTATCTTTAAAATTGCTAAATCACGCTATGTCCTCCTAACATTAATGCATCCCATGCAGAGATGAACGTACCTTCCTACCTTCAGGATTGTAATTGATGTGAAGCTGAGTTTCACAGATTAATTCCGGCCTTATCTTTTCATGGACTGTATTACTGAAGCATTATGTTATGACATCTTAAATAGAAAAATGTAATAAAATCATTGAAGTTAGACAATAAAGCCACAGTATTTCTAATTGAATATGATTCCTCTTTGATTTTGTGACTGTATGTTCTTCCATAACTCTGTGTGCCAGTATTTTATCAGATCTCTCAACAACTTTTGGTCAAAAATTACATGTATTTAATTTCTTACTTTGAAATAATTTGAGACTTACAAAAAGTTGCAAAAATAATAATGAATTCCTTACACCCTTCAGTCAGCTTTGCCAAATGATAACATCTTATATATAACCAGAGTACAATTACAAGAACCAGAACTTGACATTTATATGATACTATTAACCAATTTGAAGTGCTTATTCCAGTTTTGCTCATTGTCTCACTAATGTCTTTTTTCTGGTCCTGAAACCAATCCAGGATACCACATAACATTTAATTGTCATGTTTCTTAGTCTCCTCCATTTCTGGTACAGTTTCTCAATCTTTTTTTTTTTTCTTTAATGACCTTAATACTTTTGAAGAGTCCCAGTCAGTAATTTTGCAGAATGTCCCTTTGGATTTGTCTGGTTGTGTGTGTGTGTGTGTGTGTGTGATTACAATTGGCTTATATGTTTTTGATTAGAATACCACAAAAGTGATCTATTCTCAGTGCATTATTGTCAGGTGTACTTTACTTTTCTTCATTTGGTTGACTTTACTTTTCTTCAGTTGGTTGAGGTGGTGTCTGCCAGGTTTCTCCACTGCAAAGTTACTGTTTTTTCTCTTTTGAATTAATGTCTCTTGTGAAGAGATGCTTTGAGACTATGTAAATATCCTGCTTCTCATCATACTGTCACCCATTAATTTTAGATTCCATCAATGGTTCTTCCCTCAGTAATTATTACAGGGGTGTTTGCCAAATAACAATATATTTTATTTCCATCATTTCTTCTAAATTTATTAATTGGAATTCTGTAAGGAAGAGCTCTTCCTTCTTCCCCATTTATTTATTCAGTTATTTATATATTAGTGTGGACTCATGAATATTTATTTTATTGTATAGATTATAGTACATTACCATTGCTATTTATTTTTTTGCTCAAATTGTCCCAGATTTGGTCATGGGGAGACCCTTCAGGTAGACTTCTTGTGTTGTTTTGACGTATCTCCATCATTTTTTTGAGCATTTTCTTACTTTTTGGCCCACAAGATATGCTAAGCTTATCTTGTACTTTCCTTGCTCTAGTCCTGGAATAAGCCATTTCTCCAGAGAGTCCCGGTTCCTTTTATTGGAGATTGATTATTTAGAAACCAAAATCTGGATTCTAGGTGTGCTAAGTGCTACTGATAATGTTGTTACTTCTAGGCCCTCTCAGCAGACAGAGCTAGGAAATATGTGTGTGTATATACACACATACGCTACCTACCTACCTACCCACCTATCTGTGTATCTATCTATCTATCCATCCAGCTATCTCATCTATCTACCTGTGAAAAACCATACATTCATACTTATACTTCTGATTACAATCCAACATGACTGGTTTCCTTCTAGACTTCCCATTTCCTCATTTTTAAAACTTTCTCTGACAATGAGGAACATGGCTCTCATTATCCATAATTTATTTACTTATCGGCTCAACTCTAGTATGCATGTGAAGTAATTTTAGAATTGTGATCCCCAAATCCCTGTGAGAAACAAATTTACTAATTAGAGTATGGTGTTTGAGTACAGTTCTTTTTGTCTTTAGCCTTACAGTATATAGTAAAAATATCATTTTCCAAAATTATTTATTAGCTTTTTTCTTTCCTACTCCTTTCAATGTGGCCATGTTGTTCATTTGTAATATAGTTAGGTTCATCTGTTACTGTTTGTATGCTGTTTTGGGTTTCTCACCACCCCTTACCCCTCACCATTATGGTTAATTTTAATTATTATTTATTTGGGGGGGGTACGTGAGCCATGACTATGGTTTTAAGAGTCAGAACTATATGAAAAGGCATGCTCAGAAAAGTGTCACTCTTTCCTCATCCCTTCTATCTTATTTTCATTCTTCCATTCTTTCCACCCCTGTATTGATTTCCCAGGGCCTCTATAACACATTACCACAAACTGGGTGGCTTACACAGCAAAACATTCTCTCAGAGTTCTGGAGGAAATAGTTCAAAATCAAGGTGTCAGCAGGGCTATGCTGTCTCCGAAGTCTCTAGGGGAGGGTCCTTCCTTGCCTCTTGTGGCGTCTGGTGACCCCCCCACCCCCCAGCATTCCCTGCTTGTAGCTGCATCACTCCACTCTCAGCCCCATCTACAATGGACTTGTTCACTGTGTGTGTCTGCACCCTCTCCTCTTCTTAAAGGTCACCAGTCATTGGATTAAGAGCCCACACTAATCCATTATGACCTAATTTTAACTGAGCTAATTACCTTGGCAAATACTATATTTCCAAATTTGGTCATATTCCGAGGTTCTGGGTGGAAATGAATTTTGGTAGTACACTATTAAACTCACTCAACCCTGTTTCCACTGACTTCTGTAGGTAACAACTTTATTTAATTTCTGGTTTATTCTTCCTGTGTTTCTTATTGTACAAATGAGCAGATACGTTTATATTTTTTATTATAGACTTCACTGAAATAACTTTTTGAAGTACCAGCCAACATGAGTGCTGTTTGGTGATTTTACTGCTGAGGTTCCTATTTATAATTGACCTGTCCTTAATGCTATTGGTTTAGAGAGCTAAAGAAAATCATTGTTTTCCTTCTTGAAAGTATTTTTGGGATTTTTTTTCTAGAACAAAGATGACAGTATGAATTTGGATGGGCTCATTAGCATTTCACTCTTACTTCATAATAGAATTTGTCTTAAAAAATGATAACCTCAAGCAGCAATGTTTTTCAAGTTTTCTTTAAGTTATTATATGTTTTTTTCTCCGTATTAAATTTGAGTTATTTCAAGCATCAACTAGAAGTACTAGTGTGTTACATAAAATATGCATTGTTGCTTCTGGAGGTCTTGCAGAATAGCTTTTCTTAGAAATAAAGCAAAACAAAGCATTTCCCCAAAAGTTGTTCAGTAGTGCTATGGTGCACTTCATTGTACATTCTTTCTTTTCATACACTCTGCAGGCATTTGGGCAGTCCTTCTCCATCCACCGTAAAGTTGCCGAAGATGGCGAGACTCGGGAGGAGACGCTTCTGCAGGAGTCAGCATCCAAGGAAGCTTACTACCTGGGGAAGATCTTGGAGATGCAGAATGAACTGAAGCAGAGCCGGGCGGTGGTCACTAATGTACAGGCAGAAAATGAGAGGCTCACAGCCGTTGTGCAGGATCTGAAGGAGGTAATCAAACAAACCAGTACATTCTCTGGGAGAGATTTGTGGGAGAGAGAAAGAAAGTTCTCTCTGTTGAAGAGAGCAATAAAATGTTTCTTTAATCGGAGGGGCTGTGTTAAGCAAGAAGCATACAATCCTGATGCTAGCATTTTTTTCTGCTTTTTTAGTGAAATGAAAACGTATTCTGAGATGAGCTTTTCTTTCTTTTATTTTTTTTAAGAACTAAAGTTTTTATTTATTCTGTACTTGGGAATTGGCCTTGCTGTTTCTGCAAAGGTGTTTTAAAAAGATAGTGATTTAGCACTCCTTCTCTCATTACCTATTTCAATACAGTGGGACAGAAATGCTCTGTATCAGCACTAATTCAAATGACGGTAGTGTTGGCTCAGGATTCTTCTAACTGGGGAAGGAGACTCCAGGGGAGTGTTCTAAGAGTCATAGAGTCTGGCAGTGCAGAACTCCAGAATATTTTTCTGGTTCTAGAGGAGATAAATTATAGATGGTATGAATGAGGTTAGGGAGTCTCCTTCAGACCCCAGGTGTGCCAGTTTGAATGTATTATGTCCCCCCCAAATGCCATTATCTTTGATGTAATCTTGTATGGGCAGACAGATCAGTGTTAATTAGATTGTAATTCTTTGCGCTCCACCCAACTGTGGGTGATGACTCTGATTGGATAATTTCCATGGAGGTGTTGGCCCGCCCATTCAGGATGGGTCTAAATTAAATTACTGGAGCACTGTATAAGATCAGACAGAAGGAGCAAGCTGCTATAGCGAAGAGGGACACTTTGAAGAAAGCACAGGAGCTGCAGATGAGAAACAGTTTGAAAACAGCCATTGAAAGCATACTCTTGCTCCAGAGAAGCTAAGAGAGGACAGATACCCCAAGTGCAACTAAGAGTAACATTTTTGAGGAACTGCAGCCTAGAGAGGAACATCCTGGGAGAAAGCCATTTTGAAACCAGAACTTTGGAGCAGATGCCAGCCACGTGCCTTCCCAGCTAACAGAGGTTTTCCGGACACCACTGGCCATCCTCCAGTGAAGGTACCCGATTGCTGATGTGTTACCTTGGATACTTTATGGCCTTAAGACTGTAACTGTGTAACCAAATAAACCCCCTTTTATAAAAGCCAATCCGTCTCTGGTGTTTTGCGTTCCGGCAGCATTAGCAAACTAGAACACCGGGCCTCCACTGAACTCACTATTTCTCTTCAGCTTGCCTATGGCACGTCACCTCCCTGTAATTTTCAAACTGGCAGAGTTGTTCTTTAGTGGAAGAATGATCTTGGGAACAGAAATAGCTGAAAGCTGCTTTACCCACCAAACTCCTTTAAGAGTATTTTTGGTAACTTCAACTTAAATCATTCATTCAACTTTTGGATACGTGAGATGTTGAAGGGGTACAGATGTCCTCTAATTCCTACACCAGTGCAGCAGTGATTGATAAACAAACAGGTCCAGAGTCTACTACCAAGTAGGCTTATTAATCGAGCATTTTATTAAGAGAAAAAGATAGGATGAAAAAATTGTTCAAAATTGTGAAATATAAGAAAAGTAGTACACTACTATCTTTTCCTTGAGAATAGTGGCATATAATAAATAAGTTTTATTATTATGAGGTATAATTTGTCTGGAATTACTGAAATTTAAGAAACCATTTGCCTTGACACATGTCCATGTTACAAGGAACTAAATGAATATGGACAGTAAAGTTTCTTCTTTCTCTCTCTCATTACCTTTGGAAATGCCAAATTCAGAAGTATAACTTCTGCAGATAGAGAGGAAGGTGTCAACCAGGTAGAATTTAGGGTTGGGTAATGAAAAGAACATGAAAACTTTCAAAACACCCTGTCTTATCTCCCTTCAACCCAAACAATTTTAAAAAAACTTTAAAAAACAAAGCTGCCTTTCAGTTCTTCATTGAGTTTTTGCCGTCACTTGTTAACCCTTGTGAGTCCTAACCCTTCGTCCCTGTGAGAAAGGCTGCTACTGCAGAAGTAAAGCACAGAACGTCCACAGGGGCAACCTCAGCCGTCTTGAGGAACAGACTTATGTGGCAATGGAGGGAGGACTGAGGAGGCTACGTGAGGGCCGAGTGCACACAGGTGGTTGGCAGAGAAGAGCTGAGAGCAGTGAGTAACCACCAGCCAAGGAGTCTTGGTTGTCAGTTGGACTGGTTCTCGAGGGCTGTACATCCCCACTGTGCGTGGCAGCTGCAGCCAAGGAAAGAACAGTAAAGGGTGAGGAAAGAGCAGGAAACCCACAGATCATTTTTTCTGTGTAAGCCAAGGCAGTGGTGATTGCTGAGCATCCTCCCTTCCACATGCAGTGCTTGAATGCAGTTGCCAAGGAGAGGATTTATGACAAGCAGCAGGAGTTGGTAATTAAGCATGAGGCTGTAGCTTAGGAATTAAATGAGGCAGCAAAGGAAAATGTATTTTGGGAGCCCTACATTTAGGCCAGTTGTTCTCAAATATTAGTGAGTGTCAGAATCACCTGGAGAACACAAATCCTGGGCTCCACTCACAGATATTCCTATTCAGCAGGTCTGGATGGGACTCAGGAATTTGCATTTTTAACAAGTTCCCAGGTGTTCTGGTTTGCTAATGCTGCCTATTATGCAAAACACCAGAAATGGATCAGCTTTTATAAAAAGGGGGTTTATTCGCTTACACAGTTACAGTCTTAAGGCCATAAAAGTGTCCAAGCTAACACATCAACAATCGGGTACCTTCACTGGAGGATGGCCAATGGCGTCTGGAAAACCTCTGTTAGCTGGGAAGGCACGTGGCTGGCATCTGCTCCAAGTTCTGGTTTCAGAATGGTTTTCTCCCAGGACGTTCCTCTCTAGGCTGCAGCTCCTCTTCAAAATGTCACTCTCAATTGCTCTTGGGGTGTTTGTCCTCTCTTAGCTTCTCCAGAGCCATCTTCAACTGTCTTTCATCTGCAGCTACTCTCTCAGCTTCTGTGCGTTCTTCAAAGTGTCCCTCTTGGCTGTAGCAAGCTCGTTCCTTCTGTCTGAGCTTATATAGTGCTCTAGTAAAATAATAAAGGCCCATGATGAATGGGCAGGGCCACACCTCCATGGAAATTATCCAGAGTTATCACCCACAGTTGGGTGGCTCGCATCTCCATGGAAACACTCAAAGAATTATGGTCTGATCAACACTAATACATCTGCCCACACAAGATTGTATCAAAGATAATGGCGTTTCGGGGGACATATAATACATTCAAACCAGCACACCAGGTGATGTTGATGATGCTGGTTTGGAGACCTTACTTTCAGAACTACTGATTAAGATTTTTTCAGCTAGTTCAAGGCTGGGTAAGGCAATATCATAAGGCTTACAATTTAGGGAAATGCTACAATCCCACCATAGTCACCTTAATTAATCACTTGGTTATAATTTCTTTATTTCTATGCATTTCCAATAGTCAATTTACTCTAGGAGAATAACTTGGTATATCCAAACGTGTAATTTTGATCTACAACAGCTCAAGGCAATTTAGCCTATGAATGTATTCAGTCAGTTTTGCCGGGTAACTAAAACTAAAACTAAAACAAGATGATCAGTTTCCTGTTCTTCTAAGTATGCCAGCAGTGTATTTGTTGTTCTTTCTGACTGAAAGCTAGTAATATTACTCTACCCTGAGGCATGCTGTTTTTCATCCAGGCTTTGAATTTTGATGTACCTAATAGAATTATTATTCTTAGCATTTAGAGCTGAATACAGTTGTAAAGGAGAATAGGAATAAATTCTGTAATTGAATATTGACACTGACTTGATGGCTTGTGTTAAATGAAAATCCTTGCTTATTGTAAGCACCATTTTATTCAAGTTTTTGTGTTCTGTGATTGACTGGTGCATAGTGGTTGAAAGACATATTATGAAGCTTTAAAATATCATGACATGATGTACCATGAGAAATATGCAAGGATAACCAGCCCCAAATTTAGTAAAGCATTGGCTTGGAAGATGCTTTGTGAATTTAATAATTTAATTAATGAAATCATTTTTATTAACTGAAAGGATTCATTTCTTATTTCAGTAGGATTGTTGATACTGGCAGAGGTGTGTATGTGTGTGTGTGTTGTGTATATTATGATATTAGGGAGGCTTTACATATTTATGTGTGTGCTTGTGTAATTCCCAGGATCAAATTCTCTTCCATTCAGGGTAGGTATACGATGCTAAAGTGGAGAAAACTGAGATAGGTATTAGAAAATCAGTATTCTAGTCTAAGCTCTGCTAAAAGCTTCAGTATTATTTTCATGGTAAAAAATTTTATTTTAAGATTATTATTAGTATGTAGTAAATGTGTAATAAAAATAAGTTGTCATTAATAATTTTCTGCAGCCTCTATAAAGATATTGTTGAAGATACCAGTCATTTTGTAGATCTGTATTCTTAGGTTAAAGAAGCATTAGATAAATACATGTTAAATTTGTGTCCTCTAAAATCTTTTTGTTGTGTTATGAATCAGGCAGTGGTAATTATAGTATGTTTTAATTTTTGCCTTGGTTGTTAAGAAGTGCCAGAACTATATTTAACTGCAAAAATGAACCTAGACCTTTCATATAATTCTTCTCACATTAAAACATTTTTATCAGCCTTATTATATATGCGTTGTCTTAGTTTGCTAATGCTGCAGAATGCAAAACACCAGAGATGGATAGGCTTTTATAAAACGGGGGTTTATTTCGCTACACAGTTACAGTCTTAAGGCCACAAAGTGTCCAAGGTAACACATCAGCAATCGGGTACCTTCACCGGAGGATGGCCAATGGCGTCCGGAAAACCTCTGCTAGCTAGGAAGGCAGCCGGTGTCCGCTCCAAAACTCTGGCCTCAAAATGGCTTTCTCCCAGGATGTTCCTCTCTAGCAAGCTTGCTCCTCTTCAAAACATCACTCCCAGCTGCACTCCGTTCCCTCCCCCTGAGTCAGCTCATTTGTATAGCTCCACCGATCAAGGCCCACCCTGAATGGGCGGGGCCACGCCTCCATGGGAACATCTCATCGGAATCATTACCCACAGCTGGGTGGGGCACATTCCAAGCAAATCCAACCAGCACCAAAATGCCTGCCCCACAAAACCACAAAGATAATGGCATTTGGGGGACACAATACATTCAAACCGGCACATTCCACCCCCTGGACCCCAAAATGGCATTATCTTTCCAAATACAAAATACATTCATTCCATCACAATATCACAAAAACTTAAATCATTTCAGTAACAAAAGTTAAGTACAAGATCCCATCAGAATCAATTATAGGCATGGCCAGTCCTGAGGCATAATTTTTCTTTAGCTGCGGATCTGTGAACTTAGAACAAGTTATGTGCTCCTAATATACAAAGGAGAGACATTCATAGGATAAACATTTCCACTGCCATAAGGAGAAACAGTAAGGAAAACAGGGTTAACAGGAGCAAAACAGTTCCTAAAACCCACAGGACAAACTCCATTAGATTTCAAAGTCTGAGAGTCATTTACAGAACAATGTTTCATCCTTGGGGCTTGAGAGAGCGGGAGCCTAACCCTTCCCAAGGGCCTTTTTGGCAGCTGTTTCCTCTCCAAATGCTTGGGTGAGTGCTCCAACATATCCACACATTGGGGAGACCACGTTCTTGGCCCCACCCTCCTCAAACATCGGGGCAGCTCCCGGATTCCTTTCCATCTCCGGGGCACACGCTCAACCCCTTCAGAACAGTGTGGTGGCAGCCAGGCTCTCCCCAATTCCCTGGAAATGTGCTCCACCCTCTTTGGGACCTGAGGTGGCAAAACTCTTCTAGAGCATCGAGGCGGAAAGCCCGTCCTCGACCTCCAGGGCAAACTCACCCTTTCCATGCATGTGGGCTGCTCCACTCTCCCAGCCTGAGACCTCCTGACTCCAGACCTCAACCTCCATGGCTCTGTCTTTGAAGAAATTTTTCCTTTAATTTTTTCCTTGTCTGTCTCCTCCAGTCCAGACTGGCAATGGCTCTGTCTATAAAGATCTCTCAAAAATTCTGTTGGCTTTGCATGAAGCATGCAGGGGTCAAAGCCATTAGACAGTAGGACTTTCCACAAATCCTTTCTGGATAATTCCATCTCCAATCTTGGCTTGTACTGAAATGGCGGCTGGGTTCCGTGTTTGGTTACATCCTCATGTTGGGCTATAGCTTCTGGGATTCCACCCCCTGGAAGCTCGTAATTTTCCAAGCGATCAGCTTCTGGTCTCTTTGAACCCAAGAGTTCAGTTCTAAGTTTATCTCTCTCTGCTCGCATTTTACTATAAGCTGCAAGAAGAAGCCAGGGTACCTCCTCCACATGTAATCTGGAGATCTCCTCAGCTAAGTATTCCAAGTTGTCGCTTTCAAATTCTTCCTCCCATCTAACACCAGGACTCAATTTTGCCAAATTCTTTGCCACTTTAAAACAAGGATCGCCTTTCTTCCAGTTTGCAACAACACATTCATCATTTCTGCTCCAGTCCTCATCAGAAGTATCTTTAGAGTCCATATTTCCACAAACAGTCTCTTCAAAGCAGTTTTGGCCTTTTCTATCAAGCTCCTCACAATTCTTCCAGAATCTTCCCCTTATGCACTTAAAAAGCTGTTCCAACATGTTTGGTATTTGCAAACTCAGCAGCAAAAGCACCCCACTTCTCTCGGTACCAAAATCTGTTCTAGTTTGCTAATGCTACAGAATGCAAAACACCAGAGATGGATAGGCTTTTATAAAACGGGGGTTTATTTCACTACACAGTTACAGTCTTAAGGCCACAAAGCGTCCAAGGTAACACCTCAGCAATCAGGTAACTTCACCGGAGGGTGGCCAATGGCTTCCGGAAAACCTCTGCTAGCTAGGAAGGCAGCCGGCGTCCGCTCCAAAGCTCCGGCCTCAAAACGGCTTTCTTCCAGGACGTTCCTCTCTAGCAAGCTTGCTCCTCTTCAAAACATCACTCCCAGCTGCACTCCGTTCCCTCCCCCTGAGTCAGCTCATTTATATAGCTCCACCGATCAAGGCCCACCCTGAATGGGTGGGGCCATGCCTCCATGGGAACATCTCATCAGAATCATTACCCACAGCTGGGTGGGGCACATTCCAAGCAAATCCAACCATCACCAAAACACCTGCCCCACAAGACCACAAAGATAATGGCATTTGGGGGACACAATACATTCAAACCGGCACATGCGTCTTTAATGGTTAACTGCTTCATATTATTTTTTGATATTACAGGAAGTATAAAGGAATTGCTAATAGACAAATAGATAAATGCTATTAGATAACTAGATAACTACTTATAAATAGTTATAAAAAAGATTATAGAGAATACACCTATGGCTAACATCTACTGAGTGCCAGTGTGCCAGGCATGGTTCTAAAATCTTTGCATGGATTAGTTTGTTTAATCCTTGTAACAACCCTATTGAGGCAGTTGCTATTATACCTTTACTGACAGGGCACCTGAATCACAGAGAGGTCAAGTGATTTGCCCAAAACCCATGGTCATAAGTGAGGAGCTTATGAGCTCAGAAAAACTGGTTCTGATGCCCGTGCTCCTAGCATGTCACTGCAGCTGCCAAGAGCACATGCTTGCCTCTTCTGAATCTTGCCACAAGCTAATGAAATTTCTGGCAAAATATTTGAAGCTTTAGTGTAATAGCTAAATTTGTAACTTATTGGAATGTTATTATGTTACTAAGATATGACCCTTTTACGTTTAAAGGCTGCTTGATCCGTATGATTTTTATTACTTTTGAAGCTCCATCTTTTTCCTTGTTGGAATATATAGCCAAATTTCATGAGATGCCAGTGGTTCAATTTCCAGAAATCTATTATTTTGTTAGCATTTTAGGGATGTATCTATTCCACCATAGGAAATCCATGTCTATGAAATTTTAGGGCTGGAAATCACTTCAGTAATTGGTTGGTGTAGACTTTTCACAGATTAATAATTCCTTCTACAAAATCCTTAAATAGACACACAGCCTTTATTCAGAAACTTCCAGCATGGAGAAGACAAAACTGTGAGTCCTTTGAAGGAAAGGGCTGTGTTTTCTCTGTCACTTATCTTTGTATCCCCAATACCTAGCACAGTTCCTAACCAAAAGCAAACATTAAAAAACAATGTTTTAATTGAACTGAATTAAATTGGTTTGAACTGAACTGAAGGAACATGTTTTGGGACGTAGCTACAACTGGGTTTGAATTCCAGCTTTGCTACCCTATGTGATACTGGACAAGTTACTTTTGCTCTCTGAGCCTCAATGTCCTTATTTCCAGTATGGAAATCATAATGCGTAACTTACAGGTCCTATATAAAATGCTTGGTACAAGGAAGGTGTTAGATTAGTGTTCATTCCCTTTCTTCCATCTCCCTCCCATCCTAGTGCTTGGTGACTTTAATTATCAAACTGCTCTTTTTTATTTACTGGTGAAGCACAGAGGCTGAGCAGCTTGTCCAGCAAGTAGTCAAGCTGGAATTCAAAATCAAGCTTCTGACTCTAGAGTACCTGCTCTTACCCATGTTAGTCCTCACTTGTTCATTTTTTGATTCTGCAGGACAGAGCTATATTTCTTTTGGTTTAGAAGTTCTTTTCTAGCACTTGCTGAGCTACAGTAAACAATTTTTTTTTTTAATGTCATCAGGAATTTGAAAGCAAAGTTTAACAAAATACAGACAATTCACTTTTGGATAATTGTGATTTGATTGTGCCTTTAGGAAAAATAAGATAAATGAGGTTGTTTGTAAGGATGAGTTTTCAGTGATAGGCTTGCAGAATTTATGGAGTATACAGTTTTATGAATTTTAACACATATATATATGCATTCATGTAACCACAACCACAATCAGAATATAGAAGTTTCATCATCTCCCAAACCTCTCTTATGTTGTGCTAGTCTTATATTCATACACACCACAAGCTCAGCCCATGTTATCAACCCATCAGCTTCAGTTCACATTGCCACACTTAAATGTCAGTAACAGAAGATAACGCACACCATACAGCTTTCACAGCAGTTGACAAAGGGATGGGGGAAATACAGGTATCGTTTCACTTAACACATTCAACTAACAGGGGTTACCTAAGAACAAAACTCAAAGTTTTTCAACAGATGTGGCTGTCCTTTGAATGCAGAAAACATTCGTGCATTATTTGCTATCATTGTTCTCTGCACACTCTCACCAAAGCCACAGGATTGACAGACACATCTCGCCAAGTTAAAAAATATCCATTATGCACCACGAAGTCTGCACATGCTCTCTCCTTTTTCTTACTCATAGTAGCCTTTCATGCCTCGGCACCACCATCAATCCCACACAGGGTTTCAAAAGTTCAAACAGCCTTCTGGTTCCATATCACAGCCTTGCATTCATGGCGTTGATACGACTCCGTGAAATAAAGAGTAGCGGATAAAAATGGAACACCCATCATCAAAGATGCAGCCTGTGCAGAGTGATGACGAATTCTTGAAAGAGAAAGCATGTAGACGGAACTATTCCTATGGCAGAATACTTACAGCACTACTTTCAGTGAAGTGCTTCTTCCATAGACGTTTGAAATGAGATGAACTGCAGAGATTAAATGAAGGCTTCATATTGTATTTTTGTATATGAGGTATCAACCCATTTTTTCACAGACAGTTTTGTTCACACACCATACATTCCATCTTAAGTAAACATTCGATGGCTCCCTGTATAGTTGCATATTTATTTATTCACCACCATCACCACTAGCTATAAAAGGACATCTCCATTTCTTCCACAAAGAAGGAGTAAGAGTCAAAGAAGGTAGAGAGACAAAAGAAAAAAAAGAAAGAGAAAAAAAGAAAAACAAAAAAACATGGAAGTGACAAAAGGAAAGATAGCATTAAACCAAAGTAGAATAAAGAGTCAGACAACATCACCAATGCCAAGAGTCCCATACCCTGCCCCTATATACCCCCCCCATATGCATTTAGCTTTGGTATATTGCCTTTGTTACATTAAAGGAAGCATAATACAAAGTTTCTGTTAATTATAGTCTTTAGTTTGCATTGATTATATTTTTCCCCCAATTCCACCCTATTTTTAACACCTTGCAATGTTGATATTCATTTGTTCTCCCTCATGTAAAAACATATTTGTACCTTTTATTACAATTGTTGAGCATCCTAGGTTTCCTTGAGTTGTGCAGTCCCAGTTTTTATCCTTTGTCTTTTGTTCTGGTGACCCACATGCTTTCAACCATATTCACAGTCATCTTTGTTCAGTGTACTTACATTGCTGTGCTACTATCTGCCAAAATAATGTGCCAAACCTCTCATTCCTGTCTTTTCCTTTCTGTCTGTAGTGCTCCCTTTAGTGTTTCCTGTAGAGCAGGTATCTTATTCACAAACTCTGTCATTGTCTTATTTGCCAGAGAATATTTTAAGCTCTCCTTCATATTTGAAGGACAGTTTTGCCAGATATAGGATTCTTGGTTGGTGGTTTTCTCTTTCAGTATCTTGAATATATCACCCCACTTCCTTCTTGCCTCCATGGTTTCTATTGAGAAATCTGCACATAGTCAAGCTTCTTTCGTATGTGATAGATCGCTTTTCTCTTGCTGCTTTCAGGATTCTCTCTCTGTCTTTGACGTTTGATAATCTGATTATTAAGTGTCTTGGCGTAGGCCTATTCAGTTCTATTTTGCTTGGGGTATGCTGCACTTCTTGGATCTGTAATTTTATGTGTTTCTTAAGAGATGGGAAGTTTTCGTTGATTATTTCCTCTTTTATTGATTCTGCCTCTTTTCCCTTCTCTTCGCCTTCTGGGAAACCCATGACACATACATTCCTGTGTTTCGTGTTGTCATTCAATTCCTGGAGATGTTGCTCATATTTTTCCATTCTTTTCTCTATCTGTTCTTTTGTGTGTAGGCTTTCAGGTGCCTTGTTCTCCAGTTGCTGAGTGTTTTTCTTCTTCCTCTTGAGATCTGCTGTTGTATGTCTCCATTGTGTCTTTCATCTCTTGTGTTGTGCCTTTCATTTCCATAGAATTTACCCGTTGTTTTTTTTGAACTTTTGATTTCTACCTTATGTACACCCAGTGTTTTCATTATATGCTTCAACTCTTTTGTCATATCTTCCCTAAACTTTTGAATTGATTTAGCATTAGTTGTTTGAATTCCTGTATCTCAGTTGAAGTGTAAGTTTTTTCTTTGACTGGGCCATAACTTTGTTTTTCATAGTGTAGTTTGTAGTTTTCTGTTGTCTAGGCATCTGGTTTCCTTGGTTACCCCAATCAGGTTTTCCCAGACCAGAACAGGCTCAGGTTTCAGAAGGAGGAATTAGTATCAGGTCTCCCTGAGGGTGTGTTTTAGAAGACTGATACACCTTTGAGGCCTCAAGTCACTGTGCTTTTCTCCCCAGCAGGTGGCGCCTGTCAGCCTGTCACTCCAGACTGGTGTAAGGAGGTGTGGCCTGTGGCTGTTTTCCCCCAGGATCTGGAGTCTGGTTCTTAATGGAAGGCGGGTAGTAGAGCTTGGCACCACCTCTTTCCTCTTAGGGAAGGTACACCCCCCTGGGGAGATATCATTTGCATTAGAATAGTCTCTCTGAGTCTGCTACCTCCACCCTTGTCTGGGTCAGAGCACCGGGAACTGAAAATGGCTGAGGCTTTCTCCACTGAGCCAAAAAAGGGATGGAAAGCCCCCCTTCAGAGCCAGTCCACAGCCACCCTCAGTTTCACCCATCAGCCAGAGATAGCACCTGGTCCTCTGGGCTCCCACTCCCTCTTAGGGAGGTCCTCTGGCTCTCCAAGGTCAGCCTTCACCAAAAGTCTCTGTCTGCTTTTGGGGATTTGTAACTTGTATTGAGCAGTCCACGTTTGTTAGTTAAAACCTCAGTTGGAGCTGGGCTGAACTATATTCACTTGCTCGGAGAGTGCTGCTCTCTAGCACAATGAGGCTTTGCAGTTTGGGCTGCCATGGGGGAGGGGCTCTCGGCTCAGGTCCACAGTTTTTACTTACAGATTTTATGCTGTGATCTCAGGCATTCCTCCCAATCCAGGTTGGTGTATGATATGTGGACAGTCACATTTGTCCCCCAGCAGTTATTCCAGATTATTTACTAGTTGTTCCTGGTTGTTTATTAGTTGTTCCTGAGGGGACTAACTAGCTTCTACTCCTCTCTATGCCGCCGTCTTCTTCCAACCCTCTTTTAAGTGTACTTTTGGCAGAGCAAAGAGGTTTTCATCTTGATTAAGTCTAATGTATCAAAAAAATTTTTATGGATTATTTTGATGTTAAGTTTAGGAAAATTTCCCTAACCCCAAGGTCATGAAGATTTTCTCCTATTTTTCATCTGAAAGCTTTATAGTTTTGTATTTAAATCTGTGATGCATTTTGAGTTAATCCTTGTCAAAGTGTAAGGTTCATATTTTTGCTTATGAATGTCTGATTGTCCAGCACTATCTGTTGAAAAGACTATCGTTTCTCCTTTGCACCTCTGTAAAAATCAGTTGGACGTATTTCTATGGGTCTATTTCTGGACTACATTCTTTTCTACTGATTTGTGTATCTGTCTTTTCACCAATATTACACCATCTTGCTGAAGTCAGACAGGTAACAGCAAGTCAAATCATGTAGAGTCTTATAGACCATTGAAAGGATTTTTTGGATTTTACTTTGAGCAAAATGGGGAGCTATGGAAAGCAAGCTATGGGGAGCAAAAGTGTGACATGACTTTAGTTGGATAAGGATTGGAGTAGGAAGTAATTGCAGTCATCCAGATGTGAGAAGATTGTTTGGACCAGAATCACAGATGGAGGTGGTGAAAAGTAGTCATAGTATGAGAATATGTTATGAAAGTAGAGCCAGAATATCTTCCTGATGGGTTAGATGTAGAGAATGAGAAGTAGGGAGGAGAAAAGATGATTCCAATCCAAGGTTTTTGGCTTGACCAAATTAAAAAATGGAATTATTATCAATTGAGATGGGGAAGGGTTTGGGTAGAGATAGAGGCCTTTTAAGGCCATAGTGTTAGTGAGATCACCGAGCGAGGTAATGTAGATAGAAAAGAGAAGGGTCCCAAACACCAACCTTGGGATGCCTTAACTTTAAGAGGTTGGGAACAAGAGGAGAAGCCATCAAAGGAGACTGAAAAAGAATGTTTAGTGAGGTGGAAAGAAAATAAAGAGAGAATGGTTTCCTGGGAACTAAGTTAAGAAAGTAGTATCTAGGAAGGGAGTGATAAGTGCAGATGCTCTGATATGTCAAAGAAGATGAAGGAAGAACCAGAATTGACCATTGGATTTAACAACGTGGGGTTAATGGGAGGAGTTTCTGTGGAATGGTACAAGCAAAAGCTGAATAGTGTTGGTTCAAGTGAGAATAAAGGCAAGGAATTGGGAACAGAATAGAAGCAACTTTTTCATGTAGTTTTTTTTTTTTTATTTAAAAAAACAATAAAGAGGATTAAAGAAATGTAGCTAGAAGAGGCAATGGATTCAAGGCAGAGTTTGCGTTTTTAATGAAGATGATAGAAATAATAGTATGTTTGAATGCTGATGGAGCTAGTGGGAAAATGGAATGATAAAGGAGGAAAAGGGTAGACTGTCTATAGCAATTGATTTCCTTGAGTGAAGGAGAAGATGATAGCATCTTGTACAAAAAATGGAAGGACAGCTTTTAGAAAGGAGATTTCATGTGAGGCAACACCTGAAAAAGTAGAGTACGTGGATACAGGTACGTGTATGAGGGTAGGTTTGATGAAGGGAATCTTTGCAAGTCAAGTTGAAATTGTTTCAATTTCCTATCTGAAGTAGAAAGTAAGATCAGTAGCTGAGAGGGAAGATGGAAGAGGTATTGGGGATTTGAGGAGAGAGAAGTGAGGTAGTCACCCAGGACAGTGAGTCACTAACGTGTGAACATGGAAGAGAGTAACTGAAGTGGGAAGAGGACAAGGGCCCTTACAAAGAGGGATTCCAGGAGTTGAGATCTTATTTGTGCCTATTCAGAAGGCTGGATGTTCAGGTCACAAGTCCTGGAAACAATGCCAGTGAGTCAGGAACTAAAGTATTGGAGAAATGAAGGAGAATGAGTTGGTGTTTGGTAGGTGTTTCAAATTAGTTAAGTTGGATTTTAAATTTGAGTTTAGGTGCAACACAATGAGAAACTGAAGCCATAATGCATGAGAATTGATAGTGTGTTATTCACAGGTCCCAGAGAGAGAGGGGTGCCATGAGGGGTTGATGGGAAAGCAGTTGACCCTGGTGTCTCAAACAGCAAGCAGAGCAAGAGGGACTCATGGGCTTGTGCCTTTACTGTTGACAAGGGGCGGAGGTGAGTGGGTTTCCTGTGGGAGTCAAGGATTGGTTAGTTTAAAGCAAATACATGGAAAAAGATGAAGGGACTGGGGTTCTGAGGGCAGTGGGGATGGTGAGCTTATCATTTGGAATCAGTTGTGGCTTTTGGGTGAGGTGTGTGAGTGGGGTGGGTAGTGGCTGCAGATGGAGTTTGGGCCGTGGGGGAGTTCATGCCTCGGGGCTGAAAAGCTGCTTATTAACTAGGCCAAAGTTCAGTGAAGAGACAAGTGGCCTAGCCAAAGTAAGATGGATGCTGAGGCAGCTTACAAAAAATTTTGTTAGTTGTAACAGTAGGTGACAGTAACAATGCTGGATAGTGGAGATAGAATCTGATGACATGATATTTAAAGCAAAAGAGTTTTAAGGGGGTGGGAAGGAGAATGGTCTAACTCAGCCATGTGGACAGAAAGGGCACATCCCACCTCCAGGCCCAGTGGTAAGGGGACTGAGGGAGTAACCATAGCCAACCCTTGAGAGGATTGCTGGGGAAGTACTGTCTCGAAGGGAGAGTTGGGTTTCCATTGTAGCAAGAGGTGAGGAGCACATTATGCACATTGTGTAAAATCATCATGATACCTCCTGTAATCCTATATGCTCAGAGAGGCAGTGAATATTGATTGATCAAAATGCATACATTGTTGCAAGGAACATATACATTTGATTTCTCTTTTTACATTTGATTTCTCTTTTTAAGGACTGCCAATAGTTTTTCCATGATTTGGAAAGGTGTATTATTATATTTTTCAATGAGAAACAATACAACAGCTCTTTAATAGTTCTCTAAATGATGATAATGATCTTTACTCAAAAACATCTTTAGCCCTTTTGAGGTTGTTTTGGAGAAATAAATAGTCAGGGTCTACATTTCCATAACGCGAAATATCTGGGAGGAAATGTCCAAAATTAAAACCTATTTAAATATTTCTAACATCCAGATGTTCAACCTCATTTAGCCATAGCTTCAAATAGTACTAAAATAGCATGATCATATTTCATCTACTGTTTTATTTCTGCATTAGACAACAAGAAGGGGCATAAACTTCTGACTTCATATCAGTGTTTCATCACCTTCCTGTGTCCCAGCCAGCCATTAAGCCAGTGCCAAATGGAGAATTAAATGGGAAACTGCAGGGAAGGTCAAGCTGAAGTTAGAAATGGTGAGAGAGCGTTGCTCAGATATACTGTACAAATGACAGCTCTGAAGCTGGCACAGGTGAAAAAAATGGTTTTTAAAGTAATTTTTCATAGTCTCTTACTTTGGAAGAGCAATTAAGTTTTTATCAGTTATTGTTCATCATTTAAAATAACATAGTGAGTGGCAGCCTACTTTAAAAATTGTAGAACTGCTCTGGTGTGTACTAGCCATATATATCTATAATATATTATGTATATATGAGGGTTTATATTATATTATATATGAGGGTTTCTCCCCTCCCTCCCTGCTTCCCTCCCTTCCCTGGGCAAACACCAGTTTTCTACCTCTTGTAACAAAGAATAAACATCTGTGCACATTCTATTTTGTACATATTGATTCTTGGGTAAAAATAGCTTGATACAGTTTCAAACTTTGCTTTCTTCCATCCAGGGCTCAGGTTTTGTTCCCTTTGCAGACTGGGTGGACACGGTAGTGATGCAGTCAGCATTTCAGCTTGAATGCTTAGTGGACAAATTTAATCTTATTTTTTTTACATCTTCACCTCTATTTCCAAAGAACATGCTGGTTGGCAGATCTAGCCTGATTAAGATTCTGTTCAGGCATTTAATTCTCCTTTGGCAATTTACAGCTTAATCTAACAATCAAGGATACCTGAATCTACTCTGGACTTAAATTCTTGAAGGTTATGGGGAATATACACATGAGCAAAGAAGAAAGAGCAACCTAAAGAGTGAGTTTAGTGATATCATAATGAGTCATACTTTTTAATGCTTGGTCAACAAAGATATTTTTAAAAATAAGTTTTGTACATTGAATCATACTACATGTATTAGCAGATCCAAATTTTAACTTTCATTTTGAATTAAAGTAGAATACTAAGCATTCCTTAAGAAAGTTACACATTGCTTATCTACTGTTTTAGTTTCCTAGGCTGCTTCAAGCAAACACCATGAAATGATTTGGCTTGAACAATGTGAATTTATTAGCTTACAAGTTTGAGGCTGAGAAAATGTCCAAATCAAGATATCATCAAGGTGCTACTTTCTTCCCAGAGACTGGTTGTGCGCAATTTTTTGCTCCTCTGCCACATGACAAGGCACATGGCAGCATCTGCTCGTCTCTCCCTTCTCTTCTGGGTTTCCTTGATTTCAACTTCTTGGTTCCATGGCTTTCTATCTCTCTATATCCTTTCTGTTTATAAAGAACTCTAGTAATAGGATTAAGTCCCATCCTGAAATAGATGGGTCAGACCCTAACTGAAGGATCCTCATCAAAAGATCTTACTTACAAAGGGGTTACACCTCCACATCACTGGTGTCCACATTATCACTTGCACAGTAATATTAAAGGTACTTAGATTTTAAATAGTTCTCTAATAGAGTTTTGGTTTCACTAAAACAATTTTTCAAAAACCATTTTTTTTTTTTTATTAAATTCAGTTTTATTGAAATACATTCACACACCATACAATCATCCATGGTATACAATCCACTGTCCACAGTATGATAACATAGTTATGTGTTCATCACCACAGTCTATCTCTGAACATTTTCCTTACATCAGAAAGAACCAGAACAAGAACAAAAAATAAAAGTGAAAAAAGAACACCCAAATCATCCCCCCATCCCACCCCATTTGTCCTTTAGTTTTTATCCCCATTCCTCTACTCATCCATACACTAGATAAAGGGGGTGTGATCCACAAGGTCTTCACAATCACACTGTCACCCCTTGTAATCTACATTATTATATAATCGTCTTCAGGAGTCCAGACTGCTGGGTTGGAGTTTGGTAGTTTCAGGTATTTACTTCTAGCTATTCCAATACATTAAAGCCTAAGAGGTGTTATCTATATAGTGCATAAGAATGTCCACCAGAGTGACCTCTCGACTCCATTTGGAATCTCTCAGCCACTGAAACTATTTCGTCTCATTTTGCACCCCCCTTTTGGTCAAGAAGATACTCTCGGTCCCACGATGCCAGGTCCACGTTCATCCCCGGGAGTCATATTCTTCATTGCCAGGGAGATTTACAACCCTGGGAGTCGGGTCCCACATAGGGGGGAGGGCAGCGAGTTCACCTGTCGAGATGGCTCAGTTAGAGAGAGAGAGGGCCACATCTGAGCAACAAAGAGGTACTCAGGGGGAGACTCAGGCACCATTACATGCAAGTTTAGACTCTTCTTTGTGGTAATGAGCTTCATAGGGGCAAGTCCCATGCTCGAGGGCTCAGCACATCAAACTGCCAGTCCCAATGTTTGTGACAACATCAACACCAGTGCAGGTGAGGATGTCCAACACATCCGCACCTTCCCCCAGATCCTCGGGGCTGGGGAGGGGGAGGCTGTAAATATATTTTTTTATTATCTGCCCAGATTACTCTCGGTTGTGTCACTATTTCACTCCAGCCTATACTAACCTACCGTATCTCACTTCCTATTCAAAGTTCCATGCAATTGTGGTGTTTGAACAAGTCGACTGTAGAGTTGTACCATTTAGAAAATTTAGATCCTGTACCAAATAGATATCTATTCCCTTGGTCTCATATGGAAGTTGAAGTTCAAAAACCAATTCTTAACTAAACATCTCTTCTGAGGCTTTCCCTGTATCATACAAAACCCACACAACCTGCATTATAAGATTAAAGATATTGAGAATATCAAAATGTATTTCCTGATGAGCTTTGGCACATAAATCCCCACAATATTCTTAAACATGCTTGTTAATAGATTGACAATATTTACAGGTAAAACTATTCTTATGTCTTATTGTAGCATACAGGAGAGACGGTCTAAAACTGAGGTAGAAGTTTGGCTACCTGTAAAAATAAAGGTGGTCAGCTGTCTTTTTTCTGGATGGTTGACTCAGTAGTTGGAATGAAGGATATAAAAGACTCCTCTCGAAGACGGCAGACTGGTGAGCTGTATGTTTTAGTTACTCCTCCAGGAAAGTAGGTAGAAAGCCAAGAACTGCGTGGACTGGACACCACAGAGCAATCTAACTTTGGGCATACTTCATACAACACTCATGAAAACGTGGAACTGCTGAGATCAGCGAAATCTGTAAGTTTTTGCGGCCAGGGGACCTGCGCCCCTCCCTGCCAGGCTCAGTCCCGGGGGAGGAGGGGCTGTCAGCTCCGGGAAGGAGAAGGGAGAACTGCAGTGGCAGCCCTTATCGGAAACTCATTCTACTGATTCAAACTCCAAACATAGATAGACTGAGACCAGACACCTGAGAATCTCAGAGCAGCCAGCCCAGCAGAGAGGAGACAGGCATAGAAAAAAAACAACATGAAAAACTCCAAAATAAAAGCGGAGGATTTTTGGAGTTCTGGTGAACATAGAAAGGGGAAGGGCCCTGAGGCGCATATGCAAATCCTGAAGAAAAGCTGATCTCTCTGCCCTGTGGACCTTTCCTTAATGGCCCTGGTTGCTTTGTCTCTTAGCATTTCAATAACCCATTAGATCTCTGAGGAGGGCCCTTTTTTTTTTTTTTTTTTTTTTTTTTAAATCCTTTTTTCTTTTTCTAAAACAATTACTCTAAGAGCCCAATACAGAAAGCTTCAAAGACTTGCTATTTGGGCAGGTCAAGTCAAGAGCAGAACTAGGAGAGCTCTGAGACAGAAGGCAATAATCCAGTGGCTGAGAAAATTCACTAAACACCACAACTTCCCAAGAAAAGGGGGGTGTCCGCTCACAGCCATCATCCTGGTGGACAGGAAACACTCCTGCCCATCGCCAGCCCCATAGCCCAGAACTGCCCCAAACAGCCCAGTGTGACCGAAGTGCTTCAAATAACAGGCACACACCACAAAACTGGGCGTGGACATTAGCCTTCCCTGCAACCTCAGCTGATTGTCCCAGAGTTGGGAAGGTAGAGCAGTGTGAATTAACAAAGCCCCATTCAGCCATCATTTCAGCAGACTGGGAGCCTCCCTACACAGCCCAGCAGCCCAGAACTGCCCTGGGGGGACGGCACTCACCTGTGACATAGCACAGTCATCCCTCAACAGAGGACCCGGGGTGCACGGCCTGGAAGAGGGGCCCACTTGCAAGTCTCAGGAGCCATACGCCAATACCAAGGACTTGTGGGTCAGTGGCAGAGACAAACTGTGGCAGGACTGAACTGAAGGATTAGACTATTGCAGCAGCTTTAAAACTCTATGATCACCAGGGAGATTTGATTGTTAGAGCCACCCCCCCCTCCCTGACTGCCCAGAAACACGCCCCATATACAGGGCAGGCAACACCAACTACACACGCAAGCTTGGTACACCAATTGGACCCCACAAGACTCACTCCCCCACTCACCAAAAAGGCTAAGCAGGGGAGAACTGGCTTGTGGAGAACAGGTGGCTCGTGGACACCACCTGCTGGTTAGTTAGAGAAAGTGTACTCCACGAAGCTGTAGATCTGATAAATTAGAGATAAGGACTTCAATTGGTCTAAAAATCCTAAAAGAACCCTATCAAGTTCAGCAAATGCCATGAGGCCAAAAACAACAGAAAATTATAAAGCATAGGAAAAAACCAGACGATATGGATAACCCAAGCCCAAGCACCCAAATCAAAAGACCAGAAGAGACACAGCACCTAGAGCAGCTACTCAAAGAACTAAAGATGAACAATGAGAACATAGTACGGGAGATAAAGGAAATCAAGAAGACCCTAGAAGAGCATAAAGAAGACATTGCAAGACTAAATAAAAAAATGGATGATCTTATGGAAATTAAAGAAACTGTTGACCAAATTAAAAAGATTCTGGACACTCATAGTACAAGACTAGAGGAAGTTGAACAACGAATCAGTGACCTCGAAGATGACAGAATGGAAAATGAAAGCATAAAAGAAAGAATGGGGAAAAAAATTGAAAAAATCGAAATTGACCTCAGGGATATGATAAATAATATGAAACGTCCAAATATAAGACTCATTGGTGTCCCAGAACGGGAAGAAAAGGGTAAAGGTCTAGGAAGAGTATTCAAAGAAATTGTTGGGGAAAACTTCCCAAATCTTCTAAACAACATAAATACACAAATCATAAATGCTCAGCGAACTCCAAATCGAATAAATCCAAATAAACCCATTCCGAGACATATACTGATCACACTGTCAAACACAGAAGAGAAGGAACAAGTTCTGAAAGCAGCAAGAGAAAAGCAATTCACCATATACAAAGGAAACAGCATAAGACTAAGTAGTGACTACTCAGCAGCCACCATGGAGGCGAGAAGGCAGTGGCACGATATATTTAAAATTCTGAGTGAGAAAAATTTCCAGCCAAGAATACTTTATCCAGCAAAGCTCTCCTTCAAATTTGAGGGAGAGCTTAAATTTTTCACAGACAAACAAATGCTGAGAGAATTTGCTAACAAGAGACTTGCCCTACTGGAGATACTCAAGGGATCCCTACAGACAGAGAAACAAAGACAGGACAGAGAGACTTGGAGAAAGGTTCAGTACTAAAGAGATTCGGTATGGGTACAATAAAGGATATTAATAGACAGAGGGGAAAAATATGACAAACAAAAACCAAAGGATAAGATGGCTGATTCAAGAAATGCCTTCACGGTTATAACGTTGAATGTAAATGGATTAAACTCCCCAATTAAAAGATATAGATTCGCAGAATGGATCAAAAAAAATGAACCATCAATATGTTGCATACAAGAGACTCATCTTAGACACAGGGACACAAAGAAACTGAAAGTGAAAGGATGGAAAAAAATATTTCATGCAAGCTACAGCCAAAAGAAAGCAGGTGTAGCAATATTAATCTCAGATAAAATAGACTTCAAATGCAGGGATGTTTTGAGAGACAAAGAAGGCCACTACGTACTAATAAAAGGGGCAATTCAGCAAGAAGAAATAACAATCGTAAATGTCTGTGCACCCAACCAAGTTGCCACAAAATACATGAGAGAAACACTGGCAAACTAAAGGAAGCAATTGATGTTTCCACAATAATTGTGGGAGACTTCAACACATCACTCTCTCCTATAGATAGATCAACCAGACAGAAGACCAATAAGGAAATTGAAAACCTAAACAATCTGATAAATGAATTAGATTTAACAGACATATACAGGACATTACATCCCAAATCACCAGGATACACATACTTTTCTAGTGCTCATGGAACTTTCTCCAGAATAGATCATGTGCTGGGACATAAAACAAGCCTCAATAAATTTAAAAAGATTGAAATTATTCAAAGCACATTCTCTGACCACAATGGAATACAATTAGAAATCAATAACCATCAGAGACTTAGAAAATTCACAAATACCTGGAGGTTAAACAACACACTCCTAAACAATCAGTGGGTTAAAGAAGAAATAGCAAGAGAAATTGCTAAATATATAGAGACGAATGAAAATGAGAACACAACATACCAAAACCTATGGGATGCAGCAAAAGCAGTGCTAAGGGGGAAATTTATAGCACTAAACGCATATATTAAAAAGGAAGAAAGAGCCAAAATCAAAGAACTAATGGATCAACTGAAGAAGCTAGAAAATGAACAGCAAACCAATCCTAAACCAAGTACAAGAAAAGAAATAACAAGGATTAAAGCAGAAATAAATGACATAGAGAACAAAAAAACAATAGAGAGGATAAATATCACCAAAAGTTGGTTCTTTGAGAAGATCAACAAGATTGACAAGCCCCTAGCTAGACTGACAAAATCAAAAAGAGAGAAGACCCATATAAACAAAATAATGAATGAAAAAGGTGACATAACTGCAGATCCTGAAGAAATTAAAAAAATTATAAGCGGATACTATGAACAACTGTATGGCAACAAACTGGATAATGTAGAGGAAATGGACAATTTCCTGGAAACATATGAACAACCGAGACTGACCAGAGAAGAAATAGAAGACCTCAACCAACCCATCACAAGCAAAGAGATCCAATCAGTCATCAAAAATCTTCCCACAAATAAATGCCCAGGGCCAGATGGCTTCACAGGGGAATTCTACCAAACTTTCCAGAAAGAACTGACACCAATCTTACTCAAACTCTTTCAAAACATTGAAGAAAATGGAACACTACCTAACTCATTTTATGAAGCTAACATCAATCTAATACCAAAACCAGGCAAAGATGCTACAAAAAAGGAAAACTACCGGCCAATCTCCCTAATGAATATAGATGCAAAAATCCTCAACAAAATACTTGCAAATCGAATCCAAAGACACATTAAAAAAATCATACACCATGACCAAGTGGGGTTTATTCCAGGCATGCAAGGATGTTTCAACATAAGAAAATCAATCAATGTATTACAACACATTAACAAGTCAAAAGGGAAAAATCAATTGATCATCTCAATAGATGCTGAAAAAGCATTTGACAAAATCCAACATCCCTTTTTGATAAAAACACTTCAAAAGGTAGGAATTGAAGGAAACTTCCTCAACATGATAAAGAGCATATATGAAAAACCCACAGCCAGCATAGTACTCAATGGTGAGAGACTGAAAGCCTTCCCTCTAAGATCAGGAACAAGACAAGGATGCCCGCTGTCACCACTGTTATTCAACATTGTGCTGGAAGTGCTAGCCAGGGCAATCCGGTAAGACAAAGAAATAAAAGGCATCCAAATTGGAAAAGAAGAAGTAAAACTGTCATTGTTTGCAGATGATATGATCTTATATCTAGAAAACCCTGAGAAATCGACGATACAGCTACTAGAGCTAATAAACAAATTTAGCAAAGTAGCGGGATACAAGGTTAATGCACATAAGTCAGTAATGTTTCTATATGCTAGAAATGAACAAACTGAAGAGACACTCAAGAAAAAGATACCATTTTCAATAGCAACTAAAAAAATCAAGTACCTAGGAATAAACTTAACCAAAGATGTAAAAGACCTATACAAAGAAAACTACATAACTCTACTGAAAGAAATAGAAGGGGACCTTAAAAGATGGAAAAATATTCCATGTTCATGGATAGGAAGGCTAAATGTCATTAAGATGTCAATTCTACCCAAACTCATCTACAGATTCAATGCAATCCCAATCAAAATTCCAACAACCTACTTTGCAGACTTGGACAAGCTAGTTATCAAATTTATTTGGAAAGGGAAGATGCCTCGAATTGCTAAAGACACTCTAAAAAAGAAAAACGAAGTGGGAGGACTTACACTCCCTGACTTTGAAGCTTATTATAAAGCCACAGTTGCCAAAACAGCATGGTACTGGCACAAAGATAGACATATAGATCAATGGAATCGAATTGAGAATTCGGAGACAGACCCTCAGATCTATGGCCGACTGATCTTTGATAAGGCCCACAAAGTCACTGAACTGAGTCATAATGGTCTTTTCAACAAATGGGGCTGGGAGAGTTGGATATCCATATCCAAAAGAATGAAAGAGGACCCGTACCTCACGCCCTACACAAAAATTAACTCAAAATGGACCAAAGATCTCAATATAAAAGAAAGTACCATAAACTCCTAGAAGATAATGTAGGAAAACATCTTCAAGACCTTGTATTAGGCGGCCACTTCCTAGACTTTACACCCAAAGCACAAGCAATAAAAGAGAAAATAGATAAATGGGAGCTCCTCAAGCTTAGAAGTTTCTGCACCTGAAAGGAATTTCTCAAAAAGGTAAAGAGGCAGCCAACTCAATGGGAAAACATTTTTGGAAACCATGTATCTGACAAAAGACTGATATCTTGCATATATAAAGAAATCCTACAACTCAATGACAATAGTACAGTCGGCCAAATTATAAAATGGGCAAAAGATATGAAAAGACAATTCTCTGAAGAGGAAATACAAATGGCCAAGAAACACATGAAAAAATGTTCAGCTTCACTAGCTATTAGAGAGATGCAAATTAAGACCACAATGAGATACCATCTAACACCGGTTAGAATGGCTGCCATTAAACAAACAGGAAACTACAAATGCTGGAGGGGATGTGGAGAAATTGGAACTCTTATTCACTGTTGGTGGGACTGTATAATGGTTCAGCCACTCTGGAAGTCAGTCTGGCAGTTCCTTAGAAAACTAGATATAAAGCTACCATTCGATCCAGCGATTGCACTTCTCGGTATATACCCGGAAGATCGGAAAGCAGTGACACGAACAGATATCTGCACGCCAATGTTCATAGCAGCATTATTCACAATTGCCAAGAGATGGAAACAACCCAAATGTCCTTCAACAGATGAGTGGATAAATAAAATGTGGTATATACACACGATGGAATACTATGCGGCAGTAAGAAGGAACGATCTCGTGAAACATATGACAACATGGATGAACCTTGAGGACATAATGCTAAGCGAAATAAGCCAGGCACAAAAAGAGAAATATTATATGCTACCACTAATGTGAACTTTGAAAAATGTAAAACAAATGGCTTATAATGTAGAATGTAGGGGAACTAGCAATAGAGAGCAATTAAGGAAGGGGGAACAATAATCCAAGAAGAACAGATAAGCTATTTAACGTTCTGTGGATGCCCAGGAATGACTATGGTCTGTTAATTTCTGATGGATATAGTAGGAGCAAGTTCACAGAAATGTTGCTATATTAGGTAACTTTCTTGGGGTAAAGTAGGAACATGCTGGAAGTTAAGCAGTTATCTTAGGTTAGTTGTCTTTTTCTTACTCCCTTGTTATGGTCTCTTTAAAATGTTCTTTTATTGTATGTTTGTTTTCTTTTTAACTTTTTTTTCATACAGTTGATTTAAAGAAGAAGGGAAAGTTAAAAAAAAAAAAAAAACAAGAAAAATAAAAAGATGTAGTGCCCCCTTTAGGATCCTGTGGAGAATGCAGGGGTATTCGCCTACCCCACCTCCATGGTTGCTAACATGACCACAGACATAGGGGACTGGTGGTTTGATGGGTTGGGTCCTCTACCACAGGTTTTACCCTTGGGAAGATGGTTGCTGCAAAGGAGAGGCTAGGCCTCCCTATGGTTGTGCCTAAGAGCCTCCTCCCGAATGCCTCTTTGTTGCTCAGATGTGGCCCTGTCTCTCTAGCTAAGCCAACTTGAAAGGTGAAATCACTGCCCTCCCCTCTACGTGGGATCAGACACCCAGGGGAGTGAATCTCCCTGGCAACGTGGAATATGACTCCCAGGGAGGAATGTAGACCCGGCATCGTGGGACGGAGAACATCTTCTTGACCAAAAGGGGGATGTGAAAGGAAATGTAATAAGCTTCAGTGGCAGAGAGAATCCAAAAGGAGCCGAGAGGTCACTCTGGTGGGCACTCTTACGCACACTTTAGACAACCCTTTTTAGGTTCTAAAGAATTGGGGTAGCTGGTGGTGGATACCTGAAACTATCAAACTACAACCCAGAACCCATGAATCTCGAAGACAGTTGTATAAAAATGTAGCTTATGAGGGGTGACAAGGGGATTGGGAAAGCCATAAGGACCACACTCCACTTCGTCTAGTTTATGGATGGATGAGTAGAAAAATAGGGGAAGGAAACAAACAGACAAAGGTACCCAGTGTTCTTTTTTACTTCAATTGCTCTTTTTCACTCTAATTATTATTCTTGTTATTCTTGTGTGTGTGCTAATGAAGGTGTCAGGGATTGATTTGGGTGATGAATGTACAACTATGTAATGGTACTGTGAACAATCGAAAGTACGATTTGTTTTGTATGACTGCGTGGTATATGAATATATCTCAGTAAAATGAAGATTTAAAAAAAAAAAAAAAAAAAAAAGACATAATGCTGAGCAAAATAAGCCAGGCACAAAAAGAGAGATATTGTATGTTACCACTAATGTGAATTCTGTGAAAAATGTATAATGTTTTATACTGTAGAATGTAGGGGACCTAGAGATACCAATTAGTGGAGGGGGAATGATAATCTAATAAGAACAGATAAACTATGGAGGGTAATCTCAATGTTATGGGAATGCTCAGGAATGATTATGGTTTGTAAAGTTTCTTGGATATAGTAAGATCATGTTGGAAGCAATAGAGTTATTTTAGGTTTTTCTCTTATTCCTTTGTTTTCTTAGGGGTTGTTAATTTTCTTGGGGTATGGTAGGAACATGTTGGAAGCAATGTAGTTATTTTAGATTATTTGTTTTTCTTACTCCTCTGTTTGGACATGGTTTATTAATTTTCTTGGGGTATGGTAGGAACATATTGGAAGCAAAGTAGATATTTTAGGTTATTTGTTTTCCTTAATCCATTGCTTTGTTTGAAATGTGGGGTTTTTTTGGTTGTTGTTTGCCTGTTTGTTTTTAATTTTTTGATAAACAAAGTTAAAAAATTGAAAAAAAATCAGTAGAAAAATGGGAGTAAAAACTAAATGACAAATAGGGTGGGATGGGGGGATGGTTTGGGTATTCTCTTTTCACTTTTTATTTTTTATTCTTATTCTGATTCTTTCTGATGTAAGGAAAATGTTCAGAAATAGATTGTGGTGATGAACGCATAACTATATGATCATACTGTGAACAGTTGATTGTATACCATGGATGACTGTATGGTTTGTGAATATATTTCAATAAAACTGAATTAAAAAAAAAAAAAAAAAAGAAAAAGACTTCTCTTGCCCCCAAATTTAATGATAACAAAAACTGGACTTTGAGTTACTAAACTATTGCATCATTATTTGATTCCATCTTTATCAGTCAACATCAGATTCAGTCTTCAATTGGAAGTGCTTGCCAAGGGAATGTTGTTTCTCAGCTTTCTTTTGTTATCTCCTCAGGGGAGATCCCTAAGGAGTCCTTTGAGACATTTTTTTGGTCCTAATTGCCATGAGATTGAATTCTAAGGAATCAGATTTTGTTGGGTAAGGTTGAGTTTGGGAGGGCCAAAAACCATTGTAAAAGCTACGATTTTTTTTTTTCTTCTACAAGGACCAATTTTTACTCCCTTAGCAGCCATATCACCTCCATTGGGGTGTACTATATGAGGAAGAGGGAGGAGAGGGACAAGGGACGAGGGAGAGTGGAGGGAGGGAATAGGAAGAGAGGAAGGGAGGAAGAGAGTAAGAGAGAGAAAATAAATGTATTACTTTGGCTAGGAATAAATTGTTTACCATATCTTCATCCATTTGGGACAGTTGCCATTAGAACAGAGGGAGAAGATATGTGCAAAATGAATAGGCATCAGAAGGGTAGAATTGGTGATGCCCATCTCATGGCAGTGTGTGTGCACCCATCCGTTTATTTGGCAGGACCCTTTCTGCTTGGGGCCAGTCAGCAGAGGAGAGCAATGAGTCACTCCAAGGTCAGACAGGGTTACTTCCCTCTTATTATGATGGGCAAATCCACCATTAAGCTTCAGATTGAGAGAAATACCATTGAGTTGGCAAATGCTTTTGGTGTCTACGTGCAGACAGTCATATGTAACCACAATTTTCCAGTCTCTGTGGCCAAGGGAAATGGAAATTCTGTGCTGTATTGTAATTTGCTGCAAAATTTCTCCTTCAGGAATGACCATTCATCTAAAGCACCTACTTTGTGCAAATGCTGTGTCAAACACTGCTGGAAATTTCAGCATGCACCAGGCAGTACCTGCCTTTATGAAGTTTATTTGACTGGTCAAAGGAATAAAATGAATATACAATTAATTCTAATACTAGAAGGCTCTTCTCCCTACAGGCTGATCCTCTTAGGAGAGCGGCCTTACATCCTCCTTGCACACAGCCTGATATAGTGCCCCACCCAGCGCTTCCAGGTGAACACAACTCGGCTCTCCAGCCTAAGAGCAGTATTATTAATTAAAGACTTAATGCTTGCTTCTTCTCTGTTTATTGTAATGGATATCTTAGATGGCCTTGAAATTGATCAGTTCTCTGCTGGCAATCTCTGAGTCTGTAGTCCTATCTCAGATGAGGAGCAGCTGGGATTATAGAGATTGGTTTCAACAAGAATTCTCATGAAGACTAATGTTAAAGATTCTTAGTGCTTTTTAGCCTCCAACACATTCCAACAGATCACAGGCTAAAGACACTTGTATTTGTACTTATTCTTGGGCAAATAGGACCTGGAAGTGTTAGTCTTTCTTTCTCTTTTTTAACTGGACTGCCAGGGTATTTTCTTAAAAATTAGCAATATAGCATTTCACATTAGAAGACAAAGAAGATGCATGAAAGCAAAAACTGTATTAAGTGAAATCCCGTACAAGTTAATTACTTAAAATTATGCAAATAACTAAAGTTAGAAGCTTTGGATTTACTTTTAAGAGCTAAGTGCAGATCTTGCCAGCGTTCCATCTTTGTAATTGCCGAGCTCTAACACTGCACATATTATCTGAGTAAACTTAAACGAGTGAATTATCCTCTTTGGGTTTCAGTGTTGTTATCTATTAAATGGGAATAATAATACCTACCTCATGGAGCTGTTGTGAGGACTAAATGAATCATTGCAAGTGACACACTTGGAACAATATCTGATATAGAGTAAGTGGTGAGTCAATGTTAATATTGTATTATTATTTCATTGTTGTCTGCATGTATTTTCTAAAATATATTTAGGATTATTTCTCAAGGATAGCATTCCAGAAGTGAAATGTCTGGATCAAATGGCGTAAGACTTTTTTTTTTTTTTTTTTTTTTTTTTTTAAGAAGATCTTGATACATATAACTAAATTGATTTTTTAAGGATTGAACCAATTTGGGCTCCCATTAGTAATAGAAAAGAATTCCCATTTCACTGAGCCCTGGAAAACATTAAGTATTATAATTCTTTTTAGGTTGCTTACTTGGTAGGTGAATAATTTGTAAGGTCATTGAGGGTTGGGACAGGTTTATCTTGTTCATTACAATATGGATATACCCACCACAGATTTTGACATATTAGATATGCAGAACTCTAATTCTCATGAATGAGATGAATGAGAAATTGGCCACTTTCTTTAATTTTTGGAGTAAATAATGAATAAATTGTTCAACTAAGGAATAATGAAAATTTCTTAATTCATTGTCCATTTATTGTTTTTTAATGTTTTTATTATTCATGTGAGCTTCAAGAAATTGATTTTCCTTAATCGTATACTATGACTATTGCCCCAGTTTGTTATTTGCCTTTTGATTTTATTTCACTTTTGCTACACTGAAGTTTTAGCATTTCTGATTTTAAATCTATTAATTGTTAACTATGAGATTCATTTTAGTGGATTTAAGCTTAGAAAGATCTTCCCCTTACCTTCTTCTTCCCTTCATCCTTCTTAAAACTATAAAAATTTAATTTTCCTTTCTTCCAGTTTTTATGGTTTAATTTTTCACTTTTAACTCTTCAATCTATGTGTTTTAGATTGATGTGTGGAACAATGTGAGGGTTTAAATTTAAAATCTTCCTTTAATTGGCTAAGTATCCTGACAGCATTTACCACGTTGCCCCCCTCTTTTAATAAGAATATTAAATTCCTGTCTATACTAGTATCAAAGATATAGTTCAATACTTGTGTTTTAGGTTTTTAAAATGCTAGAAGCAACTGTTTTTTATGCAAGCGTATCAGAACTTGTTTAAACCCAGAGAGAGGAAATTACCATCTTAAAAAAAAAAAAAAATAATCCAGAATGTTTTTATAATGTTGGAGAACAAAAGCAATTAAAGGAAAAAAAGTGAAAAGAAAAAAACCATTCGAGTGAAGAAAAGTAGGTGTATTTAATAAATTATTACTGTTTTCTACAATATACAACTTTCGTGATTTGACATAGTTCTTTAAAACATGACTTACAGCTTTTTGATTCGATGTAAGTACTGTAATTAAGGGTTTACATTTCTGATGAGGGTCTCAATATTTTTACTTTAAAAGGACAACAGAATATAGCGAAATTTGATTTTATTTCCCCAAGCCTGATTGGTCAGCAATAGTTTTTTGTTTTCTGTATTCTTTTTTTTGTTTGTTTTTGGAGCAGTTGCAGGTTTACAGAAAAAATCATGCTGAAAGTACCGAGTTCCCATTTATTCTCACATCACACACACAGTTTTCTTTATTTTTAGCATTTTGCATTAGTATTCACCACCAGGCTTTTGATTAGCTCCCTACATCCTAAATATTCAGTAGCCTTCAATTTTCTTATCAGCCCAAGTAGCTAATTATATACATAGTATCTGAATGAAGCATTTTTTGGCCTGAGTGACTTTCTTCATAATTACATTTTAATTAAATTTCCATTTTTAAATATACTTATGTTTGATTTCCAAAGGGAAGCATTATTCTGTCTTTATTGTATTGGGTTTTATATGCTAGTCTGTTCTAATTCTGTTGAATTCTGTCTTATTTCTGTCCCATTCTTTTTTTTTTTTTTTTCTTTAAACCAGAACATTTATTGCACGACTAATCGGTGAAATCCTTAAAATGAACTGGATGCTGCAACAGCTGCCCTCTTGGGTTTAAGTGTTGTTCCTTCTCGGAACCCATGCCTACATCTGCGGTATATGATTTTTAGGTGCCTCATTCAACCAATACTGGTGGTATTTTGTCTTTTAGCCTTGGCGTTCCGGTTATACTTTCTCTTGTGCTTAGGAGGGTGCCATATTTGCTACAGGTAGACTTCTGAGGGTAGTGGACCTTAGACCCACTGTGGTGGCATAGTGTATGCATCTTACTGCTATGCTTTCCAAAAAATGACGTTCCCTTCCTCATCTCACTTCTGCAGTTGAGACCAAAAAGCCTATTCTGTTATTCTTTCTGCCAAGAATGCACTATTTAATTATTGTCACATAATAATATGGTTTAATATTTGCAAGTAGTATTTTTCTCTTATTTTTCTTCTGTTTCCATTGTTTTGTTGGCCCTTTCACTTTTAGTTCATATCAGAATTGTCTAATAATAGTTTTTGGATATAAATATGCCTGTATTCCTGAAAGAGCAGTTAGGATGATAGATTTCCTTTTTTACTGTATATTCACAACCAGACAGTGAAAAAAATCGATACTAAGATTCTTTTGTATTTGAAATAGAGAGCTAATAATACCTACTCCTAAAATTTTCCAGTCCAATTTTTTTTCTATTAATGTGTTCAGTATGACAGAGCTTTTCTTAAGAACTGTTATTTTACCTTGTGTGAGGGGCCTCTTTGCCCTTCCTTCTTATTAAAATAAGATAACCCTTATATCCAATCAAATCATCGCTTCTTAATGGAATGTCAGCTTTTCATCATTTTAAATGGAATGTCAGCCTTGCCACCTGCTCGCCTGGTACCCAAAACCCATGCATCTTCCTTCAATCTGCAACACAGAATTCACAAAGCTGTCATTAGAGAGTGTTGCCTTCAATTTTCTACTTGTTTTTCTGTTCTTGTTAAAAATCCAGCTGAGAGGTAGTCAAGGGGCATAGCCAAGTGACATGCAATCTACCTACTTCTCCCTTTATTCTTAAATTTCAACCTTTTCTTGAGGTAGAATATTCAAAAGCTGCACACTTTTATAGATATGACTCTGAAATCAGATGAGACCTGGTTTCACATTCAGGCCCTATACTGAACCGGCAGCAGAATCTTGTCTAAGTCTTGTAATCGTTCTATACTTCAATTCTTCACTATAAAATAGAGATGAAAATAATAATGAAAAGTGCATTTTTCTTGGATATCCAATGCTCTTTTGGATAACTATATTTGGGTGACTTTATTTTTTTAACTTGTTTTCTGGAAATCAGAGAGCTCAGCTAAAATGACTACTTGAGACCTGGTCAGGATGTTTGCTGTTTGATAAGTGAGCTATTTGCACAACTGAAAGTCCTGTTGTTGAAGATAAATTGATTTTCCTAAGACAAACAGTGAACTAGATTACTGGTTTATGGTTTTATCTGTCTTGAGAAAATTTTCCCTAGAACAAAGAACTAAGTCATGTTGAAAGAGGGGTTCTTAGTTCTTAGTCCTAATAACTACATCATGGTAATGGTTGTGATCATACTTCTCAAGGATTTTTGCTTCCTTATTTTTATTCATTGTTTTAAATTTGCTGTTTTTATTTTAACATCTTTACTTTGCCTACATATTTTATTATAAATGACCTCAAACCATTTTAAGCAAATAGAGCATAAATGATAGTAATAATAAAATACCAGTAATAATATTATACAAATCATAAGCATGGACAAAGAAAACAAAGGAAGCTATATGGCATAGTGATTAAGCACAGGATCCAGAGTCAGAATGACTTGGGTTTGAATCATGGCCCTAAGGAAACTACTTATCTCTCTAAGCCTCAGTTTCTTCATCTGTAAGATGAGCATAATATTGCCATTTAGTCTTGCTTTAAGAATTAAATGAAATAATGTGAAGTTCTTGGAATAGTTAAGTGCTCAATAAACAGTAATTGAAGAAAAAAATGATGAAATCACAACTTGTAGCCATAGCAATTTGAAGGATTTGAGTATTTATTGGGTTGAATCAAGATTGAGACCTGGAAAGAAAAAGCATCTCTTAGCTTTTCGTATCAAGAAATATCAACCACAATAGATAAAAAGTGCCTCACTTTCACCTTGCTCCTGTAAAGTTTAAGCATTCTTTAAAGGACATCACAAAATCTGATCAGGTTACATTTTCTAAGAAGGTCTAATTCCAGATTCCAGAGATGGAGATAGGGCAGTCATTGAACTTCTATCTTAGAATCAGGGCATCCAAGGACATCCTGGACATTGGTTCCAGTACACTCTGGCAAGACGTGAAGAAGGAATAATAAAAATATACAATGGTCTGATTTTATTTTTAAGCCACAAGGGAACATAATGAAATACTTCCTAAGTTGGCTTTTCAGTGTAAAATAGAGGGTATGTTGAGATTGAGAAACAGCTTCCTGGAGGTTTCCAGAGATGTAAATCATTCCTTTGAGTCAAGGGAGACTTGAATGGCTTATTACCTAGTAGATATTTCTCCTCCTTACCAGGAGCACATGATGACAAGGAGAAGGATGGGAGGGACTAGAATTGAGTATCTCTACCTCCAGAAGTAACACTGTTATAATATGGTGGATTTCTTCCAAACCATAAGAAAACAGCCTGTTCACACGTTTCTACTGATAGGAAGGACTCTTAAGGAAACATTTTTTATTTATAGGATATATGTAGCTTTTCAAGTGTTTATTACTTTACTTTCCTTTTCCCACTATTCCACACATGTCACATTTATTGAACACTTTCTGTGTGCAAGATACTGGTTTAGGCACTGGGGATACAGAAAAGAATAAGACAAAATCCTTGCCCTCATGAAACTTACATTCAATAGCAGCAAACATGTTTTTAATCTTAATGTACATTCCTCTGGGTGGAATCCATTTTAAATGGGACGTTTGAAGATGTTCTTTTTAGTTAAGGTGTGGCAAATGGAACCAGGGTGGGCCTTAATTCAGATAACTGGAGACCTTGTAAAGAGAACCTGGAAGTCACAGAAGCGAGAAAGGAAAGGACATTGCCATCTGTTGGGAGGCAGAGACATGAGCCAAGGAATCTCAAGGATTGCCTGCAGCCAGCATCAGAAGGTTGCAGACTCTGGGAGAAAACAACTTGCTGATACATTGATTTTGAACTTCTAGCCTCAAAACCTTGCACTAATAAATTTTTGTTGTTTAAGGCAAACCATTGTGCAGTATTGGTCATAGCATCCTGGCAAACTAAGATAATTGATGTAAGTGTGTTTGTAGGTGGAAGTCAAGAGTTCTATTTTGGTCATATTTGGTTGAGATGCATATTTGGACATACAAGTGGAAAGATAGGTAGATAATTGGATACACCAGTCTGGAGCTCAGGGTAGAGGTTGAGGCTGGAGATAGAGATTTGGGAGCCATTGTTGAGTAGATGACATGTAAAGTCTGGGCCCAGATGAAATCACCTGTGGAATGACAAGAGAAATTGGCCAAAGATCCAGCCTTGGACACACCTATATACAGAAGTCTGTGAAAGAGGGAGGAACCATGAAAGGAGACTAAGATAAGATCATCTTCCTGGAATCCTGGAAATAAATGTGTTTCCAGAAAGAGGAAATGATGAACTGCATGAGTAAGATGAGGCTGAGAAGTGACTATTGAATTTGGCAAGAGGAGGTCGCTGATGACCTTGACGAGCTCTCCCTGGGGTCGTGGGAAACAAGCCCTAATGAGAGTTAAGTTGAAGAGCGAATTTGAGGAAATGGAGATGGAAAGTAAAAACAACCCATTGCAGGATTTTGCTGTGAAAGGCAGCAGAGGGATGGAGATATCATTATTTTTGTTTCTGCTACAGTTTATTTTAAAGGGAGGTGATCCATTAGAGAGAGAGAAATTGATGATGCAAGAGAAAGGTGGAGGGATGATTGCAAGAGTGAAGTCCTTGAGCAGATGAGAAAGAACTGCTGTTCTGTTAAAAATAAAGATGAGAACCTTAAAATGAAAAAAACTCGGGTGCTGATTTAAGAAACTCTGAGTTAGGATAGGATGGGATGGTGTGTGTGTGTGTGTGTGAGGGGGGTTGGTGTGTCCAGGAAGCTAAGGAGCCTATAGATAATTTAGTATGGGTCTTTAGGGAAAGGAACCCCAGGTGGGTAGGATAGAGCATGGTAACAACTGGCAAAAAAAAAAAAAAAAAAAAAAAAAGATTTAAACAAGCAAATTTTTTGGCATCCTGGTGATGAGACCTGGGATGGAAAAGTAAACCTGAGCCTTAAATGATAAGCCTGATATGTGCAGGGATTTCTTTCTTTCTTTCTTTCTTTCTTTCTTTCTTTCTTTCTTTCTTTCTTTCTTTCTTTCTTTCTTTCTCTCTCTCTCTCTCTCTCTCTCTCTCTCTCTCTCTCTCTCTCTCTCTCTCTCTTTCTTTCTTTCTCTCTCTCTTTCCTTCCTTTCTTCTTTTCTTTTCTATGGGATCTTGGAAATAATTTGATTAATAATATGACAGTTCAGTTATAATATTGCCAGCCTACTTTACAATCACTTGTTGGTTTTCTATGAGTGTGTCTTTCCTCTTCTCTCATTCACTCTCCTGTAGAGTTTAAACACGAGAGGAAAGAGTTTCTGATTTCAGTTTCATAGAGGAAGGTAGTACAGATCACTATGGCTGGGGAAGTATTCCTAGGTTCCTAGGTGTCCCCAACAAAATTCATTGTCTAACTTAAAATGCTGTGGATTTGGGAATTTTTTCCTGGAGATCACTAAGGGCTTCAAGAGTCCTACACTTGAGTATTTTTTATAGTATTTTAAAATTTATTTGGTTATTGGCAGCCTTGTATCAAAGTTGTTCCATTATTGTGCTTTGTTCATTTTTATGCACAAATGCCCTCCCATATTGTTTGATAATACCAATAATTTGCATGTGATTTTATTGCTACAAGGCTCTGGTTCCCAGGAATGCTGTAGCCTGGGTCCTGGAACAGAGATTTGAAAAGAAATAAAAGGGATTTAATAATAAATGCTGTTGAGTTTTGTACATCAGACCGTTTTGGTTAGTGACCCACTCCTTGGGACCAAATAGAAGGCACAAGAAAGAATGTTGGAAGATCCCATGTGGCAGAGAGGCTGAATTATTAGAATTGAAAAGACCAAGAAACATTATTATGTTAATTCCACAACTCTAGAGCTATGATGCTAAAAGGAGTGCTTAAACTAAAGGTTGTCCTATACTACATTAACCACAAAGAAATCCTGTTTAGACATTGAATTGAACTTGAATATATTGAGTACTAGAATAATTGGTTAAGATTGTGCACTCTTCGATTACCCTGTTTCACCACTTATTAGATGTGTGATAATGGAGTTACTATGAAGATAAAATCCAATACATATAAAAACAATTTTAATGATGCCTGGGACATAGGTAGTATTCATTAAATGTTAGAGATTTTTATTAGTATTGCATTAAGAAATAATCAGATAACTATCTAAAAATATTGTGCAACTTGCAACACATATTTATTATTTAAGTTAAAGGAATGCTGAAACAATGGAACATGATGATAGAATTATTGAGTATTCGGAAATAAGATATAAAACAGATTTTATCTTGCTTTGTTTGTTTTGTTTTATTTTGCCCTTCACTCATTTAAATGAGAATGTAAATGAGAGATAATATTCACTACTTTTGAAAATTGTGCTATTTTAATCTTTTTTACATGTAAATATATTCTCAGTAAGTCTAGGCCGCTATATGTAATTGTAACGATGAAATTGCAAGGATTATTGCTAGCCATTTAGAGTAAGATAGAACCTATACGAAAAGTTCTCTTCTTTGAATTTTATTTTTCTTATGTTTACCTCTTTATTTTTTGGTTGTAATAGAAAAATATATTCTTAAAGTTATTGCCGTTACAAGGGGAATGATACTCCTAGGATGCCAATTCGAGACAACCCATAAAGTTATTGTTGTTATGTATTTTAAATTTTGTATATATGTATATTTAAACAATGTGGAATGACATAAAAATGAAACCTTCTTCCACCTTGCCCCAACTCCCAGCCCCATCCACAAAAGTAACCACAACTGTATTAATTTCCTGTTGCTGCAGCAAGAAATTACCACAAATTTAGTGGCTGAAATACACTAATTTATTATCTTATAGCTCAATAGTTCAGAAGTCACAAATGGGACCCACTGGGCTAAAGTCAAGATGTTGGCAAGACTGCGTTCCTTTCTAGAAGCTGTAGGGGAGAATCCATTTCCTTTCCCTTTCCTTCTTCTAGAGGCTGCTCCACATTCTTTGGCTGGTGGCCCCCTACCTCCATGGTCAAAGCCGATAACGTCAGGCCTAGGCCTTTTCACACTTGCATCTCTTTTCTACCTCCCTCTTCCACATATTGGGCCCAGCCAGGTAATCCATCGTCTAACTACTAATCTCCCTATAATAAAGTCAGCTGATTAGCAACCTTAACTCCATCTGCGACCTTAATTTCCCCTTGCCATATCCTTTAGTTTGCTAAAGGTGCCGAAATGCAATATACCAGAAATGGGCTGACTTTTAACAATAGAAATGTATTAGTTTACAAGCTTACACTTCTGAGGCCATGAAAATGTCCAAATCAAGACATCATCAAGATAGGCCTCAGGCAACCCTGGACTTCTCTGTCAGATGGCAAGGCACACGGTGGCATCTGCTGGTCTCTCTCTTCTCTTCCAGATTTCGCTGCTTCCAGCTTCTGGCTTCAGTGGTTTCTTCTCTGTTTCGGTGGCTTTCTCTCTCAGCTTCTGTGTCTTGCTCTCTGTGTCTTTGAATTTCATCCTTTTATAAAGGACTCCAGTAAAAGGATTAAGACCCACCCTAAATGTGGAGGGTCACATCTCAACTTAAGATCCTACTACGAAAAGATCTTACCTACAGTGGGTCCACACCCACGCTAATGGATTAGCTTTAAGAACATGCTTTTCTGGGACACACAGCTTCAAACTATCACACCATGTAACTTATTTATAGCTTCCAGGGATTAGGATGTGGACATTTGTGAGAGACTGTTATTCTGTCTACTGCACCACTGTTAACACTTCCTTATATATTGTTTTAGAAATGTTTAATGTTCTTTGATTTTCTTGACTTAATTACATATTTTTAGCACTCTACATTCTTTTATTTAACAACTGTACCCTATTCTGTGTGAATATATCATAAACATATTTTCCCGGGTTTTCTGTTTAAAACATTATCAGTAATGCCAGGAATTTCATGCTAGTTGCTCTGCAAGATGTAGAGATGAGGAAAATCTGGTCTGTTATTTCAAATGGCTTATGTTCTAAACCTGAACTCATTTGTTTGACTTTAAGGCCCCGTTGTAGTTATCCAACAGTGTTTAGCATTTTCCCTTTAAAAGAACTCAAAATGTAAGAATTTAATTGAATGATAATAGCCCAAGAAGGATCAAGAGTTATTTGTTGTTTTCAGACCAAAAGTGACTAGATGTTTCCTTTTTCAAGGACAAAAAGAAAACAGAAATGAATCTTAAGCTTTCAATTAATATTTATTAGACATAAGCAGTAGGTGAATAATGACAGAAATAGCTCCCTAATCATTCTGTGAAACATTTCTCTTTTATTTTCTTCTTAACAGTTTCACTCTCTGAGGTTTTCTGGGTTTGTTTTGTTTTGTTTGTTTTCATTTTCCCTCCAACTGCAACATGAGTGCTTTGTGGACAGGGACCACACCTGTCTTACTTGCTGCTATATCCCAAGCATCCAAAATAGTGTATGGAACTCACAGATTCTCAATGAATGTTTGCTGAGTGAAATATTTGTGAATAAACAAAATAGGAAACCTAAGCCTCTTTTACAGGTACCATATTTTGATGTACTCATTTGTAACATCTATTTGGAAATCCGTAAATGGCATGAGCAAATAAATAAGACAATAGCCTTCCCTATAATCTGTCCTCCTCCATCCAGCATGCTGCTATCAAGAGAAATGTGTTTGCTGTGTGTCATTGACTCAGTCAATCAGGGACAGCCACATCATCTGCCTCTTGCTGAATTTAGCCTTAGAATCAGATGAATGAAGTTTGGGCCTGGGCTTCTGGAATTTAGTGAATACTGTTACCTAGTTTACTGCTTGTGCAATTAGAAAGGAGCAATGAACCAAGAGATAACATTGCTTAAAAAGCAATTTCCTTTACTGTTCTCCTTGTTAAATTAGTGAGTTTTCTTCTCTTTGAGCTCTTGGGAGCCATTTTCTCTCCACAGCAGAAGCATTAAATAAGATGCATTCAGTGCTTTTATTGATACTCATTCATCCTTCCGTGGACTACATCTCGGCCTCACTTGGCTCTATCCATGTTAAAGCCTTCTCTCTTTTCAAAGTCAACAAGCATAATTGCTATTGTGGCACTTTTAATACTTGTTTATTCTAGAAATATTTCTTGTTTGTGCCATATCACTCACTGGCTTAAAATTCTCTAATGTTGAGACACTGAACTTGGAAAAAATATCCAAACTTTCTACTGTGTTCTACAAGGCCATGATCAGATGGGCAGCTGCCTACTTCGCACATGTAACATAACTGTCTTCTTTATCCACACCACTCCAGGCACACTGCCTCCTTGCAGCTGCTTTCTCCTTAAGGGCCTTTTCCCTCTCCTTCTAATGCTTGGCCCTAAATGGCTGGTTCATTTTCATCATTCAGGTCTTAGCTGAATGCTCTCTCTCCAAGGAGTTCCCGGACTCCCAATCAAAATTACCCTGGGGCCAGCTGGTCTTTGCCAGGTGCCAAACAGGGTATGAAGGAGACAAATATCAGAAGTAAAACCAGGCTTATTGAAGTGTTGCCCTTAAAAAATGTTAACGCATATGTCTGTGTTACTAATAATAGCTAACATTTATTGAACACCTATTATCTGCAGAGTTTGTTGTTATTTATCTCATTTAATCCTCACATTGGTCCTGTGAGATATGAATGATTATTATCCCCACTTAATATCAGATTGGAAAACCGCAGCCTTTGAAATGCAAAATAGTGCAGCTTCTGTGAAAGCAATATGGCAGTTCCTCAGAAAGTTAAATATAGAATTACCATTTGATCCAGCAATCCCACTTCTAATTAAATACCCAAAGAGCATGAAAACAGAGTCGCAAACAGATACTTGTACATCAGTGTTTATAGCAGCATTATTCATAATAACCAAAACCTGTAAACAACCCAAGTGTCCTTCAACAAATGAATAGATAAATAAAATGTGGTATATATACATAACAGGATGCTATTTGACCATAGGAAAAAAAATGAAGTTATGAGACATGCTGCAACATGTAAAAACCACCAAAACGTTATACTAAATGAAATAAGCAAGATATGTGAGGACAAAAAGTGTATGACCAGGAATAGCAAATTCCAGAGATAAAAAGCTGATTAAAGGATACCATGGAAAGGTGGGAGGAGGGAAGGGGGAAGGTTTGTTATAAGTAAATGAATAAGAGACATTATAAGATGCAATTTCAGAGGTGTTTTTAAAAAAAAAAGAAAAGAAAACTGCAGTTTAAAGAGGTCAACTCACCTGCCAAAGGCCACACATGAGAAAGTGGTACAGCTGAGATTTACCCAGTTTTATCTGGCTTCAGATTTCATACCCAGTAAGATTTCCCTTTGGCCAAACCATTAAGAAAAATCAACAAAGTATCTTTTCTTTTGAAAAATTGAAGAGATAGTAGATCAGAAGGAAAGTTGCCAAAAGAGACACTGATTTGTAATGAAAATAAAGGTATTTTGAAACCAGACAGACTTGGGTTTGAATTCTGACCCACCACCAATTGGCTCTGTCACCATGGATTAATCACTTCTCTTATTGTTTGTTTCTGATCTATAAAGTGGAAGTTATTAGGATTATATGAGATAAGAAATACTGGGACAATGTTAGTTTGCTTTCCTTGAGTGATATTAACAATTCAGGTGTCTAATTACTTTCTGCAGTTTAGCATCAAGCACAAATAAGCATTTAACATTTTCTTTTTAGTGGTTTAAAATCTTTTCTTTCAGAGCTATGGAGAAAAGATCAGACATTTTGTTAGTGAAGTAGAAATACAGTTATATACAATTAAAATTAATTTATTTGTTCTGTGGTGATATATGCTATTGTATTTCTCACTGTAGGTCTTGTATCAGCCCACTAAATTAATGTCACAAACCACTGATGAATCACAGACTACAACTTCAAAACATTGCTCTCAATCATGTTACTTGTCTGCCGCTCCTTGGAATGCTACTGGTTAGTTTTCTTGCTGATTTTTTATCTAAGCCTTTTAGGATTCCTAGGACAATTTGTTGTATGAGTGAGAAGTAGTATGTGCTTTTCCTCACTGATTTTAATCCATGCGTTTATTAGTTGTGCTTGAGTATCTTAAATAAAATTTAAACTACTCTAGTATCTGGCAGTTTTCCTGCTTACTCATCTCTTATTTAACTTTCTATTTCAACCAAAGAGACTTGTAGGCAACTATCCCTCTGATTCGAAAAATCATTATTTCCTGTCTGGCTGGGGAATAAAGGACAAGAGTAAGTAAGCCCTGTTGTAGTTACAGGAGAGAGAGTACTCAGAGGAAAAGGACTGTGAATGTGCCTCCGTTTACTTATTTATAAAATCAGGATAATAATAACAATACCAACCTCATAATGTGGTTAGGAGTAAATGAATTATTATGTATAAAGTACTTAGGAAAGTGACTGCATATAAGGATTCAGTAAGTGTTAACTGTAATTACCAACTCTTAGGCATATCTCCCCAGCTAAATTATAAACTCTTTAAGGAAGGGATCATGTCCTATACTTTTTATAATCTCAGAGCTTACAAATGATTATATTTTTAAAAATAAAAAAACAAATACATACAAAATTGAAAATTGGAGGTCTAACATTTGTTACAGTAGAAGATATTTTTAGAAGGTAAACAAAATTAAAGAATAGTCAAAGAACTAGTAAAATAATTAAGAGGAGAAAAGAAAAGGAAATTACTAGCAATGTGAAATTCTTAACTATATTTTAGCCCCTGGAAGATAGAGATTTTGTCCTGTATTTCCCAGCATTTTGCATTTTGCATACTGTTTTGCACAGGGTACTTACCCAGTAAGTATTTGTTGAATGAATGGTTAGTTATTTGTCTGTCTGTCTCCCTCAACATATTATAATCTCCTCAAGGTTGGGGCTTCTTTTCTCATCTTTGTCTTCCCCATAACACTAAGTGTAGAGCTTTGTTAGGAGTAGTAGTTAGTATCGGTTCAATAAATACTTTTTAGTAAATGAGAAAAACAATGAATAGTACCACTGGTGGAAATGAGTACATTGGGCAGAGATGCTAATTTTTCAGAAAGAGGGTGAATTAGATTTTGCACTCTTATTTGAGGAGATGAGGACTGCTCCAATGGAAATGTACACTTGGTCATTGAAAATATAGGAGTGAGATGGGGGCTAACATTTTCATCTGTCAGTTATATTATTTTAAGAAATACCCGTTTATCACAAAAATCCAGAGAGCTCCTGGTGATATTTTAAATGTGAATTCTAATATTCAAGTAAAAGGAATGTTTGTGTGACACATGGTGTGGAAGTAGCAGGACTAGTGAAGATGGCTTAATATTCTTCTCTGTAATTTCAGTTTGGGTCTTTAAGATATTTATCACCTGTTTAATATGATATCTCTACATAACTTTTTGAACATGTAGAATATGTAGTAACTGTAATATCATTTTCTGCTAAATCTACCATCTGTTTAGTTCTGTCTTGGTTTCAGTTGATGATGATTATTCTCATTATGGGTCAGGTTCTCCTGCTTTATTGCTTGCCTGGTAATCTTTGATTACCCTGTTGGGTGCTGGATATTTTTGTCTTCCTATCAGTGTTCTTGAGCTTTCTTCTGGGATGCCATTAATATATTTAGAGACAGCCTGATCCTTTCAAATCTCGCTTTTATTATTTTTATTTGAATCCTGAGATGTGCTCCTGCGGTAATTTTTCCCCACTACAGAGGCAAGACTTTCCTGAGTACACTACCAAATGTCCCATGAATTATTAATTTTTCCGGTCTGGGTGGTGGAAACAGCATTGTTCTGGCCTTTTCGAAGCACAGTTCCCTGTAATCTTTTGGGATGGTTCCTTCCCCAGCCTAGGGTAGTTTTCTCATATGCATGTGCTGATCAGTACTCTGCTGATGAAAACTTTGCAAATCTCCAGGTTTCTTTATGCAGCACCTCTCTGATTCTCTGGCCTGTGAACTCTGGCTGCCTTGGTGTTTGCAAACTCTCAGTTCCATCATCTGAACTCAGGAAGTCTTTCAGGCTCTGCATCAGTTCCCCATCTTGTGCTGTGGTCTGAAAACTTTCTCAAGGTGGTATGCTAGGATGATGATAGCATTCACTTTGCTTTTTTTCTGTATCCCAGAAATCAGTGTCTTTCATTGCCTAATGTTCAGTGTCTTAAAAACCATTATTTCATAAATTTTGCCTTGTGTTTTTTGTTTTAGGCTGGAGGGTAAATTCAGTCCCTGTTACTTCCACTTGACCTGATGTGGAAATCCAGCTTAAAACTTAAATTTTCCAATGCCAAACTCTAAGTCTAGGAATTGGAATTATACTTTTGTTTCTGCCTTGAACATTTCATGATCTATTTGGAAAAAAATCATTCATTTTACTGAGTAACTAGCGTATGTTTGGAACTGTGATAGACCCTGAAAAATAAACGAATAATAGAAATTCAGTTTTTGTCCTCCTTCATTTTACGTATATTTTAATTTACAGACAAGCAGTTTTTAGTACAGTAGGATATGGACTACAATTGGAGAAATGGCAAGAGGCATCTGATCTAGTTTAGGAGGGTTAGTAACGACTGTTAGCAAAAGTGACATCTAAGCTGTAATATGAAAAAAGAGTTGACATTACCCAGGTTAAAAATGGGTGAAGAGAATTCTAGGCAGAGGGAAAAGAAAGTTTGAACTTTATGCTAGGGCCAGTGGGAAGCCTTTGAAAGACTATATTAGATTTTTGGTTATGAGTTGAATTGTGCCCCTCCCCTCCCTCCAAAAGATGGATTGAAGCCTCAACTCCCAGTAATTCAGATTGTGAACTTATTTGGAAATAGGGTCATTGTAATTAGTTAAATTAAAATGAGGTCATACTGGAGTAGGGTGTGCCCTTAATCCAGTATGGATGGTGTCCTTATAAAAAGAGGAGAAAAGACAGACATAGAAACACAAGGAGAATGCCAGATGATGACAGAGGCAGAGACTGGAGTGATGTGTCTACAAGCCAAGGAACACCAAAGATTGCTGGCCACCATCAGAAGCTAAGATGAGACAAAGAAGGATTCTTCCCTTAGAGCATTCACAGAGCGCATGGTCCTGCTGACAACTTGAGATCAAATGTCTAGCATCCAGAGCTATGAGACAATAAAATTATGTTGTTTTTTACTGCTCCATTTTTGGTACTTTTTAGTGGCAGCCTTAGAAAACTAATAAATTTCCAATGCTAAGATTCTGTAATTCCACATGACTGTGGATGGTCTCCTTTTAATTTTAAACTTCCTTGTTACTTGTATTATAAGAACACTCCTTTGGTAAAAGTTTATGAGTATTTTTCAGTACTTTAGAGATGGTATCCCATTGTGTTCTGGTTTTTATGGTTTCTGGGAAAGTCTGTAATCATTTCTTTCTTTGTTTCTCTGTACAAATGTGCATTTTTTCTTCCTCTGGTTGCTTTTAAGATTTCATTTTTATCTCCAATTTTCATCAATTTGATTATGATGTATCTTGGGGTGATATTGTTTGTGTGTGTGTGTGACTGTGTGTGTGTGTGTGTCTGTGTTTATCTTGCTTAAGATTCATTGCACTTTTTTTGGACCTGTGGGCTTACAGTGTTCATCAAATTTGGAAATTTTCCAGCCATTATTTCTCAAATATTTTCTATGCCCCTCCTTTTTCTCCCTTCTCCTCTTTAATTACATGTCTGTCAGATTACCTGATATTGTCCTACAGTTCAGTGATGCTCGTCCTTTATTTTCTTTAAGTTGTTTTTTCTCTTTGTGCTTCATTTTAGATAGATTTCATTACTATGTCTTCAAGTTCGTGATGTTTTCTTCTTCAGTGTCTAATCTGCTGTTAACCTGATCCAGTGAAATTTTCGTTTCAGGTATTCCACTTTTCATATCTAAAAGTTCCATTTGGTTCTTTTTTATATCTTCATTTCTCTCCTCATTGTATTCATATTTTATTTTAAATGATTGTATATAGATATAATAACTGTGTTAACATCTCTGTCTGCTTGTTCTATCAGTTCTGTCATTTGTGGATCTATATACATCGATTGACTTTTCCCCCCTGCTTATGGAGCTGGATGTGAGACAATGGGTATATTATGCCACTGAGCATCTGGATTTTGATGTTTTCCTTTACAGAGTTTGAGGCTTTGCCTTGACAAGCAGTTAAATTTCTAGTGGTTCAGTTTATCCTTTGAGATCTATTTTTAAGCTTTTCTGAAAAGGGAATAGAGTAGCCTTCATTCCCCTATTACTAATATTTGACCCCTGTGAATACCCCAGATCATCAGTGAAGACTTTTCTCTGGCTGTTTGGAGCTCACATGTCTCCCCACCCAAATGAGCTGTGGGAATTATTCAGTGAACTACTCCTAGGTTGTTCTTTGCTCAGTTCTTTGAGGTGTTGGCCTATTTTAGCCTAGTGCACAGGAAAGAATCAAGGAACCCTGATAAAGATTTGTGGAGTTCTTTCTCTGAGTAGCTCCCTTATTTCCTGAATCCTCCTTTGCAACTTCCAGCCACCTCAGCTCTCTGAACTCTGAACTGTTTATCCTCACCTCAGCTAAGCCTTTGGGTTTTGTTTGAGTTTCCATCCCAATACCAGCAGTCCATTAATTGCTTCCAGGCAGAAAGTCGGGGTTCACCTCAGATGTTTCCCTTCTTCCAGAGGTCACAGTCTTGCAGGGCCTGTTCAGTGTCTGAAACAGGCTGTTTCATATATTTTGTTCAGTTTTCTAATTGCTTACAGAGATTAAGTCCTGTCTTTTATACTCTATCATGGCCAGAAGCAGAAGTCCTCATACAAACATCTTGGTTAAAAGAGAAAAAATATATAAGGTAACTATAACTAAGACTTTATAATTTATTCAGCTTGTTCTTTCTTTGATTAAGAATTATAGTGAATTTCCTCCTTTTTAAAGAGGTTCTGCTTGGCAAATTTTCAGTCTCTCTCAGCAGTTTGCTTCAAGAACAGACTCTTCCATCTTAACTTCCAGGTTAAGTGAATTAGAACAGAGAAAGAAAATTCTAAAGTATAAAGAGTGTGTGTGGTTACCTGCCCCAAAACATATATCTGATAGCTTGTTAGGCAGAATGATGAATAAGTGTGTCATATGTCTACATTTATTTGTGCATCCATTCTTAGAGGCCAAGTCTAGTAGGATCTTACATTGCTTTTCACAAAGTGGTTTAAAGTTTTAATGATGATATATATAGATCTCCTCATCGAAGCACAGAAATCATTTCTATTTAGGTCATTTCTGTGGAATCAGTTATTGCCCCTCCAAAGTTACATCCCTATAGCTCTATCATGCATAAACAATCTGTTTTAATAGAAACCTGCAGTGGTGGTGGGGATAGAGGGAGAAAAGGGTCATTTCATCAGGGGATTGCATTATGTCTACCAGAGAATTTTATTGTCCTAGATGCAGTCCTGAAATTATATTTTACAAAAAATTTCTGTGGTTGTCAATTTTATAGCAGGTAGTTTTCTTCTCAGTTGACTGACTATCAATAATAACACTATAATTGTGATAACAATCAGGCCACATTCTAAAAACTCATTTCCTCATTAATATTTTAAAAACTCCTTCATGTGAGTTGCCAGAACAACAGTTGAACCACATTGTCTAAAAGATGTTTTAAATAGTCTAAGGTCCGAGATAATGACAGCTAAGATTGAATTTGGAATGAGCTTGAAGTTAACGAATAATATCTCAATCACTTACTGGTAAGAAGCCATTCCTCCTCCAGGGAAGTAGAGCTCTGTCCCAGAGACCTGGCCCTGAGGTTTGAACTCCGTACTGTGCTGACTGAAGGCCCCAGGACCCTTCATGGATCCACTGGTCCATTGCGGGGGTGGCTGATGACAGAGGCTGGCGATATGAACCAAGTGTAACTGCCTGGGAGTTATCACTCCCTCCTAATTGGTGTTTACTGGCCCCTAGCTCAGCAGCTGCTAGGCCATAACCACAGGACTCTATACCCAATCAGAAGCAAAGTAACACTTCTGTAGCTAACCAAAAGATCCTGTCTTTCCCCTTATCCGACAACCGATTCAAGCTAATTGAATTAAATGAAATCTTGACCTAGTGTCCCCCTAGCTAATTATAATAGTAAATTATCTGCCTCTGGGCAGGATTTAGATCCCATTTTCTGAACATGCAGTGTATGTAGAAGCGTGTTTGGGCATGATTTGTGACTGTGCTTACATAGGCAAGTCCTACCATTGAGACATCCATCAAATCATGCCACCTACTTCTCTACCCACTGAAAAGCCAGTATAAGGCCGTTATGCTTCTAACTTGAGGAGACAGCTCTGAGATAAGTTCTCCTGTCTTGCACAAAGCTGCCTTTGCTGAATAAACTTCCTCTTCTCAAAAACCTTGATATCACTCGACTGACATCAGGCTAGGACTTGCTTTTGGTCTATAACGTAAGTCTATTCTGTGTACTTAGTTGCTTAGCACATCTTCTATGACGGATGCCCTCTGATAGGTGTTAGCTATTAACTGGGTCCTTGACTAAATAGCCTTGAACATAATGTAAATAATTTACCTATAATTTAAGTAAACAAACTACATAATTTAAGTCTATTATAAGCTAGGCATGTAAACTCAAGAGGGCAGAGGTCTCCAGAGTGACTTATCACTACTATAGCTCTAGCACTTCTTTGGGACAAAATAAGCATCCAATAAATAATTGTTGAGTGAATAAATACTGAATCAAATCTTTGTCAATTATATGTGTGAAAAATATCTATTCCTGGTTAGAGGCTTAACTTTTCATTTACCTTATTGTGAATGATGTTTTAATGAACAGTAGTCTAGAATTTTACTCTAGTCAAATTTTCAGTCCTTTCCTACGTGATGAACAGTTTTTTCCCCTTCATGACAACTGCAAAGTCATGAAGATATTCTCTTATATTTTCTTCTTGCCTATCTTTTCCCCTCTGATCTGTAATGACATCTCTGTTGTTTATTAAGTTTTAATATAAATATGAGTCTGTTTCTAGGCTCCTTGTTTTGTTCCATTATCTTTCTCTCTTATTTATTTTTAATATTTGGACAGCTGATATCACTGAATAGTTCATAGGCCATCCTACTATGAGCATCTGTTTTCTGGATGAACTAAGCTGTTATAAGTTGATTTTTCTTGTTCTGAATGTCTGGTTGTCAAACTTTAGTGTGTGTCGGAAGAGCTTGTAAAAACAGATTGCTAGAGTTTTTGATTTGGTAGATCTGGGGTGAGGGTTGAGAATTTGCCTTTTTAGCAAGTTGCCATGTGATGCTGATGCCCTGGTTCTTGGGATCACACCTTGGGAATCTCTGTTTTGATAATATATCCGTGACTCCAATGGTCATTATTTGTTCCTTTTCCACCAAGATTAAAATGTGATCAAGATTTAAATTGTAGAATATATTAATACCAAATATCATATTAGAAAGGCAGATTTATTCAAAACATAACATTGGAAATTGTCACATAAATAAATGCATAATATTTTATATTTAAAATAGAGTTGCTGTGATTTTTTTTTTTTTTTTTAAGGAATATAAACATGAACGCTGTCCTCTCAGACATTGATAGTATGAAGTTTGTTTGTTTTTTTTAATGTAAATTAGTTCCTTAGACTCTGAAAACTAAAAAGCATATTCCTCTTCAGACCTGATACTGGATAGGTCCTTACCATAAGAGAAGTAATTTAACTGACTTTTCTCCATATGCAAAAAAACCTTTTTTACTAGTCTGTATGTATAGCTTTCTAATTTAGTTTCATCCTAAAAGAAAAGAATTGTAGAGAAAAAAATCAGGCAAAACCATAAATATTTAGTGACTCATTTTTGTATATCTAATAGTTTTATACCTGCAATTTTAAATTTTCTGGTTTATAACACTCTTTGCTACATATATCACGATATGTCCGATTGCAGAAATGCTGGTCAGAAACCAGTAGAAATATAGACTAGCATTCTTGGCTTTAATTTTTAAAATGGTATTTGATTTTATGTTTGCTTAAAATAGATTTGTTTTGGGCTATTTTTATTTTCTTGGGCCTTAGGCATGTGTTAATTTACAATTATGATCCAAAATATCATTACTTAGTTTTATATTCTCAATTTATTAGTGAAAGATATTACCATAATAATGAATAAAACATTTTAATGCATGAAAAATAATCAAATAATATAGTCTATCTTTGAAATATGAATAACATTGGGAATATGTTTGTGTTATGGCTGATTATTTACAAAATGTAGTGCCTGGCTTAATGGGAAATTCATATTTTCAAGACCGTAAGTTTCACAGTTTCTTAGAATATGAGCTTTACTGAAAGTACAGAAGTTTGATAGAGCCAAATGGCATTAAATAAGTGAGGTACTTCCTGCAGAATACTCTTATGAAATATTCCCCTTTCCCACTGAAAGTTTATTTGGCTAAGATTGATTCTTAATATGAATTTTATAATATTTCCTTGGCCTTGGCCCATAAATTAAATGCAGACATTTCTCGATTTGTCATTTTCGAGTTTGTTGCCTAAGATGCTAATTGAAATTCAGGGCAGAGAAAAATGCATCACTGGCCTTTGTTTGTCTATGAAAGGCCTTTTTATTAGACTCTGCTCAGTGTAAAAGCTTCTCTTCACTGCAAGCCGAGAGGGACCCTATGTGTGCAATGTGTTCAGTGAGGCCTTCAAGCAACCAACAACAACACAGAGACCAGTTGCTCACCAGCCAGAAGCCATCATGTTCTCTTTCCTCAACTGTGCAGCTCCTCTGCTGAATGAGATCCAGATGATTAGACACACACACACACACGCTCAGGTGTTCCAGAATTCTTTCTCAGGGTTAGGGGATGGAAGCCACCCCATGAGCCTCACTGTGGAACTCTGAATCTCCAAACGAGGTAAAGCATACCCTCATTCCCCGAACCTCACTGCACCCTAAATTGGTGTCCTTTCTTTAAGCCAAATAAGAATTTACTCAAAGCTTTAGTCAATGACACGTTGGCTCTCAGTGTTCAGAGTTCTACCAGCCTCCTCCTCGGTTTGGAGGCCCAGAAAATGATTTATAGAGAACTCTTCCATTTTCCTTCTGCATATTTTATTCTGTTTCATTTCAGTCTGTTTTTCTTTGGCCCTGTACCTGAAGCCAGGAGCCAAAGTCAGGATGTCTTAATGAAAGAAGCCCAGAATTAAGTGTGAGAGAGATCTAGATTCAAAACCTAGACCTATCATTTCCTAGCTCCGCAGCCTACCCCAATTTCCTTAATTTCTCTGGGCTTCAATTTACTTATTATTGTAATAAATATGGATCGCAAGTTATTTTTCTATTATTGCATATACCATATTTAATTACCATCTATTCATATTACACATTGGTTATATATGGTTGAATCTTAAAATTATCACTTGGAATTTTTTTATGCCCGAGAAATTTATTTTCTTTATTTGATAAGTCATAGGTATGTGGTTAAAACAACTTTGTTAAAACATTAAAAAAGCAAAGTTTCCCTGTTTGATGTTATTGAAATTGATTCAAGAGTGATTGTAAAATAGTTAATGACAGTGCAGTAGGTGTTATTTGAGTATAAAAGAAAGAGAGAAAACAACTCCTGGAGAGGCGGGGCAAGATGGCAGACTGGTGAGCTGTATGTTTTAGTTACTCCTCCAGGAAAGTAGGTAAAAAGCCAGGAACTGCGTGGACTGGACACCACAGAGCAATCTGTCTTTGGGCATACTTCATACAACACTCATGAAAACGTGGAACTGCTGAGATCAGCGAAATCTGTAAGTTTTTGCGGCCAGGGGACCCGCGCCCCTCCCTGCCAGGCTCAGTCCCGGGGGAGGAGGGGCTGTCAGCTCCAGGAAGGAGAAGGGAGAATTGCAGTGGCTGCTCTTACCGGAAACTCATTCTACTGATTCAAACTCCAACCATAGATAGACTGAGGCCAGACACCAGAGACTCTGAGAGCAGCCAGCCCAGCAGAGAGGAGACAGGCATAGAAAAAAAACAACACGAAAAACTCCAAAATAAAAGCAGAGGATTTTTGGAGTTCTGGTGAACACAGAAAGGGGAAGGGCGGAGATCAGGCCTTGAGCCGCATATGCAAATCCCGAAGCAAGGCTGATCTCTCTGCCCTGGGCACCTTTCCTTAATGGCCCTGGTTGCTTTGTCTATTAGCATTTCAATAACCCATTAGATCTCTGAGGAGGGCCGTTTTTTTTTTTTTTTTTTTTTTTTTAAATCCTTTTTGCTTTTTCTAAAACAATTACTCTAAGAAGCTCAATACAGAAAGCTTCAAAGAATTGAAATTTGGGCACGTCAAGTCAAGAGCAGAACTAAGAGAGCTCTGAGACAAAAGGCAATAATCCAGTGGCTGAGAAAATTCACTAAACAACACAACTTCCCAAGAAAAGGGGGGTGTCCGCTCACAGCCACCATCCTGGTGGACAGGAAACACTCCTGCCCATCGCCAGCCCCATAGCCCAGAGCTGCCCCAGACAACCCAGTGTGACGGAAGTGCTTCAAATAACAGGCACACACCACAACACTGGGCGTGGACATTAGCCTTCCCTGCAACCTCAGCTGAATGTCCCAGAGCTGGGAAGGGGGAGCAGTGTGAATTAACAGAGCCCCATTCAGCCATCATTTGAGCAGACTGGGAGCCTCCCAACACAGCCCAGCAGCCCAGAACTGCCCTGGGGGGACGGCACTCACCTGCGACATAGCACAGTCATCCCTCAACAGAGGACCCGGGGTGCACAGCCTGGAAGAGGGGCCCACTTGCAAGTCTCAGGAGCCATACGCCAATACCAAAGACTTGTGGGTCAGTGGCAGAGACAAACTGTGGCAGGACTGAACTGAAGGATTAGACTATTGCAGTAGCTTTAAAACTCTAGGATCATCAGGGAGATTTGATTGTTAGGGCCACCCCCCCTCCCCGACTGCCCAGAAACACGCCCCACATACAGGGCAGGCAACACCAACTACACACGCAAGCTTGGGACACCAATTGGGCCCCACAAGACTCACTCCCCCACTCACCAAAAAGGCTAAGCAGGGGAGATCTGTCTTGTGGAGAACAGGTGGCTCGTGGACGCCACCTGCTGGTTAGTTAGAGAAAGTGTACTCCACGAAGCTGTAGATCTGATAAATTAGAGATAAGGACTTCAACTGGTCTAGAAACCCTAAAAGAACCCTATCAAGGTCAGCAAATGCCACGAGGCCAAAAACAACAGAAAATTATAAAGCATATGAAAAAACCAGACGATATGGATAACCCAAGCCCAAGCACCCAAATCAAAAGACCAGAAGAGACACACCTAGAGCAGCTACTCAAAGAACTAAAGATGAACAATGAGACCCTAGTACGGGATATGAAGGAAATCAAGAAGACCCTAGAAGAGCATAAAGAAGACATTGCAAGACTAAATAAAAAAATGGATGATCTTATGGAAATTAAAGAAACTGTTGACCAAATTAAAAAGATTCTGGACACTCATAGTACAAGACTAGAGGAAGTTGAACAACGAATCAGTGACCTGGAAGATGACAGAATGGAAAATGAAAACATAAAAGAAAGAATGGGGAAAAAAATTGAAAAACTCGAAATGGACCTCAGGGATATGATAGATAATATGAAACGTCCGAATATAAGACTCATTGGTGTCCCAGAAGGGGAAGAAAAGGGTAAAGGTCTAGGAAGAGTATTCAAAGAAATTGTTGGGGAAAACTTCCCAAATCTTCTAAACAACATAAATACACAAATCATAAATGCTCAGCGAACTCCAAATAGAATAAATCCAAATAAACCCACTCCGAGACATATACTGATCACACTGTCAAACATAGAAGAGAAGGAGCAAGTTCTGAAAGCAGCAAGAGAAAAGCAATTCACCACATACAAAGGAAACAGCATAAGACTAAGTAGTGACTACTCAGCAGCCACCATGGAGGCGAGAAGGCAGTGGCACGATATATTTAAAATTCTGAGTGAGAGGAATTTCCAGCCAAGAATACTTTATCCAGCAAAGCTCTCCTTCAAATTTGAGGGAGAGCTTAAATTTTTCACAGACAAAGAAATGCTGAGAGAATTTGCTAACAAGAGACCTGCCCTACTGGAGATACTAAAGGGAGCCCTACAGACAGAGAAACAAAGACAGGACAGAGAGACTTGGAGAAAGGTTCAGTACTAAAGAGATTCGGTATGGGTACAATAAAGGATATTAATAGAGAGAGGGAAAAATATGGCAAACATAATCCAAAGGATAAGATGGCCGATTCAAGAAATGCCTTCACGGTTTTAACGTTGAATGTAAATGGATTAAACTCCCCAATTAAAAGATATAGATTCGCAGAATGGATCAAAAAAAATGAACCATCAATATGTTGCATACAAGAGACTCATCTTAGACACAGGGACACAAAGAAACTGAAAGTGAAAGGATGGAAAAAAATATTTCATGCAAGCTACAGCCAAAAGAAAGCAGGTGTAGCAATATTAATCTCAGATAAAATAGACTTCAAATGCAGGGATGTTTTGAGAGACAAAGAAGGCCACTACATACTAATAAAAGGGGCAATTCAGCAAGAAGAAATAACAATCGTAAATGTCTATGCACCCAATCAAGGTGCCACAAAATACATGAGAGAAACATTGGCAAAACTAAAGGAAGCAATTGATGTTTCCACAATAATTGTGGGAGACTTCAACACATCACTCTCTCCTATAGATAGATCAACCAGACAGAAGACCAATAAGGAAATTGAAAACCTAAACAATCTGATAAATGAATTAGATTTAACAGACATATACAGGACATTACATCCCAAATCAACAGGATACACATACTTTTCTAGTGCTCACGGAACTTTCTCCAGAATAGATCATATGCTGGGACATAAAACAAGCCTCAATAAATTTAAAAAGATTGAAATTATTCAAAGCACATTCTCTGACCACAATGGAATACAATTAGAAGTCAATAACCATCAGAGACTTAGAAAATTCACAAATACCTGGAGGTTAAACAACACACTCCTAAACAATCAGTGGGTTAAAGAAGAAATAGCAAGAGAAATTGCTAAATATATAGAGACGAATGAAAATGAGAACACAACATACCAAAACCTATGGGATGCAGCAAAAGCAGTGCTAAGGGGTAAATTTATAGCACTAAACGCATATATTAAAAAGGAAGAAAGAGCCAAAATCAAAGAACTAATGGATCAACTGAAGAAGCTAGAAAATGAACAGCAAACCAATCCTAAACCAAGTACAAGAAAAGAAATAACAAGGATTAAAGCAGAAATAAATGACATAGAGAACAAAAAAACAATAGAAAGGATAAATATCACCAAAAGTTGGTTCTTTGAGAAGATCAACAAGATTGACAAGCCCCTAGCTAGACTGACAAAATCAAAAAGAGAGAAGACCCATATAAACAAAATAATGAATGAAAAAGGTGACATAACTGCAGATCCTGAAGAAATTAAAAAAATTATAAGAGGATATTATGAACAACTGTATGGCAACAAACTGGATAATGTAGAAGAAATGGACAATTTCCTGGAAACATATGAACAACCTAGACTGACCAGAGAAGAAATAGAAGACCTCAATCAACCCATCACAAGCAAAGAGATCCAATCAGTCATCAAAAATCTTCCCACAAATAAATGCCCAGGGCCAGATGGCTTCACAGGGGAATTCTACCAAACTTTCCAGAAAGAACTGACACCAATCTTACTCAAACTCTTTCAAAACATTGAAAAAAATGGAACACTACCTAACTCATTTTATGAAGCTAACATCAATCTAATACCAAAACCAGGCAAAGATGCTACAAAAAAGGAAAACTACCGGCCAATCTCCCTAATGAATATAGATGCAAAACTCCTCAACAAAATACTTGCAAATCGAATCCAAAGACACAAAAAAATCATACACCATGACCAAGTGGGGTTCATTCCAGGCATGCAAGGATGGTTCAACATAAGAAAAACAATCAATGTATTACAACACATTAAAAACTCGAAAGGGAAAAATCAATTGATCATCTCAATAGATGCTGAAAAAGCATTTGACAAAATCCAACATCCGTTTTTGATAAAAACACTTCAAAAGGTAGGAATTGAAGGAAACTTCCTCAACATGATAAAGAGCATATATGAAAAACCCACAGCCAGCATAGTACTCAATGGTGAGAGACTGAAAGCCTTCCCTCTAAGATCAGGAACAAGACAAGGATGCCCGCTGTCACCACTGTTATTCAACATTGTGCTGGAAGTGCTAGCCAGGGCAATCCGGCAAGACAAAGAAATAAAAGGCATCCAAATTGGAAAAGAAGAAGTAAAACTGTCATTGTTTGCAGATGATATGATCTTATATCTAGAAAACCCTGAGAAATCAACGATACACCTACTAGAGCTAATAAACAAATTTAGCAAAGTAGCGGGATACAAGATTAATGCACATAAGTCAGTAATGTTTCTATATGCTAGAAATGAACAAACTGAAGAGACACTCAAGAAAAAGATACCATTTTCAATAGCAACTAAAAAAATCAAGTACCTAGGAATAAACTTAACCAAAGATGTAAAAGACCTATACAAAGAAAACTACATAACTCTACTAAAAGAAATAGAAGGGGACCTTAAAAGATGGAAAAATATTCCATGTTCATGGATAGGAAGGCTAAATGTCATTAAGATGTCAATTCTACCCAAACTCATCTACAGATTCAATGCAATCCCAATCAAAATTCCAACAACCTACTTTGCAGACTTGGAAAAGCTAGTTATCAAATTTATTTGGAAAGGGAAGATGCCTCGAATTGCTAAAGACACTTTAAAAAAGAAAAACGAAGTGGGAGGACTTACACTCCCTGACTTTGAAGCTTATTATAAAGCCACAGTTGCCAAAACAGCATGGTAGTGGCACAAAGATAGACATATAGATCAATGGAATCGAATTGAGAATTCAGAGATAGACCCTCAGATCTATGGCCGACTGATCTTTGATAAGGCCCCCAAAGTCACCGAACTGAGCCATAATGGTCTTTTCAACAAATGGGGCTGGGAGAGTTGGATATCCATATCCAAAAGAATGAAAGAGGACCCCTACCTCACCCCCTACACAAAAATTAACTCAAAATGGACCAAAGATCTCAATATAAAAGAAAGTACCATTAAACTCCTAGAAGATAATGTAGGAAAACATCTTCAAGACCTTGTATTAGGAGGCCACTTCCTAGACTTTACACCCAAAGCACAAGCAACAAAAGAGAAAATAGATAAATGGGAACTCCTCAAGCTTAGAAGTTTCTGCACCTCAAAGGAATTTCTCAAAAAGGTAAAGAGGCAGCCAACTCAATGGGAAAAAATTTTTGGAAACCATGTATCTGACAAAAGACTGATATCTTGCATATACAAAGAAATCCTACAACTCAATGACAATAGTACAGACAGCCCAATTATAAAATGGGCAAAAGATATGAAAAGACAGTTCTCTGAAGAGGAAATACAAATGGCCAAGAAACACATGAAAAAATGTTCAGCTTCACTAGCTATTAGAGAGATGCAAATTAAGACCACAATGAGATACCATCTAACACCGGTTAGAATGGCTGCCATTAAACAAACAGGAAACTACAAATGCTGGAGGGGATGTGGAGAAATTGGAACTCTTATTCATTGTTGGTGGGACTGTATAATGGTTCAGCCACTCTGGAAGTCAGTCTGGCAGTTCCTTAGAAAACTAGAGATAGAGCTACCATTCGATCCAGCGATTGCACTTCTCGGTATATACCCGGAAGATCGGAAAGCAGTGACACGAACAGATATCTGCACGCCAATGTTCATAGCAGCATTATTCACAATTGCCAAGAGATGGAAACAACCCAAATGTCCATCAACAGATGAGTGGATAAATAAAATGTGGTATATACACACGATGGAATACTACGCGGCAGTAAGAAGGAACGATCTGGTGAAACATATGACAACATGGATGAACCTTGAAGACATAATGCTGAGCGAAATAAGCCAGGCACAAAAAGAGAAATATTATATGCTACCACTAATGTGAACTTTGAAAAATGTAAAACAAATGGTTTATAATGTAGAATGTAGGGGAACTAGCAGTAGAGAGCAATTAAGGAAGGGGGAACAATAATCCAAGAAGAACAGATAAGCTATTTAACGTTCTGGGGATGCCCAGAAATGACTATGGTCTGTTAGTTTCTGATGGATGTAGTAGGAACAAGTTCACTGAAATGTTGCTATAGTATGTAACTTTCTTGGGGTAAAGTAGGAACATGTTGGAAGTTAAGCAGTTATCTTAGGTTAGTTGTCTTTTTCTTACTCCCTTGCTATGGTCTCTTTGAAATGTTCTTTTATTGTATGTTTGTTTTCTTTTTAACTTTTTTTTTCATACAGTTGATTTGAAAAAAGAAGGGAAAGTTAAAAAAAAAAAAAAAAGAAAAAAGACAAACAAGGAAAAAAAAAAAAAAAAAAAACGATGTAGTGCCCCCTTGAGGAGCCTGTGGAGAATGCAGGGGTATTTGCCTACCCCACCTCCATGGTTGCTAACATGACCACAGACATAGGGGACTGGTGGTTTGATGGGTTGAGCCCTCTACCATAAGTTTTACCCTTGGGAAGACGGTTGCTGCAAAGGAGAGGCTAGGTCTCCCTGTATTTGTGCCTAAGAGTCTCCTCCAGAATGCCTGTTTGTTGCTCAGATGTGGCCCTCTCTCTCTGGCTAAGCCAACTTGAAAGGTGAAATCACTGCCCTCCCCCCTACGTGGGATCAGACACCCAGGGAAGTGAATCTCCCTGGCAACATGGAATATGACTCCCGGGGAGGAATGTAGACCTGGCATCGTGGGACGGAGAACATCTTCTTGACCAAAAGGGGGATGTGAAAGGAAATGAAATAAGCTTCAGTGGCAGAGAGATTCCAAAACGAGCCGATAGATCACTCTGGTGGGCACTCTTACGCACACTTTAGACAACCTTTTTTAGGTTCTAAAGAATTGGGGTAGCTGGTGGTGGATACCTGAAACTATTAAACTACAACCCAGAACCCATGAATCTCGAAGACAGTTGTATAAAAATGTAGCTTATGAGGGGTGACAGTGGGATTGGGAATGCCATAAGGACCAAACTCCACTTTGTCTAGTTTATGGATCGATGTGTGGAAAAGTAGGGGAAGCAAACAAACAGACAAAGGTACCTAGTGTTCTTTTTTACTTCAATTGCTCTTTTTCACTCTAATTATTATTCTTGTTATTTTTGTGTGTGTGCTAATGAAGGTGTCAGGGATTGATTTAGGTGATGAATGTACAACTATGTAATGGTACTGTAAACAATCGAAAGTACAATTTGTTTTGTATGACTGCGTGGTATGTGAATATATCTCAATAAAATGATGATTAAAAAAAAAAAAAAAAAAAAAAAAAAAAAGAAAGAGAAAACCACAGACTTAAAATCTATTTACCTTTATGTGCCAAGAATACACACGCATATATATGTATTATAGCTTTCAAATGTTTCAAATATAAGCTTAATTTCTGTCAAGAGAGCCATGGTCTAAAGTTGTTTTCTGTGCATTTTGCCTATAGAACTTTATTTAGTTTTAGTAGTCTATTAGTACAAAAGTATAGTTTTAAAAAAACTATTCTAATCTAAATGTTTCGTAGTGTTTTGGAGTGGGTGAAGAAAACGCCTAAGAATATTCTCTTAGAAAAGCAAAAAATTTCAAATGCAATTCGTATCCTTGATACCTCTGTTTAGCCTTAGGGCTGACAAGTATAATCTAAGTTCTGGTGACTATGAGGCTCAGCCTCATCTGAGTGTGCAGGAATGTGGGGGAGGCTGCGTCTTCTTGTCTTTTGTGTAGTGTCTTCCTAGATGGATGCTGGAATTCATGAGTGAACTCTCCTTTCCTAGCCTCAATTTCTGTTTTGTTTGCTTTTATTGTAGTTGCAGTTACACTAGGTTGGATAACTGAAGGGACTCACGAGACTCCACAGGCTATACACATAGGCTTTTAATAAATCTAAGCATAGCAGGAAAAGGAAGAACAGGTATACAGAAAGAAGCCTGAGACTTAAAGATGCAGGTCCCAGAAGCTTCTCAGTCTCACTGGATGCACTTTGTCTTCAGACTGTGAGCCATTAAGATACAAGCAAAATACCTTGGTTTCAGGAAAGCCAGGATTCAAGTTTATTTTAATTTTTTTAATAATTTTAAACCTTTTATTTTGAAATACCTTCAAACTTACAGGAAACTTTGAAAAGTAATACAAACCCCATACAGAGAAAGTCAGCATACCCCTATGCCCCCAGATTCACACTTTCATAATTTTAACATTTTGCTACTTTTTCTGTATCATTCTATCTGTCCATCAGTCTGTTAATCCACCTGTCCATCTATCTGTCTTTCTATCAATCCGTTTTCTGAATACTTGAGAGTAGGTTGTATACGTGATGCTCCTTGAACATTTAATACTGCCATGTACGTCTCCTAAGAACAAGGATATTCACTTATGTATCCATCTTAAGTGCAGTTATCAAGTTCAAGAAATTTAACATTGATATAAAGATTAAAGTCTCTATTCCAATTTTTCGTATGTCCCCACAATGTGATTTTCAGCCTCCCCTGTTAGATTCCTTACCACCTTCCATTATTAAAACTTTCCCATATCCCCAAACAGAAACTCTACACCCATTATGTTTAACTTCTCATTCCACCTGATCCCACCCTGGAAACCTATACTCTCTGTCTCTTTGAGCTTGCATATTCTCCAATAGCAATAGTTTCTTTGTAGTTACCATGGAATTTAAATTTAACATCTAATATCTGTAATTACAATCTCATTTATTTTGATATCAACTTAACTTCAGTAGTATACGCAACCTATGTTCCTATGCCCCAGGTGGGGTGGGGGGCAGGAGTTTACCTGCAGAGATGGCTTAAAGAGAGAGGCCACATCTGAGCAATAAAAGAGATCTTTTAGGGATGACTCTTAGGCACAATTATAAGTAGGCTTAGCTTCTCCTTTGCATGAATAAGTTTGATTCCCCTATGAAGGCTTTCACTACCCCAGGAAAGCAAGTACTACAGGCTACCTAATACAGAGATCCAGTTGCACAGGTACTTATTAAAATAAGTTATAAACTTTGAAGTACTGATCTATCTTAAGTTAGTTGGCACTCCGATTTTCAATAACCGGGCTTGGCATATTAAATTGGGAATCCCTAATGCTTGCAAGAATATCAGGAATTCCCCAGGTGGGGAAGTGTAATATTTCCGTATTTTTCCCCAGTCCCTCAAGGGGACTTTGCAAATACTTTTCTCTCTCGTTTTTGAAATATACCTTTGCCAGATACAGAATTCTTAGTTGGAAATTCTTTGTTCTCAGCACTTTAAATATGTCATCTCACTGCTGTCTTACCTCCCTGATTACTGATGAGAAATCAGCATTTAATCTTATTGAGGTTCCCCTGTATGTGACCTGTTGCTTCTCTCATGCAGCCTTCAAAATTCTCTCTTTATCTTTGGCATTCAACAGTTTGATTATAAAACTTGAGAAGTTTTTAGCCACTATTGCTTTGAATATTCTCCCTGCTTCTTTCTCTCTTTCCTCTCCTTCCAGGACTCCCACAATGTGTATATTGGCATGCTTGATGGTATCCTACACATTCCTCAGGCTTTGTTCACTTTTCTTCATTTTTTATTCTTTCTGCCCCCCAGACCAGATGATTTCAGTTGTTTTGTCTTCAGGTTCACTGATTCTTTCTTCTGCTAGCTCCAATCTTCTGTTAAACCCCTCTAGGGAATTTTAAATTTCTGTTACTGTGGTCTTCAGCTCTGTTTGGTTCCTTTTCATAATTTCCATCTCTCTTTTGATAGTCTGTTTGTGTTCATCTGTTGTTTTCCTGATTTGCTTTAGTTCTTTGCCCATGTTTTCCTTTAGCTCTTTGAACTTCCTTAGAACTGTTTTCTAAAATCTGTGACTAACAATGTCCCAGGTGTGGTCCTCTATGGTGATGGTTTCTAATGCTTTAATTTTCTCCTTTGCCTGGCCATCACTTTTTGTTTCTTTGTATGTTTTGTAATATTTTGTTGAAACCTAGACATTTGGATATTTTAATGTGTTATTGCTGGAATTTAGATTCTACAGCTTAAGCTGTATCCAGTTAGTGTTATGGGAGAGCTTCACTTGATTGCCAGGAGCAACCAGGAAAAAAAAAAAAAGGATAAAAAACAGAAAACAACAACACCTTTCACAGTCTTTGCAGATTAACCTGTGCTAGTGCTCTCCTTCAGGGTTTATCCATGCATTAAGTTTAGAAAATAGCTCTTGGCCAAAGCATAGGGGCCAGCCTGATCCTTTCGGTGCATATAGTTTTGGGTACACGTCTGTGGCCCTGGGAATTCCCCATTTACACAATACAAATATCCCTTCTTCCCTAGGATACAGTTTCCTCATGGTCCAGGGTACTGTACTCTATCTCCAACAGCAACCAACTCCTTGCCCAGGGTAGCCACAGCATTCTGTAGGGAAGCTCAGTGAGGTGTCTTCTGTATACAGGGCTAGTTCTGAGATGGGAGTCCCTCTGGCCACCAGCAGACAGATGGTGGACCAGGGATCCCAACTGGGAGTGTGGGCCAGCCATGCACCTAGACCAGCAAGAGTGCCAGGAGATCCTACTGCTTTTAAGCAGTGTTTTTCTTGATTTGGAGCTCACCCTATTATTGCAGTCCTTACCTATTTTCTGGAGCTTTAAGAAAGACGTTTCTGCCAGTCTTGCTAGTTTTTCAAAGCTTCTGTTGGGGAACGAGCCCTGAATTGTCTCACTCCCCCATTTTGATCAGGGCAGGGCCCCCACACAGGTTGGCAAAGGGTTCTTTTATACCCTGCTGCTCAGATGACATGATTCTATATGTAGGAAATCCGGAAAAATCTACAGCAAAGCTACTACAACTAGTCAATGAATACAGCAAAGTAGCAGGCTACAAGATCAACACGCAAAAATCTGTAGTGTTCCTATACACAAGTAATGTGCAACAAGAGGAGGAAATCAAGAAAAAAATCCCATTTACAATAGCAACCAAAAGAATCAAGTATTTAGGAATAAACTTAACCAAGGGCACAAAAGACCTTTACATAGAAAACTATAAGAAACTGCTAAAAGGAATTGAACAAGACCTGAAAAAATGGAAGAACATACCATGTTCATGGATTGGAAAACTAAATATAGTTAAGATGGCAATTTTACCTATACCCTGCTGCTCAGGTGGCTAAAATTAAACAATAAGCTTATTAAGCCAGGCACCAATCATCTATTTATAAATATGCTGTAAATAAGATAGACAAGCTAGTAGATGATGCTTCCAAGGGAGTTTTGGACTTTAATAAATAGCACTTTATAAATCACTAGTTAGACTATTTTGGCCTAATTGTGACCCAGGATCAGTCCCAGACTTCCAGGTGTCCCTGGAGATAAGCTGAGTGACCCCAGATTGAAAGTTACCCCCAACCACATAGAGTAGACCATACCCTTTTTAATATATTTTTTTTGTCTCCCTTGGACCTTGTAATTTTTAAATATTGCTACCTATGCTTTCATCATATCCAAGCTGTCACCTCTGTCTTCCCTAAATTCGTATCTTTAAGTGATTACAAAGTTCAGTTTCCACTTATTTCAGTACAAGAGGGAAAAACTGACGCCAATTCTTGGTAAGGAGAATTCTTTTTGAAAATTTAATGTTGACTGTAAGAGGTAGAAAGTTAATCACTTTTAAAAATTGCTTAAAAAATACACCCTTGAAATTCTTCGACTTTAAATACAGTTATTGAAAATCGGAATGCCAGCTAATAGATAGCTCAGTACTTCAAGGTTTATAACTTATTTTAATAAGCACCTGTGCAGCTGGATCTCTGTATTAGTTAGCCTGTAGTACTCGCTTTCCTGGGGAAAACTTTGTAGGAAATCGTCTTAAAACAATAATTAATATATTTTAAGGAATAGTGCCTAGAAAGCAATATAATCTGACAAATGTAGTAAGACACTTATATTTATACTCATTCATTGTTTCATTCAGAAAAAAAAGCTATGAACGAAGTCAGAAATAATAGTAATCTGGTTAGAATTAGCCATACCATTCATATAATAAATCACAGTAATAAGCTATTTTTAGAGGTATCAAAGCATAGTAGTTAAAAACATATGTTCAGCTACACAGGAGGAGGGGTAAGATGGCAGCATAGAGTGGTGTGGAGTTTAGTTAGTCCCCTGGAACAACTAATAAACAACCAGGAACAATTAGTAAATAATTTGAAACAACTGCTGCGGGACAACTGTGACTGTCTACACATTGTACACCAACCTAGATTGGGTGGAATGGTGGAGATCACAGCATAGACTCCGTAAGTAAAAACTGCAGAACTGCGCCAGGAGCCCCCTCCCCCCATGGCAGGCTGAGCTGCAAGACCTTGCTATGGGAGAAAACACTCCCAGAGTGAGCGAATATAGCTCAGCTCAGCAACAACTGCAGTTTTAATTAACAAATGTGGACTGCTGAATACAAGCAAGAAACATAGACAAACCCCTAACAAGCAGCAAAGTACCCTGAGGTTGTTCCCAGTGGAGAGGAGGTGGGGCTGACGGAGAGAAAAAAAATTAATTAGATAAAGAAAAAAAATACAGAGACTTTTAGAGACTGACCTTAGAGAACCAGAATGCGCCTGTGCCCTGGGAAAGGGAGCCTAGAACAGATGCTCTCTCTGGCCTAGTGGAAAAACTGGGGGCCATGGACTGGCTCAGAAAAGGGGCTTTCTTTCCCTTTTTCTCTCTTTCAGCCTGAGTGACTCAGTGGAGAGAACCTCAGCCATTTTCATTTCGCAGCACTCTGACCCAGACAGGGGTGTAGTTAACTGAGTCAGAGAGACAAAGGAGTAATTCAAATGGAGGAGATAACTCCCTAAGTGGTGTATCTTCCCTAAGCGGAGGAAGGTGGAGCCCAGCCCAAGTTCCCGCCCTCCCTTTAGAACTCAGACCCCAGGGCCTGGGTGAAAACAAGCAATCCAGAAACAACTTAACCTGAAAATTAAAGGGGCCACATCTCTTTACACCAGTGGAGAGTGACAGGCTGACAGGCACCACCTGCTGGGCAGGTTAGGAAAAGCACAGTGGCTAGAGGCCTCACAGGAAAGTCTGTCAATCTTCTAAGACACACCCTCAGGAAAACCTGATACTGAATATTGCCCCCTTGTGAGACGTGAGCCCCTTCTGGTCTGGGAATATCTGATTGGAGTAATCAAGGAAACCAGATGCCTAGACAACAGAAAACCAAGGAAAAATGAAGATATGGCCCAGTCAAAGGGACAAACTTACACTTCACCAGAAATAAGAGGAATTCAAATAACCAATGCTAAGTCAATTCAACAAGTTTAGGGAAGATACGGCAAAAGAGATGAAGGATATAAAGAAAACACTGGGCGAACATAAGGTAGAAATCGAAAGTTTGAGAAAACAACTGGCAGAATCTATGGAAATGAAAGGCACAACACAAGAGATGAAAAACACAATGGAGCAGATTTGAAGAGGTACAAGAAAACATTCAGGAACTGGAGAACGAGACACCTGAAGAACAGACAAAAGAACACACACAAAAGAACAGATAGGGAAAAGAATGGAAAAATATGAGCAATGACTCAGGGAATTGAATGACAGCATGAAGTGCATGAATGTACATGTCATGGGTATCCCAGAAGGAGAAGTGAAGGGAAAGGGGGCAAAAGCAATAATAGAAGAAATAATCAATGAAAATTTCCTATCTCTTATGAAAGATGTAAAATTACAGATCCAAGAAGCCAGTGTACCCCAAACAAAATAGATCTGAATAGACTATGCCAAGACACTTAATAATCAGATTATCAAATGTCAAAGACAAAGAGAGAATCCTGAAGGCAGCAAGAGAAAAGCTTGATAAGACTAGGTGCAGATTTCTCAGTAGAAACAATGGAGGCAAGAAGGAAGTGGGGTGATATATTTAAGATACGGAAAGAGAAAAACCACCAACTAAGAATCTTATATCTGGCAAAACTGTCCTTCAAAATATGAAGGAGAGTTTAAAATATTCTCTGACAGACAATGACAGTTTGTGAACAAAATACCTGCTCTACAGGAAACACTAAAGGGAGTACTACAGACAGATAGAACAGACAAGAGTGAGATGTTTGGAACACAATTTTGGGTAATGGTAGCATGACAATGTAAGTACACTGAACAAAGATGACTGAGTATAGTTGAAAGAGGAAGGTTAAGGGTGTGTGGGACACCAGAAGGAAAGAAGGAAAATAAAGACTGGAACTGTATAACTTTGAGAAACCTTGAGTGCTCAACAGTTGTGACAAAATCTACAAATATGTTTTTACATGAGGGAGAACAAGTGAATGTCAAGCTTGTAAGGTGTTAAAAATGGGGTGATATTGGGGGAAAAATACAGTCAATGCAAACTAGAGAATATAGTTAACAGAAACATTGTTTTATGCTCCCTTTAATGTAACAAAGGCAATATACCAAAGATAAATGCCTATAAGAGGGGGATATAAGGGAGGGTATGGGACTCTTGGCATTGGTGATGTAGTCTGACTCTTTTATTGTACTTTATTTAAATTTTATCTTTCCTTTTTGTTGCTTTTTAGCTGTCATTTTTTTTCTTTTTCTTTTTCTTTTGTCTGTCTACCTTCTTTGACTCTTCATGCTTCTTTGTGGAAGAAATGGAGACATCCTGATATAGATAGTGGTGATGTTGGTGAATGCATAAATACGTGATTATACAGGGAGCCATCGATTATTTACTTAGGATGGAATGTATGGTGTGTGAACAAAACCATCTTTAAAAAATGGCTGATGAAGAAATCTTGAGGGCACTATATTAAGTGAAATAAGTCAGACACAAAAGGACAAATATTGTATGGTCTCACTGATATGAACTAATTATAATATGTCAACTCATAGACATGAAATGTAAGTTACCAGGATGAGGCTAAAGAATAGGGAGCAATTGCTTATTATGAGCAGAATGTTGAACTTAAGTGTTTGGAAATGGACAGAGGGGAAGGTAGCACTTTATTGTGAGAATAACTAACAGTGCTGAATGGTGTGTGAATTTGGTGGAAAGAGAAAGCTTAGAGTCACGTATGTTACCAGAAGGAAAGTTTGAGGTTAAAATATGGGAATGTACAAAACAGTGAATCTTGTGGTGGACAGTGTCCATGATTAACTGTATAAATATTAGAAATCTCTGTCATGAACGGTAAGAAATGTATGACACTATAACTAGAAGTTAATAATGGGTATATAGGGAAAAATATACCTATTGCAAACTATGTACTACAGTTAGTAGTATTTTAACATTCTTTCATCAACAGTAACAAATGTAGCATACCAATACTATGAGTCAGTAATGGAGAGGGGGTAGGTTAGGGGTATGGGAGGATTTAAGTTTTCATTTTTGTTTTTCTTTGTTTTCTGGAGTAATGAAAATGTAAAAATTTGAGAAAAGAATTGTGATGGATGCACAGCTGTGTGATGGTACCGTCAGCAATTGATTGGGCACTTTAGATGATTGTATAGTATGTGAACAATCTCAAGAAATAGAATTTTTCAAAAATAGATACAAAAAAGAAGTCACTACACAGTTAAGGTCCAAGTTTCAAAGGGCAGCTTTTAAAAGCAAATGAAAATTGTTCTTCGTATGCCATTGACAATCATCTGCCAGACATGCAAAAAAAAAGGGTGATAAGATGGAAAAACTTGAGTGAACTGCTATTTGGCTAATGCTAATTTAAAAGAGACTGGACCCGTGTATGAGAATTTCCAAGGCTAAGCTTGGTGAAAGCAATACGGCAGAAATCTGTCTTGGGGCCTGGATGGTTAGATAGGTGTTAGGTCTGTCCAGGGGAGTGGAGAGGTGGCAGGTGTAGGCAGACACCTTAGCTGCTGAGGAATCCCTAGCACTCCTAGGGTGGTGACATAATTTATCAAACAAACGAGACATCTTTGAGGGTGAAGAGGGTGCTATGAATGACACCAGGAACAGAGGTACAAACTTGGCCAAACCAGGACATTTGCTCACACTTACCAATTTCTTTTCTTTGGAGGGTTGAAAGATCACCAAGATTATTATTTATTACGACAGATTTTTCCTAAATTTTTGGCTTGTTTTTGTGATGGGGAGTGGGGAGAGAGAGGAGAAAGATACCTAAATGGTATAATAAATAAAATACACTGGATTTTAAACTTCAAGTGTCCAAGTCACACTCCAGTCTGGTAAAAAAAGGATCCGGGGACAACAAACTGAAGAAAATGGGCTTAGCAACCTATTGGTAAAATTAAAAACTAAAAAATGGAACCTAACTTTTATGTGGATGAGGTCTGATTGTTCAGGGGAGTGAGCAAAAAGTGAGTGCCAGTTTCCTGGAGGTTACTCTTATGCAAGCTTCAGCTAGATATTCCAAATGGCCACAGTGTGCCAAACCCAAATCAACAGTAGTCCCGAAAACCCTAAAGAATACCCTGATCCCTATCTGAGACTCTATAAAAGTTTCACTCACTAAGTTTATTTTTCAGAAGCTTAAATCCTCTAGAAAGCCAGATAAGTCCCAAAACCCAGAGCCAACAGCCTCTTCAAGAACATCAACCAGATGCATCCCCCTTCCCCATAATGTCGACACCCCTTTTCAATATGAACAAGTTAAGGTGGTCACTGCCCATATATCCCTGAAGATTGAGATAGTGTTCAAACGAGAGGGAGAAGTAGCAATAGACAAGATAGGGTTTAACAAAGGATTACGAATACTGAGTCTTTATATAAATATTTTACCTTTTTTTGTCTCTAGCATATTAGAACAGCTAGAAGGAAATAACTGAAATGGTGTAACTGTAACCCACAACATTCTTTGAAATTTGCTCTATAACTTGTTAAATAATACTTTGAAAGTTATCACTTTTCTGTTATAAGTTATATTTCACAATAAGGAAATAACTGAAACTGGAAATGTAACCCATAACATTCTTTGAAATCTACTCTGTAACTACTTTTTCAATTGTACTTTGAAAGTTATCACTTTTCTGTATATATGTTATATTTCACAATAAAAAGAAGAAGAAGAAGAAGAAGAACATATGTTCTAGAACTAGACAGCCTGGGTTTGACTTCTGACTGTGCCACTTACTTGAACTTTGGGCAAATTACCACATAACCTACCCATGCCTCAGCTAGCTTATCTATAAAATGGGGTTAATAATAGTATCCAACTCTTAGTGTTGTTATGTGGGTAAAACCTTAAAAGAGTTTTATATTTATATTTATGTGCTTAGAATAGTCTTGGCACATTGTAAAAGTTTTGTGCTTATTGAAATAAAAAATTAATTAAAATTTGGGCTGGTAATTGAAGAATGTCACATGAGTTACATATTCTAGTAAATGATACATTTATGTGTGTGTGCATGTAATGCCTGTGTGGTGATTAGTCCGTTATAAAATTATATTAGCCATGTTTGTTTTCATGTGGAAATAAGTTGGCTTTATAAAGTTTGAAAATAGACAAGATATAAAGGAAGCCTGGAAAGATACGTAAAATATTAAGAACAGTGATTTCCATTTGGGGTTGGGGTTGGAAACTGGGCTGATGAGAGAAAGATGGGAGTGAAATATTTACTCACTTTGTTTATTTTTATAATGTCTTGGTCTGGAATAAATATCTCCTCATCATAAATGCATATGATGAATTAGAATCAAATCTGTATGTTGAATGCTTTTTCAGAGAATTTTCAAATGTGATATTAAAGGATATTCTAAAGGATGTCCAACATTACAAAAACTTTTAACTGCCTTTTGTAAAACTACCTCTTAATAAAGATGTAAAATAGCTCATTGCTGTTTATAAATTGCATTCAGGCATACCTTCTCATTTTTTTCAGACAACTCTGGAGTTGAGTAGAAAAGCTAGTATTTCTTCTTTTAGAGATAAGTAAACTGGCAGTCCAAGAAGTTTTTTTGAGTAGGTTAGTATTTGAAGCCAGGTCCAAGTCCACAGTTGGGGTTTTTTTTGTTGTTGTTGATTTTTTTATTTTTATTTTTTTATTAGAGAAGTTGTAGGTTTTTAAAACAATCATGCATAAAGTACAGGATTCCCATATACTAACCTATTATTAAAACCTTGCATTGGTGTAGAACATTTGTTATATTTGCTGACAGCACATTTTTATAATTGTACCATTAACTATAGTCCATGGTTTGTGTAGTATAGTTCCATGGATTTTTAAAAAATTATTTGCCTATTACCGTACATACAACCTAACATTTCCCCTTTTAATCACATTCACATATATTTCATTGCTGTTAATTATGTTCACAATGTTGTGTTGCAATCATCACCATCCAATTACAAAAACATTTTCATTGTTCCAAACAGGAACCCTGTACATTTTAAGCCTAACTTCCCATTGCCTGTCCTCACCCCATCCGCTAGTAACCTATGGTCTAGATTCAGACTCTATGAGTTTGCTTCTTCTAATCATTTCATATCAGTGAGATCATTTAATATTTTTCCTTTTGTAAATCGCGTATTTCACTCAACATGATGCCTTCAAGGTTCATCCGTGTAGTCACGTGTATCAGAATTTCATTCCTTTTTATGGCTGAATAAGATTCCATTGTATGTATTTATCACATTTTATTTATCTCTTCATCGGTTGATTCTCAAGGGTTGCTTCCATCTTTTGGCAATTGTGAATAATGCCACTGTTCTAGTTTGCTAATGCTGCAGAATGCAAAACACCAGAGATGGACTGGCTTTTATAAAAAGGGGGTTTATTTGGCTATACAGTTACAGTCTTAAGGCCATAAAGTGTCCAAGGTAACACATCAGTAATCAGGTACCTTCACTGGAGGATGGCAAATGGCGTCCGGAAAACCTCTGTTAGCTGGGAAGGCACGTGGCTGGCGTCTGCTCCAAAGTTCTGGTTTCAAAATGGCTTTCTCCCAGGACATTCCTCTCTAGCAAGCTTGCTCTTCTTCAAAACGTCACTCACAGCTGCACTCCTTTCAGTCTCTTTGAGTCAGCATGTTTTATATGGCTCCACTGATCAAGGCCCACCCTGAATGGGTGGGGTCACACCTCTATAGGAGTATCCCACTGAAGTCACCATCCACAGCTGGGTGGGGCACATTCCAAGCAAATCTAACCAGCACCAAAACGTCTGTCCCACAAGACCACAAAGATAATGGCATTTGGGGGACACAATACATTCAAACCGGCACATTCCACCCCCTGGACCCCAAAATGACATTATCTTTCCAAATACAAAATACATTCATTTCATCACAATATCACAAAAACTTAAACCATTTCAGTAACAAAAGTTAAGTACAAAATCCCATCAAAATCAATTTAGGCGTGGTGGGTCCTAAGGCACAATTCTCCCTTATCTTTGGATCTGTGAACTTAGAACAAGTTATATGCTTCCAATATACAAAGGAGGGACATTCATAGGATGAACATTTCCATTGCCATAAGGAGAAAGAGTAAGGAAAACAGGGTTAACAGGACCAAAACAGTTCCTAAAACCTGCAGGACAAACTCCATTAGATTTCAAAGTCTGAGAGTCATTTACAGAACGATGTTGCATCCTTGGGGCTTGAGAGAGTGGAAGCCTAACCCTTCCTAAGGGCCTTTTTGGCAGCCCTTTCCTCTCCAAATGCTTAGGTGAGTGCTCCAACATACCCACACATTGGGGAGACCACCTTCTCGGCCCCACCCTCCTCAAACATCGGGGCAGCTCCCGGATTCCCTTCCATCTCCGGGGCACACGCTCAACCCCTTCAGAACAGTGTGGTGGCAGCCAGGCTCTCCCCAATTCCCTGGGAATGTGCTCCAACCTCTTTGGGACTTGAGGTGGCAAAACTCTTCCAGAGCATCGAGGTGGAATGCCCGCCCTCGACCTCCAGGGCAAACTCACCCTTTCCATGTGTGTGGGCTGCTCCACTCTCCCAGCCCGAGACCTCTTGACTCCAGACCTCAACCTCCATGGCTCTGTCTTTGAAGAGATTTTTCCTTTAATTTTTTCCTTGTCTGTCTCCTCCAGTCCAGACTGGCAATGGCTCTGTCTATAAAGATCTCGCAAAAATTCTGTTGGCTTTGCATGAAGCATACAGGGGTCAAAGCCATCAGACAATAGGACTTTCCACAAATCCTTTCTGGATAATTCCATCTCCAATCTTGGCTTGTACTGAAATGGCGGCTGAGTTCCATGTTTGGTTACATCCTCACATTGGGCTGTAGCTTCTGGGATTCCACTCCCTGGAAGCCTGTAATTTTCCAAGCCATCAGCTTCTGGTTTCTTTGAACCCAAGAGTTCAGTTCTAAGTTTATCTCTCTCTGCTCGCATTTTACTATAAGCTGCAAGGAGAAGCCAGTATACGTCCTCCACACGTAGTCTGGAGATCTCCTCAGCTAAGTATTCCAGGTTGTTGCTTCCAGATTCTTCCTTCCATCTGACACCAGGACTCAATTTTGCCAAATTCTCTGCCACTTTAAAACAAGGATCGCCTTTCTTCCAGTTCACAACAACACATTGATCATCTCTGTTCAAGGCCTCATCCGAAGTATCTTTAGAGTCCATATTTCCACAAACAGTCTCTTTAAAGCAGTTTTGGCCTTTTCTATCAAGCTCCTCACAACTCTTCCAGAAACTCCCCCTTATCCATTTAAAAAGCCGTTCCAACATGTTTGGTGTTTGCAAACTCAGCAGCAAAAGCACCCCACTTCTCTGGTACCAAAATCTGTTCTAGTTTGCTAATGCTGCAGAATGCAAAACACCAGAGATGGACTGGCTTTTATAAAAAGGGGGTTTATTTGGCTATACAGTTACAGTCTTAAGGCCATAAAGTGTCCAAGGTAACACATCAGTAATCAGGTACCTTCACTGGAGGATGGCAAATGGCGTCCGGAAAACCTCTGTTAGCTGGGAAGGCACGTGGCTGGCGTCTGCTCCAAAGTTCTGGTTTCAAAATGGCTTTCTCCCAGGACATTCCTCTCTAGCAAGCTTGCTCTTCTTCAAAACGTCACTCACAGCTGCACTCCTTTCAGTCTCTTTGAGTCAGCATGTTTTATATGGCTCCACTGATCAAGGCCCACCCTGAATGGGTGGGGTCACACCTCTATAGGAGTATCCCACTGAAGTCACCATCCACAGCTGGGTGGGGCACATTCCAAGCAAATCTAACCAGCACCAAAACGTCTGTCCCACAAGACCACAAAGATAATGGCATTTGGGGGACACAATACATTCAAACCGGCACAGCCACTGTGAGCATCGGTATGCAAATATATGTTTTGAGTCCCTGCTTTCATTTCTTTTAGGTATATAGTGAGATTGCCAGGACGTATGGTAATTCTATACTTAACTTTCTACACCCAACTATCTTCCACAGTGGCTGCACCATGTTACATTTCCACCAGCAATGAATGAGTATTCCTATTTCTCAGCATCCTCTCCAATGCTTACAATTTTCTGTTTTTTATATAGCAATCTTTCTAATGGATGTAAAATGGTTCTCATTGTGGCTTTGATTTGCATTTCCTTGATGGCTAATGATGTTGAGCATCTTTTCTTCTGCTTTCTGGTCGTTTGTGTATCCTCTTTGGAGAGATGTCTATCCAAGTCTTTTGCCCATTTTCAAATTGGGTTGTTAAGTTGAAGAATTTATGTATTCTGGATATTAAACCTTTAAAGAATATGTGGTTTCCAAATATTTTCTCCCATTGTGTAGGCTATCATTTTACTTTCATGATAAAGTTCTTTGATACACAAAAGTTTTAAATTTTGATGAGGTCCCATTTATCTATGTTTTTCTTTTGTTGCTTATGCTTTGGGTGTAAAGTCTGAAAAACCATTGTCTAACACAAGGTCCTGAAGATGCTTTCCTATATTTTCTTCTACGAGTTTGATAGTTCTGGTTCTTACATTTAGGTCTTTGATCCATTTTTAATTGATTTTTGTATAAGGTGTGAAATAGGGGTCTTTCTTCTTTTTCTTTTTTTTCTTTTCTTTTTGTTTTTTGTTTTTTTTTTTTTGGAAATGCAGATCCAGTTTTCCCAGCATCATTTGTTGAAGAGACTCTTCTTTCCCAATTGAGTGGTCTTTGCCCCCTTGTCAATCAATTGGCCGTAAGTGCAAAGGCTGATTTCTGAACTCTCAATTCATTTCCATTGGCCTGTGTGTCTGTCTTTGTGCCACTACCATACTGTTTTGATTACTGTGGCTCTATAGTAAGTTTTATTTTTTTTTTGACTTTTTTTAAATATATATTTGGTATTTGTAAGTCTTTTCTATAGTAAGTTTTTTTTTTCTTAACAATGGATTTTATTAATTTTTTGAGTTTACTACTAAATATGGAAATTTACTTCCCTTATATCATTTCCATGGGACTATGCTTATTGAAATTAATTAAATAGGGTTTCCCAGATTAACAATGAGGTTTGATTTCAAATTGAAGGATCTTATATACTCAAGACTTCAAAAGATTTCAGTCTTTAACGACCTCTCCTATGTAAAATGACCACTCAATATACACCTACAATAGCAATAACAATTGCAAAGTTTTTTGCTTCAGGACTTTGGAATTCCTTCTGCCTGGAATGCTCTTCCCCTTACTATGACTGGCACTTTATTTTTCAGTTCTCAGCTCAAATGAGAGGCTCCCCAACCATCCTAACTAAAGCATGATCCCCACCTCACCTTTTTCTGTCTTACTCAGTGTGGTGCCGCAGCTCCTGGAAGATACTCATGTATTTCTAAATGAGTAAATTAATGAAGTAATTAAATTATCAGGGTTTCTGAGATTTCTGATGTACTGTAAATGCTTAGGCTTTTCTATGAAGGATTTTTCATTGTCAGTTCATAAGGTTTCTCTTCTCTCTGAGTTCTTTAATCCAGCAGGTGATTTAACTTCTGGAAGGTTTTTCTCATATTCAGGACAGTCATAGGTTGGCTCTTCTACATGAGTTCTCTGATGTACAGTGAGTTTTGACTTCTCTCTGAAGGCTCTACTACACTTACTACATTTATAGGGTTTCTCTCCTGTATGAATTCTTTGATGTATAATGAGATATGATTTCTGGGAGAAAGCTTTCTCACATACATTACATTCATAGGGTTTCTCCCCAGTGTGAACTCTCTGATGAATAATGAGATATGATTTCTGAATGAAAGCTTTCTCGCATTCATTGCATTCATAGGATTTCTCACATTTTTCTCCTGTATGAGCTCTCTGATGTAACATGAGATATGACTTTCGGGAGAAGACTTTACCACACGCAGTACATCCATCGGTTTTTTCTCCTGTATGAATTCTATGATGAGCACTGAGACTCAACTTAAGGGTGAAGGCTCTTCCACAGTCTGAACACACATAAGGTTTCCCTCCTGTATGAGTTCTTTGATGTCTACGCAGTGTCGATTTCTCTCTGAAGGATTTGCTACAGTCATTACATTCATAGGATTTCTCTCCTGTGTGCGTTTCCTGATGTATACTGAGGTGTCCCTTTTGATTGAAGGTTTTCCCACATTCAGGACATTCATAGGGTTTCTCTCCTGTGTGAGTTCTCTGATGTATGATGAGCTTTGCCTTTCCTCGGTAGGCTTTGCCACATTCATTGCATCCATACGGTTTCTCTCCTGTATGAGTTCTCTGATGTACATGCAGTGAGGATTTCTGTCTGAAGGATTTGTCACATTCATTACATTCAAAGGGTTTCTCTCCTGTGTGTGTTTTCTCATGCACACTGAGGTGTACCTTCTTGTTGAAGGCTTTTCCACATTCTGTACATTCATAGGGTTTCTTTCCTCTATGAGTGATCTGATGAACAATAAGGAGTGAATTCTTACTGAGGGTTTTTCTGTACTCGGCACATTGATAGGGTTTCTCTCTAGGCTGAGTTATATTAGGCTGAACAAAGGATGAGTTACGATTAAGGCTTCTCCCATACTCATTATGGTCATGGGGTTTCATTCCATTATTCTTCTCAGGCCTGCCATGAATTAAAAATTTCTCACATCCATTACATTCATAACATTTCTGTGGTGCAAAGCTTCTGTTATGACTGAATAAGCCTAAACTATCTTTAAAACTTTTCCCATATGACTTATATATATAGGGTGTTTGTACAGAAGAAATCACCCATGTGCTCTGGAAGTGAGTTTACAAATCCATTACATTCATGACCTCTCTCCTTAGTCACAGTCTTCTTGTTAATGGACATAGCTTGCCTTAAGTGTCTGCTTGGGTTTTTCTGGTGCCTCTCCAGCTGGTCATCAACTCGACAGACTTCTATACAACTTGAAGTCGGGATTTCTCTCTCTGTTATCCAAAGTCCTCCTTTCTCCAATGAGGCAATTACATCTGGTTTGGTAACACGATACCCCAGAGAGACCAGATGGCTATAGATCTCTAGCATCACATCTCTGTACAGGGTCCTCTGAGTAGGATCCAGTTGATTCCACTCCTCCTGGGTGAAGTCCACAGCCACATCTTCAAATGATACCAACTCCTGGAACTGAGTCATGCCAACAGTTGTGGAGACAGAGCAGAGGCCTAAGAAGGCAGAGCTTTTGAGTCTTTACAGAGCATATACTCATCCATGTCACTCTGCCTGCACACCCTATAGTAAGTTTTAAGATCAGGAAGTTGAGTCTTCCAACTTCATTCTTTTTTCAAGATGGCTTTGTCTATTTCAGGCCTTTACCCCTCCATATAAATAAATTTGATGGTTGGCTTTTTCATTCTCCAAAAAAGGTTGTTGGAATTTTGATTGGGATTGTGTGGAATCTTATGTTGCTTTGGGTAGGGTTGACATCGTAACAATATTTAGTCTTGTAATTCATGAAAATAGAATGTCTTTCCATTTACTTAGATCTTCTTTGATAATGTGTTTGTTTTGGTAATGTTTTGTAGTTTTCTGTGTACAAGTTCTTTATATCCTTAGATTTATTCCTAGATACTTGACTCTTTTAGTTGCTCTTGTGAATGGAATGTTTTTTAAAAATTTCTTCTTCAGATTGTTCATTGCTTGTGTATATATGGAAACACTACTGATTTTGGGGTATTGATCTTGTACCCTGCCACTTTGCTGAATTAATTTATTAGCTCTAGGAGCTTTGTTGTAGATTTTTCAACATTGTCTGTATCATGTTGTCATATGCAAATAGGGAAAATTTTACTTCTTCCTTTCCAATTTGGATGCCTTTTATTTATTTATTTATTTTTAATGCCTAATTGCTCTGGTGAGAATTTCCAGTGCAATGTTGAATAACAGTGGGGACATTGGGCATCCTTGTCTTTTCCTGATCTTAGAGGGAAAGCTTTCAGTCTTTCATCATTAAGTAGGTTAGCTGGGGGCTTTTCATATATGTCCTTTATCATGTTGAGGAACTTTCTTTGTATTTCTAATGTTCTAAGTGTTTTTATCAAGGAAGGTGCTAGGTTTTGTCAAATGCCTTTTCTGCATTAACTGAGATGATCATGTGGTTTTATTTTTCTGTGTATTCTGTTAATGTGGTGTATTACATTAATTTTCTTGTGTTGAACTACCCTTGATACCAGGAATAAATATCACTTGATCATGGTATATAATTCTTTTAATATGCTGTTGGATTTTGTTTGCTAGTATTTTGTTGAGGACAGAGCTGCTTTTACCTACCTCTCGCCTTCTTATGAAACATTTGCCTTTCCAAAGCTGTTATTGTTACTATTCCATATATTGAAGACTTTTGGTAGCTATTTTTGCTATTATATTATATTAGCTTTCTCCTTTAATAACAGTATTTGGGCTGAACTTTGTTTTCTGGATGAAGGTATTTTATATAAATAAACAGCACATTAAGTCAGATGAGCCAGATACCTGTTAAAGCTTCAGAGAGTGTCTGGATTAGAGGACCTAAATCTTTCTAGTCAGTCCCTACCACACACACATACCTAGAGAATAACAATAATAGTGTCGCTAGTAATCTTCAGTCCCTTAAGGAATTAACTTGGACATTTCAAATCAAATTATATTAATACTCCTTTTATGCTCAACCGTTTCTTCCTGGTGCATTCATCTTGTGTTTTGTTATCTTCAATCCCTTCCCCTTTCTTATCCCACCTGTTTTTTTCTTTATTCATTTCAATTTTTAATTCCATTTAAAGAATCACTTTAATGTATAACATTACCTCTATTTTTGTTCACTCCTTTCTCTTTTGCAGCATCTCTTCCCATAATAAAATCTATATATAGCATGTTTCCATGGTGATGAGAACTAAAATTACTATAATCGATTTTTAGATTGTTTCTGCTAACTCTTGGGTTAGATGATCATTCTTTGAAGAAAGGTCACAATAAAGTCTGTGAAGCTGAGGTGAAACGATTTGCTAAAGATTGAACTATTTTTGGAATAGTTGTGAACCCAACCTTCACCTTTATTGTACAGTCTAGATGTCAGATCTTTTTAGTGGATACCTAATTTCCCTTTTCTAATTAATGGATTATTTTACTGCAGTAATGGTGTAATCGAGGCAGCATATATATTCATAATGATAAGAAAACTATTATACTATAGGATTAAAAAATGATTGTATCTTCATTCATTCACCATGGTGTTTTACATCCTAAATTAAAAATGAGAGAGAAAAAATCAAGCAAATAAAAAAGCAGTAACCAGATTATTTTGGGAAATGATAGAGGGTTTCCTGATGTCAAAGTTGAATATAGAAAAGAGGAAAGATTATGGTATTTTATATTTGCAAACGCTCATTCCAAAACAAATTAGTTCTTACATTACAATACCTAGGTCACAAAGTCACATTTTATTAATAAAAAATAACTTGCAGCTCATTGAATAAACTTTAAATGATCATGCCACCTTGTAAAACATAGTATCACAAATACTGGATCTACTTTATGCTGGATAAATGCCAGCACAATGCAGTACTTTGCTGATACAGCATAAAGTATACATTTTGGGGTACAATAAAGTGGATAGACTTTGAAAATAAATACATTTTGTCACAGTAACCATACTGTTCAAATCTTACACACGATCGCAGAAGACCACATATTATATAATTCCATTCTTATGAAATGTTCAGAATACACACTTCTATACAAAGAGTAGATTAGTGGTTGTCTGGGAATGGGGGGCTTGTGGGAAGAATGGGGAGTGACTGCGAATGAATATGGGAATGATTTAGGGGGTGATAAAAATGTTCTAAAATTAATTGTACTAATGGTCACAACTCTGTTAGTATATTAAAAACCATTGGCTTAACGTGGACATAATAATTGTAATAGTCCCTAGATTGTAAGCTCTTACAGCAGTTAACTCTATCCCTAAATTGTAATGCCTATCTCTAAACTTTGAGATGCTGATCCCCTAGCGTATAACGTGATTGGTCTCTGGAACAATGCATATCTCTGAGACACCTGAAACTCAGAGCTAGAGCTCGGCAGATATGAATGTCAGTATTAGTGCATACAGCCACTGTCAAAAAAAAAAAAAAAAAAAAAGCTGAAAAAGAGCCCAGACTTCAATTAGTGATATGAATGAAGCAGGTCTGGTTAAGACCAGGGCAAGCCAGGCCAAAGGGTAAAGGTTGAAACTGATTGTGTTTTAAAACTTCAACTTCCATATGAGACCAAGGGAAGAGATATCTGTTTGGTACAGGATCTAAATTTTCTAAATGGTACAACTCTACAGTCGATTTGTTCAAACACCACAATTGCATGGAACTTTGAATAGGAAGTGAGATACAGTAGGTTAGTATAGGCTGGAGTGAAATAGTGACACATCCCAGAGTAATTTGGGCAGATAATAAAAAACATATTTACAGCCTCCCCCTCCCCAGCCCCAAGGATCTGGGGGAAGGTGCGGATGTGTTGGACATCCTCACCTGGACTGGTGTTGATGTTGTCACAAACATTGGGACTGGCGGTTTGATGTGCTGAGCCCTCGATCATGGAACTTGCCCTTATGAAGCTCGTTACCGCAAGAGAGTGTAAACTTGCATGTAATTGTGCCTAAGAGTCTCCCCCTGAGTACCTCTTTGTTGCTCAGATGTGGCCTTCTCTCTCTCTAACTGAGCCATCTCGACAGGTGAACTCGCTGCCCTCCCCTCTACATGGGACCTGACTCCCAGGGTTGTAAATCTCCCTGGCAATGCAGAATATGACTCCCGGGGATGAACGTGGACCTGGCATCGTGGGACCGAGAGTATCTTCTTGACCAAAAGGGGGGTGCAAAATGAGACGAAATAGTTTCAGTGGCTGAGAGATTTCAAATGGAGTCGAGAGGTCACTCTGGTGGACATTCTTATGCACTATATAGATAACACCTCTTAGGTTTTAATGTATTGGAATAGCTAGAAGTAAATACCTGAAACTACCAAACTCCAACCCAGCAGTCTGGACTCCTGAAGACAATTATATAATAATGTAGATTACAAGGGGTGACCGTGTGATTGTGAAGACCTTGTGGATCACACCCCCTTTATCTAGTGTATGGATGAGTAGAAAAATGGGGATAAAAACTAAAGGACAAATGGGGTGGGATGGGGGGGATGATTGGGGTGTTCTTTTTTCACTTTTATTTTTTATTCTTGTTCTGGTTCTTTCTGATGTAAGGAAAATGTTCAGAGATAGATTGTGGTGATGAACGCATAACTATGTTATCATACTGTGGACAGTGGATTGTACACCATGGATGATTGTATGGTGTGTGAATGTATTTCAGTAAAACTGAATTTAATAAAAAACAAAAGAAAACAAAACGAAAAAAAACCATTGGCTTGTATACTTTAAAAGGGTGAATTGTATGGTATGGAATTTTCTCAGTAAAGCTGATACAAAACACACACACACACACACACACACACACACACACACACACAGCTTTCCTGTAAAATGTGTTCCACCCAGCTAAGATGCAATGTAAATGTTTTATTATTTTATTCCTCAGAATAATGTCTGTCTTTTTTCAATGTCCTTTTATACAATAAAAGAAAAAAAACATTTATTTTGTGTCATTTACTTCAGTTGTTTAAAAGGGCAGATTTTATGTTGCTGTCAAGATTTTGCTTGTGATAAATATTTGAAATGATGCTTTGAAATGTGAATCCGTTGTGAAATGGGTTGGTTCAAGGCTTCTAATGGAGGCATATGTCCCCTGGGACAGAAGCTGTAATGCCTCAAATTTAATCTCAGATAGTTAACTCTTCATCTTTCCACCTTCTTCAGAGTAAGATTTGCATATATCTCAAAGGGGAAACTACAGAATCTTGGATTCATTATAACTTTGTAACTCACTCATTGCCAATCAGGTCCTGTTCATCGTGTCTCATCCTGTGGTGATTTGAAACTGTGTGTACTCCAGAGAGAGACATGTTCTTAAATCTATTCCATTCCTATGGTGTAAACCCACTATAAGTAGGAACTTTGACAAGGTTACTTTGGTTAAGGTGTGACCCACCTCATTCAGCATGGATGTTAAATCCTTTTACTGGAGTCCTTTTTAAATGGGATGAATATACACTGTAACACAGAGAGAGAGAGAGAGACAGACAGACAGACAGGCAGGCAGGCAGAGAGGGAAAGCACCATCATGGCTGGATTGGGAAAACTGGAGATGATTTGGAGGGATAGGAGGTGCCGTTAGTGGTGATGACATGACTGAGTACAGGAGTGAGGGTCTGAGGTGGGGTAGAGGAGCAGATCATCGGAGTTGAGGAGGTTGAGGAGCAATGTAATCAGGGCCTGTCCCATGCGTCTGTCATCCAGTGGTCCCATCATTCTGCTTTCCTTGCAAAAACGTGACTCAGAGCCTTGAGCTTCTGGAATCCCCAAATAAAAGTATGTGCTTGTCCTAAGGTATTAAGAGTAGGGGCGGGCAGGGGCTGGGCTGGTCAGGCAATAGTGTCCATGGGCTTGCTTGGCTTAAAGTGGATAGGCCCTTTCCTTCTCTGCTTTCCCACCCCCATGCTCACCCTGCTCACCCCATACACGTTCCTTAACTACTGAAGGTGCCAGAGCAAAGAACTCCTGTGAGGGGAGAGGGAAAATGATTTCCTTTTCTCTCTCCAACAAGAGAAGTTTGGTTTTGGGCTGTTTTCATTTTCTTGTTTTGAATGAAAAGATATATTATGGTGTTGACCTGCCAGAACTCCCTGGGAGAGAAGTGAGAGCCTGTAAGGCAAGCTGCATTCTTCTCTTCTCTAGCTTGCTCCACCTGCCCCAAAGCAACCATCTTCCTTTACTCCCCTCACAGATCCAGAAATTCCTGGTCTAACTATCCAGATTAATACTGCCTATAATTATTTGTAGGACACATCATTAACTCATGCATTAACATTGTTATGAATTTTCTTTTCTTCTTACAACTCTATTTAGACACTTTAATTCTTATCAAGCCATTGTTCTTTACTCCAACCCCCCTACCACCACCACCACCCTACTTGTTATCACGTCAGCCAGTGATGAAATCCTGTTCATTCTAACTTTGAGATGTTTCTTCATCTGTCCCCTCCTCAACTTTCCTCTTTGTCTTTTTGCACTTTGGCCTCCAAGCAGTTGCTTCACTTGTTCTTTTTGACCTTCTGCCTAGTTTACCTTCCGTATTCTCAACAGAGTTACTGTCAAAACATAGATCTGATCCTGTGGCTGCTTTGCTTAAAAGCCTTGAATGGCTCCCCAAATTCCTTGATTTAACAGAATTTCCTACAAAACCTGTCTCAATTTACTCTGCTCCAGCCACACCAAATGGCACCATGTCATGAACCACGGCCTAGTTAAGAACTTCAGAGGTTCCAAGCACAGAAAATATTTTGGTTCCTCCCCACTCTCTCATAGGTTAACAACACCAGACTGTCATTCAGCATTTTATTTTATGAAGTAATGCCAAACTTAGAAATATGCTGAAAATAATTAGCTGTCTTCTAGATTTTTGTGATTTTTTTTCTTTTTTCTCTCTCTGTCATTGCCCTGGCTTTATTAGCATCCTAAGGAAAAACTATTGGGTATTTTACCGCTGCTCTCAACACAAATGTGTCTCTGCTTTTTTTCTGAGGTTTACCTTAGGCTGGAAAGTCTGTCCTTCACTTCATAAACCCACTTACCCGTTCTTGTCCTTCAAGGTTCACTCAATTGTAGCTCCTTACAACGCTTTCCTTGACTCACCCAAGAATAATTACTCAGCCCTCTGTAACAGCACTTGTTCCATTGTATTATGGTAAGTTATCTGTATGTCTAGCATAGCTTTCCCGTGTTATTTCCTCATTTCATGTGATGAAATCCTCTCCATTACCATCTAAGCTGTTACCATCCCCGTTTTACAGATGAGAAAACTAAAGGGTAAGTCACTGTGCTGGTTTGTATATATTATGTCCCCCAGAAAATGCCATATTCTTTAATGAATTCTTGTAGGGGCAGACACGTTAGTGTTGATTAGATTGGAATTCTTTGATTGTTTCCATGGAGATGTGACTCAGTCAACTGTGAGTGAAACGTTTGATTGGATAATTTCCATGGGACTGTTGCCCCACTCATTCAGAGTGGGTCCTTACTGGATTACTAGAATACTTTAGAAAAAGACACACAGGTCCAGATGCTTACTGCAGGTAAGAGACAGTTTAAAGACGGCCGTTGAAAGCAGACTTTTGCTCCGGAGAAGCTAAGAGTGGACAAACGCCCCAAGAGCAACTGAGAGTGACATTTTGGAGAGAAGCTAGAGACATTCCTAGAGAGGAATGTTCTGGGAGAAAGTCACTTTGAAACCAGAACTTGGAGCAGATGCCAGCCACGTGCCTTCCCAGCTAACAGAGGTTTTCCGGATGCAATTGGCCATCCTCCAGTGAAGGTACCCAATTGTTGATGCGTTACCTTGGACACTTTATGGCCTTAAGACTGTAACTTTGTAACCAAATAAACCCCTTTTTATAAAAGCCAATCCATTTCTGGTGTTTTGCATTCCAGCAGCATTAGCAAACTGGAACAGTCACCTACCTCACAAGGCTATTATTTGGCTCTCATATGAGAGTGAATATAATTAATTTATAAAAAACAAAGAGCTATATAATTAGAAGACTGTTATTTTTAGTACATTACTCCCTTTGTGATAACAAGTGTTCATGTTCATATGCCATGTGTTTCTTGCCAATAGTGGAGGGGTTTTATTACTACATAAAGAAATCCTTATAGTATTAATTAAAATAAAACTTAAAGAAAGCCACTATACTGAGGTGCAATGCATATGAGTAATGTCTACTCCAAACATTGCGAGTTAATCTTTTCTCTCCTGAGGAGAAATAGAGCCCAGGTCTCCGGAGGTAAAAGGCTAAAGCATTCCCAGGTTGTGTCAACTTTTCCTCTTTTTTTCCTGCTTTATTATTCTCACTCTCTTTGTTCTTGATTGGAGTTTTTAATAGAGTTCATCACCATCTTATCCCAGGAAGAAAAACATTGTAGGAGATCAATCGATGATGAGTGGTGTAAAAACAACAGTGTCAATCTTTTAAATGTCCTATGGAAACCAAGAATATTGTCCAGAGAATTTAATCTTTAGCAATTCAAAACATGAAGATTTCTAGCAAATTAAATAAGACCAGTTTTCTTCCTCTCTGGGCCTTATGTTTTATTGCTAGTGAGTCTTTTACCTTGTCCAGTCTCACAGCTCAATCTCTTCTTTTACCTTCTCTTTTCCTTAATTAGCATCAGGAAGTTTCACGAGCTATTTTATGAGTTATTTCTTTAGTGATCTTTATTAGCTTTGCCATGGTCTTAAATTTGTCTTGACGTTTACTGTTTTACTGTGAAACATTTTATGGTTAATTTCCAGTGCATATGAGCCAGGTTTCTGATAATTACATTTTTTATATTGCATATATTCATATTTTACAGAATCTCTTGTTATCAACATTTTTCTTTATAATTTTATATAAATGACTAATGTACAATTTATTAGGCTTCCTCATATTATTATATGTATTAAATAAGGAAAACTAAATATATCTCATTCAGTTAATAGATCTTTCAAGAGATAGAAAAATGATATTATATTAAGATTTCATGTTTTTGTAAAATAATTTAGTGAATATTTTTATTTTGCTTTAGAGTCAAAGTAAGGAAACTCTGTTTTTCATCCTATTGGGCACACACCTTTGACTATCATCCAAAGAGCAAGGAATAAAGTAACATTTCTGCCTCAAAGTAGCTTCATAATATGTTAAAGAATTATTATAACCAGTTTAGTTATTTCAGAGACTTGTTTATATTTCAGTTCAAAATATGCTCTTCGCCTTTTCATCTCCCCTTTAAAACAACACAAAACCAAAAGCCATGATCTGTGTAATAATATTTTTTTTATTTGGTTTTAGCCATTTGTATTTCTGTTTTATTATTTATTTTGTGTTTATAAGGACCCAAAATGTGCCTGGTATTATGGACAAAGGGATGAACAGGAAAGAAAAGGTCCATTATATTCAGATGAGAGGGGGAATGTAATGAATGTAAAAAGTAAGTGAGTAACTAATTTCAAGTAAAATTAGTGCTGTTCACTCAAAAGTTATTTTCTGAGGTCTATGCTAAATTCTGACATAAAAAGCAATCAAACAGGGTGATGGCAGTGTGCAGGAGATGATATTTGAACTGACACCTAATTGACAAGTAGGAGTAGAAGAATTTCAACCTGGACCCATGGACTGGAGGTGTGTGAATAGAATTCAGGAAGCCTGTAAACTTGAATTGGAAAAATAACTGCATCTTTATTTTCACTAAACTCTGGCTGAAATTTAGTGTTTTCTTCTATCTGAATGTAGACAACAAACCTCAGTAGTATGAGCAGTACGGGTTACTTTGTGACCAATAGAATGTACAGATATTTTTATATCATATATCACTTCTTCCAGGTATCTTGAAATATCACGATTGCTTTGAAATTATGGCATTTCTTAGATCTGCCACCAGATCTGATTACATATTGTGTTAATAAGGAAGCATGTTTATTGCTGTAGGTTATATATTATTGTGCATGAATCACCCCAAAATTCAGGGGCTTAAAAACCACAGCCTGTGATTCTGAGGATCAGCAGTTTGGACTGGGCTCCATTGGGCAGTCATCTGGTGTCCTGCTCAGATGCCTGGACCTGGTGCTCACTGTCGGCTGGACCACATGGCTCCCGCAGGCTAGCCTGGGCTTCTCACATCACAGCAGTGTTCTAAGAGTGTGCACTGCAAGGTCTCTTGAGGCCTAGGCTCAGAGGTCCCATGAAATCAAGTCAGAGGCCATTTCAGTCACTTAGAGAGGAGACTCCAGACAGGGTGTAGCTACAGGAAAGTCTGATTAATTGGGGGCCATTATTATAATAATCTAGCCCAGTTACTATATCATAATTTGAAAATATTTTAATAATTTTAACGTTATCAGTTTCCTTTGTAATCCTGGCTTTCATTTTATGCACTTTCAAATGTTATTCTGGGAAGAGGTTCATAGGCTTCACCAGGTTGTCAAAGAGGCTGGATGGTGTGGCTTATTTGGAAGATTTGAAACTTGCAGATGGACAACTCCACAGCATGGAGAGTGGGTATTATAGGTAAATTGCTTCCCGACTTGTTTTTGGCCATTTGATAACTTTTCCATTTATTTTTGCTGAATTAATGAAACTTTTTTTGTTGTTCCATATGTCTGTTGTGATGTTGGGTTCTGTTGCTTGTAAAGGATGCTTGCACATTAGCTTTCTGGAGCTGGGAAAACTTCATTCTGACAAGATTGTATACCAACATTTAATGTTCCATAAATTCAGTCATGTATACTTAATCTCCTTTAGAGAGACAAGCAGAAGCAGCCCATTTTTTTTTCATAGTTTTTAGGAAAGTCATAGAAGCCATTGATAAGTTTCTTTTGAAGTTACCAAACTAAGATTTCAGAACACTTCTATATTGTTGTTGTGACCCATAGTAGGGCAGAATCCCTTTCAGAGGCCAGCTTTTGAAAAGAGTGAAGCTTAACAAGGAGGGAGAAGGCTAAAGTCAGTTAATGGAGTAGGTTAGGTGAATTATTAAGGTGTTGAAGAAATAACTCTGTTAGGGTCATCAATTTATTATAATTAGAGCCAAAGAGAGAAAAGCCAGACTGTCTGGATGCTATCTGACTGATGAAGGAATTCTAACCCCTTATGTGCAGGTGATGTTGCACATAGTAGGTAGGTCGAATGTGAGTTTCCAAGACAGCCAATTAATTTGTGTAGCTTCAGGATTAATTATTGTATTCTACAGGAAATCACATTAAACATAGGAAGTCTGGATATCTCCAGAGAAATCCTTACAATCTAATTGGAGAGATTTTGTGATGATAGGATACAGAATAGGTATAAATCAGATGCCAAAAGGACCTTCTTCCTGCATAAGTTAGAATTTATATTCATATTATCACTGGGTCAAATGTCTTGTAAGCATTCTGAGCCTTTGTTCTTGTCTGACTGCAGTTCTTGACTGTCTGTCTTCCTACCAGAGGGAAGCCCCTCATCCTCCCAAGTTCTGAGCCTACAGCTTCTATTTGGATGCAGCAGTCTCTGACTTAGAAAGACTTTTTATATTAGCCAGAACTGAATCAGTGGGTGTGGAGTTTATAGTTTCCCTTTTTAACATGAAAGATTATGGGCTTATAATATTCTGTTTCTATGTAAGCATAAGCAGAACCAAGAGAGAGCTGTACTTAGAAAACTAGTCAATCACCATGTTTAGCCAGTGGTGAGTGTAAAAACCAGAGTCCAAGGCTGTTATTTGAGGTCAGTATCTGCAGAAAGTGAAGCAAGGTAAGGGGCATTTTGAAAGCATATGGAAATCAGGTAATATCTTAGGAGTGATCCTTTTAATTGTCACTTCCCCTCCCCCACCTCCAAAGGTTAACTATTTTTCTGACTTCTGTCAGCATAGATGAGTTTTGCATGCTTTTGAGCTTTATACATATGGGGTCTACAGTATATAGTCTTTCGCACCTGACTTCTTTTACTCATTATGTTAGTAAGATTTATCCATGTTGCAAATAGCAGTAGTTTATTCATTGTCAATATACATGATAGTGCATCAAGGGTCAGCAAACTATGGCTTATGGGCCAAATGCCATCACGATTCATTTTTTCCCAAATGGATATCCGAGTATTACAAAAGAAAAAAATATGGTCTTTGGTTTTTACAGTACTTTTCCTTCACATTTGTCTTGTTTGAACAGGAAACAAATCTAATGAATCTTGAATTTAAAAAAAAAACTTCTTTTTATAACCCTTCTTTCCATGACTGCAAATATATTACATGTGTAAATGTGTATATATACACACATGTATTTTGAACTAAAATACAGCTGATACTTGTTAGATTTCTTTGAAACACAAATGGGATCCTCACATGCATACTAATCAACTTGTTTTTTAAATTTAATAATACATTATGGATATTTTTCCATTTTGATACATAAAGCTCTGCCTCATTCTTATTTTTCTTATTTAAAAAAATAATTTTATAATTCTCCATTCATTGGGGTGTATGAAAATTCATTTAACTTTCCTTTACTAGCAAACATTTAGACTGTTTCCATTTCTTTGTGTAAGTATACGTGGATATGTTTTCCTTTTTGTTTACATCTTTAAGATATCCTTAAGAACAATCTTTAGAAGTAGAATTGCTGGATCATGTGTATATGCTTTTAAATTTTTGACAGATATCACTAAATTGCCATTCATAAAAGTTTGTAGTGATTTATAGTCCATGAAGTGTTTTTATCATTTTTATTTTAACTACCAAGATTTTATCTACAGTTCATAAAATCTAGAATAAGAAATTTCTGTATCAATTTGTTTATTCTGTGGTTTCAGAATAATGAGATGGTGGAGCTACAGAGAATACGGATGAAGGATGAAATCCGAGAATATAAATTCCGGGAGGCCCGACTCCTTCAGGATTATACTGAACTAGAAGAAGAAAATATCACGTTGCAGAAACTAGTGTCCACATTAAAGCAGAATCAGGTAAGGTTTAAGAATTTCTTTTGAGTTATACTCCAGATGGATATGCATTTTTTGACCACTAGGATTAAAACTTACTTTTATATCTCAGGAAGGAGTTTGTTGAATTTTGCTATAACTCCTGAATCTTTTTCCCTGCAAAATTTATGTGATGAAATTTCCCAACCCTCCTATTTCAGTTAATTTGGAAGGGAAAACCACACCTATAAATAGTGTACTTTACAGTATAAAGCTTTAATGAGTAAAAAGAAGAATTTTAGTTTATACTTGAGTTTTGTATTAATTTATTTCAGAAATAAGTAAAATGTATTGTAACAAATTTAATCTAATGATGTCTAGTTAAAAACTGGGGTCTGTAAGCACTGTGCTGGGCTTACTGTAGGGCATAATTCTTGCCAACTCAGACATACGATTCTACTTCTACTTCCCTCCCAAGTAGACAACTATGTCCAAAACCATTACTGATGTGGATAGATATATAAGTGTGAAAGGAAAAATCCAGAAGAATAAAGAAAAAAAAAAATCTTTGTATTGACACATTAAAATTTGATTTCTGATCACTGCCAGTTACCCCCAGCTTTGGAGTTAGGGGAACAAGATGTCTACTGAGGAGTGTAGAGGCTGGTTTCATACCATTTAAAAAAGTGTTACCAGGTTATCCCCATGTGTTTTTCCCTCGTTCCTTCCCTTTTAAGCCCTGAGTCACTGAGTACGGGCAGTACCAGGCATCCTGGGCCTTGAATTGACTGGAGGTAAATTGGAGCTCATGGTGGAACAAATTGAACTTAGAGCAATGTTTACTTTTATTATTGTTGTTTAGCATGTTTCTTAGAAACTTGTTAAAATAAGATTTTTCTGTGCTGTTTTTTGGTTTTGTTTGTTTGTTGCTCCCTGGTGAGGAATATAGAGGTCTTGAAACAAGTTTATTTGAAATACTTAAAGTGCCATTACTTCCTGTTTCATGTAAATTGTAAAAATCCTCACTGCTTCCAGCTCAGGCCAAAGAGGACCAAACAGCCTCCCTGCAGAGCCTTCCATGACTGCATGTGTAGACTAATTGCTCAAGAGGTTAATTAAGGCCAGAATTAGGCATTCTTGAAAGACTGCCAAGGCATCCTGTGAGTGTTCGTTAATCCCAGTGCTGTTTCTGTGGTAATTTGTTCTATCGGTCTGGCTGCTTACTGTTTATGGTTTACCGGCTCACCTCCACCAGTCATTGAAACATGGAAACAAACAGTTGATTCAGCAGTTATTTTTAAAAATAGGAAAATTTCTACAGCTCTTTAATTTTATTTTCTGGTTGTAATTTGATAAAATTTCCATTGAAGTGTCTGATGAATTACTTTGAAATCATTTTCTGCCCAAATGGAAATCGCTTTCCCTTTATGGTGTTCTGGCTTATTCCCTGACAAATGGGTGTAGTGTAGAGCCACATGTCTCTCTCTCCCAATTAGGGCAATGCTGCTTTTTCTGCTGTTGGCCTTTATTTACAGGAGTTATCATAAACTCTCTAATTAATGAAATATTATTGCAACATTTTCTGTAGAAATGCCACAGATATGGGGGAAGATAGTACATTCAATGATAGAATCGGTCTCCATTCTGCTCTGTACTCAAGTTTGCTGTATGGACATACTAGATTGCTCCAGCCTGGTTTGAGGTTTCTCTCCACAGCAAAGCTGACACCAGTGTGATCTGCTCAGTTCAAAGAATTTGATTTTTTCCTGTCTGAAGTTTCTTTACCTTTTAACTATTTATGAATTATTTGATAAATAACTATTGTTTAAATAATACCTATAACTCCCTCCCTATAGGGAGGCATGTCAATTCAGAGGAGAGATCCCTTTCTCTTGTGGGTTTTTATGTTTGAGCAGGCTCTTATTTGATTATAATTCAAAAGAATATTACATTTATAGCTATATATATGTATCCACACACACACACACACACACATATCCTTTGTTATTAGATAATTTGTAAGTTTTCTTGTAATCTCTATCCTAAAGCACATAAAAATTTTCCTTGCTTTCTCATCTTATTCTTGAACATATTTTTTGAGATTCTGTTATTATATTCTTACTGTGATTATTTAACTAATTTATCTCTGAGTATAAAAATTTAGTTAATAATGAAATAAAACAAAATAATGGTGATATAAAAATCTTCTCTTGGACTGTGAATATTCTGAACAAATTGTTACAAAAATATTCCTGATTTATTAGGCAAACAGTGCCCCCTTTTGACCATAAAAGAAATCCTAATATAATAGATACCTTTTTCATCTCTAATACAGAGTTGAATTTTATTTACTGATATCATTGAATCAACAGATGAGCTGAAAAAAAGTTATTTCCAGTATTCTGTAATTTATGTATTATATATACATATTTTTCCCCAAAAGAAATTATCCTGTGTTACCTTAAGACTATACTGTGTGCTTTTTATGATTTATGTTGTAGACTAATGTTACCATCTTTTTTTATGATTTGGTCCACTCGAGTATCTAACGGCAGTTTTATAAGACCCAAATTTTAGTTTTATGAATCTTCTTTGTCCTATCTGATTCAGGTTGAATACGAAGGCTTAAAGCATGAGATTAAACGGTTTGAGGAAGATACAGTGCTGCTGAACAGCCAGCTGGAAGATGCGATCCGGTTGAAGGAGATCGCTGAGCACCAACTGGAAGAAGCCCTGGAGACCTTAAAAAATGAAAGGGAGCAAAAGAACAACCTGCGGAAGGAGCTCTCTCAGTACATCACCCTCAATGATAACCACATCAGCATCTCAGTGGATGGAATCAAGTTTGCTGAGGACGGGAGTGAACCAAACAACGATGACAAAATGAACGGGCATATCCATGGGCCTCTTGTGAAGCTGAACGGAGACTATCGGACTCCCACCTTAAGGAAAGGAGAGTCTCTGCACCCGGTCTCGGACTTATTCAGTGAGCTGAACATTTCAGAAATACAGAAATTGAAGCAGCAACTTATGCAGGTAAGAAGTTTGTGTAGGGCTGTTAGAGTGAATTTTGTATAGGTAGCATGCAGCTTGTTGTGGGAATTTCTTATTTTCATATTTTTGTTCCAGATTGTTTTTTTAAATATTGCTTCTTCAACTAGCAACTTTGTAAGTACCATATTTTAGAAAGGCATTACAGAAGAGGTCTTGAAAAGAAGTTTCTCATTTTTACCTCTTTAAGAAATGAATCTTAGAGCCTCAAATTAGATTGCAATCAGGTCTGCAGGGAGAAAAGACAGAGTCTTGATGCTTTTCTGGCTAACAAAAGGATGCAAAAGCTGTACGTGCAAGTGGAATGACAGAAAATGCGGTTTTCCATCATAAGCAACTATATGTATCGCTTCAAGATTTATGGTCACGTTTCAAAAGAATACTCTAAGCTTTAAAAGTCATAGGGACTTCCTATATACAGATTAACCAGGACATAATTAATGATTGAAAATATAGAACTCATAAATCTGAAACCAAGGGATTCTTACTCCAGTGTGAGCTAGGCCTTAAATTTCTAGCTTCTTTAAATCCAATGTCTTGTGAAGAGCCCCTGCTTTCATCTTCACCTCATTGTGAAATAAATGGCTTTCCAGCTTAACCCTTAACCCAGTGGTAATGAAAATGTTATCTGAAGAACTGCAGCCTCCCCTTCACCATCACCTGGGGGCTTATTAGTACTTCAGATTCCCGAGCTCCACCCCAGACCTGCTGAATCAGGAATCTCTGGTCTAACAAGCTTGTTAGGTGATTTAAGTTTGGGGCTTAATCTTCAGGCTCTTTTCTCTCCAAGGGTCTTCATTTATAATTAGAGGCTCTGATAATTAGAGACTCTGGCAGTCACTTCTTTTTATAGCAAACAGGGCTTATATTTTTCTGACTTCACAGAAATGATGACTGAAAAATGTAATTAGCTGAAATAAATGAGATTGGGGAGACAATGAAGTTAATTTGTTAATAGGTTTCTTTTTAGTACTATATCAAGAATTAATGTATCCTGCACTTTATCTGCCCAGGGCTTTTGGCCTCTAGAAGTGACTTAGTTCAAATTATACATTGTGAAAACTAAGGTAATAGGACATGACCACTAGAGTAAAATGAATTTCACATAAACTCTTACCTGACTGCAAAGTCCAGTTCTCTGTAGGAAACATTTTTCTATGTCTGTTTGCTCATTTTACACTAATACAATGAGGAGAACATATTGCTCTCTGAAAAAATTTTACATAACAGCTATAATGGTAAGAATTTGTGTCCCACAATTAAACAGCATTAAATAGAAAGAATTTTTTTCTTTAGTATCATATTTGTGACTTTGAGATAAAATGTTAGTGGGTTGAGGCTTTTTGTTTCTTCTTTTTGGTTTTGTGACAATGTAGAAGATATTGGAAGAGGGGCTTTTAGTGTAAAACAACTCAGTTTTCAACCAGGTCACCGATTGCTTGAAAGCTAAGATTAAATCCTAAATGTAATCTCAACTGGGTAATACAGAAGTCTAAAAGAGAATGATAAAGAAACAGTAAGTTCTCAACAAAATAATAATACTCATTGGAGCATCATTTGTATCTGGGGTGGGACATTTCCTAGTTATCTTAGACTATCCAGTGAGTTGTAGGAGGTTTAACATCTCTGGTCCCAACCCATTAAGCGCTAGTCATATCTCCTCAGTCAACATGATGACCAAAAATTTTGCTTCACATGTCTCAAATGCTTAAAGAGTTAACAACCAGTTGCAGAAATGATTCTTAGGGGGGCAGCACTTGACTCTGTAAAGTGGGATAAACAACACCTTCCTTGTTAGAGTGTGGTGAAAGTTTATGATATGATATATGTAAAGTTTTTAGAATAGGGCTTGACACATAGTAAATGCTCAATAATTGTGAGCTATCATCATTATTTTAACTCCCTGGTGCCTTTAGTTTTTTAAGCACTCAATTTATTTAGCTATTATTATTATATTGCTACTATTATCATCTCTATTTTTGGACTATTTAGCTGAAGGACAGTGATTTCAGAAGGACCTAATGTGGGCACTGGTAGGAATACCGAAAGATAACAGTTTAAGTTTTACAGTATAAGAACATCTGAAAAGTGATGCTCATTTCACAAGAAGTTAGCATGAGAAAAGCTTTGCTGGATAAACGTCTCGATATAATCCAAAAGCTGTGGACCTTGAAATCTAATATCAGCACCTAATTAACGTTGACTGTAAAGATGTAGAGGAGATTGGGTAGCACCTGGTATACAAAAGGTTGCTTCAAATTTGGTTTCCATCACAGGAAAGGCTTGCGGCTTCAGCCTCACCCAACACTAATTCCTAATTGTTTTTAGGTAAAGTAACCATTATCTTCTCATAATCAACATTTTATAAGAAGCTTATCCACTTGTACAATACATACAGCATCTCCTACCTGACTGAGGATTGACCTCACCCCTGCCACCCCCTCCGCAGGCATCCCTCCCCATGGCTCCCTGGAAGCACGTTGAGCTTTGGCTGCTGTAACCAAGCATATATGCCCCAAGCATATCTTGTTTTGGGAAAAGAGCAGATACCCGGATGTTTTCCCAAGACTTGCATGCAAGCTTCTGGCATTCAGCCACTTTTGTCCCCCACCTCTGTATAATGTAAAGAGTGATTGTGATACTTGCGGACAAACTCCAGTGAACTTCTTGTTGTCTTTCTGTCCTTTGCCAGGTAGCTGCAGCTCTCTCTATGGAAGTTCCCCCAATAAATGCTTAAGGACTGATCACCCTAGGGTTTAGTGTCTCTTTATTCAGAATCTCAACAGATTCAATTGTGGGGCAGTTTGAGGCAGTCCAAGCCGAGCCTCCCCCTATTTCTTCTTTCTGGGTGAGTCCTACTTCTGGAGCAGCTGGACATAACACAACTTCTTCTAAGAATATATTGCATTCAAACTATTGAGTGCAAGTAGAGCAGAATATATCATCTCATGCATTATTTCTTTAAATTCAGACAGTTTTTCCTTAGGCATGCTTCCCTTTGGATTTAATTGATATAAATAAACAAATTATAAAAACATTGCAGGGTACATTGCCTAGTCAATTGCAATTGACTTTGATGTAAATGGGCTTGAAAATAATATGACAATTCTAATGAGCAATATTATTTATGCACCTTGAAGCATATAGCATCTTCTGAGGGGAAGCCAATTAAATGCCCTGTAAGTATGACCATCTGAAATGCATGGGACCAGATGTGTTTTGAAATTAACTTTTCAGAATGTAGAAAGCTAATATGCAACATATACCATATATTGTGAGTATTCACACAAAGAGAAATATAAAAGGCCTCTCATCCAGTCAAGTGCAGTTTTGCTGCCAAATGAGTTTAGGACTCTCTGAATATTGCCACAAAGTGATTATATCATAAGACTTTTGTTTACAGATTTTTGGATTTTGAAATTGTGGCTGTCATAGATAGATATAGCAATTGCTCTACTGTTGGGCAATTCTCAATTTTATATACTTCAATTTATAGCATCAGCTCTTTTAGATGTGATGGTTTATCTTTTCTTAGTCCCCTTGTCTCTTTGGATTTCTTTTGGCCAAGCTCCAAAACACTGCTGTATTCTCAGAGAAAGCTCTATGCCTTCATATTCACCCCCCACACTTAGTTAATGTTGATAGTTGGTGAAGATGTAGAAGAGCCCAGACAGGGGCATGATTCCTTGTTCCAGGGATATGCAGCTTTTGAGCTTTTTCTTCCCTATGATTAAGAAACTTAAAAAACAGCATTCCTAGGCCGTGTAGCCTATTGAGGTTTTCTTAACTTACCAGGGTCCATCTATGTACATGATTTATGTTTTCCCATCTAGGAGTATTTGCCTAACCTGATTCAGGAAAAAGAAATCTGTGTTTCTGTCTTGGGTATTGGGAATCTTGGGTGAGTTCCTTCACTTCTGTGAGGCTCATTCATAAAGGGAAAAATAGTAAATTAGCCCTACCGCTAGTCTCTGATGCCTTGATGAAATTACAAATAAAAGTCCCCTTCCTGAAGATATCAAACTGCTTTTGGCTGGGAAATTGTAATAATAACTATAAAAATCTACAACTATTACAATTTAAATAATGTTTCTTGGAGTTGTGCAGTGTACAACACACACAGCCATACATTGCCTGCCTTTTTTATAGTGTTGTGAAGACCGAATGGGATGGTGAATATGAAACTATGTATAAATTATAAAACATTGTCAGTTATAATTAGTACTGGAAAGGGCCATCAGTTTCTGATGGGCCAAGAAGGTCACACTTCTACTTTATATAAACAGTCAATACAGAAACAATAGAAAGTGTGGCAAAAGGCAAGTGATGATAAACCTGTATATAAATTAGTGGTGCTTTTTTTTCCCTAGAGCAAATTGTAGAGAATATTTTATTGAACTATATGTCTTCCTTGGTTATAGAATAAATCACAGGAATATTTTTAAATTTAGACAGTGTTTTAAGTTTCACGTAACAGAAGCATTTGCACAAAAAATACAGTAATGAAGTGTATTTTATTCATCTAAGAGTGTCTTTAAACTCGACAATAGACCTTGATAGTAAACAGTGCAATTAGTGTCATCCTTTATTCACTAAGAGAAATTTCTGAGTATTTGGGCTTTTTGTGCCCTCATGGCTTAGTTATTTCAAATAGATAATTGACATTTTCCAGTGACAGTCAAGTTCCTTAATTGTATTTATTAGACTGAAAATAAGTAGATCCTGTCTGGAAAAGCAAAATTACTTAATCTATTTAAAGGAGCTCTCAGTGCTTTGCTAGAATTTCTGTCTTTGTTAAATATCATCTGTTTAACTGCACACCTGTATAGAGTGAAACTAAGCCGGAGAAAATGCTGGATTATTTTTCCCCAGTATCAGACTAGATTATAATTTCACAAGTAGTGTGAGAAAACAGTAATGTTTCTGTAAAACTGAAATTAATGGCTTTTATGTATCCTCATGGATGTGGATGAAATAAAAATTCATATTGTGTTTGGATCCACTCTATCAAAGGCAATTTTAACTTTTCCTATAATGAGGGTAAGTGATCAATTTGCTATATGTCCCATAAGAATACAAATATTTATATTTGGTTAATTGGTGCTTATAACAACTATATAGGGTAAATATTTATTATTTTCTCCATTTTACAGATAAGAAAACCAAGACACAAAAATGTTATCTCATTTGCTCAAACTAAAAATCTAGTTAAGTAGAGTTGCTGTATAGAGTCAGACAAGTCAAATATTATCTCTGTTTAACAAAGACTCACAAAATATTATGGGTTGAAACGAATTAAAACAAGATGAAGAATTTCCTGGTTTTTAAAACTTAGGGTTACAAATACAATTACCTAGTACAAAATTGACAACTTAAGTGGTTAAACTATTACTTTATTGTTAAAGATCACATTTATTGGCTTTGCAGGTAAACTATTACTATCTCACAAGTCTTGCTGTTTCTACTGTCAATCAATAATCATGGGAAAGCCTCTGTAAACACAATAATCAGGGGAAAGTATATGTCATTTTTAAAGCAGCTTTATTGACAATTTAAATCCACCAATTTAAAGTTACATTTGGGTTTTAGTATATCACAAAGTTGTACAACCATTACCACAATTTTAGTCCATTTTCATCATGCCTAAAAGAAACCCCATACCTGTTTAGCAATCACTCCCTATTTCTTCCCGGCCCTCCAGCACTAGACAACCACTAATCTACTTTCTATTTCTATAAACATGCCTATTCTGGACATTTCATATAAATGGAATCATACAATATGTGGTCTTTTGTGACTGCCTTTTTTCATTTTTCATTTTACTTTTTTTTTAGTTTTGTTCTGCTAACTGATGTGTGTGTGGGTGTGTGTACATGTGTGTGTGTTTATGTGCATGTGAAAGAGAGAGAGATTTTTTTTCACCTCACTTTCCAAAGCATATGCCCTTCTTTTCCAACTGTCAGGGCACAGGCATGCATTGGCAGATTGCTTCACTTCAAGCAGAAAAGAATAAAGTATTTATTCCTGAGTTTTATTTATACATACTGAAACTATGCTTACAGTTTCAGGAATCACACCAATCATTCAAGCATCAAATTGAGGGTCAGATGATCAGAATAAAGATGTTGTAGGATAGCTTATGTAACAACTCTAAGTTATTTTCAAAGAAAAGAAATTCTGATGATCTTTTGTTTTGTTCCTTCACAAAAGACATGCTAATACTCAGTATATGTAAATTATTTTATATAAAATGTGAAAGCTCAATCAAATTTCAAATATGGCTATGGTACATAATAACAACAATACTTCTTAACCAATATTGTATACTTACCCTGAACCTGGCATTGAACTAGATCGTTTACAAATTCTGCATTCAGGTTTTCTGGCAAACCAACCAACCCAACTGTGAACAATAAAATCCCCCAATCCAGCTAGAAGATGAACATTATAGGAAGAGAAATAAGGCAACTATTTTCAGGCAATAAGAATATTATATTTAACTAAGCAAGTATCTTTTGGGTAAGTTCTTTGCAAATGGACATTTAAGTAGTAACACTTTAAAAATACAGTAATTCACATAAAATGCTTTTCATTTATTAATTCAAAGCACAATGAATCTTAAATCGTTTAAGCACCTGCTCTATGAAATCTGAATACCATTTAAGAACTCTAGGCCTCAATAGCTGAGTAAAAATATAATACTGAGGTTTTACAATAGTATCCCTATATAATTTATGAATCTCTCTCTCCTTCCCTTTGATATTTTGACAGATCAAACAAATAAACCTACATTATACAAGGAAAATACACATATAAACTGTATGTGTGTAATTTGGACACCATTTTCTGTTCAAATGATTTTACTAGACATTTCTTGAATGTGTGTATTGAATAGTTTGTAGAGCATACATACATAAAAGAGGTATTGTACTATTTGATGTTTGCTGGATATGCTAACATAAAGAAACTGCTAGACTTATTCTTTTAGGCTTAGAAACTATATTTGTTAAATCTGATTTGACAAAGTGCAGACTGAAAATTGTTCCCAAAGCTTTACTTTATTCATCATAATACTATTGCCTGTAAAACAAGGCTAAGAGAAATTCTTTACATTTTCATCCTATTTTTATTTTATCCAAGGACATGACGATTAAATATCTCATTTAATTTCAAAATGTCCCTATTTATCATTTTCATTTTATTGCCAAAGAAACTAAAGTTTGTCCAGAGTCACAAGCTAAGTAAGTGTTGGTGCTGAGATTTGACTTCTGAGTTCTTGGATGCCACAGCTCCAGTTCTTTACCTATAGTACTATTATTTGGAATATTTTGACTTCTGCAGCCAAAGTACATAATAAAATTGAAATCAATGAATTTGAAACATAAATTACTTTTTAAGTCCTTGATATTATTAAACCATTTTATTTAGAAAATATTACCGGTCATTTCTACTGTGAATTCCTCTAATTTTTACTATCCTTGGAGAATGAAAGTGTTCTTTTAAGTTTGGGGGTGGGGTACAAATACTGTTGTGGGTTCTTCCTAATATCCAAGATTTAGGGTAATATTTAGAATCTCAGACTATTGCTTGAAATGGTAGTTGAAAAATAGTGTCCAATTTTGAGGGCCCTGGATGTGTAACTTTGGGCGGGTCACTCTTTCGGAACCAACCCAGTTTTTCAGGACCATGATTGTTCCATGGATTAAAAGAAAAGGGAACTACTACCTCACATCATATACAAAAGTTAACTCAAAATGTGTCAAGGACCTAAACATAAGACATAAAACCATTATGGGACATAGGATAAAATCTTCAGGACCCTGGAATTGATGGCACCAAAAGCATGAACAACAAAAGAAAAAAATAAATAGAATTTCATAAAAATTGAAACATTTGTGCATCAAAGGACATATCAAGAAAGTGAAAAGACAACCTACAGAATAGGAAATATTTGAAAATCATGTATGTGATAATGATTTAATATCCAGAATAAAAAAAAAAAAAAAAAAAAAGAACTCCTGCAACTCAACAACAAAATGACAGACAACCCAAAGAGTGTTGTCATGAACATAGTGAGGTAGACATTCCCTGAAAGAGCCTCTCTAGAGATTTAGTGAACAAAAGGCAAATCCCACTAGCTTAGAACTCTGGAGAATGGTAGAGACTGGAGAAGAACTCAACAAATGCTGAATCAAAGAAAAAATATATCAGGTAGGAAAATTACATCTGGGACCACCAGTTGTTTCTCATTCCCCTCCCATCACTTGGTCCCACACAGCTTGGGAGTCACACAATGTCAGCACTGCTGGGTTCCCTCCCACCGTGGATAGAGACTATAGAGTGACTCACAGCACTGAGTTAGAGCTCCGTGATGTCCAAGCCAGGGACTGAAGTCCACAGAGACCCAGGGAAGAGCACAAGCCACTGAGGGGTGTTGCTTTAAAAAGGCTCGCCCAGGAGGGGGTGATGGTGGAGACATGATAGAACTGCTGTCAAGGACTGTTGTGCATTTACTCCATCCAGTTTCAGTTGGCTACACCCCTAAAAACAAGATGGACTTTTCTAAAGTGACCCACTCTTCTGAATTGACCCCTTATCTGGCTCTCCTGGGTGGGATGCCTAACAGGGAAGAAACTGGAGGCAGAAAAGCCTCACAGAAAAAAAGAAGGGGGCAGTGAAACTGAACTTCTGTAATATAGGATGGGTCCCAGAATTGAAAAGTGTAAGGAAAATAGGGCACTGAGTGAGGTAGAGAATTTAAGTCATAGGAGCTGGATAGAAACAGCACAAAAACAAACATAACAGATCAAGATTCCCAGAGAAGGAACAGAGGAAAGGAAGTTTCTCCTGGAAATGAAAAAATTGCACTGCATATCCAGCTCAAGAATCAGATGAAGAAGAGCTGGGAAAAATCTGTTAAACTCGGGCTATTCTAAAGGCCTAGAATAAGTTGGACTGGCATCAAAGAAGAGCCTTAACACAAAACCAGTCAACAATAAAACCCTAGACAAGGAGAAACAGACTTTCAAAGTTAACTCATCAAGAAAATCAGATACCTAGATATCAGCAAAAAAATTACAAGCCATATTAAGAAACAGGAAGATATGGCTCAGTCAAGGGAGCAAATTAAAATTTCAGAGGAGACTCCAAAAAAATTTGTTTCTCTACTGTATTTTTATCTTTGTTTGCCAATTCCCTCTTTTAGTTATCAGTTCTTGTAAATTTTCACAAGTATTTGTCACTGGAAGATAGGAAAGCAACACTATTGAATAACAGATACACTGTGACCAATTACTGACAGGCTTTGAAAAACAGTATGATTATATAGTAACTTTTTAGACCAAAAAGCTAGCAGCAAGTTTTGTGTCATTACTCACAGTTAATATACCTGCTAATTGAAATTTGAACCATGGTTTTGGGGGATGGTGTCTGAACAAAACCATGATACTGGAAATTCATTCATATCAGAACCTTACAAAGCAAGGACTGTCTATGTATAATAATTATATGAAGGACATAAAATAATACAAAGGACCAAAAAATACTAGTCTACTTTTCTATGAATATTCATATATATATATGTATATAAATAAACATTTCAAGAAATTTGTATTATATATATATATATATATATTCTGAGTATCATGATGTTTAAAATAAATATTAATTAAACATAATTTTACATGCTGCCTAGGAATTTAGAAGAGTTTGGAGGGATTTAATGTATAATCCAGGAAAGTCTGAAAGTTTGAATTGGTACCTTCCATTGTCCTTAAAGCAGGTCCTATGATGTTTGTTTTAAAGAAAAAAGAAGGTAAAAAAAGGGAAAAGGAAAAGCAAGTGCAGAAGGATATGTGCAGCATACTTTTTATGTAATACTTTAAAAATATAAACAATTTGTTTATGGAAAAATGTATTTACATTATAAACATGTAAAAACTTGTCATTCATAATATTGATTATCCATATAGAAGAAGAGAAAATGCTTTTAAAAGTTCTTAGGTTACAATTTCTTGTATAACCTATGTTAAATGAAACACTATTTTATGTACAGTCTTGAATATTTGCCATCACACAATAATATTTACCACCTGTACAATAATAAAACTTTCATTATTCAAATTAATTGATAATTTTTAAATTTCTAGTTTGGAATGAAAGAATTGAAATGATTTGAAAATTGTTCTTTTAATCCTGAAGCTATATTCTATGACTTTTAAAGACTAGCAAATTCATTCTCCAGTGAAGGTATCCTCTTGTTGATACCTTAGTCTGAACACTTTTATGACCTTAGAACTATAAATTTGTAACTGAATAAATCCTCTTTATAAAAGCAAAAAAAAAAAAAAACCTAGCAAATTGAGTCCATGTCTACTGGAGGATTAAACGTTTATTGTCAACGGGATGGTTAAGGTACTTGGCATTATTTAGGAAGTTAAGCATAGGTTTTAAAACTAGTTTGGAGACTTCCGGGAGAACAGAGGAATAGGGAGGAAGCTGCAGGACCTAATCCTCTCTGGAAAGCACCAAGTAGATAGGCAAAAACTGTCTGTGCCTGTTTGAGTGTATTGTGTCTCCCAAATGCCATTATTTTTGTGGTCTTGTGTGGGGCAGAAGTTTTGGTGCTGGTTGGATTTGCTTGGAGTGTACCCCACCCAGCTGTGGGTAATGATTTTGATGAGATGTTCCCATGGAGGCGTGGCCCCGCCCATTCCGGGTGGACCTTGATCAGTGGAGTCATATAAATGAGCTGACTCAGAGAGAGGGAACTCAGAGAGTGCAGCTGTGAGTGGCGTTTTGAGGAGGAGCAAGCTTGCTGGAGAGGAACGTCCTGGGAGAAAGCCGTTTTGAGGCCAGAGCTTTGGAGCGGACGCCGGCTGCCTTCCTAGCTAGCAGAGGTTTTCCGGAGGCCATTGGCCATCCTCCGGTGAAGGTACCCGATTGCTGATGTGTATTACCTTGGACGCTTTGTGGCCTTAAGACTGTAACTGTGTAGCGAAATAAACCCCTGTTTTATAAAAGCCTATCCATCTCTGGTGTTTTGCATTCTGCAGCATTAGCAAACTAGAACACTGCCCAAATCAACTGCTCTGGTGCTCCAGAGACCAGGGAAGTTCAGTATACATCTAGGGAAGTACAGGATGAAGACAGTGAGAAACTGCAGAGACTGAGTAATTCTATCCATGGCTCCTGGTGCCCACCTGCCACCCAGAGGGAAGCAGCAGTGAGCGGTCTGATCCTTGCCTGGGGAGCTGCTGTGGACTGGGATGGTCACAGGAGTTCTCTGCCCCAAGTACTATGCGGAGCATGGCCCAGTAATGAGCCAGATGTTCGCCAGTGAATTTAGAATGCTAGATCCCCTGTTCCAGCCCATCTGTATCAGATGAGACCAGGTGCCATTGTTGCAACAGCATTAGAGGTAAAACTGGCAAAGGACTATAGCTGCTTTCCTAGGGCTAAGGGAAATAGGTTGCCGCACTGCGCTATCAGTTGGCTGAGCTAGGAAGTGCAGCCTTGTGATGTCGAAAGGGGGAAAAAAAGGCTTTTTGGAGTCTTCCTGACCTTCTCCAGGGCCCTTTGGATCTTGTCTGCATGGGTATCTGGCCCTGTTTGGGCTGGGAAATACTGACAAACCAGCTATCAAGAGCCTTAACACAAACCTAATCAAAAAGAAAATCCTAGACAAGAGAGAGAAATCAACCTTCAGAATAAAACCATCAATCTTGATGCCCAGATATCAGCAAAAATTCACAAGCCACATTAAGGAAGATATACTCCAGTTAAAGGAAAAAATTAAGTCAGAGGAGATACAGAATTTGAAACAACTAATAAAGATATTCAAACTAACCTACTAAATCAATTCAAGGAGATGGCTGAAGAGTAAACATATATCAAGAAGACACTGGGTGAGCATAAAGAAAAATTTGAAACTATACAAAGAAAAATAACAGAGCCTATGAGAATGAAAGGCCCAATAGATGAAGTTTAAAATACACTAGAGGCAGATAACAGCAGATTTGAAGAGGCAGAAGAAAGAATCAGCTAGCTAGGTAACAGAGCATCTGAATTCAAACAGATGAAAGAACAGAGAGAGAAAAGAGTGGAAAAAATTGAGCAGGGTCTCAGGGATATAACTGACAACACAAAGCACACAAACACATGTATCATGGATGTCCAAGAAGGAGAAGAGAAGGGAAAGGTGGAAGAAAGTATATTTGAGGAAATATGGTCCAAAAATTCACAACTCTTATAAAAGACATAAATATGCATATCCAAGAAGCACAACATACTCCAGAGAGAATGTATATGAATAGATCTTCTCCAAGACAAATACTAAGCAGACTGTCAAATGCCAAAGAGAAAGAGAGAATTCTGAAAGCAGCAAGAGAAAAGCAATTCACCACATACAGGGTAAGCCAAGTAAAACTAAAGTTCTGATTTCTCATCAGAAACCATTGAGGCAAGAAGGCAGTGACATGATATGCTTAAGATACTGAAAGACAGAAATTGCCAGCCAAGAATTCTTTGTGTGGCAAAACTGACCTTCAAAATGAAGGAGAGTTTAAAATCTTCACAGATAAACAGAAGAGTGTTAGTAAGAGACTTACCCTATAAGAAATAATAAGGGAGTTTTGCCACTAGAAAAGAAAAGACAGGAGAGAAAGGCTTGGAGGAGAGTGTAGAAATGGAGATTATCACTAAAGTTAACTAAAACAATAAAAAGAAAAAAAATAAGAGCCAACAAATAAAAGCCAAAGGATAAACTGGTTGAAGTAAGTACTTTCTTTACAACAATAACATTGTATTTTAATGGATTGAATTCCCCAATCAAAAGACATAGATTTGCAGAATTGATTAAAAAAAATATGATCCATCTGTATACTTTTTACAAGACTCATTTTAGACCAAAAAAAAAAAAAAAATTGGGTGTAGTTATACTAATATCAGACAAAATAGACTTTAAACGCAAAAGTGTTATAAGAGACGAAGGATATTATATATTGAAAGGGGTCTTTCACCAAGAACAAATAGCAATCATAAATATCTGTGTACCTAACCATGGTGCCCCAAAATACATGAGGCAAACACTGGCAAAACTGAAGGGAGTAGTAAGTGTCTCTTCAATAATAGTTGGAGACTTCAGCACACAGCTCTATCGATAGAATAGAGCACCTAATTAGAGGATCAATAAATGAACTAGACCTAACAGACATATATAGAACATTGTACCCCCAAACAGCAGGATATATATTCTTCTCAAGTACTCATGGATCATTCCCCAGGATAGACCACATGCTGGGTCACAAAACAGGTCTTGATAAATGTTAAAAGGCTGAAATTACACAAAGCACTTTCTCTGATCATAATGGAATTAAGCTGGAAATCAATAACAAATGGAGAACAGGAAAATATACAATATATGTAGGTTAAACAGCACACTCTTAAACAATCAGTGGGTCAAAGAAGAAATTACAAGAGGAATCAGTAAATATATTGAGGCAAAGGAAAATGAAAACACAACCTATCAAAACTTATGGGATGCAAAGATTATTCTTATCCATTATATGAAGGTTATCCTTATGCATTATATAGATATCCCTTGTTAGTTTTAGTGTATTAGAATAGCTAGAAGGAAATACCTGAAACTGAACTGCAATCTGGTATCCCTGATTCTTGAAGACGATTGTATAACCATGTAGCTTATATGGTGTGACCGTGTGATTGTGAAAACCTTGTGGCTCACACTGCCTTTATCCAGTGTATGGACAGATGAGTAGAAAAATGGGGACAAAAAGTAAATGAATAATAGGGGGAATGGGATGTCTTGAGTGTTCTTTTTTTCTTTTCTTTTTATTCTTATTTTAATTTTTTATTTGAAGTAATGAAAATGTTCAAAAATTGTGATGATGAATGCATAACTATACGATGATACTGTGAACAATTAATTGTACACTTTGGATGATTGTATGGGATGTGAATATATCTCAATAAAATTGCATTAAAAAAAACTTATGAGAAGCAATGAAGGCAGTGCTTAGAGGGAAATTTATAACCCTAAATGCCTACATTAAAAAGGAAGAAAGAGCTAAAACCAGTGACCTAACTGAACAACTGGAGAAAGAGCAGCATACTAATCCCAAAGCAAGCAGAAGGACAGAAATAGCAAATATTAGAGCAGAAATAAATGAAAATGAGGGGGAAAAAAAAATAGAGAGAATCAATAAAACCAAAGTTGGTTCTTTGAGAGCAACAAAATTGGTAAACCCTTAGCTAGACTAGAAGAGACAAAAAGAAAGAAGATGCAAATAAATAAAATCAGAAATGAGAGGGAGGACATAACCCCACAGAAATAAAACAGATCAAAAGAGGATACTATGAACAACTTGTATACCAACAAATAGACGACTTAGATGAAATAGACAATTTCCTGGAAACCCACAAACAAACTGCACTGACTTGAGAAGAAATAGAAGACCTCAACAAACCAGTCACAAGTAAAGAGATTGAATCATCATCAAGAACCTTCCAACAAAGAAAAGCCCAGGACCAGATGGCTTCACAGTGAATTCTACAAATTATTGCAAAAAGAATTAATACCAATCCTGCTCAAACTCTTCCCAAAAAAATGAAGAAGAGGGAACACTACCTAACTCATTCTGTGAAGTCAACATTACCCTAATACCAAAGCCTGATAAAGATACTACAAGAAAAGAAAATTATAGACCAGTATCTCTTATGAATATTGATGCAAAAATCCTCAACAAAATACTTGCAAATAGAATCCAACAGTAACTCAAAATAATTATATACCAATTATATACCATGAACAAGTGGGTTTTACTCCAGGTATGCAAGGGTAGTTCAACGTGAGAAAAAGAATTAATGTAATACACCATACTGATAAATCAAAAGGAAAACACCATATGATCATCTCGAACAATCCAGCAAAGGCATTTGACTAATTTCAGCATGTGTTCTTGATATAATCAACAGTTCAAAACATAAGAATAGAAGGAAACTTCCTCGACATGATAAAGGGCATGTATGAAAAATCCCACAGCTAACACTGTACTCAACAGTGAGAGACTGAAAACTTTCTCTCTAAGATCAGGAACAAGACAAGGATGCCCACTGTCACCACTTTTATTCAACATTGTGCTAGAAGTTCAAGTTAGTGTTCTAGTTTGCTAATGCTGCTGGAATGCAAAACACCAGAAATGGATTGGCTTTTATAAAAGGGGTTTTATTTGGTTACGCCGTTACGGTCTTAAGGCCATAAAGTGTCCAAGGTAATGCATCAACAATCAGGTACCTTCACTGGAGGATGGCCAATGGTGTCCAGAAAACCTGTGTTGGCTGGAAAGGCACATGGCTGGTGTCTGCTCCAAAAGCTCTGGTTTCAAAGTGGCTTTCTCCTAGGACATTCGTCTCTAGGCTGCAGTTCCTCAAAAATTTCACTCCTAGTTGCTCTTGGGTGTTTGTCCTCTCTTAGCTTCTCAGGAGCAAGAGTCTGCTTTCAACAGCTGTCTTCAAACTGTCTCTCATCTGCAGCTACTCCTTCAGTTTCTGTGCATTCTTCAAAGTGTCCCTCTTGGCTGTAGCTCCTCTTCACAATGTCACTCTCAGCTGCACTGAGCTCCTTCTGTTTGTCAGCTCATTTATATGGCTCCACTGATTTAATTTAGACCCACCCTGAATGGGTGGGATAACACCTCCATGGAAATTATCCAGTCAGAGTCATCACCCATAGTTGGGTGGGGCGCATCTCCATGGAAACAACCAAAGAATTACAATCTAATCAACACTGATACATCTGCCCACACAAGATTACATCAAAGATAATGGAGTTTTGGGGGACATAATACATTCAAACTGGCACATAGAGCAATTAAGCAAGAAAAAGAAAGAAAAGGCATCCAAATTGAAAAAGAAGTAAACCTTTCACTATTTGCAGATGACATGATCTTTTATTTAGAAGATACCAGATAATCTACAACAAAGCTAGTAGAGCTAATAAATGAGTTCAGCAAAGTGGCGGGATACAAGATCAACCTGCAAAAAGCAGTAGTGTTTCTATGCAGCTATCCAAGAAGGAAATCAAGAAAAAATTTCCACTTCCAATAGCAACTACGAGAATCAAATATCTAGGAATAAACTTTAGCAAGAATATAAAGGACCTATATTCAGAAAACTACAAAACATTGCTAAAAGAAATCAAAGAAGATCTAAATAAATGGGAGGGCATTCTTTGTACATGGGTTAGAAAGCTAAATGTCATTAAGATGTCAATTCTCCTTTAATTGATCTACAGATTCAATGCAATCCCAATCAAAATTCCAGCAGCCTACTTTGCAGAAGTGGAAAAGCCAATTATCAAATTTATTTGGAAGGGTGAGGGGGGCATTGAATAGCCAAAAACATCTTGGAAAAGAAGAGTAAAGTTGGAGGACTCATACTTCCTGACTTTAAAGCATATTACAAAGCTATAGTGCTAAAAACAACATGGTATTGGCATAGAGAGACATATTGATCAATGGAATCAAATTGAGAGTTCAGAAATAGACCCTCAAATCTACAGTCACTTGATTTTTGATGCGGCTCCCAAGTCCACTCAACTGGGACAGAACAGTCTCTTCAACAAATGGTGCTGGGAGAACCGGATATGCATATCCAATAAAATGAAAGAGGACCCCCTATCTCATACCCTATACAAAAATTAACTCAAAATGAATCAAAGACCTAAATATAACAGCCATTACCATAAAGCTCCCAGAAGAAAATATACAGAAGCATCTTCAAGATATGATAGGTTTCTTTGACCTTACACCCAAAGCACAAGCAATGAAAGAAAAAATAGATAAATGTCACCTCCTCAAAATTAAAAAACTTTTCACATCAAAGGACTTTATCAAAAAGGGGAAAAGACAGCTGACTCAATGGAAGAAAATTTTTGGAAATCACATATCTGATAAGGGTTTGATATCCAGAATATATAAAGAAATCCTACAACTCAACAGTAAAAAAGACAGACAACCCAATTTAAAAATGGGCAAAAGACATGAATAGGCTTTTTTTCCAAAGAGGAAATACAAATGGCTAAAAGGCACACAAGAAGTTGCTTAACTTCACTAGCTATTAGGGAAATGCAAATCAAAACCACGAGATATCATTTCACCCTACTAGAATGGCCACTGTTTAACAAACAAAAAGCTACAAGTGTTGAAAAGGATGTGGAGAAATAGAATACTTGTTCACTGTTGGTGGGAGTGTAAGATGGTGCAGCTGCTGTGAAAGACAGTTGGGCAATTCCCCAGGAAGCTAAGTATAGAACTGGCATATAATCTGGCAATCCTGCTACTCAAGATATACCCAGAAAAACTAAAAGCAGGGATGTGAACAGACATGTGCACACCGATCTTCATAGCAGCATTATTCACAGTTGCCAGAAGATGAAAGCAACCCATGTTCATCAACTGATGAATGGATAAACAAATGTAGTATGAACATACAATGGAATATTATTCAGCTGTAAGAAGGAATGAAGTCCTGATGCATGGGACAACATGGATGAACCTGGATTACATTGTGTTGAGTGAAATAAGCCAGAAAGAAAAGGACAGATATGGTATGATCTCACTAATATAAACCAAATATAATGAGAAGACTCATGGAGTTAATATCCAGAAGATAGAATGAGGATAGTGATGGGGAATTTACGCTTAATTTGTGCAGAATTTTTTATAATAAGAGTGATTCTAAATGTTTGAAAATTAATAGAGGTTATGGTAGCACATTACTGTGTATGTAAAGAACAGTGCTGAATCATGTGTGTGATAGTGGTTGAAAGGGGAAGATTAGGGTCGTGTATATCACTAGAAGGAAAGCTAGAGGGTGAAACAAGGGATTGTATAACAGTGAGCCCTGTTGCGGATGATGAAGGTGGTTGATAGTGTAAATATGAGAATGTTCTTCCATGGATTAGAAAAAAATGTGTGTCACAACTGCAAGGTGTTGATAATAGGGTGGTATGTGGGGAAAAATTCACTAATGCAAAGTTTAGACTATACTTAACAGTAATCTCTTAATGTTTTTTCCGTCAGTTGTAACAAAGGCACCACACCGAAGATAAACATCATTAATAGGGGGATATACGGGGCATGGGGTTTTTCTTTTTGGAGCTATGAAAATGTTCTAAAATTGATTGTGACTATGTAAGCACCACTCTGTGATTATACTGAGAGCCACTGATTGTGCACTTTGGAAGGACTACTATATGGTATGTGAATAAAATTGTGTTAAAAAGCTTTCATAGAAATAGTTCCAAGTTTAAAAAAATACAAACAAAAACTAGTTTGGTGTTGAGCTTTGGGCAGGAAAGGTTGAATCCTTAACACCTTGAGATAGCCATGTGTCCCACGTGAACCAAGGAGCAGATATTCTCTAAGGGCCCAAAATAAAGACAATGCCAAATACTTTGCTTAGCTCTTGAAGTCATGTTATGTTTTCCACATGATGCTAAAAGATAAAAATAAGGCTGTTCAAATAACATCCAAGTTTTGTAAGTCCGTGTATGTATGACAGTATAGATAGGTAATCTGTGCAGCCTAAGATTTTTAGCATTATGTACTTTTAGATTGACTTACCATAACTGCTGAAATAAGAAAATACACTCCAGCTTTGTTGGAAGGAATGGGAACATTGGTCCATGTGTGACTGTGAATGGGTTAAATTAATCGCCGGCATTGTGCTGAAGTCATTCATAGACTTTTTTTTGCTTTGCAGGTGGAGCGGGAAAAGGCCATTCTTCTGGCCAATCTCCAGGAGTCACAGACGCAGCTGGAGCACACCAAGGGGGCGCTGACAGAGCAGCACGAACGGGTGCACCGGCTCACTGAGCACGTCAACGCCATGAGGGGCCTGCAGAGCGGCAAAGAGCTCAAGGCCGACCTGGACGGGGAGAAGGGCCGGGACTCGGGGGAGGAGGCCCATGACTATGAGGTGGATATTAATGGCTTAGAGATCCTTGAGTGCAAGTACAGGGTGGCGGTAACTGAGGTGATTGATTTGAAAGCTGAAATTAAGGCCTTAAAGGAAAAATATAATAAATCTGTAGAAAACTATACTGAAGAGAAGGCCAAGTATGAGAGTAAGATCCAAATGTATGATGAGCAGGTGACAAGTCTTGAAAAGACCACCAAGGAGAGTGGCGAGAAGATGGTCCACATGGAGAAGGAGTTGGAAAAGATGACCAGTATTGCCAACGAAAACCATAATACCCTCAATACGGCCCAGGATGAACTAGTGACATTTAGTGAGGAGCTAGCTCAGCTTTATCACCATGTATGTCTGTGTAATAATGAAACTCCCAACAGGGTCATGCTGGACTACTATAGGCAAAGCAGAGTCACCCGCAGTGGCAGCCTGAAAGGGCCCGATGATCCCAGGGGACTTTTGTCTCCACGGTTAGCCCGGCGGGGTGTGTCATCCCCAGTAGAAACAAGGACCTCACCTGAACCAGTTCCAAAAGAAAACACAGAGGCCAGCAAAGAACCAAGTCCAACCAAGACCCCCACAATCTCTCCTGTCATTACTGCCCCACCGTCATCTCCAGTACTGGATACAAGTGATATCCGCAAGGAGCCAATGAATATCTACAACCTCAATGCCATAATCCGGGACCAAATTAAGCATCTGCAGAAAGCTGTGGACCGGTCCTTGCAGCTGTCTCGTCAAAGAGCAGCAGCCCGGGAGCTGGCCCCCATGATTGATAAAGACAAGGAAGCCTTAATGGAAGAGTTCCTCAAGCTCAAGTCCCTGCTGAGCACCAAAAGGGAGCAGATCGCCACGTTGAGGGCAGTGTTGAAAGCCAACAAGCAGGTAATCTCATTCTACTGCCAAAGAATGCTAGTCAGAGCTGTCTTAGCTAATTAATGCCTTAATTTTCTTGAGAATCCACTGTCAACAGAGTGAGTTCAGATTCCTGATCAGTGAAGGAATAAAACAAACTACATCCACTGTGTCAGATCAGAACACAATTATTTTTTTAATTCAATATTATTGAGATATATTCACATACCATGCAGTCATACAAAGTGTACATTCAGTTGTTCACAGTACCATTATATAGTTGTGCATTCATCACCAAAATTAGTTTTTGAACATTTTCATTACCACACACACAAAAATAATAAGAATAAAAATTAGAGTGAAAAAGAACAATTAAAGTAAAAAAGAACACTGGGTGCCTTTTGTTTTTTTTGCCCCCCTTTTTCTACTCATCCATCCATACACTGGACAAGGGGAGTGTGGTCCATATGGCTTTCCCAATCACATTGTCACCCCTCATAAGCTACATTTTTATACAATCTTCTTCAGGATTCAAGAACATAATTATTTTTAAGTGAGTGGATGGATGGTTGGATGAAATAGGAGAATAGCTATGCCCAACTAGGTGTTAGAGGTTAGAGGAAGTTAAAGCTGAAAGAGAGGGAAAGAAGAGGTTCAGGAGGTGCTTAGCTGGAGTCTTACAGTCAGTGTGGAAACGGGAGATGGCAAGGTGATTGTCCACACTGGCACGGTAGCTACCACCAGGAAGATACAGCAGGAAAGACAGGCACCCTGGCAGGCAGCTGGGGCAAACAGAGTAGTGCGGGCAGGAGGAGGGAGACTGCCAGCCAAGAAGTCCCGACTTTGGAGCTGGGGGTTCACATTCAAGACTCACTTTTCAGGGGTGCTAACAAAACAGAAAAGGGCTGCCTTGTCCTTCATCCCAGACTTGGAGAAACAAAGCAGTAGACAAGTGATCAAGTCAGGGACTCAAGGATGAAGAACAAAACAGCTGTGGGGAACTGAGTGACATAATTAAAACCAGGCAGATTGTTACCAACAAATTAAATAGTTAGGGTCCACATCAGCAACAAAAGAGAGAGAGTTCACGCACACTTTGCCAGTGACCACATATCTGGAATTTGGGTTCATTTGGAGAAGTTAATTCACCTGGGTCAGTGCTCAAGCAGTTGAGTTTTTCTTAATCCTAGATCTTGTCCTTTGAGAATAAGTAGGACAACCTGACTGATTCCTAGACCTCCTAGATAATGAATTTGTTTTCCACCCTTGAGTGTGACCTGGATTGTGCTATGAAATATTAGCAGGAAGATAGTTTTAGCCTCTGTTTAGTTTATGTAAAAACATAGCCTTGAAAGGCACATATTTGAGAAAGTTGCTGAATAAATGTTGTGTTGATAAGGGAGGCGACAAAGCATCAAATACCTTCTTATAAATGCAGGCAGTGCCTGTGAATAGTAGGATATTATGACTCTTGCTTTTTGTAGAGTGAGGGTTAGTCTCAGATTTAAAGTTCCTTCTTCTCTTGCCCTTATCTGGGGGATACCACACTGTTATTAGGTCATCTAAAATGCATCTTTCTAGCAGTTTCATCTTCAGTTCCCATAAAGTCCATTGATCTGAATTGACTGGAAGTAGTAATATTGTTTGCTCTAGAAACGTATTTTATATAAATCCAAGGGCAAAATAGGACCTTATTTTGTGCTACCACTTCAGGTAAATAGAAAAGATTAGGGGCAAATGCATTTGTGAGAGCTGAAACTCCAATTTGAGGTCAGAATAAAGGAATTGGTTACTATAAATCCCATTATAATCCAAAGACACAATGATTTAGAGAGGTCATAAAAAACCAACACTGTATTAGTCAGGGTTCTCCAAAGTAACAAAACCAAAAGGCTATATATATATATTTATTTATATTTATATATAATTTTATATTTATTTATATATATGGGGAATTGATTTATAATAGGAATTGGCTCATGAGACTGTGGCAATTGGCAAGTCATTGGGGCAGGCTGTAAGCTGCAAATTTGGATGACAAAGTTGAATACCCCAAGAGAATGGCTGGCTGAAGAAGCAGCAGAAATTATTTTTTTATGAATTCTGAAATCCTCAGTTCTGCTTTTAGACCTCCAACTGATTGGATGAGGAGACCCCCCTCATTGCTGAGAGCAGTCTCTTTGTTGATTGTAGATGCAATCAGCCTTAGATGCAATCAACTGACTATAGATGCTAATCCATCTACGAAATACTCTCATAGTAACAATCAGGCCAGTGTGTGCTTGACCAAGCTGGACACCATAACCTAACCAAATTGACATCTAAAATTCACCATCACTGTGAGGCTTACACAAACTTTATCAAGGGCATCCTTGGACAAGCCATTCAGATAGCTCCTTTGACTTCTTCCTGAAGTTTGAATATTAACGACCCATAAACCTAGATCTATAAAAATACAAAATACTTAACTGACATAGAGGTATAGATAAGCATGGTTAATGAGCTAACGAGAATTCATTGATTACATATTTCATGGAAGGTACTAAGCAGGGATGTAAAAATAAGTGACTAGCAATCTATTATGAACTCAATACCCGTCTATATTTATAGGATAGGGCGTAACAAGCACCTTAGAGTGGTATAAATGGTACCATGGGAATTGAGAACAAAACAAAGCATTTCTGACTGAGCCACAGTGGTTTATGGCCCATATGCCTTACATTATGGTCACATCCCTTATGTGCTCAGTAAATTAAATGAAAATATACTTCTAGTCATGCATTTGCTGCACATTTTAATGATGTTGGAACTATTGCTAGGATGCTTATGTGCATAAATAGTTTCAAGTTTTTACAAATGTCACCTCATATATATGTGTGTGTATATGCATCTACACACACACACACAGACATACACATTAACATCCATTGTGAAATGTTAATTCTTAAAGCTAAAGTGAGAATTTTCTGGTATAGGAAAAAAAGAGAATCTTCCTGTTTTAAAATAGGCATTCTACGCTCTCAATGACTCTTAATATACTTCAGGATCTTTTCATAGAAAATGCCTTCTAATGAAATAAGGAAATGTTTATGAAGGACCAACTATGTACTGGAGAATGTGCTAGAACATTCTAGATCCTAAAGATTCAAAAAAGCTCACAGTTTACTAGGGATATCAGAATACACACAGATAATTACAGTTCCATATTACGTATGCTATAATCCGTGTTATGAGAACAAAGCAGAGGCAGTAACTAATGCTTCCTAAAGGAACAGGAAAAGACTTCGCAGAAGCAATTTTATTTGAGTTTTTTCTTTAAGTAGAGGAAGAGGAAATAATTCCAGACAGAAAGAACAGGAGGTAGAGAAACAGGATGATATAGGCAGGAATGGCTGTGAAGATATCTGGGCTAGAGACGAGATTTTTTATTTAGAAAGTCAACTTTGGGAGTATGTGAAGAATATGGCACATGCTGACATCTGCAAATCTAATGGATTATAGTACTTAAAATTCTTTAACTTCTGAAAAAGCTGAGCACAGTCTGTTGATAAACAACTCTCCAAAGTTGAATTCTTTTAGGTATTTCTCACAAATAATAGAATGCATTTGTACTTCTTTTTCAGATCTTGCTGCTCTGCCATTCTCGCCTTTCACATCCTTAGATACTGACCATGTGTGCTTACAAAATTGTTACATCTACATTTTCACAAATTAAACCTCATTTTCTGTTCTAAATTATGAATATGTGTCTAAAATTTTAAAAAACTAAACAGCTGTTATTTTCTTAATTCTGGATAATTTTCTGAGTCTATAATATTTCTAAAGATTTCACTGAGTATTAGCTACAGGGCATACTAAAATATTTTATGAATAAGTTCTCATGTTAATCTGAATTTAAATTCAATCCAAACTAATAAGAAACATCTTTGGAATCAAAACATTAACAAACTACCTCATCCAGGCATTATTTTAGTGAAAAAATAATCCATATATCTCTACAGAAGTGAGGCTTTGCGTAAGAAAGTTGACGCTGTCCCTTTCAAGCACACACACACAAATGTAAAAAAAACAGTGTAGCCTCTCTGGGGAATCCCATTAGTAATGGAACTTTTTTTTTTTCATTAGTAATAGATGTTTTCATTTGTATTGGGTATTTTTATATACTCTGAAGGGCTGTAGTTTAGAGTCTGTAAAAATGATTATTTGCAGTTTGGCTAAATTATTTATACAATATGATAGATACCAAGCAGATATTCCCTAGGTTTCTTGCATTGATTCATTCAAAAATTAACTTCCTACTGTATGCTAGGCTAGTTCTTGGTTCAAAACACTATTGTTCCAAAAACTTCAAACATGCTCAAATCTCAAATTCAAATAGATATTTCAATTCATTCAACACTTTGAAATGTCTGCTTTTATGGAGGTTGTAAAGAATTAAATTTGACTACAAACCATTATTTTGCAAAGACTAAGGAAATGATTCATTGTAAATGTTTTCCCTTACAAATATAATAATAGAGATTTATAGTTTGTCGTATACTCATGTTATAAATTGGTAGCTGTCTATATCTTTTATTCTATGTGTTCCAAACCCACAGACCACATATGGCACGACATTATTTGAATCCTAACACGTTTCATTTGGAAGTTGTGCTTCTTCACTAACTTCTCCTTGATAAAATTCTTGCATAAAGATAACAGCCCTTTAATTTCCCCTGCCTCCATATCTGAAAATCCCATACCCTCAACAATCTGCATTCAGTAATTACTGTTTAATTGCTATAAAACTATTATTATTCTCTTAGCTCCTGATAATGACTTTGGCTCACAGCTGACTTCTAGGATAATTTAACAACACATTCAGACATTCAAAAAAACTGCCCAAGTATTACATATATTTATACAAAGTGCTGTAAAATCAATTTTACTTTCCATTTATGAAAGAGAATGGTAGATCCAACATGAAAAAATCTGTATGATAGATTTTTCTGACATAAAAATTGTAAGTTTTTTGGTTTTTCTGCTTTAGACAGCAGAGGTGGCACTAGCTAATCTCAAGAACAAATATGAAAATGAAAAAGCAATGGTGACTGAAACGATGACGAAACTTAGAAATGAACTGAAGGCTTTGAAAGAAGATGCAGCAACGTTCTCATCCCTGAGAGCAATGTTTGCAACAAGGTAACAGTTTTTTTCCTTGCTAAAATTGGGTGTGTTGCATGGGGAAAAGACTTTAAAATTTGTGTGTGCACTTTTTGCATCTTGAGTGTATTTGTTGTGCTACCTGGATGGGTAAAATATGAAGAAAATATCTGAGATTCCATTCTGCCAAATATAAGGTAAAACCTTTTGTGCTGTTTTTCCAGTACCCTCTAGTGGAGAGACAGGATCAAGCAATTCTTTTACATAGAAATACAATTAAATTAGTATAATAAATTTCTTCCTAGAGCTGAGTGCCCAAAAAAATTAGACCAAAAAATAAAATAAAATAAAATAAAATAAAATAAAATACTTTCTAAAAATAGATAAATATTATATTAGCACCACCAAAATATATTTCTGTGACTAAAGTACATAAAAGTGGCTATCACTAGTACTGTGTAGGAAAGGTACTTTCATAATGAAGAGAAATATTCATCATATCAGCTAATCACTTAGACTTTGGTATATTGTTGATTAAATTAAAATTTCCAGGGTGTAATTATATGTATATATATATCACCAAAATCTTAACATTGCACAACTAATTAGTAAAGAAATATATTATTACCCCCACCCTCACCAGTTTCATTATGTAACACCATTATATTTTGTTTTAAAACTTGAAGGGATTGTTAAGAATTTGTTGATTTGATGGTTTCGGATTTTCAATATAGTGCTGAAATGGCTTTTTGGCTGTCATGTTTCAATGGCAAAATAATAAATTACAGTTGTATATCTTGAACGATGCAAACTTGGGTGCAAAATTCACAAAGCATAGCTATGGCTTTATTTGCAGATTCAGTAAATAGATGTAGTTGATGTAAATGTTTAAAAAAAAAAAGTGATGGACTTGATAGGAAGCACCTTAAATCTGTCCAGCTTTCCTTGCATATTAGAGAGAAAAGGCTCAAGCTCATCCTTTGTGATAGAATCTCACGAGGATGATGGAGAGGAGCCAGTGTGCCCGTGGGATCACAGGGGTGTGGAGGAACTGAAGGGAGCTGATTTCTGGGTCTCAGCACAGTAAAATTTGGGGAGTAGAATAGATATACCTCTTGTCATTACAGGGAGCAGGATAACGAATGGGAATAGGGCACAATGTTCCCCTCTTTAATGGAAGAAATCAGTCAGGATTACATGCAGAATCAAGAAAGCATACATTTTCTCTTTGAGAAAGAAACTTAAAAAACATTAAAGTCTCAATGTGGCTTATATAAGAATTATTACCCCCAAATAATGCATTTTTACTGATATTTGTTTTTTCAGGTATAGTAACTGCCTTACTCCATAGTATTTAAAAAATATGTTATCTAGCCAATTAGGTTAAATCCATGATCCTGAAATTCCCATTTATTTTACTGTGCCTTGCTTTTTCTTCTGAGCTACATATCTCCCTATGCTTCTTGACACTTGAGGTTAAAGAAAATGTTTTTAAATAATAACAAATTTTAAGAATTTAGAAAACAGAGACCATGTATTTATCAAAAGTAGACAATCTGCAAATTGGACAGTGCTCTATGATGAGATGAAAGTGCTCCATTTTTCCCTGAGAAAGAGTCAACTTATTGAATGCAATGAGGTTACACAAAGAAAAATATGATTGGTTAAACAAAAACAATCAAAAACACAAACTTTATGAGGGGATAGAATGCTAACTAACAAAACGTATTTACCCCAACAAAAGTCCTGGTTTCAGAGAAACGAAGACCCAGATTTAAAGAATGTCAGTCCTAGCAGTTGTGCAGGGTCAAGCGTCTCGGATAGCTTGTCTCACAGATAACTTGGCTTAGGCATGTGTGGGCGATTTCAAGATGTACAGGCAAGTTAGCTTGTACTCAAGTCATGTATAGATAAGTTGGCCTTGGCTTTAGAAAGCTACAGACGAGTTTCTTCCAGGCCCTTGCTAATTCATTTCCAGGGGAACTCACCTGGATCTCAAGTTGTTTCACTTACAGAGCATGCCTGGTTTTTTTAAAAATGTGTTTTCTTTAAAATACCCAATGCTTATATTATTTTAAAAGTTTGTGCAATGTATTTTGGTTAACTCCATAAAGTCATGAAACATCTGCTGGTGCATAAAGTGTCCTCGTTATTAATAACTTATTGGGCAAATAAATGCAGAATGAACTCACTAGCCTTTCTCCCACCCCACTTTTCCCTCCCACCCCACTTTTTCCTCCCAAATGTGTATGTGCTCAGGTTTTACCTTTGGTGGGGAAAAAATATAACTGGCCTTGTCTTCCTGTTGCAGCAGTAGTATCAAACCCGAGTAAAATGTTCCTGGACAGTCTTCTAGGTGTTTTGTTGTTCTGGTTGTTGTTGTTGTTTTGCCAACTCATTATTCTTTCATCTGGGTTAGAAATCATTGAAAATGTTAAGGTTTCCAATTCAAGCAAATCTGCCATATTGAAAACAGTGGCAGCTACAATCTGTACCAAATTACAATAAAACCTAGAGGTGTAGATAAGGAGGGAAATATTCTCTTTATAAACTATTCTTATTTTGGATGCCACAAGGAGCGCCTATAAGAAACATGTCACATTCCTCCAAAGAACACCACGGAAAACAGTAGAAAGAGCTGCTGTAACACACTTAAGGCACTATGGATGCCACATGAGACTTCACTGTTCATTCTTCCGCCACCCCAGAGCAGTCTTCACAATCATGTTGTCCCTAGGGTTAAAGATGTTGCGTATTAAGATTGTCCCCAAATGTACTCCACTATATGGATGAACCATCATTCACTGAACCTGCTCTACTCTTTCCAGTTTTGTTTTATAGGTTGTCTCCAATTTGCTCCCATTCTTGTGAAATTTATTACTTTGAACTTAACTTCCAAATCCAATGTCACCAAGATATTCTCCTAAGTGTTTTTCTGCTTTGGGTTCCAGATGTGATGAATATGTCACACAGTTGGATGAGATGCAGAGACAGTTAGCAGCCGCAGAGGACGAGAAGAAGACTCTAAACACTTTGTTACGAATGGCAATCCAGCAAAAACTCGCTCTGACCCAGCGGCTGGAGGACTTAGAGTTTGACCATGAGCAGTCCCGGCGCAGCAAAGGCAAACTGGGAAAGAGCAAGATCGGCAGCCCTAAAGTAAGTGGGGAGGCACCAGTCACCGTGCCCACCATAGACACTTACCTCCTGCATAGTCAGGGCCCACAGACACCCATCATTCGGGTCAGCAGTGGCACTCAGAGGAAAAGGTATGCTTGCAGCGATTTTCATAGTGTGGTGCAGTGGCCAGATTTTAGTTGACTGCAAAAATTAATGTGCTCTTGTTGTGGAGGATGGAGGAGGGGAAGGAAGAGGAAAAATGGGAGTTGGGTATATAAATGGGCCTTGCTGATGTTGGTCTTTCCAGATCAAAAAGTTTTGATAATTGTGTTTATATATTTGTTTCTGTCCCACCTCCCCACTCCACCTCTTGATTAACCATAATGTAATTTCCCAGTGTCTGTCAACATTTTGTATATAAATGTACCCCCCCCTTACCTCCAATCTAGGACTTGGTAAATAAAAGGTGGATATTAAGAGTGAAGCTGTGTTTTACACGGGTTACAATTTTAAAAGTCAAAGTACCTCTGATAATGGTGCTATTTATCAGCTTCTCTTTAATGGGGCAAGGATGGATATGTTCTCCTACGGGAAGTTTGTCCCTACTACCAAATCTGATGACTGACAGAAAGGGATGTCTATATTTGGGTAAAATGGAATGGGATATTTATAGCCCTTGACTTAAAAGCAGATTTTGTGCTTTCTCATTTGGTATGTTAATATTGCTCAAAGAGACCACTTTTGAGGTTCCTAGTGACTTGATTTTATGACCTTTTCCCAGAGTCTTGGATGTTGAGTTACTAACCCTGTATTTTCAGTTAACGGTAACATTTTATTTTAGGAGCTTTCAGTAAAGAATTAAATAATACAAATATTTTCTATTTGCGGTTCAAACTGACTGAGTAACTGTAACAAATCTCTTTTCCAGTATCCAATACAGTTTCCAAAAAGGGTTGTATCCTGGTGTGGAAACTAAAAAAATAAGCAAAAATCTTAATTTACGTGTTAAGAAAATTAAATGACAATATAAATAATGTCACTGGTGAGGTGTTGAAAGGTAATTAAAGTAAAACTTTTTTGTTTCCTATATGTATTTTTCTTGGATCTCCTGCAAGACAATTTTCACCTTCCCTTTGTGATCAGAGCCGTCCCAGGACTTCAGGGGCCTCCTACCTACAGAATTTATTAAGAGTTCCCCCTGATCCCACCTCCACAGAATCATTTCTTCTGAAGGGCCCCCCTTCCATGAGTGAACTCATCCAAGGGCACCGGCTCAGCAAGGAAAAAAGGTTAACCGTGGCTCCACCAGGTAAACATTTTTTCCTTGGGTGCATGTGATGCAATTGATTAGTTGAATAGATAACTCTCCCCTTCCTTCCATCCACTCATGCCCAGCTATCCACAGAGTCGAACTTTGATGACGTGTAAATTCCTACAGGTAAAGTAAGAACTCCATCATGCTTACTTCCCTGTTTCCTCATTTACTCACAGCCAGACTGTCATTCCTTGGGAGTCTCCAGAGACTTTCTTTAAATAGCCAAGTATGGAAAATGAGAGTTGGAAGGAATGGGATAGGTGAAGAGAAATTGGCAACAGACGCAATGCAAGACACACACCTCGGTCCTATTTGCAATTTGGTAGCTAATGCCAATTCCATTTTGATCAGATTTTGTCATTTTGCGCATATTATTTTTAATGTAATTTCAGTAAAAAGGGAGCCAGCCATATTTATGAAAAGCATTTTTGGCTAATTTCCTTTTGTAGTGACTCAGAATGTCTCCTCAATCATTATATAGAAAATAAAAGTAAAATCCTTTAAATTTTTGCTCCTCAGGAACATTTAGGTCTTAGTATGATGTTCATGTAGTTTGCAAGTTCTGATTTATTTGTGCTACCAACATGCTTAAATTTACTTCAGCTTTACTTTTTTGCATTTCACTCTCTCCCTCTCTCTTTTTTTTTGACTTTTTCTTATGAAGTGGCCAAAACTGCAAATGTTACTTCTAGCAAACAAAGATTATCTTTTTTAGAAATCTTTGTCAGAGTGGCAAGCAGGCATGAAACAAAATAAACCCGAGGGGAGTTACTATTTGGCTATCACAGGAAGTGAAAAAATTAATTCAAATTAGTTGCCAATAGTTAAAAACATGGAGATTTCATATGACATCTATGTATCTGTCTCTTTTGAAAGATTCTGCATATCTGGCAGCCCTGGATATGCCTTCATTCATGTTAACAAACCGTAGGAGCTATGTAGTGGCCACTGTCCTCATCATTCTCTATTATCTTACCCCAGCCTGCTCTATGCATTTCTATTGTCATCTGGCCCTGTTGCAACTTTTGAGTTTGCCACCCTTGTCATAGAATCTTTATTTTTTTTAAAAATGTTCTCCTACCTAATTTATTTCATTTAGTTTAATTCCTTTTGGGAAAACTCTGCCTTTGGGTCTCTAATACTTTCCTTTTCTGATTCATATAATCAGCCTACTGACTGAGGTTAAAAGATGTGGTATGAAAACTTACAACACAAGTTCAACATTCTAAGAATGTTTGAGGAACTTGATCATGCCAGTGAGTTGGAAGAACATAATTGCCAAAATGTACACTTAAAAAAAGAGACAACTCTGATGGGTATTTCTGTTTCCATAACTAATTTCCTATTGTTTTAGACCCCTTTTAGAAGGTACTTGTAAGTATTCTGTGGTTCACCAAAGTGGTGGTGATTTATCAGGATCCCTAACTTGGATAAAACTCACGAAAGTCTTCTTTTTACTGTCTCTTCTGGATTTAGTAGCACTGTTTACTAGAATTTAGAAAAGAAATTATATGATTATGAAATAATTCCTTTTTTGTTTTAATAAAAAGGTGACATCAATATGATTTAAAATTAATAATAAATATTAACAACAATAACTTCATTTTTGCATATGACCGTTTGATCTTCCTTCACCTGGACATTTATTTTACATTGTGGTCATTACATTGTGAAAATCATTAGCATTATACCATAAACTTTCCCATGTGGCTACATAGTCTTATTTTTATTTTTAAAGGTTGTTGTATCCTACATTTTATTTCAAATACTATCTCAAGAATCACTGTTTCACTTCTTGTCCACTGAGATAGTTTTCCGTTATTTGTTACAGTGTAGAATGCTGCTGTGAATATCCTCATGCATTCAACTTCTCATCTATTCAGTTTTTTCTCAAGAATAAGATTTCTGGGTTGAAAGTATGAACATTATGGTTTTTTTTTTGCCCCATTTTGATATTTCTATCTCAAAGGGTATATCAATGTACTAAAAGCCCAATTAAACATTTTACCCATTTTCCCACATTCTGAATCTTTCTACTACTTTATGCACACTGTACACGTATTTCAACTCTAAGGCTGATCTGCATAGACGAATGAAAGTACCATTAGGTTGTCTTAAATTCTTTAGTTTTGAATAATCAGAAAATATCATTGACCTTAGAAACAATTACTATGTACAAGACTAAAGCTATGAATAATATAGGATTCAGAGTCATCAGTAGGCCAGAAAATCATTTTAATAACAATTTAGTATATTGGTAAACTTTCTAACCATTTATTTGAAGTTAAAATAATGATAGTTTTCCTTCCTCCCCTTCTATCTTTATAGCCTGAGGAATTTTGAATTGTGTATCACTGAATCAGTCAAGTCAATCCTTCGTAAATTCTTATCAGATCAATCTGAAACATTTTCTAGAAGATTCTGGTTAAATGAATTATTGTACAAACCATCTATACCAAACGAATTATATCTTCTAAAAATAGCTGCATTATTAAACAAAATACATTACTTTTTCTAGGCTGGACTACATAGGATCAAACAAATTAAACGTTATTTATATGTTTTTATCATATAAAATGTTTTTGTTTGGCTGAGAAAGGGTAAATATGTCGTATATAACAAACCCAATGTTCTATGCAAGAAAACATACCTTGAACCCATGAGAAATAATAGATTTTATGAATTTTTTTTATACATGAGTTTTATATAAGTTGCTAAAATGTAAAATTCACTGACTGGCTACAATATATTTTAATCATTCTTTTCCAGGACAATTTCCTGTTAATTTGTCAGAACATTTTTGATAAACATTGTTTTCTAAAATATGTTTGTAATGTATCTTTTTTATTAATTTCAACTATTCTAATACAGCAGATCCTTTTTTTTTCTATTGAGGATCATTAGCGTAATTATATCAATAAAATTAAATTAGTTTAACTTGTCTTGGATCCTTTGGATGAGGATTTGAGAGAAGTACCTAAGTTAAAATTTTAAAACATAGGATACAAAATGGTATTCACCAAATATGAGTTACTTTCAAATAGATCTCAGTTCCAGGAGATGGTGAGCAGAAAATCCCATCTCCAGTTAAAGGCCTAATTTCAAGAGAAATCAGGTGAAATAAGGTGGGGCATTGATTTGCAACACTAGTACAATTCACCTTTGGGGGAAAATTCTGGTCCTTGCCTGACTTTTGGCTCAGCTTCTGCCGCCTCAGCCCCTGAAATTCCAGTTTCTAGTCATGATCTTGACTTGACCTTGTCTTGGCTTTCAAACTCCAGTGTCCTCCCACATGCCTGTTCATCTTAGGTTTCATGGTCTTGACTACCAGCTAATCCGACAAGCGCCTTCAAGCTCTGATGAACTTGAATCAAATGGACCCTGTTGTCATTAAGGAGTTTGCAGTTGAGCAGCATATTGTATCTCTTCATAAAATCATTGATCCTTTGTAGTCAGTGTTTTATCTTGCTGCCTTAACCACCTAGACCTAAGTAATAGTAATGAAATCTTACCGTTTAATCAATAATTAAAATCAATCTCCGAGAATATGTAAAAGAATCCATATAATTAATTCATAGGAAAGAGATGTTATTTTTGTAGTAAAGACCTGGTTGCAGCATTTGTACAGGATAAATAAGAAATTTCAGTGCTCTCACTTCTTGAAGTAATAGCCTAAGCAGTTTTCTCTTTACACTGTGTTTGCCCATGTAGGAGCTCTTATATGTTGTGGAAGCTTTGATTCCCCATATCATTTCAATTCCCTCCTTCCTTCCCTTTCGCTTTATCTCCTCTTTGATACCATTATTGAACTAGTGTGAGATAATAGTATTGTTTTGAAATCTGAAAATTTTCTCTGGTCTTTTAGATTTTACCTGTTTTTAAAACAACTCACAGAAATGTGTTAATCTAGATACATAACCAGAGGCATAGTCAACCATAGACACAAACATGTTTGTAATGAAATTTGTCTTTGCATTTCACTACATTCAATCAAATAGGCATTTGTTTGCTGAATTGCACAACATGATGTATTAGCATCATGTTTTTCATTAACTCATTTGCTCATTCACTCATTCATCAAATTTAACAAAATTTATTGAGCACTTACTATGCCTAAGGCACTTCTCTTGGCTCTTGGTTTACAACGATGTTCAAATTCAATACCACCCCTATTCTTCAGGAAACTCCTAGTCTTGTAGGGGTGAGAGAGAGGCAAACTTAATAGATGTTCTCGGAATAAACAAAGGAGTTAGGGTGGTTAGAAACATCCTCACACAAGAGAAGCAGGAAGCTCATTAAAGGTGACTAGACCTTAACAGGGAGCAGCTGGGAGTGCAGGTGTGCAGGATGAAAGCACTTGGTAGGAAAGGCGATCAGCCTGTGCAAAGGCCATGATCTTGGGGATGGAACATGTGGCAGTGATGGGAAAGGAGGTTATAGAGATAGCTGGGGACCCACAACAGAAGGCCAGATCAGAGGGAACAGACTTTATCCCATGGGCATAGATAATAGTTTCAAGAATATGATCAGATTTTTACTTTGTAGATCACCATGACAGCAAGGTGGAGAATGGATGAGATATGGGTAACCTCTGAGACAGAGAAACAGATTAGGATACTCATCAAATAAGCAGATGAGAGGTGGTGGAGTTCTGGAATCAAAATTGAGAATGAATGGTCAAATGCGTCTGAAGTTAGAGAAGTCTAACCATATTTAAAATCAAGCATGCTCTATGTACACGCAACCTCCCCCTCCTACCCTTGCTCCTTGTGGGAGGATGTATGTGGAAGGAACTCAGTGAATGCTGTCTGAAGTCACTTCCTGAATTTATGGCCTCAGTGATTTTTTTTTTCCTAAAATATATTTTTTTTCCTATAGAGGCTTTCCCATTTATCTGTGTGTTCCACTTCCTCAGATTTACTTTTTCTCATTCTCCATACTTTGTTTTTCCACAGACTTCAATTATTGAAACAACAGGAATGAACAGTATTCTTCTGAAACTTCTAGTATTTTTAGGCTTGTATTTTCTTTTAATGGCTTATACACAGTTCCCTGCAGAGGAATGCTTGGGCATTTCCTGATGTTAGAGCATGTTGTCTATAGTTTGTAATCTGCCAAAACAAAAGTTACTTCAAAATTAATAATACACAAAAATTACCAACCTCTTATTTAAAAAAGTACATTTTTCTATCTTGCCCCATTCCAATGTGTACTGAAAAATTGATTCAGATTTCCAGATTTTGGTGAATCATGTATGCTGTGAGAATATTTTTTCATTGCATTTTTTTCTTTCTTTTTCTGGGAAGTCACAATTTATTTTTAGAGTGGAAATGTACAGGATTTCTTTTTCAAGTGCCATTTCGTTTTTTCAGGAAATCTTTTTGTATAGAATGATCTTGAATTGGAATTTACAATGTTAAGAATGTTGTCTGAGTGATAGAGTCTCTTTACTAGATTCTGCTTGTCTCTATCATAACAGATACCTGTTTTAAAACTGAAAAATACAGGAATGTATTTAATTTTTTTCCAAAAAAAACTATATATTTGCTTTGTTTAAATACCAGATCTCCTTAAATTCAGTTGAATGTTTTGATTTATATCTGGATAACTAGTTTCATATAAAAATATTGTAGAAGATTAAGATTTTTCCCCTTCCTTAATTTCTTCTACAAAAGGTTTAAGGTATGTGTATCAGACATACCCATTTTAACAGCATTGTACATAAATGTGCAACGATTATGAAGTCTTTTCTGTTTCCCTTTGCTCCACCTTGCAGAATTAGCCACTTATAGCGCAGTCACATTTATTTGTTTTAAAATCTGTTTCCTCTCTGAGTCTGTAAGCTCCTTGAGAGCAAGGACCTTGTCCCCTTGTCTCCCAGTCCCCAGGATTTTTGCACAGTACCTGGCACTTAGAGGCCTTCAGTTTGTTGGATAACTGGTCCATATTTTCTACAGTCTTTGAAAATAAACATTTTAGCTTTATTGTGGTTTATCATCTGTACCTGTGGTTCTTCTGATGTACAGAATTATAATAGTATAATTCAGATGTGTTTTAATTAGGTGATACAGTAAATTCTATATAGCAATTACATTGGAAAATGTCCAAGTCATTTATCCATTTCTCTTACTTTTTAATCCAGGCAGCAAATAGGTCATTTTGAGTTTTCCATTTTATTTACTTTTTGGTTGTTTTAATATATGTATGCCTAAGAAGCAAGGCAATTATAAGAAGATATTAATTTTACAGGGAAAAATTTATGAATCCATGTAACAGAGTAAAAGGTTATATATGAGAATATAAGGCTTCCTTATTTTTTTCCCTTTTATTCTTTTGTGGAAGTTGTAAATATATTTCTCATTGGTGATAATGTTTCAAAATTCAAAAGGTACAAAAGGGTGTTCAATGGAAAGTATATCTCGCTGCACCACTGTGCCCCAGGCAACCTGCCATTTGTGAATCCTTCTAGGAACATTCTATACACACAAGCAAATTTGCATAAATGTATACATATATAAACCCAAATATGTATTTTATATATGTGTTAGCAATGATGGCACAGCCATGAACATTGTTATGCATGCTATTTTTCTTTTCCAGTTAGTATATCTTGGCCTATTTTGCATATCAATTCATCCTTTGGTTTATTTTTAATGGGAAGAATGTATGGAGGGAAGGAAAAGATCCTTGAGGTCTTTAAGAAAGTTTGAAATGTTTCTCTGTGTGAAATAGAAATATTTCTTGCCAAGCAACAAAATGACAGCTGCAGGAATGTTTCACCTTCTAGACTAGAGCTATCCAGTAGAAATATAATGTGAGCCATATATGTAATTTTAAGTTTGCTGGTAGCTATACTTTTAACAGTAGAAAGAAACAGGTGAAATTAATTTTAATAAGATATTTCATTTAATACACTATATCCATAATCTTATCATTTCCACATGTAATCATTGTAAACAATGAGATATTTTGCATTCTTTTTTCTTAATCTTTGAAATTTAGTGTATATTTTACCCTTACAGCACATCTCAATTTGAACTAGCCACAATTCAAATACTCAAATACTTATAGCCACATTTGGCTAGGGGCTACTATATTGGATTGTGCAGTTGTAGACCTTACTTACCAGTGGTTTTTTAACTAGATATATATGTTATAAATATACATTATTTATATATATATATATATATGTTATAAATTACATTGGATTTTAAAATGAGATTTAAGAAAGGCATGCGCTTAGTTTTTCTTTTAACCTGAAATATTGGGCTGAATGTTTGCTGTTGCAAGTTGAATCTGCCTGTTTTATTTGCGTCTGATTGGTACCAGTTTTCTTTTAAATAGACACATATTTAGTGTTTGTATGCCCTTTTCTGTACATCCCTTATACTTGTTCCTAGGTCTCCTTGTCAATTTAAGAACCTAATTCCTGTTGTTTGGGGGATAATCTACCAAAACATATTCCTTAAAACGATAAAATAACTTAGTGTTTCTCTTTTTAATTGGTGCGATCAAACTTCTGAAAAGCCTATGGTTTTTTTTTTGTTTTTTTTTGTTTTTTTTTGTTTTAAATTCAGTTTTACTGAAATACATTCACACACCATACAATCATCCATGATATACGATCCACTGTCCACAGTATGATAACATAGTTATGCGTTCATCACCACAGTCTATCTCTGAACATAAGCCTATGTTTTTTATTTTAAGCAGAGAGTGCCTTGAAAATGTATAAAATGAACCCTGCCAGTTTTAAATGGCAGAAATTTATAGAGATTGAACACACATCAGACTTGAAAGTGCCATCTTTTAATTGTTCTTTCAAGGTGAGTTCCGTGTGTTTTCCTTATGCCCAGAATAAGGGAGAAATTATTAATGAACCATTCCATGCTACAGACTGGAGTCACTCACCATATAATGCAGTGATTAATGGAACATCTGATGACCACAGTTCTATCAGCATTTTAATTTTGTTTAATTTTTTGTTTTGGTTTTCTAACCCCTCTTCTGCCAGGTATTCCTATCCGGAACTTGCATTTTATTTAAAGACTCCATATTCTAATCCTGAACATTGTGAATAAAATAAGCTATAACAAAAGAATGGAATAATTTAGTTATTGAAAATCAACACTGAAGCAGGAATGTACAATTAGATTAGCTCATACTTATCAATCCATATTGACTATTTTAATATTATGTAATTTTTTTAAGTCCTAAGTTTTCTTAAAATTTTATTGAACCCGTGGAAATAGAAATTTCCTTGCTTAAATCCTAAAGGAAAAAATTTCACAGTCTTTCTTTAATAGACGCATTAAGTAAAAGGATATTCACTTACTTGATACTGTTGATTATTCCATATTCGGGTACAAGTGGTCAGGTTGTACTCATGTCCACCCAAGTCCATGCAGGTGTACAAAAGATAGAGGCCTCCAGCAGGCAGCTGCACCCAGAGAGGGCTGAGGCATGAATAAAGCCCAGGACATTTCAAGAAATGAGCCCCTTTCCTCTACCTGCCCTGCCCAAATGACACTTTCTAGCTCACACACACAAAAATAATAAAATAAAAATAAAAATCAATAGGCAGATATAAAACTCAAAAGAAACAGGCACTTCTAGGCTTGTTTCCTGGATCAAGTATCCCACTTCAGATTCACTGAGGCAATCAGCTTCCACCTAATGACAAATTAGTCCAAATATGGAATAAAACAGTTGCACATTTTATCTCACTACCTTCCACCTATGTGTGCCTGCTACTCCTAAGTCAGAGAACACCTTTATTCCACTAACCTACAATCGATTACTTATTTACAGCACCTAATCCTTAGTTCTCTGGTGTCATTTGTGCCAGGGAGTTGGGTGCTACGATTGTCTACCTGTGCAGTCTCCTTGCCTTCACATCCCAAAGTCCTACATGCAAGGAAGACTTTTATTGTTCTGTCCTGGTTGCATTCCAGGGGGAAGTGGCCATCAGCATCTTCTGTGTTATGCTCACAGTATTTAATCTTCCTGCTAGCACCTGTCTACTGTATTCAACTATTTGCTTTCACTGTAACTACATGACAACCCCCTATTATAAAAACCTTCTGATTCTAAGGCATTCCCTAGGATATTACAGCTGCACTGTACCTTTCAAAGGGAATTTTCCTACCTACAAAGAATTCTAAGAAAAAATGTCAAGAAAAAGTCACAAATAAGTATCCAGGGAAGCCATTCTTCAGGTTAACCAGCCATTTCTCCTGTCCATATATGTGTATACATATAGAGAGACTACAGTCAAGAAATCCTGAAGGAGCTTTTCCCAGCTCTGAGACTCTCTGATTCTATGAATACAAATTATTCTCTCCATGATTGGGGCTGGAGCTCATCGTATAAAATCCAAGTTTCTAGATAGACTTGTAAATAAATATATTAAAATATCTCATCACCATGAGGTATTGCTTCCATCAAGGAAAATGAAAATGTCAGTTATCTAATATATAGAATGAGATTTCTTGACAACTTAAAGTATCTATGTATTATAAGCTGACTATACAAGACAGAAAAGAGTAGTAGTCCCAGGTTCATGCTGAATTCTTACAGTGTACTAACACTTTGATTTCTTTCTCAAAACAGATTGTATTCAGTTTTTAAAAGCATGCCTATATTGTTACACTGGATATGGAGTCACTGATTTAATTCAGAAAAGCTTCTCTGATGCCCATCACTGTGACAGCCTCCCGAACTCCTGTGAGACATTAGTAAACAGTTTGGGGATGGGCCTTTCTACTTGCTAAAGCTGGTTTCAGTGGCTCTCCTGAGCTCTGTCTGTCATGGGAAGCCTGTGCTTGCTAGTTCCTATTCTGTTGTTTTAGATGATATAATGAAAAGGTAGTTCCATAGCAATTATATCTGGATACGTAATAACCTAGAAATTAAACATGTACATCTAATTAACTAGAAAATTTCACAGTGCACTGTGTTCATTATATGACAGTAAAGCTCCATCTTGTATTCCTCTTTTACAGCTGTGGTTCCTTTTTCCATGCACCCATTTCATTACCCATCCACTAATGCTTATTGCTTTTCTTAGTGTCTGAATGTATTGTTTCCCCCAGTATATTATGCCTAAATGGTATAGAGGAAAAAGAAAAGCAAAACTTGCATGGGTGAGTTTATTCTTTTGTTTATTTTTTTAAAAGTTAATTCATAAAGATGTCAAATTCTTTGCCCTTTGTCACACCTCAGCCAAAAATAAATAGTCATTGATATACTCTTCACTATCGCATATTTGAGGTTTTTATGAACATGGAAACATCAGGATGGCTTTGGTTTTAATCATTACAGGACCTCAGAGATTTTTTTTTCCTTCATATAGATTATCTAGGTCTTTTCATTGTGCACAGTCCACAAATCAGGTCTTCGGAGGCACCGATTTTGGAGCTCGCCTCTCACATAACTGCGTTAGTCAGTGAATGTTCTTAAGAGTTGAACTAGTTTCGATTGCTACTCTTAAAATTAATAATTTAAGAGAAAAAAATTCCGTAAGTTCAAAAATTTGGATTTAAAAAGTTGTGTTAGAATATGTTCATTTATTTTGCAGGATAATGATCTAGAACAGGATGTCATTTTAACTAACTTCTAACAGAGAGAATAATTGGTCCTTTTTGTTAAGGAGATACATTTCCTCATAATAAGGACATTTTGCTGCTCTGATGCTGACCTTCTAGTTCAACCTTTGCTCTAGACTGAACCTTGCCCCCCAAGTCTTCATTGCACTGAAGATTGCTTAGAAAATCAGTCTATGATTCCTTTGCATCATAAAAACTGAAATTAGAAATTTAGAGTAGGAAGTGGTACCATTTGTTTCTGGTCAGATGGTACCCAAGTTCCTTTCCTGTCAAACATACCAGTGAGGATGCTGTCTAGATGCTATTTAGTTAATCTTAAATACCTACTTCTGGCTTCCCAGACTGTCCTGGCTCCACCTTTATTCAAAGGAACCTTTAAAAAAAAAAAAAAAAGGAATAGTGTAGTTGTTTACTCTGAGCGTGTATTTATGATAAAAGCCACTATATAATGACAGTAGAATCAGTTAAACACATTTTTTTTTCTCTTTTTATGCACTACTTGACATCAAAAGCAAAAAGAGGTAAGTTGGCTGTGAACCTGTAGGCAAACCTTTTTTTTCTTAATAGATTTATTCCTGTGTATCTTTACTTCAATTAAATTTCTACAAGTTAAGTATTTTTATACTGGAAGCTTGTCATTGTAAATCCTTAGTTGCTTCTTTGAAAAATGAACAACCGTCTTCTGCAAACTTGTAAATTTAAAAATATTTAAACATACTGTTTTTCCTTTAACTGAGTTATACTTTAATTTGCTTGTGCAGGCGTAGTGAATTTGGGAACACTTGGCTTAGATTTGGAGTTTCTTAATTATTTCTCCCCCACCCCCAGAATGTAGATTACATATTTTAAGTATTTTTCTTTTCTTAAAAACAAAAACAAAACAAGGCAAGAAACACTGACATTGGCAAAAGTTGATAATTTCCAGATCCATTGCTTTACAGAAGAGGATGCCTTAAAATCCCAGGATATTTTTTAATGTTAATTTTTTTGAAATAATAAAATACAATGAAAAAACATACCTTAAGAAAATCAAACACATTTCACTGATAGGTGTCTCATATTTTTTCTCATTTGTAATATATTGTTATGGTTGATCTCTTTAGTGGGTTCTTGGTTTTAGTGTGTTTAACTTATTTGTCAGTTGTTTCTTTTTGATGATGAATTATTCTGACGTTTTAAAAACATAGCTGGTCATCATCTGATACATAGTTTTATTGACTTTGCTTAACAAGAACAGACCACCATAGCACCTGGAGTTAATTCTGTGACAGCTGGCATCTCAGGAAGGTCCGTTCTAAACAAAAGGTTACTTTCTAAAAGGTGTTTCATTGGTTGTAAATATCTGGCAGCAAAATGTACTTTTACCTCTTGGTGCCACTGTATTTAATTGCCTTCTTCCATTTTACCTCCGTGTCTTTCCTACCATAGGCTGTGGTTTAATTGTAAGTTGTTCAGAAGCAGAGACTGATCTGCAGGGTATTTTTATAGCTCTCTTTTGCAAGATTTGAAATAAAAATAGATGTGTCTATGAATATTGATTTATCAGCTAGGCATTTGATGTTTATCAGGATAACAAATGGAAAGCTGGGTAAAAGTTTTTGCCTTATCTGTAATCACTGAAAAGTCTGAAAATGCTCCTGCTTCTTAGCAAGTCGTGTTCTGATTCCATATTGTTGAAGACAGTTTTAATGCTTATCACCAAAGTGTGATAAACCACATACAAAGCCAGGTGCCTTTTAAGATTTGTTACCAGGTCTTTATTTTTGCATTGTCTATATTGAAATTTTTTGATGTGTTTCAATAATTCTTTCCTTATTGTCCTCTGGAAAATTTTTATAATGATCATTTCTGACTAACGATGGTATAAACATATAATGAGACTTGCTGAAGAGTCTGGTATTCTAAAGTAGCAAGAAGTTGGAAATTATGCTTTGGTCTTATCTGTGGGTCCTCTCAGAGAAACAAACTAATGTATTAATAGGGTATGTGATATGTTTGGTAAAAAGGGATGAGATAGCCAACTTCATGTGTTTAATTATAAAATGCTAAAAGTTGTTCACAGCTATTCATTTTTATTAGTGCCAATGTGCTGTTAAGTTCATCCATTAGATGTTTTAAAATATTATAGCTTTTCTTAACTACTGCTAATATTTATGTAAATGTTTCTATCTCATGCTTTTATTATTTTTCTTTATATAATGTTTCTATCTCAAAATTTTCTTGCTTTTTCCTAAATTCTCTACTTTATACCTCTCTTTCTTCAGTGTATGGGTATTGGAGCCCATTGGACTTCTTAAGGGTTCAGGTTGTTACTATAAGGATAATGTATTTTGATGCTTCTTTTCATTAACTTTTCTGTTCATTCATTAACACGCTCTTAATCATTTTGTAGATTTAGTGAGGAATAATTTAGTACTAAAGTTATTTGGCACACATTAAAGAATGGCAGTGAAAAATATTTTTCAAGATAACTTTATTTATCAATTTTACTGATATATAAGTTGAATAATTGATCAAATAATAATTGATCATCTGTCTTTACTAAATTAACTTCAAAATTTTGAACAAATATTATTTCATCTTCATTATTCCTCGTTAGAAGGATGTTGTCATGATGAGAGGAATGTGTAAATTATAAACTGTACCTTCTTGAAGTGGATTGGTTCAAAAAGTAGCACTAAAGAAACAAACACAAGAATCCTTTAAGGAAAATGGAGTCAGTATATCAGCAGGTGTTTTGCACCACATGCAAATCCCTAAGAAAACTACTGTGGGGACACGAAGAAGGTTAAGGTGGGGTCCTCCCTGCTTTCAAGGGACCGTATTGCATCGCTGGAGAGATTAGATACTGCAAGGAAAGCACTGGTCAAAAGTTGTTTACAAGAAATGCTGCTGGAGATGAGATAAGTGCTAAAGGAGTTTAATGGAGACAGATGTTTCCTTTTGAATTGTTCAAGGGTGGAAACTGAAACTTGGTCCTTCAAGACGGGGAAGAGAAGAGTATTTCAGATGAGTGGAATGATAGGAGCGAAAGCTTGTTAAGTGAATTAATCATATGATCTATTTTGGCCTTTCTTATTTCATCATTGTTAATAGCATTTACTCCCTTTCTTGACGCTGAAAACGTCAAGTCATCTTGATGCCTTCCTTTCCTTCACCCCTCCTGTCTGATCAGTGACCAGTGCCTGTCATTGGTCTCTGGGCTAGGAGCTTTCACAAGCATTCTCTCATCTGATCTTCACACAAACCCTGCAAGATTGGTATTTATTAGCCCCACTTAGCAGATAGAAAAACTGAGGCTCAGAACAGTAGCATCGCTTTGGTGTCGTGTCCCTCAGCTACTGGTTGGCAGAACCGGGATCCAAACACAAAGGTCTCTCTGACTGGACTCGGTATCCCATGCTGAACTGGAGAAAGGAGAGAGAAGCAGAGAGAGGACAGAAAACAAAGAAAACACAGGAAGGCAAAGAGATGGAGAATTGCTACCAAAGTATCATTGGCAATGGAAGGAAATTATTATGGTGTACCTGTTATACATTCCCATAATTGTGGGGCTGTTGTGTGTAAAACCCTCACTCAACACCTGAGTGTATCCATAAGTAAGTAAGACAGCACCTTTGTGCTGTTATCAATGAATATTCAGAATTCATGAGTTTGGGAGGCTTTTTTAATAATCATACAATTTTTCTGTCCTCACCTCAGTGCACAGTAAATAGAAATTTATATTTTCTACTAACTTAATTACTCAAACTTCACCTTCTATCAGCAATCTAATTCTGTCCAACACTGCTGATTTGGCAACTTTCATTTGTCTAAAATGCCTTTTGCTAAGAAAAAAAATCTGTGCTGAAATTTGAATGTGGCTTTTTGCATGTAATGTGAGCTTCTGACCTTTTGTGTATCTTATTCCTTTGAGTTTCCTTCAATTAAAACATATTTATTTACTTCAACCCCTCAACTGCTTAGAGTTAGAAGAATTTAGTAGAACTTTGGCTTTTCTTGGTTTATTTAGATTAAAGGAGTAGTCTTGGCAGAATAAGAGGGGGTAGTAGTGGCTTCCACTTTGAAGCAGCTACAAGGCTCCATGGGGTCAGCACTGAAAGGACAAGAGTCAGACAGCCAGACCTGGGTTCAGTTCCACCTTGGTCACGCTCACCATGGGCCTTGAGTAAATCACTAACTCTGATCCTCACTGTTCTCATCTGTGAAATGGAGATTATGACAACTGATGCCGTAATTTGTGAAAGTCACAGAAAAAGGGTCCATATAGAAACTCATTGAACTCCCTAATCCTCTGTAAAAGTCACACAAAAAGGGTCCATACAGAAACTCATTGAACTCCCTAATTCTGTTTCTCATTTCAAAAATAAAAATAAAATCCACCTCACTGTGTTTTTTTTTTTTTTAATCATCATTTTATTGAGATATATTCACATACCACGCAGTCATACAAAACAAATTGTACTTTCGATTGTTCACAGTACCATTACATAGTTGTACATTCATCACCTAAATCAATCCCTGACACCTTCATTAGCACACACACAAAAATAACAAGAATTATAATTAGAGTGAAAAAGAGCAATTGAAGTAAAAAAGAACACTGGGTACCTTTGTCTGTTTGTTTGCTTCCCCTACTTTTCTACACATCCATCCATAAACTAGACAGAGTGGAGTTTGGTCCTTATGGCATTCCCAATCCCACTGTCACCCCTCATAAGCTACATTTTTATACAACTGTCTTCGAGATTCATGGGTTCTGGGTTGTAGTTTAATAGTTTCAGGTATCCACCACCAGCTACCCCAATTCTTTAGAACCTAAAAAGGGTTGTCTAAAGTGTGCGTAAGAGTGCCCACCAGAGTGATCTCTCGGCTCGTTTTGGAATCTCTCTGCCACTGAAGCTTATTTCATTTCCTTTCACATCCCCCTTTTGGTCAAGAAGATGTTCTCCATCCCACGATGCCGGGTCTACATTCCTCCCCGGGAGTCATATTCCACGTTGCCAGGGAGATTCACTTCCCTGGGTGTCTGATCCCACGTAGGGGGGAGGGCAGTGATTTCACCTTTCAAGTTGGCTTAGCCAGAGAGAGAGGGCCACATCTGAGCAACAAAGAGGCATTCAGGAGGAGACTCTTAGGCACAAATATAGGGAGGCCTAGCCTCTCCTTTGCAGCAACCGTCTTCCCAAGGGTAAAACTTATGGTAGAGGGCTCAACCCATCAAACCACCAGTCCCCTATGTCTGTGGTCATGTTAGCAACCATGGAGGTGGGGTAGGCGAATACCCCTGCATTCTCCACAGGCTCCTCAAGGGGGCACTACATCTTTTTTTTTTTTTTTTTTTCCTTGTTTGTCTTTTTTCTTTTCTTTTTTTTTTTTAACTTTCCCTTCTTTTTTAAATCAACTGTATGAAAAAAAAAGTTAAAAAGAAAACAAACATACAATAAAAGAACATTTCAAAGAGACCATAACAAGGGAGTAAGAAAAAGACAACTAACCTAAGATAACTGCTTAACTTCCAACATGTTCCTACTTTACCCCAAGAAAGTTACATAATATAGCAACATTTCAGTGAACTTGTTCCTACTACATCCATCAGAAATTAACAGACCATAGTCATTTCTGGGCATCCCCAGAACGTTAAATAGCTTATCTGTTCTTCTTGGATTATTGTTCCCCCTTCCTTAATTGCTCTCCACTGCTAGTTCCCCTACATTCTACATTATAAACCATTTGTTTTACATTTTTCAAAGTTCACATTAGTGGTAGCATATAATATTTCTCTTTTTGTGCCTGGCTTATTTCGCTCAGCATTATGTCTTCAAGGTTCATCCATGTTGTCATATGTTTCACCAGATCGTTCCTTCTTACTGCCGCGTAGTATTCCATCGTGTGTATATACCACATTTTATTTATCCACTCATCTGTTGAAGGACATTTGGGTTGTTTCCATCTCTTGGCAATTGTGAATAATGCTGCTATGAACATTGGCGTGCAGATATCTGTTCGTGTCACTGCTTTCCGATCTTCCGGGTATATACCGAGAAGTGCAATCGCTGGATCGAATGGTAGCTCTATATCTAGTTTTCTAAGGAACCGCCAGACTGACTTCCAGAGTGGCTGAACCATTATACAGTCCCACCAACAATGAATAAGAATTCCAATTTCTCCACATCCCCTCCAGCATTTGTAGTTTCCTGTTTGTTTAATGGCAGCCATTCTAACCGGTGTTAGATGGTATCTCATTGTGGTCTTAATTTGCATCTCTCTAATAGCTAGTGAAGCTGAACATTTTTTCATGTGTTTCTTGGCCATTTGTATTTCCTCTTCAGAGAACTGTCTTTTCATATCTTTTGCCCATTTTATAATTGGGCTGTCTGTACTATTGTCATTGAGTTGTAGGATTTCTTTGTATATGCAAGATATCAGTCTTTTGTCAGATACATGGTTTCCAAAAATTTTTTCCCATTGAGTTGGCTGCCTCTTTACCTTTTTGAGAAATTCCTTTGAGGTGCAGAAACTTCTAAGCTTGAGGAGTTCCCATTTATCTATTTTCTCTTTTGTTGCTTGTGCTTTGGGTGTAAAGTCTAGGAAGTGGCCTCCTAACACAAGGTCTTGAAGATGTTTTCCTACATTATCTTCTAGGAGTTTAATGGTACTTTCTTTTATATTGAGATCTTTGGTCCATTTTGAGTTAATTTTTGTGTAGGGGGTGAGGTAGGGGTCTTCTTTCATTCTTTTGGATATGGATATCCAACTCTCCCAGCCCCATTTGTTGAAAAGACCATTATGGCTCAGTTCGGTGACTTTGGGGATCTTATCAAAGATCAGTCGGCCATAGATCTGAGGGTCTATCTCTGAATTCTCAATTCGATTCCATTGATCTATATGTCTATCTTTGTGCCAGTACCATGCTGTTTTGGCAACTGTGGCTTTATAATAAGCTTCAAAGTCAGGGAGAGTAAGTCCTCCCACTTCGTTTTTCTTTTTTAGAGTGTCTTTAGCAATTCGAGGCATCTTCCCTTTCCAAATAAATTTGATAACTAGCTTTTCCAAGTCTGCAAAGTAGGTTGTTGGAATTTTGATTGGGATTGCATTGAATCTGTAGATGAGTTTGGGTAGAATTGACATCTTAATGACATTTAGCCTTCCTATCCATGAACATGGAATATTTTTCCATCTTTTAAGGTCCCCTTCTATTTCTTTTAGTAGAGTGATGTAGTTTTCTTTGTATAGGTCTTTTACATCTTTGGTTAAGTTTATTCCTAGGTACTTGATTTTTTTAGTTGCTATTGAAAATGGTATCTTTTTCTTGAGTGTCTCTTCAGTTTGTTCATTTCTAGCATATAGAAACATTACTGACTTATGTGCATTAATCTTGTATCCCGCTACTTTGCTAAATTTGTTTATTAGCTCTAGTAGGTGTATCGTTGATTTCTCAGGGTTTTCTAGATATAAGATCATATCATCTGCAAACAATGACAGTTTTACTTCTTCTTTTCCAATTTGGATGCCTTTTATTTCTTTGTCTTGCCGGATTGCCCTGGCTAGCACTTCCAGCACAATGTTGAATAACAGTGGTGACAGCGGGCATCCTTGTCTTGTTCCTGATCTTAGAGGGAAGGCTTTCAGTCTCTCACCATTGAGTACTATGCTGGCTGTGGGTTTTTCATATATGCTCTTTATCATGTTGAGGAAGTTTCCTTCAATTCCTACCTTTTGAAGTGTTTTTATCAAAAAGGGATGTTGGATTTTGTCAAATGCTTTTTCAGCATCTATTGAGATGATCAATTGATTTTTCCCTTTCGAGTTTTTAATGTGTTGTAATACATTGATTGTTTTTCTTATGTTGAACCATCCTTGCATGCCTGGAATGAACCCCACTTGGTCATGGTGTATGATTTTTTTAATGTGTCTTTGGATTCGATTTGCAAGTATTTTGTTGAGGATTTTTGCATCTATATTCATTAGGGAGATTGGCCGGTAGTTTTCCTTTTTTGTAGCATCTTTGCCTGGTTTTGGTATTAGATTGATGTTAGCTTCATAAAATGAGTTAGGTAGTGTTCCATTTTTTTCAATGTTTTGAAAGAGTTTGAGTAAGATTGGTGTCAGTTCTTTCTGGAAAGTTTGGTAGAATTCCCCTGTGAAGCCATCTGGCCCTGGGCATTTATTTGTGGGAAGATTTTTGATGACTGATTGGATCTCTTTGCTTGTGATGGGTTGGTTGAGGTCTTCTATTTCTTCTCTGGTCAGTCTAGGTTGTTCATATGTTTCCAGGAAATTGTCCATTTCTTCTACATTATCCAGTTTGTTGCCATACAGTTGTTCATAATATCCTCTTATAATTTTTTTAATTTCTTCAGGATCTGCAGTTATGTCACCTTTTTCATTCATTATTTTGTTTATATGGGTCTTCTCTCTTTTTGATTTTGTCAGTCTAGCTAGGGGCTTGTCAATCTTGTTGATCTTCTCAAAGAACCAACTTTTGGTGATATTTATCCTCTCTATTGTTTTTTTGTTCTCTATGTCATTTATTTCTGCTTTAATCCTTGTTATTTCTTTTCTTGTACTTGGTTTAGGATTGGTTTGCTGTTCATTTTCTAGCTTCTTCAGTTGATCCATTAGTTCTTTGATTTTGGCTCTTTCTTCCTTTTTAATATATGCGTTTAGTGCTATAAATTTCCCCCTTAGCACTGCTTTTGCTGCATCCCATAGGTTTTGGTATGTTGTGTTCTCATTTTCATTCGTCTCTATATATTTAGCAATTTCTCTTGCTATTTCTTCTTTAACCCACTGATTGTTTAGGAGTGTGTTGTTTAACCTCCAGGTATTTGTGAATTTTCTAAGTCTCTGATGGTTATTGACTTCTAATTGTATTCCATTGTGGTCAGAGAATGTGCTTTGAATAATTTCAATCTTTTTAAATTTATTGAGGCTTGTTTTATGTCCCAGCATATAATCTATTCTGGAGAAAGTTCCGTGAGCACTAGAAAAGTATGTGTATCCTGGTGATTTGGGATGTAATGTCCTGTAGATGTCTGTTAAATCTAATTCATTTATCAGATTGTTTAGGTTTTCAATTTCCTTATTGGTCTTCTGTCTGGTTGATCTATCTATAGGAGAGAGTGATGTGTTGAAGTCTCCCACAATTATTGTGGAAACATCAATTGCTTCCTTTAGTTTTGCCAGTGTTTCTCTCATGTATTTTGTGGCACCTTGATTGGGTGCATAGACATTTACGATTGTTATTTCTTCTTGCTGAATTGCCCCTTTTATTAGTATGTAGTGGCCTTCTTTGTCTCTCAAAACATCCCTGCATTTGAAGTCTATTTTATCTGAGATTAATATTGCTACACCTGCTTTCTTTTGGCTGTAGCTTGCATGAAATATTTTTTTCCATCCTTTCACTTTCAGTTTCTTTGTGTCCCTGTGTCTAAGATGAGTCTCTTGTATGCAACATGTTGATGGTTCATTTTTTTCGATCCATTCTCCGAATCTATATCTTTTAATTGGGGAGTTTAATCCATTTACATTCAACGTTAAAACCGTGAAGGCATTTCTTGAATCGGCCATCTTATCCTTTGGATTATGTTTGCCATATTTTTCCCTCTCTCTATTAATATCCTTTATTGTACCCATACCGAATCTCTTTAGTACTGAACCTTTCTCCAAGTCTCTCTGTCCTGTCTTTGTTTCTCTGTCTGTAGGGCTCCCTTTAGTATCTCCAGTAGGGCAGGTCTCTTGTTAGCAAATTCTCTCAGCATTTCTTTGTCTGTGAAAAATTTAAGCTCTCCCTCAAATTTGAAGGAGAGCTTTGCTGGATAAAGTATTCTTGGCTGGAAATTCCTCTCACTCAGAATTTTAAATATATCGTGCCACTGCTTTCTCGCCTCCATGGTGGCTGCTGAGTAGTCACTACTTAGTCTTATGCTGTTTCCTTTGTATGTGGTGAATTGCTTTTCTCTTGCTGCTTTCAGAACTTGCTCCTTCTCTTCTATGTTTGACAGTGTGATCAGTATATGTCTCGGAGTGGGTTTTTTTGGATTTATTCTATTTGGAGTTCACTGAGCATTTATGATTTGTGTATTTATGTTGTTTAGAAGATTTGGGAAGTTTTCCCCAACAATTTCTTTGAATACTCTTCCTAGACCTTTACCCTTTTCTTCCCCTTCTGGGACACCAATGAGTCTTATATTCGGACGTTTCATATTATCTATCATATCCCTGAGGTCCATTTCGAGTTTTTCAATTTTTTTCCCCATTCTTTCTTTTATGCTTTCATTTTCCATTCTGTCATCTTCCAGGTCACTGATTCGTTGTTCAACTTCCTCTAGTCTTGTACTATGAGTGTCCAGAATCTTTTTAATTTGGTCAACAGTTTCTTTAATTTCCATAAGATCATCCATTTTTTTATTTAGTCTTGCAATGTCTTCTTTATGCTCTTCTAGGGTCTTCTTGATTTCCTTCATATCCCGTACTATGGTCTCATTGTTCATCTTAATTCTTTGAGTAGCTGCTCTAGGTGTGTCTCTTCTGGTCTTTTGATTTGGGTGCTTGGGCTTGGGTTATCCATATCGTCTGGTTTTTTCATATGCTTTATAATTTTCTGTTGTTTTTGGCCCCGTGGCATTTGCTGAACTTGATAGGGTTCTTTTAGGGTTTGTAGACCAGTTGAAGTCCTTATCTCTAATTTATCAGATCTACAGCTTCGTGGAGTACACTTTCTCTAACTAACCAGCAGGTGGCGTCCACGAGCCACCTGTTCTCCACAAAACAGCTCTCCCCTGCTTAGCCTTTTTGGTGAGTGGGGGAGTGAGTCTTGTGGGGCCCAATTGGTGTACCAAGCTTGCGTGTGTAGTTGGTGTTGCCTGCCCTGTATGTGGGGCGTGTTTCTGGGCAGTCGGGGAGGGGGGGTGGCCCTAACAATCAAATCTCCCTGATGATCCTAGAGTTTTAAAGCTACTGCAATAGTCTAATCCTTCAGTTCAGTCCTGCCACAGTTTGTCTCTGCCACTGACCCACAAGTCTTTGGTATTGGCGTATGGCTCCTGAGACTTGCAAGTGGGCCCCTCTTCCAGGCTGTGCACCCCGGGTCCTCTGTTGAGGGATGACTGTGCTATGTCACAGGTGAGTGCCGTTCCCCCAGAGCAGTTCTGGGCTGCTGGCCTGTGTTAGGAGGCTCCCAGTCTGCTCAAATGATGGCTGAATGGGGCTCTGTTAATTCACACTGCTCCCCCTTCCCAGCTCTGGGACATTCAGCTGAGGTTGCAGGGAAGGCTAATGTCCACGCCCAGTTTTGTGGTGTGTGCCTGTTATTTGAAGCACTTCCGTCACACTGGGTTGTCTGGGGCAGCTCTGGGCTATGGGGCTGGCGATGGGCAGGAGTGTTTCCTGTCCACCAGGATGGTGGCTGTGAGCGGACACCCCCCTTTTCTTGGGAAGTTGTGTTGTTTAGTGAATTTTCTCAGCCACTGGATTATTGCCTTTTGTCTCAGAGCTCTCTTAGTTCTGCTCTTGACTTGACGTGCCCAAATTTCAATTCTTTGAAGCTTTCTGTATTGAGCTTCTTAGAGTAATTGTTTTAGAAAAAGCAAAAAGGATTTAAAAAAAAAAAAAAAAAACAAAAAAAAAACGGCCCTCCTCAGAGATCTAATGGGTTATTGAAATGCTAATAGACAAAGCAACCAGGGCCTTTAAGGAAAGGTGCACAGGGCAGAGAGATCAGCCTTGCTTCGGGATTTGCATATGCGCCTCAAGGCCTGATCTCCGCCCTTCCCCTTTCTGTGTTCACCAGAACTCCAAAAATCCTCTGCTTTTATTTTGGAGTTTTTCGTGTTGTTTTTTTTCTATGCCTGTCTCCTCTCTGCTGGGCTGGCTGCTCTCAGAGTCTCTGGTGTCTGGTCTCAGTCTATCTATGGTTGGAGTTTGAATCAGTAGAATGAGTTTCCGATAGGAGCAGTCACTGCAATTCTCCCTTCTCCTTCCTGGAGCTGACAGCCCCTCCTCCCCCGGGACTGAGCCTGGCAGGGAGGGGCGCGGGTCCCCTGGCCGCAAAAACTTACAGATCTCGCTGATCTCAGCAGTTCCACGTTTTCATGAGTGTTGTATGAAGTATGCCCAAAGACAGATTGCTCTGTGGTGTCCAGTCCACGCAGTTCCTGGCTTTTTACCTACTTTCCTGGAGGAGTAACTAAAACATACAGCTCACCAGTCTGCCATCTTGCCCCTGCCCTCTCACTGTGTTTTTATAAGGATTAAACAGCTGTTGCATGCAAAGTGCTTAGCCCAGTGTCTACAACTATTCAGCATTTAATAAATATTACATATTATCATTATCTCTCTTCCTTCCCTCTTCCTCCTCCATTCCTTTTGTCACCTCTTCCTTTTCTGTCCATTCCCCAAAATTAGTAAATAATTTGGAAGGACATGGCCAGGTTTGCAGAAAGAAGAGGGATGTCCTTTCCTCTCTTATAAGGAAATAGAAGAGGATACCTCTCTGGTATCATTAACTAGGGAGTAGTAAAATTCATAACTGTCTGTCAACCTCTTACCAAACACCTTTCATAATTAAACATTTGTATTCTGCTAACTGTTAATCATCCGTCATTATGGAAAGGTCTTTAGTGACTACTGTTTATTCTATGGATGTAAGAATTTTGCTTCAGAGTGTTATCAGTTTGTGAATAACAGCATTGCACTATTCTATGACAGCAGTTGTTCAAGCTGGACAGATTTAATTTTTAAAAGTCTTGGAATGAGTACACCAAGTTAACAAAGATAATGTGTGTCTTGCCAAGAGGTACGTTTGCTCTTTCAGTCATAAACTTACATTTCTCCTGCCTGTTTTTGAATATTTAAGTTGCCAATTTCAAAAGGAAAAAGAAAAGCCCACATCCTTCTCACTTTCTTTGTTGAAGGAAGGATGCCTTAAAAATCACAGGCATATGGAAGATGGAGGAGAGAGGTGCCCAGGGAGGAACAGAATATGGAAATAAAAGCTATAAACAAATGGGTGTTTCAGAAGACATGAGATGTGGAAAGGCAGTTTTTAAACAATGGAAAAGAAAGATGTTCTTCTAAACTGTTGCCCAACAAACTTGAGGCTGATCCTAGGCAAGATCCTAGAAATCTAGGCAAAATTCAAGATTCTAGATGGATTTCATATGCTCAGTATATAAAAGAGTTTGCTGAGAGCCAGCTTGGGTTCATTAAGAATGACTTACTCTACACTACCGTCATTCTCTATTTCGTAAGATCATGGAAAATGCTAACATACTGAACTTTGACAAACACCTAACCAATTATTTTGTAATACTTTTGAAACAAACAGAGAAATCAATTCTAGATGATAACAGAACTGTCTGGATTCATAACTGAATGAATGACATGTTCAAAGGGTCCAAATTCATAGATTGGCATTTATGAAATAGGGTCTCTACTTAGCCTGGGCCTATTATAGATTGATAATATTAGATGAAGACAAACTATGAAGATCATGCTATCATCTTTTCTGATTTGGGAGAGAAATAAATGACATGGGAAGTTAATATTTTAGATGACAGAATGGGGTCCAAAAGATGCATCAGATGGAAAAAATGAAATTTATTAAGAATGATCATAAAGTTAAAATATATGAAATGCTGCATTGGAATCCCAAACACAAGTGCATACTGAAGGAGGAAGCAATGGCTTGATAGCACCATCTGTGAACAAAGCAATAAGCTCATGAAATAGCATTGTGATGTGGCTGCCAAAAATTATTTTGCCGGATTCAGCTGTTTAAATAGAATTGGCATGTGTAGGATGAGGCAACACTGCGACTCTACTTGTCACCAGTCAGACCTTCTCACACATGGACTTCCTTTGTGAACACCTCATTTTTAGAAAGATCTGCACAAACTGGAATATGTTCAGAGAACAAGTAGAGTGAGGGAAGTTGAAATTGTGTCTTATAATGAGTAATTGAGAGAATTTGGATTATTTGTCCCAAGGAAAACTAAGGAGACGAAGATAGTTTTCATGGAAAAGTGTGCAGCACCTGGAGGAGTTTAGGGTCATGAGGGAAAGAGATGAGGTATGGAAAATAAGATCTCATGTAAAGGTAGGGCTGCACTGGTTCTTTTTTTAAAAAAATTTTTATTCACACACCATACAATCCATCCTAAGTGTACAGTCAGTGGCTCCTGGTATAATCACAGTTATGCATTTACCATGCATTGGTTCTTATGTCAGGGGAACAAGGGAGTAAGGTACCATTCTGGAGGAGACTATTTGCCTCAAAGAGCTGCTGCTCTGCCTCCCACAGAGCATCTGGGCACCAAGAAAGCACCCCTGCATCTCCACCGCTCATCATGCCTGAGAATGGTCTCTAGAGATCAGCTTTCATCCACAGTGTCTTCACCAGCCTTCACCTCTGCACGTTGACCAGGAGTGGAGCCAAAACAGAGGTGCCCACTCCCATCCCAAATGGCCTCCAGTGGACTCATGGACTCCTTAAGGCATTCATTTTAGAAGAGTAGCCTAAATTTGCTAATTTTCTAAAAGTGGGCCCTGCCTTGAAAAGTAAAAAAAAAAAAAAAGAAAACAAAAACAAAAACAAAAAACCATGTGGTAAGATTTTCTCTCCTCGTCAAAGACATTTGTTATATCCTGCCACCTCTTTTTAAAAGCTGAATATTAACCATTGTATTCCTGCTTCCTATGCCTTGCTTTGTGTTTTTGAGGTAATCAGTTGCCTTCAAATCAGTATCTAAACTGTCTGGTGGAATTATATTTATTTATTTGACTCATAACCCTAATGTTTTTTGGAGGTGGCTGGCATCAATTTGAGAGGCAACCGATGTAGTGTTTAGAAAGTAGGCCTTAGCGACAGAAAAGTCTAAATTTAAATCCATGCTGTGCCACTTCCTAGCTGTATGACCTTGGACAAGTAAATATATGTGGTGGTCATGTATTAATTTAATCAATGCCTTCAAATCAGTATCTAAACTGTCTGGTGGAATTATATTTATCTATTTGACTCCAGATGTGGAGCATCTACTGTGATGCCAAGCTCTGTGTATGGTTCTGGTGGGAGAGGTCATGAAAACTGTTAAAGGGGGAAAAAAAACAGTTTCAGGATATTTGAGAGTTTGAGACAGTCTTGTATACCAAAAAGTCTTATTTTCCTCATCATAGAAATAGTGACAATAACTCCAGAGTATCACTAAGACTTAAAACAAATAACTAATGTAAAGTTCCTAGGAGAAACTACTGAATCATTCTTCCTTCTGCTTCTCTTTTAAACCTTCTCTTCTATTTGTGGCCTTTGTTTATAGAGGAATGTGATACAGGGGTACTTTCATGAACATATCATGCTTTCAGCTGTAAGATGTTTCTTAGTCATCCCTGCCCTTGAAGCACTAATAATCTCTTGAGTATGTTATGACATTTCTCAGGCTTATGTCCTTATAACATAGACTTACAGTGTTGTCTAATTCAGTTCTGAACATTTCACATAACTAATTAATTTATGATAAAATATTTTATTAATATTAGGAGAGGCCATAAACAGTTGGTAGTTGTTAAGGAATTACTGGGCTAATGACTTATTTTTTAGGTATCAGTTTAGATATCACCCCCTCCAAGAAGCAGTCACTCACCACTTAGAGTTAGTTGTGTTTCTGCCTGAGCCTCTTTAATACCCTATATTGTCCTTATCTTGGGAGGCAATACAGGGATGTGTCTGTCAGGTAAGGTCCGTCTTTGAATCATCCAAACCTTGGTTCACATCCCAGCTCCATCTCATAGTGGACTTTGGCAAGTTATTTAACCTAAGTCCCAATTTTCTCATCTGTAAAATGGAATTAATAGAGATTTAAAGGAGATCATGTATATAAAGTGCCTACACAGTGGCTGGCACATTGTAAGCAATAAGTAAGTGCTAGGTGCTATCATTCTCATCCTCACCACCATCATACTTTATTATAATTTTTTGTTGAAGGTTCTTGTCTCCTTCAATCAAACGTGAGTTCTTTGAGGCAGAGAACATATCTTCTCTGTTCACCTTTTGTTCCCACTGCCTAACAGGTTCTGGAACATAATAGGAGTTTGTTAACTTGATTGTTGAATGGTTCAGATGAATTTCCAGTGGCCCAGAAGACAGCAGTGGCTTCTGGGGTTCTGCAAACCCTCCTACTTAAGTCTTGTAATTAGCATCAGTCAAATTGATGTGATTGTCATCAAAGCAATGAGATAAGGCCAAGTTCCTAGCCAAAACAGGTGAGAGAATGCAGCTGAGGATGAAGTCCACAGCCCAAAGCCTGTCAGAGTTGGAAGGGACTCTCTTCATCTCTCATCACACCCCCTTCATTTTACAAGATATGTGTTAATACACATAGGCTGCTCAGTTGGGCTAGAATTGACATGATTGGAGGGCTATAGTCACAAGAAGATGGAATTAGAAGACAATTGAGTCTGAGCACTTCAACTATTTTTTAATTTAATTTTTTTCATCGGTCACCATCTTATATACAGAATTTGATTTTTATTCTTTAAGGACAACACATACCTAAGTGCTTATAAATAATAAATACACACACACACACACACAAATTTAGCCAGAGGTGATATTAATTCCAAAGGAGGAGAAAATGATATTCATTAAATGTGAAGAAGAGTATCTACAACATTTAAACAATTATGGGAATGCATTGTATTTGTTTGCCTGCTTTTTAAATTTCATCACAAAGCATATTTTGAATAATAATTTCATGACTATATTGTCAAAAATACCTTTCTAATATAAGTAAGATTTGAAAACCTCTAAGATTTAAGTTATTTAAATATCTAATTCTAAGTATTGCCATTCCTTAGAGGCCAGCCTGCTTTAGAAGAGCTTCATTTAACGTATACTTCATTTATACATTTCCTTAGTATGGCCAGGTCCTAGAGTGGTTTGTTTTCCAAGTGTTCATGTTAATTTGCATCCATTGTGTTTACCTAAGTACGCCATAGGAGGGCAGCGAACATCTGCTTAAATAAAGCAAAACTGATTGGTGACCCTAACAAAATAGTTGTCTAAATTAATCCACAACATTCCTAAATTGCCACTTAGATAGGAAAGATGAAAGGAACACAAAGAAATGCATCATTTAAGACTCTGAGTTTCTACAAAAGGGAATCATTTGAGCTAATAAAGCTGCAAAATTGGCAGAGTTAAAAAAAAAAATCCCAAATTCTGAGAAAATTTGTTATATTTGAAAGACTTTCACTGAATGCTACAATATGAATACAGGCTATTCAAAAGAATCAGGTATTATCATTCCTGTCAATAGTCAATAATTGATAAGACACTCTTATCCTTATAAAAGGATAGCTCAGTAATGATGTGTTCCCTCAAATGAACCCCAAAGCAAGCCTGCTTTATATGGTATTCTACTTTGCATTACAGAGAGCTTTGTTTGGTTACCAATGTCTTATAAAAAAAGCATCAACAGTATTTAATGAATTTCAGTACTCTGGAATTATATAGACAGGTTTTGTTATAACAGAGAATATACTGGATTTAGAACACATGATCCTTAGATACAAGCCTTTTAAATGAAAATTTCAGTAGACCCTTATTTATTCAAGGCTATAAATCCAGAATTTGTGATAATTTGTTTTAAATAGTATCTGAGTAATATATTGAGGATCACTTGCTATGTGAATATATAGTCTGAACAGTTAGCAAGAGGAACCTGCTTCAATTATCTAAGAATAATTGCATTTTTAAGTCTAACTCTAATTTTAATATTTTTGCAAAAATTTTTTGCAGAAATGTAATGTATACATTTTAAACCAACTTTTTTGGTGTTTCTATTGTCACTCTGGGTCCAGTAAGCACACTGTCCTTTGCTTATTTTAGTGTTCGGCACATGGTCTCTCTTGGAGGAGATGTTTAATTTAACTCATCTGTGAAAGCATGGACTTTTACTAGTTGGGATTTTGTTAATCTGGTGTGAGTTATATTATGTGACTTTAAAATGGTAAAAACAAAGTAAAAGTGGATTCTCTGCTAATTCAAGTTGGCTTTCTTTCTCAGTCCAAGTTACTAATAACTTACTGTATAATAACCATTCTAAGATTTCTGCTAACAATTCTTGTTTTGAATAAATAAATTCTATTTTCTAAAAGCTAGGAAGATGATTTCCTTGTTCAATGTCATTCTATTAACCTTGGGAAAGATTGTATTGCATGCTTCTCTCAATGTAACCTATGTGGTGGATGATATGCCCATGTGACCTGACAATAAAGTCAGTTATCTGAATATATTCCATTTCAGAATAGCAGGTGTAGGTGCTAAGTTAAGTAAACCAAGATCATGCTCAAGTTCAGAACTTGAAGATCTTTCATTATACTAATATACCCTTTATTTTTAGATGTATACAATTACCAAACATGAATGGGCAAGCATGTCATCATGTACTTGAGAAATCCCACTCTTAATTTTTGCGTTCCTAATTTTTGTAATACTGTAGTTAACAGAGAAAAAAAAAAAAAAAACCCTGTCTTCTCTATTGGCATCTTTCATGAAAAAAAAAAATGCTTGATCAAGATGATTCTGTGTGAATGCACATTCCTCACTAAATCTCTCAAGCAGCTGCTTTAGGCTTTATACTGTTACTAACACCTTGCTCTGTCATCTCTTTGTATACATGTCTAATTTATCAGTTTCTTGTAGATTGTCAGCAGCCTGCTGCCTCCGTACCGCCACAGTGCTCACAACTAGTCGAGAGGCAAGACTGCCCGACTGTCAGGTAAATTCAGAACTCATTTCTCTTTCCACCCAGCTGCATGTCAAATCCATAGACTCCCAGCTACCCTTTCCAACACCATGAGTCCTTATATGTATTTATATTTTGCTACATTTTATTTCACGAATGGACTACATACACATACCAAATAGCCTGAAGTCCATATGTGCCCAATGCAAGAGAGCTAGAGTTTATTTTACTTGCCACTAGCTGCCTTCACCTCCTCTATTATGAGTAAATAATTGTTTTGGTACATTATTTCATTACCATTAAGGTATAAAGCCTGTAATTCTTAAGATATTTGCCCTACTTTTTTTTTTGTCGTTAGAATATATTTCTCAGATAAACAAATAGGAAGACTATAAAACATCCTTATTACCTGTTCCTGGACAACTTTATAAAAGTGTTTCCCTTTTCTGTCCTCTCAGTACCCTCATTAAAAATGAATTTGAAAGATGGAGAAAACCTTGCAATTGACATTCAAAGGGGGAACATTTGCAGTTACAGTGCCCTTCATGTGTCATTGAACTGAAGAATTTTAATCAGTTTCACACAATCCCTGACACTAACTGGAGAGTTTGCTGACAGTTTCTATTCCAGATGAAAATAACTTTAAATTTAATTTACTTGTGTATAATTATGTTTTTCTTGCCTCCACAGGCATGTATTTTTTTTCCTGTAGAGTTCTACATTAGATTTCTCTCTTTCTTTCTCTCAAAGAAAAAGAAGAATGACTAAGTAGGAGTATGTTTTCTAAAGCTTGTGATTGGATTTACAACAACAGATTTCTTTTTAAAGTATAAACATTTCCAAATTTGCCCTTCTCTTGAGAATTTGTATAATTTGCTTATTGCCCTGAATTTGTATGTTCATTTATTGCCCGAAATCTGTGTATTTTCTTGTGTTCTCCCAAGCACTACTTTTTCTACTTATTAACAAAAATTATAGTTTGATAAATGAATGGATTTAGCCTCCTACACATTCATAAGCTTTCACTTTAAGTCCTCAGCCAAGGACCAGGGATCAGGCAGCCATAAATCTCTGTGCAGGGGATGGGGGAGCAGGTGGTAAGGCAGAGGACTGGCATCAGGAATGTGTTGGTTCAAATTCTAGTTTGTCAGTTGTTAGCTGTGTGGCCTCTGGCAAGTAGCCTAACCTGACTGAGCTAGTCTCCTAGTTGTAAAATAAGTATATTAATAGTAATAATTCCTGCATCATAGCATGGTCATGGATTAACTGAGGATAATAGAAGTATAGAACCTTAAATATAGATTCAGTGAATCAATGGCAGCTGGTATTATTGCCTCCCTTCTGTCAAATTTCTTAAAGGGTAAATTGCTGTATCCCTCAAGGTCAAAGGGGAAAAGTAAACTTGTTTTTCCTCTGCCTGTTTATGAAGGAGACAGGCAAGTGTATAAATGGTGGAACTGAGATATAAAATAATTGTAAACTAAGTTCTTTTCCAGTATTTAACTTAACATTTCATCTCTCATTTCTTAGCATAAGTAGTTGTATAATGTATTCTCTAGAATTCTGACACTGTAATATAAATTGGTCCTACAAAATTGAAAATATATAACCAATTTAAAAAAAATAAGATGGAATTTAAATGTGACATTTGAGCTTCCCCATCATTTTGGATTGAGGTATGTTACATATATTTTCATATTATAAATTATAATGACTGCCATTTACTGATTACTAGGCATTGTGCTCCACTTCTCATATACATTATGATATTTATTGCACACACACAAGATGTTTATGAAGTTTGATTATTTCCGTTTTACAGACAAGGAAACAGAGGCTCAGAAAAGTTAAGCAACTTGCTTGAGGACCCCAAACTAGTAAGCGGAACAGACAGAATTTTAACCCAGGTCTAGCCTTTGCTCTTATGAGGAGTTGTTAGGAGGACAAGGACATGCACATATATTTTTTTGTAACTGTCAAAGTTCAGGTATTGGGAAAATCACTAAATCATTGTGTATCTCAGAGGTTCTCGACCCTGGCTCTATGTGAGAATTATCTTGGAGGTTTTTTGTTTTTTTATTTTTAATAGCAATGTTTTGTTACAAGTTAATTTGCAAATTTAGAGTTTTGTAATCCCTACAAAGGCTAAGTCTTCTCATGTTTCTTGAAGGCTTTTAAAAATAGAAGTTCCAACATATGTTAAAGAAATTGATCCATTATTTTAAAGACTTGCTTACCTCTCCCTTAGGGCATTCTCTGAATATATTATGTGAGACATCCTTAGTGTTAAAAGTCAAAGTAAATCAGATATAAGAATTTCAATGGAGGTGATACAAGGCCTATTGTTCCTGAGCTGTGATAGCCACATGAACACATAAATTGTGGACAGCTTCCCAAATCAGCCATGAATTTACCTCCATCCAGCTGAACCTCTGCACAGCACCACAGGACCTCATCAGGACTTCATCAACTTCCTCTCCAGTTACTAGCCTCTGATGTGCCACATTCTATAGCCTGGTCTGCTCTGTGTGCTTTCCTTACTTAATGTTTCTTTTGCTCTTCCTCCAGGGGAAGGCTTCTTTTAAGTAGGAGAGGCAGGAGAGGCCCAAAGATATTTCCAGGCGTGTCTGAGGAATAGATGTCAGGCCACAGGTGGGCAAGGGTTAGAGCCAGGGACGCTGCAGAGCCACAAGCTCCCAAACACAGAGGCAGCCAAAACCCAAGTGTGACTTGGTCTCCGAGGTGGTCGGGCTGTACAAATGGAACATCCAATTAGTCAAATAAAGTGCACAATTAAATAGGCCCCAAGCCAGTGTCTCCCATTTGTCGTCTCTCAGTCTGCTGTTCCCACCACTTCCAGCTGCAGGATTTTTTTAAATTTCTAGGCAGTTCTTTGCTAATGTACTAATGTCATTTTATAACAGCAGACAACTCTAATTTTGGTTATGAAGTAACTGATTATACTTACAGATGTCCAAACCCATCTCAGCAGGATCTAAATGGATAATGTTGAGAACATGGTCTCTTATCCTACAGTACATTCTCCACAAGCCAGCCCCACCCTCACCCAGGGTACCCCATGTGGTGCTCAGCAAACACTGGTTACCTGGGTTTGAGGGAATGAGCTGTGGAGTCAGATTGCTTGGGTTCGAATACCACCTCTGACTAGTTATGCAATCATGAGAAAGTTGCTTTTGCTGGCTAAGAGCCTGCTTCTTCACCTTTAAAGTGGAAATGAGAATAGGTATTGAGAGAACTAACCAAGGCCAGGCTCATTTGTAACATCACTAATTTTCTTGGGCAAAGAGTGGAGAAGGCTTCTGTTTTAAGTGTTTTGATTAGAAAAGAAATGGAAGGGCAGCGAGGGAATATTTTTAAGTTTAATTTTCTTTCACCTTGCTTTTCTTCCAGAACTAGTTTGACTCAATGGTTACTTGCCCCAGCTCCATCTCTTTTGAGAATACTGAATCTAAATTGCTTGCTACCTCCTCACAGATGATATACTGTAAACAAAAGCAATCTAATGAATTACAGAGGTTTGTAATTTCTACCCACACACGAGTACAGTGTGGTCCAGAGTAGACTCTCACAGTTATTCATTGCTGTCCACAAAAATAAATGATAAAATGCATATAGACCTGAAAAAGTTCTTTTTAAAAGCCACTGGTTTGATAACTGGTCTTTCCCACCCAGGTCCACTCCCAAATGGATCGAAGTTAATGCCCTCACTGCCCTTTTTGCATCTTCCGAGCAAGAATGTTAACACATAGCCAATATTTGTATTCTTACTCTGAACCAGACAAATTCAGATAAGCTTTCACTTCACCTTGGGCAATGATGACACTTGATAACCATTAACAACCCCGTAAAATGAGCGCTGTTGTTACACCCATTTTAAAATGAGGAAACCAAGATTTAAGGAGGTGAAATAACTTTTTCAGGGCCACATACCTAAAAAGCAACTGAACTCGATGACTCCAGCACACTTTCTCCCAGTACCCACTAAATATCACTGCACTGCAGAAATTTTTTCCCCTGGTTTTAGCTGTGCTGTGAGGAGCAGAGTATTTAAATCCCCTACCTTGACTTTATCACCCAAATTGAAAAGGAACATTCCTTTAATGAGAAACATGTAAAAAATTTTGCTAAGAATGTTAATGCTAAGGTTTTCCGATCGGGTGTTCTCTCTGTTTCTGTTTCTCAATTTTTTAAAAATTGTTTTATGACCTTGCTTTACATTTCCTTCACTTCATCCATATATTCTAACAACTCTTCAGGTGTACAGATTTTGAATGAAACATTTAAAAGAGTATTTTCTCACATTTGGAAACGTAGAGTTTCTTTATTAAATTCATTTATAAGTAAAGGATATATGATATGAAATAAAAGCCTTGGATATATTTAAATATACAGAGATGTTTGTATTTAGCACTTCTCCAGTTTTACTAGTAGTTATTTACTTGAAAAAAAGATCGGAAACTTTTCTGAGGAATTATCCATTCATATATCTTAATGTTATCCTAGGTATACTTTTTACAACTTGCTCTGCCTACGAAAAGTAAATGATAAAGGTTAACGTAAGTGTTCTACTCAAGATATTTAGCAATCAGAACTGAATCTGAATTAATCCTATAGTTTAAGTGATTAAAACATATCAAATATTTACATTCAAAAAGTAATTCCTTAACCTGTAAGCCAGGTTATGTTATATCTGTCACATAATATATTCAGCTTGATTGCATTTTAAGCAAATATAAAATAACAATAGTATAATATCACATATTTATAATCTCCCATGTTATGTAAGAAATTCAGAATAATAACAAACATTTGAAATCATCATGAATGACCTGCTGTCGAGGTGCTGGGCCAAGTGAGCTGTAACCTGTGTTTAACCTGTTTCTGTAACTTCAGCTTATCAAGCAAAAGTACCTGTCTTCCTTTATCAAGAAGAGTCTTCAGATAGACACTTACACCGTCTTCAAAAACTTGTCCCTTAAGTATAATGTGACCACCCTATACGACTTCTCGTAACATGTTGAATAATGTTTATTCTCCTAAAAAAAGAGAATCATGTAGATTTCCTGAAAGAAACTCTGTTAGTTCCTTAGGAAAATATGTCTGCTTAAGCTGTACCCTGCTGTGTTCCCAGTACTATTTTGAAGGTCAAGGATGTTTCTTGTCATGCATTATTTTCCCGGTCATTTTGTTGAAGCTCCAGTTCTCCCATATTCTATCATATTTTAAAAATAGATAGGAAAAATAATTTTAATCTCTGACTGTCCTAACCAATACAGAGCAGCAAATCTGATCTAAATTTACAACCATTCAAACGAAGAGTTGGGAAAGTAACAGTAACTTCAAGCAGATCAGAGATTATTATTTTAAGATCACATATTATGATTTTATATTATAATTCAAGAGATATACATAAAGGATCATTTCAATGCCAAAGATAAAATTATTTGTTTAATACCAATTATTAATATGACTTCAATGATAATTTAAGTAAAGAAACTATGTTTAAATAAATAAATAATATCTATAATTATAAAACGTGAAGATTTTCTCAAATATCACTTCCGGCAGAAATGGATTACATGGTACTGAATTTCATAATATGGGGGAGGGGAGCAGGGAGTAGGAAAATACTGACCTTTTTCGATAAAAGAAACCCGCGTAGTGTGATTTCCCGACTGTTAGTCTCCTTTTAAAAAGTTTGAAAACAAATGAGTTTTGTGGTTTTATCTTAGGAAATCCAATGATTTTGCTTCCTTATTTTTTAAGATTAGAGATGGACAGCCGGACAAGCCTGAGAATTTCTGTGTTCATTTAAACCGGAGGCTCTCAAGGCAGTGATTTGGAACATGGCAGTATACACTTAACAAATGGGATATGTTTTAAAACTCTTTGCTCATCTTTACCTGCTAAAAAGCAGGTTGGAGGAAATTTTAGAGCAAATTAGGCTTCTGTAGGCAAATTAATTATCCTAGGGAATCTGAATTCACCAGAGAAATGTCGAATCCTTGTTCTATCCACCGGCACAGCAGCATAACAAACAGCTTGTTAGAAATGCAGAATCTCAGGTCTGAGACCATTGGAAACAGAAGCTGCATTTTACCAAGATCCCCAGGTGATCTGTATGCACATTAAAGTTTGCAAAGAACTGACCTGGGGAAATTATGCAGCTGACCATACCAATAAGAGACGGTACAAAAACTGAAAAGAGGGACTGCAGGGTAAGAGTTCATATGAATTCATTCTCTTACCGTGTTTCATTTCTCCTTTTTTGTGCATTGTTTTGAAAAGCTGAAGCTGTCTTGGCATGCAAAATTTCTGTTGATGTTTTTAAAATGTATGTGAAAATAATTTGTCTAATTCTTAAAACTGCGCTTGGCCCCTTGTGTTTCTTGCTGACATGCTCGTTTCTCATTTTCAGTCCTGACATGGCCCTCCCAGATGAGCACCCACGTCCCAGCTCGCAGTGTGCCCCTCTCCACTGCCTCTCCAAGCCTCCTTACCCCTACTCTTCATCTCCTGTGGACGAACATCTGGGGTGAAAGTTGTGTAGCCACACACAGGATACTGCCCAAGACCCAGCAGGTGTTTTCTTCTTGGTTATTAGATATAAAGATTGGATTAATGTCCATCGTTTTGGAAGATGAGAGAAAGTTGGGAAGAAAAACACAAAGCACAGACCTCAGAGTGATAAAACATTTTATGGTTTCTCTAAATCACAAATAAACTTCTGCAATCAAATGGCTACGGTTCAGTTAAAAAAAAAAAAAAAAAACTAAACTAAAACAAGGAAACACGCATCTCAGATGACTGGGTTTACCTCGATAGCATAAGAGAGACCTAAGACAATGTAAAATACATATATTGTAAAACCATCTTTCCTCAAATTCCAAATTTAGCTGTAGAAGTTCATTCCAATATTTTTTGTCATTGGTATTTATTTTGTACTTTATTTGCTACATGATTAGTGTCTATAAAGATCATTTCTGTGAGAAATTTAATTCATTTATTTTTCAAATAAGCATAATTTGCTTAATTAAGTATGAGTTTTAATTTAGCTTAAAACCTGGAATTGGCCAGACTGTGGTCATTTTTCTTGCACAAAAATGATAAATGAGGTGCATTGGAATGTTAACAATAACTGTATTTTGCTGCTACACTGACATTGTTTTTTGCACTTATTTTCTAATCATTAGCTCATTAACTGCTGGGTTTCTTTTTTTTTTAACTAGAGTTCTTCATTGAACATTAAGTAAATCTAAGTAAGAGACGGAGTTATGATTCACTGACATTTTCAACTTTTGACTGTATCTTTGATTTTTTTTTAACTTGCAGACAAGTAGATGCACTGGTGCTGCCCCTTTGTGTGTGTGTATGTGTGTGTGATAACATAAAAGAAGGCTAAATAATTTGAAGGGAAAAATGATGTGTTGATTTAATGACCAGTTTTTTTTTGTTTTTTTTGTTTTTTTTTTAACTTCTCCCAAATTCAGTGCCCTACTATGAGTCTTTCCTGCTAAAAGCTATCAAGTACAATTGGGAAAGTATATAGCTAGATAGATGTCAGGTAGCCTTTGGTTATTTAATTTACCTAGAAAGTGTTCAAATTTTTATTAAAATTGTGTTCTTTTGTTGTTGTTAGGTTTTTTCCTAATGAATCTTCCTTGCCAAAAACAATAAATAATAAACCTTAGCTCATTGTCTACTTTTGACAAACACTCAGGTGCCTACAATCATTATACTATATTGAGATAGTACATGTTCCTAGTTGATTTACAGATTCTGCTGGGTAACTTTCATGACTTGATTTAAGGCAGTGGGTTTTCATAGCAAAACTTGTTTTGCACATAATCTGACAAACAAGGAAAACAGCTAACTGAGCTGAAAGGTCTAACCTCTTGGGTTCCCTGTCAAGTGCTGCCCACAGAATTGCTCCTAGCCCTGCCTCCTTGTCTTAGTCAGGTAGCCTTAACTTATTTAAAACCAGAAGGTTCTGACCTTTCATGTAATGACATCTGTAACTTTGAAACAAAAATGATGCTCACAGTTAACACAAAGGACAGTTAACAGAGTGGGGAGCTGACAATGGAGGTGAAGTAGAAGCCATTCACCTTACTGAGTGGAGGTGGGTGTCACCTTTCTGCAAGTGGCCATCACAGAATGTGGCAGAAGGGTAAGTCACACAGCACATTACGGAAGCTTTCATCAGTCATCCTCCTGTTAAGTGGTGGTCAGTGTTACCAAAGCAACTGCAGAGTTTTAAATTCCTTATCTGAGTGCTATTTTCAACAGTGTCATTTATTATGCAACTTGGAGTAAATAGTTGAAAATCTTCACCAAAGTAGTGATTCAAGTTAAAGTGCAGAAAAAGAAATAAAACTTTTCTTTTTCATAAAGCCTTTTTTTTTTTAATAGGGTCTTGATCATAGCAACCTAACATTTTGCTGTTTTCTACCAGCCTTGCCTTTCTGTACCTAAACATTTTCTTCATTTTATTGCCTTTGTATCTGCCTGGTGCCAGCATTGATGAGACTGTGTGGATTTTGTTGGAATCCAATTAAAGGAAGCTATTATTTTTCTCTTTTTTCCTTTTCTTTTTCAAGCTTTGTATGATTGGACCTGAGAAGTGGAATAGCTGCTAGGTTGATCTTTAATAAAAACTGTTGTGCCTGAGGGAAAATATATGCCTTTTTAAAAAGTACCTCAGAACAGCTTCCTATAATGCCTCATCAGTTTCTTCCATGGTGCTGGGAATCCAGCAGCACATACTGTCTGTGTGTAGTTCTAGGGCAGTACTGCCTATTGACAATGCCGTATTGCATTCTTGTCCATTTACTCTATTTATGATGCAGTGAAAAACTGGGTCATAAATGGAGTATTACTTTCTTCCAGTTAAGACAATGTTTGTCATTAAGTCAACTACATACAAATTTTATTTCCATTCTTCAAAGAGGGGAAAATATTTGTTTGAAATATTTTCGTTCTATAAAAAATATTAACTTAGCAAAAGTTTGCCAAGAAGATAGAGAAATTTGGAAATAAATTTCTGATTTTCAGCACAAAATTAGGTGATAGTCCCTAAGCAGTAAAAGAGAATACTGTGTATTAACAGTTGTCATCATTTAGTACAGTTTAAATTGAGCCAAATCTACATTTATTTATAGGCATGAAGAATGAAAAAAATGTGTCGGATTGATACAAATCAATTCCTATAAAGATAGTATTAGAATTCTAGTTGAAGAACTAGTATGAAACTTAATAAGACTAATTGAAGACAGACTTGGGGGAAAATAAATTGTAGAAGTAAAATAAAAATAATGACTATAACTGCAAACACATTGAGCAAAGATTAAAGGTAACTGGCAAGAGTGAGCGGTTAGCAATGTAACCAGGCAGGTTTTTTAAAAGTAAGCACAATAAGGATACTGAAAGGAATAGCCAGTATACAAAAAGGCTTTCCAATTGAGGATTTTTATTAATTAAAAAGTAAACTAAAAAGGAGCAATAAATGGCCCTTACCCTAAAATGCACGGGACATGTAGGACCCATGGATTAGTCTTTCCAATCAACTCATGATTCATCAGATCCCTTTCATGTATCCAATTCTGAGTTCCAATAGGAGGAATTTGGAGAACTTTGAGAAAACAGAAAGTTAGTAGATAATTAAGAAAAGACCTATTTAGAAGATTATGCTTTATTTAGATTAAAAAAGAGGAAGTATATACAATAATTTCTTCAAGCAAAAAAAAATTTAACAAATGGCAGCTACCAGCTATAGATATCATTACTGACTAGAGCAAGTAAAACGGAGTCTTCAGTGTGAGATATTGATCATTGAAATTAATAACCGTAAGATTTGTTTTTAAAAATTGAATTTTATAGGTGGTCTAGTAAGGATTAAGTGGCAAAATAACCTATACTCTTGTGTTATAATTCTGGGAGTCCATAATCCTATGATTCTTTTATTTTAAACATAAAAAATACATTTAAGTTGTACTGATTAGACATAAAATATTTTATCCCTTGAAAATAGGATAGCAGTCTTAATTTTTCCAAGATTTTGGATAAAAAGAAAATAGGACTTCTCCTTCCAGCTATATTTCATAATATATTTAAAGTTGTTCAGGAAGTAATACATCTACCACAAAAAGTCAAAGTCTAATAAACAAACATCCTCAGGAATACTTAATAGAAATGGAAGGTATGCAATCCCTCAGGAAGGTAAATAGCTCTCAAATTTTATCTTTTCCAACCTACAGTGTTTGCTTTTTCCATGCTTTGAAAAATATTCTTGTACAGATAAGTACTTCAGTTTCAAACAAAAAGAAACATCAGTCTAATAAATAGGAATGTGGAAATTTTCTGGTATGCTATATTAAATAAAATCCTCTACAATTCTAAAATGGAAATTATAAAATATAAAAAGGAAGAAATGAAATACATTTTCTGCTGGGATAAAAATGTCAAATTTAATGGATAATTGTCATATTAATCAGCCAGAAGACATAATCTGTCTTCCCGGAGAGACATCAGTGAAACTGATAGATTTCCAGCAAGTGCAACTTTGCTTATTCAACCCAAATGTGCCACAGGTATATTACTATTGTAGTTAAACTAGATTTGAAAGAAACTCTTAGGATAAAGTCCACATTCTTAAAACAAAGTTTGCCTGCCAGGTTTTTTGTGTGTTTGTAAATTGGAGTGATTTAAAATAATCGTTGTATTTCAGATGGCAAAAAAATTATGAGAAAATGTTTTCAAATAAAGGGAACATTACCATCTCAAAAACAAACAAATGAAAATAAAGGGAATATAATTCTTTAAGAAGCTATTGAACTGGAGTGCTATTAGCATGATCAGTGCTGATATTGATAAGAAACTTTTTACTTTAAAATCATTTTCTGTGGATATACAAGACAAATCTAGCTCCCAGATGACTTTTTCCATTGTCTGTAGGAATACCCCAGATGAGTTGTGTCTGTAATTAAATCATCTTTATTTAAATGCCAGGTTAACTGCATAGTCTCTGGTGTATTACGTTTGTAGCCCAATCTTATTATGGTAACATCTGAAAGATTTCATCTAGCCATCTCTTTGATCCTTGTTACTCAAAGTATAACTGAAAGAGATATTTAGTATCAAGATATGTTCCCCAATTGCAGACTTTCCAGAAATGATACTATATTTAAGAAAATGCAGAGCAATTAACTACCTTTAGTGTAAGGATGTGAGTGCATAGACGTATGCAGTGTAAAGTGTTTGCATGAAGAATTTCACATCATATAAGTTTTCTCATACTCATAATATGAACACTATAGAAGTCTTATTACTCTTGTGATCTTCTTTCCATTAGGAATGTAAGGAAATTGTTATCTATATCTGGTCTCCTTTCCGTATTGAAATGCATGGTTCTAATCCTCAGTGAATTTTTATCTCTTTCCTCTGGAGTTATTTAAAATTTACCCTATTTAAACTGAAGCCTGGATAAACTGCTGAGCCAGATTATTTCTGTGATTGGAGTTTAACTTGCCATTGAACACTGGTTGAGAACGCTTTTATTTTAACTTTTTTTTTGTTCAGAATGATTCTTTGATTATTATGATTCTCTAATGAAAACACTAAGAAGTAAAGGCTCATGCTACTTAGTGTGAGTGTATGAGTTTTTCTTTTTAAAAGAAGCATTTTAATACAAAGATCAGAGAACTATAAAGGGAAATGTCATAATTTAGTTGACAAATCATTATTTCAATAGAGATAATGGAGATACAGATGAATCATTGTGTTGTTTGGGTTCGTAGTTTTGACTGTGCGCCAAATTTTTCAAATCTTTGAAAAATTATTGCCACAAAATGTTTAAGCTCAATGATCTGCTAAGAGTCAATTAAACAATTCTTTGGAAATCTTTTATGGCATTTTTGTAATCTACTCAGTGTTTTTATTTGCATGATTATGCATATGTGATGAACCATACCTGAATCTGATAATGTATTTCTTTCCAGTATTAACATTCGTATAATGTGTGGCCAACCCTGATTTGTACACTGTATAATTATTGTTGTAATGATTCAGCTATTCCTACATTTAATTGCAATTTTGTTATTATACCTTTTGGGGTTAAATGATGTGAAGTGTTTCAACTTAATGATAATACCATATGAAAACATGACTAAAAGACTGATCTGAGGAATTCTTTTGTTGCTGATTATTTTTAAAAATCCAAATTTCAAAGGAAACTGGTTTCAATGATATGTGAATTTATTTTAAATTCAAAAATTCTTATGAATTTATTATTGCTTGTCCTTTAATTTTTTTTTTTAAATTGTAGACAAGCCTATGTGAATGTCTCATGGGAGAATCCATATGATACATGCTTGTATTTGTGTCATCTGATCATGCACTCAGTGGTTGGAAAAGGCACTCCAGTGCTAAGAAAATAATCAGAAGCCAATATATCAATTCTTATATCTTGGTTTATGTTACCAACTGAATATGGTGTAATGCATAACTCTTTCCAGTAAATAAACTGGTTATCTTTTGTTCATTTCATCTATGCTACATTTTTATCAATTGAGCAAATTTTTTTGTATTCATTTTGATTTGTACTTACAAAAATGAAGTATGTGAATTTCTATGTGATTAATATATTTATTCAAAGTTAGCACTTATTTGAACTAAAAACAAAATGCTTTACTCTGACAACATTTCTACACATTCCTATTAACTATCAACTTTGCCCATTTTCTCCATTTATCTTCTCTTTAACTTGTAATCTTTTCTCAAAGGATATTTTGGCAGAAGGAAACGCTTAGCTGAATTAGATTAGAAATGTACCAACATGTCAAGGCTGGAGAAAATGCCTGCTCTAAAAAAGGAAACATTATTTAATGAAAGAAGAAGGAAGTTTGTAGGCTTTATTTTGGGAGACAGTTTTTCTTTGTTCTTCATATGAAGGAACTGCCAAGTTCCAAAATGTTGAGCGAGGTTAATTTACTAGCTCTTACGTGTATGTATTGTAGTAAAACGCCGCTTAAGAAGTCATCTTCTTTGATTCAGTTTTATTTCTGGGGGTGGGTGGGGTGGTGGGGGAGAAAAAGACAGAATATGGGCTTACATAGAGTTCTAAGTGAGTAGAAGCCTCTAATATATTCCTCATTAAAATTAATCAAATTAACCCACCATGGGCACTGAACAATGCCAGCTAAAGTTGCTTGCTTACCTGTTGAAGAAATATAACAGCAGAAATAATAGCATAAACTTCCCTGAAAAGCTCTCCTTTTTCACTTCCAAAAGCTATTGCTGTTCTTTGAGGTTGGATCTATAAGTCCATTTGACCTTGACCTTCTCTTGTGCAATAAAGCTGAGATATTTTTTGTCACATTCAAAAGCTAAAAAACTGAAGCAGTCTCCAGAAGTGTCAAGAGAGTCTCTTGTTCCCACATTTGTCTGGCAACTTGGATAGCACTAGAATGTTGTAAGGACGATGCGGGGACTTCCTACAACCCACGAGGTAAGAAAGAGGCCAGAACCATTGAGAACTTGTGGAAGGGATTTCCTTCTTTTGTTTGTACACACTGACTTGTACATCCCAGGAAATCAATCAGTTTTGGGTTAGAGTAATAAGTTCCCGAGTAGTGGGTTCCTTGGCTCCTCGCCATCTAGTACTTCTTATACTACATCTGCCTTGAGGCACCAAATGAATTTATATAACCTAAAGTCACCTAGTGTACTTTCAATAGGCACTAAATACCAACTAATTGGAAAAAAAAATGGCCTTTAAATTAAGTGAATGGTTAGTCCCGTCATTCTCTCTGGGTGAATCTAAGAACTAGACCTACAACATTGTACTAGAAAGAGACTTAATGTGTACGGTGAAATCATCTGATGGAATGTGCATCAGCTTTCATTTATATGCATTAAGAAGAAGCTCAGGATAATTAATCCACAACATAGTTGTCAAGGAAGATAAATCTCACTGGCAAAAATATTGCCAGTGTCAAAAGTAAACATAATTTTAGCATAATTTAAATGTAGAAAGCAACATAAAGATGAACAAATATATCCTAACTATAAGTGCCTCATGTAAAACAGTAAAGAATTGCTAATGTAAGAATATCTCATTTTCTTCATTATCTCTGTCAGTGGGAGATAAAAGATTAATTCAATAAGTTATCTTCTGTTACTACTAAAATCAGGTAAAAGCAACTGTAAATATTAGAGTAGATGTCTTTTTCACACCCCAGAACAGGACTGACTATGTAATTTTATGGGACCTAATGCAAAATAAAAATATGTAGGGCCTCTTGTTCAAAAATTATTAAAAATTTCAAGACAGTAACAACAGAGCATTAAACCATTAAAATGCTCTTAAAATTAAATCAAATAAAATGAAAGCATAAAAAGGAAAGTTATGGGGCCCTTGTGGTTTAAGCAGGGAACTGTGTGAATGTAGAGATTGCACGTTATGAGCCAGCCCTGCCCAGAGTATGCTGTATTAATGCTTTTTAGACCCTCAACACTGCAAGTTTTACTTTATTTTTTAACAGAATGGATTTCCCAGTTTATTTACTTGGAAGAAAAAGTAATGTGCTTATGTTCTGGGAAAAAATAAGTTAAATGGCAATACCTTTTAAGAGTTGTAAAGTTGCATCTTGCAATACCCCCTTATCCCAATGCAGCCATGATAGTCAACTCAAAATTTCTAAACTGTGACGTATGTACCACACTGTACTGAGATTATCAAAACCTCTAAAAGAAATCTGCAAAATATCAGCAGTAGACATTTTAATTAGTGAATATTGAAGTAAAATTAATTTAAGAACCCTACTGATACTTTCATAATTTGACTTCCTTTGAAGTTATAAATTATTAATAGTCAGTCAAATGTCACAGGAAGATTTGCCTCATTTAAAAGAGCTATTAGCCCAACATTGATAAGTGATTCGTATCTTCATATTTTCTTCCAAATAAATCAAAGGGGAAAGAAGTATTTAGCTCACTGAAATCCACTGACTGAAAATGTGGGCTGTCATATATAGTAAGCTATTCTGTACATAAGTAAGGGAGAAATAATATATATTAATTATTTCTGTTATTTTTGATAAACTAACAGTGGAAACCTGTAGACATGTCTGTCAAAGAGTAAAGGAGATGGATGCAAGAGAAATGGGTGGAAGCAAGATTCCTTAATTGGTAGATGCCTTTTTATATTGTTTTGATTCAGTTTCCACCATAGAAATATATCTTCAAAAATTAAAAATAAAATATGGGCTCTCCAAAACTTCACAGTGAAGCAGAAACGAAAAAGCACAAATTCTAGAGAAATATTTTTTTCTAAGACAGGCTACGTCAGCAAAAGGGTTTTTGAAAGCATGAGATTTTGTTCAAATTCTAGATTGATATAGATGAAATTCATTCATTCATTCACATAAACATTAATTTAGCACATGTTTATTGAGAACCTGTTTTGTGCCACACATTTGTCTGGGGACTTAGGATGCATCAGAGAACAAAACAAAAAAGGTGCATGCCTTCTTGAAGCTTGAATCACCTATCTAGAATAGATGGAGGAGGCATACAAAAAACAGTAAATATAATAAATGTATAAATACCCAAATACATTGGATGGTGAAACTTATGAAAAAAAGAAGAAAGTAGAACAGGGAAAAGAGATTATGCTAGGTTAGGGTGAGGAGAGAGTGAAATGCTACAATGTTAGATGTGGTCAGTGTGGGTTCAGTAAAGAAAAAGATGAAAATCACTATTTGCATCATGATTCCTCAATTTTTAAAAAAGTACTGCTACATTGTTCAAATATTTTCAGTATTTAGAAGTTATTTATCTAAAAATATCAAACATCAACAAAGATTAAACAATGGCATTTTCAAACACTAGTCCTAATGATTTTGGTTAACGATTATAAAATATGAATAGATTTTATTTCATTAAAATGTTGCTTAAAAATCATATTTATTTTAGAAATATGTGTCATGCCTTCTTCTCCTTGAATGAATGACCTTCTCAACCAAAGTTTCTAAAAAATTAAAGGCAGCTTTGAAAATATATTCTCACAAATATTCTTCCCCATACAAAGGTAAGCAAAGATATTACTAAATTTTTAAGCTTGCATTAGTTCATTGCTGAGTGTTACCATTTCTCTTAGAATTGTATGGATTCAAACATTAAATTTGGCTATTTCAGTAGGAATGACAGAAAGAATATATATGTATATTTAAAAGTCAGCCTTCTGTTTATTCACATGAATAGTTGTCCTAATTCTGGGTTACTTTACAGGAAAATAAAGGCCATGTTACTAAATATATTCCTATAAAAGAGAAAGGGCCTCATCAAATTACTTGCCGGAGTAAGTATGGATATGGTATAAAAATTAAAAAGACGAAAATAAAACCCAATTGATGAAAATCTTACCTAGTGAAAGTCTATTGAAAAATTTCCTATGAAGAATTCTCTAAATTGCTTCTTATTTCCAGCAGGTGCAAAAGTAAGGCTGACTTGGATTCAGGCATTAATTATGATAATCTGATTTTAATTACATACACCAGACTAAAGTGCTCCTTTAAGAGTTCTTTACCTGAAAATGGCTGTTTTCAAACTGGTGAATGGCAGCTTACCATTATCTATAACATCATTTGAGTTTCAAGTTGAACATTTTATGAGAAAAACAAGATTTTTGGAGATTCTTATCAGAAATACATTTTTATTGGATATTGAATACACCAAAGACCACATTTGAATACATTGTGCACATTACTGTTTAGTTTCTATATTTTTAAAAGATGTAAACCTTAAATTTAAAGGAAATTTTCTTGTTCAATAAACTTTTTTTGAACTTTGAAAGTGAGGTCAGACCAGAGAAATGGAATAACTTCATGTTTCTCCTGTTGAAATCAAAACTAAATGAGCTCCAGAGTTCATTTGGTTCCAACATACGAGAGTTCCTTCCTGTGCTGCCAGGAGACAGGAGGTCCTAGTTTACGAGGCCTCCACCCTTCCCGGCTGGCGGATACCTGGGGCGGCGGCGACAGTCCGCTGAAGCCGTGGGTACGACGGGGCGAGGGCTGTGGCAGAGGGGGAGACCACGGCAGCCGTGATGCTGGTTGCGGGGACGATAGCGAAGGGCGTCTTGACTGGTGCAGAAACAGGTTCTCTATTCTTACCCGAGCTACCTCCTGAAATCAGAACGACCAGCAACATCCCTTGAGATGTCAGATAGTGAGGGGCCAGATCCTGGTAAAGGGTGGACTGCAGATAAAAACGAAATCTGAAAAATTTTAGGAGGAAAACATAAGACATCATCTTCACTATTGTGGAATAAACAAAATTTCTTAAACAGAAGACAAGAATACTTGCCATAAATAAACAAATGGGCTTTACTGAAATTAAGAACTAATCAACCAAAGGCAACATTTGGAGAGTGAAAAATAGCACATAACAATGGAAGAAAAAACATGTGATACATTTCCTGACAAAAAGACTGGTGTCCAGATTATATCAACAACTCTATGTCCCATGTGTATATGAAATAGAAATGCATATATATCTTCACCAAAAAACCATGGACTGAAATAGCTATTTATAACAGCTTCAAATTAGCAACTATGCAGATAGTCATCAACAATAGAATGGATAAATATCTCACGGATTTTTTATTTACTGATTTTATAAATTAATTTATTTTTATTTATTAACAAAGTTAATTTAATCACAGAATGAGAATCAAAAGAATGAGAATGAAACTTGTGGGTCTGGCTATTTCACTCAACACTGTATACTTTAAGTATATAAAGTATAAAAAAAGGTGAAATTCATCTATGTTGCTATTTTCGGAGAGCTAGTGACAGAAATGAAGCTTCAGGGTGGTGATAATTTTCTGTTTCTTGATCTGGTTCTGATTGCAGGGCATGTTGAGTTTGTAAAAACTCAATGAACTGTTATTTTATGATATAAGCACTGTAACACATAAAAAAATTATAAGGAAGCAAATGCAATTCCTCACACTATAAATATATATAGTCCACAAAATTAAGACTTCCAAGGATGGATTTGTCAGCAATTTAGATGGATCTAAACAGAAATAAAGCAAATAGGAAGATAGGAGAGAATAAAATATCCAGAATGAAGCACACAGACAAAAATTCTTGGCAATTAGAGGAGACATAGTGGGGAAAAAAAGGTGCAAAATAACTGTAATTATAATCCTAAAAAGAGAGGAGATAGAAAATGGGTCAGAAACCATATCCAAACAGATGATGATAGACACCTGTAGTCTTCTATCAGTCAGCTTTTACTAATTTATGCTGTCGTAACAAACAGCTACAAATTTCTGATGGCTTACAACCTAAATGTATATTTCTTATTAAAGTAATGCTTCTGGCTTCTGTTGTCTCTATTAAAAAATTAGCTGTTTGTCTAAATGTTGACACTTTGAAAGCAATATTTAACTTTTGAAGGTAATATTTAACCTTCTTTGGCTTCATTTAAAATGTTCCTTAGTTGTGTTTCCTGTTTTCACTATAACGGGTGTGGTACATTGTATGACTGACCTCAAGCATTCACTCCACCTTCTCTCTGTCAAATTGACATCAGCCTTTTCAAAATGAAACAAGTGCACATGCCTTTTTCAGAGCCATTACACAATTCTGCTCTTGCTCTTTTCCTTCTGCCAGTTGATCTCTATGTCTGAGATAGGGGAGATTCTTCAGCCTGGGTCCTGGAATTAAGGGAGTATTGAACAGACCTACAGCCAATCTTCAAAGTCCATGAAATCTGAACAAGAAACAAATATCAAATAAAGACACTTTTAGACTTTAATGCACGGAGAGAAATTGTCAGCTGCACACTCTCATGAAATGAAGAAAGGCGATGATCTCAGATACAAGCACAGATACAGAAAAACACAGGAATAAAAAAAAAATTGAACATAACTGTGCGATGTAATTAGTATTTTTCAAAGCTATAGCTAAATAATTATGGAAGATTAAAAGGAAACATTTTCATTGAATTTGGATTGTGGATGAATGATGGAGGGAGAGAGCAATATTTTGAAAAATGAACTAAACCCAAATGTGGAATGTAAAACATCTTATGATAACAGTGTTTCATGAACAGAAACATATAGTTTGCTTACATCTGTGCATTTGAATAAAAAAATCCCTGTCAAAATAAAGCAAAAGACAAATGAGCTCCAAAGAGTTCAATGGGTGGGTATCAGTTTGTTCCTCTCTTATATTCTCTTGATAATAACATTGCACATGATCATTTAAACTATTTATTATTATTTATTATTTTATAAATAATTTAGTTACCACCAAAAATTACTGTGGCAGTCAGTAGATGAACATTTATTGACCACCTACTATACGCACCAATGGAATCTCAAAAATTCCTTCATGATCAACCAATTGAGCAAAATTATACCAGTTACCAAATATGAAAATCTGGAATATGTGCTGAAGTAATGGTATTCTTCTGGTACTTGCAGCCTTATACTGAATATCTTCAGTGCTGTTAGAGTATTCCCATTATTTAGGACAAATTAAAACAATATCATGTAGTTAAAAATGTACCAGATATGTACTCTGATAAAGCTGGAAAACAAACACAGTCTGTGACTGTCAATTTTCAGGTGGAAAACTGTGCATAAGTATTGAACAAATTATTCAAGAACTGATTGTGTTCTTAAATATCCTTTAGAGCAGCAAAGACATATGGTGAGAATTGACTGGGTAAGTGATGATCATACCATAGAGGCTGTGGAGGCAGTGTCAGCTTTTTAAGTTCAAGATCCTATTAACAGCTGAGACTTGCTCATGATACTTGTCCCTGGCCACGCTTCTCTTTGTCCTTGGACAGAGGTTACATCTCTGCCACAAGCCAGGAAGTTTGGGCGACGCCTGCTCAGTTCAGGATAAAAACATCGATTTCACCTGGAATAAATCAGATTATTCTCCTTCAGATTGGCCATAGATGAGGCTCTGCCAAGCCCTTTCATTCATTTATTCCCCAAATATTTTTTCTCTTCTCCTAGTAATAAAAACAATACATATACCTTGTAGCAAATTTAGAAAATGTGAAAAAGATAATAAAACTCACCTATAATCTCATCTCTTAAGGAAAACTATTGACATTTTGGTCCCTTTCCTTGAATCATGCTGAATACACTATTTTGAATCCTGCTTTTATTCTCTTAACATTCTATAGTGAATATTTTTATGTTATTAACATTTTTCAACTACAGTATTTTTAAGGCTGGCGTAATATTCTACAAGATAGGTAAAGTATACTTTTAAAAATACTCTCATTATTGGTAAAATTATGCATAATTTTACCTGTACAGTGATGTCATTAGTATCTTTATACAGGAATTGTCTAAATTTCTGACTATTTATGGTCTATTCTTTGAAGAGGAATTACTGTTAGCATACATGACAATTTTCCTTTCATTTATTATTATGACACTTTTTCCTCTCAGATATTTTTATTAGAAGATATTTAACTGAGTATTTTACTACAGGCAAGCCACTATGCAAGATGCTGCAGAGGATACAAATACGAATTAGACAGAGGATACAAATATGAATTAGACAGACTGACTCAAGACGTCTATAATCTACAAAGGAAACTCAGACAAATATATATATATATGTCTATATATAGATATATATATAGCTATAATTTATGGCAGAAAGGGATACATCCCATGAACTTACGTCTGAATTGAGCTTTGGAAACTCAACAATTAGGAAAGTGTTTTCTCATAATGACAGAAAGTTGAAGCACGGAAATACTTATAACTTGTTTTAAAAATATTTCTGATTACCAATACATTAAAATGTTTATTAGATATCCGTGCATGCCTACTTTGAAAAAAAAGCTATTGAAAATATTTCATAAAAAATATCCTTGTTTTCAGTTTATAGTTTGTTACTTTTCAGGGGATAGATCAAGATATTTTGAATACGGTTATTTTGTATCCTATTCATGCAGACCTATGTGGGCTACTGCAAATACCCTTTAGATGTGTGGGCCTTGTGGTAAAGTAATATGTCACTGGAGAAAGATGTAAATTTAGAATTATAGGTCAACACTATTATCTTTAGCCCCAATGTGTCACCTTATGTCAACATTGTCATGGTATGTACAAAAGCTTAATACAACAGAGCTTAAAGCACAGTTTTTAATGATATTTTAATCATTTTTCAAAATAAAATGAACCTTTTATATGTGTTTCTTATATTCATCTAGATTAGGGATCGGCAAATTTTCCTTTAAAAGGCCAGATAGTAAATATTTTCGGATTTGCTGACCATATGGTCTCAGTCACAACTACTCAACTGTGTTATTGTAGTGTGAAAACAGCTGTAGACTGCTGTCTGGGGTCAATAAAATTTTATTTCTGGACACAGGAATTTGAATTTTACATAATTTTCATGTTATAGACTCTTTATTTCTTTCAACAATTTAAAAACATTAAAAACCATTCTTCATTCATGAGCCATACAAATATAACAGGTGGTGGGCCAGATTTGGCTCCCAGGTCATTTGCCTACCCCTTATCTAAATGATCTCATTAAAAAGCAATACGAATGCATGCTAAAATAAAACCTTGCTAAATGGCAATAATAAAACATTAAAAACAATATAAAAATATAATTTCACAACTTAAATGCTTTCTTAAAATTTGGATAGACTATTTTCCCTATATCATTTAGTATGCTTTTGGTCATAGTAAATAAAAACCTGATTGATAAGGACAGTTATCTTGTTGCTTTTCAAGAAATCAAGACATTAGAATGTTTCAGAGATGATTCATTAGCGTGTTGAACTCATCAGTGACCCAGGTTCCTCCAGTCTGCTCTTCACCCTCAGAAGATAGGCAATGTCTTCCCTCCTCTTCACAAAATGGCTACAGCAGCTCAGAACTTGCATCTGTATCTTCACAAAACTAAATTGAAAATCAGGAAGAGAAGGGAGATGATGGGTAAGGGACTGGTTCCTTTCATTGTGTTGTTTTTTGCTTGTTTGTTTGTTTTTGTTTTTGCCCTTAGCGGATTTCCCTTCTAGACTCACTGAGCAGAACCTGGTCACATATCCCCCCAAACCAATAACTGGCAAAGGAAAACAGACTCACCGTGATCACCTGACCGCATTCAGCTTCCCTGGAGCTTTATGATAAAGGAGCACAATTTGTCTGACCACATTGCTGCCAACATTCAAATGAAATAGGATTTTGTTAGCAAGGAAAAGGATGGTAGACAACCTTGCTTGCCACAATATTTTAATTGTAATCTTTAATTTTTAATTAATCTATGAAGTAATATATTTAAGATGTATAAGACCAAATTAACAGGAAAAAAATACATTTTATTGAATGAGATATGGAACTTTTTATAATTCCAAAATAAATTTTCTAACCTCTTCATCCACCCCACCACTAGTTCACTCTTGATCACTAGTTCACTTTTTTTAAACTCAATTTTACTGAGATATATTCACATACCTAACAATCATCCAAAGTGTACAATCAGTTGTTCACAGTATTATCATATAGTTGTGCATTCATCCCCAAAATCAAGTTTTTGAACATTTTCATTCCTCCAAAAAATAAAAAAAATAAGAATAAAAATAAAAGTAAAAGAGAACACTCAAAACATCTCATATTCCTTTTCTTTCCCTGTTATTCAATTACCGTTTGTCCCCTTTTTTCCTACTCATCTGTCCATACCCTGGATTAAGGGAGTGTGAGCCACAAGATTTTCACAGTCACAGAGTCACACCATACAAGTTATATAGTTATATGATCATCTTCAAGAATCAAGGATATTGGATTGCAGTTCAACAGTTTCAGGTATTTCCTTCTAGCTATTCTAATAGACTAAAACTAAAAAGGGATATCTGTATAATGCATAAGAGTAACCTCCAGAATGACCTCTTGACTCCATTTCAGATCTCTTAGCCACTGAGACTTTATTTTGTTTCATTTCTCTTCCCCCTTTTGGTCAGGAAGGCTTTCTCAAACCCATGATGCCGAGTCCAGACTCATCCCTGGGAGTCATGTCCCATGTTGCCAGGGGGATTTATACCCCTGGGAGTCATGTCCCAGGTAGCGGGGAGGGCAGTGAGTTTACCTGCCAAGTGGGCTTAGAGAGAGACCAGCCACATCTGAGCAACTAGTTCACTACTGATCAATTCTAGAATATTTTATCTTAAAGACTATGCCTTTCCTAGCAATAAATAAGTAAATTAATTAATTAAAAATTTGATATTGATTAAAGGAAATTTGCTTAAATCAGGAACATAGAGAAAATTTTAGAAAAAGCCTAATAGAAAAAATATGTAAAATACACACATACATATGTTTACATGTTTCATCTATTTTGAGATGCATTTTTTATTTTTTCATTTTAACATCTCTGAAATTGGGACACATCCTATAATCAATGGGATCATATAATTGCCAAAGGCCAGATGGATACTGATAAAAATTAAAAAAAAAAAATACCATCACTGTCTGTGCATGTGTAAAGTTGGTTATTGAATTATGTATATAGTAAGTCTGCATGTGTTCAGCTTAAAAGTCATTTAAAATGTCTACAAAGAGATGTCACTATAAACTGGAATTAAAATAAAAATTCCAGGATATATACAGAAAGACCCAGAAACTGAGTAGTGGGTGAAAATGTGATATTTGTAATGCAAAAATTGTCATTGGAGGAATGACTGTATTTCCATATTTCCTTGAAAAAAATCAAGTGTTTTTGAATCCAAAGAAAAGATGATACCTATAAATAGATTAAGCTGTGTTACTTCTTTAGATAAGTGTGAAACAATTTTTTTATCACATACCAATCAACACAGAGGCAGAGAAATTGCCAAATTCCTCAGCATAGATTTAAAAAAATTGAAACAAGATTCACTGAATGATCATCAAAACATTTTGTCATGATTAAATTGTCAGTTTCTTTCTTTCTTGGTTCTTCTTACAATTGTTGGCCTTTTATATCTGATGAAATAGAATATATGCCTGAGAATTCATATAATCCATAAATGCAGCCCCTTGGACTAATAAACTTATCTTTTACATTCTGGACCCAGTCACTTCACATGTTTCCTACCATTTTATAGCACTAAAGTGGCCTGTTTAAACCATATGGTGGTCTTAGAGCATCAATTAACAGTACTGCTAATTAACCAAAATAATTGATAAGATATGGAAAGCTCAAATATTCATTCTTACCTTTGTGTTTCCTGGTCAGGAAAGAGGCAGAGGAATATAGAATTGCTTTCCATCATTCTATGCCATAATTGTCCTGGCTCCAGGGTGAGAGTTCTGTAGTTTTTGGATAGGAAACATTTAACAAAACACTGATCACCTCCTTTTTAAGAGCAATAGTGGTCAATTTACGTGCAAGGCCAAAATCTTGTATCATGTCAGTCAGGTGGCCCCTTAAATCTAAGAAATGTGTACCCTGGCCAAATGGAGGAGGCCAAAGGATTTAGAAAAAAATATATATGAATACATTTGCCTCAAGAAAGCCATTAATATGTGCAATGCATAGTCAAATATAAAGGAATTAAAATGTTAGAAATTATACAATGCTATCATCCATATGTACATATAAACTTTATGGAAAGCTCAAATTGTGTCAACTCAAAATATCAGATTGCTAAATTCCTATTAAATAAATGTATCATCTACCTCAAATGGATCCTCATGAAATTATCTTCTGTATATCAACTCCCTAATGCTACTACACAAAGTCAGCATGACTCACACCTTTTAGTGACCTTTATTTTACTGACATTTATATAAATTCCTACCCAGTGAGAGAATCAAAGTGAATAAATAATAAGTTTATACTTCATTTTACTGAGAAAATAACACAATTTTCCATCAAAGCTTTCATCAAAGCTTCCTCTTTCTGTAAGATTAAAATGACTGTATCTGCAGCAAAGTTTTGATTTCTCTTCAAGTTTTGATTTCTCTTTCAAGTTTTGGAATTGATGTTGTATCAGTAGCTGATAAGTTATTGACCATTATTCTTGATCCTGAGTATTCAAAATTCTTCTCCTGAGTATTCTCTTGAGGTTTAACCTTGCTTAATAGGCTTTAGATAAATCTCAGAGACTGGCTGTGTCTTTACAATGAAATTGAATGTTTGTTTAACACATTTTAACTAGAATGAAAAGATGTGTATCAATTTACATATCCTTTTAGCTACATTGGAAAACAAATATAAAAATAAAATTTAAGGAACATGAATCATTCCATAGTCTTCCTATGCATCCTTCTTGTCTGAATTAATCTGTTATTTTCTGGGGGGATGGGTGATTCTGGGCCCCCGGCTTTCCATGCAGTGGCTCCATTGTAGTCTAGGATTCACAGCCTCCGCTGTGCTCCAGCTGGCAGTCAGAAAACAGGGAGTGAAGAGTTTCATGATGAATTTTCAGAAGCCAGTCTGGAGATAGCAAATATCACTACTGCCCACCAAATTTTGACTAGAATTCAGTTATCTGGCTCCACCTAACAGCACAAGAAGGTTTAAATGTGGTCTCCTTGTGTTCCCAAGGAAAATGATATGGGGTTTAGTGACCATACATCCTTGTCCCAGCCACAAAGACATGGAGTGTAAGCACCCGTCTGTTGCATTCATCTGTATTCCCAGTAATTAGCATAGTGTTCATTCAATATGCATTAATGAATTAGTGGAAAACTTCCTCTAGCTATTTTAACAAACAAAATACTATAGTAAGACTAGAAGTACAATATTTAAGAACAAACAAATTTCTGTTGACTCCATTCAGTTAGTGTTGCCAAGCATAGTCATCAAATGCAAAGTCCCTTTGAAACGGTTTCTATCAGAAAATCAGCAGCAGCAACACCAATTGAAGTAATAGATGATGTACACATTATAAAACACTCCGAGAATTAGACATCCACCAATGCGAGCTAATATATTATTAGGCAAATGTGAACAACTTGAACCAAGAAAAGAAATAGAACTACATATAAGGTAAGCACCTAAAAATGTCCAAATCCAAGCACAAAACTGTGGCCAACATAGTTGTGGTATGATACCTTTTTGCCCCATGCAGGTGTATATACTGCAGTTCTCCACGAAAGAGTTATCTACTGAGAAAAGTATTTCTCTGTGGGTGTACGGAGCGGTGGTGGTGGTGTGGGGGGGGTGAAGAGATTTCATTTAAGTCAAATAAGCAGTAACTGGTTCTCTAAAAGAAGATTACCATCATCTTCTAACTTAAAAATAAGTTAAAAATAACCTAAAAATAGGTTGCTCTAAGCTAGGTTGCAGGTACAGTTTTATTAACTGCAACATCACCTTTTGTATTGAGCCAAATAAATTGTTAGAAATTTGCACTTATAGTTAACTTATGTATATGGAGGTTAAAAACCATTTCTGTATTAATTTCTATCTGAAAGTATGTTTAAATTATTTCTGATACTATATGCCATGGTAGATAGATAACACTGCAATTACATGGAAAGAGAAACAATAATTAGGTGTACTATAGTGATAGAAGGATAATAATTCTTAAGGGAGCAAAGTCCTTTAAGAAGTTCTGAATGGATGCATAAAAAGTTAGGGGATGATGTTTATTGAGGTAGCAGCCAACCCCACTAAGGTTTCTTGATGAGCTACACTTCAGGAAGCTGGAGGAGATGTCACTTGGGTGAAGGACCATCTGAAGAAACTGGGATGGCTTCCAAGATGGAAGTGATGACTGGGAAGTCTGTGGGCTCCATCGGGGGTACTTGGAATGCTGCCCTTTGCCTCTGTATCTTTCTATGTTTGGAATACAGACTTTTCCTTATTAGAGACAGTAGTGAATTTTTAAATGCAGGTAATAAAGCCAATTTAAAATGTATTTTATTTAATTTGGTATTTAGCTGGTGTGTGTGTGTGTGTGTGTGTTTGGCGTCACAAATTAAAAGAACTCTCAAGTCCTGAAACAGTTCATGGTGATGGAGGATCTGATATCTGATATCTTCTGGAAACCTGTGAATTGTTAGCTCCACCTCTTCTCTGTTACGTTGACACACCACTTCGCCGTTTCCTGGATGGTTTGGTTCAGTGGGAATAGGATAGACTTTGGTGCTGACACTCGGGTAGGGAAATCTACCTTTGCAGCGCTGTGGATTGCAGGTTCCGCACCTCGGTGTCCTAACCTCAAATACTTATCTCACTGCATAGTTCTGGGACATCAAAAAGACTATTTCCAATTGCTCAGCCCAGCTGCTAGAGACACATAGGTGACCCTGAGCGTGTGGCTGTGCGTCATGGCAAGACCCTGGACAGAGTCCACGGTAGCTCTAATTCTTTTTTATCTCTTCCATCTCGTCCCTAATCCAGTTTGCGGCTCGCAGGTGAGCGCGGGGGAACTTCCCTGCAGCCCAGGTGTGCGGCCGCAGGTGCGCTCAGGCCAGGCCGCCCTCAGCCAATCGGGGAGCCCGTGGGGCAGGGCAGATCGGGGGCGGCGCCAAGGGCGCTCCTCTCGGCTCAGCACAGCGTGTCCTTGGCTGCTTCCCCGCCGGGAGGAGGAGGCGGCAGCGCAAACAAGCTGATCTCAGGCCTCTCTCCGCGTCCTGCCCCCGGGGGCCTCGGCGATTGGCTCCAGAAAAGGAGCGAGTGGAGAAGTCTCGGCCGGGCCGCCGCAGTAGCCGCATCAGGTGAGTGCGGGAGCCGCAGCGACCGAGACGTCGCGGCTGGCGCAGAAGGAGCGCAGCCAAACTCTCGGCGTGCCCGGAGCGTCCCGGGGAGGCAGGGGCGACCAGGCATTTACCAAGGAGACGCCGGAGCGGAGGGGCGGCGGCGAGGAGCAGCAGCCCTGGAGTCCCCCTCCAGAGTCGCGTCGGGCCTGGGCGTGCAGGCGACGCCCCCCGGGGTCCAGTCACCGCTGCGGAGCCGGCTGAACGCTGACTCGCAGCCAGACCAGGGCGGGAGAGAAAGAGGAGCAGCGAGCCAGGCGGGCGTGATGAGCGGCGAGGGCACCTACAACTTCAGGCGGGTGGCGATCCGGCGGAAGTCCAACCCCTCCTACCTGCCGCCCGGGACGCCCCGGCCCTGGAGCAAGCCCTCGGCTGTCCTGGCGCGGGTCGAGGCGCCCGCCTCCAGGGGCCAGGCGCACGCGGAAGCCACAGGTAAGCGCCGTGGGGGACGCGGGGAGCCGCGATGTCGCCCGGAGGGAGGCGCCGAGCGCTCAGCAGTCGCGCCCCTTCGTCGGCTGCGCGGGGGACCAGCCGGGGACACCCCTCTCTTAACTATTTGTCTTAACTATTTGTCCCTTCCCCCAAAGCACCTTGGGCAGGAACTCGCCTAGTCCTGAGCTTGCCCCGGAGGTCACTTCTCAGAAAATTCCGGAAGTAAAGATATAATTATTTTTAAGATTATAAGGCCCATTTTCTCGATACTGAATTTTTAGTTTCTTAGCTAAATTTCCTTCTTTCGGCAGAGCTTGTGAAGTACTGGTACAGTGAGTGGGGAGATGTAGGATGAAGAGGCTGATGTCCATCCTTGCTGTAGAAAGGCTTCGGACCAGCGGTCCTTAGTGCCTCGGGTTTTCCTTTTAATACAAACACTTAATTCCCTCCCACCTGCAACTTACTCGTGAGAAAACAAGTTCTTCATATAAGTAAATTGAATTCGTATTGCTGCTTTCACATTAATAGATTCAGATATCAGTAATGCAATAAGTATTTTGAGTTCTGAATTTTCATGAATCTAGGAACTGAAGTTCTCAAGATAATTTTCTCAAACCCACCTTACCTTCATCCTGTAAAAGTGTTCCGTTCTTTCCAAGGCTGGATTGAAACGACCCTTTCTGTGCTCCTATTATCTGGGAGCCAGAGATGTCTCATAGGTAGACCAATTTATGAGGAAAAACTCTAAAGGAGCAGAAATCCAAATACTTTTATTTTCAGTCGCACGTTTTGTATTGATTAAGCAAAGCTGTTATGATGGTTTGAATATAAATACTGAAGATTTAAAATGTTCCTTTCTGGTCCTTTTCCTGAAGTTGTAGTGGGTGTAGGGCAGAAAAACATGGTGGATGACAACTTCACAAATTTATGGTCACATTAGAAACGGGCAGTAATTGTGCTGTGTTAAAAAAAAAAAAAAAAAAAGGTAAACAAGTAACCTTAGCTCTTTAGGTCTCAATTTTCTCATCTGCAAAATGAGGACACTGGTGAAATAATCTCTGAAATCTCTTCCACTTTTAGATGTGATTCATTCTAAAACAAGTACAGTACTAGTTTATCAAAGAATGTTTTCTTCCTTATCAAGTGGAAATGCTTTGCTTTGTTTTGAAGTTAACTTATTCATGAATTATTTTCAAATTAATTTCATCTACTGTCTGATTTTTTAATCATCAACTGTTTTCACAGCACTTAAAATCACCTTGATTGATTTCAAATCACTTAAAATCACCTTGGCTCAAACCCTTTGAGTAGGTGAACAAATGATTCAGTGTCCTCCTAGAAGTAAGGGGGAGTGGAATTGTACTGGTCTATAAATTGTTTCTACAAGGCAGTTGTGCTTTTAGAAGGAAGATCCCCTTTTTTCCTTTTTTTAAAATTTCAATTAAAAAAATCCAGAATTTTTTTTTTTTTTTGAGATAGAGAACTTAACAGTAACTTTTCTACAGCTGTTACATTGTTTCGATGTTGTCAACTGGCTGAAACTCAAAGTTCTTGCTGCAAAGTAATTACTGTATCTTACTGGGTACAATTAGTCCCCTTTCCATGATCTGTAGCCTTAAAAGTAGAAAGATCTAGTGTTTTGACAAATAGTGTTCAGCTGCTGGGTGACCACGCCCTATTCCATGGTTCTGGGTAAAAAAAGGGGCTTAGAAAGCCTTACCTCTTTCAACCAAATCTGCCTCGCTACAAGTTTACACCAGTCAATTATTCTAAATTAGGGTCTGCTTCCATCAAAAAGTTAAAGTAGGTTTAGATTAAATTCCCAAGAGGTGCCAATTCATTCTGTGATACCTTGAAAAGTATTTGCATTTTAAACTCACAAAATGTAGAACCCTTACAGAGCTGAAATTACTCAGTTGCATATATTATCCTGAGTGAGAGTGGCCTGCCAATTTACTGTCTTGCCTGGTTTTGTAATCGAGGTTTCACTTGCCCTGCATAATGAGTTGGAGAGTTTTGCTTTGTTTCTTCCAGTTCTCTGGAAAAGTTTGTGTAAGAGTGGAATAATCTACCCATTTGAAGGATTGCTTGAATTTGCCAGTGATGATGTTGGGACCTACTCTTTTCTCTGAGCAACGATTAACTAGTGGTTCACTTTCTTTAATGCTGATAAACTTTCTAATTGAGTCAGTATGGGTCATTATATTTTTCTAGAACTATGATCATTTCTTTTAGATTTTCAATTTATTATAAAGCTTTTTATAATATCCTATATTTATAACCTATGTATTTGAATTATTCCTTTCTTTTAATTCCTAATATTATTTGTGTGAGCCTTCTCATTTTTCTTGATCAAATTCAACAGAGAGTAATGAATTTTATGAGCATTTTCAAAGAAACCAACATTTGGCTAGTATTGTTTCTGTTCCATTACTATCTCTTCTTATCTTCACGATCTTCCTTTTACTTTCTTTAGAATTAGTCCTTTTTTCTGTACTTCCTAAACTTAATGCTTAGTTCATTAATTCTCATCTTTTTCCTTTTATAAAACATTTCAGATCATAAGGTTCACTGCATCCTTCGAATTGATATGTAATATTTTATTCATTTGTAAGTATTTTAACATTTTCACTATGATCCTTGAATTATTCACAAGTATGATTTTAAATTTCCAAGTGTATCAGCATTTAAAACTTACTTTGTTATTGACTTATACCTTAATATTGTTGTCCAAAAAAATGTAGTTTCTGTGAACTACTACTATCTTGAAATTTGCTGCAATTTATTTTATAACTTAGTAATTGATCAATTTTTAAAATAGATGGTCTATGTGTGCTTAAGAAGTTTGTGTATTCTCAAATATTGGGTGTCAGGTTTTATGTATGTTCTTTTAATCAATTGTTAACTGTGAGTTAACATCTTCTTATCTTTACTAATTTTTCTGTTTAACCTGTTGAGAGCAGTTGTTACGTCTTATTATAAAGATGGATTTGTCCATTTTCTGCTATAATTCTGTCAACTTTTGCTTTATATTTTGAGGCTATTTTATAAAGTCTATTTAAATTAAAGGTTGTTTAGCTTCTGGATGATCAAACCTTTTATTATGATGTAATGGTCCTTATTATGAATTAATCATATTTGTCTTAAAGTCTAATTTGCCTGACACTAATTTAACTATTCCAGCTCTTTTTCAGGTTAGCATTTTCCTGACATATCTTTTTTCCAGGCCTCTATTTTCAACCTTTCTGCCCTTATATTTTAGATCTGCTTTATTGTAAACAGTGTAAAGTAGTTTTTTTGTTGTTGTTAAATCCGATAGTATAATTTAACAGTTGAATTTGGTTCATTCATATTTTGATTACTGATATTCTTGTAATTATTTCTGTCATCCCATTTTGTGCTTTTTATTTGTCTAGCTTTTTCTATGCCTCTTCCTTTTTTCCTATCCCTCCTCTGAGTATAATTGAATGGTTTTCTGTGGCCTTGTAATTATTCCTTAGTTCTGAAGGAATCCCTGAAGGGCATATATTGAGGATGCTTTTGCATAGGAAGTATTCACGTTTATTTTTGCCACATACCGGTGGGGTTTCTTCCAACACAGGACCACTTTAACTTTATTATCCAGTCCTTTTTCTGACTTGAAGGCAGTGTAAATTTGAAACCAGGCTTTCTCAAGGGAGACGTTTTTCTTAATTTTTCTTCTTAGCCTTAGCATAGATCTACAGGTTTTCTCATCGGTTTGCTTTTACAGAGGGCAGATTTTCCCCAGATCACCCTTTTATCGGAGTTGTAGTGCCTTCCCGTGTGGCACATTAGTGCCAGGGCCTCAGGTTCAGTTCTTTACTTTTGCACAAGCCCAAGACCCTGCCTTCTATTCTCCTGTAAAGCCCTATTCTCCAGAGCTTTAGATTCCTGTGAATGGTGTTGCCCCCGGAAAGTGTGAGCTTCCAGGTTAGCTCACACTTTTTACATTTACATGACTTGTCTTTCTGCATTTGGCCCTAGAGACTTCCTTCATTTATTTATTTTTTTAATAAGTTCAGGAATACATTTAAAATTACAAATTGTTGTAATTTGTTCAGCACCTGAGTACTTTGTAATGAGGTGCGTTTCACATTATATATTGCAAGATTTCTGTATGCATGTTCCTTTGCCCAATGTTCACCATGACTGGAATACTACATTTTCAACACATATTCCAATATCCTGAGCACTTTTAAAGGACTAATTTCACCTTTACAAGGAAAGACGAGGAGGGGAATTGGGTACAAGCAATAAGATAAATTACTGTTTATTGAATGCTGGCTCTGAACCAGGACTATATGTGTATTATTTTCAATTCTTATTCTTATAACAATGCTGCAGGATAGGTGGTATTATTACCATTTTAGAGATAAAGAAACCAAGTTTCAGAAAGTCTAACTGCAATGCCCTACAGCTAGTAAGTGTGGCAGGGCAGTATTTGAACCCAGGTCTCACTGGCTTCAGAGCCTGCATACTTGTAACCCCAGCTCTTGGGTTTTCCCAGGGCTTTGAAAGGGAAAATGCAAAGTAATAACAATATGTTATACATGCTAGGGTTTGTAGTGTTTGTAACATTAATAAGTGTATAGTATATTTTCAGTAAAAAAAGTCTTCAATGTTATTGGAATAATTTAAAGATTTATAATAAAATGGTGATGTACATCAATATCATTAAGGTTTCCTAGAAGTTGCTTGAAGATGGAATCTGAAACTAGGAAATCTTTCAGGGGGACGGAAACCAGGAGGTGTTTTCATACTTCCAGGAGGAGTTTAAAGAGTGGGTTTGGTCTTTTAATGAATAGTTATGTGAACCTGTCCTTGAATGTGAGCTTGTGAACCTAAGAACTTTGAGAGATCCTCACTCTACATTTACCTCCTTGCTTGCCTTCCTTTCCTTTACTGAAAGAAACCTAGTCTCATGGATCCAGCTGGTGAAGAGAAGAACAGAGACCTTTCTGGACAGTGATTAGGGGTCCGCCTGGGGCCATTGCTTGTGGACTTCCAGGTTATCTGCACTTGGATCCAATCCTGCTGGAGTCAGGGTTGTATTGAAATTCTTCTCTACGTGTAGTTGCTGTAAAATGGTCAAAAAAGGAGTTAAACTCGTTGCATGTAACTTTATAAATATGAAAGTGGTATGGGATTCAGTAGGTTTGGACAGGAACTTATGAATCTGTATTTTGAAAAAGTATATCAGATAATTCTGATGATTTGCATGGTTGCCAAATGCCGTTCTGCTGGCTGCATCGAAATTACTTGGAGTGCTAATTAAAAATTCCCAGGCCTTGCCCTAGACAAAATGACTCAGAATCTCCAGGGGTAGGGTTAGGGAAGCTGCATTTTTAACAAGCACCTGATGTGCAACCAGGTTTCTGAACTACTTGCATTCCCAAACCTGGGTAAACCCCACCTTTGGTCCTGTGCATAGGCAATGAAGGTTTTCAGGAGCAAGGATAGGAATCATGTTGTTTGTGCCCCAATTAACACCTCATCTGAGCCTTCAGTACTTTTTGGCAAACATTTTGCCCATTTCTAATTGACTCCTGATTGTAATTTTTACATCTGTTCTAGCTTTCTTCTACCTTCTGCGGTCTCTCAACCCCACTCTCTTCAAGTAGACCTAATTTATACTGAAATGCAGTCTGTATCAGACTTGGCTGTCCGATGTGAGGCCTCGTAGCTGACCTCCTTTTTTCCTCAGACTTGTTTTTTAGTCTCCTTCATTGCTACCCACTCTCTTTCCTAATCTGGAAGATGAGCCCTGTCCTCAAAGAGGTTTCTCCTCAGCTACCTTTCAGTTTGCATCGTCACTCTCTCACTTCACAGGCTCTTTCTCCACCCCCCTCCCGTCCTAGACTTTAAACACTCTCTGGAGCTGCCGTCCCAACAATTTTCCTCCTTAAACTACTATATGTAGTTTCTGCCTCCACTTCATCCCCCTCAACCTGTTCTTCTCCCCAATTCCTTTTCTTCATACAGGCTGACTTCTGGTCCTGTCACTGCATCATTATTTTAAGGCTAGCCATGCGTTCCCAAGGATTAAATCCAGGAGCCTATTTTTGGTTAATTCTTGAATACTTGACTTCTCTGTGGCATTTACTCCTTCTTAAACCTTTTTTTTTTTAGTCCTGATTACCAGAGATCTCCTGATTCTCTTACTTCACTGGTTCTCCAAGCACCTACCTCTAGCTACCCCATTTTTCTGCTTTATCATCTTCCTCCTTTCTCCCTCCAGCTTTCCCTTCTCCCTTCCCAGGTTATTTCCTCAATCCCTTGGTTCACAGTGGTCCTTTCTACCCTCTGGCATATTTAGCTGTAGCTGCTCTGCCTTTTCCAGGGTCTGGAAATTAACATACTAATAAATGTAAATATTCCAAGGTCACCAAATTGCAACTTTTTTCCACCCCAGTCCAGCCGCTCTTGACTTTCCTGGGAGTTATTAACAGACTTGCTTTTGTTATACTTCAGAGTTTCTTTTCTATTTATTCTTAGTTTGCTTTCAACTTGCTCTTCCCTCCACTATCAACCTGCCACACAGTCAGCCACCAGTTCTTCTCTGGTTCCCTTCAATGAACTGTGGTGGCTATTGCCTTGTTTTAGGCCCATTTCTCTCACATTACTATGAAATCTACAAAAATCCTCTGCATTAATTTTATTGAATTTGCATGGGTCATATCCTTTCCATTGTCAAAAACCTTCCATGACTCTGCCTATTGTTGATACCTATAGTGGGATTACTCTATTTCCAGAAATGATCACCTTTGTGACTACTGGTTATTTTATTCAGTTAAATCTACAAGTAACCCCTCACAAAGCCTAGAGATGTACCTTTTAAAATTCATATAGATATTTCATCTTAATTGAACTTTTAAAGCTGGATAAGTCATGCATTGGTCATGTTTCAGGTGTTGCGTATGTGTTTGTTTTCAGGAATAAAGTTGGCCTCACTTGCAAAACATTGTCTAGAATTGGTCAGTCTTCTGTCCCAGATTGCAGTTGGTGGTGTGGACATTTGTACCGGCAAGCATTCTGGGAGCCCATAGTCAAGGTTGCATTATTGCTTCACTTATGCAGGAATAGAGTATAAACCAGTCCAGCCACTGGGCCCCTCTCACAGGGCACTGGAATTAAAATGCAGACTTCACCAACAACAGTCTGTAGAAAGTAGGGGGCTGCTGCTATTTTGGGGACAGCACCCAGCTGCAATGCAGCCTGCCTGCGGACTGGCTCGAGTTGTTCCCTGGAGGCTCTGGCAGGATTTTGCATTAGGCCACATGTCAATAGTAGCCAATAAACTTATTGTATTTTTAAAATATATGCCTGTAGGTACATGTAGGAGGTGAAAAGTCAACACATACAACCAAATAAATAAGTTACTCCAACTGAAGAATACTGTGGGATCACTGCTTATAATTTCAAGTGCAATGCAGTATAATGTATGGGAAGTTATCTATGTTATAGTCAAATTCTGTTAATAATTACTAAATTTTCTCTCTAAAAAAATAAAGCTTTTAAACAGAACATTGTTTGTTCCCTCTGCAGAAGTTCATGAACGAGTAACTTTTTTTCCCCTAAAACATGTTACTGTAGCGCTGTCATATTAGTGATTTACCATTATATCGTGGTTTTGGGAATTCAAAGATGAATAGACAACCTCCTTGACCTTAAGTAACTTCCATCCTGGAAGATGGAATAAGGCACATAAGAAACCAAAGTATAAGGCAGGTTTGGGTGTAAGAGAAATGACCAGAGAGCTTGTGGTTCACCGGGCAGCAAGTTTTGATAGGGCTGCACAGGCTTTGGAGAAGCTGCTCATGTGTCCTGGCCTTCAAGGTCACCTGGAGCCTGTGTCTGCTGGCTGATGTCTCTTGTTGGAGCAGCATACTGCTGACACAATTTGGAAATCTATACCATGTTGGAAAACTAATTTCAACCTCAAGGTCCATTCAGAGCCTGAAGCCAATTAATTCTCTATGTTCTCTTTTCAGATCCCTATATCTTTCATTACAAAGTTCACCTCCTATCATATGTTCTTTGAGTCTGCTAAGCTAGAGATCCTAAATTTCTTCACTACGGTTCTCACTGTTTCTCCACTGCTCAGCCCTACTGGTCCCTAACTGTGATTATCCTCATCCTTTAAGGGCCCCTCACAGCCCACTCAAGGACTCTACGTATCAAGTGAACAGAAGAACCCCAAACTAACTTGTCACATTTTGAGTCAAGGTAAGAAAATAATTTTCTAACAATCAACACTGTCAGAAAATGGAATTGGGTTTCTCAAGTCGTCCTGAGTTCCTTATTAATGAGAATACTCATGGTGAGACTGGATTTTTTTAGTGGCCGTGCTGTAGAGGAGAACCAAAGAGCAGATGTAGCCCTTTCCCACACATTGTAAACAAATGTTCTAACATTGGTGGTTCTCCACTTTGCTTCTCTGCCTATACCACTGACATGTTCCCACAAACGGTGTGTCGTGGTTTTGTACAGGTGTGTAATAGGGAAGGCATGGGAATAGTATACAGTACTTCATTAGTGTAATAAAAAAATTGAGTGTAAGTACTAAAGACTAGAGCTGCTGTTCAAGATGGAAGAGCTCATACAACTAGCTGTGGGATAGGGAACTGACTGGGGTGCTAATGAGAGCTGCTCTTTAGCCCTTTTATGGGAAGTGGAAAACAGGCTGCTGACTCAGTGAAAAGAAGGGGAGTAGGAGGAAGTCAGGAGGAAACTGCCAATGATGGCATTCATTATTTTGAAGTCAGCTCCGAGTTCACTGTAAACTCATTTTCTTTGAGAACTAACGCCTTTCCCAAGTTTTGAAACTGAGTGTTAACCTGGGAGATTTGCCTTAGCAACACTGTAGGCATTGGGATGTAGAGCAAAGGAACAGAAATTTAAAGTTATTCACGTAACTCCACCTTCACTGGGCAGTTGTCATCACAAGACAGAGTCATTAATGATTCCTGTTGAGCCAGTGGGTCTTGGGTTAGGGTTTTCTTTTCTTGATCTTCATGATGGTGGCCAGTGTCTGTAAAGTTAAGGAAAACCACATTGACAACTGCATTTAGCTCTGATGCATTAAAATCCCATATTTTTAGAGTATATTCATTCCTACAGATATTTTGTTGTGGTCCATTTCTGGCAGAGATTCCTGAGTCCCACTACTATTTATACTTTTTCATCTGGAAGAGGGCTTCTTTCTTCTCACTCCTTGCTTTTGATATGAAAGCCAGTTCCTTACCTACATCAGTTCCTACAAATGATATAGAGACTTTCAGAAAATAGGCCATGCTATAGACTTATGGAGAGGTTTAATAGTTTATTTATGCTTCTTTTCCTTTATCTACAAATAACAAACACTCTCTCGTAGGTTGAGAAAATAATTTCCCTTTTTTTTCTTTTAATATTTTGTCATTGCTCATGTGTTGTGACTCAGCCTTTTATTGCACACTTGAAAGCCTTCACTAATGTGAAATTTCAGGCTCCTGGAAACTTGACTTTTGACTAAAAAAAATTATTTAATGAGTTCACCTGCATCAAGTCTTTACTTAAATGCAACTTTTCAGTGACGTCTTCCCTGACTGCCTTATTTAAAATCCAAAGCCCCACTCTGGAATCCTTTTGTTGCCTTTTTTTTTTTTTTTTTTAATTTTCTAATAAGACTAAATTTATTCAATACCCTAGTAGAAGTTTTGATTATAGGTATCCAACAGTATAAAAAGCAAAAAACAGATTTGTAGGTTTCTAATATATTAATAGAAAGTGCATGACTACATACATACAGTACATCCTACAGGCAAAGAAAGGTGGAAGGGGAGAAAGAAGACTGTGGTTGAGGTCTAGTAATAAATAAATAAATACAGAAGTAGAGATGATCCATATTATAGCATATTCTACCACCAATACTGCAGTCAAAATGTACAAAAAAAAAAACACACACACACAAAAAACCATTTCAAATATAACTCAGGAGGAAGATGATAATGGCTGGGACTCTTGTAATACACCTCAAAGGCTGTGGGAGAGCCGACCCAACTCACTGTATAGTCTGTGCATTTGGTGGCATGTAGCATATAGGTTTTTCCAAAAGGAAGAAATACAGAATCTTAAGTTTAGATTAAGAGCTATAAAACTATAGGGTGCCTATAAACAGTGGCTCACTTCTTGTTATTCATACTATCCAATTTTTAAAATCCAGTTTTAAAAATAAGCACTGAGTCATGTTATTACAAGAAGGTAGGCGAAAATGCTCCTCCCCTCATGAAAGGTGATTTTTTTTTCCTGAAATTTTAGAAATGAGGCAATGGAGTACTTTGGTTTGGATTCAAGTGAGAGGCTCTTAATAGAGATTTCAGAATTGAAGAGCTCCATGTTCAGGATTTATCACCTAATATGTCAATGTTCAGAAAGTCTGACTAAAAGAAGCCAAACCAAAAACCAACCCACTCAGCATTAACACACACCTCTTTTCTTCTAGAATTTTACTTTAAATATTGAAAAGAAAAAAAAAAAAACCCTAATAGGTTAAAACAAGTCTAACGCCCACTCTACACAGATAAAACCTTCACAGAGGCCAACTGAAGTAATCCAGAGCTAAAACTGAATTGTGCAGATTTTCAATGAAGTCACCAAACAGTCCTATAACACAAACAAAAGTCAATTATATACACACTAGGCAAGCCCTCTAAGAAATGTGCCCCAAGAAGCATTAACCTTTGTTTTGTGCCATCTTGAAGACTTGCACACTTTGTTTTTCAGACGTTTTTAATGGTGTGTTTTCTCTACCGTGTGGTGATGCTTTGGTACTATTCATATAGGATCGCTTATCCTGAAGCCTTGCCATTTTCCCAAGAGGAGCTTTGATTCTGCTTTAGAAGTTTCATATAAATTAAAATCTTTATCAAATATTAATATGAAGGGAGGTAACACAGAATGCAACATATACAGTCAAGTTACCTCTCTGTATATTTGGTAATTACTTTTTCTTTCAAGGTATATGCACCAGAAAGCTTGGTCTGTCCTGCTTAATATTTCAGTAGTACAGGTTTGAATCATCAGAACCTTGGCAAGACCTTAATATTTCAAAATTATAAACAATACCTCTAGGGGCAAGTCTATATTATTGAATTATGACAAATTTACTATCATGAGGGAAAACAAGTGTAGCCAGCCATCTTAAAAAAAAATGCCCCAACCACTACTTCTCAATATAGAAAAGACTAAAACTACATATGGCTTATCATACAGCAAATCCCATCTCTGTCCCCTGAAATTCCCCTAATTTCATTCATGAGAAGGGGATTTTAAAAAAAGACTTAAAGAGCACTTTACAGCAGCATTCAGCTTTCCTATGAAATACTCAGCATCTTAAATATTATATACACTTCTCTTTTTCTTTTAGTAAGCTAGACACTGGCTTCAGAGTTTGTGAAAATGGGGGGGAAAATAACCCATTCAAAACCATTCTAAAAATTGTCTTTTGGCAGAACAGCAAGTATCCAAGTTAAAAATAGGAGGGTCACTGTGCTGTCTTTCAAAAAAAAAAAAAAAATTTTTTTTTGTTCCCCTTCTACATAAACTTCAGTTACCACTCCCAAGTGGAGATGGGTAGAGGCTCTGGCCCCTGCTCCTCCGGCTTCTCAGCAGTTGTTTTCTTATTGCTGCAACAAGGCTTGAATAGATGTGTGTCAATGAGGACTTCCCCAAAACGGCCTTTATAGATAATCCCGCAACATATTTTCTGTCTTTTCCAGTATGTGAGATCTAAAAAGGAAAAGACTGGTGTTCTATTAGAGCCAGAAGCCATCTCAGTATCTGAGCCATCATCTGACTGGTTACTGTAACAAGGAGACTGGGCTGGGAGGCACTTGAAGTGGTACTGTGAGCATCAGAATTGTGACGTTTAAATTCTTTCTGCAGTTTACTGATCTGGTTGCTTTTTATCCTGTTTCCAGACAGAGTTTTCACTTTGTTTGGTTTCAGTGTAGTCTTTAGACTGGGTCCTGCCCTTGCATCTACCATATGATTCCAGTTTTTTTTTTTTTTTTTTTTTTTATCCTGCTGGCAGTTTCTTCCATCTTTTCACAAGCAAGACACAGGCATTGCCGATATCTCCTGAACGAGTCTCATGTAACCTTCCAAAAGCAGTGGTTCCACGCGCAATAACGTTCCTGAAGTGTGGAGTGCACAACAGTCCAGACCCACTCGGCTCACTCCCTCCTCCTCAACTGCCTTGTCTAGACTCTTGCTTTATTTTTCTTCAGTCGGTTATCTAACTAACCCTTTGCTCTCTTTATCTTGTTTATTTTCTATTCCCTTACACCCACTCCAATACACGCACAAAACTTGGGAGTAGGGGCTTTTGTCTGTTATATTTTCCTCACTAGGTGCAGGATACAGAAAGGATTCCCATTGTGGAGACGGCCAGCTCTGGTCTGGGAGCTTGTTGCCAGTGGCTGGTCTGTGAGACAGGGAAGAGGTGGTGGCGTGTGGAGGGGGGGAGGGTGGTGAAAGTGAGCATGAGGCAGAAGTTGCAGGTAGGTGCTAGGGCTGGGACTTTTGTACCTGGCGTTGATCACAGTAACTGAGTCACGATGGCTGCTATTTTGACAGGAGCAGGTGGAAGCTGATCGTAGAATCAAGCTGATTTAAGAATAAGGTAGTGACAGGAGTTAGCATCAGGCTTCCAGTTCATAAAGGTGAGAGCTGTGTATACCGAGAGGCCTTTTTATCACCTCTCCAGTAATTGGGTGAACCTTTATGTTAGCATCATGAGATATTAACATGAAGATAAGCCTTATGTTAGCTTCCTGAGGGCAGTTACTTTGCCTGTCTTGTTCCCGACTAAGTTGTCAGCCTATAGAAGAGTCCCTGGCTCATTAGCAGATCAGTTAAAACTAATTAAAGAGTGAGTCAATGAAATGAATGAAATCCCACGTTGAGTGCTACAATTTCAAAGTGCCTTTTTTTTTTTCATGCCAGCCCAATATATAAAAATCTAGTTTACCCACAAGCATTATCACTTTGTTACCGCCTTAACTGTTTATTTATTCAGTTTCTTTATTTTTCCAAATAGTATTCATTTAATTAAATTTCCTTGGTACATTTGAGAGATTATTCCATTTAAAAGTACATTAACTATAACCTTCAAAAGTATATGTTTTATGTAACAAGTTATCTTTTAATTATAGCTATTGAAATTTGTCACATCAGTGTTAATTGTTTTGGGGGATCACAGTTACATCTCCAGAAATATCTATCATGGGTTTGTGCAAGGGAGTGGAATAAAAACATCCTATGGCAAAGCAAAGAAACTGGCATCTCATGATTTGTTTAAACTTGAATTACAAAATAGGATGGGCCTTTTCCCTTGGTTTTCTAAGGCTTCTCACATACTCTAACCCTTTCCAACTCTCTTTTATTTTTTTTTATTATTTATTTATTTTTATTAGCAACATTATGGGTTTACAGAACAACCATGCATAAAACAGAGGATTCTCGCACACCACACCACCACAAACACCCTGCATTGGTGTGGATCATTTGTTACAATTGATGATAGTACATTCTTACAACTGTACTATTAATTAAAGTCCCTGGTTTAATTTAGGGGTCACTGTGTACTGTAGTTGCATGGATTTTTTTCGAATTTTATTCTGTTACCATATATACAATCTAACATTTCCTCTTTTAATCATATTCAGATATGTATTTCAATGCTGTTAATTGCATTCACAGTGTTGTGCTACAGTCACCAACATCCATTACCAAAATATGTCCATCATTCCAAACAGGAACCCTGTATATTTTAAGCCTTAGCTTCCAATTCCCTATCCCCACTCCATCCCCTAGTAACCTATATTATGGATTCTGACTCAACGAGTTTGCTTATTGTAATTGTTTCAAAACCGTGAGATCGTACAATATTTATCCTTTTGTGTCTGGCTTAGGTTCATCCATGTTGTTGCATGTATCAGGACTTTGTTCCTTTTTACAGCTGAATAATGGTCCACTGAATTTATATACCACATTTTCTTTATCCATTCATCAGTCGATGGACACTTGGGTTGCTTCCATCCTTTGGCAGTTGTGAATAATGCTGCTATGAACTTTGGTGTGCAAATACCTGTTTTGTGTTCCTGCTTTCAATTCTTTTGGGTATGTACCTAGTAGTGGGGTTGTGGGTCATATGGTATTTCTGTACTTGGCTTTCTGAGGAACTGCCAGACATCTGCCAGAGTGGCTGCACCATTTTACATTGACACCAGCAGTGAATGAGTGTTTGTATTTCTCTGCATCTTCTCCAACACTTGTTATTTTCTATATTTTTAATAGCAGCCATTCTAATGGGTGTGGAATAGTATCTCATTGTGGTTTTGATTTGCATTTTCCTGGTGGCTGGTGATGTTGAGCATCTTTTCATGTTCTTTCTGGCCATTTGTATATCTTCTTTGAAGAGATATCTGTTCAAGTCTTTTGCACATTTCTTTTTTCTTTTTTTTTTTTTTACATTTTATTTTGAAATAAATTCAAAGTTATAGGAATAGTTGCAAAAACAATACGAACCCCATACACAGAACTCCAGCATTCCCTGACCCCCCCCCAATATCCCGATCCACTAACTTCAACATGTTGTCACACCGCTGTTTCTTTCCCTCCCTCCCTCCCTCCCTATCTATCATCCATCATCTATTGCTCTGTCTTCCTTACATATGAGAGCAAGCTGCACACATCCTTGAACAAACACTATAATTCACATATACAATTCCCAGGAACAAGAAAATTCTTTTATGCAATCTCATTAAGCACAGCTAAGAAGTACAAGAGATTCAACAATGATACAAAGCATACATTCTATATTTCCTTTTCCTTATGTCTCAACTGTGTCCCTTTGAGCCTCCTGTCCTCCATCCTCAGATCCCATCCAGGGTCATCCTTGGCATTCAACTGTCATCTATTTAGACTGTCTTTTTTTGTTGTTGTTCCTCAATTGTGAAAACATATATACAGCCTAAATCTTCCCATTCCACCCCCTTCCTAGCATTCCATTAGTGGGATTAATCACATTTAGAATGTTGTAATGCTATCACCTTCCCACCCTCCATTACTAGAAATTTCCCTTCACCTCAAACAGCAATCCTACACTCATTTCTTAACTCCCCATTGCCCCTTCCCCCATTTCTCTTAACCCATACTCTACTTTTCATCTCTATGGTCATATTCTCTGATAATTTCTTTTGTGTTTACTGTGGGGCTTAAAATTAACCTCTTAAATCCATAACAATCTTGTTTTTCTTTGATATCAACTTAATTTCAATAGGACACAGAAAACAATGTACCTATACTCCTCCATTCCCCCACCTTTGTATAGCTCTTTTCAAAAATTACATACTTTACACGGAGTTCAAAACCACTGATTTGTCATTAGAGTTTGTGTATTTTATATCATGTAGGAAGTAAATAGTGGAGTTACAATTCAAAAATTATTGACTTCTATTTGTATTCCGTTGTAGTCAGAGATTGTGCTTTGAATATGTTCAATTGTTGTTTTTTTTTTTTTTAATTTATTGAGGCTTGTTTTATGTCCCAGCATGTGGTCTATTCTGGAGAAAGATCTGTGATCACTAGAGAAAATGAGTGTCCTGGTGATTTGAGATGTAAGGTTCTATATATGTCTGTTAAAATTCTCTGTATCTCTCTCTCCTTTCTTTGTCTCTCTGTCGGTAGGGCTCCCTTTAGTATCTGAAGTAGGGCAGGTCTTTTATTGGCAAACTCTCTCAGCATTTGTTTGTCTGTGAAAATTTTAAGCTCTCCCTCAAATTTGAAGGACAGTTTTGCTGGATAAAGTATTCTTGGTTGGAAATTTTTCTCTCTCAGAATTTTAAATATGTCATGTCACTGCCTTCTTGCGTCCATGGTGGCCGCTGAATAGTCACAACTTTGTCTCATGTTGTTTCCTTTGTATGTGGTGAATTGCTTTTCTCTTGCTGCTTTCAGAACTTGCTCCTTCTCTTCAGTATTTGACAGTCTGATCAGAATGTGTCTTGGAGTGGGTTTATTTAGATTTATTCTGTTTGGAGTTTGCTGGGCATTTATGCTTTGTGTATTTATATTGTGTAGAAGGTTTGGGAAGTTTTCCCCAACAATTTCTTTGAATATTCTTTCTAGACCTTTACCCTTCTCTTCCCCTTCTGGGACACCAATGAGTCTTAAATTTGGACATTTTATTTTATCTATCATATCCCTGAGATCCTTTTTGATTTTTTCAATTTTTTTCTCCATTCTTTCTTTTGTTCTTTTATTTTCTGTTCTATGGGCCTCTAGGACACTGAGTCATTGTTCAGCTTCCTCTAATCTTATATTATGAGTACCCAGAGTCTTTTTAATTTGGCCAACAATTTCTTTTATTTCCATAAGATCTTCTATTTTTTTATTTACTCCTGCAATTTCTTCTTTATGCTCTTCTAGGGTCTTCTTTATGTCCCTTTTATCCTGCTCCATGGTCTTCTTCATGTCTTTTATATTCTGTGCCATGTTTTCATCCCTCGATTGTAATTGTTTGATTAATTGTGCCAAGTACTGTGTCTCTTCTGATATTTTGATTTGGGTGTTTGGGATTGGGTTCTCCATATCGTCTGGTTTTATCATATGCATTAAGATTTTCTGTTGTTTTTGGCCTCTTGACATTTGCTTTGCTTGATAGGGTTCTTTTAAGTTGTTAAAAAAAAAAAAAATACCGGTCTACTTTTTCAGAAATACAAGTTGGTGGCGTACACTTTCTCCAACTAACCAGCAGGTGGCGTCTGCGAGTCACCTGTACCCCTCAAGTCAGTTCTCCCCTACTCTGTCTCTGTGGTGTGTGGGGAAATGATTTTTGTGGGGTTTACTTGGTGAACTCAGTTTGGGTTTGTTGTTGGAGCTGTCCGCCCTGAATGTGGGGCGTGTGTCTGGGTCCTTAGGCAGGCAGGGCAGCTTTAATATTCAAACCTCCCAGGTGTTCCCGGAGATTCAAGGCTGTTGCAAGAGTCTAAGCCTTAATTTCAGTTTTGCCCCAGATTTTCTCTGTTGCTGACCCACAAACCACCGGCATTGATGTAGTGTCCCTGGGTTTTCCGAGCAGGCCCCCGTTCTCAGCTGTGATCTTCCAGGACCTCTGCTGAGGGAAGGCTGTGCTACATCACTAGTGCGTGTCATCCCTCAAGGGAAGCCCCGGGCCACTGGGCCGTGCAGTGGTGCTCTCTGCCTGATTCAAAGATTAGCCTATAATTCTTGACTGGTGTAAGTTCTGAATGAAAGGCAGGTGGTAGAACTGGGCCCCACCTCTTTCCTCTTAGAGAAGATAGATGCTTTAGGGGGAGGTCATTAGCATTTCAGTGGTCTCTCTCTGCCTGTGCCACACCCCTGTCTGGGTCACAGAACTGGGAACTGAAAATGGCTGAGGCTTTCTCCACTGAGTCAAAAAAGGAACAGAGCTAGTCCGAGGTGACCCTCTGGCTCTCCAAGGTCAGTCATCCCCCAAAGCCTCTGTCTACTTGTTGGGGATCAGTACCTCATAGTGAGCAGTTCACACTCGCTAATTAAAACCCCAGTTGGCTCTCAGCTGAGCTATATTTGCTTGCTGGGAGAAAGCTTCTCTCTGGTACCACAGGGCTCTGTAGCTCGGGCTGTGGGGGAGGGGTCTCCCGATTTGGATCCGCAGTTCTTACTTACAGATTTTATGCTGTGATCTCAGGCAATCCTCCTAATTCAGGTTGGAGTATGATGAGTGGACAGTCACGTTTGTCCCCCTGCAGTTATTCCAGCTTATTTACTAGTTGTTTCTGGTTTTGTTTTAGTTGTTCCAGGGGGACTACTTAGCTTCCATTCCTCTCTATGCCACAGTCTTGGATCCTCTGTCACCTTGCACATTTCTTAATTGGCTTGGGTTGTTTGTCTTTTTGTTAAGTTGAAGTATTTCTTTATATATTCTGAATATTAATCCTTTATCGGAAATGTAGTTTCCAAATATTTTCTACCATTGGGTAGGTTGTTGTTTTACTTTCATGATAAATCCTTTGAGGCACAAAAATGTTTAATTTTGATGAGGTCCCATTTATCTAGTTTTTCTCTTGTTGCTTGTGCTTTGGGTGTAAAGTTGAAGGAAACCATTGTCTAACACAGTGTCCTGGAGATGTTGTCCTATGCTTTCTTCTAGGAGTTTGATGGTTCTAGCTCTTTAAGGTCTTTGATTCATTTAGAGTTGACTTTTTGGTGTACGGTGTGAGGTAGGGGTCCTCCTTTTCGTTGAAGAGACTATTCTCTCCCAATTGAGTGGTTTTTGCCATCTTGTCAAAAATCAGTTAGCCCGTAAATGTGAGGGTTGATTTCTGAGCTCTCAATTCTATTCCATTGGCCAGTATGTCTGCCTTTGTGCCAGTACCATGCTGTTTTGAAGACTATGGCTTTGTAATAAGTTTTAAGACAAGCATGAGTCCTCCAACTTCGTTCTTCTTTTTCAGTGTGGCATTATGTATTTGGACTCCTTAGCCTTCCATATAAATTTGATGATTGGCTTTTCCACTTCCCCAAAGAAAGTTGTTGGAATTTTGATTGGGATTACAATCAAATCTGTAAATTGAACCTATAATTGCTTTGGGTAGTATTGACATTATAAGGATATTTAATCTTCCACTCCACGAACCTGGAATGTCCTCTTATTTATTTAGGTCTTCTTTGATTTTTTTTAGCAATGTTTTGTAGTTTTCTGTGTCCAAGTCCTTTACATCTTTGGTTAGATTTATTCCTAGATATTTGATTCTTTTAGTTGCTATTGTGAATGGAATTTTTTTCTTGATTTCTTCTCCCTATTATTCATTGCTTGTACATAGAAACACTATCGATTTTTGGGTATTGATCTTGTACCCCGCTGCATTGCTGAACTCATTTATTAGCTCTAGGAACTTTGTTATGGATTTTTCAGGATTTTCTGTATAGTTATCCCTTCCATATCATGACTTTCCCCATCTTGGTTTCTATATATCACAGGTCGGCATAAGAAATTAAGTGGGAATTTTGGGGGAGTTTCAAGGAAGTTGCAGATGACACATGAAGAAATCCGTGTGGCCGTTGCTGCAGCTACACCAACAACTGCAAAGCATTTCCACCAACAATGAGATCCACAGCTCTCTCATATAGAAAGTGCAACAAACTTTTGGGTGCAAGGTTGCTATAAAAAAAGGCATTCTGGTAGCTTCTGGCATCATGTGAGAAAAAGCTAAGTCCTTATATGATTCTCCAAAGGAAAATGAAGGTCAGCAAAGGACTGGTTTGAAAATTAAAAAAGATTCAGCCTATGCAGTGTGAAAGTAGCAGGAGAGGCAGCATCTGCTGATCAAGAGACAGCTAGGGAGCTTCCTGAAACCCTGAAAAAAAATTTGCATGGATTTTCCAGATCATGGGGTGCCGTGCCCCTAACCCCTGTGACGTAGAAGGGATAACTTTATGTAGGGTCATATCATCTGCACATAGGGAAAGTTTTACTTCTTCCTTTCCAATTTGGATGCCTTTTCTTTCCTTCCTTCTTTCCTCACACCCTCCCTCCCTCCCTCCTTTCCTTCTTTCCTTCCTTCTATTTTTCTTTGCCTAATTGCTCTGGCAAGAACTTATAGCACAACAGCTCTCTTTTAACTAATTAGACATTCTAAAACTTCCTGTCTAAACTTTTAAGATGGAGGAGAGCTTTCAACAAGTCATTTGTTGTGTTAGCTTGCATTAGATGCTGCATCTCCACAGAAACGTTGGTTATCCTGTAACCTAAAAAGAAAGCACAAGTGAGCAGTGATAGTTTGAATACTAATAGGTTTTTATAGCTGGAATATTGAAAATAGTTTCTTTTCCCCCCTCCAGTTAATGTAGATTTTCTGCACATGAAAATTATTTTAAATTCGTGGGCTAAATTCATTCTCTAGCTCCTTAGAGAATTACTCTGGCCTTTTCAAAGAAAAAGCTTTAATTTCACTGTCTTCTTCAGAAAGGTCACTTCCTTCATATAAATCAGGATTTGTGTGCACCTGGGTCCACTATGTGGTTTCTTTGTGGCTGTAATTAATATAATTGCCTTCTCAGTGCTTCACACTGGGAAGATAGGAATGTACTTTAAACTTTTTTAGATACTGACATTTAGAATATGATTAGCTTGTGAACAAGGTGCAAATTTATTCTAAGGCAAAACTTCATGAAATGATATGGGGCACCATAGGTGTTTTGGTTAAATTTTATCTATGTACTGTATGTAAGTTATGAAGTAGTAAACAAGATAAAATCAGATATGGTGAATGATAGAAATTTCTGTTCTGAGAGGTATAGCTTTATGTCTTGAGAGTGGAGTGGAGCTGATTGAATGAGCTGACTCTGTAGTCTGACAAGCCTGTGTCCAAATCATCTCTGTGCCACTTTTTAGCTCTGGGCCAGTCACTTAACCTCCCTGAGGCTGTTTCCTTATAAAATCAGGATACTGAAAGTACTTATTTCATAAGGTAAAGGATTAAATGAAGTGTAAAGCTTTCACATTTACATACTCAGCACTCAATAAATGCTAGCTACAAATAAAATATATGTGGGGTGTGTGTGTATGTGTATTAAGTGGCTACATTGGAATTGACCCAGGCCCTTTTAAAGATATTATAGTGGGTTGGAGTTATATATCCCAGAAAAACATGTTTTCAATCTTAATTCATTCCTGTGGGTGTGAACCCTTTGTAAATAGGACCTTATGATGAGGTAACTTCGGTTAAGCTGTGGTCCGACTGAATCAGGATGGGTCTTAACCCTATTACTGGAGGCCTTAGAGAGAAGGTCATAGAGAGAGAAGCCACAGACAGTGGCCAGAAGCTGGAAGTCAACGGAACCAGAACCCGGAAGAGAACGAAAACACTGCCATATGCATTGCCATGTGACACAACACGAAGGACCAAGGATCACCAGAGATCTGCCCCAGAACACTACAGTCTTTGGGGAGGAGTCGTTGCCTTCCAGACACCTTGATTTGGGTCTTCTCTAAGCCTCAAAACCATGAGCCAATAAATTCCCGTTGTTTAAGCCAACCCATTGCATGGTATTTGTTTCAGCAACTGGAAAACTGAAACAGATGTTTGATAAAACATTTATGTAGCAACTACGAAAACGTCACTAGACAGAGATACCCATGGGACTTAGTTCAGAACGAGCAGATTTCACATAAGCAGATGTTTTTGGTTGTTCCTAATACCTTAGAAAGTAAAGCTATTAATACGGAGTATGAATTCCTTGTTACCTCTTTGAATGCTTTGTAAAAACATTTGACCAGTGTCTCTTCATTTTGACTGAAAGTGAAATATGTTTTCTAGACACACAGTCCTGTTATTAATTTTGCACAGTATTTCACTGTATCATTCTACATATCACGTGTGCATTCTACATACCACTGAAACATTCTTTTGTCACCGTGGAATTTGTTTTTTCACAATATTATTGCTCCTGGGCTAAAGTAGGAACATGCAGGAATAGTCATTGCACCTTGTTTTCTCATATTAGAAAACATTAAATTCTTACTTGCTTTATAGATATGGATTTGGAAATATTTAGCCTCTAATAGCACTGCACTCCCATAGGTTAGACTTGGGATAATAATAACCCCTAGGACACAAACCCAAGCTGTTAAACTAGTATTGAAAGCTCTGTAGTTCATTCATGTTAGCTTTCCCTTAGCAAATTCTTTAAAAGCTTGCTTTTATTTTCCCCCTACTCATGCTACATAAGAGCCACCAATTAGGAAAGGCGTGTCAGTGGCTCTGGAGGGAAGTAGCCGCAAGGAGGGTGCTTTTAGATGCAGACACTATAACTAGAAGTTAATGATAGTGGGGTATATGGGGAAAAATGTACCTATTGCAAACTACATACTACAATTAGTAATATTTTAATACTCTTTCATCAACAGTAACAAATGTATTGTACCAATACTATGAGTCAGTAATGGAGGGGTTGGGTAGGGGTATGAGAGGATTTGAGTTTTCTTTTTTATTTTTATTTCTTTTCTGGAGTTATGAAAATGTTCTAAAATTGATTGTGGGTATGTATGCACAACTATGTGATGATACCATAAGCCAGTGATTATATACTTTGGATTGTTTTATGGTGTGTGAATATATCTCAGTAAAAATGCATTTTTAAAAAATGCATAAGGAGGAAGTTAATGATTAAGATCATGCCAGTATTCTAAAGATTGCAATAACAGAGTTTCTTTTCTTCCTGAATTACATTCCTTTGGAGATCATTCTTTACAAACAAGTCAATATGTTGGAAAATAGGGCTTCCTGTATGCTCCATTCTTACGTGTGCTTATGTATTTTGCAGGAAGCTTTGTAACTGTGGATACTTCATGGGCAGTTGTTGCCTGATCCTCAAGGTTCTGGCTGATTAAAAAGAATGCTGACTTTGAAGTTCTTTTAATTTTTTTTCTTCTCTACGGTTTCTATTGTTAAGTTGGTCCTTCTGAAATAACTCTTCTGGGAAGCCATCCTGTTTCACTATTGTTCTTCAGTAATTTGGTGAGCAGTTTTATAGGATAAGGCTTATCTCTGCATGCAGTGCAGCATAACTCGTATGGAATTCCCAGTGTCAGTAGGTGCTAGATACTACTCAGATATTATCTCTCCTTGGTAATAAATCTAGAGACTGATGTTAAAGCCATGGGTACGCAGATAACTGTTCATCCAAAAGAAGTTAATGCATTTGTTTGTCTAAGTATGGAGTGTTGGTGAAACCAGTGGGAAGCTTCTGAAGAAGTTATCAAAGAAAATTGTTGATGTATCATTTTGTGAAGTATAATTTTACTTCAGAATAACACAACTGACTGGATTGTTGAATTTGCTACTTTCTGTAGGTTGGATCTTGAAACAAAAAGTAGAGTTTCATAGATCACATAGTAGGTGAATAATTTCTCCTTGTTTTGAACTCTAGACCATTGTTGCACTATTGAATCTATTACTCTTAATAGCCAGAAGTGTATTGACACCTTATGATAAAGAAGGCTCTAGATCAAACAATTTTATTTAACTTTTTACTGTGGAAAATTTCAAGCATATGCAATGTAGAGAAAAGAATATGACCTCCATTTACCCATCACCTAGCTCCGACAATTACCAACCTATGACCAAATAATTTTAAGATATTAAAATTAAAAAAAAAAAACAACCTTTAGAATAATTTTACTGAAATGGAACTTATTTATAAGTTTTGCATACTGTATTCTCATAGAGCTAAAATAATTTATGTTTAAAACAATCATTCATGAGTAAACTTTTCCATCTATAATATTATAGCTAGAGAGAAATTTCCCTTGGATTCCATTTCATCATTACCTTAGGTACTATCTATTCCTTTCTCCCTTAGGATTACTATAAGGAAAAAACTTTCCCCTGAGGCCTAGCCAACAGTAAGTCAAAAGAAACACACACACACACACACAAACACACAAATACAAACGCAACCAAACCCCTCACAACTTTATCACATTGATTAGTTACTTGAAGGAATTAAAGGAGGAGTTCAGGGAGATCTTTTTCATAACAAGATTTCTTCCTCTTCCTATTTGGTGATATCTTTCCCCATTGCTTTCCTGTTCGTTCAGCACATCAACAGAGAACAGAAGAGCATAACATCTTCCCGTTATAGCGCAAGTTGGGTACTGTGATCCAAGTAGTCATTTCAGCTTCCCCTGACTTAAAACCTGCATCTCCTCTTTCCACTCTGATTGTCTCATCCTAGAGTTATCTGTGTTCTTTTCTCCTTTTACCATATTTCACACCACAAATGAACACTATGGGAGTGACTTGCAGGAAGGAGTATATGGACCTCATGCAAGTTTTTTCCACTCCTCTATTACCTTCATTTAAAGCATTAACCATTCATACTTTGAAATACAGAGCATCATTGTCCAAAAAGCAAAGAGTGAAAGTGAGCAATCTCCTTTCTTCCTTGATAGAAGTGCCCCTTCTTTGAATTGTGTTTGTACTGTACTCAGAGGTGTGTCAGGTTTTCATAGGAACTTTTTTTTGTTGTTTAGAAAATTTTTTAATGTTTTTAATCTTATGGATAAATAGGATTATTCATTTTGAAGTTCATCATTAAATTAATCCCAGTGCATAACAGATAAAAATCAGCAAAGGCTTTAAGGTTTTTAAGTTAGTTTTCTGAATTAGATCACGAAGAATCTTTAAATCATCCCATTGTTTTATAATATAAAAGCATATTCTGAGCTTAAGACATAGAAACAAAAACTGATTTTTATTATCTTATCTAAATTAATATGTTTAAACAGCAACATTAAAAATTTCTGAAAATGGTTGTGATTGGAAAATTGCCAAAACTACTACCTTAACCTCGTGTACACTGCTTATAGGAGAAGCAGAATGAATCCTAAATGTAATCTGTGATATGGAAGTTTTCTGTTCAAAGACACTCCTTGATGGCTAATTAGCAAGTCATGAAATCATAACATTTTATTCACAGTCTTTTATGGATTGAGCTTTGAAACCTAGTATCTGTCCTTCCCTCAAATATACCCACTCATGCGTGTTTGTCTTTCTTTAGTAGTATGAACATGATAAAATACCTCTAGCCTGTGGGTATACATAATGATATCTAGAATTTGACTCTATTCCCTAATGAGATTTTTATTGTTACAAAGTGTTAACATATATTACGTTTGAGTGCTGTTTAGCAATAATGTAAGAGTTGTACACATTAATTTAGATTACATTAAAATGAAATTTATTGTAAAGTAGATAATGTAAGGTATTCTGGCTCAAAAGACAGTCAACAAAGCTAAATGGCAGGCAACAGCAGAAGTTTATTGAGAGAAGCTGCAGGGAGGCCCCAGCTGGCAGAGAGAGACTACTCAGGAGGGGAAACCGCGAGTCAGGTGGCAGGATTCCTTTCTTTATAGGGCTTTCTGCTAATCAGGAGGTTACACAGGGTCTTGGAAATGGAAGGTATGTGAGCTTTGGCCAATAGGGGATTACGCATAGTTTATCTTGTAATTTGGCAATGCCTGGTTTGTAGGTTTAAACAGGAGGGGTGGGGGAGGGAGGGAACAGGGACGTGGCACATGACCTGATCCGCAACCTGTCCTTGCAAGAAAGGGAAATGGGGAAGGGGCCCAGGGCCTAAACCTAACGGATGGTATATTTGTGGTCAGGAGGACAGAGTAGTTACTTTTTGGTCATCTGAGATATTGATATTCAAACAGGTAAATTTTGACAAGAAAAAGAGAAAGAACCAAGATATTTACGAATAGTGTACTTTCCTTAGCAAGTAAGCAAAAAGAATTTGTGTTTTATTAATTTTCTGGCCTGAATTTTAACTTTGCCCTACTTGTTAATAATAAGGATGTGTTGAGGCAAACTAATAATTTGAAGATTTATTGGACATTGTAGCCTACTTAAATGTGAAGAGGGGAAAAACGTCAGGTAGTTAAAAATATCAATATGAAAAGTCATGTTAATTAAGAACTATCTTAACAGTTTATTAAATGACAAAGCAATTCTTGATTATTCTGTCTGAAGTTTAAATTAATAGGAGGCTATTTATGAATCGAGGCCAAAGTTTTTGACAAGACTTCTTCCCCACTTCCTTTTCAACCCATTCTACATTAACTTCTTATTTTAGTTACTGAGATGATTCATTTCAGGACCTGTAATATGTTGTCATCTTTCACTCTTCCATCCCCTATCACCCATGAACTATTAGTGTCTGTCTTTTCTGCAAAATTATAAGCCCCAGGAGGACAGAAACCATATTTTTCTCACTTTTATATCCTTAGAGTCAGTAATATACTAGACACTAAATAAATATTTGTTTAATTGAATAAATTGGTAAATGTAGAATATGATCAGTGTGATCTGATAAAGTCCATGTGCTCTTGAATATTCCTTATTATAGAATCCATGTCATAGGTACTTTCTGGGGTATCTTCCCAGCTGAGTGGACCTCGGCCGGTCAATACATTAATTGCTCCTTCTCTCCCTCTCCTTGAAGGAGTAGCCAGATTTACCCTTGTGCCTGAAACAAACAAAAGCAACAGTGAAAACCAGACAAAATCCATGACATCAAGTAACAAAGGACAGTGATCCTGAGAGAATACAGTGATCTCTGGGAGATGGGAAACAAGCAAGGAGAGCCCTACAATTTTCCAAGCTCTGCCTTGAGAAGGTTTCCTGGTACAGCTCAGGGAGGGGGATCCCAGGTGGAGCTGAGTGGACTCTCTGAATTGAGGGGATGGAACTGAGAATCCAGGGAGACCATATTGGCTACAATTCACAGGTTAGAATACCAGAGAGGAGGGACATGCAAAAAAGGAGAGCCCAGAGATCTGCAGAGTGTTTCCCTGCAGAGTACTGATCAGTGCATGTGTATAAGAAAATCATCCCAGGCATGGGATAAAACCACTCAAAAAAGGTTAGGAGAAATAGTACCCAGCACTTACTGAGTATAGTGCTGCTATCAGTGATAGAGCATTAGGTAGCATGCTCAGGATGGTCTTCAGGATGGGGAATGACAAGCCCTAGATTGAGCACTGCTTTGGACCTGCCTAACAAATCATTAAAACAAGACCGGAAAGGCTCAAACTCTTCTCAATCAAGCTCTTTTCAAGTGATTTCCAACTACATCCAAGAACAAAGGTCAAGACTATTTATAGGAAGGCAAAAATATCCAGCACCCAATAAAGTAAAATATACAATGTCTGATGTCCCATCAAATATTACCAGATATTCAAAGAACCATGGAAACATGACCCATATTGAGGAGAATAATTGATTATTGACAACCAGCACTGAACTAACACAGGAGTTAGAATTAGCAGAGAAGACATTAAAGCAGTTATTATAACTTAATTCCATTTGTTTAAAACGTTAAGTAGAAATATAAGAAAAGATATTTAAAAAGACCGAAGTACAACTTTGAGAGATGGGAACTCCAATATCTGTTGAAAAATATACTGTATAGGATTGACAGAAAATTAAATATTGCAGGAGAAAAGATTATTAAACTTGAAAAGCTATAGAAATTATTAAAAATGAAACAGAGGGAGGTGCAGCTAGATGGCACCATAGGGCGGTGTGGAATTTAGTTATATCCCTAGAACAAATAGCAAATAGCTAAGAGCTAGTAAATAATCTGGAACAAATGTTAGGAGAATTTCTGTGACCAGACAACATCGTATACCAGTCAGTAATGGGTGCAATGGCTGAGATCACAGCATAAAAACTGTAAGTAAAGCTCCCCAAACTGCAGAGCTGGTGCCCCTCTCACACCACCATGGCAGGCTGAGTTGGAACACTTCCCTGTGGGAAAAAGAAGCAGCCCCTGCCAGGAACAAGGGAAAACAGATCAACCAAGCTCCAATTGTGGTTTTAATTAACAAATTTGGACTACTGAATACAAGCTAGGAGCACAAAAAAACTCAGAGCAAGCAGGAAAGGAACCTGGAAGTTTCTCCTGGCGGAAAGGAGGCAGGGCTGACAAAACAAAAAAATACATAAATAAATAAATAAACACAGAGGTTTTTGGAGTCAGCTGAACTCAGAATACTGGGAAAAGGTGAAGTCCCAAGAAAAGGGTCACAGAGAACTGGTACCAACTTTGGTTCTTGACTGGTGAACTGGACGGCTGGGGACTGGCTCTGAAAAGGGGACTTCTTTCTCTTTTCCTTCTTTTCCTCTCATGCTAAGTAGCTCAGTAGAGAAAGCCTCAGGCATTTTCAGTTGTCAGCACTGCCCAGGCAAGGGTGGAGTTAAGATAGAGAGTCAAAGGAAAAACTCAAGTATAGGAGATAATTCCCTAAAGGACTTACCTTCCTAAGAAAAGGGGGGGTGGTACCCAGCTCAAGTGGTTGCTTTCCTTCAGAGAACTCAGACCCCAGGGCCAGGGGGGAGGGGGGAAGAAACTTTAAGCTTGGCTTCTTGACACCCTTGGCCACAGAGTCCACTGAGATTTAAAGACACCATACCTATTTACAGTGGTGGGGAGCTGTGGGCTGACAAGCAACACCTGCTAGGCAGAATAGGAAAAGCACCGAGTCTGGAGGCCTCAAAGGAAAATTTGGCTTTCTGCTGGGTCTCACCCTCAGGGAAACCTGATAATGGTTACAACCTCTTCGTGAGACCTGGATCTGTCTGGTCTGGGAAAATCTGATTGGGGTAATCAAGGAAACCAGATTCCTAGACAACAAAAAAATTATGAATCGCACTAGGGAAAATGAAGATATGGCCCAGTCAAAGGAACAAACTTACACTTCAGATGAGATACAGGAGTTGAAACAACCAATTTAAGATCTTCAAACAAATATGCTAAATCAATTCAAAAACAAATCAGTGAGTTCAGGCAAAATATGGGAAAAGAGATGAAGGATATAAAGACATTGGGCAAACATAAGGAAGAACTCAAAAGTTTGAAAAAACATTTGGCACAACTTAGGGGAATGAAAGGAAATAGAAGAGATGAAAAGCACAGTGGAAACATGCAACAGCAGATTTGAAGAGGCAGAAGAAAGGATTCAGAAACTAGAGGACAGGACATCTAAAATCCTACACACAAAAGAACAGATAGGTCAAAGAATGGAAAAATATGAGCAAGGTCTGAGGGAACTGAATGACAACATGAGGCACGTGAACATATGTGTCATGGGTGTCTCAGAAGGAGAAGAGAAGGGAACAGGGCAGGAAGAATAATGGAGGAAATAATCACTAAAAATTTCCCATCTCTTATGAAAGACATGAAATTACAGATCCAAGAAGCTCAGTGTACCCCAAACAGAATACATCTGAGTAGAATGACTCCTAGACACTTAATAATCAGATTACCATATGTCAAAGACAAAGAGAATGCTGAAAGCAGCAAGAGAAAAGTGATCCGTCACATACAAAGGAAACTCAATAAGATATGTGCAGATTTCTCAGTAGAAATCATGGAGGTGAGAAGGCAGTGGCATGGTATATTTAAGATACTGAAAGAGAAAAACTGCCAACCGAGAATTCTATATCCAGCAAAACTCTCTGTGCCAGTTTGGATGTATTATGTCCACCCAAAAGAGCCATGATCCTTTTTGTTGTTGTTGTTCCATTTTTTAAAAATGCAATTTTTATTGTGAACTTTAACATACATACGTAACAGTGGTAACTTTCAAAGTATGATTTAACAAGTAGTTAGCAAATTTCAAAGAATGTCATGGGTCACAATTCCACAACTTCAGCTATTTACATTATTGTAAAATATTCATACAGAAAGGTGTTAACTTTCAGTTACTGCTCAACAAGCAGTTATATAGGTAATTTTAAAAATTTTGTGGGCTACATTTGCACAGTTTCAGTTCTTTCCTTGTTATGCAATATAGGGTATATACAGAAAGGTAAAGACTTTAAAAGTGCAATTCAGTGAGTAGCTATAGAGAAGATTTCAAAAGATGTTATAGGTTCTACCATGTCATTTACCTCCTTCCAGCTATTCCAACACCCCAGCATCTAAAAATATATATATATTTATATAAAGTTTAAGTATTCATAGGCCTTTGTGAAATCTTATCTTGTTTGTTGCTACCCCTTCCTCTCACTTAATCTCTTTCTCCATCTTCAGGGGTGCCTAGGCAGTGAGCACAGTAACTTGTTCATATTGAAAGGGGGTGTCGACAGTATGGGGAATGGGACTGCATCTGATTGTTGTTCTTAAAAAGGCTGTGTTGCCTCTGGGTTTTAGGACTTGTCTGGTATAGGAACACTCTGGTGAATTTAAGTTTCTGAGAGATAAAATTTAGTGAGTGAATCTTTTGTAGAATATCAGATAGGGACCTAGGTATTTCAGGACTACTTTTGGTAAAGGAATGGCATACTGTGGCCATTTGGGATGTCTAGCTGAAGATTGCATAAGAGAAACCTCCAGGACAGCCTCTCGACTCTATTTGGGATCTCTTATACACTGTGACCTTAGCTTGTTACCTTTGTTCTTTCCCTTGTTTGGTCAAGAAGGCATTTTCAATCCCTTGCTGCTAGGGCCAGGCTCATTCCTGGGAATCATGACCCACATCACCAGGGAGATTCATTCCCCTGGGAGTAATGTCCCTTGTGGGGGTGTGGTTAATGAATTTATTTGCCAAGTTGGGCTTAGAGAAAGAACACATCTGAGCAATTAAAGAGGTTCCTTGGAGGTGCCTCTTAGGCATAATTATAGGAGGGCTCAGCCTCCCATTTACAGCCCGAAGTTTCACAAGAGCAAGCCTCAAGTTGAAGGCTTGATTTATTAAGTAGTGGGTTCCTAATTTCACTTAATATATATTCTATCCCAAGATAAATGGTCAGTTTCTTACATTATCTTCACTTAGTTGTGCAATCATCATCACTCTCAACTTTAAACAGCTATCATAGCATAATATATCCTAGAGCTCTTAACAGCTGCTAATTATCCATCCTTAGTATTAGTGTAGTGTTGGTAAGGTATTCCTTTAAATATAGTCTTTAACATGTAATGGGTAGTTTTTCCATACCACTCTGTTTTTAGCTCTCTGCACCAGTGTCACACCTTACAAGTGTATCATACTAACTCTTTTTTAGGTTTGTGGTCCTACTCTGTGGGTTAAATGCCTTTAAACAACCATTTATGGACATGTTTGCCTTTAATGCATCACTGATATTTATAATCCCATTAAGGAACCATAGTCACACCTGACCATTCCTATACCATTAAGTTCACCCTCATTATCATATCTGTACATATTAGATTATCATTCTCCCTTCACTAGCTTCTATCTCTAGGTCTCCTATATTCTACATTATAAGACATTTATTTTACATTTTTCATAGAATTCACATTAGTGGTAACATACAATAGCTCTCCTTTTGTGTCTGGCTTATTTTACTCAGCATTATGTCATCAAGGTTCATCCATGTTGTCATGTTTCATGACCTCATTCCTTCTTACTGCTGCAAAGTATTCCATCATATGTATATACCACATTTGTTTGTCTCTCATCTGTTGGAGGACATTTGGATTGTTTCCATCTCTTGGCAATTGTAAACAGTGCTGCTGTGAACATTGGTGTGCAAATATCTGTTCATGTCACTGTTTTCAGATATTCTGGGTATATACCGAGAAGTAAAATTGCTGGATCTTAGGGTAAGGGTAACTCGATATCTAGTTTTCTGAGGAACTGCCAAACTGTCTTCAAGAGTGGCTGTACCACCCTTGAGGAGCCGGTGGAGAATTCAGGGCTGTTGGGCTTCCCCGCCTCGATGGTTGCTGATGTGATCACAGACATAGGGGACTGGTGGTTTGATGGGCTGAGCCCTCTACCATGGGACTTGCCCTTGTCAAGACTGTTGCTGTAAAGGAGAGGCTAAGCCTGCCTATAATTGTGCCTAAGAGCCTCCTCCTGAATGTCTCTTTGTTGCTCAGATGTGGCCCTCTCTCTAGCTAAGCCAACTTGACAGGTGAAATCACTGCCCTCCCCCCTACATGGGATCTGACACCCAGGGGAGTGAATCTCCCTGGCATCGTGGGGTATGACTCCCAGGGAGGAATCTAAACCCGCCATTGTGGGATGGATAACATCTTCTTGACCAAAAGGGGGATGTGGAAGGAAATGAAATAAGTTTCAGTGGCTGAGAGATTCCAAAAGGAGCTGAGAGGTCACTCTGGTTGGCACTCTTATGCACAATATAGATAACCCTTTTTAAGTTCTAATGAATTGGAATAGCTAGCAGTAAATACCTGAAACTATCAAAGTACAACCCAGAACCCATGAATCTCGAAGACAATTGTATAAAAATGTAGCTTATAAGGGGTGACAATGTGGTTGGGAAAGCCACATGGACCACACTCCCCTTTGTTCAGTGTATGGATGAATGAGTAGAAAAATGGGGGCAAAAAAAAAAAAATGTACCCAGTGATCTTTTTTACTTTAATTGTTCTTCTTCACTTTAATTTTTATTCTTATTTTTTGTGTGTGTGTGGTGATGAAAATGTTCAAAAATTAATTTTGGTGATGAACACACAACTATATAACGGTACTGTGAGCAATTGAATGTACTCTTTGTGTGACTGCATGGTATGTGAATATATCTCAATAAAAATGAACAATAACAATAAAAAAAGAGTGGCTGTACCATTGTACAGTCCCACCAGTAATGAATAAGAGTTCTAATTCCTCCATATTGTCTCCAGCATTTGTACTTTACTGTTCGTTTAATGCAGCCATTCTTATTGGTGTGAGATGATATCTCATTGTAGTCTTGATATGCATCTCCCTAATAGCTAGTGAAGATGAACATTTTTTCATGTGCTTTTTAGCATTCATATTTCCTCTTCTGAGAAATATCTTTTCATATATTTTGCCCATTTTATAATTGGGCTGTTTGTACTGTTGTCATTGAGTTGTAGGATTTCTTTGTATTTGCAAGATATCAGTCTCTTATCAGATACATGGTTTCCAAATATTTTCTCCCATTGCATTGGCTGCCTCTTCACCTTTTTGACAAATTCCCTTGTGGTACAGAAGGTTTTGGTTTTGAGGAGTTCCCATTTATCAATTTTTTCTTTCATTGGTTGTGCTTTGGGTTTAAGGTCTATGAAGCAACCTCCTAATACTATGTCTTGAAGATGTTTCCCTACATTATCTTCTAGGAGTTTGTTCTAGTTTGCTAATGCTGCCTGAATGCAAAACACCAGAAATGGATTGGCTTTTATAAAGGGAGTTTATTTGGTCACACAGTTACAGTCTTAAGGCCATAAAGTGTCCAAGGTAACACATCTGCAATCAGGTACCTTCACTGGAAGATGGCCAGTGGTGCCCAGAAGACCTCTGTTAGCTGGGAAGGCACGTGGCTGGCAACTGTTCCAAGTTCTGGTTTCAAAATGGCTTTCTCCCAGGACATTCCTCTCTAGGCCACAGTCTTCTTCAAAATGTCACTCTCAGTTGCTCTTGGGGCATCCTCTCTTAGCTTCTCTGCAGCAAGAGTGCTTTCAACGGCTGTCTTCAAACTGTCTCTCATCTGCAGCTACTCTCTTAGCTTCTATGCATTCTTCAAAGTGTCCCTCTTGACTGTGGCAAGCTTGCTCCTTCTGTCTGAGCTTATATAGTGCTCCAGTAAACTAATCAAGACCCTTGCTGAATGGGTGGGGCCACACCTCCATGGAAATTATCCAGTGAGTCATCACCCACCCACAGTTGGGTGGGTTGCATCTCCATGGAAACACTCAAAGAATTACAATCTAATCAACATTGATACATCTGCCTTCACAAGATTACATCAAAGATAATGGTGTTTTGGGGGTCATAATACATTCAAGCCAGCACAGAGTTTTATGGTATAGTCTCCTATATTGAGGTCTTTGATCCACTTTGAGTTAATTTTTGTATAGGTTGTGAGATAGGGATCCCCTTCCTTCCTTCCTTCTTTCCTCCCTCCCTCCCTCCCTTCCTCCTTTCCTTCCTTCCTTCCTTCCTTCCTTCTTTCCTTCTTTCCTTCCTTCCTTCCTTCCTTCCCTCCCTCCCTCCCTCTCTCCCTCCCTCCTTTTTTGGATATGGATATCCAGGTCTCCCAGTCCCATTTGTGGAAGAGACTGTTCTGTCCCAATTCAGTGGATTTGGGGGCCTTATAAAAAAATCAGTCAACTGTAGTTCTTGGGGTTTATTTCCAAATTCTCAATTCAATTCCATTGATCAATATGTCTGTCATTGTGCCAATACCATGCTGTTTTGGCTACTGTGGCTTTATAGTAGGCTTCAAAGTCAGGAAGTGTAAGTCCCTCACTTAGTTTTTATTTTTAAAAATGTTCGTAGCAATCAAGGCCCCTTTCGCTTCCAGATAAATTTGATACCTAGTTTTTCTGAGTCTGCAAAGTAGCTTGTTGGAATTTTGATTGACATCTTAACAACATTTAGCCTTGCTATCCATGAACACAGAATATCTTTACATCTCTTTAGGGCCCCTTTTATTTCTTTTAGTAACGTTATGTAATATTCCATGTTAGCAATCTTTTATATCCTTGGGTAAGTTTATTCCTAGGTACTCGATTTCTTTAGTTGCTGTTGTGAATGGAATCTTGTTTTTTGAGTGTCTTTTCAGTTAGGTCGTTTCTAGTGTATAGGATCCTTACTGACTTACTGACTTACGTGCATTAATCTTGTATCCCACCACGTTGCTGAATTTCTTTATTAGCACAAGTAGCTATGTCATGGATTTCTCAGGGCTTTCCAAGTATAAGATCATAGCATCTGCAAATATTGACATTTTTGCTTCTTCCTTTCCAATTTGTATACCTTTTATTTCTTTGTCTTGCCAGATTGCGCTGGATAGAACTTCGAGCACAGTGTTGAATAGCAGTGGTGACAGTGGGCATCCTTGTCTCATTCCTGATCTTAGAGGGAAGGCTTTCAGTCTGACATTATTGAGTAGTATGCTGGCTGTGGGTTTTTCATATATGTCCTTTATCATATTGAGGAAGTTTCTTTCAATTCCTACCTTTTGAAGTGTTTTTTTATCAAAAAAGAATGCTTTATTTTGTCATGTGCTTTTTCAGGATCTATTGAGATGATTATTTGATTTTTTTCCTTTTTGATTTGTTAATGTTTTGTATTACCTTGGTTGAGTTTCCTATGTTGAACCATGCTTGCATGCCTGGGATGAACCCTACTTGGTCTTGGTGTATGGTTTTTTTAAACCATATGCTGTATGGTTTTGATTTACAAGTATTTTATTGAGAATTTTTGCATCTATGTTCATTAGGGAGATAGCCCTGTAGTTTTTCTTTCTTGTAGCATCTTTATCTGGTTTTGGTATTAGAGTGATGTTGACTTCATAGAATGAGTTAGGTAGTGTTCCATTTTCTTCAATTTTATGAAAGTTTGAGTTCTAATATTGTCAGTTCTTTTTTGAAAGTTTGGTAGAATTCCCCTGTGAAGCCATCTGGCCCTGGGCTTTTATTTGGAGGGAGCTTTTTGATACTGATTGGATCTCTTTATTTGTGATTCATTCTCTTTGTGATTGGTTTGTTGAAGTCTTCTATTTCTTCTCTGGTCAGTCTAGGTTGTTCATGTGTTTCCAGGAAATTATCCATTTCCTCTAAATTGTCTAGTTTGTTGGCATACAGTTGTTCATAGAATCCTCTTATAATTTTTTTTTTAAATTTCTTTGGGATCTGCACTAATGTCCCCCCTCTCATTTATTATTTAATTTATTTGAGTCTTCTCTGTTTTTGACTTTGTCAGTCTAGCTAAGGGTTTGTCAATCTTGTTGATGTTCTCAAAGAACTGACTTTTGGTTTTATTTATTCTCTCTGTTGTTCTTTTGTTCTCTATGCCATTTATTTCTGCTTTAATCCTTGTTATTTCTTTTCTTCTACTTGCTTTAGGATTAGTTTGCTGATCATTTTCCAGCTTCTTCAGTTGTTCCATTAGTTCTTTGATTTTAGCTCTTTCTTCCTTTTTAATGTATGCATTTAGAGCTATCAATATCCCCCTCAATATGACCTTTGCTACATCCCATAAGTTTTGATATGTTGTGTCCTCATTTTCATTCATCTCTAGATATTTAGCAATTTCTCTTGCAATTTCTTGTTTGACCCACTGATTGTTGAGGAGTGTGTTGTTTAACCTCCAGATATTTGTGAATGTTCTAGATCTTTCATGGTTATTGACTTTTATTGCATTCCATTGCAGTCAGAGAATGTACTTTGAATAATTTCGGTCTTTTTAAATTTATTGAGCCTTGATTCTATCTGTAGGAGAGAGGGGTATATTGAAGTCTCCCTTGATTATTGTGGAAACATCTATTGCTTCCTTCAGCTTTGCTAGCGTTTGTCTCATGTACTTGGGAACACCTTGATTGGGTGCATAAACATTTATGATTGTATTTCTTCATGGTGAATTGTCCCTTTTATTAGCATGTCGTGTCCTTCTTTGTCTTTTATGACATCCTTGCTTTCAAAGTCTATTTTATCTGAGATTAGTATTGCTACCACGGCTTTCTTCTGGCTGTAGTTTGCATGGAATATTTTTTTCCATCCTTTCACTTTCAGTCTCTTTGTGTCACTGGTCTAAGATGAGTCTCTTGTAAATAGCATATTGATAGCTCATATTTTAAAAAACATTCTGTCAATCTGTATCTTTTAATTGGGGGAGTTTAATCCACTCACATTTGATTTTATTACTGTGAAGGCAGTTCTTGAATCAGCCATTCTATCCTTTGGTTTTTATTTGTCAGATCCATTTTTCCCCCTCTCTCTTTATTTCCTTTCAGTTACCCTTACTAATACTCTTCAATTCTGTGCCCTCTCCAGATCTCTGTCTCCTGTCTTTTTTTCTCAGCCAGTAGAGCTCCCTTCAGTATTTCTTGTAGTGCAGGTCTCTTGTTAACAAAGTCTCTCAGCATTTGTCTGTCTGTGAAAATTTTACGCTCTTCCTCAATTTTGAAGGAAAGTTTTGCTGGTTAAAGAATTCTTGTCTGGAAATATTTCTCTTTCAGAGTTTTAAATATATCATACCACTCCCTCTTGCATCCTTGGTGCCTGCTGAGTAGTCAGTACTTCACCTTATGTTGTTTCCCGTGTATGTGGTGAATTCCTTCTCCATTGCTGTTTTCAGAACTTTCTCCTCAGCACTTGACAATCTGATCAGAATATCTTGGAATGTGTTTATTTGGATTTATTCTATTTAGAGATTGTTTGGAGTCTTTGATTTGCATATTTGTGTCATTTAGAAGTGTTGGGAAGTTTTCTCCAACAATGTCTTTGAATGCTTTTCTTAGCCCTTTAGTCCTCTCTTCACCTTCTGGAACACCAATGATTCTTATATTTGTGGTCTTCATGTTGTCCATCATTTCCCTGAGATCCATTTCAAATTTTCAGTGTTTTTCATCCTGTCCTCGAGGCCACTAATTCATTCCTCTACCTCTTCAAATCTGCTGTTATGTGTGTCAAGAATATTTTTAATTTGATCAACAGTATCTTTGATTTCCATAAGATCTGCTGTTTTTGTTTGTTTGTTTTGTTCTTTTACTTTTTCAAATTCTTCTTTATGCTCTTCTAGGGTCTTTTTCATGTACTTTATATTCTGAGCCATGACATTGATGTTGACGTGTACTTATTTGATTAATTGCTCCAAGTTCTGTGTTTCTTCTGGCTTTTTAATTTTGATGTTTGGGTTGTCTATATCTTCTGGTTCCTTCATAGGCTTTATAATTTTATTTTATTTTTGGCCTCTTGGCATTTGCTTATCTTTTAGAATCTGCAGGATTCTTGGAACACTTATCTATAATTTGGTAGAGCTACAGCTTGGTGGATTGCACTTTCCCTGACCTACCAGCAGATGATGCTCTTAAGCCATCTCTTACCCTCAGGCCACTTGTCCCCTAAATTCATCTGTGCACTGAGTGGGGGTCCAAACCATATGGAAGTCCAATTAGCACACCAATTTTTTGCTTGTGCTTGGGACTGCCAGCTCAGTGGGTGGGGGGCATGCTCTGTGCAGTTTGGCCAGGGGTCTGCTGCAGGACACAGTGGTCCCAGCCATTCCTGGGGCTGTGGGTGGAGTACTTGGGCTGGAGAGCTGAGCATCTCACCTTCCAGTTCAAAGTCCCCACAGTCCCTGTCTGCCATGTGACTACAAGCCCCTGGTATTGGGGCAGGGCTCCTGGGACTTCCATACAGCATACTTGCCTCTAGGCTGTGCATACCCCGGGCTTCTGTGGAGGAAGAGTGGATGCCATCACAAGCCTGCCAAATTCTGATTTCCTTCAAGGAAGGTTTTGGCTGCAGGGCTGTGAAGGGTCATCTCCCCAGCCAATTGCAAAGCTGGTTATATGGGGCATGGAAAGCTGCCCCCTTCCTCACTCGTTTGCCTATTCCAACAGCCAGTCCCTGCACAGGGGCTCTTGACCATGGGTCTAAGAAGGGTTATCACCTGAGCTAAGTGCTGAGCAGGGCGCCTGTAGTGTGAAAGGCTGCTCCCCTCCATGCTCATCAGCCGGCTCCAACCGCTCATTCCCTGGTGGCATTCTGGACCAAACACTCACCTGTCTTTAATGCAGTCTCTTGGCTTCTCCAAGAACATTCGCTATGGATGCAGAAGTCCTTGCCCATTGGTAGAATCCTGGAACCTGCTCTGGAGCACTTCCTGTCCTTTATCTAGTATTTTTCATGGAGGAGAATTTTGCTCTCTCTCCTAATAAGCCATCTTCCCAGAAGCCTTTTTGCCTCCTCACACTGCTACAATGTTGTTCAACTGTATTTGCTGTTTTTCAAAAAAGAAGATGTGTCAGGCAGATTGCCCAGGTTATTCTGTGGTCACAAACAACCCCCAAATAATGTGATCTAAAACAATGAAGATCTATTTATCATTCATGCTCAGGTGCATCAAGGGTCAGCTGAGTTCTGCTTTGCAATGTCTTCCAGCGACATCAGCCACCAAAGCCACCACTGACCATGCTGCTGTACACATTGAGCCATGATATTTTATTATTTTTTAAATTTAATTTTATTGCGATTGTTCACATACCATACAATTACCCAGAGATTCAAAGTGCACAATCAGTTGCCCATGGGACTTTCATACAGCTGTACATCCATCACCACAATTATTTTTTTCTATTTTTAGAACATTTTCATTACTTCAGAAAAGTGATAAAAACAAAAAAAGAAAAATCAAATCCTCCCATCCATTATTGACTAACCAGCCCCCATCCACTATTGACTCACAGTATTGGTGTAGTATGTTTGTTACTGTTGGTGAAAGAATGTTCAAATACTACTAACTGTAGTACATAGTTTGCAGTAGGTATATTTTTTCCCTATATACCCCTCTATTATTAACTTCTAGTTACAGTGTCATACATTTGTTCTAGCTCATGAAAGAGATTTCTAATATTTGTACAGTTAATTACTGAGATTGTCCACCACAAGATTCACTGTTTTATAAATTCACATCTTTTAACCTCCAACTTTCTTTCTGGTGACATACGTGACTCTGAGCTTCCCCTTTCCACCATTCAGCACTGTTAGTTATTCTCCCAATAACATACTACCATCACCTCTGTCCGTTTCCAAACACTGAAGTTCAACCTAGTTGAACATTCTGCTCCTAATAAGCAACTGCTCCCCATTCTTTAGCCTCATTCTCTATCCTGGTAACTTATATTTCATGTCTATGAGTTTACATATTGTAATTAGTTCATATCAGTGAGACCCTGCAATATTTGTCCTTATGTGTCTGACTTATTTCACTCAATGTATACCCTCAAGTTTTCTTCATCAATCCACTTTTTTTTAAAAGATGTTTTTGCTCACCCACCATACTTTCTGTCCTAAAAATCAGTGGTTCCCTGTATAGTCATATATTTATGTATTCACCACCATCCCCACTATTTATATAAAGACATCTCCATTTCTTCCACAAAGAAGGAGGAAGAGTCAAAGAAGGTAGAGAGAAAAAAGAAAAAGAAAGAAAAAAGCATGACAGCTAAAAAGCAACAAAAGGAAAGATAAACTGAATGATGAACTGTGGTATATACATACAGTGGAATACTGAGTAGCAGCAAGAAGAAGTGAAGTTGTGAGGTATGCGACTAGGTTAATGTATCTTGAGGACAGTAGGTTGAGTGAAATAAGCCAGAATTGAAAAGACAAACATGATAATGCCTCACTAATATGGACTAACTATAATGTGCAAACTCTGAGAATTGAATCTGAGAGCATAGGTTATCAGGGGAAGGCTTATGGTAAAAGTTCCTAGATTGTAAGCTCTTACAGCAGTCACATCTATTCATGAGCTGTAACAGTTATCTCTGAATTCTGAGATGCTGAGCTAACTGTGTATAACCTAGTCGGTCCCTGGAACTTCAGGTATCTGTGAGACACCTGAGACTCAGAGCCAGAGTTCAGCAGCTATGAATGTCAGCATTACCCCATACAGCAAATGTTAACGAAGCTGAAAGAGAGATCAGATTTCAATTAAAGATATGAATGAATTGGACTTGATTAGAACTAAGGTAAGCCAGACTAAAGGGAAAAGGATGATATTGACTATGTTTTAAAACCTCAATTTGGTGTGAGACACCAAAGGAAGATATGTTTGTTTGGTGCAAAATGTATATTTTCTGTAGCCCACTATGTAGTTTAACTTGTATGGTCAGTTTATTCTAACACAATAATTACACAGAATGTTTAATAAAGGGTGAGATCTGGGTGGTTTGTACAGGTTAGTTTGAAACTTTGATACATCCCAGAGTAATTTGTGCAGAGAATAAAAAGTATTTGCAAAGCCCCCTTGAGAGCCTGGGGGAAAATGCAGAAATATTAAACTTCCCCAACTGGGGAATTCCTGATATTCTTGCAAGCATTGGGGACTACCATTGTAGTAGGCCAAGCCCTCAATCTTGGGACTTGCCCTTATAAAGCTTGTTACTGTAAAGGAGAGGTTAAGTGTACTTATAATTGTGACTAAGAGTCATCCCCAGAGAACCTCTTTTGTTGCTCAGATGTGGCCTCTTTCTCTAAGCCAACTCAGCAGGTAAACTCACTGCCCTACCCTCTGTGTGGGATGTGACTCCCAGGCGTGTGAATTCCCTGGCAACATGTGACATGTTTCCTGGGGATGAGCCTAGACCTGGCATTGTGGGATTGAGAAAGCCTTCTTGACTCAAAAGGGGAAAAGAAATGAAACAAAATAAAGTTTCAGTAGCTGAAAGATCTCAAATGGAGTTGAGAGGTCATTCTGAAGGTTATCCTTATGCATTATATGGATATCCCTTTGTAGTTTTCAGTCTGTTAGAATAGCTAGAAGGCAATACCTGAAACTGTTGAACTGCAACCTAGTATCCTTGATTCTTGAAGACAATCATTATGACTATATAACTTATACGGTATAACTGTATGATTGTAAAAACCTTCTGGTTCACACTCCCTTTATCCAGTGTATGGACAGATGAGTAGAAAAAAGGGGGTCAAAAAGTAAATGAATAATGGGTAGTGGGAAAGGAATAGGAGATGTTTTAGGTATTCTTTTTTACTTTTATTTTTATTGTTATTTTTATTTTTTGGAGTAATGAAAATGTTAAAAAAATTTATTGTGATTAATGCACAACTGTATGATGACACTGTGAACAACTGATTGTACGCATTGGATGATTGTATGGTAAATGAGTATATCTCAATGAAATTGCATTTTTTTTAATGCCAAAAAAATGAAACACTAAAAAAAGAATGAAGAAAACATGAAAAGAGCGTCAATGTCCTATGGACAGCTTCAAACCGTCTGGTATAGTGTAATTGGAGTTCCTGGAGTATAGAAGAAAAGGGTTGCAGTACAGAAAAAAATGTTTGAAGAAATAATAGCTATAAAGGTCTTAGAGCAATATCTTAAAAAGTGACAGAAAAAAAAAACAACAACTATAAACTTAGAATTCTAAACCCAATGAAAATATATTTCAACAACAAAGGGGAAGTAAAGATGTTTTCAGACATACAAAAGCTAAAATAATTCAGCATGAAATGGATGGGCTTTCAAGCACCCTATTTGATTGGGCACAGTTGATTTGACCATGAATTGGTAAAGCACAGCTGAACCAACTAAAATCTTTTAGGAATGTAGTTTGGAACGAGAGATTCAGTCTGTCTGTTTGGCTTAACCATTATATTAATATGTGAACTTGGGGTTTACATGGTGTAGTCATCTTCCCTTCCCATTGGCAATGAGTGAGAGAATGCTGTGAGCAGAGCGAGAAAAATAAGGTGAATGAAATGAGACATAGAAGTGTAAAATATTCAATTTCCTTGGTGTCTTGTTGTCTTCCAATTCCCAGTTTTAGTCCATCTTGAGACTAAATTGTAGTCCTGCAGTTTATTATGTGAGAAACCATTCCATATTTATAATAAACTCACCTCTTTTTTAAGCTAGCCCTATATACTTTTGGTTACTTGTCACACGTACACACACACACACACAGACACATACACACTTGTTCCAAATTATTCTTTATTTTAATTTAGTGTAAATAATTATGCTATATATGATGTATCTCAATATGTCATATCTACACATGAGAACAGGAAAAAAATGGTGAAGTATTTTGCCTTTCTAGGCCTATCATCTTTGCAATTCTCATGTTTTCATTAAGACCTTGAGTTTCTGTTCAGCTGTGGAGCAAAATATGCGATAGCTTTTAAAGCAAGTTCCCTTTCTCAACCATCTATGGTGCGCAGGCAGCAAGAAATTGTTGAATAAATGAGGGAAAAAAGTAACCAGGGCTTCTCAATGTTGGCTTTTCACGGACTTGAAGAGTCCAACAATAATTAGGGGTTTATATACTTAATTACATGCTTTTCCAGCTTTCTTCACAAGACGCTCCTCTGTTCTGCTTGTTATTACTTAGAATCTTTGATTTGCCCCTTTATTAATCAATAGTCTTTTAGAAGTTTTAAAAAAAATCTTTTACATCACTAATGTTTTGAAAACAGTATCAATGTGCTATACACTTGCCTTGAAGTCATTCATACTAAATGATTGTTTTAAACAAGTTTTGATTTCTTTTTGTCTGTGTTTCTAATCTAGCAATTTGCTTTTATTTAATTCAATAGGATCAAAAGCATGCTTTTGACCGGATGTTTTGCTGGTAAATATCTCAAATTGACTGGATTCTCTTTTAATAGTTGCCTTAAAAAAAAAAAAAAAAAAAAAAAAAGTGTTCTTGTTTCTGAAAATGTATCTTGTGATTTTTTTGTCTTTTTGGGTGAAGCGGTTGAGTTTTAAATTATTTTATGAACGTTCTGGTGCTCTAAATACTGTTTGGGGGAGCTTTGACCTACTTAGAATGATTCTTTGTGCTAGACTGCATGTTTATCCCCAGGGTAACTGCTACAGAATTGCCCCTTGTGAATGCATTGAAACTTCCCACTTGCCAGATCTTTTATTACACAAACACAATGAAGCAGCATGCAGCCAAAAAAGAAATGAGGAAGGTTGCATTGTTCTTGACTTCCTTGAATTAAGAAGCTTTATTCATCTCAGTGTTTTCTACAGATTCTTGAACAATAATATTCAACAAGGGCTTAGCAGCAACGGTTGCTTGCAAATGCATATGTTCTCAATATATTTGCTGTGTTGAGAAAAACACCATTATGTATTTTGCTTAGTAGGATGTTATACTTAACAATTAACATTTTTCCTATATACATAGTTTCTTTTTTTTTTTTTTTTTTACATAGTTTCTTAAAGAAATTATGAAATATATTAGTATAGTTCTTTTAGGTATTTAAAGACACACCATGAGGATAATTGCATTTAAACTTACAGTATGTATCTTGAAATGTTTGCGTTTCTTAATATTCCATTTTTGTGATTGACAGCAAAGTATCTATGTCATTTGTTCCCTCGCTTCAGGGATGGGTCATGTATTTTTTTTCCTAACCATTTCCATATTTTACTGTAAGTAGGCATCTACCTAGAAATTAGAAAAAGAGTCACTTATAATAATAAAATGAGCAGGATGTGTTCTCTGTGGTTTTTATCAAGATTTGAATTGGAGCATGTGATGTGTATTGAAACTAGGTTTTGTTGTTAAATGTAGAAGTGTTTTTAAGTACTTTCAGCCTCTAGGAGGCAGCATGATCTAGTGTAAAATTGCTGGATTCTGAATTAGGAAACAGTTCTTTGTCATTTACAGAACTTTTCCTGTATGAAAATACTTGCCTTCAGAATCATAAAGTTACACTGGAATGAATAAAATAACAGCTGATGATCACAAAGTCCTGAAGAAGGAGATTCTGTGATGCTGTTATTCTCTCTTGGAGTACTTAAAAGGAAAAGGAATTGTTTGATTGCCATAGAAGTAGCCTAACACTTGAGAAAGTAAAGGAATTAATAATTTAGTTGGATGCCTTCTTTTTCCAGTTTGCCGGCTGCTGTTCTGCACGTGACCGTCTCAGCCCTCACGCACATGCCCTACAAGCATGACTGGAATTAACAGTTAGTTTGGGGCTTTCTTATTTCTAGCTTGGGTTTTTGCTAAAATACTATGTTGTGTTTATTTAAATGCAAAATGAATAAAGTCATTAGCAAATGCTATAGTTTTCCTAGTTCTCCTATGGCTATTATTAAAAGCTGTTAAATTTGGTTGAAATTCAGGGCATACATTAAAACATAGCTTTTTCATTGTCATTGGGTATTTTTGTAAGGTGATCAAAATATAGCCATAACCTGTGAATACTGCTGTAACTGTGGCTTCAGGAGAACAGGATTGCAAAGGTGTTGTGATGGGAGAAAAAGGGATATTGGGTGAGCAGCCATCCTCAGTTTATCTATTTTCCTTCCTTTTTCCTGTTTTCTTGGTACCTAAGTAATTACTGGTTAGTGACTCTCGTGAGAGTTTCAGGAAAAGGATACTGTACCCCTTGGTTCTCCTGGAATTGCCAACCTTGGGAGTATTCTGCTTAAAACCCAAAGGTAGGTGTGGAGGGCAAAGGAATGATGGGAGAATTTATAAACTTATTAACGAGTCTGATTTTGTCATTATTGGCATTAATATAATTTTGTGTCTGTTTCAAGCCAAACCTCATAATTTCAATTTACATTCTTACACACTTAAATGTACTTAATCCAGAAAGAGTTTACCATAGTAATCAAAAGTGGTACTGAAAGAACTGATGAATGTTCAGAAAAATTAGAGCCAGTTTATATTCCAAAGAAGTCCAGTAGATCCTTTTTCACTAAGAGATGCAGTCCTTTAAAATGGAACTTGCTGTGAAGAAATAATCTGGTATATTTTGGTTTGAATGGTCTGAGACTTCCGCTTCCCCATTTGTGTTTGAGGGCACACAGATCTGCTCATGAGCTAGGCTTCTTTTGCCCTTTTAAAAAAAAGAAATAGTGGTTTGAATGTGCATTGCTTCTGCATTGACAGGGTGATATTTGGGACAAATGGAAAGGGAAATCGGAAACTGGTATAACTTGTTCTGAGTTCTGTAATGAGCAGGAGTGTACACGATGAAGGAATTAAATTATTTAGAAACATAGATTTTAAAAAGCAAAATGAAGCTTCTATCTTCTTACTAGTTAAGGCTTTCTACATTATGGCATTAGAAAGTTACTTATAGGTAAATACGTAATTTCTATCCAGAGAAACAGTTTTAAGTATTCTATGTCAATATACTTTATAGATTTGTTTGTTTGTTTGTTTGTTTTTACAGAACACTTGAAATAAGAGTTACAGGGAGGAGAAGCATTTTGAGACATTTTTAAATTTAGCTGAAATGTATCTATGGTTATTTTTGTTCATTAACTTCATTCAGGACAGCTGTACCTGAAGTAATAATGTCTAAAGATGTTATGATCCCCTTCAGGCAGAGAACTATAGTAACTAGATCATTTTTCTTGCTGCTTACAACTGTCCTCATTTTGGATTGTCTACCAAAGGCATGTCGCAAATATACACCACAAGTACACTGTAGCGATTGTAGAGTTGGGAGGGAAATTTCTAATATAATTGCTATGGGCATTTGGAAGAAAAAATTCTTGATTTGATGAATTAATAAATAACAGTATATACCGTTCCAGCTTTCAGTGAGCTTTTAGGATGTCTTCAATAAGCCCAGCCCTCAAGAGTTGCATTTTGTGGGTATATATGTTATGGGCAAGTGTATGTATATACAGGTGTGCTGGGCTAGTTTATTAAAATGGTCAACTTCTCAGAGCATTATTGAAAATTCTTACATTTTTTGTGTGTGTGCCCAGAACAGCATGTAGCCTTTATATAGTAAATGCAAATAGTGGTGGAAACCAGACACACAGGGTCCTAGGGCTAAAAGTGACCTTGGAGAGTGTCTGATGACTCAGTGCTCTATTTCTGCTCGAGGAGCTGGGGTGAAAAGTTCTGTTGCTGAAATTAAATAATAAAGTGACAACAACTAAATAATGATAGAATGATTTTCCTTTCTGTTAGTTAGGTAATGAATAGAATTTCTCCATTTAAAAATTTTTTACTCAAAAAAAAAATTTTTTTTTTTTTAACTTTTATCACTTCCTTTCATGTGTTAGCTGGGGACTACTGACTGAATTCAGGGTGAAATAACAGGCACAAATGAATGCAAGTTAACAGAAAAACTCCAACAGCCTATTTTTTACTTGTGGCCTTGTATGCTTACGGCTATGATTTTTTTATTTTTGATACGTACAATATGGTTATATTGTCTGCTAAAAAGAGACCACTGTCAGTGACAGAACTGAATTTAGTTGGTACATCAATATTTTATTTTTTCCTTCATAAGCATGTTCTGCAAAGAGGCTCATGAATTCTTAGCACTCTCGTTTTATTGATAAGACCCAGAGAAATTTAATGACTTGCTTCAAGTCACCCAACAAATTAGTAGTAGGGTCAGGATTCTATTATATATGGCTTCTAACTTTACATTCATTATTCTAGATTTAACTGCAATAATCCATGGGTATAACTGAATTTGGGAGGAACTTTTTAATTTGAGAAGCGATCACCTTCTTATTGAACGTGATCTTTATCCTTCAGTTGGTGATATAATCCCCAATTTTACAAATGAGGATACTGAGGCTGATAGAGTTTAATTGATTTGCCAGAGATGTCCCCACTAGTAAAAGAAATAGCTAGGTATTGTATTGGAATTATTGGTTCTTTCTTCAGATAACTGGCTACTGATTGGAGGGAAGTTATCAACAGGAGTGATAATACCTTCAGAAATCTCTTGGGTCAACAACTCATTAGAATTAGAGTTTTTTTGAGGATTTTAGAAGATAGGAAGAGCTGGGTCAGCAGATGCTGGAGAAATTACTTGAAAAAATCATCAGTTTGATTTGTATATTGTGGGCTTTTTTGGGGGGGGTTGGCTACTGAAATTATAAAGATCATAAAAAGTAAATTTAGGCATCTTAATTAAAGGCACAAGCTTTTGCATTTGCATTTCTCTCCTTCAACAAAAATAAAGATTTGAAAAAGAAAGCATATACACTTAAAAATCCCAAAGTATTCTACAGGAAAATAGATATTCGTTTTGAAATATATTAGACTATTTCAGATGAATAGGGGAAATTAAAAAATTGGATACAGAGCTGACTCAGTTTAAAGTAACTTATTTGGTCATAAAATATTTTCCTGTTGTAATTTTTCTTTTCTTTCAATTCTCGATTTTGAATAATTTAAAAGAAAGTTTTTATTTTTCAAAGGAAGCTATAGTAGTTAAAAACTAGATTACCATTCCCTTAGTATCCAGAATCCAGACGGTCAGGTAGTTCCTGGGACTTACGAAGACTTAGGATGGGCATAGTTCTATAGATTTTGAGCATGGTGTTCCAGTTTGCTAGAGTTGCCATTATGCAAATACTGGAAATGGATTGGCTTTTATAAAGGGGATTTATTTGGTTACAGATTTACCGTTCTAAGGCCATAAAAGTGTCCAAAACTAAGGCATCAATAAAAGGATACCTTCACTGAAGAAAGGCCAAAAGTCTGGAACACCTCTGTCAACTGGGAAGGCACGTGGCTGGCATCTGCTGGTCCTTTGCTCCTGGGTTGTGTTTCAAAATGGCTTTCTCCAAAACGTTTTTGAGCTTCTGTCTCTCTTAGCTTCTCTCAGCTCTCTGCTTGGTTCTCCTGGAATGTTTCTCTCTAAGCATCTGGGAGTCCTCTCTTAGCTTCTCCCGGGGCAAACTCTGGGCTTTATCTCTTAGCTTAGCGTCTCCAAACGTCCTTCTGTCTGCATCTCCCAGCATTTTCAACTGTCTGGGTCTGTATTGGCTCGTAACTTCTCCTGGGGGCAAACTTGAGATTACATATTTTAGCTTCTCTCCTAAAATGTCCTCTCAACTTCTCTGAGCTCCTTATCTCCAAGAACTCTCTTAAAGGTCTCCAGTGACCCAATCAAGACCTACCTGGAATGGGTGGGATCATATCTCCATGGAAGTAATTTAATCAAAGTTCTCACCACAATTGGGTGAGTCACATCTCCATGGAAACACTCAATCGAAATGTTCCATCCAACAAGATTGGATTAAAAGATCATGGCTATTCTGGGGTCCATAACAGTTTCAAACCAGTACGCATGGTATGCGCAATTTTCTCTATATTATACTTCAATTAAAAATTGGAAATATAAAGACCCTAAGGAGTGACTATGTTTACTGAGAGGTTAATCTTAACTTTAGAAGTATGATAGTTGGCATTAGGTAGAGTATTTCTGTGCAGCTTTGTCCAACTCTTCCTTTTCAACATACGAAGGTTGATCTTTATACAAAATTTGCATTGAATATGTTATAAAGAAATAGCACTATTATAACAATATGTGCAAAGTGTCATAGATGCTCCAGGAGAGAAGCAACTAAATCTGCCTAAAGCAGTTTATGAAGTAAAAACAATGACTTTAGGACTGGATTTCTGAAGGAAAGAGGGTCTTAGGGAGGAACTAAGGGAGGTAAATATATTGTGGGAACAGCACCTAAAAGATACGAGGTGCTAAGAACACTTCCTTCTCTGCCTTGGGTTTTAAGAATACTTGGTTGTACATCTATTAGAGTACTTTTCACATTATGCTGTAATTTTATTTACTTGATGATTATCTTTCTGGGAGAATGAGCCTTCAAAGGTGAGGACTGGGTCTTATTTATCTTCCTTGAAGACTTTTATATAATAGGCAACCATTAAATGTTTGCTGAATGAAAGTGTGAACGACCATGTGTGGGAAACATCGAGCAATCTGGTAGGGCACCAGAATAAGGCACAGGGTAGACATTGGTAAGAGATGAAGCTGGGTGTATATGAGTTTGGGGTTAGGCTTTCTATGCCATTGGATTGTTTTTTTTTTTAAATTCAGTTTATTGAGGTATATTCACATATCATACAATCGTGTGTGGTGTACAATCCGCTGTTCACAGTACCATCATATAGTTGTGCATTCATCACCCCAATCTATTTTTTGAACATTTTCTTTATAGCAGAAAAAGTAAAAATAATAAAAAATAAAAGTAAAAAAGAGCACCTAAATCATCCCCCCCCATCCCACCCTATTTTTCATTTAGTTTTTGTCCCCATTTTTTACTCATCTATCCATACACTGGATAAAGGGAGTGTGATCCACAAGGCTTTCACAATCACACTGTCACCCCTGGTAACTACATTGTTATAAAATCGTCTTCAAGAGTCAAGGCTACTGGGTTGCAGCTTAATAGTTTCAGGTATTTACTTCTAGCTATTCCAATACATTAAAACCTAAAAAGGGTTATCTATATAGTGCTTAAGAGTGCCCTCCAGAGTGACCTCTCGACTCCATTTGAAATCTCTCAGCCACTGAAACTCTTTCATTTTGCCTCCCCCTTTTGGTCAAGAAGATGTTCTCAATCCCACAATGTCGGGTCCAGATTCATCCCCAGGAGTCATATCCTGCATTGCCAGGGAGATTTACACCCCTGGGAGTCAGGTCCCACATAGTGGGGAGGGCAATGAGATCACCTGCAAAGCTGGCTTAGGAGAGGGCCACATCTGAGCCACAAAGAGGTACTCAGGGGGAGACTCTTAGGCACAATTATAAGCAGGTTTAGCCTCTCCTTTGCAGTAATGAGCTTCATAACGGCAAATCTAATCCATCCCATCAGATTTTTAAGTCATGCTAAAGAGTTTGAATTTACCTGTAGGCAATATAGTACCATTGAGGATTTCTGAGAAGAGAGTGGGGTGATATGATTAGATTTATGAATTAGAAAGGTAACAGTTGTAAGCAGTGTGGAAGATAGACTGGAGAGGGGAAGAAGCTGACTTGATTAGGAGGCTGTTTTAAACTTGAAAGCTGAGTGGGGATATATGAGACAATTGAGGTGTTGGGAGAAATTATTAGAACTTCTGTGTATTCTTATTTTTAAAATTAAACCTTATTAGCATTTATATAGATTGAAAGATTGTCTTATGTACACTTTGTATGTATGTTGATGGTGACTTCCTAGTCTGGATGTCACATTGTTACATGCCCCATTCTGTATGGTAGCTAGGCATCCTGGAAGGACAGTGGATATCCCCCACTCAGAGGGGATGGCAGGGCTTTATTGTCCTTTGCATGTTGCATTTTGCTAAGCATGGCAGTTTGTGTGTGCTTGGGTTAGTGGATTTATAGAATATATTGTCTAACTGGAACTAAACTTGTTCTGGACAAAGGTACTGAATTTTTTGCCTACTGCGCTTAAATGACCAATTTCAGAGAGAAAGAGTTTTATAGCTAGGTGCGAAACAGGAGAGCAGATGGCCTATTGGCCCAAAATCTGTTTCCCTGAATGGCAGTAATTCTGATAGTTTTATAGTATCAAAAGATGGGCAGGTTTTAGGATAATGAGCACAATGGCCCTCAATGATGTAATTAGAGGTGACTTTATTGAGCATGTACATATTGATTACATGCTTAGTCACGGAATATATACAAGAAAGTAGTGGCCTTAATAAGATAGGTGTGATTTTTATTATTATAATGAGGTATGGGTGACTTATAGGTTGAAGTCTAAACTACTGTGCATGTCAGGCGGCCCCATTTTGGTTAGATCCAGCTTCGGTTATCAAGATAACTTTGGGCTTGGGGTGGGTTAGTTCTGGGCTGACCCAGGACTCTTCATTAATAAACATTAGGGGCTGTTTTAATCATCACAAAACTTTCAAGTAAAAAAAACTAGATAAAAGGGTACAAGTGAAGGTTAGTCACAAGGTTTTTACAGTCACAACAGCACAAGATAAAGGGTATATGGTCATTATCAGAGATCAATGCAGCTGGATTACAGTTCAGGTTTTAGGTATTTCCCTCTGTCTACATAATATACCAGAAAGTAAAAAGGAGTATCTATATAATGATTCAGTAATCATAATCAGCCCTTAAATCCTAACTTCTCAGTTACAAACTCTCACAAAATGATATGTGAGCTTAAAAATACTCCTTTAAAGAACCACAGTTTGTAGATACGGCTAACAGTACAAAGCAGGTGAACAAGTAAACAGTACAGCTTACACTTCCAGTAATTCTCAGTCACATTGTGTTGCAGAAACAATGACTGCTTAACCATATAGGAGAAGAAGGTGACCAAAAAATAAAATAAAATAAAATCAGAATTATCATGAAGATTCTTTGATTTCTGCAGTAACATTCACTGCTGTTAAGTATGAAACATGCCTCAAGTTTTATCATGACTTGAGGTATTAACTAATGTTATAAAGCCAATATTTTAAACTGCTTTTCATTTTAACTTTGTATCATTTTATTAAACATTCTATGTTTGTGTATTTTATAATGTGTTAGTACAGTAGTACATGCATGGAATTTATAAATGTACAGATCCTGTGCTGCAGAGTCAAAAAGTTTCAAGGGGTTGCATGATAAAAAAAAAAAAGTGTTGAAATGACTGGTTTAGAGATAGATGCTGCAAAACTAAGGCAAAGAAACTGTAAAAGAGTAAGTGCCCCAGGACTTGATGATTGATAGTGAAAGGAGTTGAGTAGTACTTGAAACCTGAGATGTTATTAACTTTAGTGACCTAAGAATCACTGAAAACATTTGCTTAAAAAAACACACACCAAACAAACTTTTCTCCCTGCCCCTGTCTCTGTCCCTGTCCCTGGGTGATTCAGATGCATATCACCTTTGAAAAATGAGGGTTTGAGGTTCCTAGGTTATTATTTTTTTTACATTTTAATGCAATTTTATTGAAATATGTTCACATACCATACAATCAACTAAAGTGTATAAACAGTTCACAGTATCATCATATAGTTGTGCATTCACCACAATCATACCATTTTTTTTAGCATGATCCCTCTCTTTTTTTATCTTCATTCTATTGAGATATATTCACATACCACGCAGTCATACAAAACAAATCGTACATTCGATTGTTCACAGTACCATTACATAGTTGTACATTCATCACCTAAATCAATCCCTGACATCTTCATTAGCAGACACACAAAAATAACAAGAATAATAATTAAAGTGAAAAAGAGCAATTGAAGTAAAAAAGAACACTGGGTACCTTTGTCTGTTTGTTTGTTTGTTTCCTTCCCCTATTTTTCTACTCATCCATCCATAAACTAGACAAAGTGGAGTGTGGTCCTTATGGCTTTCCCAATCCCATTGTCACCCCTCATAAGCTACATTTTTATACAACTGTCTTCGAGATTCATGGGTTCTGGGTTGTAGTTTGATAGTTTCAGGTATCCACCACCAGCTACCCCAATTCTTTAGAACCTAAAAAGGGTTGTCTAAAGTGTGCATAAGTGTGCCCACCAGAGTGAGCTGTCGGCTCCTTTCGGAATCTCTCTGCCACTGAAGCTTATTTCATTTCCTTTCACATCCCGCTTTTGGTCAAGAAGATGTTCTCCATCCCACGATGCCGGGTCTACATTCCTCCCCGGGAGTCGTATTCCACGTTGCCAGGGAGATTCACTCCCCTGGGTGTCTGATCCCACGTAGAGGGGAGGGCAGTGATTTCACCTTTCAAGTTGGCTTAGCTAGAGAGAGAGGGCCACATCTGAGCAACAGAGAGGCATTCGGGAGGAGACTCTTAGGCACAAATACAGGGAGGCCTAGCCTCTCCTTTGCAGCAACCGTCTTCCCAAGGGTAAAACCTGTGAATCATACCATTTTTGAACATCTTCTTTACACCAAAAAATAAAAATAAAAATAAAAATAACCCCCAAAATATCCCGTACCTCTGCCTCCCCATTCTTCTTTTTTTTTTTTTTTTGTCCCCATTTTTCTGCTCATTTGTCCATACACTGGGTAAAGGGAGTGTGAACCATAAGGTTTTCACAATCACACGGTCGCACCATATAAGCTGTATAGTTATACAAACATCTTCAAGAATCAAGGATTCTGGATTGCACTCCTAGAGTTTCAGATATTTCCTTCTAGCTATTCTAATAAAGTAAAAACTAAAAAGAGATATGTATATAATGCATAAGAGTTACCTCCAGAATGACCTCTCAACTCCCTTTGAAATCTCTCAGCCACTGAAACTTTATTTTCTTTCATTTCTCTTGCCCCTTTTGGTCAAGAAGGCTTTCTCAATCCTACGATGCCAGGTCCAGGCTCATCCCCAGGAGTCAATGTCCCATGTTGCCAGGGAGATTTACACCCCTGGGAGTCATGTCCCATGTAGGGGGGAAGGCAGTGAGTTTACCTGAGAGAGAGAGGCCACATCTGAGTAACAAAAGAGGTTCTCTGGGCGTGACTCTCAAGCACAATTTTAAGTAGGCTTAGCCTCTCCTTTTGCAGTAACAAGCTTCATAAGGGTAAATCTCAAGATCGAGTGCTTGGCCTACTAACTGGTAGTCCCTAATGCTTGTGAGAAGATCAGGAATTCCATAGCTGGGGAAGTTTAATATTTCCACATTTTCCCCCAGGCTCTCAAGGGGGCTTTGCAAATACTTTTTATTCTCTGCCCAAATTACTCTGTGATGTATTGGGGCTTCACGCTAACTTGTACAAACCAACCAGATCTCACTCCCTATTCAAGATTCCATATAATTATGATAATTGAGTAAACTGACCATACAAGTAAGATTATACAGTGTGCTATAGAAAATAGAGATTTTGCACTAAATAAACATATCTTCCTTTAGTCCCACAGAGAAGCCGAAGCTTTAAAACACAAACATCATCCTCTACCCTTTAGTCTGATCTACCCCAGTCTCAGCAAAGTCCGTTTCGTTCTTATCTCCAGTTGAAGTCTGATCTCCTTTTCAGCCTCTTTAACAGTTGCTGCATGGGGCAATGCCGAAACTCACAGCTGTGGAACTCGGGCTCCAAGTCCTAGGTGCCACACAGACACCCAAAGCTCCAGAGACAGACCAGGTCACACCCAAACAGCTCAGAATCTCAGATTTAGAAATAACTGTTACAACTCATGAATAGATGTGACTGCTGTAAGAGCTTATAATCTAGGAACCTTTTCATAAAATAAGCCTTCCCCTGATAACCCATGCTCCCAGATTCAATTCTCAGAGTTTGCACATTATTGTTAGTCCAAATTAGTGTGGCATCATAATGTTCTCTTTTCATTTCTGGTTTATTTCACTCAACCTACTGTCCTCATGGTCCAGTCACCTAGTTGCATACCTCATAACTTCATTCCTTTTTGCAGCTACTCAATATTCCATTGTATGTGTACAACACAGTTCACCATTTGGCTTATCAGTCGATGTACCCTTAAGCCATCTCCATCCATTGCAAATAGTAAATAGTACAGCCACAAACACCGGTGTGCAAATGTCCACTGTCCCCACTCTCAGTTCCTCAAGTATACAACCAATAACAGGGTTGTAGGACCATATGGCAACCCCATACTTAGCTTCCTGTGGAACCACCACACTGCCTTCTAGGTGGGCTGCACCATTCTACTTCCCTAACAACAGTGACTAGGTACATCTCTCTCTCCACATTTTCTCCAGCACTTGAATCCCTCTGTTTATTTTTAAGCAGTTTATTCACACACCATACAATCCATCCTAAGTAAACAATCAATGATTCCCGGTATAATCACATAGTTATGCATTTACCACCACAATCTATATGAGGACATTTCCATTTCTTCCTCAGTGAAGGAGGAAGAGGAGAGAAAAAAATGAAGAATAAAAAAGATAGAAAAGTAAAATAAAATACAATGAAGGGTCATACAACACCACCAAGAATCCCATACTTCTCCGTTATATCCTCCTTTTACAGACATTAGGTTTGGTATATTGCCTTTGTTACAGTTAATGGAAGTGTATCACAATGTTACTGTTAACTACAGACTCTAGTTTGCATTGATTGTATTTTTTCCCCTATACCATCCAGTTTTCAACACCTTGCAATGTTGACACTCATTTGTTCTCCTTCATGCAAAAACATTCTTACATTAGTACACTTAATCACCATCATTGAGCACTCTAAGTTTCACTAAGTTATACAGTCCCAGTCTTTATCTTCTTTCCTTCTGGTATCATACATACCCCTAGCCTTCCTCTTTTACCCGTACTCACACTCATCTTTGTTCAGAGTACTTACAATATTTTGCTACCATTACACAGTATTGTGTTATCTATTTCTGGATCTGTACAATCAATCCTCTTGAACATTATGTACTCCTTCAGCATCAGATGCCTGATCTCTACCCTCTATCTCCTGATAATCTGTGTTCTCAACTTTAACTTTCAAGGTTCGCTCATTAATGTTAGTTCTTATTAGCGAGACCATGCAGTGCTTGTCATTTTGTTTCTGGCTAATTTCATGCTCCGTAATGTCTACTGTCTACCATTTTGTCTTTTGGATTTTATATGTCATATCTTATTTTTATTTTTTTTTTCTCTCTATCTTTTTAACCCTTACCGATAGTCTTCATTTCTACACTCTTCTCTGAAGTTTCTAGGTTATTGAAAAGAGTGGGGTTGGTCATTTGAGGATCTCTTGATTCTTCTGAGTGCCAGTGACTATGAGGTTTCCTTGCATATGTTACAAGATGTAATGTTAACAAGTAATCCTGTGAAATATATATTGCCATTTCATAGATGACAAAACTGAGGTTCAGAGACGTTAAAGAACTTGCCCAAGATCACAATGCATTGCAGATTCAATATTTCAACTTAGATCTCCTACTTAAAACCCCTCCTCTTTCTACACATTGTTTCTGTTGAGTAACTGGGCATTTGAAAATGCCATTAGCTGACATAAAGAATACAACTAATTTATTTTCTTTAATTAGATTAGTAATTGAAAATTTTTACGGGATTTTATTTTTTTTAGTCCTACGTGATACATCTAATCCATACAAAAATGTGTTATATGTTTCTTTGTCTGGGGTCCATGACTTATCTGTTATGTGTAAGGTTAATATTGACCTCAGAGTTTCTGTTTGATAATAGAATATTCTGTTAGGAAAAAATATTTTTCTCTTTGGTGGTTATATTTTGGATCAAAAGCATGTGAGGAAAAGTATAATGATATTTTATTATTCACTGGGTTTTGTTGCTGTTGGGTTGTTTGTTTTGTTTTTTGTTTTGCCCTTTTCAGATGAAAGTTTTCATGGCCCCTTATGATTTTTGATATCTGTGGCTTTACCTCATTAGTTTAATAGTCATAGTTCCATTTATTCATGTGTTTCTCTACCTCTTTGGACATCTTTTTGCCCATGGTTTATTTTATCTGTCTTGAATTTATGCGACTAGCAGAAGTGGAATTGGAATCCACATATTTCTACAGAGTACTGAGAGATGTTATAAAGCAAACAGAAACCTTCCTGGAAGAATTTCAAGAATGCTGTGCATTTTTTTAAAATGGAGATATCTGCTGCACCTTTCTTGTTTCCTGAATTTATGCCCTTTTTTCTTCTCATCTTTTTAAAGGTTTTTAACTGTGACCTTATTTCTGCATAGTATCAGGCAGTTAATAACAAGACAACGTTGCATATCTGTGACAGGAAAGTCAGTAGAAAATTACTTTTCCATTCTCCATGAGGCAGCCTTAAATGCCCTCACAGCTGTCTCATAGTTTGCCATTGTGGTGAGTGTGCCATAAAACAGTGCATGCAAAATTTTTAATCCGATGTCTACCACACAGTTAAATGCTCAATAATTAATTGCTATTATTTCATTATCTTCTTCTATATTTGCCTCTCTCCCTTTTTAGTTTCAGATCCATCAACTTTGACTATCATTCATTTATACATTCTCTCTAGGGTTTGCTCACCTTTGTAACCAGTGTCATTGAGACCATACTGTGTACTAGCATTTGTCTGCCACCTAGTTCTTTTTCATCTATGAGGAAACCACTAAATAATTATATTTAAAACCAGACTTAACATTTGTCCAAGTAGGCTTCTAAACACTTTTTTAAAAATAGGCAAAAGGTTGAAGGTAGTTTATTAGCACAAAAACTCTTGAGTTCCTTTGTAGCAAAAAAAGAAAAAAAAATTATTGCAGGAAAGTAGAAGTGGGGTGACAATTAGGGAAGGAATGCAACCAACAGTTGCCAGGCACCGTGCTTGGCTGTTTAATAAACATTAAAGAAAGCATTATTCCCCTTTCACATAGTTGGAAACTAGGGTTTGGAGATTTTAAGGAACAGGTTCTCCAAAGTTGTACTTCAAGTAACTAACAAAGCAGGGATTCCATACCGTGGTCTCTGACTCTGGAACCTTGCTCTCATTTTTCTTGAAAGAGATAAGCTATGTGTGTAAGCCCAGCTCGGCATCTCTCACAGGCTAAGTGTCAGTTTCCTTCTCTCTCTCTCTCTTTTTCTGGACAATTCTGCCTCTCAATGAAGCAATTAATTAAAAAAAAAAAAAAAAAGATTCAAAGGGAATTAGCTGCAGTGCTTTCCCCCCTTTGGGAGAAGGGTCAACTTGAGGAAATGAACTGTATTATGTAACTCTGAACTTTTTGTCCCTTTTGGCTAACCTTGAGGGGACTACTCACAGAGGGCTTTTCTATTTTGAATGTAAGCAGGAGCCTGCAGAGAGCTATGGAAGGCTAGGAACAATGTGACACCCTCTTAGTCACAAGGGTTGTTAAAGGTTTGTTTAAAGGCTTTTTTCTTTTTTTTTTTTTTTTTTTTTTTTTTTTAATTACCCATTTCTGGAGCTTGCCTTTGCACAAGACTAGGAGGCTGCTGATGCCAAGAAATCAGTAAGGGGGAGTTCTGGCAAGTTTCAACAGCAAACTCAGAGATATATTAAGCAGTGATGAGTTTCACCAGGGCCCCTAAGTGTGCCCACTCTTCCTGGCATTGCACAGCTCCATGGGGTGCCAGTCACACATTATGCTATGCTATGAGTGCCTCCTCCTGACCCCGGAGTTGTGCAGCTTGGTGGGCTTGAGTCTAGAAGATCAATAAAGTCTAAGAAGAGATCATTTTCCACTTGTATGGGTCTTTGAAACTTTGAAAATTGAAAGAAAAAAAAATTTTAATGTTAATAAATAGAGTGGCTTATCAACTGATGATTGCTCTGGAAATGAAGTTTCTCTTAATGAGGAAGCTTTGGGAGGTGGAGATATCCAAAGGATGGAGTCAAAGGGCCCAGTCTGGTGGCTAAGGAAGGCACTTTGTTGTTCAGGGAATGACCCGTACCTTTCTTTCTCTTGAACATCAGGAGGCAACACTTGATCTACAGTCACATGAATCTTGCTGTCCCTGGGTGGCTGGACATTGGCAAGAACTTGTTCTATGCAGACCTGTAAGATGAGGGAGCCACGCCAGCCACACCTGCAGGCATGGGGAATAGGGCCTGGCCAGCCAAGGTGCCACAGGGAAAGTATTTGTTCCCTAGAGTTTATTTCTGTGCCACTTATTTTAATTCTACTTCTTGTGATGAAGTTTCTGGCAATGAAATTTATTACTTAAAATGTGTCATCTTAATAGCATGAATCATAAAATCATAGCTGTTAGAAACTTCACAAAAGCTCTGCCATCAGGGAGGTAAAGCACAGTTATCCCTATTTATAGATGTGCAAGCAGAAACCTATAGAAGCTGGCTTTCCCAGGATTGTGCAGCTTGCTACTGGCAGGTGTTGCTCTTTCAGTTCTAGTTGTATGCCAATTAAGCTGTTGTTTATGGGAAAAATTAGAGACTGGAAGATGTTCTGAATGCCACCTTTTGACTGTCGTACCTTGAATATAGACCCTATCCAGTCCCAGCCGGGCACTGTTGGTCAGCACGTGGTAATGATCCAGCCTGCGCGTCCTGGGCCAGGTCACTGCTTGAAATGCAAAACTGTGATGTAGCAGCTACCACACTGTGGTACCTATAGGACTGTGAGGATTAAAGGAGGAAAACCTCTATCTATGCCTGGCATATAATCTGGCACTATACCTGGAAGTAAGAAATTGTTGTTCCTTCTTTACCTGTCCTCCCCTATTAATTATTTTCATATCTTTTGTCTTTGGTCTTGAAAAAGTACATTAGTTATCTGGGCTTATTAAGTGATCAGTTGGAACCAAAGTACTAAAGTGGGGAAAAACTTTCCTGTCCACAGTCCGGTCTTTTAAACTGTCTTCCTTTTCCCTGCCACAGCAATGGACTTTTTAAATGTAGTATTACCATGGAAACTGAATATGTACTGCTTTTCCACTCATTTTCAGGAAAGCAGTCAGTAAGTATGCTTTGGCACAGAGCTTTCAAACTTTTTTGACCACAGCCCAGTTCACTGCTCTGTATGTGTTTGTGTTTATGTGTTTATATGTGTGTCTGAAATAAAAGTAACTGATATTTTCTTTTCTCTCCTGGATGTGACCCACCAATGGGGATGATACCACAGTTTGCAAACTCCTGCCTTGGACAAAAAGATAAGACATTCTTTTTCTCCTTTCTTGCCTTCTCTTTTTTAACTGAAAATCTTCAGGCTGACAACATTCAGAGCCAAATTCAAAATGAGGTTATACCTCTGGAAAATGTCAAGTTGCATCCCAGACCTTTGTGCTTCACATAGTGGTTGGTTGGTTGGTTGGTTGGTTTTTAATGTTTCATTTTGAAATATTTTCAAGCTTACAGGATAATTACAAAAATAATACAACCCGCCTACAGAGAACTCCAACACATCTGTATCCCCCCAAATATCCAGTCTACCAATTTTACCATTTTGCCACATTTGCTGTATCTTTCTATCTCTCCAATCTGTCTGTCCATCTTACTCTCTATTTACCCATTTTCTGAACACTTGAGTATGGGTTGTATATATCATGCTTATTGGATACTTAATTCTGCCATGTACATTTCCTAAGAATAAGGATATTCACTTATGTAACTACCTTAAGTGCAGTTTCAAGTTCAAGAAATTTAATGTTGACATAAAGCTCACAGACTATATACCAAAATTTTCATATATCTCAATAATATTCTTTAGAGCCTTTTCTCTTCAATTGTTAGATCCTGTCCAGGATCACACATTGCATTTAGTTGCCATTGTCTCTTTAGTTGCTCTTTCTTTCTTTTTTTAAAATGAGGTTTAAATTTAAACTTTCCATCTCAACCACTCCCAAGCATACCGTTCAGTGGGATTAATCACACTCACAATGTTGTGGTACCCTTACCACCTCCCATTGCTAAAACTTTCCCATCTCCGCAAACAGAAGCCCTACACCCATTATGCATTAGCTCCCCGGTCCCCCTGTTCCCTGCCCCTGGCAACCTGTACTCTACTTTCTGTCTCTATAAGCTTGCATATTCTCTGATATTTTCTCTGTGATTACCATGGGTGTCTTAGTTTCCTGGCAGTGGGTTGGTTTAAACAATGGGAATTTATTGGCTCATGGTTTTGACAATAGGTGAAGTCCAAAATTGAGGCATCAGCAAGGCAATGCTTTCTCCCCAGACTGTGTGGCATTGTGGGGCTGGTTGCCGGTGATCCCTGGGGTTCCTTGGCTTTTCCACCACGTCCCTCTTCCAGGTACTGTTGACTTCTGACTTCCAGCTTCTTGCAGCTTTCTTTCTCTATATCTTAATTTCATCCTGCTTATACAGGAATCCAGTATAAGGATTAAAGCCCCACTTGATTCAGTAACATCTTCAAGAGAAGCTATTAACAATGGTCCACACCCACCAGAATGCAGACGAGGACCATGGACACATTGAAACTGGGGTACACAATTCAATCCACCACAATGGAGCTCAAATTTAGCATCCCAAATCTGTAATAATCTTGTTTGCTTTGCTGCAAACTTAACTTCAAAAGTATACACAAGCTATGTTCCTATACCCCTCTGTCCCTCCACCTTTATATGGTTCTTACATACATTATAAGTTCAAAACCACTGATTTAGCATGACATTTTATGCATTTGCCTTTTAGATAGGATGGGAATTAAAAAGTGGAGTTACAAAGCAAAAATACAACAGCACTGGCATTTATATTTACCCATGTCGTTACTCTCTGTAGATATTTTTATTTCCTCATGTGGCTTCTATCTGTTTTACTGTCTTTTCTTTTCAACCTGCAGAACTCCCTTTAGCATCTCTTGTAGGGCTGGTCTTGTAGAGACAAACTCCCTCAGATTTTGTTTATCTGGGAATGTCTTAATCACTCCCTTGTTTTTGAGATGGTTTTGCTGGATATAGAATTCTTGCGGGCATTCTTTTGCTTTCATCACACTGCTGTCTTGCCTCCATGGTTTCAGATAAAGAGTCAGCATTTGCGCCTATTAAAGCTCCCTTGTATGTGACACATTGCTGCTCTATTGCAGCTTTCAGAATTCGCTCTTTACCTTTGGCATTTGCCTGATTATAACATGCACAGGGTGGGTCTATTTGGGTTTATCCTGCTTAGAGTTCATCGAGTGTCTTGGATGTGTATATGCATGTCTTTCATTAAATTTGGAAAGTTTTCAGCCATTATTTCCTTGAATATTCTCTCTGCCTCTTTCTCTTTTCCTCCTTCTGGGACTCTTGCAATGCAAATACTGGTACATTTGGGGGCATCTCACAGGTTCCTCAGGTTCTGTTCACTGTTTTTCATTCTTTATTCTTTCTGTTCCTCAGTCTGGATGATTAGAATAGCCTTATATTCAAGCTCACTGAATCATTCTTCTGCCATCTCCATTCTGCTGTTGAACTCCTCTAGGGAACTTTTAATTTCTTTTTCTGTGATCAACAGCCCTGTTTGGTTCTTTTTCATAATTTCTGTCTCTTTCTTGATATTCTGTTTGTGTTCATCTGTTGTTTTTCTGATTTCCTTTAGTTCTTTGTCCATGTTTTCCTGTAGCTCTTTAAGCATATCTAGGACCTTTTTTTTTTAAAATTCAGTTTTATTGAGATATATTCACATACCATACAGTCATCCATGGTGTATAATCAACTGTTCACAGTTCCATCTTATAGTTCTGCATTCATCACCCCAATCAATTTTCGAACATTTTCCTTATACCAGAAAGAATCAGAATCAGAATAAAAAATAAAAATAAAAAAAGAACACCCAAATCATCTCCCCCATCCCACCCTATTTTTCATTTAGTTTTTGTCCCCATTTTTCTACTCATCTATCCATACACTGGATAAAAGGAGTGTGAGCCACAGCGTTTTCACAATCACATCATCACCCCTTGTAAGCTACATTGTTATACAGTCGTCTTCAAGAGTCAAAGCTACTGGGTTGGAGTTTGATAGTTTCAGGTATTTGCTTCTAGCTACTCCAATATATTTAAACCTAAAAAGTGTTATCTATATAATGCATAGGAATGTCCACCAGAGTGACCTCTCGACTCCATTTGGAATCTCTCAGCCACTGAAGCTTTATTTTGTTTCATTTTGCATCCCCCTTTTGGTCAAGAAGATGTTCTCAATCGCATGATGCCTGGTCCAGATTCATCCCCGGGAGTCATATCCTGCATTGCCAGGGAGATTTACACCCCTGGGAGTCAGGTCCCATGTGGGGCGGGGGGGCAGTGAGATCACCCACCAAAGTGGCTTAGTTAGAGAGAGAGGGCCACATCTGAGCAACAAAGAGGTACTCAGGGGGAGACTCTTAGGCACAATTATAAGCAGGTTTAGCCTCTCCTTTGCAGCAACAAGCTTCACAGGGGCAAGTCCCAAGACGAGGGCTCAGCACATCAAGCCATCAGTCCCCAATGTTTGTGAGAACATCAGCAACAATCCAGGTGAGGAAGTCCAACACCTCTGCATTCTCCTTCAGCTCTTCAGGCAGGCCCTGAATATATATTTTTATTCTCCACCCAAATTTCTTTAGGATGTGTTGCTATTTCATTCTAATCTTTACAGACCTACCATAGCTCACTTCCTATTCAAAGTTCCATGTAATTGTGGTGTTTCAACAAACTGACTGTAGAAGCCATAATGTTTAGAAAATATAGATCCTACACCAAATAAACATCTCTTCCCTTGGTCTCACATGGAAGTTGAAGTTTGAACAGAGTCAGTTTCCACCTTTACCCTTTTAGGACCATTTTTTTAAAAGCCTGTTTCTGGAATGTCTGGTTATTCCAGGTCTGGGCCTCCTCACTGATGGTTTCTAATGTTTTAATTTTCTCCTTCACCTGGGCCATTGCTTCCTGTTTCTTTGTATGTTTTGCAATCTTGTTGAAACCTGGACATTTTGATATTTAATGTGTTATTGCTAGAGTTTAGTCACTGAGGCTTCTGTTCTTTAAGGTTGTATCCAGCTAGTATTATGACAGAGCTTTTCTTGAATGCCAGGAGCTAACAACGGCAACAACAACAAAAAGATGGAAAAAAATGATAACAGCTTTCCCAGTCTTTACAGTTTGACCTGTAGGAGCATTCTCCTTCAGAGCCTATCCATACAATGAGTTTAGAGAATAGCTTGGGTCTCCCTTATCCTTTCAATGCATGTGTCTTGGGCATCCTTGTATGACTCTAGGAATTCCCTGGTTTACATGGGTAGGAACATCACCTCTTCCTTAAGAAACAGTTTCCTCGTGGTCCCAGTCACTATACTCTATGTTTTACATCCAGCAGTCCCTTGCCACAGGCAGCCACGACTTCACTGCTCTCCCACAGTATTCAGTAGGAGAGCTCTGTGAGCTGCTTTCTACATGCAGCAATGGTGAGCCTGTGGTGTGTGTCCTGGTTAGTTCCTCAGGCCCCTATCAGACAGACTGGGCCAGATATACATGTTCCCAGTATGTGCCTGAGAGTTACTCCACTCTTTCTAGAACCATAACCAGGGACATGCACTGGGAGTGCAGGATGGGTGAGGGGCTAGTCAAGGTACCAGGACATTCTACCTTTTGTAAGTTACTCCCCCCCCCCCCCCCCACTCATGGCCTTTTAATGCAAACCTCTGTTTTCTGGAGCTTTGAGAAGGATATTTCTGCCAGTTCTTGCTGGTTGTTGAAACCTTCTGTGGGGGGTAGGAGCTCTGAAGCTTCTCACTCCATCTTGATCAGAGGCCCACATAGTGTTCTAACAGCATGGAAATTTTCATCAACTCATCCCACACTTAACTTGTGTCATTGTTATAATATAAGGCAGTGAGAACTGAAAGAAAATGCACATAAGTAGAGAATCACAGCTAAAATTTTTGCTAAAACTTTCCCTGTATTTCTTTTGTGCGTAGATTTTTACTTAATTTATTGCAATTACTGGATCACTGGGTTTGTGTTGATTAACATTACCTAGCAGACATACTTGTGACAACTTTAGAAATTTAAGAGTGAACTATTGAATGAAATAGACTCATGTCTCAGATGCTGATTGAGTTGGGGAGCCAGTGTTGATCAAGTGCCTTCTTTTTCATAACTTAGTGTATTTGATCTTATTAGTTCCTTATAACTAGAGAAGAGGTGGAATTGTCTTCTTTATTCAAAATAACAACAAAAACAACCAAAAAGCAAACAAGCAAACAAAACTCAAGGATTCAAGATGTTAAATAGCTTGTTCAAAGTCATACAGCTAGTAGGAGAGAGTAAGGATGTAACCTTCATACTAAGGGGGTCTTAACACTAGAAGTAGTGATACAAAAACCCTTTATACTACTTAATTAAGAATGTCAATATCAAGAGTACCTTTGGGGTGGATTAAAATAACTTTGTGAGACAAATAAATTTAAAAAGTATGGTGTCTTTAAGTTGTCATTTAAATATTGTTTAAAGAATGTAAGTAATTCATTCTTCTTCACTTTGAACTTTAAATAGCTACATACCTTCATTTGGAGGAACACTGATAAAGTCCTCACAAATATTTATGTTTCCCTCCGTACAGTAAACCTGTAATCCGGTGGTAAATGCCTCTGTTCTATGATCTGTCTTCTTTACTGTCAGGTGGTGTCATTGTTGGCAACACTGAGGTCTGAAGGGTTTGTGTATGCATTTAAATGAAAACTCTGGTTCCTGGACCCCCTGCCCACTTATTTTCAGAAACATTAGTCTAATGGGGAAGAGTAATTAGATGTTGTGGCTGACGCCCCAGATTGAAATGGCAGTGGAAAAGGACCACATAATGTATTTGCTACTTGGGTTTACAATTTAGTCAAGTGAAGACTGTTGTGTCAGTGTTCTGTAAAGTGATTCGTCAGGTAGGAATATTCTTTAAGTTCTGATTTCCTTTCCATCTCAAGGTTCTTTCAAAGTTTATGCTAAGTACTTATTTGCATATGACCCACTGAAGCATGCTATGTAAATCAAACGCTGGATAAGTCATGGTTGAGTAAGCATGGCTGAAATTTCATGTTTCTGCAGGACACTAAAGGAAAAGGATAAATGCAAGTCTGGCATTCAGTAAACATCAAAAGATTGATTAAATACCACTACGACTAAAAATAATAGTGAAGTTTATTAAGAGCCCACGTACCAGGTAGTTCTGAGAGTGTTACCCATTTCATCTTATAAAATCTTCTCAAAACCACAGTGAAGGAAGATACCATTATTATCATCCCACTTTTACACATGAGACAACCAAGGCCCGGAGAGTTTAACTTAATATTAAAGATCATGGTTAATAAGTGGTGGAGCCATTGTAATCTGATTCCAGATCCTGTGCTTTAAACCATGATGTTATAGTACCTTTCAATGTAATAGAGCACTAAACTAAGAGTTAAAAGAAAATAGGCCATAATTGTAGTTTTATCACTAATTTAGTCTGAACTTGTACAGGTCACTTGATCTCTCTTTGCCTCTATGTCTTCATCTCTCAATTGTGTATAATAATATCTATCCTGCCTACAACTCCAACTTGCAATTGAGATTAAAGCCAGAGAGGAATAGCAGCTATAAGAGTACAGTACATTGTGGATATGAGAAGATAACGGGGAGGTAAAGACAATATAAAGTGGTAGAGAGTATATTTAGAAAGTGTTTATATGCAAGAAATTCTTCAAAGTGTTGGTTTGGTGAGAGGAAAATAATTGCCAGGTTTGTAAGTTGTCAGGGTAGACTACAGACATTCTTGGGAAGATGAGCGTGAAGGGGCAAGAAGATAGACTTGGAGAAATTGCACTTCAGGAATAAGTAAGCGTATAGAAGTAAAGGGACTTGCTGTGCGTAATGCTGCCTGGGAGCATTGGGCCAGATTAGGAAGCAGCAAGATGACACAGAGCTGACATGATGGAGGAAGTAAGGATGAAGCATTAGCCACAAGGAGGTACTGTTATAAGGGGTCATTTGCTTAGCAAGGCAAATGGTGAAGACAGTGAGAACTGGGTAGAGAAGTTCCATAACCATTTAGACTGATATTTCCTGATGTTGAGGTATTTTGAGGCATGCATGAATAATTAAGTGATTTGTAATGGAGAGTGATAAGTGTGATGCAATGGGACAGAGGTCAATAAGGAGGTCATTGCTGAGGCTTAATCACTTACTGCATGATTTATTTTTTTAATTAAATTCAGTTTTATTGAGATATGTTCACATACCATACAATCATCTGTGGTGTATAATCCACTGTTCACAGTACCGTCATATAGTTATGCAATCCATCAACCCAATCTGTTTTTGAACATTTTCCTTATGTCAGAAAGAATCAGAATAAGAACAAGAAATAAAAGTAAAAAAGAACACCCAAACCATCCCCCCCATCCCACCCTATTTTTCATTTAGTTTTTGTGCCCATTTTTCTACTCATCCATCCATATGCTGGATAAATGGAGTGTCACTTCTTGTAAGCTACATTGTTATACAATTGTCTTCAAGAGTCAAGGCCATTGGGTTGCAGTTTGACAGTTTCAGTTGTTTACTTCTAGCCATTCCAATACGTGAAAACCTAAAAAGTGTTATCTATATGATGCGTAAGAATGTCCACCAAAGTGACCTCGTGACTCCATTTGAAATCTCTCAGCCGCTGAAGCTTTATTTCATTTCATTTCACATCCCCCTTTTGGTCAAGAAAATGTTCTCAATCCCACAATGCTGGGTCCAGATTCATCCCTGGGAGTCGTATCTTGCATTGCCATGGAGATTTACACCCCTGGGAGTCAGGTCCCACATAGTGGGGAGGGCAGTGAGACCACCTGCCAAGCTGGCTTAGGAGAGGGCCACATTTGAGCCACAAAGAGGTACTCAGGGGGAGACTCTTAGGCACAATTATAAGCAGGTTTAGTCTCTCCTTTATTGCATGATTTTTATATAATATTTGTGTTCTTTTACTTTAAGTGGAGAGTATGAACCGCTTTGGGCACTTACATCTCTTCTTTGGAACCTAACAAGTAAGGGATAATAAGGTGTCCCTGGCTGCATCCATTCGAAGGATATTCATGCATCCTCAAAAAGCATGGTTTGCTTGAGAGCACCCTGATAGAAAGGCTACTCATGTCCTAGTTCTGAGGGGCTGTTTGTCCCTCATTAATTGGCTCTTCTTGGGTTAGCTACTGAACTGCTGGTAGCCAGGCTGTGACTTCCCAAGGGGGACCCTCTATAGGACGTGCTATAGGCAAGAGCTCTTAGAGAACATCAACCCTCCCCACGCCATGGGAACCGTACATTGAGTCACCAGAAATCCTCTCAAACTACTCCACCCCAAGAACTTCTCTCAAAGCCCAGCACTTTTAGGGGTTTTATTATTAGGAAGAAACCCTAAAACCCGTTCAAATAACGAAAAAAATAGATAAGAAAGCACTTTATAAATTGTGCAGCATTCTACAAATGCAAGGAATTTAGGGGAGTGGTGAGTGAAGAGGGTGAGGATGGAGTTCAGTGTAATTGGGTGGGTTGCCACCTGTCTCAGGATTAAGGTTTGGCAAGAGAACAATAAACCCTTTATTCTCTTTGTGACTGGACTGCACATTACCATGCACAGGCAGTGAGGGCCTCTTAGTACCTTTCTCAGATCTGTACAGGAAAAGCCCTTCTTTGTTCTGGGAGGGAGTGGCTTGGTGGGACTTTGAGAACTCTTGTTCTACCACCCGCAGGTTCTGCCATCTGCTCTCACTGCTGCCGACACTTCTGAGGACATCCTTGTGGTGGTATATAACCCATGGGTTGAGGAATATGGATAGATGAAAAATTCACATAGCTATCTTTTAGGCCATATTACCTTGTATAAATCTTGGGAGAACACAGTCAAGTATTTGCTTGTTTGGAGGGGTGGTTATGTCTCTATTCTTACCTGCAGATAGAGCAACCATGATTTTAAGTCTTCCGGTCAGTTTAGCATGGTGTTTTATATATAGTTGCTTAATAAATATTTGATTCAAAAGAAATCTTTTTCCCTTTCTGTATTTTTTCTCTTTTTTTCCTCCTACCTTTGACTTTTCCATCAGTGTTTGAGTGCCTACTCAATGAATGCCGTGTTATATTTTAAGATAAATGAAATGAATAGGATTTAGATTTGCTCCTTGAGGAGTTCGCTGTGATTAATTCTTAATACAAAATACTGCATACCACTTAATACCTTTTACAAGTAGAATACATTTTTTTTAAAAACAAACATTTTTTATTTTATATTAGACAGCAAACATTTCCTCTTTAGTTTAACTTACAGCAGTGGTGGTGTTTTTCTTTTTCAGTGAACTCTTACAACAAAATGTTCATTAATTAAAAATAGCCGCCTGATACAGGAAACAGCTCATGTAGCAGCTTCTGACACTGTTCTAAAAACAGATCTGAGCTGTTGTGTACTAAAGAAGAATGAACGCTGAAAACTGTGTGAACAAATTCAGGTAAAAGCATGCTGTGTTTTAAAAAGGGTCCATGGTTTTCTGATTATAAAAGTTGTATGTGCTTACTATAAAACAACAACAAAGACCGTGGCAATGTATTATGTAGAGTGAAAGTCCACCCAAATTGTGGTGTCTTTTTAGTCTGGTGGTTTCTACCAGATTTTTTCCTATGCATATGCAAACTTTATATAGTTATTTTAAAATGGAATTATAATGTTGTCAACTTGCTTTTTCATTTATATATGTTAGGGATTTTCCACATCAACTCTCAAAATCCACTTCCTTTATTTTATTTATGGTTTTTTAGGGCAGTGTAGTATTTCACTGTATAGCTATCTACACTACAATTTGTTTAAACCAGTTCCCTATTGACAGACTCAGGGGTTGATTCTTTTTTATTTAAAAAAAAAAAAAATGTTTTTTTTTTTCTCCTTGAAAGTCAAGGTTTTCGTAGTAGATATACTTGAAATTGAACAAATTTACAAATATAGTATATTGATAATTTTTTGTATTGAGAATTTACTTGTGCCTGGAACTTTTCTAAGCACTCTGATGTGAAAATTGGGAGAATTAATACAACATTCTTATGAGGGAGTTGTTATTTTTGTCCCTAGTCATCAGATGCTGAAAGCCTCCAAGTTCCCTCTGTGCCATCTTGGTCATCCACAGGACGGACTGAAAGACAGGGATGACTGGGTCAGACATGTGAGGGCCCCTTAAATCTGAAGGAGCTAAGCGGGGCAGCAGCTGCCTCAGCATAAGGGAAGGCAGCACTTACAAGTTCTTGTTGGAGTTACTGATGTTAAAAATTGTTGCCGGTTGCCATTACAACAGGTTTGGGAAGGCCTGCGTCTTAACCCTTCTGATTGTACCCTGAAGATTCCGGGCTTATTACCATAGATTGCTTGGTATCTGTGTAGCCCCTGCTGACTTCCTGTCTCTGCTGTGAATTTGCCTGATGCACAGGGCCTTTCGTCAGATTTATTTGTCTCTGTACCTGGTGCATCTTCCAAGCACCAAGAGATATCAGCTAATGCTGAGCTCTCCAATCCCTGCTTGCTCCTCCCTGGTGGCTGCTTTGGCCCAGGGGAAAGAGAGAAGATTGATTGGGTCTTGATTTTCCCACTTTCCCCTTATTAAGGCTCTTTTCAGTCTGTACCTATTGATGTTTTGCCTTCATCCAAGAAAGCAAATGAATTCAGACTTTAATCCCAGTATTTGGCTGGCTAAAAGAGGAGGGGGGCTATTTTATGTTTAAATTTTTGTCACTTTAAACCAATGCTTTAACAAATGGGACCTTTCCGAATGTGTTTCCTTTTTTTTTTTCACTTTTCAAAATCTCATCTAGTTTCATTTATTCTTAATATAGGAACTTTTTTTAAAAAACTTTCATTTTTTCATGGAATTCTAAAGCATTATGTTTGCATTTTTATTCTCCTTTCCAACCAGAACAGTTCTGCTGTTATCCATTTTTGCATTTTGGAGTTCCTCTCAAGATTTGTCTTTCCTTTTTTAAGGCTTTTTGCTGTTTCAAAATTAAAATGAACGAAAGCTTACTTATGTGTAAGGTGCAGCACAGCTCCCATGGAGGTGTCCAGTAAAGTTTCACGTTTGCTCCCATGTAGCTTAAAATGCTGCATCACTCACTGGACGTGTCCTGCATGGGGGATCAGAGGATGAGGATTTCCACCTTGGCATGATACTGCTTTGCTAAGAGACCTTGGTCAAGTTACTTAGCCAGTCTAAACTTTTGTAGTCCAAACTTTAGAGTTATATAATTTTCCACAAGTCCCTCTAGTTCCAGTATTCTATAATTAGGTATATATATATATATATATAGAAGAAAAGTCTTCAAAAATATTAAGAGGTTTTTTTGTTTTATTTTGTTTTGCTTTTGCTTTTGTTTTTAACTAAAAGTTGGACCATTTCAATGAGAAGTGGAAAAACAAATTTAAAAAGCAGCGAATTCTTTGTAATGAAGGGGTCAGTCCTGACTGCCCTCTTGCTGAGATGGTGGAGGGTGTTTGGGGATCGGATCCTTCCTGGGGCAAAGATTTGGCTGACTCCAAATCAGGAAGGAGAGGGCAGCAATAACCTCTACTGCTTGGTGCTCAAAGCCTTTCAAGAAATTCAGAGATGTCTTTAACATGTTTCTGAGAAATGAAAACTTTGGGCCACACAAAAACCTATGCATGAATGTTCATAGCAGCTTTATTTGTAATAGCCAAAAACTGGAAAAAACTAAGCTGATCTTTAGTATATGAATGGCTAAACAAACTGTGGCACACCTATGCTATGGAATTCTTCTACTCAGCAACAAAAAAGAACAAACTGTTGATACACCCAAGAATTTGGATCTCAAGGGCATTATGCTAAGTGACAAAAGCTGATCTCCAGAGGCCACATACCATGTGATTCCACTGATATAATATGCTGTAAATTATAAATGTATACAGATGGAGAACAGATTCATGGTTGCCAAAGGTTAAGGGTGGTGGGGAAAGGAGTTTAGATAGATGTGACTAAAAAAAGGTAGCACAAGAAGCTCTTTGTGCTGATTAAATAGCATAGAACTGTACACACACATTGTTCTAATGTTTATTTCCTGGCTCTGATATCATTCTATAGTTATATAAGATATAATAATTGGGGAAAACTAAGTGAAGGATACACTGGACCTCTCTGCATTCACTTTCTGTGAATCTGTAATTATTTCAAAATTAAGAATTTTAAAATATGTATACCCCCCCATATATATTTACCCAGAGTTTAGATCTATGCTGTCTACTAGCCATATATAGCTTTTAAAATTAAATGAATTGAAATTAAATAAGATTAATTTCAGTTCCTCACACTAGCCATGTTTCAAATACTGATGTGGCTACCTTGCTATGTAGCACAGATATAGAACATTTCCATCACCACAGAAATTTCGGTTGGGCAGCATGGCTTTAGAGCAGCCCTTCCACAATGCCAGTTGTCACATGTGTTGGTCCCACGCATTTCTCAGTGAACTGTCTCAAAATTTGTAAACCACTTTTACTGTAACAGTAAAATGAAATAGAAGTAATGGATTTAGCATGCATTTTTTAAAGTATCAAGTGATTTTTGAGGCCCTGTGCCACATTTTAATTAGAACAGGAAATGAAACATTTGCTTCATGTTTGAAATAGGAATAAAGTTTTTTTTCCCATATCTACCAAGGCAATTGCAGTTTTTTCCATAATCACAATGTAGAAAATAGAGGAGATGGGAAAAATGGAGGAGATGGACAGGTAGAGGAAAGAGAAATCAGCATGAAAGTACTTTCAAGATTCCATACTTTTTGTTATCTTCTGTTTCTAGTGACCAGCCTGCTGGTAGCTAGCCAGTGCAGAGGAAGCGTGATTTAGTAACTAGACCTTAAACCAGTCAGACCAGAATTCTATTTCTGGCTCAAAGTGACCTTCAGGAAGTGAAAAATTTTACACTTCTCATTCTTTCTCATAGCCAATAAGCAAACTAAGACTAAAAACAACTATTGCTGAGGTAAACTATAGGACTACAGGGTAAGTTATTCTAAAATGATCCCATTATTCCAGGGAACAAATGGGTCATCTGTGAAACTATTTGCTAATAAGTAGATAAGTGCAGAGTTTTGAGAAATTTAGTTATGAAAAGAGTCACATGAGGTATAAAGAGGAAGTTTGCTTACCAGGCATAAAAAATTTAGATTTTAAGTTTGGGGTGGTAGGGTGGTGGAACACAACAAGAAAATTCAGACCGAGGGTAGAAGTTTGTATCATCCCATCGCAAAATTTCCGCAAAATTTTGAAAGGATAAGCAGGCATTTTACATTTCAGATATTAGGTTTTAAAGTTAATTAGTCCAGGGTTGGAATTCCAGCTCTGCTGTCCATTCTCTGGTAAAATTACTTAACTCCGAGTCGCAGTTTTACCATCTATAGAATGGGGCTAATAACACCTAGTTAGGGTTAATATGAAGAGAGCATATATCTTGGTCTCTTAGATATAGTTGTACTTATTGATAATAATATTAATTTTATCATGACATGCAGTTGAATGATGGTTTGAGCAGATAAATAGCTTTATTTATTTTCTTTTTATGGTGCTTTGTTTTTAGACACACAATAATGTTTTATGTGTGTGTGGTAATAGTTTTATCTTGATAACAAATTGGTTGAAATTGTGTTTCCTAAAGCCACTCTGAAATTTAACTAAACCTGTGTGTGTGTGTGTAAGTATGTGTGCCTGAATGTACGTATGTATGTATGTGTGACTAAATTAATCAAAATCACTTGACATAAAGCCTAGAGGGATAAATCTGTTTTTATAAATGTAGGAGACCAAGATATAAACAGTGACCTCAGAAAGAGAGTACACATTTATGAAAGAAATGTTATTTCAGTGTGATCTCTGCATCCTATTTATATAGCTGTATCCATATAATACCTGAAAGAACAATGTAAAGTGTTAGCTATAAAGATATATAAAAATCTACAATATACAATGTCCCTTCATCAAATAATAGTCCATATAAATTTTATGTTTCTTATTTTGCCTACCAAACTGCAAGAACATTGAAAAAGATGCCGAGAGCCATGTCCAGGATGCTCCTTAGGATCCTCTGGCCCTTGTACACTGTAGCGGAGTGGGACAGTTCCACTTTTGACAGTAGTTCGCTGGCGTGTGGTTAGTTTGAAGTTTCCTGCTATACTCCTCTGAGCAAGAGAGAAGGAACTAAAAATGCTGACATTTCCACCCAACTTTGTCATCCCCGCCTGAGCACACACACCAACACTTCCTGTGCAAAACCTGCCCTGACGGCAGAGGACACCCAGCCCTCAGCTGACCTGGTTAAGGAGTTGGTGAAGGCTGGCAGCCACTGGCCCTCAGCTGGACACCACCGTGCTACCGGAACATTCCATGTCTCACTACTGTTCCTTTCCCTTCATACAGATCAGCTTTAAAGCTTATAATAACAGCATTCATTGACAGCAAGTTATCGTTGCAGGCAGCTTAATAGCTCTCAAAATCACCACCCCGTGAAAGAATACTGAATGTTAGTATGTTTAAGAAAGAGCTCATTATTTAAAAGTCTAATGCTTTGGAAATTGCACTTAAAAAAAGTCTATCAAGAGATCTGAAGTGTATACAGCTTAGCTCCCTAATATCAATACAGCTATAGCTATATCTATCCTATCTTCACACTCTTGGGCTGCTTTCTTACCCATGAAATGGGAGGATTTCTAAGACTTTATGATTTTATTGTGGATTCTCCAAGTAGTTTTCTCTGTGCTTCTGCTTGTTGGTTCATAAGTTACATTCAATGATTATTTTATTATACCCGCCAAAACTTCCTTAAGTACTTTAAGGTACTTAATATTTCAGTTTACTATACTTCCAGAAACATAGTAATTTGAAGAAGTGATATTATGAAGTTGAACTGAGTGTAAGTATTATATTTGATTCTGACCACAACATCTAAGTATCAGATGAAAAGGGAAATTAGAATTTGTATTATTATGTGAATGTTGAATCTACTTGATGACAAACCTTTAGGTATTTTGAGAAGTCTGTGTTATGTGATATAGTAACAAGAATGTTCATTTTAATCAGTAATTTTCTCTGATAATATCACATGGCAAGGATGAGAAAATTGCTCGTTGGTGCCTTTTCTCCTTTAAAATCCTTATGTGCTTTCATAAAGAGGTTGTTTGGGATTGCTAGGTAGTCCACGTAGATATAATCAGCATAGTGGTACTGGGAAGCAAATGGAAGGCCCCCCTTGCTCCTGGGGTTATGGAAAGCTTTCAACACAGTTTTATCTACTCAAGATTTCTTACACTATTATAACTTTATAATGGTCATAAAAAAATAATCCTAAGGTCCTTTAAGACCTATTTTTAAAGGATAGTTTATTATAAATCTCAAGGCTGTAACTACTTTGAAATCACACCTTGGCCCCATCGTTCCCATTCCACCCATAGTTTTCTCAAGCTCTCACTACATTTTGAAATCCCTTTATGGAATTGTGAAATGTATTACTTGCGTAGTTCTTTGAGGCTGCACCACTGCTAGAAGCATTTTGAAACATAGCTCTGCACTTCCCATTAGTTAGTTCTTTAACATGTCAAACACAAGATGAGTGTGTGACTGGAGTCTGAATACAGAATGCTTATGGCTTTCCCTCCTCAAATCATGGAGCCAAATATTTCCTCCTCAAGTAGGAAATAATTATGGTTAAATAGAAGAGGAAAAGGCACCACTGGAAGGACTCCTTTATGGGGGGCTGTGAGTATTGGTTTTGCAATTTCCATTTCTGAAATATCTCAGGTTGAAATTTTTTGAAACTTTTGAGTATATGAAGTATATGGGTAGATGAAGTAATTCATATTTTCTCTTTGTTTACTACTGAATGATAATTTGTATCATTGAAGAAATGTTGTGGATCTTGTTTAGAATAGTTTTATGTTGTGGTTTTAGCATAAAGGTGTGCTTTCTCTTATTCCCATGGTCTAAGAAAAATTACAGATAATGGCACTTCTCTCTGGCTTTATAGCACATCATTATTCTGAGAACAGTGGAAGTGAGCTGTACTTTAAATGTAAACACTGTTGACCTTCTCACCTAAATCTTTTTATTATAACCTCCTTCCTCCTATTTCTAATTTCTATTTCTCCTCCTTCTGTTTTTAAATAAATGAGCTATTCTTTAGCCAGTTTCTTAGAACTTACCTGTATACACAGTATCCTCTAGGTGATCAATTATTTGGGGATAAAATTCCCCTTTACTTCTAAAGCATTAGCAAAGTACATTGGTAATGCACAAGTTTAAGGATTTCTGGAAATAGTATATGACTTATCAGAATCTGTAGTCTAGTTGTCTTGACTAAATCTTTTATAGTTGGTTTAAAAAAGCATTTTGGGTGAATGTCTTTATTGAGAGAAACTCATTTGAACAATCAGATATTTTTATTATATTTTTGTCGGGAATGGGGGTAGGGTTGGTAAGAAAGTAAAAAGTCACCCATAATTTTACTATCCAGGTATATAACTACTGTTAGCATTTTGGTGTGTTTCTCCACTTTGTATTTTCTTCTTTTGGAAAGCTGGAATGATATTGTACATAATTTTTGTATCGTGCTTTCCTGCCACCCAACTTAACATTAAATTTTGAAGGCTACTAAGAATTCTTAGTACATATAAATTTTAATAGCTGTATGATACTCTGTTCCATGCTAGTACTTTAATTTAGTTAACATGCCCCCTATTTGTTTGACAATTAAATATTTCAAAAATTTTGATTAAAAGAGACTGTGAAAAGAACGCCTTTATTTTTTGGCTTTTATAAAAGGGGGTTTATTTGGTTACACAGTTACAGTCTTAAGGCCATAAACTGTCCAATGTAAGGCATCAACAATCGGGTACCTTCACTGGAGGATGGCAGATGGTGTCCAGAAAACCTCTGTTAGCTGGGAAGGCATTTGGCTGGCATCTGCTCCAGAGTTCTGGTTTCAAAATGGCTTTCTCCCAGGACATTCTTCTCTAGGCTGCAGCAGTGAGCTCCTTCTGTCTGAGCTCTTATGTAGGGCTCTAATAAACTAATCAAGGCCCAGGCTGAATAGGTGGGGCTACACCGCCATGGAAATTATCTAATCAGAGTTATACCAGTTGGATGCGTCATATCTCCATAGAAACAACCTAATCCAAAGGTTCCAACCTAATCAACACTAATATGACTGGTCCCACAAGATAGCATCAAAGAACATGGTGTTTTGGGGGACATAATCCATCCAAACCGGCACACCCCCTTATCCTGTTTTACAACTTCAGAATCTTTTGATCACTGTGCCGGTTTGAGTGTATTTTGTCTCCCAAATGCCATTATGTTTGTGGTCTTGTGTGGGGCAGAAGTTTTGGTGCTGGTTGGATTTGCTTGGAGTGTGCCCCACCCAGCTGTGGGTAATGATTCTGATGAGATGTTCCCATGGAGGTGTGGCCCCGCCCATTCAGGGTGGTCCTTGATCAGTGGAGCTATATAAATGAGCTGACTCAAAGAGAGGAAACTGAGTGCAGCTGGGAGTGATGTTTTGAAGAGGAGCAAGCTTGCTAGAGAGGAACGTCCTGGGAGAAAGCCGTTTTGAGGCCGGAGCTTTGGAGCAGATGCCAGCTGCCTTCCCAGCTAACAGAGGTTTTCCGGACGCCATTGGCCATCCTCCGGTGAAGGTAACCGATTGCTGAGGTGTTACCTTGGACGCTCTGTGGCCTTAAGACTGTAACTGTGTAGCGAAATAAACCCCCGTTTTATAAAAGCCTATCCATCTCTGGTGTTTTGCATTCTGCAGCATTAGCAAACTAGAACAATCGCTAAAGACAGCCCCTAATGTTTATTAATGAAGGAATTTGGGTCAGTCCAGAACTAACCCACCTCAATTCCTAAACTGTCTTGCTAGATGAAGCTGGATCTAACCAAAGTGGGCCCGCCTGACATGTGCAGTAGCTTAAACTTTAATCTATAAGTGACCTATATCTCATTATAATAATAAAAATCACACCCATCATATGAAATCTGCTATTTTCTTACGTATGTTCTGTGACTATGCATGTAATCCATCTGTGTGTGCTCAGTAATTAGATCATCTCTAACTTTGTCATCTTAAGTCATTGCACTTATTATCCTAAAGCCTGCCCATCTTTTTAATTTTTATTTTTTTATTGTGAAATATAACATATACACAGAAAAGTGATAACTTTCAAAGTATGATTAAACAAGTAGAGCAAATTTCGAAGAATGTTGTGGGTTGTAGTTCCACAATTTCAGTTGTTTCCTTACTGTGAAACAACATATATACAGAAAGATAACGTTCAAAATACAATTTAACAATTAACTATAGAGCAAATTTCAAGGAATATTATGGGCTACAGTTCCACCATGTCAGTTATTTCCTGCTAGCTATTCTAATATCCCAGAAACTAAAAAAAATTTATATATAAAGATTCAGTGTTCATAATCCTTTGTTAAATCCTACCTTGTCTGTTGCTACCCCTTCCTCTCGTTTGATCACTGTCTCAATCTTTAGGGATATCTGGGCAGTGACCACCCTAACTTGTTCATATTGAAAAGGGGACATTATGGGGACGGGGGCTGCATCTGGTTGATGTTCTTGAAGACTGCCCATCTTTTGATGCTATAAAATTGTCAGAGTTACAGCAGTTTGGAGGGACAGACTTTTAGGCCGATAGGCCACCTGATCTGCTTTGCGCTTGGCAATAAACTCTTTGAAAAGAACACCTTGGTACAACAATTTTTGGAACTATCTTGCAGAGCATTTTATGGAAAAAAAAACCACTGTACTTTTACTTTTGATTTAAACTATCAACAATAACTTTATCTTTGAATTTTAAGGACAAACATTAGAATTAGGATTTTAAGGAAGCACATTGTAGACTTGTTTGTTTAAGCTTATGGATCTCACCTTTTTTTTTTTTTTTTAAACTTTTACTTCTCTGTGGCAGACCACCTTTGTGCTTGCCATTTTTAAATGAGTAATCCATTGCTTTCTTCCTAGAGACAAAGTGTAGTGGGATCTGTGGAGCTTATGCAAATAGCCGAAAACATTGAGGAAAATTAAAACAGGAATTCAGTTAAGGAAGGTTCTTCTTGAATGCCAGATTCTCAGGTGAATGGAAAACAAGATAGATGCCTACAAAATAAATCAAACATAGGCTATGAAAATACAGGTGCCTGGACAAACACAGATGCACTAGGCTTTGGCCAAAGGTTTTTTGTTCAATTCGGTTAGAAATAGCCTGAGATTCTTCTAACAATTCAGCTACAGAAGAAAGAAAAAGCTTTTTGTTTTTCATTCCCATTGTATTGACCTCCTACATCACAGTTTTCTACCAACATGGAGACCTTTTTTGTGGGATGAATGAAATTAAGTTTACAGTTTTGAGTTACTTATAAATTCTTAAGTGCTTCTTCCATTTAAAACTTTGAAGGCATAAAGATATATTTTTTTTAGGATAAAAATAGGTAGGATAGTATTATTATATAGTCAAGTATGGAAGTTTGGAGCCTAACTCTTACTTCAGGTAATTATTTTGGTTTAGGAAATCTGAGATCATTTTTCTTTTATTTGACTTCAAGATCTCAGGGAATTTGTTTATTTTGCTCTGCCTCACTCTTCCCCTTGCTAGTTTAGATGGTAATGCAAGTCAATTACTTGATTTTTCTATACAAATGAGTAAAATTTTATTGAATAAGTGTTATACTTTTTTTAGTATGTGTTTCTCCTCATTTTTATTGTAATTATAAAATTTAGGAACTGGTTGTTATTAAATCCCGTATCACGTATACTTTTATATTAAAAAGAAGTCAAAGTGGAATTTATTGCCTGTATGTTATTCTCTGATGACAAGTAACAAATTATTTACTTATAAGACTAAAAGGAGACTTGGAATTAGGCTGAAAACCACAGTAGTACTGGTTTCTTCTGTGTATTTATCCCTGTTTCCTTTCTTTTCTATTTTATACACTACAACCTGCCATATGCTCCTCTGCAGAGAGCGCACACAGTGCTCTAAGGGTCACTCTGTAACTGAATGAATTGGGCTGCTGTCCAGAGTTTATATACTTCTTGCCACTTCTCCTTCCCATTCGTTTAATCCTTCCAGCTCATTGGCTTTTCTGGCTTTGGAATTGACAGCTGCAATAGCATATGGGGTTAATAAAGTAGATGAATAATAAAATACCATGACCTTGGTTCTCAGATGGTTTCATCAGTGACTTCGTTGGGAACTCTGTTCACAGCATTGCAGTGGAAATGAAAAGCTGTGTAATTTTCTCTGGAGTCCCACCTTGTAGAATTGGTGGAATATTTTTACTTCCTGTGTTTTTTCTTAGCAGGAATTCTACCGATTTATTTGGTAGGTGCAACACCTTTTTTTTTTTTTTTTTTTTTTTAAACAGGAGGAGAGTTAATATATAAAGGGTGTTGGTAATTGATCCTTGAGTGATATAAGTTATCTCCTAAGCCTAGTGTTGTTGTTTATTGAGCACCTGTTGGACACAGTACTTTTTGTTACCTACACATTATTTCTAATCCTCAGAGTAATCTTGTAAATTAGTTGATATGACCCTATATTTCAGGTGGCAAAAGCAGGCTCAATGAGGTTAATTTACACTTATCTGCATAGTTAGTCCTACATGGTAAGTAGCAGAACTAGAATTCAAGTCCAAGATCATCTGCTTCCAAAATTTATGGTATATCCATGGAACACTGTAGCAATAATTTGTTCTTTTTCGTTGTGAATAGTATTTTATTTCCATTCTTCTCTTGATGGAATTTGGCTATTATGACTAAAGACATTATGAATATGATTGTACATGTCTTTTGGTGGAATTACTGGGTCATGGGGTTTACATATTTTCAGTTCTAGATGTTACCTAAAAGTTCTACAGTGATTTCAGTGTATGAATATTCTAGTTATTCCACACCCTTACCAAAACTTTCTGTTGGTTTTTTTTTAATTTTGGGTGTCTAGTGGTATCATTTTGTGATTTAATTTGCATGACACTGATGATTAATGATATTTATGTACTTATTGGATATCCTTTTTTGTGAAGTGCCTGATCAAATCTTTTGCCTATTTAAAGAAAAATGGTTTGTTTATTGATTTATCAGAGTTCTTTACATATTCTGGATACTAGTCTTTTGTCAGAATTATGAATTACAAATACTATCTCCTTCTCTGAGGTTCTCTTTTTTATATTTAGTGGTATCCTTTGACGAATAGTTATGTCCTATTTCGGTCTTTTCCATTACAATTGGGTCTCTGGTCCTGTTTTAAAATAACTTTGCCTATCTGAAGGTCATAAAGATGTTTTCCTGTAGTATTGTAGATTTATTGTTTTACCACCTGTAAGTCTATGAACCCTCTGGAATTGATTTCCTTGAGTGATGTGAGGTAGGGATCAAGAGTCTTTTAAAAAAATTTGTCCCATGTGGATAGCTAGTTGATCTAGCACCATTTATTGAAAATACCATCCTTTGCCCAGGTATTTCAGTGGCAACTTCAGTGGTTCCTTCCATGCTTTTGACTGAGAATTCTGACATTCGAATTTGCCAGAATGATCTCAAATTCTTTTTGTAGTTTTACTTAAGTTGTTTTAAGCATGGGCCATGTTTTCTATTTCATCTCATCTCACCTAGTGTAGTGTTCTGTATACATTACAGGAAAGAGAGGATTTACCAGTCCTGAAAAGTTCTTTATTGCAGCAGGTGGAGTATAAAATCATAGAGGTTTGAATAATAGACACTTTCACTGGATTAAAAGCAAGTATCAGAGGAGTTATTGGAAACTGAGTTCTTTAGCTGTGCTGTGAGATGTGTTCCATCTGTGCCCTAGGCTGTTTAATAAATCTACATATAGTTCACCACAGTGGGGACCTTCCCCCTCCCCTACATTTGTTTTGTTTCTTGGCTCTCCTCAATAACCAATTTGATTTTTAAGTAAGAACTAAAATAAAGAGTCCCATGAGAGACTTTGATTCTGGCCATGAAGAAGTAATGGATATTGGAATACCCTCCTGCCATAAACAACTAGAAAGCTGGAAAAATAAATGCAGCTACTGTTTTGGGGGCATATAAGCTTTATATGCTTAACTTAGAAAGGAAGTAAGTAAGGCACCTGGTGTTCTTTTTTTACTTTAATTGTTCTTGTATGACTGCATGGTATGTGAATATATCTTAATAAAAATGAATTACAAAAAAAAGAGAATAAATAGGAGTGAGAGGAGAGGAGGTGGTTGGTATGAAACTGTGCTTCACTTCTTGGTGACCAATAAATTCACCTCTCTTTATCATGTGTATCCCAAGTATAAAAAATAAGAATGTTATAAAGTACTATTTTCAATATGGAAGGTAATAAAGCTGTGAAAACTCTCAAAAAAAAAAAAAAAAAAAAGGAAGGAAGGAAGAAAATTTTAAAATCAATGATCTTTGCTTGCACCTTAAGGATTTAGGAAAGGAAGAACAAATTAAACCCAAAGTAAGTAGAAGGAAAGAAATAATAAACATGAAAGTGAAAATATGCAAAAGAAAACAGACAACAGAGAAAATAAAGGAAACAATTGGTTTTTTGAAAAGTTTAATAGAATTGATAAATCCCTATCTAGACTGAACAAGAATGAGAATAGATAATTTCAGTATCAGGATCTCACAGACATTAAAAGGATAATGAGGGATTATTATGGACAACTTTATTCCAATTAATTCTACAGACAAACTTACCAAAACAATACAGAAGAAGAAATAGAAAATGTTAAGAGCCTTACATCTACATCAAAGAATGCCACAATGCTGCTGACTCAGGAATCACACTTTGAGAATCACTGTCTTAGGTCCACGAGGGCAGGGAATTACTTTCAAGCTTCTTTATCATCTGCACTTGGCATAACAGTATTGGTGAATGTTGTTGAATGGAATCGACTGAATGACTTGATACCTAGAAGAGAAAGTGCCTTCCCTTGAGAAACCTAAGCATTTCTTTACCTTCTTTCTTTGGTAAGGAATTATTGATCCCTCTAATTCATTTCAGAGAATGTGTATACCTACTGATATGAGGAAGCTAAAATTTCTTGCATTTGTGAAAATAGTCTGTCACTAAATGTAAATAGAAATACATCAGAGTTTCCTTAGTGAACTTGCAAGTCATTTTGACTCCCAAGAGTAGGCTATATTGTTATCAGACGTTCTTCTTTAACCTAAAATAATAAATTCTATAGTCTTATATGAGTTAAGCAAAATGTTAAGATTGATACTCTTTTCAGCAATGGTGTTTTTTTTTTCTTTTTTCTTTTTTGATAAAATGTGTGTGTGTGTGTGTGTGTGTGTTTAAAGGAAAGAGCCAAACTATAGCACTCCAACTGCTTGTTAAAATTCATGAGTTTCATCTAGCGTGAATTACTATTCAGCTGACGGTTGAAAATCCTCTAAAGTTAACAGCATTTAGGGGCCTATTAGAAAGTCAGATAGTGACTCTGAACAATGAATTAGATCAACCTGCAGGAGAAAACTGTACATCAGCTAAGAATAAAAGGTCTCCTTTGAGCCATGTGGCAAGTATTCCTGGGCAGAGAGCTTTGTTTATTTAAAGAAACTTGAAATGAATGTACTGACCTTTACTGGACTGTTATAGAAATTATGTGCCTAAGCATTGCCTGCTCCTCTAAAAGAAAAGTAGTATAAAAATATATGTCGAAGTGTTTCTTTAAACCCCAACTACTCTGATATGATTAAGAATGAAGCAGACTCTTCTGTCAGAAATGATTTCATAAACTTTCTTACAGAGTGCAATATTCAGGAAAATTCCAATCCTGATATGTACCATGCAAAAGTTTTTAAGGAGATACAGCAAAATGTTGCTCAGGATTATGTTTACATGGTGGTTTTATAGGCAATTTAAATTTTCTTTTATTTACTGTAATTTTAAAATTTGTTACTTTTTTAAGCCAGCAGGATACTTTTGTTACTTAGTGGAATATTTATGAGAGTTAACTAGAATAAAGTAGAGATTTTTCTCAGGATTGGCATAACAGTTAAATTTAGTGGCATCTCATGTTTTAAAGATACTTAAAAGTATGTTCAACAGTGTATATATCTGAAATTGCTATACTTTTTAGTCAGAATGATAGAGCAAGATGTATAATATACAGTTTCTGTAAAAATAAAATATTTGTGACTGTAGATATGTGTACAGGTACATGAATGTAGAAGAGAATGTGGAACTAGTGTGCCAAGATAGGGATTATCTCTAAGTGATAGAATTATGAGTAAGCTCCATTAATATCTCTTTGATTATTTCTTATACTTTTTTAAAATGAACATGAATGACTAGTTCATAAAGTGTTTTTTTTAAGGTAATTTCAGAAAGCATGGAGTCAGTGTTCTTTCTAGCTTTAGGCGGGTAAAGGTTGCTGCTGCCCAAGAACAGACAGCCCTGGTGTCTGAGGGCAGATCGCGAAGGTGGCGCACACACGAAGAGAGTGTGGCTGGATGCTTAGGGACTGACCAGCTACTTAGGCACCCAAGTTTGCTGACTCGACTTCAGTTTTTGAGAGGAAAACTCCACAGTGTGAGCTCACTGGATAGGGCTGGGGTTTAGAGGACTGGCAGGTTTAGGTCCTGAGGTAAAATCTGGGTCATAGCCAGGAAAGTAGAGATCTAGCATCACAGTCACCCTGCAGAAGAACAAAGAAATAAGGAAATGTGTGTGTGTGTGTGGGGGGGGGGGGGGGGGTTTAAAAAAAACAAAACCAAGATTTTTCACCTGATTTGCAGTTTTGCTGTGAGTGGGTCTTGCTTTCTCAGTTTTCACCCAGAAAGCATGTGGAAAGTCAGTGACCTCTGAGGGGTCTTCCTTCTGGGCTCCCAGACTTCTTCTCTCTGAGCCCTACTCTCTTATCCTAGAGTAGGTAGGATATCCTGATGAGCCAAGTTCATTAGTCCTGGGATATAGGCTTCCTGCTGCTGGTTCTGGAGGTAGGCAGAGCACACCTGCCTTAACTTCTCCCTGAGACATGCTGCTTCAGTTGCTCTGGAAACTTGTCACTCATTCCCACTCCCCAAAGGTCAGGTGTGTCAGTGCCCTAGATCCACGGTCACTTCCTGGCAAAGCCACAGTGGTGGTTCCCTGACTTAGCATTGTCTTCATTTATCCCTGCCATTTTTCATTTATTCTTTTAACAAAGATTTAATGAGCACCTACTGTGTGCCAGGCATTGGGAATTTGCTGTGAACAAGACAAAATCCCAGTCCTCATAGAGTTTACATTCCAGGATAGAAAGATGAAATGAGTGGAAAAGAAACATTCAATATGATATTGGCACGGTGATAAGGGCTGTAAAACAAAGACAATAATGGGATAAATAAAAAATGACAGTGGTAAGAATAGGGATGCTATTTTAGGTGGGGTGGGTGAGGAAGAAAGAACCACCTGAGGAAGTGGCATTTAAGCAGAGAAATGAATGAAGTGTGGTGCTGAAGCAGAGGAAGATCGGGATGAAAATATTCTAGGTGGAGGGAGCTGCTAGTGCAAAGGCCTGAGGTAGGAATGAATGTGGCAGTCAAAATTTGGCAGGGAAGTATTCAAATACTTATGCATCTGTTCAGTGAATAGCTTATCAGGGATGGTAAGATCTTTCAGTATTACCCACACCTGACCACATAATCAATAATACATTATTTAGCTTTTTGTTTTCTTATTTACCAAGAGTAAAAGCTTCTGTTCCGACAATAGGGTTTCATGTCTGCAGTGATAAACCTCATATTTTGCCAATGAATTGCTGTATGATATCTAAACACATTTCTTTGTGATGATCTATTTTTATGGGCATTTATTTATTCAGTGGACATTTATTGATTTTCTTTTGGATGGATTTCCAGCTAGTTGAGAGAATCTGATTGATGAGATATGACGCAGGAAGGAGAAGCTAGAAAAACAATTGCTCATGTAAGAGAGAGAGGGAAAAAGGAACTGTCAGAGAGACCTGAGCCAGAAGAGTTGGTCCTGTGGGAGCCAAGGAGGAAAGATTGTCTGGGTAGAGAGGGTGTGATCAGCATGGTCAAATGTGCCAGAGAACTCCAGGGACACAAAAGCTGAACCGTGTGGTCTGAGGGTTTGGCAATCGGGACATCACTGCTGGTGTCAGTGGAGCTGCGGCTGTTGAGTGTTGGGGTTAGGCAGAAGTTGGCCAAGGAGTGACTACAAGGTGAGGAAGCAGAGGCAGTGACTGTAGAATTATCATTCTTCTGAGAAGTTTGAATGAGAAAGGAAGGAATGAGATTAGGCAGTTTGAAAGTTTTTTTTGTTTTTTATTCTTTGGATTTTTGAAAGACGCTTCTGTGTTATTTTTCGGTGACAGGAAGTCATTGTTTGCCTTGCTTCTGGCTCACTGAGTAAACAGCTCCCTCCTCTTTTTAAACATGTTTAAAACTTCTTATAGCTGCACAGTTTTCCGGGTATTCAAGGAGAGATCACCTATACGATCTCATTGGATCCTCTAGCTAGTACGTCTGAGAGGAAGGTACCCAATACGTCTGTTCTGTAGATGAAGGCTTCAAAGCTCAGAGTTTGTAGCCTGGAAGTCACCCCACTAATAAGTTGTAAGGCAGGAATTCTTATTTATGTACCCTGTCCAGCCCAGAGTTCGTGGATCTGTATTCCCAGCATTAATTAACCATGTTTTGCCCCATATTCAACTGGTTATGTTCTCGTGACCCCAGAAGAGAACCCAAGGCATTTAGGAAATAACCTTTACAGGACAGAGTAAGAAGCTTTTCAGGGACCTGCCTCATCAGCTCCTTGCACACACACCCCCACCCACCAACCCTGTACATACACCTCACCACACCCCCCACACTCAGTCCCACACTCACACACCTTCAGATTTCATACCTGGATACACCTCACTCCAGTCGCAAGGAACCCTGCCCACAAAGCTTGGGTTTCCTCTCTTTTCAATACTTCTCTCTCTCTGGACTTTGGACCTGGGGTAGAAAGGTAAATAGCTTAGAAAAAAATTGGTTTTATAAGACCAGATGAGAGGCCATAAAAAAATTCCTTTGTGTCAGACTATAAGGGTTCAGTTGATCATTAAGTTTTTGCTGAATTTGTTTTCTCACAAATGGAGCCACGTAGAACTTAAGCTAACAATTTTTGTGTAAATTTAATTTAAAGCTATTGTTGTTTGCATGTGTTGGTCCTTCAGGATATTTTTGAGCTGCAAGGATTAACTGTTCAGCATCAAGTTTTATGAGCACAAAACCTAGGTTGTTGTAATTTTCATTCTGGTCTGATCTCAGCCCCTAAAATATCAAAGAGATGGTTCTTAAGTTGTTATTTTGTTAGCTTTTGTGGAACAATGTCTGTGTAGTGTACCTATGCTGCTTATCCTTTGTTTATAATTTACTTTTTTGTTTTGTTATCTCTCCCCAGCCCTAACCAGAGGTAGAAGTCTTTTTTTCTCAAATATATTAACAACTCATCAAAAGAAAGGGACCAGGGTCTCCTTTTTGTCTATGGAGTTTGGAATGGAATCTTGTAAATTATAGAAGCCAAACAAATCTTGTTTACAGAATATGCTTTATTCTTAGCTACTTTTCCATTTATCACATCCTCTCACAAATATTTAACATAAATATATATTCACACATGAACTTCTTGTGAAGAGTCCGTACTTCCAGATGTTTCAGAAATATTCTTAGACAAAAGAAGACAGAAGAATTAAAATATCTAGATTTCAGTCATCTTTGGGTAAGTCGCTTCTTGAGAAAATATGGATGAGAATGAAGATTGTGGAAGGCAACAGATAGGACCCAGATGCTTGTATAATTTTCTCCCATCCTTATTTTAGAAACAATATTGAGTGATATGGAAGGAGAGGGAATATTACTCTAATGAAGACAGGAACAATAATTTAATGATGTGAAGAAGTGAATCCCATTATCCTCATTGCAATAAGATATATTGTTATTCTGATTTTAATAAAAAAATATCCGTGGGACATTGGTCAACCTGGGTTAGAATCCTAAGGACTGGATTTTGATGAAAAGGGGTTAATAATATGAGACCTCCTCACTTATCCTCCTCAACTAGTGTTTTGTTTGCAGTTCCTTTGCAGCATGTTACCTAGATAGGTCCCTGGAAAAGCAAGTATTTCTCTGAAATGCTAACCACATCAAAGGAATGATGGACAAATTTTTTTAAATGCTTCCATCAAATCGGGCTAGGTCCTTTACTCCATCATCTTATCCTTTGCAATAAATAATTAAATAAATCATTATTAAATAAATTAAATTAAATAAATAAATAAATTGCAATAAATAAACCTTTGCAATGAAATAATTGTATTTTCTTTTGCCTATAAAGTACTCCATACCCTGCCAATATATTTTTAGATTATCTTTATAAAACTAACTACAAAATGGAAAAAAAACAGTCAAATAAAAACAACTTATATAGAATGTTGCCCAAAAGATATAAAATTCTTGGCAATACACTGAAAATATCCAAGGAAGTGTCATCTCTTTGCAGATACTATGTTTTGTGTTTCAGTATCTGTGACTGATTAGCTCTTTTGTTTAGTCTGGTGCTTCTTTAAGCTTATGTGATGTTAGGGTAGGTAATTTGACTATTTCCTAGTCACAGACTTCAACCCTGACAATATCCAGTAACTTCAGAATATAAGCCACTGATAGAGAAAGGGTGTCAGCCAGAGTGGAAGGAGAACATGGAAAGACCAGTGGAAGCAGTAACACTGCTAGTGCTAATGTTACTCAAAGCGTATCCTACACCAGGTATCTTTGTGCAGGTACAAGTGCCTTCTTACCTCGTACTTTAGTAACATGTCCTCCTCAAATCTTTCTATCATACCACAATGAAAGGTTATACCCACAAAATTTTAGTATGCCATTTCTTTCAGGAAAATGAATAATTATTTGCTCTTGTCCTTCCTGCTTCAGTTCTTTTTCCCTTTTCTCTCAACCCAGTAAGAATGAGGGGAAAACCCTCCTTCCTCTACTATCTGTTCTTCTTTTAGAACTGAAAAGGACTTTGGAGGTGACCTAACATAGTCCCTTATTTTGTGACTGAAGGGCACAGGAGCAGGGAGAGTAAACAGCTTGCCCATGTCACACAAAAGGCTAAGCAGGAATCTAGAGTCCAGTCTTTAAAATTTCTAATTAGGGAGTATTTCTACCATGGGGCTTCTCAAAGGCTGAGGGCTTAGAAACATCTTCCCAAATTGTGTGCTAAGTCCCTCAGGGAATGGCTCCCAAGTCATGGAATGCTGCCCACAGTGTATTTAAAAATTTCCGGGGAAGCACAGCAGCATCTACCAAACACTGTGCAAACTATTAGCTCTAAATAGCTCACAGTTTTAGTATTAGATTGTGCTCTATTTCTTTAGATGATGTTACATTTTTGTAAAGCTGGGGGTTTGGCAGTTGCTGTAATAAAAAGCAGGTACCTGGTGAAAACTAGCGTGGAACAGGAAATAAAGATGTCGATGTCCAATATGATCTAAAGTGTGGGAGGTTGTGCAGGGCCCAGCAGGCTCCCGTTCCCATTAGTAAGAAGTGGTACTGATTTAAGAATGAAAGTGCTAACTTTTCTTGCAGTTATTGTGTGGTATCTGTTCAGACAATGCTAAGTTTTCTCACTCAAAAATACCTAAGTTTTTGTACCTAACCTCTTAACAAATGGACCACTTAGGAGTTTTTCTTAGCCTGGACACCATGAACAAGTTACTGAGAAATTGAGGGCTCTGTGATCTGAGATTGCTTGGACATCTCTGGCTTAGAGTGTCTTCCTGGATAAAGTTTCTTACCAAGAAAAAGAGGAGACAGGGGTAAGGGTGAATGAAGCTGGACATATTCAATAGCAAAGGGAGGTAGAGTGAACTTCAAGAATATTTGCTCACTGCTTACCTGGGATAAGGGCTGCTACGACAGCTACTACAGGCAATATTCCACTGACCCAGTATTTGAAGAAGATAAATTATCAGGCTTCTCTGCTTCCCAACACCGTCTTATCTTGAGAAACTTTATAGGGTTATTGGTTCTCTGTCACGTCCTCTCCCACCTATGTTTGGGGGCCCTATTATCAGATTCAGGGTGGTGAGCTTTGGGGTATTATTGTAGAGACAATATCAGGACACCTAGAGGTGAACTTGGAGCTGGAGAGGACACTGCTCCTTACTTTCCTTTCTGAGTATTCTCAAGTTCTTTTCAGTTTTTTTATTGTGTTCAAGAACACAGTGAATTGTACATTGAAAAATATATTGTGTGTAGGAAGTGTACCTATTGGTTTTAGAGAATTACAGTTTAGTACATTAAACATTTTGGGAAAGAGAGGAAAGTAAAATATCACCAACATTTCTCCCTTGGGACTACTCTTGCAATTCTGAGGTAGGTAAGACTAGGCTTTTGTTGCTTCAGCATCTCTTCTTTTTAATGTAGTTGAAAATGTAGTATAAGTTCAGAGTGAGTATTCAGTTTTGTATTCTACTTTTCCCCACTTCCAGGAGGTGGTGTAGCCTAATGGGTTAGACCCAGGATTTTCCCTCAGGCAAAAGAAGAACTAGACTCAGCAGGACAAAGAGCTTAATTTCTGAGTCTCAATTTCCCCACCTAAAAAAATGAGGATAATAATACCTACTTCATTATTGCTATGAGGGTAAATAAAATATTTATAGAGTGCTTATTATAGTGCCTAGCACATAGTAGGAGCTCAGTAAATAGTACTTTGCTATTAATAATATACCAGAAACATTTCCCTTTTGTCAAGTAGTATTGTGACCACATTTTAAATAACTGTATGGTATTTTATCAAGTTATATTCAGTATTATTTGCTTAACCATTTATCTATTATTGATTCCTTAGGTGGTGTTTAAATTTGCACTAGAATAAAAAAACTGCAGCAAACTCCTCATGCACATCCAGTTTTTATTCATTTGGCAGATTTTTAAGTGCTCACTATGTATTAGGGCCTTTGCTTGGCATTGAAATACAGAGTTTAGAGACCAGAGACCCTGGCTGTGAGGGGCTCACGGTGTTCAGTGGACATGTGTGCAGATCACTCTGGCCTCTGGTAAACACCATCATTGCCCAAATTATTGAGAAAGAGCAGAGGACAAAATATCAGACTCCGCCTGAAGTAAGGAGGCTCAGAGAAGGCTTTACACAGCAGTAATGCTGAAACTGAGACTCAAGAGTAAGCTTGCATTGTTAAGGCAAATAAGGGGACATACATTATGGACAATACATTATGGACAAGGGAACACAGTGTGCAGATACCATTCTCCAATGGCATCTGTCATTTGGGAAATACAGCTATGATTTGTGCTAGAACCGTGGCTGCCAAACCCCCCCTCCTCTGACCCATGTGAGGAACTCACCACACTCCCACAGGAGCAGGTGTCACTACTGGGGTGGTTCTTACTGGATATGGGGATGGAGTTGAGAGTCAGACAGTATCTGTTAGAAAAAGCTCGCAAGTATTGTTATATTTGCCCCAAATTAAGAACACCAGAAACAGAACAGAGTGGAAATGCCACTGTAGCTGAAGAGGCAGACATCATCACCCCACATAACTTTACCCAAGTTCCCATCGGTTCATGTGTCTCGTCCTTATCAGCTTAATAGCCAGAAAGAGATTTTATTTTTTTATTAATTTGTGTTTTTTGGTTACCATTGAAATTGCTTCACTGGTTGTTTTTCCTTTTAGTATTCAAATTATCTGTAAGAACATTTTTTTTAATAGTACAGTTATTTTGTCTTTTCGATTAGTGTAAATATTTGTCCTTTGCTGTTTGCATTTTATTTTCAACATAAAAGTTTAACATTTATGTAGTTCAATATATAAAATCATCTCACAGTGATTTCTTTAGTTTTAAAAATACTATTCCCTACTCCAGAGGTTTTCCTTAGGTTCTTCTATAGTTTAATTTTTAAAAAATTTATATCTTTATTGTAAATTTATGTCTTTATTCAGTTTTGGGATGAGTTAGGACTCTAAAACTGATTTTTAAAATGTTACTGCTAGCTTATCTCAATACTTCTATTAATGTTTTGGTTCCTTCTTGTGTGTGTGTGTGTGTGTGTGTGTGTGTGTGTGTGTGTGTGTGTAAAATGTTTCATTTAGTATGTTTTAGCTGCTTATAGATGCCCAGGCATCAGTTTAAATATTTTATCTTTGTTCACTCATTTATATGTGAGTGACAAATGTGTGCCAGACACACTTCTAGGCACTGGGAAACAGTAGAGAAAGGAGGCAACAATCATTCTTTCATGGGCTTTACTTTCAAGCAGGGGCAGGCATACCCCCTTAATATACTTATTGAGCAAATAAATAAAATACGTAGTTCATCACATGTCAGGCAGAAAAGTAAAACTGGAAAGAGGGTCACAGGAAATCATTTTAAATAGGATTGCGAGGGAGAACGGTGTTCAAGCAGAGGAAGTAGCACATTCGAAAGTCCAATGGCAGGAATATGCTTGGCAAGTTCAAAGAACAGCAGTGTGAAGAGGGAAGATAGGAGAGTTGTAGGAGTTAAGTGAATTAATTGGGGAGTGGGAGGTTTGTAAGGGCTTTCTAAGCCGTCATACAGATTGGACTGTTTATTCTCAGCACAATGGGAAAGCTGGATTTGAGAAGAGAAGTGACATTATCTGGTCAGGTTTTATAGACAGTAGGGGGCAAGGTAGAGAAGCAGAGAGTCTAATTAGGAGGTTAAGAAATCCAGGGAAGAGCTGGTGTGAACTAGACCAGGATGAGAGGGGTGGAGGTGGTAGGAAGGGGCAGGATTTGAAAACCAGCCCACAGCATTTTCTGACAGATTGGATATGTGGGGTCCAGGATGGTCCCAGGAGTGAGCCTGAGTGGCTGGAGGGATGGAGTTGCCTTTTCCGAAAATGAGGAAGGATTCATTCAGGAGGAGCATGTTTGGGGAGAAAATCAGGATTGGGTTTTGGAAAGTTAAGATTGAGATGCTTATTAAACATCCAGGTGGAGATGTTCAATATATAGTTAGAAGTATGAGTCTGGAATTCAGGGGGAGAGATTTGTCCTGGAGTTATAAATTTTGGAAATATCAACATTTTAATATGTTTAAAAACTTGGTACACTTATTCCTTTCATGTAAAATTTTCTTTGGAAGTTTTAGCCATTCTTTTTGTCATACAAATAAACATAATAATCATGTCATACAAATAAACATGTCATACAAATAAACTTCAGAGTCACTTTGTTAAATTTATTTTTTTTAAGTTTGTTGGAAATTTTACTGAAAGTGTATTTAGCAAATTGGGAAAACTTGATAACGCTAAAATTAATCTTTCTATCCAGCAACACGTTACATCTCTCCACTTAAACTTTTCCTATATTTCTCCCAATAATAGCTCATTCTTTCTTCCTCACATACTTTCCATACATTTCTTGTTAAGATTATTCTCAGATTTCCTGTATTTTTTTGTTGCCATTGTTAGTAAAGCCAGTACCTGATAGTTTTTCCTCTTATAAAGGAATTAGAGTGATATATTTGGCCACTTCACTAAATTTCTGGTGCTGTAAATAATATCCTCCTTGATTCCTCTGATATTTCTAAGAATAGAATCCTATCATTTGCAAGTAATGTTTTTTGTCTATTCCCTTTCAGTATCTGTGTCCTTGTGTCTCTTTTTGTTTCATGTCTTGCTACAAAGGCAAAAACTCCTAAATTTAAGATAGAGGGGTTACTCTAGAGTGAGGAGGCAAGTCATACTCAAAAGTCTAGTCGTTGTTTACAGTGTTGTTTTGTTTCCGGTTTATTCTAATTCTTTCTTTCCTGCCTCATTTAAAAATTTATTTTTGATGGATTTTTCAAGTGCCTACAGTTTACATGGTTTAGAATGTGGATGACCTCTAATAGTTCAGTTTTGGTGTGATACATATTTGGTTTTCAGCCATTTTACTCTTGCAGGGACTTACTCTCTGATGTCAGTGAGCAGCAGGGGGTGAGAAACAGCTGTTTTCCTGCTGAATCAGCACTTAACCTTCATTGATGCAGAAACAAATTAAACCTAGTACAGAGTATAAAATGAGATTTCAGTCCTATAATTGGACAAGGCTCTAGATGAAAAATTGTAAGTTCAACACCCTCCCCTAAATTTTTTTTAAAAACATAAAAAATGAATTTATGCAAGTTTTTTAAAAAATTGACATTTATAAAACAATTGCTTTTGAAAGCTTAATTTTGTTTTCAAACTTAGATATTTTTTCACTTTTGAATGTTGTATTCGTTTAAAAATGTTTCTATATGTAAAATCAATTTTCACTTTTGGTGTGAATTGCAAATCAGAAAACGACTTGCTGGTACTATTTAGATTTCTAAAATGCTTTATCCTTGAATTTCCAAGTTAACTTTCAAGTTTTGTTTTCTATTTGTCAAGTTAAGCCTCTTGTGACCTTTCTCCCTGAATGAGCAGTCTATGCTATCAGAAATATTAGGACTTTGTAACACAAAGGTTAAATTCATGGAAAGCTTTTAGTTGTGTTGCATTGCCTTGTTTAAAGAGCCAAACACCTGCTAGGCAACCCCTGTGCATGTGAGTGGCTATATGTTCCCTCCTTTAGGAATTGCAAGGCTGGAGCACAAAGACAGCAATTGTTACCCAATAAGCAGGAGTCACACACTTCTACCAATCGCCTTAGGAGGGCTGGTTACCATGGAATCCACCATCTGTTCACTCCCCGCCGGAATGTGATTATCCTTGCTGGGCTGGGAACTGAGAAAAGCAGGGGAGCGTGTGCTGTGTGAAATTATCTGCAATGGACTGGGTTAATGGGAGGCTAGATTTGGCTTGCTGGAAGAACAAATGAAGGAATATTTTACTTCAATGGTTTGTGACTTCAAACAAGAGGAATAAATTCAGCTTTTATAAGGTAAGTAGCCTTGCTACTATGTATCCAGTTTGTACTACATTTGATGAGGTATTATGTCCATGTGCTCCAAGGAAAGAAACTATGAGCTCTTCTGGAAGAAACCTCCAGCATTACACATCTGTGTTGTGTTGATTTTAAGCAGTTCAATTACACCCGTACGATTACATGTTGATGTGGGAAAATGAATTATTTTTTAGTCTGTTTTTTTGTATACCTGTGAAATTATTTTATGACCCCTGAAAGTGGCAACAAAAACAGTCATTTTTAATGGTGAATTATACCAGCATTCTTTCCGAAATACGCCCATGGCCACAATGTGTTCAGTGTCTGTTCTTCTTATGTGAAAAAAGTCTCAGTTCAGGGACATTTGTAGGTTATGGCTTAATTAATGATTATTCTGGCTCACATGACTGACCTGCCATTACCAGCTCATGTTTTGAAATGTGATGATTATGCACTTTTATTTTGCAATGCTTTTGCACAAGTTTCAAGGGCCTGAGCATGTGGAAACGATGTGACAGTGCTTTAAGGGCGGGCGGGCTGGTACAGCGATAAAGGAAGGGGGAAACTCGGAAGATCGCCTTCTATTTCAAGGGCTTCCTTTGTTTTTCTAATTCAACAGCCCCTTAAAATGTGTGTTGCATATTGTAAGCAGCAGCAGGAGATTTTGGTCCTAACAAATGGATGACTGACATTTTTCTGTGTGGTTAAGAGGTTGGTAGCTCAAACAAGGGACTTCTCTGTCCTTTGTAAAGCAGCATTGTATCCCCTTCCCCAAAACTGTATCCTAAAATATAAAAGTGAGAAACAAAGAGTGCTGTCTGTACTCTGTGACACTTCTTTTGTGTAAGTTTTTCTGTTCTTTAAACCGTAGTGCCAGTGCTCTGTGAGTCTAGCTGGTCTGCCATTTTTATTTGATACAGGAAAGCATGCAAGGAAAGGCTTTCCTTAGGCAGTTTTTGTCCTCCTAACTGTGCTGATCTGTTATGTGGACATTCATGTCAGTGGGTCAGTGGCTGCCCAGAGAGCTAGAAAAGGTCACTACTATTAGGCCCTATTTGCTTGATTTTTAAAAGTGAAAATATAAAATTGGATAACCTTGTGTTGGTCAAGGACTCATGTTTCTACTTTAATAGCAGATTTGTAGGCCTGACTGCTACTTGTGGTTTCTTGGTATTTTAGTTGTCTTTGAAATTCTGACCCTTTTTTGACCTTAGTGTACATACATTAAGATTTTTTTTAATATGCAGAATTAAATTAGGTATGCACTAGTCTAAGAAGAATCTTTTTCTTCAGTAGCAATAGACATAAGCCTGCCTGAAAATCCTCTTAGCATCATCTGTAAAATTTATAAGCTAATTTTATATTATTGGGATGGAAATTTCATCCATAAAAATCATTCCTACATTAAGCAATATAAGATTTGGGAAGAAATGGGGTCATTTAAAAGCATCATTTACATTCAAGGTATACATATTGCTTTAATTATCTTGTATCTTAGAAAACTGAAAAGCCCTTGCGTGAATGGGTGTGAAGTGTTAAGCATCTGTGAGCCTGGGATGTGGTTACTTAGGCCATTGCAGTGTGTTGGATGAATCTGTACACTTCTCAAGTTCTCTGGTGTTTGTGAATTTTCTCAATATATTTTATTGTTGCTGAGTTCAAGTTATATTTTTAAGTGGGCATTTATGTCAAAATTTATCCTAATGAGTAGTAACTTGTCACTTGTTCTGGTTTGCTAAGCTGCTGAAAGCAGATACCATGGAATACATTGGCTTTTAACAGTGGGAATTTATCAGCTTGCAAGATTACAGTTTTGAGGCTAGGAGAAATGTCCAAATCAAGGCATCATCAGGAGATGTTTTCTCCTCAAAGACCGGCTGCCGGCAATCCTGGATTTTTCTGTCACATGTTAAGACACAGGGCAGCATCTGCTTGTCTCTCCCGTCTCCTCTGGGTCTCCTTGCTTTTAGCTTCTTGCTTCCATGGCTTTTTCCCTCTTTGAATTTCATTCTCTGATGAAAGACTCCAGTCAAAGGATTAAAACCCACCCTGAATGAGGTGGATCACAGATTAACTTAAGTAGCCCCACCAGAAGATCCTACTTACAATGAATTGGGTCCACACCCACAGTAATGGATTAACTTAAAGAACTGTGCTCTTCTGGGGTACCTACAGTTTCAAATCACCACATTACTTATTTTCACTTGTAAGCATATTTATTAATATGTTCCTTGACCAAATTTTCAGAGTAATAAGTAATAAAACTACAAGGTTTTTCAAAATGTGTTGAAAAACTTTGTTATATCAACTACTGTGAAAAAACTTAGTGGCTCTTGAGGGGGTAGCACTTTGCTGCAATTGTTGAAGAGCAGCAGCCAGCAGGCACAGGCCCTGGGGCCCCCGTGATCCCAACCAGGAAACCTGAGGACTAAGAGGATGTGGTTTCTGGACCTGGTGATTCTACTGCCCACGGTGAGGGGTCCACTTCCATTCACAACATGTCCCCAGCTTCTTGCATGCAGATTTAGAATGTACCAAATTCTTCGGTCTTCTGTGAAGCATTGCTTTCTGGTTCTCACTTCCCGGATCTGCCAAATGGGGAGTGAGGAGTGGTGTTAGGTGATAGATTACAATGATTTCTGAGACTTCTTCCAACTTTTCAAACTGCTTGATGCTTTTCAATTCTTTAATACAACTTCGGATTTTACTAAATAACAAGTTTAGATTTACATTTGTACGTATGTGAAATTAACCTTATTCAGATATTTCTTATAAAAGTATTATATAGATGACAAAAATAAAACTTTGAATAAAGTGCGCTGAGTGATTCAAATTTCTAAGTCTGAGTAGACAACACATCAGCCCACCACTAGTTCAGTTAAACAGTCAAGTCTTTCTGCTTCTTCCCTTTGACACATAATGCTGGAATGCTGCCTGACCTAACTTATATTCAGACAAGTAGACTACAGAGCTGATAAATAGTAGTTAAATTCTTAGATTTTTCTTCCTGTTTTATTGACACATTTGGTCTAACTCCTAAATTGAATCTTTCTGTCTCTTTATTTGAGATCCAGATATATAATCCATTTTTGAAGTTAATTATTTTTGGTCATTATGCTTCATTTGGCCCTTGAGTGGTCTGAGATGATGGAATGTGAAGTGGAGAACCTGCTGATGCTGTCTTCCCATGCCATTGGTGTTGAAGCTGTGTTTTTTATGACTTAAAAAAGAAAAATAGATATACTAAAAATTGCCGCCTTTTGCCCTTTTCAACAATTACATATTGCCATATTCAAGAAATGCTTGGAATGAGTTAATTTTGTACAGCAGTAAAATTTTGCATTGCAGGGTTAGATAAAGGAATATAGGAAGGAAAGCCTGTAAAGTATGCACGAATGTCATAAACTCAGAAAAGCTATGGCTCATCACTGGTTATATTTGGCAGGGTTTTTCCCTCTATGTGTGCCATATATTTGAGTATCAGCTGCTGTTTATTCTGACATGCCCTCCTCTTCTGTTTTTATAACTGTTCCCTGCTTCTGTAAAATAAAAAGGCAAACTTTCCATAGGTTGGCAATGAATGGGTCCTTGTAGGCTGCGGCTGATCCTTAGAGCAGCTTGGCATCCTGTGTTCATCCCTCTCGCATTCAGATGCCATCACTTTTACCCTAGGAATGGCTTGGGAGAGGCACATGAGGGTGTCTGGCAATACCTTATTCTTAGAAAAGTTCCATATTTTACAGCTAACCTCCATTCTGTGGAGATAATTGTTCTTTTGTAACAAACGTTTTGAATTACTGACTTCCTCTGTAAGTAGTTGTTTCCTTCCCTCCTTTCCTTCCTCCTCGTCTGCCTAATTCCTGTGTTTTTTTGTTTGTTTGTTTGTTTTTGTTTTTGTTTTTTTTTTACCAATTTCCCTCGTCCTGAACTCAGGTTAATGAAATAACTAGACAAGCTAATAGGCCCATAAGGCAAACAGACTGAATCCATTGGAGTTTTTGGATCCCTGCTGTACAATACTAGACTGCTTATTTTCACTTAATTTAAAGGTTGGGAAGCTCCATCTGGAATTATCTAGTTTTTAACTCTATCATTTTACAGAGAAGACTCCGAAGCCCATAGAGATTAACTAACTTGTCCTAAGTCACAAAGCCTGTGAGTTGTAGAAAAACAGCTAATGTTGAGCATTGTATGTTGAATGCAAAAGGGCGGGGTAAGGTCAGCTTACTTTCTGCATCGTTGTCCTTATGAGGAGTAGAACATCGGGATGTCATCCTAAAAATCCCACTGATAGAATTTTCAGTATGCCCAGAGTGAGAACAGCTTTGAAGGATGAGTCCATCAGTAATTAAGGTTGTGAGAAACTGATATATATCTCATTATAACTGTCTAAACTTTTTTTTGTAACCCGTCAAACCAAGTAGATATTTGTGTTTTTTGGTCTGCATGTTCTCTCCCTTAGCCATATCTATATGAAAAGTAAAATTATGATCAGCATGTTCCCTGGTGATTGTGGTGTGTGCGTTGGGGCGGGGGCAAGGCACTAAGGAGGGATGGCCTGAAGGGATGAATGTACTTTCACTCTTTCTATAACGTTATCTGTCACGTGGATAGTATATTCCTGTTGGGGGTTACTGCACCCTCTTCTATGGACACTGCTGCAGAAATACAACCTGTGTTTGCTTACCCAGTTTCCTATTCCTCTGCTCCCCTCACCTGTTCCACCTTACCCAGGACCACCATCCTTCCTGATGTTCTTTCTTTGGCTATTTTACTATCATTAGTGTTAACCTTTCATTCATTCATTCATTCCCTATTTGTTGAACGTTTCCATTATACTAGGCACTGTTACAGGTGTGGAGGATATGGCATTGTACACAGTGGGCATCTTTTTTTTTTTTTAATTTTATTTTGAAATAAATTCAAACTTACAGGAACAGTTGCAAAAACAATATAAACTCCATACACAGAGTTCCAGCATACCTCAACCCCCCTTCCCCGATACCCCGATCCACCAACTTTAACATGCTGTCATACCACCATTTCTCTTTCCCTCCCTCCCTATCATCCATCATCTATTGCTCTGTCTTCTGAACATATGAGAGCAAGTTGCACACATCCTTCAACAAACACTATAATTCACATATACATTTCCCTTGAACAAGAACATTCTTTTATGCAATCCCATTAAGTGCAGCCAAGAAGTTCAAGAAATTCAACATTGATACAAAGCTTACATTCTCTATTTCCTTTTTTTTCTTTCTTTTGTCCCAACTGTGTCCCTTTGAGCCTCCTCTCCTCCATCCTCAGATCCCATCTAGGATCATCCTTGGCATTTAATTGTCATTATCTTTTTAGACTTTATTTTTTCAACTGTGGAAACATATATACAGCCTAAATCTTCCCATTCCAGCCCCTCCCTAGCATTCCATTAGTGGGATTAATCACATTTAGAATGTTGCAATGCTATCCCTTTCCACCATCCATTACTAGAAATTTCCCTTCACCCCAAACAGAAACCCTACACTCATTTCTTAACTCCCCATTGCCCCTTCCCCCATTTCTCGTACCCCATACCCTACTTTTCTTCTCTGTGGTCATATTCCCTGATACTTTCTTTGTGTTTACTGTGGGGCTTAAATTTAACCTCTTAAATCCGTAACAATCTTGTTTTTTCTTTGATACCAACTTAACTTCAATAGGATACGTAAACTAAGTTCCTATACTCCTCCATTCCCCCACCTTTATGTAGTTCTTGTCAAAAATTACATATTTTACATTGAGTCCAAAACCACTGACTTATCATTACAGTTTATGTATTTTAGATCCTGTAGGAAGTAAATAGTGGAGTTACAAATCAAAAATACAGTAGTATTGGTATTTATATTTACCATGTGATCTTTACTGGAAATCTTTATTTCTTCATGTAGTTTCAGTCAGTTGTTTAGTGTCCCTTCCTTTCAGCCTGCTCAATTCCCTTTAGCATTTCTTATAGGACTGATCTACTGGTGATGAAGTCCCTCAGCTTTTGATTATCCGGGAATGTTTTCATTTCCCCCTCATTTTTACCTTCCAGGTGTTTGTGAATTTTCTAAGTCTTTGATGGTTATTGACTTCTATTTGTATTCCATTGTGGTCAGAGAATGTGCTTTGAATAAATTCAATGTTTTTTTAAATTTATCGAGGCTTGTTTTATGTCCCAGCATATGGTCTATTCTGGAGAAAGATCTGTGATCACTAGAGAAGAATGTGTGTCCTGGTGATTTGGGATGTAATATTCTATATATGTCTGTTAAATTTCTCTCTATCTCTCTCTCCTTTCTTTGTTTCTCTGTCAGTAGGGCTCTCTTTAGTATCTCCAGTAGGGCAGATCTCTTGTTAGCAAATTCTCTCAGCATTTGTTTGTCTGTGAAAAATTTAAGCTTTCCCTCAAATTTGAAGGAGAGTTTTGCTGGATAAAGTATTCTTGGTTGGAAATTTTTCTCTCTCAGAATTTTAAATATGTCATGCCACTGCTTTCTTGCCTCCATGGTGGCCGCTGAGTAGTCACAACTTAATCTTATGCTGTTTCGTTTGTATGTGGTGAATTGCTTTTCTCTTGCTGCTGTCAGAACTTGCTCCTTCTCTTCGGTATTTGACAGTCTGATCAGAATATGTCTTGGGGTGGGTTTATTTGGATTTATTCTATTTGGAGTTCGCTGGGCATTTATGCTTTGTGTATTTATATTGTGTAGAAGGTCTGGGAAGTTTTCCCCAACAATTTCTTTGAATACTCTTTCTAGACCTTTACCCTTTTCTTCCCCTTCTGGGACACCAGTGAGTCTTAAATTTGGACGTTTTATTTTATCTATCATATCCCTGAGGTCCATTTCTATTTTTTAGATTTTTTTCTCCATTCTTTCTTTTGTTCTTTCATTTTCCATTCTGTGGTCCTCAAGGACACTGAGTCATTGTTCATCTTCCTCTAATCTTGTATTGTGAGTATCCAGAGTCTTTTTAATTTTGGATAACAGTTTCTTTTATTTCCATAAGATCTATTTTTTTATTTACTCTTGTAATTTCTTCTTTATGCTTTTCTAGGGTCTTCTTTATGTCCTTTATATCCTGTGCCATGCTCTCATTGTTTGTCCTTAGTTCTTTGATTAATTGCACCAAGTACTGTGTTTCTTCTGATATTTTGATTTGGGTGTTTGGGTTTGGGTTCTCCATAGCGTCTGGTTTTATCATATGCTTTAAGATTTTCTGTTGTTTTTGGCCTCTTTGCATTTGCTTTACTTGATAGGGTTCTTTCCAGATATAAAAAATATTGATCTCTAATTTCTCAGATCTACAGCTTGGTGGCGTACACTTTCTCTAACTAACCAGCAGATGATGTTCACGAGTCACCTATTCCCCTCAAGTCAGTTTTCCCCAACTTTGTCTTTGTGGTGTGTGGGGATCTGATTCTTGTGGAGTTCAATTGGTGCACTAAGTTTGGGTGTGTTGTTGGTGCTATCCGCCCTGAATGTGGGGCATGTGTCTGGGTGGTTAGGGAGGCAGGGCAGCTTTAATAATCAAACCTCCCAGGTGTTCCCAGAGATTTAAGGCTGTTGCAAGAGTCTAAGCCTTCATTTCAGTTTTGCCACAGATTGTCTCTGCCGGTGACCCACAAGTCCTTGGTATTAGCGTAGGGTCCCTGGGATTTCCGAAAGGGTCCCCCTTCTCAGCCATGCTCTTCCAGGACCTCTGCTGAGGGAAGGTTGTGCCACATCACAAGTGCGCGCTGGCCCTCCAGGGAAGCCCTGGGCCACTGGGCCATGCAGGGCCGTTCCCAGCCTGTCGTTTCAGAATGCAGACTCCCAGTTTCACCAAATGCATGGTTCCTGTGGATTTAGCAGACCTTATCTGACTGGTGCATCACTGGAACTGATGTTCTGGGTCACTTTCTGGCTTTTATCTAGTATTTTTCATTGAGATGGTTTTTTTTTGCCCTGTCTCACCTAGCCACCATCTTAGGTTCTCCGGGCATCATTTGTAATGAAGCTTACACCATGGGGGGTGGAGACAGGTATATATAAGTAAACAAATAAGTGAACAACTTAGTTTCAAATAGTGGCAAGTTTATGTACACAAACTGTGATGTGTTGAGAGTCCTTCACCAGCTCTTCTTTTCTGACCTTGTGTGGTGAGAATGGCTCCCGTAAGGAAGGGTGGAGGGAAGGACTGTTCTATTACCAAGAAAGTGGTGACCAGGGAGTACACCATCATCATTCACAAGCACACTCATGGGGGTGAGCTGCAGGAAGCATGCCCTGTGGGCACTCAGAGAGATCTGGAAATTTGCCGTGAAGGAGATGGGAATGCCAGATGCGCACATTGACACCAGGCTCAAAGCTGTTTGGGCCAAAGGAATAAGGAATGTCCCATACCGTATCCGTGTATGGTTGCTCAGAAAACACAATGAGGATGAAGACTTGCCAAGCAAGCTCTATATATTGGTTACCTAAGTACTTGATCACTTTCAAACACCTACAGTCCTTGTAGATGAAAACTAACTGTTGATTACCAAATAAAATTATAACTGCCAAAACATGTGAAGTGTTAAGGATGAATTTTAGGACAGCAAACTTTTGATTGGGTTATCAGGAAATGCTTACCAGGGGAGGTCTCATATAAGCAGAGACACAAATGATAAGGAGCTAGCTGTGTGTGATCTGGTGCAGTCGGAGTGTATTATTGTTATCCCCATTTTATGCAGGTGGAAATTGAGAAAAGCCTATCATTAGGGCCATACAGTGTTCAATTAGTGCTACAAAACCATATCACATGTTGGTTTTACTTTTCTTTCTGGACTTAATACTGAATATGTGCTCTTTTTCAAAAGAAGGCATTAATGTCAAGCAGGCCTAGTTTTAGTCCCCTCTCCTATCCCTGCTAACCTGAATATCTATAGGCAAGTTACTTCTCTAAACTCTTTCCCCATTTATTATAACTCATGGGGTTACTATGGGTATTAAATGCAATTAGTGTTAAAGACAACAGTGATAGTTGTGATGTTCTTTAAGGAGCATCAGTAGTAATCCTACGAATGTTAAAATATTTGCTACTGTTGGCAGTGAAAGCCTGGTTGGATTATGAACACATTCTCTATAGGAGAAATTTTTCTTTGATTTCTTCCTTTCACTCTCTCACCCCTTGCATTCATTTATTCAGCAAACTCTTGTATTTATTTATTCAAAAGGCACTTTTTGAGTGCCTGCTCTGCCTTTGCTAGATTCTGGATGAAGAAACATGGTCTAGTGCTCACAGTGTGCAGCTAACAATCTGTTAGCCGACAAATTGCTTTCATTGTGATTGGGGACATAGTTTAGGAGGGGTGCAGTGTACAGAGGTGGGTAGTGAGCGGACGGGTGAGGTGGGGCCAGGGATTCTAGAATGAGGAAGCAAAAGATAGCATGATGGGCCTGGGAAGAGCTACAGCTGAGTGTAGAATTTGAGAGAAAGCAGGGAAATTATGAACATGGAGATGGCAGCTTGAATAGAAGTTTCTACAGTGTCCTATAAAGTATGAGAAACCATTGTTTAGACACTTGGGGGATAGGTCTTTAGTTTTAATGATGGAAACAGTCTGTAGTTTAAATGATGGAAGCAGTGGAGGGGACAGTATCCAAGAGAGGCAGAATTCTTCTTCATCTTTATCTTCTGCCATGGCAGGTGGAATTGTTTCTTCTTTCACCACCACTACTACAAGACAATGAAATCAGACCTTATTATTGGTATTTAGATCCTGAATTCAACACATGAGGTAAAACTTGCATATAGTCACAAAAGTGCCTGAAAAGTGCCTTAGGAAGCATAGCTTAGGAGATCAACAGTTCTTTCTTCTCATGTCAACACAGTGCTTTTCCCCCCTAGGATTGGAATAGGTTTCAGCCTTTTTGGTTGGGCATGGGATGAAATAGTTACTTGGCATACATTTTGGGGCCATGTTATATGAAATGTAGGCCTAGAATCAAGCTCAGTTTGGTGAGTCACAAGTGAACCCAGACCAACCGAAGGAGCAGCAGTTCATGTCCTCCACCTCTCTAAGGGTCACCATGAGCAATGGGTCTGATGGCCTGTGTTTGTCCTCACTCCCTCATACCTCTGTTTTCTGTTTTTGCAAAACATACATAATTCAATTTCAGCAATTTTAAATGCACATATGATACATCTCTACTATAATTGCAATAGATACCAATTTTTAGTGTTTTCTATGTATCAGACACTGCAAAGTGCCTCATTTAATCTTTAACAAACTTTTGAGATAAGTGGGATTTATCATTGAACAAATAAGAAAACTGTTTCCATGAGAGTCATAATGTTTCCAAGTTCACAACTATTAAGTGAGGGACAAGGATTAAAACTCTCATCTCTTCTGGCTTCAGTCCTGTGCTCCTCGCTTTTATGCTCAAATCTTCTCTATTGAGAAGGCCACTGCATTAACCTAAGCAAAGGATACAGGAAACTGACTATTGCAGTAGCAGAGGGGTGTCAAAATGATAAGGTTCAAGTGACGGAGAGAATTATTAAGATTTACTCTCTTTAAAAGTTCTTAGATAGTTAATTGTCAAAGGACATCAACAGATATTTCACAAAGGAAGGAATGCAAATGAATAATGTATAAAAAATGCATCATATAACTAGCAATCAAAGAAATAGACAAAGTAAATATTCTTGCTTATTGTATTGGCAAACATTTTCTTAATTGTATTCTGGAAAGGCACCTTGTATACCTTAAATGACATTGTAAATCAATATAACATTTTGGAAAACAGTTTGGTAGTATGTATTATCTTAACTAGAGAACATTTTGTTGTTAGGAATAGGTTCCCATTATAAATTAAGAAAAAGAGGGAATGTATAAAAACAATAAAGGGTATCTCATGGAACCCTGGGACAATAAATTCGTACAGGCTTTGCAAGGTCCCGGAACCAGGAACTGGAAAGCCTTCAGGAACCAGAACAGTTACTCTCCCTGTCCCTGTGGACATGTCATCTCTCATTCCCACTCTTCTGCCTGTGTGCATCATTCTCTTCACACTGGCCTTTTCTGCTTCTTTGTGAGATGTCAGAAAACATGGGGATCCCTAATTTCAGACTACACTGCTTCCTAGTTCCTGGCCAAGCATAAACATGAGTTCATACTTCTGATGCCTTGTAGAGATTCTAACGAGTTCAGTTTTGATCAGTGCTTACTCTTGGTCCTGTCAGTGGTGGTCATAAAGCAATGGGGTCCCTGACTTGCTGCCTGATCAGCTTGTCCTATGAATCAGTAACTCTTTGAAAGGGGGATAGTTAAAGGGATCAAATACAATAGCACACCTGTCACGTGTATCAATAATGTTAAAAATGTTCATATGTTTTGATCCTGTAATCCCAATTTTAGAAATCAGCCAACTAATAATTTGCTGAGTGATCCACCTAACATCATATCAGATTCTCAATGGGAATGAGGAGAAATGGGAAACTACTTACATGTTCAACAATGGGGAAATGGCTAAATGAATTATGATATCTTCATGGGATCGTATGTTTTCAAAAAAGTACAGGAAAAAGCTTACAATGAAATGTATATGTGCCTTATATATGTTGTTACAGTTTACAAAATTCATAGAAAAAAATACTGAAGGGAATTACACCAAGCACAAGTTATCACTCGATTTTGGTATTGCTTTTGTTTTCATCTGTACAATTTTTCTATAGAATTTAAATGATTAACAATGGCCTTAAAGGAATTTATAATCAGAAAGAAGTAAACTAATATTGAAACCATTAAAAAAGGCAATTTATCATCCTGTAGGGAAAATAAACCTGTCCTAAGTAGAGTAGTAGTAACTAATGTAGGCTACTGTATATATTTGTGTTATGGCTTGTTTGGAAAAATTAAAGATGAATTTCCTAATAATTAGACTAATTTTATAAGTGGAACAGGCTGTTCAAGAGCTGTTTTCCTACTGCTGGTGGTACTCAATTAGAAATTAGACAAACACTCTAAAGAGATATTGTAGAAAAGATTTATCTATCAGATGCGTGGGACTAAACGACTTCTAAAGTTCTCTTTCACCTCCAGGTTCTGTTAGAGAAACAGAATTTACTTTGGAATAATTATTAAAAACATTGCCTAATTAATTGTTCTGGGCAGGTATTGCAATACAAGCCTAATACCTTTTGTGAAAGGGACTTGAAATTATTGAGTCTTCCGAGTCTGTGGGATCAGGCAGCAGGTAATGGATGTGAGGCAGATCTTGACGGAGGTTTTAGGCAGGGACTGGAGTAGGTGAAGGAGGTCATCAAAGGTCCAGAAAATGATTGTTGTCAAGGCAGAGTTAGGATTCGTCCATTGTTGGGTAAGGGATAGTAAGCAAATTGGCTTGCCAAGTAGGAGAGGCTTTTTCCCTCTTCCTTGAGTGTGAAGCGTACCTGAGGTGGAGGAACTTAGACTGAACAAGGACAGCAAGGGCAAACCACCTGGCCAGGCTGCTTGTTTGTGGGCTTAACTTCATTCTGGGAAAAAAAGCTTTGAGGCGATCCCTGTGATTTTTATGTCTTGGTGGTTGGGTTGAATATTAACATTATAGCAGTAATGATGTTACAGCAGTTATTAGAGCAGTATAAATTTAATCTGCTTTTTTAACTCTGGCAGTAAAATTCTTTTAATCTACTTAGAAATACTCAGGAACTAAATTGCTTTAATCTTATTGGGTTTTGTTTTGTTTTGTTTTTTTGTTTTTGTTTGTTGCTTTTGTTTTTGTTTTTGTTTTGTTTTTTGGTGTGTGTGGTCACTTTTGCCAAAGCAGAGTAATACTAAAGGCATATTCTCTCTGCTCTTTAGAAAAAGGCACAGTTACATAAAAAGTAAGATGATCTCAATTAAAACGTAGGTTAGGAGTTTCTATAAAGCTGTTTTCCCCCTTTAAAAAGGTGATATAAGCAGAAAATTTTTACTGCAAAAAAGATCAAAATACCCCTTCCTTTAGTTATATTTCTACTTGCTGATCACTGTGTACAGTGGGTCCACTCTGTGATGATTAATAACTTTTGCACCAGTTCTGATAAGTGCATCCCAAACTCCAGACCTTGGCCTATTTGAGGGCATTGAGTCTGGGACAATTTAATTTCAGCCTTTGGGTATTGATTGGAGCTATAACAGTTGGGGCACCTCTTTTCAGATTAGCTCCTCCTTCTTCTGTTAGAGTTTGTTTTTGCCTTCTTGTCATGAAAATTGTTGGCATAATAGTCTCTTCTCTCAGAAGGATCAGATAGACTAGCAGCTAACTAACCCAATAGCTTGACTGCCATTTTAAAAATGCAGTTGTTTTGAAAAAGTCTGATCAAAAGTCCAGGTCTTTCCCTCTCATGGAGCATATATATTTTGGCCAGGTGGGGTTGAAAAACAGGCAGGGTGGAAGACAGATGCTTTGACACATACATACCAGCTGTCTACTTTTCCTGCATCCTTATCCATCCAGAGCTGTTTCCTTTGATTGCCCATGGGTATGATAACTTTCCACAAAGGCTTTTCTATTTTTTGTGAATATAGGCAGAAAGAGGGAAGGACAGTAAGTTTGTATACAATTTCCAGTGGAGAAAATATCACGTGGAATCTCTCATCAAAGTTAGATGGATTTATCTCTTTGTCCAGGCAACCTTTAATTTTAACCTGGGAATTCATTTAATAAACTTTTATGTGGTAAATATACAGACTTGCTCCTAAGAAGTGCATTTTAGTAACCACAAAGTATAATGCAAAGGTATCTGTAAAGTGCTGTGATTGCAGGGAGAAGGAAAGACTCATTCCTAGGACAGAGAATCTGGAAGATGTCACATTGGAGAAAGCGCTGTAAAAGATCTTAAGGACAAGTAGGGATTTGCAGGTGGAGAAGATAGGGCATTTCATATCAAGGGGACAACATACATAAAGGCTTGAAGACTATGAAAGAATAATACATATTTAGAATATAAGAAAGTTAGTATAACTGGAGTATTGGAATTGGGTGTAGGAGTAGAGTGATTAGGATTTATAATGTAAATGGCACAAATTCTGTTAGATCATCTGAGCCATGCTTGGGGATTGGAACTTTATCCTGTAGAAAGTGGAGAGACCTTTTCAAGATTTTTAAGCTGGCCAGCAACATGGTCCTGTATACATTTTGGAATGATAACTCTAACAGCACTGGATGGCAAGGTATAAGAGATCTGGAATTTTGACAGCAGCCAGATGGTCCAGGTAGGAGATGTTGAGTTCCCCCAAATAAAAGAGTGGTAGAAGGATATAGACGAGAGAAGGAACTGAGAAATCTATAGAAGTAGAATCATCAGGATTTAGTAATGAACCAGATGTGTGGATGGGGATAGAGGTACGGGGAAGTCAAGGACAGCTCTGAAGTTTCCAGTTTGAATAGCTGACTGACTGATGACGCATCATTAGCTAATGTAAGGAATGCAGTGGGGGAAGCAGGCGTGGGTGATAGGTTTGACTCAGGCACTGTAGTAAATATCACACCACAGGTCAAACTGATTTAGATTTATGAATGAAAGTTTTTACAATTTTGAAATAAATGCCACATAAATCCAATAAATGTATTAATGTATTAACTTCCTATTTGCAAAAGGGATCATATGACAGTAAAAGGAAAATAACCAGAGATTTAAAAACAAATTCCTAGATTTCCTTCATATATCCCACTTCAAATTCCAGCACTTTCTACCATTTTAAGTTGTTAGAATTTCTATTTGGAGTGATAGAAATTTGGGGGAATAGATAATGGTGATGGTTACACAACACTGTGAATGTAATTAATGCCACTGAATTGTGCACTTAAAATGATAAAAATGGCAAATTTTATGTTATATGTATTTCACCACAATAAAAATACAGTTCTGTTTTCAACCAAAAAAATTAATTGTTGCCTATCAACAGGTGACTGAATCCTTGCTATAGGGTGAAAACAGAATACAAAACAGGGTTCTTCTGAGTTCACAGGATAATTTGGGAAAACTTATGTTTATACATAAAATATATTCATGAAAAAGGCTAAGAACTACCTAAGCACTAAATTAGTTAAATATATATGTATATCAGTTATAAAATACCAAAGCAATGTAAATGTCAAGGGAGGAAAGAATTATATGATGGTTTTGTTGTTGCTATTTTGTTTGTATTTTTTAAAATGAAAAGAGAAAAAATTGCAATGTTAATTGGGCTCCTTTCAGATATTGCTCAACTATCCCTCTTCTCCTGAGCCTTTCTTCCCAGCTGCATTACTCACCTCTGAGCTCACGAAGCACTCTGTGATGATATCTGTCATCCACATATTTTGGAATTGGCTGTAATCTTGTCTCTTTTCCCAGCTACACTGAGCTCCTTGAGGCCAGGAACTATTTTACTCATCTTATATCTTCAGCATTTGGCTCAGCAACATACTCATAGAAGACATTTTGCTTGTTGAATTGAACTAAGTAAGGCTAAAAGAAAAATTTAAGGTAAAGGAATTACCCAAATTTCCAGTAACAGTTATGTATTACCATTTCAACAACTGGAAGATGGAATTAGAACAGTGGCTACCACACCTAGCTCCAATGTCTGTGTTTCTGGAAAGAGTCCTATTCTAACAATGGAGAAACAGTTCCTCCTCAAAACTCTGATGGTTCTTGGTCCATTCTTGTCCAGCTTTCTTGATTAAATTGGGTACTCTCTGATGTCACAAGTTTTGTCTTGATCATCTGTGTGCCCCCAGGTGCTTGCACAAAGCCCAGCAAAGAGTAGGTATCTGATCAAGAACCTAAAGGAAAGAATGAAGAAAAGAGTAATCCTTGCCCAGACTTTCCCAAAGTGTTTGAGAATTACTGTGGAAGTTGATGGATGTCGTGGACAGTAGGGCTCAGGAGCTGCAGGTAGCAGTGATCTTTTTGAATAAACAAAGGTCCTTTTCAATACTGTTCTATTTTGCTAATGCTGCTGGAATGCAAAACACCAGAAATGGATTGGCTTTTATAAAGGGGGGTTTATTTAATTACACAGTTACAGTCTTAAGGCCATAAAGTGTCCAAGATAAGGCCTTAACAACAGGGTACCTTCACAGGAGGATGGCCAGTGGTGTCCGGAAAACCTCAGTTAGCTGGGAAGGCACGTGGCTGGTGTCTGCTCCAAGTCTGGTTTCAAAATTGGCTTTCTCTCAGGACATTCCTCTCTAGGCTTCAGCTTCTCTCCAAAATGTCACTCTCAGTTGCTCTTGGGACGTTTGTCCTCTCTCAGCTTCTCCGGAGCAAAAGTCTGCTTTCAACAGCTGTTTCCAAAGTGTCTCTGTAAGCTGCAGCTCCTCTCTCAGCTCTGTGCATTCTTCGAAGTGTCCCTTTTGTCTGTAGCTCCTCTTCAAAATGTCACTCTCAGCTGCACTGAATTCCTTCTGTTTGTCAGAAGGATTTAATTTAGACCCACCCTGAATGGGTGGGGTAACAACTCCATGGAAATTATCCAATCAGAGGCATCACCCACAGTTGGGTGGGGCACACCTCCATGGAAACACTCACAGAATTACAATCTAATCAACACTGATAGGTCTGCCCACACAAGATTACATCAAAGATAATGGCATTTGGGGGGAAATAATACATTCAAACTGGCACAAATACACATTTGTTTTGATTTGAAAATTTGGTTTCCTGTCCATCCCTAGTGTTCTTGTCTGACCGTCTATACTGACATCCAGCATTCTGCATGTGGTACCACTTCAAACTTCAGTTCCTCTTCATTTCTGCCTGCATTAAATAATTAGCTTCCTACCCCCTTTAACAGAAGGGATAAAAGAGAGACAGGCAAAACAGAAACTGAATTTTTACAGATATATATGGTTACTTGTGTCTTTTGAACATAAAAATAATCTTGGATGGGTAAGGACCCAAATCCCATAGAGGAAGATAAGATACATTGGGACTGATGTTTTGAAACAAATACCCCCTTTAAAAGACAGGAAAATGAATTTTAGCAAATGAAACTTCATTATAAAGAAGTCTAACCTAGTCTTCAACTAGTAACTTGATTTTCATAAATAAGGGGCTGATAATCCCAGATTGGTGTATGATGAAATAACTAAAAATATCAAGAGCAAAATTAAAACCCTTCTCAGAAACCAGGAAAAAAAATAACAGTAAAAATTGTAGTATGGAATTAGGCAACATAATGGAACTAATTTCCCTTTTCTTAGTTGTGGTTAGCAACATCAGCATTTCCTATTTGCATGGAGTATGCATAGCCTTTTTTAGAATAATGGTGAAACTGACAAAGCTGATGTATTCTAAACAGGTATGTATGTTCATGTTAATGCATACTACAGACTACAAAAATGCCAAATATAAAGTGTCTGTTTTTTTAGCTTTAAGCATTCAAGCTCTTACGCCTAAAATAGAATCAAATTTATTTTACTAGAATATCTCATTTTAAACAACAGGGAGGTTAGGGTGAGATTTATATATAAATGATAGCTGTAAAAATTTTTCTACAGGGAAATGTCTTTCATCTATGGAAGTATCAAAATTTCATTTCATTATTTAAATGAAGAGGGGAGAGAAACTTAGTACTTTGATTTGAGATACTTGTTTTCTAATGAATACATATCTGTGGCATAATATTGGGAATTTTACTACATAATACTCTAATGGATCTGTAAATGATCATATTTAAATTGGGCAATTTCAGGTCTAGTGTATTTTAAGTGGGCACCTGAAAGAAGTGCCTAGATGCCTAGAAAAGCTTTTTATTTGATATTTCATTCAGGAAGAAATCAGCAAATATTTGAGTGCCTTCTACATACTTTGAATTGACCTGGTCTTGAGTTTGTAAAAATAACTTTGTTAGAATGTTAGGTTGCTCCTAATTTTTCCCTGTTATAAATGACATTACATTCATCTTTTTTTGTTTGTTTATTTAGGATAGTTTGCCAAAAGTGGTGGTGAGATGATGTGTGTTTTTATGGTCCATTACTGTATTGCCCCCAATGGCTGTTCCAATTTGTCTGCCACTGATAGAGCTTACAATGGCAATTTCTTCATCATTGGATCTTATAATTTCAAAACACTTATTCTAATCCGATGGGCTAGAAAGTGGTTTCTTATTATTTAAATTTGTATCTTCTATTATGAAGATTAAATCCTTTTTTCAAACTTTTCTTTACCAATATTCTTCACAGTTACTTTTAGATTAGAATTTAGTGATGCCCTTAATTTCATGAAATATTCTTAATTTTTCGTTATTATAATTGATATCCCAGAATCAAACCTTAGGGAATAGGGCTAAGTATTCTCCATATCATCTAGACTAATCTAGAGAATAAGATTGTTTTGGAAGAAGTCAATTTGAAATCATTTTGCAGATTTTTTTCAAGTTAATTTAGTAAGATTTTTTGCATCTGGCATTTACTGTTTATGCTGCCTACTTCTTACAGTCATCAGAATTTCCTCATTAGTACTCCAGCATTTGTGTCAGCTTTATGATTTCTTTAAATCTCAGGAATAACTTAAAGGTTGACATGGTTATTAGAGGAAATGTACAAGATCCCTGTGAAAAACTACCATTTAGAAACACAAATACTACTTGTCTTTTTGGACTTGCCTTCTCTAGAGCAATAGTCTGTGAATGACTGTGTGGCCCAGGGGGTGTAAAATATGAACCACATATATATGAGGAATTCTGAGTGGAGAGTGGAAGGCAGGAACAAGCAAGCTCACTTGTCTCCTTTCTGCCCATGGCATTTTAGGTATAACTAATATAGACAAAGGTCATGTCATCTTAGATAGTAGAATTCTGGCAATACTTGGTAATAAGTGAACATAAACATCTTTTGTACCACAGAGATGTTAATAATGGCAAATACTTAAGCAAGCTGTCAGACTAAAGATGTTGCATCTTTTTCTTTTACAAAAAAGACAAATGTTCCACCTTTGCTAATCTCTCATGTGAAGACAAATGTCTGTCAGTAGAAGTGTAGCAGGTTCTTTACCTAGCAGATATATTTGTAAAGGTAAAAGCTACATTTGAATGAGTGAGAAAGTAACTAAAATCAGGAGCCAGGGGATAAGTGCACCAAGGAGAAAGTTTTTTGAAATGATTATTATGTTTCTATTATTAAATCATTTTGTCACAACATTGATATCCGTGTATTGGTTATTTGAAGAAATCTCATCTGCACACACACACATACAAACTTGAATACAGAAATTTTTTGGCCTTTGAAAATCTGAAATAGGTTTAGTTGGTTTTAAATGGACTAAAGTTTTAAATATATATATATAAAGAGTAACACCTTCCAGGATATCAAGGCAGATGGAAATTTGATAGAAGAATTTCAAGGAAAACATTTCATAATTGGTTGATGGAATTTAAATATGTGTATCATAATTTATTAAGTGTAGCCAATGATGTAGGTCTTCCCTTTGCTTTTATGAGTCATTAAAACCAAGTATGGAAGTAAACTGGACTTAATCTGCTTTTTCAAATTGCGGTATCTTGAAATATTTAACCAAGATTTTAGAAAAGAAAAAAAGCAGATTAAATCAACATTGTTTTCTCCAAAATTGTATTTTATTTTTACCTCACCCTACTTTAAGTCCTGTATTTATGAATTTTATGATATGCCTGTTAGTTCATTAATGCTTGTATTTAACTTACATGCATACCAAAAAGAAGTATATGCCCAGATTTTATACTGAGAGGAACGTGCCATTAAACAGTTTGGAGTTCACTGTTCTTGAAAGCTGCCTCTGACCCTCTTCTCTGTGCCAGTGAGAGTCCCTGGCCAGACTTGTCATTCTCCATGTTACCTGTCAGCTCTCCCTCTGGCTCCTTGAGAGGAGGGACCATTTAATGAGAGCGTATGAAGTACAGCTCAAGGCGCATGGGGCCCGTCAAATGGAAAGGACAGGCATGATCCTTGCTCTCATGGAGCTTTGGGTATAATGGGGAAAACAAATGTTAAACAAGGGTACTGCATGAATATTTATTTAATTACAGTTGTAAATAAGTGTTCAAAGGAAAATCACAGGGACAGTGAGAACTACTCATATGTAAAGATATTCAGGCCCTAGGAACTGAAAAGGATGGTGTGGCTGAAGGAAGTGAGATGAGATGAAAGGAATGGGCAGAGCCAGATGAGGCGGGGCTTTGTAAAAACAATTCCCAGGTCCTACCTGTGTGCCCAGAAAGGAGTTGGAGCTCAAAAATCTTTGTAAGTAAACAAATACAATATTTTAGAAAGGATCTCAAATTGACGGCTCAAAGTTTTCTTTGAGCCACATGTTGTTTTTGAGTTTTAAAATATAAATTGAAAAAAAACATTCTCCTATTTGGCGTAGATAACTCTAATTCCTACTGTTTTAAACTTGTATCCCTACCCATTTTTGCTGAATACCTTTGCCTTTGCTTCCCTGCATAGAGGATAAAGAAAACCACAGCCATGGAAAGTGAGTTATTCACAAACATGAAGTTATTTATCTTGATGCCACTAGTGATTAATGCACTAACTGAAGTGTTGTATCTTAAAAACTCTGGATGTTTTCTAATTCTTAGAATAATATCGAAAACCTGTTTTTGTTTTACCATGATTACTAAAGTTCACAATATAGACAGTGTCAGGATAATTTGAAAATTTCAAGGAAGTAAATTTAGAATTTATCATCTCAAGAGACAGAAGAAAACACTCAGGAACTGGAGAACAAGGTACTTGAAAGCCTACACACAAAAGAACAGATAGAGAAAAGAATGGAAAAATACGAGCAACGTCTCTGGGAACTTAAAGACAAAACGAAAAGCAAGAATTTATGTTTCATTGGTGTCCCAGAAGGAGAAGAGAAGGGAAAAGGGACAGAAGCAATAATAGAGGAAATAATCAATGAAAATTTCCCATCTCTTATAAAAGACATAAAATTACAGATTCAAGAAGCACAGCATACCCCAAAGAGAATAGATCTGAATAGGCCTATGCCAAGACACTTAATAATCAGATTATAAAACATCAAAGATAAAGAGAGAATCCTGAAAGTAGCAAGAGAGAAACGATCTATCACGTACAAAGGAAGCTTGATAAGACTGTGTGTAGATTTCTCAATAGAAACCATGGAGGCAAGAAGGAAATGGAGTGATATATTTAACATACTGAAAGAGAAAAGCCGCCAACCAAGAATCCTATATCCGGCAAAACTATCCTTCAGATATGAGGGAGAGCTTAAAATATTCTCTGACAAACAGACAATGACCAAGTTTGTGAACAAGAAACCTGCTCTACAGGAAGCACTAAAGGAAGCACTGCAGACAGAAAGGAAAAGACAGGAGTGAGAGGTTTGGAACACAATTTTGGGAGATAGTAGCACAGCAATGTAATTACACTGAACAAAGATGACTGTGAATATGGTTGAAAGAGGAAGGCTGGGATCATGTGGGACACCAGAACAAAAGACAAACGATAAACACTGGGACTGTGTAACTCAGAGAAACCTAGGATGCTCAACGATTGTAATAAAATGTACAAATATTTTTTACATGAGGTAGAACAACTGAATGTCAACATTGCAAGGTGTTAAAAATAGGGTGGGATTGGGGGGAAAATACAGTCAATGCAAACAAGGGGCTAGAATTAACAGAAACATTGTATTATGCTTCCTTTAATGTAACAAAAGCAATATACCAAAGCTAAATGCATATGGGGGGTGAGGGGTGGGGAATAGGGAAAGGTATGGGACTCCAGGCATTGGTGATGTTGTCTGACTCTTCATTCAACTTTAGGTTAATGCTCTTTCCTTTTGTCACCTTCTAGCTATCAAGTTTGTTTGTTTGTTTTTCTTTCTTTCTCTTGCCTTTTTTCTTTTGCCTCTCTGCCTTCTTTGACTCTTCCTCCATCTTTGTGGAAGAAATGTCCTTATATAGAGAGTGGCGATGGTGCTCAATACATAAATACGTGACTATACAGGAAACCAACGATTGTTTACTTAGGATGGAATGTATAGTGTTTGAACAAAATCATCTTAAAAGGAATGGGTTGATGAAGAAAACTTGAGGGCACTATATTGAGTGAAATAATACAGACACATAAAGGCAAATATTGCAGGGTCTCACTGATGTGAACTAATTATAATATGTAAACTCATAGACATGAAATATAAGTTACCAGGATATAGAATGACGCTAAAGAATGGGGAGCGGTTGCTTATTATGAGCAGAACATTCAACTAGGGTGAACTTAAATATTTGGATATGGACAGGGGTGATGGAAGCATGTAATAAGAATAACTAACAGTGCTAAAAGGTGTGTGAAGGTGGTGGAAAGGGTAAGCTCAGAGTCACACATGTTACCAGAAGGAAAGTTGGAGGTTAAAAGATGGGAATGTATAAAAAACAGTGAATCTTGTGGTGGACAATGTCTGTGATTAACTATACAAATATTAGAAATCTCTCTCACGAACTAGAACAAATGTATGTCACTATAACTAGAGGTTAATAATAGAGAGGCACATAGGGAAAAAATATATACCTATTGCAAACTATATACAAAAGTTAGTAGTATTTTAACATTCTTTCATCGACAGTAACAAATGTACTATACCAAAATTATGAATCAATAATGGAGCAGGGGGGCATGGTTAGGGGTATGGGAGGATGTGAGTTTCCTTTTTTTTTGTCTTTGTTTCTTTTCCAGAGTAGTGAAAATGTTCTAAAAATTGAAAAAAAAAATAATTGTGTTGATGGATGCACAGCTGTATGGTGGTGCCGTGGGCAATTGATTGTACACTTTGAATCTTTGGACACTTGTATGGTATCTGAACATTCTCAGTAAAAATAAATTTTAAAAAAAATTTATAATTTATCAAATACCCACTCATCAGTTAAGGTACATATGATGGAGATGGGCTGTTTTTAAAATTGGTTCCCTTTTTATTCCTGATCTTATATCCTTACACAAAGAATAGTAACTTAGAAAGTTATCTAAAACCTTACTGAAATCTGGACATAACTAATATTCATTCTGTCTTACTTTCTTTGGAATTTTCTCTTTTTTTTCAGTAATGTACTTCTGAGATTGCATCAAAAAGGAAACTGCGTGTTTAAAACTGCAAGTTGTCTGTGGGAAAAAGACATAAAGAAAAATACACAGAGTGGCCGCAAAATGCTAGGAAGGTGCTATTTATATTTAGGGCATTCTCAGTTTGGCCTTTAAGAATCTTTGGACCAACACAAAAGGCCTAAGCAGATGCTCTTGCACTGGCAAGCTGTGCATGAGGGTCTTTGGGAAAAGGAAGACAATCATTAGAAAAAATCTGCATCAGGCAGCTGATCTAAAGCAGAGAAAAGAAAGCCCTTGCTTTTCTCTCCCAAGTTAGTAGCAAGTAACTGGCTGTACTTTATCCTTTGTCAGATCTGGCAAGGGCAGAGCTTACGTTTTATTTTCTTAAAGACTCAGAGGAGCCTTTTCTGGAAGCTGAGTGGTTATTTCAAAGTTGGAAAAAATAATAGTGGGTTCCTGTGGAAATTTATGAAAAGAAAACATTTTTCTTGACTTGGTTCTGAAAACCAGGTGATTTATAGAGACAGCATGGTTTGGGAACATAATATTTTGCAAGCAAAATGGCAAGAGTTGGGGCTGGATAGGTAATCAGGGGGCAGAGCCGTCAGACCTTGTACAGAGTTTGGGTTTGAGTCTAAGTTCAGTGAGCAGCATCTGAGGCTTTCAGCCAGGGAGTGATGAACAGTTCTGGAAGCCACAATGAAGTTTGCAAACCTGCCACAGAGACCCTCACTATAAAGCCTGAAATAATACTCTTCTCCTCCTTTTGCTTCCTGTTGAAATCCTTATCCTTAAAGATAAAGTTCCAACTTCCCTTCTCAAGTGAAGGAGGTAGTTTCCAGACATTTGGGAATGAGAGAAGGAAGCTGGAGAGGGAGAGTGGTGCTGGAAATAGATGTTTTGGAGTCTTCTGCTTAGTAGATTAGTTGCAGCTCTCCAGTGAGCCAGTTATCCGGGGTAGATACTAAGAAGAAGCATGCAAAGGAATAGGACGGGTAGTGGAGAAATCTATGGTAGGGAGTTCACCAAGCCTGAATAAACCGATTCTTGAACAGCAGGGATAAACTGTCTGGCTGAGGTTGGGTAGCATAAATTTATGATGGAAAAATTTTCTACTTGGAATAATTTTTCATAACAATTCATGGCAACCTCAAATTTAGGGCCCTGTAAGAGGACATTGTATGATAAATATGAAAGAGATAGAAGCAAGGGACTCTAAACTGCTAGAGCAAGCATTTGTAAAGAGTGACTTTCTGATGGGAAGTAGATGAGGTAGAACAACTGGTAGAGAGGGATTGAGCAGAGAAGAGATATGAACATCTACTGGGTGAGCTTTGTATATGTTTGTTAATGTGGGGCTTCTGAGAGCTCTGAATGTGTTCATTAAAGGGTTTAGAGTCAGAAAGTTAGAAATCTAGGTGGTGGTACGACGAGAATTATAGAATTTGAAATCTTGGAATTAACTACTGGATGAAGTGAATGGGGCTTACTTTTAAGAAATGCTCTTCCAGTATAGAGTACTCAACTGGCACTGATCAAATGGAATCCAAAGAAGTTATCTGCAAAAATTATAATGGTCAAATGAAATAAGCTTCAGTGGCAGAGAGATTCCAAAAGGAGCCAAGAGGTCACTCTGGTGGGCACTCTTATGCACACTTTAGACAACCCTTTTTAGGTTCTAAAGAATTGGGGTAGCTGGTGGTGGATACCTGAAACTATCAAACTACAACCCAGAACCCATGAATCTCGAAGACAGTTGTATAAAAATGTAGCTTATGAGGGGTGACAATGGGAGTGGGAAAGCCATAAGGACCACACTCCACTTTGTCTAGTTTATGGATGGATGAGTAGAAAAATAGGGGAAGGAAACAAACAGACAAAGGTACCCAGTGTTCTTTTTTACTTCAATTGCTCTTTTTCACTCTAATTATTATTCTTGTTATTTTTGTGTGTGTGCTAATGAGGGTGCCAGGGATTGATTTGGGTGATGAATGTACCACTATGTAATGGTACTGTAAACAATCGAAAGTACGATTTGTTTTGTATGACTGCGTGGTATGTGAATATATCTCAATAAAATGAAGATAAAAAAAAATTATAATGGTCATAATTAAAGAAGTAATACCCATATTTGTCAAATAATTTTATTTCTGCTTTGAATTTAGATGACATAAATTACCTGGGATTAGTAGAAAAGCAAAATTAGATAAAAGATGTGCCAGACTTGGAGAAAATATTTTGTGATGTAATAGAGCTCCTTCAAAGATTGCTACAACCTGTATGAAAAGAAATCAATAGAAAAGGATATGAGCAGGGAATTCACTGAAGTTAAAAAAAAATTGATAAACATTTATAAACACAAATTGTTGATCAGGGAAATGACAACACAAAAAGATGCTGTTTTATAGTATGAAATATTTTTACGTATTAAATTATATATATAAAAGTTCTAAATATTGTTTAAAGAACAAGAACAGAACAAACATCAAGCTTGAGAATATGGACTTTACCAACACATTTGAAGCCCCTTTATGCTCCTTTCTTATTCCACTCCTCCTCCCTCCCCACCAGACATATTTTACATCTTGAATTTGTATTTGTGGTACCTTCGCTTTGCCCTTTAGTTTTATCACATATGGCTATATATCCTTAAACAATATTTTTTGGAAGACTTTCAAACTTTATATAAATCGAACCATACTCTTATGTTCTTTGGTGACTTTTCACTCCACATTGTGAGATTGATCATTGTTGATGTGTAGCTGAAATTCATTTTTATTGATATATGGTATTACATCATATAATATATAACAAATTTACTCACCCATTTTTGTTTTCACATACCAAATTGGCAAGAACTTTTAAAAAATAATAATCATTGTGAAGAGGGAATTGGCATCTCCTCTTGGGGAGGGGTAATTTTTAGTACATATTAAAATTTAAAATTTACCCCCCCATTGAACCATCAAGTCCATTTCTAGTGATCTGTTGATAGAAATACAAGTGTAGGCATGATCCTTTTTTTTTAATTTATAAAACATAGGCAATAAATGAGTTACAGTATATTTATTAGTTAATTTATGTAAATTATGATATAGTCAAACTACGGAATATTCTGTAGTACTTAAATAGTGTAAGGCTGATCTATACATAACAGGAAAAGATCTAATGTTAAAAACAAGATGCAACACAATTCCATTTTTATAAAATAAAACGTGTGTGTGTCAGAGAGAGAGAGGATATATGTGGGAGAGTTAGAGAGATTTTGTGCATTAAATGTCAAAAGGATATGTACCAAACAATGCTATTTCTTCCTGGGAGATAAAATAGGGTGACTTTCCCGGGTGGTAAAGTGGGATGACATTCTTATGTTTTTATACCCATAAGTATTATTTGGGAGTCTTTTTTCTTTAAGTAGCATATATTACTCTTGTAATTGAAAAAAACAAAATAAAAATTCCTTCGCTATCTTCTCAGGTACCAAGCACAGCAATTTAATAGCTGGCAAACTCTGAAGGGCAAATACTTTGAAGTAGTGATCTTGAGATGCTGGGTATGATTGACTTATTTGGTACTTCCTGGCACCGTGGGGAACTGACAAGGAACAGGTTGCACCAGAGAGCAAGAAGTGGTGAGCCAGATTTGCAGGCCAGCCTACCCCTGCCCTGGGCACCATCACATCCAGAGTGGGTTATTTCCTCCCAGAGGCTGGACAGACATCTCCTTAAGCTAATATAACAAGAGAAAATCCTTAACATGGTACCTTCTTGGAGAACATTGCTTGATGGTTGTCTAATTGTAGTTTTTTTTCTTATTTAATGTAGTAATTGCAGGCCATAATAGGAGGAAGATGCTGAAATAGAAGAATTATCACTAAAAGTCTGTTCACAGCTGAGCTGTGTGAGTGTAAGAAGTGAGTGGTGTAATGTAGGAAATCCTTATAAATAACATCAGTCATTTGTGAAAACAGGCTATAAATTGGGGTATGGCCAGCAGTTCCGCAATTTAGTTTAGGTAGTGTTTTTATTCTTTGTGTTTATATATTTTATTGGAAGCGAATTCTGAGAGTTAGTAACATTTCAGATATAAGGTTTATTCTCTTGAATGATATTCCTAAATTATACAAAATAACCCTATCCACATGCCAGTAGAAAGATGTGTAACTTTCCCTGGGCTTCCGAAGTAGAAAAGCAGTGAAACTGATTCAGAATGGAGAATGGAGAACAGTTTAATCTAGGATTCTCTTTTCGTCTCTTCAGGAATTCTGGCTGGGTGGTGGTGGTGTTGGGATACTGTTTTAATAGTACTTATATGGTTGGGACTTTAACTGAACATATTACTAAATAAGTAATAGAAAAAAATGAATCAACTATTTAAAAAAAAAAAAAAGAATAGATGTCCAAGAATAATAGGTTTACTTTGAAGATCTGTACAAAAACAGTTTTGTACAAAAATATTCAAGCAACAGAATTTACCTGGCATGTTGGTATTCAAGAATTTCCAGGCCTTAAACTTCGTTAAGGCTCATAGATGTGCAAAATGGAAATTATCTATCAACGGTGTTTTTTTTTCTTTTAATTAAAAATGTGTTGCTTTTTTAAGTCAATTAGGGAATCATTTTAATTACCAAATATTCTTGACCATTGTTAGAACACTAACGAATGCAAAATGGGTAAAGATTTAGGTTAGATTAATTCTATGGAAACGGAAATTGTCCCCCAGTTAAACAACATTAGAGAATCAATTGGAGTATTTTATTTCTTAGTAGATAACTAAAAGTCAGAAGTATTTCTCATATTTTATCTTCTATTCCATGTTCTATCTGAACAAAGTTAAATACTTACATTCACTTGGTATAATTGTCCTGCCAAAATACATTTACTAGTAAAATAATTTTTATTTATTGCGAAAATGCATTTGCTAGTAAATAATAATTTATAAAAGCCAACTTTGCCCAAAGTATAAGGAAGTTTTTAAGTATATGTGCCACTTAACTTTAAATAAACACAGATGATGTGCCAGTTAACTTTAAATAAAAATTCCGAGGTCTACAACTTTGTCTTTCACCGTCATCCACCCACCCCCTTTTTTAATATTTATTTTTGTCTTTATTTTATTATTTGTCTGCCCATACACTGGATAAAGGGAGTGTCAGTCACAAGGTTTTTACAATCAAACAGTCACACGGTAAAAACTTTATAGTTATACAATCATTGTCAAGAATCAAGTCTACTGGATTATAATTCAACAGATTCATGTATTTCCGTCTAGCTATTCTAATATACTGGAAACTGAAACTTTATTTTGTTTCATTTCGTTTCTTTTCCCACTTTGGTCAAGAAGGCTTTCTCAGTCTCTTGATGCCAGGACTCATCCCTGGGGGTCATGTCCCAGGTAGCAGGGAGGGTAATGAGTTTATTTGTGAGTTGGCTGAGAGAGAGAAGAGGTTCTCTGGGGGTGATTCTTAGGCTTAACTGTAAGTAGGCATAACTTATCCTTTTCAGGAATAGGTTTCATAAGGGCAAGCCCCAGAATGGAGGACTTGATTTGTTAAATTGGGAATCCCTAATGCTTGCAAGAATATCGAGAATTCCCCAGGTGGGGAAGTTTAATTTTTCCACATTTTTCCCCACTCCCTCAAGGGAACTTTGCAAATAGGTTTTTATTTTCTGCCCCAAATAATCTGTCATCCCCCCACTCCACCCTGCTTTTAAACATTAGAGTATGTTTTAATTCAGGAAACACAGATTGCGCATTAGCATTTTCATTTTAGATTATTTTCATTAAAAATTTATGTGGTAAACTATTAAAAGTAATATAGGTAGCCTTTCATAAAAAGAAAACTAGGTTTAATACAATGGAAAACAACTGGCTACAAAATATAAAGTTGGCAGAACTTTATAAATTCCTTATTCAATAGATTGTGCACAGAAATAACACCTGTACAAAGAGGAGAGGGAGCCTGCTAAAGTCTTCAGTGTACAGGGTGTTTTGTGAATAACTGAGTTGTTTAACATGGATTTTAGGTATTTTTCAGGGCTGATATCTATGACAAATAATCTTAATAAATTAACTAAGGTATCTAGACATATTTATTTGAAAGGTTCTTTTCAATATGCTGTCATAAACTTCAAAGTTCAGAAATGGACTTTGGGTGGGAAACTAGTTAGGTCACTGTTTAAAATTTAAGACTCTAAAATCACAGAAAACCAGATATACAATTAACTGGTGATTATCTCTACTACTAAAGATGAGAAAATGGATGTACCAAAAAACCACTCCAACAGAAACTGTCATGAGCCTCTTGTGTTTTTAAAGATTAAAAAGCTTTTATTAGTCCCTTAATATTTTTAAAACTAAGGGATAATTTGCATACAGTAAAATTTGCCCTCTTCATTGAACAATTCTTTGAGTTTTGACAAATGCATATTACAGAACGGTTTCATCACTTTCCAAAATTCTGTTGTAGCCTTTGTAATGCATCAGTTCCTCCTTACACCACCAGCCTTTGGCAACCTCTGATCTGTTTTTTGTCCTTTCAGGTTTGCTTTCTCCAGAAGTGTCATATGGAATCATACATATGCAGCCATTTAACTTGGTTTTTTTCTCATGCATATGTGAGTGTCCTTGCTTCATTCTTTTTTATTGCTGTGTGGTACGCCATTGTATCAATGTACCAGTTTGTTTATCCTCTTACTAGTTGAAGAGCAGTGGGTTGTTTCCAGTTTTTGGTGATTGTTAATAAAGCCTCTGTGAGCATTCAGGAACAGATATTTGTGTGAATATAACAGTTTGTTTACTTGGGTAAGTACCTAGGAGTACGATTGCTGGGTCATACTGTAAATGCATGCTTAATTTTATAAGAAACTGTCATAGCTACTATTAGCTTAGAATTTACTTTTAAGCTTGTGCTAGACGCTACATATAATTGTGGATTATCTACTTATACACAACTGAGAGTCAATCATAATAATGTTTATTTTAATTATCACCTCTTAGCTGCAAACCATGTTTTGCTTTTCTGGCTTTTAGTTACAAAGATTCAAAAGTGAATTCCATTAAATCTTCATTTGTTGTGCAAAAGTGAATTTAATTTCTTAAAGATTGTCTTTATATTAGTGTGACTGGCCAAGATTTTTAACCTCTTATATCTAGTTTTCTCTTCTGTAAAATGGTGATAAATTATCACTACCTTACACAATGTTTGTGAAAATTTAATGAATCATTGCAAGTAGTTCCTGACACAAAGTAAATGTTACTTATAAAAAAAGAGAAGGTATTTGTTTGAAAACCAAACCCAAGATTACAATTTAAATATTGCTATCAGAGCTTAAGGAGCACAGACGTCGGGGCATTTTTGTGACAAGGAAATAATCTGTTTTTTAAATTATTGAAATTTGCCAAGGCTAGATAAATGGTGTTGGAATTAAATCTAAACAGTTTTCCTGCCACGAAGAAATTTAAACACATGGGTAGAATTTGGTAAGAAAATAGAAGACAATTCAGATTTCTTCTCCTTATTTGACCCCTTTTCTCCATTTTCTGATTCTCTACTTTTGGATTAGGTATAAAATTCATTTGTGCCTTATATGCAAACATTTATTTTATTAAAATGTGTCATTGATAATCCCCCTTCCTGATGAGCAGGTGGAAATTACCAAGAATCTCATATTAATGAACATGTGTGTTGAAGTGTATAAAGGAGCCCCTCCTCCTTCCTTCTGAGCATTGTGCTTCTGCCCTAGCATCAAGCACTACTAATTCCTGAGCAAGTGTGCAGTTGAGTCAGAGCTTGAAGCTGTCAGTGTGTCAGTCAAAGCTCCAACCCATCAGTTCTCTGCCCCAGTGGTGCTCAAAGTGTGGTCCTAGACCAGCAGTCAGCATCATCCGGGAGCTTGTTAGAAATGCCAGTTCTGGGAACCCACCTCAGACTGACTGAATCCAACTGGGCAGGGGACCCAGCAGGCTGTGCTTTAACAAGCTCTTCAGATGTTTCTGATTTATGCTGAGTTTGAGAACCATTGCATCTAGCCACACTAAGGAGGAGGGGATTAGAGAGATTTTCACATGTGCGGGAGAGGTTTCTCGCCTTTTACCTCACTGTGACTTTATAAATACTTTAATTCTGACATTTTCTAACTTTTCAAGGCTAGGAGAAATTTTTTAAGTACTGGTTAAATTTTGCAAATTTATAAATATTTATAAAAATTAGTGATGAATATTTTACCAAACAATATTCTGAAATAACATATAAAACTTAGTTTCCTTACGGAATATATGTGTAATATTTATTCACTCTGCACTATTTATTCACCAACATCAATGGGCTGTGCTTAAAAAGGAACGTTTTAAGTGGTGAAATAGCATTTCTAAGGTAATTAAAAATGAGATTTTAACATCATAAGCTTGTGAATTCTGAATCTATAACCTCTTTGACCCAAGGCATGGACCCGGTAAAAATGGAAACAAACTGTTTTCGTGTTCGCTTTTTTAGAGCATTACTAATAGTTAAGGCATTAGTCAGTTTATAAACCATCCTATTCCCAAATGTATTTCAAGTGCATTTGAAGGTTCCATGACCCTCTGTTGCTTTTTATTTTGCTGTAATAAATAGAAGCCTCTCCATCCTGCACATACTCGATCTCTGAAAAACCCAGCAAGAACTCTTCCTCTGGGGAGGAGGGGCCTGTTATGCATGAGGTTCTCTTTGAGCAGTAAGGTCCAAGAACGCAGTGAAGTGAACGCTGCACCGGTCAGAGCTTCTGGCTGATGCTGTCATCTCAAGTCTCTTTGAGTCTCTAAAGCAAGGAGTGAGGTTTTATCACATGAACTTTAAAAGAGTGAAGCCAAATATCTTATCAAACCAGGCTAGACTAATTATCAGTATATGTGAAATTATGTCCACTGATAAAGGTAAGTGGTTTCATTTTCTGGTGTATCTTTTTCATGTGGGTTTTTTTTTCCCCCAGTGTATGTCAGTTCTTATACTAACTGAGGGGCATACAAGTGGCAGAGTTTGGTGTTGTTTTAAAGTTAAGAATACCTTTTCACTGTTTTTCAACTTTAACATTAAAATATGTACTATTTATGGTTTTAGGCTCTGGCAGGAAGCTTCTTCTGAGTTAGCTAAATACAAAATTGTTAGTAGTTGTACTTCTCTGACCCATCTTCACTAACATTAATAAGGTTGGAAAATTCAGTCATTTAGGGGAGGAATGCAGAGAAGGAAAGCCAAAGTTTTCTTTTTTTTCCTTCTGTTTCTGGTGTGAATAAAACTAAAAGAAATCCTGTGTTTACCACTAATCCTTTTCTAGAGCTACTCCAGGGATTACTGTTCTGTTAAAAAACAACAACAAATTCCTACCGTCCTGGTCATTGTGTTTTGGCAAAGATGTTCAAGGGAGTAGATACTGCTTATTTTTCCATGTAAGATAACATTCTAGAGATGTGCCTGAATCTGTTTTTTAAAATTGTTAGTAGTAGTAATATCAAGCCAATAGTATTAAGTAATATTCCTGGAGTATTCTAGAAAGCATATTAATGAGAAATTGATTCTTTCAAATAATAATGAAATTCTGTAGTATGGTAGAAATTTAATCATGTGATGGGAAATTTCTGCTAAAATATTTTTTTAAACTGAAATGGGTTCATTTTGTTTAGCTATTTTTGCATTTTTTTTTTTCCTGCATGGATATAAACGTCCCTGAAGACTGTTTACTAAACAAGACAAACTGAAACTTAGAACTGGAAGTCATTATGGTCATTAAGATTCCCTCCCCTGTGGTGTCATTTTTTCCTTCTGTTGGCCTCAGGGGGGAATGCACTGAGTATTGCAGTGGGGAAGCTGAGGCCAAGCCTGTCCCCCTCCTGCAGCTGCACAGCCCTGGCTGGCTCTGTTCCATGTTAGACTAGATGCTAGAGGGTTGAGCAGCCCTGTACACCCTGCACCTGCTCCCTCCTTCCTCCAGGCAGGTGCCTGGATTCCTGTGCACGGGTTCCACAAGTCTTGCATAAAGTTCAGGGGCCATGTGTTCTCTCCATCTTTTAGAACTGTACTCTGAAGTTTAAAAAAAAAAAAGCAAACATTGCAAAATGGAAATATTTTCTCTCCACATCGGCAGAAGTTCCCCTTTTCCTGAAACAGCTTCTGTCCCTTCTCATTCCATCTTCAGTTAAGGATGATTGGAGACAATCAGTATTCAAGCAGTTACAGTCTTACCCCATTCCTCCTGAAAGGCAGCTCTCTATAGGAGAGAGGACTGCTACTAGGAAAGGGAGATGATGAAGGTTAATGAAGATGATTACTTTCTGCTCCAATGGACACTGTTGTGAGTGGCCACTACAACAACATGGGCTTTGGAAGTTCCTTTTAAGGTTTTAAATGGAAAAGACAGTAATATAGCACTTCCTGCCCATCCTACTGGGCTATTTTATTGCTATTAGGTCATCTAAGAGATTATAGATATACAAATTTAGTGTACACGGTATTGGTAAAACTCATATGCCTTTTTTAATGACTTGGGGAAACTCCTTTTTAAAATTTATGCTCATAGGCAAACACTTTTTACATGAAAATTTTAATGTTAAAAATAGTGTATGGCAAATGACTCAGTAGGAAGTATTGTGTAATTCTTTGGAGGGATGATAATTTGGTCTTCATTTAATATAATCCAAACTTGTATGTAACTTAAATTGCAATCAAACATTAAGATTTAGGCTTAACTGACTCTCCTTAGATACTAGAAGAATGCTCATTCACAAAATAAAAAGGCCGTTTCCTAGGTGTTTGTGGGCTTATCCATCCCTGCTCCCTTTCTGAGTCACCATCTGATAATCATCTGTATTCATTTTGCCCTTTCTTCTCTGTAAAATAGGGAGCTAATTTTATTAGTCTGAAAAATATTTTCAAAGGTCTTCACTCTGGTTTTAATTATGTCCTCTAACTTATCCCCACTTCTACCATACTACCTATTAAGCCCTGACTAAATCAGGACCTTCTGTGTTTTTTTCCCTTGTGTTAATTGACCCAGGGTCTTTAGTTGTTTGGACAGGCAGAAGGAAAACACCTATAGAAGAAAAATAGTATTGGTCATGGAAATGGTTCATTCTGTGCAGTGGCTATTAAAACCTGGCTTGGGGAAAGCAAGTCATTTCTGCCCTTAGAGGATGAATACAGACAGGATTTTTTTTTTCCAATGTCAAAGAAATTGAAACACTGTCGCATCTTGGCAATTTTCGCCATGTCATTTTGTAGCAACTATTCTTTCTTATGCACAGGCCAAAATCTTAGTCTTCCGTGAATCCTTTTACTCTTATGCACATCCAATCTGTTGACAAATCCTGCTTCAAGATATATCAAATTCTGCTACTACCTTGGTTCAAGCCCTGTTCAACTTTTCCCTGGATTATTCCAGTAGCCTCCTAACTACACTTAACCTCCTGAAGTTTATTCTCCCACCAACAGCCTGAATGTTCCTTTTAAAATGGAAAACAGATCCTTGTCATTCTTCTGCTCACAGCCCTTCAGTGGATTCCCGTCTCTCTCAAAGGAAAAACCTCTGTCCCCTCCATAACATGTGAGCCTCTATCTGATTTAGCCTGAACCCCCCAGTTAACTCTTGGACCTCAATCCCCAATATGCCCCTGGTTCATTCTGTTCTAGACATGGTGGCATCTTTATTTTTCTTTGAAGGCATCAAGTATCGCTACTACTTGAGGACTTTTACTGTTTTACTTTCTGCCTGGAATCCTGATATATATTTGCACAATCCTGATATATATTTGCACATCTTACTTTTTCTTCATGTTTCTGCTCAAATGCCAGCTTATCACTAAGGACTTCCTTGACCTCCCTCTATTAGCAGCCCCTTACCCAACAGCACTCTATAGCTCCCTTACCCAACTTTATTTTTCCTCCCAGCACTTTTCCTTTAGCATGTTATATAATTGTCTTTGTGTTTTTGTATGTGTGTGTTCACTACTGAATCGCCAGCCTTAGAAAAGTTACTGGTATATACTGGGTGCTTCATAAATATTTGCTGAATGAATTAATACATTTCTAATACTCTTTTCTATACCTTTTTCTGCCAGGATATTTAAAGCTAAATGAGCAGAGATATAAGAGAAATTAATGAACTATAAATTTTTGCAGTATTGTCTATTTCCTGCACTTAGTTCTCTCTTGTGGAATAAGTATCCTTGCTTGTTAGTTTCTGGTCTCTTCCTTGTTAAGCCTAATCTGAGTAATGAGTGAGTTTCTTGGAAGTCTGAGAGGCTAAATTGATCTGCACAGAAAGAATTGGGGGTTGGGAAGTTCTGTGGGTAGTGAGACGAGAGCCTATGGATGAGCTCGGTAAATAGTTTTAGATGAAATGAATTAATGGGCTGTGTTGGAAGAGAAGCAAGAGATGGGGGAGCTTTGAGGTATGAGATCAAGAAATTGAGGAGCAGTTCGTCTGCATGGAGAAAAGTAATTGTGGTAGGATGGAGAGAGAAAATGTTGAAGAGGTTTTGTTATGTATTAAAGAATGCACTCCCCTTTTGTTGAAGTTGTGTTAAGAGATGAGTATAAATTTAAATTTCTTTCTATTGTACTTTTCTATGGACCACTGTTAAATTTGATTAGACTTTACATAAACATAGAGCCTGGGCTTTATGTGGTTACTTAAATGTAACGCATAATGAAAGTAACTATCTCACTTTTTTCCCAACTGACTTACATTCTTTTGCTCATTAATGAAAATAATGACAAAAAGAAAACGCCACAGAAATGATTATAAGGTGATATATTCTTATTTTATATATAGAATAGTTAAATATCAATTGCCATCTCAAGGCTAATGTTCACATGTCAAAAGGTCATCCCTTTTTTTAAGTTTACCAAACTCTTTTTTCTTATTTTCTGGCCTCCTGTGTTTAGGCATCTCATTCTTTGAGACACCTCTGCAGGAGGAGATAAGGAAAGAAGAAAGAGTAAAATGTAACAATCTAAATATGTTTTCTCTTAATAATTCTTGCAAAGTTTGATTTGGAGATGTAGTGAGCCAGTGCATGAATTAAAATGTGGGGATTATCTGTGTATTTATACTTCATACAGTTTTCCCCCATTTCATCTAATAATTGGAAATTACCTGCATTTAAAAATTTCTAACCACTGGTTAAAATTTGTGAACTGTTATTTGCTAAATGATAATGTATTCGATCCAGATAATAATATGATACATTATGTCACATGACTTCTGAGAAATATGGAATCTATTTTGACTATAGTAAAAAGAACCACACAACACTTGAAATGCTTCTTTTTTGTGATTTTCTTAGTGTAAATTAAGCTCCCTGATAGAGTTACCGACTTATATGGGATATCATAAGTGTTTCTCTTTTAACATTACCCAATAAAACATTTTTCTTGATTTCCACTAGATTTGCTAATTTAGAGTGTAAAATAAAGTAGCAAGTAACAATATTGAACACAGAAGATATTTTGGGTACCTCTTTAGTCTAAAATTAACAACTTAGATCAAGGACAGTGGTAATGAGACATGATTAGAGACAGGAATTATAACTGTATTCACTAGATTAAGTCCTAAAAATCTTTTTAATATAACATTCTTGCCCTCAAAAAGTTCAAGTCTGTCTCTACATTAGACATCTAAAAAACAGTGCTTCTTCATGACAAATGTCATAGTAGAGATACAATATATGTGTTTAGAGAATAATAAAAAAGGGAGAACAACTAACTTTGGTTGATTCAAGGAGTTTTTCTCAAAAAAAGGTGACATTTGAGCTAGATACTGATGAATGAGTAGGAGTGTTGAAAGAAAGGCTATCAAGTTAAGGGAACAACATATGCAAAAACAGAGAGAGAGGTATGAGAAGAGTATAAGGTGTTCCAAGAATAGAGAGCAGCGAATGTGGCTGGAGCAGTAGGGGTGCACTGCGGTGAGTAAATGGAGATGAAGCCCTTAGGGGTAAGTTGATGTCTGATGATGTAGGGTCCCTACACAAACTCAGGTTTTTTTCCTACAGGCCTTTCCATTCCATCAAAGGATCTTAAACAGGAGAGTAATAAGATTGTTTTCTTGAATTGAATGCTAGAGTTAAATTTTTTCTTCATAGGAACAATCATATTAAACATAGGCAAACATGGGTTAAGTAATGCAGTTTTAAAATTCAGAATTAGAAAAGTGGTGTTCTTTGATGAATTGGCTTATTTTTTCTTCCTAACTTCCTTCCTCCCTCAGTCAGAAAAAATATGGGAAATAATAGATAAGCAAGTTAAGTCTTTGATTTTTAAGTTTTGCATGATTGAAACAATCCCCAGCCCTGTTAGAAGCTTAACACACAATGCTATTGTGCTCTTGCTGTGCTCTTGGTCAAGAATCTAGCCAGGGGAAAAAAGCAAGGCTGGCTGGTCTGATTCTACAACAGGGTGCAAGGAGAGCAAATACTTAATTTTGTAAGCTGTTAAATATTAAATGTTCTATAAAATGGGATCTATATTAATCTTTGTCTTAAAAGAGATAGTATCAAAATCATAGAGAGTTGGGATAGATAATAGGCTATCTCCAAGACTTGAGAGTCATCTAATTTATTAAATGTTTTTAAAAATTGCCAAAAAAAAAAAAAAAAAGATTTTTGAATTCTACCCGTGACTTGTGTCTAAACAATAAAAATAGACCAGTAAAATATTTCTCTAATTTATAAGGAAGTTAAGTAACTTCCCTACTGTCAAAAACCAAACAAACAATCATGTCAAAATTTTTACTTTCCAACCTCTAATTTTAATAATCCACCATTTTTACTTCTTGGGGAAAAGAAAAAACACCTCAGATAAACATAACCTTGCTTCTCAGAGCAGGCCTCACTGATCCTGACCGTGGGACTGCAGTGATAGGGTCAATGTGTTTAAAATAGTAGCTTTTGGGGTGGAGGGCTAGCTGGCCCTAAGGAGCTTTTCCTCCTTGGTACCCATTACTGCCACAAGCTAAATTTAGGTTTGAAAGTGAATGAACAGGGTCAGTAACTGCAAAAACCAAGTGTTTGAGGACAGTGGGCTGAGAAGCGGAAGTCAGTGGATAATCTTGAGTAGGCAGTTTGAAGCAAGCAGAAGTTCAAAGAAAAAGTGTTAGGCTGGGATGCTTTAGCTGCTGCAAATCAACTTCGGAGAAAACAAGTTCAGAAAAATAAATCAGAAAAGGTACAAAATTAATGTGTCTGCAAAGTCTGGAAGTTCTCCAGTTACTTGTGATTGAGATAGAGACAATTCTGTTTGGTTTTAATTGTATCCTTGTCAAACCTTATGAAACATTGGCCAGGTGGTTTTCTTCTCTGGACCAGCCCATACTTTGTTTTGGATTAACGGGAAGTGGTTTGGCAGTGGGTAGAAAGAACAGGAAAAGCCAAGATTCTGGTTAATTTATAAACCAGCATCGTGAATAAACGAGTTGGCTATGGTTTTTCGCAAAAGCCTGTCCTTTGCCCTTCATGTTCTTTTCTTACATCTGTTTTTATTTCTTTCAAAGTTTATGAAGTCCATAAAATTTTAAAACTTTGTTTCAGAAGTCTGTCTTTTCATAGCAGAACTCTCCATGCTGTTCATCAGCCAGAAATAATCTCCCCCTTTTGAATTCAGAAGCCTCCTAATTGGTGGCTTTTCTTATTAAACCAGGGGTATCTAGGATTTTTTGCAGTAGTGGATTCCAAAATCAGATAATCTTATTTTTACCTATCACATTAATTGGCATGTAGGTATTGGCATGTAAGTACTGGCTGTACTTATATCACAGGATACTGCGAACCTAAATCATTCCTACTAAAATTTGTCAGTATTTTTTCATGATGTCCCCATTTTATGATATAATTTTGGTGGAATTTTAGCTTAACAGCTCAAAATTATGGTATTCGTTTCATACAGCTTCCACTACAAGTACTAATTTGATCCAAGCCTACTATTAATACTAAAGCAGTGGTTGGCAACCTTGACTGCACATTGGAATCACCTGGGAAACATTAAAACATCCTGATACCTGGGTTTCACCTCCTAGAGATTCTGACTTAATTGGTTTGAGGTTGCAGGTTTCCTGTTTTGGTTTCAAAGCTCCACAGGTGATTCTAATGTGTAGTCACGGTTCAGCACCTCTGACAAAGTGAATTTAGAGAGGTGCTGAACCCCTGCTGGCCCACTTATTCACATGTAGTGGACAGCTGGGGAAGATAATCTTTGCTAAAAATATTAAGAAGACAACTGACTCAATAGCATGCTAGGCATTGCAGGGTTTGGACCAATAAGAAGTTAAAGATCATTCTCTCTCCCACTTAATTTACTAAATAAACACCGGAGTAGTTTGTAAACCCAAATGTGCTAGACCAACTCTTCCATGATGGTGCCAATGAGTTCTCTGAAATCTAGAAGTTTTTATTTGCCCAAAGACACACGACTAGCTGGGGATAGAACCCAGACTGGAAAATTAAAGCACTAACCCATGGGCTGTTTATTTAGGTCAAGATCTGGGGTTTGCCGGCCATGTGGTCTCTGTCATGAGAGACTCAATCCTAGCATTGTAGGGAAAGGCAGCCATAGGCAAAGGGTAAAGAAATGGACATGGCTATGTTGCGGTAAAATTTTATTGTCATAAACAGGTAGTGGGCTTGGTCTGGCTTTTGGACTGTAGTTTTCAGACCCCTGATTGAGGTGCATTTTATTTTTCCTACTAGTGTGTTGACTTACATTTCCTAACCTTTTTTCTACCACCTCCAGACCCACGCTTACAGTCTTCCAGTAGGGCAAACAGCATATCTTAAAGCCATGGAAAGAATATGCAGTTTCTTTGAAGTCTGTGGCATGTTATAACTGCTGGATTTTGGTAAAAATTGTTGAACAAAGAGATGTGAATTTGCTCAGAGGACATTAATCCCACGGCAGTTTCTAAGACTTTATTTTAGATCTCAAAAGATCTCTTAAACTTGATTTTGTGATTCCCTAGAGTATATTTAATGATTTCCAAGACTTTTCTTGATTTCTCAAAACTGTATTTCAGTTCATTTGGATTTAAGCTAACTACATTTCTTGTAGGTGTAGAGTGAGGTCTTTAGCAAAATTGAATACTGATGGGTCCTTATGGCCCTTGAAATACCACTCCAAATTACAAACATTTCTAGTGAAACCACAAATTGACCTGACAAAAAGGCTGTCCATTGTGGCAGAAGGAGCACTGACCTTAGAATCAAAAGCCCTGGTTTGACTTGCGGCTTTGCCAGTATCAGCCAACCTTACTTTCTGTGACTATAGCAGAAGCAACAGCTGGGTAGCCAGAGCTGACTAGGACTAGACAATCATGGAATGAACCCACAGGAACCTCTTTGGCTTCCAGAGAGAATGTCTAAGAGTCCATAATGGAGAGGACTTTGGATTTCAGATCTGAGAAGCAAATGCTGGTCAGAAATGGGAGGCAGAGTGAAAAGGTGGTCAGAGGAACTGAGAAGCAGGTGAGAAAGAGGTTCAAAGCTGGGAACAAGCAACGTCATTTGGTACTGTGTCATGATTTGTTTAGCTACCCCAAATTAAGACTCATATTCTTCTTATCTTGTATTTCTTACATTGGATTGGTTGATACCCTAGATATTTTGAAGCTCCTGGCTGTACAGTCTTAGCTGAAGTAAAGACACAGGGTCAAAGCAAATGGCTGTAATACAACATAACAATGTAATCACTTGGTTACCTGATGAGAGAGAGAGACAAATAATTATGAGCTAGAGTCCCTGTCCAAGAGGTGTTTACAAACTAAGTGTATATGAGTCTATCATCAGCCTAGTCACTTCACGTTTCAGCTTAATCATCTTTAAAATGAACTTAAAAATTTCTGACTCAAAATAAATTCTCAATATTGTGTTAGATATTATTACTACTGTTGTTACCAATAGTTGGGAGACTAACAGGTTTTGAAAGCAAGTTGTAAACTGTGTAAATTTTAAAGCACTATGGAAGCCTAAGGTATGATCGTTAATATTTTGTGACATTTTGTCTAGATGTCTTAGTGTATATGTCACTGAAGGACATGTCTCTTGGCATCCGTTTGTCCATACCTGAAGCTATGCATTGCAGTGCATTTATACAGATCCTCTTGATGGTCAGAGAAGGTGTCAATTCAGAAAAGGCCATTTTGAAAATGAATTGTTTTTTTTCCAGGGAGCATAATCTATTCTAATACCTGTTGGTATGTTGATGATAAGTCTTCATGAAGTCAAGCTTCTTATCAAATAAGGTATTTCACCTGTTCAGGTGGTTTAAATCCAGAGGGAGGTAATAGAGCCAAGGGACAGTGTATCTGTTTCCTACTGAGCAGAATTAAAGACGATATGCTTTTGCATTCATTTGACTTTAAGATACTTGCATTAACAAAATGGAATCGCGTGCGTTATTCTAGTTCTACATATTACTCTTCTCTGAACTGTTAATTATTGTAATACTTTATATCCTGTACTTTCAGTAGTATGCAAATTTATTTTATAACAACTTCAAGAGAAAAAATGTTGGAGATTTTCTGTGTTTACTAAATGGTGTGCTTCCCAGTATTTTAGACTGTGGGATTTTGTAGATGTGTGGAGGAGGATGGTGGAGAGAATGGAGAGAAAATGAACTCTAAGAAGTATGGAACCTGATTTCATTCGATTATTCCTACTCTGGTTTTAGATTCCATGCATATAACTCAAGCATCCTGAACCCTGCCACTGAGTGCTGCTTCTGTGGTCTGTGTATTGTTGGATTGTGCAGTATCAAAGCTGGGGACGCACGGGGTCAGGACCAAGGCAGGTTGGAGCTTCTGTTCATGATTTGAGAGTCGGGGTCATGAGGGTAGCCAGGATGATTACTGGGAAGTCAGGAGCAGGTGCTGTAATGGAGATGGGAAAGTGTGGGAAATAGCCAAAGTGAGAGCTGTCAGGAACACATGAAAGAGTCCCTAGGGCAGCTTTTCCCAAAATGTATTCCAAGTCCTATTAGTTCCATGGGATGTTGATTGCAGTATGTGGTGGAAGGGTTTCCTGGACAAACACTGGGCTCAGAGTTAAACAGGTTTCTCTTCTGTCCAGCTTTTTCAAAGCCTCTAATATGCCCACTGTCATTGAGTGTTCAAGCGGATACTGTAAAATTTGGCAGGCCACAAATATTTTCTATAGAACAGTGGATTATTTTGGGGAGGAAAGGATGATGAGGGAGCTTCTTGTCAGAGTAAGGCTTCACAGAACACACTTTGGGAAAAGTAGCTAGGGCATGTGGTGTGTGCCGTGAATCCTGCTGGTGACTTTTTCACCTGGGCTCTTTAATAATTTTCTCTTAACTCTCTGGCATTCTGAAGGAACTTCAAACCCCTGAAAAAGTTCTCCAGGTTCTCATAAAATGCTTTTTTCCCTCCCTCCAGCCTAATCACTTGACTGTTATTTGTGGCTGCTATCAATAAAATTAAGGAAATCAGTCCTTCTTAAAGGAAGGGCAAGTGACTTAACCCATAATTACTGAAAACAAAAACGAAAGAAAATAATGGATGGGTCAGGGCCAGTGTACAATTGGCCCTGTGTAAGTCAAACAGGCCTTTTTGACTCCCTCCCTTAAAATGTACATAAAATGATGTTTAAAGGAAGAGGGAATTTTTCTAAAAACTTTAATGATGAATGTTCCAGTTTGCTAATACTGCTGTCGTACAAAATACCAGAAATGGATTGGCTTTTATTAAGGGGGTTTATTTGGTTACACGGTTAAAGTCTTAAGGCCATAAAAGTGTCCAAGCTAAGGTGTCAACACAGTATACCTTCACTGAAGGAAGGCCAATGGTGTCCAAAAATCCTCTGTTAGCCGGGAAGGCACATGGCTGGCATCTGCTGATCCCAAGTTGTGACCAGCTCCTCTCTCAGCTCCTGTGGTTTCTGCAAAATGTTGCTCTTGGGGCGTTTTGTCCTCTCTTAGCTTCGCCGGAGCAAACACTAGGCTAGCACCTCCAAAGTGTCCCCAAAAGTCTGCTTTCAGCAGTCGTCTCCACCATGTCTCTCTGAGCTGCTCGAAGGTCCTTCTGTTTGTGAGCTCTTTTATAGGACTACAGCGATTCAACTAAGATCCTCCCTGAATGGGTGGTGTCCATATCTCCAAGGAAATAATCTATTCAAATGTTTCACCCACAGTTGATTGACTCACATCTCCATGGAAACAATCAAAGGATTCCAACCTAATCAACACTAATACGTCTGCCCCACAAGATTGCATTAAAGAACATGGCATTTTAGAGGTCATAATACATCCAACCAGTACAATGAGATTGAAAAAATGAGGGCAAATGGGATGTTTAAGGATGGCTGGAACGTAAGGAATACCTGGCTAGGCTGTGCATCTTGGACATTCTCACATACTCCTGAAACTCAACACATACAAAGTTGAAGTATTCTTGCATTCATATTTAAAGTGGAAGCATTGTTTTTCCTGGTCTCCCTGGCCTGGCCAGGGGCTTAAGCATCATCCTTCACTCCTCCCAGTTCCTCACCTTCTACAGCCAGTCCCCTGATGATCCCTTCTCAGTAATTCTCACAACCATTGCTCTCCCTTCCAGCCTCTGCCTTTGCCTTAGTCAGGGTCTTATCATCTGATGCATGGACTGGTGCAGTTTCTTCCTGACTGATTGTTCTGCCTGCTGTCTCCCATCTCCCCTCCCCCCCCCCCCACACACATCCATCCTCCCCACTGCCTCCAGAAAATTATATTTCTAAATTGTAAATTGGACTGTGTCATTTTCCTGCTTCAATTCCTTTTCTGACTTCCGGGTCACTTAGAGGATGTCTTTCCTTCCTGGGGTGCCATAACAAAGTACCACAAACTTGGTGGCTTAAAACAACAGAAATTTTTTCTCTTACAGTTCTGGAGGCTAAACATCTGAAATCAGCGTGTTGGCAGGGCCATGCTTCCTCCTAAGCTTGTAGGGGAGAATCCTTCCTTGCTTCTCCTAGCTGCTGTCTGCTTGCTGGCAATACATGGCATTCTCCGTCTCAGCTGTCACAGTGCTTTCTCTGTGTCTCCTCTCCCCTTCTTATAAGAACACCAGTCATACTGGAATAGGGTCCACCTTAATCCAGTTTGGCCACATTTTAACTAATAACATCTTCAAAGACCCCTATTTCCAAATGGGCCACATTCATAGGACCGGGGGTTAGGACTTGAACATGTCTTTTGGGGAACACAATTCAACCATAACAGAGTATAAAGTGCAAATTCATCTACATAGCATACCATCTGAGCCTTTCTCCCACCCTTCTGTTGTCCCTACAACCTTACCAAACCAGTCTTACCAAACCATTTGCTGGTGACTGGGCATGTCACACCCTCAGATTTCCTCTGCACATGTTATTTATTCTGCCTGAAATGCCCTTTCAATGCTGGTCTGCTCATAAGTTTCTCTCCATCCTTAAATACTCAGAGAAGCATTGCCTCCTTTAGGAATCCTTCCAGACTGTGCTGGTTTGGATGTATTATGTCCCCCCAAACACCAAAATCTTTAATGCAGTCTTGTGTGGGCAGGAAATGTATTGGTGTTGATTGGGTTGCAGACTTTTGATTGGCTGTTTCTGTGGAGATGTGATCACTCAACTGTGGGCGAGATCTTTCATTGGATAATTTCCGTGGAGGTGTGGGCCTGCCCATTCAGCATGGGCCTTGATTAGTTTACTGGAGCACTATATAAGCTCAGACAGAAGGAGTGAGCTTTTCGCTACAGCCAAGAAGAACACTTTGAAGAACGTGCAGGAGCTGAGAGAGGAACTGCAGTTTACAGAGGTTTTTTGGAGATGGCCTTTGAAAACAGACTTTTGCTCTGGAGAAGCTAAGAGAGGACAAACGCCCCAAGAGCAACGGAGAGTGACATTTTGGAGAGAAGCTGAAGCCTAGAGAGAACGTCCTGGGAGAAAGCCATTTTGAAACCAGAACTCCAGAGCAGATGCCGGCCATGTGCCTTCCCAGCTAACAGAGGTTTTCCAGACACCATTGGCCATCCTCCAGTGAAGGTGCCTGATCGTTAATGCATTACCTTGGATGCTTTATGGCCTTAAGACTATAACTGTGTAACCAAATATGCCCCCTTTATAAAAGCCAATCCATTTCTGATATTTTGCAAAAAGGCAGCATTAGCAAACTGGAACACAGACCTAATTCAACATCCCCTCTTTGAGGCTTCATCTTATACTATAATAACTCTTTGTATAGCAGGACATTGACCTGCTCATTTCACAGATATCTTGGAGGCTGCATATTACTTGGTTGTCATGCATTAACCTCTGGGTGCACAGCAGTAAACAAAACAGATGTCAACCCTGCCCTCAAGAATTTTATGGTACAGTGAGTAAGAGATTTTTTTAAGTTTACTATAATCAGGTTTTCTTGGCCATGGCACTATTGACATTTTGGGCAGTATACCACTTTGTTATAGGGGCTGCCCTGTGCATTGTAGGATGTTGTGCAGCATCCCTGGTCTCTATCCACTGAATGTCAGTGGCACTAACCCTGCCAGTCATGACAATCAAATATCTCCAGAAATTTCCACATATCCTCTGATGGTCAAAATCACCCATGGTTGAAATCCACTGCTATACATAAATAATGTGTAATATATAAATAATACTTAAATATAAATTGTGATGGGTGCTATGAATGAAAACGACAAGGTGGTTTGAGAGGGAATCCCAGTGGCTATTGTTTCAACCCCACCCTGGACAAAGGTGGACAACAACCATTTTTCAACCCTCCCTGGACAGGGGCAGAGGCAGTAGAGATTTAAAACATGCAGCACTTTCTCAGGGCTTAGGGAGAAAGTTAATTGAAGGGCAGAATTTGCTGGGCAGGCCAGGAAAACTCACTTTGGGGAACTCTCACAGAAGTTCTCGGCATCCTTCCTGACCCCCTCCACAGGGTTCTTTGGAATGGGTCTGTACCCCCTTCATGGGTCCCTGGGCTTGTTTTGGCTGGGAAAGACTGGATTAGGAAAGCCCTTCCGGGGTTGCCCTCCTCCCAGAATTTGCCCTCCAGGCAAAAGCAGCATGAGACAATGAACAGAGTGTAAAAAACATGAAAAGAGGTGGACAGTCTGGGACAAAGGTCTGCCAGCTTCAGATACCAGGGAGAAGGAGGTTTGTCCCCTGGGAAACAGAAAAGGTAGCAAAACTCCTATAAACAGGGGAACTCCAAAACAACTGAGAAGCAAAAGCCCAGGACAAGACAGAGGCCCAGAAAGACAGGGAAAACCCTGCACACTGCATTCCCTTGGGCAGATCTTCCTGATAGGAGGGTCGAAGCTCAAGAAAATCTGTCTTATCACCAGCTGGTTACAAAACCAGTCAGCAGGCAGCCCAGGGAGTAAATCCCAGTGTTAACATTTTAAAATATTAAAATGTACAGTATGCTACAAAAGAGTGAAAGACAAAGATACAGGAAATGATGGCCCATCCAAAGGAAGAGAAAAAAATACAGAAAGCACCGATGAAGAAGACCAGAATGTGGACATACCAAACAAAGTCTTTTAAAAAGTGCTCTTAAATATGCTTAAGGAGATGAAGGAAAGTGCAGAGAAAGAACTACAGGATACAAGGAAAACAATGAATGAACAGTATGAGAGTCTAAGTAAAGGGAGAAATTCTAGAAAAGAACCAAGCAGAACTATTGGAGTTGAAGACCACAGTAACTGAATGACAAATGCCCAGGAGGGTTTCAGGTGCAGAATGGAGCTGGCAGAAGAAAGAATCAGTGAACTTGAACACAAGACCCTTGAAATAAATCAAGCTGAGGAACAGAAAGAAAAAAGAAATATTAAAAGTGATAGTAGCCTAAGACAGCTATGGGACACTATCAAGAATACCAGTATATGCATTATGGGAGTTCCAGAAGGAGAAGAGAGAGAGAAAGGGGCAGAAGGGATAATCAAAGAAATAATGACTGAGAACTTCCCAAACATAGCAAAAGATGTGAATATGCACATCCAAGAAAATCAGAGAATACCAAACAGGATGAACGTGAAGAAAAATCCACCCCACCATGTATTGATTACACTATCAAATGCAGAAGACAAGGAAGAGAGTTTTGAAAGCTGCAAGAGAAAAGCAATATATTGTATACAAGGGAGTTCCAATTAGACTGAGTGCAGATATCTCATCAGAAACCATGGAGACAAGACAGCAGGTTGAAATACTTAGTGCTGATGGAAAACAACTGTCAGCCAAGAATTTTATATCCAGTGAGACTACCTTTCAAAAATGAGGGAGAGATTAAGACATTCTGAGATAAACAAAAGATAAACAAAAGCTGAAGCAATACATCACCACTAGATCTGCCCTACAGGCAGTGCTAAAGGGAGTTCTTCAGACTGAAATGAAAGGACACTGGACAGTGGTTCAAAGCGCACCATAAAGGAATAAAGACCTGTGGTAAAGGTAACCATTTGGGTAAATATAAATGCCAGTATTGTATTATATTGTTTGGTATATAACTCCAATTCTTACTTCTTACAGGTGCTAAAATGCAAATGTATAAAAAGTAATGATAAATCTAGGGTTTGAGACATGCAGTGTACAAAGATATAAGTGGTAGAAAGTACAAAAAAATGATGGGACAGAGGGGTAGAGGAAAAGTATATATACATGCTATTGAAGTTAAGTTGGTAGCAAACCGAATATAACTGTTATATATTTAGGAAGTTAAATTTTAAATCTTTGGTATCCACAAGGAAAACAGATGAAAATATATCCAGATAAAAATGAGAAGGCATTCAATATGGTATAACACAAGAAAGCAAATAAATATAAAAGTAGACTTTAACAGAAGTGAGAGACAAAAAAGGTGTAAGACTTGGGAAGACTGAATAGTGAAATGGCAGAACAAGGACCTGTATTATCAAGTGACTTTAAAGGTAAATAGATTAAACTTCAAAAAGCAGAGATGGGCAGAATGGATAAAAAAGCATGACCCAACTATATGCTGTCTGCAAGAGACTCACCTTAAAGTCAAAGATACAAGTAGGTTGATGGTGAAAGGATGAAAAAAAAATATATCATGCAAGTAGTAACCAAAAGAGAGCTGGGCAGCTATGCTATTATCAGGTAAAATAGACATTAAGTCAAAAACAGTTACGAGGGACAAAGATGGTCATTGCATTCTGATAAAGGGAACAATTCAGCAGGAAAATGTAATGATTATAAATACATATGCCCCTAATAGCAGAGCCCCAAAGTATATGAAGCAAATACTGACAGATTTGAGGGAAGAAATTGACAGTTCTACATTAAAAGTAGGAGACTTGAACATACCACTCTCAATAATAGATAGAGTCTCTGAGTCAGAAGATAAATAAGGAAGTATAGAATTTGAATGCTACACTGAAACAGCTAGACCTAACAGACATATATAGAACCCTGCATCCATGCAGTTCTGCACTTAAGCAACACTTCTATACAGCAATACACGGCACTGAATAACAGACAGTCACCCAGAAAGTAGTTGTGCAGGGATTCTGACCCCTAGAGTCCATGTTTAAATTGTAGTCCACTATATAAAGGCCCTGTGACCATGGGCCTCATCAGTGAACTTCTACTTAAAATTGGAAATATGACAAGCTTAGCAGGATGTGTTTTAGCCCATCGAAGCAGAATTCTAACTTTTAACAGACCACAAACATTAGCATTCTTCTGGAACTTTATTGCCATCCTTTTCATCTGGATAGCAAAAAGTATTAAGAATTATGGAGCATGTTTTAGGGAAAGTAAAGTAAATCTTTCTAGTCTGTGAAAATGATCTTTCTTAAATTATTTTTGTGTTTTTAGAGGCTTTACATTTCTTTTATTTCATTGCACATAAACTTTGTTGTTTTTGTGTATAATTAAGAAAGATGCAGTAGTAAACGTTATTGTTTTATACTCTGTGCTCATCCAATTGTGAGAGCTTTAAAAAATATTGAATACCTAGAATTAACTAGCTTCCAGGCGTATTGTGAGTTTGTACTGCTTTTGAACTCTAAAGAAATCAAGCCATCCACTTTACCTGACAGTATTAGATTCTTTCACCCTAGAAGCATCAGATGATAATTGTGAAATTTTGGCAGGCCATGAGTATATTTTAGTTAGTGACTCTAGTAAATGTAAATAAAATTAGTTTACAATGAACTGAAATATTCAGCCAATTGCTGGGATTTTTTTGCTGCTGCTGTTTTCTTAAGGCAAACATCTAGATGGTTCCACAATTCAAAATATTTGCAAAGCTGCGGCTGGGTTGTAAAGAATATTACTTGGATAAAACCCCTTGTTTTCTTTCTTTTTTTCTGAACATATAGGAATTTTTAAACTGAAGGTTTCAAAATTTAGATAAAAATGGAAATGTTAGGAAATGGCCAAATCCTCATAATGCACCTCTGTCATTCTATTGAAATTTTCTATAGTTTGGACTCTAAAATAGCTACATATTTCTCGTTCTCAAAATTTAGACAACATCTCACATGAAATAGAAATTGCAGAGTGTAGACAAGTAGCAAAATTTGCTGAAGGCCTCCAGAATTCATTCATTCAATAAATGTTTATTGAACACAACTATGATACATCCTTAAACACAGGGAAGATCATTACCCTCCTGGAGCTTACATTCTACCCAGGGGAAACACACAATAAACAATAAACAAAACAAATAAATGATATAGTATGTTAGAAGGTGATAAGTGCTATGGAAAAAAATGAAATGTAAAGCAGAGTAAGAGAAGTGGTTATATGTTAAATTGGGTGGTCAAGGTAGTCCATATTGATGAGGTGCAATTTGAGCCAAGATTGGGAGAAGATGTAGCAATTACCTAGTAATTCTCTGGGGAAAGAACTTTCCAGCCGAGCCCAGCTCGAGCGAAGTCCGTGAGCTGTGCTTGCCTGTCTGAGGAACAACAGCACAGGGCCGGCAGGCCTGGAGTTGGGCAATAGGAGGCAATGAAGCCAGATTGTGCAGAGCTTTGTAAGCCACTGTAAGGACTTGAGAGTTTACTCTGAGCGAAACAAGGATCTATCGGAGAATTTTAGGCAGAGGAATCCCATGAGCTAACTCAGGTTTTTAAAGGATCTCTTGGGTCCTAGTTGAGAATATAGACTATACCGAAGAGGAGGGTAGGAGCTGAGAGATCTGGTGGAGATGCTAGGTGTAATCTGGTTAAAGATTATGATAATTTAGGCCAGAGCAGTGGTTGTGGAGGTGGTGATAGATGGTCAGAATCTGGAAATGTTTTGAAGGTACAGCCAACAGGATTTCCTGAAGGATAGGATGTGGGGTGTGAGAGAGAGGATTTCGGATGCTTGCAAGGATGCTGGCCTGAGCATAGATGGAGTTGCTATTAACTGAGATGGAAAAGGCCATAAAGGCACTTGGTCTGGGTGAGAGGTGGGAGATCAGGTGCTTGGATTTGTATATGCTGAGTGTGAAGTCACTGTTAGATGCACTCGTGGGGATGCTAAGTAGGCAATGGAATATATAAATCTGCAGTTTGGGAGAGAGGCCTGTGGTTGGAGATGTAAGCGTGGGATTCGCAGCATATAGATAGCACGAGACTGCATGAGATCATAAAGGAAGTGTGAGCGCATGTGGCTTGCGATGTGAACTAAGCACTAAGCCCAAGGCACTCCAAATTGAAAGAACTTTGAAAATGATTGCTTCCCATGTGAGAGATAAGAACTTGAGATTTCTTTATTTTTTTCTTCATGAAGCAAGGTATATAGATTTTTTTAGATCTCTGTGTAATATTCTTACTTGGTGACCTCCATAGATTTTTCTCTTTTTTATATAAGTAATCCGTAAACATATTTTCATTATAAAAGATTAAAATGACGGAGCTGTACAAACAGCAAAACACAAAAGTTCCCATTCATTCTCTCACCACACACCCATCCCCAATTTCCAAAGTTAGCAGTTTACAGTTGACCTTCGATACATTTATATACTTTAGAGGTATCTGATTTTTTAAAGAATGAAACTATATTCTGCAGTTTGCTGTCTTCCTTTAATAATGTCTTAGAGCTATCTTCCAATTTTCGTTTTGTTTTTCTGTTTTTCAGAGCTGTATATGTTGTGTAATGTTGCGTTGACTATCCATGTCCGTGTATCTTAACACACACAGGACTGTGTCTGTAGATTAGATTGCTGGAAGTGAATTCCTAGGTCAAAGGACTTTCATAAGACATCCATGAGATTTTCTTTTCTAAGATCCTTTGTGGTTCAATTATCATTTTTATGAAAATATTTATTATTCAGATTTAAAAGTTTGAGGAACTATTTGAAATAGTGATCTGAAATAAGTTTCCTGGCTATGGATTTGTTCCATAGAACAAATAGGGGAGTTTTTAAAGTAAACAAGGAAAACACTGTAGAAAAGTGTCTTTTCTTAGAATATTTTACAGCAGAGGAACTTGGGAGATACCACCTTAGTAAATAAGGTTAATATCACGTCATAAATGTGTTTTCATGCAGTGACATGATGCAACGAGAGGGGTGCATCGCCTCTGTGACATTCTTCCCCCAAACCCATAACCCCCAATCATGAGAAGACATCAGAGAAACCCAATTTTGAGAGACATTCTATGAATTACCTGACCAGTACTCTTCTAAGTACCAAGGTTGTGCAAAAACAAGTAAAGACTGAGAGACTGTCATAGATTGGAAGACACTAATGAGAACTAAATGCCATGTGGTAGTTTGGGCTGGATTCTGGAACAGGAAAATACAATTAGTGGAAAAATTGCTGAAATCTGTAGTTAAGTATTGTTCCAACATTATACCCTTAGCTTTGATAACTAAACTATGGTTGTGTAACGTTAGGGGACCTGCCTGGAGGGTATACAGAACTCCTTATATTTACAACTCTTCTGTAAATCTAAAATTATTTCAAAAGAGTGGTTTCAAAAATTATTTCTTTTTTTCTGGACAATGAAGAATGTCACCCCTAGAAAACTATTCTGGCTGTGTCAAATCCAAGAGATCCTCTTATCCCAATGGGTGGAGTCAGTCAAAATCTTCTGAGCTAGAGACTTGGTGCAGTTGGGAAAGATGTTATGGACAGGTATGCAGACATGGCCATAAACAAGCCCATACAGATGTGATCTGGACACTGTGGCACAAGATCACCCTTGGGGAATCAAGAACTGAGTGAAATCAAGAAAGAGTAAGTCCAACTTATGATGCAAAAGGGCCATGCTAGAAAGGTATGCAGGCTGGAAAAACATGACAGTGATCAGCAATGGTTGCGGAAGCCCAGCACAAAGTTTTGCAAGTGGCAGCTAAAAACCACCCTAACCAGTCTGAGGGAGTATCTGCCTCTCAGTATTACAACACAAAACATGACTATTGAAATGCAAAAAAAGACAGCCAAGTGAATGTTAAAGGTTAATAGTGCCATAATTGCTGTTTTGGGAACATCTACAGTTGGAACCGAAAGCCTTAGGCAGTCCCAGATGAGGCTGAATTAATGAAGAATATCTGTGGAGCTTCTGCAGTTTTTAAAAGGTTCAACTTAATTTTTCTCATTTAACCCATTAGTTGCCCCTTGTTATAGTTTTGTTGCTGCTTGACTGTGTAAATCAACTTTAAAGCTGCATTCTTGCTTGGGCAGGGTCTCATTTAAGATCATGTTACAGTATCCTCCTCTGATTTGTAGTTGGGCTCTGCATTTATTTCACTGGTTCTGCCCTGGACCCCAGGAGGTCCAGGAGGTCTTTAAGATGCTGTACATCTTATGCTATGTGACCGCTGTGTAAAAACATCCTAATCCCCCTTAAAAGGCTTACTGCTTGGAAAATATGCTGTGGATTTTAGGGATATACTTTGCTTACTTCACCCAGTTTTTCTAAGAGGGTAGGTAAAACCACATATTTAAACTTTGAGTTTTTGTTTCTTCTGTTTATAATTTTAATGATGCCTGTCAAATACTCTTCTGTAACTTTTTCATTCAAGGTCTTGGTTAAATTTGGTTCAACAATAATTAATTCAGCTGGCAGATATGCCCTTTTGGCCAAGTGGTGTCTGATGAAAAACCCATTAAATACTCATTTAATTTCTGTTTTAGCACTGGCTAACTAATAATTTCTCCGACATTTTGTGAAAGTGTTAGTATTTTTTCAAATCTATTTTACCAAGATAAATTTAAAGGGGAGCACAGAAAATAAAGTAATAGTGTTTTTTAAATTAATACTTGACTTATTTAATAATTAGTTTGAATTAAAAGGGAATATTTTTTGACTCAACAGTAAGTTGATTTGGTTTTTATTAGCTTCTCTTGTGCTTTGAAGAATAATTATGAACTTTTTATTCCTAACATTTGTCTTTTTAGATATCTGGATTCTGTAAAAATGAAACACTTTATGCTTATCTAGTTTCTTAGATAGCATACTTTTTTGATAGAAGCTTTATCTTTTCCTGTTTTCTCCTACGGAGAGTCCAGTCTATTGTTTAAATCACAATTTCAACCATAAGAGAAAGAAATTTAAGATATATACAAAGAGAAAATACTGATACATGACTTCTTAAAAAATTCTGAAATTCAACTATGGCTTTTTTTAATCCAAAATTAAACAAAATTGATGTGTTCCTTTTCATCTATAGCTCATGAGGTGTTTCAGTGTTGCTTTAAAGAACATTTGGGAGTTTTGAGTTCTAAATAAATGTGACTGTTATCTGTATAATCTTTGGAAAACATGGGTCATGGTAGTTTATATCATGGAAGCTGGCGTGAGACTCCGAGTGAGCTGGTGGGTGAGAGGTGTGTGTGTGTGTGTGTGTGTGTGTGTGTGTGCGCGCACGCACGCGCATGTGTGTTCATGTTCATTTCTAATGGAGCCATTCTTCTGGAGTTTTCAGCCCAGCTGTCAGTTGGTGCTTTACTGCTTTATTCTGTTGGGTTACTCAATGACTGGAAGCTGGAAAGGAACGCTTTTAAGGGATTAGTGCTGGGGCTCTGTAGCCCTCTCCGCCTACTTCACAGCAGCTGCATTCTGCCCTTTCTGCAGCCCTGTAAGGAAAGCAGTGTGCATGGCGCTGTCTTCTGAAAGCCTGCATTATGGTTTTATAAGGTTTTTAAAGCATGTGGGATGAAATCTTTCTCGGGAAAACTCTTTGTCAAGGCTACACACGGGGGAAAAAATATTTCTATGTCCAGTCTTGTAAATGTGACTGGTTTTGTTTTATGGAGTCAGAAGAAATTTAACTCACAAGACAGAATTGAGCTGCATCTCTGTATTTACCTGCCTTTTCTTTTTGAACTCTCTCAGGCAGCAGCAACTGTCCAAAGATAATTATAATTCCACCTTGTGTGACAAGCAGCACAACCACACTGGTTGATCGTAATGTATCTGAAGAAGAGGCTCAGGGAATAAATGGAAAAACGCCAGCGCAACACTCAGCTGCAAGTCCAAAGCCACAAGGTATGCTTATTATGGGTTTCAGAAGAATGATGACCACTAAGAAATAGTTTTTAGCTATAAAAAGGAGGAATTGAGTGCATTTATTTTTCAGAGAAGGGTCAATCTGCAAAACTTCTCAGGCAGAGTTGCTATTTGTTCTCCTCCTAGAACTCCTTGTATATTTCTGTTATGGTTCTTTGCACATTGCTGAAATGGTTTGCATGTCTTAAGGGGGAATGTGATCTTTTCATGCTTTACCCTTAACCTAGCCCAAGGCCTGACTTACTGTGTACATAAATGTGTGGCAACTTGAATAAGTATTTGGAAGTACTGTCAGAAAGTCATTATTACTTGCTTGCTAGATGTCATAGGATCTGTGAGAAGGATAATTCTAAAATATCACTTAATGTACTTGTCAAGAATGTAACATTATAATGTTAAGGAATTGGGGCTTGAAAGGTCTCTTAGTAAAGCCATCTACTGAAATTAAAAGTAAATTTTCCCTGGGGCGCACGGCTACCAGGTCAGGATTGCCACGGCGATGGGAAATTCAGTTACCACAATTGTCTCCAGAAGAGAGAACCTAATAAACAATAACAATGGATGAAATTGGGAAAAATATCAAAAAGACACTTTCAGGCCCAGATGGTATTATAGGTCAAAAAAAAATCCTTCATGAAAAAGAAAGTTCTTAAGCAACTTGATGGATTCAGAAGGCCGTGAAAAGAGGCCACCAAACACAACATCTTCAGAACAAGATAGATCACTTCATATTACAGATATCTGTGAAGTGAAGCATTACTTGTGTGGCTGCTATGTAGCTTTCAACAATTTACCAATCACTTTTCATATTCAGAAGGTCCTCTTTTGGCAACAACTATATGGAATCAAAACCCGGGATGCAATACTTTAGTTGAGGAGAGATGGATTCTGAAACTTGTATCATGGAATCCTTCCCCCATTAATGCAGAAGACAGATACACTGGCACGTGTGTTTGGTTTCTATGAGGATTTTACTTGCTTTCTCTGTAAGCATGTCAGCACTCCAGAGTTTGTAACTCATAGCATGGAGGCAGTACCTGCAGGGACAACAGAAGAAATTTTCACTCCATTTGAACAAGTTCAAACATTGCTTCGAGACTACAAGTATCATAACAAATTTACAAACACGTATCAGGCTTTCAGGGCACTGAAATCCCATGGAATTGGAGAGTATTATTGAGGCTTGTTGCCCATCCTTTTCCATAATGGCTTCAAGCAGTGTCCTTTTTTTGGCCTTCAAGTTCCCATTAAGGAGTATTTTGCCTACTGCTGCAATTCACAATGCTCATTTGGTCAGTGTTTTTATCTGTGGAGAGCTATAGGGTGCTATTGGGATTCTTGTTTTTTCCACTTACTGTTGTAAAAACTAGCATGCCATATCAGATTGGTGGGGGAATTGCAATCTTTCCCCAAGGTTTCCAAAAAATCTGTCTAGAATGGGAGAAAACTGACAAACCTTTTCAGAGTTGCCATCTGAATTTTACCATTGGACCCTCATATCTTGGGACATTATCAGTGTAACATGAGTTCATGTTAAAGGTTATATGAAAGAAATCATTAGTTAAGTGCCATTTATCAACCAAATAGACCTAAGAAGAATGAAGTTTGGCCTGATTCCTAATTGGCCACATACAAGTTGGTATCATAAGTCCAGGGTACAGTGAGCTAAGGACAAAGCTGTTTTCTTTTAAGTACCAAAAACAACAGAATACAAGGTTTCAATAGGAAAACTAAAGATTTTTTAAAAAAATCATTGCCCAAGAGCTTTAGGCCAATCTGATTAATAGCTGTGCATCTGAAGGCCTTTGACAAGAAATCTAGTCAAGATGATTCTTTTTCCCCACAACACTCTAACCTTCTATACGAAGCATAAGTGGCTATGACCAGCCAGAGAAGAGGCTTTCAGAGCCCGATGACTTCTTAGGCTTACTTTTGTAATCCATATCTTCCTTCTCTGATCTTCCGAGGAGTTGCAAAGGATAGTCTTCATTAAACTTGAGCACATACATATTAGAACATAGCAAAACAGAGAAGAAAAACAGTTTATTAGGTATAGGCTTTTCATGATAAATAGCTTTATATTCATTTTGAAAGTAAGCACCTGACTGTGATTTTATCCTGTTTCTATTTAGACATGATAGAATCAAGCCACTAACGAAAGATCGCATTTTACTTTCTAAGTTTGTAAGTTTTCTGTTTCATCCTAAATGTGCCCTTAAACCTTCTAAAATACCCTTATATTGATTTCATTTATTGTGTTGCCCAAAGATGGGAGATTTAAATTTTGTTACAGGTGTTTGATCCTGTTAAGAAGTTTCAGATTAATTGCATATAGATCAAACTCTGGTTAGCTCTGTTTCTTTGAATTGGTGCCAACAGGCTTTGGTTGTTTTTTGTTCTTTGAGTACTTTGTTGTGTTGGTAGTATCCTGTTCCCTTGCATTGTTCCTTAAACAAAAACACTTCCATAAAATTTTATTTTGGAAGGCTACTGATAAGAGCTCAGATTTTTTTTTTTTTTCAGGTTTCTAAATGTTACAAGGAGGAAAAAAACTCAAGATAGCTTCTACCCCACAGGGTTAGCTGTCTTTTTATATTACTCTTGGAAATAGAGATTTTAGGATTTTGACATTTGGGAAACCCAAGTTTATAATTGTGTTATTAAAATAATGAGAGTTTGGGAGCATAAGATTTATTTGAGTAGTTATTTTTAAATTTAGGAGTTGGCAATAGCCATATGGCATGCCCACTCCTTACTTAACACAGTTGAAAACATTTGTCAAAGGAATCAAATTTTAAAGTATTTTTTCCCAATATAAAGGCAAAATGACTCATATACCAATTAGATAAATAATAAAATGTGAGAATCATTCTGGAGAAATGGTTTATCACTTTTTAAAAAACCCCACTCCTATAAATATTATATAGTTGAATTATTTTCCAGCATCTGACATGGCCTAGAGAAATTGGATTTCTTATTACCAGTTTTTCATCATTCTAGATAACTGCATGGGAATATGTGCATATACCCACCAAAATAAAATCAGGGCCTCAATTGATAGTTTACTCAAAGTTTATGGGCCTACAGTCTACCTCTAAATGCGTTTCTACCAACTGTAAAGAATTAGGAAACATTATCAACATCTGTCTGGCAGTAATGAAGCTAAAGAGCTTTACAGCATCTGTTTGACAGTGTTATGCTGGAAATAGCAGTTTGTTTTAGAAACCAAGATGCAGATGCAGAGATTTCTGGAAACATATTTTTGACCATATAAATGTGAGTAGCATCCTTTGGCATATTAAAGTCAGGATTTGAAAGGACTTGAGTTTCAGAAACGAATGAGGAAGGCACCGCAGTGCCCGACTCTCATTCACGTGTGTGTTTGCGCACGCGCAGACATGTCTGGGTGGCCCAGGACAGAGCAGGTGAGTTATCCCAGGGTGATACCCTGGCCCTGGGAATGAACCCCACTGGGCTTTGCTTCTCTGGGCTTCTTTTTTTTTTCAAATTGCTGGTCATCACTTAAAAAAAAAAAAATTTTTTTTTCATTGTAATAACATATATAAAACACAAACTTTCTCATTTTAGCCATTTTTTATGTACACAGTTCAGTGGTATTATACTCACAATGCTGTGCTGCCATCACCACCATCCATTGCCAAAAGTTTTTCATCATCCTACAGTACTTTCTTTTTTTCTTTACACTCCATGCAGGTTATGGAAATCTAAGTTCTAATGCACTTTTGTGAATAAAAAGGATTCTAAGGAGACTGCTTTCGTTTCGGCTGTCTCAAATATATGACATTTAAAAACAATAAGTATTTTTATTGTTTTTAACTCGTATTTTTTTACTTCCTTGTCACTTTTTACATCTTTGAAGATCCTAAGCAAATACATTGTCAAGAATGGTTTTACGTATTGTCACAGCCCAAGCGGGCTTTTGTAGCCAAAGGACTAAAGAAAGCACCGGACGCGTTCTGAGACATGAGCTTTTATTATGGGGCTTACCTACAGGGTGGAAGTCGAGTCACGTTGCCCTGAATTCAGGAGCTTCTCTGAATGGATTCAGGAGCTGCTCTGAATGGTGGCGGGTTCTGCTGAATAAGCTGGTTATAAGGGCTCCACATTCCAATGTGTATGAGAGCATGGGGGGGGGGGGTCGGTCTTGTGAGGTGGGAGGGATTGATTGTAATCAACAGGGAGGAGGGGAGGATTCTAGATTATCTTGTAGATAACAGTATCTCAGGGAGTCTTGGGGAGGAGGTAGTTTTGGGTGTAGATTACACATAACACCTGATTTTACAAGGAGAATAGGTCAAACCTTAACTGATCTAGGTCATGCAAGCTGCTATGTGCAATCTTCAAGGCTCTTGGGGAATGTCCTGTGCGTGAGGTTCCCACATGTATCCTGTAGTCTCTAAATTTGGCAATAGTCTGAACAGAGCTTATAGTAGCCAAATGCTGTTAAACTTTAAATAAGTTTATTTAAAGTGTTATTAGTAAGTAAGAGATTCTAGAAATAGCTTTTACCGTCAGCATAAACTAGTAATTTTTCCAGTAATAATTTTGGAAAAGCAAACATGATAAAATAACTTCATCTGAAAAGCTTTAAAAGTGGCCTTTCTGCTACATGTTTGACACAGCTCATGACTGCAGGACACTTTGGGTTTTGCTCCCTTTACTTCATGTCTGATGCTGCCGGAAATATTTATAGATTCTGTATTTAGCACAATTAGAGGTGGTATGAGCCCTCAGGACTGCACCACAGACGAAACAACCTTTGTATGGTAACACATTTGTGTGTCTTAATTGTTTCATTTATAGGTGAGACAAAGTTGGTGTTTCGTCTCAATTGTCAGTATTCATCTTAACTTACGTTTGGTTATGTATCACATGCCATATATAGTGAAACATGTAATAAAACAGAATTGTATGTGTATAATCATCTTTGGAGACCTGAAATTCTCAATCTCAGTTATTATGGTAATACTAAGTATAAGGCAGTGCAATCGTGTAAGGAAATAATGGGTGGTAGAGAGGATATATGAAATGGGATCTACAGGGCTTCACATTAAGCCTATCATGTTGAACTAACGCTGGTTCAGTGTAGATAAAGTGCTGTAGTAGGAGGGGTTTGTAGGGTAAGCACTCTGGCTTGGTTTGTTTATTAAATTAATGAAATATTTCTGTATGTTTTTTCATGTGCAAATAAACGCCTATCAGGGCTTGAAAAGGCATTTGCCCTAAATTTGAGCATTTCTAGTTTTTAATGCTTTCCTTTTGCTTATTATTAAATATTATCTTGCCTGCATGGCTTCCAAATTACATGGGAATCTCTGTTTCCTTCCTTAAAGTTCCTTCATTAAAAGTTGTTAAGCACACAAAGCTATTTTTGTTTTGGTATTTTGAATTTTGTGGCTGTATGAGTTTAATGAAATCTCCAAGTGTTTCAGAGGTAATGTGCTTTTTTGGTAATTCTGTGTGGAATTGAGTTTGATGTTTTGTTTTCTTTTTGTTTTTGTTTTTGTTTTTTTTTAAAGTAAGCAGTCCCTCCTTTCAGGAATTGAGCCACCAAACAAAGGAAGTAAAAAAAAATGACAGAAAGCTTTGAACATTGTTATTTAGTGACCATTTTCTTTTACACAGAAATTTCCAGTGACCTGCATATAACTTTTAAGAAGCACAGAATTATAATTTTGATGATAGAAAGCAAAGCCGCTTAAAATATAACAGAAGCTAAATTATGTAATGGTTTAATATATAGTTTCTTCATCACAGATTTTTATCTGTAATGAATGCTGAACATTCAAGCCAACATACAATGGTGGGCATTTTCAAAATTAATGTACATTGGAAAAAAATCTATTTCTATTTTATTTTATATTAATTTGTTCTCTTTCCTGTTCTTGCAAAGACAAAACTGTTGTAGAGAAAGCATTCTAAAAGAACTGGTTTTATTCTTTCAAGTTCTTGCATCTTAAGGATTTCTGAAAGAGATATCTTTAAAACGACTTTAAAATGGACCCTTCCTGATTATGGTGTATTTGAATTCTTTTTTCTTGTCTCCACTAGCTATGTTCATTTCAGTTTCTTAGTCTTTAGTTGCATTAACACTAGTGAGTTCAAGAACACCAATAGTAATACTCCAAATCCTGATTTAAAAAAAAAAAGACAAAGCATGATTCAAAACAGATTTAATATAAACTGTTAATTTAAAATGTTTCTTTCTAATACTAACTTATATGGAGATTTTATTGCGTGGTGGTGGTGGTGGTATGGGGTATGGCTTCTCAGGCAAGGTCAAATAATTTGTGATTCAAATGAGCAGCCCATTCATGAATTTATAGCCTTTCCTTTTTACCATACTACTTTCTATAACATTTCTTGTGCATATAAATACAGAAAAATTTTTGGACATGATTTAAGACATTTTGTTTGCAAACTACATAATTTGATCTTGGTCATTAGAACTAAGCTAATAAAGATCAAATATGTTAAAACTATAAAAAAAGAATATAACTCAAGTTTATGTAATTGCCCAGATCAGAAGCAAGAATTTCGTTATTTATAAAGTCCTCTACCCCCTATCCTCCTACCCCAAACATTTGGTAATGTCTGGAGACATTTCTATAACCTGCCTTTTCCCTCACCCCTGTACTCCAATCTCTTTACCTTACTCTTTTTTGTTTTCTTCTTTTTTCTCTTAGTACTTTCTGATATTACAGGATTTACTTATGGTTTTTGTTTATTTCTTTCTTTTTGTTCATTGCTATACTCAAGTGCCTAGAATTTAATAGGTATTCAATAAATATTTGTTGAATTAATGACAAAATGAAAAATTTAAAACAATGCTTGTATAGATGTATAAGAATTTCTCTAGGATATATATTTTGGAAATACCAAATCTCTCAAGTGGTTTTATTAATTTATACTCACAGCCAAACTGTGTGAGAGCTCACTTTGAATTATATCCTCACTAGTATTTGGTATTGTCAGATTTTAAATTTGTGGTCAATCTCATGGGGCAAAGGTAGTATGTTGTGGATTTAATTTGCATTTGCCTGATTATTAGTGAAGTTGAACACTATTTTTCCTGTTCACATCCTTCATCCAATTTTTCTACTAGGACTTTTGGTCCTTTTAGATAATAATACATAAGAGCTCTTTATTCTGATCATTATTCCTATCTTAGTTATAGATAGTACAAATATTTTCTCTGGGTCTATAAGCTCCCGTTCTCCAAAAGGTATCACAGAAAAGGCGAGGGGAACTGAAGGGACCGGGACAGATTAAGGACATTGTTGCGTTTTAAAGTGTGTATCTTACTATGAAATTCCAGGTGGATGGTAAATGGATGTCTTAAATACAAACACACAAGTATTACACATGTTAATCCTGCACAATTTACAAATTGCTTTCATGGATAAAGTCCTTTTATGTAGTGTGCTTTAAATTATTTTTCAAATGTTTACTCCTCAAAGTAGCTGTATGTTACTTTTCAACCTTTGCTTGGAGCAGTAAAATTAAGTCACCAAACAGTTTTGTGAAATAGTGATTTTTCTTTGAGAGTTGAATCTTCCTATTCAATCAGAATAGGTGGGCTGGGACAAAGATGAGTGAGACTCATTTCCTGCTCAGGGAGCGCAAAGTTGAGTGAGACAAACAAACAGACAAGGGCGCCCAGTGTTCTTTTTTACTTTAGTTGCTCCTTTTCACTTTAATTATTATTCTGGTTATTTTTGTGTGTGTGGTAATGAGGGTGTCGGGTATTGATTTGGTAATGAATGTACAACTACGTAATGGTACTGTGAACAATCAAATGTACGATTTGTTTTGTATGACTGCGTGGTATGTGAATACATCTCAATAAAATGAATAAAAAAAAGTTGAGTGAGACAGCCATTTTTCAAAAATATACAAACCAATGTGACAAACTTCAATGTGAGAATGGTATGTGAAGGTTTGGGGTGGATGGGGTAAGGGAAGGGAGAAAGGATAGAATAGTTTGGTGAGGCTTCTCAAAGAGAGTTGATGACTGAATTGAGCTTTAGAGAATGTGTGGGAGTTTGCCAAGTGGACAAATCAGGTTGCCAGGGTCACTGAAGGCCTGAGAAGAACTTGGCATACTTAGGATGCAGCATGCAATTTAGTGTGGCTGGAACCTAGGTTTTACAGGGCACAAGAGGGTAGAGACGAGGCAAATAGTTAGCAAGTTCTCAAGAAAACTATTTCAAAAGAAAACAGACATCCTGCTGTGCTGGCTTTCCAACAGACCTGCTGTTTTCATTTAGATCTAGAGATGAATATCCAAATGTAAAAACAAGGTTTTTGCTAGCATGATTCTGAAATTGTTTCATATCCTAACAGAATGTATGTACTTGGGTGTTCTTATTCAGTGAAAAATGTAGTAGCCATTTTGGATTCAGAGTGTCTTTTACTTGGAAATCTTATCTCTGTAATTGTATGAAGTACAGGAAGTCTGTAGTTACATGCTAAACTAGCTGTCAGAGAGCTAAGGCTAAACCTAGAGATGCTTTTACATCTTTCCTCTAATGTGAAGTTACTGATTTCTAGAAACTTTGTAGTATCTGAAGAAAGAGCATTTTTAAATAAATAAATAATTGAAACATTAAGAAGAGGTGGAAGAAGAAGAATTGGAGTCTTAGAGTTTTCCATTTGCACAGTGTCTAATGATATGTCTTAAAACCATGGCCGTAGAATATTGCGTATGATGTATGATGTCTCTTTTCTTTACCCTATTGTAAAAACAAATTTGGGGGAAAACACTTTTATAAACATTGACTATTTATGTCTATTTTATAAAATCATGGGTTTCTTTACCTCTAGCATTTATTTAATTTTCTTTTTAGTTTTATGATAGGTCCTCAACAATCTGGATTATATTGATATGTAAGGAGGGGAGGGAAAACTTTTCTACTGGTCCTTTCCAATCATAATCATATATGTCATCAGTTACACATCATATATGAGAAAATAAATAGCTATTAAACTATAATAATTTTAAAGCAATAATGGCAGCCTCCCATTCTGCACCCAGGAGAGGATTTGCTAATTGATCATGATACTTTTTAGCCTAGTCTCTCTCAAATTCTTTTTGGCACCATAACAATTGATCAGAGTTTGCAATTGTCATCTCTTAGTAAAAGTAATACAACTGATATCACAAGCTGCTGGTGAAAAATCCATTTTGTAAGTATACACAAACACGATATGCACATACTATTAGTCTTTCATTTCTGTTGTTTATTTTGGATATAGAGTTTTAAATTGAAACATGGGAGCTAGGGATATGTGAGAGATAAGATGGCCTCAATTAGAGAAATAAGTGTGGGAAAAGACAAGAAGGAATCGAATTTTGACACACACTATACAGATATAATCGGGCTTTGTAAATAATTGTATAAAGGGGAGTAAAGTTAGAGGGATGAAGGAATTTCCCCATTGATTTGTACATCCCAGGAGAACAAGGAACTCTTCACCATTATATCCACAGTGCCCAGAACACAGCTTATGCTCAATATATATTTGTTGAATGAATGCTTCTGAGATGGGTGAAGAATGGTGTTACCCTAACAGAAATAGGGAACATAGGAAGAGGAGGAGCTAGTTTACAGGGAGAAGAAATAGTAAGCTTTATACATAATGAACTAGTGCTAATAGGACTCCCAGGAGAAGATGCCCAGAGAGCATTTGGAAATGCTGACCTCGGAGGACTCGGAGGACTGTAGAAGGAAGGTCAGAAATGCTGAGAGAGAGAGAGAGACTGGGCTTATCCTTATTAGCCCTCCACCCCACCCCACCCCCAAAAAAGACTGAAGTTTATAAGGGAAATGATATGTAAAATGAGAAGATGAGACAAATCCCTGGAGAACGTTTAGAGGACGGAGAAGGAAAAAGATGAGCCCTTAGAGATGTAAAGGATGAACGCAGTTTGTTGGTTTCCCAGAAGCTATGAAATGTGGCCATGAAGAGAAATTTAGTTTCAGTAATTTAAGATATTAATTCCTTGGCTGCTGCTGCTATTTCTTTTGGATACAAAGTTTTGAAATGAAAGATGAGATCTAGGTTTTATTTCGGAACTGAATTTTTAGCAGAGTAAGTAAATAGTTTGCAAGGTGTATTTCCTTTTGAATTCTGCATTGGATGTTCCTAGCTTGTTGCTGCTTAAGTTGGGGAGTTGAAAGAATCATTTTCACTAGTCATTATGTCTTTTGAACAAATTATACATTATTTTTATTCTAGCAATAAATGATTAACAAAAGAGCATAATTTCCCTCCAAGACATTGTTGCTGTAACTTTAGCCATTCACGTACCATTTTGAAAATTTTTTTCCATATCCATGTACCATTTGTACTCTTTTATTTATATAATATTTGTTGATTTACAGTACATATGGATTATCTCCAGGCTCTATTAAATGCCTCCTCTGTACTTCTAAAATTCATGTGTACCCAAAACTCACTTATATTAGCACTACAGACTGCCTCCCTACTAGAATATGAGCTCCTTGGTGATGCATTAATTAATTAATTCCTTTATGTATTCAACAAATATGAACCAAGTGCTCATATTTTCCAAACACTGTGCAGGTAGTACTATAAATATAGTTATGATCAAAACAGGTATGTTCCATTTCCTCATGGAACTCCAGCCATGTGGGGCAGAAAATTTGAAATCTATAATGTATTCATTATTTTATTACTAATTTATTGTTTAATAATTATTATTAATTACTATGTAATAAATTATGTGCTCTTTGAAGTACACGGTGCTATGCAACAATTTAAGAGCAGGGCGTATTTTAGATTGGGAAGGTCCATGGAGTACACTGTGAGAAACTGACAGGCTGAGATGTATCATCTATTTGAGTCTAATACAATGTCTGGCACGTAATACATAATTTTCACTGAGAAAAACTTGGTAAATGGTTACTTTATAACAATCATAGAACACAGACTTAAAAGAACATATTCAATTCCTTATTTCAATATTCTAGTTAGAAATATTGAAATTATTCCTAATGTTAAAAAAATTTTTGGACGGAGATTTTCCTGGTTTAATACTTTAGCAATTATTTTTTCTAGAAAGGACAATTTCCCTTAAATTAACAAATATCATACTTATAAGTCCCTTCTGTCCCAATGAATATTATACTAACTATTTCTTTTTAACATATCTTAGGATTTACTTTCATTTTCATAAAAAGGAACATACCATTTTTTCATTGGGATTTTCTTCTTGTTTATGTGGAAAGGGAATTAAGTGAATTAATTGTTCCTTCTGATAGCTCATTTTGATTACTTTTTTTTCCTTTGTGACAACTTGGTAACTAGCGCAGAAATTATGATATATACGCCAGTGAGCATTGGGCACCTGTCAGCTAGCTGAGTTTAGAAGAGATGGGGTACCAGAAAACCAGGATAACCAGTTGGGGGAAAATGGGGCATGTAATTAGGAGGAGACATAATTCCCCACCCCTCTTCCAAGGAATAAATGAGAGAAAGGCTTTTTAATAAGCAAACAATTTGTGATATATTGATGCAAGCCACCTGTATAACATAGCAAACAATAACAATAGAACTTCTGTATCCTTCCTCTGCTGGACTGATGATGAGGAGCAGTGCTGATAATGAAAGGAGACAGAGTCTAGGTACCAGTCCTGAAATCAAATTAGCCTTGTTACCCCAGTCTAATCATTTAACCTTGCTAAGCCTCCACAGATGTAAGATGAAAATAATGGTACCTGCCTCCATGGACTGTAAAGTATAAAATTTCATCTAAAATCAGATAAGGTGCTTTTGTTAAACAGAAAGAATGCAAGATTAATGCAACATTATTTTACTGTTGTTGTTTGTTGTTTTGTTGGCTTTTATGTTTAACTTAGTAGCTCTGGATTCTGTTATATCTGTTTTCACTCTGTTCAAAAATCTTTGTTTAGTAAGCAATGTATTACTAGGATTTAGTTTCAGATTTAGCACTGCCTTTTCCCTGTTGAGATGAATAACAGCTCTGTTATCTCTAAATGAGGTGGGAATGCTATAGCCGTATGTCAATCCCTTGGTGTTTAATAATTCTGTATTTAAAATGAATTAAAATTAAAAGAACGACATATTTTGGACATGGGATTTCCATGCAACAGAGAAGAACTATCCAAGCTAAATATAAAGTTCCCTTGTTCAAGGTTCAGGATAAATTTGAGAGACTTCCCCTCTACAAAAGCTTAGTAATACGAAGGATATTTGTACTCAGGCCACCAGAACTTTATTGTTAAAGAACCAAATAACAGTGAAATACTGAAATCTATTAATTCTTTTTCTACAGTGCCTCCAAAGCCATTACATCTGCAGAATTCACCTTCGTCCAATATACACCAAACCCCCAGGCATAAAGCTTTATCTAGTGCAAAACCAAGGATGGAGGAAGTTAAACCTGCCTCTGCTTCTTGTGTCTCAAAAGAAAAACCCAGTAAGGTATCAGATCTCATCAGTCGCTTTGAAGGAGGCAGGTAAGAGTTACTTTACAATGGGAGAAGGCAGAGGGAAGAAGAAAAGTGACTTTTGAAAAGGATGATAGCCATCGATTACCTAATAAAAAAAATTAGTATCGTATTCCATTAAATTTGATAGGCCTTTAGAAAGACTACATTTTTAAAATAAAATAATCTTGCCCTAATATGAACTGTCATATACTATATTTTGCTGTATTTTGCCTATGTGCAGCGCTCTATGTCACCAAATTGTTTTCTTTTCTATATATGCACTAACTCTCATTTCCTCCGTATCTGTGTATGTCATGTGTGCCACTGGATCCCTGGACTGGAGAGGCAGGGAGGTTGTCTTGTTTGTTCTCTGTCTATCCATGTGACTCCTTTGGGTGTGCCCCATTCTTGTGGCTCTTTCTTCTTTCTTACTCATTTTTTTTGTGTGTGGGTCTTCTACACCTGTTCATTCCCTGCTTCCCCTCTCCCTAACTCCCTATCTTACAGTAGGTTTGTTTATGATAAATTTCAGTTTTGTATTTATTAGGTATAGTTTTGCATTCTTTCGTCCTAATATTTTAATAGCAGGTAGATGAAATGTTGTATATATATCACTTATAAATAAAAACAAACCCACATAAGTTGCTTTTTTTTACTTATATGATCCCCAATTGTTTTATTTTCTTTGATAGAATTCCCATCATTGATTTAAACAGAATTTTTAAAAAGAATGTTATACAAAGGATTTAATTTTATGTCTTCGAAAGTCTACACATTGTTACAGAGAATGTATAAACTTCACTTTCATCTATGAAGCCAAACATTTTCATTCATTCCAGTATAATATTTGGGAATATTTTCCCAATAAATGATAGTATTTATTTGCAGGATTTATTGTTATTTATGTAATGGCTCATAGTAGTTCTTGGAAATATTTTCAGAAAAAAAAAAAAAAAAAATCCTATCTTCTGGAAATTGTGACCAGGTACAAAAATGCACTGTCCCTAATTGAAAATGGGAGTATATTTAGTAACAAGTTCTGGAGAAAAATAGTTCAGAGGCCTTTCTTCATTTCATTGCCAATCAATTGTGGACGCTTGGGTCATAAATTTAAACTTCAACATCCCTCTCTCTGAAGTAGGATTCATATATGATACCTTTTCTATCTTAAATAGTAGTGGTTTTTGCTAGAATGATTAAATCAATTTAAAAATGTTTTTGCTTCTCAGGGTAATCTGATTCAGTAATGTAGTGTGACCCTAGTATTTACAGATTCCCAGGGTCCTGCCCAGTGACTACCTACTATAGAGAGGGGCTGCAGTCCTGGTCCTTATCTGTAGGTGTATGCCAGAGCCTGGATCCCCAGATTTGGGGGTGGGGGTGGGGGAAGGGTTAATGAAGCCTTGAATGGGTCACTGTTCCAAAGGCTGAATCCTCTAACAGTCATGATTTTGCATTGTTTTAGGATTCCTCTCTGTAACATAAAATGTATGCGGCACTCTGATCCAACTTATTAATATCATTTTCCAAACTTCACAGATCCAAAGCCATTTCCTAATGCAAAGTCTGAGTCTGATCTGAGGAGAGAGGATGAAAAACAGCCACACTAATCTGTTCCTGTGCTATAATTTATCTGTAACAGTTTAAGCAAGTTTGCTCTGAGTATAGATAGGGCATATTGTAAGGGTTTTTGGCAAGTCTGATAAAGGGACTCCTAGCAGAGTCCACTGCCAATTATGAAAAATAATTACAAGCTTTGTTGTGAGGTTTTACTGGTAGGAAATGGCCTTAAAAGCATCCAAATGGGTTAATGTTACCTTGGGTCTAGAGGACTTTAGAGGGAAGTCGGTGTTTCCTGTTGAGTGATGCCCATGTGCCTGCAGTATAGCTCTGGGTTGTAACTCCAGTCATCACAGTTTAAACTAGAACCTTGTGGAATAGCAGGTGATTCACCGGGCTCTGAGTTACCACAGGAAGTTGACAGGAAGAACCACGGTCTTTTAGAATGGGATCTGGTCAGGATGGTCATGGAGGGCCACGCCACACTGCTAGTACGCGTTCCCCATGTGTTATAGTCTCGCTGTGTACAGTAAATAATCCAAGTAATGCTGTTTTATTAAGATGAATGATTCGGTGGATATATTTGGAGCAAGTTGATTTTTAAAATTTGTTTTTTTTTTACTGAGGTTTCTTTTTTTTGAGAGTAAGAGAGACTAGTTTTTTAACCTATGAAAGACTTCAGGATTTTAGAAATAAGTAACGTTTTCCCACAGAACTGAACACTTCTCCCCATAGTTTGGCATCCACAAAGCAGCAGAAGTCTGCTAAGTCCTGGTTCAACCACTATTACTAACCCCTCCCTCCCTTCCTTATCCCACCCTCCCACAAATATCCCTTATGACAGGAAATTCCCAGCTTTCATCCAAAACTATCCTTTCTAAAAGTCCTGACCATGCCTAAAGTTTGGTTCAGAAGATCTGCTGAGGATATATGATGTGGACAGGAAAAGGAGGACACTGTGGTTCAGTTCTCTAGGGAGTGCCTGGGAAATTATCTAGGCCAATGGTATGCTCTTCTAGAAGGCAAGTATCAATAGAGGAGGGTGGTCACATTTATTTTATTGATGGCCTCCAACTTTTATGTATGACATTTTCCCTTACTGATGTTTTCCTTTTCTTCTTGAGGTACTGGGCTTCACCTGACTCTCTCTTCCTCCCGTACCTCCTGCTGGTATTCCCTGCTCCCATTTCTCCAGTCAGGATCAGCAGTGACTGGGAGGAGCGGAGTGGAGAGACAGGGTGACAGGCATCTTCCCATTGTCTGGGACCTTGCTGCTCCCGCCCCCATTCCTTTCTCCCGTTACAGTTCTAGTGTTCAGGGGAGGTTACCAGCCCCGGATTCCTCCCCACATTTTGTCCCCAGCCTGCTTGCCTGCTCCAGATTCCATCCTTCATGTTCCATTGTGTCATAACACAGACTTGAGGCCAAAGGCTTTGGGTTTGGACTTCTTGGTTTGAACTCTGGCCTTATCACTTGTTAGCCATGTGACCCTGGCCATAGAACACATTTTTTCCTAAGCCTCGACTTCCCTTTTTAAGTGGTCTCTATTTGTGGAATTATTATGAGAATGACACAAGATAATCAATGTGAGAACTTAGCATAGTTTCTGGCACTTGATAAGTGTTTAATAAATGTTGGCTTCTATTATTGTATTATTGTCATGATCATCATAATCACAGTTATTCATTGCTCATCAGCTATTTGTTGAGCAATTCCCATGTGCTAGGAGCACTGTGCTAAAGAGGTGGGCATAAAGCAGAGAACAAGATAGTCACAGTCCTTGCTCTCAAAAATTTTTGGTCCATATTTATTTCTTCTCTTTATTAGGTCATAGAAATCTCTTAAAAACTTCAGCCCAGATTTTTGTGTTTTTCCTAGCATCCCAGATTAAAGTGCTATACAAATATTTCCATAGAAACCTTGTTATATGTTAGCAGTTAGGTTCTCTAGTCCTGTGAGGACCATATATAATGTCAAGTTGTAAGCAAGACTTTAAGGGGAAATCAAATGTGGAGTTAGTGGTGGAGTGTGCTATTATAGATAGAATAATCCAGGAGGGCCTCTTTGAGGAGGTGACACCTGAGTAGAAACCTGGATGATGGGAAGGAATAAGCCACACCAATGTTGTGGGGAGAAATGGCCTAGGCAGAGAGGATAGCAGCTGCAAAGACCCTAAAATGGGCATGCTGGTTTCTCGGGAGACCAGTGTGGCTAGAGCACAGTAGTGAGGGGAGAATGGAAGGAAGTGGTGGCTAGAGCATGTAGGCTCTTGTAAGTCATGGTCAGAATGCCAGATTTTTTCTTTAGGTGTGCTGGGAAGCCCTCTGAGAGTTTTGATTTCTATGACTAACTTGTGGAGACTAGACTGGAGGGGATCAAGAGTGGCAGCAAAGATACCAGTTAGAGGATAGTGGAGTATGCATAATAATGTTTTTGAGAATACATCCTGATTTCCAAACTTTTTGGAGCATGCTCATAAATTGAAAGAGACCGTACGTCCTTTTAAAATGTTAAGAAAGTAAAAATCTTGGGGAAAGATGATAGTAAGAAAATATAAATATATTTCTCCCATCTTAGTCTTTACTAGCTAGCCACATATTGATACTCAACCCAAAGAAATGTTTCAGACCCCATATGGAAAGTTCAGGCCCACCATCTTTATTTAAAGGAATAGAATCCTAAGAGACTGAGAACTCCACTGAAATATTCTAATCATGCTTTCAAAATCATCAGAGAAATAAAATTATCTTCACTAAATATAGCTGTTCAGCTGGATAAGCTTGACTTTATTCTAGAACTTTTCCATGTAAATTTCTCATGTATCCTTTGTATTTTATCTTTTAGCTCATTATCAAATTATAGTGATTTGAAGAAAGAACCTGCTGTGAGCTTCAATGTGCCTAGAACCCCAGGAAGGCATGGATTGACAACTACACCTCAGCAAAAGCTCCTCTCCCCGCACCTGCCACGGAAGCAGGGAAATGATACAGATCAAACTCAGGGTGTACAGACTTTTGTGGCCAATGGTGTAATGGCAGCACAGAACCAGATGGAATGTGAGGAAGATAAAGTGGCCACTCTTAGCCCAGATACTCCCGTTCAAGCTTCTGAACTCTTGCTTGATGCTAACTTGGTGAATGGGAAAAAAGATGAAGCTACTGTAGACCCTGCTTCACCTACTACAAATAGCTGTGATGGGAATGCTTCTGACAGCGACTGCAGGACTCCACCTATAGACCTGCTCATGCTGGAAGAAGGAAGGGAAGAAACAGAAGCCAAGGTGGTACAAGAGAGGGAAAACGGAGAAAGCCCTCTGGAACTGGAACAGCTGGATCAGCACCAAGAGATGAAGGTAACGTGTGAGGCTGGCTGTCCCGTTGCTGTGTTCAGACTCTTTGTTTCATAGCAGCCGTGAAATTAACGAGTCAGATCACCCACATCATATGAACAGCTTTCTAGCTCTTGCTGCTATTAGCCAGTTTCCCCAACTCTCTGAAGAGGTATTTTACTTTTTCCTCTTGTGTAGTTTTTGTTGATATCTCTGTTGTGATTTCAAGAGTCAATAGCATGGAGACTTTGATAGAGGAAAACCACAAACATGTTTTTACATAGAAGAAAATGTTTTTTGATGCTCTAAACATTAGGGTTACATCGCTAAAACTTACAGCTTAAGAGGAAATCATGTAGTCTTTATCAGAAGTTTCTAAATCTAGTAAAAGAAATAGTAGTTATGGAAGAATTAACTTGCACTAACATGTTTCTTTTATGGACAGATTATTCAACAGCTTAAATCTATAGCTCTTTCCAGGCTTCTATTTTTTTTTTTTTTTTAATTTTCTCATTAACTGTCAATTTTATAATGAATGGTCTAATCTCAGAGTTAAAGATGATCTTAGTTCAGTAGCATTTATAGATGAGAAACAGTCCAGAAAGGTTATTTTCCAAGGTCATGCTACTATTTGAAAGTAATCATAGCCTAGAACTCTTGTGCCCTGACTCCCAGACCAGTTATGTATCCCTGATGCACAAACATAAATGCCTAAATGCAGGTAATGTCAAAGAATGCAGCAGTCATGGGTAATATATCAGAGAGTGGCAGGACTGTGGCAAACTGGAAGTGCATATCCTTTCTAAAGCATTCCAGGAACCACCTGCATGATGTTTCTGCCCATGTGCAAAAACTCAGCTAGTAAAGAGCTGATTTGCTTGTGAAATTTATTCATAATTTACTCCCATTACATTTTTGTTCTATATTCATCTTAGTATTATGTTTTAGAAATATTAATAAATCTGACTTTTACAAAGTACTTGTAATCTTTTAGATCAAAATGTAATATGTGTCATCGTAAATTTCCCTAAAATAGAAAGTTTAGGACTCTGGAGACAAGAAAAAAAGTTTCCCTTGCCCTCTCTTATCCATTATAAATAACTCAATTGTAGATGAATTGAAAAATTGATCATCATAGGAAAATTTGTAAATGGCAAATCCAAATCCTAAATTTGTTTAGGATTTTTATGGTGCTTTGGCCTAACTGGCATTAATATAGGCAAAAAATCAAAAGCACTGATACTAAAATAGTAGCATGGAAAGTGATCGACTGATGTATTTAAAACTTTAACTGAAGGAAAACTCATCTTATGATGCAATTATCACTGACCCTGAAAACAATGCAAAATAGTAAAGAAAAAAAAATTAGCTTGTTTTCTTTCAGTTACTAAATTAATTTTAGTTACTGATTTCTTCATCGAAGTATCTCAAGCAGGGAAAGTTTAAATCAGGCAGTGGGTAGGAGAAAGTGAGTCAACCTTGGTAACATTTTCTGAAACGTTAAAGAAACAGGACATTGCAAAGTGAATCACTTGACATCTCGATACAGTGATAGATTTCAGTGTCTTTGTGCTTGAACTATGGTGAAGCAAACAGAAGGGTAGAAATCAAGAAACTCAAGACTCACAACTCTTGTTTTTGATAGTTAGGATAATGCCACCAGCAAGTATTTACAAAACAGTAAGAGCTGTTCATATTATGGGAAACATAAGGATATTGAACATTCCAGCTTATTTTTCTGTTCTGTTTTTGACATATGCAAGAGCATATTGTATGGTCATTCTGTATCCTGTTTTGTTGGATTAAACATAGGAATTTTTCCATGTTATCTCAAAATTTCCATAAACCTGATACTTAACTGGTCTCAGAGACACTTAATTAAAGTATGGAAGTGACATGATTACACATCTGTGGGTTTTAGAAAAATGAGTCAGATAAAGGGGAAAACAGATGGAGCAGGGAGCAGGGTAGGAAGCAGTTGGATTAGTCCAGGTGTGAGATGAGGCCCAAAAGAGGCAGGGGTTAGAGACACAGAATAGAGATTTCTGAGGACTCTGATTATTTGGTTGTAGGGAATGAGTCATGTTCACCTAGCTTGGATGAATTGCCAGATGGTATACCATTTGCTGAATAGAGGGTGACGCATATTTGGAGAGCAAAAAAGTAAGTTAGATTTTGACATACTTAATTTGAGGGGCTTCTCAGAAGTCCAGGTGATGATGTCTACTACAAAAATGGAATATTCTGGAGACATTATAATTTGCTGGTTAAAGATGAAGGCTTTGGAATTAAAAGACCCAAATTCAAATCCCAGCTTTATCTTTGATGAGCTATGTGACCTCAAACATGTCACATAACACAAACTTCTCCAAGCCTGGGTTTTCCTAACATGTTAAATGAAATAACTGAGGTATATGACAGGCAGGAAGGTGTATAATGGTTTTGGGGATGAGGGAAGGGAATAGAGTCACTAATTATATTAGTTTTATACTACTAAGTTTACAACACCTGTAAAAGATCAATTTGAAGATATTTATTAAGCATATTTTTACTTAGCATTTGGAGCATTTAGCATTTATTTATTAAGCAATTGGCGCTCAGGAAAGAGCATGGAAATATAAGAAATTGTACATAAGGGTGTGATCAATATTGCCCAAATAGAATGTGTAGGAGCAAGAGAGCTCTGACTGAGCCCTAGAGAACACAAATATAACACAAAAGGTAGCATAGTGAATTGTCAGAGAGGAAAAAGAAGAGAGAGCAGTGTTGTGAGAACAGGGTTGAGGGGTGGGGGAAGGCGGTTAGTGAGCTTTCAGGAAAAAAAGGACGGTCAACATTTCGAATGTGGAATTAGGAGTTCACCGGGAGAGAGAGCTAGGCTTTCACTAGTTGTAGCTAACTAGCTCAGTGAACTTGAGTAATTGAATTAAATTGAGTAAATTTACATTGTACTTACACTGTGTGCAAGGCACTGCAATGAATACGAAGAGGAAATGTATAGTTGAAAAGAAGGATTAAGATAAATAAATGACCATTACTTAAGATACCAGGTAAAGGTATCTGGGAGCTCAAAAATAAAGACTGCACAAGAGGGCAAATTTACTGCTGTTAGTATAAATGGAGAGGTCAGTGGGGAAGTCTGGGAGTCATTGAGTGAGGTGTTGAGGGACCACAAGATTTGGCTCATAGATTTGGTGTTTGATGTGTCAATTTGGGAAGTGCTCCATAGGAGCTAGTGGGGTATCCTCAAGGGGCCGGCTTGGAACTTGAGGAGAGAAAAAAGGTTGAAATTAGCTATTGTGTGAACTTGTGACCTAGTTTCTCAAGAGCTCAGCTCAAAGGTGCGGGAACCAGTCAGCAGTCTCTCCAGCGTTGCTGAGTGGCCTGGAATTCAAGAAAGAGAAAAGAAGACTTGGAGTGGAAGTTACCCAAGACAGTAGTGCCAATAAGACAAGGGGATAAGGAAGTCAGAGATGGAGTTTAACAGGTTGACACGAACCAGGAGAGTTGGGAAAGAACAGGTGCTGGGAGGTCATGGTGTGCACAAAGATCAGGTTTAGCCTGGGGGAGAGAAATGAGATCTTGAAAACAGCAGCTGCCATGTGTTGCTGTATGTGGCATAACCTGGTGGGCAGGAGCACTCAGACTCTAGAGCCAGATTTAGTTTCTTCAAATCCCAGCTTGACCACTTACTACCCTGGGACCTGATCAGGTCTCTTAAACCAGTCTGTGCCTCAGTTTCCCTTTTGTAAAATGAGGATAAAAGTACTTAACTTCATAGTGTTCTTATGAGGAGAAAATCATTAATTTAACAAAACTATGTGTTTGTTAAATCAAGAACTGTTTCCTCACTTATAAGGAAGATGAATAGACTCATACTCCTAGATTGATCCCAAATTCAACGTATCCTGCCTGGTGAATATGCCAGCATCTCTCTCCCAGTTCTGTTTTAAACTTGTGGAAGGCACAAGTATGTTTGCATACCTCTTCCTTTTTCACTTAGTTTCCTATATTTTATTTGTCTTTCTTGCTTGGGTACCAGAGGCTTTTACCACGAGGCACTTTCATTAATATGTCCAAGGTTTTAACACCAGGAAATTATCATCACAAATATTTATAAGTGACCTAATTACTTTGATGCTCTGCCTAGACTTGAGCCAGGTTAATTCAGTTGTTGAAGGTGAGTGCACACACAATTTAATGTGTATATTAAATTCTTCTCAGTGCCTGTTCTTTAATTTCTACAAAATCAAAAAGATGGTTTTGTCTAATGTATACTAATTTGGGTATTAGAAGACTAAAGTACTTCTCTCTTTGTTACCTCTTACTTCCTGTCTGATCTTGTGCAAGTAACTGAACTTTCCTTCTCAGTGAAAGCTCTGCTCTCCCTCTTCACCACCCTACCTCAAAAGTACATAATTTAAACCTTCAGATGAAAAACTCTCACTTGCCTTTCCTCCTGCTGCCTTTCAGGTTCTCAATTGTGTTAATAATGTAGAGAACGTAAGTGTGGAAAAATTTTGGTGCTGGGTCTCTCAGATAGTCTTGGATTTTCTTCCCAAAGCTTTTTGAATGATTATGCTAAAGTAACAGCTTGTTTATGCTTGTGAGACTGTATTATGAAGCACTGGGAAAGGAATAATGTCTGCCTGTTGAAAGGGGGTGTTCTTTTTTTTTTGTCCAATGTGAACCTGGTGATAATTTCCCAGCTGATTATGAATCTTCCCTGAGACCACATGATCCCCTTTATGGCATTATTACATGATCTCGTTTGAACATGAAATCTGTGTTTTATTCCCCTAGCTTCCAGCTCTCTTGTTCCCCAAATCCAGAGGAGTTTTTCTTTGTGCAGAAGGCAATAGGCAGAACAAGAGGTTGGTTCTCACAGACCTGGGTTTGAACCCTCGCTTAGTCACTTAGTAACTGTATGACTTTGGGCAAGTTACCTAGCCTCACTCAGAGACCACTTCCTCATGTATTAAATGACAGGCCTATTATGATGTTTATATTAGGTAATTTTTATGAAGCCCGTAGAATAGTGGCTACACAGAATAACTACTCAATAAATAGTGGTGGTTGTCCATTGTCCCCCACTTATGATTCCCTTGATTTCTCTATTCCCTAATATAGCGAGAAAGAATCTGGAGAATTCTATTATATGAAGGAGACCAACACAAGTTAAAGATCTTAAGGTGCTCTTTGAGATGTAGGTAAATTATGTGACAGTTGCATATCATTGTGATCTAATTTTAAATTACTACCTGGAGCAACTTTTAAGGCTTTGATGTCTGGAAATACATATGACATATCACAATTTTGATGCATCTTATGAATGTGGTACAAAGTCAAATGTTTATTTCCTAAGTTTACTGGTCTTATGAGAAAGTGGACCTCAAGGAATGCAGAGAAGGGTGTACCTGTACAAAGCCACCTCCTCTGCTTCGATGAAAGAACATAAGTGACATCAGATTGGTTACAAACGCCTACGACCATAAAACATTCATTCTGGTCCTACCTGAAGATTTACATAGCTAATTATTTTACTTTTAAAAATAACCTCTAATAAATATATGAAAAAAGCACTTTTAGTAATTTGGAGTAAAAGCTTTCAGAAATCTGCTTAAAATGAAAATGAAGTCACATTTGCTAAGAAGTATTGAAGATTTGTAAAACAAATATAAATATCTGATTCATTTTTAAATAATTGAAGATTTGGCCCTTAGAGCATCTTTCAGGAAATTGTAATTGTCCATTAGCATTTATAAAATTCTTCTCCATATCTCTGCTCCTCTACTTGATAGTTTTAAAAATGTGGCAGGGGATATGACACTAAGATGTTGAAGAATGAATTGCTGGTTCCACACAAGCAATTTCTAACTATCCAGTTAATGAACTCCGTGAGCTGCAGTGAGGGCTTTTTGTCCTCCCTCCTGCCATATGGAAGAGCCATGCCACAAGGTCTGAAAGGAGCTGCAGGAGTTGGTGACATCTGCAAATGTGGCAGAACTGCTACACAGCAGTACATTCACAAGCCAGTAGGTATACTGAATAACAATCAGGCTGAACCTAACTGTGGACAGATAGGAGCACATCTTTACTAAAGGCTGTTGGAGATGTGAAGGCATGCAGTAAAAACCTAGGACGCACATTAAGCAGACAGAGAAGGTAAATGTTATAATCTGTTGTAAGGATAGTGTGTCTTACTTTTTCAAAAATCATGGTTTCATTATCCTCTAATACATTTCTGTTTTAAGAATCAGCTTTCAATGGATGAGTATAGTATCTAGTATCCTGTTGCAAGTTAAAAAAAAAAAAAATCCGTCCCTTTATTTTAAAGAAAGGTACCAAAGTAAGGGGCTTTTAAAATAGCACATGTGTAATTATTTTGAAAAGTCAAGCCTGTTTATTAGACTACAGTAGCAGAAAATTTAATTTTGTGTGTAAATCAATATTGTGTAAGCGTTACTGTTTTTCCAAAGGTTTACAAGAATAAGCACTTCTTAGTAAAGTGCTAGACACACAGAAGAGGTTATGTAGTTTTGAAATGGCAAATAGTAAGGAATGCTTTTTATCCTTTAAAAAAATCAGGTTTCAGCTACAATGCATCCAGCAATCTAAAAAAACTACTTTGTACTTTAAATTTAAGTCTGAGTAGCAGAACCCCTCGTATGCTGATAAATCATATATTTCTCCTTAAGTGTAGCTCAGACAAGTTTCAGTAACTAAACTAATTTTTTAAAGGTGGAAGCCATAATATTATCATGTCAAAATGACTGAATTTTGTACACCTAATAATTATTGCTAAATTGCTGAAAAGTCTGCTTTAAATGGAATTAATGTTGGAAAAATAATTATGTATACATGCATAATAAGGACCACATTCCATTTTTAGGTGGATTTTGTAAGAAAACAGTTTGTACTTGTTTTTTCACTTAGTCTTTTTGTTTGTTTTTTACTGAAAGAAGGGTAAGAAGACAGAGCCACACTACTTACTGAATAGCTGCTTAAAATCATGTACACTTCTATATGATTTGAATCTGATTCAGTCACCTTCTAATTGTGTGATCTAAGGCCTCTTTGAGTCTCGAGATTTTGTGTTTTGTGTGTGTTGCTTTTAAAATAAGGATAATAACAGGACCTATTTCTAGCGTTGTTATAAGGATCAAATTAGTCAATCTATGTGAAATACTTGTAACAGTATCTGGCACATAATAAGCAATCAGTAAATAAGTATTAGCTGTTTTTATTATGGTAGTCTTGTTATTATTGTTATTAATCTAAAACAAGGCACCATGAGTTCATGATTTTCTCATCTCCACCACAAAACTCCAAGTAGCTTGCTTTTCTGCAAACCTGTAGTGAGTAAGTGATTAACCTATATGTCAGCAAGCTTACTTTTGTTGTCTTTGTGTTGGCTTTGGCAAGGTCATGAGCCTAATGTGCAAAAGACCATCTGTGTTGAAGGAATATAGCTTTTGCTAATAGCTTCTGGCATCCCCCTTGGATTTTGCAACATGTGACCAAGATACGCATAATTTGCCATGTTTAGCTAAAGTATGCTTTGCAGTCAGCAAAAGATTGTTTCTTATAAGCTTCCTATTGAATATCCTGGAGGACTAGAATACCTCAGAGTTGACTTTGTTGAATAGCAATAATTGAGTTTGACCTGTTGGTTAACATTCTCTGACTCATAAAAGACATAATATGTCATTATGCCACAAGTTCTGCATTTTTTTTTTAAAGATGTTCATCAGAACATATGAAAGAGTGTAAGTTAGAAACATACATCACCCATTAGAATTAAAACTAGAATAAAACTAAGGGCTTGAAAGGAATAAACTACTGATACTGTTTTGACAACATGGATGTATCTCAAATGCATTTTGCTCAGTGAAAGAAGTCAGACTCAAAAGGCACAAACTGTAACATTCCATTTACATATTCTAGAAAACGTAAAACTATAGGACAGAAAACAGATCAATAGTTATCAAAAGCTTGCGGTCTGAGTGGGCTGGGATTAAGCCCAAAGGAGAAAGTTTTGGGGAAACCTTCTATACCTTGATTGTGGTGGTAGCTACGTGATTGTATGCATTTGTCAAATCTCCTAAAATCATATGCTAAAATACTGTTTGTAAATTATACCTCAATAAATTTACCTTAAAGAAAACAAAAACCAAAGGCTTATGGTGTTGATGCAGGCCAGTATTTCCTGTGAGGATGAAGGATGGCATACAGCTATTATTTTCCTCTGAAATGTTAGTAGGTTTCTTATATATTTAGTATGCATTTGTGTTCATTTTTTACAGGTTGAAAGTCATATTTTTATTTCTCTAAGTATATAAAGTATTTGCCTTTCATCTCTTTCTTCTCTATAAGTAATCTTTTTACAGTTTCTCCATTTCATGGTATATACTGCATGTGTTTCATACTATTTAAGTTTTTTATATTATTCAGGATGCTTTTGCCTTATGAATAACACAAAATCTGACAGCCCGGCTTAAACAATAAGGAGGTTCTTTGGCTCTCTGCAGTCTCAGCTTAGTGTCTGTGGTTATGACCTGCTCATTGCCCTCAAACCTATGTGGCCCCCTTCACCTGAGGAGCAGAGAGAGAGCCGGTTTCCTGTGGCCCTGAAGAGTAGGGAGCCTCCTTGCAGACCCTCCCCTCCCCCGTGTATATTCCCCCATGTCTCGTTGGCTCACATTGGTCCTAAGCCAGTCACTGTGTCAAGGGAGAGGAATGCTCTGGTCCCCACTCAGGGTCCTGCTTTTGATCTGGGGATGAAGTCAGTTCTCCCAAAGGAAATGGCTAGATAGTGGTGGAGAAGGCACACTACCGAATCAGTATTCCATTAACAAATGGGGGATAGGATGTCAGGTAGGCAACAAAAAATGCCAGTACTTTACCCTTTGCTTATTAAGTTAAACCAGAACCTTGACTAATTGCAGAATTTGATTGACTACATAGTTGTTTTTCTTTCAATATTTCTGAGACCACAAATTATTTAAACGATATTATATAACTTTACCTATAGCCTTCACATACAAATATCTCATTCCAGTGCTGCTATTAGAAACAACACAGTAATTTTCCATGTTAGGATGCATAGAAGCATGTAACATATAAAGAAGATCCTACGTGTGTGGAACACAGTGACACATTCATACAGCTTAATTCATGGTTTAAAATGGAGCATTTACACAAATTAGACTTAAGTTTAAAATATACTTTAGGTTTACTTCGCTACTAGAATTTTATGTTAAACTAAACCCTTATTATTACTTCATACTTTACTAGAGTAAAAGAGCATTTCAAAAATCACTAGGTAGAAATTTATCTAATACATATTTATGTGTGAAATATAAAATGCTTTCTGATAGGACCAAGCCCAAGGGCTTTGGATAGTTGAACGCAGCTCCCTAGAGAAGAAATGGAAATACAGCAAGCCATGAAAAGGAGAGTAAGTCTTAGACAACTAGAGCGATTCATTAAGAATATGTGTCAGGCAGAGAGGTGGAAAGGAAGAAAGGTTTGGGGATGGCCAGGGACATGTTTGGATAATTGTGGATCATTTTGTTTGGAAGGAAAGGTACTGTAAAGGTGTAATGAGAGAGAAGTTTGAGGAAGTGAGTAGAAACAAGGTTCAAATAACTTGGAATGCTATACAGAGACTGGATATTATTCTGTTGGTGAGAGTGGGACTATTGAAGGTTTTTATTTCTAGGGGAAATAGGGTAATCTGTGCAAAGCAGAATTTTGGAAAGATTCCTCATGCAACAGTATGCATGGTGGGTTTAGCCAGGGTGATCACTTGGCATAACTATTGATTGGTCCAGGCTTGAAATGATATGAGCAAAATAGGGTTGGCAGTGATGAGAACTTAAAGGGTGGATGTTAAAGACATAATACAATGAATAAGAAGGACTTGGTAGCTGGCTAGATTTTGTGGTAGGGAAGTAAGTCCACAGTAGTTCCAGATTCTAAACCCAGGTCCTAAAACGGGGTGGTACCATTGCCAGGATGGCAAAGTACAGGGTGGTCGTGGTTTTACAGAAAAGATGACTTTGGTCTTATGTTGACGGTGCACCAAAATGGTAATAAATGTCTAGCAGCAGTTAAATATGTGAGACTGCTGCTCATTCATTCATTCATTTCATCAATGATATTGAGGCATTATATTAGACACAGGAGATAGAGCAGGTAACAAGGAAAAATGTTCCAGTCCTCATGGAGGTAGTGTGCTTACAAAAACATTTAAGAGATTTATAAATATATACTGAGGAAATAATAAAATGTATGGGATTCAATGCAAAATAATATGAGTGGCGGTATAGATGAAACAAGATTAGCAATGAGTTTATAGTTGTTGAATCTTGGTGATGGGCACGTGGAGGGGTTCATTGAACTACTTTCTCTATTATATATGATAGAAAACTTCCATAATAAAATGTTTTTTTAAATGAAAAGAAAAAGTATATGCATAGAGCTTAATAATTAGATGTGATGTCTCAAAGTTATGAAATCAAGTACAATGAGAAGTACAAATCAAGTACAAAGAGAAGTACAAAGAGAAATCAAGTACAAAGAGAGAAGCAGGGGAAAAATGAGGAAAGTATAGTATCTGGGAACTGAAAGAGTGTTTCAAGGAAGAGGTGAATGATATTGTTAATTGCTGCAGAATCAAAGAAGCTGTTTAGGTCAAAGAAGAAAGTATAGGTTAAAGAAAAAGCTACAGGTTAGATGTCATTTCTAATTTTGCTCATTTAATTCCCTAGTGGACATTCCTTGATGACTGAAAGGAATTGGGTACCTGAGAAGACTGAGAAACCTGTTTTGATCAAACTATTTGAAGAGGTGTTTGTTGATTAAGAAATATTGTCCAAGCTTTCCTTCCTAATGTGTGAACATCTGTTCTATTTCTAGGAGACTAATGAACAAAAACTTCACAAAATAGCCAACGAACTTTTGCTTACAGAAAGAGCGTACGTCAGCCGACTTGACCTTTTGTATCAGGTATCTATGTATTTTCCATTTCAAGAATTATTTCACTTTTTGGTACTGTACATCATTTTAACTTAGTAATTTTACTGTTTTAGAAACTGCAAGAAGGGCCTGACAATTTGGGGCTGGGGAAAACTACTCCCTCAAGGAAATTTCTAGCACTTTCAGTTTTGCCAGTGAATTCACTAAGTATGAAGGTTTTGTAATTCATAAAAAGAGGATTTTCTCTGTACCAGTCACAAAGTGCTTTGTAATTTGTGTCCTTCACCCTTAAAGACTAGTCTGTTTCTTGACCCTTTATTGTAATCTTTAGAGGCCATGTTACCATTATAATGTAAATGAGAGACTGGCTATTCTAATGCTAATAGGAATACATCACGGATTCTGTTGTGTTGTTTGCTGTTCATCACTGAGTGACTTTAACTGATGCAGTCATAGGACCAGAAGGGATTATGAAAGCCCTCTTGTTCAACCTTGTATGAAGCTTTTAATATAGTGCCTGGTGTAAAGTGCCCAGTCAATATTTGTCAAATATGTAAATCCACTTTATCACATGCTTTCATTATGGTGGAGCTCTGAGTATCATTTCAAATATACATTTGAAAAGAAAGTGTAAAAATGCTTCAGTAAGAATATTGAAAACCAAGGCATTTTAATCCTTTGTCAGTGATGATAAAGTGTAAGAACAGGATAACTGATAGATTGTCTGCTAACACAGACTCCTCTAATTAGAAGGGAAGGCGCCATATTTAAGTATTCTTTGTAAGAAGAATTGTCTTACTTCATCCACTGAAAAATTGGAACTTCACGGAATTGTGCCATCCTGAGCCACCTCCTTGAACCTCTCATTGGTTCCTAGAGTGAACCACATTTCTGCAAGGGCAAGCATTAGTGCTTAAGGCTTGTGTTCTTCAGAATAATGTTTGTGACTAAAATACTCACTTTTCAAAGATTTTCACATAAGTCAGTCAATTCATGTAGACTTTACACCTTTGAAACAATTTTTCTTCTCATGGGAAATATAGATCTGAAACTTTTAGGTATTCCCATAATGGAGATCTGTTTCTCCGCCTTGACAAGTTTTTCTGGTGGTGTGTGTTTTTTACGCCATATTAGCTTGTCAACTACTGTTGCTGACCTTTTAGAATTTTAGTCTTAACTACTACAATATTCTATCTGTTGGAGTCTCTAAGGACATAATTTTGTGTTCTTTTTGCCTCCCAAGAAAATGCAGTGGAGGTGAATTTAGAAAATTAACAACCATCTGGACATTTTGAAGGAACAGACCTCCTTCTGCCTACATTTAACAGAATGGCAAATAAGAGGTATAGTAGCCCTAGTGGAGTATAGCTAAGACTGCAAAATATTTTTATTGTCTTTAAGGTATCTTACTATGTACAGGAGAAGCCTTTTTTTTTTCTTACCTCATATTGGTGTTAACATGCATTATTGTTTACTAAAAAGCAAGTAAATGTCTAATAACTGAAATATTATTTTATTCATTTATTGACCAGATATTTATTAAGTACCTATTCTATTGAAGGGACTAAGTCATGTTGCTCACCCTCCCCAAGGAGTTTACAGTCTTAGTAGGAAAAATGAGCTTAACGTCAATGAGCTACGATAAAAAGACAATAAGTGCCATGGAATCTTTCAAAGAACTAAAGAGCAGTAAAAAATACCACAATTATTGTGTGTATATTAAGTGTTTCAATCTCTTAACTCTATGTACGGATAGAAAGGGCAAGTCCTATTAACCTCAATTAATTCTCTGATATAGAAAAGGTAAATCACTTGCCTTAACATCCCACAGATAGCAGTATGACCAAGAATAGAATCAGGATCTCCCAATTCGTATTCCTGGTTCTTTCTTCTGAATCAAAACATGCTTCTGCTTTTCAAATAATGATGGATTTCCTGAACCATAAATTTTTCCTTTTATTCAGCAAAAAGTTACTAAGAGCCCACTATGTGCCTAGCACAGTGCTAGGAAGTTAGTCTATAAAGTTGAAGTATAATGTGTGCTTTATTCTCTTATTTAGGTGTTTTATTGCAGACTATTGGAAGAAGCAAACCGAGGCTCATTCCCAGCAGAGATGGTGAATAAAATCTTTTCTAATATTTCATCAATAAATGCCTTCCATAGTAAATTCCTATTGCCGGAGTTGGAGAAACGAATGCAAGAATGGTAAGAGAAGTAGAGAGCAGCTGAAGCAGTCATTTGAGATACTGTCTTTGTCAACTTTTAAAGTGAAATAGAAACACCAGATGGGGCTGTAGTCAGGCATTTGTAGCTAAACGTTTATATTAAAGCCTACTGATAGTTGTGATGCATTTTCACCTTTAGCTAATAAGGAGTTTATTTCTCCTCTCCAAACTATCCCCCACCCCCAACTATCTTTTGACTAGTGGAGATACCAGGGGTATTTTGGAGTTTGAAGAATCCCATAGCATCTCTCTTTACTATATCATTCCTAAACAACTTAAAAAAGGTGTTTCTGGAAGCAACCCAGGTGTTTCCATCAACCAATAAATGGATAAACAAAATGCGGTATATTGACACAATGGAATATTATTCATCCGTAAAAAGGAAAGAAGTTCTGATAATTGTGACAACATAGATGAATGTTGAAGACATTGTATTGAGCAAAATAAGCCAGATACAAAAAGGACAAATATTGTATGATCTCACTGATATGAAACAATTGGAGTAATCAAATTTATAGAGTCAGAAACTAGAATACAGGTTACCAGGGGCTGGGGTTGGGGTAGGGAATAGGGAGTTTAAAAAAAAGAAAAAAAAAAGTGTTGCTTCATTTTCTACAAATCTTCGGTAAAGTGGTTTTGATAAAAGCACAAGGTATGTGTAAAAAGTGATTGCTTTTCTTGGATTCTTGTTAATTGATTCATTTTATAAGAACTCTTAATGACCCATCTGTTTCTATATTTTACATAGGGAAACTACCCCTAGAATTGGTGACATTCTTCAGAAATTGGCACCTTTCCTTAAGATGTATGGAGAGTATGTGAAGGGATTTGATAATGCAATGGAATTGGTTAAAAACATGACAGAGCGTATCCCCCAGTTCAAATCAGTGGTTGAAGAAATTCAGGTAATAAGATTGTTTCATTCAAGGCTATAAATTAATTTTCCATACAAATCTTAAGATTGTCTAGATCTAAAGTTTAGATCTAAAGAGCTGTCTGAGATATCTAGTCAAATCTCGTTCTCCTCTGAAGTATGCAAAATCATCTCTGCAAGGGTAAGGAATTCTATATAATAAATACTCAATAAGCAAATGCCATGTACTCAGCAGTAAATTCTCCATTTGCTTTTGAGACCAGCTGTTTTAGTTTCTTCATTGCTAAGGCAAATAGCATGCAATAGGTTGGTTTAAACAACAAGAATTTATTGGCTTACAGTTCTTAGGCTAGAAGTCCAGAACCAAGGTGTCATCAAGGTAATGCTTTCTCCCAGAAGACTGGGTGTTCTGGGGCTGGCTGCCAGTGATCCTTGGTCCTTGGCTTTTCTGTCACATGGCAATGAACATTGTGGGCTCTCCCGTCTTCTCTGTTCTGTTGATGTTCAGCTTCTGGCTGCTCCCTCTGGCTTTTTTTTCTCTCTGTGATCTTCCCTATAAGGCCTTCAGAAATAAGATTAAAACCCATCCTGATTCAGCTGGGCCACACCTTAACTGAAGTAACCTCTTCACAAGGTCTATTTAACTCTCAAAAGGTCCTGTTTACAAGAGTTCACCCCCACAGGAATGGATTCAGTTTAACATGTTTTTCTGGGGCACGTAGCTCCAAACCACCACACCAGCAAAGGCTGACTTTGCCAGGGTTCACAGAATTTTACAAAGTAGGTTACCATTCAGGTCTGTGCCTCCCTTGCTTCCATTCAGAGGTTGAAATTTTGGAATTAATGTAAAGAATGATTCCTATAAACTTTGTGATCTGGGAAACGTCACCATTCTGTTAATTGTCACTTTTTATCTTGATTTTTTTCTTATTTCACCAAACATGGATACTACATTTTAATAATACTGTAGTAATTTATGTTGATTCTGTAGTCAAAATAGTTAATAACATTCTTTTGATACAGTTTAAAGATTGAAAAGGAAGTAAGATCTCATAAGAGTCTTGAATTGTAGAGTAATGACATTTTCCCCTTTTCTTTCCATATTTTTCCCCAAGTGAATCTCTAGAATGGGTTAATTTAATTTTATTTCTGTTCCTAAATTCCCATCCCCTTACTCTACTTGTTAGAGTAAGTAATTCTCAACAACCAGTTTGGGAGTATAATATTGTCTCCTGGTTTACATTTCTTCTGTGAAATAAAGCTTATATTCTAGTTAAATAGAAATGATGAAAAAAAAAAAAAACCTAAAATGAACAGTTGTGTTCCAGCTGTTAATTTCCCTAGAGTCTGATAATATTAGTTTTCATACTGTTTAGTCTTTATATTTCAAAAAATAAAATTATTAAAAAATATTTTTCCATAATAAAGAAAAACTGGCGGCATGTAAAAAATATATATATTTTACCATCATTCCTTCCTTAGTCCTTTGCAGTCTGGGGTTCTCATTATTTTTGTGAAGATTTGAAGAAACTAGGTAAATCTTTAGTATAGCACCTGGCATCTTTAGTATAACACTCTCTAAATGTGAGTTTCTTCTGCCAACCAGTACTGTTTCAGCTGTCTCCCTTAAATTTTGATAGGTTCTGTTTTCATTTTCATTCAGTTCAAAATACTGTCTGGTGTCCCCTGTGAATTCTTCTTTGACCCATGGATTCTTGACAAGTGTGTTTGGTTTCTGTATATTTGGGAATTTTCTAGATTTCTTTCTGTTGATTTCTAATTTAATTCTTATATGGTTGGAGAACATAGTTGTATGAAAAATGTTCTTTTACATTCATTGAGACTTGTTTTATAGCTTAGAGAATGTTTCATGTGTGCATGAAAAGAATCTGTATTCTGTAGTTGTTGAAGGTTCTCCATATGTCAATTAGGTCAAGTTGGTTGATAGTGTTATATAATTCTTCTGTCTTTGCTTATTTTCTGTCTAGTTCTATCAGTTATTGAGAAAGGGATATTAAAATTTCCAACTATTATTGAATTGTCTAGTTCTTTAAATTGTCAGTTTTTCTTCATCTATTTTTAGGCTCTGTTATGTGTATATTCATTTATAATTTAGGTATTTTATATATAAATATATATATGTATATCATTTATAATCTCCCTGATAACATTGACCCTTTTAATATTATGAACTGTCCATTTTTGTTCTTCATAACATTTGTCTTAAGTGTATCTTGTCTGATATTAATATAGCCACTCTAGTTCCCTTATGGCTACTGTTTGCATACTGTATCTTTTTTCATCCTTTTACTTTCAACCTATTTGCATTTTTTAATTGAAGGTATATCTCTTGTAGACATCATACAGTTGAATCTTGCCCTTTTATCTAGTCTGACAATCTGCCTTTCAATTGGTTGTTTAGACTATACATACATAATGTATTTACCAGTATGGTTGGATTTATTTATTTATTTTAAATTAAAGCAGTTGTAGGTTTGCAGAAAAATCATGCATACAGTGTAGAGTTCCCATATACATCTCCCACACACAATTTTCCCTATTATTAACACTTTGTATTAGTGTGGCACTTTCGTTGCAACTGATGAAAAATTTTATTGTAATTATACTATTATCTATACTCCATAGTTTACATTAAGATTCACTGTGTTGTACAGTACATTGGCCATTTTGCTATTTGTTTTTTCTAAATATTTTTCCTGTCTTTTCTTCTCTTGCTCCTTGACTGCTTTCTTTTGTGTTAAATTTTTTTTATTGTACCATTTTAAGTCCTCTGATTTTTAAACTGTTGTTTAAATTTTTTTCCTAGTGTTTGCTCTAGGCACTACAATATGCATCTTAATTTCTCACGATCTACTTCAGATTGATACTAACCCAATTCTGGCAAAACAAACATACTGCAGTATTGGCGTTATTCCTTCCCTCATGCTCTGTGTTAGTATTGTCAATACGATATGGTTATGTGTTTTAAATCCAACAATACAATGACACAATTATAACCAGCTGTTTTAGTTTAGCTGTTTTAGTTTCCTCATTGCTAAGGCAAAGAGCATGCAATAGGTTGGTTTAAACAACAAGAATTTATTGGCTTACAGTTCTGAGGCTAGGAGAAGCCCAGAACCAAGGTGTCATCAAGGTAATGCTTGATAATACATTTATATATATTGCAGTATAATACAATTTATATAATCTTATGTCTTTTAAAGAAGGTAATGAAGGAAGTGACAAGATTTATCTGTAGATATATATTAACCCATATATTTACTATTTCTGGAGCTCTTCATTTCTCTTCAAGTTACCATCTGGAGTCTTCCTTTCGCACGGACTTTCTTCAGTATTTCTTATAAGATAGGTCTGCTAGCAATGAGTTCTCTCAGTCTGTATCTTGGAACTTCTTTATTTTTTCTTCATTTTTGATGGATAGTTTTGCTAGACATAGAAATATTGGTTAAGAGTTTTGTTTTTTTCTTTTAAATATGTCATTCCACTGGCTTCTGCCCTCCATTGTTTCAGAGAACTTAGCCATTAGTTGTATAGATGCTTTCCCATACCTGATGATTTTTCTCTTGCAGCTTAAAATATTTTTTCTTTGTCTTTGTCTTTCAGTGATCAAATATGATGTGCTGAGGTGTGGATGTTTTTGTATTTCTCCTACTTGGGCTTGGTTGAGCTTCTTGTATGTGTAAATTAACTTTTTAAATCAATTTGGGAAGTTTTTAGCCATTACATGTTCAAATATTTTTTCTGTCCTCTCTTTCTCCTGGGGACTCCAATTACACATAAGTTGCTATTCTTGATGTTATCCCACAAGTTTTTGAAGCTATTCATTTTTTTCTTCAATCTTTTTTCTCTGTTCTTTAGATTGTATAATTTCTATTAATCTATCTTCAAGTTCCCTGATCTTTCTGCCTTCTCAGATCTGTTGAGACCCTCCAATGAATTTTTCAATTCAGTTATTGTGCTTTTCAACTAAAATGTCCACTTGGTAATTTTTTATAATTTCTATTTCCTTTTTGAAAATTGCTGTCTGTCCATTCATTGCTATCATGTATTTAATTCTTCAAACATGGTTCCCTTTATGTCTTTGAATATATTTATAATAGCCACTTTGAAGTCTTTGACTATTAAATCCAACATCTGAGAATACTCAATTTCTATTGACTGCCTCTTTTCTTCTAGTATAGGTTATACTTCCCTATTTCTTTGCTTTTTTTTTCCTTGCTGAATAGCAGACATTTTAGATAATCTATTGTAGCAACTCTTGATTCTGGTTTTCCCCCGTGAAAGTGGCCATTATTATTTTGCTTATTTGTTTATTAACTTGTTTGGACTAAATCTGTGAAATGTCTCTCCCATGTTGTATGCAGTCTCTGGTGGCCCTGCTCAATAGTTTTAATATTCTTGTTTATGTTTTAAGCCTGGCTTTCTACAGATTACCTCTGTATCTCTGAAGTTAGTGGCCAACCAATAACTGGACAGAGGTTATATTCAACTAAGGCCAGTTTCAAGCCTGCTGGATATTTTCACATCTCCTGTGTGCCTGTGCATAGCTTCAAGGTTGGCCATAAGCATGTGCTGACTTGAACACCCTCTGGTCCCTGCTGTTAATTCACACAGCTTCAGCCAAGAATGTGATTTACCCCCAATACCCACCCACCCACATATACATAACCACAACCTCATGTTGGCCCTCCCTACTTGTACACCTTGGAGAGTTTCACTTCCACTGACAGTATTGCTGGAGATGAGCATTGCCCACCACTCCAAGTCAAATGAGCCCTCTTCAGCCTCAGTAGAGAAACTTCCAGTGCTCACAGCCTGTCCCACCCTAGCAAACCTTCATGTTTACTGAACTGGGGGAAAAAGGGAGCAACCCTAGGCCAGAATGCCACAGATTCCCACTGTTCTTACCAAAGTTTTAAAGCATTTATCAGATTGTCATATGCCTTTTTCCAAAGTGCTGACATGATTTTTTGAAATTTTTTCCAGCTTTATAGTTCCTTTTTTATTGGGAGGATTTGCCAGTCTTCTCATTCCATCGCCAGAAGTCCTGCTTCTTCCCCTTCACTCCTTTCTTGAAAAATCTCTTTTCTCTCATGATTAAGCACACCAGCTACCTTTCTGAATACTGGCTCCTTCTTTGATTCTTTCACTAGCCCCTTCTGCTAAAACTGAAATATGGGCAGAGCACAAGGTTTGTCCTCCATAATTTCTTTCTCTTCACACCCTCAGGATATCGTATCTCCTGATGCCTTTAACCATCATGCTTGTACGGATGCCTCCAGAATCTATATTTCTAATCTAGTCTGCTACTCCTAAACTCCAGTCACAAATTGCTGAGTGCTGGCCACAGAGTTCTGTGTGAATGTCTTACTATCAAAGTAAAGTCAACATGTTCCAATCATATTTTTAGCACCCACAGTTTCTTCTATCTGACTTATTTATTTTGTGCCTTGTACAGAGTAGATAATATTCTGACATGTGATTGAATTTATTGGATGGCACTATTATTCTCCAAGTCATCAGAGCTTCACAACTTGACTTGATCTTAGTCTCTTTTCCTCATTCTCTATATGCATTCATTTGCCTGTCAGATAATATATTCAGGGTGCTTAGCATTATGCGTTTTGCATAGTAATTGCTCACTAAATGATTATGGTGGTGTTGGTAGCTATTGTTTTAGCTACTGTTAAAATTTTCTCTCTGTAATGTTGGTCTTCCCCATATTATAAGGAAATAACATAGGATTGGGAAAAGAGTGGTACAGTGGGAATGAAATAACCTAGTTTAGAATTCTAGTCTGCCACTTAGAGCCACTTGACTATAGAAAACTCCTGTAACTTCTCTGAGCCAGTTTCTTCATGTAAAAATTTGGGGATTAGTAATATTTTTCTGGATATATATCATAGGTTTGTTGAGGAAAATCAGATGAAAGAAATAAACTTATAAAATTAATATTTTATGCTTTATTAAAGGCAGCTGTTATTCTCTCAGCTTCCACAGTGATTTCAGGCCCTGATCTTTTTTTTTCCTGGTCTACAGTAACTTCCAACTAGTTTCCTCACATACCCCTAATGCCACACTGGAAGTAAGGTTAATGTTGATAGAGCTCAGCTCTAATGATATCACTCCTCTGTCTCCAAACTTGCATTGGATAATAAAGCAAAGTCTAAATTCACCTCAGCCTGGCACTTGAGGCCCTTGATAGTATTACCCTCAAATTACCTTTTCTTATTCATTCCCTCTTCTTCTATAAATATCTTATTTGCCAAGAAACACTACTGTTCTCTTTAATGAATATGTTTCGTGCCCTGTTGCCTTTTGCCTATGTTCTCAAATCCCCAATTCATCGGTTTGCCCCCTGGTTTTCCTCACTTCCCTTCCCATCAGAGCAAGCACTCTTCGGGGGTCACATTAAACGCTCCCTTCACTCTGAAGCCTTTAGTTACTTGTTTGCTCTGTATGCAAAGACCATGTCTTAATATAGATTTTATACCCTGCAATGCCTTGATTATGGTATGAGTTCAGTAAATATTTTAATGGAATTTCTCCTTTGTTTAATATCAGCAAGAACGCATTTTATTTTTCAAGTAATCTTGTCCTTCTCTTATGTTAACATTTTATTGAAAGCGAGTGCTACAGACTCAATTTTGCCCTAAGAAAAAGGAGGTCTATTTAGAGTTTGGTTTCTAATGAAAAAGAATGCTTTGACCACATGAAAAATAAAGACTTTCTGGCAGATAATTAGATGCTCAGATCTTGTTATTCTTCTATGTGGAGTATTACTTAAGTTCAAAGGAAATGACATTTCTGGTAGCCTTATTATCAAATAGTTTCTGCTCAGTCCTAAGTCATTTAAAACAGTTATGCTTAGTGAGCCTCATTAAATAGACGCTTCTTTTTTAAATTCTCTGGCGTATGATTTAACAGTTAACCTTCACACACCCTTGTAGTGACTAAGTGAAGCTGTTGCCAGCAATCTGAAATTTCTTGCTTAAAATTCTGCTTGGTTTTTCTTTCTGTTATTAGATTAGTGGTTCACAAACTTTAGTTTTCTAAGAATCTGGGGTGTTTTTAAATGAATATTTCCAGACCCATCCCTAAGACTCATTTAATAAATTGGGGTTCAGAAATCTGCATTTTTTAACATCGCCCAGATATATCTAATGCAGATGCTCCACATACCACACTTTGCATAAAAGCACTGCCCTTGATGAAAGATCTACATTATGGTGAGGTTTTTGACTGGCTAACCTAATTTTTACATGTTTCTTTAAAAATCTTCATTACAGAAGCAGAAGATCTGTGGGAATTTGACTTTGCAGCATCACATGCTAGAGCCTGTGCAGCGGATACCCCGGTATGAGATGCTCCTTAAGGACTATCTAAGGAAACTGCCCCCTGATTCCCCGGAGTGGAATGATGCTAAAAGTAAAGGCTTGTTTTTATTTTATTTTTGTTTTGTTTTTTCCTTATGGGATATTCAAGTGGCCGAGCAGGCCTAGCGACTCCAAAGTGAGACATGACTCACAGCTACTTTAGTCAAGTATGCTTCCAAAAAATAATCTCACTGGAAATTGTTAACACCTCAATTAGGCATGTCACTTTTAAGCCAAAATCACAAGTTAGAGCAACACAAATCACGTTTCTCATGCTAGTTTCACGTAATGGTTAACTCTGAAATATAAAACTGTTGTTTTAGAGACATCAAGAATAGCAGCACACAATTACCTTCTCACAGGAAGAATACAACTTTTCAGATAAGTTGATGCATACCAAGAAAGCTAAGAGGACATTTACTTTGTAAAATAATTGAAGGCAAAATTGGCTCTAAACCCCCAAGGCAGAAGGGGAAATGGTGCTTTGTAGTGTCAGATAACATTTTTCCCAAAAAACTTTATTCCCATTCTGTTCGTTATCTTTTATTTTTCAATCAGATCATAATGGTAAGGCTTTTTCAAAGTCTCTGTTTTAGTAATACTTTAATTTTCTTATGCTCTTTTAAAATCAGTTAACTATAAAGGGATGAATGAAAATTTAAGAAATTTCAACAAGTACTAACAATACTTGTGTGCAATCTGAAAACATTACTTTTCCTAATAATTTTTTGTCTTCCATTATGAAAAAAGTTAACCTTGGTAAGAGATGAGGAACACAAAACACAGTCTTTGGTCTTGGCTCTGTTTCCCCTACCCACCGTTGAGATGACTCAGTGACCACAGGAACTTCACTTCTCCCTTTCCCACTCTCTAGCATATAGACTTATTTTCACTTGCTGCCTTCCCCCAGCCCACTGCTTCCTAGGAACTTGGCCTCTTCTCCACTTTCCACCCATCTGACCTGAGTGCTCAGTGCCAGTGGCAGAACTAGTGATGGTAGTGGAGGCAGCACCACCGCTGCTGCTCTTCAGAGCTGGTCTCCTTTTACTTCCCTCCATCCTGAATCCTGTGTCAAATGCACAGAATTGAAGAAATCAGAATAGTTCTCCAAAATGTAAATAAAAATTCAGTTTCTTCTGTTCTCAAAGACTTTGGCTTCCCCTTCAGTATCTACTTCAAAAATGAGAAAGTTGGTCACATAGCAGGGTACTGTATTATTCTTTTTGGTTGTCCGCTGCTACTTATACTAAAATTCTAAGGAAATCACAAAAGAAGGGCTTTAAGAGATCTAGAAGCAGGAGTGTGTGGAGCAACAAAAGTGCATTCTGTTCAGCAGTGGAACAAAGACAGAAAATTTGGACCAGAAGTGATGGATTTGTTGTGGTAATAGAATTAAGCAAGCCAGGATTCACAAGACAGAAAAGAAAGGAAGAGAACAGGACATAGTTTAGGACTGAGAGGTATTCCATGGGGTTGATCCAGCACAAGCCTCAGCTTCCCCTCTTCACTAGCAGTCCCTGGAGTTCCTATGCTGCCCTTAATAAAGAATTTCCATTCCCATATCTCTCCACCACTTGCCCCAGCCAAAAACTTTTCCTCACCAATGGCATCAGAAAATTCCCTTTCACCTGACTGAGGCTGGAACTATATGAGTACATTTACCCAGAGAAAGTTGTTTTGCTCAGTGATTGATTTGCCCATAAAACTAGTAAAATACTCAATACTGCTGAAATATCATAGAACTTTGAGTCAGAAGACCTGAGTTCTTATCTTAGTCCTACAGTATCATAGCTGTGTTACCTTAACCAAGTCACAGTAAATCTCTATTTCCTTTATCTGCCGAATGGAGTTAATATACTTGTCATTCAGGTTGTATAAGGGTTATTTGGTATATCTGAAAGCACCTGGCATTTACTAATGCCTTGCAATGAGTTAGTGTATATTGTGAATTTTCATTGATTTTGAAGGTACAGTATGAATTAAATAACCCTTGAACCTAATCATCGTATGTAACTTTATAAGGAAATTCACTTCAAGTTTCAAGTAATCTGCTTACAAATGAACTTTTGAAAGTATCCAGTTTATAAATGGAAGTTGCTCCTGCTTTTATCATGTCTTTGGTCTTAGATTTCTCCCTATTTGCATCTGTATGTTATTCAGCTATCTCATAGTATAGTAAGGACAAAGCATATTTGTTTACTTTTCTCTTTTCTCCCCCCATTTAGAATCACTTGAAATTATTTCTACGGCAGCAAGCCATTCTAATAGTGCAATAAGAAAAATGGTAAGTGGTTTTCAGAGGAGACAGAAACCTAGTTAGGTAATTGTCAATAGCATAACCTCATACTCACTTTAGGCCTGGACCAAATAAATCGATTTAAGCCAATAAAAAAGAATATTTACAAAATGTTTACTGCTATTTGGAATACTCCTCCCCTCTTCCCCCAGGTTTTGTTTGGCTCATAACACATTTTATACCAAGATTTATGCTTATTCCCAATTCCTTCTGAATAATCCAAAATTTTAGCTAACGTCTTAGTATTATTAAAGCCACTAAGTTGAAACCTCTTTATGTTTGATCTAGTTACGTCTTGTTTTAATTTCCTAGGAGAACCTAAAGAAACTCCTAGAGATATATGAAATGTTGGGAGAAGAAGAAGACATTGTAAACCCTTCAAATGAACTAATAAAAGAAGGACAGATCCTCAAACTAGCTGCTCGGAACACATCAGCACAAGAACGTTATCTTTTCTTAGTGAGTATTGTAGTGTGAGGAAGTCCCATAAAATAAATTCACAAATATTATTTACGTCTCTGAAAAACAAGATACTTGGTTGCTCACTAAAGCAATTGCTTCTAACCTGGTTTAGTCAGTACTGTCAGGATACCACATAAGTTAATATTTTAAGTAACTGAAACTTGTTCTGTCAAGGACCCAAATCTTTTTTTATAGTACTTTTGTGTAATTTTTCTGTGTAATTTACTTGAGCAATGTCCTTCATAGCATATCCTGAAGACAATTTATCCTTTCCACAATGATTGTATCCCTCAGAGTGTATGTGGTATATAATATGCTTTCTAAAGTACTCCTTTGCTAGCTTCAGATTTTCTCTTCTTTCCTTCTGACAAGCTAATGAGTAGCATTTGTTGTATATTCTGTCTACATACTATTTCCTGACAGCAGTTCTTCTAAATCTCTCTAATCACTACTTCTCATTTTTCTGGGCAGAAGAAATAAATAGGCAAGTTGTAATACTTATGCCTAAAATATTTGTAAGCAAGTACATGCATTCATTACATAGTTCCTTTTCTTGTATCCTCTTCTCTGCAGTCATTCCTTCACTTTCTTGAAATTAAAATTATTCTAGGGCTTATTTCACATGTAAGAGCTCTTTCTCAGGCATCTGGGCCATTATTTTTTTAGTCTGTCCACATAGCCCTTATTCTTTGTTATCTAATGATTTCCAGTTCCTTTCTAGTTCTAATGAAATGATAATAACAGTCATAATAATAGCTAACTTTGAATAAAAGTAAGCTGTCTTTGAGTAAGAGCTCAACATGTTAGTTATTATTATGATTGCAAATATAGGTGAAGAAACAGAGGCACATTGTAAAGAGACTATCCAGTGACTGACACACAATATATTCTCAAGATGTCATTCATGTGTAATTTTGTTGCTGCTGTAAAACTGTCATCTCACCAGCCATAGCATAGATTGTCATTGGGGGCCCAGACGTTTCTGTTGTCTGATTCCAGCCTCCCTTGTAAGGCAAACCTATTGGAACTAATTACCATGCAGAGGGAAGTTCTGTAGCTCTCAGTGAATTCTTAAAAAAATAACATTTGGTTACCATATGACCCAGCAATTCTACTCCTAGGTTGTGTAACATAAGAGAATTGAAAACATGTCCACACAAAAACTTGTACATAAATGTTCATAGCAGCATTGTTCGTAATAGTAAAAAAGTGGGAGCAACCTAAATATGCATCAACTGATGAATGGATAAACAATGTGGTATATCTACACAGTGGAATATTATATGGCAATAAAGTAGAGTACTTATACATGGTACAACATAGATGAACCTTGAAAACACTGTGCTATGTGAAAGATACCCATCATATAGACTATATATTACATGACTCCAAATGCATAAAAAGAGAAAGATTCATGGTGGCCTAGAGCTGGTGGGGAGGGGGAAATGGATATGGTGTTTCTTTTCTGGAGTAATGAAAAAGTTCTGGAATTAGTGGTGATGGTTGCACAATTATGACTGTACAAATTTATCATGAATTGAGTGGGTTTTATGGTATGTAGATTTTATCTCAATAAGAAAAAACATTTTATAGACACCCAAATAAGCTACAAAAATCCTCATTTGGGCTAAATAGATTTGTTTCACCTTTTACAAGTTATACAGAGAACTAAATATAAACCAAGAAATTTCTACATTCTATCATATCAGGGCTCTGAGCTCTGGTCTTTTCTGGGCAAAGTTCCTGGGAGTCAATGTCTTCACTTTGTCTTTACCCTACCTTTAGCTATTTCATTAATTTTCCTTTCCCCTCTTATCAGTTTTACAGTTTCTGAAGTTAAACTTTTAGTTCTGTGTCTAACCAGTTGCCTTGGTTTAATTTAAACAATTGAGAATTATTTAAGAAATAGGCTTAGGTTGAATATCTTGATCTAAAGCCAAATTAAGGAGCTATTTGGAAGGCAAATGGCAAAGCCTCTTGGGGTAATACAGCAGTAGTGACTTTGATGAAAGTCTCCATTTTGTTCTAGTTATTATTAGCTATCAAACATATCACACTATTGCCTCCCAGGAGAATGGAGTCACATGGCAGGAATTTTAGGAAAGCCACACTAATCTTTTAAAGACCATCTTAAAAGCATTTCTTGTGCTGTGGGTATACATTCTTTTAATCCATTCTCTTTACTTGACACAGAATCTGTCTTCTTGCCTGAGTACTTTTATTCCCATGGAGCATCTTATTTCTTTTATAGTGTGAAACTTCATAAGTACCATTTTATTTTCCTATCTCTCTAGAAAGAAAACGAAGACTAGTTTTCTATTTCCTACTTTGGGGAGACTATATTTGTCTGAAAAGCAAAATTAGAGTTAGAATCTATCAGTTTTCAAATGATTTTCATGTGTTTGCATATTTGCTTGCTTCCATGCTGTACTTTCTCATTTCTTTATATTAATATAGGAGTCTCTGTTGACTCAGTAAATAACCATACCTGACACCTGAAAGCCAAAATTAAAACAAAACAAAAAAACACCACAAAAGTATCCCTTAACATGACTCCAGAGTTTTTTTTGTTCTTGTCCCTTTGGAGTTGTTCTGTTCCTTATTTTCTTGTAGCCTGACAGATTCAGATTTTTTTTTCTTAACTTATTTAAACTTGCACACACACACACACCAGACACTGGAAATTTTCTCCAGCAATATATTATTGTCTTCTAAAAGAAACTTTAGGAAATTTTCACTGGTGAAAACATATAATTGAATTATGTTAGTCAACTAAATATATTTTAAGACTTGGAATAATTAGTTGAGGAACACTGGAGATCAAGAAAGGGAAATCTCCCTACTTTTAAAATAAGATTGAGACTTGCTTTTAGATTTTGTCACAACCTAAGACTTCTAGAGTTTGCCTTGGCAGCCAGAGATTGCTTTGTCAATAACTACATCTGAGCTACGGGTATGGGATAAAAAGAAGTATCCTATACTGAAAAGGAAAGTGGATCTACTTCATGATACAGTTGCTAAAACTTCTTTCAGTATTAGGGGAAACCCAGAGAAGAAGTAGTTTTCTACGTGGAAGATGATGGTGGCTTTTTGCCACAGGAGCCAGGTTCGCAGAGGAAGCTAAGTCCTTCATATATATGGTGTCTACTTCTTTGTAAGCAATATTTTATATCCTTCAAAAGGCTTTACTCTTAGCTCTGGTACCAAAAAAAAAAAAAAGATATTTGTTAACTTTCATTAGATTGTGATAGCAATGTATAAAATTAGTATATAGTTATTGATAATTTAGAATACAAACTCCCACTTAGGAAGAATATAATAGGGAGAATGCAGTCTTGAACTCATGAAAGAAGACAGAAACATATATAATTATAAGGTAATCTGTTATATTGTGTGGATGTAACTACAAAAAGTAAGTGCCAAAAACTTCCATATCACAGACTTGTGTTTCAGTAAAATTAACAAGACTCAGCTGAATATTAGAAGGAAAACTTAATAGGCATTGCATAACTAAAATTTTATACCATAACATTATTTCTTCAAACTGAGTGACAGATGTAATGAAACAGTTTGGTTATTGTTCATGGCTTGAAAGTGTGAGCCCTGTTGATTGTGATGGAGGCTCTGCGGCTCCTACAGCAGCCAGAGCCTTGGCCAAGTCTCCTCCTGAGGAGGTGCTGGTAGAAGAGAGAAAGAAAATTAGCAAGTGAGCTCTTGTCTTAATGAGCTAAGAGAAGGATGGTGAGAAGGCATTCCAGAATTTTTTAAATGTCTAAATCCTATGTACTATGATGAAGACTGTGACTGCCACACTCAGAACATAGTAGATAATGATAAAGCATAAGCCGTTACTGTCCTCTTCCAGAAATGCCAATGTATGAACGGCGGCACTGGGACTTATCTGAAAATCTACTTAGTCTCCTTTTACTTTTACATTATCCAATGTGGAACAGAAATTTTTGGTAGCAGTTACAGGAAGTTACGAAATGATGTATAAGAAACAACTGATGAGAAATTGGCTTCAGATGAGCACAACAGACAGTGTCACATAAACATTTTGGATTGTATTAAATATCCATTGATATTTCCTGACTTTATGGCACTGTGGGGCCAAACTGAGGGCCTAGCAGGAGAAGGTCTGGCCTCAAAAAGCAGAAGCGAGTGAAGTGAGACCTGGTTGAATTTAAGCACTTAAGTGCAAGTGCCACTCTCAACACTTCACGTTTCCTCATTTAATCCTCTCAAAAACCTGTGACTTTTACAGATAATGATCCTGAGGCACAAGCAGTTACGCAGCTCATGAGGGGGAGAGGGGGAAATGAATACTGACCTCAGAGTTTGCACCGCTAAATAACAAATTGAGAAACCTTGTGACCCAAGTGAAATAATTCTGATGAATTTAAAGTATATGCTCTTGGGAAAATAACTTTTAAAAGATAATTTGTTTAGACCCCAATTGCTCTTGTTTTAGAAAAATGTATGTAAACCTACAAATAACGTAAGAAGCAATAAATATGATGTAGAAAGTATATACCTTCTCTTGGGAATCTGTCCACAAATTAACCCAAATATTTAGGTTTCATCTCTGTGCATGTTTTAACATATTCAAAAGTGAACTAAATGCCTTCAGAAAATCATTGAAAATGAATTAAGATTGCATTAGCTTCTTTACATGTAATTTGTATTCATCCTGGTTAGCAAGGGCTGTTAACTGTTGACTAGAAATGAGGCATTGTAAGTAATTTGATTGTTCCAAAACAAAGTTTACTTCATTTAAAAATTAACTTCATTTAAAAAGTAAATCTTGTAAAGAGTAAGGCCCTAATTTTAAAGATCTCTTCCTAAAGTCCTCTGTTAATTCATACATGGTACTTTCTTAAGCCAAATTCCATGGATTTATAATACTGTTGAAGAACACTGTGTGAGCAAATATAAAATATAAATCCTGGCCATGTGCATTACCTTCTACGTAGGATTTAGTATGCTAATGCCACATGTTCTAATGAAATTTGGACTAATTCAGCTATTTTTTAAAAAATTTTTGAACATTAAGCAGCCTGGTAAAAATAAATGCTAAATAGTACTCTTCTTCTAAAAATTATTTGGACTTGCTCTGTAAGCTGTGACAATATAAATTTTGGTGTTTAAGAAGGGCTTTAACTTACAAAGCTGAAAACTTCAGTTCCTGGTATATAGAAGATTCTTCATAAATTGTTGCTGACTTTAAATGAGCTAAATTTCCGTAAACAATGATGGACAAAATGATGGTTGGTTTATGAAATATCAATAAAATATCTAATTAAAATGAAATATGTGGTTACAATTTTAAGACTATAGTGATTTTGATATGAGCATAATGGGCTCGTTATAAAATCTCAAGTGTAGTACTGATTAATTTTACTTACATTAGAAGTACCATATTCCCCGGGAATTCCTTGGAATTTCTGTCCAGGGCTACTTTTAATATTGGTCTTTCTTCTCTCTTTTCTTTATTTTCCTGTTTACTGATGTGTGCTGTGCCTCCTTGCAGTTCAACAACATGTTGCTGTACTGTGTGCCCAGATTCAGCCTGGTGGGCTCTAAGTACACAGTTCGAACTAGGGTTGGCATTGACGGAATGAAAATTGTAGAGACTCACAATGAAGAATACCCACACACTTTCCAGATATCTGGGAAAGAGAGAACCCTGGAACTGCAGGCCAGGTAAGGGAACCATTCCTGTAACAACTTTTTGAAAGCATCAGAATTACTCACAGGACAGAGTAGTTTTAAGGGTATTTCCCATGTGAATGCTACAGATCGCTGAAAATCTAGTTGATGAAAATGGAGAGATAAGAGCTCTTAAAGACGAGAATCATGTCTTCCTCTCTGCTGAATCCTCCACAGTGCCTAGGACATGGTTTGCAGACAGTATGCACTCAGTAAATTGAACTGAATTGTCAGATTTACAGGGTGTTCAGAGAATGCCATTGTTGGAATCAAGCAGAATTTCGAGACTTGTAGGAAAAGATTCTGCCTTAATCTTGCCTCCCTGCATCCCTCTTTTTGGTCCATAAATGTTTGTTAATGCTTATTATTCCATGCTAAATGTTGGAGCTGCACCCTTCAGAGTGCACTTATGGGACTTAGTAGCACTGGATGGAGAGCAATGTTTAGAGGAAGTGGGGTAGTAAGGTAAAGATTCTCCTGCCATAGTTGGAGGGTACACAAAGGGGAAGAGCTATTTGGGGCTCAGTTAACATTCTCCAAGCATAGCCATGTTTGGAGGGAAAAAAAAGAGATGAGGACCACTGCAGTAGATCATAACTAACTCAAGCATGAACCTCTGGAAGACAATGAGACTGCTGCCAGGTTTTGAAATACCTGCTTTAGAAGACAGTCATCTACTTATTCTATAAAGGCCTGGCATGCTAAAAAGTTGGATACTCCAGAATGTCAGAGATCAGAAGGTTAAGTACCGATCCCAGCTCTAATAGTGCTGAACCTCACAATCTTTGGAGAGCCAGAGAGCCTCTCTTCTTTCACATCAAAAGCATGTGGTTCTGGCTGCTCAGGTGAATCCAACCTGGATGTTTATACTTAGGAACTACCTAAAGGCTTAAACTTTACACTTTAAAAAGAGAATAAGCACATTGTAGCAAGAATCTGTGCCTAGGAGTCAGGGAATTGTTGGAATTACAGTTAAGGAAGATGAGGCAAGAAGGAAAAGATTGATGAAACAGCCAGTTCTTTGATTTTCTACCGAGGTATGTGCTGAACTTCCCATTACCTAGAGAACAGTCAGAAGACGGCTGTGAGGATTAGCAGTTGGCATTTCAATCATGATTACAAGTGGTGGAGGCCTTGCCTTTGAACGTCATGGTTTTCTCATCTCATGTCATAGAGGAATTTGGGTCCCAGCCACACAGACACAAGGGAAGAATTTATGATGCTGTGCTGGAGGGTCCTGACATGAGTCCTCACTCTGATTAGTCTTCAGAGGTTGACTTGCTGAGTTAGTGGCCATGGTAACATGGAGCCCTCACCAGTAGTTCTGATCATCATAGAAGTCCTCTTCCCAGAAGAATGAAGGTGCTGCTGACTCTGAAATGTCAGCAAAGTTCCAAATCTGCAAACCTGAGGGATGTGTCAGAACAGCAGGATTTCTTGAGAGCCTGTAGGGAGACTCCAGCCCTCCATTTGCAGGTTCAGATGTTTTCTCTTCAGGATGTGGCTGATTAGTGAGGAATTTTCTTAAATACAGACAGTCCTCACGTTGAACAGTTCTAATATGCAGTATTGGATACATTCCAATTATTAGAAGCATGGTCATTTTCCCTTAAATGTCTTATTCCCCTAATATTATTGCTCTAGTTTTATTTTGATTATATCGTGATAATGAAGATCTGAATTAGTGATTACTTTTAATCTGGTCCATTATGGTTCTCTCAAGAATGGAGATAAACAATGAAGGTCCCAGAAAGTCAGGGGATATATTTGGACAGATTTACAGAGTTCATATCTACAGCCAACTGGGAAAAAAGGATTCTGCTTTTCTTGTTGAAGTATGAGTCAGCCACAAAGCTGACCTCTTACGCTTCTTCTTCCAAATTGAAAAGAATGAAAATAAATCTGTTTTATATCATTTATTCAGTAATTTTATATTCCTAAATAGAAATTAAAACATAGTACTAAGTAAATTAAAGTTAAAAAAAAAAAAAAAAAAAAAAAGCGTGCCACAACTAAAAAACTAAAACAAAAAAGCAGAGAGGACTTGTCCAATTTCTTGGCCTGCATTTGAAAGTTTAAAAGTAACTCTGGAGGCGGGGCAAGATGGCAGACTGTGAGCTGTAAGTTTTAGTTACTCCTCCAGGAAAGTAGGTAAAAAGCCAGGAACTGCGTGGACTGGACACCACAGAGCAATCTGTCTTTGGGCATACTTCATACAACACTCATGAAAACGTGGAACTGCTGAGATCAGCGAAATCTGTAAGTTTTTGCGGCCAGGGGACCCGCGCCCCTCCCTGCCAGGCTCAGTCCTGGGGGAGGAGGGGCTGTCAGCTCCGGGAAGGAGAAGGGAGAACTGCAGTGGCTGCTCTTATCGAAAACTCATTCTACTGATTCAAACTCCAACCATAGATAGACTGAGACCAGACACAGAGACTCTGAGAGCAGCCAGCCCAGCAGAGAGGAGACAGGCATAGAAAAAAAACAACACGAAAAACTCCAAAATAAAAGCAGAGGATTTTTGGAGTTCTGGTGAACACAGAAAGGGGAAGGGCGGAGCTCAGGCCTTGAGGCGCATATGCAAATCCCGAAGCAAAGCTGATCTCTCTGCCCTGTGCACCTTTCCTTAATGGCCCTGGTTGCTTTGTCTATTAGCATTTCAATAACCCATTAGATCTCTGAGGAGGGCCGTTTTTTTTGTTTTTTTTTTTTTTAAATCCTTTTTGCTTTTTCTAAAACAATTACTCTAAGAAGCTCAATACAGAAAGCTTCAAAGAATTGCAGCTTGGGCACGTCAAGTCAAGAGCAGAACTAAGAGAGCTCTGAGACAAAAGGCAATAATCCAGTGGCTGAGAAAATTCACTAAACAACACAACTTCCCAAGAAAGGGGGGTGTCCGCTCACAGCCACCATCCTGGTGGACAGGAAACACTCCTGCCCATCGCCAGCCCCATAGCCCAGAGCTGCCCCAGACAACCCAGTGTGACGGAAGTGCTTCAAATAACAGGCACACACCACAAAACTGGGCGTGGACATTAGCCTTCCCTGCAACCTCAGCTGAATGTCCCAGAGCTGGGAAGGTGGAGCAGTGTGAATTAACAAAGCCCCATTCAGCCATCATTTGAGCAGACTGGGAGCCTCCCTACACAGCCCAGCAGCCCAGAACTGCCCTGGGGGGACGGCACTCACCTGTGACATAGCACAGTCATCCCTCAACAGAGGACCCGGGTGCACAGCCTGGAAGAGGGGCCCACTTGCAAGTCTCAGGAGCCATACGCCAATACCAAAGACTTGTGGGTCAGTGGCAGAGACAAACTGTGGCAGGACTGAACTGAAGGATTAGACTATTGCAGCAGCTTTAAAACTCTAGGATCATCAGGGAGATTTGATTGTTAGGGCCACCCCCCTCCCCGACTGCCCAGAAACACGCCCCACATACAGGGCAGGCAACACCAACTACACACGCAAGCTTGGTACACCAATTGGGCCCCACAAGACTCACTCCCCCACTCACCAAAAAGGCTAAGCAGGGGAGATCTGGCTTGTGGAGAACAGGTGGCTCGTGGACGCCACCTGCTGGTTAGTTAGAGAAAGTGTACTCCACGAAGCTGTAGATCTGATAAATTAGAGATAAGGACTTCAATAGGTCTACAAACCCTAAAAGAACCCTATCAAGTTCAGCAAATGCCACGAGGCCAGAAACAACAGAAAATTATAAAGCATATGAAAAAACCAGACGATATGGATAACCCAAGCCCAAGCACCCAAATCAAAAGACCAGAAGAGACACAGCACCTAGAGCAGCTACTCAAAGAACTAAAGATGAACAATGAGACCATAGTACGGGATATGAAGGAAATCAAGAAGACCCTAGAAGAGCATAAAGAAGACATTGCAAGACTAAATAAAAAAATGGATGATCTTATGGAAATTAAAGAAACTGTTGACCAAATTAAAAAGATTCTGGACACTCATAGTACAAGACTAGAGGAAGTTGAACAACGAATCAGTGACCTGGAAGATGACAGAATGGAAAATGAAAGCATAAAAGAAAGAATGGGGAAAAAAATTGAAAAACTCGAAATGGACCTCAGGGATATGATAGATAATATGAAACGTCCGAATATAAGACTCATTGGTGTCCCAGAAGGGGAAGAAAAGGGTAAAGGTCTAGGAAGAGTATTCAAAGAAATTGTTGGGGAAAACTTCCCAAATCTTCTAAACAACGTAAATACACAAATCATAAATGCTCAGCGAACTCCAAATAGAATAAATCCAAATAAACCCACTCCGAGACATATACTGATCACACTGTCAAACATAGAAGAGAAGGAGCAAGTTCTGAAAGCAGCAAGAGAAAAGCAATTCACCACATACAAAGGAAACAGCATAAGACTAAGTAGTGACTACTCAGCAGCCACCATGGAGGCAAGAAGGCAGTGGCACGATATATTTAAAATTCTGAGTGAGAGGAATTTCCAGCCAAGAATACTTTATCCAGCAAAGCTCTCCTTCAAATTTGAGGGAGAGCTTAAATTTTTCACAGACAAAGAAATGCTGAGAGAATTTGCTAACAAGAGACCTGCCCTACTGGAGATACTAAAGGGAGCCCTACAGACAGAGAAACAAAGACAGGACAGAGAGACTTGGAGAAAGGTTCAGTACTAAAGAGATTCGGTATGGGTACAATAAAGGATATTAATAGAGAGAGGGAAAAATATGGCAAACATAATCCAAAGGATAAGATGGCCGATTCAAGAAATGCCTTCACGGTTTTAACATTGAATGTAAATGGATTAAACTCCCCAATTAAAAGATATAGATTCGCAGAATGGATCAAAAAAAATGAACCATCAATATGTTGCATACAAGAGACTCATCTTAGACACAGGGACACAAAGAAACTGAAAGTGAAAGGATGGAAAAAAATATTTCATGCAAGCTACAGCCAAAAGAAAGCAGGTGTAGCAATATTAATCTCAGATAAAATAGACTTCAAATGCAGGGATGTTTTGAGAGACAAAGAAGGCCACTACATACTAATAAAAGGGGCAATTCAGCAAGAAGAAATAACAATCGTAAATGTCTATGCACCCAATCAAGGTGCCACAAAATACATGAGAGAAACACTGGCAAAACTAAAGGAAGCAATTGATGTTTCCACAATAATTGTGGGAGACTTCAACACATCACTCTCTCCTATAGATAGATCAACCAGACAGAAGACCAATAAGGAAATTGAAAACCTAAACAATCTGATAAATGAATTAGATTTAACAGACATCTACAGGACATTACATCCCAAATCACCAGGATACACATACTTTTCTAGTGCTCACGGAACTTTCTCCAGAATAGATCATATGCTGGGACATAAAACAAGCCTCAATAAATTTAAAAAGATTGAAATTATTCAAAGCACATTCTCTGACCACAATGGAATACAATTAGAAGTCAATAACCATCAGAGACTTAGAAAATTCACAAATACCTGGAGGTTAAACAACACATGCCTAAACAATCAGTGGGTTAAAGAAGAAATAGCAAGAGAAATTGCTATATAGAGACGAATGAATGAAAATGAGAACACAACATACCAAAACCTATGGGATGCAGCAAAAGCAGTGCTAAGGGGGAAATTTATAGCACTAAATGCATATATTAAAAAGGAAGAAAGAGCCAAAATCAAAGAACTAATGGATCAACTGAAGAAGCTAGAAAATGAACAGCAAACCAATCCTAAACCAAGTACAAGAAAAGAAATAACAAGGATTAAAGCAGAAATAAATGACATAGAGAACAAAAAAACAATAGAGAGGATAAATATCACCAAAAGTTGGTTCTTTGAGAAGATCAACAAGATTGACAAGCCCCTAGCTAGACTGACAAAACCAAAAGAGAGAAGACCCATATAAACAAAATAATGAATGAAAAGGTGACATAACTGCAGATCCTGAAGAAATTAAAAAAATTATAAGAGGATACTATGAACAACTGTATGGCAACAAACTGGAGAATGTAGAGGAAATGGACAATTTCCTGGAAACATATGAACAACCTAGACTGACCAGAGAAGAAATAGAAGACCTCAACCAACCCATCACAAGCAAAGAGATCCAATCAGTCATCAAAAATCTTCCCACAAATAAATGCCCAGGGCCAGATGGCTTCACAGGGGAATTCTACCAAACTTTCCAGAAAGAACTGACACCAATCTTACTCAAACTCTTTCAAAACATTGAAGAAAATGGAACACTACCTAACTCATTTTATGAAGCTAACATCAATCTAATACCAAAACCAGGCAAAGATGCTACAAAAAAGGAAAACTACCGGCCAATCTCCCTAATGAATATAGATGCAAAAATCCTCAACAAAATACTTGCAAATCGAATCCAAAGACACATTAAAAAAATCATACACCATGACCAAGTGGGGTTCATTCCAGGCATGCAAGGATGGTTCAACATAAGAAAAACAATCAATGTATTACAACACATTAAAAACTCGAAAGGGAAAATTCAATTGATCATCTCAATAGATGCTGAAAAAGCATTTGACAAAATCCAACATCCCTTTTTGATAAAAACACTTCAAAAGGTAGGAATTGAAGGAAACTTCCTCAACATGATAAAGAGCATATATGAAAAACCCACAGCCAGCATAGTACTCAATGGTGAGAGACTGAAAGCCTTCCCTCTAAGATCAGGAACAAGACAAGGATGCCCGCTGTCACCACTGTTATTCAACATTGTGCTGGAAGTGCTAGCCAGGGCAATCCGGCAACACAAAGAAATAAAAGGCATCCAAATTGGAAAAGAAGAAGTAAAACTGTCATTGTTTGCAGATGATATGATCTTATATCTAGAAAACCCTGAGAAATCAACGATACACCTACTAGAGCTAATAAACAAATTTAGCAAAGTAGCGGGATACAAGATTAATGCACATAAGTCAGTCATGTTTCTATATGCTAGAAATGAACAAACTGAAGAGACACTCAAGAAAAAGATACCATTTTCAATAGCAACTAAAAAAATCAAGTACCTAGGAATAAACTTAACCAAAGATGTAAAAGACCTATACAAAGAAAACTACATAACTCTACTAAAAGAAATAGAAGGGGACCTTAAAAGATGGAAAAATATTCCATGTTCATGGATAGGAAGACTAAATTTCATTAAGATGTCAACTGTCCCAAACTCATCTACAGATTCAATGCAATCCCAATCAAAATTCCAACAACCTACTTTGCAGACTTGGAAAAGCTAGTTATCAAATTTATTTGGAAAGGGAAGATGCCTCGAATTGCTAAAGACACTCTAAAAAAGAAAAATGAAGTGGGAGGACTTACACTCCCTGACTTTGAAGCTTATTATAAAGCCACAGTTGCCAAAACAGCATGGTACTGGCACAAAGATAGACACATAGATCAATGGAATCGAATTGAGAATTCAGAGATAGACCCTCAGATCTATGGCCGACTGATCTTTGATAAGGCCCCCAAAGTCACCGAACTGAGCCATAATGGTCTTTTCAACAAATGGGGCTGGGAGAGTTGGATATCCATATCCAAAAGAATGAAAGAGGACCCCTACCTCACCCCCTCCACAAAAATTAACTCAAAATGGATCAAAGATCTCAATATAAAAGAAAGTACCATTAAACTCCTAGAAGATAATGTAGGAAAACATCTTCAAGACCTTGTATTAGGAGGCCACTTCCTAGACTTTACACCCAAAGCACAAGCAACAAAAGAGAAAATAGATAAATGGGAACTCCTCAAGCTTAGAAGTTTCTGCACCTCAAAGGAATTTCTCAAAAAGGTAAAGAGGCAGCCAACTCAATGGGAAAAAATTTTTGGAAACCATGTATCTGACAAAAGACTGATATCTTACATATACAAAGAAATCCTACAACTCAATGACAATAGTACAGACAGCCCAATTATAAAATGGGCAAAAGATATGAAAAGACAGTTCTCTGAAGAGGAAATACAAATGGCCAAGAAACACATGAAAAAATGTTCAGCTTCACTAGCTATTAGAGAGATGCAAATTAAGACCACAATGAGATATCATCTAACACCGATTAGAATGGCTGCCATTAAACAAACAGGAAACTACAAATGCTGGAGGGGATGTGGAGAAATTGGAACTCTTATTCATTGTTGGTGGGACTGTATAATGGTTCAGCCACTCTGGAAGTCAGTCTGGCAGTTCCTTAGAAAACTAGATATAGAGCTACCATTCGATCCAGCGATTGCACTTCTCGGTATATACCCGGAAGATCGGAAAGCAGTGACACGAACAGATATCTGCACGCCAATGTTCATAGCAGCATTATTCACAATTGCCAAGAGATGGAAACAACCCAAATGTCCTTCAACAGATGAGTGGATAAATAAAATGTGGTATATACACACGATGGAATACTACGCGGCAGTAAGAAGGAACGATCTGGTGAAACATATGACAACATGGATGAACCTTGAAGACATAATGCTGAGCGAAATAAGCCAGGCAGAAAAAGAGAAATATTATATGCTACCACTAATGTGAACTCTGAAAAATGTAAAACAAATGGTTTATAATGTAGAATGTAGGGGAACTAGCAGTAGAGAGCAATTAAGGAAGGGGAACAATAATCCAAGAAGAACAGATAAGCTATTTAACGTTCTGGGGATGCCCAGAAATGACTATGGTCTGTTAATTTCTGATGGATGTAGTAGGAACAAGTTCACTGAAATGTTGCTATATTATGTAACTTTCTTGGGGTAAAGTAGGAACATGTTGGAAGTTAAGCAGTTAGGTTAGTTGTCTTTTTCTTACTCCCTTGTTATGGTCTCTCTGAAATGTTCTTTTATTGTATGTTTGTTTTCTTTTTCACTTTTTTTTCATACAGTTGATTTAAAAAAGAAGGGAAAGTTAAAAAAAAAAAAAAAAGTAAAAAGACAAACAAGGAAAAAAAAAAAAAGATGTATTGCCCCCTTGAGGAGCCTGTGGAGAATGCAGGGGTATTACCCAACCCCACCACCATGGTTGCTAACATGACCACAGACATAGGGGACTGGGGTTTGATGGGTTGAGCCCTCTACCATAAGTTTTACCCTTGGGAAGACGGTTGCTGCAAAGGAGAGGCTAGGCCTCCCTGTATTTGTGCCTAAGAGTCTCCTCCTGAATGCCTCTTTGTTGCTCAGATGTGGCCCTCTCTCTCTGGCTAAGCCAACTTGAAAGGTGAAATCACTGCCCTCCCCCCTACGTGGGATCAGACACCCAGGGAAGTGAATCTCCCTGGCAACGTGGAATATGACTCCCGGGGAGGAATGTAGACCCGACATCGTGGGATGGAGAACATCTTCTTGACCAAAAGGGGGATGTGAAAGGAAATGAAATAAGCTTCAGTGGCAGAGAGATTCCAAAACGAGCCGAGAGATCACTCTGGTGGGCACTCTTACGCACACTTTAGACAACCTTTTTTAGGTTCTAAAGAATTGGGGTAGCAGGTGGTGGATACCTGAAACTATTAAACTACAACCCAGAACCCATGAATCTCGAAGACAGTTGTATAAAAATGTAGCTTATGAGGGGTGACAGTGGGATTGGGAATGCCATAAGGACCAAACTCCACTTTGTCTAGTTTATGGATGGATGTGTAGAAAAGTAGGGGAAGGAAACAAACAGACAAAGGTACCCAGTGTTCTTTTTTACTTCAATTGCTCTTTTTCACTCTAATTATTATTCTTGTTATTTTTGTGTGTGTGCTAATGAAGGTGTCAGGGATTGATTTAGGTGATGAATGTACAACTATGTAATGGTACTGTAAACAATCGAAAGTACAATTTGTTTTGTATGACTGCGTGGTATGTGAATATATCTCAATAAAATGATGATTAAAAAAAATAAAATAAAATAAAAGTAACTCTGCTTCCAGGACCACAGAACTGATTTCTTGGGGGCAGGAAAAAGCAGCAGGAAGCAAAGCTCCTGCGGAGCAGGACTGAAACACCTAGCTCTTGGCCCAAGGATCGCCAGCTGAACAGTAGGCAGTCTCCCAATGGGCAGGCACAGATTCCAGCAGCATTCCTGCATATTGTGGGGTTCAATAATAAATTTTTTGGAAAACTAGTTGGTACCAGAGGAGTAAACCTCCAGCAGACTCATGCATATTTTACACTTGTGGGAATAAGGCATGTGACATTCAAGCTGAAACCCAAACTTCGCCCTACCCTACCAGAGGCAAACGGAGCCCAATCTTTGACAGTCTTCAAAATTTCCTGCAGTTTGATGATGTCACCCAAACTAAAGTCCATTAAAGGGGATTTTTCAAATAAGGTATATGTCAATAGCCAGCTGCAGCTTACAAACCAGTACTTGCAAGGAAGATGAAATAAAATTTGTATCAACAGGAAAATAGGGGACCTGACAAAAGTCAAAGAAATTTTCCCAGAGGAGAATTATTAATCACTGGGGGCCATTAATCTATGAAATCTTCCTAGGTACATTTAAATTTTTTTTTACATTTTGCTTTATCTATAATGAGTTAGGTATGGTATTGTCTGAAGCCTCCTAGCAATAGGAAAATAAAATTGTTTATCAAAGGAAATATTAAATAGCTCCCCAAGGCCTTACAAAGATATTTTAGATTCTTAGAGGATAGTTGTAATCTTTCTAAAATGGGCTGTGACTGGTAGCCTTTAATAGACTTCATGTGTTTTTGAAAAGATGAATTGGAAGACTAGTTGTCTATCTAGGATAATGCTAGATGAACATAGTCACCTAATATGTAAAACTTCATGATTGTTGTTAAATTTAATGTCAGAGCAGTATATTAATGGAGCTAAACTTAACTCTCTCATCAAAAAATGTGTCAAAGTCTGGAAAATCTGAAACTCTCTTTAAGAAGAATTTATTTGTTTCAATTGCCAGAGGTTCTGTTTAATTTTTATTACAACTCTTTTCCTGGATGTCACTGATTCTGGAAAGTTGGAACAACATCAAAGTCTATGAGGAAGCACAGTTTTATTCACCAGTTGTAATCCATTAGTATTCTCTCTTTAAAGTTTATTGTTCTTTCTTTTTAGTTCTGAGCAGGACAAAGAAGAATGGATCAAGGTAAACTTGATTTCTACATTTCTGTTCTCTGGTAACCTCTGTATATATACACAGACATGCACATATTGTTGTGTTTGGTTAATATATAAGTCATCAAAACAAGTTTTTAATATTTAAGGTACTTCCCAAAGATACTTATTTACTAAAGTAGTTTCATTAATTTTGATATGATACTTTAATGTGCACTTTGAATGTTTATTTCTATTTTAGACCTTCAAGAGACTATTGATGCTTTCCATCAAAGGCAATGAACCTTCAGAAATGCAATTGCAAAGGATAATGACATTCATTTAGAGGTTTCTGTAAGTAGAATTCAATTCTTAACTCTTCATAGTTCTTTTACTCTCTTTATAGTTGCAAAAGATCTATCTAATCATTATCTAAACTTTCCTTTGCCATGCCAGAAACTGGCTATTTAGACAAAATCTGATTCCTTCTTAGATGAATACAACAGTGAGTAGATTTTTATACTGCTTAAACTTCTTTGACTAAACCTTTTCTTTGCAAGGATCTTGAATTTCAGAACATGGTTTGAGCATCATTGTTGGTGTTTTTTTAATAGAAGGGAATGATGATTTTCTCTATTAAAATTAAGTCTCTCTTTCCTTCTTAGACAGCTGAGCTAGGGAAAAGAGCCCCAAGATGGATCCGAGATAATGAAGTAACGATGTGTATGAAATGCAAAGAGCCTTTCAATGCACTGACCAGGAGAAGACATCATTGTCGAGCATGTGGACATGTAAGTGAGACTATTGGACATTCAAGTGGCTAGTCACTTTAATGTCCAATAAAGTCCAATCATGTGACTAGTGATATAAAATCATCAAGTTGGAAGAAAGAAAATTATTCAGTAAATCACTTAACTTACTTTGGTACCAATTACATGCAAAGCACTGTGCTCAGACTTGATTAGACATGATGGAAATTGGTTCGATATACAGTTTAGGAGGACAGGGAATAGTCAAGTTTGGGTTTGGATGACTGCAAAATAGGTAGTGCTATTAACTGACCAAAAAATACAAGAAAAATGAAGCAAGTTTATAGGGGAGAAGAGAAAGAATATTAAAAATAGTAGCTATCATTTATCATGTACCAGTGCCAGGCATTGTTTGGTGTGTTTTGTATGTATTATCTCAATTTCTTAAGGGAAGTTTCTATTATCCCCATTTTACAAATGAGAAACTGGGTCTTAGAAAAGTTAATATGTTCTGATTCCAAATTCATGTTATTAATAACTAAGCAGTTTTATATATTGCAGTTCCATTAACATTACATTGGATACCTTTTTCCACATCATGAAATCTTCTTTGAGAACACTGTTTTACTTCTTCATTGTTCATATGATATATCCAAAAGAATTTATGGAACATAGTATTGTTAAAGCATGAAAATAGGATTAAGTTAATGTCAGTGAACCTACCACCCAATCTCAGAACAGGAACATTACTACCACTTTTGGAACAATCATGGTTATCTTAATTTGTATTTCCTTGAGTACTAATGAGATTGAGCATGTTTTCATAAATTCATTCACTATTTGGTTTCCTCTTCTGTAGAACAACTATGTTTAATAGTACTTTATCTTTTTTGGACAAAAATCCTTTGTAGGTTATGTATATTGCACAAACCTCCTCAAAGTCTTTTCAGTTTATTATTCATGGTGTATTAGATGAACAGAAGTTATTAATTTTAATGTACTTAAGTCTATCGATTATTCTTTTATGGTTAACACTTATTTTGTGTTAACCACACAGAGATAGTCTCATGTACTTTACTCAAAATTGTGCCTTTTCTATCTATTCTTAATCCATATAAAGTTGCTTTATTGTAGTGTGAAGTATAGGTGTCTAGTTTTAAAGTTTTTCCCATATGTGTAGCCATTCTTTGTCATGGATCTGCCCTTCTGTCATGTATTAAGTTTTGAGATAAATGTATTGTTTCTGAACAATGTATAGGACACAGAATACAACTTCTATCATTCCCTTCCCAATTTACTTGCTTCTTTTGCCCAACGTTTTATGCTGTCTTTTGACCCTAAATATTGACAGAATTATCATTACTACTATTGTTATTATAGTTGCTTTTAATGTAGGTGATGATTTATGCCCCCATTTTTTTTTCCTCTGAAAATGTCTATTTTCTCCTCCTTGTGAAATAGTCTAGAATCAGTAATCCAGCAAAACTAACGGTTATTTTCTGTCAGCATTTTAAAGCTACTATTCCACTGCCTTTTGCATCCCTTATAACTGATGAGGTTCTGCAGCAGTCTAACATCCTTCCTTTGTAAGTGATCTGCTTTTCTCTTTGACTGCTTTTCATATCTTCTCTTTGTCAGGTGACTTGTACTTTACTACAATGTACCTACCTATAGCTTTGTTTTTTTTTAGCCTACTTAATGTATGTTGGGCTTCCTCTTCCTATGTTTTAGCAGTTTGGAAATTTTTTTCTTGTACTTCTTTGTCTCATTGAATATTGACTGTCTTCCACTTTCCCTATACTTTCCCTATGGGATTCAAGTCATATGTACATAAGACCTAATCCTCCCTTCATATTTTCTATCTCCATGTCTCTCTCTGCAGCATTCATTCAGCAATAGAACTTTATCTTCTATTTCATTCACTTATCCTAAGTTGTAACTTCACTATTTTATCCATTTGAGGTTTTAATTTCAATGATTATATTTTTGATTTCTGGAAGGTTTTTTTTTTCCCCTTCCAAATATGCGTGATCATTTTTGATAGTTTTGTTGTTTGCCATTCTTTTATATTTTCAAACATTTCACATGTAATCTTAAAATTTATATTAGATAATGCCAAATCTGAAGAATCCTTGAGGTCAAAATCAGTTGGTTGTTTCATTCATGTTATCTTTTTTTTCTAGGGGGCCTTGATGACTCCTCTCAATTTAATGTAAGCTAGCAAAGCATTAAAGTTACATTTGCTGTACTTTATATCCAAGATTTAGTTGTATTCCAGCAAAAGGATCTCTTAGTATCTATCTCGTCTGTCATACTGACAGAAGCAGGAATTGAAAACATGTTCAATACTGGTTGCATAATTCATTTTATAGCAGTTTCATAGTCTTTCTATGTCCTCAATTTGTATATTTTTATAAAATCTTACAACTCTTTCGGAGTTTAGTGTGTGTGTGTTTCTTTACTGCTTTACAAAGCAAATCCCCCCTGTTATTTATGAGATTTTCTTCAAATTCCATATCTAAAAGTATGTTTCTGGGACTGACAGTTAACTAATTAAGTACACTGGTGATGCTTAAAAGTAAGGATGTGCCATATAAACAAAATTTGATCATGGTTTGATCACTGAGTTGAGTTTCATGTGAAAAGAGTGAGAAGGAACAAAGCATGAAATGAAGCTGGAGAAATAGTTTACAAGGCCCTCCAAGACCTGCCCCTACAAGTTGAAGATTATAAACTTTCTCCTAAAAGCAATGAATAATTAGAGTAAGCATTGCAGAGTCATATTCTAATATATTATTTGTATGTTTAAGTGCAACAATTTTTATGGCTAGTTCTTCTAGAGTATTCTCACTTATACTGCAGAGTTACTCTTCCTGTTGTTGTCCTGACACTTAGTTTTGACCCAGTGAGGCAGTTTCATAATCAAATTGAATTGAGAGCAAACATCTTTTTTTCTCAGGGTAAGACTTTTTAAAATATATCACATTTGTTTGAAATATTTTCTGGTATTGACATACTTGAGGTAAACAAACAAAAATGTGTTTGTATGTGGATTATCAAAATACTATAAGATCTGAAAATAAATTAATATATTAGTTGATAGGATTTTGCAGATACAGACATTGTTGTAAGTTTTTAAATCCTAGAGTAATTTCATTTTAACTATGAAAAAAACACAGGACTTTTTTTTTAATCATGAATTTTACATGATTCTAAAACTGAGACTAAAAGATTGACTGATAATTGTGTTTCTTAAATACAGTATTACCTATAAATTGAGAAAAAAAAATGCTGCCAGAAATATGAAAATCATTTCTTAGACTAGCAGATTCTTAAACAATTTTTCCATAATAATTATAAAAAATACAATTCACTTAGAAATAATATGCATTTGCATTGTAGGCATTCATTCATTGAAATTCTATAAATGTTTACCATGTGTCTGGTGAGCAAAATATACAAGGATAATCTCTTATAGAGCAGCTTAGAGTTTAGTGAAGGAGACAAGTAATCACTCAAGTATACAATTAAAAACTGTAATCACTGCTATAAAAAAGGTACAAGGAGCTTCAGCAACACAGTGACAGGAGACATCCTCTAATCTGGAAATCAAAGGAACCTCCTTGGGGAAGTGAAATTTCAACCAACATGTGAAGGATGGGTGAGAGTTAACACACTGAAGGCAGAGATGAGGGGGAGGGAATATGGCACTTTTAGGGCCAGAAGAAGATAACAAAACGGAAAAGAGAGAGCAAGGGATTGAAGGTAAATTATGCAGGACTGTGATCACATGGCATTTTTGCTAAATGAGCATCTGGCTGCTTTTCAGAAAATATCTTTGAATGATACAAGAGTCCTGGAGGCCAGTAAGAATGCTGCCAGTCTTGAGGCTGTTATAGCAGTGCAAACTAGGACAATGATAACTTGGACTTCGATGGTTACAAGGAAGAAGTAGAAAAGTAGACAGACTGAAGAAATACTGAGGACGTAAAGTCAGCCGGATTTTGTAGTATTATGAATGTACTGGGTGAGGTGGAGGAGGTATCAGGGATGACTCCTAGGTTCCTGACGTGCCATGACTGGTGAGATGCCTCTGCCAATTCCTAGGGGGCATGAGGAGAGGGAGCAGGTTGGGGGCAATGGAGTGGGGAGGGTAAGGAGAGGGCTGAGGGCAGGAAAGATCATGAGTTCAGTTTGGGAGATTGTTGATGAAACATGCAGAGGTTATAAGAGAAATGATCTGGATGAGGATCACCTACATTTAGAGGCCAGGAAGAGAAGGCTGAGCTGAGCTGGCAGAGCCCATCACAATCCTGTTACAGCATTACTCCTCACATTTATGGGAATGTTCTTAATCTTATAAAAATCTGCCTTTTACATTTAACTTTCTCATTATTAACTATAAGTGAATATTACTTCAGATTAATCACTTTTCATTATCCTCTTTTTAATTTAAGGTGGTTTGTTGGAAGTGTTCTGATTATAAAGCTCAACTCGAGTACGATGGTGGTAAATTGAGCAAAGTTTGTAAAGACTGTTACCAGATAATAAGTGGATTCACAGACAGTGAAGAAAAGAAAAGGAAAGGAATTTTAGAGGTATGAGAAATATTAACTATCGGATTGCTCTTCTAAACTTTTAAACAAGGAACTTAGAATTCTCTGTTAAGTCTGAAGAATAAATAATGTATTTTATTATTTGTCTCTGAATTTCACAATTGGGGTAAAATGAGCTAAATTCATACCTTTGTTCTATGTTGTTGACTTCTGGGGTCCTACTTGGTTGTATAGAAAGGGGCTATGTTAAAGCAACATACATTTGATAATGGAAAATAGGGATTTTATGAAGCGAACTGCAGCCAAACATTAGAGTATTAATTTTCTAATACCCCAAATCTTGTAGTGTATTTTCTCTGTAGGGACACTTTTCTCCTACATTTCATCATAGTGACTTTCAAAACCACTATATGAACTTTTTCAGATTTAGATTAAAGAATTAATACCTAAAAACCTCTTTCACCTTATTGCATTAAGAGCATCATCTAATATAACAGTGACAGTAACCTGATAACTGCATTGAAGTATTATTGAAGTGTCTCCCAAGTGAATTTGACTCATGTTGTAGTATAAATTCAAACCCTCCAGCTTGGGGATATAATGCATCCTGTATCTGAAATAAGAGTCACACCCAGAATATTAACCATATAAGGGTTAAATTATATAATCATGTTTATTGGCAGTAAGTTCAAAGACAGCCTAGAAAGTCTGGAGAGAATAGGCTTACATGAACAAAATTCTGGGTATCTACAGTCATAGACACGCTTGGTTTATTAACAATTTCTAAATAGTCAATGTGTGTTTATTGAGCACCTATATTGTAGATACTTACAAAGGTCATTCTATTAACTGAAAAAGGATCATAAACTTCAAAGTCCACTTGAGATTACAGTATAGACCCACAAGCTTTAAGCCTAACTGAATTCTTCTAGGGACTTGACGTTACTTGCATGGCAGATAAAAGTGAGGCTTTTGTGGGCAGGGAGAGTGAAACACAGCCTCATGATTCAACAGCAGCAACTAATGATACTGGCACAATATAATATGTTAGAGAGCATGTTTTAAGTGTGTTGGGCTGTATTTATGAAATGAAAATATCTAGTTTTTAGAAAAACTTATACTTGAAAAAAAATTACATTCAAATACTTATTAGTTTAAATATACCATATTTACTAAATATAGTATTTAACCAAATATATATAGTATGAAGTCCATATGTAGAAAATAGGTGTATGTGTATGTATGCACACACAGATAGATGCATGGGAAACTTACTCTATACCAGTGAATACGTTAGGTGCCATGGGCCAGCAAATGTTTTCTGTAAAAGGCCACAAAGGGAATATTTTAGACTTTGCATGCCAAAGGCAAAATTGAGGATTTTACCTAAGTGCTATATAACAAGAAAACAAATTTCTCCAAATTTTCATTGATGAAATTAAAAATATAATAATTTAGCATAATATTTGGTAATATGGATCTAATGAGAATAAAATTCGGGGGGGTAGGGGACAACATTTCACTTAGAGTTCAAAGTTAGAGTTCTCTATCATCAACTTGTTTGCAAATTTGTATCTGTAAACACTATTCTTAGCCCATGGGCCATACAAAAACAGATGGTAGGTTGGAGCTGGCCGGCAGGCCATAAATGTGGACCAATGCTCCTTAAACTATCTGTAATTTTTATTTCTAGTCTATCACACAGCAATATTTTTGTAAAATACAAAATCATGCACTTGGGTATCATCACAAAGTCAAAAGCAGTAAGTTTCTAAATGCTTCCATTTCCTTTCTGTGATTATCTCATCTTGAACCAGTAACTAAACAGTTTGCAAACCAGCACCATTTCATAGAAAACTGAGTAACACTACCGTAAGGACTTCAGAGACAGAAAATGAAAGCAAACCAGTTACTCTCCATAATGTGTGTAGTAAAAACCATCATTTATATGTGAAGAAGAAAAGCAGAAAACTGTAATTGGCTTTCAAAAAGCCAATTATTGCAACTAATTCTTTGTGTAAGGCCATCATTTCCCTGATACAAAAGCCTGATAAAGACATCACAAGAAAAGACCAATTACAGACCAATTTCCTTTTTTGAATATCGATGCAAATAAATAGCCTCAATACAATACTAGCAAAGCAAATCCAACAGTACATTAAAAGGATGATACTCCATGATCAAGTGGGATTTATCCCAGCACCTTTTCTTGATAAAAACTCTCATAAAATTAGGAATGGAAGGGAACTTTATCAACATGATAAAGGCATTTTATGAAAACCCACAGCTAACATTATACTCAATGGTGAAAGACTGAAAGCTTCCCCCTAAGATTAGGATGTAATTTTCACCACAGCTATTCAATATTGTAGTAGAAGTTTTAATCAGAGCAATTAGACAAGAAAAAGCAATCAAAAGTAGTAAAACTTTCCTTATTTCCAGATGACATGATCCTGTATATAGACAATCCTGGGAAAAAAACCCACAAAACTCCTAGAGCCAATAAACGAATTCAGCAAAGTGGCAGGTAATAAGACCAACACACAAATCAGTTGTGTTCCTATACACTAGAATGGACAATCCAAAGAGGGAATCAAGAAAACTATTTACAACAGCATCTAAAAGAATAAAATACCCAGAAATAAATTTAACCAAGGACATAAAAGTCTTGTACATGGAAAAAATAAGAAAACATTGCTCAAAGAAATTAAAGTAGGCCTAAATAAATGGAAGATATACTATGCTAATGGATTGGGAGAGTTAATATCAAGATGTCAATATTATCCAAAGCAATCTACAGATTCAATAAAATTCCCATCAAAATTTCAGCAGCCTTTTTACAGAAATGGAAAAACCAATCCTCAAGTTCATATGAAACTGCAAAGGACAAATAGCCAAAACAATTTTGAAAAAGAACAAAGTTGAAGGACTCACACATCCAATTTCACATTGTACAACAAAGCTCCAGTCATCACAATGGTGTGGTTGTCTATTACAGGCAGACAAATAAACCAATGGAACTGAATTGCAAATCCAGAAATAGACCTACATATCTATGGTCAGTTGATTTTTGACAAGGGTGCCAAGTCCATTCAATGAGGAAAGAATAGTCTGTTCAACAAAATGGTGTTGGGAAGATTAAAATTGCATATCCACAGTATATACAAAAATGAATTCAAATTGGATCAAAGACCTAAAAATAAGAGCTAAAATAGAAAACTCTTAGAAGATAACATAGGGGCAAATCTTCAATGACCCAGGATTCAGCAGTGAATTCTTTGTTATGACACTGAAAGCACAAGCAAACAGATACTTGTACACCAATGATTATAGCAGCATTATTCACAAAGCCAAAAGGTAGAAGTGACTCAAGTGTCCATCAACAAATAAATAAAATGTGGTACATACACACAAAGGAATATTATTAGGACATAAAAAGAACGAAGTTATGAGATGCTGCAACATGGAAGAAACTTGAATACATTATGCTCAGTGAAATAAGCAAGGCACTTAAAGACAAAAATTGTATAATATCACATATAGGAGATGACTGGAAATAGTAACTTTGCAGAGACAGTATATTAGAGGTTACATGGAGAAGGAAAGGGGGATAAGTGGGAGCATTCATTTGGAATTTTTTTTTAATAATTAAAAAAAAAAAGCATTGAAAATGCAACCTACAGAGTTCAGTGCTCTGCCTCCACCACCAAGAAACAGAGCAGAGTGAGGGAAGGGTAAGGAATGACCCTGAGGATGACTGGACCCAGGAGCTCAAATTCTAAGTTGGACCATCATTAGGCAGCACCATGACTTTGAGAAAGACATCAGTAAACATGGCTTAGCCAGCATCAACCCAGCATTCTTGCTATCCAATCACTTTACTTCCAATATGACAGAAGCCACAAACACATAGGTCATTGTGCTTCAAAACTGCTCCATTATTATTTGTATTTAACTAAAAACACGAGGCTTTTTCCTATGTAGTAAGCAGTTTTAATGTTGCTACAGGATTGCTTATTTTTCCAGGGAACTAGGGGAAAAAAAAAAAAACTTATCTGAGGCACTATGACAGAATTGCTATTCAGTTTGTGTCGTTTTGCTATTACATCCTTATGTAGTTGGAGCCAGTATAGCATTGAGATTAAAAGTTCAGACTCTGGATCAGACTGCCTGTGTTCAGATCTTCACATGCCAATTACTAAATGTGTGATCTTGGGAAAGTCTTTAAACTTTGAGCATCAGATTTAATGCAAGTAGTAGCTTCTCAGTGCTGACATGAAGATGAATAATAAAATATGTGGCAAGCTAAGAGAAGTGCCTACTTAGTAAACAGTCAATAAGTGTTAACTGGGTTTAAATTCAAGGTCTAATTAATATAAACAGTTAATGTTGGCTTAAGTGTTTCCAATGCTAGTGATAGATCTTGATGAATGTTTAATCATTACAGTGAAACTTGCTTGGATAATTCAAGATTTTAAACATACACAATATAGTTTATGAATGTTTCCTCAAATTGAATCCCTTCTCTATATGATTTGTGTTCATTCTCTCCCACTCTCCATTACAATTTTCTAGACTGAATCAGCAGAGGTATCTGGAAACAGTGTGGTGTGCAGCTTTCTTCAGTATATGGAGAAGTCAAAACCTTGGCAGAAAGCTTGGTGTGTGATCCCCAAGCAAGACCCTCTTGTGCTGTACATGTATGGTGCTCCACAGGTATCTAAACCCCACCTGCCTGAAGTAACAGGGCATCAAGGACAGAGGCAGGCCAGTCGGCAGTGAACTCAGAATCCTTCAGTGGCTCTTCCTTAGAGCAAGAGAGCTCAGAAAGTTTCACTGTTTCACTCAAGTTGAAAAATAATGAATAACTAAAATTTAAGATTAATTAAGCTGATTGATTCTTTTGATCATGAGTATTTTTCTTCACCCTATGGATTATTTGTCCCCTTTCTTCTTTCATTCTTATTTAGTGGGTTTGAGAAAAGGGGAGTTGAAATAGAATAGAACCTGAGGAGAAGAGGGAGAGGCAGAGAGAGAATGCAAGAGGGAGAAGTGAGTCTTTTAAGTGATAGGACACAGTATTAAGAAAAGACTGTCTTTTTGCTGAATGGATGGATACCTGAAAGAGAGGTAGTATGGATTGTGTTGAACTTCAAAAATAAACCATACTTGAAACAATTATGCATTCAACCTGTAAATTTAAGTGTTAATATACCTGTTATATTTTATCCTACATTAAAGGCTAGTAAAATTTTATTTTTGATACAGACTAAAAATGTCCGGGTACATATTTTATTCTACTTCATTGATTTTTTTATAACTTTTTCCCTATCCATAAATAGATGAATGAATGAATGAGTCACCAAATCAAACTGACTTTGATAATGAAATCACTAACATTTGCTGGTTTTATACAATTGGGTAACTGTTGTTTTCTTCCCTTTTTCAATGAATGGAAAGCTGAATGGGCTTTCAGTGGGCTCCTTCACTGAGAGGAGGTGTAGTTTCAATGAGTCCTACCTGATTTGGGTGTCAGCTCTCATTCCTTAATTCATTAAGTCATCGTCATCAGTGGTCTCATCTGTGTAGGCATTGTGCTAAGCTCTGGGCTCACAGTCTCTGCCCAGAGGCAGCTCAATATGAAAGTCTATGTCAGCCAGTGGGAGGAAAAGATGTTTTGAAGAATCCAACCACAAAGGACCTCATACAGCAAGCTCATACACCTCACATTTGTATGTATGACGTTTTTTCCTTAGGATGTCAGAGCCCAGGCCACCATTCCACTTCTCGGCTATTTGGTAGATGAGATGCCAAGGAGTGCTGACCTGCCACACAGTTTCAAACTGACCCAGTCCAAGTCTGTGCACAGCTTTGCTGCAGACAGTGAGGAACTGAAACAGAAGTGGCTGAAAATCATCCTGTTAGCTGTCACAGGTGAGACTCCAGATGTTCCACATGAGCATCCAGCCCCCTTGGAGGATCATCCTGAACTTAAGAAAAAATCAGAATGCTGAACTCCAGGATCAACCACTATGTAGGGTCTTAAAATTTACAGCTCAAGACATTCCCAGCTCTCCTTATTCATTTCTTAGCACTTTATATTTAAAAATATAGGCTCATAAGTACATCTTTTGGAGACTATTTTTCCTATATTTATGTACTTTTAGTGCAACTGATGTGCAGGGCCATTCCACCGATAAAGTTATAAGATAATGTGAAATATGGAGCATTTTATGAGCTATTCCTTGAATATGTAGTTTCATCTTGAAGAAAATGGTATCAATTGACTCCATCACTATCAGGTTAGAATGGGCCACTTTCATTTAAGGAAAAAATAGATTCTTTAATATCTTTTCGTTGCGTGTAGGACTTGTGACTGAATGATATACCTCCATGTTGCCAAAATAGATCCATGGTTAAAAAAAAAAAAATACAGTGACAGCTTAGGTTACTGTATTAGCTTATTTAATTTAGTTTATCAAACCCAAGCTGTGTAAATAATGTATGTACTTTCAAAACAAAACAAAAAAAGACAAATTGTGTTCAGGCTTTCAACTTCAGATAATACTTGTTTTGTAGAAATACTCATAAGAATAAAATACCTTAAGTGTAGCAAATTTATATGTATATAGTATTAAATATAAATTATATATTATACATGCTTTTCTCATCAGCTTTAGTTCATATGTCTCTAATTTATTTTTTACATATAAAGCATGTTTTTTCTTGAACATGAGCAGTGTTCTAAACTTCAGAAATGTTTTTGGTGACTAAAGTATAACTGATTGACATCTAAGGGTATTGATATTTTTATAATATTAAGAAAAAGCAGTAATTTCTGTGGCATGGGATTATATTAGTGAATTCCAACAGTATTTTTAAAGTACTATTTTTTTTTTTTTGTTTTGTGCCTATTTAAAAACAGTGCCTCTCTTTGAAGGTGCTAATAATATATAATTAAATATATGATGGTGATTCAGTAAATAATGCTTCAGTCTTGATTATTCTGAAACAGTGCATTTTGTTCACTGCAACTGTCATGTTCACAAAGGTTAATTTACTTTTTACAACCCTATAATTGTTGTGGCAGTTAATATCAGCATGCACAAAAATTTTCACCAAGATCTAAATGGTATAGGACACCTGACCTTAACAAACACTGAACTGGTACATATGAAATCTACTTATATTGTAATGTTTTTCTATTCCATAAGACTGTCAAGCATGGTTAAATGAGGACTATATATAATGAACACTTAAGATAACTATGTGGCCTATTCTTTTATAAGATATGAAACAGAACTCATGTGTGATAGTCTGTGTTTTGGGGGGGAGGGGCGATAGTAAAGGAAGTTTATGCTTAAATCTATAAACCACTTTACCAAGAGAAGAGAGGGAAAACATACACAATATTCAGAAATATTTTGATGTCGGGAGGTACAAGATGACTGAAGAGGATCTGAGAAATTTTTCCCTTTATCTCTGGGGAATTTTAATAGACAAAATATTCCTTTTCTGCATGGCTGCTCTTCTTTATATTGTACTTGTGATTAAAATCTCACATTAAGTTGACTGCTTAACATACTCTTTTTCTCAAATTTTTTCCTTCAGCCTGTCATGCCACAGACATTATCACTTTTTAATGCATCAGTCTACTAGAAACCCACAAGAATGACCCCACTGTCCTTGACCTTTGAGAATTATACCTTAAAGGTAGAATAGTTTTACTCAGCATTTGAGACTGCCACACATTTATTCGGGCACTGTTGCTTTAAGAAATATTGTCAATATTGCCTATTTTTTTTTTCCACATAAAAGGAGCAAGTGAACCAATTATGACTGACATGGTTAGGTTCCCTTCCTCCCTAAAAGGAATACCAGCCATTATCATTAACATTAAACCAAATACTCGGAACCAAAAAGAGATAAAGATAGCTTCTTAGGCCCTATTAAATCAGGGACAGACTAAAAAGGAATTTTACATTGCTTCTCTTTTCTAGGTACCAATATTGGGTGTGTGTGTGTGTACAAGTGTGTTGGGAGTGGTAATCAAGAAGGTTAAATTATAGCTATAGTACTAGGGCTTTCTTAATCTCAAGAAAAGAAAAGCAATAAAAATGTGGAATGATTATCAGGGGAAGATTTTTGTTGTTGTTGCAAATGTGAATAGACTAGTGGAAATGTAAAAGCCAATTAGAAGAATTCGGGGAAGATTATTTTTGAAAAATATTATGAACAGCAAAGAAGATAACACTTTCCTTACCAGTAAGTTCTTCTCCTAGAAGTGACATGGACACACTCAAATTTGGCTCAATAAATATTGAAAGCATACTTATGTAAAGAGCTCATCATACTCTAACATTTATTAGTTTTTTTTTTATTTTAGAAACATCACTGCTAGAAGAGAATTTTAGTTATCGTTCGCTTTCTATCCCACAGTCTTCAACCAAGCACAAAGAGAAGCAGTGAAGTAGCCTTCTCTGTATCTCTCTCACTAAAGAATCACTCATACTTTTACTGGGAGAAAGGCAAAGGAATCGTCTTAGTCATTTATTAACACTTACCCCAGCGACCTCAAAGTGTGATTGGTTACAGGAATAATCTGTCTTTTGCTTTGAGACACCTGAGTAGTCATGACAAATTGAATATTTAAAAAAAAAAAAAGTTCCTTTCCTATTAAAATCAAGTTTTCAAAGGGGTTTTAATTATTTTTTTTTCTAATTTGGTGCTTTCCAAGTCATCTTTAATGGTGCCCTTCCTCCAAACTTCAAAACATTGATTTGCTATTTGTTACAAAATGTTGCAATTTTTTAACCTGAAATTTTACTTTTGTTGAAAGTCTACCACTTGGGGTGTTAAGTATGAAAGTAATAAAGTACAGACTTTATCTCCAGGTTTTAAGTGGGGCTTAATAATGAAACATGTCACCAGCCACTTTCATAACAATGGTATCTCCAATGCCGTCATGTATGCAAGCAATAAAACTCTTCAGGGTATACTTTTTATAGTGAAAATTTAATATAAAGGCCCCTACCCAAAAAAGAATATAAAGAATTAACTTCCTAGAAGTAATACTATAATTCAAATTGCTGAGTATAGGGAAAGTGGGAGGACGGACATTATTCCTCAGATTCAAACAACAATCAAAAGCGTTTTTATTTTTGCAAGAGGAATGAATGGTGAAACAAAGCACATCTGCACTACTATATGAAACTATATTTCATTCTCCATGAAGGTGAATTCAACATAAAGGTTCACTGGGTGACCTATTCCAATTGTTTAAAAATATCTCAATCTGAAAAAAAATTACTGAACTTGAACAAGAACTAATCCTTTAACTGTACATTCTTCTTATAAGTGATACACATTTGGATTTTTAAAAAGAACACTGTACTAGTCATAAATGTATAAAGAAAACTACAAACTTCATGGTACTGTAGGATTGTTCAAGAATCACCGATGCCTTCTAAAAACCTTTTCAAAAATATGTTGCAAGTTCACAATTCTGTTTCACTTTTTCTTATCTCTACACTGTGGAAACAGGGTGTTTTTTTCCCTTCAAACTTTAAATCTCATTTTTTCTTATATTCAAAGCCTTAAGTTCTTATTCTGAGCATATTATCTGTGGTAACTCTCTAATGATGACCTTTCTGAACTGGAGAGATCTTGGGAAACTTCTAGGGAACAAAGTTCTTATTTTTATGCAGTCATCCTTGCCATGATGAATTCAAGATTAATTAAAATTTCTTACATCACCTAATGTTCATGTCATGTTAGCAGGTCTAAGATTAAGCACATGGTATTTAACAATTAAAATTATTTTGAAAGGCAAGAATGTCTTAATGTTTTCATTATTAAATTCTGCATTTTTCAGGAATGTATTAATAAAGGAAGGCCAGTGTAGTTAAACAGTTCCTATTTTTGGGACTGTATTGACATCTCTAACTCATGGTTATCCTATTTTAATAGACTCAAACTGCTTTTTATTTTCATACTACTAACTACTATAGATTCTCCAGACTTAGAAAATATGAGTGTGATGTCTATGGACCACTAGGGTAGATCTGCTTTAAAAACCTTTCCTGTGAATTTACATATGTATGTATATATGTAAAAAGTTAATTTTCACAGAAATGAATTTTTATAGAAACTTCTCTTTTTAACTAAATTTAACAAAGTATTGACATGGATTTTTATGTATTATTCATCTTTATACGTGCCCCTTAATCATAAAGTCATGAGAAGATAATCTGCCTTCTTTACAGATATGGTAGAGAGGAATAAGGTTACAAACTGAAACAAGCAAGAATCAACAGAGAGGTAGACAGAAGGAGATTGCTGGTCTCCAGATCAGAGCAATGTATGTTAATAAAAAGATATTTAAACTGCAGAAGGGATTTAAAACTATATAATATAAATCCATGTAACTGCATGCTGATGGGATCCACTGTGCCCAGGCCTTTGACCTTGGCCTCTAATTTATACCCTGGTTGTCTTGTTATACTTTTTATTTTTCTGCCTTTGGACTTTAAAAAAATAATTTCATTCTCTTGGGCCATTTCCTGTGCTGTTTCCTGAGGGGGTAAACTCTCTCTAAAGTCAATCATGTTTTTCTCATTTCTGAACTGAGCATTTGGCAGAATGTGGTGTCTTTTCTGTTTTGAGATTAAATAGCACATGACTCCTATGAGACAAGTGTTCACTCTTTGTTGGTCACTGAAAGTTACATGATAGTAATTTATTGTGGTAGATTTAGTGATTAATTGAGAAATCTCATTATAGCATATTTTAATAAGTGAATACCAAATACATAGACTGCATAGGGTTTGGGAAGAAACAATAGTCTGTTGGAACCATTATCATAATAGAATTGTATTATGTATTACACAGTATATGGATATTGGAATGTATCACTTGGGGGCATCCCTCTTCATTAGCAAAACAATCATGTCTGTATATAAAACTTCTACCAATTAGCATTTTTGTGAGTGACAGTGGACTGATATTTTTGAATAGGTGTCATCTGGATTTTTCTTTTGAATTGTTGACTGATCAGTTTGAATAGGTATGTTATCTGAATTTTACAGTTGACCCAAATGTGAAGTTATACATGTAAAGTAATTCTTTTCTAGCTGTATGAATGTAAAATACTTGCAGATAGTGTATATATTGTGTAACATATGTATATTTGGTCATAAAGCAAAGAATTGGAAACATTGTAATATTAAGCACTTTAATTCCAATTAAATATTAAACATTTGTATTTTGTAAATAAACACATCCTTAAATCAATTCTAAAGGCTTGGATGTTATTTCAGCTAGGGTTATAAATGTTCAGTTCACAATGCTTTTGGTTGTTTGGTCAGAAAAATTTATATCAGTAAGGTACTGATACCCCTTCACACGTCCATCCACCCCCAAAACAAAAACAACAAAACGAAAGAAAACCTGAGAGTCATTCAAGAATAAAGCTTGTGGAAGAAGCTAAATTTCCTCAAGTAAGCAGACTGTAGCTTCTACCTAGATTCTCATGAACCAAAAAAAAAAACAGTGTTTCTCTGTATTCTGTGGAACGATTCCTTTACTTCAGAGCTTATGGTATTTGTCAACATTCTTGTGTCTTATATAATGAAACAAACATGAAAATAGAAGTCAAAGAAATTGGGTTTGAGTCTTAGCCCTGCTATTACCAATTATGTGACCTTGGATAATTTACTTGAATCTCAAATTCCTATGGTCATTCAAATAATGAAAAAAGCACTTTATGAATCATACAAATAGTATTTCATGGCATGTTTCATTGGGCTCCTTGGGTTTCATACGGTTACTTTATTGGCTATTGATTATAAAAAAAAAAAAAAACACTTACCCCAAAGGAAACTATAAGTCACTTAGAATATGATTTCATAGGTAAAAATATTTCCAGAGATAATCCTTTTTAAGAGGTTTTTTTTCCCAGGTCTTAAAAAACTAATTAGCAATTTCTGAAGATTGGCATCATCTGAACAATTCCTTAAAATAAATGTTGCTTTTGGCTCATCAATAGGATTTATTTGGGTCCACCTTAGACGAAAGTGGAAATGTGGAGAGGACCAAAGTGGCACAGTTCAAGGTTTTGCAAACTAGTGTGCAGGCCAATCTGGAGATCTTGCTATAAGGCAGATTCTGAGTTAGCAGGTTTATGTGTTGATGTACTTTTAACAAGGTCCCAGGTGGTGCTGCTACTCAAACCATCCTTGGAGTAACAAGCTTATAGTAGGAAGAACTTTCAGTCTTAAGACACCAGGCTAGAAATCCCTGGCTCTGCCACTTACTGTTCATGACCTAGGCACAAACTTTCCTTTAAAAACTTGTGAGACTTAAATGAGACAATATTATATTGCCAGTGCTTGGTTGGTCCATATGAAACATTTAGTACATAAATGTTAATCAATAGAGATCTTTTTGACCTAAAAGTTTGCATCCCTGACTGCACATTAGAATCACCTGGGAAGTCGTTAAACTGAATGATGCTGTGGTCACACCCTCAGAAGTTCTTTGTCATTAGCAGTTCCAGAAATTCCTTAGGTGGTTCTGATGGGAAGCCTCATTGGAGACACATGGATTTAATGTTTACTCATTCCTCTGACCTGTGCTATGTATGCTCTATGCATGCATTCTCTCATAAGCCTCACAAAAGCACTGAGATTTTCAGGTGAGGAAACCGGTTCAGAGAGGGTAAGCAATTTGTTATTAAACTCATCATGAAACTCATCATGTCCTCTCTTCCTCCCTTACCCAGCTTAAATTCCGTGTTCAATCACTAATCACTACCTTTCAGCCTCTCAATTCCCTTGCCAATCTCTAACTTTGTTGTATTTGGTTCATTCAATTTGGTCTTCTTCATGACTGCACCCATGCAGCTGAACAATTCAAACGTCTCCACTGATTGGTCTCACTTTAAATTTATTAGTAGATCACTATTTTACACATCCTTTCTCCTCAAACCTCCAAAACCTCCCTCCCAATCCTTCATCCCAATTGATGACCTTGCTTCCTACTTTACTGAGATGATTTGTGCAATTGGCATAGATTTCCAAGTCTTATCCAACCACATCTATCCAACTACAGCTCTTGAGTCCATATACTCTTCTTGCCTATTCATGTTCCTATATAAATCAGATCCCTCCACTTGTGCACCATATCCATCCCCTTTCACCTTCTCAAGGCTTTGCTCCAGCCATTCCCTCTCGCATTCATTCTCGTGCTTGCTCGTGCATGTGCTCTCTCTTTCCCTTTCTCCCTCTTTCTCCCACACAGTTACCTGTTTTCCCTCCTTATTGGAGCTTACCTATCTGCAAGCACACCTGCCATGACTTTCCCAATTTAAACCTCTATTTTACTTCTCCTACCACTACCACCCTCTTACCTTCCTCTTTGTGGCAATACTCCTTGAGTTTTCTATATTTGCTGTTTTCGTTTCCCATCTTCCCATTCCTTCCTGGATTTTCACCAGTTGGGCTTTGCCTCCACTGTTTCAGTGAAACTGCACTAATCAAGGTTACCAAAGACTTCCATGTTGTTAAATTCAGTAGTGACTTCTCAGCTGTTCTAGTCTTACTTGACCTGTTACTGGCATTTGACATACTTGATCATGCCTTCTTCCTTAATTTACTTTCTTCACTTGACTTGTAGGGCTCTCAACTGTTAGTTTCCTTCCTATTCATCTGGCCATGCTCTCTCAGACTCCTGTGCTGTTTTCTCCACTTCCTCTCAGCCTCTTAAGTTAGGGACATCCCATAGCTAGATATGTCCTTGGATCTCTTCAGTATCCACTCATTCCACTGTTGATTACATAGTCTCATGCTGTCAACTTCCCCACCCTCATTTATATCTCTAATTTATTGTCCATAATTATGTCTTATTCCTCTGTGTCCAAACTCATTTATCTAATTACCTATCTCCACTTGGGTATCTAACAGCCATTTTGAATTTAACATATCAAAAACTGAACACATCTTCCTTACCCATAAAACCTACTTCACAACAAATGCTGGGCCATCAAACAAGCCTCAATAAATTTAAAAAGATAGAAATTATCCAAAGCACATTCTGTGGTCACAATGGAAAACAATTAGAATTCAATAACCATGAAAGATTTAGAACAGTCACAAATATCTGGAGGTTAAACAACACACTACTAAACAATCAGTGCATTAAAGAAGAAATAGCAAGAGAAATTGCTAGCGATGAATCAAAATGAGAATACAACATCAAAACTTATGGGATGCAAAGGTGGTATTGAGGGGAAAATTTATAGCTCTAAATGCATACATTAAAAAGGAAGAAAGAGCTAAAATCAAAGAACTAATGGAACAACTGAAGAAGTTAGAAAATGAACAGCAAACAAACCCTAAACCAAGTAGAAGAAAAGAAATAACAAGGATTAAAACAGAAATAAATGACATAGAGAACAAAAAAACAGTAGAATAAAAACAAAAGTTGGTTCTTTGAGAAGATCAAAATTGAGAAGCCCTTAGCTAGACTTACAAAATCAAAAAGAAAGAAGACCCAAATAAAATCAGAAATAAGAGGAGGGTCATTACTGAGGATTCTGAAGAAATTTTTAAAAATCATAAGAGGATACTACAAACAACTGCATGCCAACAAACTAGATAATGTAGAGGAAATGGACAATTTCCTGGAAAAACATGAACAACCTAGACTGACCAGAGAAATAGAAGACCTCAACAAACCAATCATAAGCAAAGAGATCCAATCAGTCATCAGAAAGCTTCTCACATTTAAATGCCCAGGACCAGACAGCTTCACAGGGGAATTCTACCAAACTTTCCAAAAAGAACTCACACCAATCTTACTGAAACTTTCAAAACACTGAAGAAAATGGAACAGTACCTAACTCATTTTATGCAGCTAACATCACTCTAATAGCAAAACCATGTAAAGATGCTACAAGAAAGGAAAACTACAGGCCAATCTCCCTAATGAATATAGATGCAACAATTCTCAAAAAAATACTTGTAAATTGAATCCAAAGACATTAAAAAAAGTCATACACCATGACCAAGGGGGGTTCATTACAGGCATGCAAGGATAGTTCAACATAAGAAATATCAACGTAATACAACACATTAACAAATCAAAGGAAAAAAATCAAATGATCCTCTAAATAGATGCTGAAAAAGCATTTGACAAAATCAAGCATCCTTTTTTTTTTATAAAAACACTTCAAAAGGTAGTAATTGAAGGAAATCTCCTCAATATGATAAAGGGTATATATGAAAAACCCACAGCCAGCATAGTACTCAATGGCAAGAGACTGAAACCCTTCCCTCTAAGATCAGGAATGAGACAAGGATGCCGGCTGTCACCACTGTTATTAAACATTGTACTAGAAGTGCTAGCCAGAGCAATCCAGCAAGACAAAGAAATAAAAGGCATCTAAATTGGAAAGGAAGAAGTAAAACTGTCATTTTTTTGCAGATGATATGATCTTATCTGGAAAACCTTGAGAAATCAATGACAGCTATTTGAGATAATAAGCAAATTTAGCAAAGTAGTGGGATACAAGATTAATGCACATAAATTAGCAATGTTCTTATATACTAGAAATGAACTAACTGAAGAGACACTCAAGAAAAAAAGATACCATTCTCAATAACAACTAAAAAAATCAAGTGCCTAGGAATAAACTTAACCAAGGATGGAAAAGATCTATACATAGAAAACTACATAACTTTACTAAAAGAAATAGAAGGGGGACCTAAAAAGATGAAAAAATATTCTGTGTTCATGGATAGGAAGGATAAGTGTCATTAAGATATCAATTCTACCAAAACTTATCTACAGATTCAATGCAATTCCTATCAAAACTCCAACAACCTACTTTGCAGACTTGAAAAAGCTAGTTATCAAATTTATTTGGAAGGGAAAGATGTCTCAAATTGCTAAACACACTCTAAAAAAGAAAGATGAAGTGGGAGACTTACACTCTCTGACTTTGAAGTTTATTATAAAGCCACAGTAGTCAAAACAGCATGGTACTGGCAGAAAGATAGACATATTGACCAATGGAATCAGATCGAGAATTTGGAGATAGAACCCCAGATCTATGGCTGACTGATCTTTGATAAGGCTCCCCAAACCACTGAACTGGGACATAACAGTCTATTCAACAAATGGGGCAGGGAGAGCTTATAGCCATATCCAAAAGAATGAAAGAGGGCCCCTACCTCACACCCTACACAAAAATTAATTAACTCAAAATGGATTACAGACCTCAATATAAGAGATGGTACCATAAAACTCCTAGAAGATAATGTAGGGAAACATCTTCAAGACCTTGTATTAGGAGGTCACTTCATAGACCTTATACCCAAGGCACAAGCAACAAAAGAAAAAATAGATAAATGGGAACTCCTCAAACTTAAAAGCTTCTGGACCTCAAAAGAATTTGTCGAAGAGTTGAAGAGGCATCCAACTCAATGGGAAAAAATATTTGGAAACCATGTATCTGACAAAAAACTGATAGCTTGCATATATAAAGAAATCCTACAACTCAATGACAATAGTACAGACAGATCAATTATAAAATTGGCAAAAGATATGAAAAGACAGTTCTCTGAAGATGAAACACAAATGGCCAAGAAACACATGAAAAAATGTTCAGCTTCACTAGCTATTATGGAGATGCAAATTAAGACCACACCAATTACATAGCATCTCACACCAGTTAGATTGGCTGCCATCAAACAAACAGGAAACTACAAATGCTGGAGAGGATGTGGAGATATTAGAACTCTTATTCATTGTTGGTAGAACTGTATAATGGTACACCCACTCTGGAAGACAGTCTGGTGGTTACTTAAAAAACTAGATATAGAGTTACCCTCTGATCCAGCAATTTCACTTCTCATTATATACGCAGAAGATCTGAAAGCAGTAACACGAACAGATATCTGCACACCAGTGTTCATAGCAGCATTATTCAAATTGCCAAGAGATGCAAACAACTCAAATGTCCATCAACAGATGAGTGGATAAGCAAAATGTGGTATATACATCAGTAGAATACTACCCAGCAGTAAGAAAGAACGATGTTGTGAAACATATGACAACATGGATGAAACATGAAGACATGCTGAGTGAAATAAGCCAGGCACAAAAAGAGAAATATTGTTTGTTGCCACTAATGTGAACATCGTGAAAAATGTAAAAGAAATGGTTTATGTTGTAGAATGTAGAGGGCCTAGTGATAGCAAATAGTGAAGGGGGAATGATAATCTAATAAGAACAGATAAATTATGGAGGGTAAACTTAATGTTCTAGGAATGCTCAGGAATGATTATTGTTTGTTAATTTCTGGGGGGTATGGTAGGAACAAGTTCACAACAATGTAGTTATTTTAGGTTATTTGTTTTTTCTTATTCCTTTATTTTGGTTTTGTTTGAAATGTTTTTTATTGTTTGTTTTTTAATTTTTTGATAAAGTTAAAAAACAATGAATCAGTGTGAAAAAAAAGTAAATGAACAATGAAGAGGAGGGGGATAGAATGTTTTGGATGTTCTTTTTTACTCTAATTTTTATTTTATTTTTTTTTTGTAGTAACGAAAATGTTCAAAGATTGAGGTGATCAATGGACAATTATGAACAACTGATTGTACACTTTAAAGAGTTGTATGTTATGTGAATATATCTCAGTAAAGTTGCATTAAAAAAAAAAAAGCATACTCCACTCAGTCTTCTCCATCTTAGTCGATGGCAATCTGTTTTTCAAGTTGCTCAAGCAAAAAGCCTTCATCTTTGATTCTTTCATACTCCATATCTGAGTCCATCAGGAAATTCCATCAACTTAACCTTCAAAATATATTCGCAGTCAGATTCTTTCACCAACGCCACTGCTGCCATTTTGGTCCAAAATACCATCATCTCTTGCCTGTATTATTGCAATAGTTTCTTAATTGGTCTCACTGCTTCCACCCCAGGCAAATACACTCCTCCCTCCCACCCCCGTTCTCAAATATGCAGCCAAAGGAGTTTATTAAAAGCATATCATTTCATTGCTCCTCTACCCCAATCCCTCCATTGCCTTTCACTCCAAATAAAAGCCAAAATTCTTAGAGTAGCCTTATAAGGCCCTATATGATCTCTCCCCCCAACCCTGTAACTACAGACCTTCTTGCTTTTTTAAGGTACACACCAGCCTTAAAATACATACACAGTTAATGCACATAAGTCAGTAACGTTCCTATACACTAGTAATGATCTAACTGAAGAAGTAATAAAAAAAATTCCATTCACAATAGCAACTAAAAAAATCAAGTAAGTACATAGGAATAAACTTAACCAAGGAGGGAAAAGACCTCTACATAGAAAACAACAAAATTTTACTAAAAGAAATAAAAAAAGACCTAAGTAGGTAGAAAAATATTCCTTGCTTGTGAATAGGGAGACTAAATATTGTTAAGGTGTCAATTCTACCCAAACTGATCTACAGATTCAATGCAATCCAAATCCAAATTCCAACAACCTACTTTGCAGACTTGGAAAAGCTAGCTATCAAATTTATTTGGAAGGGAAAGATGCCTCAAATTGCCAAAAACATCCTAAAAAAGAAGAACAAAGTGGAGGGACTTACATTTCCAGACTTTGAAGCCTACTGTAAAGCTACAGTGGTCAAAACATCATGGTATTAGCATAAAGATAGACATATTGATCAATGGAATCAAATCAAGAGTTCGAAAATAGACCCCCAGATATATGGTCATCTGATTTTGGATAAGGCCTCCAATCCCACTGAACTGGGACATAACAGTCTCGTCAATAAATAGGGCTGGGAGAACTGGACAGCCATAACAAAAAGAATTAAAGAGGACCCCTACCTCTCACCCTATACAAAAATTAACTCAAAATGGATCAAAGACCTCAATATAAGAGACAGTACCATAAAACTCCTAGAAGATAATGTAAGGAAACATCTTCAAGACCAAGTATTAGGAAGTAAGTCCTTAGACCTTACACCCAAAGCACAAGCAAGAAAAGAAAAAATTAATAAATGGCAACCCCTCAAAATCAAAAGCTTCTGTACCTCAAAGGAATTTGTCAAAACACAAAGAGGCAGCCAACACAATGAGAGAAAATATTTGGAAACCATGTATCTGAGAAGAGTCTTATATCTTGCAAACAAAAAGAAATACTACAACTCAATGACAATAACACAAACAGCCCAATTATAAAATGGGTAAAGGGTATGAAAAGACAGTTATATGAAAAGGAAATACAAATGGCTAAAAAACACATGAAAAAATGCTCATCTTCACTAGCTATTAGGGAGATGCAAATCAAGATCACAATAAGATACCATCTCACACCAATAAGAATGGCTGCCATCAAACAATCACGAAACTACAAATGCTGGAGAGGATGTGGAGAAATTGGGACTCTTATTCATTGCTGGTGGGACTGTATAATGGTACAGCCACTCTGGAAGACAGTTTGGTGGTTGCTCAGGAAACTAGATCTTGAATTACCCTATGATCTGGCAATTCCACTTCTTGGTATATACCCTGAACATTTGAAAGCAGTGACGTGAACAGACATTTGTACACCGATGTTCATAACAGTATTGTTCACAATTGCCGAGAGATGGAAACAATCCAAGTGTCCATCAACAGATGAGTGAACAAACAAAATGTGGTATATACATATGATGGAATACTATGCAGCAGTAAGAAGCAACAAGGTCCTGAAAGACATGGCAACATGGATGAACCTTGAAGAAATAATTCTGAATGAAATTAGTCAGACACAAAAGGAGAGATACTGTATATTACCACTTCTATGAACTATCTCAACAATGTAAAATCAAGGTCTTATAATATAAGAAAATTGAGTACCTAGTGATAGACAGTGGCTAGTGAGGGGAATTGATAATCTAAGATGTTCAGATGTGTTAACGATGGTGAATTCAAAGGTATGGTAATGGATAGGGGTGACAATTGTTTGTTAATGGGATTATAAGTATCAAAGCTCTATTGAAGGCAAACAGGAATGAAAGGGGTTGTTTAAAGGCATGTTTCCCACAGATCAGCACCACAAATATAGATAGAAGCTTGTATGATATACTTCTGTGTATGACACTAGCACACAGAGTTGCCAACAGAAAAGTATATGGGAAAAATATACATATTGCACACTCAGGACTATAATTAAAAAGAATTCCATACTAGTTACAGAAGTGCTAGGGACAATAATTAAGGCCTGACAAGAGCTATGAGATGTTTTGGGTCATGAGAATTGTTTAAAATGGAGACTGAACAACTAAGTGATGATAATGTGAGATATGGTTGGATTGTTGTGGATATAACATATGCTATGTGGAGGATCCAAGATGGCAGATTAGGAGGGATAGAGCAAAATTCTCCTCTGTGAGAAACACTAGATAAAAGACTGAAAGTGCTCCATAATAGCAGTTCTAGGGTTCTAAGGGCTGGACAAGTTCCCCTACATCCACAGTGAGTATGTACTTGGTAAAACCCAGAAACTGCATTCGGAATCAAGTGAGTGAGCTGTTGGGGAAATGGTGCTTAGCAGCCAGCTGGGGAAGAAACCTGGGGTCAGCGTTTAGAAGTGGGTTAGTTTAAACACCCAGAAAGTGGCTGTGGTTCTGGTAGTGAGAGCCATGCAGTTGAGCGCAGTGGGGAGAGCCTTCCACACTCTGGGCACCTGCCTCAGTATCTGGCATGGGTGATAGCCTTTCGCATACCCACAGCTAATTGTCCCAGAGCCAGAAATGGGATGCTGCAGCAGGTAGAGGACCACAAAAGCGGGAAGTTACCACACCCCATACAGCCATCTTTTCACAGGCTGGGGGATACTCCTTCACAGTGCCGTGGCTGAGAGCTCCCCTTGGGGATTCAGCTATGCTGTGATGTTGCACAGTCTTCCTCCACAGAGGCCTGCAGAGTGCAGAGTTGAGAAGTGGCATCCCGCCCAGAAGTGCAAAGAGCCCTACACCAATCCCAGGGACTTGTGAGCCTATGGCAGAGAGGGACTGTGGGGAATCTGAGCTGAAGGGCTGGACTTGTGCAAGAGCCCTAGGGTATTACAGTCACAGCCCCACTAATGACTGGGAGTTCTGGGTCTTAAAGCCATCTTCCCTTCTTCCCTACCTAACTGCATCAGGGACACCCCCACTCTCAGGGCCAGCAGTCCCAACTGCACACAGAAAATTGGTGCGTTGACTGGACCTCCACAAGGTTTGGACCCCCACTGGCTGCACAGATGAAGTTGGGGAGAGCTGGCTTGAGAGAAATAGGTGGCTGGGCGGGGGAGAGGGGACCATCTGCCAGTAGTCAGGGAAAATGTACTCCACCAAGCTGTAGCTCTGTCAAATTATAGATAATTGTTCAAATAAGCCTGCATATCCTAAAAGAACCCTACGAAGATAAGCAAATGCCAAGAGGCCGAAAAACAACAGAAAAATTTAAAGCATATGAAGAAACCAGAAGATACAGATAACCTAAATGCCCAAATAAAAAAACCAGAGGAGTCACAGAACTTGGAGCAATTAATCAAAGAAGTAATCACAAACAAGATCATGGCTCAGGATGTCAAGGACATGAAGAAGACCCTAGAAGGGCAAAAAGAAGAATTTGCAAAAGTAAATTTTAAAAAAATAGATGAGCTTACAGAAATAAAAGAAACTTGATCAAATTAAAAAGATCCTGGAAACACATAGCAGCAGATTAGATGGAACTTGAAGAACAAGTAAGCAAGATGGAAGAAAATGTATTGGAGAGTGAAAGTACAAAAGAACGAATGGAGAAAAAATCAGAAAATTTGAAATGGATCTCAGGGATATGAGTGACAACATGAAGCACACAAAATATAAGAATCATTGGTGTTCCAGAAGGGGAAGAGAAGGTTAAATGTTTAGAAGGAGAATTCAAAGACATTGTTGGGGAAAACTTCCCAACCCTTCTAAATGACATAAATACAAAAATCATAGATTCCCAATGAACTCAAAACAGAATAGATCCAAATAAACACACTCTGATATTTTGATTAGATTGTCAAATGCTAAAGAGAAGGAGCAAGTTCTGAAAGCAGCAAGAGAGAAGCAATTCACTGCATACAAGGGAAACAATATAAGGCCAAGTAGGAACTACTCAGTGGCCACCATGGAGGTAAGAAGACAGTGGTATGACATATTTAAAATGCTGAAAGAGAAAAATTGCCAACCAAGAATTCTTTATCCAGCAAAGCTCTCCTTCAAATTTGAGGGAAAGCTTAACATTGTCACAGACAAACAAATGCTGAGAGAATTTGCTAACAAGAGACCTGCCCTACAAGAGATACTAAAGGGATCCCTACTGGCAGAGAAAAAAAAGAAAGGAGAGAGAGAGATGGAGAAGAGCTCAGAATTAAAGAGTTTTAGTAAGGGTACATTAAAGGAAATAAAAAGAGAGGGGGGAAATATATATCTGACAAATAGAAACCAAAGGATAGGATGGCTGATTCAAGAAATGCCTTCACTGTAATAACATTGAACATGAATAGATTAAACTCCCCAATTAAAAGATAAAAATTGGCAGAATGGATTAAAAAATATGAACCATCAATATGTTGCTTACAAGAGACTCATCTTAGACCCAGAGACACAAAGAAATTGAAAATGAAAGGACAGGAAAAAATATTCTGTGCAAGCTACAGCCAAAAGAAAGCAGGAGTAGCAATATTAATCTCAGATAAAATAGACTTTAAATGCAAGGATGTTATAAGAGACAAAGAAAGTCACTATATACTAATAAAAAGGACAATTCAACAAGAAGAAATAATTATAAATGTCTATGCACCCAATCAAGGTGCCCCAAAGTACATGACACAAACACTGAAAAAATTGAAGGAAGCAATAGATATTTCCACAATAATTGTGAGAGACTTGAATACATCACCCTCTCCTATAGATAGATCAACCAGAGGACCAATAAGGAATTTGAAAACCTAAAGAATGTGATAAATGAATTTGACTTTACAGACATATATAGAGCATTGCATCCCAAATCATGAGGATACACATTCTTCTCCAGTGCTCAAGGAACTTTCTCAGAATAGATTATATGCTGGGCCATAAAACAAGCCTCAATAAATTTAAAAAGATTGAAATTATTCAAAGCACATTCTCTGATCACAATGGAATACAATTAGAAGTCAATAACCATCAAAGATTTAGAACATTCACAAATATCTGGAGTTATTTAACTCCTAGACAATCAGTGGGTTAAAGAAGAAATAGCAAGAGAAATTGCTAAATATCTAGAGATGAATGAAAACAAGAACGCAACATATCAAAACTTATGGGATGCAGTGAAGGTGGTTGTGCTGGTTTGGATGTATTGTATCCCCCAAAATGCCATTATCTTTGATGCAGTCTTGTGTGGTCAGGAAACATATTGGTGTTGATTGGTTTGGAGACTTTCGATTGGATGTCTCTGTGGAGATGTGATCACTCAACTGTGAGCGAGATCTTTCACTGGATAATTTCCATGGAGATGTGGCCCCACCCATTCAGCATGGGCCTTGATTAGTTTACTGGAGCACTATATGCTCAGACAGAGCAAGCTTGCTACAGCCAAGAGGAACACTTTGAAGAATGCACAGAAGCTGAGAGAGTAGCTGCAGATGAGAGACAGTTTGAAGACGGCCGTTGAAAGAAGATTCTTGCTCCAGAGACGCTGAGAGCGGACAAACACCCCAAGAGCAACTTAAGAGTGACATTTTTGAGGAACTGCAGCCTGGAGAGGAATGTCCTGGGAGAAAGCCATTTTGAAACCAGAACTTTGGAGCAGACGCCAGCTACATGCCTTCCCAGCTAACAGAGGTTTTCCGGATACCATTGGCCATCATCCAGTGAAGGTACCCGATTGTTGATGACTTACCTTGAACACTTTATGGCCTTAAGTCTCTAACTTTGTAACCAAATAAACTCCCTTTATAAAAGCCTATCCATTTCTGGTGTTTTGCATTCAGCAGCATTAGCAAACTAGAACAGTGGTATTCAGGGGGAAATTTATAGCTCTAAATGCAAACAAAAAGGAAGAATCAGCTAAAATCAAAGAACTAATGGAACAACTGAAGAAGCTAGAAAGTGAACAGCAAAATAATCCTAAACCAAGTAGAAGAAAAGGAATAACAAGGATTAAAACAGAAATAAATGACATAGAGAACAACAACAACAACAAAAACTAGAGAGAATAAATAAAACCAAAGGTTGGTTCTTTGAGAAGATCAACAAGATTGACAAGCCCCTAGCTAGACTGACAAAATAAAAAACAGAGAAGACCCAAATAAACAAAATAATAAACAAGAGAGGCAACATTCCTGTGGATGCCAAAGAAATTTAAAAAAACCATAAGAAGATACTATGAACAACTGTACGCCAACAAACTAGATAATGTGGGGAAATGGACAATCTCCTGGAAACACATGAACAACCCAGACTGACCAGAGAAGAAACAGAAAATCTCAACCAACCAATCAGAAGCAGAGATCCAATCAGCCATCAAAAAGCTTCCCACAAATAAATGCCCAGGGCCAGATGACTTCACAGGGGAATTCTACCAAATTTTTCAAAAAGGACTGACATCAATCTGACCTAAACTCTTTCAAAACATTCAAGACAATGGAACACTACTTAACTCATTTTATGAAGCTAACATCACTCTAATACCAAAACCAGGCAAAGATGCTACAAAAAAGGAAAACTACAGGCCAATTGCCCTCATGAATATAGATGCAAAAATTCTCAATAAAATACTTTTAAATCAAATACAAAGACAAACATTAAAAAAATCATACATCATGACCAAGTGGGGTTCACTCCAGGAATGCAAAGATGGTTCAACATAAGAAAATAAATCAATGTAATACAACACATTAACAAAACAAAAGGGAAAAATCAAATGATCATCTCAATAGATGCTGAAAAAGCATTCAATAAAATCCAGCATCCTTTTTTATTAAAAACACTGCAAAAGGTAGTAATTGAAGGAACCTTCCTCAATATGATAAAGGGCATATATGAAAAACCTACAGCTAGCATAGTACTCAATGGCAAGAGACTGAAACCCTTCCCTCTAAGATCAGGAATCAGACAAGGATGTCCACTGTCACCACTGTTATTCAACATTTTGCTAGAAGTGCTAGCCAGAGCAATCTGGCAAGACAAAGAATAAAAGGCATCCAAATTGGAAAGGAAGAAGGAAAACTGTCATTATTTGCAGATGATATGATCTTATATCTGGAAAACCCTGAGAAATCAATGACATCGTTCCTTGAGCTAATAAGCAAATTTAGCAAAGTAATGGGATACAAGATTAATTCACATAAGTCAGTAATGTTCCTGAACACCAGAAATGACCTAACTGAAGAGACATTCAAGAAAAAGAAACCATTCTCAAAGCAGCTAAAAAATCAAGTACCTAGGGATAAACTTAACCAAGGATGGAAAAGACCTATACATAGAAAACTACATAACTTTACTAAAAGAAATAGAAGAGGGATCTAAAAAGATGGAAAAATATTCCATGTTCATGGATAGGAAGGATAAATGTCATTAAGATACCAATTCTACCAAAACTTATCTACAGATTCAATGCAATTCCTATCAAAACTCCAACAACCTACTTTGCAGACTTGGAAAAGCTAGTTACCAAATTTGTTTGGAAGCGAAAGATGCCTCAAATTGCTAAACACATTCTAAAAAAGAAAAATGAAGCAGGAGGACTTGCACTCACAGATTTAGAAGCTTATTATAAAGCCACAGTAGTCAAAACAGCATGGTACTGGCACAAAGATAGACATATTGATCAATGGAATCAGATTGAGAATTTGGAGATCAATCCCCCAGATCCAGTCTACTGATCTTTGATAAGGCCCCCAAACCAACTGAACTAGGACATAATAATCTATTCAACAAATGGGGCTGGGAGAGCTGGATAGCCATATCCAAAAGAATGAAAGAGGACCCCTACCTCACACCCTACATAAAAATTAACTCAAAATGGATTACAGACCTCAATATAAGAGACAGTACCAAAAACTCCTAGAAGTTAATGCACAGAAACTTCTTCAAGACCTTGCATTAGGAGGTTACTTCACAGACCTTACACCCAAAGCACAAGTAACAAAAGAAAGAATAGATAAATGGGAACTCTTCAAACTTAAAAGCTTCTAGACAGACCTCAAAACTATTTGTCAAAAAGTTGAAGAGGCATCCAACTCAATGGGAAAAAATATTTGGAAACCATGTATCTGACAAAAGACTGATAGCTTGCATATATAAAGAAATCCTACAACTCAATGACAATAGTACAGACAGCCCAATTATAAAATTGGCAAAAGATATGAAAAGACAGTAATCTGAAGAGGAAATACAAATGGCAAAAAAACACATGAAAAAATGTACAGCTTTACTAGCTATTAGCGTGATGCAAATTAAGACCACAATGAGATATCATCTCACATGAATTAGATTGGCTGTTATCAAACAAATAGGAAACTACAACTGCTGGAGAGGATGCGGAGATATTGGAACTCTTATTCATTGCTGGTGGGACTGTATAATGGTACAGCCACTCTGGAAAGCAGTCTGGTGGTTACTTAGAAAACTAGATGTAGAGTTACCCTTCGATCCAGCAATTTCACTTCTGGGTATATACCCGGAAGATCTGAAAGCAGTGACATGAACAGATAGCTGCACGCCAATGTTCACAGCAGCATTATTCACAATTGCGAAGAGATGGAAACAACCCAAATGTCCTTCAACAGATGAGTGGATAAACAAAATGTGGTATATACACATGATGGAATACTACGTGTCAGTAAGAAGGAATGAGGTCGTGAAACACAACAACATGGATGAACCTTGAAGACATAATGCTGAGTGAAACAAGCCAGGCACAAAACTAGAGATATTGTATGTTACCACTAATGTGAACACTGTGAAAAATGTAAAATAAATGGTTTATATTATAGAATGTAGGGGACCTAGCGATAGACAGCATATAGTGATTGGGGAACGATAATCTAATAAGAACAGATAAGTTATGGAGGGTAAACTTCATGTTCTAGGAATGCTCAGGAATGACTATGGTTTGTTACTTTTTGGGGGGTGTGGTAGGAACAAGTTGGCAGCAATGTAGTTATTTTGGGTTAACTGTTTTCTTAATCCTTTGGTTATAGTTTGTTTATTTTCTTGGGGTAGGGTAGGAACATATTGGAAGAAATGTAGTTATTTTAGGTCATTTGTTTGTCTTATTCCCTTGTTCAGTTATGGTTTGTTAATTTTCTTGGGGTATGGTAGGAATGTGTTGGAAGCTATGTAGTTATTTCAGGTTTTTTTTTTTTCTTATTCCTTTGTTTTTGTTTGAAATGTTGCTTTTTTATTTTTTGTTTTTTAATTTTTTGATAAAGTTAAAAAAACAATGAATGAGTGTTTAAAAAGTGTAAATAAATAAACAATGGGGGTAGGAGGGGAATGGCATGTTTTGGATGTTCTTTTTTATTTTAATTTTAATTTTGGTTTTGGAGTAATGAAAATGTTCAAAGATTGTGTTGATGAATGCACAACTATATGATGATACTATGAACAAGTGATTATACACTTTGGAGGATTGTATGTTATGTGAATATATCTCAGTAAAATTACATTTTAAAAAAGCATATGCTTTGTGAACTTGGGGACCTCCTACTTCATAGGTCAAGCCCTCGATATTGAGGCTTGCTCGAGTGAAACCAATGGCTATAGAGAGGAGGTTAAGCTCACCTGTAATTATGCCTAGGAGTCACCTCCAGAAAGCCTCTTTTGTTGTTCAAATGTTGACTTTCTCTAAGCCTAACTCTGCAAATAAATTCATCCTCTCCCCCCACCCCATGTGGGACAGAACTCCCAAGATCAATGAGCCTTCCTAGCAACGTGGAACATGGATTTTCAGAATGAGCCTGACCCTAACACCAAGGGATTGAGAATGCTTTTTGACTCAAAGGGGGAAAAGAAAGGCAACAAAGTAAGGTTATAGTGGCTAAGAGAATTCAAATAGAGTCAGACGATTGTCCTGGAGGTTACTCCTATGCAAGCTTCACCTAGATATGCCAAATGACCACAATATGATAAGCTCAAGTCAAGTCAACAGTAGTCCCAAAAACCTTAAGGAGTGCCCAGATCCCTATCCAAGATTCTAAAAAGTTTTCACTCACTAAGTTTATTCATCAGAAAATTCGATACTTCAGAGTGCTCCTATGCCAGCTAAGTCCCAAAACCCAGAGGCAATAGCCTCTTCAAGAACATCAACTAGATGTGTCCCCTTTGCTCATGAAGTTGACACCCCTTTTCAATATGAATAGGTTAGGGTGGTCGCTGCCTAGACATCCCTGAAGATTGGAAATGTGATTGAACTAGAGGAAGGGGTAGAAACAGACAAGATGGAATTTACAAAGGATTCTGAATACTGAATATTTATATAATTTTCTTTCTCTTAGTTGCTAGGGTATTAGAATAGTTAGAAGGAAAGAATTGAAATGGTGGAACTGTAGATCATAGCATCATTTGAAATTTGTTCCATACCTACTTGTTAAATGGTACTTTGAAAAATATACCTTTTTGTATGTATGTTGTATTTCAAAATAAGGAAATAACAAACTATGGAATTGTAACCTATTCTTTGAAATTTGCTCTCTATTTGTTAAATTGCACTTGGAAAGTTGTCACTTTTATGTATATATGTTATATTCTACAATTAAAAAAAAAAAGAAAAAAAATCATACACTGGCTGTCCCCTCTTCTGCCATACTGGTTCCCCAGATACCTGGATGATTAGCACTTTCACCAATTTAAAGTCTTTGCTCAAATCTCACCTTGTTAATGAGGCTTAAGTTGGCCATGATATTTAAACTTGTAACTGCCTCCACTACCATCCTGTACTCTTCTTCTCCCTTAATCTGATCTATTTTTCCCAATAGCACCTCACACCTAATAATATACTAAATAATAAACTTATTTTTTTATTATCTGTCTATACCTACTAGAACATAAGCGCAACAGGGCAAGATTTTTTAGAAATCTTTTTTGATCACTGATGTCCCAAATCCCTAGTACAGTGCCTGGAACACTGGAGGCACTCAAATACTTACTGAATACGAAAGTTAAGTTTCAGAAAAGAAAAAAGAATGAGTAGAACCGTTCTTCAGATTGTTATGGCTTCAGACCTTTGGAATAGAGACTGAGAGGAAAAGAAATCTTCAATGTTTTATAAAGATAAATTTGTTAATAACAAAGCCTGAGTTTTGATTATGTGTTTAAAACATAAGTCAAGGAATTCAAATATACTAGTACAAACCCTAGTCAACCTTTGCACAGTGGAGTTTTGCTTTTAAAGAAAGAAAGAAATTGGTCTCAACCCACTGCCACCAACATCACAACATCTGGACTGTGAGGAAATTGGAGGCAGCTGGTCACTGAGTTCCAGAAGGAGACAGAGCCTTTGAAAGACACATGTCCTGAGGAAATGGGGCTGGCAGACTGTGACCTGGTCCAGGGTTTGGATAATGAGCATCTAGTCAATCTCTTACAAAGGAAGTGATTCATGAGTTGTTTTGATCCTGTTTGGTAAAAACAAAGTAAGCTTGGTGTCTCTAAAGGAAACTCTCTGCTTTCATAAATAAGATTGGACCTCATAGTCCATTATGGTATTTACATAAGAAAAAGTTTAGATGATCTTTTAAATGTATCTGGTACACTGATTGAAGATAATATATTGTTAAAAGTTAGCATTGTTTCCGTATAGAATTATACTGTGTTTAAAGATAGAAGAAACATTGCATCCTAAAGATTTTACGGTTTTCCAATATCTACTCCATATGTACCTCTGTATCTGTGCAGCAGGCAAACAGAAAATAGGGAGATTGAACCCAATGATCAGGATCACACTATAAATATAGGAGGAGGAAATCTCAATACAGAAATAATGTGCTAAAAAGTCATGAAACTTTTCTCAGTGTACTTTTTTTGTAGAGTTTTGACTTTTGAACATGTTGGTGTTTTTCACACACAAAAACATAATAAAGCCAAGAAAGCTGGTAAAAAAACTAAAATGGAAAATAAATACAAACAAATGACCCTACCTCTATATCAAATGATACCAAATGAGTCGCCTAATTACTCTGAGAAGAAAAAAACTAACAAACTTTCTAATACAGTATGTTGACTATACTCAGACTAAAGACAAATAGAATTCTAAACAAATATTGAACTCCAATTAGTTGCTTTGTTTTCCCCAGTGGTATGGTTTGGCATTTCTAAAATTACTTTTGCTGAATTCTAGAATTGAACAAATAATATGTTGAGGAAAAGTGGGAACCAAGATTCTTACTCTCAGAGAAGACAGTTACAAATATGGAAAGGAAGAAGACTAGAATAAATCATGTGTTGTTGATCTGGAATTACAGGTATCAATATGAACTCATGGTTTTATAAAGTTAGCTAGCTAGCTGCAGGTAGTTATAGATATAGATATAATATAGATATATTGATATGAGGAGTACATGTGTATATGTGTATATGTGTGTAGGGGGGGTGTAGAAGCAATGACATCCTAGTAACAATGAGCACACCTAGCACCTACATTTTGGTTTTTAAATACCTTTTTCCACTAAACAGACCCAGTGCCTACTGGAGAAATGGCTGATTCCAGAAATGAACAGGGAAAATTTAAAATAAGCCTAAAATATTATATTGTGGCCATAAAGTAACAAATTGCTCAAAGAATGATTGGGCCATGTCAGAAGAATCAGGAGCCAGCTTAAAGGGTCTCCTATTGGCAAATTCTGGAGCAAATGGACACAATTTTATAACAGTGGCAATAGATTAAAATCTATTGAATAAACCAGGAATCCATGAATCCAAATGGAAAGAAATGAATAGAGAAAAAGGAAAAAATAACTCTTCATTGTGGAATGACAACAAATGAATATTAAAAAAAAAAAAAAGGATGGAGTTAAAAAATTATTTAAGTGATGTCACCATGATGGCAGACTGGGATACTCCAGAGTTTCATCCCCACAAAAACTTTGAACAATAAGCAAAAACTGGCAAACCATCTTTCTCAGAGCTCCAAGAAACAGTTAGAAGGTTGTAGTAAAAGGGTGAGTGCTGAATCAAGAAAAAGCAACTTAAAAATGGTAGAAAACCTTGTGCTCACTTGCTGTCCCAACCCCCATTCTCTCCCTGGGTTAGTACAGAGCCAGCCCATGCCCCAGTGCAGGCTTGGTTCCCAGTTCCAGAGTAACTCTTATGTACATACCAGATGCATCTATTTAGCTGTGCCAATCTGTCTGAAGAAAGCCTGAAAGACTGAACCAAAACACTAATCTCAAGCTTGCTGACCCAGAACTTGCCCTGGCTAGAGGTGGCTCACAGGGCAGCTAGAACACTGTAGGAAAACATTTCAATTGCAACTTCCTGAAGTAAAGGATTGCTAGTTGTGGGACAAAACAGTATAGCACCAGTACTAAGAGGAAACACTATTTCCTACGAGAAAAGGACATTTGTATCTGTGGAAATGGGGGAATTCTTAGGGCCATGAGGATATTCCCAGGACAAGACACATCCTTAGGAAAAATCTGAGGGAATCATAAACTTTTGCCTCAGCTTATCCTTTAAAGTCATTGTTAGGCATGCTAACCTCTGAAGGAGGGCACTCATATGGGCCAATCTACAAAGTCTGAGAACTGTGTTTTTTGTTGTTGCTCTCAGCTCTGGCCTTCAAGGAGATCTCTGCCGTAACACTGGTTGGATACAGGCTTAAGGAACAGATGCCTCAGTGACTAAATTTCAGCAATAACACATTAAAATATCAAAACATCCAGTCTGTAACAAAAGGCTTCATGACATATGAAGAAACAAAATAATTCATGCAAAGGAGCAAGAGAAAAGCATTAGAAACAATCAACAGCAAAAACCAAACCTTGGATGTACCAGAAAAAGACTTTAAAAGGATTGTCCCAAATATGCTCAAAGAACTAAAGGAAATCAGGTAAATCCTAGAAAAAAATGAAAAGCATTTCAATAAAGAGACAGAAATCATAAAAAAAAGAATCAAATACTGAAAATAAAAAACCTGACAACTGAAATAAAAAATTTCCCTAGAGGGATTCAACAGCAGATTTCAAGGAAGGAATAGACAGTTCTACGTTAATAGCAGGAGACTTCAATATACCACTTTCAATAATAGATAGAACACCTAGACAAAAAAAGAATCAATAATGAAATAGAAGACTTGAACAATACAACAGGCAAACCCCAGAGATATTGCAGGTTCAGTTCCAGACCACTGCAATAAAGTCAATATTATTATAAAGTGAGTCAGATGAATTTTATGGTTTCCCAGTCCATGTAAAAGTTATGATTACACTATACCATGTATTAAGTCTATTAAGTGCACAATAGCATTATGTCTAAGAAAACAATGTTCATACGTTAAAGTACTTTATTGCTTTAAAAATGCTAACCATCATCTGAGCCCTCAGCAAGTCATAAGCTTTCTGCTGATGGAGGGTCTTGCCTCAATATTGATGACTGCTGACTGATTAGGGTGATGGTTACCAAAGGTTGAGATGGCTGTGGCAATTTCTTAAAATAAGACAACAATGAAGTCTGTTCATCAATTGACTCTTTCTTTCACAAAAGATTTCTCTGTAGCATTTGATGCTGCTTGATAGGATTTTACCCACAGTAGAACTTCTGTCAATATTGGAGTTGATTCAAACCCTGCCACTGCTTTATCAACTAAGTTTATGTGATATTCTAAATCCTTTTGTCACAACAATGAACAACAGTATTCACAGCATCTTCACCAGGAATAGATTCCATCTCAAGAAATCACTTTATTTGCTCATCCATAAGAAGCAATTCCTCATTCACTCAAGTTTTATGTTAAGATTGGGCAATTCAGTCATCTCTTCAGGTTCAACTTCTAATTAAGAGTTCTTGTTATTTTTACCACATCTGCAGTTACTTCCTCCACTGAAGTCTTGAACCCCTCAAAGCCATCCATAAGGGTTGGAACAAAATTCTTCCAAACTCCTGATAATGTTGATATTTTGATCTCCTCCCATAATCATGAACGTTCTTAATGGCATTTAGACTTGTGAATCCTTTGCAGAAAGTTTTCAACTGACTTTTCCGTGATCCATCAGGGGAATCACTATGGCAGCTAGATTAAAGGATTTCTTAAAAAATAAGTCTTGAAAGTAGAAATGACACCTTGATCCACAGGCTGCAGAATGGATGCTGTGTTAGCAGGCATGAAAACAACATTCATCTTATTGTACATCTCTATCAGAGCTCTTGGGTAACCAGATGCATTGTCAGTGAGCAGTAACATTTTCAAAGGAATCTTTTTTTTCTGAGCAGATCTCAACAGTTGGCTTAAAATATTCAGTCAACCATGTTGTAAATAGACGTGCTGTCATCCAGGCTTTGCTGTTACACTGATAGAGCACAGAGTAGATTTAGCATAATTCTTAGGGGTCCTAGGATTTTCAGAATAGGAAATGAGTATTGGCTTGAACTCAGAGTCACCAGGCACATTAGCCCCTCACAAGAGAATCAGCTTTTTTTTTGAAGACTTGAAGTCAGGCATTGACTTCTCCTCTCTAGCTAGCGAAGTCCTAGATGGCTTCTTACCATAGAAGGCTGTTTCATCTACATTGAAGATCTGTTGTTTAGTGAAGCCACCTTCATCAATTATCTTAGCTATATCTTCTGGATAACTTGCTGTAGCATCTCCATCAGCACTTGCTGCTTCACTTTGCACTTTCATGTTATAGAGAGCTTCTTTCCTTCAACTTCACGAACCAACCTCTGCTAGCTTCAAACTTTTCTTGTGCAGCTTCCCCAGCTCTCTCAGCCTTCACAGAATTGAAGAGATCTAGGGCCTAGCTCTAGTTTAGGCTTTGGCTTAAGGGCATATTGTGGCTGGTTTGATCTTCTATCCAGACAACTAAAACTTCCTCTGTATCACCAATAAGACTGATTTGCTTTCTTATCTTTCATGTAGTCTTTCTGGAGTAGCACTTTTAGTTTCCTTCAAGAACTTTTCCTTCTCATTCACACCTTGGCTAACTGTGTGGCACAAGAGGCCTAAGCTTTTGGCCTATCTTAGGCTTTTGGCATGCCTTCCTTACTAGGAATAATCATTTCTAGCTTTTGAGTTAAAGTGAGAGATGTGTAACAGTTCCTTTTATTTAAACACTTAGAGGCCATTGTATGGGAATTAACTGACCTAACTTTGATATTGTTGGAATCTCAAGGAATAGGGAGGCCCAAGGAGAGGGAGAGAGATGGGGGAACAGCTGGTGGGTGAAGTAGAATACATACATTTATCAATTAAGTTTGCTGTCTCATATAGGTACGGTTCGTAGCACCCCAAAAGTTAAAGTACTAATATCAAGATCACAGATCACAATAACAGATATAATGTAAAAGTTTGAAATACTGTGAGAATTATAAAAATATGAGAGAGACACAAAGTGAGCACATATAGTTGGAAAAATGGCACTGATAGACTTGCTTGATGCAGGGCTGCCACAAACCTTCAACATGTAAAAAGAACACAGTATTTACAAAGCACAGTAAAGAAAAATCCAATACAATGAGATATTCCTGTATAAGTCAACTATATCTAACCAGTCTTGATAGGACACTTGTCCCAACAGCAGCAAAATACACATTCTTTTCAAGTGCATATGGGTCATCATCCAGGAAAGGCCATTTGTTAGGTCACAAAAAGTCTCAAATTTACAAATATTGAAATCATACAAATTATCTTCTATGACCATAATGAAGGGAAACTAGAAATCAATAACAGAGGGACAACTGGAAAATTCACCAATATATGGAAATTAAATAATACACTCTTGATTTCTTCCTTGGCCCATTGGTTGTTTAAAAGGGAAATTAGGGAATATCTTAAGGTGAATGAAAATTAAAACACAACATGACAAAACTTATGGGATGCAGCAAAGGCAGTGTTTAGGGATGAAAGACCTCAAATCAGTAAACTAACCTCACACTTAGAAGAAGAGCAAATGACCCAAAGTGACCAGAAGACAGGAAATGATAAAGATCCAAGTGGAGATAAATGAAAGAGAGAGTAGAAAAACAATAGAGATCAGCAAAACTGAAACATTTCTTTGAAACGTCAGTAAAATTGACATAACTTTAACTAGATTGACACAGAAAAAAAAAAGAGAGGACTCATAAGGAAAATTAGAAATGAAGGGTTGGGGTGGCATTACTACCAGCCTTACAGAAATAAGGATTATAAGAGTGTCTTTGTTTGTCAAGGCCACTAAGACAAAAAGTACATACTGGTTGACTTAACAACAGGAATTTATTGTCTCACAATTTCAGAGCCTAGAAGTCCAAAATCAAGGCAAGGCCATGTTTTCTCCCCTAAGTCTATACTGTTCTGGTGTTGGCTTACTGTATTCCTTGGAGTTCCTTGGCTTTCCTCTCTACCTCCAGTCACAAGGCAGTGTCTCTCTCTCTTTGTATCTGCTCTTTGGGTTTCTGTTGACTTTTGGCTCCTCTGACTATACCTGAATTTCTTCTCTTAATAAGGACTACAGAGATATGGATTAGGCATGCCTTCACTCAGTATGGTCACAGGTAAATAGGATCTTAGAAGATCCTATTCACAAATGAGTCCAAATCTTAGCTGATAATACATCTTCGAAAGGTCCTACTTATGAGTTCACACCCACCAGAATATTTAAGGTTAAGAATCTATCTTTTGGGAGTATATAAATCTACAACAAATACAATAATAAGAACAATCATATACCAACAAATTAGCCTAGATGAAATGGACAAATTTCTAGAAACAAATTACCTAAATCAACTCAAGAAGAAATAGAAGATCTCAAAACCAACAGCTATTAAAGAGATTGAATCAGTATTCAAAAACCTATCAACAAAGAGAAGTTCATGAGCAAATGACTTCAGTGGTGAATTTTATCAAACATTCAAAGAAGAATTAATACCAATCCTGCTCAAACTCTCCCAAAATATTGAGGAGGATGAAATGTTCCTAATTTAATCTATGAGGCCAGCATTACCCTAATCCCAAAGCCAAATAAAGATAAAACCAGAAAAGAATATTTAGGGTGGGGCAAGATGGTGGAGTGGTGAGGTGTAGAATTTAGTTACTCCTCTAGGGCAGCTGGTAAAAAGCCAGGAACTGTGTGGACTGGACACCACAGAGCAATTTGACTTTGAGCATACTTCATACAACACTAACAAATGCATGGAACAGCTGAGATCAGCAAAATCTGTAAGTTCTCACAGCCAGGGGGTCCACACCCCTCCCAGCCAGGCACAGTCCCATGGGAGGAGGGGCCATTGGTGCTGGGAACCAGGAGGGAGAACTACAGTTGCAGCTCTGATTGAAAACTCAGACTGCTGATCAAAAACTCCAAACAGACTGAGACCAGACACTGGAGAATCTGGGAGCAGCCAGCCAGCTGGAGAGGAAATAAGGCTAGCAAAAACAGAAAAAAAACAAACCAAAACAAAACCCAAAAATAAAAACAGAGTTTTTGGAGTCTGGGTGAACATAATACAGAGAAGGGCAGGGCTCAAACAGAATCAGGCACATATGCAAATCCAGAGGGTGATGACCCTTATCTGAAGAGCTGGTTTCTCTGCTTTCTTGATTGTTCCTTAACGGCCTTCAACTCCTTGTCTCTTAGCATTTCAATAGCCCATTAGATCTGCAAGGACTGTAAATAGTTTATACTGGGCCCTTCTTTTTCTTTTTTTCTTTAAACTTTTTCTCTTTTTCTAAAACAATTATTCTAAGAAGCCCATTACAGAAAGCCTCAAAGACTTGCAATTTGGGCCCAGGCAAGAGCAGAGCTAAGGTAGCTCTGAGAGACAAAGCAATAAGTCCAGTGGTGGAGAAAATTCACTAAACACCATAGAAAAAGGGGGCATGGCCAAGCTCCAGTAGTAGCCCTCCTTCTGGGAACTCAGACCCCAGGGGCTGGAATTCAGAAACCAGCTTCAGTAAGCCACACCGCCAACAGGGTCAAGGTCACCAGGAGAACTAAACGCTCCATGCCTCCTTACCCTGCTGGGATAACTGCAGGCTGCAAAGCACCACCTGTTGGACAGAATAGGAGAAGCATAGACTCTAAAGGCCTCACAGGAGGGTTTCATTCTCAAAGAAACTCCATACCCTCCTCCTGAGACCTGGGCCTCTCTGGACTGGGAAAACCTGACTGGGGTTGACCATATGAGGAGACCATCACAAAAGAAGGCTACATAGAGTCAGGGCAAGAACAGAAAAACAAGAGGTGAAAAACTCTGATCAACTAAACAATCTAAGTTAAAGGTCTAGAATAGGCTGAACTGAACACCAAGGGTTAGAGAACAAAGCCAACCAAAAAGAAAACTCTAGGTAAAAGAGTGAAAACAAGCTCCAGAATAAAGTAATCAAGAAAGTCAGATGCCTAGACAGCTTAAGATAATGAGCTATACTAGAAAACATGAAAATATGGACCAGCCAAAGGAATAAACTAATAGTTCAACTGAGACATAGGAGTTGAAGCAATTTTGCTAAATCAATTCAATGAACTGAAGGAAGAACTAATTGGAGATGTTCAAAGCTAAATCAATTCAAAAATCAAGTCAATGAGCTGAGGGAAGATATAGCAAAAGAGATGAAGGATATAAGGAGGACACTGGATGACCATAAGGAAGAATTCATAAATTGAAAAAGCAAATGGCAAAACTTATGAGAATGAAGGGCATAATGGAGGAGATGAAAAAGACAATGGAGGGATACAGCAGTAGATTTGAAAAGGCAGAGGAAAGGATCAATGATTTGGAAGACCAGACATCTGAATTCACATACACGAAAGAACAGATGGTGAAAAGAAGGGAAAAATATGAGCAGGGTCTTAGGGAGCTGAGTGACAACATGAAATACACAAATATATGTGTTATGAGTGTCCCAGAGGGAGAAGAGGGGGGAAAGGGGGCAGAAAGAGTAATAGAAGAAATAATCCCTGAAAATTTCCCAACTCTTATGGAAAACAGAAAATTAGAGACTCAAGAAGTACAGCGCACCCCAAACAGAACAGACCCCAATAGATGTACTCCAAGACACTTACTGATCAGATTGTCCAATGTCAAAGACAAAGAGAGAATTCTGAAAGCAGCAAGAGAAAAGCAATCCATCTCATAAAAGGGAAGTTTGATAAGACTATATACAGATTTCTCCGCAGAAGCCATGGAGGTGAGAAGACAGTGGTATGATATATTTAAGATACTGAAAGAGAAGAACTGCCAACCAAGAATTCTATATCTGGCAAAACTGTCCTTCAAAAATGCAGGAGAGAGGGGCGGGGCAAGATGGCAGAGTGGTGAGGTGTATGTTTTAGTTACTCCTCTAGGGAAGTAGGTAGAAAGCCAGGAACTATGTGGACTGGACACCACAGAGCAATCTGACTTTGGGCATACTTCATACAATACTCATGAACACGTGGAACTGCTGAGATCAGTGAAATCTGTAAGTATTTGTGGCCAGGGGACTTGTGCCCCTCCCTGCCAGGCTCAGTCCTGTGGGAGGTGGGGCCATCAGCGCTGGGAACAAGAAGGGAGAACTGCAGTGGTGGCTCTTATCGGAAACTCATTCTACTGATCCAAACTCCAATCATAGATAGACTCAGACCAGGCACCGGAGAATCTGGGAGCACCCAGCCCGGCGGAGACGAGATAGGGATAGCAAAAACAGCAAGAAAAACCCAAAAATAAAATGGAGGCTTTTTGGAGTTCTGATGAACATAGAAAGGGAAGGGCAGAGCTCAGGCCCTGAGGCTCATATGCAAATCCAGAAGAAAAACCATTTCTCTGCCCCCTGGACCTTTCCTTAATGGCCCTAATTGCATTGTCTCTTAGCATTTCAATAACCCATTACATCTGTGAGGAGGGCCCTTTTTTCCTTTTTTTTTTTTTTTTTTTTATCTTTTTACTTATTCTAAAACAATTACTCTAAGAAGCCCAATACAGAAAGCCTCAAAAACTTGCAATTTGGGCAGGTCAAGACAAGAGCAGAACTAAGAGAGCTCTGAGACAAAAGGCAATAATCCAGTGGCTGAGAAAATTCACTAAACACCACAACTTCCCAAGAAAAGGGGGGTGTCCTCTCACAGCCATCATCCTGGTGGACAGGGAACACTCCTGCCCATCACCAGCCCCATAGCCCAAGCTGCCCCAGACAACCCAGTGTGACGGAAGTGCTTCCAATAACATGCACACACCACAAAATTGGGTGAGGATATTAGCCTTCCATACACTCTCAGCTGGTTGTCCCAGAGTTGGGAAGGCAGAGCAGTGTGAATTAACAAAGCCCCATTCAGCCATCCTTTCAGCAGACTGGTATCCTCCTTACACAGCCCTGCAGCCCAGAACTGCCCTGGGGGGACAGCACTCACCTATGACATAGCACAGTCATCCCTCAACAGAGGACCTGGGGGTGCACAGCCTGGAAGAGGGACCCACTCGCAAGTCTCAGGGGCCATATGCCAATACCAAGGACTTGTGGGTCAGTGGCAGAGACAAACTGTAGCAGGTCTGAACTGAAGGATCAGACAATTCAGCAGCTTTAAAACTCCAGGAACACCAGGGATATTTGATTGTTAGAGCTGCCCCCTCTCCCTGACCTCCCAGACACACGCCCCATATACAGGGCGGACAACACCAACTACACACGCAAGCTTGGTACACCAATTGGACCCCACAAGACTCACACCCCCACTCACCACAAAGACAAAGCGAGGGAGAACTGGCTTGAGGGGAACAGGTGGCTCATGGATGCCACCTGCTGGTTAGAGAAAGTGTACTACACGAAGCTGCAGATCTGACAAATTAGAGATAAGGATTTCAATCGTTCTACAAATCCTAAAAGAACCCTATCAAGTTAAGCAAATGTCAAGAGGCCAAAAACAAATAAAGCATATGAAAAAACCAGATGATACAGATAACTCAAGCCCAAGCACTGAAATCAAAAGATCAGGGAGACACAGTATCTGGAGCAATTAATCAAACAACTAAAGATGAATGATGAGACCATGGCACAGGACATAAAGAACATGAAGAAGAGCATGGCACAGGATATAAAGGACATCAAGAAGACCCTAGAAGAGCTTAAAGAAGACATTGCAAGAGTAAATAAAAAAATAGATGATCTTATGGAAATTAAAGAAACTGTTGACCAAATGAAAAAGATTCTGGACACTCATAGTACAAGACTAGAGGAAGTTGAACAAAAAATCAGTGACCTGGAAGATGACAGAATGGAAAATGAAAGAACAAAAGAAAGAATCGGGAAAAAAATTGAAAAAATCAAAATGGACCTCAGGGATATGATAGATAATATAAAACTTCCAAATAAAAGACTTATTGGTGTTCCAGAAAGGGAAGAAAAGGGTAAAGGTCTAGGAACAGTATTCAAAGAAATTGTTGGGGAAAACTTCCCAAATCTTCTAAACACCATAAATACACAAATCATAAATGCCCAGTGAACTCCAAACAGAATAAATCCAAATAAACCCACTCCAAGACATATTCTGATCACACTGCCAAATACAGAAGAGAAGGAGCAAGTTCTGAAACCAGCAAGAGAAAAGCAGTTCACCACATACAAAGGAAACAGCATAAGACTAAGTAGTGACTACTCAGCAGCCACCATGGAGATAAGAAGGCAGTGGCATGACATATTTAAAATTCTCAGTGAGAAAAATTTCCAACCAAGAATACTTTATCCAGCAAAGCTCTCCTTCAAATTTGAGGGAAAGCTTAAATTTTTCACAGACAAACAAATGTTGCAAGAATTTGCTAACAAGAGACCTGCCCTACTGGAGATACTAAAGGGAGCCCTACAGACAGAGAAACAAAGAAAGGAGAGAGACACATGGAAAAAGTTTCAGTACTAAAGAGATTCGGTATGGGTACAATAAAGGATATTAATAGAGAGAGGGAAAAAATATATCTGACAAACATAAACCAAAGGATAAGATGGCTGATTCAAGAAATGCCTGCACAGTTATAACGTTGAATGTAAATGGATTAAACTCCCCAATTAAAAGACATAGATTCGCAGAATGGATCAAAGAAACAATGAACCATCAATATGTTGCATACAAAAGACTCATCTTAGACACAGGGACACAAAGAAATTGAAAGTGAAAGGATGGAAAAAAATATTTCATGCAAGCTACAGCCAAAAGAAAGCAGGAGTAGCGATATTAATCTCAGATAAAATAGACTTCAAATGCAGGGATGTTTTGAGAGACAAAAAAGGTACTACATACTAATAAAAGAGGCAATTCAACAAGAATAAATAACAATCAAATGTTTATGCTCCCAATCAAGGTGTCACAAAATACATGAGAGAAACACTGGTAAAACTAAAGGAAACAATTGATGTTTCCACAATAATTGTGGGAGACTTCAACACATCACTCTCTTCTATAGATAGATCAACCAGACAGAAGACCAATAGGAAATTGAAAACCTAAACAATTTGGTAAATGAATTGGATTTAACAGACATATATAGAACATTACATCCCAAATCACCATGATACACATTCTTCTCTAGTGCTCACGGAACTTTCTCCAGAATAGATCATATGCTGGGACATAAAACAAGGCTCAATAAATTTAAAAAGATTGAAATTATTCAAAGCACATTCTCTGACCACAATGAAGTATAATTAGAAGTCAATAACCATCAGAGACTTAGAAAATTCACAAATACCTGATGTTAAACAACACATTCCTAAACAATCAGTGGGTTAAAGAAGAAATAGCAAGAGAAATTGCTGAATATATGGAGATGAATGAAAATGACACCACAACATACCAAAACCTATGGGATGCAGCAAAAGCGTTACTGAGGGGGAAGCTTATAGCACTAAACATGTATATTAAAAAGGAAGAAAGAGCCAAAATCAAAGAACTAATGGATCAACGGAAGAAGCTAGAAAATGAACAGCAAACCAATCCTAAACCAAGTAGAAGAAAAGAAATAACAAGGATTAAAGCAGAAATAAATGACAGAGAACAAAAAAACAAGAGAGGATAAACAACACCAAAAGATGGTACTTTGAGAAGATCAACAAGACTGACAAGCCCCTAGCTAGACTGATAAAATCAAAAAGAGAGAAGAACCATATAGACAAAATAATGAATGAGAAAGGTGGCATTACTGCAGATCCCAAAGAAACTTAAAAATTTATAAGAGGATACTATTAACAACTGTATGGCAACAAACTGGATAATGTAGAGGAAATGGACAATTTCCTGGAAACATATGAACAACCTAGACTGACCAGAGAAGAAATAGAAGACCTCAACCAACCAAACACAAGCAAAGAGATCCAATCAGTCATCAAAAAGCTTCCCACAAATAAATGCCCAGGGCCAGATGGCTTCATAGGGGAATTCTACCAAACTTTCCAAAAAGAACTGACACCAATCTTACTTAAACTCTTTCAAAACATCAAAGAAAATGGAACACTACCTAACTTATTTTATGAAGCTAACAACAATCTAATACCAAAACCAGGCAAAGATGCTACAAAAAAGGAAAACTACAAGCCTATCTCCTTAATGAATATAGATGCAAAAATTCTCAACAAAATACTTGCAAATCGAATCCAAAGACACATTAAAAAAATCATACACCATGACCAAGTGGGGTTCATTCCAGGCATGCAAGGATGGTTCAACATAAGAAAATCAATGTATTACAACACATTAGCAAATCAAAAGAGAAAAATCAAATGATCATCTCAATAGATGCTGAGAAAGCATTCGAGAAAATCCAATATCCCTTTTTGATAAAAACACTTCAAAAGGTAGGAATTGAAGGAAACTTCCTCAATATGATAAAGAGCATATAAGAAAAACCCACAGCCAGCATAGTACTCAATGGTGAGGGACTGAGAGTCTTCCCTCTAAGATCAGGAACTAGACATGGATGCCCACTGTTATTCAACATTGTGCTAGAAGTGCTAGCCAGGGCAATCCGGTAAGACAAAGAAAAGGCATCCAAATTGGAAAGGAAGAAGTAAAACTGTCATTGTTTGTAGAAGACATGATCTTGTATCTGGAAAACCCTAAGAAATTGATGATACAGCTACTGGAGCTAATAAACAAATTTAGCAAAGTAGCGGGATACAAGATTAATGCACATAAGTCAGTAATGTTTCTATATGCTAGAAATGAACAAACTGAAGAGACACTCAAGAAAAAGATACCATTTTCAATAGCAACCAAAAAAATCAAGTACCTAGGAATAAACCTAACCAAAGATGTAGAAGACCTATACAAAGAAAACTACATAACTCTAATAAAAGAAATAGAAGAGGACCTTAAGAAATGGAAAAATACTCCATGTCCATAGATAGGAATGCCAAATGTCATTAAGATGTCAGTTCTACCCAAACTCATCTACAGATTCAATGCAATCCCAATCAAAACTCCAACAACCTACTTTGCAGACTTGGAAAAGCTGGTAATCAAATTTATTTGGAAAGAGAAGATCCTCGAATTGCCAAAGACACTCTAAAAAAGAAAAATGAAGTGGGAGGACTTACACTCCCTGACTTTGAGGCTTATTATAAAGCCACAGTTGTCAAAACAGCATGGTACTGGCACAAAGATAGACATATTGATCAATGGAATCGAATTGAGAATTTGGAGATAGACCCCCCAGATCTATGGCCGACTGATCTTTGATAAGGCCCCCAAAGTCACTGAACTGGGTCATAATGGTCTTTTCAACAAATGGGACTGGGAGAGTTGGATATCCATATCCAAAAGAATGAAAGAGGACCCCAACCTCACACCCTACACAAAAATTAACTCAAGATGGATCAAAGATCTCAATATAAAAGTATCATAAAACTCCTAGGAGATATGTAGGGAAACATCTTCAAGACCTTGTATTAGGCGGCCACTTCTAGACTTTACAACCAAAGCACAAGCAACAAAAGAGAAAATAGATAAATGGGAACTCCTCAAGATTAGAAGTTTCTGTACCTCAAAGGAATTTCTCAAAAAGGTAAAGAGGCAGCCAACTCAATGGGAAAAAATTTTTGGAAACTATGTGTCTGACAAAAGACTGATATCTTGCATATATAAAGAAATCCTACAACTCAATGAGAATAGTACAGACAGCCCAATTATAAAATGGGCAAAAGATATGAAAAGACAGTTCTCTAAAGAGGAAATACAAATGGCCAAGAAACACATGAAAAAATGTTCGGCTTCACTAGCTATTAGAGAGATGCAAATTAAGACCACAATGAGATACCATCTCACACCAATTAGAATGGCTGCTATTAAACAAACAGGAAACTATAAATGCTGAAGGGGATGTGGAGAAATTGGAACTCTTATTCATTGTTGGTGGGACTGTATAATGGTTCAGCCACTCTGGAAATCAGTCTGGCAGTTTGTTAGAAAACCAGATATAGAGTTACCCTTCGATCCAGCGATTGCACTTCTCGGTATACACCCGGAAGATCGGAAAGCAGTGACATGAAGAGATATCTGCACACCAATGTTCATAGCAACATTATTCACAATTGCCAAGAGATGGAAACAACCCAAATGTCCTTCAACAGATGAGTGGATAAATAAAATGTGGTATATACACACGATGGAATACTACACGGCAGTAAGAAGGAACGATGTCATGAAACATATGACAACATGGATGAACCTTGAAGACATAATGCTGACCGAAATAAGCCAGGTACAAAAAGAGAAATATTATATGATACCACTAATGTGAACTTTGAAAAATGTAAAACAAATGGTTTATAATGTAGAATGTAGGGGAACTAGCGATAGAGAGCAATTAAGGAAGGGGAAACGATAATCCAATAAGAACAGATAAGCTATTGTGGGTAAATTTAATGTTCTGGGAATGCCCAGGAATGACTATGGTCTGTTAATTTCTGATGGGCATAGTAGGAAGAAGTTCACAGAAATGTTGCTCTATTGGGTTACTTTCTTGGGGTAGAGTAGGAACATGTTGGAAGTAAAGTAGTTATCTTAGGTTAGTTGTCTTTTCCTTACTCCCTTGTTATGGTCTCTTTGAAATGTTCTTTTATTGTATGCTTTTAAAAATTTTTTGTATTTTTTATACAGTTGATTTAAAAAAAATTAAAAAAAAAAAACAAGGAAAAAAATATGCAGAGCCCCCTTGAGGAGCTTGTGGAGAATGCAGGGGTATTGGCCTGCCCTACCTCGATGGTTGCTGATGTGCTCACAGACATGGGGGACTGGTGGTTTGATGGGTCAAACCCTCTACCACAGGACTTACCCTTGGGAAGACTGTTCCTGCAAAGGAAAGTCTAGGCCTCCCTATAATTGTGCCTAAGAGCCTCCTCCCAGATGCTTCTTTGTTGCTCAGATGTGGCCCTCTCTCTCTAGTTAGGCCAACTTGAAAGGTGAAATCACTGCCCTCCCCCCACGTGGGATCAGACACCCAGGGGAGTGAATCTCCCTGGCAACGTGGAATATGACTCCCAGGGAGGAATGTAGACCCGGCATCGTGGGATGGAGAACATCTTCTTGACCAAAAGGGGGATGTGAAAGGAAATGAAATAAGCTTCAGTGGCAGAGTGATTCCAAAAGGAGCCTAGAGGTCACTCTGGTGGGCACTCTTATGCAGAATATAGACAACCCTTTTTATGTTCTAATGAATTTGGGTAGCTGGCGGTAGATACCTGAAACTATCAAACTACAACCCAGAACTCATGAATCTTGAAGACAATTGTATAAAAATATAGCTTATGAGGGGTGACACCGGGATTGGGAAAGACATAAGGACCACACTCCCCTTTGTCTAGTTTATGGATGGATGAGTAGAAAAATGGGGGAAGGAAACAAACAGACAAAGACACCAGTGTTCTTTTTTACTTTAATTGCTCTTTTTCACTTTTATTATTATTCTTGTTATTTTTGTGTGTGTTGTAATGAAGGTGTCAGGGATTGATTTTGGTGATGAATGCACAACTATGTAATGGTACTGTGAACAATCGAATGTACAATTTGTTTTTCATGACTGTGGTATGTGAATATATCTCAATAAAATGAATATATATTTTTAAAAAAATGTGGGAGAGACCCATGTGGAAGAGCAGCATGCCCTGCCTCCTGATGATCCTCCCAAGGTAGCTCCTCCCATGCCCACCATTGACGGACAAGGGAGTATACCTGACTCTGCATGGTATACTGATGGATTGGCACTTGGGCAACAGGCTATCCGGATGGCCATGACTGTCCAGCCAAGTACTTACATCATCTGGTGGGAGACTGGAATTTTGCAAAGCAGCCAGTGGACTGAGCTGCGGGTTGTACAGACGGTAATTGTCCATGAATGAGGAAACACCTTGACTCTCTGCCCAGATAATTGGGCCATATATTGAGGCCTAACAGTATGGATGGCCACGTGGAAACAGGAGCAATGGATGGTGGTTGACTGCCCCCTATGGGGGAAGGAACTGTGGGAAGACATCTGGGCAGCTTTCCATATTTCTGCCCATAATGTTAACTCATTGCAAGGTAATGCAGCTGCAGATGCCCTGGCAAAATTCCACAACCTAACAGCAATGATGCATGAGATGACCAAATGGCTGCATTGGAAAACTGAGCACCGAGGGTACAAGACCCTGTGGAAGCTGGTGCAGCAGTTTCAGCTGCCTATCACCTGACAAGAGGTAAAAGGAGTAGAGGACGCTAGCCCCTCCTGCTCACTGTGATGGCCCAGAATGCTTCCTCACTGACTTGGACCCATCAGCCGAAAACCAGATTCCTCTCACCTGGTGGCAAGTAGACTATATTGGCCCCTTCCTCTGTCCAAAGGGGCAAAATACACCTTCACCACTGTAGATACAGCTACGGGACTGCTGCTGGCTTTCCCAAGGGTCAGAGCCAACTAGTGAACTACCATACGTAGCTTAAAAAAACTAAGTGCCTTTTCTAGGGTCCACACACACATGGACAGCAATAGGGGGACCCCCTTCACCGGGCACTTAACCCAGGCCTGGGCTACAGAACATAATGTCCTTTGGACTTTTCACTTGCCCTATAATCCCACAGCAACTGGGTTAGTTGAAACAATGTGTGGTCTTTTAAAGGAACACTTAAAGGATGATAGGAACTCCTTACAACAATGGACTTGAAGACTGTACCAGCATTAACTCCAGACCCAAAACGGCTCCCGCGCCAGTGGAAATGGTAACCATGGGGCCCATGCAGGTCTTACGAATTCAAATAAGGGGGCCCAGCTGCCTTCAAGCTGCAGCCAGGCAGTGATAATAATCTGCTCTTGCCTGTACCACAAACACTAGAAATCGGGGGTAAAAGGTCAGTTGGCTCTGGTTCTGGCCCATGCAGCCAAGCTGGTTGAGAATCCTAAGCCCATGGGGTATTTACTGTGCCAAAGGTTATTTGCATTCCCCAACTGGGTCCCCCGTCCCCCAGGGAACTGTATGCATAACTTTGTAACCCCAAACTAACTATAGATCTGACCCCAAAGGGCTCCTCGCAGGGGCAGAAAGTAGGACATTTTAAAAAAAAACCCTCACCTGGAACTCTTCTATCCACTACTGAAAACTCAGCTTATATATTGTTCATACATGTGCTATTAATTCTTATTAAAAAATTGTATATTACTGTTTAATTTTAGTGGTGATTGTATGCTGTAGAATGTCTGTTTGAAAACTGCTTCCAAATTATTTTGATAATTTAAGTAACATTTATCTGATAATCCTTTGTCCAAATGGTTTAATTCTTTAACTTGGCCATGGTGCCACTTGTTAATAGGATTACTGTCCATATGTACTGGATTACTTGTACTCTGCTATTCCCTGTATTGTTGTGGGTTATGGATGCAATGTCTAGTCTATGGTCAATGCAAATTGCTGCAAGGGAGTGCAATGTGGGAACCTCAGGCACAGGGCATCACCAAGGGCCTTGAAGATTGCACACAGCAGCTTGCATGACCTAGGTCAGTTGAGGTTTGACCTATTCTCCTTGTAATATCAGATGCTAACTGTAATCTATACCCAAAACTACCTCCTTCCTGAGATTCCCTGAGATACTGTTATCACTATAATCCTCTCCTCCTCCCTGTTGACAATCAACCCCTCCCTACATTGCAGGACCTACTCCTTGCCTTATACTATTTTGATGTTGTGCTCTGAACTGGCTGCCATTCAGAGCAGCTCCTGAATCCATCCAGAGAAGCTCCTGATTTCAGGGCAATGTGGCTCAATTTTCCCACCCTATAGGTAAGCCCTATAATAAAAGCTTATGTCTCAAAAAAAAAAAAAAAAAAAAAAAAAGAGGGAGAGATTAAAATATTTCCAGACAGACACTGAGAGAGTTCATGAATAAGAGACCAGTGCTACATAAAATACTAAAGGGAGTGCTACAGGCTGAGAGGAAAAGACAGGAGACAGAGGTTTGGAGAAGAATGTAGAAATGAAGATTATCAGGAAAGGTAAAAAGAGAGAGAGAAAAAAATAAGACTTGACATATAAAATCCAAAAGACAAAATGATAGAAGAAAATACTGCCCTTACAGTAATAACACTGTATTAGTTAGGATTCTCTAGGGAAGCAGAATCAATGAGAGGTGTCTCTGACTATCAAATTGTAAAAGTGACTCACACAACTGTGGGTATGCACAAGTCCAAATTCTGTAGAGCAGTCAGCAAACTGTCAACTCCAAGGAAGATATCCGTTGAACTCCTCAGGAAACAAACCAGCAACTTCGACGAACTCCTCAGGAAATGAACTGGGATCTTCGACGAACGTGTTTGATGAACTCCTCAGGAAACAAACTGGCAACTTCGATGAACTCCTCAGGAAATGCTTCACTGGGCAGCTGAAGAAGTGAAGGTCCTCTATCTGTCTTGCTTATAAGTCTTCAACTGATTAATTGGATTAAATCCAGCCAATTGCATTCTCTCATTGTGGAAGGCACGCCCTTTGGTGAGTCATCAGTCACAACTGCAGTCAATTGACTGATGATTTAATAAACCAGCCTGTTGGCTTATTAACCAGCCTCAAACATCCTCACAGCAATTGTTAAGCCAGTGTTTGCTTGACCAGACAGCTGGGTACTATCACCTGGCCAAGTTGACACATGAACCTAACCATCACAAACACTAAATGTTAATGGATTAAACTCCCCAATAAAAAGACACAGACTGACAGAATGGATTAAAAAACAGGACCCACCTATATGCTGTCTACAAGAAACTCATCTTAGACACAAGAACAAAAATAGGCTGAAAGGGCTGAAAGTGAAAGGTTAGAACAAGATATTTCATGCAAACAGCAACCAGAAAAAAGCAGGAGTAGCTATATTTATATCAGACAAAGTAGACTTCAAAAGTAAAACAATTAAAAGAGACAAGGAAGGACACTATATATTAATAAAAGGGTGAATTCATCAAGAAAACATAACAATAATAAATATTTATGCACCAAGCCAGAGTGCTCCAAAATTCATGAGGCAAACACTGAGAACACAGAAAGGAGAAGTAGATAACTCCACAATAACAGTTGGAGACTTCAATACTCTGCTCTCATCAATGGATAGAACATCTACACAGAGGATCAACAAGGAAACAGAGATGTTGAATTGTATGATAAATGAACTAGACTTGACATTTATAGAACACTACACCCCACAACAGCAGGATGCATGTTTTTCTCAAGTGCTCATGGAACATTCTCTAGGATAGACCACATGCTGGGTCACAAAGCAAGGCTCAACAAATTTAAGAATATTGATATTATAAAAACACTATCTCAGATCATAATGAAATGAAGTTGGAAATAAGTAACAGGCAGAAAACCATAAAATTCACAAATATATGGAGACTAAACAACACACTGTTAGAAAACCAGTGGGTAAAGGAAGAAATTACAAGAGAAATTAGTAAATACCTCGAGGCAAATGACAATGAAAACACAACATTTCAAAACTTATGGGATGCAGCAAAGGTGGTGCTGAGAGGGAAATTTATTGCCCTAAATGCCTGTATTAAAAGAGAAGAGAGAGCAAAAATTGAGGAATTAACTGCCCACCTGGAGGAACCAGAGAAAGAACAGAAAATATACCCCAAAGCAAACAGAAGGAAAGAAATAACAAAGATTAGAGCAGGAATAAATGAAACTGAGAACAGGAAAACAATAGAGAATCAACAAAACCAGAAGCTGGTTCTTCGAGAAAATCAACAAAATTGATCAACCACTAGCTAGGCTAAAGAGAGAGAGACAGAGAGAGAGAGAGAGCGCGTGCAAGCGAGTAGATGCAAATAAATGCAATCAGAAATGGAAAAGAAAACATAACTACTGACCCTGCAGAAATAAAGGAGATAATGAGAAGCTACTATGAGCAACTATATGCTAATAAACTGGACAACTTACACAAAATGGACAACTTCCTAGAAAAGCATAAACAACCAATTATTAACCAGACAAAAAATAGATAACCTCAACAAACCAATCAGAAGCAAAGAGATTGAGTCAGTCATCAAAAAGCTCCCAAAAAAGAAATGCCCAGGACCAGATGGCTTCACATGTGAATGCTACCAAGCATTCAAGAAAGAATTACTACCAGTCCTGCTCAAACGCTTCAAAAAAATTGAAGAGGAGGAAAAGCTACCTAACTCATTCTATGAAGCCAACATCACCCTAATACCAAAATCAGACAAAGATACTACAAAAAAAAGAAAATTATAGACCAATCTCTTTAATGAATATAGATGAAAAATCCTCAACAAAATACTCGTAAATAGAATCCAGCAGCATATTAAAAGAATTATACACCACGACCAAGTGGGGTTTATTCCAGATATACAAGGCTGGTTCAACACAAGAATATCAATTAATGTAATACACCACATCAATCAATCAAGGCAAAAGAACCACATCATCATCTCGATCGATGCACAAAAGGCATCTGACAAAATTCAACATCCTTTCTTGATGAAAACACTTCAAAGGATAGGACTAGAAGGGAACTTTCTTGATATGATCAAGGCAATATCAGAAAAACCCACAGCTAATGTCATACTAAATGCGGAGAGATTGAAAGCTTTCTCTCTAAGATCAGGAACAATACAGGGATGCCCACTGTTACGGCTGTTATTCAACATTGTGGTGAAAGTTCTAGCCAGAACAATTAGGCAAGAAAAAGAAATAAAAGGCATCCAAATTGGAGAGGAAGAAATAAAAATTTCATTGTTTGCAGATGACCTGATTCTATATGTAGAAAATCCAGAAAAATCTACAGCGAAGCTATTAGAGGTAATCAATGAATTCAGCAAAGAGGCAGGCTACAAGATCAACACACAAAAATCTGTGTGTTCTTATACAGAAGTAATGTGCAATAAGAGGAAGACATAAAAAAAAAATTCCATTTACAATAGCAACGAAAAGAATCAAGTATTTAGGAATAAACTTAATGAAGGCCACAAAAGACCTATACAAAGAAAGCTACAAGAAACTGCTAAAAGAAATTGAACAGGACCTAAAAAAATGGCAGAATGTAATGTGTTCATGGATTGAAAGACTAAATATAATTAAGATGTCAACTCTACTTAAACTGATTTATAGATTCAATGCAATACCAATTAAAATCCCAACAACTTACTTTTGCAGAAATAGAAAAACCAATAACCAAATTTATTTGAAGGGCAAGGTGCCTGGAATAGCCAAAAATATCTTGAGAAAGAGGAACAAAGTGGGAGGTCTCACACTACCTGACTATGAAGCATATTACAAAGCTACAGTTCTCAAAACAGCATGGTACTGGCAAAAGATACTGACCAATGGAACTGAATTGAGTGTTCAGAAATAGACTCTGGCATCTATGGGCAATTGATCTTTGATAAGGCAGTCAAGCAAAAGCAACTGGGACAGAGCAGCCTCTTCAGTAAATGGTGTTTGGAGAGACAGATATCCATTTCCAAAAGAATGAAAGAACTCCTACCTCACATCTTATACAAAAATTAACTCCAAGTGGATCAAAGGCCTAAACATAAGCACTAAGACCATAAGACTCTTAGAAGAAAACATAGGGTAATATCTTAAAGATCTTGTGATAGGAGGTAGTTTCCTAAACCTTACACCCAAAGCACGAGCAACCAAAGAACAAATACACAAATGGGATCTCCTCAGAATCAAACACTTCTGTATATCAAAGGACTTTGTGAAAAAGTAAAAAAGGCAGCCTCTGCAATGGGAGACAGTATTTGGAAACCACATATCAGATAAGGGTTTAATATCTCGAATATATAAAGCAATCCTACAACTCAACGGAAAGACAAACAACCCAATTAAAAACTTGGCAAAAGACATGGAAAGACACTTTTCTGAAGAGGAAATACAAATGGCTTAAAAAAATGAAAAAATGCTCAACTTCACTGGCTATTAGTGAAATGCAAATCAAAACCACAATGCGATATCATCTCACACCTACCAGAATGGCCATTATCCAAAAAACAGAAAATTACAAGTGCTGGACAGGATGTGGAGAAAGAGGCACTCATTCATTGTTGGTGGGAATGTAGAATGGTGCAACCACTCTGGATGACAGTGTGGAGGCTCCTCAGGAAGCTAAGTATAGATCTGCCATATGATCCAGTTATTCCATTGCTAGGTATATACTCAAAGGAACTGAAAGTTAAGACACAAATGGACATTTGTAAACCAATGTTTATCATGGCATTATTCACAATTGCCAAGAGATGCAGACAGCCCAAATGTCCATCAATGGATGAGTGGATAAACAAACCATGGTATATACACCTGATGGAATATTATGGAGCTGTAAGACATAACAAAGACATGGAACATATAATAACGTGGATGAACCTTGAGGACATTATGTTGAGTGAAGTTAGCCAGAAACAAAAAGACAAATACTATATGGTCTCTCTAATATGAACTAACATTGATGAGCAAACTTTGAGAGTTAAAAGCTGATAATACAGGCTACCAGGAGATAGAAAGAGGGTAGAGATCAAGCATTTGATGCTGAAGGACTACAGAAAGTTCAGCAGGATTGCTTGCAGAGATCCAGAAATAGATAGCATAATACTGTGTGATGGTAGCACAATATTGTAAGTACACTGAACAAAGATACCTGTGAGTAAGGCTGAAAGAAGTGTGATGGGAATGTATGCCATCAGAGGTAAAGATAGATGATGAAGACTGGGACTGTATAACTTTGCAAAAACTGGAGTGGCCAATGATCACTACTAAATGTACAAATATAAAAATGTTCTCACATGTGGGAGAACAAATGAATGTCAACCATGCAAAGTGTTGAAAAGGGGATGGTATTTAGGAAAAAAACATAATGAAAGCAAACTGGAGTCTATGGTCAACAGTAACATTGTAATAAGCATCCATTAAATGTAACAAAGGTAATATACCAAAGTTAAATGTGTATAAGAGGGGATATAAGGGAGGGATATGGGATTCTTGGTAGTGGTGTTGCTCTCTGTCCTTACTAATATATTCTATTGTATGACACTTTATTTTTATTATCTTTTTTATTATTCACCAAAAACAAACAAAAAAAACTCTTTCATGGTAATCAATATGTTCAAGTGCTGACTGTGGTGATAAATGTACAACTATATGATGATACTATGAACAACTGATTGTACACTGTGGATAATTGTATGTTATGTGAATATATCTCTATAAAATTATAGGAAAAAATATAAATAGGGGTAAGAGTGCTGGAGAAAACATGGAGAGAGGGATGTACCTATTTACTGCTGATGAGGAGGCAGAATGGTGTAGCCTTTCTGGAGCTCACTGCAGTGGTTCCACAAAAAGCTAAGTATGTGGGGCCATAAGGTCCAGCAACCTCATTATGGGATATGTACTTGGAAGATCTGAGAGCAGAGACATGAATGGACATTTGCACATTGGTGTTTATGGAGGCAGTATTCATGATTTGCAATGGGTGGAAGTAGTCTAAGGGTACACTGACTGAGGAACAGAATGGTGACCTGTGGTGTACACATGCAATGGAATACTGAGCAACCATGAGAAGGAGTGAAGTTGTGAGACACAAAAGGAGGTGAATGGATCCTGTAGACAGCATTTTGAGTGAACTATGCCAGAAACAAAGGCAAACACTATAATGCCTCACCGATGATGGACTAACTATAATCTGTAAACTCAGAATTGAATCTTAGAGCACAGCCTAACAGGGAAATGATTATTGTAACTGTCCCTAGATTGTAAGCTCTTACAGCAGTCAAATGTATTCCCGAATTGTAATGGCTATCTCCAAACTCTGAGATGTTGATCCCTTGGTGTATAACCTGATTGGTCTCTGGGACACTGGGTATCTGTGACACCTGAAACTCAGAGCTAGAGCTCGGCAGATATGAATGTCAGTATTAACACATAGAGCAACTGTTAAAAAAAAAAAAAAAGCTGTAAAAGAGCCCAGACTTCAATTAGAGATATGAATGAAGCATATCCGGTTAAGGAAAATTGGGCCAAAGGGTAAAGGTTGAAATTGACTGTGTATTAAAACTTCAACTTCCATGTGAGACCAAGGGAAGAAATGTTTATTTGGTATAGGATCTATATTTTCTAAACAATATAACTTCTACAGTCAGTTTGTTCAAACACCACAATTACATGGAACTTTGAATAGGAAGTGAGATATGGGAAGTCTGTATAGGTTAGAGTGAAATAGCAAAACAACCCTAAGTAATTTGGGCAGAGAATAAAAATATATATCCAGGGCCCCATGAGGAGGTGAGGGAGGATGCAGAGGTGTTGGACTTCCTCACCTGGATTGTTGCTGATGTTCTCACAAACCCTGGGGACTGATGCCTTGACATGCTGAGCCCTCTCTCTCAGAGCTTGCCCCTATGAAGGTTGCTACTGCAAAGAAGAGGTTAAACCTGCTTATGGTTGTGCCTAAGAGTCTCCCCTTGTGTGCCCTTGTTGCTCAGATGTGGCCCTCTCTCTCTCTAACTAAGCCACCTTGGCAGGTGATCTCACTGCCCTCCTCCCTATGTGGGACCTGACTCCCAGGGGTGTAAATCTCCCTGGCAATGCAAGATATGACTCCCGGGGATGAATCTGGACCCAGCCTTGTGGGACTGAGAACATCTTCTTGACCAAAAGGTGGATGCAAAATGAAATGAAATAAAGCTTCAGTGGCTGAGAAATTTCAAATGGAGTCAAGAGGTCACTCTGGTGGACATTCTTATGCACCATATAGATAATACTTTTTAGTTTTTAATGTATTAGAATAGGTAGAAGTAAATACCTGAAACTACCAAACTCCAGCCTAGTGGCCTTGACTCTTGAAGACAACTGTGTAACAATGTAGATTACAAGGGGTGACAGTGTGATTGTGAAAACCTTGTGGATCTCACTCCCTTTATCCAGTGTATGGATGGATGAATAGATAAATGGGGACAAAAACTAAATGAAAAATAGGGTGGGATGAGGGGGATGATTTGGGTGTTCTTTTCTATTTTTATTTTTTATTCTTATTCTGATTCTTTCTGGTACAAGGAAAATGTTCAAAACTAGATTGGGGTGATGAATGCACGACTATATGATGGTACTGTGAACAGTTGATTGTACACCATGGATGATTGTTTGGTATGTGAATATATCTCAATAAAACTGCATTTTTAAAAAAAGAAAATCTGTGCTGGGAGCAAGAAGGGTGAGCTCAACCCAGCCTCAATTGCAGAATTAAATTCATATTGCTAAATAAAAGCTCAAACACAGATAAACCAGGAACAGGCATGAAAACAAAAAATCCCAGGGGATCTCTGTTCTGGCATGGAGGAGGCAGGACTGACAATAATAGCCAAAAAAAAAAAAGGAGAGACTTTTGGAGTTGGAGTGTTTGGTTTGGGGTGCTGGAGAAGGGTGTGGCTCCAGGAATGGGGGGCTCATAAAAACAGGCACCAAATTGGGCTCTCATTTGCAGGCCCAGGGAGTTGGGGTCCAGCTCCAAAAAGAGTTAGGTTTTAATCTTTTTCCCTTTTTCTCTTCTTGCTCTCTGACTATCTTTTCACACTTCAAAGGGTGCAATACTTCAAAGGGTGCAATTAAAGCTGCTAGAGAGTAACTATTCAGGTGAAGGAGATAATAGCCTAAAGCACATATCTTTAAATACACTATACTGGGACTGACAAAACTTGGGGGCTGGGGAAAGGCTTTGAAAAGGGGTTTCTTTTTTTTTTTTTTTTTTAATAACTATTCTGAGTAGCTCTTTACAGAAAGCGTTAGATATATGCAACTGGTCTCTGGAACCAGGCAACAGAGAACTAAGATAGGTCTGACAAAGCAATGAACCTAGTGGGGGAGACAATTCCCTAAAGGGCATAATTTCCCCCCAAAAAGGGGGGGCATGATCCAGCTCAAGCAGTAGCCCTTCTTCAAAGAACTCAGACCTCAGGGGCTCAAAAACAGAAACCAGCTGTAGTCAGCCATGCCCTGGCAAGGACAGAGTCTGCAGAGAAATAAAGCTACCTGTGGCACCTCTTTACACTGTTGGAGAGCTGCATGCTGACAAGTACCACTTGCTGGGCAGGATAGGAAAAGTACAGAGTCTAGAGGCTTCAGAGGAGGGTCTCATTCTCAGGAAAACTCTATACCCTCCTCCTGAGACCTGGGCCTCTCTGGACTGGGATAACCTGATTGGGGTCAACCATATCTGGGGAGACCATCTCACAAAAAGGTTACATACAGGCAGGGCAAAAATCAGAAAAACAAGAGGTGAAAAATTCTGATCAACTAAACAGAAGCTATGTTAGAAGTCTAGAATAAGTTGAACTGAATGACAACGGATAGAGAAGAAAGCCAACCAACAAGAAAACCCTAACTAAAAGAGTGAAAACGAGCTCCAGAATAAACTAATAAAGAAAATCAAATATGTAAATAGCTAAAAATACTGTGCCATACTAGGAAACATGAAAATATGGACCAGCCAAAGGAACAAACTACCACTTCAACTGAGATACAGGAATTGAAATAACTAATTAAAGATGTTCAAACAAATCTCCTAAACCAAATCAACGAGCTGAAGGAAAATGTGACAAAGAGATGAAAGATATAAGGAAGACACTGGATGAACATAAAGAAGAATCTGTAAGCTTGAAAGAACAAATGGCAGAACTTATAGGAATGAGAGGCACAATATAAGAGATGAAAGACACAATGGAGACATACAACAGTAGATTTGAACAGGCAGAAGAAAGGATCATTGAACTGCAAGACAGGATATTTGAAATCATATACACAAAAGAACAGATAGGGAAAAGAATGGAAAAATATGAGCAGGCTGTGAGGGAGCTGAATGAAACATGAAACACATGAATATATGTTTATGGGTGTCCCAGAAGGAGAAGGGAAGGGGAAAGGAGCAGAAAAAATAATAGAAGAAATAATCACAGAAAATTTCCAAACTCTTATGAAAGACATAAAATTACAGATTCAAGAAGTATAGTGTACCCAAAACAGAATAGATTACAATAGAACTACTCCAAGACACTTACTAATCAGACTGTCCAATGTCAAAGACAAAGAGAGAATCCTGAAAGCAGCAAGAGAAAAGCAATCGATGACATACAAGGGAAGTTCAGTAAGACTATGTACAGATTTCTTTGCATAAACCATGGAGGTGGGAAGGCAGCGGTATGATATACTTAAGATACTGAAAGAGAAAAACTGACAACCAAGAATTCTATATCTGGCAAAACTGTCCTTCAAAAATGAGGGAGAGTTTAAAATATTTTCAGACAAACAGACACTGAGAGAGCTTGCTGAATAAGAGACCAGTGCTACAAGAAATACTAAAGGGAGGGCTATAGGCTGATAGGAAAAGACAGGAGAGAGAGGTTTGGAGAAGAGTACAGAAATGAAGACTATCAGGAAGGGTAAAATGAGAGAGAGAAAAAAAAGATATGACATATAAAATCCAAAAGATAAAACTGGTAGAAGTACTGACCCTACAGTGATAACACTAAATGTTAATGGATAAACTCCCCAATAAAAAGACACAGACTGGCAGAATGGTTAAAAAAACAGGACCCATCTATATGCTGTCTACAAGGAATTCATTTTAGGCACAAGGACAAAAATGGCTGAAAGTGAAAGGTTGGAAAAAGATACTTCACACAAACAACAACCAGACAAAAGAATAGCTATATCAGACAAATTAGACTTCAGAAGTAAAACAAAAGAGACAAAGAAGGACACTATACATTAATGAAAGTGTCAATTCATCAAGAAAACATAACAATCAAATATTTTTGCATCAAGCCAGAGTGCCCCAAAATACATGAGGCAAACACTGATAACTGAAACGAGTAGATACCTCTATAATAATACTTGGAGACTTCAATGCACTGCTCTCATTGATGGTTAGAACATCTAGACAGAGGATCAATAAGGAGACAGAGATGTTGAACTGTACCGTAAATGAACTAGACTTGACAGACATTTATAGAACACTATACCCCACAACAGCAGGATACACATTTTTCTCAAGTGCTCATGGAACATTCTCTAGTATAGACCACATGTTAGGTCACAAAGTGAGTCTCAACAAACTTAAAAATATTGATATTATACAAAAACTTTCTTGGATCATAATGGAATGAAGTTAAAAATAAGTATCAGCCAGAAGGTTGTAAAATTCACAAATATATGGATGCTTAACAACACACTTTTAGAAAACCAGTGGTAAAGGGAGAAATTAGAAAATACCTCAAGGCAAATGACAATGAAAACACAACATATCAAAATTTACAGGATACAGCAAAGGCAGTGCTGAGAGAGAAATTTATTGCCCTAAATGCCTATATTAAAAGGGAAGAGGAGGTGAGGCAAGATGGCAGCATAGAGAGGTGTGGAATTTAGTTAGTCCTCTAGAGCAACTAGTAAATAGCCAGGAACAACTAGTAAATAGTCTGAAACAACTGTTGGGGGACAGCCATGACTGTTCATACACTGTACACCAGTCAGGAAGGGGTGGAACGGCTGAGACCACAGCATAAAAACTGTAAGTGAAACTGAGCAATGGTGCCCCTTCTCCTGGTACGGCAGGCTCAGTTGCAAAAACTTTGGTGTGGGAAAAAGAAGAAGTCCCCGTCAGGAGCAAGGGACTGTAGCTCAACCAAGCTCCGATAGTGGTTTTAATTTAACAAATTTGGACTACTGAATACAAGCTACAAGTATAGATAAGCTCTGAGCAAGCAGAAATCTGAAGTTCCTCCCAGTAGAGAGGAGGCAGGGCTGAAGAAAAAAAAATACATAACTAAATAAAAACAGAGGCTTTTGGACACGGCTGAGCTCAGAGTATTAGAAAATGGCTGTGTCCAGGAAAGAGGCACAGAGAACTGGGTACAAACACTGGTCAACTGGCGAGGCTGAGGGGTTGGGGACTGGCAGTGAAAAGGAGTTTTGCTCTTTGTCCTTTTTTTTTCTCTGATTCTAAGCAGCTCATTAGAAAAATCCTTAGGCATTTTCAACTGCTGACCCAGGCAAGCGTGGAGTTAAGAGAGTCAGAAAGACAAAGGAGGAATTCAAGTGTGGAAGCTAACTTCCTGGGGGTGGGTGTATCTTCCCTAAGAAAAGGTATGTGGGACACAGCTCAAGTGGCAGCTCTCACTCAGAGAACTCAGATCCCAGAGCCTGGGTGGTGGGGGTGTCGGAAATAAAGTGGTACCTGTAAGGGAATAAACGCTCTCTCGGTTCTGGAGGAGAAAAGAATTTATTTACTATCTTGCAAGATAGGGCGTCCAGCCAAAACACATGGAAGGAAGGCTGGCGCGCCCGAGGAAGAGAATGGCGATGTTTAAATCTCCTACTCCTAATTCGCAAGTCCCTCCCCTGTTTCCCCATTGACTGGGTACTACAGAGGTTACAGCCTATCCGAGAACACTAATTCATCTTTTGAGATTTTAATTTGTACAGCCAATCCCAGAGAGCCAACTAGCTCATTATTAAGATTTTGAACTGATTAGCCAATCCCCCCCCCAAATTTTTATTTTTTTGCTGTGAGTTCCCGCCTCTGATACTACCTCATGTCTCTTTACATCAGGCAGATTCTCTCTTCTCTTTGTCTGGGGCTTGTTTAAACTGGTTTTGCCTCCATTTCCCTTATTCCATGCTGTCTCTATGTGAAAACGAAACTTATTCCTTTCTTACAGATTCCCTCCTCTTTCTTTTTAAACACTTTTAGTTTTCACATTTTAGATTCTCAAATTTGCTAAGGGCTTTTTCACATTTTTTATCATAGGGATCTTTTTTTATTTTTGATTCTAGTGGTTTTGATGGGTTTTTGAACTAGCCTTTGAGCACACGGGATTATGTAGCACCCATCTGTTATAAACATTTTGGCTGGAATGATAAGGAAAATTAAAATAGATGTTGCAATTCCTTTCCATTTCTCGAACCAATTTTCCAACCATTCTATGAGTGGGTTGTTAATGCTAGAACTCTTTTCTAGTTTTTGAAATAAGGCTGTTAAGCCTTGTAGGGCTTTGGTGATAGTTCCATTAGGTGCAGTATTATTGGGGATGAATGTGCGACAATTTCCCCCAACTATAGCACAGATGCCTCCTTTTTCAGCTAGCATCATGTCTAGGGCCATTCTGTTTTCCCATGCCATTCAGCTAGTGGCATCTAACTGTTCTGCTATTTTTTAATGACATTCCTGGTATAGTTGATAAATTTTAGCTGATGATTGACATTTTTATTGATGGTGACCCACCAGAATAAGGATGATTTAAATTCTGCAGCTAATTGATTTTTAGCTTTAAACTCTTTAGGAACTTTCTGGGGAACCCCTATACTATTTACAAACATTTTTTATTGAAGGAACTAGGTACACTTTGTACATTTTTCTTTTCTCCTTTGCCTTGGGTTGGTACTTTTTTATTACTTTCAAATGCCAGGGTAAATGAGATAGCCAATTGAACCAGAGCACAGGTTCCTCCCCACCTTTCAGGTAGTGTTGGCCAGAGGATGCCCTTCCCACAGTACCACCAGAGGTCTGCTCGGGGTATAGTTAGGCTGGAGAAGTTGCCAGTACTATCCTTGCTCACATTCCACACCTGTGTACACAAAGCCATGGTACCAAGATTCTGGAGCCCTTCTTCCCATCTGGAGAGACAGGCAGAGTGGTTTCCGGGACCAAGGTGACATGCTGGTATGGCTTTGACACTTCCCTCCTGGACTGGAGGGAAAAGGGAGGACAACGTACTACAACTTTCACCAGGAGTAGCATTTTGAAAGAGGAGTGTTATACATTTAAACTCCCTTTCATGCTTTTTCATCCCCAAGGGGAAGGGCATAATCTGAACAGTGGGTTGTTTGGTTGTACAAGCAAACAGTTACTTCTGTTTAGACTCTGGATGGTATGTTTGCCCCATTCTACCCAGGCATTTGTATTTCCATAACCTGTCTCTATTTCTGTGGTTTGCTTTAAGTCTTTGGCCTTAAGTATTCTAATGACCTTGGGGTCAATTTGTACTGGAGAGTTAAATTCCAGCCAAGTTTTCCTTAATGGTTTTTCCTTCAACCTGGGTTAAGACCCATCCCTCATACTGTGTGGTCCACCAAGCAGTGTTCCAAGAATAACAGGGGTTAGGTGTCTCATAAGTTATACTCTCAAATGTTTGCTCCCCAACAATCTTGCTTTCTACTTGAACAGTCTGCTTACATAAATGCTTATATTCCTTCCTCAGTTGTTGCTGATGTTTTAGATTTTTACAGCTCATTACTTGACAGACATCAAATTGTACAGTTTGAGACTTTAAGCCTTTGACTACACTTATAACCAGCTTAGCAGAACCTGTTACTCCTTGAATATAGAACATTATGATCAGTATAAGCAATTTCATCATTAAGCTATACACAGAGCACAATGCAAACATAGGGTTTAATCCAGCCCTTCCTCCCTCCTAGTATGTTCTTTCAACTGTTGCCTATTTAAGGTGATCCTTAGGGGATCTGAGGTAGGAGTCACTTTCCAGGATTCAGGTTGAGTTGCTGGATACTTATCGTCTGGTTCAAGCACCGGTCCCTTCACTCGTGTGTAATGAGTCCAGCCTCTTTCTGCCGTTCGGACTGCCGTCTTAGTTGTCAGCAAGACTTGATAGGGTCCTTCCCAGATCGGTTGAAGTTTGGATTCTTTCCACGACTGGATCAGAACCCAGCTGCCAGGCTGATGTTGATGGGCAGCAAATTCAAGAGGCGGGGTCTGAGCCAACAGTCCACAGTGCCTGAGAGATGATAAAGTAGAAGACAAGGCCAGTATATAATTCTTAAGAAAAAGATCCTTTGTGTCTAGGGAGGGGAGCTCTCCAGTCCTCCTGGGGAAAGGCAAACCAAAAAACCAAAGGCCTACACCTTATAATTGCCTAAGTACTAAATTACACATGGCTTGCACCCCTCTAATGACTCCCCTAGTGTAAAACTGCTAATACCTGCTTTAGGTACAGACACTCCTGAAGTCATGTGCATGAAGAGCAGCAAGAACTTACCAACATTTCGGGCTGGAACAATTAGACTAAAGGACAACTATAATTTACAATAACCTAAGATTAATGAACATAAAAAGGCTTACCACTCTTAAATGCTAACTTAAAATTCAGTTTTTAGTACACCTAGTTTAGTGATGCTTGAATATACGTGATTCACATATATGCATACCCTGAACATACACACAAGTTTTGCTGTTAGATGAGTAAAAACCCACTCTCCAGGGAGAGGAGGACAAGCCTTGGTGTGTAGTATTTGACAATATATGTGGTGTCTTTATTCCTATTAGACTCAATGTTAAGATAGCAACCTGGCATTACCAAATGGAGACCTGGGAAGAGATATGAACCATTCACTGTTCTAAGTTTGTTTAATTCAGCTTTAGTGAACCTTAAACCCTTTTCTAGGAACATTTACTTGCACTTTGAGTATGGACCTTTTGCTTTTGCCCAAAATATATCAGAAAAATTATTCTGCTTTTTACAAGAATACACAGTCTCATATATCTGGAACACAGACACATATAACTCATATACACACTCATAACCATATGAAACAGACATACATTCCCATTTACAAGCATGTATAGCCAATACACTACTGTTACACATACATAGAAAACTTTTACACAGTTTTTCTCACTTTTTTTTTTTCATTTTTCACACTATTGTGAAACTGCACACAATTGCCCAGCTTTAGAGTACACACAAACTAGTATATGTTATAAAGACACAAAGAAATAGCTTCAGTTTACTATAGATGAGTACACAGGAAATTTTTGCCAAGTTTTAAATTACACACTGACAAACTTTCAGTTTGAAAGACTCCTACGTAATTATATTACATGCTTTTATTACATACAAATACAACTATCCCACATTCCTGTGTAAACATACAACTTAAACTCCCATTAGATTCATGAAGTTTTAACTCTCAGAATGCATCCAAATACAGTCCTAAAAAATGTGCATATAACTTCCTGTATACCCTGATACACACATTAAGGGACTTTAAATGTAGCTTCCACATGCCTTAGACTTAATTACACAGCACACTAAAATATGTAAATCTATTTATTAATACCTGTTTAGCCCCACATAAGTATATGAATAGAGAATCACACAAACCCCATGTTACAAATTCCCTTCCTCCTTTTTTTTTTTTTTAAACTGCTCCAATTACTTTTCTATCTCACTTTTGTCTGCTTCCTCCCTGGCTTGTTGACTCTCTGAATATTTCCTCTAATGGCTTATTCAGCCATTCATCGATTTTTGGATCTTCTCTGAATATTTGGCTAAAATTCCTTTATATAACTGACCTTTTAAAGTCTGAGTTATTAACAGAATGACATTGTATTCTTGGGGCTTGAGGGAGTGGGAGTCCAACCCTTTTTAGAGGCTTTTGTGGCAGCCCTTTTCTTTTCAAAGTCTGGGGTGATGTTGGGGAGATTACCTTTTTGGCCCCACCCTTCTTAAACATCGGGGTGCCACCCAGACTCTGCCTCTTCGGGGTAAAGGCTCTACCTTCTCTGAACAGTGGGGTGGCAGCCAGGCTTTTCGCATTCCCCTGGGAATGTGCTCCACCCTCTGGGTCCTGAGGCGGCAAAACTTTTCTAGAACATTGAGGCGGAAGGCCCACCCTCAACCCCCAGGGCAAACTCACCCTTTTCATGCATGTGGGCCACTCCACTCTCCCAGCCTGAGACCACTTGACTTCAGACCTCAACTTTCATCGTTCTTTGGGGATATGGGTACAGCCAATTTTATTTTAGGTGGATGCAGTCTCTCTCTCTCATAGCCGCCCTCTTTCCCATTTCCCTTTCTTCTCCCAAGAAAGGGATATTTACATAAACCAGAGTTTAAGAATTAAGTTAATTGTTATTCAGCTAGCCTTGCTAGGCTTTTTATTAATGATTCTTACCTTTCTTTCTTTAAGAGCCTTTAGAAACAGAAACTTTTGGAAATCTCTCCATTTTTTTTTTTTTTCTTAACTTTTGGTGGGTTGTAATTACTGGAGCAGTCAGCATTAACTGGCTCTCCAATTGCCTGGGGGCATAGACTGCTTCCACTAAAACCCCAGGCTTTAATGGTTCCCGCCCCAGTGGGGGAGGGGAAACCATAAGGTGGGGGAATGCTTATCCCAGGTTTTAGTTTCTTTTTTTTTTTTCCTGCAGCCACCACATGGCACAGTTCAATTCTGCCTTGGAAAAAGGTTTATTTTTATTAACATGACACACGAGGTCAGCACAAAGCCAACTCTTATCTGCCTTATATTTTGGCCAGAATATATTTGGCAGCAAAATGCCTTTTTTTTTTTTTTTTTTTTTTTTTTTTGTCTAAACGTAACAATAATATTTGATCGTTTTCTTTTACCCTTTCCCTTGGTCCAATTACTTTTAGCCCAATGTTTTAACATGTTTCCCAATGGATTATTTAGAGGAATGTTCCCCAGGGACCCTAAAGGTACCCCCTTCCCTTTATTCCCAGCCGGCTGACTGCCTCTATTCCCCATTCTGAGTCTTGCCTGAGCATCTTTCCCTTAGGATCAGCTCTAGGCTCATCAGAATGTCCCCATTCTGAGTCTTGTTTGGGCATCTTTCCCTCAGGATCAGCCCTAGACTCTCAGAATGCTTTAACCACCAAGGTAATATAATTTCTTTCCTTACCTTGGTCCGTGCACGGAGTTGCCTGGTTAACCAGAGGCAGGCCTTTTCATTTCCCCCTTTTCTCATCCACAACCGGCAGATTCAAGCATCTGGTCTCGGGCCCTTTAGCTGCCGGAGATGGGCCCCCAATGGCGGAGTCCGAGACCGCTCAATCAGCGGGGCGCGCCTTCCCTTTGTCCACCTCGGGGGTCCCCCTCCGAAGCTTTGGATCCCGGACGAGCCCCCAAGTTGTCGGAAATAAAGTGGTACCTGTAAGGGAATAAACGCTCTCTCGGTTCTGGAGGAGAAAAGAATTTATTTACTATCTTGCAAGATAGGGCGTCCAGCCAAAACACATGGAAGGAAGGCTGGCGCGCCCGAGGAAGAGAATGGCGATGTTTAAATCTCCTACTCCTAATTCGCAAGTCCCTCCCCTGTTTCCCCATTGACTGGGTACTACAGAGGTTACAGCCTATCCGAGAACACTAATTCATCTTTTGAGATTTTAATTTGTACAGCCAATCCCAGAGAGCCAACTAGCTCATTATTAAGATTTTGAACTGATTAGCCAATCCCCCCCCCAAATTTTTATTTTTTTGCTGTGAGTTCCCGCCTCTGATACTACCTCATGTCTCTTTACATCAGGCAGATTCTCTCTTCTCTTTGTCTGGGGCTTGTTTAAACTGGTTTTGCCTCCATTTCCCTTATTCCATGCTGTCTCTATGTGAAAACGAAACTTATTCCTTTCTTACAGGGGCAACCATCCAGAAACAACTTAAGCTTGGCTTCTGACACCTCTGGCCCCTGGCTAGGACAGGGTCCACTGTGAATTAAAGGAACAGCACGTCTTTACACTGGTGGGGAGCTGCAGTCTGACAGGTGCCAACTGCTGGGCAGGATAGGAAAAGCACAGAGTCTAGATGCCTCATGGGAAAATCACACAACCTGTTCCTCAGGGAAACTTGATATTGATTACACTTTCCTCCTGAGACCTGGGCCCCTCTAGTCTGGGAAAATCTGATTGTGGTAATCCAGGAAACTAGATGCAAAGACAATAAAAGATTTTGAGTCACCATAGGAAAAGCAAAGATACAGCCCAGTCAAAGGAACAAACTTATGCTTAAACTAAGATATGAGAATTGAAATAACTAATTAAAGATCTTCAAACAAATATGCTGAGTCAATTCAAAATTCAAATCAATGAGTTGAGGGAAGATATGACAAAAGAGACAAAGGATATAAAGAAGATATTGGGAAAATATAAGGAAGAAATCAAAAGTGTAAAAAACAATTTCCTTTCCACTGTCCCAGAAGTAGAAAGGAAAAGGGGCAGAAGCAATAATAAAGGAAATAATCAATGAAAATTTCCAGTCTCTTAAGAAAGACATGAAATTACAGATCCAAGAAGCACAATGTACCCAAACCAGAACAGATCTGAACAGACCTACAACAAGATCTTAGTAATCAGATTATCAAATGTCAAGGACAAAGAGAGAACTCTGAAAGCGGCAAAAGAAAAGCAATCCATCATGTACAAGGGAAGCTTGATAAGACTACGTGAGGATTTCTCAGTATAAACCATGAAGATGAGAAGGCAGTGGTATGATATATTTAAGATACTGAAAGAGGAAAACTGCCAACCAAGAATTCTATATCTGGCAAAACTGCCCTTCAAAAATGAGTGAGACAATTTAAAGATTTAGATTGGCAGAATGGATTTAAAAATATGAACCAGCAATATATTGCTTACAAGAGACTCAACTTAGACCCAGAGACACAAGGAAATTGAAAGTAAAAGGATGGAAAAAAATAATCCATGCAAACTACAACCAAAAGAAAGCAAGAGTAACAATATTAATCTCAGATAAAATAGACTTTAAATGCAAGGATGTTATAAGAGACAAAGAACGACACTATATACTCATAAAAGGGACAACTCAACAAGAAGAAATAACAATCATAAATGTCTATGCACCCAATCAGTGTGTCCCAAAGTGCATGAGACGAACATTGGCAAAACAAAGGAAGCAATAGATGTTTCCACAATAATTATGGAAGACTTCAATACATCACTCTCTCCTATAGATAGATCAACCAAAGGACCAATAGGGAAACTGAAAATCTAAACAATGTGATAAATGAATTTGATTTATCTGACATATATAGAGCATGACATCCAAATCATGAGGATACACATTCTTCTCTAGTGTCCATGAAACTTTCTCCATAATAGATCAAATGCTAGGCCATAAAACAAGCCTCAATAAATTTAAAAAGATTGAAATTATTCAAAGCACATACTATGATCACAGTGGAATACAACTAGAAGTCAATAACCATTGTGCCAGTTTGTATATTTATGTCCTCCAGAAAAAGCCATATTCTTTAATGCATTCTTGTGGGGGCAGACGTATTAGTGTGGATTGGGTTGGAACCTACTGGTTCAGTGTCCATGGAGATGTGACCCACCCAACTATAGGTGATAACTCTGATTGGATAAATTCCATGGAGGCATGGCCCTGCCCATTCAGTGTGGGCCTTGTTTAGTTTACTGGAGCAGTATATAAGATCAGACAGAAGGAGCTCAGAGCCAGCTGGAGCTGAGACAGACATTTTGAAGACAGCCATTGGAAGCCAATGCAGACATTTTGGAGAATGCCATTTTGAAACTCAACCTGGAAGCAAGCAGATACCAGCCACGTGCCTTCCCAGCTAACAGAGGTTTTCTGGATGCCAATGGCCTTTCTTCAGTGAAGGTACCCTTTGCTGATGGACACTTTATGGTCTTAAGACTGTAACTGTGTGTGTGTGTGTGTGTGTGTGTGTGTGTGTGTGTGTGTGTGTGTATAAAAGCCAATCCATTTCTGGTGTTTCGCATTCTGGCAGCATTAGAAAACTAGAACAACTGTCAAAGATATAGAACATTCACAAATATCTGGAGTTTAAACAACACACTTCTAAACAATCAGTGGGTTAAAGAAGAAATAGCAAGAGAAATAGCTAAATATCTAGAGACGAATGAAAACAAGAACACAACATATCAAAACTTATGAGATGCAGTGAAGGCGGTATTGAGGGGGAAATTTATAGCTCTAAATGCATACATTAAAAAGGAAGAAAGAGCTAAAACCAAAGAACTAATGGAACAACCGAGGAACCTAGAATATGAACAACAAACTAATCCAAAACCAAGTAGAAGAAAATAAATAAGGATTAAAGCAGAAATAAATGACATAGAGAAAAAAAGAACAATAGAGAATAAATAAAACCAAAAGTTGGTTCTTTGAGAAGATCAATAAGATTGTCAAGCCATTAGCTAGACTGACAAAATAAGAAAGAGAGAAGACCCAAATAAACAAAATAATAAATGAGAGAAGGGATATTACTACAGATCCCAAAGAACTTTAAAAAAACTCATGAGTATACTATGAACAACTGTATGCCAGCAAACTAGATAATGTAGACGAAATGGACAATTTCCTAGAAACACATGAACAATCTAGGCTGTCCAGAGAAGAAATGCAAGTCCTCAACAAACCAATCACAAGCAAAGAGATCTAACCAGTCATCAAAAAGCTTCCCACAAATAAATGCCCAGGGCCAGATGGCTTCACAGGGGAATTCTACCAAATTTCTAAAAAGAACTGATACCAATATTACTGAAATTCTTTCAAAACATTGAAGAAAATGGAAAACTATCTAACTCATTTTATGAAGCTAACATCACTCTTATACCAAAACCAGGTAAAGATGCTACAAAAAGGAAAACTACTGGCCAATCTCCCTCATGAATATAGATGCAGAAATTCTCAACACCATGACCAAGTGGGGTTCATTCCAGGCATGCAAGGATGGTTCAACATAAGAAAAGCAGTCAATGTAATACAACACATTAACAAATCAAAAGGGAACAAATGATCATCTCAATAGATGGCTGAAAAAGCATTCAATAAAATCCAGCATCCTTTTTTGATAAAAACACTCCAAAAGTTAGAAATTGAAGGAAACTTCCTCAATTTGATAAAGGGCATATATGGAAAAACCCACAGCCAGCATAGTACTCAATGGTGAGAGACTGAAAGCCTTTCCTCTAAGATCAGGAATGGGACAAGGATGCCCGCTGTCACCACTGTTATTCAACAGTGTGCTGGAAGTGCTAGCCAGGGCAATCCGGCAAGACAAAGAAATAAAAGGCATCCAGATTGGAAAGGAAGAAGTAAAACTGTCATTATTTGCAGATGATATGATCTTATATTTGGCAAATCCTGAGAAACTGATGACAGCTACTTGAGCTAATAAATTTAGCAAAGTAGCAGGATACAAGTTTAATGCACATAAGTCAGTAATGTTCCTATGCTCTAGAAATGACCTAACTGAAGAGACACTCAAGAAAAAGATACCATTCTCAATAGCAACTTAAAAAATGAAGTACCTAGGTATAAACTTAATCAAGGATGTAAAAGATCTATACATAGAAAATTACATAACTTTACTAAAAGAAATAGAAGGGGATCTAAAAGATGGAAAAATATTTCGTGTTCATGGATAGGAAGGATAAATGTCATTAAGATGTCAATTCTACCCAAACTCTTCTACAGATTCAATGTAATTCCAATCAAAATTCCAACAGCCTACTTTGCAGACATGGAAAAGCTAGCTATCAAATTTATTTAGAAAGGAAAGATGCCTCAAATTACTAAAAACATTCTAAAAAAGGAAAACAAAGCAGGAGGACTTACATGTCCTGACTTTGAAGCTTACTATAAAGCCACAGTAGTCAAAACAGCATGGTACTGGCACAAAGACAGACATATTGATCAACGAAATTGAATTGAGAATTCGGAGATAGACCCCCAGATCTATGATGTTTGATAAGGCCCCCAAACCCACTGAACTGGGATATAAAACTCTCTTCAACAAAAGGGACTGGGAGAACTGGATATCCATCTCCAAAAGAATGAAAGAGAACCCCTACCTCACACCCTACACAAAAATTAACTCAAAGTGGTTCAAAGACTCAATGCAAGAGACAGTACCATAAAACTCCTAGAAGATAATGTAGGGAAACATCTTCAAGACCTTGTTATTAGGAGGTTGCTTCTTAGACCTTACACCGAAAACACAAGCAATGAAAGAAAAAATATATAAATGGGAACTCCTCAAAATTAAAAGCTTCTGTACCTCAAAGGAATTTGTCAAAAAGGTGAAGAGGCAGCCAACTCAATGGGAAAAAAATATTTGGAAACCATGTATCTGACAAAAGACTGACATCTTGCATATATAAAGAAATCCTACAACTCAACAACAATAGTATAAACAGCCCAATTATAAAATGGGCAAAAGCTATGAAAAGACAGTTCTCTGAAGAGGAAATACAAATGGCTAAAAAAAAAAACACATAAAAAAATGTTTATCTTCACTAGCTATTCGGGAGATGCAAATTAAGACCACAATGAGATGTCGTCTCACACCAGTTAGAATGGCTGCCATTAAACAAACAGGAAGCTACAAATGCTGGGGATGATGCGGAAAAATTGGAATTCTTACTCATTGCTGGTGAAACTGTATAATGGTACAGCCACTCTGGAAGACAGTCTGGAGGTTCCTGAGAAAACTACACATTGAGTTACCCTTCAGCCCACCAATTTCACTTCTCGGTCTATACCCAAAAGATCTGAGGGCAATGACATGAACAGATATTTGCACACCAATGTTCAGAGTGGCATTATTCACAATTGTCAAGAAATTGAAACAATCCAAATTTCCTTCAACATATGAGCGGATAAACAAAGATAAATAAGGAACAAGGTCATGAAACATATGACAACATGGATGAAACTTGAAGACATAATTCTGAGTGAAATAAGCCAGAAACAAAAAGAGAGATACTGTATGTTACCAGTAATGTGAACTCTGTGAAAAATGTAAACTAAATGTTTTATATTGTAGAATGTAGGGAACCTAGTGACAGACAGCAACTAGTGAAAGGGGAATGATAACCTCATAAGAACAGATAAGCTATTGAGGGTAATCTTAATGTTACGGGAATGCTCAGGAATGATTAAAGTTTGTAAATTTTCTCAAGTATGGTAGGAACATGTTGGATGTAATAAGTAATGTAGTTATTTTACGTTATTTGTTTTTCTTATTCCTTTGTTTGGTTATGGTTTGTTAATTTTCTTGGGGTAGGGTAGGAACATGTTGGAAGCAATGCAGTTATTTTAGGTTGTTTTTCTTATTCCTTTGCTTTGATTTTTTTTAATTTTTTGATAAAAAATAAAAAGTAAAACAAAAACAAAAATGAGGGAGAGTTTAAAATATTCTCAAACAGACACTGAGTTTGTGAACAAGATACCTGGTCTACAGTTAATGCTAAAGGGAGCAGTACAGACAGATAGGAAGACAGGAGAGAGGTTTGGAGCACAGTAGTGGGTGATGGTAGCAATAATGTAAGTACACTGAACAAAGATGACTGAAGGTTAGGTGTATGTAGGACACCAGAAGGAAAGACAGAAGATAAAGATTGGGACTGTATAACTTAGTGAAACCTAGAGTGGTCAATGATTGCGATTAAATGTACAAATATATTTTTATATGAAGGAGAACCACTAAGTGTCAACTTTGCAAGGTGTTAAAAATGGGGTGGTACAATAAGGAAATAACTGCAACAGGTGCTATAACTCATAACATTTTTGGAAATTTCCTATGTAATTACTTGTTAAATCATACTTTGAAAGATATTACCTTTAATGTTATATTTCACAATAAGGATATAACTGAAACTGTGGAACTATAACCCATAACATTTTTGAAATTTGCTCTCTAAGTACTTGTTAAATTGCACTTGGAAAGTGATCACTTCTATGTGTACATGTTCTACAATAAAAAAAAATTTTTTTTAATGGGATGGTATTGGAGAAAAAATACAATTAATGTAAACTAGAGTCCACAGTTAACAGTAACATTGTAATATGGTTCCACTAATTGTAACAAAGGCAATATAACACAGCTAAATATCTATAAGTGGGGGATATAAGGAGGGGTATGGGATTCTTGGCGTTGGTGTAGTTGTCTGACTTTTTTATTGTATTTTACTTTAATTTCATTTCTTTCTTGCTTTTTAGTTGTCACTTTTTTCTTCTTTTCCTTTTTTCACCTCTTCCTCTTTCTTTGTGGAAGAAATGGAAATGTCCTTATATAGATAATGGTGGTGAATGCATAACTATGTGATTACACAGGGAACCATTGATGGTTTACTTAGGATGGAATGTATGGTATATGAATAAAACCATCTAAAAAATAAACAGATGAACACAAGTGCTGAAGAAAATGTGGAGAAAAGTATATACCTAATCACTGTTGGTGGGGAAGTAGAATGGTGCAGCCCATCTGAAGGGCGGTGTGGTGGTTCCACAGGAAGCTAAGCATGGGGTTGTCATATGGTCCTAAAACCCTGTTATTAGGTTTATACTTGAAAGAACTGAAAAGAGGGACACAAATGGACATTTGTACAGTGGGGTTTATGGTGGCAGTATTCAAGATTTGCAGTGGATGGAGGTGGCCTAAGGGTACATCGACTGATGAACAGAATGGCAAACTGTGGTATATATATACAATGGAATATTGAGCTGCTACAAGAAGGAGTGAAGCTGTGAGAAGAATGGACATTGAGGACAGTATGTTGAATGAAATGAACCAGAAATGAAAAGAAAAATATTATAATGCCTCACTAATATGGACTAAATATAATGTGCAAACTCTGAGAGCACAGGTTATCAGGGGGAGGGTTATTGTAAAGTTTCGTAGATTGTAGGCTCTTGTAGCAGTTACATCTATTTCTAAGTTGTGATGATTATTTCTAAAATCCGAGATGCTGAGTTCTTTGTATATAACCTGGTTGGTCCCTAGAACTTTGGGTATCTGTGTGACACCTGAGAATCAGAGCCAGAGTCTGGCAGCTAAGAATGTCAACATTACCCCATACAGCAAATAATAAAGAGTCTGAAAAAAAGAGATCAGACTTCAATTAGACAAATGAACAAAATGGACTTGGTTAGGACTAAGGTAAATCAAACTGAAGGGTAAAAGATGATATTGATGGCATTTTAGAAGCTTCAGCTTCTGGTGGGACCAAAGGAAGAGATGTTTATTAGGTGCAAAATCTATATGTTTTGTAACACTTTATATAATTTGACTTGTATGGTCAGTTTATTCAAACAACCTAATTACATGGAACGTTGATTGTGGAGTGAGATCTGGTTGGTTTGTGCAGGTTAGTGTGAAGCCCCAGTACATCCCAGAATAATTCTGTCAGAGAATAAAAATGTATTTGCAAAGCCTCCTTGAGGGTCTGGAGGAAAATGTGGAAATATTAAACTCCCCACCTGGGGAATTAATGGTATTTTCACAAGCATGGGGGGCTACCAAATTAGAAGGTCGAGCCCTCGATCCTGGGGCTTGCCTTTATGAAGTTTTTTGCTGCAAGGGAAAGGCTAAGACTACTTAAAATTGTGCCTAAGGGTCACCCGCAGAGAACCTCTTTTTGTTGCTCAGATGTGGCTTCTCTCTCTAAGCCAACTCTGAAGGTGAACTCACTGCTCTCCCCCACTGTGTGGAAAATGATTCTCAGTGGTGTACATTTCCCTGGGAACATGGGACATTACTCACAGGGATGAGCTTGACCCTGGCATTGTGGGATTGAGAAGGCCTTCTTGGACCTAAAGGGGGAAGAGAAATGAAGCAAGGTAAAGTTTCAGTGGCTGAGATGTCGAATAGAGTCGAGAGGTCATTCTGGAAGTTATTGTTATGCATTGTATAGATACTCCTTTTTACTTTTTGATGTGTTAGAATGGCTGGAAGGAAATATCTGAAACTGTTGAACTGTAACCTAGTAGCCTTGATTCTTGAAGATGACTGTATAACTATATAGCTTACACTGTGTGACTGTGTGTGATTGTAAAAACTTTGTGGCTACCACTCCCTTTATACAGTGTATGGACACATGAATAGAAAACTGAGGACAAAATATAAATGAATACTAGAGGGGGATGGGGGGGATGTGGTGGTTTGGGTGCTCTTTTTCACTTTAACTTTTATTCTTATTTTTTGTGTATGGTAATAAAAATGTTCAAAAATTGAATGTGGTGACAAATGCACAACTATATAATGGTACCATGAACAACTGATTATACATCAGAGATGACTTTTTGGTATAGGAATATATTTCAATAAAATTGAATTTTTTAAAAAAAGGAAGAGAGAGCAAAAAATCAAGGAATTAACTGTTTACCTGTAGGAACTAGAGAACGAACAGCAATCTAACCCCAGGCAAACAGAAGGAAAGAAATAACAAAGATTAGAGCAGAAATAAATGAAACTGAGAACAGGAAAACAACAGAATCAGCAAAACCAGAAGCTGGTTCTTTGAGAAAAATCAATAAAATTGATGGACCCTTATTAGGTTAACAAAACAGAGAGAGAGAGAGAGAGAGAGAGAGAATGAATCAAATAAATACAATCAGAAATGGGAAAGGAACATATCTACTGACCCTGCAGAATTAAAGGAGATAATGAGAACCGGCTATGAGCAACTATATGCTAATAAACTAGACAACTTAGACAAAATGGACAACTTCCTAGAAAAGCATGTACAACCAACATTGACTGGAGAAGAAATAGATGACCTCAACAAATAAATCACAAGTAAAGAGATTGAATCAGTCATCAAAAAGCTCCCCAAAAAGAAAAGCCCAGGACCAGATGGCTTCACGTGTGAATTCTACCAAGCATTCAAGAAAGAATTACTACCAATCCTGCTCAAACTGTTCAAGAAAATTGAAGAGGAGGGAAAGCTACCTAACTCATTCTATGACACCAACATCACCCTAATACGCAAGTCAGACAAAGATACTACAAAAAAAGAAAAGTATAGACCCATCTCTTTAACGAATATAGATGCAAAAATCCTCAACAAAATACACCCAAATTGAATCCAGGAGCACATTAAAAGAATTACACACCACGACCAGGTGGGATTTATTCCAGGTATGCAAGGCTGGTTTAACACAAGACAATGAATTAATGTACTACACCACATCAATAAATCAAAGTGGAAGAACCACATGATCATCTCAATTGATGCAGAAAAAGCTTCTGACAAAATTCAACATCCTTGATGAAAACACTTCAAAGGATAGGAGTAGAAGGGAAGTTTCTCAAAATGATAAAGGCAATATATGAAAAACCCACAGCTAACATCATACTCAATGGAGAAAGACTGAAAGCTTTCCCTCTAAGATCAGGAACAAGACAAGGATGCGCATTGTCACCATTGTTATTCAACTTTGTGCAAGAGATTCTGGCTAGAGCAATTAGGCAAGAAAAAGAAATGAAAGGCATCCAAATTGGAGAGAAAGAAGTAAAACTTTCACTGTTTGCAGATGACATGTTTCTATAGAAAATCCAGAAAAATCTACAGCAAAGCTACTAAAACTAATCAATGAATATGGCAAAGTGGCAGGCTACAAGATCAACATGCAAAAATCAGCAGTGTTTCTATACACAAGTAATGAGCAACAGGAGGAGGAAATGAAGAAAAGAAATTGATTTACAATAGCAATCAAAAGAATCATGTATTTAGGAATAAACTTAACCAAGGCCACAAAAAAACTAAACAGAGAAAACTACAAGAAACTGATAAAAGAAATCTAACAGGATCTTTAAAACTGGAAGAACATATGCTATTCATGGATTAGAAGAGTAAATATAGTTAACATGTCAATTCTACCTAAACTGATTTATAGATTCAATGCAATATCAATTAAAATCCCAACAACTTACTTTGCAGAAATAGAAAAACAAATAACCATATTTATTTGGAAGGGCAAGGTGCCCCGAATAGCCAAAGATATCTTGAGAAAGAGGAACAAAGTGGGAGGTCTCACATGACCTGACTTTGAAATATGACAACAACATGGTACTGGCATAAAGATGGAGATACTGACCAATGGAATCGAATTGAGTGTTCAGAAATAGACTCTCACATCTACAGACAACTGAACTTTGATAAGGCAGTCAAGCCAAGCAACTGGGACAGAGCAGCCTCTTCAATAAACGGTGTTTGGAGAATTGGATATCCATACCCAAAAGAATGAAAGAGGACTCCTACCTCACACCTTATAAAAAAATTAACTCAAAATGAATCAAAGACATAAAAATTAGCGCTAAGACCATAAGACTGTTAGAAGAAAACGTAGGGCAATATCTTAAAGATCTTGTGATAGGAAGTGGTTTCCTAGACTTTCACCCAAAGCATGAGCAACAAAAGAAGAAATAAATAAATGGCATCTCCTCAAAATTAAACACTTTTGTACATCAAAGGACTTTGTGAAAAAGTAAAAAGGCAGCCTACGCAATGGGAGACAATATTTGGAAACCACATATCAGATAAGGGTTTAATATCCCAAATATATAAAGCAATCCTACAACTCAACAACAGAAAGACAACCCAATTAAAAAATGGGCAAAAGACATGGACAGACACTGTTCTGAAGAGGAAATACAAATGGCTCAAAAACATATGAAAAACTGCTCAACTTCACTGGCTAATTACGTAAATGCAAATTAAAACCACAATGAGATATTATTTCACACCTACCAGAATGGCCACTATCCAGAAAAACATAAAATTACAAGTGCTGGAGAGGATGTGGAGAAAGAGGCACACATTCATTATTGGTGGGAATGTAGAATGGTGCAACCACTCTGGATGACGGTTTGGAGTTTCCTCAGGAAGCTAAGTTTATATCTGCCATATGACCCAGCTATTCCACTGCTGGTATATACTCAGAGGAACAGAAAGTTAAGACTCAAACAGACATTTGTAAACCGATGTTTACTGTGGCGTTATTCACGACTGCCAAAAGATGGAAGCAGCCCAAATGTCCATTAACAGATGAGTGGATAAACAAACTGTGGTATATACATTATGGAATATTATGCAGCTGTGAGACAGAACAAAGACATGGAACATTTAGTAACATGGATGAAACTTGAGGACATTATGTTGCGTGAAGTTAGCCAGAAACAAAAGGACAAATATTGTATGGTCTCTCTAATATGAACTAACATTAGTGAGCAAACTTTGAGAGTTAAAAGCTGATAACATGGGAGTTGGGCAAGATGGCGGCATAGAGAGGAGTGGAAGCTAAGTAGTCCCCCTGGAACAACTACAAAAAACCAGAAACAACTAGTAAATAATCCAGAATAACTTCAGGGGGACCAACGAGACCGTCCACTCATCATACACCAACCTGAATTGGGAGGAATGCCCGAGAACACAGCATAAAATCTGTAAGTAAAACCTGTGGATCCAAGTCACAAGACCCCCTCCCCATAGTCCGACCTGCAAAGGCTCATGGTGCCAGAGAGAAGCTCTCTCCCAGCAAGCGAATATAGCTCAGCTGAGCTCCAACTGGGGTTTTAAGTAGCGAGTGTGAACTGCTCACTACAGGTACGAATTCCCAAAAAACAGACAGAGGCTTTGGGTGATGACTGACCTTGGAGAGCCGGAGGGTCACCTTGGACTAGGTCTGAAGGGGACTATCTGTTTCTTTTTCGGCTCAGTGGTGAAAGCCCCAGTCATTTTCAGTTTCCAGGACTGACTCAGAGAAGGGTGGAGACAGCACAAGCAGAGAGAGAGACCATTGAAATGCTAATGACCTCCCCCTAGGGGGTCTATCTTCTCTAAGAGGAAAGGGGTGCAGCCCTTTCCATTCAGAACCAGACCCCAGAGCCTGGAGGAACACGGCCATACCTCCTCAGATCAGTCAAGAATTATAGGCTAACAGGCATCATCTGCTGGGCAGAAAAGCACAGTGACCCGAGGCATCACAGGGTGGAGCAATTTTCTAAGACACACCCTCAGGGAAACCAGATACTGAATATTTCTTCTCTCTGGGACCTGAGCCTGTTCTGGTCTGGGAAAACCTGATTGGGGTAACCAAGGAAACCATGCCTAGACAACAGAAAATTACAACCTACACTAAGAGAAACAAAGTTATGGCCCAGCCAAAGGAACAAACGTACACTTCAACTGAGATACAGGAATTTAAACAATTAATGCTAAATCAATCCAAAAAGTTTAGAGAAGATATTGCAAAAGAGATAGAGGCTGTAAAGGAAACACTGGGCATTTCAATTTTTGAAATTGAAAGTTCAAAAAAACAACCAGTAGAATCTATGGAAATGAAAGGCACAATACAAGAGATGAAAGACACAATGGAAACATACAACAGCAGATCTCAAGAGGCAGAAGAAAACACTCAGGAACTGGAGAACAAAACACCTGAAAGCCTACACACAAAGGAGCAGATGGAGAAAAGAATGAAAAAATATGAGCAACGTCTCCGGGAACTCAAGGATGAAACAAAGTACAATAATGTACTTATCATTGGTGTCCCAGAAGGAGAAGAGAAGGGAAAAGGGGAAGAAGCAATAATAGAGGGAATAATTCATGAAAATTTCCCATCTCTTATGAAAGACATAAAATTACAGATCCAAGAAGCGCAGCGTACTCCAAACAGAAGAGATCTGAATAGGCCTACGCCAAGACACTTAATAATCAGATTATCAAATGTCAAAGACAAAGAGAGAATCCTGAAAGCAGCAAGAGAAGAGCGATCCATTACATACAAAGGAAGCTTACTAAGACTATGTGCGGATCTCTCAGCAGAAACCATGGAGGCAAGAAGGAAGTGGTGTGATATATTTAAGTTACTGAAAGAGAAAAACCGCCAACCAAGAATCCTATATCCAGCAAAGCTGTCCTTCAAATATGAGGGAGAGCTCAAAATATTTTCTGACAAACAGAAAATGAGAGAATTTGTGAACAAGACACCTGCCCTACAGGAAATACTAAAGGGAGCACTACAGAGTGATAGAAGACAGGAGTGCATGGTTTGGAACACAATTTTGGGAGATGGTAGCACAACAATGTAAGTACACTGAACAAAGGTAACTATGAATACGGTTGAGAGAGGAAGGTGGGGAGCATGTGAGACACCAGAAGAAAGGAGGAAAGATAAAGACTGGGACTGTGTAACTTGGTGAAATCTAGAGTATTCAACAATTGTGATAAAATGTACAAATATGTTCTTTTATGAGGGAGAACAAGCAAATGTTAAAAATGGGGAGGCATTGGGGGAGGGATGCAATCAAAGTAAACTAGAGACTGTAACAAATAGAATCATTGTATTATGCTTCCTTTAATGTAACAAAGGTGATATACCAAGGTAAATGCAGATAAGAGGGGGGGATAGGGGAGGCATGTTAGACACTTGACATTGGTGGTATTGTCTGATTCTTTACTCTACTTTGATTAAAGGTTATTTTTCCTTTTGCTGCTGCCTAGATGTCATTTTTTTTTCCTCTTTCTTTTGCCTCTCTACCTTCTTTGACTCTCCCTCCTGCCTTGTGGAAGAAATGTAGATGCCCTTATATAGATAGTGGTGAAGGTAGTGAACACATAAATATATGACCATACAGAGAACCATCGATTATTTACTTAGGATGGAATGTATGGGGTGTGAACAAAACCATATTAAAAAAAAAAATGGGTTGGATGACAAAACCTCATGGGCAATATACTGAGTGAAATAAACCAGACACATAAGGACAATTATTGCAGGGTCTCACTGATAGGAACTATAATATGTAGTATTTATAATTTGTAATTATAATATATATATGTTATATATTATATGTATTTTATAATACATTATTATGTATTATAATATGTAAACTCATAGACATGAAATATAAAGTACCAAGATATAGGACGAGGCTTAAGAACGGGGAGTGGTTGCTTAGTATGAGCAGAATGTTCAGTTAGGATGAACTTGAATGTTTGGAAATGAACAGGGGTGTTGGTAGCAAGATGTGAGAATAACTAACAGTGACAAATGGTGTGTGAATGAGGTGGAAAGGGGAAGCTCAGAGTCATATATGTCACCAGAAGGAAAGTTGGAGGTCAAAAGATGGGAATGTATAAAACTGAATCCTATGGTGGGCAATGTCCATGATCAACTGTACCAATACTAGAAATTGCTTCCATGAACCAGAACAAATGTATGACAATACAATTAGAAGTTAATAATAGAGGGGCATATAGGGAAGAAATATATACCTATTTCAAACTATATACTACAGTTAGTAGTATTTCAACATTTTTTCATAAACAGTAACAAATGTACTATACCAATACTACGAGTCAACAATTGAGGGGGGTTGGTTAGGAATAGGGGAGGATTCGAGTTTCCTTTTCTTTTTTTCTTTTTTCATCTTTTACTTTATTTCTTGTCTGGAGTAATGAAAAGTTTCTAAAAATTGAACAAAAATTAAGTGTGGTGATGGATGCACAGCTGTATGAGGGTACCCAGGGGCAAGTGATTGTACACTTTGGATCTTTGGATAATTCTATGCTATCTGAACAATCTCAATAAAAAAAAAAAAAAAAAAAGCTGATAACACAGGCTACCAGGAGATAGCAAGAGAGTAGAGATCAGGCATTTGATGCTGAAGGACTACAGAATGTTCAGCAGGACTGATTGTATAGATCCAGAAATAGATGGCATAATACTGTGTGATGGTAGCACAATATTGTAAGTACACTGAACAAAGATGTCTATGAGTAAAGCTGAAAGAGGAGGGCTAGGGGCATGTATGACACCAGAGGTAAAGAAAGGTGATAAAGACTGGGACTTATAACTTAGTGAAAAGTAGAGTGGTCAATGATTGTGACTAAATGTACATATATAAAAATGTTTTTACATGTGGGAGAACAAATTAATGTCTACCATGCAAAGTGGTGAAAAGGGGATGGTATTGGGGAAAAATATAATCAAAGCAAACTGGAGTCTATGGTCAACAGTAACATTGTAATATGCTTCCTTTCATTAAATGTAACAAAGGCAATATACCCAAGTTAAATGTGTATGAGAGGGAGATGTAAGGGAGGGATATGGGATTCTTGGTAGTGGTGGTGTTGTCTGACCTTGCTATTATATCGTATTGTATGGTATTTTATTTTTCTTTTTATTATTTTTTTATTATTAAAATTTTTTTCATAATAATGAATATGTTCAAGTGCTGATTGTGATGATAAATGCACAAATATATGATGATACTATGAACAATTGATTGTACACTGTGGAAGATTTTATGTTATATGAATATACCTCTATAAAATTGTAGGAAAAAACATAAATAGAAATAAAAGTGCTGGAGAAAACATGGAGAGAGGGATGTACCTATTTACTGTTGGTGGGGAGGTAGAATGGTGTATCCTATCTGAAGGACAGTGTGGTAGTTCCACAAGAAACTAAGATGCGAGGGCCATAAGGTCCCACAACCTCATTATGGGGTATGTACTTGGAAGATCTGAGAGCAGAGACATGAATGGACATTTGCACACTGGTGTTTATGGAGGCAGTATTCATGATGTGCAATGGGTGGAGGTGGCCTAAAGGTACATTGACTGATGAACAGAATGGTGAACTGTGGTGTATGCATACAATGGAATATCGAGAAACTGAGAGAAGGAGTGAAGCTATGAGACATTCAACGAGATGAATGGATCCTGTGGACAGCATTTTGAGTGAAGTATGCCAGAAACGAAAAGACAAACATTATAATGCCTCACCAGTATGGACCAACTACAATGTGTAAACACAGAATTGAATCTTAGAGCACAGCTTATCAGGGGAATGCTTATTGTAATGGTCCCTAGATTGTAAGCTCTTACAGCAGTCACATCTATTCCTAAATTGTAATGGCTATCTCCAAATTCTGAGGTGCTAATCCCTTTGTGTATAACCTGGTCGGTCTCTGGAACTGCAGGTATGTGTGTGACACCTGAAACTCGAGCTAGAGCTCTGCAGATTTGAATGTCTGTATTAGCGCATACAGCAACTGTTAAAAAAGCTGAAAAAGAGCCCAGACTTCAATTAGAGATATGAATGAAGCAGATCTGATTAGGACTAAGGCAAATCAGGCCACAGGGTAAAGGACGATACTGTGTTTTAAAACAACTTCTGTGTGAGACCAAAGGAAGAGATGTTTATTTGGTGCAGGATATATATCTTCTACAGCACACTAAATAATTTAACTTGTATGGTCAGTTTACTCAACACCATAATTACATGGAACTTTGAATAGGAAGTGAGATCTGGTAGGTTTGTACAGGTTAGTGTGAAATCCCAATACATCCCAAAGTAATTTGAACAGAGAATAAAAATATATATGCACGGACCCCCTGAGGAGTGGGGGGAAAATGCAGAAATGTTGGATGCCCCCACCTGGGTTATTACTGATATTCTCACAAACACTGAGGACAATTTGATGTGCCAAGCCCTCAATCCTGGGGCTTGTGCTTAGGAAGCTTATTGCTGCAAGGGAGAGGCTAAGCCTACTTGTGGTTGTGCCTAAGCATCTCCCCAAGTGCCTCTTTGTTGTTCAGATGTGGCCCTCTCTCTCTAATCAAGCCAACTCGGCAGGTGAAGTCATTGCCCTCCCCCTTAAGTGGGACCTGACTCCCAGGGGTGTAAGTCTCTCTGGCAACGCAGGATATGACTCCCAGGGATGAGCCTGGACCTGGCATGGGATTGAGAAAATCTTCCTGACCAAAAGGGGAAAGCAAAATGAAACAAAATAAAGTTTCAGTGGCTGAGAGATTTCAAATGGAGTTGAGAGGTCACTCTGGAGGGCATTCTTACATACTATATAGATATTCTTTTTTAGGTTTTCGTGTATTGGGATAGCTAGAAGTAAATACCTGAAACTAGCAAACCGTGATTCTTGAAGACAATTGTATAACTATGTAGCTTACATGGGATGACGGTGTGATTGTGAAAACCTTGTGGCTCATACTCCCTTTATTCAGTATATGGATGGATGAGCAGAAAAATGGGGACAAAAACTAAATGAAAAATAGGGTGGGATGGGGGGGATGATTTGGGTGCTCTTTTTTACTTTTACTTTTTATTCTTATTTTTATTCTTTCTAGTGTAAGGAAAATGTTCAAAAACTGATTGGGGTGATGAATTCAGAACTATATGATGGTACTGTGAACAGTTGATTTTACACCATGGATGATTGTATGGTATGTGACTATACCTCAATAAAATGGAATTTTTAAAAAAGTATATAAAAATACAAGCCCAACTTTTTATCAGGAAAAACAAAACAAAACAATACAAAGCCAACAAACAAAATAGTGCTCAACAAAGAAAAGCTCATGACCAAATGGCTTCACTGGTGAATTTTATCAAACAAAGAATTAATACCAATCCTGCTCAAACTCTTCCAAAATGTTGAGGAGGATGAAATACTTCCTAATTCAGTCTACGAGGCCAGCATTACCCTAATACCAAAGCCAAATAAAGATATCACCAGAAAAATAATTATAGACCAATATCCCCTATGAATATAGATGCAAAATCCCAACAAAATAGTAAAACAGAATCTAGCAGCACTTTAAAAGGATTATACACCATGACCAAGTGGGATTTATCCCAGGGATGCAAGGGTGGTTCAATGAAAATGCAGTATAAAATACCATACTAACAAAACTAAAGGGAAAAGAAACAACACATGATCATCTCAATGGATGCAGAAAAGGCATTTGAAAGACACTCAGCACCCTTTCTTGATAAACACACTCAGAAAACTAGGACTAGAAGGGAACTTCCTCAACATGATGACGGACATACATGAAAACCCCAGAGATAACATCCTACTCAATACAAGACTGAAAGCTTTCCCCCTGAGTTCAGGAACAAGACAAGGATGTCTGCTTTCACTACTGTTATTCAACCTTGGACTGGAAGTGCTAGTACAAGCAGGAAAAAGAAATAAAAAACTTTTAAATTGAAAAGGAAGTAAAACTATCCCAAGTCACAGATGATATAATCATATATATAGAAATCTCAAAGAATCTGTAAGAAAACTCCTAGAACTAATATATGAATTTAGCGAAATGGTAGAGTACAAGATCAACATGCAAAAATCATTGGTGTTTTTATACATCATTGTTGAACAATCCAAAAAGGAAATCAAAATAATTCCATTTATAAGAGCAACTAAAAAAATAAAATATTTAAAATAAATTTAACCAAGGATATAAAGGACTTGTACATGGAAAGCTACAAATCATTGCTGAAAGAATTTAAAGAATACCTAAATGAATGGCAAGATATTCCATGATCATGGATTGAAATGTTTAATATTAAGATGTCAATACCACCCAAAGCAATGTACAGAGTAAATGCAGTCCCAATCATATTCCCAACAGCTTTGTTCACAGAAATGGAAAAGCTAGTTATATGGAAGGGCAAAAGAACTGAATACTCAAAAAGCCTTGAAAATGAGCACAGTTGAGAGACTTACACTTTCTGATTTCAAACTTATTACAAAGATATAGTAATCAAAACAGTGCGGTAATGATACAAAATGATACAAAGACAGACGTATGGACCAATAGAATAGAATCAACAGTCCAAAAGTAAAGCCACACAATTATGGCCATGTGATTTTTGATAAGGGCACCTAGTTGCCAAGTACACTCGATGGGGAAAGAATAGTCTCTTCGACAAATGGTGCTGGGAAACTGGATATCCAAAAGTGAATGCAAATGAACACCTATCTCACACCACATGCAAGCATCAATGCAAAATGGATCAGTGACCTAACTATAAGATCTAAAACTCTCAAGTTCTTAGAAGAGACATAGTGAAATATCTTCAGGATTTTGTATTAGGCAATGGATTCTTAGACTTTATACCAAAAGCATGATCAACAAAACAAAAAAAAATACATTGGACTTCATCAAAATTAAAAATTTGTGCAAAGGATTTTATCAAGAAAGTGAAAAAGAAAACCTACAGAATGGAAGAATATCACTGGAAACTATATATCTGATAAGGGCTTAATATCCAGAATATATAAAGAACTTCTACAACTCAACACCAAAAAAACAAACAACCCTATGAAATAAATGGGCAAAGGGTTTGAATAGACATTTTTCCAAAGAAGATATACAAATGGCCAATAAACACATAAAGATGTTCAACATCATTAGCCATTAAGGAAATGCAAATCAAAACCACAGTGAGATACCACCTCACACCTGCTAGAATAACTATTATTTTTAAAAAATTGGAAAATAAGGGCTGGTGATGTGGACAAAAAAGAACTCTTGGATATTGTTGGTGGGAAATGTAAAATGGTACAGCCACTGTGGAACACAATTTGGTGGTTCCCAAAAAATTAAACATAGAACTACCAAGTGACCCAGTGATCTCACTCCTAGGTAAACCGCAGAAAGAATTGAAACCAGGCAATCAAACAGATATTTGTTCACCAATGTTCACAGAAGCATTCTTCACAACAGACAAAACATGGAATCAACTCAAGTGTCTATCATAGATTAATGGACAAAGAAAATGTGGTATATACATACAATGAAATATTATTCAGCATTAAAAAGGAATGCAGTTCTGATATATGTGACAACATGGATGATCTTTGAAGACATCGTTGAATGAAATAAACCAGACACAAAAGGACAAATATTATATGATCCCACTGATATGAAATAACAAGAATAAGCAAACTCACAGAGTCAGAACCTAGAATATAGGTTACCAGGGGATGAGGTGAAGGGACATGGGTAGTTAATACTTGATAACGAGTTTTTGTTTGGAGTGACGGAAAGTTTAGATAATGGATAGTGGTGATGGTAGCACAACTTTGTGAATGTAACTGACACTGAATTGTATGCTGGAATGCAGTTAAAATGGAAAATTTTAGGTTGTATATCTGTTACCACAATTAAGAAACAGTAGACTAAAGAGATAATGACAATTAAATGCAATACAGGATCCAGGGCTGGCTCTAACAAGGGAGAAGCAAAGGCTCACAAGGACATTATTGGGACACATGAAAAATCTGGAATGTACACTATAAGCTTTATATTAATACTAAACTTTTTGAACTTGATAATTGTACTCTTTGTGGTTATATACGTGAATGCTACCCTCATTCTTAGGAAATATACATGGAAGTATTGAGTGATAAAGGGGTTTGATGTATGCAATCTACTCTTAAATGTTTAAAAAAATAGAATGATACAACAAATGTGACAAAAAGTTAAAAGTTGGTAACTGAATTTCTGGCTACAAAGTATAATAGAGTTCTCTGTATTCTTTTTGCATTATTTTAGAAAATTTCCTTTAAATTTGAATTTTTTTAATATTATATAAGCAGATCCCACAGAGGATCTAAGTCTGTTTTTTTCTAACAACAATAGACAAAGTGCAATAGGACAAGTTAAAATATGCATTTCAGGATCCAGAAACCAAAGCAAGAAACCATGAAACAGTATGAAATTAGAGCACAAAATCTAGGTAGGAGGCAGCTTCTGACTCTGAGCTTTAAGCAGCCAAAGTAAAGATCAGTGCCCATAGTTTTGAAAATAAAATGGTGGGATCCTAGATGAATTTTTTTCTAAATTTTTCTTGTGTTTTCCTTTTTTACCCAATCCCAAAAATGGTATTTAGATTTTAAGACGATAAACATCATTAATAAATTGCTGGCATCCATTTAAGAAAATGATGCCACCAGCCTACCATTAGCAGCAAGCACCTGCCAATAGTGGTGGCAGAGGGGTAGATCCAAACTTCCTCTAGGCTTGGGTGCATTATGTTAATTAAGCTGGGCTCCACACAAAAAGAAATCCCAGCTTCTACACTTTGCATCACACTTCATCATCTAAGTCCCAATTACACCATGTGCACTGCATAGATTTAGTATTCAACAGATCCCTCGGCCAACATAACCAAAATGCAACAAATAAAACCGCCTTCATTCAGCCAATAACCCCACTCTTTATGAGGCTTTGGTGTGGGTAGTGGGGATAGCCTGGGATCAGAGCTGGATGAGACATACAGGCTCCCAGGCAAAGTAATAATTTGGTGCCTTCAAAAATTTATACTATTTGAATATTTGCACAATATTTATTTAGAGGACAGGAGGAAGAACAAATAAGACTTCTGGGGGCAGCTGGCAATCTCTCCCATTGTACTCCAAGTTTTTCACTTTTGATGTAAGAGTTGTATATACTTACTATTCTCTCTCTCTCTCTCACACACACAAACACACACACTATGCAAATTAGCTGGACTCAGTTTCACCATAAGGCTGAAATATACATTTATTGTTGCTCAAGAGTGTCCCCTAAGAGTTGCAATCTATGACAAGTGATTCTGTATCTGAAAGTTGTGTTAAATATAATTTTCTCAATATTACCATGTTCTCCTCAATGACTAGTGCTCTTACCATATAGTTCTCCCAGCTACCTTAGGCTCTGACTTTATTCCCTTATTTTCCTGCCCTTAAAAACAACAACGCAGATTTGTCCAAGCATGGCAAGCAGTCATTACTGAATCCAAGGGGTAGATTATCACACCTTATTCTTGAGCCAGGATCCTCCAAATATAGCCATTTCCTTACAAATTATGGACCCACTATTTGTAGTCTGGGATTCTACTGGTTTCATTTAACATTATACCACAAGCACTTTCCCATCTTCAAAAACAGTTTTTCATAGTAATAGCTTGAGGGCTTACCATATGTTAGAAACTATTTTAGAAACTTCATACAAATTATTTTATATTCCATAATTTAACAGTCTCCTTATTTCCCATTTTTCACCATTTTAAACAATGCTTCAAGGAACATCTTAAAGCTTGTTATCGAGCATTCCATCTGTGGTTGAGGTTAGCTGTCACAGAAAACCCCTTAGGCCAGTGGTTCAATTGGGAGGAGTGGGTGGGAGGAAGCAACATCTGAGAATCATATGAGAAGTGTTTTGAAAATATACATACTTATCCCATGCCCAGCTGTGGTTGATGTGTCTAGGGCTACATGCTGCATGTAGACAGATGCATATTTGCCCCCAAGTGATTCTACTCTGCCTGCCACCCCCTTTTTAAGAACCACTCTGATAGTCAAAATTGAGGGAATTCAGAGTTGCACTCCTGCCACAAGCTCTGTCTAGCTGGGACTTCAATGCTTTGCCCACTCTGTGACTTTATGTGTTCCTGCTGTCCACCCAGCTGCCCAGAGAGGGTCTCTCTGTTAAGCCTCAGCCCGTTGTAGGCTGATGAGTATGAAAACAGTGATGGTTACCTGGCTGAAAAAGAAAAAAGAATTTAGGATCTATTAAGAAACCTTTCTAAAACTGCAAAGCGTTTAATAAAGGAGAAAGGACAAAGGAGAGTGTACATTCCTTTTCTTCCCTCTCCTCACACTTCCATTCCATGGCAGTTCTCCCTTCCACCTTCCACTCCCGGGGACATCTGACAAGGTGTGAAGAGGTCTTTGGTTGTCCCAACTGGGAGAAGTGATATTCCTGCTGGCATCTAATGCATAGAGGTCAGGGATGCTGCTAAGCTTCCTACAGTGCACAGAGCAGCCCCTCACAACAAAGAATTCTACCAGAAAAATATCAAGACTACCAGGCCTCTACTTCTCTGGCTACCCACCCCTCTCCTCTCTCCAAGTGTGGATAAAGCAGAGCCAAGATTGTCTGCTTTGATTTTCATACCACCCTACTCTCCTTCCTTCCTTCTGTCCGTCCGTCTGTCCATCCCCCTTAATTAATGCTCTACTCCCTTTGGGCCCAAATGGGAAAGAAGATGGTATTCTAACCAGGAAGCATTTTTTATGGGCATAAAGTAATTCCCTTAGTTTCTTGGCCTGTATTTGATGAATCTTTAGCAATAAGGTCTCTCAAGTAGACTGACTTCTTATCTTTTAAGAAATCTGGAACTCATGGAGAGACAAAAATAGCCTGAATACCAGGGGACTGGAAACATGATCTGTGACCAACAGAGTTTGAGAAACACTGTCCTTAAATGGCCTTCAACCAAGATTCTAAACTTCTCCCTTTAAGAGCCATTTCTATTTCTCTGTCTTAACATCTTTTTAGGGTATTTCCTTAGCTTTGCAATTCCTTTAGGCTTTGATTCAGAGTCTCCAATAACACAACACGTACACTCCCCGGTCCCCCCTCCATTCCCACAACATATCAGTATGATTAGTTCTCCTACTGAACTTGTAAATACAGGAGAGAAATTGGTGTTAGTTATCATTTGATAACGGAAGAAATTCATTTGCTGAGAAAATGTATGCCTTTAAGAAAGAAGTCCTCTGTGGGTTTTTTTGCTTAAATCATTAAATCATTAAAATGTGGATACAAATGCGTTTTCTCACTATTCATTGCATCTCATTAAATTCCTTGGGAGCTGTTAGGTAAGATAGAGCTGCTAGAAAGAACTTAAAAAGGTTTAACAAAAGGGCACAGGCTTCTGACTTTAAAACCTATCTTCAATATTCCTATACTAGTGTTTAAATACACATCAGCTGTGCAGTGAAGAGTTGGGAAGCTGATTTGTGCTCCCATTCACAGACCCAAATGCAGTGCCAAGTGCTTTCAGATGATAAAAATGACTATTAATTTGTAAGCATCCACCATGTTTTATCCAATGGGGTAGGATAAGGGAATTAAGGTTCAGAAACTTTAATTGAATTCCTCAGGAACATATAACTAAGGAGTGCCAGCAGCAGATTTTAAACAGACTTATCCAGCTTAAGGCCACACATAATAATAATAGCTGCTATTATTGAGCACATTTCTGAAATGGACCCTTTCACCTTTTCAAGTAAGCATTAGCAGTTTCATTTTATAGATGAGGAAACTGAGGCTCAGAGAGCCTAAATTATCATCCCAGGTTAGAACTAGCAAGTGGCAGAATTGAATTCAAGTATAGTTCTGTCTGCCTATAAAATCCACGCTTTGAGGAATATAGTATACTGCCTCCTGGAAACACCATTTCCACCACACCAGACTGCCTTACATATATTGCCTCATTCTATACTACCACCACCCTCACAAACAAGTAATGTTGGTTCCTTTTTGCAGATGGAGAACTGAGGCTCAGATCACATAGGTAACCTATCCAAGGCCACACACCTTCCACCATACATGGTTATGTTAGGTAAGGAGCAGATTTGTACTCTCTCCAACATTAACTTTTAAGCTCTATCAGTGTGGGTACGTTTTAAATTAAGAACACGTACTTTTAAGGCAACGGGGTAGTTTCAAAAGTCAAACCAAATCATCAACAAAATACGTTCTACCCTTTACAGGTGTGAAAAAGAATGAGGTAAGCTACATACTTTGAGTTGAAAAGATGCCTGTAACATATTAAGTGAAAAATGTTTACAGTAAGTTGTAGAACAAGACTCTATTCCCACTTATTTATGTGTGGTGATTTTCTGAAAGCACACACAACAAACACTTGGTGGTAGCTACCTCTGGAGCAAAGATTTTATGTGGTGTCGAGTTCAGGTGATATTTATCTTCCTCTTTACATCCTTCATTACTATTTTAATTTATTTCCACTTTTCCTTTGAGGTGAAAAAAAACATCTAAAACCAGCCTTCTGAGCAACAGCTAGCTTGAGGACATATTCTAGTTTGGAGGTAATATAAAGACAATCTAAAAGTAATTGGGTGGTCAACATGCTAATGTTTTATAATAGGACCTGAAGAGTGAGATGAGAACTCTGTAATCTACCTGCAGTTTGCAAGGAGATTGTGGGGGGAGGGCAGGAAAGTAACTTTTAGAGAAGCTGTAGATTAGGTAATCATGCCAGAGTAACAACCCTGGGGCAGCTCTGAGTTGCTGATTCTGGGAGCTGATTATCTAGGTGAGGGGAAGGCTAGTGAAGTCCAAGTCTGTGGGCTTTAACTTAGAATGTTATTTCTTGGGACTATATGTTGGCTTCAGGACTTGGGTTCACTTTCTATCAAAGACTACAGCTGTGCCTCACACAGGGACATGAAAGACTCATAAAAGCCTGATTAGTAATCTAACAAACTAAAAAAAAAAAAAAAAAAAAACGCTTTAAGTCACATTTCAAAATGCATGAATTATTATTATTATTTTATCTAGAGATTTAGGGATTTCCTAAATCAAAGATGTTTGTCAAATTGAGAGTTGAGAAAACTGAGTTCTAATCCTTCCTCTGCTAACTGGCCCTGTGAACCTGGGCATATCCTTTAACCTCTGTGAGCCTTGTTTTCCATATTGTAAAATTCTGAATTTTGACGCATGTTTAAAATGATGGAAGTGATTGCTAATGTGTCTTTAGGCTCTAATATTGTAAGATTCCTATTGTTCATATTTTGTTACTCATTGTTTTCCCCTGATTCTCCTGCCTTTTTAAAAGCCTGTATTTTGGCATAACACATGAGTAAAATTAATCATATGTATAAATATGCATAGTGGTTTATATATTCTGAATTTTTTCAAGGGTTTCCTTAAAATGGCACTGCACACCAAGCCTTCTCTCCCCTGCTGTTCATCCGGAAGGTTCTGATCTCTCAGCCAAAGCACAAATAAGGTACCTAGATCAGCATTAGTACTGATAAGCATATAAAAGGCTCCTCTTCAAGAGCCAAAGTTTTTATTTAGGCAAATAGGCTGGGCCAACTGTCAGATCAAGCATTCTGCATGCTTTATTTAGGCACCAAGGAAGGGCCATTCTGCCTTAGCCCAGTTACCATGCCTGGAGTTCAACTCCTAACCCTTCAAAACACACACAAACTCACACAAACTCTCTCTCTCTCTCTCTCTCTCTCACACACACACACACACACACACACTCTGTAACACCTACCAGTTAAAAAATCAGATTCAGTGCTGTAATTCACTTCCATAGAGTTTGGGAGATCATTAACAAAATTAAAAAAACAAAGGCATATTGAGAGAAAGTATTTCCAACATATATAATAAAGCTTATTTGCTGTAAGAAATATGAAGAACTCCTACAGATGTATATATTTTTAAAAATGCAATGGAAAAGGGGGGAAATATGAGCAGGTTGTTCACAGAAAAAGAAATATAATTGATCAGTATACATAAAAATTCACTAATAATGAAATACAAATAAAAACAATTGTTTTTATTAAATTCAGTTTTATTGAAATACATTCACACACCATACAATCATCCATGTATACAATCCACTGTCCACAGTATGATAACATAGTTATGCGTTCATCACCACAGTCTATCGCTGAACATTTTCCTTACATCAGAAAGAACCAGAACAAGAATAAAAAATAAAAGTGAAAAAAGAACACCCAAATCATCCCCCCATCCTACCCCATTTGTCCTTTAGTTTTTATCCCCATTCCTCCACTCATCCATACACTAAAGGGGGTGTGATCCACAAGGTCTTCACACTGTCACAATCACACTGTCACCCCTTGTAATCTAATTATATAATTGTCTTCAGGAGTCCAGACTGCTGGTTTGGAGTTTGGTAGTTTCAGGTATTTACTTCTAGCTATTCCAATACATTAAAGCCTAAGAGGTGTTATCTATATAGTGCATAAGAATGTCCACCAGAGTGACCTCTCGACTCCATTTGGAATCTCTCAGCCACTGAAACTATTTTGTCTCATTTTGCAACCCCCTTTTGATCAAGAAGATACTCTCTGTCCCACGATGCCGGGTCCACATTCATCCCCGGGAGTCATACTCTGCGTTGCCAGGGAGATTTACACCCCTGGGAGTCGGGTCCCACGTAGGGGGGAGGGTAGCGAGTTCACCTGTCGAGATGGCTCAGTTAGAGAGAGAGAGGGCCACATCTGAGCAACAAAGAGGTACTTTAGGGGGAGACTCTTAGGCACCATTACATACAACTTTAGACTCTCCTTTGTGGTAATGAGCTTCATAAGGGCAAGTCTCTTGCTCGAGGGCTCAGCACATCAAACCGCCAGTCCCAATAAAACAATTGCTTTTTAAACTTAAATTAGCAAAATTAAAAATATCGATACTACTTTAGGGTGGAGGTGGGGAAATGGGTACTCTCATATGCAATTAATAGAAGTATAAACTGGCACACTTCTTTTGGAGGGCAATTTGGCAATATTATTCAAATTTTAAAGTTGCATACCCTTGGCCTCAGCAATTCCACTTAAAGGAATCTATCCTACTGAAAAACTTACATAAATGTGAACTATACACGTACAAGGATATTTTCTGCAACATTGTCCATAAGAAATTCAAAGTGATCTATCATGTACTGAGAATAAAATTGTTAAGTAAATCATAATTCTTACAAGAAAATACTATGCAGCTGTTGGAAAGAATATTTTGGGATTTTATGTACTCATAAGAAAGACTTATGGTGATGAGTGAGAAAAAAAGCAGAACTACATGGGTAGTATGATCTAACTTATACTCTGTTCAAGTATGAACAGCAAAACATGGAAGAAAACAAAGAAGCTGTTAGTGGTTGCACATGGAGAGAATGATAAGAGGTAGGGAGACTTCCACATTTTACACAACTAATTTAACGATACTACTTTATGATATACCAATTGTGTCAAGGGTATGTATGTAAGTCTCATCATCCACCACTCACTGTACAGAAAATTGGTTTTTAAAACTCAAGTTGACTGATACTGACCACTACTAGTTAGGTGGACTGGTTGGAGAATTAGGAAGGAGAGATGTTCAAAGCCTTTATCAAACTTCCTGGTTGCTAAAGCAAGTGATCTAACTAGATGGTCTTTTTGTTTACCATAGTGTATTAGTGAGCCTTTGGATATGACGGTAGATAATATGAGGACAAAGAGTATATTAGCCAAAGTTTTCCAGAGAAAGAGAACCAACAGGATATGGTGTATATATATGCACCATATACCATGCATATCTGTCTATATACATATCTATCTCTTACTCTCTCTACATATATGTTAACAGATTATAAGGAATTGACTCACTTGACCATGGGGCTGGCAAATCTGGCACACAACTCCATAGGGCAGGCATAAGCTGGAGACTCCAATAAAGATGTTGAAGTCCTTGGTCTGAATTCCCCAGGGGAAGCTGGCTGGCTGGCTGGCTAGCAACTCCAGCAAGAACCAATGCTGAAAATGAGGCAGAGAGTCTTCTGGCTGACCTCTGAAATTTATCAGTTCTGGCCTTTAAGCCCTCCATCTGACTGCATGAGAAGACTCCCCACACTGTTGTTGATTGTAGGTGTAAACACCTGGAGATGCAAATCCCATCTATGAAATACCCTCATGTAACAAGCAGGGCAGCGCTTGACCAAACAATTGGAGCTCTTAACCTAGCCAAGTTGATACATGAAATTAATCACCACAAAGCTAAATTCTCTCCCCTGTAAAAAAATAAAAGAAGAAAGAGTTGGTGTAGGGGAAACAAAAAGGAAGCCTGAAAAACAGGAGGAAGGAGATTTGAAGAGCTTCTAGAAATGCATGTTGGCAGCCTGGAGCAGCTGTAAATAAGAGGCTAATGAGCAATTCCCAGAGATAAGGTAGGTGAAGCAGCCTAGGAACAGGGATGTCTTAAGATGCAGTTTTCAGACATTGGTTTTGTTGTGGTATAAAATCACTCTATTGTCTCAAACAGTAAAATATGCCACATTTGCCAATACATTTTGGGAGTGGAGGGATTGAAAAAAGGGCTAAATTCCATTGGTGTGTGGTATTGAGCAAAGGGAAGAAAATAAGGACAGAAGATAAGACTGGGTTTTAAGTACTGAATTACTTTGGCCCTCACTGCTTTTATTTGTGTTGTCACACTGCCCTCTAATGGGCTGACAGTTTCTTGCCAGAGTCAATAGCTGGCTCCAGAACCCTCTGGTCTGTTCTACCATCTGCAGATAATTTCTTTCACCTGCTGACAGAGTGTGTGTTATGCTTGAGGCTTGAGGAGCAGCACAAATTGATTAAAGCTGTTTTTTTTACCATCTTTGCAAAATATGGGCAGTTTCCAAAACTTGAAAAGAGGTTTTCCCATTAGAGTTGTGTATATTATATCAACATTAGAGCTTCACTCACCACTATGATTTGAGGGCATGGGTAATGGAGGTCTGGCTGTGACTGATGACCAAAACACTGCCATAAAATGATATTGGACACATTTGTTCTAAAAAAATAGTGTGAATGAACTTTTACAAGAACTATTAAAATACTTTCCAATTATCAATTTAATTTAAAATAAATTTCTTCTCATTAGGGATTTAAAGTTAGAACAAACACCAGCAAAGTAACTTGGCAGCTATTCTGATGAGGAATCCTATGCCAACCCAGTCTTATGCGTTTTGTCTAGGCTTGATTACAAATCCTGGTTGCAAATTTTACCAACTCGGAGCTAATTATTCCCTGTTATTCCAGACTTCCCAAGTCTACCAGACTAGTACTATAAACCAGGTGCTGAAGATAACGGTTAAATGAAACACCACTTCTGCCTTCAGTGAGCTCACAGTCAGCCTGTGGGGAAAGGCATGTTTCTGTCACGTCCACAGTTCTCCCCGACCTCCCAGCATAATTTAGTGCTTGGCTAAGATGAATTTATTAAATATGTGTTTAATAAATGAGGGAATAAATTAAGAAATAAGGAGATATGTGTAGTGGTTAAGAGTTTGCTGAATAGCCAGTTTTAATCCCAGCTTTGCCATATGCTAGTTATATAAATTTACCCAACTAAATCCTGGAACCTCAGTTTCTACACCTGTAAACCTATCCCACAAGGCTGGTGGCAAATGATTTTCACAGTGCCTCACATGTACTAAGCACTCAACAAACAATAGTTTCATGGCTAGTGTGAAAAGGGCAACGAAGAAAAAAGGGAGTAATTAATAAAGGGACTTAAACTTTCTATAATGTGCTGTATATGTGTATTTAGAAATATGGGACAATTAATGAATTTGGGGAAGTTTTTAAAGGACCCGACTTTACTCTCTCAAAACAATTTATTCCATGTGGTAGGAAACAATCTCTGGGGACAGTGACTTACATCCTTATAGTTCCATAACCAGAGCGAGAAAATATTTTCATTTAAACACAAATTCAAAAATTCTCAGGGAAGTTCTCTAAATGTCCCTGTTTAGATCAGGTCTATACCCAGACATTACTCAGGTGTAGTAAGCAGCATAATGCCCCCAAAAATATCCTTGCCTGAATTCCTGGAACTTGTGAATATGTTACCTAACTTGGAAAAATGTTTGCAGATGTCATTAAGGGCCTACAGATGGGGAAATTTTCCTGTATTACACAGGTGAGCCCAATCTTATCCTGGTTATTCAAAAGCAGAGAACTTTTCCTGGTTATAACCAGGGAGAAATCAAGTTGAAAGGAAAGCAACATTGTTGACTTTGCAAATGTTGGAAGGGGACCACAAACCAAGGAATATGAGTGGCCTCAAGAAGATAGAAAAGGCAAGGAAATAGACTCTCCCTTAGGGCTTTCAGAAGGGAATGCAGCCTTGCTGATATTTTGATTTTAGCTCACTGAGACTCTTTCTGGATTTCTAACCTACAGAACTGTGAGATAACAAATTTGTGTTGTTTTAAGCCACAAAAAGTTTGTGGTGACTTAACTCAGCAATAGGAAGGCAATATGCCAGGGAAATGGGGTAGAAACTTAGTTTCTGTTCCTTCCCGGATTCGCTTAGCCCCACCTGCCCTGAGGCATCCCCTGCTGCCTCCACCACTGCCCACTCACCTCATCCCAGTAAATAAGTTGGTTTAAAAGAATGAAATAAATGATGCAGAGATAGAGGTGGGGAGAGTTTTGATGCTGCCTGAGACCCGAGTTCCAGTTGATCTTGAGGACAAGGTCAGTTGATCGCCTTGACCCTTTAGTTATGTGAATTAATTCCTCTTTTTGTGTCATTTATTTTGAGTTAAATTTCTGTCATTTGCAACCAAACTGTCCTGTTTAAATCATAAACCTATAGTGAGAGAGGGATGGCTGAAAAAGAATAATTTTTAAAGAAGCCTTTGTAGATGGTATTTGATAATGGCTTAATTTGATTTCATAGCAACCCACATATAGGAACACATTATCCTATATTAGATAAGGAAAGAGATACTTCTTGGTAAATGGCTTTCCTACAAGCAGAGTTTTCTGCACTTACAGAGTGGAGAAACCCAAATTGGTTTGCTTTGTTTCCCTCCAGTGAAACAGATTGCACATACAGTATACTGCCTTAGGGTTAAAAAAAAAGAGAGAGAGAGAGGTATCGAATTGGAGCTGCTCTTTTTTTCAAGTCCTCATTACTTCCTATTACTGCGGCCTTAAACACTTTTCCTCTATGCCTGATTAACTCAACACTCTAGGGCCTGGGCAACTGCAGAACAGTCCTGCTTAAGTCTGATTAGTGGTGGGGATAGAAGACTTTTGAGCACTATGTGACTTTTCTTCTCTTGGAAAAAGATAAAATTTAAAAAGCTGTCACTGTTATTTCTGAAGCAAGCTCATAAAAGGCAGGCTTTGGCTATTCCATTCCAGGAGATAAATTATGCTTTAAATTGAAATTAAAAATCAGTGCAGGACAAAAATATCCTTAACATTCCTTTTCAGAATACATGAATACTCACACTGTATATGAAATGTAGACAGCAACTGTGATTTCACAGAACATTAATGGCTTATACAAATGTAAACTCTTATTAGCCTCCCCTGCCCACAAATCTACCCACCCTGTCTACCCATTATTGACATTATTAAAGTTTGTATCTTTGGTGCTACTTGTACAAAAAGTAGAAAATCATTTTTAGTTTCAAATGGTTGAGATTAAAAAAACCAAAGTATTACTATTACAGCAAAGTTTAGTAAAACCAGAGAATACCACTAATAACATTTTTAATTATTCAAAAAGATTTCTTTAATGAGATAGACTACATAGATTTCGCAGTACAATGGCATACTTATATTTAGCCAATGTCACAAATACATTTTAACATTCACAATGATGAGTGTCGTCATCACCATTCTAATCTACAAAGCTTATGAAGAAAAACATAAAACCCTCAAGTTTCACAAAAGAAAACTTTTAAAGTCTATGTACATTAACAATAAAACTATTTCTTCCAAATTTCTTGCAAAATTCATGACATTCCTTTCTGGAATATATGAATGCTGGCTCTTTTAATTTTCCCATTAGCAAATTGGAAAAAAGTATCTACTGGTGCCTCATACAAGGGATAAAACATTGTAAAATGTAGTTGTGTTATTTCTGCCCCCATGCATATTAACCCTTTGAAGCTGTAAACTGATTATGCCCACGTTGCTTTGCCATGTGACTACCTCCTCTTTTTCTTTGCTTTTCCTTTTTGGAAGGAGACAGACTGGTCAGAGAAAAAGAAGAGAAGGAAAGTTGCATCAGCAGAGGTCTGAGAGTAACTGATTCTTACTAATATTTTTGGTAGAAAATAAAGAGACTTGATAACTCTTTTGTCTGCTCTCTAGGAATTCAGAAGTTTGATGCATTCTTAAAAAGAATCAAAGAGAAGAGGATGCTTTCTAAACTTGGCAAGATGCTTAGATGACATTTCATTATTTTCCTCAAACTATTTACACTATTACCATGTGTCCTGCTGAACAAATCGGGCATGCTCCCCAGGGTCTTTGTATAGGACTGTGCAAGTAAATGGCACCCACTGAAGTTGTGTAGTGAAAAACATCCACTACTCTTAAGTAGTGCCTGATAGCTCCTCTTGGAAATTAAATCTAGTGATTTCTTACAGGAAATCTTGTGTGACTTCCATTCTTCCCCCTGTTAAGTGCTCTATAGTTCACCCAGCCATAGCCCTTTACTAATTTAATTATAATGGTGTCATCACCTGTCTCCTCTGGCTTGTAAACTCATTGAAAACTGTGATTGTGGATATCCTGTTTGTCATTGTCTAGGGGCTAGGTATGCTAGACAAACATCCCTGTCCTTAAGAAGCTGAGGATCTAGTGGGAGAGAGTTTAGCAAATAACTTAAATAAGGAGAAAAATTAAGGATGGGGTTCTGTACCTGCTTTAGGTCTTTGAGAAAATGGCACCATTTTTACTATCATTTAGATGGGAAAGTTTGGAAGTGTGGAGTGAATATGTCTAAATAAAAAAACAACACATAGGAATAGAACTGTAGGTACACTCAGCAAAAAGCAAGCAAGGCAGTTATCAGTTCTCCATTTTGCCAGGAATCAGGCCACAAAAAGTAATGACTTATACAGATATAGGAAAGAAGGACCACTCTAAAATTTTTCCTGTACTCGCTTTCACAAAAACCCCGAAAAACCTGCGTGTTCTAACCGGGGCTGGTTTTATGTTTTTGCAAAACAGCACCCACGCCTGGTACTGGAGTACAAGCATACCTTTGCCCTCAACTACACTTGAGTGTTATGAGCCATTCTTTAAGCTCTTCCGACCTGCTCTTCTAGAGGAATAGCCCTAATAATGAAACGACATTTTGGATAATCAAGAGAGACTCCGCTCTACTTAAAATGAGTTCATAACCGGCGTTTTCACACCCGATATGCTTCAGAGACAGTCAGAGACAGGCATAAATGTATGCCTTCTCTGCTACTCTCCCGACCTCGCTCCCCGGCCTTTTGACCCAAGCCAGTGAACGGAAGTTACCAGCTACACTTCCCGCTCTGCCTGGGGCCCGCCCACATCGCGCAGCCCTCCGGAAGTCGTAGGCTACGGGGCTCTTGCCCTGCAGAACTACCAGTCCCGGCAGGCTTTATTCCTCCTTCCCATCTCCCTCTTGGCGCATAGCTTGCCGGGAAGGGGCAGGTAGCGGGCGGGCCGGGTCCAATGGGTGCCCGCTCCCGAGTAGAAGGCGGAGGAGAGGAGGAAGGCGGCGGACTCCAGGCCCTGGCCCCATTCATTGCCGCGGCCAGCCGGGCTGGGGTCCCGTGTTCTCGGAGTCATGGAGGCGCTAATTCCTGTCATCAACAAGCTCCAGGACGTTTTCAACACTGTGGGCGCAGACATTATCCAGCTGCCTCAGATCGTCGTGGTAGGAACGCAGGTGAGAGACCAGGGCGGCGTTGCGGGCCTGGTTGGGGCTGTGGCAGTGCCTGCTCCGGGGCCGGCCTTTGCGGCCCGCGGGAGGAGGGTGCTGCCGGGAGCCCCCGAGCTCGCCAGGCCCCGCCACGCCCGTCCTGGACTGGGTTGCATCGGTGCGGAGAACCAGGGGCTGGGACGGGAGGCCAGGGGCGGAGCTGGTGCGGCGGACTCGCCGGGTCCTGGGGGCGGGATAGAGGGGGGACCGGTCGGCGGGCGGAACTGGAGTCCACCGGGACCGGGCGCGGCTGGATGTGCGGGCCGCTGCTTCCAAGGGCACCTGGGGGACGCGCGGGCACGCGGGACCGCACAGAGCTGTCGGTGGGCTGTCTGACCCCGAATCGTTCGGTTTCCGGGCCGCGGGGTATTTTAATTACATCCATCCTTGCCTTGCCGATGGGCCGTGGAATGAGTTTTGTAGCGGCGCGGTAGGAGCTATGAGACCGCCACTTGGTGTAGCGTCTGAGTGTTTTCCTACAGTGTTAACACGTTCTCTGAGAACCGAAGCAGTTTAAACAGAACAAAACACGTACGTACCTGGAGTTCTGTGGGTGTTAGGAAGGAATATCTAATTTTCTTTCAGAGGATGTGTCTTGTTTAACTTCTACAGATTTGTGATTGTGACCTAAATCGGGCATCAACGGTCTCTGGTCTCTTCAAGTTGGGTTTCTTTATAGATAGCACATATATTTTTCTATTGAGAAGTGTTGAAAAAACAAATGCTATTTCTAGCGTGACAGAGAAGTACACTGCTTTTCTAGATAGAATAGGAATCGTAGGACTTTTATTAGAGTTCAGGGAAAGGCATTTGAGAGATTACTTAGTATGTCGATTTTAAGTGCTTTCATTTCTCAATAGTATCTTTCCTATTGAGATGACGATTTCCTGCATCATTTTCCTTGAGTTGCATGGCTACATCTTGCTACAAAATTAAAATATATGGTGTAAATTTTATGAGAGAGAACTACAGAGTATATCCAAACACTGAAAACCTTGGAAACCACTGACATCCTGCACTTTTTAAAACACTTTTTATTCAAAATACTTTCAAATTTACAGAACAGTTATAAAAATAATACAAACCCCATACAGAGAACTCTAAACATACCCCTGTTCCCCCAGATACCCAGATCCACCAATTTTAACATTTTGCCATCTTTGCCATATTGTTCTATCACTTCATCAATATATCAGTCCATCTGTCCATCTATGTCTATTGGTCCATTTTTCTGAAAACTTGAGTGTATATTGCTGCTCAGACTCTTAATACTGCAGGGTACATTTCCTAAGAACCAAGGATATTCACTTACGTAACCACCTTAAGTGCAGTTATCATGTTCAAGAAATTTAACATTGATATAAAGCTTATAGTCTATATTCCAAGTCTATTACAGTGTATTTTTCATGTGTCCCAATAGCCTTTTTCATATGTCCTTTTGAGCCTTCTCCATTGATAGATCCTGTCCAGGATGATGCATTGCATTTAATTTTTATTGTCACTTTAGTTGCTCACCCTTTTTTTTTTCTTTTTTTTTTAAATTGTGGGATCATGTATATTTACCATGTCAACCACTTCCAAGCATACCGTTCAGTGGGATTACTCATATTTACAAAGTTGAGGTACACTCACCACCTGCCCTTACTAAAATTTTCCCATCTCCCAGAAAGTTTTACCCATTATGCATTAACTCCCATTCCTTAAAGTCCCCTGTCCCTTGCAATCTGTACTCTAATTTTTGTCTGTATGAGCTTGCATATTCTCCAATATTTTCTTTGTAGTTAACATTGGGCTCGAATTTAACATCCTAAATCTATAGCACTCTTGTTTGCTTAGATACCAGCTTAACTTCAATGTTCTGTACTCCTCCGGCCCTCCACCTTATGTAGTTCACAAATGACATGTTTATACATTATAAGTCCCAAACCACTGATGTATCATTACATTTTATGTGTTTGCCTTTTAGATCCTGTAGGAAATAAAAGGCAGAGTTGCAAACCAAAAAACAGTAGTACTGACATTTATATTTACCCATTTTGTTACCCTTACCAGAGAGCCTGGTTTCTTTATGTGGCTTTGATCTATTGTCTATTGTCCTTTCCTTTCAACCTGCAGAACTCTCTTTAGCATCTTTTAGGTCCAGTCTAGCTGTGACAGATTCCCTTAGCTTTTGTTTGTCTCGGAATGTCTTAATCTTTCCCTCATTTTTGAAAGACAGTTTTGCCAGTTATAGAATTCTTGGTTAGCAACTTTTTGCTTTCAGCACTTTAACTGTATCAGGCTATTGCCACCTTTCTCCTTGGTTTATGATGAGAAATCTTATGGAGTCTCCCTTGTATGTGACACATTGCTTCTCTGGAGGTGTTCAGAGTTCTCTCCTTATCTTTGGCATCCAATAGATTGATTATAACATGGTGTGGTTTATCCTGTCTGGACTTCATAGAGCATCTTGTATGTTTATATTCATGTCTTTCATTAAATTTGGGAAGTTTTCAGCCATTATTTCTTTGAATATTCTCTCTGTGCCTTTCTCTTTTCTCCTTCTGGGACTCCCACAATGTGTTTATTGGTATGCTTGCTAGTGCCCCACAGGTTCCTTAGTCACTATTCACTTTTCTTTCAACAGCAGATTGGAGCTGGTCAAATAGGTGGCTACTTGAAATCACTGTGGAGGGGAAGGGGCCCGGGCTTTGGGCCCCCACAATCCACCCTCACGTAGCAGACTACGTTGACCTTGACAAACTGTTAAAAGTCATCAGACCTCCCCAGGGGAGGAAAACATGTATGGTTAACGAAGCATTGAAACTCTCCTCCCCTGATTGCTGTGGATAACAGAGCTCCACACCCTTGTGTCACAAGACCCTACCTAAACTCTGTTCTCATACCTCCCTTCCTTGTCTTAACCCTTATAAACCAATCCCTGGCACCCCCTACTTTTGCAAAGTGCTGCCTTCTGTCTTTCCCGGCCAGCTGCCACCGTAGAACCATAACTCCTGTAAGTAGGTCCTATTAAACTCATGTCTGACTCCATGCCTGGTGTGTTCTTGGTCCTAGGGCTAAGTTGGGTTGTGGTCCTCCACAATGCCACCTTCATGGCTGATCCCTATGTATTCTTTGCTGATCTCTAAATGTTTTAAATTTTATTTCTTAGATTACCCACATTTATTTGGGAGCTAGGCTGTTGGAGGAGTTGAGAAGGGGGAGCCATGTTTAAAGCTATCAGTCATTCAGGATTTTTATAATTTAGCTAAATAAATTGCTTTCTTCTTTCTCAAGATGAAATCATCTGTGTGAAAAGAACAGAGAATGGAGGGATAGAGAGAAGGTTAATACTTTTAGATCTGTACTTTGCAGGTGGAGAAAGATAAAACTTAAATGTATATGACTAAAATTGGGAAATTTAATCACTGTTTCTTAAGTTAAGAATTGGAAGGGGAAGCCCTCCAGGTATATAATCCAAACCAGTATAGAAATCCCAATGCAGATAAATTAACCTGAGACTCTGGCTTAATGTTACTAGTAATGTCCTTTTTATGACTGAATAATATTCTATTATATGAATACAACACATTTTGTTTATTCATTCATTGATGGACACTTGGGTTCTTTCCACTTTTGGGCTATTATGAATAACACTGTTAAGAACATTCGTTTACAAGTTTTTGCGGGGACATATGTTTTCAAGTTCCTTGGGAATATACCTAGAAATGGAATGATTAACTTTTTGAGGAAATGCCAAACTGTTTTCCACAATGGTTGCACCATTTTACATTCCCACCAGCAAGTATGAGTATTCCAATTTCTCCACATCCCTTGACAACACTTATTTTTATATATATTTTATAATTATATCTGTTCTTGTGGGTGTGAAGTGGTGTCATCATGGTTTTGACTTGTATTTTTTTATTATTGAGATTGTTCACATACCATACAATTATCCAAAGATCCAAAGGGTACAATCAATTGCCCATGGTACCATCATACAGCTGTGCATCCATCACCACAGTTATTTCTTTTTTCAATTTTTATAACATTTTCATTACTCCAGAAAAGAAATAAAGACAAAAAAAAAAGGAAACTCAAATCCTCCCACACCCCTAACCACTGTCCCCTCCCATTATTGATTCATAGTTTTGTTATAGTACATTTGTTACTGTTGATGAAAGAATGTTAAAATACTACTAACTGTAGTATATAGTTTGCAATAGGTATATATTTTCTTTCCTATATGCCCCTCTATTATTAACTTCTAGTTACAGTGTCATACATTTGTTCTAGTTCATGAGAGATTTCTAGTATTTGTCCAGTTAATCATGGACATTGTCCACCACAAGCTTCATTGTTTTATACATTCCCATATTTTAACTTTCAGCTTTCCTTCTGGTGACATATGTGACTCTGAGCTTAGCCTTTGCACCACCTTCACACACCATTCAGCACTGTTAGTCACACAATGTGCTACCATCACCTCTGTCCACTTCCAAATGTTTAAGTTCACCCTAGTTGAACATTCTGCTCATAATAAGGAACTGCTCCCCATTCTTTAGCCTCATTCTATATCCTGGTAACTTATATTTCATATTTGTTAATTTACATATTATAATTAGTTCATATCAGTGAGACCCTGCAATATTTGCCCTTATGTGTCTGTCTTATTTCACTCAATATAGTGCCCTCAAGGTTTCTTCATCAACCCATTTTTTTAAAGACAGTTTTGTTCACACACCATACATTCCATCCTAAGTAAACAATTGTTGGTTCCCTGTATAGTCATGTATTTATGTATTCAGCACCATTGCCACTATATATAAAGATGTCTCCATTTCTTCCACAAAGAAAGAGGAAGAGTCAAAGAAGGTAGAGAGAAGAAAAAGAAAAGAGAGAGAGAACATGACAGCTAGAAAGCAACAAAAGGAAAGAGGAAAGATAGCATTAAACTAAAGTAGAATAAAGAGTCAGACGACATCACAATCCTAGGAGTCCCATACCCTTCCCCTATGTCCCCCCCCACCATATGCATTTAGCTTTGGTATATTGTCTTTATTATATTAAAGGAAGCATCATACAATGTTTCTGTTACTTATAGTCTCTCTTTATCTTTGACGTTTGATAATCTCATTATTAAGTGTCTTGGTGTAGGCCTATTCAGATCAATTCTGTTTGGGACATGCTGCACTTCTTGGATCCGTAATTTTATGTCTTTCATAAGAGATGGGAAATTTTCATTGATTATTTCCTCTATTATTGCTTCTGCCCCTTTTCCTTTCTCTTTTTCCTTCTGGGACACCCATGACACATACATTCCCGGAGACGCTGCTCATATTTTTCCATTCTTTTCTCTATCTGTTCTTTTGTGTGAAGGCTTTCAGGTGTCTTGTTCTCCAGTTCCTGAGTGTTTTCTTCTGCCTCTTGAATCTGCTGTTGTCTGTTTCCATTGTGTCTTTCATCTCTTGTGTTGTGCCTTTCATTTCCATAGATTCTGCCAGTTGTTTTTTTGAACTTTCTACCTCATGTACGCCCAGTGTTACCATTATACACTTCATCTCTTTTGCCATATCCTCTCTAAACTTTTTGAATTGATTTAGCATTAGTTGTTTAAATTCCTGTATCTCAGTTGAAGTATGAGTTTGTTCCTTTTACTGGGCCATAACCTCATTTTCTTAGTGTAGATTGTAGTTTTCTGTTGTCTAGGCATCTGGTTTCCTTGGTTACTCCAATCAGGTTTCCCCAGACCAGAACGGGCTCAGGTCTTGGAAGGAGGCAATAGTATCCGGTTTCCCTGAGGGTGTCTTAGAAGCTTGAGGCACCCTGTGAAGCCTCAAGTCACTGTGATTTTCTGCCCAGCAGGTGGCGCCTGTCAGCCTGTAGTTCCCAACTGGTGTAAGGAGGTGTGGCCTGTGGCTGTTTTCCCCCAAGCTCTGGGGTCTGGTTCTGAATAGAAGGCGGGTAGTAGAGCTTAGCACCACCTTCTTCCCCTTAGGGAAGATACATCCACCCTAGGGAGAGGTCATTTACATTTGAATAGTCTCTCTCCCTGTGCTGTCTCCACCCTTGTCTGGGTCAGAGCACTGGGAACTAAAAATGGCTGATGCTTTCTCCACTGATCAAAAAAGAGACAGAAAGCCCCATTCAGGGCCAGTCCACGGCCACCTTCTGGCTCTCCAAGGCCAGTCATCACCAAAAGCCTCTGTCTGCTTGTTGGGGATTCATGGCTGGTATTGAGCAGCCCACATTTGTTAATTAAAACCCCAGTTAGAGCTCAGCTGAGCTATATTTGCTTGCTGGGAGAGTGCTGCTCTCTGGTACTGTGAGGCTTTGCCATTCAGGCCATGGGTGGGGGGTGGGGGGTGGGGAGGGGGGCGCTCCTGGCTGGATCTGCAGTTTTTACTTACAGATTTTATGCTGCAATCTCGGGCATTCCTCCCAATTCAGGTTGGTGTACAATGAGTGGACAGTCACATTTGTCCCCCCACAGTTCCAGATTATTTGTTGTTGTTCCTGGTTGTTTATTAGTTGTTCCAGGGGGACAAACTAGCTTCCACTCCTCTCTATTCCGCCATCTTCTTCCTGGGCTCTCCTCATATGCTTTTAAAATGGCCGTTGGTATGTCTTCTTTGGATAAATGTCTAATTAAATCATTTGCCCATTTTTTAATGAGTTATCAATTTTTTTGTTCTAAGGGTTCTTTATATATTCTGCATACTAGGCATTTATTAGAGAGATGATTTGCAACTACTTTTTCCCATTCTGTGTGTTGTCTTTTCAGTTTTTTGATAGTGTCCTTTGACACTCAAAAGCTTTTAATTTTGATGGAGTCCAGTTCATTTTTTTTGTTGCTTTTGGTGTTATTTCTAAGAAACTATTGCCTAATACAAGGTCACAAAGATTTACAAGGCCACAAAAAGTTTACATGTATATTTTCTTACTAGAATTTTATAGTTTTAGCTCATACATTTAGGTCTTGGATCTATTTGCAGTTAGTTTTTGTATATGTTGTGAGGTAAGGGTTCAACTTCATTCTTTTGCTTGTGGATATTCAGTTGTCCGCCATCATTTGTTGAAGAGACTGTTCTTTTCCACATGGAAAGGCTTTTGCACCTGACTTAGTTTCTTTTGGCTGCCATTACAAATTTCCACGAACTTGGTGGCTTAAAACAACAAAAATTTGTTGTTTCACAATTCTGAAGGCTAGAAGCCTGTAATCAAATTGTTGGCAGAGCCTTACCCCCTCTGAAACCTGTAGGGGAGAGTCCTTCCTTGCCTCTCCCTAACTTCTGTTGGTTTGCTAGCCATCCTTGGCATTCCATGTCTTGTGGCTGCAGCACTTCAGTCTCTGCATCTGTCATCGTATGGCCTTCTTCTCTTTCTGTATCTGTGTGTCCATATTTCCCTCTTTTAAGGACAACAGGCAGATTAGATTAGTGCCCCCCTAATCCGGTTCGGTCTCATTTTAACTAATTCCATCTGTGATGAACCTATTCCTCATAGGGGTACATTCTGAGATACTTGGGGTTAAGATTTCAACATATCTTTTGGGGGACATAATTCAACCCATGACCTTTGTCTAAATCACTTGACCATAGATGTATGGGTTTGTTTTTGGACTCTCAATTCCCATTGTTTTGATTACTGTTGTTTTGTAGTATGCTTTGAAATCGTGAAATGTTAAGCCTTCCAACTTTATTCCTCTTTTTTAAGATTATTTTTTTCTATTCAGGGCCTCTTGCAATTCCGTAGGAATTATAAGACGGGTTTTTCTGTTTCTGCAAAAAACACCATTGGGATTTTGATAGAAATTGCATTGGATCAGTAGATTGCTTTGGGGAGTATTGCCATCTTAACAATATTAAGTCTTATAGTCCATGAACACAGGTTAGCTTTCTATTTATGTAGGGCTTTTAAATTTTGTTCAGCAATGTTTTGTAGTTTTTCAATGTACAAGTTTTGCGCCTCCTTGATTAATTTTATTTCTAGGTATTTTATTCTTTTTGATTCTGTTGTAAGTGGAAGTGCTTTCTTAATTTCTTTTCAGAATGTTTATTGCTTGGGTATAGAATTATGCATTAATCTTGTATCTGCAACTTTTCTGAATTGTTTATCAGCTCTAATAGGTTTTTTTGTATTCTTTATGATTTCCTTCATCTATAAAGAATTTTATTTGTTCCTTCCAATTTGAATGCCTTTTATTTCTTTTTCTTGTATAATTGTTTTGACTAGAACTTTAGTATACTATTGAATAGAAGTGGTGAAGGTGGCATCCTTGTCATGTTCCTGATCTTAGGGGCAAGCTTTCAGTCGGATAGCTGTGGAGTTGTCATAAATGCCTTTTGTCGTGTTGAAGAAAGTAATTTCTATTCCTAATTTATTGAGTATTTTTATTATGAAAGAATGTTGGATTCTATGAAGTAACTCTACTGGTCAATTGAGATGATTATGTGTTTTCTTATTCCTTCGTTCTATTAATGTGATGTATCACGTTGATTTTTCTTATGTTGAATCACTGTTGCATTCCTGGGATAAATCCTGCTTGGTCATGGTATGTGTGTAATTCTTTTAATATGCTGCTGGTTTGTTAGTATTTTTGTGAGGATATTTGTATTTGTATTCATAAAGGATATTGATTCATAGTTTTCTTATGATGTCTTTAGCTTTGGTATCAGGATAATGCTGGCCTCATGCAATGAATTTGGAAGTGTTCCATCTTTTTTTTTTTTTTTGCCAAATCAGAAGAAATATACTATCTTCCTTTTAAAAGAACCATTACAAAAATGCTTTCAGTGTCATTCCCCAGTTATGCATAAACTTCAATTAATACTAACAAATGTCCAAATTATTCATTATTTCTTTTAATTTGCTGGGTACTTTTTTTTAAGCAGTTTTATTGAGAATTATTCACATACCATAAATCCATTCAAGGTGTACAATCAATGACTTTTAGTATAATCACATAATTGTGCATTCATCATCACAATCAATTTTGGAGTATTTTCATTATTCCAAAAAGAAAAACCTTATACCCATTAGCAGTCACCTCTCAATCCCTCCGTCCTTCCCCAGCTCTACATGACCACTAATCTAATTCTGTCACTATGTTTGTTTATGTTTAAAGAATACTAACTTATTACTGTTAACTATAGTTCATAGTTTGCATTAGGTGTATTTTTTCCCATATACCACCCTATTATTAACACTTTGTAATAGTGACAAATGTTTGTTATAGTTCATGAAAGAACATTCTTATATTTGTATCATTCACAGTATATGGTCCCATGTTTTATCTTCTAGATTTCCTTCTCATAACATACATGACCTAAAACTTCCCCTTTCATCCACATTCACTTGAATAATTCAGGGCTGTTAATTCTCTATCCAATTCCAAACCTTTACAATCAGCCTAAATAGAAATTCTGCACAAATTAAGCATCAGTTTCCCATTCTTTACTCCTATTCTATCTCCTGGTAGCCTGTATTCTAGATTCTAACTTTATGAGTTTGCTCATTATTCTTAGTTCATATTAGAGAGATCAAAAAATATTTGTCCTTTTGTATCTGGCTTATTTCACTCAGCAAAATGTCTTCTAAATTGGTCCATATTATCTCATGCATCAGGACTTCATATCTTCTTAATGCTGAATAATATTCTATCATATGTCTATACCACATTTTGCTTATCCATTCATCATTTGAGGGACACTTGGTTGCTTCCATCTTTGGGGAACTGTGAATAATTCTGCGATGAAAATAGGTGTGCAAGTATCTGTTCTCATCTCTGCTTTCGGTTCTGGGTATATACGTAGTAGTGGGGTTGCCAGGTCGTATGGTAGTTCTATACTTCGCTTTCTGAGGAACCGTCAAACTGTCTACCACAGTTGCTGCACTATTTTACATTCCCACCAGCAGTGAATAACTGTTTCTATTTCTCCATATCCTCTCCAGCACTTGTAATTTTTTGCTTTTTTAATAGTAGCCATTTCTAGTGGGTGTGAAGTTATATCTCATTGTGGTTTTGATTTGCATTTCCTCTTTGTAGAAATGTCTATTTAAGTCTTTTGCCCATTTTTAAATTGGGTTGTTTGTCTTTTTATTGTCAAGTTGTAGGATTTCCTTATACATTCTGGATATTAAACCTTTATCAGATATGTAGTTTCCAAATATTTTCTCCCATTGGGTAGCTGCCTTTTCACTTTCTTGACCAAGTCCTTTGAAGCATCGAAGTTTTTAATTTTGAGGAGATCCCATTAATCTGTTTTTTCTTTTGTTGTTTGTGCATTGGTTGTAAACTCTTAAGAAATCCCTGCCTACCACAAAATCTTGAAGATGTTCCCTACATTTTCGTCTAGGATTTTTATGGTCCTGGTTCTTACATTTAGGTTTTTGATCCATTTTGAGTTAATTTTTGTGTAAGATGTGAAGTAGCAATCCTCTTTTAATCTTTTAGGAATGGAGAGCCAATTCTCCCAGCACCATTTGTTGAAGAGACTATTCTGTCCCAGTTGGGTGGAATTGGCAGCCTTCTCAAACTTTCTGAACTTTCAGTTCGATTCCATAGATCAGTATATGTGTCTTTATGCCAGTACCATGCCGTTTGACCACTGTAGCTCTGCAGTATGTTTCAAGTCAGGAGGTGTGAGTCCTCCAATCACGTTCTTCTTTTTTCAAGATGTTTTTGGCTATTCGGGGCCCCCTACCCTTCCAAATAAATTCAATAATTGGCTTTTCCATTTCTGCTAAGTAGGTTGTGTAAATCAATTTGGGTAGAATTGATATCTTAATGATATTTAGTCTTCCAATCCATGAACACAGAATGTCCTTCCATTTATTTAGGTCTTCTTTGATTTCTTTAAGCAATGTTTTGTAGTTTTCTGTGTACAGGTCTTTTACATCCTTTGCTATATTTATTCCCAGATATTTGATTCTTTAGTAGCTATTGTAAGTGGAATCTTTTTTCTTGAATTCTTCCTCAGATGCTCATTACTAGTGCATAGAGACACTACTGATTTTTACATGTTGATCTTGTATCCTGCCACTTTGCTGAACTTGTTCATTAGCCTTAGTAGCTTAGTTGTAGATTTTTAGGATTTTTTACACGTAGGATCATGTCTTCTGCAAATGGTGAAAGTTTTACTTCTTCCTTTCCAATTTTGGTGACTTTTATTTCTTTTTCTTATTACAACTTCCACTACAATGTTGACTAACAGTGGTGACATTGGGCATCCCTGTCTTGTTCCCAATCTTAGAGGGAAAGATTTCAGTCTTTCACCATTGAGTACTATGGTTTTTTTCCCCTTTGATTTGTTAATGTGATGTATTACATTAATTGATATTCTTAATGTTGAACCCCCGTTGCATGTGGGCTTTGGATAAAACCCACTTGATCATGGTGTATAATTCTTTAATGTGATGTTGGATTTGTTTTGCAAGTGTTTTGTTGAGTGTTTTTACCTCTATATTCATAAGAGAATTTGGCATGTAGTTTTCTTTTCTTGTAGTATCTTTATCTGGCTTTGTTATTAGGGTGATGTTGGCCTCTCTAGAATGCCTTAGGTAGTGTTGTGCCCTTTTTCTTCAGTTTTTTTTTTTTGGAAGAGTTTGAGCAGTATTGGTATTAATTCTTCTTGGAATCATTGGTAGGATTTACCTGTGAAGCCATCTGGTCTTGCGCTCTCTTTGTTGGGAGGTTTCTGATGACTCATTGAATCTTTATTTGTAATTGGTCTGTTGAGACCTTTTATTTCTTCTAGAGTCATTGTAGGTTTTTTATGTCTTTCTAGGGATTTGTCCATTTCATCTAAAATTTCTAATTTGTTGGCCTACAGTTGTTCAAAACATCCTCTTATGATCCTTTTTTATTGATGTGGGATCAGTAGTTATGTCCCACCTCTCATGTCTGATTTTACTTAATTGCATCTTTCTCTTTTTTCTTTGTCAGCCTAGCTAAGTGTTGTCAATTTTATTGATCTTTTTAAAGAACCAGCTTTTGATTTGCTAAATTCTGTTATTTTAAATTCTCAATTTCAATTATTTCTGCTCTAATTGTTATTTATTTCCTTTTACATGCTTTGGGATTAGTTTGCTTTTCCTTTCCTAGTTCCTTCAGATGTGCAGTTAGATCTTTAATTTTTGCTCTTTCTTCCTTTTTTCATGTAACAGTTTAGGGTTATAAGTTTCCCTCAGCACTGTGTTTGCTGCATTCTATAAGTTTTTTTTTTTAATTCAGTTTTATTGAGATATATTCACATACCGTACAGTCATCCACAGTGTACAGTCATTCACAGTATCATCATATAGTTGTGCATTCGTCACCACGGTCAATTTTTGAACATTTTCATTACTCCAAAAATAAATAAATAAATAAAATAAAAACAAGAATAAAAATACAAGTTAAAAAGAACACCCATAACATCCCATCCTCTCAATCCCCCCTTATTACTCATTTAATTTTGTCCCCATTTTTTTACTCACTGTCCATAAGCTGGATAAAAGGAGTATGAGCCTCAAGGTTTTCACAATTACACAGTCACACCAGCTAAGCTATAGTTATACAATCATTTTCAAGAATTAAGGCTACTGAGTTGCAGTACAACAGTTTCAGGTATTTCCTTCTAGCTATTCTAATACACTAAAAACTAGAAAGGGATATCTATATAACACATAAGAATAACCTCCAGAATGACCTCTCACCTCCATTTGAAATCTCTCAGCTCTGAAACTTAATTTTGTTTAATTTCTCTTCACCCTTTTGGTCCAGAAGGCTTTCTCAATCCCACGATGTTAGGTCCAGGCTCATCTCCAGGAGTCACATCCCACATTGCCAGGGAGATTTACACTCCTGGGAGTCATGTCCCTCATAGAGGGGAGGGCAGTGAGTTTACCTCAGAGTTGGCTCAGAGAGAGAAGCCACACATGAGCAACAAAAGAGGTTCTCTGGGGGTGACTGTTAAGCACAATTATAAGTAGGCTTATCCTCTACCTTTGCAATAACAGGCTTCATTAGGGCAAGTGCCAAGATCACAGTTTCGGCCTTCTGAATTTGTGGTTCCCAATGCTTGTGATAATATCAGTAATTCCCCAGGTGGGGAAGTTTAATATTTCCACATTATCTCCCAGTCCCTCAAGAGGGCTTTGCAAATACATTTTTATTTTCTGCCCAAATTACTCTGGGATGTATCGGGGCTTCACACTAACCTTTACAAACCATCCAGGTTTCACTCCCTATTCAAAGTTCTATGTAATTATGGTGTTTGAATAAACCAGTCATACAAGTTAAGTTATATAGTGTGCTACAGAAAATACAGATTTTCACCAAATAACCATCTCTTTCCTTGGTCTACACAGAAGTTGAAGTTTTAAATCACTAGCAATATCATCCTTTACCCTTTATTCTGATTTGCCTTAGTCCTAACCACTTTTTAGATCTACTTCATTCATATCTGTAATTGAAGTTTGGGCTCTTTTTTAGTTTTTCTAACAGTTGCTGTATGGGTAATACTGGCATTCATAGCTGCTGAACTCTAGCTCTGAGTCTCAGGTGATACACAGATACCTGAAGTTCCAGAGACCGACCAAGTTATATACAAAGTGCTCAGCATCTCAGACTTTAGAGTTAACAGTTACAACTCCGGAATACATATGACTGCTGTAAAAGCTTACAGTCTAGGGACCTTTACAATAAGCTTTCCCCTGCTAACCTGTGCTCTAAGATTATATTCTCAGAGTTTGCACATTATAGTTAATCCGTTGTTCTGGTTTGCTAATGCTGCCAGAATGCAAAACACCAGAGATGGATTGGTTTTTATAAATGAGGGTTTATTTGGTTACAAAGTTACAGTCTTAAGGCTGTAAAGTGTCCAAGGTGACACATCAGCAATCAGGTACCATCACTGGAGGATGGCCAATTGTGTCCGGAAAACCTCTGCTAGCTGGGAAGGCATGTGGCTGGTGTCTGCTCCAAAGTTCTGGGTTCAAAATGGCTTTCTCCCAGGATGTTCCTCTGTAGGCTGCAGTTCCTCCAAAATGTCACTCTCAGTTGCTCTTGGGGCATTTGTCCTCTCTTAGCTTCTCTGGAGCAAAAGTCTGCTTTCAACTGCCATCTTCAAACTGTCTCTCATCTGCAGCTACTGTCTCAGCTTCGAAGTGTCCCTCTTGGCTGTAGCAAGCTTGCTTCTTCTGTCTGAGCTTATATAGTGCTCCAGTAATTTAATTCAGACCAACTCTGAATGGGTGGAGCAACACCTCCATGGAAACTATCCAATCAGAGTCATCACCCACAGTTGGGTGGGTCACATCTCCATGGAAACACTCAAAGAATTACAATCTAATCAACAACAATATATCTGCCTACACAAGATTACATCAAAGATAATGGTGTTTTGGGGGACATAATAAATTCAAACTGGCACATCCATATTAGTGAGGCATTATAATGTTTTTCTTTTTGTTACTGGCTTATTTCACTCAATATTCTGTCCTCAAGGTCCATTACCTAGTTGCATACCTCACAACTTCATTACTTCTTGCCGCCTAAGGAGACGCTAAGCCTATTTATAATTGTGCCTAAGAGTCACCCCCAGTCAACCTCTTTTGTTGCTCAGATGTGGCCTCTTTGATTCAGCATTTGTAGGGTCCTTCGGTCTCTACTGTGCTTCAGAGTTCTAAACAAGCGGGATTTTTCCTTTTATTCTCTAAATTTCTGGGTAGATATTTTCAGAGGATGTCTTATGTTGCCATGTTAATGACATCACCCCAAAATATATTTCTTAAATAATAAGACTTGAAAGTCGAGGTGACTCCTCAATCCACACAGAATGGATGCTGTGTTAGCAGGCATGAAAACAAACATTCATCTTGTCGTATATTTCCATCACAGCTCTTGGGTGGCCAGGTGCATTGTCAATGAGTAATCATGTTTTGAAAGAAATCTCTTTTTCTGAGTAGTGGTTCTCAACAATGGGCTTAAAATATTCAGTCCACCATGTTATAAACAGATGTGCTGTCACCCAGGCTTTGTTTTTCCATTTATAGAGCCTGGGCAGAGTAGATTTTGCATAATTCTCAGGGGTTCTAGGATTTTCAAAATGGTATGTTGAAGCTTTGGCTTTGACTTAAAGTTACCAGATGCATTAGCCCCTAACAAGAGAGTCAACCCGTCCTCTCAAACTTTGAAGCAAGGCATTGACGTCTCTCTAGTTATGAAAATCCTAGATGGCATTTTCTCCCAAGAGAAGGGTGTTTCATCTACATTGTGTTATAGAGATTGCTTTCCTTAAACCTCCCAAACCAGCCTTTGTTATCTTCACACTTTTCTTGTGCAGCTTCCTCAACTCTCAGCTTTCATAGAATGGAAGAGAGCTAGGGCAAAGTCTTTGGCTTAAGGCAATGTTGTGGCTGGTTTGATCTTCCATCCAGATTACTAAGATTTTCTCCATATCAGCAATAAGACTATTTTGCTTCCTTATCATTCTTGTATTCAGTGAGGTAGCACTTTTAATTTCCTTCAAGAACTTCTTTGCATTCACAACTTAGCTTGCTATTTGGCAAAGAGGCCTAGCTTTCATCCTATCTCAGGTTTTGATACGCCTTTCTCACTAAGCTTAATCATTTCTAGCTTTTGATTTAAAGTGAGAGACATGTGACTCTTTCTTTAACTTGAACACTTAAAGGCCATTGTAGGGTTATTAGTTGGCCTAATTTCAATATTGTTGTGTGTTAGGGAATATGGAGGCCCAAGGAGTGAGAGAGACAGTGGAATGGCTGGTTAGTGATTAAGTCAGAACACACAAAACATTTATCAATTAAGTTAGCTGTCTTATATTGGCACAGTTTGTGGCACCCCAATTACAATAGTAACATTAAAGATCACAGATCACTGTAACAGATATAATAATAATGAAAAAGTTTGAAATATTGTGAGAATTATCAAAATGTGACACAGAGACATGAAGTGAGCACATGCTGTTGGAAATATGGCTTGATGTGGGGTCACTACAAACCTTCAATTTGTAAAAAATGCAGTATCTGTTTATCACAATAGAATGAGGTATTCCTGTACTCATGTTTTCTTCTAAGAGCTTTATAATTTCAGCTCTTACTTTTTGGTCTGTGATCCGCTTTGGGTTAATTTTTGTATATGGTGTGAGGTAGGTGTCTAAATTCATTCTTTGGTAGATAGAGATACTATTGTCTCAGTAACAATTACTGAAAAGACTATCTGGAATTGCTTCTTGTGTATGGTTTAAGATATGGATAAAATAGTTTTTCTATATAGATCTGTTGTGCAAGCCTTATTAATGCTTCTTTTCCTCACTGGTATGCAGTCTACTTCTTTCATATTTCTAGTTTTATGTGTTTGTGGGTATGTTTCTAGGCTCTTTATTGTATATGAGTTTCATAAATTATCTATATGGGACATACTATACATATTCTCCCTGCCTCCTCTACCACTATCACCATAGTCCAAGCCACCTTCGCTGCTTTGGTTAATGCAGAAACTTCTTTAGTGGTCTCCTTATTACTCTTGTTCTACAGTCTGCTTTTCTCACATCAGCCAGAGTGATGCTTTTAAAACATAAATCAGTTTCACCTTTTGGCCTGATACCCTCCAATGGCTTTTATCTCGCTTAGAATAAAATTCAGTGTCCTTATAATGGCTTATATCATCTAGCTCCTGGCAACTTCTCTGACCTCATTTCCTAGTCTCTTCTCCTTTGACCATTCCACCCCAGCTATACTAATTTACTCTTCCTCAAACCACCAAGCACTCTTACATCTCAAGGCTTTGTACTTACTGTTTTCTCTTCCTGGAATGCTTTTCTTCCAAATAACCACATAGCTCAAATCATCACTTCATTTACTCCCTTAATGTATGTTTGTGTATGCGTTTATCTGTCAGTGTCTCATAGATCTTACAGTTTAGTACCTATTCAATAATTATTTCATTATGAGAAACCTTTCCAGACTACCGTCACAGTAAATACCTGTTTGTTTTATACTTATGTCCTTATTTGTTTGTTTCTGTTTCCTCTAGAATATAAACTCCGTGAGAGCAGGACCTCTGTTTTGTTTTTTGTTGTATCTTAAGTGCATAGAACCAGCCCTGTCAAATAATTTTTTGAAGTATGAATAAATAAACAGAAAGAAAGGATGCTTTCTGGTTAAAGAGCAACTTCTGTCAGAAGTTTTAAATAGCATGTTCTCTTCCCTTGTTGCAATATATGCACTTTATTTGTGGTTGAGGACTCACAGTGGTAGAATTTGATAATCTTAGTTTATTTCTCTTTTCTTACTGAGAGAAAGGGAGAAAATTACCACTTCATTAATTAAAAACCTCAATAGTTCTATGGTGGGTACCAGTGAGCCTTTTGGCTCATAAATAATAATTTGAACAATGGTTTCCTATGACAGTATTGTTTTAGGTATCTCATTGCTAAAACAAATACCATGAAGTGAGTTGGCTTAAAAAATGAGAGTTTATTGGCTCAGAGTTTTGAGGCTAGAAGCAGTCCAAGTCGAGGCATCATCATTCTGGGGCTGCCTGCTGGTGATCTAGGACTGGTTGTCAGTGATCCTGGGCCCTTGGCTCCTCTATCATATAGCAATGCCGATGGCAGCCTCTCCTTGCCTCTCCCTTCTCTTTTGGGTTCTGTTAACTTCCAGCTTCTTGCTTCCTGTGACTTTCTCTCTGTGTTTGAATTTCATCCTGCTTATAAAGGACTCCAGTAATAGGTTAAGACCCATTCTGACTGAGGTGGTCTATACCTTAAAGGCCCTACTTACAGTGGGTTCACACCCACAGGAATGGATTGAGTTTAAGAACATGTTTTTTTGGGGGTTCATAGCTCCAAATCATCAACAACAACAACAAAAACTAATAAAACTTGAAGTTTTATGCAGTTGTTAGGAAAGTTTATTAAGTTATATAACACAAGGAGAAATGACAGTTCGGATCTAATATTCTAATGTGGGTGGGGTAACAGTATGCTGAAGTCTTGATAAAGAAATGAGAAGAAGTTATTGATTGTTTTAAATTATAGATGGTGAAAGAGAAATTTAGGTTCAAATATGATTAGAAATCTAAGCATTTTGTACTTTAGTACCAACAGAATACAGTTATGTTGTAGAACTTTGAAATCACTGGAAGATAAATATGGGCAAAGGTTCATTCAATTCAGGAAAATTGAGGAAATAAAAAGGAAATAAAATAACTTGTATAAGACTAAACATTAATCTCAGTATTTCTAAGTGGGCTAAATTTCCATTTTAGGGGTTCTGGGAAGTGATAATTTTTTTAAAACTCTGTATGAGCAAAAAACAAAGCAAATAGGATAGGGAAGCTAAAAATCTATGCAAACATTGACAACAAAATCAGTTGATCTTGTTTCACAACAGACTCCCAAATACCAGCAGGTTGGGGACAAACCACCAGTAGCTCTAAGGTTTATATTTATTATTATGTGTGTAGGAAGAAGCAGAAGGAAGCAATGGAATAGCTGATGGATCCGAGAATCCAAAAGTAGTCAGAGGTACTCAGTGGAAAGCTTGGAGAACCAGTTTAAGAAAACCAGCTGAAACTGGAATTGGTTTTTCACACAGTGATAATGAGTGAGTGAAAAAAAAGTCTGTTGTAAAGTCTGAAGGGTCTCTATCCTATTCATGAAGTTCGTAAAACTAACCAACTAAAGCTCTTTTCTAGGACCAAGCCTCACAATGAGAAAGGAACTGCTGAGAATATAATTGACTAGATAAGAAACAAAGTAATAAAAAGAAGGTCCAGATAAAAGTGGTGAAGAGGAGCAGTACCACATTATCTCAGAATGCAAGGAACTATATTTTAGAATATTATGTGAAAACAAGTGGGAGCTTGAGAGTGTGAAGTTAGAATAGCTATTCTGTGCCAGGCCTCCTTCTAAAAGTTGAGGAAAACTAACTGTATTTAAAAATCAGCAATTGAAATGACTGTGGTCAAATCCCATACAAAGTTTTTTAAGGGGGAAAAAAAAGAGACTTAAGCATAGCATCCCTACAGACAATGAAAGCACACCAGAAAGACATACTCACAAAACAGATAAATGGATGAGACATTGAGACAAAAGACAGGATAAAAGACATTAAGGAAATGATACAAGATACTTTAAAAAAAAGTTTGTATAAGAAAAACTAAAAATAGTTTGTAACATCCCAAAGTAATTTGGGAGGAGAATAAAAATATATATTTGGGGCCCCCCTGAGGAGCTGGGGGAGAATGTGGCAGTATTGGACTTCCTCACCTGGATTGTTGCTGATGTTCTCACAAACATTGGGGACTGACTGCTTGACATGCTGAGCCTGCTGTCTTGAGGCTTGCCCCTATGAAGCTTATTACTGCAAAGGAGAAGCTAAAACTGCTTATAATTGGTGCCTAAGAGTCTCCCCCGAGTGCCTCTTTGTTGCTCAGATGTGCCCCCCCACCCCAACTAAGCCACCTTGGCAGGTGATCTCACTGCCCACCCCACCCCCCCACCCCAAGTGGGACCTGACTCCCAGGGGTGTAAATCTCCCTGGCAATGCAGGATATGACTCCCGGGGATGAATCTGGACCCGGCATCATGGGATTGAGAACATCTTCTTGACCAAAAGGGGGGTGCGAAATGAAACGAAATAAAGCTTCAGTGGCTGAGAGATTTCAGATGGAGTCGAGAAATCACTCTGGTGGACATTCTTATACACCATATAGATAACAGTTTTTAGGTTTTAATGTATTGGGATAGCTAGAAGTAAATACCTGCAACTATCAGACTCCAACCCGGTAGCCCTGACTCTTGAAGAGAATTGTATAACAATGTAGATTACAAGGGGTGACAGTGTGATTGTGAAAACCTTGTGGATTGCATTCCGTTTATCCAGTGTATGGATGGATGAGTAGAAAAATGGAGACAAAAACTAAATGAAAAATAGGGTGGGATGGGGGGATGATTTGGGTGTTCTTTTTTATTTTTATTTTATACTCTTACTCTGATTCTTTCTGGTATAAGGAAAATGTTCAAAAATAGATTGGTGTGATGAATGCACAACTATATGATGGTACTGTGAACAGTTGATTGTACACCATGGATGACTGTATGGTATCTGAATATATCTCAATAAAACTGAATAAAGAAATAGGTTGTAGAACTCAGTAAAGTATTAGAAATAAAAGATATTTTAGGAATGAAGATAAATTAGAAGGAAAATGAAAGCAAATAAACAGATAATACCTTAAGAGACAAAGATATTAAAAAGGAGAAAAACTTTAAAAATCAAAAAGAAATTACGAAACAAGTTAACAGAATTTGATAGAAACTAACATATTGAAAATAGACAAAGAAGGTCCAAAACATATGTATAATAGGGGTCCCCAAAGAAGACAACGATAGCAAGGAGACAGAATAAATACTAAAAACTACAATTTACAAGTCTACTTAATTAAAAACAGATTTGAAACTGTATTTTGAAAGTGTTCTAGTTTGCTAATGCTGCCAGAATGCAAAACACCAGAAATGGATTGGCTTTTATAAAGGGGCTTTATTTGGTTACACAGTTACAGTCTTAAGGCCATAAAGTGTCCAAGGTAACACATCAGCAATTGGGTACCTTCACTGGAGGATGGCCAGTTGTGTCTGGAAAACTTCTGTTAGCTGGGAAGGCACGTGGCTGGTGTCTGCTCCAAAGTTCTGGTTTCAAAATGGCTTTCTCCCAGAACGTCCCTCTCTAGGCTGCAGTTCCTCAAAAATGTCACTCTTAGTTGCACTTGATATTTGTCCTCTCTTAGCTTCTCTGGAGCAAGAGTCTGCTTTCAACGGCCGTCTTCAAACTGTCTCTCATCTGCAGCTCCTGTGCATTCTTCAAAGTGTCCCTCTTGGCTGTAGCTCCTCTTTAAAATGTCACTCTTAGCTGCATTGAGTTCCTTCTGTTTGTCAGCTCATTTATATGGCTCTACTGATCAAGGCCCACCCTGAATGGGTGGGGCCATGCGTCTATGGAAATTATCCAATTAGAGTCATCATCCATAGTTGGGTGGGGCATATCTCCATGGAAACACTCAAAGAATCACAATCTAATCAAAACTGATACATCTGCCCATACAAGATTACATTAAAGATAATGGCGTTTGGGGGGACATAATACATTCAAACCAGCACAGAGAGTATACCATATACTTGAGAACACTGACAGAAAAACATACTAAGATGCAGTCTATTAAGATTATTAATCTTTAAAGGCAAAAATCCCTTCAGGCATGCAGGGAAAACTCAAAGTCCTATGTAAGGAAAGGAAAATCAGATGATAATCATGCTTTTCAGTTGCAACACTAAGAGAATACAGTGGAATTCCATACTGAAGGAAAGAAAGTATGAGCCAAAGATTTTTATATATAGCCAAATTAATTTTCAAGCATTAAAGTCACAAACTATTATCAGTATCCTAGAATTCAAGGAATATTGTTCCTATTGATCCTTCTTGAGGAAGCTACTAAAGAGCAAAGTTCAAAGAACCAAAATGACTAGAGAGACATTAAGGTAAGGATTGGTAGTGAACATTACACATAAACTTAAAGAACTAAGACTAAATGAGAGCGAAAAGGGAGAAAATATGGTCTATAGGGTAGGGAGGAGAACAGGGAGATCATGCAAAACATTTTTTAAACTATTCTCAACAATCATATTTGTGGTCGTAGTATTGGTATTCTTTGAAGACTTGCTTGTAATGTGAAATAAAAAGCAAATAAGTATGTATTATTCTGATTTTGTCACCAACTGTGTCTTTGAGAACCAGGATTCTGGAAGGAAGAAAATACAGATGACTCCACTGAGGGATGTATGTGTATGTATGGGGGGTAAGGGAGAGTAGTGGTGGTCGAGATAGAGAAATAAGCTAGCCAGTCAACTTAAGGAATCTTTAAAAAGAAGAATAAATATTAAACCCCCAAAGTAAAGTCTAGGAAGAAGAAATTAATATTAAAAGAAATGAAAAAGCAAAATCAATAAAAGACAGATTTGACCAATAAAAAGAACATTAGGACAAAATACTAAGAATAAGAAAAATTTCTAAGAATATTATAAGCAGTTACTCTATAAATTTGAAAACCTTCAACAGTTAAATGATTTTTTTAGACAGACAGCTTTTATCAAATATATAAGGACCAGGAAATTTCCATGTTGTTTAAATTATTTCAGCACAGGGAAAAAAATAAGATGGAAAACATTCTACTTGATTTGATAACAGTAAACTTGGATACTCAAACATAGCAGCACCAAAAGGTAGTAGTCCAGTTTCATAGATGTGCCACATAATCTTCAATTTTGACCTTCCAGATCCACTCAGTACTCCTGCTCACCACCCTAGAGGGAAGTCTTTCTGGGCAATGTGATTCGGCTCCTATGCCCTTTAGCTCCTAACTGGATTTGGCAGTGGGAAGCTCTGGCAGGGAATTGGAGGGAGAAGACTGACCTCTGGGTGTTTATTCCCTTGGCTCCCTCGCAGCAAGCAGGTGCCTTGGGCTGCCTCTGTCTCTCTTCTGAGAATCCTGGTCCCTCCTTTAGGGCCTATGGGTGACAGTTTCTGTGCTGTTACCAGCCTGGTTTACTACATTATTCCTTGTGGTGCCCCTAAATTTCACCTACAGCTTTGTAAATAGTTTCCATGTAGTTAAACCCTTCTTGAATTAACCGAATTTAAGTGTGTTGTCTGCCTCTCATAGATACTGTCTGATACAACAGATGAATTTAGAGTTTTTGAATCTGTAGAAAAAATATTACGAGTTAGACTACTTTCGACTACCAAGAAAAAAATCTGTATAGATAAATATAGTATACTGCAAAGTTAAGAAAAACAAAATTCAGAAACATTTTAAATGTATAATCTAGACTAGAGTTTTAAATATCATTTGATTATCTACTGTATATTAGTAGTAGTATATCAATGTTAAATTTCCTAATCACCTTCAAATTGTGATCAGGAAATTTATGGTTATATAGAAGTATGCTCTTATTCTTTGGAGATAGATGCCACAATATTTTGGGTAAAATGTCATGATATCTATAAATAACTCAAGTGGGACAGTAAAGGAAAAAGTACTGTGTAAGCAAATGTGGCAAAGTGGTAACAATTAGAGAATCTATGTAAAGGTATGCAGGTGTTCACTGTTACTTATTCTTGCAGATTTTTTTGTAGCTTTGAAATTTTCAAAATAAATTTTCAGAAAACTTGGGGAGAAATATTTGAAACAAGAACAAAGAAAGAAATACTTTTATTCTGGGAAGGAGTTTCATAAAATAATAAGAAACACATAAAACACCAATACTCGAACAAGCAAATCACTGAAGGAGAAATAAATAAAGCCTTTAAACAAGGATGCTTTACTTCAATAATAAAGGAATGCATATTTAAATGAGCTGTCAGTGTTCATCTATCAAAGTGGCAAAGATAAAGAAAAGCAATACTGCCCAATACTGGGGTGGTTGGGTGGGGAGGAGTTTGGAACAAATTGAACAAAGTCTTTGTAACAAACTGTTGGAGGTATAGTACTGCCCCATTAAATTAAAATATCTATATATTTAAGGCATGATGTTATTATATAGGTTTTGAAAACCTAGTTGGAGGTATCCAGAAGTAGGAAAATTATGGGGTTAGGTTTTATTTTCTCTAGTTTTGGATTTTTTTTTTTAAGAAGTAAAAATCATGAAGTAGAAAATATAATCATTTTTAAGTCTCTCTGCATGAATTTTTCCTTTAACATTGCTTCTTATGCTACTGTTTTCATAGTCTTACTGAATTACAGAAGAATCTTTTAAGAAACTCATATTCTTCATGTATATTCCGTTTTCAGAGCAGTGGAAAGAGCTCAGTGCTGGAAAGTCTAGTGGGGAGGGACCTGCTTCCCAGAGGTACTGGTATTGTCACCCGGAGACCTCTCATTCTGCAGCTGGTTCATGTTTCACCAGAAGATAAACGAAAAACAACAGGAGAAGAAAATGGTAAATTTCAGTATTGGGGTATGAACTGCTTGAAAGCTCTCTTCATTTCTGGGCTCTTCCTAAAGAGAGAATTGATTAGATAATTAGAAATTAGTGTCTGTAGCAAACTCAGAAGTCCTGTGAAAAGAAGTAGTGTGCATCTTTTCTCATGTGTGAAGAGTAATTTTGTTGATTTGAAGGGCCATGAGTTATCATATTGAGAATAATCTCTTTGGTAATTCATCTCCTTACTAAATTGTCATTAATGCTGTTTATATGAATTTTAATGGAGGATCCAGTGAGACACTCGGTAAACAGGATTTAGTTATTTTAAAGAAAAAGTGTCTTTTGTAGTGCTTTTAAGATTCATTTCTAGTGTTTAAAACACCAATTTTTTTTTCAGATTTGTAATTTAAATCATTTAGATTCTAATTGAAAAGATTTTATTTTAAATAAAATTAAATTGACTTTTTTAAATTTAGCGGGGTACCTTTTCCTTTTCTGGTCTTATTTGTCTGCTGTGGAAGGCTAACTGATTCTTTTCCCTTCTAATCTGTTCTTTAGATAGTAAAAAACAAAACAAAACAAAATATTCTTCTATTGCTGAGACTTACCTATATATCACACACTATTGTGATTTTTAAGATATTTTCCTCCATGCTTAGGCATCTGTCTCTAGCTAAACTCTATTAAGGTATCTTTTTAAATTAACCATATGAATAGTAAATATGGAGTATTAAAATAAGGAGATATTCACTGCCTTTTTCTATAGATGGTTCCTTTTTTGGTTAAATTAAAAATATTTTAAGAAATGCTACTTATGTCTATTGCCAGATTTTTATGTTGCTGTTTTAAATATGTATTCTATATTACACATACTTGTATATATTAGTGAGATTTGAAATATCTGAGAGTAATAATATGTGTAATCTTCCTGTTTTGTTCTGTTTGGCTCAGACTTTCTATCTTATTTACAAAAGTCTATAAAACATCTTTAATTATTAAATAACATTTACAATGGAGTACCATGTTTGTTTCTCATCTACAAACAACTGTTTTCAATGCAGTTTCATTCTAGTTATATTCTGATCTTATTCATTTATTATAGAAATTATTGGTGATGGCTTGATTTTTTTTCTTTTAATCATGTTTATGTTGAGGAAAAAGGGAAAAACCCATCATGAGCATATACTATGATTCTAGAAGTTAATCACTGAAGCATGTTAATAAAGTTATAGTTGTTAACAATTAATATTTTTGGATAGATTGCCAGAGGATATGTAGGAGCCTTAATTATACTAGGTAGCTTCTTGGTATATTATTCATCACTTTGCATTTCTGTAATATTTCTTTATTATTGAAATTCTGAACCTCAAATTTGTCATTTTGGACTAACCTGTGGTTCAGCCTCAAATATATAGAATAACACTTTTTAAACTTCATACTCTAACTGATTTTATCAAGCAAATTTAACAAATATCTTAAACTAAGGTTTTAAGAAACTATGGTTTTAGGTCTCTATTAACTTTTTTTCAATTTCATCAGTCACCTTAAAAAGGGCATATGATTTCCTATCTCAGAAAACTTTGCAGATGTGGGTAGTGTTTCCTTAGATAAAACATGGCTTGTAAGAAAAGGGTGTGCATTTCAGATAAAGAATTATATCAACTCTTTGGTATCTCTCTGCTTATACATCAGTCTGTTTTGTTGATGTCTCTTATTGGTGGTTGGTCAGTAAATCTGCATATCTTTACCTATATAGATATATTTTTTTCCAAGCTTAGTGCTTATTTTTTTTATTAAAGAAAAAAAAAAACAAACTTCACTTAAAATGACGACTCAGCTAACCAGAACAGCAAAATAGATTTCACAGATTGTGAGTACTAAATCTGATGTGTCTTATTTTTAGGATAGTTCCTTAGTTTCTCATGAAATCCTTTTTATTCTTGCAATAAGCAGTTCTTGCTTGTCATAAATCATTCTAACACAGAGTAAATTAGAAAGGGAAATAAAGTTATAGTTAGCGAGAAGGATACAAAATACCTGACAGGTGGAAAGGATAAGCAGACAAAAGAAGTTCAAAATACGGAAGAAATCACTGTCTAACCATTTCGTGTAGGGATATACATAGCTTCTGCGGGCTTTGTTATGTAACAGAGGCCTAAGTTACCAATAATTGCTTAATTTTAAGATCCGTGAATTCTAACATGATATGAGTAAGTGTAATACATCTTAGGTATGGGTCCATCAGACTTGGCTAAAATAAAATATTTTAATATTTAAATACTTACACTTATCAGGAAAATTTACTTAACATGAAATCTTTCATTCCTCCAACCATGTAGAATGATTGAGATATCAATATATAGATTTATGGGATTTTGTATACAATTTCTCAGCATGCTCCCCACTTCTGCCAAAGTTAAATTCCTCCTAAAAAAGAAATCAGATTATGTTTTCAAGTGGGATGGTGGTTTAGTTTGAACTTTGAACTCCATGATTATCTTTCATATGTTCCTAAGAAACAAATCAAGCTCTCCTTAGATTTCCTCTAAGAAAAATCCAAAAGTGGCATGCTGACTAAAGAACAAAATTATACTTACTATATATTATATTTCTGAACAGAGGAAATTTTAAAAATTATAATAACAGCATTGTATTGCAGAGAGAAAAGTTTTTGAAGGCAAAAGGACCAAAGCGAAAGGTTTTTGTTTTTGTTTTATACAAATATATATGCTTAATAGAATAATGTCTAAAACTTGGTTGTAATTTGAATTATTAGCCAATTGAGTTTAATTATCTAGTTGTAAAAGGAATTGGGTTGCTCCAAAAAGGCAGTAAAATTACATGTAAGAATTAAAGGGAAAAGGTTGGATTAATCTTTCTGGATAGAGGGCTGTGATATAAGCAGTAGTCTCCCTTTGGATTGACTCCATGAAGGAGAAGAATTACTTTCTGTGTTGTTCTGTTAAATTCAATGTATATTTCAAAGAAATAATCCCTTACTAATAGGGTAAATACTTGCATATACTTATATCTTCTAAGGTTCTGAAATGTGTGTTTAGTATATTTTGTAAATTCTTTTTTTATAAGGCAGTTTATCTTTTCCCATAGGAGGTTATCATTACATATAAAGCAAGTTTTTGAATAGTGGATTAATTTTAATCCATTTGTGTCAGAATTAGGGACCAACAATGACATAATTAATTGCAATGGAAAATTCACTTTCTAAAAATGTCAAAAACAAATAAATTATGGCACACAATATGCTTGGCTTAAATCATTTTTGAGAAAAGTATGATATGCATCCCTTCTAGTTGTAAATTTTGAATAATTGAATGCTTTGAGCATTTGAAACGTCTTCAGGTTTCTGCACATTTGCTTTTTTAACAAGGTTTAAAATTTTAGTGATAAGCACTAAACTTATTTTGTGCTGTTTCTCTTTAACTACAGACCCTGCTACATGGAAAAACTCAAGACACCTTTCTAAAGGTTTTCTTTATCCATTTATTTTTGGCCCTTCTTTTTTATTATGCCTGCATGTGTGCTTATGTACTCTTACAGGCTGTGTGCGTTTTTTTTTCCTTCATTTTTATTTGCCTGTCCACATTGATTTCAGGTTTTAGTGGTTTTTGTTACCTTTTGGCATTGCATTAAAATGCAAGCTTTTTTTTGGTGGTGAATGTAATTTGTTTTATTTTTATTTTTAAAAATATGCTTGTGAATTCAGGCCTCTTTTATATGATAAGGTAAATTAAAGACACCCCTTTTGGTATGTAGTGCTGCCTCTGTGAGTTCTGTTCACATAGATTACTACAGTCCTCCATGAGACTTCTTGGAAGAAGTTACTAAGCCTCAAGAGGTGAGCATTTTACTTGCCAAAAGGATCCAGTTTTATTTACCTTTATTCCACCAAAGAAATGATCCACTCTTTTTTTCAATAAATATTTATCTGAATTTCTTATAGTCATGTTTATTTTGATTTCAGGTGGCTGATACTCATTAGTCAATAAACTTAATAAGAAATTAAAACCTTCTCTGAATTTGTAAAAGCAAAATAGCTTGGGGGGGCGCACATTACCTTTCTCCATCTAAACATTCCTGTCTTCCTTGGGACAGAACAAAATTTGCTGTCCACGTTTTAGACTACTTCATACAGTGCTTATGGTGAATATGTTTTCCTGTCTTTTCAGCAAGTACAGGAGGAACAGACCTATGATTGCAAACTGATGTGTAGAGTGACAACTCCATACAGTGTATATGCCAGGGTTTTGTTTGTTTGTTTTCTCCATTTTATTTCTTGCCCCACCTCCAATTCAAAGGGAAAAAGACAGCCTTAACCTTGGAAAACAATCATCTTGAAAGTGCATATAAAATACAGAGTGCTGCAGATTACCATGACAGCTCTTTCTGTAAAAGAACAACAAATTGGGACCTTATAGGTAACCAGCAGGAAACTAAATTAAAAAAAAAAAAAAAAAAGAAACTGAAAAATTAGCTGATTCTTTCACATGTGGCACATTTTTTACCTTATAAGTGTATATCTATTTATTATATATGTGGTTTGTGTTACTCAGTAGGATTCTTAGTTTTTCTTCATTTAACTATTACTTTGAGTACTTCCATTAGGTAAAATGCTTTGATGTATAAGGTATTTTTTAAAAAGAATATACCTTTCAATATAATATGATTACATGCAAAATATGAAAAGAAGTAAACAATTTAATTAATAAAATCCAGATTCCGAATGACGAGAGAAGGCCTCTAAGCTCCTCTATCTGAAGTTATTCATGATTTTGAAATACTTGGTAAAATTTTTAAAATGTCACAAATATAATTTATAACAGGTCTTAAACCATGTAACTTGTAGTTAATGCCAAGAAAGGAATAAATAACAATTTATTGTGTTTCCTTTTTGAATCCCTAAATAAAGATAATTTCCATAGTTTCCAATAAATGAGTTTTTCTTTTTCCAGGGGTTGAAGCAGAAGAATGGGGTAAATTTCTTCACACCAAAAATAAGGTAATCCCACAATAATAAAATGAAAAAGTAACATGTTGAAAGTAATTTTTTGTATAAGAGGTTGATTTTTAATTTCTTATCATTGGCCATGTGGAATGTTATTTTGAAGCAACTATTACTTGTGAAATAAGTCTTTCTCAGTAAACAACACTTCTAGCCACAATAGTTTATTTGGAAAATACTTCAAATTGAGCCTGATTCTCTCTAATCTGGAGATTCTTAACTGTTGGAGGATAAGGCTGTTTTGAAAAGTTCACAAAAACTATGAATCTTAGTCTCCAAAAAATGTATGCATTAGATTTTGCTTACTAATTCTCTGAAGCAAACACATTGACATCCTTTAAGTTTATAGACCCCCACTTATTAACTTTTGGTCTTATTTTGAATATGGTGTTTGTGTTTCAATGATTTTTAGCTTTACACAGATTTTGATGAAATTCGCCTAGAAATTGAAAATGAAACAGAAAGAATTTCAGGAAACAATAAGGTAGGCATCTTGTTAGAGCTGGAAAGCATAATCATCAGTAAACTTATTATTGAGGGTGGTCTGCATGTAATGTTGTGTGATGGGCATTGTAAATTCATGATCCTGGTCTTTAAATAAAAGGACCTGATGGGAAAAAATGAAGTATTTTCACGAGTATATAAAATTTTGCTTAAAATTCCTTTAATTTGTTTCTTAGAGCTTTTATATACTATCAAATATTTCATTCAGATGCTTATTTTTTGATCCTGACAATCTCACTTCATTATGTAAGTATTCTACTTAACACTGCTATATTAAGCTGTATTTTCCTGTACGATAACTAGTCATTCTGTAACTATACTATGATATATAAGTATTTTGAAGAACTCTTTTTCTTACCTGAATAAGACTAGATTTACTTATGAAAACAGAGAGAAATTAGGTAAGTTTTCTTACTAAAAAATAGGAAGTAATAAGTTAACTGAATTACTTTGTTTTCTAAGACTGTGAGAATTTAAAATAAATTAGATATTAAATACCTTTTATCTTGATAGCAGACACTCACTGCCTCCCCTAAATGCTTCCTTTTCTTTCTTTCCTTTCTTAATTCTGATTATTTTTCTCTCTGTTCATTATTTGTTTTTTACCTCTGTTCTTAAATATTTTGTTTAATCCAGGCTCACTGTGGCAGCTGCAGAGAATCCCACAAGTGAGCCCTAGCCTTGTACTAAAATTTAACACATATTTGTTGAGCCCTTATATCTGTCCTGGGGAGGTTGTTTCCTGACAAAAAAAGCAGTTTTGGAGCCATGTTGTCTTTATGCCTGTTCAGGATATTTGTCCCTGTTTTAGTCATTGATTAAGACTAAGCTTTGTTCATTACTGAATTTTAGGCTGTAACCTTTGAGTTATTGTCACTGCTGCTATTCTTTTCTGAATTTCTAATCACATTGCATAGAAGTATAAAGGTGCAGGAAACTAGATTAACTTGTAATTATATCATGGTTGGGTTTTGGTTTCTGGGATTGTTCTTCTTCTTCCTCTTCTTTTTTTTCCTTTTTTTTTTTTTTTTTTTTGTTTTTGTTTTTTTGTTTGTTTGTTTGGTGTCAAAACCTGAGAACAATCCTGGGATATACTTAATTGTACAACCAATCTGGATGGTCTCTTCTGTGATTGTGATCTCCATGGATTTATTGAACTCAAGAATTGCTGGTAATTTTACACAGTACCAGAATTTACAGTGGATGTGAGCGTATGGTGATTCAGAAAGGAAACTTTTTAGTTACACTAAACCAAATGTCATGAAAGATTGAGTCTATGTACCTACCAAGTGTTTAATTTATGCTGAGGATATGGTTTACTTACTAAGCAGGTTTTGATCCTCATTGTCACAGACAAGTCCCCTACCCTGAAATCCATTAAAATCTCTTCTCTCCTAAATCATGTTTGTAATCAAGTATATGTTACTTTGATCTTTTGCAAGTAATTTTATATGTCTGAATATGTAAGTGATTTCATACGTCTAACATAAAGCTGTGAAGGACTTAAAATATATATGGGATTGGAGTTGTAAACACATTTACAGGGAAGTGACAGACTGCTCAGTTAGGAAAAGATAGCACAAAAAAATTTCCTTGCTAAATGTGGGCAAAGCATTGTATTGGACATTATAGGGGAATGCCAGGCAATAAAGATTCTGAGAAATATTCAACCTAAGTAGGTGTGCCGAATATTGACATATAATGACTTTGAAACTCTGGAGTTTTTAAAATAGGGAAGTAATTCAGAGTAATGTATATAGCAAATGTAAGTTAGTAAGGGATGCTTCAAAAAAGCTTCCTAGGAAATGAGAACTTTCAGTGGGTCAATGAAGGAAGATATAAGATGGGTTAAATCGATTAGAGGACGTTTTAAAGGATAAAGAAGGGCATATACAAAGGCAATTGTGAACATCTTATAAGTATCTTTCTTCATGCACTAACCCAATTCTAAAACTTGTATAGGGTCAGTGGTAAAGAGGGAAAGATGTCTATGTAATAATCTTAGTCTATTGGAAAGAAAATACAGGTATCTCTCACTCTCCAGATTTTTATTATTTGAACTCACGGATCTAAAGATTCACATAAATTTTCTGATGAACCCCTTACTGATAAATTATCTGATGAATACATACTCTTGCTGCTTAATATTTGATACTTGGGAACCAAACTGATTTGAATAACTTATCTATCCCTCAGTATCTGAACTCAGGAATTTGATAAATTTGGATAATGAGGGAGATGTTATTTTTGTATTAAGTCTATTAAACATTTAAGAAATGGTATCTGCTTAAAATCAAGACGAAAAGAATGTGAAATAATGCAGGGCAAATAAATTGTTTAAATTAGTGGTATAGAGCTAGATAGCCAGCTGCTTTATGCCTGGCTGCCTTATTTCCTATGTGTTTCATCAGGTTTTTTTTTTGATGTTTGAAATGTTTTACAGATCATAGTTTAGCCCATATTTAAAAGCATCTAATGTCTATCTGTTTGAAATGAGGCTTATTTTAACATTTCATATTTCATTGAATTTTCATACGATTTTAACAGAATTATTTTAAAACTTATTTTTAGGGAGTAAGCCCTGAACCAATTCATCTTAAGATTTTTTCACCCAATGTTGTCAATCTAACACTTGTGGATTTACCAGGGATGACCAAGGTAAGAAAGAGTTGTTGCTCATTATGAATTTGGTAATGTTTATTTTCAGGTGAACAAATATGTTTTTTCCTTAACCCAATATGTGAATAATCAGCTTCTTTTGCAACAACACTTGATCTGTTAACAGCATTTGACATAGTTTGAGCCCTCCCTTCTCCTCCAAACACTTTCTGTGCTTGGCTTCCAGGATATCAATTTTACAGGTTTTCCTCCAATCTAATTGGCTATTCCTTCTCAGTGTCTTTTTTTTTTTTTTTTTTTTTTTTTCCCAGCTTGATTTTTTTTTTCCTTTTTTTTTTTAATCATCATTTTATTGAGATATATTCACATACCACGCAGTCATACAAAACAAATCGTACTTTCGATTGTTTACAGTACCATTACATAGTTGTACATTCATCACCTAAATCAATCCCTGACACCTTCATTAGCACACACACAAAAATAACAAGAATAATAATTAGAGTGAAAAAGAGCAATTGAAGTAAAAAAGAACACTGGGTACCTTTGCCTGTTTGTTTGTTTGTTTCCTTCCCCTATTTTTCTACACATCCATCCATAAACTAGACAAAGTGGAGTGTGGTCCTTATGGCTTTCCCAATCCCATTGTCACCCCTCATAAGCTACATTTTTATACAACTGTCTTCGAGATTCATGGGTTCTGGGTTGTAGTTTGATAGTTTCAGGTATCCACCACCAGCTACCCCAATTCTTTAGAACCTAAAAAGGGTTGTCTAAAGTGTGCGTAAGAGTGCCCACCAGAGTGACCTCTCGGCTCGTTTTGGAATCTCTCTGCCACTGAAGCTTATTTCATTTCCTTTCACATCCCCCTTTTGGTCAAGAAGATGTTCTCCGTCCTACGATGCCGGGTCTACATTCCTCCCCAGGAGTCATATTCCACGTTGCCAGGAAGATTCACTCTCCTGGGTGTCTGATCCCACGTAGGGGGGAGGGCAGTGATTTCACCTTTCTTGTTGGCTTAGCCAGAGAGAGACAGGGCCACATCCCTTCTCAGTGTCTTTTGCTGGTTTGTGCTCATCTCCAAAGTTTAAACAGTGAGTACCCCAGAGCTCAGCTCTTGGACCTCTCGTGTTTTCTAGGTACACTTATCCCCTTGATGCCTTCGTCAAATCTTACAGCTTTAAGTACACTGAGTGTCTGTGTGCTGATGACACTCAAATATCTTCACACTTGTATATTCAACTGCTTACTTGACATATACACTTAAATGTATACTAGATCTGTCAAACTTGACATGTCTAATACTGAATTCTTGACTTTTTCCTCAACTACACTTGGTCCTTCTATATTCTTCCCAATCTCAATAAATAGCAACTCCATTCTACCTGAAGCCTCAGCCAAAAAGTTTAGAGACATCCTTGACAACTTCTGTATCTCTACTCCATTTCCTTTGCCAGCAAATCCTTTGACTCTCCTTACCTTTAAAATATATCCAGAATCCTAGCATGTGTGACAAATTCATAGGTATCATCCTGATCTAGCCACTATCATCTCACCTGGATTACTGTGATAGCTTAGTAGCAAGCCTTACTTCTAATCTATGCTCAACTAAACAGCTAGAGTGATGCTATAAGGTGAAAATTGTGCCATTTCTTGGCCAAAATCTCTCCAGCGACTTGCCATTTCTCTCAGAGTAAAAGCCAGATTTCTTACAGAAATCAGCAAATCTCTACTTGATCTCTCTCCATATTATTCTCTTTCTTTCTCCTTCTGTTCCAGTCTCCTGCCCATTTTGTTTGCTCTGCCTGAAATGTTCTTCCCCCAGATATCTGCATGGACCTTTCCCTTACTTTCTTCAGTTTCTGCTCATTCTTTCAAATATCATTGTGTTAGTGAGGTCTTCCCTGACTATTTAAATGTATAATCTAATTTAAAATAATTTAAAAGCATCGTCTTCTCTAATCATTCCCTGGTCTCCTTTTCTGCCTTATTTTTTCCATAGCCCTTACAACCATCTGGATACTATATATATGTATTTATTTATTGTCTGTCTCTCATCACTAAAGTAGAAACTCTATGAGGGCAGGAAATTTGTTTTTTGTTGTTGTTGTTGTTGTTCACTATTATCAATAACCTGACATGTAGAACAGTGCCTGAAATATAGTAGGCTGTCAAGACTTGCTAATTGAATTGTTAATTGAATGAATGAATGAATCTGTCTTTAGGCAATTAACATTGACCAGTCCTTAACATGGAATTGTGCTAAGTAAATTTTTGCATAAAAGTAATATTTTGGTATTTGCTTGCAAGGGTTATATTTTGAGACTTTCACACATTGCCCAGCTCATAAATATCACTATAGAGTATAAGTTCTTCATTTTAACTATCTGTACATGGAGTAATACCTATATTCTGTGAATTAAATGGGGGAAAAGCTGCACTGATTTTTTTATTATTAGTTCCTTGCTCATCTCTTTGGTTTAGGTACCTGTAGGTGATCAACCTAAGGATATTGAGCTTCAAATCAGAGAGCTCATTCTTCGATTCATCAGTAATCCAAATTCCATCATCCTCGCTGTCACTGCTGCTAATACAGATATGGCAACATCAGAGGCTCTTAAAATTTCAAGAGAGGTAGATCCAGATGGTAAGGACAGATGTTAATATTTAATGAGGTGCTTGATATGCGCTGGTAAATCTACCTTTAAGAAAGGAAGTTTTGTTTTTAAAAGGAATGTATCCAATTTTTAATACAGATTTTAAAAATGCTTAGAATTTCAAATAGAAATTATGGTGGAAACTGAAGTATAATGGATAAATTATTGTACAGGCTATGCAAAAATATTTGATGGTGTCCATACTTGTATTGATTACCCTAATGATTTAGCTTTGCAAAAATCTTTTGTGTAAATAAAATGATGTAAGGTTTAAATGGCTAACTTCTATGAATGACTAACTCATAATCCTTGTAGATTATTATGGTATAGCAGATGGTGTCTACATTCTGCAGAAGTAGAAAATGTTAGACATGCTCAAGCAAGAGGGGATTTTAAAAATAAAGGTAAAATCCTTTTTATTTCATAACCCAAAGGACTATGAATCCTTAGTTCATACCGTGGGCCACTGTCTGATACTTGGCTAAGGATGTAGTATGCCTCTCTTAGCATTTATAAAAAGCCAGTTTGTAATTATTGCTGCTGATAAATATACGCTTTGCACCATAAAGAAACCCATGTATTTTTTTTACCTGCGTACTGATCTGTGAGCTCTGGCATGTTTCTCTTTTCCTGCTTTGAAGAATTTCAAATAAAAATTTGATAGGAAATGTTAGTGCTAAGACTGCTAATTAAAATTCTCACAAGCAGTGTCATTTTTTAAAATAATTTATTATTTTAAGCTTTTAAGAATTACTATGTGAGTAATTCATGTTCATTTCAGTTAGATTAAAAGAATCTGTATCAAAGGATTTATTATGTCTTGATTTAAAGTAAACATTAAACATTTTATATGCATTAATTCTATTTTAAATTGGCCCTTGAACCACAGAACTTTTGATCTAGTGATTTTAATTCTAGGATATATATTATAAGAAAATAATCTAATCCAGTATTATTTATAGTATCAAAAAATTAGAATCAACTTTAAATGGCCAACAACAGGAATGATTAAATAAATTAAGGTGTTTGACAATAATATGAAATCAATAAAGAGGATGATTTTGTAGATTTGGGGCAATATGAAAAAATGGTTATAATTGAAAATACCATATGTAAAATCGTATGCTATACAGAATGGCTGAATCTCTCATACACTGCTGTTGGGAATGCAAAATGGTGTGGCTACTTTGGAAAACAGTTTGCCAGTTTTTAAAACTGGTAATCCTACTCTTAGGTAATTATTCAAATTAAAAGAAAACCTGTGTTCATATAAAAACTTATGTGAATGTTTATAGCAGCTTTATCTCTAATCTCCAAAAGCTGGAAACAACTCACATCTTTCAAATGAGGAATAAATAACCAAACTGTAATATATCCATAAAATGGAACATTACTCAGTAATAAAAAGGAATAAACTATTTTATATGCAACTATATGGATGACTCTCAAATGCATTAAGCCAGTCCCAAAAGGCTATTGTACTATATGATTCCATTATATATCATTCTGGGTAAGGCAAAACTAGGGATGGAATGGGTTTGACTGGGTAGTACAAAAATTTTTTTTGGAGTAATGGAACTGTTCTAACTCCTGAGGTGACAATGACACAGCTCTTTGTCAACTTACTTGTAAAAACTCATAGAACTATATACCATGAAAGAGGAAATTTTAATGTAAATTTAAAAAATTTTTTAAATACTTATAAAAAAGACCTAAGAGCTAAGAAAAATTACATGTAAATTTTTTAAAAAAAATTGTACACTGTGATTAAAATTATTTTTTAAAAAGTATTTGTAAACAAAGGTTGGAAAAGCATTACCAAAGTGCTGATAGAGGTAATGTTAGGTGGGATTATAAATGAGAATTTTCCTTTAATAATATTTAATGGATTTTCTTAATGGGTTATTCCCCCCCGCCCCCCTCTCATTTACCAGGTCGCAGAACCCTAGCTGTAATCACTAAACTTGATCTCATGGATGCAGGAACAGATGCCATGGATGTTTTGATGGGAAGGGTTATACCAGTCAAACTTGGAATAATTGGAGTAGTTAACAGGTTAGCAATCAAATATATGATAAGATCTACAGCTTGCTCATTTCAAAGCAGTTTGAATTTTTAAAATCAGTCTGAAATGTGAAAGTGTCCTATTTTTCCCTTTTAGTAGAATCTTTGTATTGCTAAAGAATTCATTGCTCTAGGAAGCAAAGAGATTCCCTAAAAACTCCTGTAGATATTTTTTGTCAAAAATGTTTTTAAAGTAAGCCGTGCCACAAAATGAAAGATTATTTAATGGCCAGGCTTTAAGAATTCTTGCCTATGATATTAAGCCCTGTATGAATAGGGGCTCTGGGATAAGAAAAAGTAGATTGGCCTAACCTCTAGCATTAGAGATGCTACAATTGCTAGGATGTAGCTTGGAGAAATTTTATTAAAAGTATCCTAATTGTAAATAGCTGTTATTAAAAATTGTGGAAAGGAAACTGTTATTGAGTGTCTTATCTTTTTAGACATCCTACTGAGTGTCAGCAGTTTGCAAATGCTCTCTCTTTGAACCCTTACAACAACCCTGTGAGGTGGATATTAATGTTTAGTTTATGGTTAGGAAACTCAGGTTATACATTTATCAAAGTCACATGGCTAGCAAAAGGTAGAGCAAGATTCAGATGGAGATCTCTCTTACTCCAAAGCCTTTATATAGTAGGAAGCACTGAATTTGTCATGAAATCTGAGTTCTAGTCCCAGATCTTCCACAGGCTAGATATAATGTGGGTTTAAATGACATCCAACATCCTTGGGTCTCGGATGTTTTAAAAATTAAAATGTTGTACTAAATATATTTAAGATCCAGTCCAGTTGTTTGCTTCTATTCATATATCTTTGCATTCCCACCCCTACTTCCACTTACTCAAAAAAAATCCCAATATCCCCCCTTTCAAGCAAGAGGCGGTGTAAAACTGTTTGTTGTATTTTGTAGATGACTACCCTTCCAATTAACTTAGTTATTTTTGGTAGAAATTAGTTGCCTGTCCATGGATAAATGATAAAGTACTCATTTTTATACTTGTCCATCCTTGTTACTTCAGAGTATTGCTTTTAACTATAGTTAATGGTAAGAATGAAGACTAAACTGTTCAGGCATTAATTACTTATATAGGTAATATAGTTTGAATCTTGGCTTTGTCACTTCATGTACAGCCTTGGGTAAGTTATTTTTTTACCTGAGTATTGATTATCTGAGCCTCCGTTTCTTTGCTATGAAATGAGATAATAGTACCTGTCACATAAAATTATTTTGAGAATTAAAGAAAATATCCATGTCAGGTGTTAGGAGCAATGCCTAGACCATGATAAGAAATTAATTTTAGGCTACCATCCTCATAACCATTACTAGCTTGACTGTCATTATCTACACTAACTACAGAAACACAATTGACTTAACTTTATTTGAAAATTGTTATTTTTCAACCTTAGGAGCCAGCTAGATATTAACAATAAGAAGAGTGTAACAGATTCAATCCGTGATGAATATGCTTTTCTTCAAAAGAAGTATCCATCTCTGGCCAATAGAAATGGAACAAAATATCTTGCTAGGACTCTAAATAGGTAACATTTTTTACACTTTTGGAAAATGAGAAGTTTTTGGTGTGCCAACGGTATCTGAAACTTTTCTACTGTCAGTTCCTTACATTTTTATGATATTCTCCTGTGTAGTTTTACTTTTGGCTTCTTGTGGATTAAGTGTCTATTTTTATTGGGGTGAATGGCTTGCATCATCTTGTAGTCTTGAATGTTAAAGTGAATTTTAAAATGTTTTAATTGTGAAATTTCTGACAGCCATTTTATTTTTGAAGATAAACTGGATAGTAGATGACTTTATTTCCACTTTGGATTTTAGGAACTGAATTAAAAATTTGGATGTCTTCCATTCCTGTTCATAGTAGAAAGAAATCAAGCTATATACCTGGAATTCTGAACACTCACTGATGGTGTAGGGACTGAAAGACTTTTTTGTTGTTTTCTAAATGACTACAGTGAAAGCCATTCTCTTTCTTTTCTCTTATTCCCATTTCTAAATAAGTTTAAGGCTGATTATCTTTTATAATGAAACTGAATCTTAAGATACAAGACAATCTTATGTTCTGTAAACCCACAACTTCTCTAATAATAATTTTAAAAGATAATCATAAACGATAGGTCATTGAAATAAAAATGTTATAGGTAAATTGGATCAAATGGCTTACTTTCTTTGAGGACATTGCAGTATTATGAAAATTATTTGTTTTTTCATTTTATATTTGGTTCCCTAGTAATTGTTGCAGTTTGATGGGACTAGGGCAGACTTAAAAAGCATTGAACAAAACAGCTTCCTTCTTGTCATTTTTTTAGACTAAATATTTGCCTGTAGTCTAAGGTTTCATTATTTCCATTATTTCTTGCCAAGAAAAAGCATTTGACAGGTGTTCTTCATTATTTACATTTTTAAAATTCAACCTGTTTAGGTCTTCAAAACACACAATTTTACTTTAAAATCCTTCCCTTCTAACCTTTGTTAGGTTACTGATGCATCACATCAGAGATTGCTTACCAGAGCTGAAAACAAGAATAAATGTTTTAGCTGCTCAATATCAGTCTCTTTTAAATAGCTACGGTGAACCTGTGGATGATAAAAGTGCTACTTTACTCCAGCTTATTACCAAATTTGCCACAGAATACTGTAACACTATTGAAGGGACTGCAAAATACATTGAAACTTCAGAGCTGTAAGTAAGAAATTTTTCTGTGGATTTGGTTACCAAGATTGCTGGGTCACTTTATCTTTTGTTTAAAGTGCCTTTGTAACAGATAAATCTGATTGTGATTTATTGCCTACAAAGAAGGGATATTATTTTGTTAGAAAAGATAGGGTGTTGTCTGCTTTGAGCATAAAAAGGCTTTTATAAACTACATAAATCACAGTAAAAATTTCAGGGTTTTTTTGTGGGATTTTATTTGATAAGCATTTTTTAATATTTCTTAATTTAAGTTTTTAAATGTTTCTTGCTTCTCTAATATACACAGTATAACTGTTTATGAAAAAAATTAGAAAATGCAGATAAGTATCAAGAATAAAACATAAAAACAAAATTACCCTTAATTCCACCATGAATAGATAACCCCTGCTATCAATTTGGCCTTGACCTTCTAGACACTTTTCTGTGCATCAGTACAAATATATAAATGCCTGTGTTACACCTCTTTAAAATTTAGTTGCTATATATGCAATTTTGAAATCATTTCTTTAAATCAACATATCTCAAAAAACTTTCCTAATATTAGTTATACATCTATATTTGTCATTCATAGATATGTGCAGTATTTTACTTTTTTAGATATACCCTCATTTGTTTAACCAATCTCCTACTGTTGGATAATTAAAGTTACACACAAATATTAGCAATATTGTGATGGATTACCTTGCTCTTAACTTTGGGGCATGTACAATGAAACCTCTAGGATAAATTCCTGGAAGTGGAATTACTAGATGAAGGATATAACATCCTTAGTTTATTACATTCTGCTATACTATTAGCAGATTGTACCATTTAACTGGCAGTAGATAAGAATGTCCATTTTTCCACATCCTTATTCTTTCTTTAACTTTTTGAGATATACTTCACAGGAAGTCAAAAAGAAATGTAGAGAGAGGTGCTGACACCCTTCACCCCACCTCTCCCAGTGCTGACACCTTGCATAACCATAGAACCCCATAAAGACAGACTGTTTAATAGACTAATTATTGAATGGTTATATTTATGGCATTTTGAGGGAAATAAAGATTGCTACTAGGCCTTCAAGGAGTGTAGCAGGTAAGTCAAGGTAATGTGAGGCTTGATTAGGTGTCAAAAAGAAGTATAATCAGAAAAAGAGAAAGTGTTTTTATTTCAATATTCCTTTTATTAAATACTTATAAATTTATATCCAGAAAAGGGCATTCAACTTATGTAGACAATTATATGAACAGTTAATAAAGCAAGTATCTGTGTAATCACCTCATCAAGCTTTTAGAACACTGAAGAGAGACCATTTAAATTTGTTTCAGGGATTGGGAGGGCTCCATAGTTAAGAAGGAATTTGAGTTGGACTTTGAAGATAGAATTTGAAAGCTTCCTACTATAAAAAATAAAACTTTTGGTCAAAGGAATAACCTGTTTTAGAAGGATAATTCTGATTATTATGGAAAATTGTTTGGAGAGGGGAAAACACACAGAGAAACCAATTATTGGTGGTAGAGTAATACCTTTTACCTGGACTACTGCAAGAAAGTACTGAATGGTGGTGGTGAAAATAGAAAGGAAGGGATGATTTGGAGAGACACTATAAAGCTATTTGTAGAATTCAGCTGAATTTGAATGAAAAATAAAATATAATACCAGGGTTTCTAGTCATTAAACATGATAGGAAACAGAAAGTGCCCAGGACCTAGACCCAGAGAGTCAGATTTAATTGGTCTAGAGTAGGAGTCAACAAACTACTGCTCACCAGTTAAGAATTATTTTTACATTTTTGAATGTTTGAAAAAAAGTGAGAATATTTTGTGACACATGTAAATTATATGAAATTCACATTTCAGTATGTGTAAATAAAGGTTTATTGGAATACACGCATGCTCGTTAGGTTACATATTGTCTTATGACTGCTTTTGAACTCAACAGCAGAGTTTAGTAATTGCAACAGAGTCTGTTATGGCTTGAAAAGCCTAAACTATTTATTGTCTGGCCCTTTATAGAAAAAGTTTGCAACCTATGCTCTAAATTGTGAATAAAACAGAAATAAATAAGATACTGTTTACTCTCCTTAAGAAGCTCAGTCTAGTTGAAGAAAACTAGGACAGAGAAAAGGGGTTTAGCAATTCTTAATTGATGTTTTCTGACAGAACAGTTACTGTTACATATACAAGAATATATGTATGCCTTTTATAGAATGACTCCTTTCCCCATAAAAAAAAAATGGAGAAACTGGCTGAAAAGAGAGTTAAGAAAACACAAAAATGGGAATGGTCTCAGAAAGTGAGACAAGTGTAAGTTTATAAGTTTATGGAAAGATTTCCAACTTGTGGCTTCTTTTCTTTGTAGTCAAACCACATACCTTATTTCCTTTCAGATGCGGTGGTGCTAGAATATGTTATATCTTCCATGAGACTTTTGGGCGAACCTTAGAATCTGTTGACCCACTAGGTGGCCTTAACACTATTGATATTTTGACTGCCATTAGGAATGCTACTGTGAGTATGCTTAACTTTTATAATTTTTTGAAACGAGGTTAAAGCTTTTTTTTTTTTACCCATATACTATGTACTCTCTATATATATATTTAACTCATTGTACAATTTATTTTGCTCTCATACTTAAGAAGCACTTTTCATTAAAAATACAAAAAAAATTGATTTATTTTTAAGCTTTGGGAAGAACTAAAATTAAATATTAGCTATAATTTTAGAGCTCTAATTTTTTTTTCAGGGTCCCCGTCCTGCTTTGTTTGTGCCTGAGGTTTCATTTGAATTACTGGTCAAGCGGCAAATCAAACGTCTGGAAGAGCCTAGCCTCCGTTGTGTGGAACTAGTTCATGAAGAAATGCAAAGGATCATTCAGCACTGTAGCAATTACAGTACACAGGTAACTGAAAGTAATGTAAAAGGTTTCAGACTAACTAGTAAAGGATATGAAGTGGGGGTTTTAAGGAGTGGTAAAAATGTATAAGACAGTCTAAAAACTAAAATCTGTGTGGTTGAAGTAGTATTCTTAAGTGTAACTTCCACATCCAATTCAATATTTAGGTGACTATTCAATTCTCCTTTAAACAAAATAAATTAACTGCTACTTTTTTCTTTCCTCATCATGTATAGGAATTGTTGCGGTTTCCTAAACTTCATGATGCTATAGTTGAAGTAGTGACTTGTCTTCTTCGTAAAAGGTTGCCTGTCACAAATGAAATGGTGAAGTATTATTTTACAAAGCATCATTGTAATCATTACTAGTAAAAGTTTAAATTTTAGTTTGGCTGCTTTTTTGTACTACATGATGATTACTTTAAAGTTTAGACAATAATATTTCCCAGTGTATTGGGAAGAAAAGAAAACTTTTCAATAATTCTGGTATAGAGTACATTTTTCCCTTTATATTTTACAATCATTCTTAGCCTGCAGTTCCATGAGAACTGAGTTACTTCTGAGGATTGTGAATAGACTGCTGTATTACATAGCACCACTGATCTAATGGAAAATTAGTTGTCCTTAGCCCCAGTAAACTGCACTGTTATGCAAGTTCTTATTTTAACTGTGAAGTGCACTAAGGTAATTTGGCTGCTTCTACAGTTTTCTTGCTTGATGACCCAGTACTAATACCATGGTTGCTTACTACTATTCCATGGTTGCTACTATCCTCAAGAATAAAATTGCTGAAATTGGCAGAAATATGGGGTAAGCTGTGGTATCTAGAGCATTTGACTCTAAATTGTTGGCTGGCGTTTTCTTCTTGGTCAGTAAAAGTGCATTTGGGTCTTTGGTCAGGATAGTGAGCCCCACTGGAAGAAGAGAATCCTTGGAAGTGTGGAATATAAGTGCTGCTGCTTGGTTGTTACCCTAGTAAGAATAGTCCACAGGTTCAGATGTTTAAGACTGTATTTAGCCTTGCTTCAAACTCTACCTATTGATATCATTGGAATTCCATTTGAATAGATCCTTTTTACCTGCTTCTTGATCTTTTAGTTCTCTTATGATACTTGAGCTTTTCAGAACAGTGTGGAGGACACAGTAAAGGAATTAATCTGTTGTGTAAAACTTGCATATTCTGTAGGGGGCTGGCAAAATTGATCTCAACATTCCTTTTTGATTATTTTCCCATTTGGATGTTGAATCAGATATATTTCAACTAGTTGTCGCATAATTAAGGCTCATCAGTCACTATCTCAGGTCTTTAAATGTGCTTTTAAATGTAACTAAATAACATTAACATCCTATCTTAGATCTGGTTATGAACCGTCTTCATATTGTTGAAACTAATCTAAACTTTGACACGGAGTTGTGGATAATATGAAGTTTTAATAGCAAAGTTGCACAAAGCTTTGGAACTCAGAAAAAAGATGTTACCTACCTGACACAAATCCAACTGTGAAATATCTCTAGCTGCCATACTGTCATTTTTTCTCCCTTAGAAATGCAGTCTGAGATGCTGAAATGCAAATGATTTAAAAGCTAGAGCAAATTATTAGCATCTGATTTACCAGTTGGGGTATTATTATTGGTTACTTATAGAGGCATAAGTTTACTGTTCGTTTTAGCATAACCTGTTTAATAAGCTTTATATATGTTTCTCAGAGCAAAATTAAGATGAAATATTTTTGCATGGATAGCCTAATTTTATTTTTTCCTAGGTCCACAACTTAGTGGCAATTGAATTGGCTTATATCAACACAAAACACCCAGACTTTGCTGATGCTTGTGGGCTAATGAACAATAATATAGAGGTAAATACAATCAAAGTTCTCTTTTTCAGTGATTGGAAATCTATTGTAACTCACCTATATCAAACCTAGTTAGCACGGGATAAATATAACTTTAAAACATGTATGTACTGTATTAATGCCTTGTTATATGCCATGAAGTATGCTGAAAGCTGTTACATTGTTTTCTTAAATTTAATTCTCAAAATTTTCTGCTTTTGAAACTGAAACTCAAGAGAGGATTTGGCATTCATTTTCCATATACTCCACAATCCAGTAAGACAGCAGAGTCCCCTTTTATATCAAAAATTTCCTCTTTTGCATATGAGTGGAGAGAAAATTGTAAACATGAAATTTGGGAAATGGAAGGGACCTGGGTTATCATCTTCAATCCCTTAATCATACAGGGGAGGTAACTGAGGCCCACAGATAATAACAGCTTTACTTTAGTGCTTATTTTGCTGGGCACTGTTACAGAAAACAAGTGCCTTTTCTTTAACAGGTACCAAAAACTCAGCTCCGTAACTGGTAACTCCTATTAGAAAAAAAGTCCAAAATGTACACACTAGTAAGGCACTTTCTAAAACACTCAGAGAATAGATGAGGTAAGTTATTCTAAAAATTGGTACACAGACACTACTTTTAGGATAAGTTTAGTTATTGTAACATTGAAACCAACCTCATGGAAAACTGTCTGGAACAGTTTTTATTACATTGACAAGGTCTTTATGATATGGTTTCACATTAGTATTTTTCTACAAATAAATGCCTCTTTTAAAAAAAAAAAAAAACAACACTGTGCCAAAACCTTTATGTGGAATTCTCATTTAATCTTTACAACAACCCTATGAGGGTAGATCATGTTGTTAAGCCATTAGGAAACAAAGGTTTAAAAAAAAAGCTGGTAACCTGTCAAGTTAACAAAGCAAGTAAGCCAGGTGTCTGGCTTCAGAGTCAGGTAAGGTCACACCTGGTTGATAACAGAGTAGGGTAAGAATTCCTAGTCTCCAGATTCCTTGCCTTTTGTACTGTATCCCTCTTCAATTTACATTTTAACTTGTTAACTTATTATTCTGGAGACTGTTAAAACCCATGTATTTTAATCATCTGCTACGTTTCTTATTACTGGAGTGCCTACCAATGAAAAAAAATCAAAATGGGTCAAATTTCTGTCAAAAAAATTCTTATACGTAAAACATCATTATGAAGCTTTGTCATACCTTTTTTACAAGTTTTTTTCCCTGCAACTGTTATTTATTTTTAATTAGAGAAGTGTAGGTTTATAGAAAAATCCTGAGTTTTTACAGAAAAAAGGCCAAGTTCCCATATACCAACCTATTATTATCATTTTGCATTAGTGTGGTATGTCTGTTAAAATTCATGAAAGAACATTTTTATAATTGTATTATTAACTATATAGCCCATCATTTACATTAGGGTTCACTATTGTAGTGCTATGTTTTTAAAAAATTTTTTTTCTAGTAACATACATACAACCTAAAATTTCCCCCTTTAACCACATTTAAATACATAATTCAGTGCTGCTAATTACATTCACAATATTGTGCTTCTAGGACCACCATCCATTAATTTTGGCAAGTTTGAGAGTATTCATGAAATGCTTTCATTTTAGGAGCAATTTTGACTTTATTTAACCTAAATGCTTTTCTACTCTATTTGTTGCTGCCTGTGAGAGACCCATTATTAACATGTATGTCTTTCTATCTCTTCATAATCTTGCACCCATCATGGTTCTTGGCATAAAGCAGGTATTTGGTATACACATTGATATGAATTTAAGTTTCTTTAGCTCTGTACTGTAGTTACTTTGATAGTACTAGCAAATTAGAACAGTGGATAGTTGATCAGTCTATTAAATTAGATGAGTTACAAAAAGGACTATCTGTTTTCAACACTACATTTATTCCCTTAAGACAGTTTAGGATAAAGAAAAGCATTCTTAAAGGATACTTTAGTAATGGTTTTGGATAATGGGTACTGTGTGAACTTACTACAAAAGTGTGCAAGTAGAGTGACTTTTAAAGGCTTTGCCTAAGTTTTCTGTGATCTGTGTACTTCATTCTACATGGCAAACTGAAGGCTTAGACCCCATATTTTGTGGCAACCCATGTATAGCAATGTTTCTTAACTTCGTGGGAATGTCCATTGCCACTGTCACTAACATTCTATCCCCCAGGTGTGTTGGGGCAGAAAAAAACTGAGAAGCACTGGTTTAAGTTATTTGCTCTAAAGTACTGTAACTATGGCAAGAGTCCCAGTAGTGAGAGAGGATACATCTTTAAGTTACTGCACACTTTTCTATTAAGCTGAACATTTTTTTAGTTGGCATGTATTTCAATGCTCTGGTAAATCATTTTTGTCTTTATTGGTTTTGTTTTATAGGAACAAAGGAGAAACAGGCTAGCAAGAGAATTACCTTCAGCTGTATCACGAGACAAGGTAAAAACAATGTTTGTTAAGCATATTCCCAATTTCCCAATACCCAAAAATGGATGGTAAGCTTCAGAATATTACTCAGTTTTTTGGTTTGTTTTTTTCAATATCCCTTTATACTCCACTGGAAGTATTTCATTGGTTGAGTTAAGGTATACAAGTTTAAAATAAGCTTTGAGTAATTTAAAGATAATAGTATGTTGAATACATTGGGGTAAATGCTTAAAGATGACTTTTAAACTTCAGGCTTTTTAAAAAAATTGACAGTGACTTCAGTTTTGTAAATGAAATTAGTTGAAATTACTAATACTTGATAATAAGAGGGTTTTTTTTGGAGAGGTAAAATAAATGCACATAACAGAAGTTTTAGTTACCTGTAATACTTACCATAGTTGTTTCTATTAAAATGTTTATGTATATAAAAATCTGTTACCTTGAATTCTTTGCCAGAAAAGAGCTATCAAATTCCAAAAATAAACATGAAGTTTTTGGATTTGGATTTTTCTTAGGTATTCACCTGAAGAAAGCCTTCAACAAATGCAACTACAGTATAGGAAATTAGAATAAATAATAATTTTACCTCCCATCATTACTTTTGTTTTTCATGTTATTTTACTGTTTTGTTACAGAGGGGAAAAAATTCACATTTATAGAATGTATCTGAATGCAGTTTTTTGGCATCCTTGATTTTTTTTCCCTGCATTTTTTGCCTTTAGTCTTCTAAAGTTCCAAGTGCTTTGGCACCTGCCTCCCAGGAGCCCTCCCCTGCCGCTTCTGCTGAGGCTGATGGCAAGGTCTGTTCTGATTCTTAATCTAAGCCTGCATGCAACTTAATCATCTGGAAACAATAAATAGAATGGCACAATATTAATATGGAATATTGTATTAAGGTCAGATCATTTTAGTTTAATAGACATTCTTGAAATGTTCAGTCTAGTGGAAATTTTCAAATGATATAGCAATGTAAACTTCATAAAATAAACTCTGTAGACATGCTTTTGCTTATAATATGGAAGTTTAAAGAGGAAGTTATCCTACACTTTTTGAATTTCAAGCCATTGATATTTAAGTTTTGCTTGTTAAATTGCATGTTTTAACATATCTCTTAACAGTTAATTCAGGACAGCAGAAGAGAAACTAAAAATGTGAGTCTTGCTTCAGAACGGAAATGTTCGTATCTTTGGTTCTCACTGAAACACTGTCTTCAAAACCATTTAACAACCTGTTTGTACAGTGGGATCTATCTCATTGTCTGTGTTACATTCTTAATGTTCATTTAATCTAACTTTCCTAAGATGGCATTAATTCTAGTTTTAACATTGTTTTTTTTTTTTAGACTCATAATAAATTTATTTATTTATTTTATTTATTTATTTATTTTTTAATTCAGTTTTATTGAAATATATTCACAAACCATACAGTCATCCATGGTATACAATCAGCTGTTCACAGTATGATCATATAGTTATGCGTTCATCACCACAATCTATTTCTGAACATTTTCCTTACATCAGAAAGAATCAGAATAAGAATAAAAAATAAAAGTGAAAAGAGAATACCCAAACCATCCCCCCATCCCACCCTATTTGTCATTTAGTTTTTACTCCCATTTTTCTACTGATTTTTTTTTCAATTTTTTAACTTTGTTTATCAAAAAATTAAAAACAAACAGGCAAACAACAACCAAAAAAAACCCCACAACATTTCAAACAAAGCAATGGATTAAGGAAAACAAATAACCTAAAATAACTACTTTGCTTCCAATATGTTCCTACCATACCCCAAGAAAATTAATAAACCATGTCCAAACAGAGTAGTAAGAAAAACAAATAATCTAAAATAACTACATTGCTTCCAACATGTTCCTACCATACCCCAAGAAAATTAACAACCCCTAAGAAAACAAAGGAATAAGAGAAAAAAAAACCTAAAATAACTCTATTGCTTCCAACATGATCTTACTATATCCAAGAAAGTTTACAAGCCATAATCATTCCTGAGCATTCCCATAACATTGAGATTACCCTCCATAGTTTATCTGTTCTTATTAGATTATCATTCCCCCTCCACTAATTGGTATCTCTAGGTCCCCTACATTCTACAGTATAAAACATTGTACATTTTTCACAGAATTCACATTAGTGGTAACATACAATATCTCTCTTTTTGTGCCTGGCTTATTTTGCTCAGCATTATGTCTTTTTTTTTTTTTTTTTTTTTTAAATCTTCATTTTATTGAGATATATTCATATACCACGCAGTCATACAAAACAAATCATACTTTCGATTGTTCACAGTACAATTACATAGTTGTACATTCATCACCCAAATCAATCCCTGACACCTTCATTAGCACACACACAAGAATAACAAGAATAATAATTAGAGTGAAAAGGAGCAATTGAAGTAAAAAAGAACACTGGGTACCTTTGTCTGTTTGTTTCCTTCCCCTATTTTTCTACTCATCCATCCATAAACTAAACAAAGTGGAGTGTGGTCCTTATGGCTTTCCCAATCCCCTTGTCACCCCTCATAAGCTACATTTTTATACAACTGTCTTCGAGATTAATGGGTTCTGGGTTGTAGTTTGATACTTTCAGGTATCCACCACCAGCTACCCCAATTCTTTAGAACCTAAAAAGGGTTGTCTAAAGTGTGCGTAAGAGTGCCCACCAGAGTGACCTCTCAGCTCCTTTTGGATTCTCTCTGCCACTGAAGCTTATTTCATTTCCTTTCACATCCCCCTTTTGGTCAAGAAGATGTTCTCCGTCCCACGGTGCCAGGTCTACATTCCTCCCTGGGAGTCATATTCCACGTTGCCAGGGAGATTCACTCCCCTGGGTGTCTGATCCCACGTAGGGGGGAGGGCACTGATTTCACCTTTCAAGTTGGCTTAGCTAGAGAGACAGGGCCACATCTGAGCAACAAAGAGGCATTCGGGAGGAGGCTTTTAGGCACAACCATAGGGACGCCTAGCCTCTCCTTTGCAGCAACCGTCTTCCCAAGGGTAAAACCTGTGGTAGAGGGCTCAACCCATCAAACCACCAGTCCCCTATGTCTGTGGTCATGTTAGCAACCATGGAGGTGGGGTAGGCGAATACCCCTGCATTCTCCACAGGTTCCTCAAGGGGGCACTGCATCTTTTTTTTTCCCTTGTTTTTTTTTTTTTTTTTTTAACTTTCCCTTCTTTTTTAAATCAACTGTATGAAAAAAAAGTTAAAAAGAAAACATACATACAATAAAAGAACATTTCAAAGAGACCATAACAAGGGAGTAAGAAAAAGACAACTAACCTAAGATAACTGCTTAACTTCCAACATGTTCCTACTTTACCCCAAGAAAGTTACCTAATATAGCAACATTTCTGTGAACTTGCTCCTACTATATCCATCAGAAATTAACAGACCATAGTCATTCCTGGGCATCCCCAGAACGTTAAATAGCTTATCTGTTCTTCTTGGATTATTGTTCCCCCTTCCTTAATTGCTCTCTATTGCTAGTTCGCCTACATTCTACATTATAAGCCATTTGTTTTACATTTTTCAAAGTTCACATTAGTGGTAGCATATAATATTTCTCTTTTTGTGCCTGGCTTATTTCGCTTAGCATTATGTCTTCAAGGTTCATCCATGTTGTCATATGTTTCATGAGATCGTTCCTTCTTACTGCCGCGTAGTATTCCATCGTGTGTATATACCACATTTTATTTATCCACTCATCTGTTGAAGGACATTTGGGTTGTTTCCATCTTTTGGCAATTGTGAATAATGCTGCTATGAACATTGGCGTGCAGATATCTGTTCGTGTCACTGCTTTCCGATCTTCCGGGTATATACCGAGAAGTGCAATCGCTGGATCGAATGGTAACTCTATATCTAGTTTTCTAAGGAACTGCCAGACTGACTTCCAGAGTGGCTGAACCATTATACAGTCCCACCAACAGTGAATAAGAGTTCCAATTTCTCCACATCCCCTCCAGCATTTGTAGTTTCCTGTTTGTTTAATGGAAGCCATTCTAATCGGTGTTAGATGGTCTCTCATTGTGGTCTTAATTTGCATCTCTCTAATAGCTAGTGAAGCTGAACATTTTTTCATGTGTTTCTTGGCCATTTGTATTTCCTCTTCAGAGAACTGTCTTTTCATATCTTTTGCCCATTTTATAATTGGGCCGACTGTACTATTGTCCTTGAGTTGTAGGATTTCTTTATATATGCAAGATATCAGTCTTTTGTCAGATACATGGTTTCCAAAAATTTTTTCCCATTGAGTTGGCTGCCTCTTTACCTTTTTGAGAAATTCCTTTGAGGTGCAGAAACTTCTAAGCTTGAGGAGTTCCCATTTATCTATTTTCTCTTTTGTTGCTTGTGCTTTGGGTGTAAAGTCTAGGAAGTGGCCGCCTAATACAAGGTCTTGAAGATGTTTTCCTACATTATCTTCTAGGAGTTTTATGGTACTTTCTTTTATATTGAGATCTTTGGTCCATTTTGAGTTAATTTTTGTGTAGGGGGTGAGGTAGGGGTCCTCTTTCATTCTTTTGGATATGGATATCCAACTCTCCCAGCCCCATTTGTTGAAAAGACCATTATGACTCAGTTCAGTGACTTTCGGGGCCTTATCAAAGATCAGTCGGCCATAGATCTGAGGGTCTGTCTCCGAATTCTCAATTCGATTCCATTGATCTATATGTCTATCTTTGTGCCAGTACCATGCTGTTTTGGCAACTGTGGCTTTATAATAAGCTTCAAAGTCAGGGAGTGTAAGTCCTCCCACTTCGTTTTTCTTTTTTAGAGTGTCTTTAGCAATTCGAGGCATCTTCCCTTTCCCCTTTCCAAATAAATTTGATAACTAGCTTTTCCAAGTCTGCAAAGTAGGTTGTTGGAATTTTGATTGGGATTGCATTGAATCTGTAGATGAGTTTGGGTAGAATTGACATCTTAATGACATTTAGTCTTCCTATCCATGAACATGGAATATTTTTCCATCTTTTAAGGTCCCCTTCTATTTCTTTTAGTAGAGTTATGTAGTTTTCTTTATATAGGTCTTTTACATCTTTGGTTAAGTTTATTCTTAGGTACTTGATTTTTTTAGTTGCTATTGAAAATGGTATCTTTTTCTTGAGTGTCTCTTCAGTTTGTTCATTTCTAGCATATAGAAACATTACTGACTTATGTGCATTAACCTTGTATCCCGCTACTTTGCTAAATTTGTTTATTAGCTCTAGTAGCTGTATCGTCGATTTCTCAGGGTTTTCTAGATATAAGATCATATCATCTGCAAACAATGACAGTTTTACTTCTTCTTTTCCAATTTGGATGCCTTTTATTTCTTTGTCTTGCCGGATTGCCCTGGCTAGCACTTCCAGCACAATGTTGAATAACAGTGGTGATAGCGGGCATCCTTGTCTTGTTCCTGATCTTAGAGGGAAGGCTTTCAGTCTCTCACCATTGAGTACTATGCTGGCTGTGAGTTTTTCATATATGCTCTTTATCATGTTGAGGAAGTTTCCTTCAATTCCTACATTTTGAAGTGTTTTTATCAAAAAGGGATGTTGGATTTTGTCAAATGGTTTTTCAGCATCTATTGAGATGATCAATTGATTTTTCCCTTTTGACTTGTTAATGTGTTGTAATACACTGATTGATTTTCTTATGTTGAACCATCCTTGCATGCCCGGAATGAACCCCACTTGGTCATGGTGTATGATTTTTTTAATGTGTCTTTGGATTCGATTTGCAAGTATTTTGTTGAGGATTTTTGCATCTATATTCATTAGGGAGATTGGCCGGTAGTTTTCCTTTTTTGTAACATCTTTGCCTGGTTTTGGTATTAGATTGATGTTAGCTTCATAAAATGAGTTAGGTAGTGTTCCATTTTCTTCAATGTTTTGAAAGAGTTTGAGTAAGATTGGTGTCAGTTCTTTCTGGAAAGTTTGGTAGAATTCCCCTGTGAAGCCATCTGGTCCTGGGCATTTATTTGTGGGAAGATTTTTGATGACTGATTGGATCTCTTTGCTTGTGATGGGTTGGTTGAGGTCTTCTATTTCTTCTCTGGTCAGTCTAGGTTGTTCATATGTTTCCAGGAAATTGTCCATTTCCTCTACATGATCCAGTTTGTTGCCATACAGTTGTTCATAGTATCCTCTTATAATTTTTTTAATTTCTTCAGGATCTGCAGTTATGTCACCTTTTTCATTCATTATTTTGTTTATATGGGTCTTCTCTCTTTTTGATTTTGTCAGTCTAGCTAGGGGCTTGTCAATCTTGTTGATCTTCTCAAAGAACCAACTTTTGGTGATATTTATCCTCTCTATTGTTTTTTTGTTCTCTATGTCATTTATTTCTGCGTTAATCCTTGTTATTTCTTTTCTTGTATTTGGTTTAGGATTGGTTTGCTGTTCATTTTCTAGCTTCTTCAGTTGATCCATTAGTTCTTTGATTTTGGCTCTTTCTTCCTTTTTAATATATGCATTTAGTGCTATAAATTTCCCCCTTAGCACTGCTTTTGCTGCATCCCATAGGTTTTGGTATGTTGTGTTCTCATTTTCATTCGTCTCTACATATTTAGCAATTTCTCTTGCTATTTCTTCTTTAACCCACTGATTGTTTAGGAGTGTGTTGTTTAACCTCCAGGTATTTGTGAATTTTCTAAGTCTCTGATGGTTATTGACTTCTAATTGTATTCCACTGTAGTCAGAGAATGTGCTTTGAATAATTTCAATCTTTTTAAATTTATTGAGGCTTGTTTTATGTCCCAGCATATGATCTATTCTGGAGAAAGTTCCATGAGCACCAGAAAAGCATGTGTATCCTGGTGACCTGGGATGCAATGTCCTGTATATGTCTGTTAAATCTAATTCATTTATCAGATTGTTTAGGTTTTCAATTTCCTTATTGGTCTTCTGTCTGGTTGATCTATCTATAGGAGAGAGTGATGTGTTGAAGTCTCCCACTATTATTGTGGAAACATCAATTGCTTCCTTTAGTTTTGCCAGTGTTTCTGTCATGTATTTTGTGGCACCTTGGTTGGGTGCATAGATATTTACGATTATTTCTTCTTGCTGAATTGCCCCTTTTATTAGTATGTAGTGGCCTTCTTTGTCTCTCAAAACATCCCTGCATTTGAAGTCTATTTTATCTGAGATTAATATTGCTACACCTGCTTTCTTTTGGCTGTAGGTTGCATGAAATATTTTTTTCCATCCTTTCACTTTCAGTTTCTTTGTGTCCCTGTGTCTAAGATGAGTCTCTTGTATGCAACATATTGATGGTTCATTTTTTTTTGATCCATTCTGCGAATCTATATCTTTTAATTGGGGAGTTTAATCCATTTACATTCAACGTTATAACCGTGAAGGCATTTCTTGAATCAGCCATCTTATCCTTTGGTTTATGTTTGTCATATTTTTCCCCTCTGTCTATTAATATCCTTTATTGTACCCATACCGAATCTCTTTAGTACTGAACCTTTCTCCAAGTCTCTTTGTCCTTTCTTTGTTTCTCTGTCTGTAGGGCTCCCTTTACTATCTCCAGTAGGGCAGGTCTCTTGTTAGCAAATTCTCTCAGCATTTGTTTGTCTGTGAAAAATTTAAGCTCTCCCTCAAATTTGAAGGAGAGCTTTGCTGGATAAAGTATTCTTGGCTGGAAATTTTTCTCACTCAGAATTTTAAATATATCGTGCCACTGCCTTCTTGCCTCCATGGTGGCTGCTGAGTAGTCACTACTTAGTCTTATGCTGTTTCCTTTGTATGTGGTGAATTGCTTTTCTCTTGCTGCTTTCAGAACTTGCTCCTTCTCTTCTGTGTTTGATAGTGTGATCAGTATATGTCTCGGAGTGGGTGTATTTGGATTTATTCTATTTGGAGTTCGCTGAGCATTTATGATTTGTGTATTTATGTTGTTTAGAAGATTTGGGAAGTTTTCCCCAACAATTTCTTTGAATACTCTTCCTAGACCTTTACCTTTTTCTTCCCCTTCTGGGACACCAATGAGTCTTATATTTGGACGTTTCATATTATCTATCATATCCCTGAGGTCCATTTCGATTTTTTCAATTTTTTTCCCCATTCTTTCTTTTATGCTTTCATTTTCCATTCTGTCATTTTCGAGGTCACTGATTCGTTGTTCAGCTTCCTCTAGTGTTGTACTATGAGTGTCCAGAATCTTTTTAATTTTGTCAACAGTTTCTTTAATTTCCATAAGATCATCCATTTTTTTATTTAGTCTTGCAATGTCTTCTTTATGCTCTTCTAGGGTCTTCTTGATTTCCTTTATCTCCCGTACTATGGTCTCATTGTTCATCTTTAGCTCTTTGAGTAGCTGCTCTAGGTGCTGTGTCTCTTCTGGTCTTTTGATTTGGGTGCTTGGGCTTGGGTTATCCATATCGTCTGGTTTTTTCATATGCTTTATAATTTTCTGTTGTTTTTGGCCTCGTGGCATTTGCTGAACTTGTTAGGGTTCTTTTAGGATTTGTAGACCAATTGAAGTCCTTCTTTCTAATTTATCAGATCTACAGCTTCGTGGAGTACACTTTCTCTAACTAACCAGCAGGTGGCGTCCACGAGCCACCTGTTCTCCACAAGCCAGTTCTCCCCTGCTTAGCCTTTTTGGTGAGTGGGGTCCAATTGGTGTACCCAGCTTGCGTGTGTAGTTGGTGTTGTGGGGTCCAACTGGTGTACCAAGCTTGCGTGTGTAGTTGGTGTTGCCTGCCCTGTATATGGGGCGTGTTTCTGGGCAGTCAGGGAGGGGGGGTGGCCCTAACAATCAAATCTCCCTGGTGATCCTAGAGTTTTAAAGCTGCTGCAATAGTCTAATCCTTCAGTTCAGTCCTGCCACAGTTTGTCTCTGTCACTGACCCACAAGTCCTTGGTATTGGCGTATGGCTCCTGAGACTTGCAAGTGGGCCCCTCTTCCAGGCCGTGCACCCCGGGTCCTCTGTTGAGGGATGACTGTGCTATGTCACAGGTGAGTGCCGTCCCCCCAGGGCAGTTCTGGGCTGCTGGGCTGTGTAGGGAGGCTCCCAGTCTGCTGAAATGATGGCTGAATGGGGCTTTGTTAATTCACACTGCTCTACCTTCCCAACTCTGGGACAATCAGCTGAGGTTGCAGGGAAGGCTAATGTCCACGCCCAGTTTTGTGGTGTGTGCCTGTTATTTGAAGCACTTCCGTCACACTGGGTTGTCTGGGGCAGTTCTGGGCTATGGGGCTGGCGATGGGCAGGAGTGTTTCCTGTCCACCAGGATGATGGCTGTGAGCGGACACCCCCCTTTTCTTGGGAAGTTGTGGTGTTTAGTGAATTTTCTCAGCCACTGGATTATTGCGTTTTGTCTCAGAGCTCTCCTAGTTCTGCTCTTGACTTGACCTGCCCAAATTGCAGGTCTTTGAAGCTTTCTGTATTGGGCTTCTTAGAGTAATTGTTTTAGAGAAAGAAAAAAGGATTAAAAAAAAAAAAAACAAAAAAAACGGGCCCTCCTCAGAGATCTAATGGGTTATTGAAATGCTAAGAGACAAAGCAACCAGGGCCATTAAGGAAAGGTCCACAGGGCAGAGAGATCAGCTTTTCTTCGGGATTTGCATATGCGCCTCAGGGCCCTTCCCCTTTCTATGTTCACCAGAACTCCAAAAATCCTCCGCTTTTATTTTGGAGTTTTTCATGTTGTTTTTTTTCTATGCCTGTCTCCTCTCTGCTGGGCTGGCTGCTCTCAGATTCTCTGGTGTCTGGTCTCAGTCTATCTATGGTTGGAGTTTGTATCAGTAGAATGAGTTTCCGATAAGGGCTGCCACTGCAGTTCTCCCTTCTCCTTCCCGGAGCTGACAGCCCCTCCTCCCCTGGGACTGAGCCTAGCAGGGAGGGGCGCGGGTCCCCTGGCCGCAAAAACTTACAGATTTCGCTGATCTCAGCAGTTCCACGTTTTCATGAGTGTTGTATGAAGTATGCCCAAAGTTAGATTGCTCTGTGGTGTCCAGTCCACGCAGTTCCTGGTTTTCTACCTACTTTCCTGGAGGAGTAACTAAAACATACAGCTCACCAGTCTGCCATCTTGCCCCGCCTCCAACATTGTTTTAATTAATAACACATATTCTGTTACCTTCAACAATAGTCTTGAATTTAGTACTTTGGTAGGTAATTAAGATGTCAGAGGTGGATATTTTACTTTTGGACATTTCCTATTCAAAGATTTTGTGATCTGTCCATACTAATAGATAATCCTGTAATGCTTTTTTCTTATGCTTCCATTCAGTTTGCACTTACCATGCGAAATATATAGCTTAATAGGCGCTTCACCACTTAAGCAAATTCAGAACAAAGAGGGGAAGTGTGCAAGTTTAGGGCTGGATAGTCAATTTTTGATAGCCTCTTAGAAAATTAAATATCTGTAAATTATTATTTCTAGTGCTTCTGTCATGTAGCTCTTTTCTTATTGTCTAGATTTATGGTTATGAACCTCAAATAAAGGCTTATAAATGTCTTATCTTCTCAGCCCACTGTCCTCAAATCTCATTATATAAATTGTTGCACAGGTTTTATTTTATTCATGGCATCACACTGAATGTGCTCTTCCCTTAAAATTTCATTTGATATGTCATTAGTTCAAAAGCATTAAAAAATATAATTACTTATTTTTAAATTAATATGTAATATAGATATACAACCTGTATTTAGATGTAGCTCACCTTAACTAACATACTAGAGACATATTTTAGCTAATAGTTTGATTCAGAATACCAAACCCTGACTTTTTCTAAGAACTGCTAGGTTATACTCTTTCTGTTAAATTTATATAAATTATTTTTATTTCTGTCTATAAATTTCAGGTGTCATTATAGCTCCCATTTTTGATGCAATATCAAAAATAGATGAATTATCTATTTTTCCCATTACCTATTTTTACTCAATTATCTATTTTTGTCATTACCCTAAACATTACCTTTTTCTTTTAAAAGTCAAGATTCTAACACATACCAGAATAGAAGGTGCAAAGCACTAAGTTTCTTTCCTCAGAGTGTACATATTGAGGGAACTTATGTTGTATTTATGGCACAGTTCACATTTTTATTAAAGAGTTTGTATTTTTACTTATGGCATTTTTGTTGGCTACTAGGCATGTAAACTGACTTGAAAAGTATATAAACTGTTATGTTTGGAGATATAAATTCATAAGAACATTTAGACAGATCAAGTGTTTGAGATTACCTTGAAGAAATTAAATTAAATGGCAATTCTATTTTTCCTTGTGCTTTGAGTAATCTTGTTTTTATAGATAACTTATACTTTCTCCACAATCTAGTGTTTGAGGGGCGGGAGAAGAGGAAAAGTTTTTGAAAAGCTAGCAAATGATAATAATAATAATAAAAAAAAATTAAATAGAACCTAAATTGGCTGGGTTCCAATTATACATGCCACCTACCATCATTTGTCTAAACAGATTAAACTCCAGATAGGTATAGGCTATGTGTTCTCCTTGATTACCCAGAGAAGATGAACTTTTGTATACAGCATTCATGTCAGATGTGATATAGTTGGTATAGGTTTTGGTACATTTTTTTTTTCAGGTTGCACCTGGAAGTGGTGGGGTAGGAGATGCCATTCAAGAACCAACAACAGGCAACTGGAGAGGAATGTTGAAAACTTCAAAAGCTGAAGAGTTATTAGCTGAAGAAAAATCAAAACCAATTCCAGTTATGCCAGCCAGTCCACAAAAAGGCCATGCTGTGAATCTCCTGGATGTGGTAAGCCATGAGAACGTGGTTCAGGACTAATTTAGTGGAAGAACACTTCATCCGACAAAAGAAACAAAAAAGTTTCATAAACTGATTTAACTTTTGAATTTCTAAATGTTGCCATTTCAAGATGGCACAAAATTACTATTTTCTCTCCCCCAAACCCATTTAGCCAGTTCCTGTTGCACGAAAACTATCTGCCCGTGAACAGCGAGATTGTGAAGTTATTGAGCGACTCATTAAATCATATTTTCTTATTGTCAGGAAGAATATTCAAGACAGGTTAGTATTATTTAATATAACGTACAGACTAAAGTACTGCTGAATGAGTCCACGTTTTTTTTTTTATTGACGATAGATGTATTTTTTTAAATTTTAGGTTAATTTATAGTCTAATTCAAATGGATTATCCAATAGTCTTTGAATAACTACTGCAGCATGACTCAGTTATTCAGATAACAAGGAATGACTAGGACTTGATATATCAACTAGAAAAAGCTATTAATAAATAAGATGTTTTTTCCTAAATTTTTAGCAGTTTTATTATTTTTGTTGATTACATTGCCTTGTCTCTTTAATTATTTGATTTGGTGCTACACAATATCAAATTAAGTGTCTTTTACAAGGAAATGTATTTCATTTTTTTCAGTTCAGGATGTTTTTCAAGAGTCCAGTTCTTAATGTTTCCTTTTCATGTTGTCTATGATGCTATTTCATACAGTAAGTTAGGGAGAATAGAAAATTAGTTTTGTAAAGCAATCTAATTCTATTAGAAAATATTCTGTATCAAACTTCTGGTAACATTTTAGCAGGTAAGAGAAATTTTATTGCACAGAGAAGTAAAAGCTAAATAGTCTAATACTTCATGTTAAATTTGTGATTTTGCCTGTAGAATTATTTTAACTTGTAGTTTGTGGTAGAAATAATTCTGTTTTTTACACTGTGGCCTAAAGAAAATTTTTCAAGCCCTTTCGTCTTCCTTACTGCACTCATCTTCTGCAGTTTTAGATATAATTCATATACCATAAAATTATAAAATTCCCCCTTTTTAAAGTATACTATTTGTAGTTCATAGTATATCACAGAGTTATACAACTATCACCAGGTGGTTCCAATACATTTTCTTTCTATGGATTTGTCAATTCTGGAGATTTCATGTAAAGGAATCATACAATATGGCCTTTTGTGCCTGGCTTCACTCACTCAGCAAGATGTTTTCAAGGTTCATCCATGTTTGTAGCATGTATCAGTACTTCATTCCTTTTTATGACTAAATTATATTTCATTGAATTACTGTACCATTTTGTTTTATCCATTAACCTGTTGATGGACATTTGGTTTTTCCCACTTTTTGGCCATTATGAGTAGTGCTCTTTGCAGGATTTTGATACATAGAATAATGATAGATGAAATAAAAGAAGGGAAATTATGAAAAAAGACTCAAGGGAAATGCTTCAGTTTAAGAATTGGTAAATTATTAAAAATTGTGGCTTTTCTTAATGTTTGATATAACTAACTAAAAATTTGAAGGGCAGTTATGTCAGTAAATAAGGAAATGTCCAAGTGGTACAATGTTCTTATCTTTAATATTTTGAAGTCAGAATTTAAGCCCAAATTTTTAAGAGTACAAATGTTCGCCAAAATTTTGGTTTTGTTTTGCAGTGTGCCAAAGGCAGTAATGCATTTTTTGGTTAATCATGTGAAAGATACTCTTCAGAGTGAGTTAGTAGGACAACTGTATAAATCATCCTTACTGGATGATCTTCTGACTGAATCTGAGGATATGGCACAGCGTAGGAAAGAAGCAGCTGACATGCTAAAGGTATTGTCAATTTTAAAAAATTTTAACGCTTAGGTTGCAGATATAAATATATTTACATAAATATTTATTGTCTAAAATGCATTCTGATCCTTGCATATATGGTCTTTATATTATAGCTAAATATCTTTTTGTTGATGCTTGATTAGATTCAAATTTCAGAGAAGAGACTGGTTAATATAAACCTAACACATATAATCTCAGAGAGACTACCCCACATAATTCATAGATTCTTTGATAGCATAACTTAATAAGCCATTCTAATTTTTATCTTTTTTAATGCAGGCATTACAAGGAGCCAGTCAAATTATTGCTGAAATCCGAGAGACTCATCTTTGGTAAAGAGAACTACATGATACGAGAGACTGTGTTGACTTGCCACTTGCTAGTTACTACCTACTTAAGTAGAATTTTATTTATGAACTCCTGTGTATTGCAATGGTATGAATCTGCTCATGTAAAGACTGGCTATAAACTGAAAAGTGTATACTGTATTGGAAAACAAATCACACATTTAATCCAAATAATAAATGGCTGTTTCTTAAGTTTTCCAGTATATATCAAATACATCAAGTCTGCCTTGTGACAGTTTCACTTGAATTTTGAAAAGACCAGTTAGTGTTCTAGTAGTACAAGCAGTTTGCCTGTGGATAAGATGACCTGTGTAACCTTTGTTAGTAGTGTTAAAGCCGCTGCCATAGTCCTTCAAGAAGAAAGCAACAAACCAACATTTCATACAACTGTAATGCATGTACCATATAAACTGATCTGGCTTTGAAAGATGTGGGTTGACAAGTTACTCACACAGTCACTGTGTTTACAGCTTTTTTGAGCTTCTTTGCAACTTCTGATGTATAAGAAATCTGAATGCAGAAGATCTGTAGCATTGACAATGATGGGGTGTGCAAAATGTGTAACTACATCACCCTTCCACTTTTGGTTCTTTACTCCCTAGTGCATTAAACATTAATATACTCTGATTCTTACTTAAACCTGGAAGCATGAATTACAGTTTCCTGCATTAAAAACAACCATCTGGACTTGATTATCTAATGAGACTTGATAACAATGGCCAATTCCTTTTAATTTAAGGAGGTTCCAATGAAGACTTAAATTCCCTTTGGTTTGCAAATACAGTAGTAGATACTATATTAGGATGTACCTTTAATATGGGGCACTCACACCATGTTCTCAAGATTTACTTTGAGGTGTGACTTAAAACCAAATACTATGCTGATCATTTAGGTGTAATATTCTATCTTCTCTGCTCTATAAGGTCGGTATAGCTACTTTTGCTTCATACCCCAAAATACATTGGAATGGAGGTATGTAAACATACTGGTGGAACTTTATATTTTAAACAAAAACAGACTCACATACAAACTAAAGACTTATCAACTACTGAATTGCATTCAGGGAGTGGGGGTGCAGGTTTAGATCATAAAATTTCCCAGGTGATTCTTGATATGAACTATAGATTTTAAGATATTGGTAGAAAGCCTTAAAACATCTAGGTCCATCTTTCTTGAACAGATAACACCTTAATACAGTATATATTGCAGACATTAAAATTTGTTTTCAAGTTATGACTAAGTCTTATGAAGGACTACTGGTAAGTAAAACAGGAATATGTTCTTTTACTTAAGTTTATGGTACCCTTTTAAGAAACAACAGACTCAGCACTGATCTCAAACAAAAAAAACAAGAACTGGTCTGATATGATAATGGTACTACTTTGAATCTGTAAGCGTCTTGACAGAGAATACATGCTACCAGAATATTTGTTAGCACACTTATAAATCACTCTGCCATCATTAAACATCAGTTTTGAAATTATAGCCATAATTTACTTATTGCAGATAGTAGATCAAACTACCACCATTCTGGAATGCCATGGCCTTCTGAATTTATAAGGGAAAAACATCTTACAGTGCACCTTTCTCCATCATATCAAACAGATCCTAACAAACAAAAAGTTAGCTTTAAAGCCATGCTATGGTAATGCACTTGCTAGTACACACTTTGTACAAAGAAAAACAGAGGCAAGAAACTTACAGAAAGAAAGAGAACTTCCTTTGTTGGCCCTTAAAATGAGTGAAGTTCTGAATGTAGAGATGATCTCTGACATTTATAATGGATACTTGTATGTTGTCGCTATGTAAATAAAATTGCTGGTATGAAATGACATTGAAGTTTGTCAATAAATGAATACTTCCTAAATTGGTCTTACGTTTACTCTCAGAGAAAGGTCTGGATGAACTAGGGTTTTTTAGCGCCAAAATCCACTTTGTAACGTAATAAAATTTATACTGCACCAAAAGTTTTTAAACTTTTTTCCTATTAAATTACTACAACTCAATGAGGTTTTTTTGTTTTTGTTTTTTTCCATATGAAGACACAGTGACTTGCTCCAACTAATCCAGGTAGTGAATGGCTAGAATTTGAACACTAAAGCTATGCTTGCTGCCTCTAAGGTTTTCTAGAAGAAATCTGATTGTGAACCTTTTTTGTGTGTATGTTATCCTCAGGGAAAGAGGGATGCTAATATCTTGGTTTTACAGATGTGGAAACAGTTCTGGACAATTGGCTTGCCTAATGTTTGTAGAGCTGAACTCAGTCTTGATGCCAAATCCTTCAAGTGTGATCTGAAGCCAAATGTCTGGATATTTGGTATAACATTTGCATCTATCGCTTTGGTCACTTCACTGTTCAGTTTACCTCACATGGCAATCTGCTTGGGACAGAAGTTGAAACTTAAAGCTAATTTAAAAGTATCCAAATTTATAAAACATTGCATCCTCAGTAATCTATTGACAAAAAAAAGTCTGAATAAATGTAATTATACAGAAATTCAGGCAACGGATGAAAAATTGAATTAGAAACTTTCTGAAAAGGTACTGACTTTTGCCCTTTTCTTTGAAAAGAAACTTTCTACTGTAATTTCTAATGCCAACTGTGGCTACAGCAAACTTTTTTCCTTGTTAAGCAAAACTAATTTCTTCCTAAACAACGATCAATGGTAATTCAAGTTTCCAATACTAGACTTCTTGTTTTTAACTAGATTTCTTGTTTTTAACATGGACACTAGCAGTGCTACTGATGTAAGAATAATTATGTAATACTAGTGAGATCAGTGCTCTGTATCTGATATAAAAGTATCCACAATTCTTTATACTACCTCTTTTTCATTGTTTCTTCTCACCATTTCAGAAAGGAAAACAAAGGTTGGGTGGGAAAGGCAGTTTTTAATTCTTTCATGAAGTATAATTTTTAAAAAAAGATTAACCCTGGAAATGATGGTTTTCTACTCAATCCTTAATGTTTGTGGATCAGGAAATAAAATATTCCATCATTACACAAACACCTTATTTATTAACCAACCTACATAAATAATGAAAATTACTCACTCAGTGAGGCCTAGAGTATACTCCATTCTTTTTACTGATTTGCTTAGTGAAGGTCTTAAGTTCTGGAGCCAACCTTTTATGTCTTGAGAATGAATGATGGATAAAATTTGGGTGAACAACCAGGATTTTTCATCATAGCTGAAGCCATTTTATAATGTAGAAATTCCTTTTTCCTATTTTAAGTAATGATAGTCCATTCTTGAGAATATGTTGTCCAACAATCAAAACACTCTCAGGATTTGTTACTTGTCTGTGATTTATACTGACTCCGCCTTCGGTTATCATCCGGTACCTAAAAATAGAAATGCTTAGTAACTAGATAAATTCAATCATGGCTGACCTATTCCAAGAAACATACATACCATTATTTCATTTATATTTCAGAGGCTCTCCAATTAAAACCTTTAGCACAGATTATTACCTTCATGTTCATTCTTCTAGATTCTCTTTCCCTTTTATGTTCTTCTAAAGGAGCAGATGCAAGGCATAATATTTACGTTTCTGTGTTTAGTGGAGAAAAATAACTGGAATATCTCACAGCTCTTGATAGAACTATTCCATTGGTAGTGGTTTAAAAAGGAAATGAATAGGAATAATGGAGGATCATGTTTTAGAGTGAAACTTATAAAAATAAAGAGCACAATGCTTCTTTTATAATCAGCCACTCATGAGAGAGAGAGACAACTATAGTGTTACATACAGTAATTTTTGGAAACATGAAACATGCTTATGAAACTAGGATGTCCTTGAAAATTACATCCTGAGACTATGCAAATAACAAGTTGTTTGTTAAAAAGTAAATTTTTCTTAAAAATGAACTAGTCAATTCCACAAATAGAAAATTGGTAAGTGCTCTATTAAATTGTAGATTACTATCAAAATAGGTTTCACTGAAGTTACTTATATTATCATCCAATTTATTCAATATATATTTATAGAGCTTTTATTAGCTTTTATATTTAGCTCTTACATTGCTAAATATAAATAGTATTATAAACTACTAGAGATATTCAGACAAACGAACAATTACAACACACTGATAAGTGAAGTGCTATAAAGAGCTAGGAGAGGCTGTTCTAGTAGCACATTAGGTGGTGTCAGAAATTTTCCTCAAAGTGACACCTAAATTGACAGGGAGAGAAAGTAGAGTTACCTTCACAAACAGGACAAGAAAAGAGGTGAGACTGGAAAAGAAGACAGCTAGAGCATGAAAGGCCTTGGAAGTCTTTATGAAAGGGAAATGCTGGTTTTCTCTTACTTGAATATGTTACCAAATGAAATTAAGAACCTTTACATGGTTTTATAAAACTGTACACAAAAGCTTTTCTATTTAAGAATAGATTTCTTTAAGGAAGGGTTATTGTAGGCAATTTGCTACAGTTTCAGATAACCTACTTTTTGTTTAAATGTGCAAAATAATCCTATGTCGCTTATACAATTTAAATCTTAATGTCATTACTTAGAACACTGGCTCAATCAAATATAGTATCATCTTAATAGCAGTAAAACTTTCAGTATAGCAAACAAACCACTAGGAAAGTTCAGAAGAAAATGAAAAATATTTCCAGAGGGGAAAATTCTTAGAACCAAGGACTTACTATAGGGTAGATGTATGAAACCATCCTCAAATTCAGCATATATTAAATAAAGCACCATATTAGGAAATCAGTAAGGTGGAATAGGAGATGATGCAAAGGGATACCCTACAAATACAGATGAATCTAGGAATCTTTAGGATAGAGGTGAACAATCCAAAGCAGTGGAAAGAAAACAGCCACCATAAGGCAACAAATGTCATTCGTAATGATGTCCATGGGCTAGTAACTCATCGACTTATGCTTAAACTCCTATAGATGAGAAACCCATCTCTTCTGGCTAATACTTTCTCTTTCTACATCACACCGTTCACTTACAAATGAAAAAGCATCAATTACATGGCAAATTACTTTTTGTTGAACACATTATTCCTTAAAAATACTACATAATTGAGGGATTAAAATATTTTTTCCCACTGCCTGAATAAGAAAAAACATAATTCTTAAGGGAAATAAGATGTAGTATACAAAAGTCTTACAAAGGTAAGATCATATGCTTATTTCATTTTGAGAAATTCAACTAGTATTTTAAATAGTTTGAGGAATCCTCTCCACTGTCTCACATAAAGAGGATACAGACTGAGTAGAGAGAAGTGGTATGAATCTGTTCCTTCAGGGCCTCTGTTCTTACAGTCTTCTCAAACTGTGATCACCACTGAATGATCCCAGTGTATAGACTGACCAATGCAGTCCCTCAAATGCAAGCCTCTTCCAGTGCCAGGGGAAAAACAGACTGGGCTGGACTTAATGAGAGACAGTATAATAATAATGTACTTTATAGAAAATAAATTATTTATTTTCAACAATAATTCCTTTTAATTTTCACATTATTCTCTGACTAACCTAACTTCTCTGAGGAATAAGATGTCATTAAAATTCATTCATTCATTCAAAGACACCCTCTTTGAAAATACATGCTGTGAACTGTAACATTTAATGCTGAGTTAATTGGGAATCTAAAACTTAAATAATCTTACCCCCGTGGACCATCTGGAATGGCATTTGCTTTGCGGCATGTATCTAGGACACTTGTTCCAGGGTCAAGAACTAATTCAGAAAATGAAGCTTCTTTGAACAACTCTTTTAACTCTTGATCAGACATGACCTCCAATGCATCTATGCTACTATGATAAAGGGCTTGTGTACACCTGAAAAGACACGTTTTGAGAGTCAAATCATGTGATTATTAAAATATGTTATCATACCCAATGATACAGCTATTCTTATTATACCCACTACATCTATCTTTTATAATTTATATACTTACTTCTAGACAATCTTCCCCCAAAATAGGGATTATTTTAAGTATTAAGTAAAACACCAACAATCCTTGTCAGCTAATGACTTTATCAAGTGTTAATTATTCTAGAAGTTTACCTTTTAGCAGATTCCAGCCCTTCTCGTCCATGAACAAGTTTTGTTACTTCTGTTGCAAGTCGTTTCTGAGGAACCCGCTTTTCTGGCTCTTTGATGTGCAGCTGCATTATGTGGTCAACCTCTGGAAGGGGTAGAAAAGTGAAGAGCTTCAGGTACCTTAAGGACAAAAAATGAAATATTTATATCACATACCTAATTTTATATCTCCAACTCCTTTACACTTTAAAGAAATGCTGCTTACTTTAAAAAATCTTATTCTTAAATCTACAAACACACAGAAATGTACAGAAAATAATATAAGACACCCATGCATACACAACCAGATCTTTCCTTTTTTTGAATAAATAAAACAGTATAGGTTCCCCTTCTCGCCCTCTGAGATAACCACTATCATAAATTTGTGTGCATCCTTTCCAAGCATGTTTTTATACTTTTGTTTTATGTGTATGTAGTATCCACAGACAAAAAGAATAATGTGATTTAAAAATTCACATAAATAATATCATTCCCTATGTATCCTCTTTTAAAATCTATTCTTTGGTGAAATAACACAGAAAAATGCATAAATCACAAACATGTAGCTAAATAAATTATAAAGTAAACATTTATGTAACCATCACCTCAACAAATACAGCCTTGCCACCCAAGGAAGCCCACAAGTATGACAAACCCTCATTCCCCCTCCAAGTTAACCACTATTGTGCCTTGTATAGAAATCACTTCTTTGCTTTTCGTTATACTTTTACCATCTCATTATGCCTCCCTAAACAATATCACTTAATTTTGCCTGTCTTTAGACCTTATATAAACAGAATCATACATTTTTTGTTTGATTTCTTTGTCACATCATTTATGCTTAGGAGGTCATCATGTAGTTGAAAGTATAGCCTTATGTGTATGACATTCCATATGAATATTTCATATTGTATTTATTCTACTATGGACATTTGGGTTATTTCTGCTTTGGGACAATTCCTAATAATGCTGCTCTGAATATTTCTGCATTTAATGTTCTTGGTGCACATGTGTACTAATTTCTATTGGATATGCACCCAAGACAGGAACTTCTCGTCATAGGTAGTGTGTGTATTCAGCTTCAGTAGGTACTGCTAAACATTTTTCCATAGTGGTTCTATCAGTTAACTCTCCCATTACCTTGGAACATTCTCACCGAGGCATCTGTCATCTTCTTATTGACTTACAGAAATTCTTATTAATTTGAACACAAGCTCTTTCTTTTACATGTGTTGAAAATATCTTGTCCTACTCTCAATGGTGACATTTTTTAATAACAATTTTTGTGGCAAATTTAATAGAAGAATATAACAATCACTCAATTCAGAAAAACAAAAGGTTGCAGGCACGAAAAACCCTTACAGGCTATGCTATTCAGAATGAACAACTCACTCCTGGTATGTCCAAGTTGGCAGTTTATTTTAAAAAACATCACCCCAGTTGTAACATTTTCTTCTTTGTCCATCATTTACTTAACAGAAAAAGTTACAAAATTGGGGGAGGGGGATATATTATCTTTGCAGATTGACTCACTTGCAGAGGAGCCATGAATGATGATGATGATTCAAAAGCTCCTAGTTTTACTCCTGAATCAGGCAAAGAGTAAATGTCAATATAAGAACAAATTTTGTTTACAGCAATATCATAGTACAACAATGAATTATTACAGTGCAGTGGTTATAATTCACTATAGAATATTCTTAGCCCAAACATCAGATAATCTAAAATTACCCCAACTGCTCACAGACCTGAAGAATTATGGCAAGCAATTTGTCTTAATAATAAAACCAAAATTGGTTAAGGCTTTTCTGGCAGTGGATCTTTGACACTAACAGCCTCCTCTCCTGAAAGTGGAACGTTACACTCAGCGAGGACCTTTGCCACCCTCATTTGAATATTGGTCTTTCTTTTCATCTAAAAGGACAGAGCAGATCCCCAGTTTTTTCAGTTCTTCTACCAGGTGCCCGTTCTGGTGCATCTGCAGAAGAATGTCACAGCCACCCACAAATTTGCCGCTGAGGTACACCTGCAGGGTGGTGGGCTAGTTGGAATAGTCTTAATGCCCTGCCAGAGCTTGGGGTCTTCCAGCACGTCCTAGGTCACGTGGTTGGATGCTCTTGCAACTGCAGGATCTGCACCACAGCGATGCTGAAGCTGTACTGGGACTGCTCCAGTGTCCTCTTGAGGAAGACTACCACCTTGTCCTTCACCAGCATGCCAGTTGCTCCGTCAAACCACTACCACCGCCTGTGCCCAAGTCCACCATCCGCATGCCCAGGCCCCACAGGCCGCTGCTGCCTGTGCCGGGCCCTCAGCAGAGCAGGGCCACCGCCATTTGGCCCAGGGAGCCACTCATCCCCCGCCTGCCCGCCGAAGCCCTCAGCAGCCTGGGACCTGGGCTCGCACTGCTGGCTGCTCTCCCCAGCCAGCAGAGGCCCAGCTCTCAATGGTGACTTTTGATGAACAGTAAACCTTAATTTTAATTTAGTCTAATTTATCAGTCTTTCCCTTTTGTGTCCTGTTTAGCAATATTTCCCTATTCCAAAGTCATGAAGATATTCTCCTGTATTAACTTTTAAAAACTTAATTGTTTTGTCTTTCACATTTAGGCGTACAATCTACCTGGAATTGATTTTTGGATACAGTATGAGCTAGGGGTTAAGTCTCATTTTTTTCCCACATAAAGATCCAAGTATCCAAGCAAAATTTTTGAAAAGACTGTCTTATCATACTGATCTACTATGCCTCCTTTGACAGAGATCAAGTGACCATATTATGTCAGAGATCATGGACTCTGATCTGTACCATTGCTCTCTTTAACTTTATACTTTGCTTTGCACTTAAAAAATAACCTTAATTACTGTGGTTTTCTAATAAGGCATTTCTTCCACTCTGTTCTTCAAGAATGTCTTAGCTAATCTTAGCCCCTTAAGTGTAAATTTCAGAATGAGCTTGTCAAGTTCCACAAAAAAAAAAAAAAACCCTGTTTAGATATGCTTGAGATTGCAATGAATATGTGGATCAAATTGAGTAGAACTGGTATATTTCTATATCATGGATATGGTAAAACTCCATTAATGTAGGTTTATTTTCAATCAATAGTGTTTTTTAATGTTCTGCAGAAAGGTCCCATACATTAAAAAACATTTTTTTAGAATTATTCTTAAAGATTTTTGAAGATACAGTAAATCAAAAATGATATCTTTTTGAAAATTCCTCACTTTCTCTTTGTTGCAAATGTATTTTTTCTCATTAATTTATATCCTTCTGAGAGTTTAATGCAATGTGAATTAATGAGAAAATAAATGTTTTTGAATAGGAACTTTAAAAGGTCTTTTATGCTCCGTTACAGAAAAGGAAATTTGAAGTCATATTTGTGAGAGAACAGAGACAAAGGGAAAACAAGCACAGTCAAGTTTAAGATAAAAGGAGCAAAATAACTAGGAGATTATGCAAGTGATAAAGCCCTAAGTACTGGCTAGATATAGATCACAAAATTGGTTCTAAGTTTCCAGCACACACGGTTTCTGCTTTTTGTGATTTCTTACCTATCCTTTAGAATACAATGTTCTGTGATGTTTTATGATAAATGCCTTAATTAGTTTCCAAGTAAAAAAAGAAAAGAAGAAAAAACCTAAAAACCTATAAAAGGTACTGGAGTGATTAAGTTCAGGTGTCAACTTGAACTAGGTTTTGGTGTCCAGTTGTTTGGTCAAGAAAGCATTGACCTGTTTATTACTGTGAGGGTGTTTCGTGGATTTAAATCATCACCAAGTTGTTTGCATCTATGGCTGATTACACCTACAATCAACTAAGGACACTGCCTTCAACAATGAGAGAAGTCTCATCCCAGCAGTTGAAGGCCTTAAAAGGAGAACTGATGATTTCAGCAGTCAAGGAATTTGCATTTCTACCTCAGCAGCCAGCTTCTCCTGGGGACCAGTGAAAACCTTCACTGGAGTTCCCAACATGTGGCCTGGCCTATGGAGTTTGGACTTGCCAATCTTCACAGCTGTGTGAGCAATTCTTATAAAAAAATCTAAAAATTTACATACATATATTACATATATACCATACATATATACATATATATCCTGTTGGTTTCATTTCTCTGGAGAACCCTGACTAATAAAGGTACATAGAGAATCAAAAGCTAAAATTATACCATAAGTTCATTTTACTCAACACACTATTAAGAACTTACCTTTCTACTGAATCATCTTGCTGCCTGACAAAGAACTGATAAAATTCAAATGGTGATGTCTTATCTCTGTTTAGCCAAACAGCATTGCCAGCAGACTTTCCCAGCTTTGCTCCAGTTGTATTTGTAATTAGAGGGACAGTGATTCCAAATACATCTTCTCCAGTCATCCTATGCATAAAGAAGAACTTTTTCACTACGTGTTTCTCACAACTGGTGGTAGATTCCACTACTCACCTTTCATGTTTCCGTCTGGTATCTTTTTGAAAAATTCACTTACTCTTTACTGCAGGTGGATTTGCTTTTTCATTAATTTATATTCTCCCAAGAGTTTAAAGCAATATGAATTAACAAGAAAACCTTTTTAGAAAAGGAATTTTAAACGGTGATTTATGCTCCATTATAGAAACTAGCCTCATGGAGGGTGCAAAGGCCTCTTGAGGCAGTTACCTTGAGTTTACACAAAAGCAGTTCCCCAAATCAGAAAACTTACATGACCTCTTAAATCTGGATTATTTGCCCCTTTTATGTGCTGTCATACCACTCCCTATTCAGCCCTATTCTAGCATGTGCCATGTGACCTGCAACTGCAATAGCTCTGGGCAAGTCAAAAGGAAGTGCTGCATAACTAGGGTCCAGAGACTTATTTAGGTTGGGTGGGAAGAGGAGAGAAAAATGGACCAAAGGAGAGTCAGAAAGAGACACTAAAGGGGATGTTGTAAAGGGATTAAAAAACAGTTTTACATTACAGTGCATGGCCTAGCCCTGTATTCTATCTCCCTCGAGAAAATGCCATTAAAATCTATATTACTGCAAGAGTGGTTCAACATAAGAAAATCAATTAATGCAATATGCCACTTTAATACAATGAAGGAAAAAAGAAAAAAAAAGCACATGAACTTCCCAGTTGACACAGAAAAGGCATCTGACAAAAGCCAATATCTTTCCATAATGAAAACACTCAGAAAACTAGGAATAGAAGACGACTTTCTCAACATGATAACAGGTATAAATGAAAAACTCACATCTAACATGATAGTAAATGGTGAAAGACTGAAAACTTTCTCTTTAAGATCGGAAACAAGACAAGGAAGCCCCCCATTTACCACTGGTATTTAACATTGTACTGTAAGTCCTTGCCAGAGCAACTAAGCAAGAAGAAACAGAAGGCATCCAACTGGAAAGGAAGAAGTAAAATAATTAAATTTGCAGGTGACATAATCCTTTATACAGAAAATCCCAAAGAATCCACAAGAAAACTAGTAGAGCTAATAAATTCAGGAAAGTTGCAGGCTGCAATATTAACACAAAATATCAGCTTTGTTTCTATAAACAATGAACAATTTGAAATGGAAATGTAAAAAAACAAAACAAACAAAAAACAATTCCACTTACAATAGCCTATAAAAGAATAAATTATCTAGAAGTAAAATTAACCAAAGAAGTGAAGGACTTACTTGCACACTGAAAACTGCAAGACATCATGAAAGAAACTGAAGACATAAGAAAGACATCCTGTGTTCATGGATAGGACGAGATTTAATATTAAGATGTCAACAGTATCTAAAGTGATCTGTAGGATTCAATACAATTGCTATCAAAATTCCAACAGCCTTTTTTTGCAGAAATAGAAGAGCAAATCCTCAAATCCATATGGCAAGGGGCCCCTAAATAGTCAAATCAATCTTAAAAAAGAACAGAATTGGAGGTCTCACACTTCCCAATTTAAAAACTTACGACAAAGCCACAGTAATTAAAACAGTATGGTGCTGGCATAAAGACAGATGTATACACCAATGGAATAAAACTGAGAGTCCAGAAATGAGCCCACACATCTATTATGGTTAACTGATTTCCAACAAGGGTGCCAAGTACATTATATGGGGAAAGAATGGTCTCTTCAACAAATAAGTGCTGGGAAAACTGGATGTCCACATGCAAAAGAATGAAACTGGACTTCTAGCTCACATCATGTATTAACTCAAAATGGATCAAGGACCTAAATATAAGAGCTAAAGCCGTAAAAACGCTTAGGAAAAAAAAAAATGGGGAAAATCTTCATGACCTTGGATTTGACAATGATTTCTTAGATATGACATCAAAAGCACAAGAAACAAAAGAAAAAATAAGTAAAATGGACTTTCTCAAAAATTAAAACTTTACATCAGAGGACAAGATCAAGAAAGTGAAAAGACAACCTACAGAATGCAAGAAAACAACTGCAAATCATGTATCTGATAAGGGTTCAATATCCACAGTACCAAAAGATCATTAACAACTCAACAACAAAAAGACAACTCAATTTAAAAATGTGCAAAGGACTTGAAATGACACTTATCCAAAGAAGATACACAAATGGCCAACGAGCACATCACAATTATAAAAAAGTGTTGTTATCAATTGTAACAAATGTTCCACACCAATGCAAGGTGTTGGTGGTGAGGTGGTGTATAAAACACAGAATTGTTTTGTAAACTCACAACTTCTCTTTAAAAAAAAAAAAAAAAAGCCAGAGAAGAGAGAACAATCACCATCTGATGGAGGACTACCAACCCCAGGAGAAAGAATGCCCAGGAGAAAGAATGCCCTGCCAACCTCTCAATTTTGGACTTAAACTGTGAGACAATAAATGCTTATTGTTTAAGCTAACACACACACACACTGTGAAATACCACTTCACACCTACCAAAAAGATTATTATTTTAAAAATGTAAAATAAGTGTGGGTAGGATATGGAAAAATTGGTACATTGTTGGTGGCAAATGTAAAATGGTACAGCTGCTGGGGAAAACAGTTTGGTGGTTCCTCAAAAAGCTGAAAGTATGAACCATATGACCTGGCAATTCCACTTGAAGAAATATAACAATTTAAAAGCAGGGACTCTGACAGATATTTTTACTTCAGTGTTCATAGTGGCATTATTCTCAATAGCCAAAAGGTGGAAGCAACCCATGTGTCTATTAACTGATGAATGGACAATCAAAAGGTAGTATATGCATACAATGGAATATTATTCAACTGTAAAAAGGAAAGTCTGTTAACAAACTACATTGATGAACCCTGAAAACATGATCATGTTGGGTGAAGTAAGCCAGACATAAAAAGGACAAATATAAAATGATTTCACTTATATGAAAATAAACTAGAATATGCAATTTTATAGACTCAGAAAGCAGATTACAGATTACCAGGGGCAAGAGGCTGGGAAGTGTTGGAAGTTATTTCTTAACAGGTACAAAGTTTCTGTTTAGGATAATAGAAAAGTTTGGGTCATCGATGGTGATGATGATAGCACAACATTGTGAATGTAATTAATACCACTGAATTACACACCAGAAAGTAGTTAAAACGGTTAATTTTTAGTTGACTATGTCACGAAATAAATTTTTTAAAAGTAGATTATGAAACAAACAAAAAGCTGCATTTCTTGCCAAATATTTGGAGTTGAAAAAAGAATTTTTTTTAAAGATGCCAACCAAAGACTAACACTAGATTCATGGAAGGGTTTAGAGCCACAGCAGAGGCTACTCAAGTTAGCCCAGTCAAGTTCAAGTATAAACAAGTAAAAGCAGTTCTCCAAATCAGAAACACTAGGAGAACTACTTAGAGGAAGCAAAACACATACAATCCACAACTCTCCTAACATCCGAATCTTGACTAGCGAGTGGTCTTTTTCCTAAAGAGCTCTAGAATACGTCCCTAAATCTTACTACTATTAATTCAGCCCTTAACTCTCACTAGCCAGCGAAACCAAAGCCATTACAAACACTGGAGATAAAGCCAACGAAGGGAAGGGGTGCAGGAAATAATTCTACAGCCCTAATATTGCATCACAGACTATTCGTGAGTAAATTATTTGATCTCAGGATTTCTCCAGGGTTTAAATGGCGCTTACCTGTGGACGAACTCATATCCGGACATGATGTTGCCCAGCTGATCAGACCCACCCAGCTGGACCCGGCATCCATAACGCTGGAACAGGTAGTAGAAGTCATAGGCTTGGAGCACCTGGTATAAGAACTCCGCCAAGCTCATGCCTTCAGGGCTCTTGAGCCGGGTCTGAACGCTCTGCCGGCTCAGCAGCGTGCCCATGCGGAAGTGGGCGCCCACTGCCGCCAAGAAGTCCACCAGCTGCTGCTTCTGGTACCAAGCCGAGTTGTCCAGCACCGTGAAGCTGCCCCAGGTGCGCCCATTAGCGAACAGCTGCTGGTGATTAGCTGCCAGATTCTCCAGAGCTCCGCGCAAAGCGCGCGCGTTGGCTTCCACGCGCTCCGCGTCCAGCGCCTCGCGTTCCTTGGTACGGCCGCTTGGGTCTCCCAGACGGGCTGTGGCACCTCCAACGAGCGCGATCACGTTATGGCCAGCTCGCTGGAAATGAAACAGGCCCAGCAGTGCCAGCAGATGTCCCACATGAAGCGAGTCGGCCGTGGGGTCGAAGCCGCAATAGATGGTCTGGGGGAAGTTGCCTGCCCTGCTACGGTCGAAGAGCTCTGGGAGCTCTATGTCCGTACCCCTCTCCGGGAAGAACTCCTTGAACAGGCCTCGTTTCTTCTGCGCTGCTAGCAATCCCTGAGTGCCCGAGTGGACTTTACGCAGCAGCCCCAAGGGTAAGACTGATGACCGGCCAGCGGGAGCGAACCACAGGCCCCTGGAAAGGCGTCGCAGCATGGGCGCCGCCATCTTGATAGCAGCACGAAAGGAACGCTGGGATTTTAGAGGCCCGGCCCCAACAACCCTGACTCCCGGCCTCCTTGTCTGAAAGCTGCGCATGTGTCCTTCTGCGCATAAGCGTGAGGCGGTTGCTTAGTGAGGCGCAAATTTTCTGAAGTCTTACCTCTATGGAAAAACGTCTTGTGAAGGATTAGCAATTGTTTTAACTACTAGGAGAGTTACGAAGTTGGCGTTGAGACGCAAACAATTTCGTAGTACGGGTTCCCCAAGTGGATGGACGCATTCTCAGTCTCCGGTATTCATTAGCTTCTCCAGGAGGTGGTAGTCTTGTTCAAACTATGAGAGAATTCAATACATCTATTAACGCATAAAGCCCTGTTTTATTTATTTATTTATTTTTAAATACAGGTAACTAGATTAGGACACAGTTTCAGCATGAGGGAATTCAAATTAGTAAATATTTATTGAGCTCTTACTCTGTATAGAATTCTTAAAAGTCTTGCTCCACCCAAGTTTGCAATCTGATGGAAATTAGTTTGGCGTTTCTTAGCTGAATTATAAAAGTGAATTTAGGCGTGTATTCTAAGAAAAGTACAAATGTATTATTAACTTGGGGAACGAGAGACCTATATGTTAACTCTCTTGCCTCCCCGTTTTGTCTAACCTGGTGAATAATTTGGGTAGCATAGAGCAGCACTGTCCAATAGAAATATTCTAGTAGACTCATTAAAAAAAGGTAAGAAGAAACAGGTAAAATTAATAATAATTGTATTTAACCTAATATAAAATATCATTTCAACATACAATCAACATTAATGAGTATTTTACATTCATCTTTTTATACCAAGTCTTTGAAATCCAGTGTGTATTTCACACTTACAGCACATCCTAATACAGACTAGCCACAAAATATCCACATGTGGCTACTGTTACCGGAGCCTGGTTGGCACTTGAGGTGAGCTCTGGGGCAGGTTCGTTTTTCTTGTCTCAAGAAAGAATTCAGGGACAAGAGGCAGAGTAGCAAGCAGTAAAGTTTATTTGAAAAGGCAGCGCACACGGGGAATAGCAAAAGTTGGTAAGAAAGAATACACCCTGGAGAGATCAGCATGGGCGGGCCCCAACAGGTGGGCTGTACCGGGTTGAGCTATGTCCGGGTTTTATATGTTAGCCTGTTGCTAGGCTTCAGGCTAGGGTTGGGGGTGGAAATTCCCATTCTCCCCCTACCCTGGCTTAACCCCTCCTTTTCCTCCAACTGGCTATCTCAGCCGATTCTAGGAATTAGGGGTTCTCCTTTCACCCAGTCTCTCCTTTCTCCCTCATCCTGTCTGTCCACCTGTCAGCTGGATCTGAGTTTTGTCCCCCTTTGGCTCAGCCCGTCCTTCTTGCTCTCTATCTGGCTATCTGTGTCTTGATGCTGACTCTCCATCTATACTGACCAATGTGCCAGCCAGCCCGTAGTGCCCTATTCCAGCCTGCCTCAGCTACCATGTTGGACAGTGCAGATAAAAAACTTTAAAATGTGCACCAAATTACTTTTCCTGTAGTGTCTAATCTTTTTTATTATTGAAAGCCCCTCTGAAGGAAGGTAGATGGTTAAATTGGCACATTATTTTATAACTGCAACTGGGCGGGGGTGGAGTTCATGGATTCATTCAGTTTTCTCTTGTTCTTTCACCACTCCGTTCTTTAGAAGATTCTGGTCTCTCTTCTTGGAAAGTCATTCTTCCTCATTTTTCCACCTGACAGATGCAAACTCATACTTCAAGACCCAACTCAAGTGTGATCTTGGCCAGGCTTTTACAATCCACAACACTTGCTTCATATTTTTAGAAGTGTCTCCTGCATTTTATTGTAATTATTTGCTTGCATAACTGATTTATCCACTAGTCATTGGTCTCCTGGGGGTGTACACGCCAATCTACTGGGAGGTAGAAAGAAAATATTCAAACTAATATTTATGTATCTAAAACAATAAAGAAATTATTTCACACAGATAATTATGGATTGATATTGACTTCCTCACTTGGTCCATCTGTTAGACAGTCATGTGTCACACATAGTACATCATAACCTGAGGGAGGAGTTTGAAACTGCAGTGGGTCAGAAATGACTTCCTCACTCTTTTGTTGACTTTCATGTTGAAGAGTTTGTGAGTGCACACTTAAGTAGATTACATCTTATTTAGTTTCATCTAAGTTAACCTTCACAAAATGGAAAAGTGGTTTAAAAAGATTTCTGCGAGAAACCATAGATATGAAGTAATCTAATAATGCAAGCATAAATGAAAAAGGAAACAGTGGACCCGACATATCTAGTATATATTGTGAAATCAAAACAATGACAATATACTCTGATCAGTCAAAAAAAGGAGCCAAAAAATTGAAATTATCTAGAAATCTATAAAATACAGATTTACATCTACAATTATTAACAATGAACCTCATTCTGAGTGTATATCTTGGCTGGAGAAATTGTTGCCTACTTATTGTATAATGCTGCCATGATTAACAAGTTATTAGAATATTGTTTACTTAATCTTTATCTCATCATTTTAAAATGTCTTTGCATTTCATAAATGCATTACATATTGTTTTAGAGATACATGTATGCAATTTATAAATAAACATAGAGGCATGCTCAAAAATTTTTTAATAGGAATATGAGATTTAAAAAAACCTGAAGTCTACTATACTAGATTATGACTTTCTTGAGACTAGAAATAGATTTTATCTTCTCTGACATGTTGAGGATTCTTATTAATGGTGAATGAATGAATGCCTGCATGAGTTCATGAATGAGGTATAACTTAATTCCTTGCCTACAAGCTCAAAGCTTACAACAATTCGAAAGAGAAAGCCCACAGATGTCACTGAACCATTTTCACTAATGTATGCTGGAATATAACACAGAGTTAAAACCATTCAGATTTCATCTCAGTTTTACTAACTACATGTGCTTGAGAAATGCTCTGAGCCTCAGTTTCCTCAGTGGTATAATAGGGATAATAAAGCTTTTTTTAAAAAACTTACGGATTGTTAGCAGGACTAAATATGAAATGCATGTGATGCATTGAATCTGACCCATAGTAGGTGCTCAACAAATGTTATCTATGATGAAGAAGAAGAAGAAGATGATGATAATGATGATGATGATGACTCATTATTGTGATGGTGATGCTGTTATGGGATTAACAAATATGACACTCCCCTCACTCATAATATTTGAAGGTGATATTTCAAGTACTGTGGTCTTTTGGTCTCTCCAAATCTTTATGGCTATGCTTTCTTTGCAGCGAGCTTCCATCAAGTGTGCCTCTTAAAATAGCACCTATATTCAGGCTTATAGAACAGGGGGGTAAGGTATTTTCAATTCTAATTTGTGGCTTAGAAAATAACTTTCAAGTTCATTTTAAAGAAATTTCAAAGTATTCTTGGTGGAACATGTGTTCATGGGGGAAACAAAAATATAAGTACCTTCATTTAGCAAATACTTATTGAGTCATAGTGGGGATATCAAGATCAATTAGAGAAGGACCTGTTCTAAATAAACTTATACCCAGGCCCTAGGTGCTTCTTGCCACACCCTCGTCCCAGCCCTGTCCCCTGCTGTTTTAGTTTCCTTGTTGCTAAATCAAATACCATGCAATGAGTTGGCTTAAACAACAGGAATTTATTGACTCACAGTTCTGAGGCTGGAGAAGTCTAAAATCAAGTTGTCCTCAAGGCTTTTCTTTCTCCCAGAAGACTGGGATTCTGGGGCTGCTTGCAGTAGATCTTTGGTCTTTGGCTTTTCTGTCACAAGGCAATGCACATGGCAGCTCTCCTGGCTTCTCTGTTCCGTAGACATTCAGCTTTTGGCTGTTTTCTCTGGCTTTTTCTCTCTGTGACCTTCCCTATAAGGCTTCCAATAATAGGATTAAGACCCATCCTGATTCAGCTGTGCCACACCTTAAACTGAAGTAACCTCATCAAAAGGTTCTATTTCCAAAGGTTCACATCCACACGAATGGATTATGTTTAAGAATATATTTTTCTGGGGTAAATAGGTTACCCTACGTAGGGGTAAAGCCGCTACACTGGGGTGCATACTGATTTTTTTTAACATCTTGTAAAATATAGTATATTTTACCATATATAGTATATATTTTACTATATATAGTAAAAAAATTTACTATATTTTTTACTATATTGGTGGAGGAAGATAAGGAGGGGGGAGCAGTTTCATAAGCTTCTGCTTGACCTTCCCCACTGTGATAGTTCTTACCCACAGGCCAAGGAATCAATGTAAGAGCTCTGTTAACTACCAAATATGGCCATTCTAGTTAAATTTTTGGGAACCAATAAAGAAAAAACCACCACTAGATAGGTCTGTGGACTTAAAGGACCCACTTTGTGCTGGACCTGGACCAGAGCTTCATTAATTACCTAGTCCCATATACACCTTCTCTAAAAGGGGGTCATGATAATGCTTTGCATCCCCAGGTGTTAATGTCAACTGGGACCCTATTTCCAAAAGCCCCAGAAATGTCTGGGTTTTCCTCTTTCCCCGGTGTAAACAGCCATAGTCCCTTTAAGAAAGGACTGCATAATCAATATTGTATATCCTTGCTATGTTATTGCAGGATCCTTCCTCACAGGACCTAAACTCTCCTTAAGTCAATAGATTCCCAAAACTGAGAAATGGCACTGGTCCATAATTGGGACAATTTTATTGGAGAGGTTTCCTTCAAATTACTGAGCAACCATCCTTTTTTTTTTTTTTTTTTTTTAATTTAGATAGCTCCCATCTATCTTTTTTCCAAGAACTCCATGTTCTAATAATCATCTCCCTAGTATTCTGAGGGTCAGGCCCCTTGTTTGTCATTCTGCCCTTGCTACTCTTTGTGATAATTGTATTCACCTTGCTTCTGATAGTTAAGGCCCAAGGGAGAAACTGAACTGTGGCCAATTTGCAATGAGGCCCCAGACAATCCCCCAGGGAGCTCAGGAGCTGGGATTTCCTTTCAGAGTCATCCTGAATTGAGCCAAAGCGGCCTCCTTACTGACAAATGATTAGATGTGGAAGGCCCTGTTGGCAAGAGGTAAACTTTGGGTGAGGCTTTTGGCAGAGGGCAATACCCAAAGAGGGACTCAGCTGTGTGCCACCAACAACCAACACTCTCTGCAGCTGGGGGATTGAGTGCCTTGGTCCTAAAAGCAGGGATCGGGACCAGGCCCCAATCATTCCCTATAGGAGGTTTCCACTTCTTAACATTACAAACCCATTTAACAAAATGAAATATTATTTTTAAAGTTAGTTTCTTTTCATGTATAATTATCAGTGAGTTGAGTTGGCAAATAATAATTTCATTAGTACTTTTAGATACTTTTATATCAACAGATTATATAACATAACCCCAAATGCTGAAGAAAACAATCAGGTTGTGTTTCTAATTTTGTTTTTATTCAACATACCTTAAAATTTGCAGACATAACATGTTGATATAGTCTTATTTCACTCCACTTTTATCAGGGACAGCTCAGTATGCATAGCAGAAAATTCTCCTTAGCAACAGAGCTGATGGTGCTTTCTTTTTTTTATCTAACACAGGAAGATTTGAACATTTTTGAAGGGGAATCTTTCATTCCTGAAGTTTCCAGTCAATATGACACATAACTATCTGTGGCTTTTAAAGATGTGTCAGTAATTTTATGCCAGAAAAGCAGGACTTCATATTGCAGGTTAATTATTTAGTCACTTCAGGAAATCATATTTATCCTTACAAAAATATGTCCTTTGTGTCAGCATTAGTTGATGGTCTTCACTTAGGAGAGGACTTTGGTTGATGAAAAATAGAAAATTTCTTTTTGACATTAGACCTTATTATAGGGTCTTTAAAAAATAGATTTGAGTTGTGCTTTGTCTCAAGCTTTGCTGCATTTCGTGACCAGGGAGCAAAGTCAGGTACAGAAGGCAGTATTCAAGCAGATGCTAATTGAGACTTGACACTGGCTTAATGGCAGCAACAATTTGGAAAACAAGTTAACATCAATTATTTTACTTTTATAATTTGTCTTGGCATAACAGGAAAAATGAGGCTTTGCTAAAAGTTATTCAGAAGCAATAAAAGAAGGTGTGACTTTTAAACCTTTGGAATTACAGACATGGCTGAAATTTTATGGGATTTGACCTATGATCTGAGCTTGGGTTAAAAAAAGATATCCCTTCCTGGAAAGAAAAGAAAAGGTGTCTACATTGATTCTTGATTATCTTTATTGGCTTAAAAAGTGGATTGATAAGTGTTAAAAAAAATATTTCAGAAAATATGGTTTATCTAAACCCTGGTAACTTGAGATTGCAGGCTGACTTGAATTAGGGGCACATCTTGTTTTTCAATTACCCTTTCCTGCTACAAAATGTCACATACATGTTCACTTTGAAAGAATGCCTGTTTTATATGGTTTAGTCTTCAAAATAGGAACAATTATAAATATAGCATTAAATAGCCAAAGAAAAAGTAAAGATTAATAGTATTTTAACTGATCTCTCAATGTTGGGACCAACAGTTTAAAGTTGGGCAGTCCTATTTAATTCTGAAGTGTTTCTCTAGCTGTAGGATGGTGTGTATTCAAATCACAGCTGTAAAATGTTGGATTTGAGTTCCTAGGTTCTTGGTCAGAATGCAAGAAAGAAATCAAAGGCACAGCACAGATCGAATAAGCAGGCCAAAAATTTATTAAGTACACATGCAGAGAGAAAAAGTACGCAGGCACTGTCGCAAGAAAAGCGATGAAAGACGAGAGACCAGAGACCCCGGCACTGTAGGGCAATCTGCTTTTATACATTTGTATTCCTTTTGTAATTTTTAACTTACTTGAGTATCTTACTCAGGTGGGGTTGGTTGGCCTCAGGTGCTGTTTATTGCTTAGCTTTGCTTACTCCTCCCTTCCCCCTCTTTGTCCAGGGCTCTTTCTCCCACCCTCCCTTCTCTCCAGGGTGGCGCCTGGTGCTTTGGGCGGTTTGGCTGCTGCTAGGTGTTCTCCGTAGGTGGGCAGCCCCGGCAGTTTGTCTGTGCAGGACAGACCCTCCTGGCCTTGATTAACCATCCGGGCTCAAGGGCTTCTTCATGGGATTTTCTCTCCCCTCTCAGATCCCTGTTCTATCCTACCTCACAAAGGTCACAGCAAAATGATAGCAGAAAGGGGCCTGAGAAACTCTGATCATTATACTCACTATAAAAAATTATCCCTACGTGTGTTTTCTTTTTCCTCTTGGAGACTGGAGTTATCGATTTCTTCTAAGACATAAGTGTTAACAAAGGATGCAAAGGGAGTGAATAAGAAGAAGGAATGAAACTGTAAGTCACCTCCGGGATTTAGTGATAACCTTCCTTCCAGTTGAAGTACTTCTGTGACATTCCTATTTCCTACTACTTGCGGGGGGCGGGGGGAAGAATGCTTTTAAAGGCTGGTTCCAAGCTTTTATTGATTTGTATAAAAATAATAAATTGATCAGCTTCATAATTGCATCATCTCTCATAGCTTCACTGTTCCTATTATTCTTGAAACCCACACATTAAGTCCTAAGGAATCCTCCAAACCTGCCCATCCTTAACTGCAAGGCAACTGCTCCCCTTTCATTGGAAACAAATTTCTTCCAGAAAGTTCCTCTGTATTATGTGGGACAAGGGAAAGATTCTTTTACTATTGAGGTTCATCATGCCCCTAAAATGTATTAAAATGTGAAATCAACAATGCTTATCCTTCTCACAAATAAGGAAAGAACATTAAGTTCTATTTAAAATGTAAACATTTTTAAATATTAAACACTTAAAAATTTATGTTAGTCAAGTGCTGTGAAAGCTGGTCTAAATACTTTGAGACTGAAGTGGCTTGAAAGTATTTTTGAGTTGGTGGTCATCTTAACATGCAAAACATTTTATAGAAAAGATTGGTTTCTTTTAAGCCATTGGTCATAGAAGGATATTATTCAAAGAAAACAAAGCTGTTATTAAACATGCATTTCCTCTCTGTGTTAGGATTTAGAGTAGGATACACATGTATTCTACATCTTCTTTCTTTTCATTTAAGCTGCTTTTGTAGCCGGTGGAATAACCTGGATGTCTCAGAATGCCCTAACTATATGTACTTGATCCTTTACTAATAATGGCTCAATAATATTTTGAGATATTTATATGTTTTTTTTTCAATTTTCTATTTCAACCTTCCCCTTTCCATTGTGTCCATTCAATCAGGTAGCAATTTCCGTATGTTAGTGTTTGGGGAAGGTATGAGACAGAATGTAATGCAAAGTAAGCCTGCAATTTTTTGTGGCTTTTATTTCCAAAAGTCAAAAACTAGATATAGGATAAAACTTGAGGAAATAAGCAGAGACGCTTGAAGAAGCAGAAGAGAAAGAGCTAGTAGTCTCTTTTTTTTAATCATATTTTTTTATTATGGAATATAATATATATACATAGAAGTGATAACTTTCCAAGTGCAATTTAACAAGTAGTTTGACAACAAATATCAAAGAATGTTATGAGCTACAGTTCCACAGTTTCAGTTATTTCCTTATTGTGAAATATAACATATATGCAAAAAAGTAATATCTTTTAAATTACAATTTAACACGTAGCAATAGAACAAATTTCAAATGATGCTATGGGTTACAGTTCCACCAATTCAATTCTTTCCTTCTAGCTATTCTAATACCCTAGAAACTAGGAAGAAGAAATTTATATAGAGATTCAGCATACATAATACTTTGTTAAATTCCATCTTGTCTGTTGCTATCCCTTCCTCTAGTTTAATCACTTTCCTGATCTTCAGGGATGTCTAAGCAATCAGGGATGTCTAGACAACCCTAACTTTTTCATGTTGAAAAGGGGTCGACTTTATGCAAAAAGGGGACACATCTGGTTGATGTTCTTGAGGAGTCTATTGCCTCAGGGTTTTGGGACTTAGCTTTCATAGGAGTTCCCTGAAGGATTTAAGCTTCTGAAGAATAAACTTAGTGAGTGAAATTTTTATAGAGTCTCAGGTAGAGTTCCAGGTATTCTTTAGAGTTTTCAGGCCTACTGTTGACTTGGGCCTATCATACTGTGGCCATTTGGCATATTGAGTTGAAGCTTGCATAGGAGTATCATCCAGGGCAGCCTCTTGACTCTATTTGAATACTCCTAGCCACTGAAACCTTATTTGTTGCCTTTTTCTCCCTTTTGGTCAAAACAGCATTCTCACCCCTCAGTGCCAGCGTCAGGCTCATTCCTGGAATTCAGATCCTACATTGCCAGGAAGACTCATTCATCTGGGGGGTCTTGTCCCACGTCAGGCGGGGGGGAGGATGAACTTATTTGCAGAGTTAGGCTTAAAGAGAGAAAGTCCACATTTGAGCAACAAAAGAGTTTCTCTGGAGGTGATTAGGAGTCTCTTTTGTAAAGGAGGCCCCAACCTGGGCAAAAGACTGGCTGTTGGCTTGTTTAAGAAAGGAGCTGTGCATTGCTCCCTGGCTTCAAAGAAATGACCTCCCAATACACTTTAGGCTTGACGCTCCTGGGTTCACCAAAGGTCCCTCTACTCCACTTGAGGCAGGGAAGCCCCTGAGTGTCAAAGAGGTCTCAGAGAACCACTGTGGGCTTGACCAGCAAGGAGGGCTAGAGTGATCATAATAGATTGGAGATTAAAAGTCTTATGGGCGTCACAGAAAATGATCAAATTCTAGTGCAACCCTGGAAGGAGGAAGGAACCCAATAATAGAGAAGCAACCTGCCACCATTCTGGTTGGGTTAAGGACTCAGAAGTTTGCTTATTCATTTACTCATTTAAAAATATTTATTAGAAATATTTGATGAGTCAGGCACTGTTCTACATGTTTACAACACATCTATGAACTCAAGATCCTTGCCCTTGTGGAGGCGAAATTGTTTCATTTAAAGAAAACAAAATATTTCTCTTAGTGGTCCTGTTATTCACCGACTTCTTTCAGATCTGGGGTTCTTTTCCACCCCCAATCAGAGAAAGTGACTGACTTCACGGTAATTGTTGAGAAACATGTAGATTAGGATGACTGGGGAAGGGACATATTACTGAGACTATGCAAGGGAAGTACACCCCTTGAGGAAGGGTGGTGATAAAGAGTTAAAGGAAACCTGGGTCACAGAACTTAAACAATTCTTCCCCTTTCAATCTGGGATTGTATCTTCCATTCCAATTGCTACCCTGAAACTTTCTCCTTGTGTAACCCTTCACCCAACACCCTCCCCTTGTGTTCTGAGCTTGATGAAAGCCAATGGAGTCCCCACCAGCATTTCATTTCATTTGTTTCTTCCCAGAACAATAATTCAGGGGTGACTGGCAAGCCACAGAAGCTGCTTGTCTGTTTACCAATTTGATGAGAAAAGACAGTCTGTCTCTTAGAACAGAATAATGGGAGACATCAGGTGTGACTGATTGCCTTTTGAAAAGTTTAGTTCAAAAGGATAATGTCTTCAAACAAGATAATCTTGGAATTTCCCTATTACTCAAGTTATCTTAGCAATTTTCAGTTCTCATTGACAGCATATGAGCAAATCAATCAACCCATCAATGTCCTTCTATCAAGGCCAACTGAAATTATATCTCCCTTAGAGAATAAAACAAAAAGTAATCAGCCTACTTTTTGTGGAGGATTTCCAATTCAATTAAATCTCTTTTTGGATTTTATTTTTCAAAGTGTCTTCAATAGGCTTTATATGCTTTATATGCTTCTGTTGTAAGCACAGAATGGTCAGTTATCTAGCAAGAAGTAAGTATGGAAAGATATTCTCTCTTAATTATTTTTTATAACATCATAATGGGAACAAATACCTTGAACTTACTTGTCCCAAGCAGAAAAGTCAAGCATTACTTTCCTCATCCTCACAACAAAATGTGGTACAAAGAGCACTGCACAGACTTATGTAGTGGTCTCAGCTCAGCCATCAACTAGCTGGATGTCCTGAGACAAATCACTTAACACTCTAGGTCTTAGTGTCTTCATTTTAAACATAAAGAGGCTGACATCTATGGCCAACTGATTATCAACAAGGGTGCCAAGTACATTAAAAGGGGAAAGAATGATCTCTTCAAACAAACAGTGCTGAGAAAACTGGATGCCCACATGCGCAAGAATGGAATTGGACCCCCTACCTCATGCCATACACAAACATTAGCTCAAAATTGATCAAGGACTTAAACATAAGCACTAAAACCATAAAACTCTTAGAAGAAAATGTAGGAGAAAACCTTGGAATCAGCCATGATTTCTTAGATTTGGTACTAACAGCCCAAGCAACAAAAGAAATATATATAAATTGGACTTCATCAAAATTAAAAATTTTTGCACACCAAAGGACATTATCAAAAAAGTGAAAAGACAACCTTTGGAATGGGAGAAAGTAGTTGCAAATCATATACCTGATAAGGATTTAATACCCAGAATATTAAAAATATTAAATATTTAATACTAAAATATTTGAATATTTAAAAATATATAAAAATATAAAGAACTCCAACTCAACAAGAAAACAATCAAATTTAAAATTGGCAAAGGGCCTCCAAATCCACTAAACTGGGACAGAATAGTCTCTTCAACAAATGGGGCTGGGAAAAATGGATATCCATATCCAAAGGAATGAAAGAGGACCCCTAACTCATACACTCTAAAAAATTAAAGTGGATAAAAGACCTAAATATAAGAACCAGTACCATAAAACTCCTAGAAGAAAATATGGGGAAACCTCTTCCAGACTTAGTGATAGGAGGTAGCTTCTTACACCTTATACCCAAAGTACAAGCAATGAAAGAAAAAACAAATGGAATACTTCTGTGCTTCAAAGGACTTTGTCAAAAAGGTGAAGAGGCAGACAACTCAATGGGAGAGGATATTTGGTAACCATATATCTGATAAAGGTTTGATATCCAGTATATATAAAGAAATTCTACAACTCAAGAATAAAAGGACAAACAACCCAATTATAAAATGGGCAAAAGATATCATGCTGGTTTGGATGTATTATGTCCCCAAAACACGATGTTTTTTAATACAGTCTTGTGGGGGCAGATGTATTAGTGTAGATTAGGTTAGAATCTTTGGATTAGGCTGTTTCAATGGAGATGTGATCCACCCAACTGTGGGTAATACCTTTGATTAGATTATTTCCATGGAGTTGTGGCCCCACCCATTCAGTGTGGGTCTTAATTAAATCACTGGAGCCCTATAAAAGCTCACAAACAGAAGAATCTCAGAGCAGCTGCAGTCAACAGAGACATTTTGAAGACGGCCATTGAAAGTAGACTTTTGCTAGTCCAGAGTTTGCCTGGAAGAAACTAAGAGAACACTCCCAGATGCCTAGAGAAAAACATCCTGGGAGAAAGCCATTTTGAAACTAGAGCCTCGGAGCAGACGCCAGCCATGTGCCTGTGCATTTTCAGATGACAGAGGTTTTCTAGATGCCATTGGGCATCCTTCAGTAATGGTATACTCATGTAAATGCCTTAATTTGGACATTTTCATGGCCTTCAGACTGTAAATTTGTAAACAAATTAACCGCCTTTATATAAGCCAATCTATTTCTGGTATTTTGCCTAATGGCAACATTAGCAAACTGTAACAGATATGAATAGACAATTCTCCAAAGAGGAAATACAAATGGTTAAAAAGCACATGAAAAGATGTTCACCTTCACCAGCTATTATGGAAATGCAAATCAAAACCACAATACAAATCATCTCACACCTATAAGAATGGCTGCTATTAAACAAATAGAAAACTACAGATGTTGGAGAGGATGTGGAGAAACAGCAAGACTTATTCACTGCTGATGAGAACATAAAATGGTTCAGCCATGGTGGAAGACAGTTTGGTGGTTCCTCAGAAAACTAAATATTGAGTTGCCCTATGATTCAGCAATTCTACTATGCATTATATACCTAGAAGATCTGAAAGGAGGGACATGAAAAGACATTTGCAAGCCAATGCTCATAGTAGCATTATTCAAAATTGCCAAAATATGGAAACAATCCAAGAGTCCATCAACAGATAAGTAGAAAATGTGGTATATACATATGATGGAATATTATGCAGCAGTAAAAAGGAATGAAGTCCTGAAGGATGTGACAACATGGATGAACCATGAAGTCATAATGCTGAGTGAAATAAGCCAGATCCAAAAGGACAGATATTGTGGGATTTCACTAATATGAACTAACTAGAACATGTAAACTTAGAGTCTTAAAATGTAGAATACAGGGTACTTAAAGATAGACAGAAGCTAGAGAAGGGGGAGCGGTTACCTAATTTGTACAGAATTAAATGTTTGGGAATGGATAGAGGTGAGGGTAGCTCATTATTGGGAAAATAAGTAATAGTGCCATTTTGTAGGTGAATTTGATTGAAAGTGGTTGTTTAAAGTCATTAATACCACAAATATAAATAAGTTCTTGCATGAATTACTACAGATGTAAAAATAATAATAGAAGGGTATATGGGAAAAACATAGCTATTGCCAACTATGGACTATAATTAACAGTAATATTTTAATATTCTTTTGTCAAGTAAAAAATTTAGTACACCAATAATATGGGTCAACAATGGGGGTTAAAGGGAATGGGAGGGACTTTAGCCAGGTCACTGGCATTGAAGATCTGAGTACCATCTCTGTGACTCAACCAGAGGGGCCAGGAGGGAGTTAAAGGGAGGCACTTTCACTCTCAAGCAGAGAACCCAGAGCTTCCTGCTCTCTGCAGTGCACTGTGGGCCTCAAGGAAGCACTCAAACCCAACTTGTCCAACCCAGGATGACTGTGCCAGTTTGAACGTATTATGTCCCCCAAAACGCTGTTATCTTTTATGTAATCTTGTGTGGGCAGACGTATTAGTGTTGATTAGATTGTAATTCTTTGAGTGTTTCCATGGAGATGCACCCCACCCAACTGTGGTGATGACTCTGATTGGATAGTTTCCGTGGAGGTGTGGCCCTGCCCACTCAGCATGGGCCTTGATTAGTTTACTAGAGCACTATATAAGCTCAGACAGAAGGAGTGAACTTGCTACAGCCAAGAGGGACACTTTGAAGAATGCACAGAAATTGAGAGAGTAGCTGAAGCTTACAGAGACATTTTGGAGACAGCCTTTGAAAGCAGACTTTTGCTCTGGAGAAGCTAAGAGAGGACAAACGCCCCAAGAGCAACTGAGAGCAACATTTTTGAGAGAAGCTGAAGCCTACAGAGGAACGTCCCGGGAGAAAACCATTTTGAAACCAGAACTCCAGAGCAGACGCCAGCCACGTGCCTTCCCAGCTAACAGAGGTTTTCCGGACGCCATTGGCCATCCTCCAGTGAAGGTACCCTATTGTAGATGCCTTACCTGGACACTTTATGGTCTTAAGACTGTAACTATGTAACCAAATAAACCCCCTTTTATAAAAGCTATTCCATTTCTGGTGTTTTGCATTTCGGCAGCATTAGCAAACCGGAACGATAACCCAGATGGCCCCAGAAACATCTCCTGGTTCAGTTCTCCTGGCCCTAGCACCATCTTCTTAGTAAGAACATGAGTTTAGCCCCCACAGGACCCATGGGGCAGGTGCCTGCAACTCTGGAACATCTTCAGCCATGTCCACACCATCCTTGTAGGTGTCAAGTGATATCTCATTCTGGTTTGAGTTGCATTTCCCTAAAACTAATGATGTTGGGGATGGTGGAAAAGGAGAGGCAGAGCAAACTTCTCCCCTGTGGAATAACTAGAGAAAATGCAGAAAATGACTGGGACAGTGGTTCCAGAGTATGAGTGGCTGAAGAAGGACCTCTGTAATAGTTAGTGGGGACTTGGTTGAAAGAGCATAGAAATTATGTCTGAAAGGATGGGGTGACTTTATTCAACTGGGACTGCTCCCAGGGCTAGCAGCTATAAGCCAACTGAACAGAGGAGGGAGGAGCTCTCCACTTCCGTACACCCATCTCAGCAATTAGCTGGGGAGATAACCATTCTCAGCCCTGCAGCCAGGAGTTCATGTAAGGGAACTCAGGAACCAGCGGACTGGTGTTGACTGTACACAGAAAGCTTGGTGCATTTACTCTTCCTCCACAGAAGCCCATGGTGTGCATGGGCAAGAGGTGGGGATAAGTGAGGGTACTACACGGACACACCAGGAGACCCAGCCCCACCCTAGAGGCTCATGGATGCACGGTGGGTGGGGACATTGAGGGTCGACTAGGAGAGGGGTACGTTTGAGCTGGCTTGGAGCTAGTTAGGGTGGGAATCACAGCCCCACAACCTAAGAGTGATCCATTTGGAGGCCTGGGAATCACCAGACCCACTGTGCCCTTAAGCAGACTCCCTACCAAACTGCACAGGGCCCATCCCCCACCCCCAGGGCTGGCAGTCTGTAGGGCACAGGGAGAACTGCTGCACTGATTGGATTTCCACCTGGATTGGACCCCATCCAGCATGCAGCTGCAGTCAGGGAAAAGCAGGATTGAGGGGAAGACAAGGCTCAAGAGTGCCATCTGCTGGGAAGACAGGAAAAGTGCACTCCAGCAAGCTGTGGTTCTGCCAAATTCTATATAAATCTCCAAATAATCCTGCATTTCCCAAAATAACCTTATCAAGATAAGCAAATCCCCCAAAGTCAACAGAAAATCACAAAGCATATGAAGATGCAAGAAGATATGGACAAGCCAAATGACCAAATTAAAAAGCTGGAGGAGACACAGAACTTGGAGCAATTATTCAAAGAAGTACAAATCTCCAAAACAACTTCAGTGGGTTGGCTAAAGACATAAAGGACATCAAGAAGACTGCAGAAGAGCATAAAGAAGAATTTGAAACACTAAACAGAAAAATAGAAGATCTTTTGGAAATGAAAGTTACTATAGATCAAATTAAAAATATACTAGAGACACAACAGATTTGAAGAGGCAGAAGAAAGAATAAGTGAACTTGAGATCAGAGCAATTGAACACAAATGCACAAAAGAACAAATAGAGAAAAAAATTGAAAAATTTTAAATGGATCTCAGAGAAATGATGGACAACATGAAATGCAAAAATATAAGAATATTTGGTGCCCCAGAAGGAGAAGAAAAGATTAAAGGACTAGGAAGAGTATTCAAGGAAATAGTTGGGGAAAACTTCCCAACTTAGAAAACATATAAATATGCAAATCAAAGAAGCCCAATGAACTCCAAAACAATAAATCCAAATAGACCCACTCTGAGACATATACTAATCAGATTGTCAAATGCTGAAGAGGAGAAAATCCTGAAAGCAGCAAGAGAGAAGCAATTCACCACATAAAGGGAAACCACATAAGACTAAGTACTGACTAATTCTCACCATGGAGGTGAGAAGGCAGTGGTATGACATATTTAAGATCCTAAACGAGAAAAATTGCCAACCAAGGATTCTTTACCCAGCAAATCTCTCTTTCAAAATTAAGGGAGAGGGGTCAAAATGCTGAGCCGTACTGCTGTTGCAGCATCAGGCCAGTGGCTGGATGGTATTCGAAAATGGTATTACAATACTGCTGGGATTAATACAAGATGATACAATAGCCAAGAATGAAGATATAAAAGAAGCCATAAGAAGGCTTTCTAAGAACCTTTATAATGACAGGGTGTTTTGCATTAAAAGAGCACTGGACTTGACCATGAGACAGCAGATCTTACCTAAAGAGCAGTGGACAAAATATGAAGAGGATAAATTCTATCTTGAACCGTATCTGAAAGAAGTTATTCAGGAAAGAAAAGAGAGAGAAGAATGGGCAAGAAATGATCATGTAATTGAAGTGTGGATACAGCTGTTCCCAAAGCATTTTGATGAAGTTGGTAAAATCTAAAATGTACAATTTAAGAACTATTTGAGCTACAAATGTATTAGTTTAAGCAAATATCAATTGTAATAATTCCTGGAGTTTTTGAATTCTAAACCTTATAAAAATCTTAAATATGATTTTACTTACCTGTTATAACTCTTTCCAAACTTCTAAGCTATGTTTAGTTAGTATTTAATTGCTTCCTGGAGCTGAGAGAGAACACTTGAATCAGTTCTCACTCATTGGATAACCTCAATGTACTAAAGGATGTGATGTTTTACCAAGTAGAATAGACAATTTTTTATTCCCTTTGTAGGTTAGCAGGATGCTTGGAAGCCAGCCCCATAAGGTATGAAATGGAACAAGAAGCAAATGCCAGGACTTGATTTCACCTGAAGTAAATAGAGCAGTGCAGCAGACTGGCGTTCATACTTCATGAGTCTTCAGGAGAATGAAAAGAAAGAGAAAGGATTCACTCCCCAGTTTTCTAAGATTGGGAACCAACCCCAGTTCAACTACAAGCCTTCAAAATATTTGATTTTGCATTTTACTGATAAAAAAAAGCATGCATATAGCCCCAATATGGAGATATATAAATCATATGTATGTACTCCTGTGCTAATATGTGTATTAGAAAGCAAAAAGTAGACATTAGAAAAATAGATATAAAGACATATTATACTTTCTCCCCATATCCAAGTGACTTGTCCACTCTCAATACTATTATTTTTTTTAAAAAAGCAACAGTTGTTATAAAGCATATTGTAAGGACTGAATATGAGTAAATACATGTTTTAAGGTTTTAGGTTTATGACCTTGAATATAAACTAGAACTATCAATAACGTCCTTCCCACCCCTAAATTCTGAAGTGCTTTCCTTGGTGGAAGTGAACGGGATGGAAGCACAGTGAGCAGAGAAGGAACTGTGTGGAACCCACAGTGGTGCACAGCAAGTCTTTGCTTCTGGAGCAGAAATATCTGATGGGGATCTTACCTTGAGGAACAAAGCAGACTAAGAAAAACAAGTTTTAGTTGATATTTTAAATTCTTAAAGAATCAATAGTGTGTATGTATATTTAGCGGTTGTGTATATATGTGTATGTGTGTGCATATGTATAAATCCCCCCAAAAAGATGAGATATGATATTCCACATTCATAATGTTTGAGTTGCAACCTAAACATAAAGGGAGACTTTTTAAATTTTTGTGAAAAATATTAGAAAACCTCATTAAATTCCTCAAGGAACTCTCTTCTAGTTGATACTCAGATTATTTTCTGAAACACCTATCCTGTAATCATTATCGAAGATTCTCTGTTACTTGTCAGATCCAAATCTCTCAGATCCTCATTTGAGAATGTAAAAGCAGTTATACTTTAGCACACAATATAAATAAGATTTGCCATTTCACTTTTCAATCAACTTGTATTATATTTTTGTAACAATATCTGAAATCAGAGAATCTGACAAAGATGTTCATAGATGCTAGTGTTAAGGGATGTTTTAGTGAGGGATTATTTGCTTAAGAGTCAGTTGATTTGTAAACATTTTTGGGTCATGATGTGTCCATACTGATTCTCATTGTAGGTCCTAAGATGATAAATTCTTGAATAACCAAGGACTTCCAATGTTTAAATGCTGGCTAGTCATGTTCCAATTCTATTTCTCTCTCACCCATTTCAAATGAATTTGAATCTCTTAGTTGTTGATGGGTGTAAAGGTCACATCATCTGTTAGGCAAACATTTTTTTTTTTTATCTTCATTTTATTGAGATATATTCACATACCACACAGTCATACAAAACAAATCGTACATTCGATTGTTCACAGTACCATTACATAGTTGTACATTCATCACCTAAATCAATCCCTGACACCTTCATTAGCAGACACACAAAAATAACAACAATAATAATTAAAGTGAAAAAGAGCAATTAAAGTAAAAAAGAACACTGGGTACCTTTGTCTTGTTTGTTTGTTTCCTTCCCCTATTTTTCTACTCATCCATCCATAAACTAGACAAAGGGGAGTGTGGTCCTTATGGCTTTCCCAATCCCATTGTCACCCCTCATAAGCTACATTTTTATACAACTGTCTTCGAGATTCATGGGTTCTGGGTTGTAGTTTGATAGTTTCAGGTATCCACCACCAGCTACCCCAATTCTTTAGAACCTAAAAAGGGTTGTCTAAAGTGTGCGTAAGAGTGCCCACCAGAGTGACCTCTCAGCTCCTTTTGGAATCTCTCTGCCACTGAAGCTTATTTCATTTCCTTTCACATCCCCCTTTTGGTCAAGAAGATGTTCTCCGTCCCACGATGCCAGGTCTACATTCCTCCCCGGGAGTCATATTCCACGTTGCCAGGGAGATTCAATCCCCTGGGTGTCTGATACCACGTAGTGGGGAGGGCAGTGATTTCACCTTTCAAGTTGGCTTAGCCAGAGAGAGAGGGCCACATCTGAGCAACAAAGAGGCATTCGGGAGGAGGCTCTTAGGCACAACCATAGGGAGGCCTAGCCTCTCCTTTGCAGCAACCGTCTTCCCAAGGGTAAAACCTATGGTAGAGGGCTCAACCCATCAAACCACCAGTCCCCTATGTCTGTGGTCATGTTAGCAACCATCGAGGTGGGGTAGGCCAATACCCCTGCATTCTCCACAGGCTCCTCAAGGGGGCACTACATATTTTTTTCCTTGTTTTTCTTTTTTTTTTTTTTAACTTTCCTTTCTTTTTTAAATCAACTGTATGAAAAAAAATTAAAAAAAAAAAACATACAATAAAAGAACATTTCAAAGAGACCATAACAAGGGAGTAAGAAAAAGACAACTAACCTAAGATAACTGCCTAACTTCCAACATGTTCCTACTTTACCCCAAGAAAGTTACCTAATATAGCAACATTTCTGTGAACTTGTTCCTACTATATCCATCAGAAATTAACAGACCATAGTCATTTCTGGGCATCCCCAGAACGTTAAATAGCTTATCTGTTCTTCTTGGATTATTGTTCCCCCTTCCTTAATTGCTCTCTATTGCTAGTTCCCTTACATTCTACATTATAAACCATTTGTTTTACATTTTTCAAAGTTCACATTAGTGGTAGCATATAATATTTCTCTTTTTGTGCCTGGCTTATTTCGCTCAGCATTATGTCTTCAAGGTTCATCCATGTTGTCATATGTTTCACAAGATCGTTCCTTCTTACTGCCGTGTATTCCATCGTGTGTGTATACCACATTTTATTTATCCACTCATCTGTTGAAGGACATTTGGGTTGTTTCCATCTCTTGGCAATTGTGAATAATGCTGCTATGAACATTGGCATGCAGATATCTGTTCGTGTCACTGCTTTCCGATCTTCCGGCTATATACCGAGAAGTGCAATCGCTGGATCGAACGGTAACTCTATATCTAGTTTTCTAAGGAACTGCCAGACTGACTTCCAGAGTGGCTGAACCATTATACAGTCCCACCAACAATGAATAAGAGTTCCAATTTCTCCACATCCCCTCCAGCATTTGTAGTTTCCTGTTTGTTTAATGGCAGCCACTCTAATCGGTGTTAGATGGTATCTCATTGTGGTCTTAATTTGCATCTCTCTAATAGCTAGTGAAGCTGAACATTTTTTCATGTGTTTCTTGGCCATTTGTATTTCCTCTTCAGAGAACTGTCTTTTCATATCTTTTGCCCAGTTTATAATTGGGCTGTCTGTACTATTGTCATTGAGTTGTAGGATTTCTTTATATATGCAAGATATCAGTCTTTTGTCAGATACATGGTTTCCAAAAATTTTTTCCCATTGAGTTGGCTGCCTCTTTACCTTTTTGAGAAATTCCCTTGAGGTGCAGAAACTTCTAAGCTTGAGGAGTTCCCATTTATCTATTTTTTCTTTTGTTGCTTGTGCTTTGGGTGTGAAGTCTAGGAAGTGGCCGCCTAATACAAGGTCTTGAAGATGTTTTCCTACATTATCTTCTAGGAGTTTTATGGTACTTTCTTTTATATTGAGATCTTTCATCCATTTTGAGTTAATTTTTGTGTAGGGGGTGAGGTAGGGGTCCTCTTTCATTCTTTTGGATATGGATATCCAACTCTCCCAGCCCCATTTGTTGAAAAGACCATTATGACTCAGTTCAGTGACTTTGGGGGCCTTATCAAAGATCAGTCGGCCATAGATCTGAGGGTCTATCTCTGAATTCTCAATTCAATTCCATTGATCTATATGTCTATATTTGTGCCAGTACCATGCTGTTTTGGCAACTGTGGATTTATAATAACCTTCAAAGTCAGGGAGTGTAAGTCCCCCCACTTCGTTTTTCTTTTTTAGAGTGTCTTTAGCAATTTGAGGCATCTTCCCTTTCCAAATAAATTTGATAACTAGCTTTTCCAAGTCTGCAAAGTAGGTTGTTGGAATTTTGATTGGGATTGCATTGAACCTGTACATGAGCTTGCGTAGAATTGACATCTTAATGACATTTAGCCTTCCTATCCATGAACATGGAATATTTTTCCATCTTTTAAGATGCCCTTCTATTACTTTTAGTAGAGTTGTGTAGTTTTCTTTGTACAGGTCTTTACATCTTTGGTTAAGTTTATTCCTAGGTACTTAATTTTTTTAGTTGCTATTGAAAATGGTATCTTTTTCTTGAGTGTCTCTTCAGTTTGTTCATTTCTAGCATATAGAAACATTACTGACTTATGTGCATTAATCTTGTATCCCGCTACTTTGCTAAATTTGTTTATTAGCTCTAGTAGCTGTATCATCGATTTCTCAGGGTTTTCCAGATATAAGATCATATCATCTGCAAACAATGACAGTTTTACTTCTTCTTTTCCAATTTGGATGCCTTTTATTTCTTTGTCTTGCCGGATTGCCCTGGCTAGCACTTCCAGCACAATGTTGAATAACAGTGGTGACAGCGGGCATCCTTGTCTTGTTCCTGATCTTAGAGGGAAGGCTTTCAGTCTCTCACCATTGAGTACTATGCTGGCTGTGGGTTTTTCATATATGCTCTTTATCATATTGAGGAAGTTTCCTTCAATTCCTACCTTTTGAAGTGTTTTTATCAAAAAGGGATGTTGGATTTTGTCAAATGCTTTTACAGCATCTATTGAGATGATCATTTGATTTTTCCCTTTCGAATTGTTAATGTGTTGTAATACATTGATTGATTTTCTTATGTTGAACCATCCTTGCATGCCTGGAATGAACCCCACTTGGTCATGGTGTATGATTTTTTTAACGTGCACGGCCTGGAGGAGGGACCCACTTGCAAGTCTCAGGAGCCATACTCCAATACCAAGGACTTGTGGGTCAGTGGCAGAGACAAACTGTGGCAGGACTGAACTGAAGGATTAGACTATTGCAGCAGCTTTACATCTCCAGGATCACCAGGGAGATTTGATTGTTAGAGCCACGCCCCTCCCTGACTGCCCAGAAACACACCCCATATACAGGGCGGGCAACACCAACTACACACGCAAGCTTGGTACACCAATTGGACCCCACAAGACTCCCTCCCCCACTCACCACGAAGGCAAAGCAAGGGAGAATTGGCTTGTGGAGAACAGGTGGCTCGTGGACGCCACCTGCTGGTTAGTTAGAGAAAGTGTACTCCACGAAGCTGTAGATCTGATAAATTAGAGATAAGGACTTCAATTGGTCTACAAATCCTAAAAGAACCCTATCAAGTTCAGCAAATGCCACGAGGCCAAAAACAACAGAAAATTATAAAGCATATGAAAAAACCAGACGATATGGATAACCCAAGCCCAAACACCCAAATTAAAAGATAGGAAGAGACACAGCACCTAGAGCAGCTACTCAAGGAACTAAAGATGAACAATGAGACCATAGTACAGGAGACAAAGGAAATCAAGAAGACCCTAGAAGAGCATAAAGAAGACATTGCAAGACTAAATAAAAAAATGGATGATCTTATGGAAATTAAAGAAACTGTTGACCAAATTAAAAAGATTCTGGACACTCATAGTACAAGACTAGAGGAAGTTGAACAAGGAATCAGTGACCTGGAAGATGACAGAATGGAAAATGAAAGCATAAAAGAAAGAATGGGGAAAAAAATTGAAAAAATCGAAACGGACCTCAGAGATATGATAGATAATATAAAACGTCCGAATGTAAGACTCATTGGTGTTCCAGAAGGGGAAGAAAAAGGTAAAGGTCTAGGAAGAGTATTCAAAGAAATTGTTGGGGAAAACTTCCCAAATCTTCTAAACAACATAAATACACAAATCATAAATGCTCAGCGAACTCCAAATAGAATAAATCCAAATAAACCCACCCCGAGACATATTCTGATCACACTGTCAAACACGGAAGAGAAGGAGCAAGTTCTGAAAGCAGCAAGAGAAAAGCAATTCACCACATACAAAGGAAACAGCATAAGAGTAAGTAGTGACTACTCAGCAGCCACCATGGAGGCGAGAAGGCAGTGGCACGATATATTTAAAATTCTGAGTGAGAAAAATTTCCAACCAAGAATACTTTATCCAGCAAAGCTCTCCTTCAAATTTGAGGGAGAGCTTAAATTTTTCACAGACAAACAAATGCTGAGAGAATTTGCTAACAAGAGACCTGCCCTACTGGAGATACTAAATTGAGGGAGAGCTTAAATTTTTCACAGACAAACAAATGCTGAGAGAATTTGCTAACAAGAGACCTGCCCTACTGGAGATACTAAAGGGAGCCCTACAGACAGAGAAACAAAGAAAGGACAGAGAGACTTGGAGAAAGGTTCAGTACTAAAGAGATTCGGTATGGGTACAATTAAGGATATTAATAGAGAGAGGGGAAAAATATGACAAACATAAACCAAAGGATAAGATGGCTGATTCAAGAAATGCCTTCATGGTTATAACATTGAATGTAAATGGATTAAACTCCCCAATTAAAAGATATAGATTTGCAGAATGGGAAAAAAAAAATGAACCATCAATATGTTGCATATAAGAGACTCATCTTAGACAGAGGGACACAAAGAATAGGCAAACATTTTGATAATATGTATTAAGAAACTCAAAATTGTTCTAAATAATTCCAACACAAGCCAACATTTATAGACTGAATGTTTTAATTCTGTATTTGGCATTTTGCAATCATTTAATCTCATAACAATGCAGTGATATAGGTGGTTTCTATTCCTTCTTTACAGATGAGGAAAATAAACTTCACAGAAGTTAAAAAAAAAAAAGTGAGAGAGAGTTAAAATTTTCACAAACAAATGCTGCAAGAATTCATTAACAAGAGACCTACCCTGCAAGAAATACTAAAGGGAGTTTTATCAGAAGAAAAAAAAAAAGGAGGGAGAGATCTGGAGAAGGGCACAGCACTAGAGTATTAGCAAGGGTTGGCTTAATGGAAAAAAGAAAGAGGGGAAAATTAGATCTGACAGCTAAAAACCAAGGACAAGTATAACTTTGAATGTGAATGGATTAAACTCCCCAATTAAAAGATACTGACTGGCAGAATGGATTAAAAAGTATGATTCATCAATATGCTGTTTACAAGAGACCCATCTTAGATCCAGCAACCCAAAGAGATTGAAAGTGAAAGGATGAAAAAAAATACTCCATGCAAGCTGAAGCCAAAAGAAAGCAGGGGTAGCTACACTAATATCAGGCAAAATAGACTTTAAATCCAAAGATGTCATAAGAAACAAAGAAGATCACTATATATTAATAAAAGAGACAATCCATAAAGAACAAATAACAATGATAAATGTTTATTCACCCAGTTAAGGAGCTCCAATGTACATGAGATAAACTTCGGCAAAATTGAAGGGAACAATAGGCATTTCTACAATAATAGTAGGAGACTTCAATACATCACTTTCTAGATAGAATAACCAGACAAAGAACCAATAAGGAAATTGAGAACCTAAACAATGTGATACATGAATTACACTTAACAGACATATATAGATTGTTTCATCCAAAATTACTAGGATGTATATGCTTCTCCAGTGCTCAAGGAACATTCTCCAAGATAGATCATATGCTGGGGCACAAAGCAAGTCTCAACAAATTTTAAAAAGATTGAACTTATTCAAAGCACATTCTTTGATCACAATGGAATGCAGCTGGAAATCAATAACCACCAAATAACCAAAATTTTCACAAATATATGGAACCTAAACAACACACTCCTAAACAGTGGGTCAAAGATGAAATTGCAAGAGTAATCAGTAAATATCTAGAGATGAATGAGAATGAGAAAAAAACATATCAAAACCTAAGAGATGCAGTGCAGGTGGTACAGAGAGGGGAATTTACAGCTGCAAATATATACATTAAAAAGGAAGATTGCCTCTTCAGTTAGGTCATTATAGGAACATTAATGACTGACTTCAGTTAGGTCCTTATAGGAACATTAATGCACTGACTTATGCGCATTAATCTTTTATTTTTTAAAAAATCCATTCACAATAGCAACTAAAAACTAAATCAAGTACCGAGGAATAAACTTAAACAAGACCTGTACACAGAAAATTATATAACTTTACTAAAAGAAATAAAAAGGACATAAAGAGATGGAAAGATATTCCATGCTCCATGGATAGGAAGACTAAATATTGTTAAGATGTCAATTCTACCCAAACTAATCTACAAATTCAATGCAATCCCAATCCAATTTCCAACAACCTACTTTGCAGAGTTGGAAAATCTAGTTATCAAATTTATTTGGAAAGGAAAGGGGCCTCGAATTGCCAAAAATATCCTAAAAAAGAACAAAGTGGGAGGGGACTTACACTTCCAGACTCCGAAGCCTACTATAAAGCCACAGTGGTCAAAATAGCATGGTATTGGCATAAAGACAGATATATTTATCAATGGAATCAAATTGAGAGTTTAGAAATAGACACCCAGATATACGGTCATCTGATTTTTGATAAGGCCCCAAATCCAACAAACTGGGACAGAACAGTCTCTTCAATAAATGGGGCTGGGAGAACTGGATAGCCATAACAAAAAGAATGAAAGAGGACCCCTACCTCACACACTATACAAAAAAATAACTCAAAGTGGATCAAAGACCTCAATATAAGAGAGAGCACAATAAAACTCTTAGAAGATAATATATAGAAACATCTTCAGAACCTAGTAATAGGAGGTAGTTTCTTAGACCTTACACCCAAAGCACAAGCAATAAAAGAAAAAATAGATAAATGGGAACACCTCAAAACCCAAAGCTTCTGTGCCTCAAAACACACTGTCAAAAAACTAAATGAAAAATAGGGTGGGAGGGGGGATGATTTGGCTGTTCTTTTTCACTTTTATTTTTTATTCTTATTTTCACTTTTTCTGGTAGAAGGAAAATGTTCAAAAAATAGATTGGGGTGATGAATGCACAACTATATGATGGTACTGTGAACAACTGATTGTACACTTTGGATTACTGTATGGTATGTACATATATCTCAGTAAAATTGAATTTTAAAAAAATTTGTCAAAAAGGTGAAGAGGAAGCAAACTCAAGGGAGAAAATATTTGGAAAACATATATCTGATAAGATATTGATATCCAGCATATATAAAGAAATCCTACAACTCAACAACAATAGTTCAAACAGCCCAATTATAAAATGGACAAAAGATGAAACGGTATTTTTCTGAAGAGGAAATACAAACAGCTAAAGAACACATCAAAAAAAAAAAAAATGCTCATCTTCACTAGCTGTTAGGGAAATGCAAATCGAAACTACAATGTGATACCATCTCACACCAATAAGAATTACTGCCATTAAACAAACAGGAAACAACAAATGCTGGAGAGGATGTGGAGAAATTGGAACTCTTATTCATTGCTCTAGGGAATGTATAAAGGTACAGCTGCTGTGGAAGACAGTTTGGTGGTTTCTCAGAAAACTAGATATTGAATTACCCCATGATCTGGCAATTCTACTTCTTGGTATATACCCAGAAGATTTGAAAGCAGTGACACAAACAGACATTTGTACACCAATGTTCACAGCAGCATTGTTCCCAATTGCCAAGAGATGGAAACAATCCATGTGTCCTTCGATAGATGAGTAGATAAACAAAATGTAGTATATACACACGATGGAATACTATGCAGCAGTAAGAAGGAACAAGGTCCTGAAACATGGCAACATGGATGAACCTTGAAGATATAATGCTGAGTGAAATAAGTCAGACACAAAAGGAGAGATATTGTATGTTACCACTTCTATGAACTCCCTGAACAATGTAAGATCAAGGTTTTATAACGTAGAATACTGGGGACCTAATGATAGACAGAAACTAGTGAGGGGGAATGATAATCTAATATGTTCAGATATGTTAATGATGGTGAATTCAAAGGTATGGGAATGGTTAGGGGGTGACAATTGTTAATGGGTTTATAAGTATCAGAGCTGTACTGAAGATGGCTAGGATTGAAAGAGGTTGTTTAAAGGCATGTTTCCCACATGTCAGTACTACAAATATAGATAAGTGCTTGCATGATATACTTCTAAGGTATGATAGTAATGCAGAGAGTTGTAAAAGAAGGGTATGTGGGAAAAATCTACCACTTGCATATTAGGGACTATAACTAATAGGAATACCACACTAGTACCACACAAATACTAGGGACAAATAATTAAAGGTTGACAAGAGCTATGAGGTGTTTGGGGTCATGAGAATTGTTTAAAATGGAGAGTGATGAAGATTGTACAACTAGGTGAAGATAGTGTGAGACACTGATTGTTTATCTTGGACAGAATATATGCTATATGAAATTAGGAACCCCCTACTTAATAAGTCAGGTCCTTGATCTTGAGGTTTGCTCTTGTGAAGCTTATGGCTGTAAAGGGGAGGCTAAGCCTACCAAAATTATGCTGAAGAGTCACTTCCAGAGAATCTCTTTTGTTTCTCGGATGTGGTCTTTCTGTCCCTAAGCCCAACTATGCAAATAAATTCATTAACCTCCCCCCTACGTGGGACTTGACTCCCAGGGGAGTGAATCTCCCTGACAATGTGGGATATGACTCCCAGGAATGAGCCTGGCCTGGGCATTAAGGAATTGAGAATACCTTCTTGACCAAAAGGGAGAAAAGAAATGTAACAAAATAAGGTTTCAGTGGCCAAGAGATGTTAACTAAAGTTCAGAGGCTATCCTGGGGGTTACTTTTATGTAAGCTTTTCCAGCTAGATTCCAAATAGCCATAGTATGCCAAGCCCAAATCAAAAGTAGTCCCAAGAATTCTAAAGAATAACCAGGTCTCTATCAAAGACTCTATGAAAGCTTCACATACTAAGCTTATTTCTCAGAAACTTAAATCCCCCAGAGTGTGCCTATGCCAGATAAGTCCCAAAACCCAGAGGCAACAGCCTCTCCAAGACCATCAACCAGATGCATCCCCCTTCCCCATAATGCTGACACCCCTTTTTCAATATGAACAAGTTAGGGTGGTCACTGCCCAGTATCTCTGAAGATTGAGACAGTGATTAAATGAAAGGGAGGAGTAGCAACAGACAAGATAGGATTTAACAAAGAATCCTGAATCATTATATAGTATTTTTTTTAGTCTCTAGGGTATTAGAAGAATAATACCCTATAATAAAAGAAAATAAATGAAACGGTGGAACTAGAACCCATAACATTCTTTGAAATTTGCCCTAAAACTACTTGTTAAATTGTACTTTGAAAGTTTTCACTTTTCTGTATATACGGTGTATGTTACAATAAGGAAATAACTGAAATTGTGGAACTGTAACCCATAACATTCTTTAAAATCTGTTCTATAACTACTTGTTACATCATATTTTGAAAGTTATCACTTTTCTGTATGTACCTTACATGTCACAATAAAAATGTTTTTTAAAAAAAGGTATCAGAGGATTTGAGTTTTATTTTTATTCTTATTTCTGTTCTGGAGTAATGAAAATATTCTAAAATTGGCCATGGGTTTGCATGCACAACTATGTGATGATACTGTGAACCAATGATTGTATACTTTGGTTTGTGTGGTATGTAAATATATCTCAATAAAATTGAAAAAAAAAGGGCAAAGGACTTGAATAGAAATTCTATAAATAAGATATACAAATGGCAATAAGCACATGAAAAGATGCTCAACTCAACATCATTAGTCAATAGGGAAATGAAAATCAAAACTATAATTAGATATTCCTTCATAGGCACTAAGATGACTATTACTTTAAAAATGGAAAATAATTGTTCACCAGGATGTGGAGGAATTGGAACTCTCAATCATTACTGGTGGTAGTGTAAAATGGGGCAGCTGTTGTGGAAAACAGTTAGGTGGTTCCTCAAACAGTTAAGCAGAATTACCATAAATGAACCAGCAATTCCACTTCTAGGTATATACCTTGAAGAACTGAAAACAGAAACGTGATTAAACACTGTGCCGGTTTGAAACTGTTATGTACCCCCAGGAAAGCCAGGTACTTTTTCTAATCTTGTGGGGGTGAGACCTTTTGATTAGATTGTTTCCATGGAAATATGACTCACCCAATTGTGGGTGGGAGCCTTGATTGGGTTATTTCCATGGAAACGTGACTCACCCAATTCCAGGTGAGCCTAATCCTTTCCTGGAGTCCTTTAAAGAGAGCTCACACAGAGAGCAGAGAGATGAGATGCCCAAGGATATGCTAAGCCAGGACCCAGACACATGGAGATGCGGACAGAAGGACATTTGGAGATGCTAAGCTAAGAGATGAAGCCCAGAGTTTGCCCCAGAGAAGCTAAGAGAGGACCCTTTGATGCGTAGAGAGATATGCCCTGGGAGAAAGAAGCAAGGGCACACAGCAGCTGAGAGAGAGGAGCTAAGACAGAAGCCCAGAGACATTTTGGAGAAAGCCATTTTGAAACGCAACCTGGGAGCAAAGGACCAGCAGATGCCAGCCACGTGCCTTCCCAGCTGACAGGGGTATTCTGGACACCTTCGGCCATTGTTCAGTGAAGGTATCATCTTATTGATGCCTTAGTTTGGGCACTTTTATGGCCTTAGAACTGTAAATTTGTAATCTAATAAATCCCCTTATAAAAGCCAATCCATTTCTGGTATTTTGCATTCTGTCAGCTTTAGCAAACCAGATCAGATACTTACACATCAATGTTCACAGCTGCATTATTCACAATAGCCAAAATATGGGACCAACCTAGATGTCCATCAACAGATGAATGGATAAACAAAATGTGGTATACACATATTATAGACTACTATTCAGCCATAAAAAGGAATGAAAGTTCTTAGGCATACTACAACATGAATGAATCTTGAAAACATTATGTTAAGTGAAATAAATCAGACACAAAAGGACAAATATTGTATGATCCTACTTTTATGAAATATCTAGAATAAGCAAATTGATAGACACAGGAAGTAGATGAGAGGTTTCCAGGGGCAGGGAATAGGGGGAAGGGGAGTTATTTCTTAATGGTACAGAGTTGGGTGATGAAAAAGTCTTGATAATGGATGGTGTTGATGGTAGCACAACATTGTAAAGTAGTTAATACCACTGAAATGTACACTTAAAAATGGTTGAAATAGGAAAATTTGACATATATTATACATATATATAACATATATATATATTATATATATATAACCACAATTTTTAAAATACTAAAAAACTTAGAGGGGCTGGATTAGGTTATCTCTAAAATCCTTTCCAGCTCTAAAATTCTGAGATGGCTGCTTGCTATTACATTAGCCAAAAGTCACATTTATGGTCTCTTATCTTTACTTTCACTATTTAAGCTACCACACAAGAGGAGGCTAAAAACGTTTTCATCTCCTCCTCTATTGAAGTTTGCTTAAGTAGCAGAAGCCAAGTAAATGTCCACATGGCTGTAATTAGTGTATTGTTTCAAGACAATTTTGGAAAATGAAGATTTAGAAAGTGACAATTAACCAATGAAATATGCATCATATATGCAGAAACATTCAATCAAATCCCAGGCAGCTGTGCTCAGGTCCAGGCAGTTTTGATCCTCAGTGATCTCAATTACAGCTTCCCACAGGGGTAGGAGACCAAACTGAAAGGCTCTCACACAGAGACAGCAAATGAAAATGACTCCTGTGTATGCTCATAGCTACTATTCCTAAAACCAGAAGAAATCTTATGTATTCATATTCTTTTCCTTATGTGTCTCAACTAACTCTTCTTCAAGCATGGAGTTTAAGGAAGATTTAGGAAAGTGGGAATCAAGGACACTTTCGCTTGTCAGATTGTGAATAATACATAATCCAAAGCACCAATTGAGATCCCTTCCCTATGGAATGCTAATATCATTTTACACTATGCATTCAAGAAAGCTCTTTTATAAGCAGCTGACCATAAGCCTTGGGTTTCCCAGGACCAAAAGTTGTGGTTTATACCCATTTTTTCGATTTTATTAATAATAGTGACCTTTAACTCTCAAAGTGTCCTAGTTTTGATAATAAATTAGATGGTCACTCTATCTAATGTTTCCACACTGGAGGGTTCTCAGGTAAGAATCAGTTCTCTTCAGTAATATGAGGGTTTAATACTCAAAATAGTAGGGTGGATTCTCACACACAGAAATTAGTAAAAACAATACCAGAAAGGCAACATGTAAAAAGAACAATGAAATGTTTATATATTTTGATCTAGATCATATTTTTTTGGAATAGCTAGAAATAAATACCTGAAACTACCAAACTCCAACCCAGTAGTCTCGACTCTTGAAGACGATTGTATAACAATGCAGACTACAAGGGGTGACAGTGTGATTGTGAAAAACTTGTGGATCACACTCCTTTTATCCAGTGTGTGGATGAATGCGTAGAAAAATGGGGACAAAAGACAAATGAAAAGTAGGGTGGGGGGATGATTTGGGTGTTCTTTTTTTATTTTTATTTTTTATTCTTAATCTGATTCTTTCTGGTGTAAGGAAAATGTTCAAAAATAGTTTGGGGTGATGAATGCACAACTATAAGATGGTACTGTGAACAGCTGATTGTACACCATGGAAGATTGTATGGTATGTGAATATAACTCAATAAAACTGAATTAAAAAAAAACAAAACAATACCAGAAAGACAACATGTAAAAAGAACGACGAAATGTTTATATATTTTGATCTAGATCATCTTTTATATGAATTACGGAAAAAGACAGGCACAAGATGCTTATCAGGATAATATTTTAAATAGCAAACTGTTGGGAAAAACTAAATATCCAAAGATAGAGAAATGATAAATAAATTATCATATAACCTCCTGCTGGTAAATTATATAGCCATTAAAATTGTGGTTATAATACATTAAATAAAGTCAAGAAACCAAAGTATACATATTTTATGTTGGGGTAGGAAAGGATTGTCTAAAGTAAAAAAAGGAATGCCAAAAATGAAGAGATTAAGAGCTTCAGTTATTTACAATATAGAAAAATAAAAATTATTTGTAATGCATACAAGAAACAACTTATCAAAGATATATTAAATATGCAAAGAGCACTTAATTACTAATGAAAAGAAGCCTACTACTCCAATAGGTAAGTGTATAAGCAAATCACACACCCAGTGATCAATAAAATATTTTTTAAAATGCTTAGGCTCACCAGTAGTTAAAAAAGTATAAATTAAAACCATGTTTTCCTCATATAAATTTTTTTGACATTTGAAGTGACTGCCTGGCTTCTCTGCAGCAGTAAAGCTTGCAAAGTTAAAGATATTAGAAGATCTAAAGTATATCTTTCGAAAAATGTGTTGATGATACTATTCAGAAGAGGGGTTGGTCAGTCTTAGAAGCAAAGATTTCCCTCAATGCATTGTTTTAGCCATATACAACAAAGCTTGATATGCTGTTTTTTTTAATTATCATTTAGTTTAAAATATTTTTTAATTTTCCCTGTGATTTCTTCTTTGGACTATGCATTATTTAGATGCGTTGTTTTATTTCACAATATTTGGGGACTATTTCAGGTATCTTTTATTTATTTGCAATTTGATTATGTTTTATTCAGAGAAGATACACTGTATGGTTTGAATCCTTAATAATTTGAGATTTTTTTTTTATGGTCTAGTATGTGGTCTGTCTTGGTGAATGTTCCATGGAAAATTGAAAAGAATTTGTATTCTGCCATAGTTAGGTGTAGTTTTCTCTAAACTAAGTTGGTTAGTAGTTACTCATGTATTCTATATTACTAATTTTCTGTCTACTTTTTCTATCAGTTTTCAAGAAATGAGTATTGAAATCTCCAATTGAAATTGTGGATACTTCTATTTCTTTTTCATTTCTTGAAGCTCTGTTAAGTACATGCACACTTAAGATGGTCTGGTCCTCTTGATGAATTGACCCTTTTATCCTTATGAAATGTTCCTCTTCATCCCTGATAGTACTCCTTTTCTGGAAGCTTACTTTGTCTGATATTTCTAGAGCCACTCTAGTTTTCTTGTGATTAGTGTTGTCATTGTATATCATTTCCATCCATTTATATTTAAAGTGTCTTTCTATTTAAAATGTTTCTTATTGACAGCATATAGTTGGATTCCACTGTTTTTACACAGTATCACAATCTCTACCTTTTCTTGGTAGCATTTGGACCATTTATATTAAATATAGTCATCAATATAATTGGATTATATACCATCTTGCTAATTGATTTTTATTATTTGTTTTTATTATTTATTTATTTATTATTATTTATTAATAATAATAATATTATTATTTATAAAATTTTATTTTAAAATTATTTATAAAATTATTTATAATATTATTTATTATTATTTATTTATAATATTTATTTATATATTATTTAATATTATTAAATAATATTTATTTATATTGGGATATTTATATTTATATTTATATTTATATAAATATCCCACATATTTTTGGTTCCTTTCTTGCTCCCTTCCTACCAGCTTTGGGTTATGTCTTTTGTAAATACTCCATTTTAACTCCACTATTAGTTAATTCTCAGTACCTGCTTTATTTTTTTAATGTCTGTTCTAGGGCATATACAATGTGCATCTTTAACTTATTACAGTGTACCTTCAAATAAAATTATACCATTTGGTAAATAATGGAAGAACTTTCAAGAGTATATTTTCATTTCCCTAACCCATCTTTGACCTATCACTGCCATAATTTTACTTTTATATACATTATATACCCATTTTTCCTTTAAATAATTATCTATTAAAAAATTATAAAATTTTTTTTACATATGCACTTTTTATTATTTCTGTAGTTCTTTATTGCTTTTTGAGATCAAAATTTCCATCCAGTATAATTAATTTTTTTCCTGAAGAATTGCGATTAGCATTTCTTATTGTGCAGTTCTGCTGGTGATGAATTTTCCCAGCTTTTGTGTATCTGAAAAAAAAAATCTTTGTTTTCCCTTCATTTCTGAAAAATGTTTTTGCTAGATATAGAATTCTTTGTTGACATTTGTTTTTTTTCTCTCAGCACTTCAAAGATATCATTTCATTTATTTTGGCTTGCGTTGTTTTTTATACCGTCTGGTGTCATTCTTATGTTTTCACCACTCGATATAATGAATGATTTTTTCCCTGTCTGGTTGAGACTCGAACATCTCCCAGCCTTATGTGAATATGTTCAGCTTACAACTCTGGAAGTTATTTGCCTTGCCTTATGGAGTTTCTCCCTATGGTTTTGCAGCTTAGTACTCAGTAACAGAATCGAAGGGACTCCTCTGCAGTTTTCTGGAGCTCTTTGTATGCATAGATCCTTCTTCTGCAGAACTCTGTCTCACAAATTTCAGTTTCTTCAGCCTTCCTGAATGCTGATCTCTGTCTTTTAATTTCATTGCAACTGTTATTCTCTAGTTGGATTCCCTCTTCCTATGCTATAGACTGAAAATTCCACCAAGCAGAAAGCCAAGGTGATCGTAGAGCTAACCTCATCTTATTCTCTTCTCTTAGCAAAGTTCTGTAAAGCCTGTGGTCTACTGTTTAAAAACAGTTGGTTCAATATTTTTGTTTCATTTTCAAGTTATTTACAGAGGAAAGACAAGTCTAGTACCAGTTACTCCATCATGGTGGAAGCATTTTTGATGAAATGAATGACAAAATGTCAGAGGAACCCTTAGAACTTTATCCCTGCTTTCTTTTATGGTATCCCAGGGACTGAACATGGTTCTTCTTTTGTTGCTAAACTTTTAAGATTATAGCTCCTTCCATTCTTGATATTTTCTACGTACTTCTGAGATCCCAAGTCACCACCAGGATGGCACTAAGTTGCTTAAAGGGGGAAAAACTTCCACATGTGTATTTTTCAGGGCATAAATATGCATAGTTTATAAATAACAGTCTAAACCAAAGAATTCTACCTGGCTTCCTAAGATGCCTAGAGTCTTATTCTGATAGAATTCTTCTCTAACTTCATTCCAATAATCCTGGACATGAAAGATGCAAAATTCTACCCATTCGGCTTCTCTAATTCTCAGCCTGGAGCAGTGGTCTAATGTTCTCCAAATCTTTCTGGTCATGCACCGTCAGTAAAGAAAGTTTGAGCATTTACCCCTTAATAACACAATATGTCTGTGTATGTGTGTATATTAATTATGTGGTACCAAAAGAATATATGATGAACACTATAAAGCATACACAAATTGAACTAAAATATAAAAATAAAATTTTACTTTTCCATCCTGTATTCCAATGGATACATTTTCACACTCCATGAGGTGCCCGCACCTTATTTTAAGATGAATGTACTGCAGTTCAGAACAAAGTACAACCAGACAACCCCTTGCAGTGGTAAATATCCCTTGGCTCTCTCCTATGGGCATATTTTTAAACTAGTTTCTAATGGCTTTTTAGTTTCTAAATGCTCTGATGTAATCCTTATTTCAGGCCTTAACTTACTGAATCCTTGAGTTTTCTTGTTCTTTTCTATTTGTGTCTTTTTTTTTTCTTTTGCTCACTCTTCTTTATCTGCAACCTTTGTTTTCTCTTAGGCAATATATTTTCCAAAACATTTGAATATTTAAAAACATATATACTTAATTGACATTAAATAATATTGTTCTGGCAATATTGAAAGGATACACATGCAAACAAGGAGGGAGTTATTTCATTTGGAGTGCACTTGGATTCTGTACAAGATGGAAAGGACCTGGAAGCCATTCAAAGACTGAATAAATTGCCAATTGGGTGGAAAATTGGAAAGTAAATTGGGATTTCCCACATGTAAAAATATATAAGAGACAGGAGTAGAAATAAAACTTGTATTGCTTTTCATTAGAAAGACAACACTTTTAAAACATAAAAAGAGTTGTAGGCTAGGATTAATGTCAAAAGCCTATGGGCCACCCAGCCTCTGTCCCGCTTTTTGGGTTTTCTACCTTTTCTGCGGTTGTTCGTCAGAACCCACCCAGCAGCCAAAATGGTGCGGCAGATCGAAAGCAAGGAAGATTTTAAGTCAGCCTTGGAGGATGCTGGAGATAAACTTGTAGTAGTTGATTTCTCAGCCACATGGTGTGGGCCTTGCAAAATGATCAAGCCTTTTTTCCATTCCCTCTCTGAAAAGTATAGCAAGGTGGTGTTCCTTGAAGTAGATGTGGATGACTGTCAGGATGTTGCTGCAGATTGTGAAGTCAAATGCATGCCAACATTTCAGTTTTATAAAAAGGGACAAAAGGTGGGTGAATTTTCTGGCGCTAATAAGGAAAAGCTTGAAGCCACCATTAATGAATTAAGCTAATCATGTTTTCTGAAAACATAACCAGCCATCAGCTGCTTAAAATTTACCTTGTAATTTTTTTATTTACAAAAAAGAAAGATCACATATGAAGACTATATACCCAACTGCCATCTGATTATAAATGACAATAAAATATTAATTCTACCCTTTAAAAAAAAAAAAAAAAAGCCTATGGGCCAAATGAGGCATTATTTAAAGATAGATCTAGTTTTCTTCCAGAAGAGAACTATCGTTACCAGTTTCTTTTGCATCTTTTTAAATATATCATACATAACACTAATGGCAGCATACTATATAGACCGTTGTACATCTTTCTTTTTTTTTCATTTAATATTATATCTTGGCAAACTTTCCAGTCAGTACAGGAAGAGCACCCCTATTCTTTTTTACAGTCTCAAAATAGCAATAACTTAACTTACTTAACAAATACTTATTTATAATTTTTGGGATGGTTCCAATCTTTTGCAATTACAAATACTGCTGCAAATACGCTTGAACATGCCATTTTTATATGTACTGATGTATCTGTAGTATGAATTCCGAGGAATTCAATGGCTGTTCAAAGAGTATGCGATTTTAACTTTTGATAGGTATTGTAAATTATTGCCAGCAATATATGAGAGCGAGCAATAAATCCTTTACAATCCTGGGTGCAGTGTTTTGTAGGTAGTAAACACATACATATTATTTTTTGATCAGATTAATTGTTGTAAAAATCAAATAAAGCAATGTATATGAAAGAAATTGGAAGTATGTAATCTTTAAGACTAAAGCATTATGATTATTTTCAATAATAAATTCAAAATCAACGATGCTAGACAAATGGGTTTCTGGGTTTATTGCTTCCATGTCCTGCATGGGACAGAGGGAGATAATTCAGAAGTAACCTTTCCACTTAAACTCTAGCTTAAGCCTCATTGTACTAGCTGCAATGGCTCTGCCTTCAAAAAAACTTTTGTTTTATAAAAGAAAAGTAATGTTATATTTTAGAAACCAAAAAAACAAGAATATATCATTTTCCCAGGACCTATTTTGTCACATGCATAGCAAAATTTGCTTTGTTCTTCCAGGTGTGCTTCTTTGGACAAAAAGATATTCCTGTTAACACCTCAACTGAAGTCAACCTACTCAGCAGAGGATATTGTTCAGCATTATCTCCAGTTGAAAGTTACTTACTAAAAGGGAGGTGCACAAGGTGAACACACTACACTGATGCAATCAGACTTCAGGAATGTGCAGCTTGGAGAATGAGACTTACAGGAAATAGAACAAGAAAAAGAGACCTAAGCTCTGAGCAGTCAGCTTCAGACAAATTTCCTTCTGCCTTGATATTCCAGTAAGCCTCTAGGATAGAACTTGACTGACAACCGCCATTTCCCCCTTTTTTTTTTTTTTTTGGACTATTAATTCCCAACGGCCCCTGGAATGCTTTGGAATAATTGCCTTTACTTGGTGTCGCCCAATTCACAGATTGTTGTACTGTTAATAAACCTCTCTTCTTTCTATTTGCAGTAGCAGTTCCTTTGACATTGCATGAAATACTATAGGCAGGGAAGATGGCATCAAGACACCTAGAACTCTGAATTAAGAACATATAAAGGCTAAGGGTTGGACAATGGATGCAACTGATACCAATCAAAAGCGGTGGGTTCTCTGCATAATGCACTCAAATGACCAATTCCTGAGACACCAGGGTCTCAGAGAAAGTTTATTGCTAGGTGTGAAGCAGGAAATCAGATGGCCTATCGGCCTAAAAATCTATCGGCCTAAAATCTATCTCCCTGAACTGCAGTATTTCTGATGATTTTATTGTACCAAAAGATGGGCAGGTTTTAGGATAACAAGCACAATGGCTTGAGATGACAAGGTTAGAGATGATTTGGAATTGGGGTGGGTTAGTTCTGGGCTGACTCAAGGCCTTTCCTTAATAAACATTAGGGGCTGTCTTTAGTGATCATAAGATTCTAAAGTTGGAAAACCAGATAAAGGGATACAAGTGAGGGTCAGTCACAGGGTTTTTACAATCACAACATAAAGGCTATATAGTTACATAATCATCATCAGAGTTCAAGACAGCTGGATTACAGTTCAGAAATTTAAGTTATTTCCCTCTATTCTAATATACCCAAAAATAAAAAGGAATATCTATATAATGATTCAGTAGTCATAATTGTAAGAAAGGGATAAGTTTAGTTTTCACATAGAGACAGCATGGAATAAGGGAAATGGAGGCAAAACCAGTTTAAACAAGCCCCGTGATAAAGAGAAGAAAGAATCTGCCAGCCCCTTATATGGAAAAGTAACCATGGTTACTGGAATGTAAAGAAATATGAGGTAAAATCAGAGGCGGGAACTCACAGCAAAAAGAAAAAAAAAATTTTTTAAACTAAATGAACTCTCTGGGATAGGCTGATCAGTTCAAAATCTCAATAATGAGCTAGTTGGCTCTCTGGGATTGGCTGTACAAATTAAAATCTCAAAAGATGAATTGGTTAGTGTTCTCGGATAGGCTGTAACCTCTGTAGTACCCAGTCAATGGGGAAACAGGGGAGGGACTTGCGAATTGGGAGTAGGAGATTTAAAGATCGCCATTCTCTTCCTCTGGCGCGCCAGCCTACCACATGTTTGGCTGGACACCCTATCTTGCAAGATTGTAAATAAATTCTTTTCTCCTCCAAAACCGAGTGAGCGTTTATTCCCTTACAGGTACCGCTTTATTTCCGACATAATCATCCCCTAAATCCTAACATCTTGGTTACACAACTGTTGGTCAAGCTAATCGGTGCTATGTCATTTAGGTTTGCATACATGCGTGTATAGACGGTAATAACTTCTGATGCCAACTGTGACTACTTCAGCTATAAGACCATTTAATTCTGACTTTAAGGGGAGTTAGACCAGACGCCACAGGCTAAGGGCAATCCTCTACAAGATTGGCCTTCATACACAAGCTGCAAGTTTGGGGGCCCAAGCCCACATTTCTGACCAACTGGCTATGAATTTGGGGGTTCCCACCATCCCCTAGGATTTGAGAATTGGCTGGAATGACTCACAGAATGAAGGCACTATATTTATGGTGATAGTTTTATTAGAGTAAAAGGATACAAATAAGTCAAAAGAAGAGACGCATACAGTGAAGTGTGGGAGGGTCTGAAACACAAGCCTCTGTAACCTCCCCATGTGGATTCAGAAGATGTCACCCTCTGACAATGTAGCTTCTCAATCATGGAAACTCATCTAAGCTCCCAGTGGCCAGAGTATATACAGGGTTCCATTACATAAGCATGATAGGTGGGCTAAGACCCACGTGGTTGAACTCAATCTGCACCCCACCTCCCCTCTCAGAGGTGGGCTATCAGGCTGATTAAGTGTAGCTCAAAGCCCCAAACCCCTAATTACTATTTCTGGTGTGGCCAGCCCCCTACCCTAGACTACCAGTGAAGCTGCCCCCACCTCAGGACATCTCAGTAGCATAGACTATTCAAGTGTGTTCAGAGGCTCACAAATAACAAAAGACATTCCTATCACGGGAAATTCCAAGGATGTAGAGGTTACCTCCCAGGATCCTGGGACAAAGAGAGCCAAGTTCCTTATTATACTACAAACAGTAAGAAACAATTTTGAATTTCTCTTAGGCACAGAACAAGAAAATTCCCCTTATGAGTGCTTGGTATTAGCAAATACACTTGCTAATTTTAAAAATAACCTTTTGCACAAAATAGTCCAATTTCCTTATCTGCAGTGTTCTCAGTCTGTACTTTAACGTTTATTAGCCTTCTTAATGTAAGGATGTTCATTATGAAAGCAATTCCTAATCTGCTTCCCTCTTAAACTATTATGGAATCCAAAGATAATCACAAAAGCTTCCTATAAGGGATGTGGGTGAGTGAGCTCTCTGCTGAGTTCTATGCTAAAAGCCTGCATTTTCACTGCCAGCAGGGTCCTTGGTAAAGGCTATTTCCAGCACAAAGAGGAGAGCTCAGGCCTGGACCTCCCACAGGAGCCCCTCCCTCTTGCCTGCTGGGAAGATTGACTGGGCCTGTCCCCAAGTGGGGTCTAAAGAACATTTGGCAATTCTGAGGTTTGTGAAGAGGAAAAATCCACATGCCTCTCACATTGGAAGAAAAGAAAAAGGAATGCTTCCTCTTTACCTATTAATGACATACTAGTCATCCAAGACAGCCACAGTACCCCTTGTTTGGAGGGGTAAAGCAGGTGCTGGTCAAAAGTGGCTGGTGGATGGAGCTGTAATAAAAAAGTTCACAAAATATACCAACCTTTGACAAAAATTATACGTACCTTTTTGTTTTCAATCCTGTTAACAACCATGAGGTAAACACTATTTTCACCATATTATAGATGAGAAAACTGAAACACAAACTGGTTAAGTAATTTACTCAAGGTCACGGCAAGAAAGAAATGGAGCCGAGATTCAAGACCATGTTTGTCTCACTCAAAAGCCTGTTTCTCTATGGCTCCCCTGTTGCAGCAGGGCTCTAATCAGAACCTGAGCAGGCCAGCAAAGCAGCTAGAGAAAGATAAAGTCTACAGGGCTCAGCATGGACCACCTCTCATAGAAAGGGGGCACATGGTTACCATGACTTCTGACAGCAAACCAGAGATTAAAATGCAAGTGTTGGGCCACCTCTGAGGATCCCAGCAAAATTCAAACCCTGGGTAGGCAGGTCAGTGTGAAAAATTTAAAGCTTCTAGGAGCAAGACTATCGAGAAGAGGTCAGCAGGCACTGACCTAAGCTAAAGAGAAGTAGCAGGGTTCTAGGGTGCATGATCCAGGCTGGATTCAAGGCTTAAACCAACTACTTAAAAAAATAGGAGGAGAACTGAGTTTAGAATGTTCAGATTGGGACAGCATCACAGAATCTTTAAAAGTAGATGGTATTCACAGAGCAGAGCCACCGGGCAGGACTGACTGATTATCCCAGGATAAGGCTATCTGTCCCCTGCTGTGGCTTTTAAATTGCATTTAATGTGTGGGTGAATAAGGCCAGTCAGTGTGTTGAGCTCTCAGAGCAAGGATTCTATACGTGCTTTAGAGCAGAAGGTTTGGTGCTCTGCAAAGCCTTCACAATGCTAACAGAACTGTTGTAACCATGGAGGAGATGATATTTATAATGATCTGTACCTTTTTGGGGAAAAGTACAAATAGTGCAAATTAATATTTTGGCTGATCTTTATCCCACATTCCTTGGAGGTAACCTCAACATCCTTGGAATTTCCCAATAGGAGCGGCTTTTGTTCATATGCCAATGAGATATCTAAGAGTGGGGCCCGCCCCACTGGTAGTTGGTGATTGAAGTTATTGCAGTCATATAGAGTTCGTGTCAGAAGTTTTTGAACTTAATAAACTGTTCTTTTGCAATAACATTACTATGACTGCCTTCTGCTGCCTCTTACCAAGATAAATGATTCCAATTTTTAAATTTTAAAATATGTTGTATTTTTCAACTGACACCACATTGAATTCTCTTCAAAAATCTCCAAATTTTTAAGCAGAATAACCTAGAATTGATCAGTTTTCTGGTGAGATTTAAACCATTGCTGAGTATAGTCATAATTAACTTGTCTGATGTCTTATCACCTAGAAAGATTAGAAACCAATATTTCTGCTATACTGAAAACAATTTTCAATCGAGGAAATATCTCTGTCCAAAAGAAAGCAGTCTGGCTGCTTTGAGAGTTTGGGGAGGGCTGTAACAAGTTCTCGTATATGTGCCTGGGAGAGCATGGGGTAAAGTTCAGGGAGCTAGGAAAATGTGGATCAACAGCAAACATAAAAGGTTGGTCATAAACGATAACAACTCCCTTTCTCTTATAAATCTAAGAGAGTAATCAAGAAAAGAAATAGAAGATAAAAGGCAGTAAAATCATAGATTATTTTAGAGTTGGGAGAAACTTGCTGATCTTCTGGTTCAAATGTTTCACTCAAAAGGTATCCCATGATGCCAGAATTGGCAGGTGCAATACCTTATGACATAGGTAAAACTATATCCATTTTACAGATGAGGAAATTGAAGTAATTCAGATAGTAAATGTATAGCTGGGATTTGAACCCAAATTTGGCTAGCTTAAGCGCCTAAATTTTTAGCCTCTATGCTATCTCATACATATTGTGTCTATGAGCCCTTTCTTTGCATTGGTTCAGTTGTGTTTGTTCATAATGGGTGACTGCATTTGCCCATTGTTTTGCTCATTAAGTCACTGAAAATAAAATTAGCCACACTTCTAAATGGATATTTTATTTGAAAATAATGTTGTTAAAGGAGGTTAGTTAAATTGAGAGGCTGAGGCAAAAGGATGCTACCATGAAAGAAAAAAAGCCCCAATTCAAATGTCTTAGGTGTTTTTCCCAAGGTCTGTCTTGTTTTTTGTTTGTTTGTTTGTTTTTTAACATTTCTTGTACTTTTAAATGACAGCTCGGCAGGAAGAGAGAGGAAAGTAGGTCCTACTCAAGACATATTTACTTAAAAATACAAGTATTAGATTTTCATCACTTCACCTACCCAATAAGTAAAATTTATTGAGTACCTATTTCATGCTAAACTGTGGATGAGAAACTGAGAATCCACTGCTGACTAAGCCACCAATCCTGACCTCAGTGAATTTACTGCCCAGCAGGAGAGAGAATTAGGCATTTACAACATAGCTGGCAAGTGACTGGTAAAGAAATAGGAAAGCAGAACTTTGAAACAACGGTTTGAACAACTAACTCTGCTTGGGATATCTGGGATACCACCACAAAAATTCCTTTGGTTACATCTTGAAGGATGAGAGGGAATTTTCCAGATGAAGATTTGGGGGGCAGGGAGAGATTTCAGGGGGATGCTCAATGAGCAAGGCATAGAATTACAAAAGGACAGGCATGGAAGGTCGGGAGAAGTGTGAGAAGTTAATATGGCTCTACTTAGAGGACTGGGGTGGTGGCTAACATTAGCTAGTTATAATGGTAATTGTAATGGTTAATATAACAGGCTAGCTCTCTTTACGCTAATGCCACGCTGCAATGTGGGTTGAGAAAGTCTGGGACTAAACAAGTGGGAGAAAATTTCTGTATATGGTAAAGGCTGTTAAAGATCAAATAAAGAGCAGCTTCATATGAGAATGATGGAAATCTAACCAAGCTTATCATTTCACAAGCTTAAGGAAGCCTCTACAACCAAAAGCAAATGGGTCATTTAAACCTGAGACAGTAGTGGTAATTACTTTCTTGAAGACCAGCTCAAACTCGGAGCAACCAGAAACAAAATATTATAGATATGGTAATGAATAAACAGAAAAATGTGTGCAATACTCTTGGATTTTGTTTTAAAGTACATGTCTTGGGAAAAGAGAATGGCATTTGGAGTCTGAAAGTCCGAGGTTCAAATTCAGGCCCTGCCATTTACTAGTTATGCGGCCTTGGACAACTTAGCCTCCAAGAAGTCACAATGACCTCATCTGAAAATGGAGATTGGAAGAGGTACCTAGCAGAGGCAGTGCAGTGCAAGGCCCAGCATAGTGCTTGTCATCTGGTCCATGCCCCACATATGAGAGTTATTGCTGTGATCCCAGGGGTATTGCTTTGAACTTTCGTTATAAGTTGCTGCCTTCTTCTCTAAGTCTCTGAGACTTCTCTAAGACAAGTCTAGAACAGAGCCCCTGGAGTAAGCCATGCTCACCAAGAACCACCAATGTGAGACACCCATGTTTGGTGGGTTCATTTCTGTGGATGGGTGAGTGACTGTAAATGAACTTGAAATGAATGCATCTGTTGAAAATCAGGATTCAGGGTTGATTGATGCTTTGACCTAAGGTCTCTACAAGTATTTGCTGGTATTTTACTTTTGTGGGTAATGTTCCATCTGTCTGGAACCCCTTCTCCCCCTTGCCAGTCCAAATCCTTCTTTCTGGGTAAATTTTAATTTCTGTAATCCCTTTTAATTTCTGTAGCACTCTAGGCCAAATAGCTAATAGCAAGTAAATAGCTTTGTAGCTTTCTTTCACTGGTCCATGTGTGCAGTCTGTGTCTCCAGCTATGATGCCAATTTCTTCAGATAGGAACTGTGGTGGCTTGGAGTTATGTACCCCAGAAAACCATGTTCTTCATCTTAATCCATTCCTGTGGGTGTGAACTTGCAAATAGGACCTTTTGATGAGGTTACTGCAGTTAAGGTGTGGCCCAACTGAATCAGGATGGGTCTTAATCGTATTACTGGAGTTCTTTATAAGCAGAATGAAATTCAGACAGACAGAGAGAAAGCCACAGGGAGCAGCCAGAAGCCAGAAGTCAATGAAACCCAGAGAAGCCAGAAGAGACCACTAGGTGTACTGCCGTGTGACAGAACAGCCAAGGACCAAGGAACACCAGCAGCCAGCCACAGAATGCCACAGTCTGTTGGGAGAACGCATCACCTTGATGACCTTGATTTTGGATTTCTCCTAGCCTCAAAACCGTGAGCCAATAAATTCCTGTTGTTTAAGCCAAACCATTGCATGGTATGTGATTTAGCAGCCAAGAAACTAAAACAGAAACTAGGAACAATCCTGGACCCATTTTAAAGGTTTAACAAACGCTTTTTATTATTATTATTGAAATAGTTTTAAACCAATGAAAAGGAAATTCTACTTTATATAGTGAGTGAATGATAAACACATGAACCTGTTTACCATTTAAAGTTATACAGGGGCCACCAGTTTACAGTGAAAAAGACACAGGTGCCCTAAAACGTAAGCTCCACAAGGCAGGGGTCACATTTCTCATTTATTATATCTCTAGTGCCAAGTACTATACCTAACACATAGTAGGCAAATGAGTATTTACTGCATGAATGAAGGAAAGAATGAATGAGATTGAAAAAATTTGTCTATTCACGGATGGCAGATCCTTAACAAATCTGAAGTGAAAGTTGCTAAATATTTGGGGGACCCATTGGCTTCTTTAATGTTGACATTGAAGCAGCAACTGTCATACCATCCCACTAAATATTCCTTATGCCATGTTCAGAGATAGAAGATTTCACTGGTGAAATCCATGAGTTGATGTAGTTCTTAGAAATTCTAGGTAGGTGAGTTTCTAGAGTTCACATCTGAATGGACAGTAGTATCAAAAATACTGAAGAAAGAAAACACAGTGACAATGAGGTTTTACATTCTTCCTTTAAGATGAAATCATGGAGACTTGAGATGATTTCTGTACTCTTTTCCATTTTCAGCCAAAATATATGCTTTTCACAACTCTCAAAATTCCCCTTTTGTTGCATAATTTAGGAGGCCCCCTCAGAACATGCCTTGTGGTTAAGAATTGCCCAAAAGGCAATGTTTTTCTACTTATTGCAGAGCTTGGAAGTCACCACCTGATTCTCAAGCACGACTGAAAGACAAATGCTGGTCTTACACCCAATATATGTTGTCCCTCTGCCTTCATTCTTTGTTCGTAAACACCACCCTTTGAACACCAGCCAGGTCATACTAATTGAGTTCAGATCATTTGTATTGGTAAAAAAAAATTTTTTTTTTTCTTTTTTTTTAACCATCTGTCTGGGAGGTTTGGGGCAGTCTCCCATTGATTTTTTTTTTTTTTTCACATACCATACATTTATCCACAGTGTACAATCAGTTGTTCATGGTATCATCATAAAGTTGTACATTTATCACCACAATCAGCACTTGAACACACTGATTACTACAAGAAAAATTGTTGTTTTTTTTTTTTAGCAATAAGAAAAACATGACAAAAAGAAAAATAACATGTCATACAATACAATATACTAGTAAGGACAGCAAATAACACCGCTACCAAGAATCCCATATTCCTCCCCTATATCCCCCTCTCATATACATTTAGCATTGGCATATTGCCTTTGTTACAAGTAATAATTTTTTAAAAGGCAAAATTTAGGCTAGTATATTTTGTTTAGTTATCATTACATTTAAGAAAGAGTGCCTCACATCCTCATAAAACTGGAAAGTTCATCTTAGGGTTTTGTATTCTAAATATTAAAACACCTTTATTACTGTAATTGATCTCTCATGAAACCACCTTAACAAGCTGAAGAGTCAAGAACCTCTTTCACACTTTGAGAACATGTTATTTTATAAAGTGATATCAGCTTTCAGTGAATCTGGCATTTTTTTCTCAAGTATTCCCAAATATTTCTAATATTTTGCATAAAAACTTGCAGCATGTTTATGTCATCACAGCTGAATCCTACCTGGCTGAAAATTCCCACCAATATGATTCAGTGCATCTTGTGATAAATAATTCTCAGCTGCATTTATCTGCGTACTACAGTGGTATTTTTCTTGACTATTAAACAAAAGCTATCTTATATAGAGGCATTTACTTTGCAAATGTAAGCTTATTACAGTTGGATAGGGACATGCTGTGAGGAGGGTGTGTGTGTATGTGTGTGTGTGTGTTTAGAGGGGAGCTAAGAAGGGGGTAGAAAGAAAGGCATTGGTCAGGTAGGACTACAGCTATTACAAAGAGCCAAAATGTGAGAAGAAATGTCTAAAGGACAGCAGGGTCAGCTGTCATCTGGAGGAGGTACATCACTTACTAGTTTCTAATTTTATTAAATATCAGCCTCTAAAATGTCTGCTCAGAGTTACTTATTGAGATTTTCTTTAGTAGAAATAAAAGTACTTTTTGTAACAAATGGGTCAATTTGGGTCAATTTCATTGAAAGTGAATAGTCATTTCAATTATATTATTCAAATTTACTCTACACCTCTTTTTTTTTTTTCGGTCTATTTGAGGCAAGCATGTTTTTAAAAGTTTCTTGTTAGGATTTTAATGCAGTGTTTCTTCAATCTGTCCTTGTATTTCCATCAGTTTTAGCTATGTACATTCAGATTATCTGGCACAGAGTTTTGTGACTATGGTATCTTCATTGTGGATTTTACCCTTCAATAAAACAATAACCATCTTTGAACTAATTCACATTTATTGCTTTGAGCTTTAGTTTGATTTTAATATATTAATTCCTACTTTTTCCTGTTTGCATTTGCTTGATATATATACCATACATCAATATATATCATACCAATCCTATTATTTTAAAGCTTTTGAGTCACTCTTTTTTTAGATACATGACTTGCAGAGCATACATCTACTTTTTAAAATGTATTTTACTCAACAGAGAATTCTAGTATTTTAATAGATTTATTAACAAAACCTGTATATTTGGCCTTTTTTTTCTGACATTTTGTGTTGTTTACTTAAAATCTTTCAATAAATGGGATATATATGTATAGGTGTGTGTTAAGGGGAAGGGGGTCTATGTGTTGTGTGTAAACTTTTGCCTTTAATAGGACTGAATGGCATGTGTCCTGAATTGAATTCTGCTCATTGTTACCTGGCATCAAGATTTAGAGGATGTGCTCTGGAGTCAAGAGGCAGATCTCCCACATACTGACTGGGTAATCTGGGACAATTTGGGGTGAGAAGGCTGGACCTTTATAGCCTCACTTCAACCAGTCTGTGGATATGGGCTTTTCCCAGGAAGGGGGCCTCACCTCAGGCGAGAGCATCTCTTCTGCAAAAGGCTGGTCCAGGAGAGGGGCTCAGCTGAGAGAGTAGCTGCCAACCCTCCCAGGGGAGGGCAAGCACGATTCAGACCTGGAGAAGGGGATCTTGGTGGCATAGGTGGGGCAAGTGCGTGAGGCTCTGAAATGAGCCCTGCCCACCCCACCCACCTTTTTAATCATGGCAGCCCATCTTTAATTTTTAAAATTATTTTTAAACTTTTAAATCACGACATATATCACACCAGAGAACCAATACATTTATTAAGAAATAGACCATTTCCAATATCTTGCCAGTTCCTACATCTCCCCACAATTGCATCCTCCTCCTCAGAGGTAATTGTTGTTAATCATTTACTTGCTATTCTTTATAGCTCTTTAAGGCTACATGAGTATTTTTCCTAATCAATATATTTTTTAGTTTAGTGTTTTTGATTCTGAGCTTTATATAAATGCAATCACAACCCTTTATATTGCCTTCTGTGACTTGCTTTTTCTGCCTAACAGGATCTAATCTATGTTTATTCTCATTGACCTTCTAGCAGCAGCTCATTCTTTTTCTTTCTGTATATGATCCCATCATACGATAAATTACTAAGTAATGCCACCAATTTGCTTTATATGGCCTACTGATGTTGGTCTGACTTATGGTGCTAACTTGCCTAAGATAATTTGTCTTTTAAAGGAGGTTTTTATATTTAATTCAAACCTCAGTCCCTAATTGTTGAATTTCAGGCACTATGGCCAACTAGATATAAATATCTCATTCACACTGGGCCTTTTTTGGGGGGGAGGGGAAGGAAACGTCTTCCTTATCACTTAATCAAACTTCTTTAACCCACAAAGGAGGCTGGTTTTTGTCAGAGCATGTAACATTAAAAAATTTAAAGATTTTATGATTGTTTGATAAAATGTGACTCTAGAGTTAAATACATACTAGATAAGGGAAGGCTTTCTTAAAAAACAAAGAGGTCAAAAGAATAACCAAGAATCAGTAGTAGACAGAACCACCTTTTGTGTTTGGGCATTGCATGAATCACTCTGACCAGTATTTCTGAGTCTTACTGCTAGGATTACCAAAGGTGGAGCCAAGCCCAGAACATACCTTTTCAAAATAACGAAAGAAACCTTGAACTACAGCCCACAACTCTAACAATGAGGAATTTAGCTACTGACCTGGGATTTTGTATTGTACTAATGTTGTGAATAGTTTTTCAAAAAAGATTAATTTGCCAAGCCTAGCATTACTGGACACAATCTTTTTCTATCTAATGGTTTTCTCAAAAAATGGTCTTTCCCTAAAGCAGAAGAAATTCTTACAAGAAATCTAGGCCTTCAGAAAAATTTCCAGTAGCTAACGACAGAACGAATCAATGGCTTTAATTATTTGTTCACCAAACTGTAAATAAAAGTCTCAAAAGCAAAAGACCCAAATGATTGAAAATGATGTAAACACATCTCAAACTGCTAGGTATTCTTTTTTTTTTTTAATTCAGTTTTATTGAGATATATTCGCATACCATACAATCATCCATGGTGCACAATCAACTGTTCATATACCATCATATAGCTGTGCATTCATCACCACAATCAATTTTTGTACATTTCCTTTCTCCAAAAAGGATGAAAATAAGACCAAAAATAAAAGTAAAAAAGAATACCCAAAGCATTCCATCCCCCCTGCTCCACTCCATTTTTCATTTAGTTCCTGTCCCCATTTTTCTACTCATCTGTCCATACACTGGATAAAGGGAGTATGAACCACAAGGTTTTCACAATTATAGTCACACCACGTAAGCTACATAGTTATGCAATCATCTTCAAAAATCAAGGCTACTGGGTTGCAGTTCGACAGCTTCAGGTACTTCCTTCTAGCTATTCCAATACACTAAAAACTAAAAAGGGATATCTATATAGCACGTAAGAATAACCTCCAGAATGACCTCTCAACTCCATTTGAAATATCTCAGCCACTGAAACTTGATTTTGTTTCATTTCGCTTCCCACTTTTGGTCAAGAATATTTTCTCAATCCTGTGATGCGGGTCCAGGCTAATCTCCAGAAATCATGTCCCACATAGCGGGGAGAGCAGTGAGTTTACCTGCAGAGTTGGCTTAGCTAGAAAGAGAGGGCCACATCTGAGCAACAAAGAGGTTCTCTGGGGAAGACTCTTAGGCACAATTATAAGTAGGCTTAGCCTTTCCTTTCTAGTAACAAACTTCATAAGGGCAAGCCCCAAGATCAAGGGCTCGGCCTACTAAATCGTTAGTCTTCGATGTTTGTTAGAATATCAGTAATAATGCAGGTGGGAAAGTCCAGCATTTCCACATTTTTCCCTAATTCCTCAGGGGAGAGGGGCCCTGCGAATATATTTTATTATCTACCCAAATTACTTTGGGATGTATGGGATTTCACACTAGTATGAACAAACCTACCAGATCTCACTTCTTATTCAAAATTCTGTGTAATTATAGTGTTTGAATAAATTGACCTTACAAGTTAAATTATTCAGTATACTGCAGAAAGTATAGATCCTGCACCATATAAACATCTCTTCCCTTGCTCTCACACAGAAGTTGAAGTTTCAAAATACAGTCACTATTGTCCTTTACCCTTTGGCCTGATTTACCTTAGTCCTAACCAGATCTGCTTCATTTATGTCTCTAATTGAAGTCTAAACTCTTTTTCAGCTTTTTGAACATTTGCTGTATGAAGTAATACTGACATTCATAGCTGCTGAGCTCTATCTCTGAGTTTCAGGTGTCACACAGATACCCAAGGTTCCAGAGACCAACCAGGTTATACACAAAGCATCCAGCATCTCGGAATTTGGAGATAACCATTACAACTCAGGAATAGACGTGACAGCTGTAAGAGCTTACAATCTAGGGACCATTACAATAAGCATTCCCCTGATAAGCTGTGCTCTAAGATTCAATTCTCAGAGTTTACACATTATAGTTAGTTTGTACTAGTGAGGCATTATAATGTTTGTCTTTTTGTTTCTGGCATACTTCACTCAAAATGCCGTCCTCAAGATCCATTCACCTCGTTGCATGTCTCACAGCTTCACTCTCCTCGCAGTTGCTCAGTATTCTATTGTATGCATACACTACAGTTCACAATTCTGTTCATCAGTTGATGTACCTTTAGGCCACTACCATCCACTGCAAATCATGAATACTGCCTCCATAAACACCAGCGTGCAAATGTCGATTCATGTCTCTGCTCTCTGATCTTCCAAGTATATACCCCATAATGAGGACACAGGACCTTATGGCACCCACATACTCAGCTTCTTGTGGAACCACCACACTGTCCTCCAGATAGGCTACTCAATTCTGCTTCCCCACCAACAGTAAATAGGTACATCCCTCTCTCAAACTGCTAAGTATTCTTGATTCAGAAAAATTTCTTTGAAGTAGGCTATAAAATCAAGACCTGGAAGTACCTTTCTTTTCTCTTGAGCTTAAATCTATTACAGTCTCAGGGACAAGGGAAAAAAGGAGGGAAAAGGAGGGAAAAAAGGAAAGAGAAGTTGTTTTGTTTTTGTTTTTTTGTTTTGTTTTGTTTTTTTGGTCTTTTTAAAGTAACAGTGTGCTCTAATTTTTAATTCTTTTAGACTTTGTGTATCAGAGCCCAAAGTCAGCAATGTCCATATAATGCCTTAAAAGACTGATGGCTGATGAGATAGTGTTCCAGTTTGCTAATGCTGCCTTACGCAAGACACCAGAAAAGGATTGGCTTTTATAATGGGGGTTTATTAGGCTACAAATTTACAGTTCTAAGGCCATAAAAGTGTCCAAATTAAGGCATCAACAAGAAGATACCTTCACTGAAGAACATTTGATGGCATCTGGAAAACCTGTTAGCTGGGAAGGCATGTGGCTGGCGTCTGCTCCTGGGTTCTGGTTTCAAAATGTCTTTCTGCAAAATGTCTGTGGGCTTGTCTCTCTTAGCTTCTCCAGAGCAAACTCAGGGCTAACATCTCCAAAGGGTCAGCAGCAGTCTGGGCCTGTGATGGCTCTTTTTGAAGGACTCCAGCAAACTAATCAAGACCTATGCTGAATGGGTGGGGCCAAATCCCAGGCAGCAGGATGGATAGAGGGGACAGCAAGAGGGCAAAGGAAGCATGCCCAATGTCACTGAAGGGAAGTTTTGAGAAGCTGTGACATCATACTTCATACTGCCCAGCACTTAGTTACATGCCTACACTCACTTGCAAGAGAGATAGGGAAAGGTAAATCTCTATTCTGTGTGTCAAGTGCCCTGCTAGAAATTCTACTGTGTTGGAAAAAGGGAAGAAAGATACCGTGGGACAATGAGCAATCTATGCCTCACCAGGCTTTCACATAAATATAAAACAATTACAGGCTCAGGATACTCCTCAAAAAGTCGATCTTCCTTCAGAAAAGGAAATTAATCTTTACTGTTTGGCTGTCTTAACCTGTTTTTTATTTTGGGTAGCAAGAATGTTTTTTAAAAAAACAAGCAAGCAACCTATTTCACCAAAAGTTAGCAAAAACACATTGTCTCCCGCTGCAACTCCAATAGCAAGAGGGGAGTCCTCTCACTTCATGCCCCTGGCAGGTTCTACTGATTTGAGATCACGAGGATGGAGTTTGGTGTGGGTTGTGGATTACAGATCAGCAGAAGGAAAGTGGGTGAAACCCAGAGACAGGAGGAAGAGGATCTGAGAGAGGGTGAGGAGATTCAGCAGACAAGTTTTCCCTCCTCTCTCATCACTTCCTATTTTCTCACCATGGAATCTGCTTTGTGCTGTGAGATGATCCCTGGAACACTGTGAGAAGCACAGGAATAAAACTGGGGTCAGAAGTTGAAGACTGAGGACCACTGGGCAGCAGCCAGATCTATAAGAGGAGGAAGCAATCACTACCTTTTATTGGATGCCTAGGCACCAGGCATTTTGAAAACATCGTCTAATTTTATTTCCTCAATAATCCTACGGAGCAATAATTATCATCTCCATTTTATCCAGGAAGTAAAATTAACATTCCAATAGTTAAAGTAACTCCCCAGAGTCACATGCCAGTCCACCTGATGTCTAATTGAGGAAACTGGAGACATCCAACAACCTTGGGCACAACTTTCCTCCTGGATGATTTTGTCAGTGAAGGTTTAATTGGCTTCCATTAACTACTAGTTAAAGATAGGGAATGGTAGATAACAGGAAAAAGAGCCAACGTAAAAGAGGTACAGTAGCATCTGAAACTGTTTTATTCTATTCACTATTATTCACTTGAGCATCCATCTTGTCTTTTACTGCTGTTCTTGAAATCATGATTATTGGATTAACTGCAGTTCCCAGCTCTCCCATCATTCTTTACCCACAGAGTTCCAAGGGCTATATCCTAATGCAATGCAACAGCCATAGTAGAAAAATGTGTCCAGCTGCAGCATTTGAAAGAACAACGTTATCTTACACGATAAAATCAGTTTGCTCAAAATTGTTGAATTCTTGCCTCTTTTGAGTGTCCTTACATACAGCAGACAATGAAGCTTGACTACTCACCAGGCTTTCATTCCTTCCTTTGTTCAAGTATTCACAATCCGTGAGCCTTTGGGTAAGATGTGATTGGTTTAAAAATGTACGAGTGGTTTCATCTTTCTCACTAGGTGTTAGTTTAGGAAGGGACATATGATGTAATTCTGGGCAGTAAGAAATGAGCGGATGTCTTAATGAGGCTCCTAGGAAATTTTCTGTGCTTATAAAAACAGGATGCAAGAAAGGGATGTTTGGAGCTGCTGCAACCATTTTTCTACACATGAGAACAGCCAGAGGGCAAAAGCCAGCAAGCTGAGGATGGCAGAGCAGAAAGGTGGAGGGAAACTGGGTTCTTGATGAGCTGCTGAAATAACCATAACCTGAGCCTGAATCTGGTCTTCCTATTACACGAGATAAAAGCACTTACTGTTACAGTCATTTTGAGTTGAACTTTTCTATTATTCAAATGTAAATGAAAGCCGCCTAAGTGATACACTAAAGAAGGAGAAATAGAACCTGAGACAAGGAATTGGGCCATTTTAGGTATGAACCATCAAATGAAGGGAGGACGTGCCACTTGAATATGTTCACACATAATTCCTATATAAAACTGTTTAGGCAATAACACTAAAATAGATTACTTCTATTTTTTTTCAGTCAGGAATTGCAAAAATCTCCAGTTAACGGGCAAAAGAAAAAATTCTAAGAAAAAATTATTTTGTCAATTTGTTAAATATTAGAATCTCCTTCACCCCCCACCCCCATTCTAATTACAGGCTGTCTAGGTCCTTTTCCTTGCTTTTGGCATTAATTCTGACTTAATTCCTTCCGACTAAAAATGAAAGTACCTTAATAATTCTCTGCTTCCTCCTCCAATCATATCTTGTTTAATGAGAGAGACCCATTCCAGAAGATCCCTATGGGTGTAGCGCTCCTAATCCTCACCATGTGATTGATGACTTTTCATTCCTCAGGTGAAGCAAATGGTACTGTAAATTGTAAAGGTGTCAGCCATAGTGAAGTCAGTCTCACTAAGATCTGTGAGCACTGGCCTCAAGAAGTTACATTTCACTTGTCATTAGCTCCAGGAACAAGTGTTCAAATCATGTATGATGAAAGATGTAATTAAAACTGGAAGCCTGTAACTTTTTTCTTAAAGAAAACCCAACACCCAACGGATTAGTTGTTATTGGGAAGAACATCCCATTATGGTTTTAAGAAAAACTGCAAGTTTGAACTTATTTTTTTTATTCTTTGCCAGATGTATTGAGTATTAGCAGCTTACAGGCGATATTTAGGCTTCTGAAGGATTTAACTGTTCTTGACGTGAGATTTATGAAGAAGCTCTGATCCACTGGATGTAGGAATTTTGTGGCTGCCTCAGGCTGCTTCTCTGGGATAACTGCCTTCTGCCCTCTGAGTTCTCTGTCTATCCGCGGAGGAGCAGCACTCCAGATGGGAAGGAAGAAAAATATTCAGTTAATTGTCCTCAGCCTATTGAAACCACTGACTTTCAGACTGTATTAAAAGATTGATCAGGACTAGCTCTGGGTATGGTTTAGTTTGATGAACTGGATTGCACTATGAACCAGATAAACACCTTCTGCCTTCTTGCCTATGGCTCAGATCACTATTGGCCAAAGTGTTTACAACAGAAGCAGAGTTTTTAGAGTCCACTAAGAAAAAAAGCGTTACCGATTCAAAGAAAGGTTTGAGACGTGCAGCAGCCTCTGTCATTTCTTGGAGAATCAATGCATATGAGCATACTAGGGACTCTGAGAAGTCAAGAACCTTTCATACTTTAACTCGGCCTTCCTCAAACTTATTTAACTATAATACTTATAACACCCCTTTCCCCAAAGGACTCATGTTCTGAGGAGGAGACATTCAGAATCAACTTGCCAGGATTATCTTCATTTCTTCATTTCTGCTTGACCGTCTAAGGGATGTGATGTGTGTGCATGTGTGTGTGAGAGTGTGTGTATAAAACTGGAGGCCAGGAGTTGGAGCTTTTAACTAAATCAAACACATCAGAAAAAAATTCAGAAGTGGGTGAATAAAAAAAGATATGCAAGAGGTGGCCAAAAGACCAGGAACTCCAAATAATTATAATCAGCATTTATTACTTTGTGTTCCTAGCAGTATTTTAAGTGCTTTATACTTATTAAAACATTTAACCTTCAAAACAATCCAGTCAGGTAAATACCATTATCATTCACATACTACAGATAAGGAAAGCTGAGGCTCAGAGAGAATAAGAAATTCCACTAAGCTAGTAAGTAGAGGAGTCACAATTTGAGTCCAAACTGGCTAGTTCCAGAACCAGTCCAAGTCTTAACCATTTTGGCACACTGAGCTCCTCACTATCCAAAGAGGACCCCACTGTTCACCGTGTGTGGAAACAGGAGCCATTCACCCTCAGTTATCAGGGGCCCCCAGCGAAGGGGAGTAACAGCTCAGCATAGATTGAAGCCAGTCCACCTGGGTCCATACAGCCCCTTTGCACTTTCTGGCTATGGGACTTTGGAAATGTTACTTAACTTCTCTCTCTTTCAGGTTCTTTTCATGCATAACATGTAAAACAACAAAGAAAAAGGGGAAGGAAAAAAGAAAAAGAAAAAAGTAGATACTTCATGAAGAGACTGTGAGGATCCAATGAGGTAATGTATGTAAGTGCTTTTACCAGGCATGAATATCCACTTTTATCCAGTCAAAGCTGGTTTCCCAATGGCCTCCACCTGCTCACCCTCATCCTGCCCTCTCTACTACGATGGAGTAAGGCTGTGTCATCTTCTACACAATGGTCTTCCAAAAATGCAAAGATGGGTAACATGGCGCCCCTTCTGTCTAAATTCTGCTGGATTCTTTAGTGGAGACTCATATACTATTGGCTTTCAGAACACTGTCCCTTCTGTTCATATCTTAAACAGCTCTTAGGTCAATGGGGGGCATTTTGATTTCTCTTTCCCAAACATAACATAAAAAGAGGAAGTTTTTCTTTTGCTTATAGCCCTTAAAGGCTGAGGTTTATTTCATAAGAGATAAAACTGTCAGTACCACTATAAACTATAAACTTTAAGGTAGAATTTTATTTTCAAAAGTTTAATATTTCCCTTTTTACTTATTTTTCCTCCCACAACAAATACTTCAATGCAAGAGTTACCGAGTCCTAAAATGGACACGTTATAGGGTCAAACATAAATGAGTGATTGCATATTTTTCTTTTCCAGTACTTTCTGACACAAAAAATACTTTAAGGATGATTTGACCAGATGTCCTCTAAATTCCCTAATTCTCAGATTCTGTGAGTAGAAATTTCTTCTGCCAATCAAAGTACTCACATACAGATGTTCTTCTCATTCCAACATGAGTTCATCACACATTGTGTTCGGAGGAAATTTTATTTGTAACTACATATACATAAATTTTTTGAATAACGATATACATGTAGTTCCAAATCTTGTCTTCTAAGGGTGATTAAATTGGTTTAAAGTGGTTTATTTACTCCCGCTGCTTATTTTTCCCACTTGACACACTAATCCTCTCTCTACAGGTGGATAACCCTTTGGTTATTTCCATCAGGTATAACCAAATGTCTCTCCTCATGGAAATCCAGGGCAGCAACCTCCCATATTCCAGACCATAAAGAATTTTTCTTGACCTGGCGGCAGCCCTTTGGAACTTTCAGCACAAATAAACGAAAAGGCTTGGCCTAGCCTGTCAGTTCCTCTGATGGCCTGGGGACAGTCTGAAACATAAAGAAAGAAAAGAGCTTGGCATGTAGACCTGTGATCAAAGCTTGATACTCATCCACATGAGAATCTCCCTCAGTGGTGTTCACAAATACTAAAGTAATGAGGTTTCTGTAAGCAGAGTGGACAAAGCAGGACATGGGGATCAAACATTGTCTTTTCACAGTCACAGACCCCCTCCATTTACTCAAATCTAACATAGCTAGCACATTGATAGCCTCTCCAGTTTTATATGATTTAGTTACTTGGTTAGCCCACCTTTCAGGAAATGCTTCTTGGTAAAGAATTTAAGAATTTAATTAAGGAAGAAATATAAGTAACCACGAAGTATTAAGCCCATAGTAATTGAAGTCGAAGTTTACAAGGTCAAATCATCAAATACTGGGTCAATCATGCCACACATACCTAAATACACAAATAAATCAGATATACACAAACCAATGCAGGCAACATTATTTTTGCCTCATTTCTTTGTTTAATATTATTGAGACCTCTGTTACTACCTTAAAAAGACATAGACGCCTCTCGAAATATACCAATTATCTGGAAGAACAAATACACTCCAAATTCCTATCATCAGAATTCTGGTAAAAGACATATAATTTCTCTCGTCAGTATTTAAAAAATCAGTATCTATAGCACATTATAAATAATTTCATTTTGACCTAGGTTAGAAATCTAAGTTTTCATCACTGAGTTTTTAAATTTAAAAAAAAAAAAAAAAAAAAAGTTTCAGATATAATGAAGACTTAAGTTCACATTCAATTTGAAAATGGGATTTTATTTTTTATTCCACTCTTTTTTGGCCAAAAGGGGCTAAAGGATTTATTATGACAAACATCCTCAGATTTTGTTTTTTCCTGAAAAGGCAAATTACAACAAAATTTTAGTTGAGAAAACTAATCATTAACAAGTAGTTTTAACAACAGATTAGTGAAAATAACACAATATAGATTTGCTTCAAAAGATGATGTTGTCACCTTCTAAACATCAGTACTCTTTATATCATTTCTGGACGGCCTAAGACGCATCCTTCCTCAACAAGTTTCTTTTCTTCATTTTTCTTCTCTATAATTTTCTTGACTTACTACAATTGCTTGGGGAAGCTCACATGAGGGTTGGTAGCTCTGTGTTATTTTTTGCATGTTGGACAAAGGAGGGCTGGTTGATAATGTAACTCATTAAAATGAGCTGTTTTTAGTGCTCTGGGCTGGCCCAGCAGTCTTGAGAGGACCTTGGTTCCTCTTCAAAAGTAGAGTCCATTTTTCTACCACCCCACTGCAGTGGCTGAAAATGCTCAGGAAGTAGATTACACTGATGCCATCATTTAGAAGTGATTTGCATTTATGGTATTATTTTGGAAGAATATTCCCTTGAGCAAAAAACCCATTTACTCAGTAGTCGGGGGAACACTGAATTTCATAACCGTGGCTGCCTCTCTCTGTGGAAAAGATTTTCAAGTTTGTTATGATCACTTCATCTCAATTTCTTTTTCTTAACGGCATGCATGCTCTGTGATTTAAATTTATTAATTTCATTTAAAATCCGAGGAAAAAAAAATCCAAGAGGATAAGAACACGCAAAACTAAACAAACAAACAAGCAAATTTGACATTAAATTTTCTCCTGGATAACTCTGCAAATGTTTTTGTCACTTCCATTCTGTTTCCATACTGCAGAAAAATACTCTGGTGGGTAAATGGTGGCGCTCTGTGCTTATGATAGGCAAAACACCAAAACCAGAAAAGGAAAATAAATGTAAATCAAACTTCTAAAATCTCAGGAGCACACAGCTCCTTTCCTTATTTATTCTGTTAAAGTCCATTCCACATGAATTCACATTTTGGTTCCAGGAGGCCATGCAACATTAGCCCTATAACAAATACCACCATTTGTAGAGGGTAAAATAGAACTTGTTACCAGTATTTACTCGTGGCAAACTTGCAAATGTCTTCTGGAAGACTAATAAAATTATATTATTGTTATTTGTTTTCTGAATTCTGGGGACCATGGAAATAGAAAAGGATAGAAACAGCACATGCCTTTTGAGGTTTCTTGGGCTGGGCAGTAGAAAAATAGGTGTTTTCCTTTGGGGCTTTTTGTAGCTGAGAACGGTGAGGCTGATGTTTCTGAGAGTACTTTTTCATTTTCCTTAGTCTTTAAGGGAGTGGTAGGCTTTGGCAGTCCTGCTGTTGACAAAATCTGTCTTCTTAAATTGAGCCTTTGGAATAAGCAAACAGAAATGTGAAATGTAAAATTTTCAATCAAGAAAATGCATTTTTTTAATGATTTCTCACAAGAGTCACATCGAGCAGGGGTTCTCTGGTTCTGGTAACTACAACATACTCTTTTTTAGCTTTCTTACCTTCTTATAGGCATTATGGAGCTCAGTGTGTGTCCACAGAGAATACAGGAGGACAGAAGCAGCTTTACTTGCTTTATTAGGAGCATAGCTGAAAGAAGTAAAGGACATTCCGAGATCAGTGGGAACATGTGAAGCTTCTGGATACAGCATTTGGCTATTACATAGATCTTCTTTAACAACTGTTGCTCAGCGGTCACTGATTAAGTCATGCTGTTCACGATGACAAGAGAATTAGATGGTGAGCTTCGGAGGGCAGAGATCAGGTTTTATATCTTTTTAAACCCCTAGCTCAGTGCTAATAAATGAATAGCTTGTTGAGTAAATCCCTGATGTTTTTAATGAAAACATCCTTAGACATTTACAAATCTTCAAATGTATTTATAGAATATATTTTATGTTTGTATATTTTAATTTATATTTGTACATATTATATATTTATAGACTAAAAATGCAGGAATGTATGACTGAAAAATATAGGCCTCAGACTTAGTGATTCTGTGAATATATGAAGAAATTTTTTCAAGTTATTAAAATAAATTTCTGTTTGAGCATTTGTTAAATAGTTTCAAAATCACTTCATGTTTTTGTATAGAGCAAATAGAAAACTTGTTCTTGTGATAAATCCAAGTCACAACGAATTTGCATTGTATTTAGCTTCTGATGTTCTGCTTTTGAATCTGTCCCAAATTTCTTTTTTTCTGGCTAAGGACCATGCTTTCTTAGATCTCTTCCATCACCTGAACTAGCACATGATTGATGCTGACTTTATTTTAACAAAGAAATAAAGTTTTTTTTTCCTTCACAGGAACGCCTTTCACAGGAGTTTGTAAACATGCAACAAAAAACAGAGACTGCAAAACTATATGGAGAAGTGCATGCCAAGGAGCTGGCTGGGTTCATTCATTCACCAAAAGCCTTTCACTTCCAAACCAGCCTTGCAGCAAGGGAGAGTCAAATCGGCACCTCAGACATTTTAGTACCTCATGGACTTTTCAGAGTCCCTTGCTAATAACCAAAGTGCATATAAACCCATGAAAGCTAACGGTCTATAATATTTAAAACTGGGAAAAGTTCTTAAATTGCAAGGGTGTTATAATCACAAAGTTTATCAGTTGGTTGCTTGACACTTGGAATTTATTTACTCCAAGATAAAAGAACGTAAATGGCAAATACAAATGATCTCAGGGCAGCTTTCATTTATATAGATAGATAGATAAATATAATTTATATATATATATATATATATATATATATATATATATTTTTTTTTTGAGCCAGGGCATGTGAGGGCTGGCTCTCAATGGACACTAAGGGCAACACTCAAATCATCAAGCAGCATATCCCCAAACCTTGCTAGGCTCCTACAAGAAGTCTGCAGAAGTGATGTCCTACTCCCATGTGCCTATTATATCTAGATATCAAAATAACTAAAATCATAATGTCTTATGGAGATTTGCCTAGAAGTTTGGACAACTACTTAGAAAAGTCATTTCTGTTCTGCAGCAATAATTCATTCTTTCCACAAAGATGAGCAACTGCCATCTGCCAGCCTCTGGCGACAGGTGAATATTCCTTGCTCTCAGGAAAGCCAGCATTCATTTTAATCACCTGCCTCTGAATGTGGTCTTCCTTCCCTGTGTGACTTGCCAGATGTGGGCTGCAGAGCACAGGGAGCCTATATTGGGTGGAGCCGTGGCGATGTGTGTTCATGGGATGATGAACACTGACCCCTATACTCATCCCTGCACAGCCAAGCAGAGACTTGTCCACGACAGGGGAAGTCAGTTTGTTTTGCAACTCATTAGAACTAGGCTTTAATAACATTTCTTTCCTTTTTTTGGCTATTTACAAAATTAAGTCATGTTTATAAAATGTCAAACAATCCAGAGTTGTATCAAGAAAAAAAAAGATAATATTCTCCATACTCCTCCAATTCCATTAATCTAAATTAACAAATTTTTGGTTATATAAGATTTTTCATTCTCCCCCCTACCTTTTTTCATTTTATTGGGGAAAATTTAAACACAGAAACAGGGACATGCAATGACTGATATGAATCAGATCTTCTGCTCTCAAAAGGGAATAAATGGTAGAAAGGAAATGTAATAGAGAAAACTAGAAAGAAAGTATTTACTACGTGACCTCCATCTTCTCCTCTTTTCACTGCCTGCGTGACACCACAGATCTAAGTGATGAAAAGGGCATTTCCTGCCCATAAAGAATCTCACCTTACCTATATTCTGCTGTTCCCACATCACAGCTGCAGTTTCAGGAAACAAATCAATACATTAGATCAATAAAATGCTAGAACACACTACCGAGAGAAGCTGTGGAGTGTGGCTATCTCTTGAGGTTTTAGAAGGGAATGGACAACTCTTTGGCTTGGAGGATTCAATTTTTCACTTGCCTGATCACCAAGGACAAGAGGACCCAGCTCAGCTTTATCAGCAGTTTGAAAATGCTGTTCATTGCACTCCATGGCTGGACATTCACAGTTAGATTATTCACACACAGGAGTGGATGGCGAGGAAAGGGGAGGCAGCTGATGAAAGATGGTAAAGGACTTACACATCACCCGCACTGATGGTCATAATTTTCTGGAGGACACCGGTGTTTAGAAGGTCTCGTGCATTCTGGTAACTATTTTGGATTAGATTGTTCAGTGTGTAACAGGCAGATGCTGTAGTCTCGATGAGAAGGTCGGTACTTGGGACCGCGTCAGGAATTATGGAAACCAAGTCAGGTAGGATTTCTTTGGCTAAAATATGAAAGAAAAAAATTGTTTCTTAATCTCAAGATCCCAACACATTTTGGATAAAGAATATTTTTAAAAAGGAACACAATCGGTTAACAACCACATGGAAGGAGGAAATCTAATAATCAAATTAAATACAGATTTAATTTAAACAAGATGATAACCTGTATGCAAGACATTGACAAAATCTTTTCAGAAAGCAATGAGACAGAAATGTCAAGAATTTTTGAATGTTCATATTCTTTGATTCAGTAATTCTTCTTCTGGGAATTCCTCCTACAGATATTACTTTGAATATAGACAAAGATTTCTATAGAGATCTTTATGATTGTATTATATATGTGAAAAATTATAAAAAGCCTAAATATCCCAAAAAGAGGAATATGGGTAATACACTAAAATATATCTGCATAGAATATTATGTATCCCAAAACATAAATATGAAGCACATGTAATAAGAAAATATTTATAATATGTTCTGTGAAAAATCAGTATATTTATCTATATAAAGAATTTAAAATATTAAAAAGAAAATACTTGTAAGAAACCTGAAGAGATATACACTAAAATGTTTAAATAAGGACTGGTTTTTTCTACAGTGAAATGGATGGTGATATGGAAATATTTAAAAGAATGAATCTGTACCTCCCAAAGTTTCTTCACTATGTAAATAATACTATTACTGGAAAAAGGAGCAATAAACTACCTTAAATTTACTTTTTCATTATTGCTGATAGGGTTTGCGTTGGCTTTTCTTTTTAATAGTAACAAAAGAGACATTGATATTTGATGACTTCACTATAACTTGTCTTACCATATATATTTTGGGCAATATGAATTTGTACCTTATTTTTTTGTAATAATTCTGTTCATATAGTTTCCTTCTTTTTCTCTAACTACTTTGGACTCTCCTTAAAAGATAGAGATCACGCCTCTATTGCTTTTGTGGCTTCCCATGGTGTGTTTATTGTAGATGTACAACAAATACTTCTAATTACTTTCTATTCCCTTTCCTATGTTCATGTGGTACCCTCAACTGCACTTCTCTATGATATTATATTGTAATTGTGTGCTGTCTGTCTTTCTAATGGGGCTGTGGGTTCCTTGACGACCATTATCTTACTCATTTCTAGATTCTCACCATTTATCTCTATGCCTGAATCAGAGAGGCACTCAATAAACGGCACTCAGTGACAAGTCATCTTTGGTAATATAGGGACCTGACTGATAGGTAAGACACTTTCTGCTCAAAGGCCTGGACAGTTTTTTGTGTTTGTTTTGTTTTGTTCTAACTGCTGTTTAAGCATCCCAGCATAGATGTACGAGCTCAGGGTTCTGCCTCTGAAGACAGACTTCTTTATTTCAATCCTTGCTCTGCCATTTAATAGCTTGATCTTGGCAAGCTACTCAACCTCTCTGTGCTGCATTTTCATAATTCGTAAAATGGGGTAATAACTACCTACTTCAAAGGGTTGCTTTAGGGGATTAAATGAGTTAACATATGTCAGCTGTATCACAGTATCTTACAATTAGTAAGCTCTCACTAGATGACACTTATTATCAGAAGGCTTCCTCCTTTTAATAAGTGAAATCAGAGATTACAAGGTCTTGAGAACATGAATCTTCCTTTCCCCCACTTAAGGATGATGACATGGAGGTGGGGAGTCTGAGACAATCAGAAAGTGCCCGACCCATCTGTCTGCAGGGTGCAGTAACAGCTGCCGAGAGCCGGACTGCCCACAGTGAGAAGTATTCCAGATGAGAGAAGTTCCACTTCTCCCTCATCACAACCATGACTGTTCACTTCCATATCAGTTTTAAAGTAGAAATTTAGGGTCATGGCCTGGGGAGGAGTGCGAATTAAAGAAGTTTGAGTCTTTGACATTTTAAAACATGTTTATTTTTTCTCAGAAAAGTACAACTGTTTACACTGAGCAAGCTAAATACTATATATGTGTATACATAATACATACATTATATATGTATATAATATATATATATATTTTCATTCCTGACTTTATTATGGGCCTAATAAATACATTCATTTTGGAACAATTAAACTGGATTGTAATAGTATAATATAAAATTATACTATAAACATAAAATAGAAATTAAAACCCTATAATGGTTTTTGAGGGTTACAGTTCAATGTCATATTATTGAGGGAGATTTTATTTAATGCTAACATTCAATTAATGCCTTAAAAGCTAAAACTTCATTTTTATGTCTAAAAACATGTGTAAAAATGAATGAATTTGGTGGAAGGCAGGGCAAGATGGTGGACTGGTGAGCTGTATGTTTTAGTTACTACTCCAGGAAAGTAGGTAGAAAGCCAGGAACTGCGTGGACTGGACACCACAGAGCAATCTGACTTTGGGCATACTTCATACAACACTCATGAAAACGTGGAACTGCTGAGATCAGCGAAATCTGTAAGTTTTTGCGGCCAGGGGACCCGCGCCCCTCCCTGCCAGGCTCAGTCCCATGGGAGGAGGGGCTGTTAGCTCCGGGAAGGAGAAGGGAGAACTGCAGTGGCGGCTCTTATCGGAAACTCATTCTACTGATCCAAACTCCAAACATAGATAGACTGAGACCAGACACCAGAGAATACGGGAGCAGCCAGCCCAGCAGAGAGGAGATAGGGATAGCAAAAACAAGAAGAAAAAGACAAAAATAAAAGCGGAGGATTTTTGGAGTTCTGGTGACCATAGAAAGGGGAACCGCAGAGCTCAGGCCCTGAGGCGCATATGCAAATCCCGAAGAAAAGCTGATCTCTCTGCCCTGTGGACCTTTCCTTAATGGCCCTGGTTGCTTTGTCTCTTAGCATTTCAATAACCCATTAGATCTCTGAGGAGGGCCCTTTTTTTTTTTTTTTTTTTAATCCTTTTTTCTTTTTCTAAAACAATTACTCTAAGAAGCCCAATACACAAAGCTTCCAAGACTTGCAATTTGGGCAGGTCAAGTCAAGAGCAGAACTAAGAGAGCTCTGAGACGAAAGGCAATAATCCAGTGGCTGAGAAAATTCACTAAACACCACAACTTCCCAAGAAAAGGGGGGTGTCCACTCACAGCCATCATCCTGGTGGACAGGAAACACTCCTGCTCATTGCCAGCCCCATAGCCCAGAGCTGCCCCAGACAACCCAGTGGGACGGAAGTGCTTCAAATAACAGGCACACACCACAAAACTGGGCGTGGACATTAGCCTTCCCTGCAACCTCAGCTGACTGTCCCAGAGTTGGGAAGGTGGAGCAGTGTGAATTAACAAAGCCCCATTCAGCCATCATTTCAGCAGACTGGGAGCCTCCCTACACAGCCCAGAAGCCCAGAACTGCCCTGGGGGGACGGCACTCACCTGTGACATAGCACAGTCATCCCTCAACAGAGGACCCGGGGTGCACGGCCTGGAAGAGGGGCCCACTTGCAAGTCTCAGGAGCCATACGCCAATACCAAGGACTTGTGGGTCAGTCGCAGAGACAAACTGTGGCAGGACTGAACTGAAGGATTAGACTATTGCAGCAGCTTTAAAACTCTGGGATCACCAGGGAGATTTGATTGTTAGGGCCACCCCCCCTCCCTGACTGCCCAGAAACACACCCCATATACAGGGCAGGCAACACCAACTACACACGCAAGCTTGGTACACCAATTGGACCCCACAAGACTCACTCCCCCACTTACCAAAAAGGCTAAGCAGGGGAGAACTGGCTTGTGGAGAACAGGTGGATTGTGGACGCCACCTGCTGGTTAGTTAGAGAAAGTGTACTCCACGAAGCTGTAGATCTGATAAATTAGAGATAAGGACTTCAATTGGTCTACAAATCCTAAAAGAACCCTATCAAGTTCAGCAAATGCCACGAGGCCAAAAACAACAGAAAATTATAAAGCATATGAAAAAACCAGACGATATGGATAACCCAAGCCCAAGCACCCAAATCAAAAGACCAGAAGAGACACAGCACCTAGAGCAGCTACTCAAAGAACTAAAGATGAACAATGAGACCATAGTACGGGAGACAAAGGAAATCAAGAAGACCCTAGAAGAGCATAAAGAAGACATTGCAAGACTAAATAAAAAAATGGATGATCTTATGGAAATTAAAGAAACTGTTGACCAAATTAAAAAGATTCTGGACACTCATAGTACAAGACTAGAGGAAGTTGAACAAGGAATCAGTGACCTGGAAGATGACAGAATGGAAAATGAAAGCATAAAAGAAAGAATGGGGAAAAAAATTGAAAAAATCGAAATGGACCTCAGGGATATGATAGATAATATGAAACGTCCAAATATAAGACTCATTGGTGTCCCAGAAGGGGAAGAAAAGGGTAAAGGTCTAGGAAGAGTATTCAAAGAAATTGTTGGGGAAAACTTCCCAAATCTTCTAAACAACATAAATACACAAATCATAAATGCTCAGCGAACTCCAAATAGAATAAATCCAAATAAACCCACTCCGAGACATATACTGATCACACTGTCAAACACAGAAGAGAAGGAGCAAGTTCTGAAAGCAGCAAGAGAAAAGCAATTCACCACATACAAAGGAAACAGCATAAGACTAAGTATGACTACTCAGCAGCCACCATGGAGGCAAGAAGGCAGTGGCATGATATATTTAAAATTCTGAGTGAGAAAAATTTCCAGCCAAGAATACTTTATCCAGCAAAGCTCTCCTTCAAATTTGAGGGAGAGCTTAAATTTTTCACAGACAAACAAATGCTGAGAGAATTTGCTAACAAGAGACCTGCCCTACTGGAGATACTCAAGGGAGCCCTACAGACAGAGAAACAAAGAAAGGACAGAGAGACTTGGAGAAAGGTTCAGTACTAAAGAGATTTGGTATGGGTACAATAAAGGATATTAATAGACAGACGGGAAAAATATGACAAACATAAACCAAAGGATAAGATGGCTGATTCACGAAATGCCTTCACGGTTATAACGTTGAATGTAAATGGATTAAACTCCCCAATTAAAAGATATAGATTCGCAGAATGGATCAAAAAAAAACGAACCATCAATATGTTGCATACAAGAGACTCATCTTAGACACAGGGACACAAAGAAACTGAAAGTGAAAGGATGGAAAAAAATATTTCATGCAAGCTACAGCCAAAAGAAAGCAGGTGTAGCAATATTAATCTCAGATAAAATGGACTTCAAATGCAGGGATGTTTTGAGAGACAAAGAAGGCCACTACATACTAATAAAAGGGGCAATTCAGCAAGAAGAAATAACAATCGTAAATGTCTATGCACCCAATCAAGGTGCCACAGAATACATGAGAGAAACACTGGCAAAACTAAAGGAAGCAATTGATGTTTCCACAATAATTGTGGGAGACTTCAACACATCACTCTCTCCTATAGATAGATCAACCAGACAGAAGACCAATAAGGAAATTGAAAACCTAAACAATCTGATAAATGAATTAGGTTTAACAGACATATACAGGACATTACATCCCAAATCACCAGAATACACATACTTTTCTAGTGCTCACGGAACTTTCTCCAGAATAGATCATATGCTGGGACATAAAACAAGCCTCAATAAATTTAAAAAGATTGAAATTATTCAAAGCACATTCTCTGACCACAATGGAATACAATTAGAAGTCAATAACCATCAGAGACTTAGAAAATTCACAAATACCTGGAGGTTAAACAACACACTCCTAAACAATCAGTGGGTTAAAGAAGAATTAGCAAGAGAAATTGCTAAATATATAGAGACGAATGAAAATGAGAACACAACATACCAAAACCTATGGGATGCAGCAAAAGCAGTGCTAAGGGGGAAATTTAAAGCACTAAACGCATATATTAAAAAGGAAGAAAGAGCCAAAATCAAAGAAATAATGGATCAACTGAAGAAGCTAGAAAATGAAAAGCAAACCAATCCTAAACCAAGTAGAAGAAAAGAAATAACAAGGATTAAAGCAGAAATAAATGACATAGAGAACAAAAAAACAATAGAGAGGATAAATATCACCAAAAGTTGGTTCTTTGAGAAGATCAACAAGATTGACAAGCCCCTAGCTAGACTGACAAAATCAAAAAGAGAGAAGACCCACATAAACAAAATAATGAATGAAAAAGGTGACATAACTGCAGATCCTGAAGAAATTAAAAAAATTATAAGAGGATACAATGAAGAACTGTATGGCAACAAACTGGATAATGTAGAAGAAATGGACAATTTCCTGGAAACATATGAACAACCTAGAATGACCAGAGAAGAAATAGGAGACCTCAACCAACCCATCATAAGCAAAGAGATCCAATCAGTCATCAAAAATCTTCCCACAAATAAATGCCCAGGGCCAGATGGCTTCACAGGGGAATTCTACCAAACTTTCCAGAAAGAACTGACACCAATCTTACTCAAACTCTTTCAAAACACTGAAGAAAATGGAACACTACCTAACTCATTTTATGAAGCTAACATCAATCTAATACCAAAACCAGGCAAAGATGGTACAAAAAAGGAAAACTACCGGCCAATCTCCCTAATGAATATAGATGCAAAAATCCTCAACAAAATACTTCCAAATCAAATCCAAAGACACATTAAAAAAATCATACACCATGACCAAGTGGGGTTCATTCCAGGCATGCAAGGATGGTTCAACATAAGAAAATCAATCAATGTATTACAACACATTAACAAGTCAAAAGGGAAAAATCAATTGATCATCTCAATAGATGCTGAAAAAGCATTTGACAAAATCCAACATCCCTTTTTGATAAAAACACTTCAAAAGGTAGGAATTGAAGGAAACTTCCTCAACATGATAAAGAGCATATATGAAAAACCCACAGCCAGCATAGTACTCAATGGTGAGAGACTGAAAGCCTTCCCTCTAAGATCAGGAACAAGACAAGGATGCCCGCTGTCACCACTGTTATTCAACATTGTGCTGGAAGTGCTAGCCAGGGCAATCCGGCAAGACAAAGAAATAAAAGGCATCCAAATTGGAAAAGAAGAAGTAAAACTGTCATTGTTTGCAGATGATATGATCTTATATTTAGAAAACCCTGAGAAATCGACGATACAGCTACTAGAGCTAATAAACAAATTTAGCAAAGTAGCGGGATACAAGGTTAATGCACATAAGTCAGTAATGTTTCTATATGCTAGAAATGAACAAACTGAAGAGACACTCAAGAAAAAGATACCATTTTCAATAGTAACTAAAAAAATCAAGTACCTAGGAATAAACTTAACCAAAGATGTAAAAAACCTACACAAAGAAAACTACATAACTCTACTAAAAGTAATAGAAGGGGACCTTAAAAGATGGAAAAATATTCCATGTTCATGGATAGGAAGGCTAAATGTCATTAAGATGTCAATTCTACCCAAACTCATCTACAGATTCAATGCAATCCCAATCAAAATTCCAACAACCTACTTTGCAGACTTGGAAAAGCTAGTCATCAAATTTATTTGGAAAGGGAAGATGCCTCGAATTGCTAAAGACACTCTAAAAAAGAAAAACGAAGTGGGAGGACTTACACTCCCTGACTTTGAAGCTTATTATAAAGCCACAGTTGCCAAAACAGCATGGTACTGGCACAAAGATAGACATATAGATCAATGGAATCGAATTGAGAATTCAGAGATAGACCCTCAGATCTATGGCCGACTGATCTTTGATAAGGCCCCCAAAGTCACTGAACTGAGTCATAATGGTCTTTTCAACAAATGGGGCTGGGAGAGTTGGATATCCATATCGACAAGAATGAAAGAAGACCCCTATCTCACACCCTACAGAAAAATTAACTCAAAATGGACCAAAGATCTCAATATAAAAGAAAGTACCATAAAACTCCTAGAAGATAATGTAGGAAAACATCTTCAAGACCTTGTATTAGGCGGCCACTTCCTAGACTTTACACCCAAAGCACAAGCAACAAAAGAGAAAATAGATAAATGGGAACTCCTCAAGCTTAGAAGTTTCTGCACCTCAAAGGAATTTCTCAAAAAGGTAAAGAGGCAGCCAACTCAATGGGAAAACATTTTTGGAAACCACGTATCTGACAAAAGACTGATATCTTGCATATATAAAGAAATCCTACAACTCAATGACAATAGTACAGACAGCCCAATTATAAAATGGGCAAAAGATATGAAAAGACAGTTCTCTGAAGAGGAAATACAAATGGCCAAGAAACACATGAAAAAATGTTCAGCTTCACTAGCTATTAGAGAGATGCAAATTAAGACCACAATGAGATACCATCTAACACCGATTAGAGTGGCTGCCATTAAACAAACAGGAAACTACAAATGCTGGAGGGGATGTGGAGAAATTGGAACTCTTATTCATTGTTGGTGGGACTGTATAATGGTTCAGCCACTCTGGAAGTCAGTCTGGCAGTTCCTTACAAAACTAGATATAGAGTTACCATTCGATCCAGCGATTGCACTTCTCGGTATATACCCGGAAGATCGGAAAGCAGTGACACGAACAGATATCTGCACGCCAATGTTCATAGCAGCATTATTCACAATTGCCAAGAGATGGAAACAACCCAAATGTCCTTCAACAGATGAGTGGATAAATAAAATGTGGTATATACACACGATGGAATACTACGCGGCAGTAAGAAGGAACGATCTCGTAAAACATATGACAACATGGATGAACCTTGAAGAAATAATGCTGAGCGAAATAAACCAGGCACAAAAAGAGAAATATTATATGCTACCACTAATGTGAACTTTGAAAAATGTAAAACAAATGGTTTATAATGTAGAATGTAGGGGAACTAGCAGTAGAGAGCAATTAAGGAAGGGGGAACAATAATCCAAGAAGAACAGATAAGCTATTTAACGTTCTGGGGATGCCCAGGAATGACTATGGTCTGTTAATTTCTGATGGATATAGTAGGAACCAGTTCACAGAAATGTTGCTATATTATGTAACTTTCTTGGGGTAAAGTAGGAACATGTTGGAAGTTAAGCAGTTATCTTAGTTGTCTTTTTCTTACTCCCTTGTTATGGTCTCTTTGAAATGTTCTTTTATTGTATATTTGTTTTCTTTTTAACTTTTTTTTCATACAGTTGATTTAAAAAAGAAGGGAAAGTTAAAAAAAAAAAAAAAAAGCAAAACAAGGAAAAAAAAAAAAAGATGTAGTGCCCCCTTGAGGAGCCTGTGGAGAATGCAGGGGTATTCGCCTACCCCACCTCCATGGTTGCTAACATGACCACAGACATAGGTGACTGGTGGTTTGATGGGTTGAGCCCTCTACCACAGGTTTTACCCTTGGGAAGATGGTTGCTGCAAAGGAGAGGCTAGGCCTCCCTATGGTTGTGCCTAAGAGCCTCCTCCCGAATGCCTCTTTGTTGCTCAGATGTGGCCCTGTCTCTCTAGCTAAGCCAACTTGAAAGGTGAAATCACTGCCCTCCCCCATACGTGGGATCAGACACCCAGGGGAGTGAATCTCCCTGGCAACGTGGAATATGACTCCCAGGGAGGAATGTAGACCTGGCATCGTGGGACGGAGAACATCTTCTTGACCAAAAGGGGGATGTGAAAGGAAATGAAATAAGCTTCAGTGGCAGAGAGAATCCAAAAGGAGCCGAGAGGTCATTCTGGTGGGCACTCTTATGCACACTTTAGACAACCCTTTTTAGGTTCTAAAGAATTGGGGCAGCTGGTGGTGGATACCTGAAACTATCAAACTACAACCCAGAACCCATGAATCTCGAAGACAGTTGTATAAAAATGTAGCTTATTGGGGGTGACAATGGGATTGGGAAAGCCATAAGGACCACACTCCACTTTGTCTAGTTTATGGATGGATGAGTAGAAAAATAGGGGAAGGAAACAAACAAACAAACAGACAAAGGTACCCAGTGTTCTTTTTTACTTCAGCTGCTCTTTTTCACTCTAATTATTATTCTTGTTATTTTTGTGTGTGTGCTAATGAAGGTGTCAGGGATTGATTTAGGTGATGAATGTACAACTATGTAATGGTACTGTAAACAATCGAAAGTACGATTTGTTTTGTATGACTGAATGGTATGTGAATATATCTCAATAAAATGAAGATAAAAAAAAGAAAAAAAATGAATGAATTTGATTTAGGATTCTAGTAATGTATCCAATACTTCTTAGTTATTACATTATTATTACATTATATTATCAAAACCTTGGAACAGCACCATTAGGTAGAATCTTACTCGGCTTGATGCAGTCAAATGACTTGGGTTGGCAAAGTGGCCATGTGGGATGTAGACCCACGTCTTCTGTGCTACTCTGCCACCATGTCAAATTGTCTATCTTCAGGTTTTTAAGAAAATAGGTTTCAAGTTTATTTCTGTAAATGTAAGTAAAATGTGATGACTTCAATATATATATATATAGATCAGCACATGACAAATTTCACCTGACCTAGAAACCCCTCATGAAAAATATACAGGAGGTATTTCAAACTGATTTTCATTTAATCCTGGCTATTAATTCCCTGAATCAAGACAGGTCCTTTTACTTAAATGAGTATATTTGACATAAAGCCAATGCATAATTTAAAAATTACATTTACCTTAGTGATAAATGTTGCTTTTAAAATGAAAGTAGGTTCACCAGCAGAATCATCTTATATAAACAATGTAGCTACAGCTGTTACTTCCTAATGGTTAGGAACTATGGAACCTGAGGTCAGCAGCATTTCTGCCTTGGAGGTACTTTTTGTGTGCAGTACACTTATTTCATTGGCAATGTTTTAAAAGGCAATGTGAACATTTTATTCGGGAAAAAAAGTCCAAGGATAATATATCTGTATTGAAGTGTAGTACAAAAGCCCACAGAAGACAATGGGGAGAACACTTTCATAATTTTGATGCCTATGGCAAGGTTTCTTTTAGACGTACTGAAAAATTTCCAGGCTCTCTTTATATTTATAATGGGTACGAAACCATTGTATGAAACAGCCTCCAAATGCTGCGCTGCTGGCTATCTCTGTAACGATATTACTAAAACACAATCGCAATAGACTCCAATATCACTGGTGCTGTGTGTGTGTGTGTGTGTGTGTGTGTGTGTATTTAGTTTCCAAAAGCTAATCCATTAAAAACCCCAAATCAAAATTTGTTTATAATTATATTGGAATTTTGTGAAAAACTGAAGTTCAAGTTTGCAAGAAATGACTAATCTGTGGAGCATTAGGAAGCAGGCTTAATTTTAGCATTATTTTCCTATGATCTCATTTTGTAGTTCTCAACATGATTCAACAACTACTTATCACATATTGCTAGGTATAAAGCAAGTAATAAAAAACATTGTTATCTGATAGTCTTAATAGAGTAATCACCTCAGCAAATACAGACTCTCAAAAAAAGAAAAAAAGCAAACATGTTTCTTTTCTTTGAGTTTATTCTAGAAAACATCTATGTCTGAATCTGCCATTTCAGTGACTCTGCCTTTTTGTCTTTTTCTTGTGTTTATCTATTTTTTTTCCCCAATCCACATATTGACAAGCTTCTACAGTGAACTACAATGTGTGTGTGTGTGTGTGTGTGTGTGTGTGTTTTACTGTTTCAAGGCTCTAGAAGAGCGGTTCCTACACAGGCCACACAGAACATTCTGAAAGACTCTGTGGGTTAAAAAGACTGTTCAATGGGATGGACGGGGAATAAAAAACATAATTACATATTTTGCTATTTATTAACATGTTCCAAAATTTCTCTTCTGTAGTTATTAAAACAAACACAAAGACTGATATTAAGAAAAAGCCCTATTTGCAGTCCAGTGAGAAAGCCTACATTTGATGTCACTTTCTGTTCTCTATTCACATTTTAAGTTCATCACTGAGAAGAGACTGCAACAAAGACAATTATTGCATTACATTTTCAATATGTACATATCACATTTCTACACTTTTACTAACTCACCAATTTCATTCTGCAATGAAAGATTCCGAGACAAATTCCTCAGCAGGGAGACAGCCGTCTTTTTCACACTTGGATCACCAACATGCAGCATCTTTCGGGCGTGCTGAAGGCCGTTTTCCTTGTGGACGACTGTCTGAGCTACCGAAGATGGCATCTGTTTTGTAAGAGGTACAAATATGGCCATATTATGCTTTCTGTAGATTACTAGAGATTGAGAGATATTTTAAAAACTAGAGTTGTGATGAAACCTGTCTAAAAACGTTTTCTTAAATTCTTACTAGGTTTTTAATTTAATTATTGGGTAAAAAAGTTTATTCTGAAAGATATCTTGGGCTTTTTAAGAAAGAAATGTATGGATAATTAGACTATCTGTAACTTTATGCTCTGTATCAGAGGCTACAAGTACAAGTTGCTGGTCGAGGCCCAGATCCACCAGAGACAAATCTTACTTGGAATCAGACTGGCCACCTGTCAGGGGGTCTGAATACTGACCAGGCCTTTCCCGGCATCAACAAACATTCAACAATAATGAGGGGTCAGAGTGGGGGGGGGTGATGGTGGTTTTGTTTGTGTCCACAACTTTATGTTAGATTTCTACTTGATGCCAATTCAAGGCCACCTTGCCAAAACATCCTGTCATTTGAGCATTCTTCAGGTGCCCAGCTTCTCTGTTTATCTTCTCTCCACACTGCTTTTCCTCCCCCCTGCAACTGCCCTCTTCCTTATACTTCTCCACTGCACAACCTACAATGATTCTTAACACAGGGTCCATGGATAGGCTTCAGGGAGGGGCACGAGGGACCCTAAAATTAAATTTTGTTTATAATCGGCTTTCCCAGGGAAAGGGTCCATAAATTTTATTAGACTTTCAAAGTGTCCATGACCCAAAGAAGTTCAATAAACAACATTTTAGAATGCTTGTTCTATAGTAAACAAACTATACTTTGTCTTTCACTACTTCACAGAACATTCCCATACATTTGCTCTCCTCCCCCCAGATTCCTTCCCTGTAGCCATTCAGAGAGGAGGCTACTTATTTTGCTCATCAATTGTATCTAGGGTTGGAAGGTAGGTTCGACATTCCTCTCTCTTCCTAATGCCTCTTCTAGACAATTATGCCTTCTCTCATGTGAAAAAAGCCTTACTCCTCTAAGTACCGCCATCCACTCTATCACCCCCATCACATTTCATCATTGCAAGGCCTTTTGGTCCTTCCCTGACATTTCCTGGAGCCACTGGAACCTGGCTCAGAAATTTTTTCTCCACCTCAAGTTCTGACATTGTGTCAGATGACACCCAGTATCCATGAAGATTAATGAACTGATTAGCTGATAGTTCCTAGGCCTCCTGAAAGTCATTGACCTTCCTATCTTCCACACATCAAGCCATTCAGTTCCATGGTCACAGGGAACTTATGTTCACGTAACTCCTCACCTCTGAAAACATAAAACTCTGCTGGCAGGCCCTGAACACAGCTTCCTTGTTTTCTTTTCCTTATTCCTACCATGTTTCTTCATCAGACTCATCAAGAACTCCAGACTCTTCTCCTGCCTTCATTCTCCACACCCCAAGTTATCAGCCCTCTCCCGTTTTAACTTTCTTTCTTATTCAGACTAGGGTACATGAACTATCATATCAAACACTGTCTTTCAAATGATACCTTCAGCTCTCTTGTTATTCTATCTTATTTTGCACCCCCTCATCAAAACTGCAATATTGGGTTTAGTTAACTTTTTTTGTTTTCTAATTTTACATTTGGCTAGCAAACATTGCTAGAATAAATGATGCATTTTGTGGACTGGTAGTTCTTCAAATTTACAGTCTTCCATCTCCTCTAGGATCTCAAGTGTTGCTAGTCATCTTGCTCTTTCTTCAATGCCACAGTAGGGATTTCATAGCCTTTGGAGCCTTACTAAACAGTTATGAGGAACGAGATAATGTGAAAGCCTCATGAATTATCTAGCTTCTGGAAAAATGACAACAAATGCTCTTTAAAATGCATTGCTGAACTCTCACGAAAAATTCCAAAAGCAAGACAAAACAAAACAAAACATTAAAACTGAGCAGAGAGCCAAAACCAGAGTGGGAAGGAAATTCAAAAGCTGGGATGCTCTGGGGACAAAACCCAATACCACAAGTCTAGAAGTTTTGGGATTAAAGACACCATAGTGGTAAGGTGGGGGAGGAGAGCACAACAGGCCTTGAGACTTCAAAAGGTGAAGAAGGGAACATAAACAAGAGACCTCTTCATAAAGCTGGCTCCCTTGAAGGGAAGACACCCTCAATAAAAGAGGAGGCTTGTAGAAAATCTACCAGCAAAGAAACTTATGCTGCTGCATGGTAAAATTTAAATAAAAAACAAGCAAATAAAATGTTAGTCTCCTCTGACAATTTGTAACCCTCATTCTGTTTTCATATGGCTCTGGGTTTCAAATTGATACTACCTGGGCAGTTAGGAAAACCCCAAGCTGAGAAATTAAATTATTGGGGAACCCAGAGGTAAATGCATATTCTCTTTGAAAGAAAGCTGCTCTCAACCAAGGCAATTCCCATTAGTACAAGGTCAGCCAAATATTTCACCACTGAAAGCACAGAACTCGAGATGAAGGCTGGGTCCTCAAATGGTGTTTGCTCAGCTAGGAGAAAGCACAGCAAAACCTCATTAATTTCAATTCATTGAGAGAAACGGGAGAATCTAAAGTAGGACAGTCTTTAGAATTTGCTCAATAAGGAAAATAAATAATCAAATAGAAACAGAGTTTTTGTATTCTGGCTTTAGGAATTAGGTAAGGGTGCCTGTTAATCACACAGTACTTCTATTTCATATTGTTCTGATTACTAATGAGGTTGAGCACCTTTTCAAATGTTTGTCATTTCTATATTGTTTTGTGGAAAGCCTGTTCAAGTCTCTTGTCTATTTTTTACTGCTGTTAAATTAATGAGTCTTCTATAGTTTCTGTATATCAGCTTTTTTTAGTTATATCTGTTGCAAACATTAGCATAAATTCTTAATTTTAATATAGTTCAATCTATCAAGTACTTACTATATGAATTTATAGTGGCTTTTGGGTCCACTTTTAAGAAATCTTTTCCTATTCTAGATCATGAAGATATTCTTACATGTTACTGTTTAGAAGCTTTATTGTTTTACTTTTCATGTGTTGATCTCAATCCAGTTGGAATTAATTTTGGAGTAAGGTGTGAACAGGGGTGAAATTCCATTCCCCACCTCCATTGGATATTAAATAAAGTGATTTTAATGTGTTTAAGTACTTGCAAACTGATTATATACTTTTAACTTTTACTGTGTAATGTTTAATCTTTTAAATTATACTGCACTTAGAAAGTATATTAGTTTCCTATTGCTGCTGTAACAAATTGACCCCAAAGCTAGTGGCTTAAAAATGGACACAAATGTATTATATTATGGTTCTGGAGGGCAGAAGTCCATGAAATGAGTGTTATGGGATAAAATCAAGGTGTCAGCAGAGCTGCATTTCTTTTGAAGGTTCTAGAGAAAACTGTTTCCTTGCCTATTCTAGCTTTTAGGGGTCACCTGCATTTGGTTCATGGCCCTTTCCTCCTCATTTAAAGCCTATCACTCCAACCTCTGCTTGTTCACATCTCCTAACTCTGACCCTCCTGCCTTCCTCTTATAAGATCCCTGGTGTTTACACTGGATCCACCTGGATAATGCAGGATAATCTTCCCAACTTGAGACCTTTAACTTAATCACATCTGCAAAGTCTCTTTGCCATGGAAGGTAACACATTCAAAGGTTTCAAAGATGAGGACATAGATATCCTTGGGGAAGCAGAGGCAACATTCTATCTACCACCTCGAGTTTGCTAAAGAGTAAATTTTATCAATCCATCCCCCTTTCCTTATTTATTATTAGAATGACCATTATATGTGAACTAAACGATTTCAATGTAATGTTACTAACTAGAAATTATCAAAATTTTATCCTTAAATTATACAAACTATTCCATGGGAAGCTATTTATTCCAGTTTGGGTTCTTTGCCATTTAAGGTATATGACCCTCACTGCTCAGCACTATCCACAGTCTCAGTTATGATCACAGGGTAAGTGGGCGGGATATTACCTGGAAGCATGCTTAACAGCTTGCTTTTCATGTTTTACTGTTCAGTGATTCCTTTTAGAAATTGTAAAAACAAAGATCTTTACTATATCATCTACACATAACAAAATTAGGAAAAGTAATAATTAGAAAAGACGTATATATAAGTCAAAATTTGACCAAAAATCATTTTCATAACTTAAAAGAATAGAATCTTCCTATCATTGTCCCATGCTGCGAATGATTTTCTCCTATAAATCTCCACACACATTGAGCTCTAAGAACCTTGAGTAAGGATCAACACCAGTCTAGCCTATGCCTTCCTTCAGAGGACTGGACTGGTCTAAGGTTGTTTATGATTTTAAATGCCTTGACACAATTAGGACAGGTATGAAGATTTCTCCCTTGCTCAAGGGTCTTTTGGACCTAGTATCTCTGAGAATCTTGAATTTTGGTTTGCCCACCCCCTGACCCCCACTAGACTATTAACAAAGGCAGGAATTCGGTCATAATTATCACCATATCCTTAGCAAGAGGTTAGTGCCTGTTATGTAGTAAGTGCTTGAAAAGCATCTGTTTAATAAATTAATGAAGGAACTTCAAATGTAGGAAGTGAACTAGTATTCAGAGCTTAAGTGACGCAAATATGCTTGTATCCTCAGGAACATGGAAGAACCACCGTCCAATCTAGATTCCATAGAAGACTTAGGAAGCAAAGAGGCTTAAATCCAAGTTTAAAAGATTAGCTCACACTGAACCTTTCTCAGAGCACAGGGAGTTTTTTAACAACACCTATAGCTATTTTATTTCTGTTTTTTTCTTGGTGTTTTTTTTTTTAAGTTGGCTGATTGTTAATAAGAGGGTGTTTACAATTTGGAGAAGTGAAAGAAATTCTTTGGGAGTCCAAGCCTGGGAAAGTAAGATGATAAAGTAATGCCCATGTGCCATTCAGGGTCTCCTGGTAGTTCCCCATTTGTTTCTCTTTGTGCACAATTAAGTCTTGCTATAAATCAAAGACATGACTTTGGTTGAACTGTTAACCACAGGGCTAAGAGAAAAGTTGTTTTTTAACATTTTACAATTTTATTCAGAACACAGAGCAAGATTTTGTGTAAATACACTTTTATTAAAGGATGAATACAGTTTCTTAAGTTAAGCATAAATAATATTTTTCTTACCTACCAAAGTGTTTTTCTCTGTAAGGATGGATAATTAGAGACCAGCTTTTTGTGAAATTTATTCTAAGAATTTTATGGTCATGGCAAAGAATATAAACTTATTCAAGTGATTAAATATTTATAGAATCCCTAAATGCACAGCATGTAAAATATACGGGAAGGAAATAAGTTTTTGCTATTTTATATATTTCCATTTTGCTGATACAAGGTAACAGCATCTGAAAAGGGAAGCTTTTTCATTTGTAGTTGAATTTCTGGGACACAGAAGCACAGACGTCCTTTCCAATGTAATTCTGCAGTGGACATCTGTTGTTTTTGTCTGCCTGCCCAGCATTCATTCCTTCCTCTTTTGGAAACGATATTCTGATTTTCCATTAAGGGACCATTCTTTTCCCATTTCAGTCCATGTGGCACAGATGGAGTAACCCTAGCCCCCTCAGACCCAAGCCCCTGAAATTCACATGTGGGGACATAACCCAGGCCTTGCCGGTCAGAGAATTAAGCCTCCTGGCCACATAAATGGTTCAGAAATTGGAAAGAGACCCAAACCAGGCCAGTGAGGCTCATTTCCAGAGTTCTTACCACAGCTACTGGGAAAAATAGTGCTCTTTTTTCTTGTGGGGGCATTAGGCTGATAAAATATAATGGTGGCTATCTTTCTTACCATATGGAGAGGCTGTTGAGAATGAAACCAAGGGAGGAAAACAGAGCCCAATGAAAGAAAAAGTCAGTCACCAACCATGCAGCACCTTGGCCCAGCACGAGTGAAGAAGACCCACCCTGAACTTTCCAGTTCCATGGGCCAAGAAATTTCTCTTTTTAGGTTAATACAGGTAGGTAGGATTTTGTGACTTATAATTGACAGAATCCTGACTAATACAAATATTGTAAGAGTCATTTACACAGAGTCTGACTTAGTCTGACTTGGCTTTGCAGAAGCTAAGGCCTTAAGTCCTGGAAAGCTGAAGCACTCTCTGGCAGTTTCTGAGTATGTCATGACTGAAAATTTAGATAACTTTTGCTCTTACCTCATTATCTCGTCTCCAAACCTAAAGTGGGTATGTCTGTTAAGTCATCATTTTAAAAAGTAGAAAAACAGGCATGATACTCACTGGTCCACTTCCTGCCGTGAGATTCTGGAGAGCACCTAAAGATGCCTCCTGGGTGTAGTTTCGGACACTCTTGGCGATCAAGGACAAATACATCCTTATCACGATGGAGTGCCACAGCCACTCCATACCCTTGGGATTGCTCTTTTCCTCTGGCATTGGCACGTCCTGGTATTGCTAATCACACATGATGGAATCCAGAGTTAATGTACTTCAAGTGACCTCTACAATTTCACAACACAACCAAGGGACCAGAAATACTGTGTACTCCAGAAAGACAACTATTCATAATAAGCCCCGAAACAGAAATGAAGAAACAAATATGTATGATTTCCAATCACTTAACTTTTAGACTATAATGATCATTTTTCTCCCTAATACTCCTTCCCCAACCCTCAATTTTATATTTCATAGTGAGAGAGAACTCAGAGGGTTAAGCATAGGCTATTCTAGAATGATTTTCAAGCTGCTGTTAGGCTAAATTAATCACAACCACCCTGAAGATAAGAAAAACAGGTCTGTTCCCTCAGAGTCTTGTGAAGTTGTTCAGGATAGCATCAGGGTTCTAAATTTACCAGTTGTTCTCCAAGTTCACAAATACCATGATACTAGGAGTAGGAGAGAAGGTCACATTCTTTCATTTTTCACATCACTATGAAAATAAATATGTGTTCTTTTCTATGGAGTTTTGCTTTTTGTGTGTCCAAAGTTTGCTTTTAGAATGTCCAAAGCCAAATATCAGGACTGCTTTTAATGTTAAAACCATTTATACACCATTGGCCACGTTGCATCACCTTATCTTCTAACCTATAGGGTATATGGCAGTATGGTTTAATGGTGAACAAAGAAAATCTAGGGAGCCAGACTGCCTGGGACTGAATTCCATCCCCTCCACTTACTTGACAAATTATTCTGGGAAAATTAATGAACTTTTCTGTACTTCTGTTTCCTCATCTGTAATGAGGATATTAATAGTCCATACCTCATAGGGTTGATGTAAAGATTAAAATAACTTAAAACATTGCCTAACATATACTGAGTACCCAAACACACACACACACACACACACACACACACACACACACACATTCTTTCAAAGATCTCTAGTATACCTCTTTCACTTTCCTGCTTCGACTGCCAAAACACCCAATACTTTTGTTGTTTTCAATCTGGATATTCCGGTTTTGAATATAGATATTTTGAGAGTATTTTTCCGGGAGCTCTGCCTCCAGCTGGTAGGAGAGGTTATGAAGAACGCACACACAGTTCTCTGTGGCCTGAGAACACAGGACATGGTGTGGATTAGACAGAAAGACAGACAGACAGATAGGTAGGTAAGTAAGTGATATCTCTTTCAGGTTTGATGTCACAGGACTTACTAGGTTTAGATCTTACAAAGTTTATTGATTGGGGTTCAATGTGCTTTGACTGTGGGGTGCCTGGCGAGACTGGAATGAATATGGCTAGAAGGACTAAGGCTAGATTACGAATGGTCATGAGCACAATGCTAAGGTGGAGGTGAATTTTTTCAGAAGAGTGAATAAACCCTTTAGTTTACCTTTTAGAGAGTATGTCCAGAATGACTCCATGTTTTAGAGACGTAACTTTATAGCCATGTGGAGTTGGAGACTAGGAGGAGATATTGGCTATTGCAATAATCACTATGAAAGATGCTCAAATGAGAATAGCACAAGTAGCATCTGAGAGGACTGGATGAACACCAATGCATTTCAGAGGTTGAATGTACATGACTTCCTGCCCAGTGAATGTGGGAAGTGAGGGAGGGCAGGCAGTCAAACACCACCTAGATTTCTACCTTTCATTAGTGGATGGTGATAATTATTAAAGAATATACAGAGGAGGAGCAGGTTTGGGTATGGGGGAAATGTATTTAGGTTCATTCCTGAACATGTAGCATTTGGGCTCCTTTCAAAAATCCAAGTACAGTTGCTAAACAGGTAGTAGGAAATTTGGGTCTTGAAAGTAGAAAGAAAAATTTCTTAGCATGTATAAGAAATCTTAAGCTCAGCAACTGTGTCAGTGAATAAATTTACAGCCAAGCAGCTACTTCAAGTATACTCTTTAGAGCTCAGTAAAACAAAATAGGTAATCCAGTATGTGAAATTTTTAACTCTTGATTTACCTTGTCATCAGGCTGGTAATCGGCGATGGTTCCTCTGACATAGTGGACCAGTGAGTCAATCAGTCCATCACACCTTCTCATTACTTTCCTCCCATCAGAGCCAGCAGAACTCATGTTCCTATTAGAAAAGAAAGCAAAGCAAGACAAAAGCGTAAGGCCCAACCTTGTATCCAAGCCTTTGTTTCTTTTTAGTTTATGAAACTTTGTTTCAAATCTTTACTTGATGCCTCTTTCAGTTGTATGAAAAACTGCTGAATTTGTAAAAGGGTGAAAGAACTGTCCTGAAGTAAAGAAATCATCAATAGCCTAATAGTCACCAAACCTGGACCCAACTTCTAAATATACTCATATATCATGTAGTCATGCCAATAAAAATTTTCTGTTTACTTCACCCCAAGCATCAAGGTGAGAATACTATTTATTTAATCTTCACCTCACTTTTTTAATGTGAAGCAAACACTGCAAATTAAAAGAAAACAAATGGCACATTAGATATAATATATTCAACATCAAAGTTTCAACTTGCTCTGTCTTAACTGTAAGTAACTTAACTTCTCTGGACCTCAAATTTTTCTTCATTTGAAAGACCAGACATTGGACTATGTTATTTTGGGGGTTTGTAGGTTTCAGTGTAAATGGTTATTGACAAATATTAAACCAAATGCTGTAAAAAGTAATAATTCTATAATTAAAAAGGCAGAGATGTCAGAAAATTCAGAGTTCCACAGTGTGTAAGACCTAAGTCAAAATCATTTCCTATAAATATCTTTGTACTTAGTCTAGTTCTAATTTTGCTAAGCCATGACACCTTTCCATAAACAGTAACTAACTCTACAAGTGGAGGCTGCTTCCTTATAGAGAAATGGAGCTTATCAAACACGGCAAAGTAATGCATTTGAAGATCATGTCTATATTCTGTTATTCTTGTTACTATCTTTCTTTGAATTGTTTTTCCTATTAGCATTCATCATTAAATTTTTTTTTTCAAAAATGATAAAACATCTCTCAACAACAAAAGCAAAAGAATAGTGCCTTCTAGCTTTTAAAATTTTGAGAACCACCTCAATTACCCTTTGCCAACCTTAATTGTTAAGAATGTTCCTATAGCCTTTTCATGAAGATGGCACCGAAAGCAAAGAAGGAAGCCCCTGCCCCTCCGAAAACCAAAGGTAAAGCAAAGACTTTGAAAGCCAAGAAGGCAGTACTGAAAGGAGTCCACAGCCACAAAAAACAGAAGATGCGCACTTCACCCATATTCCGGCAGCCCAAGATGCTGTGTCTCAGAAGACAGCCCAGATATCCTCAGAAGAGCACCCCCAGGAGAGACAAGCTTGACCACTAGGCCTTTATCAAGCAACCCCTGACCACTGAGTCAGCCAGGAAGAAGACTGAAGACAACAACACACTTGTGTTCATTGTGGATGTCAAGGCCAACAAGCACCAGATCAAACAGGCTGGGAAGAAGCTCTATGACATTGATGTGGCCAAGGTCAACACCCTTATCAGGCCTGATGGAGAGAAGGCGGCGTATGTTCGACTGGCTCCTGACTATGATGCTTTGGATGTTGCCAACAAAATTGGGATCATCTAAACTGAGTCCAGCTGGCAAATCCTAAATATAAGTTTTTTACCATTAGAAAAAAAAGAATGTGCCTATAAAATATATCAGATCAGTTTCTTTTTCTGATAGAATATTTAAGTATATTCAGTGCACTTTCTTTATAATGTCTCAGCACCATTCTCAACGTCAAAGTCAACTACAACTCTCAGATCTTTCTGGCCCTTATTTTCTTCATCTTTAAAATAACACAGTTGTATTCAATGATTTCAAAAAGCCTTTCTGCCCCCAAATACTGCTTTCAATACATATTTGTCAAAGAACGAATGTGCTCAGCATTATATCAAGAACTAAAGGGAATAAGTGAGAGTACATAATATTGTACCCTGTTCCCGTGGGGATTCCGTCCATAGGTTGAATGGGAAATCGACAAAAGACTGTTTTTAATCCACAAAAATGATCATTTCATGATTCAATCTAATACTTGAGGAGATAAGCCTAAAACACTAAAACTAAAGATATACTAATAATGGTTGCTGAATTGATTCAATGAAATTTTTTATTTTAACAAAATACCTCCTGGGATTTTGGTCTTCATGTGACTCGTTAATTACTATTCACTTCCATATATAATTTTTACTGTACCTGAAAAACTTTAACACTGTTCATAATAAAGAAAATGAATGAACTCATACACTGTAAATAAAACCATGTTTACTATAGCTTTTTCTCAAGAAATGATCATTTAACCCAAAATTCTCCATCTACTCTCGGAGTCATGAGATTGTAAAAAGCTTGACGGGAACATAAAAAGCATCTTTTCCAGTCTTCTTATTTGATATGTGGAGAAACTGAGGTCTAAAGAATCTAAGTTACTTTTCCTGAGTAAATCAGAGGTAGAGTCAGGATAGGAGGGCTGCTTTTTATTTTGTGCCCAGGGTGACTCAAACCTCATCTAACATTCATTCAGTCTCCATTGGTTTAACAAATACCATATATCTCCAACTCTAAGACATCGCTACCATATGTTAAAGCTTCCCTTTGACCTTTCTAACCTTTGGCTTGGAAAAGTGGCAAAAGTTTAAAATTGCTTTGGCAAATCAAAAGGTCTGTCTTTCTAACTAGCTAAGCCCACCACATACCTTGCAGATGGATGACTACACTTTGTTTAACTTCAGGGTGTTTATTTTGGATCAAAATGGTAATTCAATTTGGCAGTACTGCCAGTTCACACACACTAATGGTTGTCTTGTAGTTTGGCATTATCCAGACGCTACTTGCTTGAAATGGGACTTATCAGGGGTTTTTGGCAGTTGATACCTTTGCTGACAGAAAGTGCATGGATTCCCTTTGCTCCAGCATTTGTTTCTGCTTATCAAAAATAGTTCCCACCTTACTCAGCTGCCCAGAAATATGAATGATATGAATAGAAGTCACTAGAGAGAAAGGAATTTGCTATATTAGCACTCTGAAAATAACCAATAAAAATTAGAAAATATGTACATCCAAAAGTGTTTTTTCAACACCTAATACTTCAGTTTGTGGGAATCAGAGAATTTACAAGGTTAATCTTAAGCAGAATTGATACTTTTACAGTGTCTCTCTTGAGTCCTGAGAAATATCTATTATTGTTTCCTATATGTTGTCCAATGGAGGTTAAATATGGAAAAAAAATCCCAAAACTAAAAAGGTAATATATTAAAACAGTAACCTTGCTGAAAAAAAAAAAAAAGAGTACATTGGAGTTCTTTGTATGGGTTTTGCATTATTTTTGCAACTGTCTTGTAAGTTTGAAATTATTCCAACTTAAAAAGTTTTTAAAAAAAGTAAAATGTAAGAGAGAATGAGCACACTAACACAGAAGTTAATAAAAATCGATTAGCAGTGTTACCAAAAAAACACATTGGGAATGTTTAATTTGGTGCCTATGGTGTGAATCCAAATAAATGATGGGTTTATTTTCTCTGGTATCATGAAGCCAAAGTTTGTGGGTCCTTTCAGGAAACTAAAACCCCTAGTTTCCTTTCATTGCTGAGTAAAGCAGTAAACTGAAATTTTAAAAACAGATCCTTGGATTGAAGGTTGGAGGCTAGGGGCAGAGGCCTGTGGAGAGTGGGTGAAGAAGGCAATAAACCACTTTTCACATAAGCTCTGGATTGTTCTGGAGCTTGTCACTCCCCTGCACCCAAATGGGAGAACATCAGCTCATATTTGATGTTGGAAGAATTTTTCTGGCAACATGACTTGTATTGGGCTATGGCAGGGGGTGAGGGTGGGGGTTGGGAATAGAATCTGAACCTCTAAATGATCTCTGAATCTCTGGTCTCTGAACTGATCTCAGAACTTCACCTACTTAGGAGAATTCAGGTATTTTATCTGAAATCAAATCTGTGATCCTTGACTCTCTCCAGGACCATTTATCTCACACATTTCTAAGTGCCAAGCTGAAAAAGAGAAAAGAAAACAAAAATACCCTGAACCTTGCTAAAATTAAAAGGAAGAATGGTATGTCTTTGTTAAGATTAATTACAGTGTGAATAAACCTTAAGTTCTTCTGGTCAATCAAAGAATGGACAATGTCGATAAAAACAGCTACAATTTAGTGTGTGTGCTAGACATTGTAGTAGTACTTTATAATAAATGAGATTTGTAATTTTCATGAAATTAGGGTATCCTAAAACGTTATTCTGTCCTGTGACTTTCTTTTAAAATCAAATTAACTGGCTTAAAATAGGATTTCTGTGGCTACATGCATACATACTGTCAAATAAAACCAGTTTATCAGCAATGAAATGAAGTTTGTTTCAACAAAGGCGGCCCAAGTTTGGTGAATGGTAAACTGGCCTAGGGAAATGATGAGCTGATATAAATGTTTAAAAGTAAAAGCTTACAGTTAGTTACCAGGTCATAAGAATGGCAGAAATGAGCACAGGTGGGGTACATCTTTTAAGATACTTTATCAACAAAACAAGTAATTCTAAGAGGCAGCGATTAAAATGAAAAATGGGGCTATTTCTACTGATAATAGGTGTGGTTTCCTACTAAGCCACAGTTCATCTGTACACTGTATGCAAGAACTGCTGGCCATGGGACCAGTCTTAATGGTCTAACTGGTATACTGACATAGTGATCATCCCAATGGTTTTAAAAATGGGTGTGTCCTATATTCGCCCACAATTATAGGCTTCCTAATACTATGTATTGTAAATAGGTAGTGAAGCCCCAAACCATACCAGTCAACTAAGTGCTTGTCAGGTGGAGTCAGAGCCTATTTCAAGACCCAGAAAGCACTGATAAGACCTTGGGTGATAAGGAGACATCCTTCTTCCTCTTGTTATTTGAGATTTAGGTCTGGGTTGTTTTACTCTCTGCTAATACCTATCAAACAGTTGGGCCTTGTCTGTGATTAACCAAGAAAAAGCAGCAGAGGCAGCTTGTGGTTGCACAGAACAAAAGGGGAGCCTCATTTAAACTGGCAGAGGAACAAAACTCTACGCTAAAAGAAAGGCTTCTCTGTTATTTGAAATAAATACCAGTTCCTGAAGGTATCAGCAAACATCAGCTAAAGCCAACTGTTCAGTGTGCAAACAGAAGCAACATTGGAAGGAAGAACATGGCTCTACAACTTACACATCTTGTTCCCTTACATATCTTGTTCCCTTTAGGACAGGGAAAATTAATGAAACAAAAACAGCAGCCTCTATTACACATCAAGAAACTAACAGGTAGAGAAGGAGAAATTCTATCTTTAAAATCTTTTAGCTTTGCTTTCCTGCATTTTCAGGTCTTTCGAAAGAATCCTGCATAGTCAACTCAGCCAGTAACCATCTGTTGGTACGCAACAGTCATTTCCTCTGGATTTAACTGGAGCAGGTCACTCGGGGTAGTCTGCCAAATTCCATTTAAAGAATTAAAAACAGCAAACTGTAATTTAAAACACATGCTTGGAAGTCACTGCAACTTGAGTAGGCACTCCTGACCACCCAAAGGAAAAGATATCTGGGACCTGCCAGACTAGGGATGACTACGATGCTCAAGACCTCAAGTATAAAAATGTGATGCTCAAGATATCTGCACCTCCAAGATAAGCATAGGTTTTAGTGTAATCACAGATTAGCGAAAAAAGTCAGTTGCTTTATCCAAAAATATCAACCTACCATTTTTTTAATGAGGAACTAAAAAAAAATTATCAATAGTAGTTCTGACCATGATGATAGTTTTAAGGTTTTGGGGAAAAGAATTTTCAGTATCATAAGATACAGTGAAGAAAATACCACCTCCAATGTAACCTATAAGCAGACTTTTTTTTTTTAACCTGGGGATGCTTTCAAAAATCTCTGACCGAGACATTCTTGGGAGTTATTTTTTCTGTCCAAGACTCACCTCATAAACTAATCAATGCAGAAAGACCTGCAAAAACAGTCCTCTTGATCTGATAAATAAAAACGGTTTTTCCGTTTTCTTAACAGATCCTTTTTCTTCTCCATTTTCCCTATTCAAGTATTTTCTTTAACAGTTATCCCAGAGCCAGACTCAAAGCAGACAGTCAAAATTTCTGGACTAATGGATAAGAAGACAGTTTCGTTGGCAAAGAGAACTATTATGTGATTTTTGTGAAGTATAACTTATACTCTGGGAAAATATAGTAAGGACATGAATAGGATAGTGGAAAATTTAGTCTTAGCAGAGTGGACCTTTCAAGGAGGCTGGTTGTAGATGTGCTGCCTGAGAATTCCAATGTGACGCATTCTCTTAAAAACACTGGTTCTGGAGACCCGAGAGGGGTGTTTGGATAAGCATGACCATATTTGTTTTCTTTGATTTGTTTGCTGCAACAAACTCAAGAATTTTTGGGAAACTTCAAAATAAAGACCTAAATCCCCTGATGCTTAGCTTATAAAACATTTTTCAAAATCAAGATTTTATTTACTGACATAAATACCACTTACACACTTTAAATTTACCTGAAGAGAAATTTAATTTACACAAAAAGTAATTTAATTCATTAAGCCACACTTTTTTGGGCATATCTAAAAATACTCCAGTACCGCGAGAGTACTCCAGTACAGTTATAACTGATAGTGTAACAGTACTAGAAAAATTGCCAATTGCATTATTTATGGACTTCCTATCACTTATGTTTATATATTAAACATTAAGAGTTTAAGTAATTTGTGAAATAACTGAGATCAAAACTGATGACTTAATTACCTTTACAGAAGTCACTCTTGTGGTTGGATTTTCTGGGTATTTCCATCAAGTTTCCATTCTGTTTCAACTATCTCAGTTAATATGATTCTTTTAGTTTTTAAGGCAAATTTTTTCCAGCATTTAGTAACTACATTTAGTCTGTGTTTTAAAACAGTACATTCTGGCTTGCTTGTGTGTCCATATTCTTATAGAAAAGAAAAACTGCTATTTGATATTTGGGGAAATTAGACCCTCATTTAATTATATTTTCTTATTTATCTGGAATTATACACAGGACTAAACCAAATAAGCCCTTTTCTGTCCCGAATATTCAGAATAAGGGATAGGCCAAGGCAAAAAGAATAAAAATGCCTAATTAAGAAAATATAAATGCAGTCAAGTTCTGAAGTTTGAATATATAGATAAGCATAAAAAAATGAAATTCAGCAACACCATAAGTCATATGTGTGTGCACGTGTGTGTGTATGCAAACACGTGCTGGAGAAGACAAACGTAATTAAATATATTGAAAACTTACATGCAGACATTCTTTTTTCAGAGACTGCCTGTTATTCATATTTCAAAACAATTTCCCATAACCCCATGATTAATTAGTAACAAGACTGACAGTTATAGCCTTTCTTTTTAAAGGAACAGTTTGTTCCTCTGACCCCTGGTCTCCCACCTCCCAATCCCCAAGCTAGATTTACAGTGAGAAGTGACAAAGGAAGTTCCTTTTACAATAGTTATAAAGTTTAGTACATTTATAATGATAATACAGATTTATCAAAGAACAATTATTCCATGGTCACACATGTGGGGAAAAGTGACATTTAAGTCACTTGCATTACCAATTGTTTTCCCTCTTTAACAGGAATATGGAGGAATAAAATGTAATTAAGAAAAAGGAATATGTTTTATAATGTGCTATGATAACGTGTTGTCATTTTGTCTTATCATGCTAAACAAAATGACAAAAAATTCTGTGGTAGCCTTCACAATGCAGAAACAGTTGTTATATTGTGGTGTTATAATTAAGCCTTTCTCATAAGTAAATGGTTAAACTATAGGAACTCAGGCAAACGAGTATTCAGGGCTTTATGAATTCATATTTTAATATGACTACTTAAAAATGATAGAGATGAATTACTGAAAGAAAAATGAGCTAAAGATGAGATGGAGATTCAAACACCAACTCATCCTTTAAGAGCTTCTGAAACGTGACCTCTTCCAAAAGCTTCTGCCACCACCACCCCACCCCCCAGTTATCTTTAGTTAAGCAGTTCAGTGCCTTCATAAGAGTCTATTCACACCTCTATTACAGTTTGTACAATATTTTAATTATCTCTCAGGTGCTCGTCTGCCCCTCTAAACCCTGACTTCCTCCAGGGCAAAGATACATCCCATTCCTCTTTGAAATTTCAGAAATTTCAGCTGTGCTTTGGATATAGCAGGCACTCAGTAAGTACCTGAAGAATAATGAAAGGGTACATAAAAGCAAGAATGAAAACAGACTGAATGGTGAAATCCCAAGAAGGCCACAATAATATCCATTATCAAATTTCTGATAACTGTTTCTATAATTGGGGAAGTTACCAGCACTTAATTTCTTCAACTGACGAGTAAGACAGGGGCTGCCTACATAAGCCTGTGTTTGGCCTGAAGCATTTTCCAAAACTTTGAGTATCACTGCTCTAGGAGCAAGCATTTTTTCTACTCTCTAATCTGATTGAGCCCCCACCCCTCTCCAGGGTCTTACACTTGTCCACTTATATGTGGCCTGACTCCTCTTGTCCTTTGAGATAAGAAAGAAGACTAGGAGAGAGTAGGGAAGAAAGGAAAGAAGAAAGAACAGGGAAAAAAGAAATCATGGGAAGTTTATGGAGGAATAAAGAAATAATGTCTTTGGCATAAATTTTGGAATTACTCCTAATAATAATCACTGGTTTTATGCCACACCTAAAGATTTACCAAAAGTGAGCCAATAAGCCAATAAGTGAGGTGTAACATACAGATTTGGCAGCCAAGTCACACCAATTCCCAAGGAGCCACTTGTACTAAATAGAACAGAAAGGGGGCTAACATGGATGTATGTGAGGGGAGGTGTAGAATCAAAGAAAGCAGCAATTACTTTTTCAATAACTTACAATTCTATCATTGTCACCTGAATCTTTTGGAATTTGAGATATTTGGAAGAGTGACTTTCTAATTGCAATAAATTTTTAAATATTTTGACTAAGTTACACTTTTTATCCCAAGTATACAAAAACGATTTTGCAAAAAATGAATGGGATGTTTTAATAGCTATTCTCCACTCAAATAAAGGAAAATGCTGAAATTTCACATTACCTTCCAAGAAAACAAAAAATAATTTCTTCTGTGAAAAGGGGTATGTGTTGATTAGCATGCCCGTAACATAATTATCCACATCTTAATGTAAAAGTAATCAACTAATGGAAATCCAGTGCCAGAAGTATGCATAGAACCAGCTTCTGGGGAGTGAGAGGAAGCAGGAATCTCTGATTTGTAGTGTTTTCCAATTTCCTTGGTATAAACACTCCCAATATGACATCAAACTATCAAATGCTGTCACTGAACAGTGTTACAAAGAAAGATATGCTAATAATCAGTCTCACTTGTTGGCACCAGCACACTACTGAGTATACCAATTATTTTCCTCTCCTAAATTGGATTTTACCCTTCATTAATACTAGCATAATATTATTCAAGGAAAAAAAATTGAAATTTATATGAACACATGGTTAGTCCTGTTGCAAAATTTCTATCATCCTTAAGTAAGTGAAACTGCATGGAGTATGTAATCCAAAGGCACCTGCTGAAAGCACCAAAGCCCATAGTAAATGTTGCTGCAAGCAGATGCTAATCTTATAGATAAAGGATCTGATATTTGACAGTGTTGGTCTTTTCAAAGGATAAGCTGTGAGTATTCTTCTGTATGAATACTATCGCTCCACAGTAGTTCCAGGTGAGCCGAACTGTTCATTAACAAAGCAAACATTTTTTCTGCAGACCAGCTTCATTCAGCACAACTGCTATATGCAGATCAGGGAAGTTCCACTCAGAACTGATCTCAATGTCAAGTTAGGAAAGGGAGAAAGTCACAGGTGCATGCAGTAGTTTTTTCCAAGGTGGGTTGATAGCATTTAGCAACATTAACCTAAGACAACTACAATGTCAAAATACTACTCATGTTGTCAATTCATATTTCATTGTTGGCTCTGAACCCAGTTGGGGAGACAGTGCCTCAAAGGTATGTGTAGTTCCTAAGACATTTGCTAATATTTACAACCTCTTTAGGCAGCTATGGTTCACTATTAATAGAACCAGTCAATACCTCTCTTAAAATCTTTTTAGACTAAGCTGTGGTCATAAATAAGCAACCACCTAGCAAACACCTTTACTGTCATGGTAATTGAGACTGTTTGATTTCAGGTTCTGTAAAGGTCTTTTCTTACATTCTGACTCATGTCTTGAATAATTTCCTAGTGGCCTTTATACCCATTGTGCCAACACCTACCCTGGTCATTTATTGCCATCTCCTCTCTTAAAAAGAGCTCCTATTTCCTATGTGTCATCCTTTAAATCTTCTCTAATCATGTGAAATGTGGTGCAGAGAGCCTCTTGAAAAGAACTTCTAAAGCAAAAAAACACTGCAACTCAGAGACAGTACCCAAAATGAAGACTGGATATGTCTGTAAAATCGCCTGTTGGACTCTGTGATGTAAGACTGTGAAGGGTAGAGGTTTTATCAACCTCAGTGTAGTATGTGGACACATGACAAACATTAATGTACCTAGCATATCAATTAAGAGCTTTGGCTTTGGAGACAGGCTTTCTGGATTTGAATTCCAGCTCTGTCTCTCATTAGATTTAGGACAATGGTAAAGTCACTTAATCTCTCCAAACCTGAGTTTTCCTCATCTGATAAATAGGAAAATTCTACTACATAAGGGCTGCTGTGAAAATAAACTGAGAAAATTTTCATAAAGTATTTAGAACCATTTTTTTTTAGGACATAATACACACTCAGTAAATACTAGCTAATATTATTACAAATTAGATACACAGAGGAAATAAGAACAAATATTTTAGTAAGCATATATTATGATATTCAATTTCTTTGATTTTTGCTATATTCTGCTTTTGAAAGCAGTTTGGATTAACTTTGCAAACCCTGTTTAAAATGGTGTCATTTGGTTATGGTGGGAGTATATACAGCTACTACATGTTCTGGACAATATGTACCAAACAGGTCATTACTTCACCCAAACCATTCAGGTCTTCTACTCCTTATTAAGACTAGGAAGTACAAGAAGAGATTTATAACTAACATCTTTGCCTTTAAAATTTCACCTTCTCAATATACCTTTCATGTTGCTACTAGAATTATTCTTCCTCACACAGAACATATCATATTTCTATTCTCCTAACACTAGTTGATCTGTTTACAGGAAAAAAAAATTAACTCCTTAATAAGACCTTAAGATCTCATGATCTGGTCTTAGCCAAATGCTGCTTAATTGCTTTACATCATAAACTCTATACTCTTGGTGGACTTGGTTATTTGCTGAATTCATCATGTATTTTCATTTGCTCACTTGTTCATTTATCCCTTTTGTTCAAATACTTCATGCATGCTTATTACGTACCAGAAACTTTGCCAGGTGGAGGGATTAAAGATTTTTTAAAAATGCATAGCCTTAGCTTTCAAGTTCACAATCTTTTAGAAAACAATACAGAACAACTAACTATAAAACAGCAATGTGATAGAAGCTATAAAGGAGGAGACTCCCTACAAAATCCTGTTTGAACCCACAGGAACAAATAAGGAGTTTTTCCAGGGAAGGTTGGAAAAAGTTTGACAGAAAAGATAAGAATCTATCTTTGGTGTTAAATAATTAGGAGATGACGTATTCAATATACAGGTAACAGAAAACATTTGCCAAGCAAATAAAATTGAATAAAACATTGACTATATGAAAGTATCTAGGACATCCAAAGAAAAGCAAGTACTTCGGTGGGTATAAATATGTTTATGGGAAAATGAGAAATAAAATTGTAAAGAAGGTTGCAGACAGATCAGGAAAGGCAGTATACACTATGAGACAAGGTGTCATCTGAATTTTTTGTTCACCCAGCAAGTATTCCCATCCCTTGTGAAATGGAAACACACCTTGACATCCTTGTCACTGAGCAGGTATCTGATCCAGGCCTACCTATCCAAGCAACAGTGGCCCAAGTGACAGGCTGTGTTCTGAAGCAGAGCCAGGGAGACCATCTCTAAAATTGGCACAGTCATCTGGAGAAAAGGAGCCCTCTTTCTGCTGGGCAGCTAAATAAGGACTGTCTATGGCTAAGTTATCCATCTGCTAAGTGGAGATTATCTACATTTGTAAAAAACAAGCCCAACAGGCAAACAAACAAACAAACAAAACAAAACAAAACAAGCAGAGATGAGATAAAGAGTAAGCCCCCCTCAGGATTATGAACTTCTGTTCCAGTTTTTGAGGCCAAGGTACACTTCCTTCACTTATGAAGTGACTGCCAGCATCTTCACAGCCACATGAGCCTATGAACCCCTAATTGGCTTAACTGAGTTTGACTTGGGTTTTTGTCACTGTCAACTAAAACAGTCCTGAACAATATACCTGCCATGTAAGAAATCTGTTTATGTGGCAAGGCAATGGGAATCACAGAGAAATTTTAAGGCACTACATGTTTTTAAGAAGGTGAGTGATGGATCAAAAGTGAATTAGAGACTACTAATCAAGCAAGATGATGGCATAAGATGCTCCAGGGCACTGGGCACCCCCAGAATCTTTGAACAATTAGCAAAAACTGATAGAGCCATCATCCTCAAAACTGGAACACAGGTAAAGGATTGCAATAAATGGGTGAGTGCCAAATCAAGAAAACAGTGCTTTAAAAATTGTAGGAGAAACTCTTCAACCCCCTCCCCAGTGTGGTGTGGACCTAGCCTGCACTCCCATTTCCCATTGTGGGTTCCTGGCCCCATTCTAGAGGGAGCAGAGTGACCCCGATGCTCATACTGGGCTGCCTGTATGTCAGTGCCAATCTTGTAAGTGACCACCTGAAAGGTAGAAACAGTAAACTCACCTGTAGCTTGCCCTCCCAGAACTTGCCCCACAGGCAGAAGCAGCTTGAAGACAGCTAAAGCAGTATATGAAACAATTAAGTCAAAGCTGCCAGGGGCAAAAGATTATGGGCTTTAAGATAGGCAATCCAGGACAGGGTGGGGGCTGGGGGTGGGGGAGGATGGAGGGTAGGGAGTTGGTGGGGGGAGGGAGGGAGAGGGATGGGATTCTATTCACAGGGTCTAGAGGAGACATTTGAATTCCTGTAAACAGGGTAATTCCAAAGGTCACAGGAGCACAAGTCCAGGACAAGGCACAGGCTGAGAAAAGGCAAAAAAAAGAGAAAGGATCCTGCACTTCACTTTTGCCCCAGGCTGATCTTGATAGAAGGGCTAAGCTCTCAAGGAAAATACCAGACAATGCAGAGCCAATTTGCAAAGACTGTGACTGTTGTTTTTTTGCTCAGGTTTGTTTTCCTTAGCTCTTAGCACCCAAGGAATCTCTGTTGTATCACCAGTTGGATACAAACTGAAGGAACAGACAGCTGAGGACCTAGTTCCAGAGTTAATACTAAATACTGAACATGTTAAAATATTAAAATGTATACTGAGCAAAAAAAGATTATAAGACAAAGAAACAGGAAATGATGACCCACACAAAGGAATGAGGTAAAAATTCAGATACCATTAATGAAGAAGACTAGACTTTGGACACACTGGAAAAAGACTTGAAAAATATAATAAGCTTATCTTAGGTTAGTTGTCTTTTTCTTACTCCCTTGCTATGGTCTCTTTGAAATGCTCTTTTATTGTATGTTTGTTTTCTTTTTAACTTTTTTTTTCATACTTGTGATTTGAAAAAAGAAGGGAAAGTTAAAAAAAAAAAAAAAAAAAAAAAAAAAGAAAAAAGACAAACAAGGGGAAAAAAAAAAAAAAAAGATGTAGTGCCCCCTTGAGGAGCCTGTGGAGAATGCAGGGGTATTCGCCTACCCCACCTCCATGGTTGCTAACATGACCACAGACATAGGGGACTGGTGGTTTGATGGGTTGAGCCCTCTACCATAAGTTTTACCCTTGGGAAGACGGTTGCTACAAAGGAGAGGCTAGGCCTCCCTGTATTTGTGCCTAAGAGTCTCCTCCTGAATGCCTCTTTGTTGCTCAGATGTGGCCCTCTCTCTCTGGCTAAGCCAACTTGAAAGGTGAAATCACTGCCCTCCCCCCTACGTGGGATCAGACACCCAGGGAAGTGAATCTCCCTGGCAACGTGGAATATGACTCCCAGGGAGGAATGTAGACCTGGCACCGTGGGACGGAGAACATCTTCTTGACCAAAAGGGGGATGTGAAAGGAAATGAAATAAGCTTCAGTGGCAGAGAGATTCCAAAAGGAGCCGAGAGGTCACTCTGGTGGGCACTCTTATGCACACTTTAGACAACCCTTTTTAGGTTCTAAAGAATTGGGGTAGCTGGTGGTGGATACCTGAAACTATCAAACTACAACCCAGAACCCATGAATCTCGAAGACAGTTGTATAAAAATGTAGCTTATGAGGGGTGACAATGGGATTGGGAAAGCCATAAGGACCAAACACCACTTTGTCTAGTTTATGGATGGATGTGTAGAAAAGTAGGGGAGGGAAACAGACAGACAAAGGTACCCAGTGTTCTTTTTTACTTCAATTGCTCTTTTTCACTCTAATTATTATTCTTGTTATTTTTGTGTGTGTGCTAATGAAGGTGTCAGGGATTGATTTAGGTGATGAATGTACAACTATGTAATGGTACTGTAAACAATCGAAAGTACAATTTGTTTTGTATGACTGCGTGGTATGTGAATATATCTCAATAAAATGATGATTTAAAAAAAAAAAAAATATAATAAGCAAGTAGTAAGCAAAAGAGAGCCACAATAGCTATACTATTATCAGATAAAATAAGTTTTAAATAAAAAACAGTTACAAGGGGCTAATTTGAACATTATATACTGAAAAAGTAGTCAATTAAACAAGATGTAACAATTATAAACATGCATGTACCTAATAGCAGAGCCCTAAAATATATGAAACAAATACTGACAGACTTAAAGGGAGAAACCAACAGTTCTACATTAATAATAGGAAACTTGAATATACCACTTTCAATAATGTACAGAACACTTAGACGATAAATAAGGAAATACAAGCTTGAACAATACACTAAACCTACTAGACCTAACAGATATATATAGAATACTTCACTCAAGAATAACAGAATACACATTCTTCTTGAATGCACATGCATCATTCTCCAGAAAAGACCATATGTTAGGCCACAAAACAAGTCTCAATAAATTCAAAATACTGAAATCATACAATGTATGTTCTTTGATCAACAGAATTCATGGAATGAAACAAAAAATCAATAAGAGGGGGAGAAAGAGAAAACCCACAAATACGTGGAAATTAAACAACAAACTCTCAAACAAACAATGGTTTAAAAAGGAAATAACAATGAGAGTTAGGAAATATTCTGAGCCAAATGAAAATGAAAATGCAATATACCAAAACTTATGGGATGCAGCAAAGGCAGTGCTGAGAGGCAACTATATAGCTCTAAATGCTCACTTTAAAAAAAGGGGAAAGGCTTCAAATCAGTGACCTAACCTCAAAACTAGAAGAACTAGGAAAAGAAGAGTACATTAAATCCAGAATGAATAGAAGGAAGGAAACAACAAAGATTAGAGTGGAGATAAACGAAACAGAGGAACAAACAAACAAACAGAATCAACAAAACCAGAAGTTGGTTCTTTGAAAAGATCAATAAAATTGACAAACTTTTACCTAGACTGACAAAGAAAAAAAGAGAGCAGATACAAACATCAAAAATCAGAAATTAAAAGCAGGACATTACTACCAACCCAGCTGAAATAAAAAGGAATATAAGATGATTCTATGAAGAACTGTATGCCAATAAATTAGATAACCTAGAAGAAACAGACAAAGTTCCAGAAACACACAAACTACCTACATTGACTCAAGAAGAAACAGAATATCTCAACAAACCAATTACTATTAAAGAGACTGAATCAGTCATCAAAACCTCTCAACAAAGAAAAGCCCAGGACCAGATGGCTTCACAGGGGAATTTTACCAAACATTCCAAGAAGGCTTAACTCCAATTCTGCTCAAACTCCTCCAAAAAACTGAAGAGGATGAACACTCCTTACTTCATTCTTTTAAGCCAACATCACCCTCATACTGAAGCCAGATAAAGGAATCTACAGACCAATAGCTCTTACGAATATAGATGCAAAGATCCTCAACAAAATACTAGCATATTAAAAGATATACACCACGATCAAGTGGGATTTATTCCTGGTATGTAGGGATTTCAACGTAAGAAACTCAATGTAATACACCACATTTGTAGAATGAAGGGGAAAAAAAAACAAAACTATAGGATCATGTCAATTGATGCAGAAGGCATTTGACAAAATTCAGCACCCTTTCTTGATAAAAACACTTAGAACACTAGGAATAGAAGGAAACTTCCTCAACATGATAAAGGGCATATGTGAAAGCCCACAGCTGACATACTACTTACTGGTGAAAAACTGAAAGCTTTTCCTCTGAGATCAGGAACAAGACAAGGATGCCCACTGCCACAACTGTTATTCAACATTGTACTAGAAGTTCTTGGCAAGAAAAAGAAATGAGGCATCCAAATTGGAAAGGAAGAAGTGAAACTTCCCCTACGTGCAGATGACATGATCCTATATACAGAAAATCCTGAAAAACCCACAAGAAAGCTCCTAGAGCTAATAAATGAATGCCAACAAAGTGGTGGGGTACAAGATCAATGCGCAAAGATCAGTAGTATTTCTATACACAAGCAATGTACACTCAGAAGAAGAAATCAAGAAAAAATCCATTTACAATAGAAACAAAAAGAATCCAGTATCTAGGAATAACTTTAACAAAGGATGTAAAGGACGTGTACACAGAAAACTACAAAACATTGCTCAAAGTAATCCCAGAAGACTTAAATAAATGAAAGGACAGTCTATGTTCATGTATTGGAAGACTAAATATTGTTATAATGTAAATCCTACTCAAAGTGATTTATAAATTCAAAGCAATCCCCATCAAAATTCCAACAACCTTCCTTGCAGAAATGGAAAAGCCAATCATAAAATTTATATGTAAGGGTAAAGGGCCCCAAATAGCCAAAGCCATCTTGGAAAAGGAGAATGCAGTTGGAAGACACACACTTCCCCATCTTAAAACATATTACAAAGCCACAATAATCAAAACAGTATGGTACTGGCACAAGGACACATATATAGACCAATGGAATCGAATTAAGAACTCAGAAATCAACCCTCATATTTATGGCCAACTGATTTTTTTAAAATACATTTTTATTGAGATATAGTCACCTACCATACAATGATTCACAGTGTACAATCAGTTTTCCACAGTATCGTATAGTTGTGCATTCATCACCACGATCAATTTTTGAATTTTTCTTACTTCAAAAAAAAAATAATAATAAAAGTAAAAAAGAACACCTAAAACATCCCATCCCCCCCTATTTTTCATTTAGTTTTTGTCCCCATTTTTCTACTTATCTGTCCACACACTGGATAAAGGGAGTGTGAACCACAAGGTTTTCACAATCACACAGTCACACATGTAAATACACAGTTATATAACTGTCTTCAAGAATCAAGGCTACTGGGTGGCAGTACAACAGTTTCAGGTATTTCCTTCTAGCTATTCCAATACACTAAAAACTAAAAAGGGGTATCTATATAGTGCATAAGAATGCCCTCCAGAGTGACCTCTCAACTCCATTTGAAATCTCTCAGCCACTGAAATTTTATTTTGTTTCATTTTGCTCCCCCCTTTTGGTCAAGAAGATTCTCTCAATCCCACAATGCTGGGTCCAGGCTCATCCCCAGGAGTCATTTCCCATGTTGCCAGGAAGATTCATACCCCTGGGAGTCATGTCCCACATGGGGGGAGGGCAGTGAGTTTACCTCATGTGGGCTTAGAGAGAGAGAGTGGCCAACTGATTTTTGACAAGGGGGCAAAGATACTGAATTGGGACAGAAGTCTCTTCAACAAATGGTGCTGAGAAAACTGGATCTCTATTTGCCAAAAAAAAAAAAAAGCCCTCTACCTCACACCTTATACATAAATCAACTCAAAACGGATCAAAGACCTAAATACAAGAGCCAGAAATAGCAAACTCCTAGAAGAAAACATAGGGAAGCATTTTCAGGATCTGTGTTAGGCAACAGTTTCTTAGACTTTACATCCAAAGCACAACCAATGAAAGAATAGAAAAATGGGACCTCAAAGAAATTTATTATGGAAGGAAATGACAACCTACACAATGAGAGAAAAATATTTGGAAACCATACATCCAATAAAGGATTAATATCCAGAATATATGAAGAAATCCTTCCACTTAATAACAAAAAGACAAACAACCCAATTTAAAAATGTGCAAAAGACTTGAATAGACATCTTTCCAAAGAAGATACGCAAATGGCCAAAAAGCAAATGAAAAAATACTCAACATCATTAGACATAAGGGAAATGAAATCAAATCCATAATGAGATACCATTTCACACCCATTAGAATGTCTGTTATTAAAAAACAAAAAACAGAAAATTGCAAATGTTGGAGAGGATGCAGCAAAATAGGAATCCTCATTCATTGCTGGTGACAATGTTAAATGATGCAGCTGCTGTGGAAAACAATTTGGCAGTTCCTTAGAAAGGTGAGTATAGAATTATCATATGACCCGGTAATCCCACCTTTAGGTATATACGCAAAAGAACTGAAAGCACGGACTTGAACAAATATTTGCACACTGATATTCACAGCAGCATTATTCACATTTGCCAAAAGATGGAAACAATCCAAGTGTCCACCAACCGATGAATGGATAAACAAAATGTCAACACGATGGTGTTCTAGTTTGCTAATGGCACAGGAATGCAAAACACCAGAAATGGATCGGCTTTTATAAAGTGGGTTTATTTGGTTACAAAGTTACAGTCTTAAGGCCATAAAGTGTCCAAGGTAAGGCATCAACAATTGGGTACCTTCACTGGAGGATGACCAATGGCATCCAGAAAAACCTCTGTTAGCCGGGAAGGCACGTGGCTGGTGGCTGGTGTCTGCTCCAGAGTTCTGGTTTCAAAATGGCTTTCTCCCAGGACATTCCTCTCTAGGCTGCAGTTCCTCAAAAATGTCACTCTTAGTTGCTCTTGGGGTATTTGTCCTCTCTTAGTTTCTCTGGAGCAAGAGTCTGCTTCCAACAGCCAACTTCAAAATGTCTCTCATCTGCAGCCCCTGTGCTTTCTTCAAAGTGTCAAAGTGTCCCTCTTGGCTGTAGCTCCTCTTCAAAATGTCACTCTCAGCTGCACTGAGTTCCTTCTGTTTGTCAGCTCATTTATATGGTTTCAGTGATTTAATTTAGACCCACGCTGAATGGGTGCGCTAACACCTCCATGGAAATTATCCAATCAGAGTCATCACCCACAGTTGGCTGGGGCGCAACTCCATGGAAACACTCAAAGAATTACAATCTAACACTAATATGTCTGCCCACACAAGAATACGTCAAAGAATATGGGTTTTTCTGGGGAACATAATATATACAAACCGGTACAGATGGAATATATTCAACTGTAAGAAGGATTGAAATCCCAATGCACGTGACAACATGGATAAATGTAGAGGACGTTATATTGAGTGAAATAAGCCAGACATAAAGGGACAAATATTGTATGATCTCACTGTTACGAAAAATAAGAATAAGCAAATTCATAGAGTCAGAAACTGTAAGTCACATTTCCAGGGGCTGGGGTGGGAGTAGGGAATGGGGATTTATGCTTAAATTCATACAGCCTTTCTTTTTGGTGTGATGGAAAAGTTTTTGTAATGGATGGTGGTGGTAATGGTACCACAACATTGCGAATGTAATCGACACCAATGAATGTGGTTAACAGGAAATTTTAGGTTACACATGTGCTATTAGAATAAAAATTAAAAAAAAAAAAAAAAACCATAGGGCTGCACAACATAAACAGTGACCCCTAACTTGAACTATGCTCTATTGTTAATAGAATTATATCGATATCATTTCATCGATTGTAAAAAAGGTACCACACTAACGCATAGTGTTAACAATATGGAAAACTGCATCTGTATGAGAACTCTTTGTTTTCTCCACAATTTTTCTGTAAACCTACAACTTCTCTATTAAAAAAAAAAAAAGGATATTAGAAGACAGTTCTAGTGGACAGTACAAAAGATGGACTTTTGAAGAATGCCTTTGAAGAATCTGGTTCATTAGAGAATCCCTGACTACTGATATGGTCTACCAAGGCCTAGCTCTTCTGGCACTCTAGTGTCTTTCCGATTCCACTCAGCTGCATTGAATGGTCCTTTGTTTTGCAATCCTGCCCCACTTTACTTGTGCTTCCAACTTCCTCCTTCTCAAAATGACCTGGAAGGCTTGTAAACAAGATTGCTGGGCCCCACCCTTAGAGTTCTGACTCAGTAGGTCTGGAGGGAGGCATGGGAGTCAAACAAGCTACAGACGATGCTAAGGCTGTTGGTCCAGGGGCCACACTTTGAGAACCTCTGCTCTAACAGCTTTCCTTGTAGCTATGTTCTATTAGTCTGCACCATCCGCATCCTCTGCTAGATTTAAAGTTCCTTCTGGATTTTCATATTCATCTTTGTAAAACTCTCAGTAGCCCACAGGATACTTTGCACAAAGTTTGTATTTGATATATATTGCTGTGTGATTAACCATGGAGTTAATATAAACATCTTATCATAAATTCCCTCAGTTAATATCCACACACAGATTCCTTAAAGCAACAAAAAGTTCTGAAAAGTAGATTACAGCCTGACACCTTCTGGGATGGCCTAATTTTTGATTATGTCTCCCTTCTGATTACTTTAAAGTCTTGGGCATAAGGGACAGTATTTTCAAATATAAGAAAGCTTGAGGGGCATGATCCTAGACAATTAAGACCAGTGTTTTTCTTCCTCTTGCATGTGTTTCTATTTTCCTCTTGATTTAGCTGGCATCAGAGCAGAGATGAACCCCAGGGGAGAAAACACTCAAAGTATTTTTTTTTTCTCATGATGTTTAGAAACACTGACCAAACTAACCAATTTTGTAGCTGTTTGTTTTTTTTTTTTTCAATTCTTTGATATTTGTATTTGTTGGAATAGATGCTTTCTTTTCTTTCAATCCCAAGACTTATTTGCCAAGATTATCTTTAAATGCTTCATCTTTTTTTTTAATCTTCATTTTATTGAGATATATTCACATACCACGCAGTCATACAAAACAAATCGTACATTTGATTGTTCACAGTACCATTACATAGTTGTACATTCATCACCTAAATCAATCCCTGACACCTTCATTAGCACACACACAAAAATAATAAGAATAATAATTAAAGTGAAAAAGAGCAATTGAAGTAAAAAAGAACACTGGGTACCTTTGTATGTTTGTTTGTTTCCTTCCCCTATTTTTCTACTCATCCATCCATAAACTAGACAAAGTGGAGTGTGGTCCTTATGGTTTTCCCAATCCCATTGTCACCCCTCATAAGCTAGATTTCTATACAATTGTCTTCGAGATTCATGGGTTCTGGGTTGTAGTTTGATAGTTTCAGGTATCCACCAGCTACCCCAATTCTTTAGAACCTAAAGAGGGTTGTCTAAATTGTGTGTAAGAGTGCCCACCAGAGTGACCTCTCGGCTCCTTTTGGAATCTCTCTGCCACTGAAGCTTATTTCATTTCCTTTGACATCCCCCTTTTGGTCAAGAAGATGTTCTCCGTCCCACGATGCCAGCTCTACATTCCTCCCCGGGAGTCATATTCCACGTTGCCAGGGAGATTCACTCCCCTGGGTGTCTGATCCCACGTAGGGGGGAGGGCAGTGATTTCACCTTTCAAGTTGGCTTAGCCAGAGAGAGAGGGCCACATCTGAGCAACAAAGAGGCATTCAGGAGGAGACTCTTAGGCACAAATATAGGGAGGCCTAGCCTCTCCTTTGCAGCAACCGTCTTCCCAAGGGTAAAACCTACAGTAGAGGGCTCAACCCATCAAACCACCTGTAGCTGTTTTTATGATAAGAAAGTCTGTCCTTTTAGTTTGTATTGCCTTATAGCTATTTAAAAACACCAGGTTCAAAATTAAATTTTTAACCATGCCATTAAATTAATTTTTGTGACTTAAAAAATATCACAGATCACACTCCCTTTATCCAGTGTATGGATGAATGAGTAGATAAATGGGGATAAAAACTAAATGAAAAATAGGGTGGGATGGGGGGAATAATTTGGGTGTTCTTTTTTATTTTTATTTTTTATTCCTATTCTGATTCTTTCTGGTATAAGGAAAATGTTCAAAAATAGATTGGTGTGATGAATACACAACTCCATGATGGTACTGTGAACAGTTGATTGTACACCACGGATGACTGTATGGTATGTGAATATATCTCAATAAAATTGAATTTAAAAAATACAGAGCTAGTCTTAAACCCTGTGAAACAGGGATGGCTACACTGAGTAGACTCCTTCTAGGTGTTCAGACCACATCTCTGGTTTCTCTCCTGACACTGACATCCTCTCTTATGAGCCCATGTGGGTAGCTTCTGGAAGCAGAAGTGTGGGGGAACCAACATTCTGTTGCTACCTGACCTTTCTCACTGTCACTACAATTGCTTCCAGTATATACAGTGATCTTTATAATTCTCACACCATCTCCAGGTAGTAAGGTATATACAGTGATCTTTATAATTCTCACACCATCTCCAGGTAGTAAGGTAAAGTTTCACAAAGCTCTGGATGCAGTGTTTAAAATACACAGAGAAAAGGAGGGGAAACTGCAGAAAAGTGTTACCTTAGGCATCCTGTGACATTGTAGAATATATCAAAATCAAGCAAACCATTTGGTTTGGGGTAGTCTCCTTCTGGCCACCCCGAGAAGGGGATGATGATACTTTCAGTCAGGGTAAGCAACGCTTCTGTTATCATGAGGTTCTTGAGTTTGTCATTAGAGGACAAATTCCACAGCAAACCTAGAAAAGCAAAGAGCTACCATCAAACTAGTGTGGGAGTGGGGTGGGGTAGGGGTGGTAGAAACGCTTGCTGAAAGATCAGTTGAGGTCATCACTTTCAGGGTTACAGGTAGTTTAAGAAAAACTTTCCCAACTGAACTAACCTGTTCAGAGGTCATTATATGGTAAGAGAGGCTGATCCATAAGAATAATTAAATACAGGTTTACATATAATCAGGAATGTGAATATAAGACTGAAACACTTCAAATTGTGAAGTTTAACATATATATAACAGTGAAAACTTTCCAAGTACGATTTAACAAGAAATTAGAAAGCAAATTTCAAAGAATGTTATGGGATATAGTTGCACAATTTCAGTTATTTCCATTATTGTAAAATATAACATATATATAGAAAGGTGATAACTTCCAAAGTCCAATTCAACGAATAGCTATAAAGCAAATTTCAAAGAATGTTATAGGTTACAGTTCCACCATTTCAGCTATCTCCTTCTAGCTATTCTAATACCTTAGAGTCTAAAATGTATATATATATGTATGTGTGTGTGTGTGTGTGTGTGTGTGTATAAAGTTTCAGTATTTGTAATCCTTTGCTAAATCCTATCTTGTCTGTTGTTGCCCCTTCTCTCATTAAATCACTTTCTCGATCTTCAGGAGTGTCTAGGCAGTGATCACCCTAACTCATTCATATTGAAAGGGGGTGTATATATTATGGGGAAGGGGGCTGCATCTGATTGTGTTTCTTAAAGAGGCTGTTGCCTCTGGGTTTTAGGAATTGGCATAGGAACACTCTGGTGGATTTAAGTTTCTGAGAGATAAAACATAGTGAGTGAAATCTTTTATAGAATCTCAGATAGGGACCTAGGTATTTGGGGACTACTTTTGGTAAGAGCATGGCTTACTGTGGCCATTTGGGATATCCAGCTGGGGTGTGCATAAGAGAAAGCCTCTTGACTCTATTTGAGACCTCTTAGTCACTGCATCCTTATTTTGTTACCTTTCTTTTCTCCCTTTTAGTCAAGTAGGCATTTTCAATCCCTCAATACCAGAGCCAGGCTGATTGCTGGGACTCGTGTCCCATGTCGCCAGGGAGATTCATTACCCTGGGAGTAACGTCCCTTGTGGCGGGGAAGTTAATGAATTTATTTGCTGAGTTGGGCTTAGAGAGAGAAAGGCTACATCTGGGCAACAAAAGAGGTTCTCTGGAGATGTCTTAGGCATAGTCATAGGAAGGCTTACCCTCCCATTTACAGCCCTAAGTTTCACAAGAACAAGCCTGAAGATCGAGGGCTTGACTTACTTTTTTCAATGCAGTTTTATTGAGATATATTCATATAACATACAATCCTTCAAAGTTTACAATCAGTTGTTCATAGTATCATCATATAGTTGTGCATTGATCACCGCAATCTTTGAAAATTTTCATTACTCCAAAAAATAATATAAAAATTAGAATAAAAAAGAACATCCAAAACATTCCATTCCCCTCCTCCCCCCACTATTAATTTACTTTTTTTCCACACTCATTGTTTTTTTAACTTTAACAAAAAATTAAAAACAAACAATAAACATTTCAAATGAAACCAAAACAAAGGAATAAGAAAAAACAAATAACCTAAAATAACTACATTGCTTCCAACATGTTCCTACCGTACTCCAATTAAATAAACAGACTATAACCCAACAGAAAAATAAGAAAAACAAATAACCTAAAATAACTACATTTCTGTGAACTTGTTCCACCATACCCCCCAGAAATTAACAAACCATTGTCGTCCTGAGCATTCCCATCACATTAAGATTAGAGGGCCTGACTTATTAAGTAGGGGGCTCCTAATTTCACACAGCATATATTCTGTCTAAGATAAACAATCAGTGTCTCACATTATCTTCACTTAGTTGTACAATCATCAGCACTCTCAATTTTAAACAATTCTCATAACACAAAACATCCCAGAGCTCTTATCGGCTGTTATTCATCCATAATATTAGCATAGAGCTGGTAAAGTATTCCTATTAAATACAGGGTATAATATGTAATGGGTAAGAAACACTTAAACATTTATTACTGTTTCTCTTAAAAGATCCCATCAAAAAAGTGACCTCATTGGGATAATGAATTCTGGGCTTGCCAATCAGAAGTCATGAAATGGTATTGTTGTAACTAAGACTTCAAGATTTTAAGAATCCTATTCTTTTCTCCCTTAGATATATGGAAAGAATATCTCTCCCTGCCCCCTGCTCCTCACTACCTGTCATTTTCCCTTGACTTTTTGCCTTCCAATAATATCAGAAAGAACCTGTCAACAGCAGGCTTATCAAGATCACCAATTAATATTTATTGATTCCTACCCAATGATAGAGCTTATGCCCTCCAGGAATTTATGCCAGCTACCTCATTAATTTCTTATTTTATAGTTTGGCAGTGAAGGAGAGACAACGGTATCTTATCCATCTGCCAACTTGTATGGTCTAAGAATTCAGACGACTAGTACCACATTTCCTCATTTAACTCCTCCTTTCTCTTGAATCCCTCACATTAAAGAGAAAGGCTCTAAAAGCCAACCAAGGAATAAATTAAGATAATATCATGCTGTTGTGAGGTAGAGACTGAGGTTGGTTACTGAGAGAGAATACCAAGCAGCATAAAAATTTAGGATTTATTTCTCTTACAAATTTGATACTCAAATACTTCTGATTCTGTAGAAGTACCACCACACCTATTGCTTGCTACTTCAGTAGTCACTTTATGTGACTACAGGAGGAAGCAAACTCAGAACCCCTGGAAGTGGGAGAGGCAGATTAAAACTCCAAAGGTGGTTGAAAGCAATTTAAAGGCAGGTCTGAGATTGAGTTTTGGTTACTAAGCTACAAAAGAAAGTAAAACAGAAAAGAGAGAAAAGCAAAAAAAGAAAAAAAACAACTTCCTGAGTTCTAAATAAGTAAATTAATAGTCCTTGCTTGCCCGAGGCTTAAAAATGTGAAGCATAATGACATTTTCTTTTCTTTAAAAGGACCACACAGGGTACTCAAAGGAAAAATGCATTTTACAATAAAAACCAGAGAGGATTAATTTGACAAAGGGAGTGGAATTTTCCTTCGGCAGTCAATATCCTTTATAGCTTGGCATGCTATATTATTTCTATAGAAGTATATAGTTCAGGGGATTTTTAATATTTTTGAATTTTTAATGTAGGATATTGTATAGAAATGTCATTCTTGTCAAATTTCTGGGCGGCATTAAGCTGGGAAGGAACTAAAATATTCCATACCAAGTCAGGATTATATATATTTATACACACATACACACCCTCACATATATATAATCAATAAATGACAAACTATAACCTGGGAAAATATGTATATCAACATGAGAGACAAAGGGTTAATATCTTTAATATGTAGAATTCTTATAAATTATATTTAAAAATGAAATACCAGCAGAAAAACTTTGAAAGTACTTAACAGAAAATCCAAAACATATTAGGGGTCAAGATGCATAGGGATACATGTTCTTTAGTAACTAAGGAAACACAAATTTAAACAACCAGCTATCATTTTATGTGACTACAGGAGGAGGCAAACTCAGAACCAAGGAGTTTAAATTCCAGGGTAGATGCTGGCTCACTCAAAGGATAAACTTATAAGAGAGCCTTGAAAAAAAACTGAAAGAGCTGCTTGTTAGATCCAGCTCTTTCACTGGACCTGATAAAAAATTTGCTCACTCCTTGTTGAGGTTAACAAGGAGTTCTATGCCGCAGTTCAAGTGTTGGACTAGACTAGTGGTTTCCAGATGAGCCTGGTGACAAATCAGAATCACATATTCCTGACCACACCTCAAATTCAATGAATCAGAATCTCAGAAGGAATCCAGGATTTTATGGTTTAAAATATGATTCCGATTTCCGGCACTGGGAAACCACTGGATAGATAACCCTGAAGCCCCTTTCAATGATCATATTCTAGATTTCTTGATATAGTTCTTAGGGTTCAGTTTCTTCTTTCAGGTGTTGCACCTTTAACTTCTGGTGAATTTATTCATAGTCTTAAATTTCTCTTATTACATTTCTTTGTTGCAGCTGGTCTGCCAGTAATTTTCTACCACTATGCTCTTATACTAGCCAAAAAGAAAGGGAACTTGAATCCGGTAAGAGTTCTATTTTGAATAACTAGCAGTTATAAGAGAGATGATGGTAACTGCATTATCCAGAAACTTACTGCCAATGGTGATGTTTGTACAAAAAATAGCTTAACTAATAAAGGAATGTTATAGATATTAAAATCTGTTTTTTCACAAAAAAAAAAAAAAAAAAAAAAAAAAAATCTGTTTTTTATTAATATTGCCCTCTAGGACAGGAAATATATTTAACTAAACTTGTATAATACTTAGGTAGCAAAACTTTCAAATTTTATGGATCAAATGTATCCTTGAGTATAGAAAATGGAGGAGGAGGAGGAAATGGGGAGGAGAAGGGTAGGAGAGAGAATGAGAGAGACAGAAGAAGGAGGAGGAGGAAGGGAGGAAGGACTGGTTATTTTTAATTAGTGGTCATTGAGAAGGAGAAAAAAACTTTTTTTTAACAATGTCCTTTGTACAGATATACTCATCTTTTTACCCAAATTCTTAATCTTACCTGGAATATCAGATTATTGTAAAGGTCATTTATTCCAAATTATGTATAAACCCAGGCTCCCTTGTCTGCACATTATGGATGTAGAATAAAATAATACGCCATTATTTAAACATACATAATGAAAGTTTATAATATTTTTGATACTTCATTAAATACAGCATTCCAGTTAAATACTTCCATAAAATACGCAAAGGTCAATATGTATTTCCAACAAATTCCATGGACAAACATCCCCCTGAAATCTTCTTGTGCATTATGCATGAGAGGAACAAGGGCCACAGGTCATTCCCATCATAACCTGCCTACTTAACCCAAGTCAAAGCCCTCCTCCCTGCAGCAGTGCTCACTAAGCAGTGACACTGAAGATGAACTTCTGAGACTAGGATGTGTTCTCATTTCAATTAAAATTATACTACCACACTCATTTGGTAAAAGAAGAGGAACAATCCATGGAGGGAAAGTCTTTGATTATTAAGTTGGCTCATCGTAAGAGGAGAGTTTCCCTCCTAGGCTGGGACTGAAATGTCAGTGAGCAAAGCTCCAGTGCTGAACTTCTAATACAGATATAGAAAGAAATGGTTCTATTTTTATATCTTGGTCAAAAAATCAGGCCTTGTATTAAAACACACCTGATCTTCTCATTTATGTGTAATCTAGATATTCTCAGACCACAAGGCTCTTTATTATCTTAAGTAAAAAATCTACAGTTGTGTGTGTGTGTGTGTGTGTGTGTGTTTCAAGGGAATAATCCACTAAATCTCACTTCTTCTTTTGCATAAGCAATAGGAGACTAAGGTCAGAGAACAGTTTGTGTGACACCAATGCCACAGAAACCATCCAAGGCATCTTTAGATAATCTACAAAGCTGATATTTGGAAGTTGATTGTACAACACCCATGATTTCTAGTACAAGCCAAACACCTCTACCAGAGGTTGTTCATCATATGTTAACTGAATTGAACTGACATATGAATGTTTGATACAATTCCTTCCAAATGACCCCTTTTACCTCTATTCATAGAAGAGTTAAATAACGCTTTCTGGACCTCAGAAATAAATTGTTGGTCTATATAGATATGTATATATATTTGTTTAGAAACACAAAGCAGATAATCACATGTGAATCTTTTCTGGTTTGTCTATTTCTTAAGACATCTTTTTTACTGAGCCCCTATTATACACCAGTCACTAACAGGTTTTCCATTTTTCATATCTGTTCCTGCTAACAGCCCCATAAGGGGTAGGAGCATTATTGGTTATTTATATACGATCAGTGTGTAAGGCTCAGAGGGGTTAAGAAAATCATCCAAATTTAGTAAAGAGCAGGGCCCAGATTTGAACCCAGTTTCATCTGGGTGTTTTTCTGTGTCATCAAAGTGATTCCCACCTACTCCTTTTGGAGCAGGTGATGACTCAATTTTATATTTCTTTGGGAAGAGGCACTTCTATAAGAATCTCAGACCGGAGCTCTGTCTTGCTCCCCTTTGAGCCTTCCTCTCTCCCCTCCTGCCATTGCCTTGGTTCGAGTTCCCCTCATCTCCCTGCTCCACTCCTGCAGTAGCCCCTTAACTGGTCTCTGTGACTCAGGATTGCCCATTCCCAATGTGTTCTCCACTCTGCTGCTAGTGAGTGCTGTCTAAAGTGAGAATATCGTCCTGTTACGCTCTCCATACTCTGTACTCCACAGCATGCCGTACAAGGATTTTGTGATGTGACTCTGGTGCCTGCTGACAGCAGCATCTCTTCTCACATTCCTCCAGCCCAGGCCCTGAAATCCTAAAGGCCCTGCCGGACTGTTCTGTGACTCTTCTCTGTCGCTGCTGATTTTTGGACTGGAGTCCTTTACCACACCTCGACTGCCTGGTGGATGCTCTCATCCTTCAGTAGCTGACTCAAATATCGCTTCTCCTCTGAAGCAAGTTCAAATGCCTTCTTTCCAAACTTCACTTTCAGTGCCTTCTTCCCCTTAGCAGAGTTTTGAAGTAAGGGGCTTCTCTGAACCACTTTTGCATCCTTTAATATTAGATTTTCACTTATTTCATGCCACTACATTTATTGCAGTAACCATTGCAGGGATTACATAAGTTTTTCAACAAATGTAGCTTTCTAGCTACCAGGCTCCCTAATCTCTATCACTCTATTATTTGTATTTTCTCTAAATGAATGGCAGCTTCTTTTAGCCTGTTTGTCTTGTTAGTGAAGTTCACTTTGCCAGAAATAACCTTCATTCCACTTCAAAATATCAATCCAACATCTATCCTTTTTTAGGGTCCAGCACGGAACATACCTCCTTTTGAAGTCTTTTCTGACTATAAAATAGGACAGTCTGAACCACCATTTGTTTGATTCTTTGCTGTGGCTTATAATTATATTTTAATGATGAAAATGTCCGATTGTAAAATATGACGTTTGATCTCTGTTATCCCAATCATCCCATAATCTTTCATGTTTTAGCAGATGAAAAAAGTAAAAACAAAACAAAACAACCACAACCTCTCTAGAATGTGATTTTCAGTGCCTGGTATCTGAAAGCTGCACTATAAATACTGGTTTCATGAATGAATGAATAAATGAGATCACTCTTAATTTTCGCAGATATTTTAAGTGATGGATATGAAAGGACATAACTCATGGGACATGATCTGTATGCTGGCAGAAGGGGAGTATGGTAACATCCTTGATGTAGTTTTATAAAATTAATACATATCAAGGTAGAACAGTGATATTTTTAAGTAGGATATGACTGAAGTAGAGATGATACAATAACTTCTCTACAGGAAAAAAATAAAAACTATTGCATAACAAAGAGAGGATGAAGAAATTTTATAGGCTTAGTGCAAAATACATTTAATTTAAAACAATTTTAATTAACTTTTTCTTAAATAAGTATTTACCAGAAAACTGCTAATTATTATCAATATTAAAAAAAAGCAAAAACCCTTTGTGAGCCAGTTATAAAAAAGGTTAACTTCTTTGAGCCTCAGTTTCCTCATCTGTAAATTTGAGATTTCTATATCCAAGAATACCTAATAACGACTCAAAATTCAGTTTTTGTGATAATTAAATTTAAAATATATTGTAACACCTGGTTCATACAGAACATACTTTAGTAAGTGTTGCTCCCTTCCTGTTCCCCCAAGCAATAGTTCTGACAGCTGCACTCAGGACTCCTTCCTGCGCTCTTTACAGTATGTCCAGGGAGCATCACCAGAGAGCTCATAGCAGAGAGGGTGGTTTATGCTGAAGCATCAATGAACCATTTCGTCCTTTACCATTTGCACTATTCATTTAAACAAAATTAGTTCCCTTTCTCTGTGCTCTGAGGGCCATACTACTGAAATTGTTGCTTTTATCCAATCTGATTATTTCATTATTCCAATCCACTGGACAGAAAGGAGATATTATTTGTTCAAACTAGTATTTGAATAGAAACATAGAACTGAAAAACTTGTCCAGCCACTCTTTTCTTTCTTTTTTTTTGGGGGGGGGCAGTTTGGGATGGGAAGTTGACAGGGAGCTGGTATTGGGAGTGGTCCAAATGATGGAAAGATTGGGAAAAATAATTTTTGGTATTTGACTAATTTGGTTAAATTGATCCTCTATATTGGGGAACTATTTGACCTTCCATTTCACTTGTATAGATCTAGCAAGCTGACTTCTGAATAAATAATAGAAATAACTGGGTGTGGTCCCTGTTGAATACCAGGGACACTACTGAAACTACAGACATTATCAAAGTACAAAGTTGCCTTTCAGAAAATTTAAGCAGAATTTTCATCCAGTGAGTCTTGTCAAGAAGTTCTTTTCAAGACATTTACTCAAAGGTGTATAGGGTTTCTAATTAAATATATCAATTATATTTAAATATCAGAATATTTTCCCCTTAAGTAAAAAGGAATTCAAACTTGGCTCACATCTGAGGTCTAAGCCTTCAAGTAACAACGTTCCTTTAAAGCCACCTCTTGGATAACAATGAGCCCATCAATCATTTGTTCCAGGAAACTTAAGAAAAACAGATGACATAACACATCCAGCTGGAGCATACTGTGCTATGCCGTAAATGTCAGTGAGTACTACCTGTTATTTGCTTTTTGGTCTCCAGGTCTCTGGTTTGCTTCAGCACCTGGAGCAGCCGAGGTACCCCGTTTAGTTCAGCTACCTCCAACTTGTTGTCATTGTCTTCAAATACCAAGTTTCTCAAGGCCCCACACACAGAGCGTTGAACATCTTCATTCTGAACTTTCAGAAGCTGCAGAAGCTTGGGGATGCCGTGTAACTGATGAACCTGGGGAAGAATATTTCAAACACATGGGAGGCATATTTCAAACATTTGTGGCATGAAGATATTCAATATAATAGGAATTGATGGAGTTCACTGATGTTGATTATAATACCCTACCAACCAACAACTATATGTGTGACGCAACCTGACACTCCACTGTACATCCTGACCCTGCAATAAGACAGGAGGATCTGCCATCAAGGAGCTTACAATAAACTTGGGAAGTTAAGACTGAAACCTAAGAAATAACTGAAGAAGAAAGTTAAGCGACAATGGGTGAATATATGCTTTGAGCGTAACAGAATGAAGAGAAGTGAGGAAAGTTTCATGGAAGAATACTAAATTATAGGACTGTTTACTTTCTTCCAGGACAAAACTTTAAAGTCAGTATAACATGAATGGAAATCAACTTTATCAGTAGTAGAAATAAAAACTCATTTACCATGGCAGCCTAGCATTGAAGCAAGCCAACACTAAATGCAAGCTATTTTTATAATCAATTGCTTTGAGTATTTGGAAAGCTGTACATAAATTATGCAAGCATTTCTATTTAAGCAAATAACATAATTTTACATTTTTAATGGTGCTCTTTAAAAATATTTCTCTTATCCAAATACATAAGATAGAGTATGCGCTCTATTAGAGAAAGGGCTAGAACTAGGAAGAGAAAAGAAAAAGATTGGGTTTAGAATCTAAAACCTATGACTGTTTTAGAAGAGGCCAAGTAACATCAATCTGAGCAAGCTGATTCTGTGTTTTAGTCTGTAAATACTATCTAAAGAAATCAAGAAGTGGGCACTGGGTTAGTGAAGAGAAATGAGTTATAGACTGAAAGATTTCCTTCTTATAAACTTCCACTGGCATCTGAGTTTCAAATTTTTAAGACGACTTTTCACCCTCTTAATGTAGAACTTTTAGGAAATACATTATCATGATTGGCATGAGCTCCCCTTTCAAATGAAGTTCATCACTTATGAAAGATGTGCTACCTGCCAGCAGTTTACTCTCCAGGGCAGAGCTGCTCACCAGAGACAGGGGCTCATTTTAATATTTTCTATCTATCAACTCGAGCTTCCCTTTCAGAGGCAGATAAATGGTGTTTAAGACACAGTCTTTCAATCTTATATTTTTCTTTGTTAGGTTTGAGGAGAAGACTCACAAAATAGAAATAAAAATAGAGTTGTAAAACAATCTTAATAAAAATAATAACCATAATAACCATAATAACAACCATAACAACAACAATAATAACAATTCCTCCTCTTCTCACTTCTATTATCACTACCACCATATACTGAGTGGTTACTATGTGTCAGGTATAGTGTTAAGAGTCTTGTATACCTCATCTAAATAAAATCTGACTTTAATTAGAATCTTAAGAGAAAAGTAGTCTTTTGATAACTTCCTGGTTTCCTAAGTGTGATGGTTAAGTTCATGTGACTACTTGACAAGTTTATGGTGTCCAACTGTTTAGCCAAGCAAGCTTTGGTCTGATTGTTACTATGAGGACACTTTGTGAACTTAAATCATCAGTAAGTTGATTGCATCTATGCTGATTACATCTACAATCAACTGAGGACACTGCCTTCAACAATGAGAGACAGCTCATCCAATCAGTTGAAGGCTTTAAAAAGAGAAGTGATGATTTCACAAGTCAGAAGAGAGAACTTCCATCTCCTCTTCAATCAGCCAACTTTGCCTGGGGAATTCAACAAAAACCTTCATCACAGTTACCAGTTTATGGCCTGCCCTATGGAATCTGAATTTGCCAATCCCCATAGTCACAATTCTTTTAAAAATCTCATAATATTTATATATATCTCCTGTAGGTTCTGTTTGCCTAGAGAACTCTGACTAATAAAATAAATAATAAGGAGAATACTGCCATTTATTGGCTGCATTCAAAAGGAGACATTTGCAGAACAAGAGCTAGATGGGAGAACAGTCATGGCCATTTTGGTGGGCTACGTCTAAAGCCATTATAATATATTTGTACCACAATGCCAATGATAAAGACTTCTTGGCTATCAACTGATCTCGTCCAACAGGTCACCTACATGACGACTTCATCTATTTCCATTTTACACTTCCTTAAAAGCAAAAGTAACAATTTATTTCAAATAACAACCTGTAATTCACACGGTTCACTAATTCCTTCAATTACTGCAAGGCAGCAATATTGAGGTATTAAATTTATAAATGCCAGCTAGACCAAATATTCATAGTAGCTATATACATATCAAATGCAAAAAGAAAATACTGTTTGTCCTGAGGTACTCTGGCAGCTTTAGAAATATTTTATTACTTAATTTATAATTTATAAGTTGCTTCTTCAAAATATGGTGTGAAATGGCTTCCTCGCCATTTGCATTTCAAGCTGCGATGACAAGGATTAGTGAGAAATGGAATGTGGGAGCCTCTCCTGCTGGGACTAGGGAGCACCAACTGTGGTACTTCTGCCTTCTGACAGCTCCCCTGCCCTGAGGCCTTCATCCCCTTGGCTTTCAGCACTCAGTTGAGCCCTGAAGGATGTGGAGTGGGGTGAGGGGGCCGCAGATATTCCAGTGCTCAAACAAATGCTGAGATCCTGCTACAGCTCTAATTTGACTCTCTATGCCTGGCATTTATCTTACGTTTAAATATAGATTTTAGGAAATTTTATCCATTTTATCAAGCAAATGGATATCAATCATGTTAACTTCAGTAAGTTGATGACATTCTCATTGCATTTCACTAGAGGATGGTGTATTCTGACTCATGAAATACACGTTAGGGTGAGTCATATACACATCAGGACCAAAGTCAAATATTCTTGCCCTGTAAACTCAGGGAAGCATCTGGGACAGGAGAGGTTTGATGAGTTTCCCAGTTACACCAAATCGCCAGTGGATATTTCTCCCTTTGGGAAAAGAAAAAAAAAAAAAAAACAGAAATAGACTAACATGAATGTATCAGAACTTCAAGAAAGCTTTTACTTGGGACGGTTTCTAAATACATAAAAAGGCAGAACTACATGTTAGAATTTCAACTTCCTTTTTGAATCTACTCCGATTATCTTCCCTTCTAATCATAAAATAATACAATGATGAGGATTTCCAGTGGCAAGTAAGAAGAGGGAAGAGACTGACCCTCTTGATACACAGGCTGTCTCGTGAGCCGTGAGCCCTGCCGTCCTAGCTCTTACCTTCTTCCCTGTCTAGCATGCTGTGTCCACTCTGCCTCTCTCTGAAAAGCCCTCCTCATCCTGCCTGATCAACTCAAATGCCAGCTCCTTTGTGAAATGTCACTCCCACTCTCTCCTTTCCCTCCCATTGAAATTAACCACTCCTCTAAACTGGTGTAACCTTTCAGAAAGGCAACAGTCATTATCTGTCAAAAACTTTTAAGATGTCTATTCATTTCTAGTAGCCTATCCTTAGAAAATAATCAGAAATGCAGGCCCATACGAACATGTAAGTATAGTAACTGCATTACTTACAAGAGTTAAAAATAAGAAACCATATATACAACAATGGTGGGAAAACTGGTTAATGATTAATAGTCACATATCTGTACGTTGAAGTATCCATGGGAGACGGAAAGCAGTATTTGAATCAACAGATATTTTATTAGCCATACAGTTCCCACACCAGTCAAATGGGGACAATTATGAAAATTAGCAACCACATGCCAGGCACCTAGTAGTTACTCGATACATGGTAGCTACTATTAACATCATGAATATTTTGTAGCCATTTAAACGAAGTTTACAAAAACTGCTAATGTTACTAGAAAATGCTTATGAAATAATGTTATTTTAAAAAGTGAATAAAAACATCTCTGCTTTTCCACATGTAAACACAGAGATAAAGGGGAATGTGACTGGGGGAAATGATGATATGAATCATGAATGGGGCCTGCTACTTTGTTGTTTAAAAAAAAAAAGCAACAAGACTATATTTGTGTATAACCTTTAAAATTACTAACAACAACAACAAAAATCCCCACAAACAAAGCTATATATTCAATTTGATTTTAGCTATATAAATATATGCATTAAAAAAATTGGAGGAAAAAATTTAGAGGGAAAAGCCAAAATGATAACAATGGCGGGATCATGTGTACTTTAAAAAAAAACATTTACTTTTCAAACTTCTTATAATGAGCTTGCATTATTTTTACAACAATATTTCATAGGACAGTTGTGGCATTTGCTACTTTAGTAATGAGATCTGAAGCTGGTGTGGAAATAGGGTGTTGGGGATCAAATCATGTTCCCCACAAAAGGAATGCTCAGGTCCCAACCCCTGGCCCCAAGTGCTGTGAACCCCTTTGTAAGCAGGACCTTTGAAGATGTTATTAGTTAAGTTGTGCCCAAACCAAATGAGGGTGGGCCTTAAACCAATATGGCTGAAGTCCTTATGAGCAAAGGAAACTGGACACAGAAAGAGAAGACACAAGAGAAGCAAGAGGCTAGACATCAATGGAACCCAGTAGAGAAAGGAGAAGAGACCACCATGTGCATTGCCAATGTCAACAGAAAAGCCAAGGAACCTCAAAGAATGCTGGCCAGCAGAAGCTGCCTGCCCTGGGAGGAAGCACGCTTCCTAGTCTCCGAAACCACGAGCCAGTCAATTCTGTTAAGTCAACCCATTGTATGGTATTTGTTTCATCAGATCAGAAACTTAAAATAAAGGGCCAGCTCAAGAAGAGCCTTGCAGATAGAATTAAGGGATTTGTTCTTTACCCTGCAGGCAATGTAGACGTTGGAAAAGTCACTCTGTGTGCCGTGAGGGAAATGGATTGGGAGAAGATAAAAATGGAGACAGAGAGATTAATTAGGAGACAGCTAAATTAATAGAGATGATGATGAAAGCATCTAGGGTAGCAAACTATGCTAGCAGGGAAGAAAATATGTGGATTGCTTCAAGACACCTTTAGGAATAGCATTAGTAAGACTCACATTGATTAAGTGATATGAGAGGTAAGGAAAAAAGAACTTTCAAAGACTAGGTTCAAACATGTTTTGTGGTCAAGCTAACTGTGTGGTTGGTAGTACCATTCACTGACAGAGGATGTAATATATTTGGAGTCATTATTTCAAGGCAGGCATCATACCATTATCTGACTGAATTCTCACAACAACCCTGTGTAGTGGGACTATCATCTCTACTTTATAAGGTGGAGGTTAGAGAGGTAAAATATCTTGCCCAAGGTCACCCATGTATTGAGGGTGCTGGACTTCACCCCAGGGGCAAGGGATTCCTGAAAGTCCATGCTCAAATCACAAAGTGACCCACCTCCCAACCCGGGAGGAAGAACAGGTTTAGGCGAAGCATTGGAGAGTAGAAAAGAAGCAAAAGAAGATAATGTGCTCAACTTCCGATAAGTTGATGTTGAGTTCAGTGGAGATGTTCAGGAAAGAGCTGGATAAATGGTTTGTAATCTAGGAGAGAGATATGGGCTGCAGATTTTGAGTCATCAACATCTAGATCACAAATGATGCATAGGTGTGGATGAGGCAGGTGAGGAGATGGTGTTGAGTAAAGAGAAGGTGCAGGAAAAAATGTAAGGAACATGAAGGTTTAAGAGATGAGTGGAGAATAAAGTGTTCACAGAGGAAACGTGGAGGGGCCAGAGAGATGAAAGAATCAGGATACTATGGGTCCAAAGAAGAAAGTACTTCAAAAAGGAGAGGCAGAAGGATTGTGTGGAGTAGGAGGACTGTGTGGAGTTGTTCACCAGAACAACTATTAAATAGTCGGGAACTGCCTTAAGCAACTATTCGGAAACTCTGGAGTCCAGCAGAACACTGCACGGCATCCAGGAAAGAGAGGGAGGAAGTGGCCGGCAAATTACGGGAAAGAAGAGCAAACTGCTTTCTCCAGGTGGGCAGTTACCAGCACCCATGCCCCACTCTAGCAGAAGGCCGCTGGGGAGTCTAGCCCCTGGCTAGTTCAATGGTGACAGAAAGGGACAGAAAAATCCTCTTCCCCAAGACCAGGGACAGGCATGGCCAATCACTCATCACAGCATTTGGTTATTGATTTCTGACTGCTGGGGACTCAGCTCTGAGGATGGCCACTGTTCCAACTCACCCTGGACAAAGTCAGTGGTGGAGGAGACAAAGATGCTATGCTTCCACAGGACTGTAGAGGACAGTTAGGTGAAGGGCTCCATTTGCTGGACAGGTCAAGAAAGCTCAGCTTTGGGGAGCCATGGAAGAGGTTCCTGGTACCCTTCCTGATCCCTTCCCCGGAGCACTTTGGAGCTGGTCCGTGCCCCCTTTGTGGGTCCCCAGACCTGTTTCAGCTGGGAAAGGTTCACTTGGGAAGCTTTTCTCAGGCTTGCACCATTCCCAGAATTTGCCCTCCAAACAAAAGCAGCTTGAAACAATGAAAGGATTCTAGGAAACTACAGAGATGGGCAGTCTGAGGAAGAGACTTGCCTCCTTAAACCACCCGGGAGAAGGAGGTCTGTCTCCTGGGAAATAGAGAGGACTTTTAAACTCCTGTAATCTGATAAACTCCAAAACAACAAGCACAAGCCCAGGACAAGACACAGGCCCAGAAAAGACAGTGAGTACCCTGCACACCACATTCGCCTTGGGCAGACCTTCCTGATGGGAGGGCTGAAGTGCAAGAAAATCACCAGCTGGTTACAAACTCAAGAAACAAACATCTCAGAGAATAAATCCCAGAGTTAACCTTCTAAAATACTAAAATGTACAACGTGCAACAAAAGAGTACAAGATAAAGAAATAGGAAATGATGGCCCTCCAAAGGAAGACGATAAAAATCAGAAAACATTAATGAAAAAGACAAGAATATGGACATACCAAACAAAGAGTTTAAAAATGTGATGCTAAAAATGCTCAAGGAGATGAAGGAAAATAGAGAGAGAGAACCGAAGGTTATCAGGAAAACAATAAAGGAGCAATATGAGAATCTTAGTAAACAGATAGAAATTTTAAAAAAGAACCAAACAGAACTACTGCAGTTGAAGATCATGATAACTGAAATGAAAAATTCCCAGGATGGTTTCAAGAGCAGATTGTAGCTGGCAGAAGAAAGAATCAACGAGCCTGAAGACAAGACAACTGAAATGAATCAGGCTGAGAAGCACAACAGAAAAAGAATATAAAAATGAAAATAGCGGGTCAGGGGGCAAGATGGCGGAGTGGTGAGGTGTACATTTTAGTTACTCCTCCAGGGCAATAGGTAGAAAGCCAGGAACTGCATGGACTGGACACCACAGAGCAATTTGACTTTGGGCATACTTCATACAACACTCAGGAATGCGTGGAACAGTTGAGATCAGTGAAATCTGTAAGTTCTTGCGGCCAGGGGACCCGCGCCCCTCCCTGCCAGGCTCAGTCCCATGGGAGGAGGGGCGGTCGGTGCTGGAAAGGGCAAGGGAGAACTGCAGTAGTGGCTCTTATTGAAACCTTAGATGGCTGATCCAAACTCCAAACACAGATAGACTGAGACCAGACACCAGAGAATCCGGGAGCAGTCAGCCCGGTGGAGAGGAGATAGGGCTAGCAAAAACAGCAAGGAAAATCCCAAAATAAAAGCGGAGACTTTTTGGAATTCTGGTGAACATAGAATGGGAAAGGGCGGGGCTCAAACAGAATCAGGCTCATATGCAAATCCAGTTTCCTTGTCTGAAGAGCCAGTTTCTCTGCTTTCTTGATTGCTCCTTAATGGCCCTAACCTTCTTGTCTCTTAGCATTTCAATGGCCCATTAGATCTGCAAGGAGGGCCCTTCTTCTTTTTTTTTTTTTAATCTTTTTCTAAAACAATTACTCTAAGAAGCCCATTACAGAAAGCCTCAAAGACTTGCAATTTGGGCCCAGACAAGAGGAGAGGTAAGAGAGCTCTGAGACACAAGGCAATAAGTCCACGGCTGAGAAAATTCGCTGAACACGACAACTTCCCAAGAAAAGGAGGGCATCCCCTTACAGCCATCTTCCCAGTGGGCAGTGAACGCTCCTGCCTGGTGCCAGTGCCATAGCCCAGAGCTGCCCCAAACACCCCAGTGTGACAGGAAGTGTTTCCAAAAACACATGCACACACCACAATACTGGGCTTGGACAATAGCCTTTCCCTCACCCTCAGCTAACTGTCCCGGAGCTGGGAAGGCGGAGCTGTGTGAAAAGGGGGAAATTAACATGCCCCATTCAGCCATCCTTTCAGGGGACTGGGAACGCACCTACACAGCCCTGCAGCCCAGAACCTCCCTTGGGGGATGGTGCTCACCTGTGACATAGCACAGTCATCCCTCAGCAGAGGACCTTGGAGGGCACAGCTTGGAAGAGGGACCCACTAGCAAGTCCCAGGAACCATACGCCAATACCAAGGACTTGTGGGTCAGCAGCAGAGACAAACTGTGGTAAGACTGAACTGAAGGATTAGACTATTGCAACAGCTTTAAAACTCCAGGAACATCTGGGAGATTCGATTATTAAAACCACCACCCCCACCAACCGCTCAGACACATGCCCCATATGCAGGGTGGGCAACACCAACTACACATGCAAGCTTGTTGCACCACTTGTACCCCACAAGACTCACACCTTCACTCACCACAAAGACAAAGTGGGGAGAACTGGCTTGAGGGGAACAGGTGACTCACGGACACCACCTGCTGGTTAGTTAGAGAAAGTATACTCCACGAAGCTGTAGATCTGACAAATTAGAGATCAGGATTTGAATCGGTCTACATATCCTAAAAGAACCCTATCAAGTTAAACAAATGCCAAGAGGCCAAAAACAACAGAAAATTTTAAAGCATATGAAAAAAACAGACAATATGGATACCCAAGCCCAAACACCCAAATAAAAGATAAGAGGAGACACAGTACGTGGGACAATTAATCAAAGAACTAAAGATGGGCAACAAGAGCATGGCACAGGATCTAAAGGACATGAAGAAGAGCATGGCACAGTATATAAAGGACATGAAGAAGACCCTAGAAGAGCATAAGGAAGAAATTGCAAGAGTAAATAAAAAAATAGACAATCTTATGGAAATAAAAGAAACTGTCAACCAAGTTAAAAAGATTCTGGATACTCACAGTACAAGACTAAAGGAAGCTGAACAGCGAATCAGTGACCTGGAGGACGACAGAACAGAAAATGAAAGAACAAAAGAAATAAGGGAAAAAATCAAAAAAATCAAAATGGACCTCAGGGATACGACAGATAAAACATCCAAATATAACACTCATTGGTGTTCCAGAAGGGGAAGAGAAGGGTAAAGGTCTAGGAAGAGTATTTGAAGAAATCATTGGGGAAAACTTCCGAAATCTTCTAAACACCATAAATACACAAATCATAAATGCACAGTGAACTCCAAATAGAATAAATTCAAATAAACCAACTCCAAAACATATTCTGATCACACTGTCAACTACGGAAGAGAAGGAGCAAGTTCTGAAAGCAGCAGGAGAAAAGCAATTCACCAAATACAAAGGAAACACCATAAGACTAAGTAGTGACTACTCAGCAGCCACCATGGAGGCGAGAAGGCACTGGCAAGACATATTTAAAATTCTGAGAGAGGAAAATTGCCAACCAGGAATTCTTTATCGAGTAAAGCTCTCCTTAAATTTGAGGGAGAGCTTAAATTTTCACAGACAAAGAAATGCTGAGAGAATTTGCTAACAAGAGACCTGCCCTACTGGAGATACTAAAGGGAGCCCTACCAGCGGAGAAACAAAGAAAGGAGAGAGATATAGAGAAAGGCTCAGTACTAAAGAGATTCAGTATGGGTACGTTAAAGGACATTCAGAGAGAGAGGGAAAAAATATATCTGACAAACATAAACCAAAGGATAAAATGGCTGATTCAAGAAACACATTCACAGTAATAACGTTGAATGTAGATGGATTAAACTCCCCAGTCAAAAGATATACATTGGCAGAATGGATCAAAAAAAATGAACCATCAATATGTTGCATACAAGAGACTCATCTTAGACACAGGGACACAAAGAAATTGAAAGTGAAAGGATGGAAAAAAATATTTCATGCAAGCTACACCCAAAAGAAAGCAGGAGTAGCAATATCAATCTCAGATAAAATAGACTTTAAATGTAAGGATGTTATGAGAGACAAAGAAGGTCATTACCTACTAATAAATGGGGAAATTCAACAAGAAGAAATAATAATCATAAATGTTTATGCCCCTAAACAAGGTGTCACAAAATACATGAGAGAAACACTGGCAAAACTAAAGGAAGCAATGGATGTTTTCACAATAATTGTGGGAGACTTCAACACATCACTCTCTCCTATAGATAGATCAACCAGACAGAAGACCAATAAGGAAACTGAAAACCTAAACAATCTGATAAATGAATTGGATTTAACAAACATATATAGAACATTACATCCCAAATCACCAGGATACACATTCTTCTCTAGTGCTCATGGAACTTTCTCCAGAATAGATCATATGCTGGGACATAAAACAAGCCTCAATAAATTTAAAAAGATTGAAATTATTCAAAGCACATTCTCTGACCACAATGGAATACAATTAGAAGTCAATAACCATCAGAGACTTAGAAAATTCACAAATACCTGGAGGTTAAACAACACGCTCCTAAACAATCAGTGGGTTAAAGAAGAAATAGCAAAAGAAATTGCTAAATATATACAGACAAATGAAAATGAGAACACAACATATCAAAACCTATGGGATGCAGCAAAAGCATCACTGAGGGGGAAACTTATGGCACTAAATGCTTACATTAAAAAGGAAGAAAGAGCCAAAATCAAAGAACTAATGGATCAACTAAGAAGCTAAAAAATGAACAGCAAACCAATCCTAAACCAAGTAGAAGAAAAGAAATAACAAGGATTAAAACAGAAATAAATGACATAGAGAACAAAAAAATAGAATAAATAACACCAAAAGTTGGTTCTTTGAGAAGATCACCAAGATTGACAAGCCCCTACCTAGACTGACAAAATCAAAAAGAGAGAAGACCCATATAAACAAAATAATAAATGAGAAAGGTGACATTACTGAGGATCCCAAAGAAATTTTAAAAATTATGAGAGGATACTACGAACAACTGCATGTCAACAAACTGGATAATGTAGAGGAAATGGACAATTTCCTGGAAACATATGAACAACCTAGACTGACCAGAGAATAAATAGAAGACCTCAACCAACCAATCACAAGCAAAAAGATCCAATCAGTCATCAAAAAGCTTCCCACAAATAAATGCCTAGGGCCAGATGGCTTCACAGGGGAATTCTACCAAACTTTCCAGAAAGAACTGACACCAATCTTACTTAAACTCTTTCAAAACATCGAAGAAAATGGAATACTACCTAACTCATTTTATGAAGCTAACATCAATCTAATACCAAAACCAGGCAGAGATGCTACAAAAAAGGAAAACTACAAGCCTATCTTATCTCCCTAATGAATACAGATGCAAAAATTCTCAACAAAATACTTGGAAATAGAATCCAAAGACACATTAAAAAAATCATACACCATGACCAAGTGGGGTTCATTCCAGGCATGCAAGGATGGTTCAACATAAGAAAATCAATCAATGCATTGTAACACATTAACAAATCAAAAGAGAAAAATCACATGATCATCACAAGAGACACTGAAAAAGCATTCGACAAAATCCAACATCCCTTTTTGATAAAAACACTTCAAAAGGTAGGAATTGAAGGAAACTTCCTCAATATGATAAAGAGCATATACGAAAAATCCACAGCCAGCATAGTACTCAATAGTGAGAGACTGAAAGTCTTCCCTCTAAGATCAGGTACAAGACAAGGATGCCTGCTATCATCACTGTTATTCAACATTGTGCTGGAAGTGCTAGCCAGGGCAATCGGCAAGACAAAGAAATAAAAGCCATCCAAATTGGCAAGGAAGAAGTAAAACTGTCATTGTTAGCAGATGATATGGTCTTATATCTGGAAAACCCAGAGAAATCGACAATACAGCTAGTAGAGCTAATAAACAAATTTAGCAAAGTAGCAGAATACAAGATTCATGCACATTAAGTCAGTAATGTTTCTATATGCTAGAAATGAACAAATTGAAGAGACACTCAAGAAAAAGATACCATTTTCAATAGCAACTAAAAAAATCAAGTACCTAGGAATAAACTTAACCAAAGATGTAAAAGACCTACACAAAGAAAACTACATAACCCTACTAAAAGAAATAGAAGGGACCTTAAAAGATGGAAAAATATTCCATATTCATGGATACGAAGGCTAAATGTCATTAAGATGTCAATTCTACCCAAACTCATCTACAGATTCAATTCAATCCCAATCAAAATTCCAACAACCTACTTTGCAGACTTGGAAAAGCTAGTAATCAAATTTATTTGGAAAGGGAAGATGCCGCGACTTTCTAAAGACACTCTAAAAAAGAAAAACGAAGTGGGGGGACTTACACTCCCTGACTTTGAAGCTTATTACAAAGCCACAGTTGTCAAAACAGCATGGTACTGGCACAAAGATAGACATATTGATCAATGGAATTGAATGGAGAATTCGGAGATAGACCCCCAGATCTATGGCTGACTGATCTTTGATAAGGCCCCCAAAGCCACTGAACTGGGACATAACAGTCTTTTCAACAAATGGGGCTGGGAGAGTTGGATATCCATATCCAAAAGAATGAAAGAGGACCCCTACCTCACACCCTACACAAAAATTAACTTAAAGTGGATCAAAGATCTCAATATAAAAGACAGTACCATAAAACTCCTAGAAGATAATGTAGGAAAATATCTTCAAGACCTCGTATTAGGTGGCCACTTCCTAGACCTTATACCCAAAGCACAAGCAACAAAAGAAAAAACAGATAAACGGGAACTCCTCAAGCTTAGAAGTTTCTGTACCTCAAAGGAATTTGTCAAAAAGATGAACAGGCAGCCAACTCAACAGGAAAAAATTTTTGGAAACCATGTATCTGACAAAAGACTGATATCTTGCATATATAAAAAAATCCTACAACTCAATGACAGTAGTACAGCCCAATTATAAAATAGGCAAAAGATATGAAAAGACAGTTCTCTGAAGAGGAAATATGAATTGCCAAGAAGCACATGAAAAAATGTTCAGCTTCACTAGCTATTAGAGAGATGCAAATTAAGACCACAATGAGATACCTTCTCACACCAATTAGAATGGCTGCCATTAAACAAACTGGAAACTACAAATGTTGGAGAGGATGTGGAGAAATTGGAAAGCTTATTCATTGTTGGTGTGACTGCATAACGGTTCAGCCACTCTGGAAGTCAGTCTGGCACTTCCTTAGAAAACTAGATAAAGAGTTACCTATCAATCCAGCGATTGCACTTCTCGGTATATACCCAGAAGTTCTGAAAGCAGTGACACAAACAGATATCTGCACGCCAGTGTTCATAGAAGCATTATTCACAATTGCCGAGAGATGGAAATAACCCAAATGTCCTTCAACAAATGAGTGGACAAATAAAATGTGGTATATACACATGATGGAATATTATGTGGCTGTAAGAAGGAAAGGTGTCATGAAACATATGAGAACATGGATGAACCTTGAAGACATAATGCTGAGCAAAATAAGCCAGGCACAAAAAGAGAAATATTATATGCTACCACTAATATGAACATTGAAAAATGTAAAACAAATGGTTTATAATGTAGAATGTAGGGGAACTAGTGATAGAGAGAAATTAAGGAACGGGGAATGATAACCCAATAAGAACAGATAAGCTATCGTGGGTAAATTTAACGTTCTGGGAATGCCGAGGAATGACTATGGTCTGTTAATTTCTGATGGGTATCGTAGGAACAAGCTAACAGAAATGTTGCTATATTAGGTTATTTTCTTGGGGTAGCGTAGGAACATGTTGGAAGTAAAGTAGTTGTCTTAAGTTAGTTGTCTTTTTCTTACTCCCTTGTTATGGTTTGTTTGAAATGTTTTTTTTTGTTGTTTATTGTATTTTTTTTTTAATACACTTGATTTAAAAAAAAAAGTTAAAAAAAATAACAATTAAAAAAATATGCAAAGCCCCTTGAGGAGCTGGTGGAGAATGCAGGGGTATTGGGCTTCCCCACCTTGATGGTAGCTGATGTGCTGACAGACATGGGGGACTGGTGGTTTGATGGGCTGAGCCCTCTACCACAGGACTTGCCCTTGGGAAGACTGTTGCTGCAAAGGAGAGGCTAGGCCTCCCTATAATTGTGCCTAAGAGCCTCCTTCCAAGTGCCTGTTTGTTGCTCAGATGTGGCCCTCTCTCTCTACCTAAGCCAACTTGGCAGGTGAAATCACTGCCCATCCCCCTATGTGGGCTCTGACACCCAGGGGAGTGAACCTCCCTGGCAATTCCTCTTGGGGAGGAATCTAGACCCAGCATCATGGGATGGAGAACATCTTGACCAAAAGGGGGATGTGAAAGGAAATGAAATAAGCTTCAGTGACAGAGAGATTCCAAAAGGAGCTGAGAGGTCACTCCGGTGGGCACTCTTACGCACAATATAGACAACCCTTTTTACGTTCTAATGAATTGGAGTGGCTAGCAGTAAATACCTGAAACTATCAAACTACAAACCAGAGCCCATGAATCTTGAAGACGATTGTATAAAAATGTAGCTTATGAGGGGTGACAATGTGATTGGGAAAGCCATATGGACCACACTCCCCTTTGTCTAGTTTATGGATGGATGAGTATAAAATGGGGGAAGGAAAAAACAAACAAAACAAAACAAAAAAAGGTGCCCAGTGTTCTTTTTTACTTTAATTGCTCTTTTTCACTTTAATGTTTATTCTTATTATTTTTGTGTGTGTGGTAATGAAAATGTCAAAAATTAATTTTGGTAATGAATGTACATCTGTATAACGGTACTGTAAACAACTGAATGTACACTTTGTTTTGTATGACTGCATGGTATGTGAATATATCTCAATAAAATGAATTAAAAAAAATGAAAATAGCCTAAGACACCTTTGGAAAAAAAATCAGGCATACCAATAAATGTATTATAGGAATCCCAGAAGGAGAAGAAAGAGAGAAAGGGGCAGAAGGAATAATTAAAGAAATAATGACAGAAAACTTCCCAAACTTAGCAAAAGACGTGACTGTGCAATCCTAGAAGCCTAGAGAACTCCAAACAAGATAAACATGAAGAAAAATGTACCCCATCATGTAATGATCACATTATCAAATCCAAATGACAGGGAGAGTTCTGAAAGCTGCAAAAGAAAAGCAACATATTAAGTAGAAGGGAGTCCAAATTCAAATGAGGGCCATTTTTTTTTCATCAGAAACCATAGAGGCAAGAAGGGAGTGGGTTGAAATAAAGTTCTTAAAGAAAACAAGTGCCAACCAAGAATTTTATATCCCATGAACCTTTCTTTCAAAAATGGGGGATGGGGGAAGAAATTAAAACATTCTCAGATAAACAAAAGCTGCAGGAGTTCATGGCCACTAGACCCGCCCTTCAAACAATGCTAAAAGGAGTTCTCCAGACTGAAAAGAAAGGACACTAGACAGTGGTTCAAAGTAACATAAAGAAACAAAAAGACCTGCTGTAAAGAGAACCATTTGGGTAATTATAAATAACAGTATTATTGTTGTGCATTCGTTGGTATATAAGTCCATTTCTTACCTCCCATAAGTGCTAAAAGGCAAATGCATAAAAAGTAATGATAAGTCTATGGTTTTGCATACTTAATGTGCAAAGATGTAAGTGGTAACAAGTAAAAAAAGGTGGGGGCAGGGAGGGGTTTAAAAAAAGTATATGTGTATGTCATTGAAATGAAATTGGTATTAAACTAAACATGATGGTTATATATTTAGGATGTTAAATTTTTTTCTCATGGTAAACATAAGGAAAACAGATGAAAAATATATCCAGATAGAAAAGAGAAGGCTTTCAATATGGCACAACACAAAAAATCAAATAAATATAAAAGTAGGCATTAACAGAAGACCTGAGGGTGAAAAAAGGTATAAGACTTACAAAGGCTAAAGGTAAATGGCAGAAGAATGTCCTGCATTATCATTAGTGACTTTAAATGAACTGGATTAAACTCGCCAGTCAAAAGGCAGAGATTGACAGAATGGATAAAAGAGCATGACCAAATTATATGCTGTCTGCAAGAAAGTCACCTTAAATTCAAAGATACAAGTGGGTTGAAAGTGAAAACATGGAAAAAAAATCTACCATGCAAGCAATAACCAACAGAGACCCAAGGGTAACTATACTAGTATCAGACAAAATACTCTAAGTCAAAAACAGTTACAAGGGACAAATATGGTCATTATATACTGATAAAGTGATCAATTCAACAAGAAGTAACAATTTTGCTTATTATGTACAGGCACCCAAATGTAGAGCCCCGAAATATATAAAACACATACTGACAGATTTGAAGGGAAAAATCGGTGGTTCTATATTAATCTTAGGAGACTTTAATACATCACTTTGAATTATAGACAGAATATTTAGTCAGCTAGACAATCAACAAGGAAATACAATATTGAACAATACTCTAAACCAACTAGACCTAACAGACATATATAGAACACATACTTCTCAACTGCATATGGATTATTCTCCAGGATAGACAATATGTTAGGTCACAAAAAAAGTCTCAAATTCAAAAATATTGAAATCATACAATGTATCTCTTCCAACCATATCAGAATGAAGCTAGAAATCAATAACAGGGAGAGAAATTGAAAATTCATGTGGAAATTAAACAATATACTCTTAAGCAAGCATTAAAGAGGAAATCAAAAAGGAAATGAGGAACTATCTTGAGGCAAATGAAGAAGAAAATACAACATACAAAAACCTATGTAAAGCAGCAAAAGTGGTGTTGAGAGGCAAATTTATAGCTCTAAATGCTTACATTAAAAAGGAAGAAATACTTCAAATAAGAGAACAAACCTCTAAACTGGAAGAATCAGAAAAGGAATATCAAACTAAACGCAAAGTGAGCAAAAGGAAGGAAAAAACAAAGATTGGAGTGGAGATAAATGAAATAGAAGGAAAAAAAAAAGAGAGAAAATCAACAAAACCAAAAGTTGGTTTTTTACAAAGATCAATAAGATGACCAAACGTTAGCTAGACTGACAAAGAAAAAGAGAGGTTACAAATAATGAAAATCAGAAATGAAAATGGGGACATGGCTATCAACCTCGCTGAAACAAAAAGGAAAATAAGACATTCTATGAAGAACCGTATGCCAATAAATTAGATAACCTAGATGAAATGGGACAAATTCCTAGCAACATGCTACGCTGACTCAAGGAGAAACAGAGGATCTCAACAAACCAATTACTAGTAAAGAGAATCAGTCATCAAACCTCTCAACAGAGAAGCCCAGGACCAGATGGCTCCACAGGGGAATTTTACCTAACATTCCAAGAAGACTTAACTCCAATATTGCTCAAACTCCTCCAAAAAATTGAAGAGGAAGGAACACTCCTTAATTTATTCTTCAAGGCCAAACTACCCACATACTAAAGCCAGAGAGAAAACTACAGACCAATATCTTTTATGAATATAGATGCAAAAATCCTTAACAAAATACTAGCAAACTCAATCCAACAGCATATTAAAAGAGTTATACACCATGATCAAGTGGGATTTATCCCTGATATGCAGGAATGGTTCAACGTAAGAAACTTAATGTAATATATCACATTAAGGGAAAAAAAACAAAAACAGAAACAGAAACATGATCATCTGAATTGATGCAGAAAGCATTTTTCAAAATCCAGCACCCTTTTTTTTTTTTTTTTATAAACTGATTTATTCAATTTTAAAATCTTAACAGGTTCAGTAGAAAAATGGAAGAAAGATAAAGGAAGACAAACTAAACTGGAGTAAGAGAGAAGGAGGAGGAGAATAAAAATCTATGTGATAGAAAATGGCCATTTGAAAGTCAGGAACCCGGATCTAGGAAACTATTGATAATTATAATATTAAAGCCATTGAAAAAGAATAAATAGTAAGTGTTCCCCTTAAAGGCTCAGAGACCATAAAGAATGGGAGAGCTTAGGAAGATACCAGAATTACCCGGTTCTTGAGAAAACTTACTTAAGAAAACCATGCAGCAAAGCACAGAGAAGGCAGGAATATTAAGGGACAGCTGTGGAAGGCCATGAAAAATCAAGTCCCAGCTCTGGTTAAACAGATTGATGGGAAGATACATTCTGACTAGCATTACAAAAGGAAAGAGGTGAAGTTACATAAGCTTTGTTCAGACAGTGGGATTTTGGTATTCCAGAACCTACTGATTTCAAAATCCTGCAAGATAAGAACTAGAGAATTATTTTGTAAAACCAGCATCCTTTCTTGATAAAAACACTTCAAAAGATAGGAATAGAAAGAAACTTTCTCAACATGAAAAAGGGCATTTATGAAAAGCCCACAGCTGATGTCCTACTCACTGATGAAAGACTGAAAACTTTCCCTCTGAGATCAGGATCAAGACAAGGATGCCCACTGTCACCACTCTTATCCAATATTGTACTACAAGTTCTTGCCAGAGCATTTAAGCAAGAAAAAAAAAAAATAATAAAAGGCATTAAAATTGGAAAAGAAGAGGTGAAACTTTCCCTATTTGAAGATGACATGATCCTATATACAGAAAATCTTGAAAAATCCACAAGATTGCTTCTAGAGTTAATAAATGAATTCAACAAAGTGGTGGAGTAAAAGATTAATGTGCAAAAATCGGATTCCTATACACAAGCAATGAACACTTGAAAGAAGTAATTGAGAAAAAATTTCATTTACAATAGCAACTAAAAGAATCAAATATCTAGGAATAAATTTAACCAAGAATATAAAGGACATGTACACAGAAAACTACAAAACATTGCTCAAAGCAATCAAAGAAGACCAAAATGGATGAAAGGACAATTTGTGTTCATGGATTGGAGCACTAAATATTGTTTAGATGCCAATCTTACCCAAAGGAACTTATAAATTCAAGGCAATCCCCATCAAAATTCCAACATCCTCCTTTGCAGATGGAAAAGCCAATCATCAAATTTATGTGGAAAGGTAAGTGGCCCTGAATAGCCAAAGCCATCTTGGGGAAAAAAAAAAAAAAAAGTGAAATTGATGGATTCACACTTCCCCATCTTAAAACTTATGACAAAGTCATAGTAATCAAAGCAGCATGGTACTGGCACAAGGACATGTATATAGATCAGCGGACTCAAACTGAGAACTCAAAAATCAACCCTCACATTTATGGACAACTGATTTTTTTTCCCAATTGATTTTTGACAAAAGGGCAAAAGACCACTTAATTAGCCATCAGGGAAATGCAAATCAAAATCACAATGAGATGCCACTTCATACCCATTAGAATGACTGCTATTTAAAAAATGGAAAATAACAAGTGTTGAAGAGATTGCAGAAAAATAGGAACAGTCATTCATTGTTGGAACAATATAAAGTGGTGCAGTCGCTGTGGAGGACAGTTTGACAGTTCCTCGGAAATGCAAGTATAGAATTACCGTATGACCTGGCAATCTCACTATTAGTTATACACCCCAAAGAACTGAAAATAGAGACTCAAACAGTTATGTGCATATTGATATTCACAACGGCATTATTCACAACTGCCAAAAGATGGAAGCAGTCCAAGTGTCCATCAACCAATGAATGGAAAAACAAAATGTGGTATATGAATACAATGGAATATTATTCAGCTGTAGGAAGGAATGAAGACTCAATAGAAATAAGAACTATATTTATTTATTGCCTGAAATGACTAAAAGACTGGACAAAATATATAAAAGAGTGGTTTTAAAAAAATAATTGGACATGAGGCATAATGGACAGTGATCCCTGAGAGAGGAAAAACAAGTGAGGTTATAAGCCATACTACTGCCCCAGCTTTCTGCCTTTAGAGAGTTCCAGGCTACAGTATGGTGAGACAAGGCTGAGGCTGAGCTCAACTTCCAAAGTGGAGAAAAAGAAGCTCAGAATCTGGGGTGACCGAAGCGGCTAGAGTTTTCAGAGCAGAGTACTTGAGAGGAAACAGCTGCACAGAAAGATAACTCCAGAGATCTGCAAAGGGTCTTCCTCTAGAATACAGTAAAGTATTGCTCAGTGCATGTGTGCAAAAAAACTAATTACCCAAGGCCAAGGAAACCACCCAAAAGTATTTGAGGGAACAGTCACAAGAGATGAAAACTTCAATGTCCGAAATGAAAAATACAGTGACTGGGGTTAATGGCATAGTAAACAGTGAAGAAGAAAGCATTAGTGAACTTGAAGCATATAATAAGAGATTATCTAAAATGAAAACACAGAGTAAAAGGACTAAAAAAGGAAAAGAAAAAAAAAAATCCCAGACTACCGATAAGCTGTGGAACATCATCAAGCAACCACATATGTATAATTGGAGTCACCAAAGGAAGGAGTGAACAGAAAAAATATTTGAAGAAATAATGGCTGGAAATTTTCCAAATTTGATGAAAACTAAAAATCCACAAATCTAAGAAGCTCAATGAACCCACACACAAGAAACATAAGGAAAACTACACCACAGCACATCATGACCACACTGCTCAACACCAGTGATAAAGAGAAAATCTAAAAAGCAGCCAGAGATAAAAGAGACAAGTTATGTCAGGGGAACAAAGAGGTGGATGACAGATTTCTTGTCCGAAGGAACTCAAGTGAGAAGACAGTGGAGTAACAACTTTGATGTACTGTAATTAAAATATTGTCAACCTGGAATTCTAGAACTGGTAAAAAGATCTTCCAAAAGCAAATGTAAAATTCTTTTACAGATATGAAACCTGAAAAAATTCATCACCGGCAGACCTGCATTAAAAGAAATGTTAAAGAAAAACAGGCAGAAGTAAATTATATCAGATGGCACCTACACCAAACATCTTTGGAACAATTTGGATGAATATTTCTCATTCAAGGAGAAACAGCTTGCATAACTACATATCAATTAAATTGAATTTGTAATTAAAAACCTTCTCACAAAGGAAACTTCAGGCCCAGATGTCTTCACTGCTGAATTCTAACGTTTAAGGAAGAAATACCACTTCTACAAAAACTCTTTCACAAAATTGAACTGGAGGTTCTAGCAAGTACAAAAAGAAAAGAAAAAAGAATTATAAGGCAGCCAGATTTGAAAGGAAGATACAAAACTGTCTTCATCTGCAGATGATATGATCTTTTATGGAGAAATCTGATGAAATCTACAAAACAGCCACTAAAGATAGGAAGTAAATTCAGTAAGATCAGAGGATACAAGATCAATACACAAAATTCAATTGTATTTCTATATAGGGGCATTGAACAATCAGAAATTAAAATTAAAAGAACAGTATCATTTATAAAAGCACCAAGAAATATTACATATTTAGGGTTAACTGGCAAAATACATGAAAGAACTCTAGAGAAAAAAACTACAAAACACTACTTAGAAAAATTTAAAAACTAAATAATTGGTGAGATATGTCATGTTCGTGATTCAGAAGATGCGACATCATGAAGACATTGATTCTCCCATATTGATCTACAGAGTCAATGTAAAATCAAACTCGAAACACCCAGCAAACTTTTTTGTAGAAATTTACAAGCTGATTCTAAAATTCAAACAGAAATGCATAAGAACTAGAATAGCCAAAAAATTTTTGAAAAATAAAGAACAAAATTGGAGGACTAACCCTACCTAATTTCAAGACTTACAAAACTGTAGTAATCAAAGCAGTGTAGTGTTTGCCAAAAGACAGACAAATAAATCAGTGGACCAGAATACAAAGTCCAGTGGAGAAAGGAAACACATGTAAAAAAAAGGAACTTTGATCCATACCTCACAATATATACAAAAACTAACCCCAAATAGACCATAGATCTAATCATAAAACCTAAATCTTATAAAACTTCTACAGAAAAAACATAGGAAATAATCTTTGTGACCTCTGAGTAGGGAAAGAGTTCTTTAGATATAACACAAAAAGCATGAACCACAAAGGTAAAAAGTGATAATTTGGACTTCATCAAAATTAAAACTTGCTCTACCAAAAACACTGTTAAGACAATGAAAAGACAAAACACAACTAGGAGAAAGTATTTGCAAATCATATATCTGCAAAAGGTCTTGCATCCAGAATATATAAAGAACTCTCAAAACTCAATAATAAAAAACTAACCACCCAATTAAAGATGCACAAAACTTTTGAACAGACATTTCACCACTGATGGCATACTGATGGAAAATAAGCACATGCAAAGATGTTCAATAGCATTAATCATTATGGAAATGCAAGTCAAAAACACAATGATATGCCTACACACCCACTAGAATTTAGACGATATAATATCAAGTGTTTAGAGAGGATGCAGAGGAACTGGAACTCTCTATGGTGCTAGAGAGAACGTAAAATTGCATAGCCACTTTGGAAAACAGTTTAGCAGTTTGTTAATAAAAGGTTAACTGCATGATTTTTTCCCTCCCACAAATGTATCACTTCTAAAAACAAATATAAAACGACTTAGTGATTCCATTTTTGTGGGGGGCTATTCACTGAGCAATTATTACAATACGAAAAATTAGAAATCATGAAATATACATGCTAAGTTTTTTAAAGTTGAAAAACATTGCTTACATTTAATATCTTTTTTTAAATAAAGAAAACATATAGCCTGATGCACATACATACACATGCACATAAACACTCTTAGAAAAATCAGGAAATACACAGACTTTATAATAATTGCTTCTTAGGATGGTTCTAAAGGGGGAGGTTAGGAGGAAAGGTAAAAGAAAGGTGACTTACTTTCTAAGTTCCTTAATTACAGGAAATATTTTTTGTATTTTCTTTTAAATAAAAAAGTTCAATAAATATATTTAAAAATTCAAATAAATTAGTCTCAGTTGCAGGGCCACCATATTAGACGTGAAAATGTGCTGGGGTTTGCACACTATAAAATGACACTCACTCTTTTCCGCGCTTCAGATTTCTGGAAGCACTCATGCTGTATGAAAGTAGCTGCAGCAGAAATCCTGGATGGTGGTGTGTGGTTTGCATCGAGCATGCTCACTGCTCGCTCCAGAGTCATCTCCATGTCTGCATTCCTGGATAGACAGTCACAGATTCAGCAAAATACCAAACCTGCTCCCTCCTGCCTACCAGCCTGACTTGGCTAAATATTAGGAAACATCTAGAACATCTGAGCCATGACTGTTCCTCAGTCAAAAGAATAATCAGCATCCAGACATCAGGAAGTATAAGGAAACTGAAGCCGAGATACCTCAACTCCGCTCAGACTAGGCTCTGAAGTTTTCACTGAATTGAGTAGAACTGTAACATCTACCAAAGAAAGAAACTGAACTCTTTTTAGATAAATACGTGTTGCCTGGTAATCACACCTTAAAAAGTGACTTTGAAGGCACAACAGAACTTTTGGTTGAAATTAAAAGAAACTTGATTACAGAAATTAAAAATTATCCCTACTCTGGTTATGTCACACCTATACAGGAAACAACCCCCCTCAAAAAATCACTACATTTTTCTCAAATCTGCTCAGAATGTATTTCACCTTAGTTAAAAAAAAATTTTTTTTTCAAACATGTTCTTAATGCTTATAGTAGTATGTAAATGGTAAAAGGCAGAAACACTGAGTTTCTTTTGTGGAAATAAGCCCTGCTGGTATGACATAAATAAATCAGAATTGGTAATGATTAAATGCAATTATAAATATGCTTTTTCTTAACGAAAACTATCTTATACACATTCTGTGTTGCTATATGCTTTGCTGCTGTAATAGGGTTCAATTTATGTGTATCCTAGAACACATAAACCTAATACCTATTATTAATAGGTAACTAATACCTATTAATACCTATTATTAATTTCAGGTAATTTACAGTCATGAAACAGAGAGGCTAATTTACAATTTAATTTATTAGGACAAATAAAATTTCTACTCTTAAAATAACTCCCACATGCCTTAAAGGACTATCTTTTCTTTTCCCTCTTATTCCCATCTGAAGGGTGACTAATTTACATAGACAGTTATCAACATGGGTACTAGCACGTTGGTGCTTCTGAAAGCACTACCTCAAAAAAAAAAACAACCTAACGCAGGATGGCAACCCGCCTTAAAGGAAATCTAGAGCTCTTCTCTGGCTTCAGAGAGGACTACACCTGATTCATTCCAAGTATCTGAGACAATTTAGAGATCCTAGCAAGCACAGTGAGTAACATCTCTCTTGTATCAGGGTAGCCCCTAATATGCCTGTTGTGCACAGATGTGAGCGTGTGTAGTGAGGTGAATGGTCTGTTTGCGTGCAGGTGGGTGTGGCACAGGTGAGAGGATAAGGAATAATGAGTCTCATGACTGAAAACTAATACCCACTGCTTCTGAAACACATGCCCAAACATAGAAGTGTAACTGCATGAGCATTAAGAGTATTAAAAGTGAAGCAGAACATTTCTGGCATCTATACTGAGAATTGTCTAATGATCTCATATTCAAAGATGTGCTCCATAGCCTATTTTAATTGGCAAAAAATGCAAGCTATTACCATTAAAACCAGAATTTGAGGCACTTTTATTTAATATAAACACGTTTTTAAAAAGATAATGGAAATACTTCACATGCATGGACCTCAATGCCTTTACAAAGAAATCAAAACTCTAAAAATCTCAATCTCATTGGCAATTTTAAGTCTTGACTACCTAGCATTACAGATATTTTAACTGATGGAAGAGCATTTAAAACGTGAGACTAGCCTTCTGTTTAATGCAGCTTTTTTGTTTTCCCCCTAAAGACTCAGCTATTAATCCACCTCACAAGCCACAAAATGAATCAGGGAAGTCTGGATTTCCCAAGTCTCGCTAACACCCACAAATAATTCCATTACTCTAATCCATTATTTTCCTGAACATGATTCACAAAGAACCTTAGTATTCACCTGCAGCCAAACTGAATGAAGACTTCCTCAATAAGATGGTTTTTTACAGCTCTGAGAGTGTCAATTTTCTGTTGTGTTACTGTCTATAAAGTCCAACTCCACAACACCGCAAACATTCTGACCCTAGTCTGGCTCCATTTCCTGCCATCTCCAATTTCTTTTCTTCCCACTCCTCTGATCTACTACCCTGCCCTCCAATCACACCAGACTTCTCTTGTCCTTCTGCAAACACCACATGCCTCTTCACACACTACCCTCTTTGATTTTTCTGGAAAGCCCATCCTTCTACCTAATTCTTTCCCATTGTTCAAGACTCAATTCAAACATCACTTCTGTGAACCCTTTCCTGTGCACCCCCACTAGAGTTATTCCTTTCCTCCTCTATTCCCCTACAGCACTCCTTCCTGCTCCCCCTCTTCCCACCTCGCTCCTTTACCACCCCACCCCCTTCCTTCCTTCCTTCTTCCCTTCCCACTCAGTCATAAAACACTTCTTGATGTCGCCAAAATGGGGCTTTAGAGATGGGGTTGGGGTAGGGGAGGATCAGGAAGAGCAATTGTTCTCAACCCCTCTTGTCCCAAGTATATTCTCCAGAAGTGAGTCTTTTCAACATATAACTAATATGTACAGTGATGTCAATTGTAAATGGGAAATGTAAGAGGAAGCAACGTAAAATATCATCAGCCAGAACACGAGACATTATAGGAAAAAATTAAAAACATACATTTTTATGTGTTCAGTCCCCCAGTAACCAGATTCCTGCTAACTAACAACACAGCCCTGGCCTCCCAGGCTGGTTCCCCTGATGTTACAGTATGGCTACATTTCTGAAGGAAAAGCCAACAGGAGACAATGCATGGGAACCTCCGGCATGTTGTCAGATGCTCGATAAATGAAATTCCTCTATTCACAAAGATTTTAAAGTGTGATGAAAGCACTGCTTTGGAAGTTGACTCTGGAGTGGATAAGTTTCTAGAAACGAAGAGACAGCATGAGGACATTGTAAGAGTTTCAGCTGAAGCGATCAAGCCTTGAAGTGGGCCATCAAAAATAGAAATGGAAAGAAAGGTATAGATGCAAGAGACTTGAAGAATCAAATAACTAAAGCACTTGGTAATTAAGAGGATGTGGAAGGAAGCCAACATGACATCTTTTCTGCTCTTTACCACTCTATGTCACAAGCAAAGATCCAGTCTCTCTCCACTGTCTCCCTCAACTAACCCCAGAGCACATTGCTCCTTTTGTTCTCTGAATTCCTATAGACACTATGTACCACACACTGAGCACCTGATTATATCTCATAATTTCTTCTCCACTGATCCTCTCTTAGACCTTCATAAATTCCACTTAATTTTTTATTTCTCTTGGTGCTGGGCACACTGGAGGAACCTAATATTCATGTGCTGAACCACCAAGCCCCAAAAGGTAAAGAAATCATATTTGCAGAAAAATTCATCTAGAATCCTTGACTTGGTGATCTTTTTAACCCTTTTCCATCAGTCTGATTTAGAACAGGTGTTGATTGTCTCTCTTTTATTCCGATGTCTCAGTTTCTAGCTACATTAATTACTAACCAGTTGTTCCTCTTTTGGAAAGACATCCATTCTTTAATACTTTATGTCTTTACATTTCTTTATAATTATACCTAGCTACTCCATAGGAATGTGCCACATATATGAGAGAATACTCCTTTACATGTAGGAACTTCACTAGACAGAGAAAAGTAGATTCAAAAGATAAGGGCTGGACAGGGTTTGAAACGTGAGACTTAACGCAGTTGAAGGGAGGAGAGTGTATGGTCTCAGGGAGCAGCTCTCTCAGCCAGCAGCCTGGGGAACTGAAATGAGCCATGGGGCTCAGCAAAGGAAGGAGGAAAGTCAGGCCTAGAAGCCATCTTGATAATTTATTTCCTCATTTTAGAGAATACCTCTGGCCCACACTCTTTTTTATAGAGAACAAAGTTTCCCCTTCGAAATCAAAGAGAAGAGTTGGTTTCTATGATTTGTGGTCTCTAGGCTGATAACATGATACACTGTCAGGAATAGAAGATTTCTTCCCTTTATTTTAAAATTTCTTTACCTCAAATGGTCCTCCTATTCTTTTAAATTTGATTAAGTATTCTAATAAAATTTACCCTGTCCATTGAAACAATAACCTCAAATATATGGTTAATTCTTCCTCTAGAATCTAAGCAAGAACAAAAATAAAATAAAAACCTAGCTGGCAAAAACTAAAGAGTACATATTTCATTTCTTCCTTCTTCAGTTCCTTCATTTTTTTCCACCATACATTTATATAGTGCCTATCATGTACCTTCCTCTGTTTTAAGGTGCTAGGAACATAAAGATGAGTAAGACACTCACAAGAAGCTCAAAGTATTGAAGGAGAACAGACAAGTAAATGCCCAAGCAAAATATTACTCTAATAGAGACACCCATACAGTGCTGCTGGGTACACAGGAGGGGTATCTAAACTAGACTGAGGGGGGAGTGGTCAAGGAAAAGGTGGTGTATGAGAGAAATCCAGAATTATGAGTAGATAGGCAAAAAGAGAACTGCATTTGTAAATGGCCGGGGGCAGGGGGGCAGAGAGGAAGAGAAAGGGGGAAAGAGGGAGAGAGAGCACGGGAGGAAGCGGAACAGACGATATAAAGAGGGAGAGGGAGTGAGAATATCTTCCAGCATTAGGGGAAGTGCAAGGTGCTCCAAATACTCTGAGTGTTTGTGGAGAGTAAGTTTGGGGATGAAGGTTATGAAGAGCTGAAAAGAGTACAAAGAGATGAAACTGGAGTGATAAGCAGAGGTGAAAACACAATGGGCCTCAGAAGCCATGCTAAGAAGTTCCCATTTTACCCTCAATAATTAGCAGAATCATGGAAAGATTTTAAACTGTGGAGACAAACACTCAGATCATTCCAACAGTCTTAGAGAATAGAATGGTCATGAAAGAGGCAAGATCAGAGGCAGAGAAATCTGTGCAATGCAGATCGAAAGAAGGGCAGAAATTTAATACCCACAAAGGAGGTAAAAACATAGCTTGGTGATATTTGACTGTGGAGGGAAAGGAGAAGAACAAAATCTAGGTTTGTTGATTTTCAGACGGACTATAGTAGGAGATGGTTACCAGTAGAGGGTAGGTAGGAGCTGATAAATTTAGTTTAGGAAATATTGAGATTGGGATGTCCTGGAGGTTGTTAGGTATACATACAAATCTGGAGTTCAAAAGAAAAGGCAGAACTAAGATAGAACTATGGGAATCATGATATAGGGACTGGTACATACAGTGTCCCCGGAAGAGCACAAAGACTGAGAAAAGAAGAAGACCGAATATGACTTTCCTGGACATGCAGAAAGCAGCACTCAAAGAAGACTAAGAAGGAACAAATTAAGTGGGGAATGGAAAACCAGGAGGGTGGTGCCCAGAGAACCCAGGGAAGAGCGAATTTTACAGATAATGGTGTCAAATGCTGGTGAAAGGTTAAAAAATATAAGGACTCAAATGTGTCTGTGTAGGATGTAAAAATAAAGCAGCCATCAGTACGCGTTTGGAGAATGTTTCAGTGAAGTGGTGGGGACTAAAGCTATATTGCTTGGGTTGATGAGAGAATGGGAAGTAGCAGGGTAGATGCAAAAAGTCTTTCCCTTTTCAAAGAATCACAAAGGCTTCTTAAGAATGAGGAAAAGAAGGATGCCAGTTGTTAGAGGATGTGGGATCATAGAGTTTTGTTATTGGTTAAAATCATTTTGTTAAAATTATTGCCTAATACAAACCCTAGAATACAGGAGGTCTTCAATAAATTTTGAATTATCAATTTGAAAGCCTCCATAACTAATTAACTTCATGAATTTTTCCCCTTTTTAAAGTATATCTATTTTGACTGAGGATCTGCTTTCTACAAGTAATGTTAGAAGTCTTCATGATAAATTTTGTTTTATAAAAAAATGTTTCCTGCTTCAAGATTAGAATAGACATAACACCTTTCTCAAAGGAATTTATCACCAGTGCCTGCAAAGGCAAATGGGTAACACTACATAATTAAAGGGATGATTAAAGGTAGTAAGTTTCACTAAGCAACTCTAGAAATCAAAGATCATATATTTCATGTTTTATCATAACGATACTAGATTATTTCAGGAGTTGCTGATTTAATCACTCATCCATTTCTCAACAATTCTCTTAGTAATATTCCTCAGTTTACAAAATTTGTGCTCCAGAATTAAACTAGAATAAGGGAGTAAGTGCCAAAACCAAAATTAGTCAAGCCATAAAGTAAACAGGAGAGACGTAATTATGATGAATGACTTTAAAATTCAATTACTTTTTTCAGTAATTGCCAAAAACCACCCTCTGACACAGGAATCAAAAATTAAAGATATCAGATATCAAAGGAAGGAATGAGGCGTGTAGAAATCAAATGCTTTTCCTTGGCTCTCACTGTCTTTTTATGGTAGGAGTTATCAAAACAGCATTTGAGGTTCACTCTTTGCAACAGGAGCAAGTATTTTGCCTTTTCTTTATTTTGATGAGTGATTGATAAAAATGCATGAAAACGATTCATTTCTTGGTCTACTTTGGAGTTTGCTCCTAGCTCAGAGCAGATTTTCATATAGCCTAGGGTTAGCCATCCTTTCAACCAGCATTTAATTTAGAACAGATGGACGGAAACATCACATCTCCCCAGAAAGCTGCCACTGGAGCAGGTAGTTTGGCCCTTTTCCCTGAGGTAAATAGGCTGATCTATCAATTAGGCAGCTGTCTGAAAAGTCATTATTGTAATCACTTACCTCTGGAAGTCTTTTTTTTTCCAACCCCAGCAGTGCCAGCCAAGACAGTGTGGGAACAGAATGTGCTGGCACTGACTGAACCGCAGATTCAGAGGGGCACTTACCCAAGCTGGGAGTCGGTGAAAGTGCTTCGCTCAGTAAGCAAGTTCCCGCTCCCTCCTGCTGCCACCTGACCCGCGGTGAGGTGCGTCCTCCTCCCGCTGGCATCCACAGCCATGCCGGGGCCTGTTTCCCTCATGGTGCGGCTGCTGTGGAAGGAGCTCTGGTGCCAGGAGGACCTAAGAGCCCGGTTCTGGGTGACAGGCTGCAGGGGCACCAGGGGCCTGACTTGCCCGGCGACAGGCCCTGAAGTCAGGTAGTTCTCTTTCTCCAAGAGGTTGCCCATGCTGTGACTGGTCGCAGGCCTGGGGTACGTGAGCACTACTGGGTTGACGGCGACCCCGTCCACAACAGAGTCATTCACAGCCCCGTACTGGTACTGTCTACGGAAAGTGTCATAGTGGCGCTGCCTGTTCACGGCACTGGCATGGCTGAAACCAACGATTTCTGACCGAGCGTATCGCGGAGGCACAAGGAGCGTGGATCTCCGGCTTTCTTGGCGCTGCAGAGCGTGGCCAGCCTGGCTCCTCTGGCTATAATGGTAATCGCTGTGAGTGTAGTGAACTCTCTCAGGGCTGCTGTCGGGAGAGATCTCTAGTCTCCTCAGAGGCTGCCTCAAGGACCTTTCTTCCACCGATTTCTGTGAACTGTACTGTGTGGTTCCTCTCCCCCAACGATTTTCATAAGTGGCCGAAGAGCCTGCCTGCACAAGGGAGAAGTAAAGCCCAAATGAGCCATACATCAGTTTTTCTCATTGTTGAAGGCTACTCCAGGACTATTAAAAAATAAGTGCATTCCCTTTGATCCCTTACCCTTCTGGATAAGGACTTATTTAACAAGACTTGGTTTATGTGGGTCATATTTATTTGCACTGGAATTTGATACTGATTAACGTTTCCCATTTTCCGTGGCATCCACACAAAATCAATTTTTTTTGTAATTCATTTAGGAAATGGTAATACTTGGGAAAGATGAACATGAAAAACAATCTAAGGAACTTTGCAATTGTTTTCACGGTAATCTGGTAACTGGGTTACATTCTTTGATATCCTACCTTTAACATGTCATAAGTTTTAGTAACAGGGAAACGCCCTCCAGCAAAATCATTTTCAACCAAGTGTATGTAGTTCAACCAAGTGTAGATTGTAGACATACTCAGGAACACTACTAGTTCGATGAAGATTTCCTGCAATCAAGCATATATTAAAATTATTCAGAATATAAATGGACTAATCAATACTTAAAGACTGTATAACAATAGTATATTGAACTTTTAAATTTAAATTCAAACCATTAAAGCCAATGATAAGTCTTAGATTTATTTTAGGGTTTTTAAATACTGGTTTAGCAACACCCTTGGACATGGCATATGATCAAAGGTTATCACAATATTCTCTACAAACTTTTCAAAATAAGAGTCTAATTTTAAAAGAAAAGGGGAATTCCAGAAGTTGCTTTCTGAGACAGTGGATGGGTTGGTGTGGTCTTTATGAGATTTCACCACGGAAGCTCAGTGACAAAAAGTGGCCAATGACAAAAAGTGCAGAAGGTGATGGTGCAGCCCATCAACCTCATCTTCAGATCCTTGCCAAATAGATCCCGGATTCAGGTGTGGGTCGTTATGAGCAAGTGACTATGCAGACAGTGGGCTCGATCATTGGTTTTGATAGTATATGAATCTCATATTAGATGATGCAGAAGAATTCATTCTAAAACAAAGTCAAGAAAACAACTGGATCGGATCATGCTAAAAGGACATAATATTCTTCTGTTACCAAGTATCTGTCTCCAAACAGAAATGATCAGTGATGGGAAAAGTTGTTGAAAAGGCAATACAGTGTTTTTCAGGTGTCCTTTGTTGGGAGTATAGTTCTAAAATATTTGTTCATAGTTTTGATTACCATTATGTTATTTGTAAATCACCATAAATGGTGTGAGGGCTGTTTTTATTGGGTGAGGAGGGGGAGGGAGGAGAGGGAGAGGAAGAGGGAGAATATTGGAGAAAGAAAATAGAGAAGAGAAAAGGGAATAGAAGGGATAGGAGATTCACAAAACTCCAATAAATGTTTGTTTGTTTACAATGCTAAAGATTTGGGAATCCTTCATTGATTTAGGTGGTAAAGTTCAATTTCTTAAGTAAGTGTTCCCAGGGCAGGAACTTTGAACTTCTTGTAACGTGTAGGTGAAGGCAATAAATATAATGGCAACTCAACACTACTAGACAGAACAACAAGGTGGGTCAGAGAGATTAAAGAAAAAATGGTTCAATAAAAAAAGGTCAAGGCTAGGTTTGAGGTATTTGGTATGTGAGTTTGACAGTAGAGATAATCTACCTCTATACTACAAATAATTGTGATATTTTTGGAATCAGATGGCTCATTCTTTATTTGGTGGTCTAACAGCCAGCCCACGCTCATGCAAACAGTAGGAGATCCCCCTTCCTGTTCAGCTTTGTGGGGCTTACAGAAATTCCCAATTGATGCATGTCTCATACATCTTAAAACATTCATCTTTGAGGAAGGGTTGGCAGTAGACAGTATTGTGTCCACCTTCTATCTCTTTTATTCTCTCAGCTCTTATTTTTTTCTACTTTTCTAATCATGCTCTGAATTATTAAAAAAAAAAAAATTAGTCTAATCAAAATAATTAAAGATCTCCAAAACCTAGGTAATTTCTAGCTCCCTACTTTTAACCAAAATTTCTTTTTCTTTCATGTAGCATTTTGAAAGAAATCCTAGAAAAAATACTCAACTCTTCTAGGCTTCAGAGATTCATGAAAGATGCCAAGGATAAAATAACACCCGCAGCCCCTTTCCAACATGAATGGAACATACCAACATAGGTTCCCAACAAATTGTTGTAAAGTCAAAATTTCAAAAGACTAACAGTAGGGGGGATGGGGTGAGAATTGTTGCTCCCAGAAGAGCTGAAAAGCATGAATCAATCTCATGTGTCCTTGTCTCTGGAGCCAAGCAATCTGGCTGGTAAAGAATTTCAGGGCTCAAGAATTCCTGGGGGAAGGCAGCAAGTAGGCTTGTGACAGTCATGTAAGGGCCAGAGAAGTTGAGTTAAGCCAGGCATCTTCTGTTTCTAGGGGACTGGTTTCTCCACAAGGGCTGGCGAAAGGTCTTGCAGTCCCTTAATTTTTAACCCGTCAGAAAATGCCTAATACCTGTATTTTGAATGAGGTAAAGGAATCTTCTCTTCAACTCCAAAGCAAAAGTTGTGAGAAACTTTGAGGACTCAATGTCGATGCCTGGTTGAGTCTCCCACCTGGGTAGCCATTAATCCTCAACACTGTACCCCCTTCTCTCCCACCCACCCCCAATCCCCAGGCTGCCAGGAAAGCAAGGCTGCAAAAGAGCAGCCTTTGTGAGAAAGGAGTCTAGGCTGGACACGTCCAGGGAACATCCAGGCTCTAATCTTGAAGGGTTGGGGACCAGGGTGCCCTTGTCACTGGAGATGTGGGGGAAAAGGGTGGGAAGGGGAGGGGAGATAGACAGGTGAGTGTTTATACACCCCCCACCCTCAGCCCCACCCCCAATACAAAATAGGCCTTTTCTACAGAGGTTGTGGCTGGGCAGAATTTTATTAGTTGGCTGAGACGTAAGAAACCAAATTTACTGTCTTTAAAATGTCATTTAGGGGTATCCATGTTCAAAATTTTAGAATGTATGAAAACTGAATATATTAAAGTCAGAGACAATTTAAAATATGTAAATACTAATGGTGATGATAGCAGGAACCATTAATTTCTATTACTCTATAATAAAATGGCAAGGAGACTTCGGGGAAAGATGATTGAGTAGGGGGCTGCAGTGTTCGTTCTTCCTTCAAAAATAGCTAGTGGACAGGCAGAAACTGAAACAGCTCTGGGGCTATGGAGACCAGTATCACAAAGCATCCAGGGAAGAGCCAGATGAAGAGGTTGACACTGCAGTAAAAACCATGAGTAAACTGCTCAGCAGCCACTGCTGGTGCCCACCCCCCTCTCAAGGCCAATAGGCTGGTGTCCAGTTCCTAGCTAGCTCCTGTGGATGGAGAGGGAGAGAGGGACCTGGAAGCCCTCTTCCCCAAGAACAGTGGGGGTGGGGAGGGTGACCGAGTACTGATCATGGCTCTTGATTGGTGAGTTTAGATCGCTGGATCCCTGCTCTGAATTGCTCTTTCAGCCCACCCCAGACAGGGATGGCTGCACCATTGTTTCAACCCTGCCCCACCCCCCACCCCCCCCTGACAGAGGCAAAAGTAGTGAAGACTCAAAGAACAGGGCCTATGTAGGGCTGTGGGGAAAAGTTTGCTGAAGCACACCATCTGCTGTGCGGGCCAGGAAAGTGCAGCTTCGGGGAGCCATCAAAAAGACTTTTTGGTGTCTTTCCCGACCCTCTACCTAGGGCTCTTTGGAACTGGTCTGCACCCCCTTTGTGGATCCCTGGTCCAGTTTTGGCTGGAAAATACTGACTTGGGAAAGTCTTCTCTACGGTGACCCTCCTCCTAGACTTTGCCCTCCAGGCAAAAGCAGCTAGAGGCAATGAAAGGAGAGTTAAAAAAAAAAAAAAATATATAGAGGCAAAACAAAACAAACAACAACAAAAAACCAGAAGAGATCAAGATTCCCAGAGAAGGAACAGAGGAAAAGAAGCTTTCCCCTAGGGATGAAACAATTGCACAAACAGTGCAATCTTTAAAATTGTACCACAAACCCAGGCAAGAATCAGATGTAGAAGAGCTGAATAAAAAGCTGATCAAACATGGATAATTCTAAAGATCTAGAATAAATTGAACCAAGTGTCAAAGAAGAGCCTCAACACAAAGCTAATCAACAATAAAATTCAGAGAGACGCTGTCCTTCAGAATAAGCTCATCAAGATAATCAGATGCCTAGACATTAGCAAAAAATTACAAGCCATGTTAAGAAACAGGCCCAGTCAAAGGAACAAATTTAAACTTTGGAAGAAACTCAGAATTTGGAACTAATCAAAGATGCTTAAATCAATTCAAGGAGATGAAGTAAAATATGGCTAAAGAGATAAAGGATATTAAGAGGACACTGGATGAGCATAAAGAAGAAATTGAAAGTACGAATAGAAAAATAACAGAATTTATGGGAATGAAAGGCACAGTAGAAGAGATTAAAAATATCTGAGAGACATACAACAGCAGGATTTGAAAAGGCAGAAGAAAGAATCAGCAAACTAGAAGACAGGAGAATAGAAATCTCACAGATAGAAGAATAGAGAAAAGAATGGGAAAAATTGAGCAGGGTCTGAGGGAACTGAATGACAGTATGGATCATACAAACATACACGTAATGGGAGTCCGGAGGAGAAGAGACGGGGAAGGGAGCAGAAAGAATATTTGTGGAAATAATGGCTGAAAACTTCCCAACTCTTAGGAAAGACAGAAACATACATGTCCAAGAAGCACAACATACTCCAAATAGAATAAATCCTAATAGACCTACTCTAAGACACATACTAATCAGAATGTCAAATCCCAAAGATAAGGAGAGAATCCTGAAAGCAGCAACAGAAAAGCAAGTCATCACATACAAGAGAAAAGTAATAATTAAGTGCCGATTTCTCATCAGAAACTACAGAGGTGAGAAGGCAGTGATAAGATATATTTAAGGTACTGGAAGAGAAAAACTTGCAAGCCAGAACTGTCCTTCAAAAATGAAGGAGAGTTTTAAATATTCACAGATAAACAGAAACTGAAAGTCTGCTGATAAAAGACCAGCCCTACAAGACATACTAAAGGAAGTTCTACAGGCTGAAAAGAAAAGACAGAGAGAGAGATTTGGAGGAGACTGTAGAAATGAACATTAAGTAAGGGTAAGTAAAAGGGTAAAAAGAGAGACCAAAAAAGATATGACATATAAAAACCAAAGGATAAAATGGTTGAAGTACTGCCTTTAGAGTATTAACATTGAATGTTAATAAATTAAACCCCCCAATCAAAAGATACAGGATAAAAAAAAAAAAAAAGGTATGATCCATCAAAATGCCTCCTACAAGATACTCACCTTAGACCCAAGGACACAAATATGTTGAAGGTAAAAGGGTATAATAAAATGGTAGATGATGATAGGTGCAATTTTAGGAATCCAAGCAAAATTTCTGCCAGTGGGGATTCCTCTAGCCCATTATCACCTGCAGAATTATCCTGCTCTACTTCCAGGGGCAGGTAGATATTATACAAGGACAGTCAATAGGGAACCAGCAGTGCCACATTTAGGCTAAATCTTTGGATAGGATTTAATTGAAACAGTGTATCCTATCAAAATAGTTAATCAGTGAGAACTAAACTGTTTACTTGCTTTAAATTGCAAAGAGATTAATAGTCAGGCTTGAACTCCAGATTCTTCTTTTCCACTGGTCTCTGAATGCATGGTGGCTTTTATGACATTGTCATTTATTAAGAGCTCTGGAGGGAATATTATCATAATTTTTGACAAGAGGACCAAAACAATCATTCTCTCTTTCCTCTAGAACCTTTTCCTGGGCAACTCCAAATACTCTGTAAATATTAATTTTTCTGCACACATAATCCTTATAAGGAAGTTTTCCCTTCAGTTTTCAGATGAATGAACTGAGACTGATTTAATGATTCCCAAATAACTACAAGATAGTTAGTAATAGGGAAAAAAAATAAGATTGGCTGTTTAAACCGTGGACTCTCTTCACAAAGAATATATATGCAAGAAAATAAGTAACATCTGATATTCACCTTGCAGGTGCCACACTACATGGTTTCTCTTGTTAAAAGACCAGTCTCAAACAACAATAATGCAGTCTAATTTGCCTAGCATTCATGAGTTTGAGATCAGGATGGTGGATTAAAGGTGAATTAACAGTTGTGTTCTAAGATTTTAAAAAAATTTTGGACTGGGTAGAATAAAAAAAGATAAATTTTAATCAGGATGGAAATTACTCTCTATAAGGCAAGTCATTACTTTCTGTTCAACCAAGAATAAAATACATAATAAATATATGACTACTTAATCTATGTAAGTAACTATGCTATGTCCTCCAAAAATAGAAACAAGGATGCAAACAAAAAGATATTATAAACACAGGTGCATCCTGGTTTAAATAAATCCAACATGAAAATTTAGATTTACTAACATGGAAAATTAGGGCATGTTTATATTTTGAAGGATTTGTTTACTTCACAAAAGGAGATAGGTATCTTCCCTAAGTCAAAGAAATCTGAAGACTTGGTCTTGAGCCCCGGCTCTACTACTTTCTGTGTGTCTGCACAAATAAATTAAAAGCTTCAGTTTCCCCATAATTACAGCTACTAACAGGGTTGCTGAGAAAGAGTTTTACTTGCAAAAGCATACATTCAAATGCTCTTAAAATTGTAAAGCAATATGCAAAAAATGAGATGGTTTTTAAAACAGAAATCGAGTCATAAAAATTTGTTTTTCACACTTTTTTCATGAAGTTATCTGTTCTGGAAAGAGGGGTAGAGTAGTGTGTATGCTTTAATCTACATTTCATGGTATCTCAGAATTTTTATTCAGGTAAGTTTATCAGTGGTGTTGACACTTTCTGGTTGTTTTTGATTGACCCAGCCACTGAGGATGACTAAGACATTACTGTGGCTATTCCAGCCATTCATTTGTACTGTGCATAGAGGGCTTCTGAAGTTTCTTAAAGAAGTCAATGATTTATTATGGAATAGTTCAAATGAATATTAACTCATGCAACATTATCCAAGCATTTTCTTTTAAGAATTCCATGAATATTTTATGGAGCTCACTTTAGGGGAAATGAAGTAGGTGGCTGCAGCATAACTCCTCCTTCCATTCTCTCTCCTTAAAATAACAAGCAAGTCAAAGCAATTGCTCAGAAGATTGTGGAGATATAGTCCTCACAGCATAATATAATTTTCCCCCTTTCCTAGTCTGAATGTTAATCTGAATGACACAATCCCTAAGCAGCAGTTTGGGGGGAAAATACCTTTGTCTCTGGTCATCTATGCAATTATTGTCCAAAATAATGGATTATTGTTATGGTTAAAAATATTAAATTGATTTCCATAATCACAGTTTTTTTCTTTTAAAAGTTTTGTGAGCAGCTTGATTACCTTGTTGATTAAATTTAATACAATTATTAAACCAAACTGACAAGATGCAGATTGTGACTACACTATCTGCATCTATGGGCCTATTTTTTTTTAAATCAACTATAGCTCCTCTTATAGTTACAATGTAAATAGGTGATAGAGAACTGCTAAACAAATAAACAATCTTTGTATAACCTGCTTCAGAGGAGCATCTTATCTTTTGAGCTTCTAGAACTCTGTGAAGGTGGTTAAACAGTGATTTGGTTCACAGTGAGTTCTAAAAGGAGACCTTCTGGGGAAGGTATAAGAAGAGTTTTCTACAAAATCTGGTGCAGATAAATATATGCCTAGGAATCGGGTGTTTAAATGCTACATTTGATTGTGCTAACAAGCAGCTGCTTTTCTACTGTGTGATTCATAACGGGCTTTTTGGTGGAAAGGGAACCTGCCCATCTAAAAGCTATCATCTTCCTGTTTTTGGTCTCTCCACAGTAAGCTCTAGGTGACAGTAGCTGTAGGTGACAACAGCTCCCTTCTCTTCAGATTTTAGAAAGATTTAGACTTAACTTCTTCCATTGGAGTAAAATTGGGAGCATGTTACTACAGGTGAGGCAGGGCATCTTGAAACGTATTAGAAATTTTTAACAGCAATTCATATTTAAATGGTTCCTTGGGGGTCCTTTGATAACAAAATTAAGAGCTTAAAAGTAACCACGATGGTAAAGTTTTGGTAATGGATGATGATTATGGTAGCACAACAGTGTGAACATAATTAATGGCACCGAATTATATACTTGAATGTGGTTAAAAGAGAAAATTTTAGGTTGCATATATATATTATTAGAATAACTTTTTAAAAAAAATAGGTCTGTACAACACAGTGAACCCTATTGTAAACAGCAGACTATTGTTAGATAGTACAATTATAAAAATAGGCTTTCATGAACTGTAACAAATGTACCACACTAAAGCAAGGTGTAATAATAGGGTCGTATATGGGAATGCTGTACTTTATGCATGATTTTTCTGTAAACCACAACTTTTCTAACGATAAAAAAAAGTAACCATGAAACATATGAGAATCCATCAAGAACCATACATCAACACTCCTGAATTGGTGAAGCGTTTTTTTGTTGCTATGTGTGGTTGTATAACACAAGGACTCATTTTTGCAGACACACATTTAAAACACAACAACAACTTCTTTTATCATCTTCTATTCTTACTCTAGAAGAAAATGACCGGGTATTTATGGAACCCAAAATTCTCTACTTTGCCTACAACCCTGGGAGGTACTTGCTAGAAAACGAGTAGAATTTGTTGGTTTTGAGAACTATGATGAAGAATTTTTTCAAAGCAGATCAAAGTCTAATGTTTTGCATTATTGAAAACTGAATTAAAAAGTAGTACAGTGCTATTCATCGTGACTAGTTAAAACAGCTCACATCATCAACCATGAGAAACAATTCAGTATTGCGTATAGGCTGGAAAGTGTATGTGGGTATGAGATCTTCCAAACTTGAATATGTGAGGGTGAGACCAGCTCTCCTGGGAGAATTGGCCACAGCTCCATGTGCACGTGAGTGATAAGTCAATGGACATTAACAAACACACAGCCAACCAACCAGCCTCCAGCAGGTTTCATTTCTCAGGAGTGCCTTAAGAAGTCCGAGAACTATCCATTGATACACAGTTTATGACATGGGGGGGGGCGGAGGGGGCAGGAGGTGTGTAATTCTCAAATTATTGCTATAGATAAGCACAATAATGCACATAAACAGGCCTTTTAGGTGTCTATATCATATATTTTGAGTAGTTAGAATACGGTTATTTTGATTCTAAACTGGTAACTAGCAGGATGACAAAAGACTAAGTAGTTACATGCTGGGGGTTTTCTAAATCGATGAGTTCCTGTGACATGTCTCCTTACTTTGGCATTCCTGCCAACTCATCTGTTAAGATATAATGTAATGACTTACTTGTAAGACTTCAGAACTGCAGTGACAAGTATCACATTGATACAAGTAATGGTCAAAAAGGTAAGTTTATAAACTCACAAATAAATATTTTTTTGCTTTAAAAAATTCACCCCAGGTTTTCTTTAAAATGACTCTCAAGTTATTAAATTTCCACTGCCTCTCACTTGCCACAAGTAACTTCTTTTTTCCCAACAGATTTACTGTTGCTGGCCCTTCCCCTTGAATTCCACCCCTTATACCTCTGCCAAAGGTATTTTCCCTAAATCCCTGCATTTTTCATGTTTGCCCATGCTTAAACACTTTCTATGACTCAAAATTTTCAGATTCTTGTATTTGCATTCAAGATCTCCCTCTGCAACAGGGGTGGAAGAGTGGGGTAAGGGAAGCACCCTATAAGAGGACACAACTGAACTGAGTTTTGCAGGGAAGGTAAGAGTTAACTAGGCAAAGAAAAGGGAGGGAGGACTGAGAGAGGACAAGGGGGGAAGGTGGATAGGAATCCCAAACAAGATAAATTGCATGTGTCAGTGCAGTGGGGACTTGAGGGTGGAGGTGATAGGGATGAAGTTTGAGAAGCTGCAGGCATGGGATCATTAAGAACTCTGGATGCCACAACGAATGAGGATTTAACTCAGGCAGATTAACAGCAAGAAACTGAAGGAATTTAAATTGGGAGATGATGTGAGATTTTAGAAGGAATTTTCTAATTTGGTTATGATCTCTTTGGCCAATTAATACTGCAAGCCTAATGCTGACTATTGCAAGATGTGGGTTCTTTTAATGGTGAGCTGTATTTTCAAATGTCATGGTTCTTTTTTGCAAATATGCATTCTAATCTAGGCCTACATATTGGGCTCCCAAGCTCTTCTTTGTGCACTGTATAAACACTACAACTGCTTTTATGTTCAATACCTAATCACCATAAACGGCATTACACAAAAGATACACAATAGATTTTTTTTTAATATTTCTAATATATCAGGATCTGAAATTGTATTTATTGTTCTTACTCTGATAAATCATGGAAGCAAGGTGGCTCATACTAACAGACTAACTTTTCCCCTACTGTACTGTCTCTTCCCCTTTACATCACTGCCTTTTACTGTTTACTTCCTCAAGAAGGATTTGGTGGTTATGTCTTCATACCACTGTGTATATGGGTAAAATAGCTGGAGCCCAATATTTCTCTCAGAACTTTATAATTTTAAATTTTTGAATATCATCTGCAGTGGAACAAATGATCTATTATAGACCACATTAGTCAAGCCTGATTTACAAATTCCAGAGGTTTTAGCAATATATTAGTTGTTATATTTCATTAATATCACAAATAGGTTGCCAATAATGTGCGTGCTTTCCAAACAAAAAAGAAATCAAAGATCTTTAATAACGTCTACTTATCAGACCGAAAATTCAATTATCTTGGTATAATTTAATGTTCAAGTATATCTGAATATAATGTTAATAACTAAATCCCTAATTTAGACAAGAGAAAAAAGTTTTTAAAGCTGATACGCAAAACAACTTTACAAGAATGAGCCAATGTGAATGGATACCTAGAATATCTAATTCAAGTGAGCTACACTCTGTTCCTATGATTGGAACCACCAGTGTCAGGCATAGATAACATTAATGGAGTCTTATAAAAAGCCTATGTGAATAGTCTTCCCTTTAAGGTAATTTCTCACATCTTAATCGGTAGCACATAGAGCAATGGACTTTTATAATCAAACCTTGTTATTCTCGGTCTTTGTGGTTTCATACAGTTTCAGCGATTTTGAAACATCCCTACCACATCCTCATACACACACACACACACACACACACACACACACACACACACACTCAGTAAAAGAGGTGTTCTCACCATCTCCAGGAGTGTGAAGCTTTTTTTTCTAATCATCATTTTGTTAACATTCTATTTCCTTTGACTAATTATAATCAGAAGAATTTCTTTAAAAAGGCTCATGTGCTTTTTTTGTACTTACTTCAATCAATCTGCTAGACACTGAATAAAAATTGGTCCTTGGGTGATATTAGGCAGATAAGAGGTACATTAAATCCAGGGGCACTACTGACACTGATACTCAGAGCAGCATGGCCTTGCTCTTTTTTTCCCTTCCCTGGTCACTCCTACTTTCTTAATGACCAGTCACCTCACTCTCATAACTGCTTCATAATCTTCATTCTGGAATTCCTATTTGGCAAAGAATTCAAACAGCATCTGAACAATGTCTAAGGTTTTCCTCCAGTAACACCTATACTGCCTTTTTGCTACTGATAGCCAAATTTCAGTTTTTTCTCCAGAATTCCCTCCACAGATATTCAGGGTTGCTTGGCCAGGGAAGCCATCTGAACAGCATGCTTCTAGTTTTTCTGGTGGATTTCCAAAGAAAGTATAAATTGCACTAGGATGCTGCTCACTGTGTTTTATAAATATTACATACAACTATTTTAAATATGACTTTCTTCCTACTTAGGTACTCCCGGGGGATAGGGAAACTGTGTAATAAGGGGAAGTAGTAGTACTTTCAAGAGGCATAATAAATAGGATATGGGCACTTTTAATTTTTCCTTTAGCTAATACTGCCAATTCTTAAATGTCTTCTCTGTGACATTTATAAATGGATTTTAAAAAATCCCTGCAATACAGGCTCATTTCACAACTCTGTTATGCACCTCTCACCACCCCCAAACCCCTAAGAGTTAAATAGCCAACTTCAAAATGTTCCATAGAGTTTAAAAGAACAGCAAGTTACTGCATGGTTTACTGTGAAAAAACCACCTGCCTATACTAATGCTTAGAAAGAAACTGAAGGGTTAAAGACTCTGGCAGGGTACTTATCAATGAATCATTCAAATTTATCTCATCTTTTGTTTGTAGCAGATAATCTGCTTCTTCAACCTACAAGTATGTCAACAATTCAGAATTCTCCAGGGCCCTGGAGTTAAGAGTAGTTAGCACCAGGGTTATCCCTTCCCAGAATCTGTGTCCATAGAGGAGCCTTTCCAGAGCAGCACTGTTTCAACAATTGCTTGTCTGTTTCAACTTTAGAGACAAAAGTTGACAATACAGAAATACTCAAAACAATACTCACAACCACCATGAGCCCCCAGACTCTTTCAAAGAAATTTAATTAAACAACACACACGGACCACCCCAAGTAATTCTCCCATGGAGGGTCAATGGTAAATTCCTTTGAAGCCGATTTCCTTTCTGAGTTTCAGAAAGCTTGGAGGCTTTCAAGTAAGCAAGTGTTGTTTGCTACCCTATCTCTCCAGCTGACTTGCACTTCTGCCGGGTGTATTTCAGTGCTGGGACGCTGCTGCTGTAATCAAAATATTTTAAACACTTTGTTCCTTAGTTGGAAGAGCCACTCAAGTAGCTGCCCTAAGCATCAGGGCAGAAGCATCCGTTCTACCATACCAACTCGGTGAACTATGAGATATTCATGCTGTTTTCCTCCCAAAATGTTCTTCCTCCAAACACCTTCCTAGGTCCAATCCTATTGAACTTTTGAGATCTAAAATAACAACTCTTCTATGAAGATTTCCAAAATTCCCTTCAGCTACAAGTAACTTGTACTTCCAAATTCCATAATGTGTCACCACTTCTTCTTTTTGGTCGCTTACCACTTTTTATTTGGATTGTTTTTCTTGGATTGAAAAAGAAGGCCTTTTTCAGGCTTAAAGCAAGCAGTCTGTGTTCATTTCAGCCTGCCCAGTGCCCTGCATGAACACCCTCAACCGACAGGTGCTGAATTCACCAAGCAGCTGATGTGCTGTATTGTAGAGGACAGAAAAAGCGTAGGTTTGGGACTAAGCACCAGTTTATTGAAGGAAAGACCTAGATCAAATCGAAGCACATTTAATTGTTCATTGTGTGATCATGTGCCTCGGTTTCTTCATTAGTGTAATGGATCCCCACATCTATCTCATATAATTGTTTTAAGATCTCTGCAGAGACTGCATATGACTGATGGTGCTAAGTGCCATATAGGAAAACAAAAGCAGAGTAAGTGGGATGGGGAAGCTTGGGAAAGAGGAGTGTGAAAGAGAGGAATGTTATCTAATGTAGGGTTGTCAGTGAAGATTGATTAATTCTTCAAAGAAAAGAAAGGTCAATAAGCAAAAATAAAGAAACCATTAAGGAAAAGGTAAAAACAATTTTAAAAGACCATTCCTCAGGGTCAAAGACAACTGAAATGTAAAGAATTAAATAACTTTGGAAGAGTTTCCCCTCAATCTTACCTTAAATATTATACCTTTACCCAACACTCACCTGAGATTAAAAAAAAAAAAAAAAAAAAAAATCCTCAGGAAATGCAGAAAAGAGAGAAAGTGTGGTACTAAAAGGAAATTAGCATGGCAGGACCGACCAGAGATGCCACAGAGAGACTTAAGGTCTAAGAAATCCCACTTTATATTAATAATCAAAAATTTAACTAAGAAATCCCACTTTATACTAGTAATCAAAAACTTTAACTATGTAATCATGAATGGTTAAAAAATTCAGGTTTAGGCATTTAAATACCAGTTCTGCCACTTACTATCTGTGGGAATTTGAGTGTTACTTAAGTACTTAGTTTTCTCATCCGTAAAATGGGGATTAAAATACCCACTTCAGAAGTTTTTTGAAAACTTTAATAAAATGAATGCAAACAACATAGCCCAATTCTTGGCACTCAATAATGTAGCTATTATCATTAAATCATTAAAAATCTTTTTTTTTTTTTTAAGCTTTCACTTGTGTAAATACTGACTGCCTGTTTCTTAGGACTGTTTTACACAAATTGAAAACAGAAGGGCCACCCAAATTCTGCTGCTTTAAACCTGTGGTCTGGCCTGCTGGCATTTTTCTTCTCCTAATGGATTCTACATTCTTCACTGCCCAAGTTACTTCCTAGGGAAACAAACATCATACGATACAAACTTATTTCCCTATCTATTTAACTGCCCAATTTCTTTCTTCTCCTATTTTCTATTATAAACCTACAGTATTTTCATAATAAAAATATATTAAACAACTAAAATGAGAGTTACTGTATCATTCTGATCACCTGACTTGGGTGCGGGAGAAAACGATATCTAATGTTCTCTTATCTTCACAAATGGCTTGTCATCTCCAACTTCTCTTATCAATCACTAAAATAATTTTTTTTAAGCCCTTTCACCTCCGGGGTTTAAATTTTTTGAGGGCCCAGCCCTGCCCCAGGGTACGCCCGAGGGCGGGGTGGCGAGCGCTCAGAAGCTGGGCGCAGGGAGTCATCGAGGCTGCTGTGGAGCCCACCAAAGTCCCCTCCTCCTCCCCTTCCTCCGCAGGACCGTGTGGTTATTCCCTGGCCCAAAGCCTCCTACCCAACGTGATCACTTTCTAGGTTAACCACTCGCCCCATACAATGGGTGGAGAACCCCGAAGTACCTGGGAGAGGCACCACAATCCCAATTTACAGCTGTAGGGAGCACCAGTGCTTCTTACATACTTTCACGCCTTTCTCTTTTTTTCACGATGTTTATGGGGTTCACAGACTCTTCTAAAAATCTAATAAAAGCTAAGGACGCCTTCTCCCGGAAAAATGATCTCACCAAAATTCTGTATAGACTTTCAAAGTGTTTACAGACCCCCTAAGCTTCCAGGTTAAATCCCCCTGTACCAGCTAGGGGTTGGAGAGGGGGGTGAGGGCAGGTCACGCAAGAGGTGAAAATATTGGCCTTAATTATTTAACATACGAATTACATGTGCATTTAATATACATAGATACATAAAGGAAAAAGCTTAAATAGATTATGGAGAAAAGAGTGCTTTCTCCAACTAGGCTGTTCTGACTCCGGAGTCGCCAAGGGTCACACAAAAGAGCCGCGAGCAACAGGTGGGCACCCCCAAGAAGCAACAGGCCGATGAGGGTGAGAGAAGGACAGGAACAGGGGGCGAGTGGCAGGGTCGGTGCGGCGCAGGGAAATGGCGCGGCTCCACTCACCGCTGCCGGTGAAGTTCCGGCCCCTCCGGGCCAGGGTCTGCTGCACCTGCTCCTGGATCCGCAGGCTCTTGGCCGCCTGGCCACTGAGGCCGCTGCTCCCTGCGAGCTTCAGCTTGGCCTCGGAAGGCAGGGCCAGGCTGGAGCTGTCCAGTTGCTCCAAAATCTGCTGACCTAACACGGTCCGGATGTAGCCACACTCAGCTGGGGAGCCGGGGGCTGCCATGGGGCCGGAGGGGCGACCGATCCGCTCGCCTGCCGCGGTACCTACGGGAAAAGCCGCCGCGGATCTGGGAGAGCAGGCTGGATCCCGGATCCACCCTCTGGTCCCGCCTCGGCGCCGCCCCGGCCCCGCCTCCCACGCTGGTGTGTGGTCTGGGCCCGGGAAAGCGCGGCCTCGGGATCTCGGCGCCCAGACGCGAGTGAAGGGGCGAAGCTCGGGCCAAATGCGCGCACTCGGAGCGGGAGCGGGAGCGGAGCCGGCCGCGCGCGCGGACACCTGGCGCGTTGGGCCCGCCCGCGCGGAGGCGGGGAGGCGGGGAGCCGGGCGCGGCCTGCCCGGGGTCAAGCACGCACTCATAGTGGTGTCCCATCCCGCCTGCCAGGGCCGCGCCCCTCTCTGATTGTCTCGCCCGGCCTCGGCCCAGCCCTTGCAAACGATGCGATTTCCGTTTGATTGCGGGAGGGCCCGCCGGGCAGGTGCGCCCTGGAAAGTCACATCTGTTCTTCGACTGAGGTTTGCTGCCTCTGGGATCCCCGAGTGAGCAGTTTATCTGGTTCGTCAGGCTCTGCCAGACCGTTCGAAGCGTTTCGTTGTTTTCTGGCCCTGAGGGTGAGAAAAGTCTATTTGGTCAAGCGGAAAGGGCAGTACAGGGGAAATTTGCCGAGAAGATGAAATACGTGAAATAAAACACTTTTCAAAAGTTTTTATTTTCCTTAGTACAACTTCAAAGGCTATGTACTTTTTACACAGATGCAGTCCCAGAAACATATGTTCTTCCTCATCGAGAGCTTCTGTTTTCTCTTGCAAAAACACAAATTGTACCCAGTACACTCTTTCTCACCCACTCCTCTCATACGAACACACCCACTCAGAGAAACTCCAATGAGAGGCGCTGCGGAAGAGTAGTCTTTTAATAAGGTGATACTTTTTCATAGCCCTGCTAACGTTGATTAAGTCAATGTTTATGACAGTCTCTTTGTACGGAGCCCCCCTGAAAAGGACCCCAGAGTTTCAATCGCATCTTCCACAACTGAAACTTATCATGCTATTAATTATGTTTCACACGCAGCAGAAACTCAGAACTCAACAGAAGGGGTCCTTGACCTCAAAGTTTACCAACCCAAGCCACTTGTCTTGATTTTCCTCTTCGGACTTGAGAGGCAGAAAGCAAAACATCTTTCCCTTGTATGAAGTATGATAATCTTCCCTTTGATTGCTTGGGTTTGTATGTTCACTTTCCCTCAAATCACTCAATTGCAAAACTCCACTTTCAGGGTTGGAGTGGCTGGAGAACACAGCTTCTCCCTTTGCCATTTCCCCCCCCATACCCTTCCACCCTTACAGAAACTCTTAATGCACAGGTATCTGGCTTCTCTTTTTATATGAGCTCCCAGAGAGACTGAGGAGGAAATCAAAGGGCTAGAAGCCTGGACAATCAAATGGTGACAATTCTGTCACCTTTTCTCAGCAGGTCACATGGCTAAGGTCATGTGGAATATACTGCTTCACTGGGAACCATGTGGATAGTAGTTCTTGGAAGCTGGTTCCCTTCCCAGCAGGCCCAGTCTTTAGGTAAATTCCCACCTTTTGAAAAGCTCAATTATTTAGCCAAGTATAAACATCCAACCCTGATTCTGAGATATAGCTGGAAAGACAGGTGTAAACTGCAAGAAGGGTAAGTGCTGATAAAGACTTGGAACAACAAACTGGTTTCCTGTCCCCCTCCTCCTTCCTCACCTTTCTTCTTGCCTCTTCATCTTTGAAACATGATTTCAGGGTCTGCTGGGGTTTCCCTTGTTTGTTTGTGCCTGGAGAGACAGGACTTACAAGTCAGCTCTGCCTCCATCTAGATCTCTTAACAGGATTTATTTTAATGAGCCAGACTTCATTTATTTATTTTTTCTCTCCAATTAATTGTTTTCTTTTTACGTGTGATGTTGCACTGGATTATCCTATTTGATGTGTACTGACGCTGAGCATGTGGAAACATTATTGGGTAGATAGGTGATTTGGCAGGAGAATGGTTAAAAGCACTGCTTGTGGGTCAGGTAGATCTGGGTTCAAATCATAGTTTATCCGTTGGAAATAGTGTGGCCGTAAGCAAGTTTCTTTACATTTTTTAAGCCTTGGTTTTCTTATCTGTAAAATGGGAGCAATAAAAGTACCTGCTAACATGGTGCTGTTGTGAGCACTAAACAATGAGTGAGTGGTACATAAGAAATGCTTGGTAAATAATTGTTCAATGATCTTTGACAAACATCCCCCAGAGATCCACTTTTGGACTCCCTTATCCCTTCAGGTCTCTGCTTATATGTCAATGTAGCACATGCACACAGTCACTCACTATCTCCTGTCTCTGCTTAATTTTTCTCCAGAGCACTTAACCACACATGCTCTATGTTTCACTTAATCATTGACTGTCTCACTCTGGAATATGAAGTTCCATGAAAACAGGGATTTTTGTTTTGCTCACTTCTGTCTTCTGGGACCTAGAGTAGTGCAGGTAGTAGACAATAGATACATGAATGAATGAATGAATGAATGATTAATGAAAAAAAAAACACTTGGAACATTGCATGGTCTATAAGGAGTGTTCAACAACTGTTAGTATTATTTAAGCACTCAAACTTTTTTGGCAATTTTTTATCATCTTTTAAAAAGCAACACAGATACGATTATATATGCTAGGTATTCTACCAATTAGCTGTGCAATATTTCTTGAAATTAAAAACAAACTAAAGCAAGATAAAGTTTTAAAATTTGCAAATACTTACAGAATTCAAATGGTTCAGGAGAGCAAACCATTTGAAATAAGGTAAACATATAAACTCATTAAAAGGATCCCTTAGGGGTGGGAATCCTACTGCAACAGCAATAGTTAATTACAGGATGAGGAAGCATGAGGACTCTGGCAATGTGCCCCCAAAAGTAGTCTAGATATGCTTTATTCCAACAGAGTGCAGGCCCTGTCATGTTCTCTGTATTTCCTGGGAAAGCTGCCTACCCCTCTTCCTAAATCAGGAGCAAACCCTGAGATAACTGTTAAAGGAAACATTCTAACATTCTAGCCAACAAATTGAAGCAGGGAAATAAAAAGCTATGAATAGTTTTGTGGTGTTCAGCTGTTCTACTATCTGCTACTTTGTAGTATATAGGTTCAGCTTTGAAAACTCTTCCATTTTCTTTTTTCACTACCCATTCCTGTGGTTTTAAAGCAAAACCACAGGAATGTTGAAGTGGAATGTAAATAACAGATAACAATTATAAGACTCCAAATCCTTTTGCTGCTAACCTATAATAAGGATTCAGAAATTCTTGGATTTTAAACTTGTATTTTTATCTGATTTACACACTATAGCCTTGAAACACTAATCTTTTATTATTTTCAAATCTATAGTTAGGTTTTCCTCAGCATATTCTTTATTTTCTTGAACCATATATAAATTCCAATATGGGTAATTCCAATATGCAAAATGTTCAGGAAATTACTAGAAGACCAAATACAGTATAACTTTTAGAACAGAAATAATTTTAATGGAGATAATTGGAGAATATTAGTGGCACCAAAACTGATTCATATTGAAAATGAACTCAAACACACTTTCATGAGTGTTTTCTCTCATGAAATATTTTCCTGCTACTAGTTCTAGGCTATTAATATCTATTTCTTTTTAAAAATATTTCCTAAATTAGTGCAAGGGACCTGGCAGATAGAAAAGTTAAAGTAAATCTTAAACGCATTTCCTCTTTTAGCAAATGTCTATGCTGCCAAGACAATTGGTAGCAGTTTTATCATCAGACACATGTAACAAAGCTGGATTGAGCTGTGAAAGGAAGCTATGAACATGTAGGTGCAGAAAAACACACACTGAGAGGTTCTTTCAACAGCAGCTCCAGCTAAGGTGTTTATGTTAATTCAGATGTTCATTTTGTCTGCTATTTTGGGTGCTTTGTGAGTGTGTGGATCTGAAACCTTTTAAAATGTAGTTGGGAGCTGGAAACTAGGTGGGCAACTATGAGGGCTGGCAATCATAGTCACTGATGCTTTCAAGACAGTATCTCTAATCATGACTCACAGGCCCATCTGAGCCCTATGCAGCAGATAAAACGATTGTCTTCTGGATGGATGAGCACAGCTGCTCCATTACTGATTGTAAGAGCTTTCACCTGATGGCCAGAGAAGCTGAAGGAAGAAACAACTTGGTCCATTCCTTCCATGCACTCCTGGCTTCATTAGAGACCATGTTTCAAACTTCTTTGTCTCTGCCACAGAGTCTAGCAATGAGATAACTAGCAGGTGCTCAATAAACAGTTCATTGAATGTAACCTCTCACCTATAGGTATTTTGATTAATTAGTTTGGCTGTAAGTGGACACAGGAGCAGTTTGAGGAAAAAGAATGGACCTAAAGGAGGTGGCCTGACCTGAAACAAAATGGTGAAGTGAATTTAGTTAACTACAGAAACAGGATATTTAGTGGTTTCTCTTCTAATAAAGGTAACAGAGAAACTCAATAGGATTAACTTTTATAACTCTGCAGAAGATCTTGCACCTCAGTGTCATGCATTGTTTAAAAAACATTACATTATATAGTTTTAATTGTTTGGAAATTATTTGAATATAAGATAAATATTGATATATGTGTATATTCATTCACAGATAAATTATTTGCACTTTTAATTCATCTCATATATATATACACACACACTATTATTTCCTTGGAATTATAAAAACAGAAGCATTCCATTTCATATAGAAAAATAATAGTCATAATCTAGCTTGAATTTTAAGAGCCCCATCTCCGCCTTTTTCCTTCACAATTTTTAAACATCACTGTAACATGGTAGACTGATATAAATACATGCCTGAGACCACACAGAGGCTGAGTTGGAGTTGTTGCTCTGCTGTGTGACCTTGGGCAAGTTATTTAAATTCACTGAGTTTTAAGTTTTTATTTGTGTAATAAGGTGTCATTAATAGCATTGGCCTCACAGAGGGTTGCTTATAAGAGTCACTTAGATACTAAATATAAAGCACTTAGAAGAGCTTGGTACATCAGAGCTCTTGGTATATCAGATATGGTAACATAAATAACCATCCCAAAATCTAATAGGTATAACAACTATGATTAATTTACTTCTCATGACTGGACAGTCCTTATGTTAGTCTGGTCTGGGTTCACTCATGTAGCTGAGGTGACCAATGGCTTGGCTGGCCTGTATAGCCTAAGGCAGCTCTCCTTCTGTGTCTGGGGCCTCAGCTGGGATGGCTGGAACAGCTACGAGGCGTGAACCTTCCTTTCCATGTGGTCTCATCCTCCAATAAGCTAGTCCGGGCTTCTTTACAAGGTGGTCTAAAGTAGCATTCTAAAAGAGAGAGCAGAAGCAGTAGGCCTCTTTAAACCTAGGCTCTGGCACTTCCTCAAAGTCATTTTAATCACATTCTGCTGTTTAAAGCAAGTCACAAGAGCAGCCTGGATTCAAGGAGTGGGGAAAGAGATTCCACCTCTTGAAAGAGAAATCACAAAGCCGTAGAACTAAGAGTATACATGCAGGTTTGGCGGGAGATATTGGGTCCCTTAGTTCTTAATAAATGGTAGCCATTATTATTATTTAGACTCTAGAATACCTCTCAGAGGTTGGCAGAGCTGTTACTGTTACCTTTTTACTGTTGGAGGAACTTAGCCAAAGGAGGTCAGTTTCGATTTACCCAAGATTAGTAGTCAAAGTAGGGCTATACCTCAAACCTCATGAACCTTAGCTTTCTGTTTGTTCAATCAGTGGAGCCGAAGCTCTATTCAGAGGAATCTCAGACGTCTTTACAAATGAAGTGCAGTTAATCCAGACATATTTTATTACCTCTGATTCACTCCCTTGTTAGATACCACGTGGAATTCTAGTTTGTTCACCATCTCTGTGATGTCACTGGTTCTTGGATGATCATCATCCTGAATTGAGTACACTCAATAAAACAAATATTAATTAAAATGCACAACTGTACCTCAAAAATAATTAATAACAATTCAATTTTATTGAGGTATTCTTATTTATAATGACAAGAGAAATACTTTTACAATAGTAAGAAGGAAATTGTGTTATTCACTTGGAATATAGTTGATACATTCCAGAAGAAGGACAATTGTTAAGGAAGGATGTGCATGAGAAAGGGCAGACAACTGTTAGTTCAACCCCATTATTTTACGTTATTAATTCATTACAGTTTTCTCTCTCAGTCTTTTTGTTTTTTTAGGTCTTTTGAAGATTGTCCAGGTGAGATTGGGGGGCAGAAGTAGTATCCTTTGACATTTCTTGATGAAATAAGCATGGGCATTCATTCTTGCCTCTTCCTGAATATGCTTTCTCCAAATCTTCACAGGGTTGACTTCTTCCTGTCATTAGATTCATTTAAATAATTGCTCCTCAGAGAGAATTTCCTACTAAACCAGTCTGAAATAGCCACCCACTCTTTGCATAGCACTTATACCACCTGATAGTTTTCTTTAGAGAGGTATACCTGTTTGTATATGTTATCTCCCCTGTTTGAATGTAATATCCATGAACAAAAACTTTGGCTATCTTGTTCAGCAAGTTATCTGCAGCAGTTAGAATTCAAATATATAGTAAGCACACAGTATTTGTCAAATGAACAAATGATAAAAATACATTTTTATTTTAGTTCTCTCTTTTTTATGGAGTTCAAATGTAGGGTCACATCTTTTTGTGATTTTCTGAAAGGTGGTTTATAATAAGAGATGGGATTCTGAGAGTTAATTTATTTAAAAATATTTATTTAACTTAAAACTCCAAGTAACAATGTGTTAAACAAAAGTAAAAGTAAAGAAAAGCAAGTGCCTATTTTCATGATTTGTTTTGATCCTGGAACCTTAGTCCCAGGGCTTACTGCTGAGTTCTGGCAAATCCCCCAGAGCCACCCCCTTTTAGGTAGGGCTCATGTCAAAATCCTCTAAAGGGCAAAGGCCTTTCTGGAAGTCCTGAGTTTTCATGGATTCAGGGACAAGTCTAGATAGGACATTTGTTTCATCCTGACAGCCAAAACTTTCCTGCAGCAACTCCAATTTCTCAACACCACCATGGGATTGAACTCAACTAGTTTACATTTAGAACCTTCAGTTCTGCTTTTTCAAAGCTTAAATTAAATGTTACATCTCAGACAGGAACCTTTTTGAAGAAATACCCTGGCCATAGAACCAATATCAAATAGGAATCCTAGTGGTTGTCCTGTGATTTGAATAGGAAATAAGAATGGAAGCCTCTGTGGCGATGTCACTGTGCTTCTGTGAAAATGGCCCAGAATGATTAGCTGGGATTAATCCTGCTAATATATCAATTTTGTAGATTTCAACAGAAAATCAAGTTTTTGCTCCATGCATAACAGGACAATTATTCAGTCAAAAAACCAAAATTTAAACTATTATCAGGAAAATACTTAAATGGGGAAATGATCCTATTACTTCTCAATTGCTTAAAGGGTCAAGACAGCATTATTACCCTGATCATTCCAAGATTAGTCTCTCCCTACCAAGCAAACTTTATTTCACAGTATGGAACACTCTAGCACAATCTGATGCAGCCTAACTAAAATTCCTATTGCACCCTAAATTTCTGGAGCTTATTTTCTCTTATTTTCAGTGGTTACCTTGTTTATTTCTACCCATCTTTTAAGGTCCAATTCATGCTTCCTCTCCTTAGCAAGTCTGACTTTGCATGGCCTTATGAATTCCCCTTCTCCCCTGCCTCCTCTGGCTCCTTAGAATCATTTGCTTCTGCCTTCTGAGAATTAAATGAGATGACTGTTAAAAGCTCAACCTAGTGTCCTGAATAAAGACTACTGTTTTATGTTTGCTTGCATATATAAAGTAAAGTAAAAATTAGGAAATTAAAAATGAATAATAAATATATGAAATACAAAGAAGTATAGAACAATTGTTAAGAGCTTAGCCACTAGCCTCTGGATTTAGGTACACCTGTATTATTTTCTCTGCTCTGCCACTTAATACTTGCTTGACCTTGGTCAGGTCATTAGACTTCTCAATCCCTTAGTTCCCCAGCTTGAAGATTGGAGTAATGAAGAGTACCACATTTAACAGGGTTAATGTGACCAACAAGTGAAATAACAGATATGAAAATTCTTTATACATCATAAACTGCTATGTAAGTGTGAAAATTATCTTGCATATTTTTAGAATGTACCATCAAAGTGACAAATTGTTTTAAAAGTCAGCAATATGCAAGACAGCAGCTAGCGATTTGGCATCCAAAAATAATAAGGCACATTCTTGCCCTGATGGAAATGCCATTGTAGATAGGGAGATAAATATGACAAAAGGTAAATTACAGTAGCATGTCAAAGATTATTCAGAGCAATAATAAAGAGGAGGACACAGGAGGCACATGATGATGTACCAAATAAATTGTAAAGATAAGCAGTGTTCCTGGGGCCCTAGGAGTAAGAGACTGTTTTCAGGTTTGTGCAATCAGGGACACTATTTGTAGAAACTGTGGATGAGTGTTAATTGAGCTGAATCTTAAGGATGGCTAGGATTTGATTAGGTGGCAAGTGGATGAAGGGCAGAAGGTGGTGGAAAGCAAGTGTGGAGTTGAAAGTATATGGTGGTTGGAAGGCTGGTAAGGAAGGCAGTTGGATTAGACGGATGTAGGGTAGTGTTCCCAGACCAGCTGAGGATAGAATCAAAGAAGAAACTTAAAAAAATTATACAGCTCCCTGTGCCCCATTGCAGATCAATTCAATCAGAATTTCTGAGGGGTAGAACCAGGAATCTGGAGCTTAAAAAACCTTTCACAGTGATTATGATGAACAGACTTGGGAACCACAGGTTAAAGGGATTAGTGAACTACAAGGCAATAAATTTGGTTGGGATCCAAATTTCAATGGCCTTGAATGTTAAGAGTAGGTTTTGGACTTTACACAATACACAAGAGAATTTCTCAAACTTTAGTAATATATAGATTTTTTTTTTTTTAAGGGAAAAATGTCTCCAGGGACCCTATGAGAACACTATAAAAGTCAATGGAGAGTCATAAAAAGTTTTGGGGGAGTGACATGCTTGGAGTGTGATTTAGAGTTACAGTTGTATCAGTGGTCTATGGGATGGTGTGGAAGGGAAAAGAAAGTGGTGGTTTGTGGAATAACTAAGAGGCCAAAGCTGTAATACAGAGGAGAGACAATAAAGGATCAACCTAAGGTAACACATGGAAATCATAAAGAGAATTCAGAGCTCTAAGAGATGTGTTTTCTCAGCCAGATGCAAGGGAAGGAATGGTAACAAAACTATTTTTTATGCAGGGGGGATATTTAGCACCATTCAAAAGACCCTTGAAAAGACTGGCTGTTGAAAAGGTTAAGAATTCTTTTCCTCTCTCCCTCTCATTTGGTTCTTAATAAAAGCAACTCCTTCAGAGGACAGAGCAATAGATGATGGATGATAGATAGGGAGGGAGAGAAGGGGGGGAAGAAAGAAATGGTGGGGTGACAGGACGTTAAAGGTGGTGGATGGGATATCAGGGGAGGGGGGTCGGGGTGTGCTGGAGTTCTATGTATGGGGTTTGTACTGTTTTTGCAACTGTTCCTGTAAGTTTGAATTTATTTCAAAATAAAATTTATTAAATTAAAAAAACATAAAAAATAAAAGCAACTCTTGCGAAACTGAAGAACAAAGGATCTCCTTAATGTAAATTAACTGAAAGGGGACATTTTCAAATTTCCCAATTTGCTTGGGAATCCCAAATGTCTAGTCCTGCCCTTAAAAAAGCTATTTATGTATATTTTTCTCTCTAGCTAGTCTATAAGTTTAACTCCGTGGTTTTTAAAGCATGGTCCACCAATCCTTCAGGGTCCCTAAACCCTTTTGGAAAATTCTGCACAAAGTATTTAAAAATAAATCTACTTTTTTCACTATGTTGACATTTGCTGTGATGGTGGAAGAGCAATGGTGGGTAAAACTGCTGGCAAGGAAATGGCCCTGCACTGTACTAGTAGTCACTGTGTTTTTTATTGCCACACACTTGCAGTAAAAAAGAGAATATCAGTTTTATGTAGGAATTTCCTCAATGAAGCAGTAAAAATTATTAATTTTAATAAGTCTTGACACTCAAGGATGTCTTTTTTAAAATTCTATATGAAGAATTTGGAAGTGTACATAACTTCTACTGCATACAGAATTATGATGGTTATCTGGAGTTGAAAAGCATTTGTGCAACTATTTCAGTTGCAAGCTGAACCAGCCACTTTTTTTCATGGAATACCATTTTGTTTTTCCTTGAAAAAAACAACTGGAAATCTATGCTTACTCAGACTTAAATAATTGGCAGGTATTTTCTCAAAAATAAATGAAGCAATCCTGTCAATTCAAGGACACCATATATAAGTATCTGTTGCAAATGAAAAGATGCAAGCTTCTAAGTAAAAATTAGAATTTTTGAAAACTTGTATCCAACATTATGAGCTTGACAACTTCCAAAACTTAAAGATTCTTCTGATGAGAATGATGGTGACATTAACAAATAGAATTTTTCTTATATTGTATGATGAAATGCATCAAAATTTGGAGGAGATGTAAACTCAATGAACCAATATTTATAATATTAAAAAACCACACATGGATGAAAGATTTCTTTGAAGCACAGGATAAACAAATGGATTTTAACATAACCAAGTAAGAAAAATTTATTAATATGGTTTCAGATTCCACATTCCAATTAATCTTTAAGATTCTACCACTTGCTGAAGAAGAATATACCCAAAACTACTTGAAAAGGTTGTTAAACTCCACCTCCCTGTTCCAACTACTATCTGCGTGAGGCTGGATTTTCTTCTCATCCTTCAACCAAAACACTTATGAAAACAGACTGAATATAGAAGCAAGTATAGAGTCCAGCTGTCTCACAATTACCTGCTAATATTTAAAAATTACACTCTTATCACAAAATATTTTTGTTTTGGAAAATATATTTTCCCCAAAAAATGTGCTGTTCATGTTATTATGTAATGGCTTTGTTCTTTTACAAAATTCTCAGTCTTAATTTCTAATACAGTAAATATTGATAGATATAACCTCATAATCAAAAACTCTTTGGGTCTTTAAAAATGTGTGAGAGTGTAAGAGTTATAGAGACCAAAAGTTGGAGAATTGCTGGTTTAAGTGAAGCAGTTCCACTAGCTCCTCTAGTTCCCCATCTTAGTGGAGGCTGGTGACAGGGAAGAGATGTTCCGAAAAAGTATCACAGCTGGGTGCCTGCTAGGTCCAGGCCCTGACACTCAACGATGATTCAGACTTTCTTTTTCAATTTATTCAAGTAAGCAAAATGAATGATAGCTGTTTTCTTTCTGTTGGCAGTGATTCATATATCTGGTGCTGGTATAATCATTATTTTGGCTATTAGAAGACACAGCAATGCAATTTTTGCTTTGACATTCTTCTCAGTTGTGTCAGGAAGAAGGCAGAACTAGGGAGTTTACTAAAATCAGTATTTCTTACATAAATGATTGGTTGGGTCTGTTTTTAGTCACAAATCTCCTTTGAAGTATAAAAGCAAGCAAGAAATTTGAGAATGTTGATGTTTCCTACAAAAAAGCCAAAAAAAGCAGAGAGTTGTTGAAAGAACACAAGAAGCCATCGTCTTCAATTTATCAAACAAAGGTGAAGCCATTAGTTGCCTCCTTTGTCCAAAATATAGGTTGTTCTGTGCCTCACCTGGCAAAATTTAGAGCAATATCCTAAGTGTGTCTGATTGTCACAGAGTAGTTTGCTGGCAAGTCTGTGGTTTGCCATTGCCTCTCTTTCTTAGTAACCAGAAACAATATGACTCATTAAGAAGACTGCATCTGTCTTATGTAGGGCTCTTTATATTTAATTTTTAATCTAATTTTCCTTGAAGCCTGCACACTGGGCACTTAATAAATTGATCAGTAGCAAAGTGGTCCTATTTCTAAGACTAAACAGCAGCTAAAAGGGAGTGATAAACTTGCCATGGAATCTGCATTAGGATTTGGTACCTTAGGATTGTGGGGGTGGAGGTGGAGGGTTTACTAGGCAATATTTTGGCTTTGATTTCTTCATCTGTAAAATTAGATTCACATAATATTTTATGAAAGAATGTATAGATGTATTTGAAATATCTTATATAGGATCAGGCACGTAATTGGCTCATAAAGGGTTTGTTTTTATTATTAGGTATAAAGCTGGATCTAGGATAGCACTTGTCATAGAAGGGGAGGATCAAACCATGAAGTGAGATGGGACAAGCTCAGCTTTCCTTTGGTTGGAAAATAGGTATGTAGGTAAAATAAAATATACAGTTATTGTTATTAAGGGAATATATACCATATAATATTTAGAGAAGAGAAAAAGAGTTAACATGAATGAAAGAAGATGGAAGAAAGAAGGGTTGAGTGAGGGATACAGTACATCCAAAAAGTTCATTTTGAACAACATATCAGGATATGAAAATATAAAGTTGTTCATCTCTGTGGAATATCAGGTCATCTTACATTCTTTATTATAAATTAGGAGAGATGTAGGGGAAAGTGGAAGAGAGATTTCCAAACCTTACCAATATTCAGAATCAATTCTAGAGACATAAAAATATCAATGCCTGTGCCCTACCCAGAAATTCTGATTCTGTAGCTCTGGGGTAGAGTCCAGTGGTCTATCCTTTTTTTTGAAAAAGATTTCCAGGTGAATTTTGATGCACAACTACATTTGAGAACCACAGAAATGGGGATTAAATCTTTGCCTCTGTCCATTAGTATCTGTTCAGCCCCTTCACATTATTCTATTCTTTCCGCAGAACAACAACAAAAGGAGACATGGTAGAAAAACGCAATCTAAAACAGAAACAGCTACTACCTTTTAAGAATGCCCATGATAAAAATATTATAACTGTATTTGTCTCATTTCTCTTTTCAGATGGCATACCTTTCTCCTGGAAAGCTGGAGACTAACTACAGCAGTGACCTCAAGTGGTTGTTACAGGGCATTTCCTGGGTTGCTTTCCCTTCTCAATAGTGATTTGGGCTTTATATTTAAATAAATCAATTTAAATAAGGTGTTGTTTTCCTATTTCTCCCACTCCATCAGTTTGAAGATATATTTTTTAGTTCTTGCATACCTCACTTACCAGGAATGCTAAAAGAATGAAAAAACGACAAACAAATTCAACCCTGACGTGATTTAAGTGCAATCCAGTGTAAATATCTTTGTTTTGTTGTTTTTAGAACCAGGTGGTTCAGTGAAGTGCAAGAAAGCCTAGGCAAAGGGTACATGCAAAAATCTGATAATGCTGATGAAATTTTCAATGTATTTAAAACAATATGGCTCATAAATGAGAGCACTAGGAGTAAGTGAGAATACTCTTGGCTGATACCAAGAAAACTCAATGAGATTACGATGATGCCAAGAACCCCTTCAGAATTATCAATAGTGAGCTAAAATTTAGGTATCCAAAGAATAACAGTGCTCAAAATGACTTGATTTTTAAAAAACAAAATAAAGCAGCTTTGAAAAGCTTCTTCACTCCAAAGAACAAAACGCTTAGAGATACATCACATTTTATGCAACCCACTATGTGGAAATCAGATTTTATAGGAGAAAAATTAGGAGGTGGCTCTCAAGATCTTTACCTTATAGTAATATTCATCAAGATATCTTTAAATAGTGACCTCCCTAGTACATTTATTCCATGACTAAGTTTAACAAGTTTTATATGCATTGTTGAGACATAGATTTGCTGAGTAAGACACACTCAAATTACAAATAAAAGAAAGAAGAGGAAGCTAGGCAATTAATTGGCATGCAAACAAGAGACGTGTCTAGTTACTCTGGAGTGATGCGCTTCAAAACACTGGCAGAGGAAGCCACTCAATTATAAAAGAAAAAGCATAGAGGAAATGGGATTATTCTTGGTCCCAGGCAACATCATTTTGTATATGGGACCAACAGTTTTGGTTAAAGGCAGTAGGCACGCCACCAATCACAGAAACCTGTGTTAATGTGTGAACTGCCAAATGAATTCACGAGTTCACAGGAAGTGCTCTTTGCTTTTGCTTTTCCTTCTTGTGTTTCTCAAATTTAATTTTTCTTATCTTTTAGTCATTATGCCTATTTTGTGGTTTGAAAATCTTAAAAGAAAGAATGTTTCATTTAAAAATTATGTTTTACCATCTTCTAAGTGGGGGCAAGAACTAGTCTTCAATTTAGCTTCTTAATGCTCACTCATTTTAAGTCCCCAATTGTGGACAGATACGTTCAGAAAATTAGCAGGAGGAAAATTCATATAAAAACTAAAAACAGCAGTCAGCTGATCTGGTGGGTCATAGACTTGCTGATGTAGACAACTCAGTGATCACAAATAACAAGCAGGGAGAGAACTTTCATGTGTTATCTATTTTTGAGCTAAATGTTCTAAAATTTGTGAATGACTAAATGATGAGGCATCAATCTAGACTGCCCCTGCATTTCACATTCGTGTGTGAATAATCGAGACAGATTAATGAGTATTTTTCTTTAGTTTTGTTGTAATAAATAGTTCTGAGATGAGGAAAAAAATACATTGCTTTGCCTCAAACTGAGAGTGTGCCAGGAAACAAGTATTGGAAACTTTATAATTCCCCATGAAATTATCTAAAGACCCCAAATACAATGATTGATTTTTCACTTTTATTTTACCCAGAGGCTAAAAAGGATTGAACAAATTTGTTTTTCCTTGGACTACACACTATAGTCTAAAAGCTCATATTGTAGCCAATAATAATTGCCTTTTGTCAAGTCATTCTATACTTTTTTTCCCCCCAGCAAGTATGTATTGAGCACCTATAATGCATGGGGTAAAGCTGGAAGGGCAAATCATGGCTTTGGATGTCAGGCCAATTTTGTATTTTCTTCAGCAATAAATGGAAGTTGTTGGGAAAACAAAAGACATGATTAGGATTGTATTTTAGGGAGGGAGATCTCGCAGTGGGGTGTAAGACATAACGGTGAAGGATGAGACTGAAAGCAGGGAGACTGGCAAATGCCATGGCAGGATAACTGCAAAGGAGGGGAGAATTAATGGAGTTGGTTTTATGTGAACTACTACTGTTTTTGTTTAAAAAAATTTTTTTTTAATTAGGTTGAATGCTTTAAAAAGTGTTAGTTGAATAAATACTGGTTATTTGTTGAGAGAGAGGGTACAGTCAAGGACAACAACAAAGTTTCAAGCCCTAATGGCTGGATTAAGAGTGAACTTGGTCTGTTCCCATCAATATTTGGTCTTTTTCTTGACTTCGCTAAAATGGTCTGTGGCCCACTCTTTGCCCAGTTTCTCAGGCTCAAAATCTTGATGCAATGCTTTATTCCTTCTCTCCCTCTTGTCTGCTGCAATCAGTCTCCAAGGTTTTGTTCTCTTTTTGAGAAATAGCAATGACTTCCTAAGGTTCCATCCTTCCTGCAACCTTTCTCACACACTATCCACAATCTAATCTTCCTAAACCACAGCTCAGACCAAAATTTCAGTAGCTTTGTTAAAATAGTTTCATTGGCTCTCATTTGCCTAATAGATTGAATATAAATGCATTAGTCTGGCATAATAAGGCTTCCATGGATCCAGTCTCATTTCTGATTACTCTTCAACACTCTTCCTTCTCATTTATTCAAACATACATTATTGGTGACCCCCTGTGTTTCAAGTGCATTGCTAATGCAGAAACACAAGGAAGAAGGAGCCTTGCTACCAGAGCCACTGCCAGCCTATGAGATGCCTTTGTGTGAATTAGAAAAAGTTATTTTTTTTCAGAAAGTTTTCATACTATACCAGTATTTTTTGACAAGATCCTATACTGTCATCAGTGGAAAAATTTTCTCATAAATAAGTGAATATGATGTGTTTGGAATGGTGGCCTTTAGATTTAGTGGGTTAGACAATGACCATCTTACACAACCAAATTCAGTGATTCTGTGGTATCACTAGGTCTTACAGAAATCACAACCTTCCAGTGAAGTCAAGGGAAGAAAGAAGGTGTGGTAATGTGTCAAATGTTGCAGAGGCAAAGGAGAATGAGAAAAGACTAAAGGATTCTGTGTCTAACAAAAGGGTCATTGGTGATTTTTATGTGTTATGTGAAATATATATGTTATGTGAATTAGGAACCCACTACTTAATAAATCAGGCCCTAACCTTGAGGTTTGCTCTTGTGAAACTTAGGGCTGGAAATGGGAGGCCAAGCGTTCCTACAATTATGCCTAAGAGTAACCTCTTCTGTTACTCAGATGTGGCCTTTCTCTCTCTAAGCCCAACTCAGCAAATACATGCATTAACCTCCCCACAACATGGGACATGACTCTCAGGTGAATGAACCTCCCTGGCGACATGGAACAGGACTCCCAGGAATGAGTCTGGCCCTGGCATCGAGGGATTGAAAATGCATACTTGACTAAAAAGGGGAAAAGAAAGGTAACAAAGTAAGGTTACAGCAGCTATGAGATCTCAGAGTCTAGAGGCTATCCTGGAGGTTTCTCTTATACAAGCTTCAACCAGATATCCCAAATGGCTGCAGTATGCCATGCCCTTACCAAAAGTAGTCCCCAAATACCTAGGTCCTTATATGAGATTCTATAAAAGCTTCTCTCACTAAGTTTTATCTCTCAGAAATTTAATTCCACTAGAGCTTTCCTATGCCAGATTGGTCCTAAAACCCAGAGGCAACAGCCTGTTTAAGAACAACAGTCAGATGCAGCCCCCTTCCTCATATTGTCGACACCCCCTTTCAATATGAACAAGTTAGGGTGGTCTCTGCCTAGACACCTCTGAAGATGGAGAAAGAGATTAAATGAGAGGAAGGGGTAGCAACAGACAAGATAGGATTTAAGAAAGGATTACAAATACTGAAACTTTATATAAATATATATATATACACACACACACTAGGGTGTTAGAATAGCTAGAAGGAAATGACTGAAATGGTGGAACTGTAGCGTATAACATTCTTTAAAATTTGCTCTATAGCTATTCATTGAATTGTGCTTTGAAAGCTAGAACCTTTCTGTATATATCCTATATTTCACAATAAGGAAAGAACTGAAACTGTGGAACTGTAACCCATAACATTCTTTGAAATTTGTTCGCTAACTACTTGTTAAATTGTACTTTGAAAGTTATCACTGTTATGTATATATGTTAAAAGGTCACAATAAAAAAATGCATTAAAAAACAACAAAAAAAATTTCTATCAATTTCACAGCTTATATCATTTGCTTTCCTTTTGCATTTCATAAACTTTTAATTTGATATTTCTCCATTTTTAATAAATACAAACTGACAAAAGAAGTTATCCTTCCATGTTTGCCCAAAAGAAGTTATCCTTCCATGTTTGTCCAAATCATGAGTGTATAATTTCTCACTTGTTTAAATTTGCAATGGTTGTGATTTTTTTCCTCCCTGTAAGTAAATATGCACTTCCATAATTAATAAAAAAGAGAAATAAATAAAGAAAGAAAGATACCAGAGCTTGTAAATGAATTAAACAAAGTTGTGGGGTACAAGATCAACACACGAAAATAGTTGTGTTTCTCTATACCAGCAATGAACAATCCAAAAAGAAAACCAAGAAAACAATTTCATTTATAAAAGCATCTGAAAGAATAAAAACAATTTCATTTATAAAAGCATCTGAAAGAATAAAATGTCTAGGAACAAATTTAACCAAGGAGGTGATGGACTTACCTGTTTTAGTTTCCTAATTGCTAAAACAAATACTATACAATGGGTTGTTTTAACAACAGGAATTCATTAGCTCACGGTTTCAAAGGCTAGAAGGCTTGATTTCTCCTGGTACTGACACATTCTGGCTGACTGGCAAACTTTGTGGTTCCTTGGCTTTTCCATCACATGGCAATGAACACGACGGCATCTTCTCTTTCTTCTTCCAGGTTCTGTTGACTTCTAGCTTCTGGCTGATCCCTGTGGCTTCTCTTTCCATCTTACTTTCACTCTGCTTATGAAGTATTCCAGTAATCTGGATTAAAGCCCAACCTGATTTATTTGGGCCATACCCTAACTGAAGTAACATCTTGAAGAGAACTCATTTACAATGGGTCCACACCCACCAGAATGCAGAACAAGACAGAGAACACGTCCAAACTGAACAATTCAATCCAGCACACTTATACACTTATCGAAAGAAATCAAACAAGACCCAAACAAATGGAAAGACATTCCATGTTCATAAATTGGAAAACACAACATTGTTAAGATGTAAACAAAACAAAGAGCTGTACAGTATACAGATTCAATGTAATCTCCATAAACGTCCTGACAGCCTTTTTTTTTTTTTCCAGAAATGGTAAAGCTGATATTCAAATTCAAATGAAATTGCAAGGGACCCTGAATAGCCAAAACCATTTTGAAAAACAACAAAGTTGGAGGACTCACACCTCCTGATTTCAAAACTTACTATAAACCTATGTTAATCAAAACAGCATGGTACTGGCACGAGGACAGACAGATAGACCAACGAAATATAACTTGAGATTCCAGAAATAAATTCATACATCTATGGCCAATTGATTTTTGAAAAGGTACCAAGTCTAGTCAATGGGGAAAGAAGTCTCTTCAACAAATGGTGCAGGAAAAACTGGACATACACTTGCAAAATATTGAAGTTGGACCCCTACCTCTCACCACATAAAAAAATTAACTCAAAATGGATCAGTGACCCAAATATAAGAGTCTAAACCACAAAAGTCCCAGAAGGAAACAGAGGGGTAATTCTTCATGACCTTGTATCTGGCAATGGATTCCTAGATATGACACCAAAAACGAACAACAAAAGAAAAAATAGATAAGACTCCATCAAAATTAAAAGCCTTTGTACATCAAAGGACATTATCAAGAAAGTGCAAAGATAACCTACAGAATCAAAGAAAATGTATATCCAATAAGGGTTCAATATCCAAAATACATAAAGAGCTCCTACAACTCAACAACAAAAATACAACCCAATTAAAAAATGGGCAAAGGACTTGGAATAGACATTTCTCCATAGAAGATATACAAATGCCCAAAAAGCAAATGACAAGATGCTCGACCTCATTAGATATTAGGGAAATGCAAATCAAAGCCACAACGAGATACTTCTTCACACCCACTAGGAAGGCTATTATTCAACACACACACACACACACACACACACACACACACAGAAAATAACAAATGTTGGTGAAGATGTGGAGAAATTGGAACCCTTATGCGTTGCTGGTGGGAATATAAAATGATGCAGCCACTGTGGAAAACAGCCCAGCAGTTACTCAAAAATTTAAACGTAGAGTTACCATATGATCCTGCAATTCCAGCCCCAGGCATACACCCACAATAAATGAAAGCAGGGTCATGGTCAGACACTTGCACACTAATATTCACCACAGCGTCATTCACAATAGACAAAACATGGAAACAATCAAAGTGTCCATCAACAGATGACTGGACAAACAAAATGTGGCATACCGATACAGTGGAACACCAGTCAGCCATAAAAAGGAATGAAGTTCTGATACATGCTACAACATGGGTGGATCCTGAAAACATCAAGCTAAATGAAATAATCAACACAAAAGGACCAATACCATAGGATTCTACTTATATAAGGTATCTAAAATAGGCAAATTCATAAAGACAGAAAATAGATTAGAGGTTACCAGGGGCCAGAGGTTGGGGGTGGTGGGGAGAATTATTATTATTGAACGGGTATAGTTTCCATCTGGGTGATGAAAATGCTCTGGAAATACAGTGATGAGGTTATAGAACATTGTGAATGTATTCCATGCCACTGACTAGTACACTTAAAAATGGTTAAAATGGTAAGTTTTATGCTATATATGTTTACTACAATAAAATATATCTGTTTAAAAAATAAAGTTAAAGTCTTCTGTAAACTCTACAGCTAACAGTAACAATAATGTCAAAAAGACATTAGATATTGCAAAATCAATCATCATACTTCTTGGTCAATAAGGAAAAGCTGTCCCGATGTATTTAGACTAGGTCCACCTGAGCTTATCATCAACAACAATAAAAAATTAATCTTCTAAAGTGTCTATCCTGGAGTCTTTGGCCCTAACCAGGAACCATCTGAAGTACCATAAGGGAACCCTCTCTGAGCCAAGAAGGGGAATAACCCACCTCTTTCCGGCATTCCTCACTGATGATCCTGCTGTAATCCAGAATACTGTCAAGAAGAAGGAAATCGCTTTCCCTTATATGCAAACCTGCTCAAGGTCGTATAAAAAATCAGAAATCACCTGTAAGCGGTCTTCCCCTACCCTGCGGAGGGCGCCCACGATTTCCTATCCCGCCGGCGCTGCCGTGTCAGGACCGTGGCCTTCACCCGGGTGCTCACGGGTCCCGAGACCCGAGAGAACCGCTGATCCCGGCGCCGGCACCGGCTGGACCCAAAGGGGCGCCCGAGGCTCGCTCGGGTCCCCAGCGAGGCCGGGCCACCCCGAGCGCGAGCGTGGCGGAGCGGGGCCTCCTGTCCAGGCCGGGGCTCCTGTCCCCGGTGGCGCGGAGGCGCGGAGGCGCCCGCTGCGGGACTCGGAGAGCGCGGAGGGTCCCGGCCGCCCCTCCCCGGCCGCGTCTTCATCCTCAGCAGCTCCGGCTATCGCGGTCGTGGCCTAGTCCGTGGCACAGCTTCCCTCAGTTTCAGGTGTGGGAAAACTGAGGCCCAAGAACTTAAGGGATTTGCCCAAGAGGTAGGAGCAGTATCTAATGTCTGTGTTTTGGAGCTTGTAGTTTTGTGTTCTTCTATCTTTATTATTGATTCCCGTAAAGAATCTTTTTCTGAGCTAATCTGCTTTCCTAGTCAGTTCAACCACGGAATGTGAAAGCCTAGTGTGCCAGTTTTGGAAGGCAAGCCTGGCCACTGAGGGATGAAGGAGAGCATTATTCATGAGATGGTTTTGGATACACCAAGGGTTATCTACATATTTCAGAGGAAATCCCAGAATTTCCTTCAAGTGTTTCCCTTTACCCAAATGAAGGCACTCCTGTTCATCTCATCACTGGAATAAGGTTTCAGGTGTTGGAATAGATGAGCAGAAGAGAAGATGGATTGCAGACTAGGCACCTTGCAAGGGTGTTTCCTGTTCTTGTCTCTTAGAAATCTGAGGGTAAAGCTAAATTGCCCAGAGTTAAGAAGTCATGTGAGGGGAGGAGAGGAGAGGAGGCAGTGTCATTGACTTTTCATAAAATAAGCTTGGCAGAGACTGACATGAGGTTGCTTAGGAGAGGAAGATAATGATGTAAGGGAAAAAAAATTTGGAAGTTGGTAAAAGTTTGGTTTTTACTGGACATTTCTGATTCTAAATTAATTCTCTCTTTGGCTGTCCTTCTAACTCATCTTTTTGTTGTTTTCTTCCTTCAGAGTCCTGCTGAAAATTCACTTTCTTAATGAAATCTTTCCTAATAACCATCATATCACACACTACTGTATACCCCACGGATTTTTACAGTATATAAGTTGTAATTATCATATAAATGATATATATCTTTGTATGTGTTATATGCTTTTTTTTTTTTTTTTTTTTGGGGGGGGGGATGGCTTAAATTTTATTAAACCAAGCTTTTAAATTATGTATCTACCATCCATCAATCCATAAACAAATATAGTACACATGTAAATAAAAGGCTAGTAAATTAGAACTAGTGGAAAAACCAAAGTTCCTTTTATACACTGGCATCCCACCACCACATGATCCTTGGGTCAATGCCATGGGGCCATGTTATGGTTAAGAGTTAAATGAAAAACCAGAAGAAGCTTATCATGACTTTACCTCCTAGGATGGATTTCAAGATAGATATTTATTCCACATTATAGTCAGTTGGATTATATCAAGGCAACAGTGTATTTTTACATTCACAGATTAGTTGAAATAGTACAAATTAAGCTTATGATCTAGATGTCATCCTTCTTACTACCATAATTAATAAGAAATGTGAAGTAAAATAAATGATGGACCACAGGTGGTTACAAAAATAGATAACTTATAGAGTAATAAATATCTACAGTAGCAGAGCACAAACTTATAAAATTAGTCTTTTTCATAATGGGCAGAATATTATAAGTATGTTCAAGAGATACAGTCAACAGATTTCAAAGTGGCAAGATAGCATTTGTAGAGAAAAAACTCTCAAAGTACAGAACCCAGAACTGGAAGCCGAATGAAGACGAGAATATACAAAACACACAAAATCCTAATTCCTCACATGTAATTATCCTACTTAGTAGTCACCACAATTAGCTTACAGCCCTTTATGTATCTTAAAAAGTAACACTTTGTTACCTACGTAAAACTTTTAAAAAGATTTACCACTAGACAAGCAAAAGTTAACTGACTTAACAATGGCACTAAAACCTCGGAAAACTGTAGCATTTTATGTGCTTTCATATACTTCCGGGGTTTAAAATGTACCACAAATATTTTGGATAGAGTTTAAATTTCAACAAAAATTTATTCAACAATCATTCAGAAGGGAAAAAAATCCCACACTGGGGGGTAGGGTCAAAATCTCAAAAAGAGACTGAAAATCCATGATTACATAATCAACATTCTTATGTTCCTTTAACACTTAACAAGTGTTATGCAAGGTGTCTGCGTAAGGCTAACCTGAAACCGGTCTCACTTAAGAAGGGAGTCATTTCTATTCTAATTGTAGAATTAAAAGCACTTATTCCATATAATGTGCGTTTCAGTGCGGCTGACATCCACTTGGTTGTATGTGACAGTGTCCCCTTAAAGCTTCATCAAAGATTCATGGCAGGTCTGAACTGCAGGAGTTCAGAACTAACAATATCACAGATAGTTTTTCATCCTGAATTCTCACAGGGAGTGAAAGACATACTTGAGCTGTCCTAAGGTCACCCTGGGCCAAGAAGAGTGTTACCGAGTCGTGGTCCCCGGAACACTAGTTTCCTTGCAAAAAAAACACAACCTTCCACAGTCTAATGTGTTTGGGACTTTGTGGGTTAAATACAGTTAAACAGATCCCATGATTGACTAACATGCATTCTACGCCTTCAAGAAGTGTATAAATGCAGCTTTTCCCAAATTCAGTTGACCTTTCCAGACAACACCTGGAACAACCACTGGAGCCCAGGATATTTTTCTATGAAACATGGTTTGAACAATACCAATCTAAAGTAAATTTTCTAAAGCAGTGGTTCTCAAAATTTAGTGTGCATCAGAAACATAGGGGAAGGCATGTAAAGCACAGATTACAATTGAAGAGGTTGAAGAGGTCTGGGGCAGGACCTGGGAACCTGCATTTCTAAGAAACCCCAAGCAAAGCTGATCCTGCTGGACTGTGGACTACACTTTGAGTGGCACGATTCTAGACAACCACCCAAGTCGCAGGAAAGGCTGCATTTGCCACAGCTATTTAGCTAGAGTTCCAATCAGCCTGTGAGGTCTTAGAAGGTGTGGGTCCTTGGTGGGGTAGAGGAGCTCTGGATTTGACTCCTGGCTGTGCCCTTACTCGCCAGGTGACCAGACACAGCAAGTCCATCTTAAAAAAGGAATAATAGCAGTCTTCTCCAAAGGGATTCGTGAGGCTTCACAGAGACATTTGCAAAAAAGCACTAACAAAAAAGCATCATACAAGTGTCTTTTGTCATCCAGAAGAATGTTGTCAGTCACAGCAGGAAAATCCCAGATGAGTTTTCTGTCCTCTGCTACTGCCAAGCCTTTATGAAGCACACACTGGCAGCTAACAAAGAGAAAAGGGGCTAAAAATGCAGAAAGCTGCAGAGAGAGGAAAATACATAAGTGGCTTACCTAATTAAAAATATCTAATTGGTAAAAAAAGATCAACCCACAATCAAAGTAGTTAATTATGCTGGCTTTGAAATAGTGTTTAAAAGATACAATATGTTGATCATTGAACACACTCTCTCCTCTATTCTACTATGTTCATGCTGATTAAATTTTAATATCAAAAGAATGCAAAAAAAAATGCTTCCACTCAAAAACATATGAGTTAGATCTCAAAAATTTGGCCGAGATAGTTTCAATCTTATAAGCTACCACAGTGGCAAATTTCAAAGTAATTTTTAAAAAGGACCTTTAATTTGGTTCATATAAAAGACCACAGAATGAGAAATGAACATGCGCTCACAGGTATACATATGTGCGTTGAGTTGTTGCAAAGTACATCTTAGCCAACGAACTGCCTCTTTTTTTTTTTTTTTTAATCATCATTTTATTGAGATATATTCACATACCATGCAGTCATACAAAACAAATTGTACTTTCAATTGTTTACAGTACCATTACATAGTTGTACATTCATCACCTAAATCAATCCCTGACACCTTCATTAGCACACAAACAAAAATAACAAGAATAATAATTAGAGTGAAAAAGAGCAATTGAAGTAAAAAAGAACACTGGGTACCTTTCTCTGTTTGTTTCCTTCCCCTACTTTTCTACACATCCATCCATAAACTAGACAAAGTGGAGTTTGGTCCTTATGGCATTCCCAATCCCACTGTCACCCCTCATAAGCTACATTTTTATACAACTGTCTTCGAGATTCATGGGTTCTGGGTTGTAGTTTAATAGTTTCAGGTATCCACCACCAGCTACCCCAATTCTTTAGAACCTAAAAAAGGTTGTCTAAAGTGTGTGTAAGAGTGCCCACCAGAGTGATCTCTCGGCTCGTTTTGGAATCTCTCTGCCACTGAAGCTTATTTCATTTCCTTTCACATCCCCCTTTTGGTCAAGAAGATGTTCTCCATCCCATGATGCCGGGTCTACATTCCTCCCCGGGAGTCATATTCCACGTTGCCAGGGAGATTCACTTCCCTGGGTGTCTGATCCCACGTAGGGGGGAGGGCAGTGATTTCACCTTTCAAGTTGGCTTAGCCAGAGAGAGAGGGCCACATCTGAGCAACAAAGAGGCATTCAGGAGGAGACTCTTAGGCACAAATACAGGGAGGCCTAGCCTCTCCTTTGCAGCAACCGTCTTCCCAAGGGTAAAACTTATGGTAGAGGGCTCAACCCATCAAACCACCAGTCCCCTATGTCTGTGGTCATGTTAGCAACCATGGAGGTGGGGTAGGCGAATACCCCTGCATTCTCCACAGGCTCCTCAAGGGGGCACTACATCTTATTTTTTTTTTTCCTTGTTTGTCTTTTTTCTTTTTTTTTTTTTTTTAGCTTTCCCTTCTTTTTTAAATCAACTGTATGAAAAAAAAAGTTAAAAAGAAAACAAACGTACAATAAAAGAACATTTCAAAGAGACCATAACAAGGGAGTAAGAAAAAGACAACTAACCTAAGATAACTGCTTAACTTCCAACATGTTCCTACTTTATCCCAAGAAAGTTACATAATATAGCAACATTTCAGTGAACTTGTTCCTACTACATGCATCGGAAATTAACAGACCATAGTCATTTCTGGGCATCCCCAGAACGTTAAATAGCTTATCTGTTCTTCTTGGATTATTGTTCCCCCTTCCTTAATTGCTCTCTACTGCTAGTTCCCCTACATTCTACATTATAAACCATGTGTTTTACATTTTGCAAAGTTCACATTAGTGGTAGCATATAATATTTCTCTTTTTGTGCCTGGCTTATTTCGCTCAGCATTATGTCTTCAAGGTTCATCCATGTTGTCATATGTTTCACCAGATCGTTCCTTCTTACTGCCGCGTAGTATTCCATCGTGTGTATATACCACATTTTATTTATCCACTCATCTGTTGAAGGACATTTGGGTTGTTTCCATCTCTTGGCAATTGTGAATAATGCTGCTATGAACATTGGCATGCAGATATCTGTTCGTGTCACTGCTTTCCGATCTTCCGGGTATATACCGAGAAGTGCAATCGCTGGATCGAATGGTAGCTCTATATCTAGTTTTCTAAGGAACTGCCAGACTGACTTCCAGAGTGGCTGAACCATTATACAGTCCCACCAACAATGAATAAGAGTTCCAATTTCTCCACATCCCCTCCAGCATTTGTAGTTCCTGTTTGTTTAATGGCAGCCATTCTAACCGGTGTTAGATGGTATCTCATTGTGGTCTTAATTTGCATCTCTCTAATAGCTAGTGAAGCTGAACATTTTTTCATGTGTTTCTTGGGCATTTGTATTTCCTCTTCAGAGAACTGTCTTTTCATATCTTTTGCCCATTTTATAATTGGGCTGTCTGTACTATTGTCATTGAGTTGTAGGATTTCTTTGTATATGCAAGATATCAGTCTTTTGTCAGATACATGGTTTCCAAAAATTTTTTCCCATTGAGTTGGCTGCCTCTTTACCTTTTTGACAAATTCCTTTGAGGTGCAGAAACTTCTAAGCTTGAGGAGTTCCCATTTATCTATTTTCTCTTTTGTTGCTTGTGCTTTGGGTGTAAAGTCTAGGAAGTGGCCTCCTAATACAAGGTCTTGAAGATGTTTTCCTACATTATCTTCTAGGAGTTTAATGGTACTTTCTTTTATATTGAGATCTTTGGTCCATTTTGAGTTAATTTTTGTGTAGGGGGTGAGGTAGGGGTCCTCTTTCATTCTTTTGGATATGGATATCCAACTCTCCCAGCCCCATTTGTTGAAAAGACCATTATGGCTCAGTTCGGTGACTTTGGGGGCCTTATCAAAGATCAGTCGGCCATAGATCTGAGGGTCTATCTCCGAATTCTCAATTCGATTCCATTGATCTATATGTCTATCTTTGTGCCAGTACCATGCTGTTTTGGCAACTGTGGCTTTATAATAAGCTTCAAAGTCAGGGAGTGTAAGTCCTCCCACTTCGTTTTTCTTTTTTAGAGTGTCTTTAGCAATTCGAGGCATCTTCCCTTTCCAAATAAATTTGATAACTAGCTTTTCCAAGTCTGCAAAGTAGGTTGTTGGAATTTTGATTGGGATTGCATTGAATCTGTAGATGAGTTTGGGTAGAATTGACATCTTAATGACATTTAGCCTTCCTATCCATGAACATGGAATATTTTTCCATCTTTTAAGGTCCCCTTCTATTTCTTTTAGTAGAGTTATGTAGTTTTCTTTGTATAGGTCTTTACATCTTTGGTTAAGTTGATTCCTAGGTACTTGATTTTTTTAGTTGCTATTGAAAATGGTATCTTTTTCTTGAGTGTCTCTTCACTTTGTTCATTTCTAGCATATAGAAACATTACTGACTTATGTGCATTAATCTTGTATCCCGCTACTTTGCTAAATTTGTTTATTAGCTCTAGTAGGTGTATCGTTGATTTCTCAGGGTTTTCTAGATATAAGATCATATCATCTGCAAACAATGACAGTTTTACTTCTTCTTTTCCAATTTGGATGCCTTTTATTTCTTTGTCTTGCCGGATTGCCCTGGCTAGCACTTCCAGCACAATGTTGAATAACAGTGGTGACAGCGGGCATCCTTGTCTTGTTCCTGATCTTAGAGGGAAGGCTTTCAGTCTCTCACCATTGAGTACTATGCTGGCTGTGGGTTTTTCATATATGCTTTTTATCATGTTGAGGAAGTTTCCTTCAATTCCTACCTTTTGAAGTGTTTTTATCAAAAGGGATGTTGGATTTTGTCAAATGCTTTTTCAGCATCTATTGAGATGATCAATTGATTTTTCCCTTTCGAGTTTTTAATGTGTTGTAATACATTGATTGTTTTTCTTATGTTGAACCATCCTTGCATGCCTGGAATGAACCCCACTTGGTCATGGTGTATGATTTTTTTAATGTGTCTTTGGATTCGATTTGCAAGTATTTTGTTGAGGATTTTTGCATCTATATTCATTAGGGAGATTGGCCGGTAGTTTTCCTTTTTTGTAGCATCTTTGCCTGGTTTTGGTATTAGATTGATGTTAGCTTCATAAAATGAGTTAGGTAGTGTTCCATTTTCTTCAATGTTTTGAAAGAGTTTGAGTAAGATTGGTGTCAGTTCTTTCTGGAAAGTTTGGTAGAATTCCCCTGTGAAGCCATCTGGCCCTGGGCATTTATTTGTGGGAAGATTTTTGATGACTGATTGGATCTCTTTGCTTGTGATGGGTTGGTTGAGGTCTTCTATTTCTTCTCTGGTGAGTCTAGGTTGTTCATAAGTTTCCAGGAAATTGTCCATTTCTTCTACATTATCCAGTTTGTTGCCATACAGTTGTTCATAATATCCTCTTATAATTTTTTTAATTTCTTCAGGATCTGCAGTTATGTCACCTTTTTCATTCATTATTTTGTTTATATGGGTCTTCTCTCTTTTTGATTTTGTCAGTCTAGCTAGGGGCTTGTCAATCTTGTTGATCTTCTCAAAGAACCAACTTTTGGTGATATTTATCCTCTCTATTGTTTTTTTGTTCTCTGTGTCATTTATTTCTGCTTTAATCCTTGTTCTTTCTTTTCTTCTACTTGGTTTAGGATTGGTTTGCTGTTCATTTTCTAGCTTCTTCAGTTGATCCATTAGTTCTTTGATTTTGGCTCTTTCTTCCTTTTTAATATATGCGTTTAGTGCTATAAATTTCCCCCTTAGCACTGCTTTTGCTGCATCCCATAGGTTTTGGTATGTTGTGTTCTCATTTTCATTCGTCTCTATATATTTAGCAATTTCTCTTGCTATTTCTTCTTTAACCCACTGATTGTTTAGGAGTGTGTTGTTTAACCTCCAGGTATTTGTGCATTTTCTAAGTCTCTGATGGTTATTGACTTCTAATTGTATTCCATTGTGGTCAGAGAATGTGCTTTGAATAATTTCAATCTTTTTAAATTTATTGAGGCTTGTTTTATGTCCCAGCATATGATCTATTCTGGAGAAAGTTCCGTGAGCACTAGAAAAGTATGTGTATCCTGGTGATTTGGGATGTAATGTCCTGTAGATGTCTGTTAAATCTAATTCATTTATCAGATTGTTTAGGTTTTCAATTTCCTTATTGGTCTTCTGTCTGGTTGATCTATCTATAGGAGAGAGTGATGTGTTGAAGTCTCCCACAATTATTGTGGAAACATCAATTGCTTCCTTTAGTTTTGCCAGTGTTTCTCTCATGTATTTTGTGGCACCTTGATTGGGTGCATAGACATTTACGATTGTTATTTCTTCTTGCTGAATTGCCCCTTTTATTAGTATGTAGTGGCCTTCTTTGTCTCTCAAAACATCCCTGCATTTGAAGTCTATTTTATCTGAGATTAATATTGCTACACCTGCTTTCTTTTGGCTGTAGCTTGCATGAAATATTTTTTTCCATCCTTTCACTTTCAGTTTCTTTGTGTCCCTGTGTCTAAGATGAGTCTCTTGTATGCAACATATTGATGGTTCATTTTTTTTGATCCATTCTGTGAATCTATATCTTTTAATTGGGGAGTTTAATCCATTTACATTCAACGTTAAAACCGTGAAGGCATTTCTTGAATCGGCCATCTTATCCTTTGGATTATGTTTGCCATATTTTTCCCTCTCTCTATTAATATCCTTTATTGTACCCATACCGAATCTCTTTAGTACTGAACCTTTCTCCAAGTCTCTCTGTCCTGTCTTTGTTTCTCTGTCTGTAGGGCTCCCTTTAGTACCTCCAGTAGGGCAGGTCTCTTGTTAGCAAATTCTCTCAGCATTTGTTTGTCTGTGAAAAATTTAAGCTCTCCCTCAAATTTGAAGGAGAGCTTTGCTGGATAAAGTATTCTTGGCTGGAAATTCCTCTCACTCAGAATTTTAAATATATCGTGCCACTGCCTTCTTGCCTCCATGGTGGCTGCTGAGTAGTTACTACTTAGTCTTATGCTATTTCCTTTGTATGTGGTGAATTGCTTTTCTCTTGCTGCTTTCAGAACTTGCTCCTTCTCTTCTATGTTTGACAGTGTGATCAGTATATGTCTCGGAGTGGGTTTTTTTGGATTTATTCTATTTGGAGTTCGCTGAGCATTTATGATTTGTGTATTTATGTTGTTTAGAAGATTTGGGAAGTTTTCCCCAACAATTTCTTTGAATACTCTTCCTAGACCTTTACCCTTTTCTTCCCCTTCTGGGACACCAATGAGTCTTATATTCGGACATTTCATATTATCTATCATATCCCTGAGGTCCATTTCGATTTTTTCAATTTTTTTCCCCATTCTTTCTTTTATGCTTTCATTTTCCATTCTGTCATCTTCCAGGTCACTGATTCGTTGTTCAACTTCCTCTAGTCTTGTACTATGAGTGTCCAGAATTTTTTTAATTTGGTCAACAGTTTCTTTAATTTCCATAAGATCATCCATTTTTTTATTTAGTCTTGCAATGTCTTGTTTATGCTCTTCTAGGGTCTTCTTGATTTCCTTCATATCCCGTACTATGGTCTCATTGTTCATCTTTAGTTCTTTGAGTAGCTGCTCTAGGTGCTGTGTCTCTTCTGATCTTTTGATTTGGGTGCTTGGGCTTGGGTTATCCATATCGTCTAGTTTTTTCATATGCTTTATAATTTTCTGTTGTTTTTGGCCTCGTGGCATTTGCTGAACTTGATAGGGTTCTTTTAGGGTTTGTAGACCTATTGAAGTCCTTATCTCTAATTTTTCAGATCTACAGCTTCGTGGAGTACACTTTCTCTAACTAACCAGCAGGTGGCGTCCACGAGCCACCTGTTCTCCACAAGCCAGATCTCCCCTGCTTAGCCTTTTTGGTGAGTGGGGGAGTGAGTCTTGTGGGGCCCAATTGGTGTACCAAGCTTGCGTGTGTAGTTGGTGTTGCCTGCCCTGTATGTGGGGCGTGTTTCTGGGCAGTCGGGGAGGGGGGGTGGCCCTAACAATCAAATCTCCCTGATGATCCTAGAGTTTTAAAGCTGCTGCAATAGTCTAATCCTTCAGTTCAGTCCTGCCACAGTTTGTCTCTGCCACTGACCCACAAGTCCTTGGTATTGGCGTATGGCTCCTGAGACTTGCAAGTGGGCCCCTCTTCCAGGCTGTGCACCCCGGGTCCTCTGTTGAGGGATGACTGTGCTATGTCACAGGTGAGTGCCGTCCCCCCAGGGCAGTTCTGGGCTGCTGGGCTGTGTAGGGAGGCTCCCAGTCTGCTCAAATGATGGCTGAATGGGGCTCTGTTAATTCACACTGCTCCCCCTTCCCAGCTCTGGGACATTCAGCTGAGGTTGCAGGGAAGGCTAATGTCCACGCCCAGTTTTGTGGTGTGTGCCTGTTATTTGAAGCACTTCCGTCACACTGGGTTGTCTGGGGCAGCTCTGGGCTATGGGGCTGGCGATGGGCAGGAGTGTTTCCTGTCCACCAGGATGGTGGCTGTGAGCGGACACCCCCCTTTTCTTGGGAAGTTGTGTTGTTTAGTGAATTTTCTCAGCCACTGGATTATTGCCTTTTGTCTCAGAGCTCTCTTAGTTCTGCTCTTGACTTGACGTGCCCAAATTGCAATTCTTTGAAGCTTTCTTTATTGAGCTTCTTAGAGTAATTGTTTTAGAAAAAGCAAAAAGGATTTAAAAAAAAAAAAAAAAAGGGCCCTCCTCAGCGATCTAATGGGTTATTGAAATGCTAATAGACAAAGCAACCAGGGCCATTAAGGAAAGGTCCACAGGGCAGAGAGTTCAGCTTTGCTTCGGGATTTGCATATGCGCCTCAAGGCCTGAGCTCCGCCCTTCCCCTTTCTGTGTTCACCAGAACTCCAAAAATCCTCTGCTTTTATTTTGGAGTTTTTCGTGTTGTTTTTTTTCTATGCCTGTCTCCTCTCTGCTGGGCTGGCTGCTCTCAGAGTCTCTGGTGTCTGGTCTCAGTCTATCTATGGTTGGAGTTTGAATCAGTAGAATGAGTTTTCGATAAGAGCAGCCACTGCAGTTCTCCCTTCTCCTTCCCGGAGCTGACAACCCCTCCTCCCCCGGGACTGAGCCTGGCAGGGAGGGGCGCGGGTCCCCTGGCCGCAAAAACTTACAGATTTCGCTGATCTCAGCAGTTCCACGTTTTCATGAGTGTTGTATGAAGTATGCCCAAAGACAGATTGCTCTGTGGTGTCCAGTCCACGCAGTTCCTGGCTTTTTACCTACTTTCCTGGAGGAGTAACTCACGAACTGCCTCTTCTAATTCAAAATTGAACCTGTAAAAATTCATACACATCCATGATGGAATTATAGTCAAGCAACCATCTTCTTGCAAGTTCTGGTTTTCTTTTGAATCCAAAAGACTGACTATAAGGCAGAAATTTCCTCAACATGTTGCATGATTCACTTTATTTATGCTGTGGATGACTCTGGAGACAAGACAACATATCTTGAACAGATTTTCCTTTGTAGCAGATCTGATATACTGCAGTAAACAATGGAAACTTGTCGACCAGGCCCTTCTGTTTGAGGATGCGGTACACTTCAGCAGAAGTCTGAGGTCCTTGGAGTTTCTGCCCATTCAGCATCTCGTTCTCCAGTTCTTCAATGGTCTTTCCAGTCCTGGCGAACGCCTCGGCCACCCTGCGGTTCCGGCCTCCGTAGCAGGTGGTGATCAGGTCAGCCACCCCACAGCTCTCCAGGAAGGTGGCTGTGGACACGTGGCCCTTGCAGAAGATCTTGGCAAATGCAGTCATTTCCATGAGGCCCAGGCGGATGACAGCGGCTTTGGTGTTGTCTCCACAGTGGAGGCCATCACAGAACCCAGCTCCCACAGCCACAACGTTCTTAAGAGCACCACAAAGTTCAACAGTATCTGCATCATCAACCACAGTAATTCGAAAATTTGGAGTCTGCAGAAGTTCTTTGAAGAGAAGGCCGTTCTCCATTACTTTGCTGCCGATGGTGGTCTCACAGAACTTGTCTGCAGCCACCTCGTTGGCAATGTTGGCTCCCATCAGCACACTGATGTCAATGCCCATCTTCTCTCGGATGATGTCGGAAATGAGTTTCAGCCCCTCGGGGCCCTTGTCTATCCCCTTGATGAGGGTGATTCCCAGCGCTTCTTTGGGCACCCTTCCAGTAATCTCATCACAGATTCTGTGAATGAATTGGTGAGGAATGACAAACACCAGCAGGTCTGCATCCTGCACTGCCTCGCTGAGATTCGAGACAGCAACCACATTTTCTGGCAGCTTGTGTCCAGGGAGATATTTTATATTTTCGTGGTCACTATTTATGATGTCTGTTAGTTTTCTCCCATTAACTGTTTCTTCAAAGACCCACATCTTGACAGTGGAGGCAAACTTCTGAAGTTTCTTGACATTATTAACAATTATTTTTGCAACAGCTGAACCCCTGGGAGAGCCAGAGGGCCGCCTTGGACTGGGTCTGAAGGGGACTATCTGTTTCTTTTTTCATGTTATATGCTTTTAAGGCTTTTTTAAATTGTGGATATATAACTATAATAAAATTTGCATTTAACCGTTTTTAAGTGTACAATTCAGTAGCATTAATTACCATCACCACTATCCATTGCCAAAATTTTTTTCATCATCCAAAATAGAAACTCTGTACCTTTTAAGCAACAACTCCCCACTTCCCCAACTCCCTGCCCTGTTAACTTCCAGTATACTTTCTGTCTCTATGAATTTGTTTATTATAGATATTTCGTGTAAGTAGAATCATACAATCTTGGACCTTTTGTGTCTGGTTTATTTCATTTAGCCTAATGTTTTCAAGATTCATCCATGCTGTTGCTTATATTAGAACTTCATTCTTTTTATGGCTGAATAATATTCTTTTGTATGTAGACCACATTTTTTTTAAATTTAGCCTTTCGGAATCAGTGTGACTCATGTTTACTGTATTCAGGTCCTAATACTTGTTGCTACACATACACATACACAAACACACCCAGAGAAAGGGCACTAAAATATTGTCCTTGTTTTTTGCCATCTTTTTCAAGTCTCTTTAACCCTTTCATCAGTTTAAATTATTACTGAGCACCCATGTGATGAAATGATGGATGGAAAGTGAGTCAGATGCATGGGGCCGGGTCTCCCTCCAGGAACCTCAGATGACTGCAGAGAGGCTCCTGCTTGTCCAGCCAACAGCCATTGCCTCCCTGCCTTCTTGCTAAGTGAGCCTTGTTTTTGTTGAGTTATTGGTCAGGCAGCAACAGATTCAAGGAAGTTAGGCCTGCTTCTTAGTGAAGGAGGTGGATCATGACTGACTAAGGCAGGCACAATAATCTCATTTTTCTTTGCCAGTAAGGAAAGGGTAGGCTTGTTACCAGTTCTGGGTAATAGAATATAGAGGAAGTCTCCTGGGAGCATATGAGAAACATTTTCTTCCTTGATAAAAGAGAGAACCCTTTGGGGAGTGTGGTGCTTTTTCTGATCCCTCTCTCTTTCCTTTTTCTACAGACAACAGTGGGGCAAAATACTGCTTGGTAGTCATCTTGTGACCAGTAAAATCCAAGAGAATTTTAGAGACTCTAACCTGGAATGCTGACAACTTTGAGCCACCAAACTTCTTGGGATTATCTACCTGCAGACTTTTGTTAATCATAAATTACATCCTTGTGGTTCAAGCCTCCAACAATCAGGATTTGTTGTTACTTGTACCTGAAAGCATCTTAACAGAAGTCCCCATACAAGGTCTATCCATGAGGGAGTGTAGCTAAGTGGGTGCAAGGATATTTCTAAAGCTGAGTCAACTTGGGGAGTTTGTTTGCTAAGGAAAGTTTGAAATAGAGCAACAAGGGGAATGACCTATATTATTATTGAGGGCTGAGAGCAAAGGGACATGGGGAATGCTCCAAAGATCTGACATGTAGGATCACAATAAATATTTATTAAATGTTGAATAAAAGACAGTGCAGAGCATCAAATTTGGTATATGTGATAAGAGTAGGAAAGTCACTGGCTAGGAGGATAAAGAGCAGGATGAGATGCATTTTAAGGAATGGGTCAAGATAAGTAGCTCAGAATCAAATTTTTTGTGGGTCTGGTATGAAAGATTGGGAAAGCCATAGGACATGAAAGTAATCATACAGGGTTAAACACTCAAGGAATCTGTCATCAATTAGGGGAGATAAAGCATATATATAATATAATGCAATGAAGAGGATATCTAAGAGGTACAGATAGAGTAATGTAGAAATTCAGAGGTAGGTGAGATTTTTACCTGGATGAATCAAGAATTCAAGAAGTGGTGGCATTTGAAATGGATTTTGAAAGACAGTCAGGATTTGATATGCAGAGATGGGGGAGGGTGATAAGTGGGGAGAACAAGAGGAACAAAGACATGGAGGTAATATGTGTAAAATGCTCAGCACCGGAGTAAACAGTTCATAAATAAAATAGTTATTGTTGTTAATGTTATTATTATTTTTAACCTTTGGTACTGCCTTTTTGATACCTGGGTTCTTCTTAACTTCCTAATGCTCCTCGGCCATGGCTGATATATCATAGGAGGTAATAGCCATCCACAGATCAGCAAGCTAGGGGGCTGGGATCTGGTTTAAGTGCTAACTCCTGTGTTCTGAAAGTTTACTTCCTGTGGATGTCTTATTCAACATTATCTTCTTGAATATATTCCTACACAAATTTTTGCTACCATTGGTTAGGCTGGGCCAATAACAATGTAACCCGGACACACGCTAATAACGATAATAAAAATATATGTTAAATGGGGTATGTACTGCATAAAGGACTCAATATTTATGGATGTTATGCATGAATGCCCCAAAGTAGACAAAATGAGTAGATTTCAGTTCACTTCAATTTAAACAAACAAGTTGTTTAGATTTGCTAAAGTTGCCAAAATGCAACATAAGAAATAATTTAAGAAATATAAAAATTAAAAAAAAATTGACTTTTACAATGAGGGTTTATTAGGTTTCAAATTTACAGTTCTAAGGACATGACATGTCCAAATTAAAGCATCAAGAGGTAGATACCTTCTCTGAGGAAAGGCCGATGGCATCCAGGTTTCCTCTGTCACATGAGAAGGCACATGGCTGGCCCTGCTGAAACTTCTCTCCTGGGTTTAGCTTCTGGTTTCAGTGGTTTTCTCCAAAATGTCTCTGGGGTTTTGTCTTAGCTTCTCTCTCAGATCCCCCTAGTACCAAACTCTCAATTACATATCTTAGCTTCTCTCCAAAATGTCTCTCTCAGCTACTCCAGGGCAAACTCTCGACTTCATCTCTTAACTTAGCATCTCCAAAGGTCTTTCTGTCTGCATCTCCAAGAGTTTGGGTCTGTGTTAGCTCTGAGCTCTCTCTCTCCCTGAGCTCTCTTACGGACTCTGGTAAACTAGTTAATACCCACTTTGAATGGGCAGGGTCATCTCTCCATGGAAATACTCTAATCAGAAGGCCCCACCCACAGTTGGGTGGGTCACATCTCCATGGAAACAACCAAATCAAAAGATCCCACCTGCAATAGGTTTGCACCCACAAGAGTGGATTAAAAGAACATAGTCTTTTATGGGGTACATAACAGGTTCAAGCCAGCACACAAGTCAACAACAACAAAAAAATTTATTGAATATTTATTTTTTGCTCAGCATGTTAAAAAGAATTAGGAATATAAAGATGTAAAATTGAGGATTTACCCTAAAGGAAGTAGCATTCTATTCTAGTAAAAGAGAAACAGGTAAACATATGATTACAATAGAGGATGGCAGGCATAGGATAGAAAAAAGAATTACAAGGTGGAGGATACCATGGAGGAAAGGGGGATAGATTGGCCATCTGGACAGGCCAATGAGGACTTCCTAGGGATGAAGATATCTAATCTCAGAACCAAACTCTTGGACATCACACGAAAGGTATTCCAGAAAGTTTTGTATGCATATGGTGATAATAGTGAGGTGCTAGCTAAGAAATTGGAAAGGAGAGAAGTTGATTGTCCTCTGAAACTTAAATGGCAGATTATCACATAAGGGATTAGAGCATAGATTCCATTTAAAACACCTGGGATGGGTTATGAGATTCTGAATTTTGAAAAATCTCCCCAAGTGATGTGGATGCTCCCTGGGCTAAGATAACCTCATGTACCCACTACATGGAGCGATCTTACCCAGAATTTCCTAAACCAGAGTCCTGCAGAAGACTTCCTAGCATTACTAGAATTCTGTCTTAGTTTATCAGTATCAGATAAATACCATAAAATACATTATCAATGGAATTTAGATCCTGAAGCATCTATTCCTTAAGCTTGTATCCAGCTAGTGTTATGACAGAGCTTTCACTGAATGCCAACAAGAAAAAAGCAAGAAACAGGAAACAAAAGAAAAAAAAAACAAAAAGGAAAAAAAAAAAAGATTGACCTCTGTGAGTGCTCTCCTTTAGAGCTTATCAATACAATGAGTTTAGAGAATAGCTTAAGGCCAAAGTGTAGGAGTCTTCCTGGTCCTTTCTGCTGAGGCATCTAGTCTTGTTATGCACATGTAGCCCTAGGAATTCTCCTGTTTACACAGATGTGAATGTCCGTCCTTTGCTAGGAAACAGTTTCCTCACGGTCCCAGCCATTGCACTGTATGTCCTGCAGCCAGCAGTCCCCTTGCCCCAGGCAGCCATGACTTGACTAAACTCCCACAGCATTCTGGAAGAGAGCAGTGTGAGCTGTTCTGGGATGGCGGGCCTGTGACAAGTGTTCTGTTTCCGTTCCCCAGACTGACTGCCATCAGACAGATTGAGCCAGAACTATATCTCCCAGTGTGTGCATGAGGGTACTCTGCTCCCTCCGGAACCCAGACCAGGGATCTGCTCTGGGAACATGGGCTGGCTCCCTGCCAAGTCAGTGAAGGACCAGAGGAGGGGCCAGACAGGACCCCATGAGATCCTACTGCTTTTAGTTTGCTTTTTTCTTGATTCAGCACTTGCCCTGTTACTACAGTCCTTTAACTGTTTTCTGGAGCTTTGAAAAAGATGTTTTTGCCAGTTCTTCCTGCTTGTTCCAAGTTTCTGTGGAGGGTCAGATCCCTGAATTTTCTCATTCCACCATCACGTTTGGGGTAAGGCCCTCCCATTTTATTTTATTTTAGAAGTTTCTTTATTTTTAAAATTGTATTAAAATTTGTGAATAAGTAATGTAAATATGAGATTTAATACAGCATAAGTGTAAATTCCAAAGTTAATACAGCGTAAGTGTAGTGTCTCCATCATACCCCATTCTCCCTGCCATTCATTTCTTCCCCAGTGGTAATTAATGTTACTTGTCTCTTAAGTATGTGTAAATATGTAGTCATTTTATACCTATATAATCAAATATATAATATTCTTTTTCCCCCCTTTAACACACATGGTAGGATTCTTTACTCATTCTTCCTCAACCTTCTTTGTTCACTTAACAATATATTTTGATGATCACTCCATATCAAAGAGCTTTCTAAGTTGTTTTTATGACTGTGTAGTATTTCACGGTATGGATAGTCATGAATCAGACTGTGAATCAGAGTATGAATAGTCTCTGATTCATTTAACCAGTCCTCACTTAGGTTTTTTGCCAATATTTTGCTATAGTGAATATAATTTGTACATATATAATTTTATACTTGAGTATAACAAATGGATAACTTTGAAGAAGTGGAATTTAGGTATGTAGATATTTTTAGTGGTCAGGGAAGGTTTCAGGAAAGAGTCAAATGAGAGATAAGCACCCCCTCTCACCACCACCATAATAAAGATTTTAATATTCTTTGTGGCAATAATTTCTCATTATGAATTTAAAGTGGTAGTACCCTGGTCATGAGGACATGCGGCAAGGAGCTGAAGCCTCCTAACAACAACCAGTATAAAATTTCCAGCTATGTAATTGAGTTATCTTGCAAGCAGAGTGTTTCGGTTTGCTGAATACCAGAATGCTAAATACCGGAATGCTATATACCAGAAATGGATTGGCTACTATAAAGGGAATTTATTAGGTTACAGATTTACAGTTCTAAGGCCATAAAAGTGTCCAAACTAAGGCATCAACAAGAGGATACTCCTTTAATGAGGAAAGGTTGACAGCATCTGGAACACCTCTGTCAATTGGGAAGTCATGTGGCTGGCATCTACTGGTTCTTTGCTCCCAGATTGCCTTGCTTTCAGCTTCTGATTCCAGTGGCTTCTCTTTAAGCATCTGTGGGTTCTCACTTAGCTTCTCCAGGGCAAACTCTGGGCTTTCTCTCTTAGCTTAGCGTCTCCAAACATCTTTCTGTCTGCATCTCTGAGCATGTGGGTCTGTGTAGTCTCTGGGCTCTTTCTTCTTCTCTCTAAGCTCTCTTAAGGACTACAGTAAACTAATTAAGACCCATCTTGAATGGGTGGAGTCACATCTCCATGGAAATAATCTAATCAAAGGTACTACAATATGTCTGCCCCCACAAGAGTGGATTAAAAGAACATAGTCTTTTATGGGGTACATAATAGATTCAAACCAGCACACAGAGCATCCATTTCTAGTCGAGCTTTCAATGACTGCAGCCCCATCTAGCATCTGCATTGGAAGCTCATGAGACCCTGAACCACACTCTGGTGGCATGGAGCTATGTACCCCAGGAAAATATGTTCTTAAACGTAATCCACTCCTGTGGATGTGAACTCTTGCAAATAGGACCTTTTGATGAAGTTATTTCAGTTAATGTGTGGCCCAGCTGAATCAGGATGGGTCTTAATCCTATTACTGAAAGCCTTATAGGGAAGGTCACAAAAGGAGAGAAAGCCAGAGGGAGCAGCCAGAAGCAGAACGTCAACAGAAACTGGAAGAGAAGGGAGAAGCCAGGAGAGGCTGCCATGTGTGTTACCATGTGACAAGGAAAAGGATAGACAGCAGCCAGCTCCAGAACACCACCGTCTGGGATAAAGCATCGCCTTGCAGACACCTTGAATTTGAACTTCTTCTAGACTAAAAACCATGAGCCAATAAATTTCCATTGTTTAGGGTAACCCATTGCATGATATTTGCTTCAGCATGCCAGAAACAAAAACACATACCTAGCTAAGCCTCTTCCAATTTCCTGAACTATGGACACTATGTGAGATCATAAATGTTGATTGTTATTTTAAGCTGCTAGGTTTTGGAGCCATTTTATATATAGCAACATAAAACTAATAGAGATTTTGGTACCTAGAAGTAGAGTGTTGCCATAACAAAACTTAAAAATGTGGGGGTAGCCTCTCTCTTCAGCTGAGCCAACTTGGCAAGTGAACTCACTGCCCTTCCCGCTACATGGGATCTGACTCCCAGGGGTGTAAATCTCCTGGCAACGCAGGATATGACTCCTGGGGATGAATCTGGACCTGACATCATGGGATTGAGAGCATCTTCTTGACCAAAAGGGGGATGTGAAATAAAATGAAATAAAGCTTCAGTGGCTGAGAGATTCCAAATGGAGTCGAGAGGTCACTCTGGTGGGCATTCTTGTGCACTATATAGATAACGCTTTTTAAGTTTTAATGCATTGGAATAGCTAGAAGTAAATACCTGAAACTATCAAAGTGCAACCCAGGAGCCTTGACTCTGGAAGACAATTGTATAGCAATATAGCTTATAAGGGGTAGCAATGTGATTGTGAAAGCCTTATGGATCACACTCCCATTATCTAGTGTATGCATGGATGAGTAGAAAAATGGGGACAAAAAACTAAATGAAAAATAAGGTGGAGGGGGATGATTTGGCGTTCTTTTTTACTTTTAATTTTATTCTTATTTTCACAGATTGGGGTGATGAATGCACTATATGATGGTACTATGAAAAACTGATTGTACAACTTTGTATGATTGTATGGTATGTGAATATATCTCAATAAAATTGAATTTTAAAAAATGTGAGGGTAGCTTTGGAAACTGGCAGTGGGCAGAAGTTAGTGCCAACTAGTTAGTGAAAGCCTAGGCTTCCATTTGAAGACACTGGGCTTAGTAGAAGCCCAGTGGCCTTTGAGAAGGCTCTAGTGAAGTCTTAAAGGAAATTGAAGAAAATGTTTTCTGACTATGGGTGTCAGGGGATCTTTGTTATATAGTGGCAAAAGTTTGACAACACTGTCACTTGAAGTAACATGGAAAATAGAAAATATGCCTAATGTTTGGATGATATAGCTAAGGAGATGTGCCGGTTTGAATGTATTATGTCCCCCAAACGCCATTGTCTTTGATGCAATCTTGTGGGGCAGTTATTTTAGTGCTGATTAGATTGGAATTCTTTGAGTGTTTCCATGGAATGTGCCCAACCCAACTGTAGGTGATAACTGATTAGATATTTCCATGGAGGTGTGGCCCCACCCATTCAGGGTGGGCCTTGATCAGTGGAGCTATATAAATGAGCTGACAGGCAGAGGGAACTCAGTGCAGCTGTGAATGATATTTGGACGAGGAGCTACAGCCAAGAGGGACACTTTGAAGAAAGCACAGGAGCTGCAGATGAGAGACAGTTTGAAAACAGCTGTTGAAAGCAGACTCTTGCTCCAGAGAAGCTGAGAGAGGACAAATATCCCAAGTGCAACTAAGAGTGACATTTTTGAGGAACTGCAGCCTAGAGAGGAATGTCCTGGGAGAAAGCCATTTTGAAACAGAACTCTGGAGCAGATGCCAGCTGCATGCCTTCCCAGCTAACAGAGGTTTCCTGGATACCATTGGCCATCCTCCAGTGAAGGTACCCAATTGCTGATGTGTTACCTTGGACACTTTATGGCCTTAAGACGTAACTGTGTAACCAAATAAACCCCTTTTATAAAAGCCAATCCATCTCTGGTGTTTTGCATTCTGGCAGCATTAGCAAACTAGAACAGGAGACTTCCAGGCAGAGGATTGAAGGTATGTCCTGGCATCTTCTTGCTGATTACAGTAAAATGCGAGAGGAGAGAGAGAAATAGGACCTGTTATGGGCCATGGATCTGGGTGGAAGGCTGGGCAAAAAGGCCCATGACTGGCCCTCCTGAGATAGAAGGAGACATGACTGGGAAGTATTTACATTTAACAGGTTCTTTCCTGCCTGTCAGGTGTGGAAGAGTGTGTGACGGTACATTTGTCATAATTTGGTAAATAAAGCCTGAGATTTAGCTCTGCCTTAGCAGCTTCAGGAATATCAAGGCATAAGTCTGTGAAATGTGTGCGTGTGTATGTTTGTGTGTGTGTGTGTGTGTGTGTGTGTGTGTGTGTTGAATAAAGGCCATTTCTCAGTTATACAATTAAATATGTGGTTTTTGAGATTTAATACAAATTTTAGTTTATATAATTTTGAAAAGAGAAACATGAGTCTGGCTCCCTGTATTGCCCCAACTGCCACTGACAAAATGGATTTTCCTTGATATAAAAGTGTTTTGCTTATGAATAAAGATATTCTTGCAATATTTATAATGTTGCCTTTCATTGTGTTCTTTGTATTGGAAAATATCTACAGCTGCAGAGTGGGATGTATCCTGGAGAGCTTTCTGCATGCACTGGCTATTTACAGTGACAAAATTTAGGTCATGGCCTTTAGCCCAAATAATATTAATTCAAGGTTATTTATGCAGCATAGCAGACATTCAAAATATTCCCTTTCCCTCCTGCTAACCTAAGGGTGGTATGGAAATCACTTGTGCTAGTTTATAATAATCCCTCCATATTAAGTAGGGCTGCAATTTAATGTGACTTTGGTACCACTTGATATCATAGGAAACATTAGAATACAAACCAGTAATATAAGGGTCTTGGTTTCTTTCTTTGTGCAGCCTATGGTTTCTGATACTCAGGTCTCCACCCCCCCCCCCCATAATCCATACTCTAAGCCTAATGTTCTGTTTATCACACACACACAGAGAAGATTAAAAAACAACAATCATATACTAGATTGTTTTCTCTCTCTTTTCAAAGGAAGATGCTTATTTCTAATTTGGGATAACTTGGATACCATCTCAGGATGCTTTTTTCCTTTTGATCACATGAAAAGGTTGAAACAAATGGGCCATTGGCCTCATTATGACAGTCAGTTAGTGAGGTGTCTGCCAGCTCAAGCCTGCCTGTGAGCTCTGTCCCTGTAACTGCCTTTTGCAGGTTGGATGTTGAAAATTGTTCACACCAAGTTTAATAATTGAAAATAATTCCTGTATAAGAGAATTCAGGTAAGCAGAGGGTTGAAATATACACCTTGATTGTTATTCAGGCAATTGGTATCTTAGAAATAAATGTGGAAATTATGCAGGAAGAAATTACTCCCCAGCAGGCACTTTGTGAAAAGGTTGTGCCATATCAGATTGCATAGGCAATAGATACTGCATAAATTTAAGAGGCAATTGAGACTTGGGTCACTCACTGGGAAATGGAAATGCCTGCATGACAGAATGATAAGTGGCTGCATTAAGCATTTTAAATACTTATTTTTACCAAGTGCAGTAAGCTATCTGAACATGTCTTCTCAACTGGTATTGGTCATTATTTTCTGATGATTTTACATGGTAGATAAGTGTGAGTATTTTCCAGTAAGCATCCATTCTGATAAATAAAAGCAAAGATGATCAGCAAATCCAAATAGCAAATCCAAATGGACAAACTGATTAATAAGATAAGTAGAAAAACAATCTCCATCCCTCCCCGTATTTGGAACCTCTAGTCAAAATTGTAGTTCCCTTGCATGTACTGCTTAATTTAGAATTTTGGTGAAGTACTGTAGCCTCATAGTTCCTATACCAAAATTAACATTTGAATAGGTATGTTGAGGAAACGTAAGTATATTCTGAAATGTAGGTCTCAAATGTCTGCTTCAAGAAAGAATGAGAAAGTCTAGGAAAATGGATATTCATTATCTCTGGAGAGGTGCACTTTATTCTTTTGATGGGGGCTTGGGCATCAAGGCTAGGATAGGTAAGAGGAGAGTTCTCAAATTTCAGTCAATAATGTCATGATCTGGCTATGAACTGCCATCTCCCCATTCAGAAGGTGTTTGGGCATAAAAAAAGAAAGAAAGATCATTGTTTTGAAATAGAAGGATGTCCATGATACATCTCATTGTAAGAATCAAGAACAAGTGATAGAACAATATTACAGTATGATTCCATATATATGTAAATCTAGCTTCCTGATAGTGTCTATGTCCAAACACTGGGAAAGTATCTCTAACTAAGCATGGGAGAGTGCTAAATAGAAAGATCTAGTCTTCTGAGTAAAGTCAAAACATGTTCTTGTGAAGTTGAAATTTTTTTGAAAAGAAAATGTTTGGGTTTTTACTTGTTTTTAACCCATGTTTAGGGAATTTAAAACACTATTTTCATTTAATGGCTTATTAAAATTAGAAAGTCTTGGTAGAATCTAGCAAACACTTTACGATAAGATGTTTTAAAGGTTTATTTAATGTTTTGCCTCTGGCTGATATTCTTTTCAACATATATTTCAGTTTTGGAATAAAGATATGGTGTTAAAACATGCTTACATTGATGTCTTTAATTGAGTGCTTATTATAGATTAGCCATCACTATAGATACTAAAATACAGTAGAGATTAAATTAAGTTAGCCCAAACCCCTGACTTACATCTTAGAGGTGGTGGTGGTAGTGAGATATATAGCAACCTATCAATACCTAAGTATAACCTGTCATGATAATATCTATTTACTGAATCCCTGTGTAGAATCCCTAAAAAGAAGCGGCATTTTCTAGACATAGATACTAGTAGGATTCCAGACTTATGATTTTTTCCATTATATATTGAGCAAGTTATTTTCCCTCTAACATAAAATCTGTTTCTGGGAAAAATGCATGCCCATTCATTTGAATATTAAAATGGACTGTCACTTGGGCCTTTAATTTGTAGCCTGGCAGATGGAGACCAGTTAGGATCTATAGCAAATAATAGTTTAAAGTCCACCAATACTTAATTTTCAATTGTTCAATTTTATTTTATTTTTATTTAATAATTATAATCAGGGTATTTTCTTAAAAGAAAGCACATGCCCAGAGGAAAATGATGGGCAGTAAATTCTCTAGCAGTTAAAATCATGCTGTATATACATTTTTGGAATAGAAATCATAGACTTAGATGCAGTTATCTCATTACATTGACATAAAGCACACACTCATGAGTACCTCATAAAATAATACAAATAATAATAACAAGAGCAGGAGTTTATTGAGTAATTTACTATGTGCCAGGTACTGTTTCTAGGTACTTATGTGTATCAATTCATTGAATCTTCACAACCCCTCTTGGAGACAAGGTACTATTATCAGCCCTATTTACAGACAGGGGAAATGAGACTCAAAAAGGTCAAGTAACCTTCTTACAGAGAAAACTTACTTAATGACATTTCTCATGTTATCTCACACTGGTTTATGGATTTATTTTAAGAGACCAACCATCCCATTTCACTCTGGACTGTTCTAGTTTAGCACTGAAAGTCCATGTCCCAGGAAACCCCTCAGTCCTGAACAAGCTGGGACAGTTGGTCACCTGAGTATCTCTAGTTACTGTTAAGATCTTGTGTTGATTAGAATTAGAATATTGTTACAGAGGGTGCTTCAATAAACAGTCCTCACAAATTGCTGCTCACTCATCTTTCAGAAAGAGTCCCATTGGACTCCCTGATCCAAGGTTATCTCCCCTCCCTGAGGTGTTATTTGAAAGTACTTGTATTTTCCTTATTCTGATAGTTATTTCACTAATGTATCTAACTTCACCCTTCATCTATTTTTCAGTTTATTTACAGCGACTCTCTGGAACTAGTGCTAACCTCTAGTGTAAAATCTTTTAGCAGGAACACCACCACATTTAGAGGCAAGGTAAGTCAATGTTTAGTGGTTTGAAACAGGAAGTGCCCCCAAAGGGCCAGAGCAGACAGTGAGGACATGATGTACATGTTATTTTCATGCAAGCCAGCTGACTTCCATGGGTTCATTTCTGCTGCCTGAAGTAAACCTGACTATAATGTCTTTGAGATTCTCAATTGGGAGTAACTCCAGACAAAGTCTCAAATATGGTGGGACTCTACTGACACTTCAGGTTTAACTTGAAATGCTGAATCTATTAAGATTAAACAATGTTTGGTGCTTGGCTTCTAATTTGTGCTCCTTCCTTACAATTTTTTGTTTGATCAAATGTCAACATCTCTGTTCCTCTACTTATTCGCCCGTTAAACAAGCAAAAATATTTTCCTATTTTCACTGTCATAGGACTGTTGCAAAAAGCTGTAATCCTTGGGTTGGGCTAATTTCTCTTTTTTTGTGTTATTTAAGGAGTCATCCTCACTCTTACTCATCTGTTTACTAATCCATGCATTTACCTAGCCAAATCACAAATATTTATTGAGCCTGAATTTGTTCTCCATTTAGATTTAACAAAGTTAAATTGCAGAAAGACGCAAAAGGCTAAGAATATTCCATGTTATCTTTCCTAGGAATATTCTTATTTTAATAAAAGAAGTCAATCTAAAGTAATGGATATATTAGAACACACATATACCAGATAATCATCCCACGTGTACAATCAATGGTTCACGATATCATCAAATAGTTGTGCATTCATCACCACAGTCATTTTTTTAACAATGTCATTCTCCCCCCCAAAATTAATAAAAATTTAAAAAAGAACACCCCAAACATCACACACCCCTCAGCTCCCCCTATTATTTATTTATTTTCTGTCCTTATTTTCCTACTCATCTGTCCATACACTGGCTAAAGGGAGTGTCAATTACAAGGTTTTCACAATTACAGTCACACCATAAAAGCTATGTAGTTATACAATCATCTTCAAGAATCAAGGTACTGGATTACAGTTCAACTGTTACAGGCATTTCCTTCCAGCTATAGAATTCATTTATGAATATCCATTGAGCAAGAAATTTGGCCTAGTCTTCAAGAAATTTATGCAGATGGATATTCTCTGGTGAAATTGGGAATTGAAGCAGTCCTGTTTGTTGTATGATGCTATTATCTAGTGTCTTTCATTTATCCAGCAATTATTCATTGAGTGCTTTCCATTGACAAGAAACTATGTAGGTCTTGAAAGGAATATAAAGATAAATGAGATTCTGTTCCTTCCATCAAATAGTTCATATTCTAATAAGGAGGATAATACATTCACATAAATGGCCATCTGTAAGGCAGTATTCAACAAACTCTAACTAAAGGAATCTTATTTGAAGAAATTATAACCATTAACTGGATCATGTTGTGGAGGGACTAGAAGGCAAGACTAAGGATTTTAAAGTTATGTGGTAAGTGGTGGGATAACACTGAAGAATTTTTGAAAAGGCATTGATAGAATCAAAACTGCATTGAAGAGCATGAAGTTGCACTTCAGCACCCTAATATGCGTGTTTATTTCTTATTATCTGTCTTTGTTCTCTAAAATGTAAGCTCCATAAAAGAAAGGACTTAATTTTGCTTATTGCTGTTATCACCAGCACCCAGAAAATCTCTGGCAACTATTAAGTTCTCAAATATTTGTTCACTGTTGAAATGTACTAGCGCAGAGATTCCCAAACTCCCTCTTAGTGCCTCAGAAATATTTTACGGCACCCTTAGGCCAAAAGACATGCTAAAATGTTCCAGTGAGTTTTTGTATCTCCTTGCATTTTATCACAGCAATGCTAGAAAATTCAGCTTCACAAAATTATGACATCAATGCAAGGAATGTAGCATGATCTAATGTTAAAACTAAATGACCTTGTGCTTCACCCAGTGTTTGGTAGATGTCAAGATATGGTTCTCTTGAAAATTTCAAATATCTGGCAGTGGCCTTGTAAGTTTCCTGGACTGTCCTGGGGCATCTTGGTACACAGTGTGAGGAAAAGTTATCTTTGAATCCCTATTTCATCACAGTTATTCTATAGGACATAGTTTCTATGGAATCACAAAATCGACTATTTTCAGATTTGACTTTTTCCTGCTGCTCTAATTGCTGGTCATCAAGTCATTAAATGGATACAAAGGTGAAACTGATTTGGATATTGAGTGCTCAAGTAAGTGTATGAGATCTAAGAACCCTATGGTAACCCTAGCAATATACTTAGATCAGCAATTTAATTTGATCCATTATAGAAATGTGTTACATGGAACACTATTCTTTTGAGATGTCCCAAGAAAAAAAAAAGAGTCCAGTGGCTAAATAAAGATTGAGAAATCTACATGCTAATATATTTATCCTCAATACTAGGTGACATTAATTGTAAGTTTTGCCATCTATTTAATGATTTTTAAAGAAAAGCCATTTGCTACATTAAATATACACATTAATTATAAGACAAATCTGGCTTGCAAAACATGACATTGTGAATAAAAATGTGCCGTAGAATTTACAATATGTTGACATCCTCTTTCTTGGAGAGTCACAGTTCAAATAAGCATATTAACTGCTTTGAGAAGTTCCATAGTAAAGAAACTGTTTATTTTTGTTTTACCCTGACTTATCCTAAATTAGTTGACCACATATGTCTTTTTTCATGTTCACCTATAACATATTGTGATTGCAATGATCACACTACTGGCTTACCATTTGGTTGTTGTCTGAAAACAGACCCCCCAACTTTGATTCAAAGGTGTTCAAAAGATTGTTTTTAGGAACACCTTGAGTTGTTTTTTCTGATTAGATTTCCCACTAGGTGGTAGTGTTACAACATCAAAATACTTTGCAGTAATGGTCTAGCAGCTCCAGTTCAATCTCACAGGCATTTACAAGTGTGTGCTCTGTTTAAGATACCATGTCTAATGATATGTAAGCTAGTGATCTTGCTGACACTAGGATCCAGGCCTGTTCACTCCCAGGCCAATGCTCTTTCCATTATACAATCATATGCACTTAAGAAAGCAACAGCTCTGTTTTCTAAGGCAAGTCTTCTGGAAGCTATATACTTATACATATGTAAAAGAAAGTTTTCTATGGAATTTATAAAACAAAGCAAATGTCTTTATGGGAAGGCAAAAGTGGGAGTGCAAAAGATCCACAAAACCTGGGAATTTTTCATGATTTCTAGATCCCAGAATGGTAAGAGTTGCTACGCTCTGGTGACTTTGATTTTATTCTTGAAGACAGTTCAGCTTTGGGACAAACTTACAAAGCTGAGTATGATAGATTGAGTTATGTACACCACCCCCCACACCCACCCCTCACAAATGTTCTTAATCTTAATTCCACTCCTGTGGGTGAAATCCATTGTAAATAGGACCTTTTGAAGGTGTTATTTTTATTTAAGGTATGGCCAACTGAATCTGTTAGGGCCTTATCCGGATTACTAGAGGCATTCATAAGCAGGAGAAATTCAGACAGACAGAAATCTATGGGGAGGAACCAGAAGCCAGGAGTTGGTGGAACCTGGAAGAGAAAGGAGAGGATATCGCTTTGTGTATCGACACGTGACGGGAAAGCCAGTGAACCCCAGGATTGCTGGCAGCCAGTCCCAGAATGCCATAGTCATTGGGCAGAAAGCATTCTCTTGCTGATGCCTTGATTTTGTACTTTCTCCTAGCCTCAAAGCTGAGAGCCAATAAATTCCTGTTCTTTAAGCCAACCCATTGTGTGGTATTTGTGATTGCAGTTTAGTAAAATCAAGGATCACTGACCTAAAGCAGTTAAAGCACAAATGATTAATAAATGTACTCTAGGTTGTAGTTTAATCTATGACTTGGATGTGTGTCTTGTGATTTTTAAAATTTTTTATTGGAAGTACTTTCAAACTTACAGGATAGTTTCAAAAATGATGCAAACCCCACACAGAGAACTCCAAATACCACTATTCCCCCAGATACCCAGATCTACCAATTTTAACATTTTGCCACATTTGCCATATCATTCTATCTTTCCTTCTAGCAATCCATCTATCTATCCATTTATCTATCTATTTATCAATCCATTTCCTGAACACTTGAGTGTAAGTTGTGTACATCATGTTCCTTGAGGACTTAATACCATGTATATTTCCTAAGAACAAGTATAGTCACTTATGTCACCACCTTAAGTGCAGTTATCAGGTTCAAGAAATTGAACATTGATTTAAGCTTATAGTCTACATTCCAGTTTTTTATATGTTCCATTAATATCCTTTGAGCCTTTTTTCCTCCCTTGTTAGATCCCATCCAGGGTCACAAATTGCATTTAATTGTCATTGCCTCTTTAGTTGCTCTTTTTTTTTTATTGTAGGAACATATACACAAAATAAACTTTCCTATCTCAACTGCTCCCAAGTATACCATTCAATGAGATTAATTACATTCACAATATTGCAATACCCTCAACACCTTCCATTACTAGAACTTTCCCATATCCATAAACAGAAACCCAACACTCATTATGTATTAATTCCTCATTCTCACCACCCCTGGCTACCTGTATTCTAATTTCTGTCTCTGTGAGCTTGTATATATTCTATGTAGTTACCAGGGAGATTATATTTAACATCCTAAATATAAGAGCCTTGTTTGCTTTGATAGCTGCTTAACTTCAATAGCATACATAAACTAAGTTCCTGTAAATTCCTATAAGTTCTCAGGCTCTGTTTACTTTTCTTCTTTCTTTTTTCTGCTCCTCAGACTGGATGATTTCAATTGTTTGATCTTCAAATTCACTGATTCTTTCTTCTGCCATCTCCAGTCTGCTGTTGAATCCCTCTAGAGTATTTTTAATTTCTGGTACAGCAGTCTTTATAGTCTTTAGATCTGTTTGGTTCCATTTCACAAATTCCATCTCTCTACTGATATTCTCTTTGTTGAAATCTGTATGTTTTGATATTTTAATGTGTTATCACTGGAATTTAGACTTTGAGGCATCTGTTCCTTAAGCTTGTATCCAGCTAGTGTTATGACAGGGTTTTCTTTGAATGCCAAGAGTGAGCAAAAGAAAAAAAAAAAAAGAATGAAAAAGAAAAACCTTTTTCCTTGTCTTTGTAGTTGACTTGTGAGAGTGCTCTCATTCAGAGCTTATCCACACAATGAGTTTAGAGAGTAGCTAGGGGCTGCCCCTATCTTTTTGGCACATGCATCTTGTTCTTTGGCATGCATATGGGTCCTAGGATTCCTGCCATTTGCATGGATATGAATGTCCTCTCTTCCTGAGGGAACAGTTTCCCCAAGGTCCTGGGGACTGCACTATATGTCCTACAGCCAGTAATCCCTTGCCCCAGGCTTTCACAACTTGACTGCTCTCCTGTAGCATTCTGAAGCAGAGTTCTGTAGCCCATCTTTTAGAGCCAGGATAAGCTCTTGGACAGCGAGCATGTGACGAGTGCCTGGGTCAATCCCTCAGGCTGCTACCAGACACATTAGGCTAGATATACATGCCCCCAGTATGAACACAAGGGTTACTTTGCTTCCTTTGGAACAAGGAGTGAAGACTGGCCCTGGAAGCATGGAACAGCTCTACTTTGAGCTGGAGAGGGGATGGAGGAGGGGCCAGCCAGGGCACCATGAAATCCTACAACTTTTAAGATACCTTTTCTTGATTCAGCACTTGCTCTCTTGCTGCAATCCTTTAACTGTTCTCTAGAGCTTTGAGAAAGATGTTTCTGCCAGTTCTTGCTGGTTGTTCAAAGCTTCAGTGTGGGTGACAGATTCCTGAAGCTTCTTACTCTACCATCTTGACCACAAAATCATAAGATTTCCAAGCTGCTTGAAGGGCTTGTGTAGTGTTGCACCAGGCAGGGTGGTGGGACCTCAAAAATTAGCTGGCTTAAGACCTTTATTTTATAAATGAGACTGCTGTGGTTAAGGGAAGACACATACTTGTTACAGTCACAGGATGATCTCTAGAACATACATGAGCAGGGTAAAATCTAAGCATATTTGTCTTTAGATCATTATTCTTGCTCTCACCATTTCAGGGACGTTTTTCTGAAGTGCATCCCAATTTCAGGGATGATACCTTGTGATTATCCCTGTCTATTCAGAACTTGTTGCTGCCATGCTCCCTGTGACATTAGTAGCAATCTACTTGGTTTACAAGACTCTGGTTTTCCCAATGTAGAATTGAATCTCTCTGGCATGATGTTTCTGTCATGGTCAGTAATCTCATACGTATGTATGGATCTATTCTGACTCAACCCCTCACTCCCATAAGTCACTCTGATGATGGCTGCTTTATGCTAATTTATGCTAATGTACTGGGAGTGAGGGGGAAGTATTTTGATAAAAACTGCAAAACCCTCCTTTCATTTTTGGCAACATTGGTTTTTGACAGTAACTTTTTAGAAACAGCCCTGATACTTTTCTTGTCTATTTTATGTGGTTTCTGTGTTATGATTTTATATTTATAAACTCTTTCTGTACTCTGATATTTACAGACATTTTCCTGTATTTCACCTAGTATTTTTTTCAAATTGACATTTAAATCATTAATTATTCTAGATTTTATTTTTGCATAAACTTAGGTATTTTCTAACACTATTTATTGATTTACCTGTCCTTTCCCCACTGATTTGAGGTATCACATTTTTCATGATTTTTAGATATAATTTAAAAATTTTTATTATATTTTACAAATTTGCTTATTTATTTCTCTGCCGTTTTATTGCGGAAAGAATAATATATATTCAATTTTTCTTTGGAACCAATGGGTAAGCATATTTAATAAATATGGTCAATATTTAATATGGGGATTTCAGTTAAGTGATCAATACACTCAATTTCAATACTATATGAAGTGACAGACTTACGAGGAGCTAGGTTTTATTTCTGTAAAAGCTTGAGAATTATGGGAGGTGACCAGGGAAAATGTGGTGACAAAAAATCCTGAGCCAGGTAGGGCTTTGCATATTTTCCAAATGAACTCTTATAGGTAAGTCCTGCCTATGTTTGAAAAACCAAGTCACTGAGAATTATTCTTAAAAATGTATGGTCTTATTTCCCACAGACATAACCAATAAATATTTAAGGACGGCTGAAGGCAGGACCAGAAAAATTCTGAAGAACAAGATTATGATTCTCTTATTCTCAAGTTTCTGAAGCAGAACAAGAAGGAAAAAAATAGGTTTAAGCATAGAGAATAGTACATTGTGTGAGGTTATTATGAAGATTAAATGAGATAAGAAAATGTTATGTAGCCCATATTAGAGGACTAATATCTTCCCTAAAAGAAGGTCTATAACATCCTTGTTAGTAACAGAGACTTTAGTCAGAATATAAAAAGGAGAAAATTGCTCGAAATACAGAGCTGATCAATCTTCTTCCCATTTGATGAAATTGAAGCTGGATGGATCAAGAACGAATTTTAGAGTTACATGTTTTGAAACGTGGAGTTTTTTTTCTTCTTCTCCAGAACCTTAACATGGATTATGTATCTAAGTCTGCAAACTCCACACAAAATAACATGTGCTTTGGCTATAAGGGTACAGAAACTGTTTTTGTTGTTGTTGTTGTTGTTGTTGTTGTTGTTGTTTGAAAGAGGGAGGGCCTCATATACTTTTGTTAATTAGTTCGTAAGTAAGATCAAATGTAAAATTCTTTAATTTGGGAGTAAACTATAGTGCTTTAGCAGATCTCTTGTTAATGAGAAAATTACTCGTAGGTTAAGCTAGGTCATGTTTGCTGTCCATTCTTGAGCAGAACAGTTCAGGGCCCTATTCCTGTAGGTCCAAAGCCTTAGGTTGGAAACCATTGTGCTGTTTCAGTATCAAGTCAAGAGTTTTGTTCTTTCCTGGTTTTACAGTTCAAAAGTTCACGTTAGACAGTTAAGAGGTCAAGCTTGAGAAGTTGTTTGTTAAGGACATGTCTAGGAACTGAGATGGAATCACAGGGCTAGGACTTATAACCACCTGTGGGTTGTTTCATTGGAAACCCAAGAATAGAACCCTTACGTGGTAGACTGATAGCATTAATGGCTCAAAACTTTCTTCACTCCCTGTATCCAAGCTTTTTGCCATGTAACTTTGTAGTGCCCTCCTACTCTGATTCTGGGTTAGGTCATGTGACCTGCTTTAGTCAATGGGATGTTGTAGGGTGAGCAACTGTCCTGGTTTGCCTGGGACTGAGTGGGTTCCTGGGATGTGGGACTTTCAGTTTTAAAACTGAGAGCCTTGGACAACCAGGACAAGTTGGTCGCATTAAAATTTAGCAAACTGGTCAAGAGGTTTGAAAAGCACATTCCTGTTTTACTTGCTGCTTTTGTCCTTGCCTTGGAAAAGATGCTTAGGTTAGCCTGTGGAGGATGAGAGGTGCATGGAGCACAGCTGTGCCCACCCTGGTCCTCCAAGGGGAGGATTCCTAGATTGGCTGAACCTCCATGGACCACAGACTAATGGTCAGCCAGATCAGCTGAAACCCACAGACTCCTGAACTAAATATATCTTTATTGTTGAATGGCACTGAGGTCTTGTGATGTTATGCAGCATGGTGCAAAAGATAAATGATACACCTATTTATATTTTTTATATGTAACTTTCGGATTCATTGACAAGTCAGGAAATAAAAAGCAGAACAACACTTAATCTGTAAAATCTGACTGATATAAAATTTTATGTATGAAATAGTTTTGTAATTTTCATATATTATCATTATATGCCCAAATTATTCAATTGAGTATGATTTCTTAGGATATAGTTGGGAGGTCATAACTCAGACTACAGACACTTGGTGATCATTTGCCTGTAAAGACTGCAGACTGTTGGTTGCTTTGTGTGAATTGCCCCATAACGTTCTGGATGAGATTTTCTGGTCCTTCTGCTTCTGGACCTTCTCAGCAGCGTCTCTTCATTATTTGAAGTCATGTTTCAATTTTATGGAAATTTGTCCATTTCAGCTCTTACTAGAGCATCTGTTTAAACAGTCCATTACTATCAATTTTCTATGTATATGCAGCTCACAAATAACAGAATTCAGTAGTTGGAAGGAACTGCATAAATAATAATCCCCTCTGTTTATCAATGAGGAAACCGAAATTTGCAAAAGGTAAATGACTTTGCTCTGAAAATACTATGCAAATAAATTGCAGAAATAATCTTGGAACTTGAGAACTGACTTCTAGTCTAAATGTGCTTTGATCATCCCATGCTATGTGTGACAGGAACATGCCACAGCTTCGTAGAAATACAAATGAAATGACAATTTATGGTTCTGAAATTTTATCTTTCTTCGGTTACATTCAGGCAGCACACATGCCTCAATCTATTTAGCATATCCTACCCAGATTTATCTTTCAACAACACTTAAACATTTCAGTAGAAAAATGGGTAAAGGATGTGAATAGGCAATTTCAAAAATTCAAATTGCCTGTACATATGTAAAAAAAGTTCAAATGCACAATTAAGGAAATGGAATTTAGGATAACCATATGATGCCAATTTTCACTTGGCAAAGATATAAAATGATAATTTCCAGTATAGCTAAAGGCATGTGGAAATGGGAATTCTCAGAATTTAAATTGCTGTAACTTTTTCAGTAACATGTATGTTAAAACATGAATATTTCCTATAATCCACAATTTTCCTTCTAGAATTGAATCCAGTAGAAAAAATCTGACAATAGTCTTACATCATTGTTTTAACATCAAAAATTTGAAAATACCATGAAGGACCAGGAATAGATTTGTTAAATTATCTTATGTCTCAAAAGCCATGTTCTTTAATGCAATCTTGTGGAGGCAGATGTTTTAGTGTTGATTAGGTTGGAACCTTGGGATTAGGTTGTTTTCCATGGAAATGTGACCCACCCAACTTTGAGTGACACTTTTGGTTAGCATGTCCCCTTTGATTGAATGTTTCCATGGAGGTGTGGCCCTGCCCATTCAGCATGGGCCTTGATTAGTTCTTATAAAGGGGCTCACGAACAGAAGAACCTCAGAGCTGCAATTTACAGAGACATTTTGAAGATGGCCATTGAAAGCAGAGTTTTGCTGATGTTTTGGACATACTAGCCCAGAGTTGCCCCAACAAGCTGATACAGAGACATTTTGGAGAACGCCATTTTGAAACACAACCTGGGAGCAAGCAGACACCAGCCACATGCCTTCCCAGCTAACAGAGGTTTTCTGGATGCCAATGGCCTTTCTCCAGTGAAGGTACCCTATTGCTGATGCGTTACCTTGGACACTTTATGGCCTTAAGACTGTACCTGTGTAACCAACCACATAACCCTCCTTTATAAAAGCCAGTTCATTTCTGGTGTTTTGTAGACAGCAGCATTAGCAAACCGAACAGTCTATATAAAGAAATACTATTTAACCATTAAAAGGATTTTTTAGTCTTTATTGACATGGAAAAATAATCGTAATACATTAAACCAAAAAAGCACATTTCAAAATAACATGTATTTTATTTAAAAGTATCTTGACGGACATATATCAAATGTCTATGTATTTTCTGTTTTACTTTTCTTTTTTAACCCTTTTTTGGTAACAGCTTTATTGATATATAATTCACACATCTATGTTACTTTTACATTTCTTTTGTTAGGTTTAGTTAGAAGTATTAAATAGTTACTGTTTTTACTATTGTAAAATGGACCTTTTAAAAATTAAGTTTTCTAATGTAATATAGGAAATGTTGCTGTAGTACATTTATAGTAAAAAAAAAAACTATTTCCATTCAAAACACTTTAGAATTTCTTAAATAAAGGAATAATTTTTTAAAAAATAAAACCTCAAAACAATTTTTCTCATTATTTTCATTTATTTCTTAGCATAGAAGGGAATATAAAAGGAAACAAATTACCATGCAAATATAATAAATAAAAATAAATAAATGCATATTACATTTAAATAAATAAATGCACATATTACTCCTCTATTCAAAAGCCTTTGGTGTCTTCCCATACTTTTGGGACATCTTCATCTTCTAAACCCATCCACGGTCTGATTCTAATTCTAATGTTATTGATTAATTATTTGGCTCATTCTTTTCATAAATGCTTATTTGCCTGGTACTTTCCTTTGTTCTCTTCATCTCTTAATCTTTCCTGCAATTTAAAATGCTCCATACATGGCTGCCTCCCTGCCTATAGAGGTTCTCATGACTTGAAGTTTGTTTATTCAGTACCTACCACCCTTTAAAGAACACTTATGGATCACAGTGTTTTCAAATATTCCAACCATCTTTCTTCTATTTGAAATAATTCAATTTCATATTATTTTTAATGAATAGAACTTAAACTGTGCTGTATCAGCTTCTGGGTTAAGGATGACTGAGAGGAAACTCTAATAGTGACACCTGTCCCTAATTGAGGATGGGCTTTTTCATCTGCTCTTGCTGCCTCTATATGACCCCTCCCCATCTTATTGGTTTAGGGGTCCGTAGACACTTAACTGAGAAAGATTAACAACTGAGCTTAAGATGTGACAGAATGGTGAATTTATTTTCAAATGCTTTCTGAGAACATTTCTCAAAGCAGGTTTCTATATGTTCTTCATAGAGCTGGTTGGAATTTTACAGTTCACCTCTAAATTTTAAAATTAATTTCATAGATAAAGCCACAAAAAAGACCATTTGTGGCTCACTTCTTTTTACCCATCTTCTAATAGTTTTCTTCCTTTCTGTATTTGCTTGTGCACTGCCTTTAGTTTCTACTTCTTATTTTTCCCACTCGTCCAAATTCCAGTAAATCTTATAAATTAGCTCAAGACCTGTCTACCTCACTATTACTTTCTTAACTAAATTTCGTCTGTTGGTCTTTTTCTCTTGGGATTTATGCAAATATTTTATACATTGTCTTTATACACATTATACTCTTGATTTGTCTCAGAATCATAGGGTTTCATCTTTTTAAAAATTTAGTCGACTGCTATAATCTAACTTCTTCAAGAGCAGACAGTACTGGTGGTGGAAAGAGCATGGACTCAGAATCTGGTTCAATTTGTGGCCCTACCATTTTCCAGCTTAGACAATTTACTAATCCCTCTGAGACACAACATTCTTTACTGTTAAATGAAAGTAAAGATATCTTCATTATGGGAATGCGGCAATGACTGACTAAATGAGATATATGTGTGTGTGTATATATATATATTCTTGCAAGTGTTCTATAACTTACCATCTTTTCCAGTACCACTAGATTATACGTTGTAACAAATAATCTGTCTTTTAACAGAGATGTTTATTTCTTGGATTCCAATATGGGTAGGCAGGGAGACTGTGTTCATTGGAGCCACTCAAGGACCCAGGGAGATGGAAACATCATTTGACAAGTGCCTCCAGATCACAGAAGCAGTGGGGAGAGAAATGGTGATTCATGCTTTGGCTCTTAAAACTTCTGCCTAGAAATAATATATTCTCTTCTACTCACATTCCATTGGCCAATAAAGGTAACACGTTCACACTTAACTTCAAAAGGGGAGGGAAGTATAATCACCATATACTCTGAGAGAAGAGAGTCAGAAATATTTGATGAACAGCATTGTTAGTTATGACATATCCTTCATAGTGCTTACACTACTATTCGTGGAACAAAATCCCAATGAATAGATGCTTGTTGAATGATATGGACATGTTTAGGAATAGATTACATCTTGTAGTTAGATAAAGGCTTCTCTATTTGAATAGGTCTATAAAACCATAAAAGGTTTCTTTTTTTATGGAAAGGTGGAAAATTTATTTGGTAGGCTTTTCAGTTTTTAATGCTGTGAAACATTGTGACCATACTACAGAATCAATGCATTTTTTTTTTTTTTTTAATCATCATTTTATTGAGATATATTCACATACCACGCAGTCATACAAAACAAATTGTACTTTCGATTGTTTACAGTACCATTACATAGTTGTACATTCATCACCTAAATCAATCCCTGACACCTTCATTAGCACACACACAAAAATAACAAGAATAATAATTAGAGTGAAAAAGAGCAATTGAAGTAAAAAAGAACACTGGGTACCTTTGTCTGTTTGTTTCCTTCCCCTACTTTTCTACACATCCATCCATAAACTAGACAAAGTGGTGTTTGGTCCTTATGGCTTTCCCAATCCCATTGTCACCCCTCATAAGCTACATTTTTATACAACTGTCTTCGAGATTCATGGGTTCTGGGTTGTAGTTTGATAGTTTCAGGTATCCACCACCAGCTACCCCAATTCTTTAGAACCTAAAAAGGGTTGTCTAAAGTGTGCATAAGAGTGCCCACCAGAGTGACCTCTCGGCTCCTTTTGGAATCTCTCTGCCACTGAAGCTTATTTCATTTCCTTTCACATCCCCCTTTTGGTCAAGAAGATGTTCTCCGTCCCACGGTGCCAGGTCTACATTCCTCCCTGGGAGTCATATTCCACGTTGCCAGGGAGATTCACTTCCCTGGGTGTCTGATCCCACGTAGGGGGGAGGGCAGTGATTTCACCTTTCAAGTTGGCTTAGCCAGAGAGAGAGGGCCACATCTGAGCAACACAGAGGCATTCAGGAGGAGACTCTTAGGCACAAATACAGGGAGGCCTAGCCTCTCCTTTGCAGCAACCGTCTTCCCAAGGGTAAAACTTATGGTAGAGGGCTCAACCCATCAAACCACCAGTCCCCTATGTCTGTGGTCATGTTAGCAACCATGGAGGTGGGGTAGGCGAATACCCCTGCATTCTCCACAGGCTCCTCAAGGGGGCACTACATCTTTTTTTTTTTTTTTTTTTCCCTTGTTTGTCTTTTTTCTTTTTTTTTTTTTTTAACTTTCCCTTCTTTTTTCAAATCACCTGTATGAAAAAAAAGTTAAAAAGAAAACAAACATACAATAAAAGAGCATTTCAAAGAGACCATAGCAAGGGAGTAAGAAAAAGACAACTAACCTAAGATAACTGCTTAACTTCCAACATGTTCCTACTTTACCCCAAGAAAGTTACATAATATAGCAACATTTCAGTGAACTTGTTCCTACTACAACCATCAGAAATTAACAGACCATAGTCATTTCTGGGCATCCCCAGAACGTTAAATAGCTTATCTGTTCTTCCTGGATTATTGTTCCCCCTTCCTTAATTGCTCTCTACTGCTAGTTCCCCTACATTCTACATTATAAACCATTTGTTTTACATTTTTCAAAGTTCACATTAGTGGTAGCATATAATATTTCTCTTTTTGTGCCTGGCTTATTTCGCTCAGCATTATGTCTTCAAGGTTCATCCATGTTGTCATATGTTTCACCAGATCGTTCCTTCTTACTGCCGCGTAGTATTCCATCGTGTGTATATACCACATTTTATTTATCCACTCATCTGTTGAAGGACATTTGGGTTGTTTCCATCTCTTGGCAATTGTGAATAATGCTGCTATGAACATTGGCGTGCAGATATCTGTTCGTGTCACTGCTTTCCGATCTTCCGGGTATATACCGAGGAGTGCAATCGCTGGATCGAATGGTAGCTCTATATCTAGTTTTCTAAGGAACTGCCAGACTGACTTCCAGAGTGGCTGAACCATTATACAGTCCCACCAACAATGAATAAGAGTTCCAATTTCTCCACATCCCCTCCAGCATTTGTAGTTTCCTGTTTGTTTAATGGCAGCCATTCTAACCGGTGTTAGATGGTATCTCATTGTGGTCTTAATTTGCATCTCTCTAATAGCTAGTGAAGCTGAACATTTTTTCATGTGTTTCTTGGTCATTTGTATTTCCTCTTCAGAGAACTGTCTTTTCATATCTTTTGCCCATTTTATAATTGGGCTGTCTGTACTATTGTCATTGAGTTGTAGGATTTCTTTGTATATGCAAGATATCAGTCTTTTGTCAGATACATGGTTTCCAAAAATTTTTTCCCATTGAGTTGGCTGCCTCTTTACCTTTTTGAGAAATTCCTTTGAGGTGCAGAAACTTCTAAGCTTGAGGAGTTCCCATTTATCTATTTTCTCTTTTGTTGCTTGTGCTTTGGGTGTAAAGTGTAGGAAGTGGCCTCCTAATACAAGGTCTTGAAGATGTTTTCCTACATTATCTTCTAGGAGTTTTATGGTACTTTCTTTTATATTGAGATCTTTGGTCCATTTTGAGTTAATTTTTGTGTAGGGGGTGAGGTAGGGGTCCTCTTTCATTCTTTTGGATATGGATATCCAACTCTCCCAGCCCCATTTGTTGAAAAGACCATTATGGCTCAGTTCGGTGACTTTGGGGGCCTTATCAAAGATCAGTCGGCCATAGATATGAGGGTCTATCTCTGAATTCTCAATTCGATTCCATTCATCTATATGTCTATCTTTGTGCCAGTACCATGCTGTCTTGGCAACTGTGGCTTTATAATAAGCTTCAAAGTCAGGGAGTGTAAGTCCTCCCACTTCGTTTTTCTTTTTTAGAGTGTCTTTAGCAATTCGAGGCATCTTCCCTTTCCAAATAAATTTGATAACTAGCTTTTCCAAGTCTGCAAAGTAGGTTGTTGGAATTTTGATTGGGATTGCATTGAATCTGTAGATGAGTTTGGGTAGAATTGACATCTTAATGACATTTAGCCTTCCTATCCATGAACATGGAATATTTTTCCATCTTTTAAGGTCCCCTTCTATTTCTTTTAGTAGAGTTATGTAGTTTTCTTTGTATAGGTCTTTTACATCTTTGGTTAAGTTGATTCCTAGGTACTTGATTTTTTTAGTTGCTATTGAAAATGGTATCTTTTTCTTGAGTGTCTCTTCACTTTGTTCATTTCTAGCATATAGAAACATTACTGACTTATGTGCATTAATCTTGTATCCCGCTACTTTGCTAAATTTGTTTATTAGCTCTAGTAGGTGTATCGTTGATTTCTCAGGGTTTTCTAGATATAAGATCATATCATCTGCAAACAATGACAGTTTTACTTCTTCTTTTCCAATTTGGATGCCTTTTATTTCTTTGTCTTGCCGGATTGCCCTGGCTAGCACTTCCAGCACAATGTTGAATAACAGTGGTGACAGCGGGCATCCTTGTCTTGTTCCTGATCTTAGAGGGAAGGCTTTCAGTCTCTCACCATTGAGTACTATGCTGGCTGTGGGTTTTTCATATATGCTCTTTATCATGTTGAGGAAGTTTCCTTCAATTCCTGCCTTTTGAAGTGTTTTTATCAAAAAGGGATGTTGGATTTTGTCAAATGCTTTTTCAGCATCTATTGAGATGATCAATTGATTTTTCCCTTTCGCGTTTTTAATGTGTTGTAATACATTGATTGTTTTTCTGATGTTGAACCATCCTTGCATGCCTGGAATGAACCCCACTTGGTCATGGTGTATGATTTTTTTAATGTGTCTTTGGATTCGATTTGCAAGTATTTTGTTGAGGATTTTTGCATCTATATTCATTAGGGAGATTGGCCGGTAGTTTTCCTTTTTTGTAGCATCTTTGCCTGGTTTTGGTATTAGATTGATGTTAGCTTCATAAAATGAGTTAGGTAGTGTTCCATTTTTTTCAATGTTTTGAAAGAGTTTGAGTAAGATTGGTGTCAGTTCTTTCTGGAAAGTTTGGTAGAATTCCCCTGTGAAGCCATCTGGCCCTGGGCATTTATTTGTGGGAAGATTTTTGATGACTGATTGGATCTCTTTGCTTGTGATGGGTTGGTTGAGGTCTTCTATTTCTTCTCTGGTCAGTCTAGGTTGTTCATATGTTTCCAGGAAATTGTCCATTTCTTCTACATTATCCAGTTTGTTGCCATACAGTTGTTCATAATATCCTCTTATAATTTTTTTAATTTCTTCAGGATCTGCAATTATGTCACCTTTTTCATTCATTATTTTGTTTATATGGGTCTTCTCTCTTTTTGATTTTGTCAGTCTAGCTAGGGGCTTGTCAATCTTGTTGATCTTCTCAAAGAACCAACTTTTGGTGATATTTATCCTCTCTATTGTTTTTTTGTTCTCTATGTCATTTATTTCTGCTTTAATCCTTGTTATTTCTTTTCTTCTACTTGGTTTAGGATTGGTTTGCTGTTCATTTTCTAGCTTCTTCAGTTGATCCATTAGTTCTTTGATTTTGGCTCTTTCTTCCTTTTTAATATATGCGTTTAGTGCTATAAATTTCCCCCTTAGCACTGCTTTTGCTGCATCCCATAGGTTTTGGTATGTTGTGTTCTCATTTTCATTCGTCTCTATATATTTAGCAATTTCTCTTGCTATTTCTTCTTTAACCCACTGATTGTTTAGGAGTGTGTTGTTTAACCTCCAGGTATTTGTGAATTTTCTAAGTCTCTGATGGTTATTGACTTCTAATTGTATTCCATTGTGGTCAGAGAATGTGCTTTGAATAATTTCAATCTTTTTAAATTTATTGAGGCTTGTATTATGTCCCAGCATATGATCTATTCTGGAGAAAGTTCCGTGAGCACTAGAAAAGTATGTGTATCCTGGTGATTTGGGATGTAATGTCCTGTAGATGTCTGTTAAATCTAATTCATTTATCAGATTGTTTAGGTTTTCAATTTCCTTATTGGTCTTCTGTCTGGTTGATCTATCTATAGGAGAGAGTGATGTGTTGAAGTCTCCCACAATTATTGTGGAAACATCAATTGCTTCCTTTAGTTTTGCCAGTGTTTCTCTCATGTATTTTGTGGCACCTTGATTGGGTGCATAGACATTTACGATTGTTATTTCTTCTTGCTGAATTGCCCCTTTTATTAGTATGTAGTGGCCTTCTTTGTCTCTCAAAACATCCCTGCATTTGAAGTCTATTTTATCTGAGATTAATATTGCTACACCTGCTTTCTTTTGGCTGTAGCTTGCATGAAATATTTTTTTCCATCCTTTCACTTTCAATTTCTTTGTGTCCCTGTGTCTAAGATGAGTCTCTTGTATGCAACATATTGATGGTTCATTTTTTTTGATCCATTCTGCGAATCTATATCTTTTAATTGGGGAGTTTAATCCATTTACATTCAACGTTAAAACCGTGAAGGCATTTCTTGAATCGGCCATCTTATCCTTTGGATTATGTTTGCCATATTTTTCCCTCTCTCTATTAATATCCTTTATTGTACCCATACCGAATCTCTTTAGTACTGAACCTTTCTCCAAGTCTCTCTGTCCTGTCTTTGTTTCTCTGTCTGTAGGGCTCCCTTTAGTATCTCCAGTAGGGCAGGTCTCTTGTTAGCAAATTCTCTCAGCATTTCTTTGTCTGTGAAAAATTTAAGCTCTCCCTCAAATTTGAAGGAGAGCTTTGCTGGATAAAGTATTCTTGGCTGGAAATTCCTCTCTCTCAGAATTTTAAATATATCGTGCCATTGCCTTCTCGCCTCCATGGTGGCTGCTGAGTAGTCACTACTTAGTCTTATGCTGTTTCCTTTGTATGTGGTGAATTGCTTTTCTCTTGCTGCTTTCAGAACTTGCTCCTTCTCTTCTATGTTTGACAGTGTGATCAGTATATGTCTCGGAGTGGGTTTTTTTGGATTTATTCTATTTGGAGTTCGCTGAGCATTTATGATTTGTGTATTTATGTTGTTTAGAAGATTTGGGAAGTTTTCCCCAACAATTTCTTTGAATACTCTTCCTAGACCTTTACCCTTTTCTTCCCCTTCTGGGACACCAATGAGTCTTATATTCGGACGTTTCATATTATCTATCATATCCCTGAGGTCCATTTCGAGTTTTTCAATTTTTTTCCCCATTCTTTCTTTTATGCTTTCATTTTCCATTCTGTCATCTTCCAGGTCACTGATTCGTTGTTCAGCTTCCTCTAGTCTTGTACTATGAGTGTCCAGAATCTTTTTAATTTGGTCAACAGTTTCTTTAATTTCCATAAGATCATCCATTTTTTTATTTAGTCTTGCAATGTCTTCTTTATGCTCTTCTAGGGTCTTCTTGATTTCCTTCATATCCCGTACTAGGGTCTCATTGTTCATCTTTAGTTCTTTGAGTAGCTGCTCTAGGTGTGTCTCTTCTGGTCTTTTGATTTGGGTGCTTGGGCTTGGGTTATCCATATCGTCTGGTTTTTTCATATGCTTTATAATTTTCTGTTGTTTTTGGCCTCGTGGCATTTGCTGTCCTTGATAGGGTTCTTTTAGGGTTTGTAGACCAGTTGAAGTCCTTATCTCTAATTTATCAGATCTACAGCTTCGTGGAGTACACTTTCTCTAACTAACCAGCAGGTGGCGTCCACGAGCCACCTGTTCTCCACAAGCCAGTTCTCCCCTGCTTAGCCTTTTTGGTGAGTGGGGGAGTGAGTCTTGTGGGGCCCAATTGGTGTCCCAAGCTTGCGTGTGTAGTTGGTGTTGCCTGCCCTGTATGTGGGGCGTGTTTCTGGGCAGTCGGGGAGGGGGGGTGGCCCTAACAATCAAATCTCCCTGATGATCCTAGAGTTTTAAAGCTACTGCAATAGTCTAATCCTTCAGTTCAGTCCTGCCACAGTTTGTCTCTGCCACTGACCCACAAGTCTTTGGTATTGGCGTATGGCTCCTGAGACTTGCAAGTGGGCCCCTCTTCCAGGCTGTGCACCCCGGGTCCTCTGTTGAGGGATGACTGTGCTATGTCACAGGTGAGTGCCGTCCCCCCAGGGCAGTTCTGGGCTGCTGGGCTGTGTTGGGAGGCTCCCAGTCTGCTCAAATGATGGCTGAATGGGGCTCTGTTAATTCACACTGCTCCCCCTTCCCAGCTCTGGGACATTCAGCTGAGGTTGCAGGGAAGGCTAATGTCCACGCCCAGTTTTGTGGTGTGTGCCTGTTATTTGAAGCACTTCCGTCACACTGGGTTGTCTGGGGCAGCTCTGGGCTATGGGGCTGGCGATGGGCAGGAGTGTTTCCTGTCCACCAGGATGGTGGCTGTGAGCGGACACCCCCCTTTTCTTGGGAAGTTGTGTTGTTTAGTGAATTTTCTCAGCCACTGGATTATTGCCTTTTGTCTCAGAGCTCTCTTAGTTCTGCTCTTGACTTGACGTGCCCAAATTTCAATTCTTTGAAGCTTTCTGTATTGAGCTTCTTAGAGTAATTGTTTTAGAAAAAGCAAAAAGGATTTAAAAAAAAAAAAAAACAAAAAAAAAAAACGGCCCTCCTCAGAGATCTAATGGGTTATTGAAATGCTAATAGACAAAGCAACCAGGGCCATTAAGGAAAGGTGCCCTGGGCAGAGAGATCAGCCTTGCTTCGGGATTTGCATATGCGCCTCAAGGCCTGATCTCCGCCCTTCCCCTTTCTGTGTTCACCAGAACTCCAAAAATCCTCTGCTTTTACTTTGGAGCTTCTCGTGTTGTTTTCCTTCTATGCCCGTCTCCTCTCTGCTGGGCTGGCTGCTCTCAGAGTCTCTGGTGTCTGGCCTCAGTCTATCTATGGTTGGAGTTTGAATCAGTAGAATGAGTTTCCGATGAGAGCAGCCACTGCAATTCTCCCTTCTCCTTCCTGGAGCTGACAGCCCCTCCTCCCCCGGGACTGAGCCTGGCAGGGAGGGGCGCGGGTCCCCTGGCCGCAAAAACTTACAGATTTCGCTGATCTCAGCAGTTCTACGTTTTCATGAGTGTTGTATGAAGTATGCCCAAAGACAGATTGCTCTGTGGTGTCCAGTCCACGCAGTTCCTGGCTTTTTACCTACTTTCCTGGAGGAGTAACTAAAACATACAGCCCACCAGTCTGCCATCTTGCCGCATTCCCCAGAATCAATGCATTTTAAAGTGGGGAGGGTCTCGATCACCTAGTCCAGATTCTTACAAACCCCCTTCATATTTCCCCAAAGAGGTTATGCAGTCTCTGCATTAGCACTTCTGTTGATTAAATAGACTAAAATTTGGCAAGAGTATCTTACTGAAAAAATTAGATTTAAGTAGAATCTTCTATGTAGGTTTCAGATTTACAAATTCATAGTCCTCTGTTTTAAAGTACTTAGAACTTGGGCTATGCTCGTAAATCGGGGCATGGTGCTGACATCTGGAAGCACAAAGGACATTATTAGAGAAATAAAAAAGATTGATGCTTTCTAGTCCCAACCTGTAGGTGAATTGTTGCTTTAATGTGATTGTTCTGTTTTTAGGCCTAGGCATTGTCTCACCTCAGTGAATACTGAGGCATAATATTGCAATTTAGTCATGAGAGCACCAGGTGGTACATAATGTCGTCACTGAAGATGCTGTTACTATGGCATCCAGAACCCTTTTCCAGCTCTGTGCTTTCGCCATCTTTCTCTGTTTTCACAGAGGGACAGAAGCTGCTGCAAACTAAATTTTAGTATTTTAAGCATAGCTAGGAGATTTTGTTCTCTATCAGGATGGATGTTCTTTTCCCTTGTTCTTTTTTTTGTCAAGCAGTCTCACTGTACATAATCCAAAGCTTTCTTTGGTGTCAATAGCCACATTCCCGGATAGAATATTTTAAAGTATTACCATTGTAATCTAACAGTTGAATCACAGAAAAAGAATGAGTTTCTGGGAAACATTAGCTAACAGAATTTGACAGCCTTCCTGTGCATTGTGGAGGCTAAATGACTTCCTTGTTTCTAAGAACCTTAAAATATAGGGATTGTTTGTTTGGTCTTCCAGACACTGAAGGAAAATCTTCTGCATGACAAATATTTAAGGAGGAGTTTGTACACAACAAAGGTTTATGATAAGATTCTTCTTAATTAACCCCCTAGCAAACTTTATAGTGATAACTCAATGATAATGTGGGATATCTTAGTAGGAACTTTTAAGAAAGAGGAAACGGAGTTCTGAATCTCAGGATCAGCATTTTCCAAAACATTTTCTGCTGGATGTTATTAAACATTATACAATAAATGATATCATTGAGAAATGCTGAGATAAAACAAATAAGCTTACTTACAGCAAGAATTCATAAGAGCCTTAGTGTATTACAGCACAATGTGAATTTTCAAGAGTTGGTTAAATTATGCAGCATTTTTCAATCTTATTTCACCATGAAACTCTTTGTTTCTTAACACAGTATTTTAATGGTCTCATGTTCCCCAAAACAAATTTTGGCAAGTGCTGCCTTAAATTCATCCTTTGAATAAAGTTTCTACTGTCATAAGGACCGTTTAGGTAAAGCATTTCTAGCTTAAGTAAGCAAAGTGTATATGATCAGATGAAGATGTAGTTATTGTAAATAACAAATTGGAATCATTGTCAAACAGGCTACCCCACGATTTTTCTTTACTTTGAAAGGACTCACTGACTCAGCTGCAGCTGCCAGGAGATTAGCAGAAACTCACCATTTGAGTACAGCTGGGCAAGTTCCATTTGTCGGAAATAAAGCGGTGCCTGTAAGGGAATAAACGCTCTCTCGGTTCTGGAGGAGAAAAGAATTTATTTACAATCTTGCAAGATGGGGCGTCCAGCCAAACACGCGGGAGGCTGGCGCGCCAGAGGAAGAGAATGGCGATGTTTAAATCCCCTACTCCTAATTCGCAAGTCCCTCCCCTGTTTCCCCATTGACTGGGTACTACAGAGGTTACAGCCTATCCGAGAACACTAACTAATTCATCTTTTGAGATTTTAATTTGTACAGCCAATCCCAGAGAGCCAACTAGCTCATTATTGAGATTTTGAACTGATTAGCCAATGCCCCCCCCAAATTTTTATTTTTTGCTGTGAGTTCCCGCCTCTGATACTACCTCATGTCTCTTTACATCAGGCAGATTCTCTCTTCTCTTTGTCTGGGGCTTGTTTAAACTGGTTTTGCCTCCATTTCCCTTATTCCATGCTGTCTCTATGTGAAAACGAAACTTATTCCTTTCTTACAGATTCCCTCCTCTTTCTTTTTTAAACACTTTTAGTTTTCACATTTTAGATTCTCAAATTTGCTAAGGGCTTTTTCACATTCCTCATCATACGGATCTTTCTTATTTTTGATTCTAGTGGTTTTGATGGGTTTTTGAACTAGCCTTTGAGCACACAGGATTATGTAGCACCCAGCTGTTATAAACATTTTGGCTGGAATGATAAGGAAAATTAAAATAGATGTTGCAATTCCTTTCCATTTCTCGAACCAATTTTCCAACCATTCTATGAGTGGGTTGTTAATGCTAGAATTCTTTTCTAGTTTCTGAAATAAGGCTGTTAAGCCTTGTAGGGCTTTGGTGATAGTTCCATTAGGCGCGGTATTATAGGGGATGAATGTGCGACAATTTCCCCCAACTATAGCACAGATGCCTCCTTTTTCAGCTAGCATCATGTCTAGGGCCATTCTGTTTTCCCATGCCATTCGGCTAGTGGCATCTAACTGTTCTGCTATTTCTTTAATGACATCCCTGGTATAGTTGATAAATTTTAGCTGATGATTGACATTTTTATTGATGGTGACCCACCAGAATAAGGACGATTTAAATTCTGCAGCTACTTGATTTTTAGCTTTAAACTCATTAGGAACTTTCTGGGGAACCCCTATACTATCTACAAACATTTTTTTATTGAAGGAACTAGGTACACTTTGTACATTTTTCTTTTCTCCTTTGCCTTGGGTTGGTACTTTTTTTATTACTTTCAAATGCCAGGGTAAATGAGATAGCCAATTGAACCAGAGCACAGGTTCCTCCCCACCTTTCAGGTAGTGTTGGCCAGAGGATGCCCTTCCCACAGTACCACCAGAGGTCTGCTCGGGGTATAGTTAGGCTGGAGAAGTTGCCAGTACTATCCTTGCTCACATTCCACACCTGTGTACACAGAGCCATGGTACCAAGATCCTGGAGCCCTTCTTCCCATCTGGAGAGACAGGCAGAGTGGTTTCCGGGACCGAGGTGAGACGCTGGTATGGCTTTGACACTTCCCTTCTGGACTGGAGGGAAAAGGGAGGACAACGTACTACAACTTTCACCAGGAGTAGCATTTTGAAAGAGGAGTGTTATACATTTAAACTCCCTTTCATGCTTTTTCATCCCCAAGGGGAAGGGCATAATCTGAACAGTGGGTTGTTTGGTTGTACAAGCATAACAGTCACTTCTGTTTAGACTCTGGATGGTATGTTTGCCCGATTCTACCCAGGCATTTGTATTTCCATAACCTGTCTCTATTTCTGTGGTTTGCTTTAAGTCTTTGGTCTTAAGTGTTCTAATGACCTTGGGGTCAATTTGAACTGGAGAGTTAAATTCCAGCCAAGTTTCCCTTAATGGTTTTTCCTCCAACCTGGGTAAGACCCATCCCTCATACTGTGTGGTCCACCAAGCAGTGTCCCAAGAATAACAGGGGTTAGGTGTCTCATAAGTTATACTCTCAAATGTTCGCCCCCCAACAATCTTGCTTTCTATTTGAACAGTCTGCTTACATAAATGCTTATATTCCTCACTCAGTTGTTGCTGACGTTTTAGATTTTTACAGCTCATTACTTGACAAACATCAAATTGTACAGTTTGAGACTTTAAGCCTTTGACTACACTTATAACCAGCTTAGCAGAACCTGTTACTCCTTGAATATAGAACATTATGATCAGTATAAGCAATTTCATCATTAAGCTATACACAGAGCACAATGCAAACATAGGGTTTAATTCAGCCCTTCCTCCCTCCTAGTATGTTCTTTCAACTGTTGCCTATTTAAAGTGATCCTTAGGGGATCTGAGGTAGGAGTCACTTTCCAGGATTCAGGTTGAGTTGCTGGATACTTATCGTCTGGTTCAGGCACCGGTCCCTTCACTCGTGTGTAATGAGTCCAGCCTCTTTCTGCCGTTCGGACTGCCGTCTCAGTTGTCAGCAAGACCTGATAGGGTCCTTCCCAGATCGGTTGAAGTTTGGATTCTTTCCACGACCGGATCAGAACCCAGCTGCCAGGCTGATGTCGATGGGCAGCAAATTCAAGAGGCGGGGTCTGAGCCAGCAGTCCACAGTGCCTGAGAGATGATAAAGTAGAAGACAAGGCCAGTATATAATTCTTAAGAAAAAGATCTTTTGTGTCTAGGGAGGGGAGCTCTCCAGTCCACCTGGGGAAAGGCAAACCAAAAAGCATTTCATAAGGGGAAATTCCCAGTTCTTTTCTAGGGGCAGTCCTGATTCTTAGTAGAGCTATAGGTAAGCACTTGATCCAAGGTAACTTTGTTTCCAAAACTAATTTAGAAAGATGTTTCTTTATGGTTTGATTCATTCTTTCCACTCTCCCAGAGGATGGTGGATGCCAGGGAGTGTGGAAGTCCCAAGTGACACCCAGGCTTCTCATGACATTCTGCAACACACAGGAGGTAAAGTGACTGCCATTATCAGAGTCTATATTTTCCACTAACCCATAACGGGGAATGATTTGTTCAAGGATAACTTTAGAAGTTCCCAATGCTGTAGCTGAGGATAGAGGGTAGGCTTCCACCCATCCAGTGAGGTGGTCGACAATTACCAAAATATATTTTAAACGACCGATTGGTGGCATTTCAGTATAATCAACTTGAATGCTCTGGAATGGTCTCAGGCCCGGCTCTCTTCCCCCTTGTACCTGTTTTCTTAAAACCTTTTTATTAATTTTTTTGACAAATTATGCACCGCTCACAGATTTGTTTAGCAACTGTATAAAGGCCTACACATCCAAATTGTCTAAGTACTACATCACACATGGCTTGTACCCCCCAATGACTCCCCTGGTGTAGGACTGCTAATATCTCCCTCATTATTTGTTTATTTAACATTTGTCTGCCATCTGGGAGAAACCATTTCCCCTGATCATTTAAGGTTGCTCCTAACTGTTTCAACTCTTTTACTTCTTTGGCAGAGAATGTAGGGACCCCAAATTCCTTAGGGATAGAGGGTATTAGGATCATTATTTTTAAAGGGGGGTAGAGAGAGGCCTCCTTAGCCTTTTCATCAGCCAACCTATTGCCTTTTGCCTCAAAAGTAGGTCCCTTCTGGTGTCCATTTATATGCACCACTGATATTTCTCTAGGTAAGAGTAGATTGGTTAATACTTGTTTCACCAATTCCCCATGAACCAGTTCTTTTCCTTTGCTATTGATTAATCCCCTTTCTTCCCAGATCTTTCCAAAGGTGTGGACTACCCCAAAGGCATACTTAGAGTCAGTGTATATTGTACCATCCTTTCCTTCTAATAATTTGAGGGCTTGATTTAGTGCATACAATTCACAAGTTTGAGCTGACCACTTATTGGGCAATCGGCTAGCTTCTTTTACTTCACAAGTTATCCCATCCACAACTGCATAGCCATTGTGCCTTTCTCCTTCTAGGACTTTGGAGGATCCATCTATGAACAGTCTTTCCCCCGAGTGCAGGGGAAGATCCCTTAGGTCAGGTCGGACTCGAGTTTGGTATTCAATTAGGTCTAAACAGTCATGCTCAGGGGTCTCTACTTGCTCAGGCCCCTTCCAGAGGAAGGAGGCCGGGTTTAGGCTATGATCTGTTGTTAAGACCAAATCATCTTTTTCCATTAGGATTGCTTCATATTTTAAGATTCGAGAATCAGTTAACCATTTCCCTGCCCTTTGAGACAGAATAGTTCTCACTTGATGAGGAGTACTAACTACTAATGCCCCTCCAAAGGTTAATTTCCTGCTTTCTTCTACTAAAAGGGCAGTTGCTGCAATGGCTTGAACACACCCAGGCCACCCCCTAGAGACTGGATCTAAAACCTTCGAAAGGAAAGCCACCGGCCTTCTTTGGCCTCCCCAGATTTGGGTTAGGACCCCCAAAGCTGTTCCCTTATCTACTGTAACAAACAGGTGAAAGGGTTTTTCGAGGGAAGGAAGTGCTAGAACAGGAGCTTGCACCAGTGCCTGCTTGAGTTCATTTAATGCCTTTATTTCCACTTCCTCCCATTCTATCTTGTCAGGCTCTTCCTCTAGTAATTTTTGGTATAGCTCTTTAGTTCGAGATGCAAAAGAATCTATCCACAATCTACAGTACCCTACCAATCCCAGGAATTTTCTTAGCTCTCTTTTTGTTTGAGGAAGAGGCAACTCTACTATGGCCTGGATTCTTTCTGGATGGATTTTTCTTTTTCCTTCACTTATGAGGTGGCCTAGGTACTTAACTTCCCTTGCTACAAATTGCAGTTTACTTTTAGATACCCTTAATCCTTGTTCCCCTAAAAAGTTCAGTAGATTTTTCGTAGCTTGAGCCACCACTTGCCTTTCTTTACCTGATATTAATAGATCATCTACATATTGCAGAAGGGTGATTTCAGGTGGGACTGGAAATTTTTCCAGTACCCTCTCTAACTCTTGCCCAAAGAGATTGGGGGACTCCGTGAAACCCTGAGGTAAGACCGTCCATCTGTATTGCTGCTTTCGCCCATTGAAGGGATCTTCCCACTCAAAGGCAAACAGGTCTCTACTTTCTGGATCAAGGGGACAGGCCCAGAAGGCATCCTTTAAATCTACTACACTAAACCACTTATGATGGAAGGGAATTTTACTCAGGAGAGTGTAAGGATTAGGAACTACAGGGTGTCGAACCTGGACAATTTTATTAATGGCCCTTAGATCCTGCACCATTCTCCAGCTACCATCTGGTTTCTGAATGGGGAGAATGGGAGTATTAAAAGAGGACATACAGGTTTCCAAGAGTCCATCCCGAAGGAGACCCTCAATGATGGGTTGGAGTCCCTGTCTTCCTTTAAGAGGAATAGGATATTGTTTCTGGCACACGACCTCCCCTTCCTTTTTTAACTTGATTTTAATTGGGGGAATTTGCAACCCTCCCCTGTTTCCTTCTTTTACCCATACCTCCTCCTTAATGTCTCTTTCATCTTCTTCAGTGAGCAGGGCCAAAACCTCAATCCGTCCATTCCTTACCTCTAAATCCAGTCCCATAGGTATTATTAGGTCTCTTCCTAATAAATTACTCCCAGCTTCTGGGATGTGCAACAAGGGAGCTATGATTTGATTATTTTCCCAACAAATGTTAGTAGGTTCAAGAATGGGAACTTTAAATCCCTCCCCTTTTACCCCTGTGACGGTGAGGGAACTGCCAGAGAGCCTGGCCCCCTTTGGAAGATGATTTACAGAGGAGCAAGCTGCTCCAGTGTCTACCAAGAATGTAATTTCCTCTTGATATGGGCCCACCTTTAAATTTACTAAAGGCTCCCGGTGGGCTTCTGAGATGAGGAGCCTCTGACTCTCCTAGTCTTCAAAATTCATTAGCGGTATAACTCGACCCTCCTTCTGTAAGTCTGGGCACTCCCTTTTGAAATGGCCAGGCTTTTCACAATGATAACACCCTGCAGAGTTCTGCATTTTCCTTGCTCCTTTTTTTAAATCAGCCCAGCCCCCTCCCCTATCTCGCCTCTGTCTGCATCCCCCATTTCCTGTTTCTAATCTTTTCTTGACCAAGTGGTCAACAGTGGCTATCATGACTTTAGCCTGCTGCTTTTGTTTTTCGTCCTCCCTTCTTACAAATACTTTCTGTGCTTCCCTTAATAACTCCTCCAATGGCTTATTCATCCATCCATCTATTTTCTGAATCTTTTTCCGAATATCAGGCCAAGATCCCTTCACATAGCTGACCTTTAACATTCCCTGGGCTACAGGGTCATCAGGGTTCATACCTGAATATTTCCTTACTTGTTCTCTCAATCTTTGTAGATAAGCAGAGGGAGACTCATCTTTCTCTTGATTTACCTCAAAGGCCTTATCCAAATTTTGAGATTTGGGTACCGCCAATTTTATTCCCTCTACAATGAGGTCTCTGAGATCCTTCATTTGTGCCCTATCCTCTTTATCATTATTATCCCAATCAGGGTCAGTATTTGGAAATTTTTGCTCTGCTGCCATCACCCCTTGCCCTGGCGGGTGTTGCCTTTCCCATTCTTTCATAGCAGCCCCTCTTATCATTCCTATCTCCTCTTTTGTAAAGAGGATGTTTAATATGGACATAAGTTCAGACCACGTGTATAGGCTAGAGCCTAGGAACTGATCTATTTGCTCAGCCAGCCCCATTGGGTCCTCTATTAGCAATTTCATCTCCTTCTTAAAATTTCTTACTTCTGCACTCGTTAATGGGGCATTTACATACCCGACTTCCTTTGGCCCCATAGGCACCTCCCTCAAGGGGTAAAGGGATTTAACGGGGTGATGTTCCCTTACTCTCTTTCCTTCAAGAGTTTTTGGAAATGGAAAATTCTGTACATCCTTTTTGCACTGTATTAATTCTTTCCTCAACCATTGATGGGTCATATCTGGTGGGGCAGTTGGCGCCGATGGGCCTCCTGATTCCCCTGGAACCTGTGCGGACCTTATTAGGTCCTCAGACTCTAACAATCTCTGCCCTGGGGGAGGAGGGGAATAGTAGGGAGGAGGAAGGCTTAATAAGGGGTCCCAGGGTTTAGATTCTACCAACTCATCTTCCAAGTTTGGGTTTTTATCTTTCACAAGGTAAAGGGGAGTTTTTTTGTTCTTTAGCCAGCACGTGGCATAATCAGACTCCTCCTTAGAAAAGGGTTTCTTCTCATTAACATAAATTACAAGGTTGGCACAGAGCCAGTCCTCCTCTGACCCATACTTTGGCCAGAATACGTCTGGTGGTGAAATGCTTTCTTCAGTCCAAATGTAACAACAGTATTTAATCATTTTCTTTTTGTCCTTTCCCTTGGTCCGATCGCTATCGGTCCAATATTTTAACATCCTACCTAGTGGGCTATCTGGAGGGATGTCCCCGAGGGACTCTATAGGTGCCCCCTTTTCTTCTTCCCCGGCCGGCCAACTGCCTCTATTTCCCATCCTGAGTCTTGTCTGGGCTTCTTTCTCTCAGTTCCTTTCGCTTCGTCTGTCTCTGGCCCTTTCCCTCGCGGGAGAAGGGAACCGCAGATTGAGACTCCGCACTCGCTTCGTGCAGTATGTCGCACGTCTCAGTCACACACAAGCAGCTCCAGACTCATCAGGAATTCCCGACCACCAAGGCAATATATTACTTTCCTTACCTTGGTCCGTGCACGGAGTTGCCTGGTCAAACAGAGGCAAGCCCTTTCCCCCTTTTCTCATCCACAACCGGCAGATCCAAGCGTCTGGTCTCGGGCCCTTTAGCTGCCGGAGATGGGCCCCCAATGGCGGAGTCCGAGACCGCTCAATCAGCGGGGCGCGCCTTCCCTTTGTCCACCTCGGGGGTCCCCCTCCGAAGCTTTGGATCCCGGACGAGCCCCCAAGTTGTCGGAAATAAAGCGGTGCCTGTAAGGGAATAAACGCTCTCTCGGTTCTGGAGGAGAAAAGAATTTATTTACAATCTTGCAAGATGGGGCGTCCAGCCAAACACGCGGGAGGCTGGCGCGCCAGAGGAAGAGAATGGCGATGTTTAAATCCCCTACTCCTAATTCGCAAGTCCCTCCCCTGTTTCCCCATTGACTGGGTACTACAGAGGTTACAGCCTATCCGAGAACACTAACTAATTCATCTTTTGAGATTTTAATTTGTACAGCCAATCCCAGAGAGCCAACTAGCTCATTATTGAGATTTTGAACTGATTAGCCAATGCCCCCCCAAATTTTTATTTTTTGCTGTGAGTTCCCGCCTCTGATACTACCTCATGTCTCTTTACATCAGGCAGATTCTCTCTTCTCTTTGTCTGGGGCTTGTTTAAACTGGTTTTGCCTCCATTTCCCTTATTCCATGCTGTCTCTATGTGAAAACGAAACTTATTCCTTTCTTACACATTGTGAAGAAACCATCCCCCATCCATGTGAAAAGTAGGTGAGGAACAGTTGGGTGCATAATAGTATGTTGGGCTCATGTGAGATACATGGAGAAGTGTCTTCAGTTCACTTATATTCTCATTTGAAAAGGCCATCTTACCATTTGAAAAGTGAAATAAAATATAATTACATATTGAAGTGGCTTTTAAATGTGTTGTACAGACAAGATTGTTGTAAGATTTCAGAGAAGGGAGAGATGAATGGATTGGTTGGTAGGGCTTGAGCTGTAGATAAGAATTGGGCTACCTTTGAAAAATAGCTAACATTTGGAGAGTTTGAATTGGGCTACGAACTCGGTATTCCTCTCTCATCTCACTGAAAGCCCCTTTCCCCAGTTATCTTAGTGATTCCTTGAGTTATGACATATAGAGTTACGGAGTATGTCTAAAAACAATCTAAACGTTTTCATATGGCACCCTCATCTCTTATAATCCACCAAAATATTTGCTTTGTCTGAAAGACAGCATATACTCTCATTCCTAAAAAGAATGAGAGAAAGGCAGGGAAAAAAAGTTAAAGTATGGGAGAAACTGGGGTATTTGTTTTAAAACAGTTTTGAGGTCTCTTTGGAAGTAATATACTATAGCAGGTTTTTGTATTTTAACCACAGCATAAGAAAAACCGATATTTTAATCCATATGGATTTATAAAATCCTTTATTGTTTCTTTATTACAAAAGTTATTGTTCATAGCACAAAAAAATGGGAAATAAAAACAAAAGAAAATGAAACAAAAATTTACAATCACCAGTAATTCTAAGCTCAGAGATAAAACACACAGAAAGATTATGTAATATTTATGATATATAATAATATAACATAATATATGACTATATAATATATATGAAAGATAATATATGTCTATATTTATCTATAAACGTATTTACAAAAATGGGATCATACACTGAAACTGTTTTCATACAACAGTATTGATCTAGTTTAATGTATCTCTTTTTTTTTTTTTTTTTTTTAACTGTGTTGTGTTAAGTCAATCCCCTATTGGACTTTTAGGTTGTCTCTTCTATTGATTTAACCAAATGCTGATTTGAAAATAAATGATCTGAATTACTGAACCAAGCTGAGTTCTTAAAATAAAAACTACCCAAGATGTGAAAAGTATTATTGTTATTTTTTATTACTCACTAATATTTATGCTATGTTATAACTTCATTGGCAATAATGCAGGGCACTGTGATACACTGAAAGTTTCCCATATTATGGCTTACTTGTTTCTCAACTATGCTTTGTAGTCAAAACAAAACAAAACAACCCCAAACTCAATTAGGATACTTCATATTTAATCTAGTTTAGCAAAAGTAATATTTCTTTATCTTTCATTTCTCTATCTGGAGGGAGAAAAACACCCTTTGGAAGTCAAAGGTTGTCACTCTGGCTTCCTTGGGCACTTAAAACACTCTGATTGCACCTGCATCTCAGTTACTGGTGAAGTCAGTTACATGCAGAGAACCTCTGACTGTTTTTGTTTTTAAATTCCATCTGTGCTAGAGAGAGAAAGAGAGAGGGAGGGAGGCAGAGAAAACAATACAAAAGTTTAGCAGTGGTTTTCAACTGCTAAACTGCACATTGAAAGCAACTGGGAAAGTTTAACAAATACTCTTCCCCCACTCCGTTTACTTAGGAGATTCTGATCTAATTGGTTTGAGGTGGGATCTGGGCATCAGCACTTAAAAGTCTTTCCAGGTGATTCTAATGTCCAGGTGAAGGCCTACTAATGAAGAGAAACCAACCATATATTTTAACTCTAATGGAATAAAAACCTTACTTGTCTTGGGCCACTGTGAACATATTTTTGTAAGATTTATCACCAAGAATTTTTTAGTACTTTGAAATTCAACTTGTGCAAAGACGTATGTGACAAAAGCAATGACTTTTATTTTTCCCTCAGGGGTAACAAAGAGGAAATTTTAGAACAAATAGAATAACATATGTTTCACTTTACAAGATAAGTAGTAAACACATGAAATGCACAGTTGAGGAAAGTCATGCAGGCTGAAAAAAGAATAGATTCAAATGGGTGTAGACAAAATATGTGAGATTGCTTAGAAGGAAGTTGAGGTTGTTCATAGTGAATGTTTAGCTTTGGGGTTTGAAATCATGAAAATAATTCCACTTTTCTTTTCCAAATGTCTTTTAGATTCAGTTATAAACAACATGGAACTGAAAGAATCACTAATTTTATATCAATGGTACCTTATATTACTGCTTATCTTATGTTATCTTGTCACAGAGTTCTAGAGTTGGAAAAGACGTCAGCAGTAATCAAATCCAAGGTCCTCTTATACATTTGAATCCCTGCTATAACATCCACCAGCAAGTGATATCCATCTTTTATTTAAACTTTTCTAGTGGAGGGAATTCACTTTCCTTAGTTGATTAGAATATTTCCAGTTGTTAGAAAATTCTTCCTTGTACTTCATAAAAGAAAAAAAAAATTTGTAGAGATTATTGTTCTACATAGATCCAATGAAAGAATTAGTGATAGTTATTTTTTTCTATGCAGATGAAAAGTAAAAAAAAACAATTACAACATGTTTTAAAATAAAACACTGTAAACTTTCTGGTTTTCCTTTTGTCCATATATGAAACAAAGCATTCTAATTAATCATTATTAAGATTAATTCAATTTAGTATATAAGTATATAATTCAATTCAGTAAATAAGGCTTGTCTCCTAGGTACAGAAATACAGAGATGGAGAAATGTGAAACAAATGACTAAGGTAAGTGAATTTTTAGTTGTATGAGCAATTTGCAAACTGGAGCTCTCTCTCTCAATCAGAGAACTAGGGTTTATATTTGAATTTCTTCTCATCAGTACGTTTTTCAGTGCCTTAGAAAAAATACCCTAAAAGTCTGCTTATCAAATTTATAGATAACATAAATTGAGGTAGAGTGGAGATATGGGCAAAGGCTTATTCCAGTGCTGTGGGAGCCCTATTGGAGCTTGAGATGAAAGGAAGGAAGTATGTGTGTCTCCACATATACTTGTCAAAATAGCCTCTCATATTTTGAACCAAGTAGAAAAAGGTAATAAAAAAAGGCTCTACAAAAAAAACACATGAAATTATCTGTATATAAACATATGCATAATTATATATACATATATATGTGTATACACACATGTATATATATTTATATCCCTGTATTTTCCCATTACCCAGTCATTTCATATACCACTGTCAACCTCCATGAACATGCTGGGCTGGGGTGAGGGGCCCTATGGCCATGCTGGCCTGGGAATCTTGGTCTTCTTGGAAATGTCTGTTTCTCTTATACAGTAACCCAGGGTCACAAAACAAACAAACAAGCAAGACTTAGTCTGTCTTTATTGAAAATCTTGATATTTTGTTTATCATGTTTTTTTGCATTAATTTTGATTTTTTAAAATATTTTAAAAATATTTTATTGTGTTAAAATATTTTTTGTCTTGCTTGCTAAGAGTTTTGGTGCCCCTAAAATTTTGTGCTTGAGGTGTGTGCCTAGCTCGCCTCACTTGCTCACTTCACCTTATACCCCCACCCCAGATTACAGTAATGAATAATTGAATACAATTCATTTAACAATTAGTAAGCTAGAACTAGTGAGAGTAAACTAACAAGATGAAATCTATTTTGGATATAAGTAAATCAGAAAATGCAGAAAATAAATTTCATAAATTTAGGTTTTGGCATCAGTTCACAAGAAAAGGCATTAGGAGATTTATTGGCTTACCGTGTGCTACCAATGTCCCACAGATATTCAAATATTAATGCAATTAGATCTGCAAAGAATACAGAATTACAATAATAATTTTATTCTGCATTTGTCAGACCATGGAGAACTACTAGGTTTTGCATTTTAAAGATAGATTTTGACTAAGTAGAGCATATTCAGGAGCTAAAAAGAAGAGGGAATCTTGAAATAATGTATGAAGAATAATAGAAGCAAATGGGAAGGATTAGTTTTAGGAAGAAATTGAAAGTGCTGAGACAAGGTAATTCTTTTCAAACACAGTGGTTCTCAACCCTGGCTGCACATTAGAATCACATCGGGAGCTCTAAAAAAGTCTAGATGCCCCAGCCACATTCCAGACAATGTGAATAAGAATTCTGATGGTGGGACTTAGACATCAGTCGTTTTTAAAACTCTCCAGATATTCCAGTGTGCAGCCATGCTTGGGAACCACTGATTTAAATAATAATCAAGTGATAGAAAGATTAGTCTGAAGACCAGTGGATCCAAGTAAATCTTTATAAATTAAGTAAAAAAAATTAAAAAGAAAGCTTTTAATTTTTCTTGTTCTAGGTTTACATATTTTAAAAAAGAATTACTTTATTGTATATATACCACCCTTATATATATGGAATATATATATATAGCCCTTAAAAATGAAAAGGACTGTTATATTCCATTATTAACCAGTCCAAACAGTTAAATGGCCAAAAACACATTTCAGATGATTATATGTGGGGATCCTTTATTGTGAGATATATCTTTCAGTCAGGTCCACAGATTTGTAGGTGTCTGGAGAGACTCTTCCATTACTCTGCAAGGCCTTAATTCATCAATGGGAGCCCTGAGGGCTAAGCTTCTAGTAGGAAATTTTTTTGAGGTTCCAGGTGGAAAAATACATTCTCTTTTAGGCTCTCTCTAATCTTCTTTCCCCATCTCACCTGATAATTTAACCCTGTGCTTCTCTCCTCCAGGGTATTGCCTTTTCATGAGTCTTTCTTTATAAACTATAGGTAAGATTTCTTTCTATAAGACAAATGACACTTATACTAAACTCCTCTTCCCTATTATGCTAAAATTATCTGCTTTTATTCCCTTCCTTCTTGAGTCAAATTACCAAATATCCCATTTTATTACCATGACTTAAGTTAAAGCTTGGTCACAGCAAGGGAAGGTAGGGAGGGTATGTATAAAAAAAAAAACATTTATTAACACATATATCAGCATAAAACCTTTTATATATGTATAAAACACTGTGTTTAGGATTATCTTTTCAAGGATGTTTGTGTAGTAAACAGCATTGGAAGATACAGATAGTGTTTCCCTTTGGACCAAAGAGCTGACATGCTTACTGTTTATCATAAAAGATTTGGATTTCCTAAAATTGGGTTCCTCTCCTATAACACAACCCACTTCTGTGCAAGTGTTACCTAGCCCTCTTCACTCTGCCCTGTAAAATTGGGCTTGGGGATTTGGCAAAAGAAAATGCTGATGCTCTGGCTACTATGATTGCCATGAGGCATAAAATCCTTTGCAAGAGAGGTACCTAAGGTGCAAAATTTAAGGAGACACTTTTTAAGGCTGACTCTGCACTTGCATGACTCAGAGTGAGTACTTTCTGAAATTCTTCATCTTAGGCACCTCTCTTGCCTCATCCTAGTCCCAGCCCTAGTACCTGGTCCCAACCATGGTAGTGGGCAATAAATGGCTTTCTGCTTCATTACCTGTTAATGAAGAAGAACTGGGGAAATGGTTGAAGGACGAGTATAGGCAGATTAGAAGACAGCTTCCTGAAGAGTGATCTGTTTGTTGGTAACGCTTCTGTGATAGTCAGCCTCAAGCCTGCCCCATTGTAACAACTAGTACTAGGTTTGTCCTGGGTAGGCAGAAGTTTCCAACCCCTTTCCAGACAACAGTTATACAGATATATTTTGAGATACATCTTCCAATGGGATCCATAGATTTGGGGAGTTTGGAGTGACTTCTGTACTTTATTCCACAGGTTCTCAGCACCTCAAAGGAAGCTGACAGGAGGAAAATTCATGATCATTATGGACATAAACAAGGTGAGTAACTAGAACCTTGGCTGGTTGACTTGGGCAATGAAGGGGCAGGATATGTAAAATACTTGTTAAGGAAGAATGACAACATCTGGGCTGTCTTACAGTTTAGTCTGTCTCGTAGTCTGTCAGGCTAACCTTAGATCCATTTGAAGACAATGGTACATGTCTCAGAATTTTTCTGCAGTGGCTGCTATAGAGGATCTTTGGGGCCTTATAGTCAAGGGGAATTTACACAAGACAAAGTAAATTTAGAGAATGGGAGAAAATATTTGGAAAACACATATTTGATAAGGGTCTAATAGCCATAAAATATAAAGAAATCCTACAATTCAATACCAAAAAGACAAATAACCCAATTATATTGGCAAAAGACTTGAGTAGACATTTCTCTAAAGAAGATATACAAAATGGCCAGTAAGCAAATGAAAAAATGCTCAATATCATGAGCCACTAGGGAAATGCAAATAAAAATCACAGTGCCATACCATTTCATACCCACTAGAATGGCTACTATTTAAAAAATGGAAATTGAAATAGGAACTCATTCATTGTTTTGGGGAATATAAAATGGTACAGTCCTGTAGGAAAGAGTTTGGTGGTTCCTCAGAAGGTGATCTGCAGAATTACCATATGACCCAGCAATCCCACTTCTAGGTATATACCCAAAAGAATTGAAAGCGGGACTCAACCAGATATTTGTACACCAATGTTCATAACAGCTTTATTCATAATTGCCAAAAGATGGAAGCAACACAAGTGCCCATCAACTGAAGAATGGATAAGCAAAATGTGGCATATATACATGTGTGTGTGTATATATGTATACACATATACATACAATGGAATATTATTCAGCCATAAAATATACACATATACATATACACATGTATACACATATACATACAATGGAATCTTATTCAGCCGTAAAAAGGAATGAATTTATGATATGTACGACAATATTGATGAATCTTGAAGATAGCTTTTTGAGTGAAATAAGCCAGACAAAAAAGGACAAATACTGTATGATCCCACATATATGAAATAATTAGAATAAGCAAATGTATAGAGTCAGAAACTAGAATACGGGTTACAAGGGGCGGAGGTAGGGGTAGAGAATGGGGATTCAATGTTTAATTGTACAGGCTCTCTTTGGAGTGATGGAAAAGAGTTGGTAATGGAAGGTGGTGTTGATGTACACATTGTGAATGTAATTAACACCACAGAATTATATATTTGAGTGTCATTAAAAGTGGAAATTTTAGGCGTATATATGTTACTAGAATAAAAGTTAAACAAAACAAAACAAAACATAGGACTGTACAACACAAACAGTGATCTCTTATGTAAACTATGGGCTATAGTTAATAGTATAAATATAATAATAGTGTTTCATCAATTGTAACAAAGATACAACACTAAAGCAATTTGCTAATACTTTGTGACAGGGGTATATGGGAACTCTTCTTTACATGATTTTTCTGTAAACCTAAAACTTATCTATTAAGAAATTTTTAAAATGGATATGATAATAGGTACCAAATAGGATGTTTTAAGAATCAAGTGAGTTGATGTGTCAAGTAGTTCACACACACTAGTTACTCAATAAATGTTATTTTTCCATCTACTTTTTAAATGATTCAGGGAAAGGAATTAGAAACAATAAACAACAACAACAACAACTCCACCTATGAAATCTTTATCTCTGAAGGTTACTTAGATAAAGGCAGCCAGACATTCTTGAGAAAGCATAAACAATCTTCTTTATCAGTATGGGGACTCACCATAAGCCAAACAAATTAATTTGAATTTAAGAATCATGGACTTTAGAAAGGCTATGCGCAAAGAACATTTTTGACCATCACCATAGAATATCTGAACTAGGTCTAACATATTTGTTTTGCATTATAGGAATGTAATTCTTCATTTTGTCAACTAAATTAATCTTGCCCCGCTCTGGTCAACAAGGGAATTGTTTTCCACCTTGAATCATAAACTGTGTGATATGTTTGAGCCCCAAAATTTATTCTTCAAATTGAAGAAACAATTCTTCAAATAGTCTCATGTAATTATCTTTCAAATTTAAAGAAGTGTTCATTTCTTAAAATATGATATTTAAATCAATGATTGAAATGAGCACATAGATACAATGTGCCAATAAATACATGCTTTCCCTGGTTGCGGGTGGAGGAGGATAAGTGGGAGGTAGAAGGGAGACGGGGAATGGAGACATAGCTCTATCCCTAGGAAGAGGAAAGTAACTTAAAAAAATAATCTTGAAAAATTTGATAAAAAAAAATTAGTGCCAAATGGAAGTTCAATAGAAATCCAAACAAGCTCATTTACTTAAGGAAGAAGGGAAGTCCAAGACCAAAAAAGGTAGAGAATATCTGACCACATTAATTATTTATCCTGCAAGTATTTTTTGAGTGACTATTATGTGAGAAATAGAGCTAAAAACTGAAGAAGGTAAAATATTTTATTCAGTTTATAAATGAATCTCTCATGTTATATTTAAAACTATCTTTTTAATTATGGTAAAAATTACCTCTTTAAAACTGAATAAATATAAAGAAATGAAAATCTTCTTTTCCACCTATCCACCTCCTTTCCAAAGTCCCCATTTGTGCCTATTTTCCCCAAGCTTTTCCCAATTTTATACGGACCCAGCAATAGACAGATGCATTACACACACACATACAGACACACAGAACTACATCTTCATAAAAATGGAATCCGGCTGTAGTAATTGCTCTGCAATTCATTTGTTATTTCTGTGGGCTAGTGTCCTAGAAGAATTGCTAGGACAAAGGGAATGCGTGTTTTAAAATTTCATGGATGTAGTGGATTGAATTATGTACTCCAATTTAGACATGTTCTGGGTCTTGATCTGCATTCCTGTGGGTGTGAACCCATTGTAAACAGGATCTCTTGAGGATGTTTTCTTCAGTTAAGACATGCCCAACTGAATGAGGTTTGGCCTTAAGGCAGATTTCTGGAGTCCTTTAAAAGTAGAAAGAAATTCAGACATATATAGAGAAAGCCATGGGGAGGAGCCAGAAGCTGGAAGTCCATTGAATTTGAAGAGAAAGGACAGGACATTGCCATGTGATGGGAAAGCCAAGGAACCCATGGACTGCCTGCCAGCCAGAATGCTACTGACCTGGGAGGAAGCAAACCTTGTAGTCTCCGAAACCAGGAGCCCATAAATTCCTGTTGTTTAAGCCAAAACCAGTTTGAAGCATTTGTCATAGCAGCCTGGAAAACTAAGACAATGGACAAATTGCTTTTCCATAGGTTATGTTAATTTATAGGGTAAGATTACCAGGTTGCCCAACACTCCCACTAGCACTGGATGCTATCTTCGTAAATCTGATTCTGTTGGATAAAAATTATTTTCATATAGTTATTTTAATTGTAGCCCCCTTATGTTTATAGACCACTTGTGTTTTTTTTTTTTTTTTTAATGAAATTGCGGGAAATCTCACTACCTCATGTTTTAGGTCTCTGACATCAAGGCCGAAAAGCATAGTGTGATTGACGTTTACATTGGTTCCCAGAACTGTCATTTCACCTTTCTGCTCTGGAGGGGCTGATAAATTTCAGTGACATTTCCAGACTCAGTTGCTGCAAGGGGTCTGGCTGTGAATCAGGTTCTGCGGATTGGAAGCCCTCACCCAGCGTGGTGGAGGGGGTGGGTGGGGAATGGATGGGAGGCGGTAAGTGGGAGCGGGGCAGAAATACGGAGGAAGCCTCTTCCTAACGAGCACACTCTGGCAGAAGATGGCGGGTGCCTCAGAGGCGCCTCAGCCTTTCCCGTTGTGGCCTCTGGTTTTGTGTGTGTGAGGCATTCATGGCAGCAGCAGCAGTGGGAGCAGAAGCTTCAAAACCCTGAATAGCAGCTAATGGTGTGACTTTGACACTGCGGTGGCTGTCTGACCACATGTCCTTATGCCTGGAACAGCCCTCATTGGTGCCCATTTTATGAATGCAATTATTATTAGAGTCCCCTTCACTCTAAAAAAATGCCCCTCCCGCCCCATTTGGACAATAAATCATGCCTATGATTCTGTAAGTATCTTAATTGATTGTATTTAATCTCTTTCTGTTTGAAATGCCTAGAGTGGTTTCTGCTTCCTGCACTGGGGTCTTGAGATTTTGCCTAACCTTCCTTTGGCAATGGTGTTTAATGCCTGTAAAGCTTGCTGTAGAGCTTGACTTCAGCTTTCACCTTTTTTGAAAATGTCTATGAGAGTATCAGCAAGACCAACAGACACCTTCAGTGAGCCGCTTTGGGGTGTACATTTATAAACATATAATTAAAATAACATTTATTTTCTTATTGCTCTCTTGAATTTTTAAAAATACCTCAGTATCTGTCATTCAATTCCTAAACCTCCGTTCCAACCATGGAGGGAAGCAGGAAAAAAAGATGAAAACATTACGCCTTGTGAATATAGCTCAGACTTAGTTTGTGACCTCGGCATTGTAAGGAGACCTAGAGGCTCTGCTGTCCTGAGACTGAGCGGTCAGACCAAGCTTCCTGCTCTGCCCGGGATCTCCAGTCTCGTCTGCATTTTTGATGAAAAGCAGTCAATATTTCAAGATCAGGAATTTGGGGACAGAGGTAAAGTTTATTCCAAACCTCTGTAAGTCAATTACACTCAATCCTCATCCCTAGGAAAGGAAAAATTTATTTGTTCCTCAGAAGGAGGCACAGGACACAACGTTTGATTATGTCAGATATTTTGCTTATTTTACCACTAGATGTTTTTAAAAATAGTAAATTATTATGCCTGAGCGCCTTCAAAGCCTTCCCATCATTCCAATTTGCAACAATGTTGCTTCCACCGAGTATATAGGGGCTGTGGATGTGTGGGAGTGAAGAGGAGAAAGGGAGGAGGGGAGGAAGAGTTAAGGAAATAGTGAGAAGGGGCAAGTTGCCAGAAACTCAACCGTTTGAAATTACAGCTTGGAAGAATTACTTATTGTATTTCCTCAACTGAATTAAAGCTTGCTTGTTTTGGAAAGAAAATCAAGGCGATTACATTCTTGAGGTAGGAAATAAAAGGTCAACACATTCCACAGCTGTTGAACTAGAATCTACATAGAATATTTTCATAAACACTTTGTACATTCAAGCCTTTTGTAAAAACATGATTTGGAGAGAGTGATGTGGAGCAAATAAAAAACTGCCAGCATTTCATGATTATTTTCCTCTTTATTTTGATTGATTTTTGAGGGTTGTGGAGGAAGAAGTAAGTTCTAAAGAACTATCTTGAACAGTAAATTTAAGCCTGATGATCTCTGATGAGATCTAAATCATGCACTACTTTAATTTTCATAAGTTTTCTCACCGCTAGTTTCATGTTCATGTAGATTAAATTGTAGTATGCTTTTGAGGGGCCAGAAAATTCATGCACTTTGTTTTCCTTTATGTAATTTGGTTTCTGAATTCTTTGTTCCTCTGTAGAAGGGCATTAAAAAAATCCCCCAAACTTAACCAGCATGCTAAGAACATGGCATGTCTTGTTTTGACTCTGAACTGTTCAATACATGACTGAACTGTTCAATACATGATCTGTGTTCAGACCATGATTTCCTTTCAAGAATGCTCTGCAGACTTCAGTGCTTTTCCTGAGTTTCTAGTATCTGATACTTATTTTCCCACTTGACATTGATGAGTATCCAGGTTTATTATTAAGAATTGCAGACAACCCAGGAATTTACAAATATGATAATTTAAGTATAGGGAATGAATCAAGCCTGCACTTTATAACTGTGCTTAGCACCAAATGCATCTTCTCACTCTATTGTAATTCATTCCTTCCTTCCTTCCTTCCTTCCTTCCTTCCTTCCTTCCTTCCTTCACTCATATATTTAACAGTTACTATAAGCCAGATTAATAGTTGCCAGAGAGAGTGAAAGGTAAAGCAGTGTGAAAAACTAACCAGAAAATCTGTAAACTTGGTCAGATAGGACAAAGAGGTGTGTTCATAGACATAGCTAGTGACTCTGAAAACCTCATACCTTGAGGGAAATATGTTGGTGGAGAGAAGGCCCCAGAAACTGCATCTGAAAACAGCCATGGTTTGAAAGTGGGGATTTTGCCTCTTAGGAGATTTTCTTAGCACAATGGCATATCACTGAGGATTATGACTGGAGCATATCTTCAGCTGTAAAGTAAAAGGTGATAGTTCTCTCTCCTTTTCCCCCAACTAACTTCACTACCTTAGATTGTTCATTACTACTGACCTTGTTTGAAGGAAGGTTTTATCTTAGTTGAGGCCCCTCAAAAGCAGACCCTGAAAAAGGACTTAGGTGTAGCTAGTTTATCTGGGAGGATCCCAGGATGCACAAGTGAAGGAGTCGAAATAATGAGAGAGGGAAGGGAGAAAAGCACTAAAGGGTACATTAATTGAGGTGGGTTAGTGCTGTAAGCAATAAAATTCTGTCCAGCTGGGAACATTTTGAAGAACTTAAAATTGTCCCACTGAGGGACAAGGAAGTTTGAGTATTTGTCCACCTACTCCCTTCCTTCAGTGGTTGAAGGTTGCTCCTTTTGTTGAATCCCCAGCACTTCTGGGCTGCTCTGCAAGTGGCTTTACAATCTCTCATAGGGAAGAAAAATCCACCAGGTGGAGAAACAGACAGAGAAGGGAGTTTGAAGTGAGAAGTTATCAGTGCACTCAGAAATTGTCCATGACAGCTGTAGGAACTCAGGCAGGGGCCAAAGGGATATGGGAGGTGTTTTGGTTTGCTAATGCTGCCTTTACGCAAAGTACCAGAAATGGATTGGCTTTTATAAAGGGGGTTTATTTGGTTACACAGTTACAGCCTTAAGGCCATAAAGTATCTAAAGTAAGGCATCAGCAATAGGGTACCTTCACTGGAGGATGGCCAATGGCGGTTGGAAAACCTGTGTTGGCTAGGAAGGCACAGACTAGCATCTGCTTGCTCCCAGGTTGCATTTCAAAATGGCATTCTCCAAAGTGTTGCTCTTGGGGCATTTGTCCTCTCTTAGCTTTTTTGGAGCAATGGTCTGCTTTCAATGGCCATCTCCAAAATGTCTGTCTCAGCTGCAGCTCTTCTGAAGTCCTTCTGTTTCTGAACTCTTTTATACAACTCCAGTGATCCAATTAACACCCACCCTGATGGGCGGACTAACACCTCCATGGAAATTATCAAATCAAATGTTTCACTCATAGTTGATTGAGTCACATCTTCATGGAAACACTCAAAGAATTCCAATCTAATTGACACTAATACATCTGCCCCCACAAGATTGCATCAAAGAATATGACTTTTTCTGGGGGATACAATATATACAAACCAGCACACTGCTGGTTATGCAAAATACCAGAAATGGATTGGCTTTTATAATGGGGGTTTATCAAGTTACAAATTTACAGTTCTAAGGCTATGAAAGTGTCCAAAGTAAGGCAAGAAACAAGAGGATTCCTTCACTGAAGAATGAAGATGGTATCCGGAACACTTCTGCCAGCTGGGAAGGCACGTGGCCGGCATCTGCTGGTCCTTTTGCTCTCGGGTTGTGTTTCAAAATGACTTTCTCCAGAATGTCTCTGGGTGTCTGTCTCAGCTCCTCTCTCTCAGCTCCTCTGTGTCCTTGCTTCTTTCTCCCAGGACACGTCTCTCTAAGCATCTTGGAGTCCTCTATTAGCTTCTCCATGGCAAACTTTGGGCTTCATCTCTTAGCTTAGCATCTGCAAACGTCCTTTTGTTTGTCTGCATCTCCAAGCATCAGCTTTCAATGGCCATCTCCAAAATGTCTCTCTCGGCTTCTCTTGGGGCATTTTGTCCTCTCTACTCTCTGTGTGAGCTCCCTTTAAAGGACTCCAGTGATCTAATTAAGACCCACTCTGAATGGGCAGGGTTCACACCTCCATGGAAATAATTCAATCAGAGGTTCCACCCTAATCAACAGACTAATCAGTCTGCCCCCACAAGATTGCGTTAAAAAATATAGCTTTTCTGGGGGACATAATATATCCAAACTAGCACAGGATGGGATTGGACATTGGTGTCTACAATGGTCCTTAAAATTATTAGATTTTTAGTTGGTGGAACTTGAACTTTATTGAGACTGATTAAGATAGATGCTTCAAAGCCTGCTCAGTTGTAGTTTTTGCTGGTACTAAGACTGTACATCCTAGGTGAAGTATGCCTTCATATATCAGGACAGTTACAGAGACAACATAAAAGGTTCCCAGTATGAGCAGTTTAAGCAGAGCCAGATCTTCATGTCCCAGAGCTCATCTCATCACTGCCTCAGTGCCATCTGCTAGCATGCCTCTCCTTTAAGAATCTCCTTTCCAGAGAGACATACTGCAGAGGTTACAGTATGAATTATTTTCTGTAAAATTGCTTAGAATTTTTTCTGGGGAATTCTTTACCTATGAAGAACTAAAAAAAAAAATACTGTTTTGTAATGATTCTTTGCCAGTTTCAGAAAGCAGTTGAAAATTGATTGTTGACACAAACATATTGTTAACTTCTACATAATTATATGCTACATCCATCACCAAACTCTAGATATATAAAACTTGCTCAATTGGCAGCTTTTATTTAAAAAAGCATTTAACATAAAAACACTCACATTTGAAGAAAAGCATATGAAATGGGGTGGACAAAACTATTTTTTACTATTTGAATGGCAATACGCTGTGGACAGTTCACCAACAAACTAAGTGTATATAAAGTGTGCTTTACAGGCAAAAGGACAGTGCCTACAGTTTAGGATGCGTTTTCATAATTGGTGCAGTAGGGACTGAGAGAATGCTTTTATTATGATCAAGGATAAGGTAAACACAACCAAGTTCCAAGATATTTGTCTATTTAGAAAATGCCCTTTTGAAAGAAAAATAACTTTATGTGTAGTGCTCACTGTTGGGGATTGAATCATGCCCCCTACAAAGGACATATTCAATTCATAATTCCCGGTCCTCTGTGTGTGAACCCATTTGTACATGAGACCTTTGTAGATGCCATTATTAGTTAAGTGTAGCCAAAGGGAACGAGGATGGGTCTTAGTTCAATATGACTAAAGTCCTTATAAGCAAAGGAAATTGGACATGGAAGTAGAAGCCAGAAATCAGAAGAAACCAGAGAATGAGGCACATCGCCATATGACGGAGGGAGAGATGCAAGCCAAGGACCCCTAAAGATTTCTGGCTACATACCACCAGAATGCTACAGAGTGGGAGAAAGCATGGCCTGTGGAGACCTGCATTTTGGACTTCTAGTGAAACTGTGAGACAATAAATTCCTGTTGTTTAAGTCAACCAGTTTTGTGGTATTTGTCATTGCAGCCCTGGAAAAATCAAGATCCCAAAGAGTCAGGCATTTATAAATTAATGTGGATATTTTCCAACTTTATGCTTTGTTTTCCCAATATCCTCGTTTTGTGCAAGCACCGTTAAGACAGGGGCTAATCAAGACCATTGAGTATATGTAATGGTCTGTGCTACTAAAAATAGTTCTGCAGTATTCAGTTTGCATATATTGGCATCTGCTGCTGATGCTGTACATAACTGGGGAAAAATACATGGAAGATCTGATAAATTTTTCTCAGAATAGGGTGAGGAGCAAGATTGTTTGGCATCTCACACATGTGGGATGGTTTATTCTTTTGATGCTTATTTAATGTCAGTTGTGTGCTTTGTTGAAGATGTAAAGTAGTAGTAGTCTCTTGGGAGAGACAAACATGCAATCTGCTTGCATTAGCTTTCCTGTTGCTTGGTGACAAAATGCATTCTTTTTTTCAGCCTCTAGGGTTAGTCCCAAGTGAACAAGAGCCCTTGTAAATATTTTCTCATTATAGAACTTTTAACTGCTTTTCATAAAGATTAAAAGCAAAAAAACTACTTTCACTGGATTTTGTTTATTTCTAATCTTTAAAATGAGTAATCAGATAGGCTGCACTTGATGGTCTTATATGGCTATAGAATTCTATGTTGTACTATAAATGGGTTAGGAGGAAGGTTCAATGAGTGCGGAAACATCTCAAAGAAAAGGAGCATGTGGTTCCTGCCTTAAAGATAAATATTTTTTTATGCCCACTCACATAGACTATATATGTTAGTGCAAATTTACTCGGGCCTAGCAAGGATTTTTTATGAGTGCATACCTATAAAGTTTCCAGTTCTTGTCCTTTGAATCATTCATCGACTGAAAAACCTTGAATTTTTATATTTTGATTTACAATCATTTTATAAATTTGTGGTACCCAGAAAGTCCACACAATTGCATATTGAAATCTGAGAAAAACAGGCGGTTCATTTCACTTTATATTTGTCAGATGTGGTGCATTCTTGGCACGCATATGATTAAATAATTCTAGTCAATTTCGCTCTGGCTGTAATCAAGACACATAAAACTTGTCAGCAGTAGATGAGCTGGGAGAACTGGCTGTGGCATTCCTCTGGGAGAGTTAAATGTTTTATTTTGTCACATTTGGTTTGCAGTCTCATTTTGCTTTTATTAGATTAGGCTTTTCTTTTTTACTTATTTTCCTATAGCTCCTTGTGAGGGTAACATGACGGGCTTTAAAAATAGCATATTGAACCAAGAGAAACTGAAAAAATTGACACTGTGGCATGGAAATTTGGCTGCAAAAAATTACTTCTCTCAGCCAAACATGCTTACGACTGACTAACTTCATTTAGACTTACTCCTTTAATATTGACATTATTTCAAGTAAAAAAAAAAGTTCTTTCTTCCTTATCTTCAAAGGATATTGTTAATTTGTAAAATACTTAATAGATTCCAGTGAGGTTGAATACAATGGATATGGCATTCCCTGTGTCTGTCCCCTGACATGGGATGAGCAGTGGAAGATTGTTATTTATGTAAGGCACAGAAAGCTATTGGACACAATTTTGGAAAGCCACACAGACCTTGGAACCATGGTCATTTCCGTTAAGGATGCCTAAGTAAGGGGTGAGGTGAGGGAGGAGTATGGTGTGAAGGAGGGGGGCTCTTCTCTTTTGCATTCACATTCTGAGAAAGTCCCTCTGACTGATAAATTTATCCAGTATCTTCTATGTGTCACAGTACTGTGCCAAAGACCTCATTATGCTATCTAATTTAATCCTTTCAACATGTCTTTAAGGTAAGTTCTCTCTCTGTAACCCGAATTTCCCCAAGTCTTATCTGTCTGAGGATACTGATGAGGTTCTGCTGACACTAATGCACAAGTTGCAATGGCATTTAGGCCCTCCCTGTGTGAGAGCCACCCTTCAAATGTCACGTGGGCATGCAAGCAAAGACACTTCTGGTTCTCCACTTGGATTCTTATATTGATGTGGTCAGCACAGCCTCTGCTGGGGATGCTATCTCTGAGTTTTGCTACCAAGCAGAGCCACTCTGGGTTGACAGCTGCCCTGATCTCTCAGCACCAAATCTAAATTGAGGTCAATGGTGGCAAAAGGTCCTGTGAGGAGGTAAGAATTCAGGGTAAAGAATGGCTTTGTCTCCAGCTCTGAGATGGAGTTACCCAAATTTGAAGTTGCTCTGCTTGTACCATTATCACACTCCTCCCATCCCCCATTATTACTTCTTTAGCTTCTGTTCCTAACTTCACTTTCCATAAGGGCTCAAAGCTACTCTCCAGGTCATGTGAGGAAATGGAGAGATGGGGCCCCTTCACTCTCTTCACCTTCCCCATGCCTCCATTCTTTTAGGCATCCTAGCCTACTCCTCTCTTCTCCACCCAGTCCTCTTTCTTTAGCTCAAAGATCAAAAACCCTTATGCATGTCAATTCCTGCAATAGACATCTGAAGGGATCATCTGTCCACATTTGGCCAGACACTGATGCCTATTTTAGAATTAGCTGAGGAAACTGGCTTAAAAAGTCCCTGAACGGCAATTAAAATGCAGGGCACTGTGCCTCCAGAAGGTTCTGCTCTCCAATGATCACTTCCCAATACAGAGGGTTAGAACGTTCCTTGTTCCCTCACCATAGAAGACTTTTGCCATCAAAAGCCATTCCCAAGATCTGATGTATAATGACTGTGCAGAAAATAGACTTAAGTAGCATGGAAAATTATTCTGAATTTTAATAGCTGCAAACTTCGTGTTTTTTGAAAGTCAATCATGTGCAAGAGTGCTAAAAGTCATATACCAAGAAAATAACACTCAAAGAGCAATGGAATCTGTCAGGAAAAATTTCTCTTCTCATTTTCATGACATTTTGAGGGAAGCAGTGATTTATTATCTCAGACATATGATTAAATGTAGCTAATTGTGCCTTTTATACTTACTGATCAATGCACATTAATCTACACATTTAAATTTGGTAGCACATCTGAGTTTGCCCCAGAACTCAACTCCTAGGAGTTTCATGAAGAACACTGTGGTATGTCACTCTCTGGCCAGGGCCCTGTGATATGTGCTCTACTCCAGCAGCTCTTGACTGAGATTTCAGATGCATTCAGCGTAGAGAGGATGAGACCAACTGCAACTGCCTTCTCTTCACTCCTTTGAAAATGTTTGCATTGCAACTGTCACTCTTCCTCCCACTGTGCTTAATGTCCCCTGCCAAAATATTAAGGCACTGGAAACACCACTGTTTAGTAATAGTTCAGATTATAATACTTTATTGATGCTTTTAGATTTTTAAAGCACTTTCACTCATGCAATCATATTTTATTTGATGATATTCCTACCAGAAGTCTGATGCTGATATTAACAGGCAGTTTGTATATAAAACAGATAGGGATATGCAGTGGTTTGCCTGAGATCCTCCACTCTGTTGGTTTCCTAACTCACAATCCTGGGTCTTTTCATCAGACTTTGTTGAGTTTAACAGACATGACCATCACTGTGTAATGACTGTCACTATATTTCTATCATTGTGGAAACCCATTTTAAAGTACTGACAATAATTTATTTATTCATTCACTTCTTAAAATTCAATTTTATTGATATAGTCACAAACCATACAGTCATCCACAGTGTATAATCAATTGTTCACAGTACCATTGTATAGTTGTGTATTCATCACCACAATTAATTTTTGAAGATTTCATTACCACAAAAAAAAAAGAGAATAAGAAGAAAAATTAAGTAAAAAAGAACACCCAAACCATCCCATACCCCCTATCCCTCCCTATTATTCATTTACTTTTTGTCCCCATTTTTCTACTCATCTGTCCATACACTGGATAAATGGAGTGTGAGACACAAAGTTTTCACAATCACATGGTCACACAGTATAAGCAGTCATCTGCAAGAATCAAAGCTACTGGGTTGCAGTTCAACAGCTTCAGATATTTCCTTCTAGCTATTTCAATGTACTAAAAACTAAAAAGGAATATCTATATAATGCAAAGAATAACCTCCAGAATGTCCTCTCAACTCTATTTGAAATCTCTCAGCAACTGAAACTTTGGTCAAGAAGACTTTCTCAATCCCTCAATGCTGGGTCTAGGGTCATCCCCAGGAGTCATGTCCCACATTGCCAGGGAGATTTACACCCCTGGGAGTCATGTTCCACAAAACGGGGAGAGCAGTGAGTTTACCTGCAGGGTTGGCTTAGAGAGAGAGGCCACATCTGAGCAACAAAAGAGGTTCTCTGAGGGTGACTCTTAGGTACAATTATAAGTAGGTTTAGCCTCTCCTTTGCAGTAACAAACTTCATAAGGGCAAGCCCCAAGATCACAGGCTCAGCTTCTAAATTGGTAGTCCCCAATGCTTGTGAGAATATCAGTAATTCCCCATGTGAGGAATTTTAATATTTCCACATTTTCCCCCAGTCCCTCAAGGGGGCTTTGCAAATACACTTTTATTCTTTGCCCAAAGTACTCTGGGATATTCATTCAGTTTTGGGTTCATTAATTTAAAAATATTTATATGCATCTACCATTTAGGTCTGCAGCTTTATCTGGGAAAAAAAAAAAAACCAAAACCTTTGCTCTTGTGGAGCTTACATTCTAACAAGTGAGAGTTTATACACAAAACAAATAAGTAAAATATGTATTGTATAAGGTAATGATAAATGCAAGGAGATAAATAAAGCAGAAAGTGTTGGTGGTAGAGTGTGATTTTAGCTGGGGTATCCAAAGATAGTCTCAATGAGAATTTGAAATTTGTACAAAGACCCAAAGCAGAAAGATGCAAAGGAGGTTAGACTTATATAGTTCATTTTGTAGCTTATCGTTATTGATTGCCTTCATATTTATAATTTCATTTGATCCTGACCAGAGCAAATATTTACTGATGAAGAAAGTGAGTTTCAAGGTCACACAATCAATTTGAATCTCAGCTGGAGCTAGAACGTTAAAATAAACAAACAAACAAACAAACAAACAAACAAACTCTGCCTGTATAAATCAAGGCTAAGCATCTTTTTGGGGTCCATAGAAAAATGGGTTTAACATTTTTACAATAAATTTTAAAAAAACCCTATTTTAATTCAAAATGCAGAAATTAAAGCCTTTTAAAATCTTTTATCACATTTGAGTCATTTCTCAGTTACTCAAATTTGGTACAATTAATTGTTTTAACAACTTCTCAGTTTGTCTACTCAAATTCAATTAAGTAAATTTCATTAAGTGCTAGTTACGTGTGTAGAAGACTGTTCTGTTTTTTGAACGACAGAGAAGGATCAAAAAGCCTGACTAGTCAGATGAGCCATGGAAGAGTTCATTCAATTATTTTTTGTGATTATGACAAACTGAAGCCCTGAGGTCCTAGTTCTTCAGGTCCTAGATCTGATGGGGGATTGATGACACAAATGATTTCCATCTCATAGACTCTATCTAGGTATGAACCCTCATGAGGTGAGTTCTTCAGTTATTGTTTATAAAATCTCAGAAATATGGGTTGCTAATTGTTCATACTAACTTTTTTTTTGTAATACACACTTTTTTAAATTATATTAAAATCAGGCAATGGTCTGACAATAAAAAGGCTGCTTATGGAATACTGTTGAACTTTATTTACAGGATGTTAAATCCTTAGAACTAAGGTTTTCCCCAGAAAACAAATTAATGGAAACATCAGTTGTTTTTCAGACTTGATATCTGCTGCTTCAGAAGGTGGTTTTACACAAATACTAAATTAAAAAGAAAGAAAGAAAGAAAAACTTTAGGGCACAATGAATTGCTTTTACTTCGGTATGCATCCACGTTTTGGCATTTAGTGGTCCTGATAAGAAAAGTGGGAAAACGCAGCAATTTGTCAGGAAGTGAAGCCCGCCAATTTCAGGGATCTGCTGTGCACACCGAGTTCTTTCTTAGTCCCTGCTAAGGACCGTGAGAGGCAGCAGCGCCAAAACCAAACTGTGCCCCGAATTCAAGTTTCTTTTGTTCCAGTTGTCAGATTCCAAACTAGACCCAAATGGATTGTAAGGAAGAGCAAGTGAGAGCACTGTTTAAAACTTTTTCAATTTTTAAAAGCAAAAGCAATTACAAGAAAAGAAAACAATTCATTCAGAGGGATTGTGTGTGCTTACAAGTGTCTTCATGTGGCCTCTCTGCAAGTTTAACCACCAAGGACTCTGAGAGCTGGCAGGTCTGAGTAACCCTGGTGACTGTTCTTTTCACCATAGCAAAACTTGAGCTGAAAAAATGCATCAGCTGATGATGACAGCAGAGGGTGGCAGGGCTGAGACCCAATTTTCATTTCCCAGGCTGGTGGAGGGTAGAGAAATGTGGTTCCAAAACTAAATAAGGGTAGTCAGAGACTCTTTCCAACCTTACCTGACAGCTTCTGGCCAAAGCAAGGAAGTGTCATGGAAAGTGTTGGGTGGTGAATGTGCTGGAAGAGATTTCAGGAGGAGGAAGGAAAAAGCAGCGCCCCTCGATAAGCGGGGAGGGGATATGGGGAAAGCCCTGAAAGAATTCCTCACCAAAGGCCAGTTTCAGAGGGGAGCAGACGGGGTTACGATCTATTCTTCAGCCCTGGGTGGTAAGTGGAGAGTGGGGAGAGGATGACGCCTTGGAAGGGGGTAGTCATTTAAGACTTATAAAAAGAAACTGGGGGGAGCTCCTGCTGGTTGGGTGGAGGTGCCAGCCCTCAGACCTCATGGTCTCCCCCCGCCCCTTGGCAGCATCCATGTCTCCAAGGACTTTCATCCTGGAGCAGGAGACCCCCCCAGTGGACAGGCCCACAATCCAGGGACATCTGGGGGAAAGGGCAGGGGTCCTTTTTGATGCCGGGCTCAGAAGTTAAGAATCTTTCTCACTTCTCCCTCCCCTCGGCTCTCCAGTTTAGACACTCTGTCTTCCATAAATCCATCCACAGCTCTTAAATATAAAGTCAAAGCATTAAAGCTTAAAGATGAATGAACAACTGTATGATGATATTATGAACAACTGATTGTACACTTTGAAGGATTGTATGTTATGTGAATATATCTCAATAAAATTGCATTTAAAAAAAAAAAAAAAGAAAGAAACTGGGGGGGTGCAGATGAAGCACCCACACACACCCAGCAGTAGTCCCATAGGCTGCAACCTGAGACCGTCACATCTATTCTAATATGCAACCCCAACCTGGAGGGCTGTTGTAGGGAGAGAAGGAAGGATGAAGGTAGGGGGAGGGAAAGGGGAGAAGGCAGAGACCCAGGCCATGTAATCAGCAGCAAGATGATTGTATTATGTGTCTCTTCACAGCTGAGTTAGATGTGCTTCACCAGTTATGATGGGAACCAATTTAAATATACTTTCTTGATCCCAGAAGTTCAACTACATGGACAGTGGTTACACTTGACAGACGATTTTTACAGCACAACTTATATGCTTCAAATGGATAAAAAATTAGTATCATTTACAGTATCTTAAGATAAAATGACTTTTAAGGGGAGCTTCCTTTCCAGTACTTTGAGGTCTATAAGACGTATCTAAAAAATTTACTACTGTGGAAAATGACGACGCTTATTTTGAAGGGGGATGGGGGAGAGCCTGTGATTTTTCTTTTTGATTAATTGCTGTAACACTGTCCTTCAGGCAGCTGAGGGAGTTTCCTATTTTCTTTAGACATCATTAGGCGCCGTAGTTCTTGCAGGACAACTGTGATGCCATGTGAATTCTGCCATTTTGCTAGCACTGATATGGTTTTGGGTCCACCACTCTATTAGAACTATTAACTCCATTCATATTAATTTTTGTTACAAATCTACGAAGGTGCTTCTGGGTATTTAGGTCCACATTCTATTTTAAGGCTGTATATTTGGTTTTCATAAATTGTCTGAGCCTATGGTGGCTGCCATCTTGTGTTGCTGTCACTCAAAGGCCCCATACTAACATTTTTCTTAAGATAACTGGAAAACAAAATGCATAAAATGCTTCCCAACCCCTTGGACCCAATTTTTAATAAATTTTTATATTTTTAATAAATAAAAAGCCTCCTTGATTTGCTCTTCTCATTTTTAAGAAGGGGAAGTATGAAAAATGTAACTGTAGCTTTCTTTCCATGTTACTGAGCATTTATTGCAGGATTTCTTTTTTTAAAGCTAAGTGAATGGTCAGTCCCACTGGACTTGTTGCACATTGCTCAGAATTTTGTGGTTACCCAATAGGCAGTATTTTGACGATGGGTTGCTAAATTGTAGTGTAGCACCGTAATCACACTGGCCTCATCACCAGGCCTGTAGGGGAATCACCAGTCAACACAGAATGTAATATTAGTCTCCCATGTTGCAGTAAGATAGCTGTAAATTGCATTTTTACCAGGCTCCTTTGAAAAACAACCACTTCATTAGGCAATGGACATGCTCACCAGCATTAGCTGTTCCTTCTATGGTCCTCAAAATCTCCTGGCTTGCCTTTTTCCTTCTCAATGTAACAAGCAGTTTTCTCTAACTATGCTCACTGTTGTCCCTGTTTAGTGAATTAGAGTTTCCAGGTTTGGTAATTGGTCTGCTGCAAATGTTACAGCCACAAGTTGTCCTCATTGCTCGGCTGCTGCTGCTTCCATAGCAACAGACATGTTTACATTCACATTATTCAAACTTGTTTTCCCTCTACCTCTGCAATTCAGGAAAACAAAAATTGATGTGTGAAAATGGAAGATATTGCCATGAAAAGGGACAGGAAAAGAAAAGGGTTTTTAATTATAGGATTAATAAAATATTCAATAGCAGAGGCTGTTTACTTTTAGAGGAAAATAATGAAGGCAGGGGCAGGTGGTTTGGTGAGAAGTACTAAAATATTTTAAAATGGGCAATAAATACAGGCTAAGATAGAGAGAAAATTGTATTTATCATAAAGATAAGAAATTCTCTGAATTCAACTCCAGGAAGAGATTATATATGAAGACTGGTTTTCATATCCTCTGCAGTAGTTTGGATCTTTTATGTACCCCAGAAAATCATGTTCTTAAATTTAATCCATTCCTGTGGGTGTAGACCCTTCATGGATGGGACCATGATAGGTTATTTCAATTCAGATGTGACCCACCTCATTCAAAGTGGATCTTAATCTGCTTACTGGTCCTTTATAAGAGGGTAAAACACATCCAGAAGTTAAGAGATGAAATTAAGAGAAGATCACAGAGAGGAGCAACGGAGAAGCTGAGAGAGGGAGCCACTGAAACCAGGAGTTCAAAGCAACGAAACACAGGAGAGAAGGACCAGTAGACATCACCATGTGCCTGACCAGTAGACATCACCATGTGCCTTCCCAGGCGACAGAGGTGTCCTGGATGTTGGCAGCCTGTATTCAGAGTCCAATTATCATCCTGTTTATGCCTTGAGACATTTTCATGGCCTAAGAACTGTAAATTGTAAGTTCATGAATCCCCACTGTAAAAACCAAGCCAACCCATTTCTGCTATATTGCCTTCCAGCAGCTTTAGCAAATCAAAACATCCTCCTATAAATTTTCTTTTTCCTTGATTCTTAAGACCTCTGGGCCTTATCATTGAACCTGTGGAAATGATCTGTTCAATGCTGACATGCATCCAACGTTCTAAAGCAGGGTGAGTGGTATTTCTCTGTGAGGCTCCATGTCCTGTGGATATCTTCTGCCTCTACCACCAGCTGGGTTTCCATAACTTCCCTTTCAGATGAGATGATTTGCAGTTGAGGGAAGTCTTGCTCATGCCTTGGGTTTGAAGTCTCTCTGCTCATTGTTATACTTAACAATGGAGGCTGAGACTCTGTGTAGGCCAGATGTAGGCAAAAGAGATCATAGGCTCTCTTTTTCTATGCACTGGACAGGAGCTAGAAAAAATTTAAAATGTAAATAAGCCATTAACCTCCACTTAATTCATTTTTTGAGAAAGTAGGTACTGAGGAAGATTCTTTGGTTTTGTTGAGTGGGGTGGTGAGATGGAAAGCTGAGATAAGGGATAGATTACTAGGACATAGAGTTACCAAGAAAAATAAGATTCAAGGAATGTGTTAGGCAGGAGGAAGTAAGGAGTGGAAGAACAAAAAGGAAAGTCAGGTAGGGTGAGAGCAGGTTTTGGGGGTTTGGAAAGGGAAAGAAAGGGAAAAGATTCGAGTAGTGACAATGTGGAATGGAACTTTGGGGGAAAGTGAACAGATCTAAAGAGGGTTTTGATGAATACTTGTGTTTGCTTTGTAATGTGTTTGCCCCTTTGCTGACTTATCATGAGATCTTAGTGAAGACCTAGATTCTTTTTCTTCCTGTTTTTTAAGTTGAACTTGGATAATTTTTTAGTTGTGATGGTATGGTAATGAGATAAACTTCAAGTTTACTTATTTGTATTAACTCTCATTGTCGCTTGGTATCCCATATTCACGGGACTTAATTGACTTACATCAGGTCTTTCTTAGATGTCCTGTGGATATCTCAAAATCAACGTGCCAGGCATAGTACCCTTGCTTCTTAATCTTAGCCTCTATCTTTAGTGCTCCATGTCTGTAATCTCAGAACCATCTCGAGTCCCTCAGAGTAACTCCAACCTACTTATCCAACAATCTTCCCTGTCTCATTAAATGGCATTAACATCTATCTAGTTGTTGAAGCCAAAAATAAGCATTGGCTTTTGTGGTACATAGCTAATGGCTACAAATTCTTGGTAGCTCCTCCTATTAAAGGGTGGAATCTGTTCCCCAACCTCTTGAATCTGGGCTGAGTTAGTGACCTGGACTAGTAGTGTGTCATGAAACTAAGATGGTACAAATTCCATCTTATAGTTTTCACTCATTCTATTGCAGGCTTTCTAAACAGTGCACTATTGACATTTTGGGCCGGAGAGTTCTTTGTTGTGGGGGATGTTTACCTATCCATTAAATGCCAGTAGCACCCCGTGCCCCAGTTATGATAATCAAAAATTCCTCCAGACAATGCCAAATGCACCTCCTGGAGTGGGAGGACTGCTTCCACTTAAGAACCATGGCTCTGTTGGACTAGATTACTGGAGGATTAGCAAAGATGTGTAGTCCCAGCTGAGGCCTCCCAGACTGGCCATCTTGGACCATCACAGAGTACCCAGTCTTAGCTGAGACATCAGCAGGGCATGCAAGTTAGTAGGGCAGCTATGTGTGACATGAGGTTGGATTCAAGTTTCATTTCTGTAAGGTTACACAGTTGTTCCAGGACCATTCATTTAAAAGATTGCCCTTTTCCCTCACTTTCTCTTAGGTCAACTTTACATATATGTGTGTGTTATCTGTTTCTGAGATCTTTATATTACTTCATTGGTCTACTTGTCTATTGTTGCCAAAATTACACACTTTAGAAATTATTGTATGTTTATGATAAGCCTTGATAAATGGTAGATTAAATTGTTTCTTCTGCTCCTTCTTCACCCCCCACCCGCTGTCTTTTTCTTATCTCCTCTGCCTCCCTCTCCTTCTCATCCACCTCCTCCTCCTCCTTCTTCTCTTTCATATTCTATGGTGCCCTGGCTATTCTTGGTCCTTTGCATTTCAATATAAATTTCAGAATTATTTTGTTACATTCTACCATAAACATTGGAATTTTGATTGATATTGCACTGAAACTATAGATAAATCTGGAGAGAATTGTATCTTTACTGTATGGAATATTCTAATCCACAGATATGATTTTCTCCTTCTTGTTTTGGTCTTCTTTAATTTCTCTCCATAAAGTTTTATAGTATTTTGTATAGCACTCTTCATGTATCTAGTTAGATTTATTCTTAGAGATTTGATCTTTTAATGGTATTGTAAGTGGAATCATTAAGACCATTCATATTCTAAGTGTTTTGTTGCTGGAGTATATAAAGATGTGGTGGTTTGGAGCTGTATGTACTCCAGGAAAACATGCTCATAAATTAATCCATTCTTGTGGGTGGGAAACCATTGTAAGCAGGACCTTTAGTTGCGTTTACTTCAGTTAAGGTGTGGCCCAACCCAATCAGGATGGGTCTTAATCCTATTATTCTTGGAGCCCTTTATAAGCAGAATGAAATTCAGTCATATAGAGAGAAAGCCATGAGAAGCAAGAAGCTGAAATTCAACAGAATCTGGAAGAAAATGGAGAGGCCAGGAGATGCCACTATGTGCATTGCCATGTGACAGATGAGCTAGAGACCAAGGATCACTGGCAGCCAGGCCCAGAAGGCCAGTTTTCAGGAAGAAAGCATTATCCTGATGACTCCTTGATTTGGACTTTCTCTTAGCCTCAAAATGGTGAGTTAATAAATTCTTATTATTTAAGCCACCCATTGCATGGTATTTGCTTGAGCAGCCAAGGAAACTAAAAAAAGGCAATTGATTTTGGTATTAATGTAGTGTCCAGAAACACTGCTAAATTCATTTTTAGATTCTTTTGGATTTTTATTATATATATAATCATAATATGACAAATAATCCTTATATCTTATATTTCTTTTTATTGTCTTACCTCACTGGCTAGGATGTTGGTATCTTTTTTTTTTTTTTTAAGTTTTAAGCCTCTAATTGTTCAGTGTGATTTTGGTACTGATTTCTTATGGATATAGTTTATCATATTAAGGAATTTCTCTGATTCCTAGTTTGTTAGTAGGCTTAAATTTTTAATGTGCATTGAATTTTAACAAAAGTCTTTTCTATATATATTGAGATGATTATATCAGTTTTCTTATTTATTCTTTCAATGTAGGTGAATTACATGGATTGATTTTAAAACAAATTAACTTTACATTCTTGAAATAAGTCCAACTTCCTTGTTATCCTTTTGATATATTAATGGATTCAGTTCCTTAGTAATTATTTTGGATATTTCCATTCATGTTTATGAGTGAGGTTGGTCTGTAATTTTTCTTTACTGAAATGTCCTCGTCAAGTTTTACTATCAAGATTATGCTGTCCTTAGAAAATTAATTTAGGGGATTTTACAGTTTTCTTCATTTGCTCCCTCAGATCATTTATCTGTTCTTCTCTACTCTTTCATAAACTCAGAAAGTTGACTGACAGGAATGGAATCACCCAGGCTCCCCTATGCTCAGCCTTGTATTTGGGTTTGGGTATGGGAGTCAATGATTGGAGATCATTAGAAGGCAAGATGGAGTGAGAGATTAGGGTATTTATTCTTCCCACCCTCTCCCAACAGTAGCTACCTTTATTTTAAACCCTGGTTGAGGGTCAGCAGATTATGCCAGGAAGCCCTTCTTCTATGGCTCTAGTTCTCTTAGATCTTGTCTTGCCCTTCAGACCTATAGGTGGGTAGAGGCTTCCCATCGTTGCTAGTCCTTGGGTGCCTCACCATCTTTTGTAGGTTCTCTTTACCATGTCCACACATCTGTGAATAGTTCCCTCCTTAATTTTAATTCAGTTAAATCTTTTCGTGTGTGCCATATCTTTCTACCAGGACCCTGACTAATAAACAGAATTTGATTGGTTTTTTGAAGTAAGGCTTCAAAATGGGACTCTGAGTTTCAATTGTTCATATATTTGGTAAGCACACAGATAATCCCCTTGCTGGAGGAAATGTGACACTAATATTCCTGGACATACAGCAGTTTTACCATGATTTAAGTTAGTACTGATGGTGGCATGGAATTGGGTACTGGGAGAGGGCAAGGTTTGGGGATAGTGGCTCTGGTATAGTTGCCATGTTGACAGTGTTGATTACAAAAATTGTAGGGTAGGCTCATCATTCCTTAGTGAGAGCTTATGAAAACAAAAACACAAAATTAAATAAATAAAAATTAATGATAAATAAAAATAAAATCAAGGTTTTGAACTTCCAAGTGATATCATGAATATCAAAAAGACTCCATGATTGCTTTCAAGAAATTCCTTATTTTATGGAGCCACAGGGCATACATTGCTGAGGATGAGAGCCCAGAACTCACTGTAAAGCTTGTAGAATTGCAAAGCCTGTTACTTGCCAGGTCCCATATGCCAAAGAAACTGGTTGGGAAGGAGTGGTAGTGTTTTGGTTTGCTTAAGCTTCCAGAGTGCAATATACCAAAAATGGGTTGGCTTTTACAATGGGGATTTATTAGCTTAAATTTACAGTTCTTAGGCTGTGAAAATGTCCAACTCAAGGCATCAACAGGAAGATACCTGGACTCTGAAGACAGGCTGCTGGCATCCAGGACACCTCTGTCACATGGGAAGGCACAAGGGCTGGAATCTGCTGGTCCTTCTCTCCTGGGTTTTGTTGTTTTCAGCTTCTGGCTGTTCTGACTCTCAGCTTCCCTGGACGCTTCTCTGAATTTCACCTTTAGCATCTGTGTGTGTTTTATCCTCTTATAAAGGACTCCAATAAGTGGATTAAGACCCACCTTGAATGAGGTGGATCACATTTCAATTGAAATAACCTAATCAAAAGGTCCTACCTACAATAGGTCAGCATCCATAGGAAAGGATTAAAAGAACATCTGGAATACATAATAACTTCAAACTACCATGATACCCTACTTGGAATTGGGAATTTGGGCAGATAAAGTGGAACATGAGAATTTTGGATCCCCATATTATCTTGACATTTCCTTGCCCCTCCATCTCACCTGAGAGAATAACTATCCCATTGCAAAAGTAAATCTTCAGTGACTTCATCTGGGACAGGTACTTGATCTGCAGGAAACTCCCCCACCATCTCTCATTATCTTGAGACTCATAATGAGAGTTTATTTGGCTAGTCCATGTAGAGAAGTGTAAGGTACTTCAGAAATAGTAACCAAAAGAGTTACAATATCATGCCAATTTATATCTACAGGAATTTAGAGAGCAGGCATGGGAATGGATTCTATTCTTTCCTCATTTACTTTCAGTCCTAGAAGTTGTTCTGCTTCTTGCATTTGCTATTCTTGTATTAAAAGTCTTCTTTTTGTAGTTCTCAAGTTTTTTGTTAGTAATTCTTTTACTTAAATTTTCCCTGTTCAAATTAATAGAGTGGTTTCTGTCTTTAGATAGGACTCTGATTGCTATAGTTTTGTAGATGTCTCTGGTAGTACCGTCTGAGCTTGGTGTTTATTATTGGAAGATTTTAACTATTTATTCACTTTATTTTAAAAGGATGGTTCGATGCAACCTTATTTTTTCTTAAATTTTATTGCATTATTATATTTGATAATAATAACAATACCTACCTTATAGGCTGTTATTGTTTTCTTTCTTCTTGAAGTGTATCTTTTAGAAGTTCCTTTAAACCAGGCCTCTAGTTATTCTTTATCTAGTCCAAGCTACCATCATTGCTCACTTTGCATCATTGCTCATTACTGGACCATTTCAATATCCTTCTAACTTCTTGCTTGATTTTTGCTTTCCTAAAGCTCATCCTCTAAACAATCACCAGATTGACCTTTTACAAATATATATCAGATCATGTCATTTCCTTGCTAAAACATTCTCCAATGAGGAACTGAAAGACATGGAAACTCACTGTCTAGCAGAGAGTTTTTAACATGGCTCCATGAATGGGATCCAGGGGTCTATAATATTATATGGAATTGTATGTATAAAAACTTATGGTGGAAGCACCCTTAACTCTCAAAAAAAAACACTTAATTTTTTATATTTATACACATTTATATAAATACATATATATAATAAACCACCTACCTTTGTATACTTACACTAATTATAGTACGAGTATGTAGTTCTCTTTCTAGGATATGTATTCAAACATTCTCAATAAATACGCTTGTAGTCTGAAGGGGCTGAGCCTGATTTTTAGAATAAATATTCTCATGCTAGAGTGTGAAAATCCATGTAAGAAGCACACTAACAAAATGCTGACTTAAGGCTTACCTTTGAGTGTGCCACAAATTGCCAAAGCACTTTGTAATTCTAATTACATTTTTATAAGTAAAACTCAAAACATTTTTGCAGTAAGGTCCCACTCCCAATTCTAAGAAAAGTGTTACTCAAAACTAAGGAGGGCAAGGAATTATGTACAGGAGGAGATTAAATTGAAGCTGGAAGGCATATCAATTTTGAGTCTGTGTTCTAGTTTAGTTTAGTCCTCTCAGACATTTCCTCTGTATACTTGATGTAGTCGAGTAAGATTAGTTATATTGTTCTTAGTTGTAATAGAATGGTATAGGGGTGGAAAAAGGCAACCAATCAAGCAAGTGAAGGGACCCTTCAATGACATTCTATCACATGCACACTTTGTGTTACAGGTGGTGTATTCCACTGCTGTCCTGACTCGGGATTTCAACTGGTTCTGCCTTGCCGCATGGACATTAGGGAGCAAGGCTGTCCTTTTAAGCCAACTGCATTGCATGAGGTGTCTGAGTTCTCCACTCCATTCTGGAGGGCTGTGAGTGCTCGGGATGGTCAGATGGTGGCTGTCCCCTCAGTATGTCAGTCCTCCAGTGGGGTGCTAGGCAGGTTCTGGGGCACAGAGAAATATCCCACCCTTATCTGCAGGAGTCAGCCTGATTGTGTTTCTCCCACATGAGGGCAAGAGTCCTGAGTTAACTTCCTTACAACATTCTGATCTTCCTGATGGAAATCCCACCCAACCCCATCCCTACCAACCCATTACAAATCCACTTCAGAATCCAGTGTATCCATTCTTTCCTTTTCTGTTCATGTGGTCATTCCCCCCATCTCTCCCTCCTTTGCTGCCCTTTATCTAATCACCCTCTGAACAAAAAAAAATATACTCTGCATATATATGTGAGGATCTCTCTGTCTTGGGAAGGTTTTGTTTCCTTTTCTCTCAGTAGATGATTCATGAGCCTGTATAGATTTGTAGGTTGGGGGTGATGGTGAATGGCCTTTAAGATGTCATTAAAAGAATTCCACAAATGCTAGTTTTCAGGAGGATGCTGGTTGAAGGAAAAACAAATAGATAAGAAATGTATCTTCATGTGTAAAATGCAAGTGTCTTCTCCTGACCTGCAAGACACCACCTGCTCTAGACCACTTCTTTGCACTACAGCCTTTGTACTTTCTTTCCCTTTTGCCTGGAACATGCTTCCCTCATATCTTTGCATGGCTTGGCCGTATTCAGTCTTAGCATGCATGAAGGCCTTTCTCTGATGTCCAGTCTAAAGTCGCCCTGCAAGTCACTAGCATATCACTGTTTTGCTTCCTTCTTGAGACTTTTCACAGTCAGAAGATACCTCATTTATTCCTTGCTTATCTGTATCTTGTCTGTCTAATTCCACTGGAATATAAACTCCCAGAGAACATGGATTGGGTCTCTTTTATTTACTGTCCTATACCCAGTTGCTAGAATGTTGCCTGACAGTAAGTTATAAATAAATATTTGTCGGCTGAGACAGACAGACAGACTGACTAAGAGGGTGACTTTGTGAAATATGTGGAGAATGATAAGTTCCCCCAGAGCAGCAGTTTGCAAATTATCTGTCTCAGGATCTCATAACACATTTAAAAATTATTGAAGACCCCAAACAGTTTTTGTTTATGTGTGCTATATCTATGATATTTAATGGATTAGCAATTAAAATTGAGAAATTTATAAAATATGTATCTATTGATTCATTTTCAATAATAATAATAATAAACCTCTTACATGTCAACATGAAACCCATACTTTAAGTAACATACATTTCCAAAACAAAATAATGGATGTGAAGAGTGGTATTGTTTTACATTTGACTATTCTTCTTTCATACTAACCAAGCTGGACAAGTGATAGTTTCTTAAAGGTTATTGCACTGTGAAATCTGAGGCTGTATTGATAAACTTTTTGTACTCTGTTAAATTAAAACCCTATTGGATGAACATATGCTTTGAATAGGTGGGCCTTTTTCCCATGTGTGATTTTTAAAATATATTGCATTAGTCATTTGCAAAAAGCTAATTCACTGGGTTATGCAGATCTTCTGAATGGTGGCACATTTCCTTATATAACCCTCAAAAAAATTAAATTTGTTAATACCAGCACTGATATCATTAGAAGAGTCTTTAAGTATTGGAAAACTGTCAAGATTCCAGTGGTGGATAAGTTTTCCAAAATTCTTGAGAATTTTGAACTTGAGAATGCAAATTCTATCATTGGCAACAAATATTTGCAGTAATTTTCCTTGAATTGATAGGGACATTTTATTGATCTTCAAAAAAATCTGCTAAATACCCAAGTCTGAATTATCATAGTTTGTCAGTCATTCTTTTAAGTACAAAATAATTGTTTTACGGAAAACATGGCTAGTTTAGCTTGCAACTCAAACAATCACACAAGTGCTTTTCTTGAGACAGCTATCACAGCTTGGTAAGCAGCAAAAGTACATTATGTGTAGTTTTGGTACAGAATATTAAAAGATATGCACTCAAAGTTTAAAATTTAGTAAAATTAATATTTTTTACTGTGTCATTGAGGACATTCTTGAGTAAAATTTTGTTTTTTCCTGTGAGTATGTGGTGATGAGGAATGCCATGACTACTAACAGTGCTGGGACACTGCCTTGTTTCACACTAAAGCACCGACAATTTTACCCACCACTGCTTCAGCACCATCAGTGCAAATTTTAACTCACATTTTAACCTTTGAAAAGGGTAAAAATCATCTTAGTATCTTTATAGAAATAAAATTTGACCTGACCTATCCCGTGAAATGGTACCCCACTCTCCTGATATCCTTGGACAATACTTTGAGAACCACTTATTTAGTGTGGGCTAGAGATAAGATATAAAAGAATTGAATGCATCTTCTTAATCCAAACTTCAATCAAATTAAATTTACGAATAATAAATTCAAGACAATATTTCCTTCCCACATTCCCTAATCCATAAATATCTACTCAGTAATGGATACAAAGAGTCCAAGGTGGCAGCTGTAAGATACCTTGTACATCCAGAGACTAAAATTATGGAGACTCACTTCCTCTATTTCTCTACCACGATTCTAGGTATTGCTAATCCCCTGCATAGGAAGCAAGTCATGTACTTGTGCCCTATGTCTTAGGAACATTTCCATTGTTTTCTACCTGTGGGTGAGGTGAGCATTAAGAGAGCAAACAAGGAGTGGTGTTCTGGTTTGCTAGAGCTGTATTATGTAAAATACCAGAAATAGATTGGCTTATATAAAGAGGATTTATTAGGTTACAAGTTTACAGTTCTAAGGCCATAAAAGTGTCCAAACTAAGGCATCAACAAGAGGATGCCTTCACTGAAGAAAGGCCATTGGCATCAGAACACCTTTGTCAGCTGGGAAGTCAAGTGGCTGGTGTCTGCTGGTCCTTTGCTCCCAGCTTCTAGTTTCAAAACAGCTTTCTCCAAAATGTCTCTGGGCTTCTGTTTCTCTTAGCTTCAATCTCTCAGCTCCTGTGCATCCTTGCTTGGGTTTCTGTCTCCTCTCAGTATCTGTGCATCTTTGCTTGTTCTCCCAGGTGTTTCTCTCTAAGCAACTGTGGGTCCTCTTTTAGCTTCTCTGGGCAAACTCTGGGCTAGCATCTCCAAACATCTTTCTGTCTGCATCTCCAAGCATCTCCAAGTGTCAGCATCTATGTCAGCTCTTGAGCTGTCTAAAGTACTCCCGTGAACTAATCCAGACCCACCCTGAATGGGCGGGGTCCACACATTCATGGAAATAATCTAATCAAAATGTCTCACCCACAGTTGGGTGAGTCACATCTCCATGGAAACATTCAATCAAAAGGTTCCACCCAGTAAGATTGGATTAAGAGATCATGGCTCTTCTGGGGTTCATAAGTTTCAAACCAGCACAGATGATATGGGTAGAAACCCATAAAATTTAAAATTCTTCCCCTGAAAGTGGTTCTGCAATGATATCAGCCAAACTTCTCAAGGAAATTGGAATTTGATCAATTCTAATGAACAAACTGTTAGTTAGAAACTTGTGACATTCTGTATGTAAAAGGTAAAAAATAATATAGTTTCTGTTTCAGTTTCCTAGGCTGCTCATGCGAATATCATGAAGTGGTTTGGCTTAAACAATGGGAATTTATTTGCTCATGGTTTTGAGTTTGGGAAAATGGCCAAATCAAGGCATCATCAGGGTGATGGTTTCTCTCCAAAGACTGTGGTGTTTTAGCATTGGCTGCTGGTGATCCTTGGTTCCTCTGTCACGTAGCAAGGCACATGGCTACATCTCCTTGTCTCTTCCTTTTCTCTTCCAGGCCGGAATCCTTTTCAGTTTCTTGCTTCCTGTGGCTTTGTTTCTCTTTGTCTGAATTTAATTCTCTTATAGGAGACTCCAGTAATAGGATTAAGTCCCATCCTGATTGAGGTGAGACACAACCTAATTGAAGAAGCCTCATCAAATGATCCTACTTACAATGGATTCAACCCACAGGAATGGATTAGCTTCAGGAACCTGTTTTTCTGAGGTATATACACTTCCAAACCATCATAGTGTTATAGTGGTAATTGGGATACTTCTCATAGCTTGAAATGAATAACTGGTAAGCTGAAATAACGTAAAGATTGCTTTGTATTCATGCATCAGGAAAAATAACAGTTCTCAACTTTGGGACATCTGGGCAGTTTTACACATAATTCTAGATTATGGAACTGATAGGATTTTATTTAGCTGTTATTCCTTTGTAAAGGATATGCCTCACTAGAGGAACCTCCTTTGACATTAAAAGTTTATCTTTGAATTGCATTCAATTTGTTGAAATTTCATTTGAAGTACCAGTTTTTGATTGTTCATTAATTTAAAAAATATTAATTATAACAGATTTTCTTGATTCAGTGGTTGCCAAAGGTGGCTGCACATTAGAATCACTTGGAAAACTTATATAAAATAACAATGTGGAGTCCCACCCTACCCCATTTCAGTCAGCATCTCTGGGGATGGGGCTCAGGCATGGGTTTTTTTTGTTTTAAAGTTTTTTAACTGCTTCTAATATGCAGCAAAAGTTAAGCACTGATTCAGTTCCTAAGATGCTTTCTGGTAGCATCTTAGGCCTTTGAGGAGCTGTGTTAAGTCTTTCGAAGCCTCATGATTCAATTTAATATATCAAAGTGGGATTAATAATTAGTTAGATCTCAAAAACAAAGAAATGAATCAACCTGTAAATAAAGGGAGCTACTGGGAAGGATGGTACAACTGTGACAACAATAATAGTTGTTGTGAAGTATTTGTTTCAAAAGTAATTTTCTACCTCCAATATAACCCATGAGTAGAATTTTTGTTCCCCAGATGGTTTTTTTTTTTAATTCAGTTTTATTGAAATATATTCACATACCATACAATCATCCATGGTATACAATCAACTGTTCACAGTACAATCATATATTTATGCATTCATCACTACAATCTATTTTTGAACATTTTACATCAGAAAGAATCAGAATAAGAATAAAAAATAAAAGTAAAAAAAGAGCACCCAAACTATCCCCCCCATCCCACCCTATTTGTCATTTAGTTTTTGTCCCCATTTTTCTACTCCTCCATCCATACACTAGATAAAGGGAATGTGATCCACAAGGTTTTCACAATCACACTGTCACCCCTTGTAATCTACATTATTATACAATCGTCTTCAGGAGTCCAGACTACTGGGTTGGAGTTTGGTAGTTTCAGGTACTTACTTCTAGCTATTCCAATACATTAAAACCTAAGAAGTGTTATCTATATAGTGCATAAGAATGTCCACCAGAGTGACCTCTCGACTCCATTTGAAATCTCTCAGCCACTGAAACTATTTCGTCTCATTTTGCAACCCCCTTTTGGTCAAGAAGATACTCTCAGTCCCACGATGCTGGGTCCACATTCATCCCCGGGAGTCATATCCTGTGTTGCCAGGGAGATTTACACCCCTGGGAGTCGGGTCCCGCGTAGTGGGGAGGGCAGTGTGTTCACCTGCTGAGGTGGCTCAGTTAGAGAGAGAGAGGGCCACACCCCAGATGTTTGTTTTTTTTTAAATTCAGTTTTATTGAGATATATTCACATACCATACAATCATCCATGGTGTACAGTCGGCTGTTCACAGTACTATCATATAGTTGTGCATTCATCACACCAATCTATTTTTAAACATTTTTCTTGCACCAGAAAGAATCAGAATAAGAATAAAAAATAAAAGTAAAAAAAAGAACACCCAAACCACCCCCCCATCCCAACCCTAGTTTTCATTTAGGATTTGTCCCCATTTTCTACTCATTTGTTCATACACTGGATAAAGGGAGTGCGATCCACAAGGTTTTCACAATCGTACTGTCACCCCTTGTAAGCTACATTGTTTTATAGTCATCTTCAAGATTCCTACTGGATTGGAGTTCGGTAGTTTCAGATATTTACTTCTAGCTATTCCATTATATTAAAACCTAAAAAGTGTTATCTGTAAAGTGCGTAAGAATGTCCACCAGAGTGACCTCTCAACTCCATTGAAATCTCTCAGCCACTGAAGCTTTATTTTGTTTCATTTCGCATCTCCCTTTCAGTCAAGAAGATGTTCTCAATCCCACGATGCCAGGTCCAGATTCATCCCTGGGAGTCATATCCTGCATTGCCAGGGAGATTTATACCCCTGGGAGTCAGGTCCCACTTAGGTCCCCAGATAGTTTTATATAATCAAATCAAAGGGTTCAGTTCCTTTCCCTAAGTAACAGTAATAATCTATATTTTATTTCCACTTAGTAATAGGAAAAGAGGAAATTATATTTGGTAAATCATCATTCACTCTATCAAGCTTCCCCAGTTGTCACATGGGTTGAAATATTAAAGTATTTATAAGCTTGAACAGCCTCTGTTTGTTGTTTCTTCTACTTAAGGGAGATTTTATGGGAAGTAATTAAGCCAGAACTGTCAGAAGCTCATCACAAGGTTTCTTTTCAGCAGGGACTTTTGACATAACAACAGTCTGAAAATTAGACTCACTTTAATCAGGATAATGTAAAATAAATTATACCCAACAGCATTGAACAAACATGTCAAACTTTGTTAACTTGTGGACTGAGAATTCTTGCAAAGTGGGTGCTCCCTTAAATGAATAGACATCAAAGTCCCTTCTTGATAAATATTTCCAGTGCTTGTGGGAAATGGTATCCTGGCCTGATTTCCATTATGATGCATGCTTGAGCATCTGCTTTGGGTTGGGAGGAAAGATCTCCACCCCTTCGGAGATTTTGATTTTCTGTCCCATATACTTTCCAAAGTATGTATCTTAGATTCCAGTACTACCATAGATGAATTGGAGATTTCATTTTGAAATCTTCCGTTTTTGTAACTTTTAACATTGATCCAGAATGGGCCTTCCCAATTATACCCTTTTTGGCTGGCCTCTGCCTGTTTATACATTCCATCTTACCCTATCTTCTCCTTCCCTGCCCATTACTAATTTTACTTTTAAAAAAATTGAAAACAGCATAGATATTTGTGGCTGATCTGTGTGAAGTGGCAAGATAGGAGTTTCATATAGTTCAGCACTTAAAATCGTTCTGCAAACATATTCAAATATTACTTTGTCCAAAATTTCCCACTCAAGGCAACTGCTAAAAATCTCTCCCTTCTGACTCTTTCTGTAGCCTCCTCACCATTTTGCTGCTTTCTCTTCTTCATTTTCTTTTTCCTTGTGATGATTATATTTCACACTCCTGATAATTGTCCTTTTCTATCCAATAGCTTCCTGGCAATCATGGTTTATCATCTGTTTTCCTTATACAGACAAGACCCCACAAACCCTCTGGTATTCTAGTGTATACAATTCACTACCTCATTACATTTTTCCCATAGTAAAAATTTTCACAGTACTCCACAGAGAAAGGTACAGTTTACACTTTGGCTTCCTAGGGACCCTTCCCACTCTCAATCCAATATCCTCTCCCCTTCTTTTTCTTCTCTGAGGTGAATAAGATATTTCTCAGTTTCATTGAAAGGCATTATCAGGCTCAATCTAGTTATACCATTAAAATTTTATTTCCTGATTTATTTTATCTGGAAACCAACACATCCATAATGAGATTTAATTTTCTCCACTTCAGGGCTCTACTTCCTTTCATTAGGATTAAATTCCTCTTGATGCAGATTGCCCTTAATTGCTACTCTGCCACAACCAAAAACCAGTGTACAGCAATCTTCACCCCTGGGGACTTTGAAATGGCTGTGGATGGATGTCTGGGTACTTAAAGCCTGTGACTAACTTTGTCACACTGGAAACAGTTCAGGGAGTCCTGTTCCCAAGCTAAGCCCCATGTGGACTCAAGAGTCAGGGAAGATGTCAAGCCACCATGGCTGAATTCATGAACTAGCTTGGCCCTGACTGATCTCTCCTTCAAGCTGATTATGCATACCGGTGGTACTCAAATAGTACTCCTTTACTCAGTACCACTATCCTTTTTAGTCTCCATCAGCTTAACAAACAGTGAGCATTTAGGGAACTCTCCAAGGCTCAGTGAACTTCAGTTCTTTAAGTCACTCTTTTATAATTTAGGTCCAGGAGTTCCTGATTTTCCAAGCTGTACTTCACTAACCCTAGTGACTGGCTCTCATTTGAACACATAGAGGAAGGAATATTTCTTCCCTTCTTGCTGACTCTGATTATGAGTTTGACCTAGAAATCCAAAGGTCTCTTCTCCCTGTAATCTAAGGAAGTGAGATCATCTACCAACAACACAGAGGTCCCGGTGACTTTGAGTCCGTTATTACTGCTATTATTAGACCCTAAAAACTGGAAGCCTCCATACAACAAAGACTGTTTTGTTTGTACTGCACATTGTTTTAAAAATAGAGAAGTTTTTTTTTTTTTTTTTTTAAATACACAATATCCAGATATTTAGCTTCTCTTGAAAAAATAGTAATGCCTGGCATGGTTGTTCCCATTCAGGTTGTCAGTGCAGAATGCCTTTAGATGGGGCCTTTGCTTTACAGCTGGCACTACCACTCCTGATTCTTTTACATCTGGCCTGCACCAATCATTTTTGTCACCTAATTGGCCCATGGATACATTTGCATTTGCCGTCCATGGTACAAACCCTCACTTAGTCTGCAGTATTTTCATTTCCTGAGAGTTCCATCCCTGTGGTATACTTTAAAGACCACTGGAAGTTATTTTCTTTCATTCTTGACATAGAGCCTTCACTGGTGGACTCATAACTGCTCAGTTACAAGTTCCACCTTGGAAATAACTCCCCAAGACATTTTTTGAATGAGAATAAAGTTTTAAAATAAGTATATCTACCACCAACTTTTTTCCCCTCTTTCCTCCCTCCATCCCTTCCTTCCTCTCCTTCTCTCTCCCTTTCTTTCTTTCTTTCTTTCTTGCATTTTTTGGTCATGAATTCATTAGTCAGACATTCACTGAATGCTTACTTTGTGTCATTCATGTGCTGGCATAAAGTGATGAGCAAAACCAGACACAAATTTCATAATCAAGAAGTTTAGGTTGGAGTTGGGTATGGGGAGAGAGGGAAAAAGATAGATAAATAACCCCATTAAAACATATTAATTTCAAGGGGCCAGACCACAACATCTGTTAAGTTATGCTAATGTCTAAAATGTTTCATAACAATAGTTTAACAGTTCAACAATAGTTACTTTTACTCTGATTTAGTGCCTTATTCAGATACCTTTCATCTGTGGAAGATTCGATCTTTAGTACTTCTAGTGGATAGCTCTTCAGAGTTTCCATGGGATCTATGCTGAGTAAATCAGTAGAAGCACAAAAAAAGGAGGATTAATAAAAATCAGAGAATCAGCCTAGTATAGTGGATAGTATGTTGAGGAATGGGGTTCTAGTTTTAGCTTTGCTGGTATGATCTTGGTCAGGTCACAGATTGCTGAACTTCAGTTTTATTGTGAGAAAAATGGGAGGTTGTAGCTAAAGCATTCCTTCCACTTCTAACACAACTGTCTCTATATTTAGCTGGTTCAATCTTTTCAACTACACAATTCCAACACTCTAACAATGAGAAAAGATTAATAGAAATTAATTGAATTATTTTTGTGTAAATTGCACTTAAAAATTGGTTAATTAGTTAAAGGACCAGCTCTGGGACATAGTTAAGAGTACCAAGGAGGAATGCGTTATGGTGAGAATTTATCATCCGGGGTAGGAAGAGAACCAGGAGGGTATGCATGCTTAAGGATGGGATGTTGTAAAGAGTGCAACAGGCAGTGAGTAAGCTGAGAACTTAGTAAAAATGGTTGCATTTTATAAGAGGGTCCTTAGTGTGGGTAGAGAGCAATGTAAATGCTGTGCTGGATGGGGAATAAGGCTGGGAGGATGTATGAATACAACATCCATTTAAATATGAAGCTGAAAAACCTGGAATTAAAAAGAGGGTGGCAATTTTAAGAGAAAATAGAATCAGAAATTTTTCAATATGGAATTTAGAGCTGATTTAATGGCTGAACACATAACAGAAAGAGGGGTTAATGCTTTCTGCAAGGGTTCTCAGAAAGTTGAAGGAAATAAGACTCCAGAGCACAGTCAGGGAAAATATATGTAAGCAATCAATTGTCAACTATTTGTAGTGAAAAACAATTGGGTTGGCCATGTGACTTGTTCTGGTGAATGGAAAGTAGGAAAAAATGATTTATGTTACTTTAGGGACAAGGTGGTATGTTAATTGGTGTTTCTGCCTCACTCTCTCCTCTCATCATATTGCTGTTAAGAAAGGACTTCAAGATAATGAAGCCAGGTGATGAAAGGAACCCTGATTCCAGGTCAGTGGTGGAGGAGAATCACTAGACTACATTGAAGAGAGCCGCTAGACCACATAGGACTTTGTGTGAATGAAAAATAAACTTAATTTTCTTAAGACACTGTGATTTTGAGGCTATTTTTTATAGCAGCCAAACAGTTAACCAAAACAGAGATTGTACTAGGAATGGGGCTTTATATGTATGCAATATTGGTGGCATATTCAGATTCCATGTGGTGAGAAAACTAATATTAGAGACTAGAAAGATGTTCTAATCTGCTGGGCTACTGAAAGCAATATACCAGAAATGGGCTGGTTTTTAACAATGGAAATTTATTAGTTTACAAGCTTAGTGTTCTGAGGCCGTGAAAATGTCCAAATCAAGGCATCATCAGGGTGATACTTTCTTCCTGAAGATAGGCTGCTGGTGATCCTGGGCTCCTCTGTCAGATGGCAAGGCACGTGGTGGCTTCTGCTGGTCTCCCTTCTCTTCTGGGTCTCGTTGCTTCCAGCTTCTGGCTTCAGAGGCTTCCTCTCCATTTCTGTAGCTTTCTCTCTCAGCTTCTGTGTCTTTGTTTGTGTGAGACCCATTGTCTTATAAAGGACTCCAGTAAGAAGATTGAGAACCCCCTGAATGAGATGGGTCACATCTTAAGATCCTCCTCACTAAAGATCCTACTTACAATGGTTCCATACCCACAGGAATGTATTAATTTTAAGAACATGATTTCCTGGGGTACATAACAGTTTCAAACCATCACAAAGGATGAAAATGGATGTCAAAATAATCAAAACTCTTTCTTGTGATAAGTTAAGAAACAGACTACGTACCTACTGAGCTTGTAACTTTAGGCAAGAGGATGGAAAACAGACCATTGCATCGTGTATTGGATATTCTTGGTTGCATTTGCCAGGAAGTTATAAGAAGAGTTGAGCTTAGTAAGAAATAGGCTAGTTTGTAAGTGGAAATGAAAAAGAATAGAGATGTTTCACACTTGAATCAATGCTAGGTATGGTCAGTCTTTTAAATTTGAGCCCTTCTAAATGGGGTATAGTACTATTTCATGGTGATTTTAATCTGCATTTCCCTAATGACTAATGATTTTGAGCATCTTTTTATGTGCTGAATTGCCATTTTTATGTTCTTTGGAGAACTGTTCAAATCTTTGGCACTTTAAAAAAATCGATTTGTTTGTTTTCTTGTTGTTGAGCTTTGAGAGTTCTTTATATAGTCTGGATATGAGTCTCTTATCAGATATATGATTTGCAAATATTTTCTCTCAGTCTGTGGCTTGTCTTTCCATTTTCCTTACAGTGTGTTTTGAAGAGCAGAAGTTTTTAATTTTGAGGAAGTCCAATTTATTATATTTAATGTGGATGGTTAAATGGATATATATGTTGAATCTTATCAAATTGTACACTTTAAATATGTACAGTTTATTGTTTATCAATTATACCTCTATAAAGCTGTTAAAAAAGGAAGGAGGGGATATAGGGAGTCTTAGTCAGGGCATTCCAGGGTGGAAGAACTAATTACTTCTCTACTCCATACAGTAAGAGAAACAAAAGCCATGTAAACTTTTCAGTTGAATTAAGTACTCAGGTCAAAGAGCAGATTAAGGGTATGGTCTTCTCGCCTATTGTACCATGTAGTCTCAAGTAGCCACAGTTAAATTGATGAGAGACTTGGAAAGGGAAAGGGATAATCAAAATAAATATGGCTGAGAATTGTATCTAAGATGCACTTTGAGTTTTGTTATTGCCACATGGAGCTAATGGGAAGCAAAACTAAGAAGCTGCCTAGGTTTTTGAGGGAATTGCTAAAACATCCAGAACCTGAAATTATAAAGCCTTTTCCTGTTCATGATTTAAAATAGTCCTTGTGTCTCCAGACAACTGTGCAGCATCCAAAAAGGACACACTCTATAACATCCATTTTGGACATGGCCAAGCTAGATAAGGGGAACTCCTAGAAGGTAGAGCTCTAGGGGACAGACATTGGGGACAATGGACAAGGCAGTTCTTTGCAGAAGGTAAAAGGTTCTTCCCTCCCAGATCAGGGAAACCACATAGTGTTTCCACTCAGAATTCAGAATTGCTATAGATGAGTAACTGCTCTCTTCCCCATTCTTCCCTGTTCTGAAGGGGTGTCCGGTACTGGTGTCTTGTCCCCAAGCTACCTGGGTATGTGTCTGGAGAAATGTACCCTGCATTTCCTTCATAGGATGCCAAGCCAGGAAACACCATATGGAGGTTTGACAGATAGGGCTTGGAAACAATTCTCAAAACAACACTTTGAAGTGTGAACAGTGATTTTCCCAATTTTACAGAGCAGAGAGTGGGTAAGTAACATGCCCAAAGTCTACACAGCTGGTGAATGGATACTGGATACTGGGTTTTAGGTGGCTGGGTTTTCGGGTTGTCTACCAGGTGGAGGGTATTTTCTGTAAGTGGGAAAGAGAGATCAACTAGATATTTAGTAACTAAGTGGCAGACTGTGATGGGTACTGGTAATGCTGAATGATGTCCATGTGTTACAACTTCATTCTCCAACCTTCCTTGCAGTTAAGTTGGCCATCTCACTAGTTATGGCCAATAGAATATGATCAGAAGTAACCTGCTACTTCTGGGTAAGGGGGTTAAATATCTAACGCACCTTCCCCAGGTGCTCTCTCTCTCTCTTTCATTTCTGTGCCGGGAACCAAAGGACCCCAACCTTGACTTGACTACACCATGGCAGGAGCGTGGATCCTTGCATTGCAGCTGGAGAAGTGCTGCCCCGCAGGGCTGCCCCACCTTCACTGGACTTTATGTAAGTGAAAAAATAAACTTGTGTTTTGTTAAGCTACTGGGATTTTGGAGCTGTTTTATTGCAGTGACTACAAACAATTACTCTGACTAATATCATAGTAGACATCTATTTTTGGAAAAAGATGCCTATGACATTCTCTGTACTCAGTCACTTTGAAGATAATGACTGTGAAGCCATCAAGTCTTCACACTTTCTAAAGACTTATGACTGAGTTATTTTGTGTTTTAAAAGGGGAAAAGACCACAAAAAAACACTGATTTAAGATGCTTTTTCTTTGGAAAACACTAAGGACTAGAATGTCTTTACCTTTAATTTGGAAAGTGTGACATGATGGCAGAGAAGAATTACTTGTGGCTTGGGCACGTAGTTTCTTCTTTTTTTTTTCTGACAGTAGTTCATAGCCCACTTAGTCTATGTAGTTTGCAAAATCATTTTGGGGGTTATTAACTATTGTGAAGTCCATTTTAAAGAGAGAAGACTGAAAATTAAGGAGGGTTAGACTGTAATTGAGGTATAAAAAGAACCCAGGACTTTCTGATAACAAAACCCATGTTTTACTGTTCAATTATTCTGCTTCTTAAGCAGAAAATTAATTGATTCCTTTTCTAAAATGACTTGGCTAGATATTATAATATATCAAATTATCTTGATTGGATAATAAGATATGCTGTGAACATTATAAGCAATTTAATGCTATTTCTGTATTTGCTATTCATTAAACAATGTTGTAAAGTGGCAATATTGTGGCCTATCTATTAATCGGTTTTCCAGTTTTTGGATTCATTTCTTTTTCTTTCTTTCTTTGTAAATGAGATGCTTTATTAAAAACACACTAATTCATAAAAACTTTAGATAGTAAAAAGGCAAATATTTCATACGAAAATTTACTTTAACAAAATCCTTCTTCTTGTGTTTCTCTCCATGTCTCTTTTTAAAAAAGTTTTATTGAGATATATTCACATATCATTTAATCCATCCAAAGTGTATCATCAATGGCTTTTAGTATAATTACAGAGTTGTGCATTCATCACCACAATCAATTTTAGAACATTTGCATTACCCCAAAAGAAAAAACCCATAACTGTTAGCAGTCACCACTCAATCCCTCTATCCTTACCCAGCCCTACATAACCACTAATCTTATTCTGTCCCTATAGATTTATTTATATTTAAATTTTATGCAGATGGAATCTTACAAGATGTAGACCTTTGTGTCTGGTTTCTTTCACTTAGCATAATACTTTAAAAAAAATTTTTTTTTTTTTGTAATTAGAGAAGTTGTACGTTTACATGAAAGTCATGTAAAAATACAACGTTCCTATATACTCCCTTATTGTTGACACTTTGTATTGGTGTGGTACCTTTGTTACAATTGATGAAAGAATATTAAAATATTACTGTTAATTATGGTCCATAGTTTGCATTAAGTACATTTTTTTTCTATATAACACCCTATTATTAACGCCATGTAATAGTGATGTCCATTTGTTATAATTCATGAAAGAACATTCTTTTATTTGTACAATTAGCCAGTCATCCTGGACAACAGGGTTCACCATATTATATACTCCCATGTCATTCTCTAACTTTCCTTCTAGTAACGTTCACAACCAAAACTTCGTCTTTCAACCACATTCACCAACATGATTCATCACTGTTAATTACACTCGCAATAATGTGCTACCATCTCCACTATCCATTTCTAAACATTTACAATCAACCTAAATTTCTGCACAAATTAAGCATCAGCTCCCCTTCCTCTACACCCATTCTATTCCCTGGTAACCTATAACTTAGATTCTAACTCTATGAGTTTGCTTATTATAATTAGTTCATACCAGTGAGACCATACAATATTTGTCCTTTCATGTCTGATAATTTCACTCAACATAATGTCCTTGAGGTTCATCCATGTTGTCACATGTATCAGGACTTCATTCCTTCTTACAGATGAATGATATTCCATCATATGTTTATACCACATTTTGTTCAACCATTCATCAGTTGATGGGCACTTGGGTTGCTTCCATCTTTTGGCAATTGTGAATAATGCCACTGTGAATATCAGTGTGAAAATGTCTGAGTCTCTGCTTTCAGTTCTTCTGGGTATATATCTAGTAGCAGGGTTGCTGGATCACATGACAGTTCTATACTTAGCTTCCTGAGGAATCAACAAACTGTCTTCTGTAGCAGCTGCACCATTTTACATTCCCACCAGCAGTGAATGAGAGTCCCTATTTCTCCACATCCTCTCCAACACTTGAAGTTTTCTGTTTTTTTTTGATAGTGGCCATTCTAGTAGGTGTGAAATGATATCTCATTGTGGTTTTTGATTTGCATTTCCCTAATAGCTAGTGATACTGAGCATCTTTTCATGTGTTTGTTGGCTATTCATATTTCCTCTTTGGAAAAATGTCCATTCAAGTCTTTTGCCATTTTTTGATTGGATTGTTTCTGTTTTCCTTGTTGAGTTGGAGGATTTCTTTATATATTCTAGATATTAAACCCTTATCGGATATATAGTTTCCAAAATATTTTCTCCCATTGAGTAGGTTGCCTTTTCACTTTCTTGACAAAGCCCATTGAGGCACAAAAGGTTTTAATTTTGAGGAGGTCCCACTTATCTTTTCTTCTTTCATTGCTTGTGCTTTGGATATAAAGTCTGATCAACCACAAGATCTTGCAGATGCTTCCCTACAGTTTCTTCTAGGAGTTTTATGATCCTGGTTCTTATATTTATGTCTTTGGTCCATTTTGTATTAGTTTGTGTATAAGGTGTGAGATAGGGGTGCTTTTTCATTCTTTTTCAAATGGATATCCAGTTCTCCCAACACCATTTGTTGAAGGGACTATTCTGTCTCAGTTGAGGGGACTTGGCAGCCTCGTCAAATATCAGTTGGCCATAGATGTGAGGGTATATTTCTGAACTCTCAATTCAATTCCATTGGTCAATATGTCTATCTTTATGCAAGTACCATGCTGTTTTGACAACCGTAGCTTTATAATATGCTTTAAAGTCAGGAAGTGTAGGTGACCCAACTCTGTTCTTTTTCAAGATGTTTTTGGCTATTCAGGGCCCCTTACCCTTCCAAATGAAGTTGATATTTGACTTTTCCATTTCTACAGAGTAGGCTTTTGGAATTTTTATTTGGGTTGCATTGAATCTGTAAATCAATTTGAGTAGTATGGATATCTTAATGATGTTTAATCTTCCAGTCCAGGAACTCAGAATGCCCTTCCATATCTTTAGGTCTTCTTTGATTTTTTTTTTAAGCAATGTTTTATAGTTTTCTGTGTACAAGTCCCTTACATTCTCAGTTAAAGTTATTCCTAGATATTTGATTCTTTTAGTTGCTATTATAAGCGGAATTTTTTTCTTGATTTCCCCCTTAGATTGTTGATTACTGGTGTGCAGAAATACTACTGATTTTTTGGGTGTTAATCTTGAATCCTGACACTTAGCTGAACTCATTTATTAGTTCTACTAGCTTTGTTGTGGTTTTTTTGGGACTTTCTATATATAGGATCATGTCATCTGCAAATAGTGAAAGTCATACTTCTTTCTTTCCAAATTGGATGCCTTTTATTTCTTTTCTTACCTAACTGCTCTAGCTAAAACTTCTAGCACATGTTGGATAACAGTGGTGACAGTGGCATCCTTGTCTTGTTCCAGATCTTAGAGGGAAAGCTTTCAGTCTTTCACCATTGAGTACAATGTTAGCTGTGGGTTTTCAGATATGCCCTTTATCATGTTGAGGAAGTTTCCTTTATTCCCATCTTTTAAGGTGTTTTAATCAAGAAAGGATGCTGGATTTTGTCAAATGCCTTTTCTGTGATAATCAAGATGACAATGTGGTTTTCCCCCTTTGATTTATTAATGTGGTATATTAAATTAATTGATTTTCTTTTGTTGACCCATCTTTGCATATGTGAGTATGGAGCATAATTCTATTGCTGTGCTTGTTGGATTTGATTTGAAATATTTTATTGAGGATTTTTTCATCTATATACCTTAGAGAGATTGGTCTGCAATTTTCTTTTCTTATAGTATCTTCATCTGGCTTTGGTATTAGGGTGATGAAGGCTTCATAGAATGAGTTAGGTAATGGTCCCTCATCTTCAATATTTTGGAAGAGTTGAATAGGATTGGTATTAAGACTCTTGAGGTCTTCTACTTCTTCTAGAGTTAGTGTAGGTTGTTTTTGTGTTTCTAGGAATTTGCCCATTTCATTTAGGTTGTTGAATTTGTTGGCATACAGTTGTTTGTAGTACCCTTTTATGATCATTTTTATTTCTGTGGGGTCAGTAGTAATGTCCCTTCCCTCATATCTGATTTTATTTGTTTGCATCTTCTCTTTTTTCTTTGTCAATCAAGCTAAAGTTTGTCAATTGTATTGATCCTCTCCAAGATGAATTCTCACTGTTGTCTTTTTTTAATCATTTTTTATTGTCAAATATAGCATATATACATAGAAGTGATAACTTTCCAAGTGCAATTTAACAAGTAGTTAGAAAGCAAATTTCAAAAAATATTATAGGTTACAGTTCCACAGTTTCAGTTATTATGAAATATAACATATATACAAGAAGGTAATATATTTCAAAGTATGATTTAAACAAGTAGATACACAGGAAATTTCCAATTTGTACCATAGTTTCAGTTATTTCCTTATTGTGAAATATACATACAAAAAGGTATAGCTTTCAAATTACAATTTAACAAATAGCTGTAGAACAAATTTCAAAGGATTCTGCATATTACAGTTCCACCATTTCAGTTCTTTCTTTAGCTATTCTAGTACCCTAGCAACTAAGAAAAAGAACATTATGAAAAGATTCAGTATTCATAATCCTTTGTTAAATTCCATATTGTCTGTCGCTACCCCTTCCTCTAGTTTAATCACTTTCCCAATCTTCAGAGATGTCTAGGCAGTGACCACCCTAACCTGTTCATGTTGAAAAGGGTGTCAACTTTATGAGCAAAGGGGACACATCTAGTTGATATCCTTGAAGAGGTTATTGCCTCTGGGTTTTGGGACTTAGCTGGCATAGGAACACTGTAAAGGATTTAAGTCTCTGAAGAATAAACTTAGTGAGAGAAAAATTTGTAGCATCCCGGATAGGGATCTGGGTATTCTTTCAGGTTTTCAGGACTACTGTTGACTTGGGCTTATCATATTGTGGTCATTTGGCATATCTAAGTGAAGCTTGCATAGGGGTAATCTCTAGGACAACCACTTGACTCTTTTTGAACTCTCTTAGCCATTAAACACTTATTTTGTTGCCTCTCCCCATCCCCCACCCCCATCTTTTTGGTCAAAAGGGCACTCTCAATCCCTCAATGTCAGGGTCAGGCTCATTCCCAGAATCCATGTCCCACATCACCAGGAAGGCTCATTCATCTTTAGGGTCCTATCCCATGTTGAGGGGAGGGTGATGAATTTATTTGCAGGATTAGGTGCATCTCACCAGCCACTGTCTCTCCTCCTTTTTTTGTCAGTGTCCCCTCCACATACTGTGGGGGTCCCTCTACAGCCAGTCACATGCCGAAATTGCAGTCCCTGGTGTCTTCTAGCCCCTTTCTAGTTACTTTCATGGAGGAGAAGCCTGTTCTGCCTCACCTACTCCTCCGTCTTCCTCTCTATTGTCTTTTTATTGTCAATTTTCTTTTTTTCTGCTTTAATCTTTGTTATTTATTCCCTTCTGCTTGTTTTGGAATTAACTGCTGTTCTTTTTCTAGTTCTTTCAGGTGTGTTGTTAGATCTTATATTTTAGCTGTGTGTTTTTTTTTAATGTAGGTGTTTAGGGCCATACATTTCCCCCTCAGCACTGCCTTCACTGCACTGCTGTCCTCCAGAGCCCCAGAACAGTTGTTTCAGACAGCTTCTGCTTGTTCACTAGCTGTTTTTGGAGGAGGAATGAGTCCTGGAATTCCCTATACTGTCATCTTCAAATAGGTTTCTAAATAAAGGTCAAATAACTGAAGGAGAAGGTATATATTATTTAAAAACATAGGCTCTGAAGTCTGATTCTCTATCCTTTCATTAGCTGTGGACTTTGGGTGAGTTACTTGACCACCCTCTGCCCTGCAAAATTGTGAAAATAATTGTTCATACCTCAAAGCATTGCTATGAGAATTAAATGAGTTAATATTATAGTGACTGGCCCAGAGTAACTATTCAGGAAAGTTACCTAATACTATTAAGGTATAAAATATTATCCATATAGGAACACTGACTATTTGAAAGGCAAATTGAACACAGAATTACTGTATTTCATGCTGGAAGAGACCTTGGAAATTATGTAGTCTGAAGTGTTTTTGACTTGTCCTAGTTCAAAAATCTTGTTGAGTTAATGCCAGGACTGAGGCTAAATCCCAGTCTTCTAAATAAGTTCATTTTATAAAATGTGCTTTAGTTTTCATATATTTAAAATGAGGCTAACTCAGCAGAACCTATATCCTAGAATTAGCAACATTCTGAGGGGACTTTCCAGCCTATATCCCTTTTCTTTGGTATTACTTTTCCCTTCCACCCTCAAGTCTGGACTCTGCTAGTCATGTGACTCCAAATCCTTGATCTTCGTCAATAGATTAGGGTGGTCAACTGATCCAAGATGAGCCTATCAGGCTTTTGCTTCTTGGAATTTGAAATTTGATTTGAAAATACTAGTTGATCTTGTGAACTGAAGACTTGGTAGCCGAGGACCATGTACAGACTGATTCAGTGAAATTGGTGGAAGAGGAGGAAACATTAAAAAAAGCAGATGCACAGATAGAGGCAGAAGTAGAGAGAGTGGTGACTGGGGTTACTGGTTTCTATGCCTGGTCTTATGAGTTCAGGCTTCATCTTCCACGCTTGTGTTTTGTGAGATAGCCCAGCCCAGCAGATTCCCCTTGTTTTCTTACACTTGTGTGCCAGTTTGAATGTATTATGTCCCCCAAATGCCATTATCTTTGATGTAATCTTGTATGGGCAGACGTTATCAGGGTTGATCAGATTGTAATTCTTTGAGTGCTTCTATGGAATGCGCCCCACCCAGCTGTGGGTGATGACTCTGATTGGATAATTTCCATGAAGGTGTTGCTCCACCCATCCAGGGTGGGTTTAAGTTGATCAGTGGAGCCATGTAAATGAGCTGACGTAACAGAAGGAACTCAGTGCAGCTGTGAGTGACGTTTTGCAGAGGAGCAAGCTTGCTAGAGAGGAACCTCCTGGGAGAAAGCCATTTTGAAACCAGAACTTTGGAGCAGACGCCAGACACATGCCTTCCCAGCTAAGAGAGGTTTTCTGGACGCCATTGGCCATCCTCCAGTGAAGGTACCCTATTGTTGCTGCCTTACCTTGGACACTTTATGGCCTTAAGACTGTAACTGTGTATCCAAATAAACCCCCTTTTTATAAAAGCCAATCCATCTCTGGCGTTTTGCATTCTGCAGCATTAGCAAATTAGAACAACGTGTTTGAAGTGCATTTTGTTATTTGCAACTAGTAAGTCTTGATTAAGTAACCCCTTGAGAAGTTTCTGCAAAGGATGAAATAAAACAAAAGGTGCAAAATACTGTTACCATCATTGTTATTGTGGAAACGGGGAACAAGAAGGAGTAGAGGGAGAGTAAAAACTGAAGAGTAAGATGGGCCAGCACTTCATGTTCAGCATTGTAACTGGGCTCTCTTTAAGAGAATGCTTCAATGGCTTCAATTGAAATCCAATTATATTAGGCTTTTTTGAATGTGGATGAAAGAAGAATAGACATGTGGAAGAATAAGGTCAAGCAAGCAACTGTCAATTCTGCTGTCTTGTTCAAGACAAAACTGGGTTAAGCAATAACTGTAGCATGCCAATGCCATTATAAAATATAATGAAACTGTTGGCAACAAATAGCAAACATGACAGGGCCATATCTCAGGTGACTGAACCAAAAATAGCATTTTTACAAACAATTTTGTTATTTTGAAGGAAAAAAACAATAGCCATCACAAAGCCTATGTTCCACTGCATGTTTGAAAGGAAAAGAGATTTATCTCCCTCAGTGGTGGATCCCATCGGGCTAAAAGAACCACTGTAAACTGCAGATCCGAGAGTCAAATCTGGGAAAATAGCTGTTTGACAGGCTGCTTCTCTTCACTGCTGGAAAGGGTCAGATCTTTTTTTGTTTGGTGAAAATAGTATTCACTACTGAAGGAACTGCTTTTCTAAATACTTGGTCTGCTAAAAGGAAACAAGAGCAGTACAACCATTATTTTTATCATCTTGGGTTGAGAGAATCAGTTTGGATAAGTGCAGTTGAACAAGGGAAGCCCACAACACAGTTGTAGCCTGCCTTCCTCCCTGCTTCCCTATTTCTTTGTTTTATTCTTTTCTCTTTTTTTGATTTTTCTCTTTCTCAGCCTTTTTTCTATAACGCAACGGAAAATTGGGATACTTTCAATATGAAGATACCTTACAGAGTGACTAATTTTAAGTAGATTATTTCTTTCTCAAATGGAAATCAAATTAGAAAATTTGAGTATCTTAAGCTCTGTAAACTATATAACTATACAGTTCGCTTCAAGAATATTTTGTGCATCCTGCTTAACATAGTCAGGACTTAGAATGAAACTAAGAAAAATGGTTACCTATCCTTTTCTTAAAGAATTTTAGGGAAAAGTTACAAAATCTGCTTGGTAGGTAATTCTGTTCAGAAATATCTTCTCTAAAGGCAACTTCCATACTTCTTGCTATCATAAAAGTACATTTATTTAATTCCAGTAGCATATCTTTATTCTAGCAAATCAGCCTTCAATCATCCATGTGATGGGTGAAAACTAGTGCCTCAGATAATCCAAGAAAATGGAAAATCCTCCAAAACTCTTGATTTTGCTATATGATTTTGCATTTTATTTGGATAAAGTTGAGTTTGATAATCTGAAAATCTATACATAAACAAAATATGAAATCCCACTGTGAAAACTCAATTTAGAGGGGCAGGGATTTTGTTCACATTGCCCTCAAACCTAGAATTCTCCCTTGCTTCATTCTCCAAGTGATAGACACAAAGTAGGTTTTTTTCCCTTAAGATTTTTCTTCCTTGGTTGGGGAAGATTAATGCTTTTGGTTTAAAAACCTTCTTGTTGGGAGGCGGGGCAAGATGGCAGACTGGTGAGCTGTATGTTTTAGTTACTCCTCCAGGAAAGTAGGTAAAAAGCCAGGAACTGCGTGGACTGGACACCACAGAGCAATCTGTCTTTGGGCATACTTCATACAACACTCATGAAAACGTGGAACTGCTGAGATCAGCGAAATCTGTAAGTTTTTGCGGCCAGGGGACCCACGCCCCTCCCTGCCAGGCTCAGTCCCGGGGGAGGAGGGGCTGTCAGCTCCGGGAAGGAGAAGGGAGAATTGCAGTGGCTGCTCTTATCGGAAACTCATTCTACTGATTCAAACTCCAACCATAGATAGACTGAGACCAGACACCAGAGACTCTGAGAGCAGCCAGCCCAGCAGAGAGGAGACAGGCATAGAAAACAAACAACACGAAAAACTCCAAAATAAAAGCAGAGGATTTTTGGAGTTCTGGTGAACACAGAAAGGGGAAGGGCGGAGATCAGGCCTTGAGGCGCATATGCAAATCCTGAAGCAAAGCTGATCTCTCTGCCCTGTGCACCTTTCCTTAATGGCCCTGGTTGCTTTGTCTATTAGCATTTCAATAACCCATTAGATCTCTGAGGAGGGCCGTTTTTTTTTTTTTTTTTTTAAATCCTTTTTGCTTTTTCTAAAACAATTACTCTAAGAAGCTCAATACAGAAAGCTTCAAAGAATTGAAATTTGGGCACGTCAAGTCAAGAGCAGAACTAAGAGAGCTCTGAGACAAAAGGCAATAATCCAGTGGCTGAGAAAATTCACTAAACAACACAACTTCCCAAGAAAAGGGGGGTGTCCGCTCACAGCCACCATCCTGGTGGACAGGAAACACTCCTGCCCATCGCCAGCCCCATAGCCCAGAGCTGCCCCAGACAACCCAGTGTGACGGAAGTGCTTCAAATAACAGGCACACACCACAAAACTGGGCGTGGACATTAGCCTTCCCTGCAACCTCAGCTGAATGTCCCAGAGCTGGGAAGGGGGAGCAGTGTGAATTAACAGAGCCCCATTCAGCCATCATTTGAGCAGACTGGGAGCCTCCCAACACAGCCCAGCACCCCAGAACTGCCCTGGGGGGACGGCACTCACCTGTGACGTAGCACAGTCATCCCTCAACAGAGGACCCGGGGTGCACAGCCTGGAAGAGGGGCCCACTTGCAAGTCTCAGGAGCCATACGCCAATACCAAAGACTTGTGGGTCAGTGGCAGAGACAAACTATGGCAGGACTGAACTGAAGGATTAGACTATTGCAGCAGCTTTAAAACTCTAGGATCATCAGGGAGATTTGATTGTTAGGGCCACCCCCCCTCCCCGACTGCCCAGAAACACGCCCCACATACAGGGCAGGCAACACCAACTACACACGCAAGCTTGGTATACCAATTGGGCCCCACAAGACTCACTCCCCCACTCACCAAAAAGGCTAAGCAGGGGAGATCTGGCTTGTGGAGAACAGGTGGCTCGTGGACGCCACCTGCTGGTTAGTTAGAGAAAGTGTACTCCACGAAGCTGTAGATCTGATAAATTAGAGATAAGGACTTCAACTGGTCTACAAACCCTAAAAGAACCCTATCAAGTTCAGCAAATGCCACGAGGCCAAAAAACAACAGAAAATTATAAAGCATATGAAAAAACCAGACGATATGGATAACCCAAGCCCAAGCACCCAAATCAAAAGACCAGAAGAGACACACCTAGAGCAGCTACTCAAAGAACTAAAGATGAACAATGAGACCCTAGTACGGGATATGAAGGAAATCAAGAAGACCCTAGAAGAGCATAAAGAAGACATTGCAAGACTAAATAAAAAAATGGATGATCTTATGGAAATTAAAGAAACTGTTGACCAAATTAAAAAGATTCTGGACACTCATAGTACAAGACTAGAGGAAGTTGAACAACGAATCAGTGACCTGGAAGATGACAGAATGGAAAATGAAAGCATAAAAGAAAGAATGGGGAAAAAAATTGAAAAACTCGAAATGGACCTCAGGGATATGATAGATAATATGAAACGTCCGAATATAAGACTCATTGGTGTCCCAGAAGGGGAAGAAAAGGGTAAAGGTCTAGGAAGGGTATTCAAAGAAATTGCTGGGGAAAACTTCCCAAATCTTCTAAACAACATAAATACACAAATCATAAATGCTCAGCGAACTCCAAATAGAATAAATCCAAAAAAACCCACTCCGAGACATATACTGATCACACTGTCAAACATAGAAGAGAAGGAGCAAGTTCTGAAAGCAGCAAGAGAAAACCAATTCACCACATACAAAGGAAACAGCATAAGACTAAGTAGTGACTACTCAGCAGCCACCATGGAGGCAAGAAGGCAGTGGCACGATATATTTAAAATTCTGAGTGAGAGGAATTTCCAGCCAAGAATACTTTATCCAGCAAAGCTCTCCTTCAAATTTGAGGGAGAGCTTAAATTTTTCACAGACAAAGAAATGCTGAGAGAATTTGCTAACAAGAGACCTGCCCTACTGGAGATACTAAAGGGAGCCCTACAGACAGAGAAACAAAGACAGGACAGAGAGACTTGGAGAAAGGTTCAGTACTAAAGAGATTCGGTATGGGTACAATAAAGGATATTAATAGAGAGAGGGAAAAATATGGCAAACATAATCCAAAGGATAAGATGGCTGATTCAAGAAATGCCTTCACGGTTTTAACGTTGAATGTAAATGGATTAAACTCCCCAATTAAAAGATATAGATTCGCAGAATGGATCAAAAAAAATGAACCATCAATATGTTGCATACAAGAGACTCATCTTAGACACAGGGACACAAAGAAACTGAAAGTGAAAGGATGGAAAAAAATATTTCATGCAAGCTACAGCCAAAAGAAAGCAGGTGTAGCAATATTAATCTCAGATAAAATAGACTTCAAATGCAGGGATGTTTTGAGAGACAAAGAAGGCCACTACATACTAATAAAAGGGGCAATTCAGCAAGAAGAAATAACAATCGTAAATGTCTATGCACCCAATCAAGGTGCCACAAAATACATGAGAGAAACATTGGCAAAACTAAAGGAAGCAATTGATGTTTCCACAATAATTGTGGGAGACTTCAACACATCACTCTCTCCTATAGATAGATCAACCAGACAGAAGACCAATAAGGAAACTGAAAACCTAAACAATCTGATAAATGAATTAGATTTAACAGACATCTACAGGACATTACATCCCAAATCACCAGGATACACATACTTTTCTAGTGCTCACGGAACTTTCTCCAGAATAGATCATATGCTGGGACATAAAACAAGCCTCAATAAATTTAAAAAGATTGAAATTATTCAAAGCACATTCTCTGACCACAATGGAATACAATTAGAAGTCAATAACCATCAGAGACTTAGAAAATTCACAAATACCTGGAGGTTAAACAACACACTCCTAAACAATCAGTGGGTTAAAGAAGAAATAGCAAGAGAAATTGCTAAATATATAGAGACGAATGAAAATGAGAACACAACATACCAAAACCTATGGGATGCAGCAAAAGCAGTGCTAAGGGGGAAATTTATAGCACTAAACGCATATATTAAAAAGGAAGAAAGAGCCAAAATCAAAGAACTAATGGATCAACTGAAGAAGCTAGAAAATGAACAGCAAACCAATCCTAAACCAAGTACAAGAAAAGAAATAACAAGGATTAAAGCAGAAATAAATGACATAGAGAAAAAAAAAACAATAGAAAGGATAAATATCACCAAAAGTTGGTTCTTTGAGAAGATCAACAAGATTGACAAGCCCCTAGCTAGACTGACAAAATCAAAAAGAGAGAAAACCCATATAAACAAAATAATGAATGAAAAAGGTGACATAACTGCAGATCCTGAAGAAATTAAAAAAATTATAAGAGGATATTATGAACAACTGTATGGCAACAAACTGGATAATGTAGAAGAAATGGACAGTTTCCTGGAAACATATGAACAACCTAGACTGACCAGAGAAGAAATAGAAGACCTCAACCAACCCATCACAAGCAAAGAGATCCAATCAGTCATCAAAAATCTTCCCACAAATAAATGCCCAGGGCCAGATGGCTTCACAGGGGAATTCTACCAAACTTTCCAGAAAGAACTGACACCAATCTTACTCAAACTCTTTCAAAACATTGAAAAAAATGGAACACTACCTAACTCATTTTATGAAGCTAACATCAATCTAATACCAAAACCAGGCAAAGATGCTACAAAAAAGGAAAACTACCGGCCAATCTCCCTAATGAATATAGATGCAAAATCCTCAACAAAATACTTGCAAATCGAATCCAAAGACACATTAAAAAAATCATACACCATGACCAAGTGGGGTTCATTCCAGGCATGCAAGGATGGTTCAACATAAGAAAAACAATCAATGTATTACAACACATTAAAAACTCGAAAGGGAAAAATCAATTGATCATCTCAATAGATGCTGAAAAAGCATTTGACAAAATCCAACATCCGTTTTTGATAAAAACACTTCAAAAGGTAGGAATTGAAGGAAGCTTCCTCAACATGATAAAGAGCATATATGAAAAACCCACAGCCAGCATAGTACTCAATGGTGAGAGACTGAAAGCCTTCCCTCTAAGATCAGGAACAAGACAAGGATGCCCGCTGTCACCACTGTTATTCAACATTGTGCTGGAAGTGCTAGCCAGGGCAATCCGGCAAGACAAAGAAATAAAAGGCATCCAAATTGGAAAAGAAGAAGTAAAACTGTCATTGTTTGCAGATGATATGATCTTATATCTAGAAAACCCTGAGAAATCAACGATACACCTACTAGAGCTAATAAACAAATTTAGCAAAGTAGCGGGATACAAGATTAATGCACATAAGTCAGTAATGTTTCTATATGCTAGAAATGAACAAACTGAAGAGACACTCAAGAAAAAGATACCATTTTCAATAGCAACTAAAAAAATCAAGTACCTAGGAATAAACTTAACCAAAGATGTAAAGACCTATACAAAGAAAACTACATAACTCTACTAAAAGAAATAGAAGGGGACCTTAAAAGATGGAAAAATATTCCATGTTCATGGATAGGAAGGCTAAATGTCATTAAGATGTCAATTCTACCCAAACTCATCTACAGATTCAATGCAATCCCAATCAAAATTCCAACAACCTACTTTGCAGACTTGGAAAAGCTAGTTATCAAATTATTTGGAAAGGGAAGATGCCTCGAATTGCTAAAGACACTCTAAAAAGAAAAACGAAGTGGGAGGACTTACACTCCCTGACTTTGAAGCTTATTATAAAGCCACAGTTGCCAAAACAGCATGGTACTGGCACAAAGATAGACATATAGATCAATGGAATCGAATTGAGAATTCAGAGATAGACCCTCAGATCTATGGCCGACTGATCTTTGATAAGGCCCCCAAAGTCACCGAACTGAGCCATAATGGTCTTTTCAACAAATGGGGCTGGGAGAGTTGGATATCCATATCCAAAAGAATGAAAGAGGACCCCTACCTCACCCCCTACACAAAAATTAACTCAAAATGGACCAAAGATCTCAATATAAAAGAAAGTACCATAAAACTCCTAGAAGATAATGTAGGAAAACATCTTCAAGACCTTGTATTAGGAGGCCACTTCCTAGACTTTACACCCAAAGCACAAGCAACAAAAGAGAAAATAGATAAATGGGAACTCCTCAAGCTTAGAAGTTTCTGCACCTCAAAGGAATTTCTCAAAAAGGTAAAGAGGCAGCCAACTCAATGGGAAAAAATTTTTGGAAACCATGTATCTGACAAAAGACTGATATCTTGCATATACAAAGAAATCCTACAACTCAATGACAATAGTACAGACAGCCCAATTATAAAATGGGCAAAAGATATGAAAAGACAGTTCTCTGAAGAGGAAATACAAATGGCCAAGAAACACATGAAAAAATGTTCAGCTTCACTAGCTATTAGAGAGATGCAAATTAAGACCACAATGAGATACCATCTAACACCGGTTAGAATGGCTGCCATTAAACAAACAGGAAACTACAAATGCTGGAGGGGATGTGGAGAAATTGGAACTCTTATTCATTGTTGGTGGGACTGTATAATGGTTCAGCCACTCTGGAAGTCAGTCTGGCAGTTCCTTAGAAAACTAGATATAGAGCTACCATTCGATCTAGCGATTGCACTTCTCGGTATATACCCGGAAGATCGGAAAGCAGTGACACGAACAGATATCTGCACGCCAATGTTCATAGCAGCATTATTCACAATTGCCAAGAGATGGAAACAACCCAAATGTCCTTCAACAGATGAGTGGATAAATAAAATGTGGTATATACACACGATGGAATACTACGCGGCAGTAAGAAGGAACGATCTGGTGAAACATATGACAACATGGATGAACCTTGAAGACATAATGCTGAGCGAAATAAGCCAGGCACAAAAAGAGAAATATTATATGCTACCACTAATGTGAACTTTGAAAAATGTAAAACAAATGGTTTATAATATAGAATGTAGGGGAACTAGCAGTAGAGAGCAATTAAGGAAGGGGGAACAATAATCCAAGAAGAACAGATAAGCTATTTAACGTTCTGGGGATGCCCAGAAATGACTATGGTCTGTTAATTTCTGATGGATGTAGTAGGAACAAGTTCACTGAAATGTTGCTATATTATGTAACTTTCTTGGGGTAAAGTAGGAACATGTTGGAAGTTAAGCAGTTATCTTAGGTTAGTTGTCTTTTTCTTACTCCCTTGTTATGGTCTCTTTGAAATGTTCTTTTATTGTATGTTTGTTTTCTTTTTAACTTTTTTTTTCATACAGTTGATTTAAAAAAGAAGGGAAAGTTAAAAAAAAAAAAAAAGAAAAAAGACAAACAAGGAAAAAAAAAAAAAAAAGATGTAGTGCCCCCTTGAGGAGCCTGTGGAGAATGCAGGGGTATTCGCCTACCCCACCTCCATGGTTGCTAACATGACCACAGACATAGGGGACTGGTGGTTTGATGGGTTGAGCCCTCTACCATAAGTTTTACCCTTGGGAAGACGGTTGCTGCAAAGGAGAGGCTAGGCCTCCTTGTATTTGTGCCTAAGAGTCTCCTCCTGAATGCCTCTTTGTTGCCCAGATGTGGCCCTCTCTCTCTGGCTAAGCCAACTTGAAAGGTGAAATCACTGCCCTCCCCCCTACGTGGGATCAGACACCCAGGGAAGTGAATCTCCCTGGCAACGTGGAATATGACTCCCGGGGAGGAATGTAGACCCGGCATCGTGGGATGGAGAACATCTTCTTGACCAAAAGGGGGATGGGAAAGGAAATGAAATAAGCTTCAGTGGCAGAGAGACTCCAAAACGAGCCGAGAGATCACTCTGGTGGGCACTCTTACGCACACTTTAGACAACCTTTTTTAGGTTCTAAAGAATTGGGGTAGCTGGTGGTGGATACCTGAAACTATTAAACTACAACCCAGAACCCATGAATCTCGAAGACAGTTGTATAAAAATGTAGCTTATGAGGGGTGACAGTGGGATTGGGAATGCCATAAGGACCAAACTCCACTTTGTCTAGTTTATGGATGGATGTGTAGAAAAGTAGGGGAAGCAAACAAACAGACAAAGGTACCCAGTGTTCTTTTTTACTTCAATTGCTCTTTTTCACTCTAATTATTATTCTTGTTATTTTTGTGTGTGTGCTAATGAAGGTGTCAGGGATTGATTTAGGTGATGAATGTACAACTATGTAATGGTACTGTAAACAATCGAAACTACAATTTGTTTTGTATGACTGCGTGGTATGTGAATATATCTCAATAAAATGATGATTGAAAAAAAAAAAAAAAACCTTCTTGTTTTGCTCTTGAAATTTGCAGGAGAAAATTAATGAAAAGAATCTTCATAGATGTACTTCACAAAAGTCAGTAATTTAGAATTGAAATATAATGGAAGAAGAGCTACGTATTTATTTTTCCATTGTCTACTTGTTGGGTTGTATAATGCCCAGTGTTCTTGTCTTTCCATACTGCTCCTAAATTCTTATGTTTTTCTGGTTTCTCTTGCTGCTTTCTTATTTTAACATGAGGGACTGAAACTGAACATGACTTTTGAATCAGGATCTTGATAACATCAAGGATAAACAGATGGCTACTTTATAATTATAATATGCAGTAATCCTGCTGAGTAAAAATTACCTTAGGACTTAGAATTATGGGTCTACATTTTTGATATTCAAGTTGAAGTCATTCATACACTCTTTGTTTACACATTACATTAAAATAAATATGTTATTTAACATTTAAATTAAACAATATCTTAAACATTTTAGAAGTTTTGGATTGTTGTGCTTTCTGTCATGGTAACTTTTATATTGTGAAGAACATAATTCTTACAGTGTCTAGTAAATATTAATCTAACCCTTTCATAGACAAAGAAAAAGAGATTAGTAGAGGTGGATGTTCACATAAATAACAGGTATTGGGATTGGGATCAAAGCTAGGCATGTCTGCACTACAAGACCTTATGATTGAGTTTGCATCTATTCTTTTGCAATGTTTGGGGTAGATTTCCATGTCAGGAGAAAATTGTGGGTGATGCAGTGAGCGGCAAATGGATTACCAGAGACAGGTTCTACTCATTAGGAACATGGGTGAATGGATACATGGATTCTCACGGTCTGTGTCAGGGAACTAGTTTCTCAATGGTGACATGACTCTCTGCCTTTGTGCCATTTGTAGTGATAAATTTGCCCAAATTTTCTAGTTGTGTTTTTCTTTGAAAAGGAGCTGTGATTTTTGTTTCACTTTTACCAGTTTACTTATAATCTATTAAAGAACTGGAAAGGAGTGTGATCAGTATTGAAGCAGTTAACTAAACTCTCACAAACTAACAGAAGCTGACAGAATTAGTTTTTTAACCTATTTGTCTAGTGCTTTCTTCCTTCCTTTTTCCCCTCCCTCCCTCCCTCCTTCCCTCTGTTCCTTCCTTCATTCCTTCCCTCCGCCCTCCCTCCCTTCTTCTTCCTTTCCTTTCTTTCCTTTCTTCTTGAAAGAACTGTAAATCCCATTTCTGAATATCTTCTGTTTCATTGACTCTGATAGACAGCCTGCTGACCCATATATGTCTCTCTTTCAGTCTAGATTCAGTAAAGAATGGCATGAAGGTAACAAATGACAAAACTATTGTTTAACAGAAAGAAACATGGCATTAAAAACCCAGAATAACAAATGGCTTTAATACAGTTGGTATTCCAGAGAGGTTGACAGCTTTCACTGAATTCTATTCAAATGGAAGAGAAAAAAGCTCTTTGTTACAATTATCGATATCTGCAAAACTCCCCAACAAATATTTGCTGATGTATTATGGTACTTTCCCTTAGTGCAAAATGTAGCATTTTATCTAAACTGTCATGTATGTGAAAATATTAGAAGTATATTTGGGTTAGAAAAATGTGTTACCTCAAGTTTACAAATATTCTTTTACAGATATCAAAATTGTTTTTTGAGGGGGAATAGAAAAATAGTATCACAATACTTTAAATATTATGGTAAGCTCAGAAATTGGTTCTAAACATCTTGAAACTGTGAATATGAAGTCAGATATCTCATTTTGGCACTGAGGTTGTGTTGTCAGTAGCTGATGAAAATGTTTTATAGTAGATTTTTATTTTCAGAATTCTTAAGGGAATTTTCCAGTAATCAAATATCCTTTGAAGCATCAATACTTCTGCAACTGTTTTGGTGAAAATCTCTTAAGAACATATTTCTCAAATTGTTGCTTCTTTCGTTTATGTGGAAGCCCTAGTTTAATTTTTTTTGGAAGCCCAAATTTGTCCTTATAAAAGTCAGTTATTGTATTACATGGAAATGTGGAATATACAGTAATACAATCTGGTGAACGTACATTTATCACACTTCTATGCTTTGAGCCTACTATTTTAAGGTTTTTCCATAACCCTTTCCACCCACACTTAGATCTTCAATCTTACTTCTTGCTGCCGTCATTGAAGCTGTCTCTAATTATTCTGTCATAGCCCTTTTTGTCCAACACAATTGGGAAAGATGTTGATTGTTAATTGAAAAATTGGTGAAATTAGAACTTATAAAATGTTATATATATACCATAAATGTTTTATGTCAACATCAAAATATAAATATATTTCCACTGACCAATATTTTCATGTCCATCACACATTCAAAAAACAATCACCCCATCCTAAGGTCCTCCAAAGTCTCACCTCATCTAAATCTCATCATCTCAAAAGTCTCAAATTTCATAATTTAAATCATCAAAATTTAATAGAGAGGAAAGAGTTGGTACAATTATACTGTGGCACAATTCTCAGTGGACCTGTGAAAGTCAAGAAATAAGTTATCTGCTCCCCAAGTTCAATAGTGACATAGGCAAAGGAAAGCATGTATAGACATTCTGGTTCAAAACATAACAGTGATATCATTTTATCCTTACATTATGCTCCTCAAAAGTTTTCCAGCCTCTTCCCAGTGCCCAATTCTAGGACCACTTTCACATTTTTAGGTGTTTGTTACTGTAGCACCCTACTTCCAGATATCAAAATTTTACCAGCCTATTCACACCAAAGAGCCCTAGGCAACCATTGATCTATTTTTTGTAACTACATGCTAGTTTTGCCTATTCTAGAACATCATGTAAATGAAATCAAACATTATCTACTCTCTGTGTCTGGCTTCTTCTGCTCAGCATGTTTTGGATTTTCTCTCATGTTTTTGGTGTCTGTAGTTTGTTTATTTTTGTGCTGAGGAGTATTCCATTGTATGAACATGTCACAATATTTTTATCGATTCTCCCAATGATGGACATTAGGATTGTTTTTAGTTTGTGGTTGGAATAAGTTGCTGTCAACATTCTTTTAGTAAGTCAATTTGTGGACATATATTTTTATTTCTGTTGGGTAAATACATAGGAATGAAATTGCTGTGACATAGTGTAGACGCATGTTTAACTTTTAAGAAATTGCCAAACTGTTTTACAAAGGTTCATATCATTTTTAACTAGCAAAATAGTGTAGAATAAGAGGTTCATTTCATCTGTACCTTTGTCAACACTTGGCACTGTCAGCCTTTTAGTTTTAGTTTTTTAGTGGGTGGATTGTTGTGCTTCATTGTGGCTTTAATTTGCTTTGCATTGAGGACTGATGATGATTATCTTTTTATTCCTCTTTTCCTCCCCATTACTTTAAGATTTCCTCATTATTATTGGTTTTCATAAATTTTATTATGTTGTACCTTGACGTAGGTCTCTTTGTCCTCATCTTCTTGAGGTATATTGTGATTCTTAGTTATATGGGTTGACTTTTTTGTCAACAAATCTGGAAAAATTTCAGCTTTAATTTCTTTAAACATTTTATTTGCCCTTTGATTTTTGGGTCTCCTCTTATATATATGTTATCCTTTTTTATTTTTGTCCATTTTAGTTTGATTGTTTAATTTTTTTTATTGATCAACATTTTTTAAAAATTGAGATTGTTCACATACCATACAATTATCCAAAGATCCAAGGTGTACAATCAGTTGCCCATGGTACCATCATACAGCTGTGCATCCATCACCACAATTAATTTTTTTTTAATTTTTAGAACATATTCATTACTCCAAAAAAGAAATAAAGACACACACAAAAAGGAAACTCAAATCCTCCTATACCACTAACCACCCCCTTCCATTATTGATTCATAGTATTGGTATAGTACCTTTGTTACTGTTAATGAAAGAATGTTAAAATACTACTAACTGTAGTATATAGTTTGCAATGGGTATATATTTTTGCCTATATGCCCGTCTATTATTAACTTCTAGTTATAGTGTCATACATTTGTTCTAGTTCATCAGAGAGATTTCTAACATTTGTACAGTTAATCACGGACGTTGTCCACCACAAGATTCACTGTTTTATACATTCCCATATTTTAACCTCCAACTTTCCTTCTGGTGACATACATGACCCTGAGCTTACCCTTTCCACCACATTCACGCACCATTCAGCACTGTTGGTTATTCTCACAATGTGCTACCATCACCTCTGTCCATTTCCGAACATTTAAGTTCAACCTAGTTGAACATTCTGCTCATAATAAGCAACCAATCCCCATTCTTTAGCCTCGTTCTATATCCTGATAACTTACATTTCATGTATATGAGTTTACATATTATAATTAGTTCATATCAGGGAGACCCTGCAATATTTGTCCTTATGTGTCTGTCTTATTTCACTGAATATAGTGTCCTCAAGGTTTCTTCATCAACCCATTTTTTTTTGAGAGATTTTTTTTTTCCATTTTTATTGAGATTGTTCAGATACCATACAATTATCCAAAGATCCAAAGTGTACAATCACTTGCCCCCAGGTACCCTCATACAGCTGTGCATCCATCACACTTAATTTTTGTTCAATTTTTAGAAACTTTTCATTACTCCAGACAAGAAATAAAGTGAAAGATGAAAAAAGAAAAAAAGGAAAGGAAACTCTAAACTTCCCCTATCCCTAACCAACCCCCCTCAATTATTGACTCCTAGTATTGATATAGTACGTTTGTTACTGTTTATGAAAAAATGTTGAAATACTACTAACTGTAGTATATAGTTTGTAACAGGTATATAGTTCTTCCCTATATGCCCCTCTATTATTAACTTCTAATTGTATTGTCATACATTTGTTCTGGTTCATGAAGTGATTTCTAGTATTTGTACAGTTGATCATGGACATTGCCCACCATAGGATTCAGTTTTATACATTTCCATCTTTTGACCTCCAACTTTCCTTCTGGTGACATATATGACTCTGAGCTTCCCCTTTCCACCTCACTCACACACCATTCGGCGCTGTTAGTTATTCTCACATCTTGCTACCAACACCCCTGTTCATTTCCGAACATTTAAGTTCATCCTAATTGAACATTCTGCTCATACTAAGCAAGAGCATCTACATTTCTTCCACAAGGCAGGAGGGAGAGTCAAAGAAGGTAGAGAGGCAAAAGAAAGAGGAAACAAAAAAATGACAGCTAGGAAGCAGCAAAAGGAAAAATAACCTTAAATCAAAGTAGAATAAAGAATCAGACAATACCACCAATGTCAAGTGTCTAACATGCCTCCCCTATCCCCCCCTCTTATCTGCATTCACCTTGGTATATCACCTTTGTTACATTAAAGGAAGCATAATACAATGATTCTATTAGTTACAGTCTCTAGTTTATGCTGATTGCATCCCTCCCCCAATGCCTCCCCATTTTTAACACCTTGCAAGGTTGACATTTGCTTGCTCTCCCTCATAAAAGAGCATATTTGTACATTTTATCACAATTGTTGAATACTCTAGATTTCACCAAGTTACACAGTCCCAGTCGTTATCTTTCCTCCTTTCTTGTGGTGTCTCACATGCTCCCCATCTTCCTCTCTCAACCGTATTCATAGTTACCTTTGTTCAGTGTGCTACCATCTCCCAAAATTGTGTTCCAAACCACACACTCCTGTCTTCTATCACCCTGTAGTGCTCCCTTTAGTATTTCCTGTAGGGCAGGTGTCTTGTTCACAAAGTCTCTCATTGTCTGTTTGTCAGAAAATATTTTGAGCTCTCCCTCATATTTGAAGGACAGCTTTGCTGGATACAGGATTCTTGGTTGGTGGTTTTTCTCTTTCAGTATCTTAAATATATCACACCACTTCCTTCTTGCCTCCATGGTTTCTGCTGAGAGATCCGCACATAGTCTTATTAAGCTTCCTTTGTATGTAATGGATTGCTTTTCTCTTGCTGCTTTCAGGATTCTCTCTTTGTCTTTGACATTTGATAATCTGATTATTAAGTGTCTTGGCGTAGGCCTATTCAGATCTCTTCTGTTTGGAGTACGCTGCGCTTCTTGGATCTGTAATTTTATGTCTTTCATAAGAGATGGGAAATTTTCATTAATTATTTCCTCTATTATTGCTTCTGCCCGCTTTCCCTTCTCTTCTCCTTCTGGGACACCAATGATACGTACATTATTGTACTTTGTTTCTTCCTTGAGTTCCCGGAGACGTTGCTCATATTTTTTCATTCTTTTCTCCATCTGCTCCTTTGCGTGTAGGCTTTCAGGTGTTTTGTTCTCCAGTTCCTGAGTGTTTTCTTCTGTCTCTTTTTTTTTTATTTTTTTTATTTTTTTTTTTTTTTTTTAAATAATCAAAAAAGGACCCTTTATTAAATGTAGCTAGTATCATAATTCATCAAAATAATTTATAATACTTAACTGCTTCTTAAATATTGTCTTTCTTACAGATGCTTTCTGAAGTTAAAAGTAACATGGATTCAGTAAGGCTTTTTAAATTATCTATTATTTAGGACATAGTAAACCAATGATAATATAGTAAGTAAAAAATATAACGTCTCCTATGACTTCTTCTAAGCATGACAATTTTCCCCCCAAATGCCATTCCATCATTAAAAGGGATTAAAAAGAAACAAATGATTTTGTACAGAAATGCCAATCTCCTGCATTTGGTTCTTTATACAAAAACAAGTGTTTAAAGTTGAAATTATATTCTATAAGCAAGAAATTCCTTAGCAGCTCAGAAACAACATTAATATTCTGGTGAAATTTACTTCGTCATCTACTGATGGCAACACGGTTCTCCGGTCTCAACTGTATTTGCTGTCTCACCTCTCCTAATCTTCCCAAGCATCTCCATAGGACAAAAAAATGCTCATCCTCTTAAAGATAGTTCTGTCCAAATAATAGGAAATCAGTTCAGGATTTTCTTGTACCATCAATATTCTTTGTAAGGTGCCACATTTTACAGAGGAGGCAAAGCCTAGGGACTCACACCATTCTAGTCTGAAGTCTCCACCTCAATCTTCCAAATGCCACCGTTGTGAGGAGGAGTCATCACAAATTGCCATAGCAACAGAGCCTTTCTTACTCAGTGGATCAACAACCTTCAGGCACTGTCCAACTGACACCTGGTAGAGCCGATTATTCTTCCCAAAGGTCCATTGTTGAGATCCTCCTGACCCATGGCACTTCATGAGTCGTGGTGGGTCTGATGAGCGAGTCTCTGACATATCCAGGCAAAGGAGATTATTCAAAACCAACTCATGCTCTTCATTATAAACCCAGATCTGATTTGGGTCACCATAGTCACACACCTTAAGCACTACAAGGCCTCCCTTCTGATTTGGGCGGCCTTGTGCCACCAGACATTTGTTGGTCTGGAGGTGATAGAGCCTTCCACGTTGAAGGACTTTGGGGCGTTTTGGCCCTCTATTAATAAAAATGGGTTGCTGTGGTTGGGCATTGGGGCCAGATATCTGCATCTGTGGGTAAATATTATCCAAATACCATTTAAATGATTTACAACCCAACTTCTTTCTCAATTCAACACGCTCACTAATATTTCCATAGTTTTTGGTCTTCAGATCAGGTCTTAAGGAAAAATACTGTTCCTTATATTCATCCAGCCAGACATGTGCCAGCCTCAAAGAGTTGTGTGTCATGGTGTCCTGGCCTTCAGGAGATCCATATGGTCGTCTTTTCCGGAAAATGTGTCCTACTCTAGAGCAAGGGATGATGAAGAGCTTACCTCCACACATCCAAATCCGAAATGATATTTCCAAGTTTTCTCCTCCCCAAATATCCATGCCACTGTCATACTGTCCAAGTTCATTAAAATATTGTCTGTTCATGGCAAACAATCCTCCAGCCATTGTAGGTGACTTTATTGGTGCAGTTGCTCCTTCTGGTCCTTCTAACTCAGGAAGAGGAACAAGATCCCATTTAAAGTGAAGTCCCCAGTTGAATCCTCCTCGTACAATAGGAGATGAGCTGTACGTGAGCGTATCAGCACTGATGATATCAATCACCGGGCACACCACAGTTTTACGGTCTTCCTGGATCACGGCCAGCAAGGGCTGTAACCACATTTCATTCACTTCACAGTGGCTATCTAGGAATACAAGAACTTCTCCTGTGGCGTGTGCTGCTCCAATCATTCTTCCTCGAATCAATCCCTCACGCTTCATATTTCTTATTACTTTAGTTTTTCCAGGGAGATATTTTTGGATATATTCATCTAGTTCTCCTTTCAAATCATCAAAATCACTATCATCATCCACTAGGATAATTTCATGAAGAAGATGTGCTGGAGTCCTATCTATGACACTGTGCACTGTCCGCAGCAAGGCAGAGAAGGCTTCATTGTAGAAACAAACAACAATGCTAGCAATTGGAAGATCAGTTGGGTAAGACTTTTCTTTACATAGTGCATTCCTTGTATCTGGCACATCTCTATGGTAGCCCAAGCGGTTACTAATAAGCATATTAAAGGCATGTTTCTGATAGCCCAAGTCTCTCAACTCCTGATCATGTTTGTTAAAAATCATACCCAATTCAGGGGAGAATTTCATGCTGTCTTTTCCTGGATCATCATTTTGATTATCTACCATGTCACCAATCTTGTTTGCTTTGAACTGTGGCTCAAATACTCGACTGGGACCTCGAGTAAAACGAGGATAGAATTTTTTGGGGAATGGTCCATGGGGCCCAGACCCCTTGATGGGCACATTCTTAAGTGGCTGAGTCACTTCACTGAAGTTGAAATAAACAAAGAGCAAAGCCGTCCAAGTCACAGATGTAAAAAGGCATCCATAACAAAAATATCGAATTGTGACACTTCCCATTATAGACCTAGCATAGCTGAAGTATCATTTTCAATTTCCCAGGCGCCGACAGCCCAGGATCGCGGTCTTCCAAGACTCGGACTGCGGCATCTTCTCTGCCGCCACAGCCCGGGTCCAATTGGGTGGAGCTACCCGGGAGAAAACGCGGACCGAGAGGCGGAGCACCCGCGCGTAGAACAGTCAAGGGATGCAGGTCGCGGCCGAGGTCTCGCCCAGGCCCCGAGGCCCCCGCGCAGATCCTGCTTCTTCTGTCTCTTGAGATCTGCTGTTGTATGTTTCCATTGTGTCTTTCATCTCTTGTGTTGTGCCTTTCATTTCCAAAGATTCTACTAGTAGGTTTTTTGAACTTTTGATTTCTGCCGTATACATTTCCAGTGCTTCCTTTATAGCCTCTATCTCTTTTGCAATATCTTCTCTAAACTTTTTGAATTGATTTAGCATTAGTTGTTTAAATTCCTGTATCTCAGTTGAAGTGTACGTTTGTTCCTTTGACTGGGCCATAACTTTGTTTTTCTTAGTGTAGGTTGTAATTTTCTGTTGTCTAGGCATGGTTTCCTTGGTTATCCAAATCAGGTTTTCCCAGACCAGAACAGGCTCAGGTCCCAGAAGGAAGAAATATTCAGTATCTGGTTTCCCTGAGGGTGTGTGTGTCTTAGAAAATTTCTCCACCCTTTGATACCTCGGGTCACTGTGCTTTTCTGCCCAGCAGGTGACGCCTGTCAGCCTATAATTCTTGACTGGTGTGAGGAGGTATGGCTGTGTTCCCCCAGGCTCTGGGGTCTGGTTCTGAATGGAAAGGGCCCCACCCCTTTCCTCCTAGAGAAGACAGACCCCTCAGGTGGAGGTCATTAGCATTTCAATGGTCTTGCTCTCTGCTTGTGCTGTCTCCACCCTTCCTGGAGTCACAGCCCTGGAAACTGAAAATGACTGGGGCTTTCTCCACTGAGCCAAAAAAGAAACAGATAGTCCCCTTCAGACCCGGTCCAAGGCGACCCTCCTGCTCTCCCAGGTCAGTCGTCACCCAAAGCCTCTGTCTGTTTTTTGGGGCTGCATACCTGTAGTGAGCAGTTCACACTCGCTACTTAAAACCCCAGTTGGAGCTCAGCTGAGCTGTATTCGCTTGCTGGGAGAGAGCTTCTCTGTGGCACCACGCGGCTCCGCAGCTCGGGCTATGGGGGAGGGGGTCTCCCGACCTGGTTCTGCAGGTTTTACTTACAGATTTTATGCTGTGTTCTCGGGCATTCCTCCCAATTCAGGTTGGTGTATGATGAATGGATGGTCTCGTTTGTCCCCCCGCAGTTATTCTGGATTATTTACTAGTTGTTTCTGGTTTTTTGTAGTTGTTCCAGGGGAACTACTTAGCTTCTACTCCTCTCTATGCCGCCATCTTGCCCGAGTCCAACCCATTTTTTTAAGACGGTTTTTTCACACACCATATGTTCTGACCTAAGTAAACAATTGATGGTTCCCTGTATAGTCACTTATTTATATATTCACCACCATTGCCACTATCTATATAATGACATCTCCATTTCTTCAAAAAAGGAGGAGGAAGAGTCAAAGGAGGTAGAAAGATAAGAGAAAAAGAAAAAAAGAAAGAGAGAAAACAAAAAACATGACAGCTAGGAAGCAACAAAAGGAAAGATAGCATTAAACTAAAGTAGAATAAAGAGTCAGGCAACATCGCCAATGCCAAGAGTCCCATACCCTTCCCCTATGTCCCCCCACCCCCATATGCATTTAGATTTAGTATGTTGCTTATGTTATATTAAAAGAAGCATAGTATAATATTTCTGTTAATTATAGTCTCTAGTTTGCATTGATTGTGTTTTTCCCCCAATCCCACCCCATTTTTAACACTTTGCAATGTTCACATTCATTTGTTCTCCCTCATGTAAAAACATATTTGATCCTTTTATCAGAATCATTGAGCACTCTAGGTTTCACTGAGTTATACAGTCCCAGTCTTTATCTTTCCTCTTTCCTTCTGGTGTCCCATATGCTCCTAAGCTTCCTCTTTCAACCATACTCACAGTCATCTTTGTTGTGTTGTGCTACGATCTCCCCAAATTGTGTTCCAAACCTCTCACTCCTGTCTTTTCCTTTCTGTCTGTAGTGCTCCCTTTAGTGTTTCCTGTAGCGCAGGTATTGTGTTCACAAACTCTGTCATTGTCTGTTTGTCAGAGAATATTTTAAGCTCTCCCTCATATTTGAAGGATAGTTTTGCCGGATACAGGATTCTTGGTTGGTGGTTTTCTGTTTCAGTATCTTAAATATGTCACATCACTTCCTTCTTGCCTCCATGGTTTAAATTGAGAAATCCGCACATAGTTATCAAGCGTCCTTTGTATGTGATGGATCGCTTTTCTCTTGCTGCTTTCAGGGTTCTCTTTTTATGTTTGACATTTGATAATCTGATTATTAAGTGTCTTGGCATAGGCCTACTCAGATCTATTCTGTTTGGGGTACACTGTGCTTTTTGGATCCTTAATTTTATGTCTTTCATAAGAGATGGAAAATTTTCATTGATTATTTCCTCTATTATTGCTTCTGCCCCTTTTCCCTTCTCTTCTCCTTCTGGGACACCCTGACACATACATTCCTGCATTTTGTTTTGTCCTTAAGTTCCCAGAGACATTGCTCATATTTTTCCATTTTTTTCTCTATCTGTTCTTTTGTGTGTAGGCTTTCAGGTGCCTTGTTCTCCAGTTCCTGAGTGTTTTCTTCTGCCTCTTGAGATCTGCTGTTGTATGTTTCCATTGTGTCTTTCATCTCTTGTGTTGTGCCTTTCATTTCCATAGATTCTGCCAGGTTTTTTTACAAACTTTCAATTGCTACCTTATGTACGCCTAGTGTTTTCATTATATGCTTCATCTCTTTTGCCACATCTTCCCTAAACTTTTTGAATTGATTTAGCATTAATTGTTTCAATTCCTGTATCTCAATTGAAGTATAAGTTTGTTCCTTTGACTGGGCCATAACTTCATTTTTCTTAGTGTAGGTTGTAGTTTTCTGTTGTCTAGGCATGATTTCCTTTGTTACCCCAATCAGGATTTCCTAGACCGTAAGGGGCTCAGGTCTTGGAAGGAGGCAATGATATCAAGTCTCCCTGAGGGTATGTTCTTAAAGATTGGTACACCCTATGAGGCCTCAAGTCACTGTGCTTTTCCACCCAGCAGGTGGTGCCTGTCAGCCTGTAGCTCCTGTCTGGTGTAAGGAGGTTTAATGCATAGCTGTTTTCCCCTAGGCTCTAGGTCTGGTTCTGAATGGAAGGTGGCTAGTAGAGCTTGGGACCGCCTCTTTCCTCTTAGGGAAGATATACCCCCTAGAGAGAGGTCATTTGCATTTGAATAGTTTCTGACTCTCCTATCTCCACCCTTGTCTGGGTCTGAGTGTTGGGAATTGAAAACAGCTGAGGCTTTCTCCACTGAGCCAAAAAAGGGACAGAAAGCCCCCATTCAGGGTTAGTCTGCAGCCTCCCTCAGTTTCACCTGTCAGCCAGAGACAGCACCCAGTCCTCTGGACTTCCCCACCCTGCCCCCACCTCCCAGAGAGGTCTTCTGGCTCTCTGAGGTCAGTCATCACCAGAAGCCTCTGTCTAATTGTTGAGGATTCATAGCTTGTATTGAGCAGTCCATGTTTGTTAAAACCCCAGTTGGAGCTGGGCTGAGGTATATTTACTTCCTCAGAGAGTGCTGCTCTCTAGCACCACAAGGCTTTGCAGTTTGGGCTGTGGGGGGAGGGGGCTTCCAGATTGTATCTGCAGTTTTTATTTACAGATTTTACACAGCAATCTCAGGCATTCCTTCCAAGTCAGGTTGGTGTATGATGAGTGGATGATGAGTGGATGGTCACATTTGTCCCCCGCAGTTATTCCAGGTTGTTCCTGGTTGTTTATTAGTTATTACAGGGGGACTGACTAGCTTCCACTCCTCTCTATGTTGCCATGTTCTCTGATTGTTTGATTTTGATATCTGTTTGATGTTGTCCAACAGCGTTGAAGCTCTTTTTCCTTTTTCTTAATGTTTTTTTTTTCTTTTTGACTTTTTCCCCTTGTTTTCTTCAGTTTCTATATTTTCTATTGCTTTGTCTTCAACTTTACTGATCTTTACTTCTGCAGTCCCCAATTTACTGTTAATTTTATTCAATGAATTTTTTTGGCTTTCTATTTATGGAAGTATAACGTCCACACAATAGAATTCATTTTTTAAATTGTCATACAGTGGAGGCAGGGCAAGATGGCGGATTGGTGAGCTGTATGTTTTAGTTACTCCTCCAGGAAAGTAGGTAGAAAGCCAGGAACTGCGTGGACTGGACACCACAGAGCAATCTGACTTTGGGCATACTTCATACAACACTCATGAAAATGTGGAACTGCTGAGATCAGTGAAATCTGTACGTTTTGGTGGCCAGGGGACCTGCGCCCCTCCCTGCCAGGCTCAGTCCCGTGGGAGGAGGGGCTGTCAGCTCCGGAAAGGAGAAGGGAGAACTGCAGTGGCAGCCCTTATCGGAAATTCATTCTACTGATCCAAACTCCAACCATAGATAGACTGAGACAAGACACCAGAGAATCTGAGAGCAGTCAGCCCAGCAGAGAGGAGACAGGCATAGAAAAAAACAACACGAAAACTCCAAAATAAAAGCGGAGGATTTTTGGAGTTCTGGTGAACATAGAAAGGGGAAGGGCAGAGCTCAGGCCCTCAGGCTCATATGCAAATCCCGAAGAAAAGCTGATCTCTCTGCCCTGTGGACCTTTCCTTAATGGCCCTAATTGCTTTGTCTCTTAGCATTTCAATAACCCATTAAATCTGTGAGGAGGGCCCTTTTTTTTTTTTTAATCCCTTTTTTCTTTTTCTAAAACAATTACGCTAAGAAGCCCAATACAGAAAGCTTCAAAGACTTGCAATTTGGGCAGGTCAAGACAAGAGCAGAACTAAGAGAGCTCTGAGACAAAAGGCAATAATCCAGTGGCTGAGAAAATTCACTAAACACCACAACTTCCCAAGAAAAGGGGGTTGTCTGCTCACAGCCATCATCCTGGTGGACAGGAAACACTCCTGCCCATCGCCAGCCCCATAGCCCAGAGCTGCCCCACACAACCCAGTGTGACGGAAGTGCTTCAAATAACAGGCACACTCCACAAAACTGGGCATGGACATTAGCCTTCCCTGCAACCTCAGCTGATTGTCCCAGAGTTGGGAAGGTGGAACAGTGTGAATTAACAAAGCCCCATTCAGCCATCATTTCAGCAGACTGGGAGCCTGCCTACACACCCCAGCAGCCCAGAACTGCCCTGGGGGGACAGCACTCACGTATGACATAGCACAGTCATCCTTCAACAGAGGACCAGGGGGTGCATGGCCTGGAAGATGGACCCACTTCCAAGTCTCAGGAGCCATACGCCAATACTAAGGACTTGTGGGTCAGTGGCAGAGACAAACTGTGGCAGGACTGAACTGAAGGATTAGACTATTGCAGCAGCTTTAAAACTCCAGGATCACCAGGGAGATTTGATTGTTAGAGCCACCCCCCCTTCCTGATTGCCCAGAAACACGCCCCATATGCAGGGCGGGCAACACCAACTACACACGCAAGCTTGGTACACCAGCTGGACCCCACAAGACTCACTCCCCCACTCACCAAAAAGGCAAAGCAGGGGAGAACTGGCTTGTGGAGAACAGGTGGCTGGTGGACGCCACCTGCTGGTTAGTTAGAGAAAGTGTACTCCACGAAGCTGTAGATCTGATAAATTAGAGATAAGGACTTCAAGTGGTCTACACATCCTAAAAGAACCCTATCAAGTTCAGCAAATGCCAAGAGGCCAAAAACAACAGAAAATTATAAAGCATATGAAAAAACCAGATGATATGGATAACCCAAGCCCAAGCACCCAAATCAAAAGATCAGAAGAGACACAGCACCTAGAGCAGCTACTCAAAGAACTAAAGATGAACAATGAGACCATAGTACGGGATACAAAGGATATGAAGGAGAACCTAGAAGAGCATAAAGAAGACATTGCAAGACTAAATAAAAAAATAGACGATCTTATGGAAATTAAAGAAACTGCTGACCAAATTAAAAAGATTCTGGACACTCATAGTACAAGACTAGAGGAAGTTGAACAACGAATCAGTGACCTGGAAGATGACAGAATGGAAAATGAAAGCATAAAAGAAAGAATGGGGAAAAAAATTGAAAAAATCAAAATGGACCTCAGGGATATGATAGATAATATAAAACGTCCGAATATGACTCATTGGTGTTCCAGAAGGAGAAGAAAAGGGTAAAGGTCTAGGAAGAGTATTCAAAGAAATTGTTGGGGAAAACTTCCCAAATCTTCTAAACAACATAAATACACAAATCATAAATGCTCAGCGAACTCCAAATAGAATAAATCCAAATAAACCCACTCCGAGACATATTCTGATCACAGTGTCAAACACGGAAGAGAAGGAGCAAGTTCTGAAAGCAGCAAGAGAAAAGCAATTCACCACATACAAAGGAAACAGCACAAGACTAAGTAGTGACTACTCAGCAGCCACCATGGAGACAAGAAGGCAGTGGCACGATACATTTCAAATTCTGAGTGAGAAAAATTTCCAACCAAGAATACTTTATCCAGCAAAGCTCTCCTTCAAATTTGAGGGAGAGCTTAAATTTTTCACAGACAAACAAATGCTGAGAGAATTTGCTAACAAGAGACCTGCCCTACTGGAGATACTAAGGGGAGCCCTACAGACAGAGAAACAAAGAAAGGACAGAGAGACTTGGAGAAAGGTTCAGTACTAAAGAGATTCGGTATGGGTACAATAAAGGATATTAATAGACAGAGGGGAAAAATATGACAAACATAAACCAAAGGATAAGATGGCTGATTCAAGAAATGCTTTCACGGTTATAACGTTGAATGTAAATGGATTAAACTCCCCAATTGAAACATACAGATTCGCAGAATGGATCAAAAAAAAATGAACCATCAGTATGTTCCATACAAGAGACTCATCTTAGACACAGGGACACAAAGAAATTGAAAGTGAAATGATGGAAAAAATATTTCATGCAAGCTACAGCCAAAAGAAAGCAGGTGTAGCAATATTAATCTCAGATAAAATAGACTTTAAATGCAGTGATGTTTTGAGAGACAAAGTAGACCACTACATACTAATAAAAGGGGCAATTCAACAAGAAGAAATAACAATCATAAATGTCTATGCACCCAATCAAGATGCCACAAAATACATGAGAGAAACACTGGCAAAACTAAAGGAAGCAATTGATGTTTCCACAATAATTGTGGGAGACTTCAACACATCACTCTCTCCTATAGATAGATCAACCAGACAGAAGACCAATAAGGAAATTGAAAACCTAAACAATCTGATAAATGAATTAGATTTAACAGACATATACAGGACATTACATCCCAAATCACCAGGATACACATACTTTTCTAGTGCTCACGGAACTTTCTCCAGAATAGATCATATGCTGGGACATAAAACAAGCCTCAATAAATTTAAAAAGATTGAAATTATTCAAAGCACATTCTCTGACCACAGTGGAATACAATTAGAAGTCAATAACCATCAGAGACTTAGAAAATTCACAAATACCTGGAGGTTAAACAACACACTCCTAAACAATCAGTGGGTTAAAGAAGAAATAGCAAGAGAAATTGCTAAATATGTAGAGACAAATGAAAATGAGAACACAACATACCAAAACCTATGGGATGCAGCAAAAGCAGTGCTGAGGGGGAAATTTATAGCACTAAACGCATATATTAAAAAGGAAGAAAGAGCCAAAATCAAAGAACTAATGGATCAACTGAAGAAGCTAGAAAATGAACAGCAAACCAATCCTAAACCAAGTAGAAGAAAAGAAATAACAAGGATTAAAGCAGAAATAAATGACATAGAAAACAAAAAAACAATACAGAGGATAACTATCACCAAAAGTTGGTTCTTTGAGAAGATCAACAAGATTGACAAGCCCCTAGCTAGACTGACAAAATCAAAAAGAGAGAAGACCCATATAAACAAAATAATGAATGAAAAAGGTGACACAACTGCAGATCCTGAAGAAATTAAAAAAATTATAAGAGGATACTATGAACAACTGTATGGCAACAAACTGGATAACGTAGAGGAAATGGACAATTTCCTGGAAACATATGAACAACCTAGACTGACCAGAGAAGAAATAGAAGACCTCAACCAACCCATCACAAGCAAAGAGATCCAATCAGTCATCAAAAATCTTCCCACAAATAAATGCCCAGGGCCAGATGGCTTCACAGGGGAATTCTACCAAACTTTCCAGAAAGAACTGACACCAATCTTACTCAAACTCTTTCAAAACATTGAAGAAAATGGAACACTACCTAACTCATTTTATGAAGCTAACATCAATCTAATACCAAAACCAGGCAAAGATGCTACAAAAAAGGAAAACTACCGGCCAATCTCCCTAATGAATATAGATGCAAAAATCCTCAACAAAATACTTGCAAATCGAATCCAAAGACACATTAAAAAAATCATACACCATGACCAAGTGGGGTTTATTCCAGGCATGCAAGGATGGTTCAACATAAGAAAATCAATCAATGTATTACAACACATTAACAATTTGAAAGGGAAAAATCAAATGATCATCTCAATAGATGCTGAAAAAGCATTTGACAAAATCCAACATCCGTTTTTGATAAAAACACTTCAAAAGGTAGGAATTGAAGGAAACTTCCTCAATATGATAAAGAGCATATATGAAAAACCCACAGCCAGCATAGTACTCAATGGTGAGAGACTGAAAGCCTCCCCTCTAAGATCAGGAACAAGACAAGGATGCCCGCTGTCACCACTGTTATTCAACATTGTGCTGGAAGTGCTAGCCAGGGCAATCCAGCAAGACAAAGAAATAAAAGGCATCCAAATTGGAAAAGAAGAAGTAAAACTGTCATTGTTTGCAGATGATATGATCTTATATCTGGAAAACCCTGAGAAATCGACAATACAGCTACTAGAGCTAATAAACAAATTTAGCAAAGTAGCGGGATACAAGATTAATGCACATAAGTCAGTAATGTTTCTATATGCTAGAAATGAACAAACTGAAGAGACACTCAAGAAAAAGATACCATTTTCAATAGCAACTAAAAAAATCAAGTACCTAGGAATAAACTTAACCAAAGATGTAAAAGACCTATACAAAGAAAACTACGTAACTCTACTAAAAGAAATAGAAGGGGACCTTAAAAGATGGAAAAATATTCCTTGTTCATGGATAGGAAGGCTAAATGTCATTAAGATGTCAATTCTACCCAAACTCATCTACAGATTCAATGCAATCCCAATCAAATTCCAACAACTTACTTTGCAGACTTGGAAAAGCTAGTTATCAAATTTATTTGGAAAGGGAAGATGCCTCGAATTGCTAAAGACACTCTAAAAAGGAAAAACGAAGTGGGAGGACTTACACTCCCTGACTTTGAAGCTTATTATAAAGCCACAGTTGTCAAAACAGCATGGTACTGGCACAAAGATAGACATATAGATCAATGGAATCGAATTGAGAATTCAGAGATAGACCCTCAGATCTATGGCCGACTGATCTTTGATAAGGCCCCCAAAGTCACTGAACTGAGTCATAATGGTCTTTTCAACAAATGGGGCTGGGAGAGTTGGATATCCATATCCAAAAGAATGAAAGAGGACCCCTACCTCACACCCTACACAAAAATTAACTCAAAATGGACGAAAGAGCTCAATATAAAAGAAAGTACCATAAAACTCCTAGAAGATAATGTAGGAAAACATCTTCAAGACCTTGTATTAGGCGGCCACTTCCTAGACTTTACACCCAAAGCACAAGCAACAAAAGAAAAAATAGATAAATGGGAACTCCTCAAGCTTAGAAGTTTCTGCACCTCAAAGGAATTTCTCAAAAAGGTAAAGAGGCAGCCAACTCAATGGGAAAAAATTTTTGGAAACCATGTATCTGACAAAAGACTGATATCTTGCATATATAAAGAAATCCTACAACTCAATGACAATAGTACAGACAGCCCAATTATAAAATGGGCAAAGGATATGAAAAGACAGTTCTCTGAAGAGGAAATACAGATGGCCAAGAAACACATGAAAAAATGTTCAGCTTCACTAGCTATTAGAGAGATGCAAATTAAGACCACAATGAGATACCATCTCACACCGATTAGAATGGCTGCCATTAAACAAACAGGAAACTACAAATGCTGGAGGGGTTGTGGAGAAATTGGAACTCTTATTCATTGTTGGTGGGACTATATAATGGTTCAGCCACTCTGGAAGTCAGTCTGGCAGTTCCTTAGAAAACTAGAAATAGAGTTACCATTCGATCCAGCGATTGCACTTCTCGGTATATACCCAGAAGATCGGAAAGCAGTGACACGAACAGATATCTGCACGCCAATGTTCATAGCAGCATTATTCACAATTGCCAAGAGATGGAAACAACCCAAATGTCCTTCAACAGATGAGTGGATAAATAAAATGTGGTATATACACACGATGGAATACTACACGGCAGTAAGAAGGAACGACCTCGTGAAACATATGACAACATGGATGAACCTTGAAGACATAATGCTGAGTGAAATAAGACAGGCACAGAAAGAGAAATATTATATGCTACCACTAATGTGAACTTTGAAAAATGTAAAACAAATGGTTTATAATGTCGAATATACGGGAACTAGCAATAGAGAGTAATTGAGGAAGGGAGAACAGTAATCCAAGAAGAACAGATATGCTATTTAACGTTCTGGGGATGCCCAGGAATGACTATGGTCTGTTAATTTCTGATGGATATAGTAGGAGCAAGTTCACAGAAATGTTGCTATATTATGTAACTTTCTTGGGGTAAAGTAGGAACAGGTTGGAAGTAAAGCAGTTATCTTAGGTTAGTTGCCTTTTTCTTACTCCCTTGTTACGGTCTCTTTGAAATGTTCTTTTATTGTATGTTTTTTTTTTGTTGTTGTTTTTTTTAATTTTTTTTCCATACAGTTGATTTAAAAAGGAAAAAAAGGTTAAAAAGAAAAAGGAAAAAACAAGGAAAAAAATATGTAGTGCCCCCTTGAGGAGCCTGTGGAGAATGCAGGGGTATTGGCCTACCCACCTCGATGGTTGCTAACATGACCACAGACATAGGGGACTGGTGGTTTGATGGGTTCAGCCCTCTACCGTAGGTTTTACCCTTGGGAAGACGGTTGCTGCAAAGGAGAGGCTAGGCCTCCCTATAATTGTGCCTAAGAGCCTCCTCCCGAATGCCTCTTTGTTGCTCAGATGTGGCCCTCTCTCTCTAGCTAAGCCAACTTGAAAGGTGAAATCACTGCCCTCCCCCCTACATGGGATCAGACACCCAGGGGAGTGAATCTCCCTGGCAACGTGGAATATGACTCCCGGGGAGGAATGTAGAGCTGGCATCATGGGACGGAGAACATCTTCTTGACCAAAAGGGGGATGTCAAAGGAAATGAAATAAGCTTCAGTAGCAGAGAGTTTCCAAAAGGAGCCGAGAGGTCACTCTGGTGGGCACTCTTACGCACAATTTAGACAACCCTCTTTAGGTTCTAAACAATTGGTGTAGCTGGTGGATACTTGAAACTATCAAACTACAACCCAGAACCCATGAATCTCGAAGACAATTGTATAAAAATGTAGCTTATGAGGGGTGACAATGGGATTGGGAAAGCCATAAGGACCACACTCTACTTTGTCTAGTTTATGGATGGATGAGTAGAAAAATAGGGGAAGGAAACAAACAAACAAACAGACAAAGGTACCCAGTGTTCTTTTTTACTTCAATTGCTCTTTTTCACTTTAATTATTATTCTTATTATTTTTGTGTGTGTGCTAATGAAGGTGTCAGGGATTGATTTAGGTGATGAATGTACAACTATGTAATGGTACTGTGAACAATCAAACGTAAGATTTGTTTTGTATGACTGCGTGGTATGTGAATATATCTCAATAAAATGAAGATAAAAAAATTGTCATACAGTGAATTTTTAATTTTTTAATCTCTAGAATTTCTACTTCATCTTGTTATAGTTTACATTCATTTTCTCAAGTCCTCATGCTTTCTTTTACATTTTTGAATGTATTTTAATAGCTGTTTTAAAAATCCTTGTGTGTTTATCCATGTAAAAGAAATCATTTCTGTCATTTCTGAATCATTTATCTATTGACTGATTTTTCTATTCGTTTTGGTTCACCTTTTTCAGTTTCATTTATCTGGTTGTTCAGTGTTTAGACTTTGTATTTGTCCTTTAAAAAGTCTTAGTTATGGAATTAGTTGATTTCTTGAAGAACAGATTGACTCTTTTTTTTTTTTTTTTGTTAAGACAGAAAAAAAAGAGAGTCTTTGTCCTACTTATTTTTGTTTACCAAAAGCAATGCCATTACCTGTATGTGCATACAAAATAAAATATTTATGGACTTATTGTGGCAGAATCTGGCACAAACTGTCTCCATGCTTTAATTTAATTCTCTGGTAAAATTTTGCTCAAGAGAAAAATGGTGAATTGATATGTATTTTTTTCCTAAATATAAAAATGAGAAAAAATTTCCAGTATCAGTAGAGTAATAATATGTTTACTTTTTATACAATGAGCTATTTGGCTGTGACAAAAAATCCTATTACAAGAGGAACTTTCTGTCCCTTTTGAAAATTATTTCTCGTTATTTTTTCTATGATGTAACTTGAAAATTATTAGTACAGAATATTTTTTCCACAAAAATAGAGTTCAGTAGTTTTTCGCCCAGAGGCAATTGTAATGTTTTTGAGAATTGTTCTAAGGGAAGGATCAAGTTCAAATCCTTAGAGCATATATAAAGCAGTATTGGGTTTACCACAAAAGGGTTTTTAGCAAGGACAAAGGATGGAGTCTTTTGATTTATTACTATCTTTTATCTGATTGGTATTTTTTCCCTCTGATTAGTATTCCTCCATATTATTATATGTTCAATATATGTGCTTATTGGGTGCTCTTTTACATAACATAATAGGAATGCTTTTGAAATTCCATGTCCCCTAAATTTATCTCCTTTATTAATTCTATAGTGACATAGTCCCACAATTTAACTCAAAATAGTGGAGTGGGGGAGTAGAAAACAGGAGGAATGGCTTTTAGAATAAATTCATACTATTTGGAAGAGGAAGCAGTTGCCACGGGATAGAAGGTAGAAGTAAATAGTTTCATTTCTCATCTCACACAAATTACTTTGTTGGATTAGCTAATTGTTATTTAGCAAGTCATCTGCAGAAAATGAGCCTGAGATGGTTATATATATATATTTAAGGCAGGTTTATCTGGGGGGAAGTCTTGCCATAAAAAGGTCTCCCCTTTATGTGCCTGAAGATGTTAGGAGGAAGCACAATAGAACCTGGGCAGGGTTGGTAGGTGGAGGTGAGAGGAACCAAACTGACATTGATTGCCTGGGTTGATTTGGTTAATCCACCATCAGACTGACAATGGTAACACCTTCCGATTTTACCACTTTGTACCTATTGCTCCTAAATTTGTGGACTCTGTTGTAGAGGACAACATTTCCAGACAGAAGAGAGACTGTTAATTATTATCATTATTTCAAGAGTATAGAGTATACCTAGCACATTCTCTTCTGCTTGTATTGCTATAAAAGCCCTGAATGACTGCTGACCATGTCACTTGGAAGACATCTGGGGGAAGGGTACAGAAGTGGATGTCAACATTTGGAGGGTTGGGGCAATGAATCCCTAAAAGACTATGGTATTGAAAATAAACAACTGGTTTTGGTAGAATCAGTCTTTCCATATTATGGTTAGTTGACAATCATAAGTGAAGCTGATATCAAGACACGGATAAGGCATATTAGGATAAATAATCTGATGGCAGCACAAATATAATACTCTGAGTATTGTCTTACAGAATTTATGACATGCTGTCTTATATTAAAGTTATTTATGAGCTAGACTGAGAACTGCTGGAAGGCAGGCATAGTGTTTTATTAAACTTTGCTTTCATGTAGTGCTTACTCCCATGCTTTATTCCTAGAGGGAGTTCAATGAATCTTTTCTGAATTGAATTGAATATATTTTGCTGTCTTCAGAAACTTAGCTCCAAATAACTTATGTAAAGTAAAATAATAATGGCCTTTGGAGCAACCTATTTTAATAGAGTTCAAATCCAATGACAGGAGGGTTACCAATGGAACATACAGAATAGCGACTGGTTAATTCTTTCACAGAAGATACAGCAAGTGAGATGGAGAGAAAACTCTTTAAAAGGCAAAACAAAACAAAATCTCTCTTCCTCTCTTGTTAATGTTAAAATATGTGTAATTCTCCAGTGTATGGAGGGAAAAGTGGTTTCATTCCCTATTCTTCCTTTCAATCTAAAGTAAGGCAAAGAATAAACTTTATACATGATATACTGAAACTTCAAAAAATACTTTAAAAAAACATTTTGCACTCTTTTATAGTTCTCTCCTCTCCCTGATTTATCCCATTAAATTTCCTTAGGGAGATAAGGAATCATACCAGTAATCTCAAAACCATAAAGTATTCTGGCTTTATGTAGCTTTTTGGAGAGCAAAGAAAGGAAATAATTAAAAAACTATACTGGGGATGTGTTTTACATTTTGGGTGAAAATAAATATTTCACGAACAACAGTATATCCCACAAAAATCATGTTTCATGTTGTAAAAGACAAACCAAAGAAATTAAAAAGTTTTGTTAAAATTTATTTGGGAAACAAACTTAGAATTGTGCAGTGCCAAACCAGAATTAGTAAAGAGCTCCACCTAGGGGCGTGGAAAGGGGAAGGTTATGCAAAGCAAATGGGAGGCAAATGAGGAAATATTCTAATTGGAACATCATTTTGGGGCTGTTTCCAGTGGAAAGCCCCCTTTTAAGGTGCCTATTTCTGATTGGCTGTTGATAAAGTTCCATTTCTTTGAATGGCAGTCTTCTTTAAAAAAATGCAATTTTATTGAGATATATTCATATATCAGATAATCATCCAAAGTGTATAATCAGTGGTTCATGGTATCATATAGTTGTGCCTTCATCACCACTATTGATTTTTGAACATTTTCATTACTCCAAAATAAATAAGTAAATAAAAATAAGAATAAAAATAAAAATAAAAAAACAAAGAATACCTAAAACATCCCATACTCCTCATACACCCTATTATTTATATATTTTTTTACTTTATTTTCTTATTCATCTGTCCTGTATGACAGCCTTTTAAGGGGAGAGGCATTGAGGCGTTTACAGCAAAGGAATGAAAGGTGTTTGTGGGAAGGCAGCTTCTCTTAAGTTTTGATTTTGTTAGTTGAGTTTGTCAGTCAGGGATTGGCCAAGGCTAGTCATCTTGGTCTAATTAATTGGTCTCCTGAATTTTATTCTAGGTCCTCAAGCAATTATTTGATGTATATAGAGGAATGTTCTATATTACAGGTATAAATGTGTTAAAATGTAAATTTGAAAAGATAGTCCTTATCTTTGTTTTATATCAAATAGCAGAAAAATATAGCTTAGGGAAAATTTTCACTTACAATAGAGCAGAATCAGGTGTTAATTTACTTATTTGTTTCAACCAAATTATTTGTCTGTACATATTTCTGTTTGGTTACTTCGGTAATAAATACTTTTAAGTTTCCTCAATCAAGAGCCGACTGATGTTATTTTGTTTCCTCATTATCCAAACAAAATTAGATACATATTTAAATTTCAAGAGTTCTTGGTTTATTACCTGTGTGTCTTGGGCAAGTTATTTGACTGTTTTGAACTCAGCTTCAGGATCTGTAACATGAAGGTAATGTTGACTTCACAGTAGTTACATGATTAAAATAATAAAATATTTGAAAGAACCTAGCTTAGAGCCTAGGCAACATAATGATAATGTTTAATAAATGTTATAGTCCTTCAAACTTTAAATTTCATCTATTTAAATATTTTAAATATTTTTCTAACATAATTTGGCTTATCCATTTGAAAAACATAGTGATAAATTGGGTGTGGCCTACTTTTCTCTTTTAAGAAGCACATCTGCCTCTTTGGAATGGGTAGATCAAAAGTGGCTTTATGGCTTGAACTACTCCAGATTTCAGAGGAATAATTTGGAACAGACTTTCAATTTAAAGGCATAGCACATTCCCTCAAGAAACACAAAAGTTAAATGGGATGCCATCAGGTAAGAACACCAAAAACTGATGCCAGCCTGCAAAATTTGCTTCTCAAATATTCTGTTTGTTTTAGTTAAGCATATTCATCACTTTCTTTGCCAATAATTTCTCTCAGAATTTGTGTCAAAATTTCTCTCTCTCTCTCTTTTTTAGTATCTCAATTCCAGAAGGAATGGCTGGATTCATGAACGGTGGCAATTAGAAGGAATGCATCTGGCAATTACCTTATCCTCTTCTAGTATCTGCTAGACAACAAAGTAATAATAATGATGATAGAAAATACATATAAAGTGCTGTTCAAAGTGCTTTTATTAACTCATTTAATCTTCAACACAGTCTTAGGCAGTAGATACTGTTATTCTAACTTCTGTTTTACAGATAAACAAACTATGTCAACAGGGAATGTAAGTCACGTGCCCAAGGTGAGAGTGGTAAGTGGTAGAGCCTGGGTTTGAATGCAGGTTTTTGGCTCCAGAGTCTTGTTCTCTTAATCACTACTTTATTTTGCCTCAAAATGGTTGACAGATGGGAGCAGAGGGGAAAGGGATGTGCAATAGACCTTGACTTTGGGAAGAACATTGGCCTCTTTTATAGACTCTAGCTGTTGTGCTACCTGCATAGACCAAAGGGCAGTTCAAACATCTGAGCAGTGTAAGTTATTTTCTCTGGTAGATAGAAGAGTACCAGATAACATGCAGGTGTTTGGAACTGTATGACCTTCAATGAATCACTTAACCTTTATCTGTCTCGTTCTTTTACTGGTCTGATTTGAATGCCCATTGGGGTTGTTTGAAATATCAAATGCGAAAGAAAGTGCTTTGAAAAGTAGACTCTATGTGCAAGGTAGGAAAATTGATTTAATATAAAAATGTCCAACTAATTTGGATTTTGCTCTTGAAGATCAAGCCTATTTTATTGATTTTCTCATTTGTAAAAGGAGGAAAATAAAATTATCTAACTAATAGGGTCATTAAAAGTATACATATATAAATATTTCTAGGCATTTTATCCCTTTACTTTTCCATGATTCAAACTTATTTAATTTCAGTAGCAGTGCTATTATAATTTATATTGGGTTTACACATACATATAGTCTGTACTTATCATCACCACGTCTTCATCTTTAAATCATACCTTAATCAACTAGTGTCTGGGTTCCCTTCTCGCTGCACATTGTCACGTTCTCACCAAGGTCACCAATGTCCTCCTAACTGTCAGATCCTACAGCCATATTTCACCAACTATCTCATAGCTCCCGGCAGCTGAGTTAAGAACATCCCCCTTTGCCATAATGCCTGGTATGTATCTCTCGTATGGGTTTCCCTCTTTGCTTGGCCATTGTTCATTTATAAGTCTCATTCTTCTCCCTAAATTCTGAGCTCCTTGAGGGGAGGGGATATTTCTTTTTACCCATCTTTGTAATCCTAGATTAATTCTTGGAACATAGTGGCACTTACTAAATATAGATAGATGAGTAATGAGTAATAGGAGGTGAATCATGTGTCTGCTTCTTAGTCATAATCAATTTGCCAGGCTTAACTGAATGGCTCCAGGAAGGCATATTGTAGATTAGCTTGGCTAGGCATTCTGTGTAAGCAGGATCTTTTTAGGATGAAGCTTAGGAATAGAGAACTGAAGCCAAGACAGAAAAGAGACAGTTCAGTACATAATCAGTTTGAATCAATTGAATCTTGTGTCAAGTTAAAATTATGCTCACCTAAGGAACATGAACACCTCCCTCCATGTCTCTGCCTCCTTCTCATTGCATTGATTTATGAGTGTAGCTTACAGAGAGCTGTTGCTAGGGGACAGATTTTCTCAGGTCCCCATTGAAGGTATATTCACAGAGAAGGAATGCGATTTGCAGGAATAGCCAACAAAAAGCACTGCATGGAGCCCAGCTCCATTACCAAAAACACAGCATATCATCAAAAATAAGAAGATTCAGTTCAATTGTGTATTCTTCTCATTGAAGGGGTAGGTGCATCCTGAAACCAACTTAAATTTAGCACTCAGGACAGTATGAGGAGCATCTTTGAATATTATTTGATTCTTTCTAAACTATCCATTCATTTAGGCAAACAAAGAGTTGTTGGGGCCCTTTCTGAACAGGAAGGGGGTGCACAGTGATGAATAAGGCCCACCTTAAAGGAGCTTACATTTGGGTGGCAGAGAATGTTAACTTCAGCTTAATATCGGCTATTTCATTTGGTTCAACTAATGCTGCTAATACAATGTGGTTTGCATACTGACAGAGAGATCTGAGGGTACTGAGGAGAGAATAATAGTCTGCGAGAGGGAGTGGAGGTTAAGGAAAGCATTCTGGAGATGTCTGTGCTGAGGCTTGAAGAATGTGCCTGAATAAGCTAAGAAAAGAAAGAAGAGGAGGGAGACTTAAGCATTCCAGGCCCAGGAGGAAGAATGAGCATGGGCAGTAATGTGAGAAACAACAAAATATATGTAGGAAACAGCATATCATTGACTGTTGTTTGTAGTATAAAGTGTGAGGCAGGGAGTGATAAAAGAAGGGCCTGGAAAGATTAAGCAGGAGTCTGGCCATGGGGAAAGGGGGTCTTGTATTCTATGGTAAGTGCTGTCACCACTACTGGGCCCCAAACTGGCATCATTCTGATCTTCCAGGACTGTGACCCACATTTTCCTTTTTCTTCTCCTGAATGTCCTGGATGTCTTCCGGTGTCCTTAAAACAATGGTCAAAAGAAATGCACCAAATAGATGATCCACCCCCTCCCCTGACTTTTAATTCTTTGCAATTTTGAACACTGATTTAGAGGAGATTTACATTTTAGCCCTAGGCTAATAGTCACTGTCTTAAATATGACACTTATCCTCAGTGTCTCCACTTGTGCATATAGCACTTTTAATGATATTTTGGGAAAAGTATTCTATATGAATAAAATAAATGATATTAAATTCATTGTTTCCTGTACACTAAAATAAATCCAAATTTGGAATTGCCTGTACATATAGATTCCATTAGTATCTATATTCTTTACTTCGATTGTTTCTATAATTTCATATATAACTTATTCAAGGGTCTCCCCTAAAATAAAACATGAGATGAGGGTATTGAGTATTAACAAGTTAAACATTATATATAGCAAATATATGTATTGATGTTACAAGTATATATATGTTTATGTATGTTTATACGTACATATATAGTAATGGAAATACAAGATTAGACATTTAGGATTTCATCAAATATTTGACAAGTTAAAAATCTGGAAGTAGTCCCATTAACTACAATGCAAATTAAATAAACTAAAGAATGATTAGCATTCTGAAATAATACCCTTATGATTCTAATCTTATCTTTGGCTGAGAATTATTCATCATTTTACCTCCAGCACCTAGCACACTGTTTCACTTATATTAGGAACTCAAAAATATTTGTTGTGTGAATGGATGAGAGATATTCTAATCTTCCCTTATTTCTCCCTTCTTTTTGCTAGTGTTAGTCCCTATTCTAAAGTATCTCCTCCCTTTTCTCATCCATGATTTGCATTACGTGCTACTTTTCTCTTATTAGTTGATTGTGTGTTTTGCTAAATAACTGAGCTAATGTGGAAATATCTTAAGATATATTTATTTTTATGAATTTACTTCTAAGGATATGTAATTACAACTTGAGAAACTTTTTTAAAAAACTATTGAAACAGAAAGGATGAGCCTTACAAATAATTAGGTGAAATCAGTCAAACAGCCTATGACTTTTCCAGCCTGAAAACTTTTCTGTCGTCACCAGAGTACATCTTACAATTTTAGTAGCCAGTACTTCTACCACATTATGGTATTTGTTTATTTGGAAAGATGACACTGTGGTTATAGAGTCAGGGTGGTATGTGGTTTTGAGGTTTTTCAGAAGAGGTTGCAACTGCTAGAAAGGATGTTTGATATAAAAATACTCAGAAAACATTATAAAAACCAGAACCTTTTTTTTCACCACATATATGTAAAGGTGAACTCTCTATCTTTCATCTAAATAATGAGATAGGATTTTCTCTTCCTGTCAAAACAGTTATCTCTGAAGCTGCAAGGTGCTTTATTGTTCCTTGTTGTATCTCCCCAAGCCTAGAGAATTTGCTGGGACATGGTAAAGCCCTGAGTAAATACTTATTGAGTGAGTTAACAAGTTAGAGAGAAATACAGATTATAGAATCTTCAGGGCAGAGAGTCAGAGAGAAAGCCGTTTGATGATAGATAGCTAAAGGTAAGCATTCTACAGATTTTGTTAAAAATAGATGATCCACCCCCTCCCCTGACTTTTAATTCTTTGCAATTTTGAACACTGATAGTTAGAGATGAAGAAATACAGTCTGAGCTCTTCCTCTTAAAAGCCTGAACTTTGGGTAGATGGAGTTGGAAATATCATGAATTGTCTGCAATCAGTATTAAAAGTCCTCATACAATCAAGTGCCTATTTCAGACCGGCATGGAACCAGAACAGGTAGGAACAAAAGAGATTAGCCAGCAATCAGAATCTGTGTGAAGAACAGAGAGAATTCAAGCAAGACTAGTTGGACACATTTTCCTTCCTTACATTTGGTAAAGAGTTTCTGAAACCTTAGTGAGGAAGATTTGAAAACTAATAATAGAATCTTATTAAGTACACCTAAGGTTTGTTGTAAGCATAGTCATGCAGGAATCCCAGTTTACTAAAGTGCGTACAGTTCTCACATCATAGTGTAGGTTCCTTTATTGTCAACTAATACTCTCACTGTCTTTGATTTATAGAAATATAAGAAATTGAATTTAGGCATTACTTTAGAAAGATAGACTCTAAATAATTGTCTTAATCTCCTGCCCAGAATAGGCATATGGAATATATGATGCATCTTGCAGCACGATGTTTTAACCCATGGTGGCTGGAGGCGACTTTTTCCATATAGAGAGCACAATGGGTTTGTAAAGGATCAATTCAGATATTGTTTTCTTACTGTTTATATCAGGATTTGTCAAAAGGGATTTGGATGGTGATAATGTTACTATTAGATGTTACCATTTGTGTTAGACACTGTGCTGAGCCTTTACATGTATTAGATAAATTCTCATTTAATTCTCTCAAAAATCCTGCAAAATTAGTAGAAATAATAGCAAAGTATCACAGTGCATATTATGTGTCAAGCATTAGTCTACCTATATTAACTCATTTCATTTCTCAGAGAATCCCTTTCAATAAGGAGGGCTTTTCTTTTTCCCATTTTATAGAAGGGGAAACTGAAAGACAGAAAAGAACTCACTGAAGGATACATGGGTGATACATGGCAGAGCTAGGGTTTGAATTAGGTTGTCTGGTTTCATAGTTTGAACTCTTAATCATCCCCATGCCTCTCATATTCTTTAATGTGACTATTGCTTAGGAATTGCCTTGTTTTGTTGTTTCTTAAATCTTCTTCAACTGATGCTTTCCAATTAATCAAGATAGGCTAATGTATTTAGATTTCATGTGCATCAGGATGTATACTTTCTTAGAAGGTTGCCTCGAGCAGTTAGTCAAATGAGTGTAGAAATATTTCGCTGAAATATAAAATATGAGCAGTTTTAGGGCTTATGAATATAATTTAACTCTTCATATTAGTTGAAATCAAGCACAAGTTCTGTTTTGAAGTAGAGTATTGCTAAGGGTTCAAACTCTTAATTTCTGAAGCACAAAACAATGGATTGATTCCGAGTGGATTAATCTGATAAATACGTATGAATTTTTAGCTCTGATACATCCACTTTCAAAACAATGCAATTTATATTTTCCAATTTTCCTTATTATATCAGTTTATTCTCAGGTTCAAAATGCAAAGATAGTTATAAGCCTTTGAAATAATTTTGAAGGATATTAGATCTATAAACACTTTGATCTCCTGACAAAATTGGATTTCACCCATGCATATTTGCTATCTTTTCTTGTTTAACCTTTCAACCTGTTCCTGCTTCTTGAATGTATTGCTTATAAAGAAAATAATTATCTATATAATACAGTGACATATAGTGGCCACATTAAAAAACACTGATTCCATGAAAATGCGCTCTCAGATTTTTACTTTTGTGGATCACAACTCTTTGTTGCTACTCCTGGCATCTGTTCCTCATTGACCAGTGTTCATCATTTAGCATGGGTTTTGAGCTGTTTTGGTTATCTCCCTTTGTAGACTGGTAAATTCTTTACACTTAAGACATCTAAAATCACTTTTAGTATTAGTACATATGATCTGCCTGTGTAAAATCTCCTCTATTCTTCTCTGTTTATACAGATAATCAAGAGTTCAATTTGACAATATCTATCTGAGGTAGATATAAAATAAGTAGAAGATGTCTTTAAGAACAGCATGGTCTTTTTTGGGCAAGATAAGATGTCCAAATGGTAAACATCTAGAGAAGATTTACTGCTCCTTCTGTTGGGAATATTCCTCTAGCAGATTCATGTGATTTAGTTCTTCAATTAGCTCAGCTCTCTGCTCAAAAGTCATTCTCACATTGAGGTCTTTTGGTCTGCCCTATATATATCTCCATCACACTCTACCCATTTACCCTGATTCCCACCTCCCCCAATAGTTCTTATCACCTCCTGATTTTATATTTGCTTGCTGTGTGTCCACACTACTAGTATATACCTCCAAGGAAGCAGGAACTTTGTTCTGTTCACTATTTTATCCTTGTCAGCTTGGGCTGTGCCTGGTTCACTGTAGGTACTCAATAAATGTTTGTTGAATGCAGACTATAATAAATGGGAAAATTTAGGTTGATATTTTAGGGAGAGAAAGAGTGAGAGAGTCATAAGAATTAAGTACTTTTTCACTTTCTCAATAGGCATTACAGGCTAATCTTGGACATTATTTTAGGACCAGGATATATGGTTCAGTGCTTTACTTTCAAGGATGATTCATAATCTCTTTGCTCTGTCCATCTCCTAAAGACATTAGGAAGACAACTAAGGGGTAGTCTGTCAAGTCTGGTCAGCAATTTGAAGCCAAACTATTAACCAACTGGAATTAGAGAAGTACTAAACTTCACACCTGTAGTGAACAGTGCTGTCAAACTGCATATAGAAGAATCTGGAGCACATGGTTCAGAATGCTTCTTGTGCAAAAGCAGGGAACCAAATGACACAATCAAATTATATGCAGTTTACTTCCCATCTGTATCTCTTTGTTTTTCCTTACAAGTAAAATAATTCTTGAGTGCAGAATCAGGTAGATATACCTTGCTGATTGAACTTGGTTTACCCAGGGGGACATTGTGCACATTCTTTTAACATGATTTAACATTTGGAAATTTCATCCTCTTTATATTGGGTCAGATATGGTAGGCTGGGAAGCTGATAGAGTAAAATCAAATTTGTGCTGTAGAGACATGAATTTCAGTGCTATGGCAGACATTATACATGTAAGGCGATGTAGAGCATCCTCACAGCTAATTCGTTATAATATTTTCTCTATAGGACAAAGCCAAATCCATTTTGACCTCTTATTTTACTTTTTGTCCACTACTGATAATAATTGTGGGTCTGAGATAATAGGATACTTTCTTCTCAGGAAAATGAATAGTCCAGATAATAAGTTTTTTCCATGTAAATTGCTTGGTTAATTTCTCCTCTCCAGGCAGTTTCTCTTTAAAAAATCTCCCATGTTTTGTGTACCAGAATTTTTGTTGCGTTTTCTTCCTTTTTAGTTCTTAGTGTGAATGAGTGTAGAAAATGGACCTCATGGGTGGGGGAGAGCAGTGGGACTGTCAATATATGAGTTTGAAAGAGTTTTCAAGGATAGTTATTTAAAAATTGTCCTAAAGTAAAAACTTTTAATTTTTTGTTTTTGATAATAGTTTCCAATAATGTAATGATAATTAATATTAACTTAGCTCTTCATGTGTGCTACATACTTTATACTAACAGAATGCTAAAGTGAATTTTCCTGGCCTTGTTGTCATTTGTAATTAACCAGTGAAAAGGGTAAAGGAATGGAGAATGCTGACCCTTTTAAAAGCCTTGGCTCAAAAGTAAGCCCAAAATTAGCAGAAGGAAAGAAATAGTTAAGATTATAGTGAAGATACATGAAATACAGAATAGAAAAACAATTGAGAGAACCAACAAAACTAGTCATTTGTTCACTGAAAAGATCAATAAAGTTTTTAGACCTTTAGCTTGACTGAAAAAAAAGAGGGTGCAAAGAATTAAAACAGAAATGAAAATGGTGACGTAGCTACTGATCTTACAAAAATAAAAAGATTATAAGAGGATACCATGGAAAATTACATGACAACAAATTAGATAATCTAGACGAAATGAACAAATTCCTGGAAACATACAAATGACCTAAACTGACTCAAGAAGAAATACAAGATCTCAAGCATAGAGCTTGAATCAATAATCAAAAACCTTCCATTAAGGAAAAGTCCAGGACCAGATGGCTTCACTGGTGAATCCTACTAAACATTCAAGAATAATTAACACCAATCCAGCTCCAACTTTTCCAAAAATTTGAAGAGGAGGAAATACTTCCTAATTTATTCTATAAAGCCAATGTAACACTTATATCCAAACCAGATTAAGACAGCACAAGAAAAGAAAATTATAGACTATTTTCTGTTATTAGTATGATGCAAAAATCTGTAACAAAAACCTCAATACAACAGCTCATTAAAAGGATTATACACCACCATCAAGTGGGATTTATCCCAGGAATTCAAGGATGGTTCAACATACAAAAATCAATCAATATAACACAGCACATTAATAGAACAAAGGGCAAAAATACCACATGACCATTTCAATAGCTGTAGAAAAGATATTTGGCAAAATGAAACACTCTTTTATAATTAAAATACTCATAAATCAGGGATAGAAGGAACTTACTCAACATGATGAAGGCCATTTATGAAAAATCCATAGCTAACATTATACTTAATAGTGAAACCCTGAAAAATTTCCCTGTAACCCCAGAAACAAGGCAAGGATGCCTGGCTTCACCACTGCTATTCAACATTTTGTAGAAGTCCTAGCCAGAGCAATTCGGCAAAAAGGAAATAAATGGCATACACATTGGCAAGGAAGAAATAAAATTATCTCTATTCTCAGATGACATAATGCTATATATGGAGAATACAAAGGAATCTACAAGAAAGCTGCTAGGGCTAATAAATTAATCAAGCAAAATTGCCACATACAAGATTAATGTACAAAAATCAATTATGTTTCTACACAATAGCAATGAACAATCTGAAGGAGAAATTTGGAAAGCAGTTCCCTTTACAATAGCATCTAAAAGAATAAATTTCTAAGAATAAATTTAAACAAGGAGGTGAAACACTAAACACTGCTGAAGGAAATTAAAGACCTAAATAAATGATGACATCCTATGTTCATGGATAAGAAAACTCAATATTGTTAGGATATCAATACTATCCAAAGTGATCTACCAATTCAACATAGTTGCTATCAAAATGCCAGCAGCCTCCTTTTGCAGACATAGAAAAGCCAATCCTCAGATTCATATGGAACTGCAAGGGGACCAGAATAGCCAAAAACAATTTTGAAAAAGAATAATAAAGTTGAAGGATTGACACTTCCCATTTTCAGAACTTAATATAAAACTTCAGTAATCACAACAGTGTGGTAAGGGCATAAGGACAGAAATATAGACCAGTGGAATAGGATAAAAAGTCAGAAATAGACCCACTCATCTATGTCATTGATTTTTGACAAGATTTCAAGTCCACTCAATGGGGAAAGAATATTCTTTTTAACAATTGGTGCTGGGAGACCTGGATGTCCATACCCAAAAGAATGAAGTTGGACCCATACCTCACACCATATACAAAAATTAATGGATCAGGACCTAAATATAAGAGGTAAAACCATAAAAATATCAGCAGATAACAAATATTCATGTTATTGCATTAGCAATGGATTCTTAGATATGACATAAGAAGCATTAGCACAATTAGGAACAATAGATAAATGAGGCTCCATCAAATTAAAAACTTCTGTGCATCTGAGAGTATTTTGGGCAGAAAATTTAAAAAAAAAAGTATTTTCAAAGTCCCCTTGAGGGACGGGGAAAAATGTAGAAATATTAAACTTCCCTATCTGAGGAATTCCTGATATTCTTGCAAGCATTAGGGACTCCCAGTTTAATAAGTCAAGCCCTCAATCTTGGGGCTTGTCCTTATGAAACTTATTCCTGCAAAGGGGAAGCTCCGTCTACTTGTAATTATGCCTAAGAGTCACCCCCAGAGAACCTCTTTTGTTGCTCAGATGTGGCCTCTTTCTCTTAGCCAACTCTGCATATAAACTCACTACTCTCCCCTCTATGTGGGACATGACTCCCGGGGTTGTAAGTCTCCCTGGAAATGTGGGACATGACACCCAGGGATGAGCCTGGCCCTGGCACCATGGGATTGAAAATGCCTTCTTGACCAAAAGGGAGAGAAGAAATGAAACAAAATAAAGTTTCAGTGGCTGAGAGATTTCAAATAGAGTTAAGAGTTCATTCTGGAGGTTATTGTTATGCCTTATATAGATATTCCATTTTGGTTTCTAGTATATTAGAACAACTAGAAGGAAATACCTGAAACTGTTGAACTGTAATCCAGTATATTTGATTCTTGATGGTGATTGTATAACTATATAGCTTTTATTGTTTGACCATGTGATTGTGAAAACTTTCTTACTGGCACTCCCTTTATCCAGTGTGTGGGCAGATGAGTAATAAAATAAAGACAAAAAACAAAACTAGGAGGGGGGATAAGGGGTATGGGATGTTTTGGGTGGTCTTTTGTATTTTTATTTCTTTTATTTTGGAGTAATGAAAATGTTCTTAAATTGATTGTGGTGATGAATGCATAACTGTATGATATTGTGAGCCACTGATTGTATACTTTGGATGGATTATATGGTGTTGTGAATATATCTCAATAAAATTGCATTAAAAAACAAAACTTTTGTGCACCTAAGGACATTGCCCAGAAAATGAAGATAATTTACAAAAATGGGAGAAAATTGTTGCAAATCATGTATCAGATAAAGGATTAATATCCAGAATATATAAAGAACTCTTATAACTCAACAACAAAAAGACAAACACAACTAAAAAATGGAAAAAGACTTGAACAATCATTTTTCCAAAGAAGATATAAAATGGCCCATAAACACATGAAAAGATCCTCAACATCATTAGCCATTAGGGAAATGCAAATCAAAACTATGAGAGATTCATTCACATGCACAACAAGCATGGCTATCATTAAAAAAAAAAAAAAAAAGGAAAATAACAAGTGTTAGAGAGGATGCCAAGAAATTGTAATCCAGTAGACTTGATTCCTGATGCACCATTGTGCATTGTAGATGGGAATGTAAAATGGAGCAGCCAATGTGGAAAGCAGTGTGGTAGTTCCTCAAAGTGTTAAATAAAGAAATACTGTATGACCTGGCAATTCCATTCCCAGATGTATACCTAAAGAAACTGAAAACAGGGATTCAAACAGATAACTTCTACACCATGTTCATAGCAGCATTACTTATTATAGTGAAAATGTAGAAACAATCCAAGTGTCCATCAACAGATGGATTCATACACAAAATGTGATACATACACACAATGGAATATTATTCAGCTGAAAGAAGTTCTGAGGCATGCTGCAACATGGATGAACCTTGAAAATATTATGCTGAGTAAAATAAGCAAGGCATATAAGGACAAATATTGTAGGATTTCAGTTATATGGAATATCTAGAAATAGCAAATCTGTAAAGAAAGAAAGTAGATTAGAGGTTACCAGGGTTGAAGAGAGGGAGAAAAGAAGACTTGTTGCTCGATGGGTATAGATTGACTTTAAAATTTGGAAATTTTAAAATAGAGTTAATAAATGAAATAAAATAAAAAATAAAATTACGTGACATGTCAATGTATGTAACTTCCTTGGGTCCTTATTTGAACAAGATAACTAAAAAATTGCATGTAACACATGGGGAATTTTGAAGTATTTATAGCAGAAATAATATGATCGCTGAAATTTCCTGCAAAATAATCCAATGTTAAGATGGAGGAGATATGAAGGCAAAAAAAAAAAAAAAAAAAAAAAAAAAAAAGTACATCCCATGTGATTCCATTTATATAAAATTCTGCAAAGTGCAAACTAATCTACAGTGACAGAAAGCAGATCATCAATTGCCTGGGTGCAGGCTGGAGGGAAGGATTACTAGGGGGGTGTGAGTAATCAAACAAAAAGTCTTGGCTCAAAAATGAAACATATCTTCTGCAGTATTCTATTGACAGTAACTAGTCACATGTCCACATCTAGATGCGAGTGGAGTAGGGGGATGGGAGGGTGGTGATGTTGGAAAATGTATCCTGGCTGAATGGCTGGACAGCCACATCCCAGAAACACCTCCATACTGTGGAAGGAAGAGCATACATTTTGTCGTGACCCTCTCTGCTACAGTTTGCTCTGCTGGTCTGCTCTGCTGGGCAGAATATTGTTTGCCACACATCAAACAACTCAACTCCTTCCCTGGGAAGAGGTTTCTTGTCCATGGTTCTCTTGAGACAGTAAGCTGGGAAATTGTAGGGCTCACCTTGTTTCTTGTCCTCAAGGATCACTATCGTTTCCTTTTTGATAACCAGTATTTTGAAAACTGTTTATTCATAGATATAGTTTTTAGTTGTTTTAGGCAGAAGGGTAAATCTGTTACCTGTTACTCCATCTTGGTTTGAAGCTGAACTGCTTGATCTATTTTAATAGTTCCCCATCTTACCAGACTCACTGTTTCACAGACAATCTTTTATTTTGCTACCAGAATTATCTTTGTAAAATACATATTTTTTTAAGTCACTTTCCTCATTTATCCCAGTTAGACTTTTATTTGTGAAAATTAAGAGAAATGATCCTTCCAAGTTTAACTGCTGCTGTCTTTTTAGATGGTGTATGTATGGTATTTGAATTTTATATTTCTTTATTGAATTGTCTGACTGAAACAGTGACCCTGCCTCACCCTACTCCCGCTATTGCCATTTAAACTGGAAATACCATTTAGAGCAAGCAACTGGACAAAAGGAAAGATGTTGCTTTTCCTATGTATCTCCATTTGTCAATAAGCCACATTATCCTTTTTGGCAAGTGTTGGCATAGACATTTTGGTTTTCTAAGGGTGTGACATATTATGTTCTCCCGAAGTTTCTGAATCTTCACAGCTTGAAAACAGCTTGATGTAGAAATTACCAGTAGATAAACATGTAACTACTTCAAAGCCTGTTAAGCTTTTAGGCATTGTTGCAGTATGTAGAAAGAATAACCAATTTTAATAGCTACATTTACCTACATAGAAGCTAACAATCAGTTTTTTTGTTCTATTCTGATTTCTATCCTTGAGATGTTCCAACAAGCATATTTCAAAACCTAATACACATAAGAATACATATTTTTAAAGCACTATTCACTCCATCATTACCAGCAACCAGAAGATTTATTTTGAATACAGTGATAAATTGCAAGGCATTGCATGCAATTTAGATTCCAGAGAAACTCTTCTTATCCCCTGGTTTTTGTGACCACCTGTACTTACTATTTGTGTTTTGCCTTATTTCATTTTGGGCATAAAACTCACCTCTTTCCTTCATCCACAAAATATCTACTTTCACCAAGATTTTGTGAATTCAGTTATTTTTCTGAAGATGAGTTATATTATGGAATCTTATCATGTGTCACACAGCTTTTGTCACTGCCTCATCTCTCCTATTACTTTATTTTCCTATTATCCCTTCTCTTTAGGTTCTATATTGGAGAATCATTTTGGCAATCATCTTTTGTTAACTGAATATGTCTTTGGGAGTGGCTCAATGATTTATGATAATATTTCTTTCCTCCAAAGCTAGTCTTGTTATGCATAATGTATATACCTTTAGGTCTCTTGCTTAAAGGATTTTTATGGGTATTTTGGTGTTGTGGAAAAGTATGACAAAAAGAGTTAAGCAGAGTGTGCTTTCTTCATAAAGCAACTAAGATCAAGTTTGTATACATTAAAAAAAATACTTCCATGAGCTTAAAGATTATCATGTGGCAACTATTATGCTTCTAGGTGCCTAGTTTCTTTTTGATATAGGATGTGTATAGACTGCATGCATCCTTGATTTTGGCATGAAAATGGTTTATTTTCTTGTATTTTCAAAACCTTTCTTGAAAATGGAAATAAGTTACTTTGTATACGCTGTACTGCAAATAAATATTTTAGCCACATCAAATCTTTTTACAAATGAGGTAGAGTATAAAGAGTATAAATAAATAAATTGTTTATTAGGAAACAAGCTAATGCATATGGATTTTGTTACAAGCATCAGCATCAATTCTGATCAGGGGTAAACTCTGATGGTAAACTCTGATTCTAGTTCCATGATAAGGCTGTGGGGGTGGTGGAGGGCTTCCCAGATGAGGTAGTATTTTAGGTAGGCTTTGAAGGGAAAATAGAGTTGTGATACGTAGAAAAAGGCTCAAGGTAATTTCCAGGTTGAGGGAACTTGTATACATGGTGCCTCTCTCACTTCTCTAACTTTACATCCCCCATTCTAGTACCCTGACATTGGTAACTGTATTTTAGGATGGCAAAGTATATATGTGATCCTGCAAATTTTCTCCTTGAAGAGTGAGTCAGCCTCTCAGGTTGTTTTTCTCTACCTGATTAACTTGTTCCTTAAAAAACCCTGTGAATAAAAATAAACTAATGTGAAAACACAAAATTCTATAAATCATACAGAAATTATTTTCAAATATTTTTTGGTGTCCTGTAGGCTCATACTGTTATTGCTAACCAGCTTCTATATAAGTGTTAGATTGCATCACAATGAATTAAGAACTTTAAGACATCAAAGAAATGTAAATCTTTCCAAAGCCAGCTAGAGCAAGCTAAGAATTTTCATTACATGGGAGCCATAATTTCACTCTCTGAAAATTATGGCATCAATAAAAATTATATGCAAAGTCATGAAAAATGGCTCTTCAGAGATATGCCCTTTGCCAGAAATCAATTTTTTTTCCCAGCAGAAAGCCTCTAGCTGCTATCATAAAAGATAAAATGTTATGATGGGAGGGGAACTTAAGAGGTCATCTATTATACCAACCTGTCTACTGATAGGACCACACATAATCCTGTTTTGAAATAAGATATTGCTTTGTTTTCTAAGACTCCCAGGAAATGGACTAATACAATTTCTTCAGGTGCCCAATTAATGTAGAATCATCTGCTAGGTAGGAATACATTTTATTCTAGTTTATATTTTTTCTTAGCATGGATTGATCATTTATTTTTGCTTTCTTCCCCCTTCAATCTTAACCCCCCTAGATTTCCTTTATAGCTTTAAAGAAGATTGTTAAATTAATTCATAAACTTTGATTTCCATCATAAATAAAGCTAGTTTTTCTAATATTTCCTCATAGACATTACTCTCTTGCTCTTTAAACATTTTCTTGAATAGACATATATTATTTCCAAATTTCACACATAATTCATTTCTTTGTGCCCAGAAAAATGTATTCTCCCCTTGAGGGCAGGGTTATATGTAAAGAGTTGGAGGATTTGAAACCTTTGTTGAGGAAGAGAAGGAAAAATCATGACTTTGCTATCATTCAATATCATTTTCTACATTGACGTGATGTTATAAAGGACACGGGACCATCATTAGAGGCAAAAATAAAGTGAAATGTCATAAATTAATAGCAATTTCATGTAAAAGAGTGGGCAGAAGCTTGGATGGGCAAGAGGGAAACAGAACCATTTCAGAGGCCTTGCTAGTTTGGGCATGTCATCAGGTACCAAATGTGCTTCACTGAATTAGGTGTTTTACTACAGAAAGTGAAAATAATTCTCCCTCTCTGCTTGTCACTTATCAGTGTGATTATAACCCAACCAATTCTGGATACGATAAGAGACATATTTCAAGGCCCCTACATTCCACTTCAAGTTAAACACTATGGTTTTGTTGTTGTTGTTGTTTTAAACCTTGCTATTTTGCTGTTTATGGTCTTTCTATCATTTATAGGCATGCTTGCAGGTTGCCAGGTCTTCTGTATTCAGAGGTTGTAGCTGGGGTTTCCTATCCATATGTGCTACCATGGCTCACATGGGTGAAGACAATAGTTAAATTGCACTAGACTTTTTCAAAATAGGAAATTCAGACTTAAAACAAATGAAAATGTCGGCATACAGTAAATAATTTCTGAATGACTGAGTGAGCCAGAACGGGGCACCATTGAGGAGTTATTGCTGCTAGGGTGGGAAAAACTTGACAGGGAAATGCTGGAAATAATCACAGAGCAATGTGCTTTTAATTAATGGGGGAAAGTGAAGAAAAAGGCAAAGAAGCTTATCCCAGTGAGTTGTGACAAGACAGTCTTTTAAAAATGTTAACAGATTCTCATCGTCCACTTTCTCCCTATTTTGTTTCTTTTGTTTAGACTTCTGCACATTCAAGGAACCAGGTGCTCCTTACTCTGTTGAAATAAAATAGGCAGAAAAAAGTTACAATGCTGTGGTGTAGTGGTTCTCAAAGGGAGACCCTTAAGAGCGCATCAAAATCACGTGGGACGTTGTTGGAAATACAGATTCTCCAGCCTCAGCACAGACTTACTGAATCAGAGACTCTGGGTTAGGAAGCAGAAATTTGTGTTTTAACAAGCCTCCCAGGTTATTCTGATGCAGCTAAAGTTTGAGAACCCTGGTGTGGTGGATGCTGTGGTGTGCCACCCAGATTCCCCCTTCAGGACTGAGACACTCACCACCTCAGCTATGAGTGTAGCTTACCCGTGGCTTCAGGAGTCGCCCATGACTGAAAGAGCTGCCTTGTCCAAGTTATGTCTCTGTCTGTGGCAACACTTCTCCAGTGATTGGTTGGTGAGGGGCACAAAACTTAGCCTTTGATTGAATTTGGGGCATCTCTGAAGCACATACCTGCTTCTGAACTCTCTGTTGTATCAGCTGTGGCCTCTTTTGCAACTGCACGCATGCTTAACTTCCCCCTTACGTGATACTTCTCCTCTCTATCTGCTCCAGGCTGTTCCCAAGGGCACTCCTCAGATCTCTAAGAGTCTGTTTCCCAAGGGATAAGATGCCCCCAAAGCCTGCACACCCTTGTGGGAGTGGAAAGAATCCAAAAATTAAAAGTAAAAAGATGTTTGTGAGGATCATCATAGGCTAGAGGAGTTTCAGTTAAGCCAGGAAGAGAGACCAAGGGGAAGTGAGAAGTATGGATGGTAGTAGGCCAGACTGAAAGGGACCCCACATTCATCTTGCTGGAAATAGCCCTGAAAGCATTGACAGCAGGGTAATTCTCGGGAAACGGGACATTATCCGCCGTGTGGAGATTCCTGTGGCCTCAAATGTGTTGCAGATGGAATAGGAAAAGCTGTAGTTCCTGAAGGGACCAGTGGATAGAAAGAGGGAATGTTTCAGGGTAACGTGCATTGATTGAAAACCAAGAATGAGATGGGATGACATACATCTCAGTAGATACCCTGTGGTTATCTGACATGGAAAATCAGATACAACTCCCTTCATCCAGTCCATAGCCACCAAAGTTTGGGCAATATAAACAACCCATTCTCACTGGAACCCATTTGTCACTTGGAGAAAAGAGAAAAAAAATTATATTTATGAATACTATGTTTCTTTCCCCATGTCAGGATATGGCACAAAAGATGGAATAAATTGTCAACAAATAAAGTTATAATTTTTTTCCCCTTATCATGAACTAAGATTTCTACATCCCAGCACAAAGTGAGACTATTTTTCTGCTTCCTAATGTATATAAAAAATTTCCCTTGCCAATGACTCATGGAAGGTGTTTGGAATGGGTAGCAACAGAGGACTCCATCTCATTTGATCACTGCAGAGATACATACAGTAGTTAAAAGATTCAGAAAGATAATGACAGTTGAAGAATATTCTCTTCTTTATAGAACTTGGAGCAATCATGAACACAGATTGCTTCCTGAGTACTTGGAAAATGACAGTTTTTGTGTAGTTACCGGTTTGTGGTGGACAAAAGTGGATCACAATATAAAGGCCATGAAAATTGTAAATGACCCTGACCAGATCTAGTAAAACTTTTGTCTTTTAATGAGTTTCACTAATATTTTAGTGAGGAGGGATTAGTTATTATCATTAGAGCATGTTCTGGTGATGTAGGTTTATGATAATGCTGAGGATAATAAGGGATCCATTTATCATGTGCCTGCCATGTGTTGGGCACTGGCCCTGAGTTAAAAGTGTGTTTCAGTCATTGTGAACGAAGGCTCTTTGGTGCTCACCTGGCAGATGCAGTTACTACAGTGATGCCCAGACTGAGTAACCTTCTAAGCATCATCTGTTTGCAGAATCCAGCCTGAATGCTTATGATGAGTTTCTAATTTTCTCATCATGCTGTTGATTTGAAATTTCATTGCACTGGAGAAAGAATTTAGGGCCTGAATCTTGTGACCGTTTGTTAGATTTATAAATGTTATTAAAAGTAAATTTAACACATTATGAGCATGTTGAAAAAATCAAAGCTTATAATAAATCTATAAATCATTGATTTCCTAATAACATTCTATGGTATTTGTTTTCCAACTTTCAAAGACCAAAAGTTACTTTTAATTTTTAATTGTAAAAAGATAATATTTAAAGAAAACTACATTCTAGCATTTGGCCATTGTCTAGGGATTGACAATCTGGTTGAGTATTATCCAATTTTTTTCACTTGGAGTATGAACATTGAACAACTTATTAATATTATTCGTATAGTAAAATGAAAAGGGCATAACAATCCCTAAAATGAAAAATTTTAACTTTAATATTTTTGCTAGTTTTTCTGTGCTTCATTTAGCAGGGTTAGGTCCTTGTTCTTTTTAATAATTTTCTATTAACATTTTGTTGGTTCAAAACATTTTGTTTTGGTGTCCATTTTTATAAACTACTTCAAGTTAGGGATCCTAACTAAAATGGATTCTGAAAGAAGGTATTTTCAAGTAACTAATGTTTCTCATCTCCCATTTTTAGTAGATCTTATATAAGGGTAAGTCAAACAATATTCTTTATTATGACTTTTGGTTTGATTTGCTTAGAGAGATTCCTATAGCTGCTATTACATTTTTTCCCTCTAAATAATTGCCCACTATCTATTCACTATATACTATATACTTCTGGCAAATTATAGTCAGAAGATACAAATAAATTGTTCAGATGGACATTGATACCTCTGTCTTTCTGGTATGCAAAGGTGTTATCTAGATTCAAAGATTTGGTTTTTGCTGTATTTTATTTGTAAATTTACCTATATAACTGATATGGGACAAAAGATGTCTTTATTCTTGTGATTGTGCCTGCTTGTTGACCATGGAGATCTATTCTCCCTTTCTTCCTAGTCTGTGACTGTCAGGGGTGGCCACATGACTTAAGTTCTTGCCAATGGAACATGCACAGAAATGATCGGGGCAGCTTCTGGGCCTGGGGTAAAACATTGCCAGTCATGTCCCCACAAACATGCTGGGACTCAGCTTCACTAGGCAGATGAAGGTGATGTCCTAGATCACCATGAACCAAGACAGAGGAACCTGGGCCCTTGAATGACTGAATAAGCAGAACCTCCAGCCTGCCTCTCTGGACTATAAGTGAGAGAGAAAGGTATTTATTTTTTTCTTGTTACTGTATTGTTGGATCTCTTTGACACAGTTTTACCTTAATAAACCTGTGATTTTTTTTTTAGCTCAATTATCTTGTTGTTTCCTGAAGACATATTAGGCATTTTCAAAGTTATAGTCTTGCTTTAAGAGACACAGGTATCCATTTAAACATATTTGAAAAAGTGAATCTATCGCCCAACAAATACTCACTACTTTCCTTTTATGTGCTTACCACTGTGTTAAGTACTGGGAGCTATAAAATATCTACAAGGCTTGATTTCCACTTAATTTGTTGGACAATACATACTTTCAAATGTGTTATAAGCTTATTATATATATATATATATCTTAAGTGATCTTTTCATTGAAAACATTTTTGAAATCATTACATATAAGTTACTATGAAAGATGGTATGGATAAAAATGAAGACTTACATACCACCCCTTCATTCAAAGAATTCACAGTCAGAAGAAGAAAAAAAAATGGTATTTAAATATACTTTGCAATTTGCTTTTGATAAGTGTTGACTTTGAACTTTACTACAACCCAGGAAAATAGATTTTGCTATATCTTTTTATAGATGAGGAACTGGAGACAATAATAATGATGATGATAATGATAACTATGCTTATTGATTATCTGCTACATGCCACGCATTTCTAAAAATTTCACATACATGGTCACATTTAATTTCCATAGCAACATATGATTAGTTGCTCTTATTTTTCCCATGCTATAGATGGAGAAACTAAAGCTTTGAGAGTTTTAATAATTGGACTCCCAAAAGGATAAGCAACTTGCTGCTCACCACCCAGGTGGGCATATGGTGGTGCTGGGTCTTCTGATCCTAGTGTCTTTCAAAGTTTCCATATTTCCTTACTGCAAATTCCAAGAACTTAAGTGCCTGTATATTACCCACTCCAGCCCTTGGTGAACAAGGATGGACCATGAAGTTCTCACTCTGAATTTGACATGTAGTTTCAGATGCAATGAGTAAAAATATTACTCCCCAAATGCTTTCTTGGTACATCCACTTACAAGAGTCATGGGTCTTAATTGCTACACTGTTACTATCTTTGAGCAGCAAGGTGACTATTTTCATAAAATAATGATGCAAACATTACTAATACATTTAGTTTAATCTCTTGCCAGGTGTGGTTTTGAGGTTATGCCATTTACATTTAAAATCTGTGATCTTTTTATGCACGTGTGAGTCATTTCGACTATGGTAACAAAAGATCCAACAAATAAAATATTCCCTTTGCTCTAGATGGTGTGGATGGATCTACAGAATAGTGTGGAAATAGCTCTTTTCTTTCTCAATATAGGTACAAGTTGGGGCCTTGGGAAGGTGTCCTTTATCGGCATAATATGTAGAAAGGCCATAGCATTATACAAACATTTTTCTGAAACTTGCAAAACAAACAAAGCCAAACCAGGTAGAATGTAAATGCATGTGTAGAAGACATTAAATTTCAAGTCACTAATTGAACTATTAAGTGATGTTTTTTTCCCACCCACTTTTTTCTAAGTATCTTGCTACCTTCCCCTCATCTGGGGCATCTATTATTTCAATGTATTTGGGAAATCTGTTATTTCAAGGAAAGGATGTGACAGCAGCGGAAGAATAAACAGCTTTTTGTTTGTTTTGTTTAATTTTTGTTTCAAAAGTTCAGGCCTTCCTAGTCACAAAAGACCACATTACTGTATGATTCAATTCATACGAAATATTCAGAAAAGGTAAATTTGTGGAGACAGAGTATATTAGAGGTTCCCTATAGCTGGGAGTGGAGGGAGAATGGAAAGTGACTGCTAACGTTACAAATAGAGTTGATGAAAATGCTCTAAAATTAGATAATGGTGATGGTTGCACAATTCTGTAAACATACTAAAAACCACTGCACTTACAATTTAAATAGGTAAATTTTGTGATATGTAAATTATATCTCAGTAAAGCTGTATTTTTTTTTTAAAGGAGGATGTAAAAAATACTTCAGTCTTCTGAATATATCTGAATAAATGATAAGGAAATGATGAGGTCCTGCCACCATCTCCTGTGACTGAGGAAAGAGGAGAAGTGGTGAGCGTAGGCAGGACCCTGAGACTAGAGCTCTGCTCTGTCTTCCTGGACAAAACTAAGCTGAGGGTGAGGGAGAGAGAATACAAAACCCAGATATTCTGATGGGATCTGAGAGAGACATGGAATTATGCCCTTTCCTGCTGGAACCCAAGGAAATAGCAAGACCTGGGGAGAGTTATACTGAGTTTTTGTGCCTTGATGAGGGGCAGGAATGGAATGATTCCCCTTTGAGGAAGCTGGGTCCTCAGTGGGCCTGGTGTGACCCAACAGCAGTAGACTGACCCTGGTATGCTGGGGAGAGGCACAGAAGGGACACAAGGCTTTAGCAAACAGCACGTGGTCTAAATGATTTCCCTTGTGTCAACATGTTGTAGATGGCTCCCTGGTGACTCCCCTGCACCTGAAGTGACAGAGAAAGCTCAACCCTGGAGCCCTTCTGATAGGATTGAAGCCTGTGAAATGGCAGCCTGCATGGGCTGACACTTGAAGACCAGCTAGAACAAGGAGGTTGGCGTGGATGCCAGGCAGGCCATCTGCTCACCTGAACCCAGGACTTCTTCTCTGAATGCCTTGTGCTACAGAAGCCCCAGAACCTCTCCACCCCTAACCGGAACTGAGGCATGGCACTGGAGGAAAGGGAAACCTCTGGATTGACTGGGGTTAGGTTAGTGCCATCTGTCAGAATAGGCTTAAGATTAGGGAGGCCATATAATTTATCATCCAAATCGGGACACTTCTGAAGGTGAAAAGGGGAACTATTGATAATTACACCCAGATAGCCCATGTAGATTGGGACTGTCCAGGGGAAACTGGGACACTGGTCACCTGCTCCTTATGTAAGGAATTAGGGTGAGCTGTAGAAAAATAAAAAACATATTCTATTTCTCTCACATATGAATATATGGACTGAAATTCACACCCACCTCAAAAGGCAGCAGGATCTGCTTTCTCAATGTGCAGGAGAAATGATTTCTTTCTTTCTCTCCACATTCCACACTTTTGAAAGTATGGGACAGTGGACTTCTGTACTCTCTTGCACTTCTTGCTGATTCCTCCACTTGCAAAGAGGAATGTTTTAACTCTTGGTGAAATGGCAAGGATCAGACACCCATGTGTTCCTTTCTGGGGCTGGAGTACAGAATTAAACATCTCTCTGCCATTGTGGCCTGCCCTGCTTCTCTCTTTGATTCAGTGCACTGTGGGTTTTTTTTTCTTTTTTTTTCTTTTTTTTTATTCTCCTGCCAGTTCCCTGCCTCCATACAGACAACTACCTGGGCAGGCTGGGTTCCTGCAGAGGGAACACATGCAGTTTGGAGTGGCTAAATCCAATTTTTGGAAAATGAATGGAAAGCTTAATTTTGCACACAGATCCAAGTCACATTCTCTAATCCATTTCTACCAGTAGAAAAGCAGGTATTTTGATTCCTATCTGACATCTATATGCATTTCAATGAGTTTCAAACTCTTTGGTGGGTGGATTCCTGAACAATTAAGACTATGACACAAGTGAAAGGCATTCTACTGGAGATAGTTCTTATGATGTTTTGCTTGGGATGCAAATGCCTTCCAGAATGCTTATTATGCTTGAAGATATGTTTAATGGAATTTTAATCTTTGCAAAGTATGACACTTTTAAGAATTGACCTTACTGATTGGCAAGGGATTACTATTTTATGGCCTTACATTTTTTTGGTTTTTCTTATACTTTCTGATGGTGGATATTAGGTGAGAATATTTCTTCCTTCATTCATGAAATTTTCTCCCGGTTAAGAGAGTTCAGTGTTAATGTGGCAATACTGGACCCTCTCCATCCCTTTTATTCTGCCCCAGAAGTCACATCTAAAATTGGGAGGAATAAACTGAGCACATGCCATTAGCTCCACTTTCTTCTCTTGCAATCAAGCTGCCTTCAGGGAAAAGTCCTCTTAATTCCTCCATGCCCTAAAGTCTTACCTGATTTCATAGTAAACATCTCATATTAAACTACACCTTCTGACATAGCCTTTATTAATCAAAAGGTGATATTTTGATTTGCCACCTGTCTTATTCCTATTATTTCTCTCTGTGTATTTGGCTATGCCAGTGTTCTGACAGTGGAGTGGTGACTTTGGCATGGGAAGTTTGATCTTCTTATTAGCACTGGACTCATTTGTGAGTATATTTGGGGATTTACATAAAGTAAAAATTATTTGCATGGTATTTCTTAGCAACAATTAAGTGTAATCAGCCAGATAGCTATGCATCATTACAGGGATCCTTATTACCCCTGGAGGGATGATAGGGCTGACAGCCTATCCCAAATAGAAAAGCAAATGTTAAAATGTAATTAGAAAATTCAGGGAAACAAAAGATGCTAGTGTTATGATAAAGTCAGGTTGTTTTGTAACACCTACCTAGTTTTGATTTTCTCAGTCCTTCACAGGTGAGCTCAGTGATGTAAGTCTCAGTCTGCAAGAGGATCTCAGATACTCTGAGTAGAAAGCTCCCTTTCTCATCCCTCCCTGTAGGCTCTGATATCTAACCTGACATTTCCTCAGTAATAAGAGCTACCATTTATTGAGGGTCTGTAATGTTCCAAGACTTTAAATAAATTATTTTATCTTCATGACAATGTTATAAGGCAGATTTTATTATCACCATTTTTACTGAGGAAAAAATTGAGGTCCAGAGAAGTTCTGTGACCACACACACACAGCAGCAGGATTTGCAATCAAGTTTCTCAGATTCCCAGATTCATGCTGGGATGATATATAGGAAAAAGTGAACAAATGAATATTCATTATCTGGATCTTGAAGTTATGAGGTTATATGAGGAAGCAAAAACTGCTGTGGTAGATTGACTTATGTACCCCAGAAAAAAAACATGGTCTAAATCTTAATCCACATTCCTGTGGGTTTTGACCAAGATTATTTTTTAACTGCTGCCCTTGCTACTGGATGCCCCGTATCCGGCCCTTCCCCTACCTTGACTACCTTGCCACTAATCTTGCAGCTGTGGGGCTGCGGAGACAAGATAACTCACAAGGAAGAAAAAAAAAGGTGGGGGGAGACAACTTCAGATGCTAGCTATTCCAAGTTATCATCCTCACCCCACCTTCCCCTCCCCTTTTGCCAAATGGCTCACTTGTACTTTTCCATTGCCATTTCCTTTCCCCTGACTTTAAAACTCAACCAACCCCCTGCCTTCCTTGGAGTGTTTACTCTCTCTCCCCTAAATAAAGTCATCCTTTCCTGTTTAACATTCTCCGGTATAGTTTTTCTTCGACAGTGTGAACCCATTATAAATAAGACCTCTTGAAGACATTTTTTTTTTAGTTAAGGTGTGGTCCAGCTGAAGGAGGGCGGGTCTTAATTCATATTATTAGAGGCTTATAAAGAGAAGAAACCGGAAACCAGAAGTTGGAGAAGGCCACACCGGAAAAAGCTGGAAGTCAGCGGAAGCCGGAAGTGCCGACAGAAGGCGGGAGAGCGTCACCTGAGGGGAGGCAGACGTGCAAGTGAGGAACCCCAAAGATTGCAGCCAGCTAGTGCGAGAACGCCAGAGACTTGGGGGAGCACGCACGGTCTTGCAGACCCTTTGATTTTGGATTTCTAGCCTTCCTCACCGTGAGTAAAAAAATTCCCGTTGTTTAAGCCAACCCATTGTGTAGTATTTTTGAGCAGCCTGCAAATTAAAACAACTCTTAGGAGACCATTCACTAAAGAACTGGTAGTAGAGTTTGAAAAATGGGTGTCAGAAATTTCTTCCCTTCAGATTTGTGGTCTGTAGACCCAGATGAACACTACTGGATGGATAGTACAAACCGTGCTGAAGTGCCGTTTATGCTGTCTGGAGGTTTTCTTTTTGCCTAGTTAAATCCTTTACGTTTATACACAGTAATAGCCAAAATATTTTTTATATAACATAGCAGGGAGTATAGTGTTGTAAATATTTTAGTATGGTCACCTAAGGCAACAGTAATTGAGTATAACAAACCTTGATTAAAAAAAATCTGAGCTGTCAAGGCAAATTCTTGAAAGTACAATCACATTTTAGCATTCATGTTACAGAAAAAGAAAAAGACAGTACTCATTGTCAAAACAATTACATTTTGTGCCTGAGATGGAATTCTGCAAACATATTTGATTGCAAAGACCTAAAAAAACCTATTTCATCCTTGGAGCATTTTTATTTTTTTCTTGCCCATCTCGTTATTGTTTTCTCTGTTGTCTTTAAAAGGTCAGTCTTGAAACTGTGTAGAATGATATTTCCTATTTTATTGAACTATGTTCTTAGGGTAACAGAACGAACCTTGTTTCTGACCAGCATGTTGGAGAAGTGGATCAAATGAGCCTGCAGAGGGAGGTCAGGCAGGGACAACTGGCATAAATAAACCTGGCAGTTGGGCACCTGCTTTGTCTTATTTTATTAATAATTAATTATTTTTCTGAAACATACCTCTAAGTCCTGAAGGCAGTAGCTCTTGTTGATCAACTCACTTATTTTGTAAGACAGAGCTGGACATAAATGGCATAAGGCAGCTAGTTCCCATTTGTAACTTAATCAGAGATGTTGGTTTCTAATACCTAGCACAGACCTGGTAGAGGCAGCTTTATAAAGTAAATGAGTTCCTAAAATTTAAAATATTTGTAAGTACATATCATCGGCCAGACCCTTAGATGTCCTCCAAGCCCTGCAAAGTAGATTATAATATTATTTTACAGTTAAGAAAATGGAGGCTAAGGTGAGTTAAATAACATGCCTAAGATGGCTGGTAAGGATTCACCTGCATATCTCTGACAACAATGCTAATGCTTTTTCTGCTATATTGTTACTGTATATAACTGTAGTTTTTATATATTCAGTCATCTTTAAATGAATGGGAGGACTCCAATTTAAAGGATTCCTACAGTAAAATACTTCTTTTAATGAATGCATTAAAAAATAATGCACATTATAACCCAGCTTATCTCTTTTGTAAATTTTATTTTTACGTTAACTTTTAAAAGTATGTCTATTAGTACTAAATTATAGATATAGTTTCTTTATAGATTTACTTTAAGCAAAACCAATCAACCTAGCCCAGGGAAACATGTTCCTTATTTGTAGATGCATGTGTGTTGTGTGTGTATGTAAAGTACCTATATAATTTCTTGGTCCTTTATACAAACTATTTCACTTAATTCTTATAATAATCATGGGGAATACAGATAGGGAAAATAAAGCATAGTGATGTTAATTATTTGTCCAAGAATATACAGCTTAGAAGCTGACTCACATGTATGCTTTTTCCTACTGTAATATACTTTATAATTTTTTTTGGAAAGCTAAATATAATATTCATTTATAAAATGTCAGTGATATTTCAGGTTAGTGTAAATATGTACGTTTGAAATTGGGCCAATTGTCAGTCATGAAAAGAACTTAATATAGTAGAGATGATATTTTAATGACTAAAAACCATTAGTGTAAATATTGTATAGTACAGAACAGCATATATTGAGGATTCATTTTTATTTTAACTTCAACATTTTCTCAAATCTCCTTATTGGTTCATAGAACAATTATGGAAATTTTTAGAATAATATAAAAATTGTCTAACTAAAATGTAGGTTAAAATAACTGCAAGTTTTATATTAACATTAGGGAAAAAAATCACATTGCTTTAGATTGTCTCTCTCTTCCATTAAATATAACACTGTAGTGAGTTAAATTTTTTCAGGGAAAGAACTTGATTTTTATTTGAAATTTATGGCCTTTTTAGGAGATATTGTCAATCATTTTCCAGATTTCCATAGCCATTACAATTTAAGAATCAAATAGACCAGAGAATTTTTCTCAGATGACAGAAAGGTAGGAACATATATCACATTTATCATTGTGAACTGTTGTCCAAATTGCTGAGAAGAAACATATCTACTAATAAACTCTTACAGGAATATTTACTTCTTTCACAAACTCTTTTCAGTGAGACCCAAGAGGATTAATATGCACACACACACACACAAATATATGGGTCTAATCTGATAAATTGTCAAGCCATCCAAAAGCTGCCTTTCTTTAAGTTAGTGGTCTGTATACAATTTTTCCTAAAGTCTGGCTTTTTTTTTTCTTGTGAGATGAGGTAGTTGGGGCAGAGGTATCTTGTGACCCTGGTGACACTGGACAGATGTATTATGTGACAAAGGGGGTGTTGGGATGTTTCTGTCAGGGTAGAGGTAACTGGCTTCTTCAACATCATCTCTGCACTCCCAATATTAGCTTCTTGATGACAGAAACTATATCTTGTTAAAATTAGTTTTCCAGCATAGAGTTCAGGGTTTCAAACTTAATAGATACGCAGAAATGTTGGCTGAATTAATGCATGAAGAAGGCTTAAAAATTCTAATTTGGGTTATGTAGTAAGTATAAACAATTAGTTACATAAATAATGATTTCGGATTTCGTGCAGCATAATCAGACTCATTTAAAAAGAAGAATCTGGTCCAGATAAATTTTCAAGATCTTTTTCAATCTTACGAATTTGCATACAGCTAGTTTAGCTTTTGCTGAAAGGCTTTTTTAGTTTTTGTGCACTTTTTCAGTTGAATTCTTGAAGTGCCTACTCAACACCTGAGAGAACCAAGATGCATTTCATAATTAATGTAGTGCCTTTAAAATAATGCTTGTGAAGTCCATATTATAGGTAGGAGAAAAATGAATCAGCATCATGGTGGCCAAATTACACTAAAATTATTGTGATAGTAAGGTAAAGATTGGACATTAGCATCTTAATTTTGGGATGAGAAAATTTGCTGAATGAGAAATTCTTTATCCCACACTTAGACAGTTATGTAGTTAGATTATGTTCCTAAAAATAAACTCATCTTTGTATAGGAGGAGAATTAGCTTCTTTTATTGGTCTCTTAGATAATCCTATAAGTCTAAGAATATCTTGAGACATTTCAAATTGTCTGCTTTACCTGTATGATACACTACTAGATTTGAGAGTGGGAATGTACTTGTTCATTGTTGTGTCCCCAGCAGCTGGTACTGTAACCAGCATATAAAAATAATGGAATAATTATTGGTTGTTTGGAAACTATTTTGGACTAACCATTGCTATTTATTGATATTTCTCAATTGTCAAAATTACTGACAATTCATAGCCATTTTTCATAATTCCTGGATTAAGTATACAACAGAAAATTCAAGATTGCTTTCTTGCCATTTTAGATGTTTCTTTAGTTTTTTGACTAGTTGGATTCTTATATCAGAATTGATCTCATTTGTGATATTCCTGTGAACTAATTGAGATAATGCATCACCGGTCAAAACCTACTCTTCTTTCCTTTGGCTTTGGAAATATTTATTGTTGATTTTTGGATCGTGGGTGGGCTATACAATGAAGAAATCAATAGGAGCCTCATAACCATCTATGTTTCTCAGGTCAACAAGTAAAGCACACTTTATTTCTTTTTATTACCATTTTGTTGATGTTTGTGTGGAGTAAATGACTAGGAACAGTTTGTAACAGTGAGGGAAAGAGGAGTAACTACTAATTTTTGGAGCATAAAAGCTTCCAGAGCCTCTCTTAGATATGTGCCTGCAATTTAATTTCACTGGTTTTAGAATTTGTTTACTAATTAGTATGCAATTACCTAAAATTTTATTATTATTTTATAGTGGAGGCTGAAATTATGATCATCACAAGAATTATGAGAGTGCTATAAATTATTGTTTGTTAACAGTGTGTACATTCACATATACTCATAAAAACAGAAATTGTTTGGCAGCCATATATACCCATAAAGAGAGTGAAATTGTGAAGAACAATAAATGAAACATGGAATAACTACCAAAGGGATATTAATACTATTTTGCAGAAACAAGAGGAGATAGAAAGAGAAAAAGGGTCTCTTCACATCTCTTTTTCTCTAATCTAATCTAATCTAGTCTAATCTATCAATTCATCTATCTCCAGCATGAATGTTTCAAATAACATTTATTTATCTAGGTGTTTACTGATGCTTAAGGTAAAATCATCAAAAAAATAATTTTTATGAGACCTAATGTGAGTGTTGATTTTTAGGTATATATTTCACTTTTTAAAAAAGTTGGACCTTATTTAAAAATATTGCAAAAATTATTGCAAATATAGCAATTATGCTATAATAATCTTCTAAACCACTTTAAAAACATGTTGCATGTTAATTTTTAATTTATGGAAAAAATACTACATATCATTTCAGAATTTTTAAGGTTCTTAATATGGTTCATCAGAAATACATATACATCATAATACTGGTCATGCAAAAATATATAGAGAAGGAGAACTTTCGGAGAAGATGGCAAAGTAGGAAGCTGAAGTATTCACTTTTCCTTCAAAAACAGGTAGTGGACAGGGGATCACTGTACAGCATTCAGGGAAGAGTAAGATGAAGAGTCTGAGATACTGCAGGAAAGAACTGTGAGCAAAATGCTCAGTAGCAACTGCCAGTGCCCAACTTTCATTATTGACGCTAGCCACCTTGGGTTTGATTCCTGACTGGCTACTGTGGATGGAGAGGGACATGGAAGACCTCTTCCCCAAATATGGGTTGGGGGCATGACTGAGTACTAATTATGATATTTGATAGGCAAATTGTGATGGCTGAGTCCCAGCTTTGAGCTTCACTTTTAGCCTGCTGCAGACAGAAAATGCTGTGGCCATTGTTACAACCCTGTCCCTAACAGGGTTGAGGGCAATGGGGTTCAAAGACACAGGGCATCCTTGGGGCTGCAGGGAAAAGTTTGCTGAAGAGAATGATCTGCTGGGCAGGCCAGAAAAGTGCAGTGTCAAGGAGCTGTCATAAAGGTTTTTGGGTGTCTTTCATGATCCTCTCCCAGAGTTCTTTGGAACTGGTCTGCATCCTCTTCATGGGTCCCTGGCACTGTTCTGGCTGGGAAGTACTGAGTTGGGAAAGTCCTCTCCAGGGAGATCTTCTTCCCAGAATTTGCCCTCCAGGCAAAAGTATGTAGAGGTAATGAAAGAGTAAAAAAACCAAAAAGAAACAAAAACACAAAAACAAACAAACAAACTATGGAAGCAAAACAAAAATGAACAGATCAAGGTTCCCTGAGCGGGAACAGAGGAAATGAAGCATTCCTCTGGGGGCAAAACAGTTGCACAAATAGTGCAATCTTAAAAATTGTACTGCATGCCCAGGATAAGAATCATATGAAGAAGAGTGAAAATATCTGATCAGTTAAATGTGGGCAATACTAAAGGTCTAAAATAAGTTGAACCAAGTGTCAAAGAAAAGCCTCAACACAAATCCTATTAACAGTAAAATGCTAGGAAAGAGAAACAGGCCTTCAGAGTAAACTCATCAAGATAATCAGATGCTTAGATATCAGAAAAAATTACAAGCCAAGCTAAAAACAGGAAAATATGGCCCAGTCAAAAACAAACAAACAAAAAAACAAAACTTAAGAGGCGACACAAAGATTTGGAACAACTAATAAAAGATGTTCAAACAAATCTCCTAAATCAGTTCAAAGAGATGAAACAAAATATGGCTAAAGAGATTAAGGATATTAAGAAGACAATGGGTGAGCATAAAGAAGAATTTGAAAGTATGAAAAGAAACATAACAGAACTAATAGGAATGCAAGAAACAGTAGAAGAGATTAAAAATACACTGGAGGCATACAACAGCAGATTTGAACAGGCAGGAGAAAGTATCAGTGAATTAGAAGATAAGACAATTGATACCTCACAGACAGAAGAATACGTAGAGAAAAGAATGGAAAAAATTGAGCAGGGCCTTAGGGCAATGAATGACTGCATGCAGTACACACACAAATGTATCATGAGTGACCCAGAAGGAGAAGAAAAGGGAAAAGGGACAGAAAGAATATTTGAGGATAATGGCCAAAAACTTCCCAACTCTTATGAAAGACATAGATATACATCTCCATGAAGTGCAACGTACTCCCAACAGAATAAATCCTAATGGACCTACTCCGAATTACATACTAATCAGAATATCAAATGCCAAAGATAAGGAGAAAATCCTGAACACAGCAAGAGAAAAGAGATTCTTCACATACAAGGGAATAGCAATAAGATTAAGTTCTGATTTCTCATCAGAAACCATGGAGGTGAGAAGGCAGTGGTATGATACATTTAAGGTACTGAAAGAGAAAAACTGCCAGCCAAGAATTCTTTATCCTGCAAAACTGTCTTTCAGAAATGAGTGAAAGTTTAAAATATTCACAGATAAATGAAACTGAGAGAGTTTGTCAACAAGAGACCTGCCCTACAAGAAATACTAAAGGGAGTTCTATAGGCTGAAAGGAAAAGAAAAGAGAGAGAGGCTTTGAGGAGAGTGTAGAAATGAATACTATCAGTAGAGTTAATGAAAAGGGTAAAAAGACAAAAATAAGATATATAAAAACCAAAGGATAAAAATGGTTATTGCTGCCTTTACCGTAATAAAATCAAATGGATTAAACTCACAAATCAAATGACATGCATTGGCAGAATGGATAAAAAAATGTGATCCATCTATAAGATGTCTACAAGAGACTCACCTTAGACCGAAGGTCACAAATATGTTAAAAGTGAAAGGCTGGAAAAAGATATTCCACACAAACTGAAACAAAAAAAGCTGGGCTAGCTATATTAATATTGGACATCTATATGCTGTCTATGAGAGACTTACCTTAGACTGAAGGACACAAATATGTTAAAAGTGAAAGGCTGGAAAAAAATACTCCACACAAACTGAAACAAAATAAGCTGGGCTAGCTGTATTAATATTGGACAAAAAGCCTTTAAATGCAAAGCTGTTATAAGACACAAAGAAGGACATTATATATTAATAAAAGGGGAAATCCACCAAGAAGAAATAATAATCATAAATATTTATGCATCTAACCAGGATGTCCCAAAAGACATGAGAAAAACACTGACAAAACTGAAGGGAGAAATAGATGTCTCTACAATAATAGTTGGAGACATCAATACACCACACTCATCAGTAGAACATCTAGACAGAGGATCAATAAGAAAAAAGAGAGCTTGAATAATATGATAAATGAATTAGACCTAACAGACATATACAGAACTTTGCACCCTAAAGTTAAAAACAGCAGGATATACATTCTTTTCTAGTGCTTATGAATCATTCTCCAGGATAGACCACATGTTGGGTCAAAAAATGTCTCAATGTATTTTAAAAGATCAAAATCATATACAGCACTTTCTCTCACCGTAATGGAGTGAATCTAGAAATTAATAACAGGTAGAGAATTGGAAAATTCAGAAATATTTGGAGGTTAAACAACACACTCAAACAATCAGTGGGCCAAGGAAGAAATTGCAAGAGAAATCAGTAAATATCTCAAAACAAATGAAAATTAGAACACAGCATATCAAAACTTATGGGATACAATGAAGGCAGTGGTGAGAGGGAAAATTTTACCTCTAAGTGCCTACTTTAAAAAAGAAGAAAGAGAGAAAATCAGAGACCTAACTGCTCACATGGAAGAATTAGAAAAAGAACAGCGAACTAATTTCAAAGCAAGCGGAAGGAAAGAAATAATAAAAATTAGAGCAGAAATAAATGAAACTGAGAATAAAAAGCAATAGACTATAACAAAACCAAAAATTGGTTCTGTGAGATTGTCAATAAAAATGACAATCCTTTAGCTAGACTGAAAAAGACAAAAAGAGAAAAGATGTAAATAAAATCAGAAATTAGAGTGGGAACATTTCTATTCCCCCCCTTTAGAAAGGATCATGAAAGATACTATGAATAGCTATATGCCAACAAATTAGACAATTTAGATGAAATGAACAAATTTGTATAAACATAGTAACAACCTACACTGACTATAGCCAACATCACCATAATACCAAAGTCAAATAAAGGTATTGTAAGAAAAGAAAATCACAGACCAATCTCTCTAATGAATATAGATGCAAAAATCCTCAACAAAATACTCACAAGTAGAATCCAACAGCACATTAAACAAGTTATACACCATGATGAGGTGGGTTTTATTGCAGGTATGTAATGGAGGTTCAAACAAGGAAATCCATTAATGTAGTATACCACATTAACAAATTGAAAGGAAAACCACATGATCATCTCAATTGTGACACAAAAGGCATTTGACTAAATCCAGCATCCTTTCTTGATAAAAACACGTTGAAAGATAGAAATAGAAGGAAACTTATGCAACATGATAAAGGACATATATGAAAAACCCACACCTAACTTTGTACTCAATAGTGAAAGACTGAAAGCTTTCCCTCTGAGATCAAGAACAGGACAAGGATGCCCACTGTCACCACCATTATTGAACATTGTGCCAGAAGTTCTAGCTAGAGCAGTGAGGCAAGAAAAAGAAATAAAAGGCATCCAACTTGGAAAATAAGAAGTGAAACTTTCACTATTTGCAGGTAACATGATCTTATATATTGAAAGTCCTGAAAAATCTACAGCAAAGCTACTAAGGTTTTGTTCGGCAGAGTGATGGGATAACAAGATCAATGTGCAAAATTCAATAGTGTTTCTATACATCAGTAATCAGCAATCTGAGGAGTACATCAAGAAACAATCTATTTATAATAGCAACTAAAAGAATCAAACAGTAGGAATAAATGTAACCAAGGATTTTTCATTAGATTTTATACACAGAAAACTACAAAATATTGCTAAAAGAAATCAAAGAAGACCTAAATAAATGGAAGGGTATTCCATGTCAATGGATTGGAAGAGTATATATTATTAAGATATCAATTCTACCTAAATTGATTTACAGATTCAGTGCAATCTCAATCAAAATTCCAATAGCCTACTTTGCAGAAATGGAAAAGCCCATATTCAAATTTATTTGAAAAGGTAAGGGGTCTTAATAGCCAAAAATATCTTGAAAAAAGAATGAAGTTGGGGAACTCACCCTTTCTGACTTTGAAGCTTTTTACAAAGCTGCAGTGGTTGAAAGAGCAAGGTACTTTGCCTAAAGATAGATACATTAACCAATGAAATTGAATTGAGAGTTCAGAAATTTACCCTCATATCTATGGTGAATTGATACTTGACAAGGTTGCCAAGTTCACTCAACTGGATAGAACAGTCTCTTCAACAAATAGTGCTGAAAGTTCTGGATATCCATATGCAAAGGAATGAGAGAGGACCGCTACCTCACGCCTTACACAAAAATTAACTCAAACTGGATCAGAGATCTAAATATAAGAACCAGAACCATAAAATGCCTAGAAGAAAATGTAAGGAAAATCTTCAAGACCTTGTGGTAGGCAATGATTTCTTAGACTTTACACACAATGTACAAACAACAAAAGATAAAATAGACAAATGGGACTGTCTCAAAATGAAAAACTTTTTTGCTTCAAAAGACTTTGTCAAGAAAATGAAAAGGCAGCCTATTCAGTGGGAGAAAATATCTGGAAACCACATATCTGATAAGGGTTTAATATCCAGAATATATAAAGAAATCCTACAACTCAACAATGAAAGTCGAAAAACTGGATAAATGGGTACAAGTGAAGGTTAGTCACAAGGTTTTTACAATCAAAAGGACACAAGATAAAGGCTATGCAATCATTATCAGAGATCAACGCAGCTGGATTACAGTTCAGGTTTTAGGTATTTCCCTCTGTCTACTCTAATATACCAGAAAGCAAAAAGGGATATCTATATAATGATTCAGTAATCATAATCAGCCCTTAAACCCTAACTTCTCAGTTACAGTACCATTTATCTATTTTTTTCTTTTGTTGTTCATGCCTTGGGGTAATTCTAAGAAACCATTACCTAACACAAGGTCCTTGAGTTGTTTCTCTACGTTTTCTTCCAGGAGTTTTAGAGTTTGGGCTCTTTATTTAGGTCTTTGATCCATTTTGAGTTCATGTTTTGTATATGTTGTGAGGCAGGGGTCCACCATCATTCTTTTGCATATGGATATCCAGTTTTCACAGCACCATTTGTTGAAGAGACTGTTCTTTCCTCATTGAGTGGATTTGGAGCCCTTGTCAAAATCAAATGGCCATAGATGTGAGGATTTATTACTGAAACTTCAATTCCATTGATCTGTGTATCTATCCTCGTGCCTATACCATGCTGGTTTGATTCTATAGCTTTGTAATAAGTTTTTAAAATTTGGGAAGTGCAATTTCTCCAACTTTGTTCTTTTTCAAACTTCAAATAGGTAACTTTCCACCTACCCTCATCAAGGTGGTAGGTGGCAAGAGATGAAAGCACATAAAAACAGACTTAACCATTTGAATAGAGAATGGCCCACCAACATAGAAATAATTAGTAGAATTGCATGAAAATAGTTTTCAGAGATCTATGCTAATAAATATGAAAAGCACCTTGAAAAGGAAGGAAATACACGTTTTCAGAAAATATGTTACTCAAATTAACATTTAAAGGGAGAGAAAAATCTCAACACCTAGTAACCACAGAGGAAAATACAAAGTTAAAGAACCACCAACTTCATCTCCATCTAAATTTTAAAAACAAAGACTTTTCAGGTCTGTAGTTTTCTAGCTGTAATTTTTATTATCCATAATATTTTAAAAATTATCTCTAGTGGTTCTGAGATTATATTTTGACATTCTCTAAATAATCTCCAGTGGTTCTGAGATTATATTTTGACATTCTCTAAAAACTCTATGGTATATTTTGTCTGGACAAAACTGGATATTTCAATTGATTTAAAACATTACTTTTTTGATTAAAGTCCTATTCTAAATGGAGATTCAATGTCTGCTTTGAAAAGCATTCTTATTAATTATAGCATACAGAATCACCATGTAGGAGGAAATTTTGTTGTTCATTTCCCTCCATTTCCAAATTAGGAAATGTGCCCTTAGAGGTGATAGAATTTTCAGTATCCTCACCATCAGGCAAGCTAGCGGTACAGCAAGTACTACAAAAAACTGATTTAGTTGCCCACATTAGAAAATGTAGGAAAAGTGCTTTTGCCAGGCATTGGATGAAGGGAAAGTTGCTATTATATGTAATTCCCAGATAGACTGTCCTCCTGCAAGTACTTTAATTTTAACCTATACCTTGATTTAAAATAGAATAAGGAAGCAAATTTGTAAAACTTACTGAGTTAGTAAAAATATGTTCTGAGGAGGTTGCCTTCAAACTTAAAGCTGAGGTTAACAGATGTCTTAAAAGTCACGAAGTTTGAGTGGATGTACAAGAATTCTAAAGTGGTCCCCAAAGATTACTAAGGGCTCATTGTTTATGAGAAAATGGAATCATCAGTGCACAGGCTGGGCAGGTAATAATGTCACATCCTGACGTTATTACCACACCATCAAATCTGCTGAGAAAAAGCAAGCTGGGAAGCCACAGCTGTATTTTCAAATGATAAAAATGTGAAGATTATTTATATTCATCAGGTGAATTGGTGATATGGGTTTCATTTATTTGATATTCTCAAAGAATCAGATTCTTCGAGAGGTAGAGCACCATGTAAATGAGAACCTGGAGCTCTTATCTTCTGACCCAGACTATATTTTAAGCCTGGGCCACAAATCTTGTGAAGGTTGTACAAGAAAATGAGTATTTATCAATCCACAGATTGGAAGAACACTAGCATTACCTTCTAAGTTCTATACAGGAAGGCATTTTGTTTGATTTTCTTACTGTTATATCCCTGAGGCTATGATAGTGCCTGTAACATAGTGCATGCTCAATAAATAAGCATTGACTGTATAAAGCACTATTTCTCTAACATTGCTCCTTTTGTCACCTGTCCCATTTCTGTCTGATCATCTCTTACTTGGGTTATCACAGCAGCCTTCAATCCAATTTCCTTGCCTGTCATCTTATCCCTCCCTCTCATCCATCTTTCAATATACAGCCAGATTTAAAATGTACTTCCAATCCTGGCACTCTCTAGTCTAAAACTCTTCAAAAGTTCACTATTAATTGTAGAATCAAGCCAAAGATTTTAAAGATGGAATATGTGGTCCTTTATTATCTGATCCTAATGCCCTCTACAAAGTCATCTGTCAGCACTTCCTGCCTCACACTTCATGTTCTAATAACCACCGTTTGCTTTATTGTTCTCTACACATACCTGAGATTTCTTCCCCCTAATACTTTTGCTTCTGCCCATGTTTTTAACCTCTGCTTGGAATGTCTCCATCCCCCTTTACCTTTAAGATTCAGAAAAGGAGAATCAGCTCTGTGAAGAATCTCTGACCCCCCTTCCCCTTTACCCTCTGTCTGGGTTAGTTGCCCAATTCTGTGTTCTCTTCCTACCTTAGGAATCCTTCTATCATTGAATTCTCCACTGTGCATTGTGATGGTTTGTTTATTAGTCTCTCACCCTCCAAAGTGTGAGCTTTCTGCAAGGCAGAGACTATTTCCTATCTGTATTTCTTATCCATTTTGAGATTCCCAATGACTTGCACAATAAATGGCATAAGTAGGCTCCATTAATATATTGACTGACTTTGTAGATTTAAGGGAAGAAAAACAAATTGCATGACTCTGGGGGGCATGCTCAAGGTGGGGGAAAAACATATTATTTTTATCAATTTTGTTTTATACAGAGGATTCTGGCCTAAGAATCTGATCCTACCTGATTAAAAAAATTAAAACTAAAATAAAACAAGTTCCCCTGCCCCTACTTTCTCCTCAAAAGGAAAAACTTGTCACAGACTGGAAGAAATTAAAGCAGCTTGGTGGAGTGGAAGAAAAGGCAGATGATGCATCTAATCTTAATGTCATAAAGGTGATAATTTAAATGCTTCTGCTGTGTGAGGTGATCCACATGAATGGATTCTGGGCCAGAGGACAAGTCTGGTGGGAATAATCTGGGGATCTGCTCTTGACATGTTGGACCTCTCTGCTTCCTCTGAGCCTTGTGCTTGTTTGAAGGCTTGACAGTAGATAGTTATTTTGCTAATGGGTAAGATCTGTGGTTTGTATGGTCTGTGTGTTAGTTCACAGACATTTCTGGTTCCTACCAAAGATTCATTGTCTCCTACTAACTGCATCATACCTCTGTACACGCCTTTGTAGGTGTTCTAGTTTGCTAATGCTGTGGAATGCACAACACCAGAGATGGATTGGCTTTTATAAAAAGGGGGTTTATTTGGATACACAGTTACAGTCTTAAGGCCATAAAGTGTCCAAGGTAACACATCAGTAATTGGGTACCTTCACTGGAGGATGGCCAGTGGTGTCCGGGAAACCTCTGTTAGCTGGAAAGGCACGTGGCTGGCGTCTGCTCCAAAGTTCTGGTTTCAAAATGGCTTTCTCCCAGGAGGTTCCTCTCTAGCAAGCTTGCTCCTCTTCAAAAGGTTACTCACGGCTGCACTGAGTTCCTTCTCTTTGAGTCAGCACGTTTATATGGCTCCACTGATCAAGGCCCACCCTGAATGGGTGGGGCCACGCCTCCATGGAAATATCCCATCAGTTATCATCTACAGTTGGGTGGGGCGCATCTACATGCAAACAACCTAATCCAAACGTTCCAACTTAATCCCCACTATTATGTCTGCCCCACAAGATTGCATCAAAGAATATGGCTTTTTCTGGGGAACATAATACATTCAAACCGGCACAGTAGGGTTGGGTAGGGGTGGGGGGATTGTAACAGGTGTGGCCAAACAAGGAGAAGCAGTCATTGGGTGGGGCTTCCAGGAATATCTTTTGAAAGGGACAGACTTGGCTGACTTGATCTTTAGCTTTATTTTCATTTCTCTATTTCCTTTCCTTTTGCCTTTTCCTTTTCCATCCTTCTCCCTCTCTCTCTCTTTAAACATTTGCCCTTTTTCCTGCCTGGAAAAGAGAATCCATCTTGTGAGGATGAGGAAAATTGTTGTGTTACTATAAGTTAGAATGAGTATGGGCTTTTTGAGTCACGCTGGTATCCCTAGGTTTCCCATTATGTGAGAAAAATACCGCTCATCCCCTTCAATGTGATTAAGTCACTGCTATTCATGAAGCATGATCTATTTCTAACTGATACATGCTTTTAATGTTATTAGAGAGAAGCTCCAGAGCTTTAAGTGAAGGACAACACTTCAAACTTTTTGGTTATGGAAAGTGGCCAGAGGTCTCATATTGATGGGTTAGGACTGAAACAATGAAAATTCCTGTATATGATAAATAATAAAATGCCAGGAGTTTGTGAGTGAGAAGAGGATGCTTGGGGCGACTAGAGAATGAAAAAGAAGAGGCGATACGGGGAAGAGCCATTTGCAGAGAAGGGTCCTAAGCAACAAGGTAGGGGACTGTACTCGAGGTTGGGCAGCTGAAAAGAAAGTCCCTTTGGAGAGAAATAAAGGGGAGCTTCAGAAACAGATGGCTAATACTAAACTTTATATTGTTGCTTTTTCTACACTTAAGTTCCCTTCCATTAACTCTACAATTTCAGTAAAATTTTCACTTCTTCTGTGGGTAATAAAAGAAAGGGCATATGTATAGCCTCGGCTAAGCTGTGCAGGAGGAGAATAGGCTCCATGGGAGTCAAATCGATACGAAAGGATGATCGAGATTTCAGAGAAAGCAGGAAATCACAGTGAAAGGTTAACTGGGAGCAATGCAGTTCCTCAATAATCCTCAAGGAAAAGTTCAGGGCAGACTCCTCTCTATACGAAGAGGGGATTAAATCAGTATGTTTGGATATTAAAGGAACAAGGCAAGACCCTAGAATGTTGGAGGATTTGGTAACATGCAGGTGACTAATACTTGGGTTTTATAGAAGAAAAGTGGCACATTTTCCCTAGAGTTTTTTCTGGGTGCACTGATCTTCATACCAGGTGCTTCCATTTAGGCAAGTGAGCACCATGCGAAAGGATTTTCTGGTAACTTTCACAGAATGTTTCTGAAACTGCTAAATTGGAAATCTGCCCTGTATTATTTTGCTTAACCCAAGGGACCATGTTTTGTAGAGAAGCTAATCCATTATTTTACCCTTGAGAAATTTGCTGATATTATAGAAAGTGTAACATCACTCTTGGGTGTGTTTGCTCGTTTGTGGTGGCCTCTAAGGTATAGTGCTAAGAAAATGTACAGACTGCTTTTAAAGGAAAAGTGTGACATTTAGCTTATTGGATTTGGATGGGTGGTTACTTTTTCCTAGTGAAGAGTCCTCCACTGACTGATGAAGAGTCCGTTTAGGAGCATTTCCATTACTGCTCTTTATAGCTCATCTGCATTCTAATTTACACATTTAGGCATAATATCCATTTATTGAAACTCTTCCATAATAATTTGGTTCTCTACAAAATGTCTGGGACTGCTGTGACACAAACTTTGGCTTGTTATTTTTCTTTTTAATTTCTGAAATATTTTCACCTGTGCCAGACAGGGTCCAATGAAGAAATAGAAAATACTCTTAAGAATTTCAAGCACAGGAAATTAAGGGCTTGCAAAATCATTTGGATGAGCTGGAGAAGTGGAATTCAGTGAGCTGCCACTGGAGTTTCGGCTTCCGGGTCAGTTCACCAAAGTTGCGATTCAAAGGTCATGTTAGTGCTGTTGTACTGCTTCTGCCATTGCTGTCCATGGCAGCCCCACACCCTCCAAGTGGAGGAATAGACCTGGCAAAGTGGAGTCTGCTTTGCAGACACTCACATCTATCTAAGCTTGCTTGTCAGCTGGCAGAGCCACAGAAGGATGTCTCCGTTTCTCTTCTGTTTTTATTTCATGGGCACCCATTTCATTGGTAGACTCTAAATTCCCCCAGAATCTTGGTGCAGCAGAGTATGGGAAAGGTGATTTTTAGCTTTTTAAATCCTACACTATAGAAGGGAACATAGAAGGGCGTAGACATGCATGACAACTGCCAATAGGTAATACCTAGCAAATTTCCTTTGGAGTTCCAGTTTTATTTTCCAAAATTCAGGGTAATTGTTTCTGAACCAGTAAAGAACTACTGTTGAAGATGATTCTCCTTAGCTTCTTTACCATTAGGATAGAACTATGGTGCAAAACGGGGATGCCGTTTTGTTAGGTACCCTGAAATCTTCATAGTCAAGGTTGTTAATGTTCTATGTATTCTTAGTTATTAAAAGGAAAATTATGCCTTTATAGTGGAAAAACCTGGTGAAAACCCCCTTAACCAAATATTCAAACTTAGATACATCAACAGTGGGACAACTTGACATTATGTGCTTTCTGATGTGATACTAGAAGAGGTGTGCTACATCACTTCTTAGGTATTTGCGCCAAAAACATTTCATCTGAATCTACTTAGGAGGAAAGAGACAAATCCAGAATTTGGGAATTCTACTAGACAACTGCCTGGATAATTTTAAGAAGTCTATGTTCTTAAAAAGGAACAAGTCAGCAAACAAACAGGTGGGACAATATTCAATATTCAAAGAGACTAAAGAGCCATGACAACCCAAAGCCAATGAAACTTGCTTGAATCCTGGATTGAAAAAATATATACATATAAAACATTTTTGGGTTACTTGGATAAATGTGTATTAGTTAGTTTTCTCCAGAGGAACAGAACTGACAGGATACACAGACACAGACACACACACACTGTATGTATATATATATGTATATTTTCTCCTGTAATTATAGGGATTGGGAAGTCCAAATTCTGTAGGGCAGGCCACAAGCTAGAAACTGATGAAAGTGAAGTTGAATTCTCCAGGAAGAAGCTGACTGACTGAAGTAGATGCAGAAATTCTTTCTGACTTCTGAAACACTGAATTCTGGCTTTTAAGACCTTTAATTGATTGGATGAAGAGACTCCTCACATTACTAAGGGCAGTTTCCATTTTTGATTGTAGATGCCATCAGTCAACCATAGATGCAATCAACTCATTATAGATGCAAATCCATTTTTAAAATACTCTCACAGTAACAATCATGCCAGTGCTTTACTTGACGCAACAACTGAACATGAAAACATAGCCAACTTGACACAAGAACTTAACCATCACAGGTGGTATATTAGATGATACTGTAGAGTTATTGTTAACTTTGTAGGTGTGGTGGTCTTATTGTTGGGTAGGAGATGCATTTGAAGTCTTTGGTGGTGAAGGGTCATTATTCTACAACTTACTTTCAAGTGGTTTGACAAATTTTGTCACACAAATTTGTCACAGATTATTTTCAAAATGACATTTTTGCTGGGATAAGGCCTTATATGCATTCAAAGCAATAAACAAAAACCATCCACTTCAAAAAATTAATGAGTACTTAGTGACCTCTCTTTCTTAATCCATAAAAAACAGCAAAGGATTACATTTAATTTACATCTTTATATCAAAAAATTTTAAGACAAATTCACAAAGTTCAGAAAAGAAAATAATATAAAAACATGTACAATGAGTAGAAATATTTAAATATATATTTCTAAACTCAGCTCATCAAACTCTTTAAAATAGTATCGCACTATTCAATATGAGAGAAAAGTAATTGAGGGGAACTTAGGACCCCAAAATAAATTTGGTGTTTGCCACTTATATTTAATACAGGCTATTCCAAAGTTACCCAACAAATTTGGTAAAAATTCATCCTGTATTCTTTCATGAAAAGACAAATGGATGGTTCATGCTTTCTGATTTCATATGAGTTCTCAGGACTTCTTGATCATCTTTCTGATCTCTTTTGGCCCTCTAGTTCATTCTTTGTATAAGTTCTTTCTATTCTTCTCAAATTCAATCCAGCCTTGCTATTTAAATCCTCTATTTTTCCAGTTCTTTGAGAAAATTACTTATAGAAAACCCCAAATCACATGTATCATATCCCCAAATGAAATAGTTTGAATAATTTTATGTTAAATTCCTTCATAACAAGGTTGAAAATAACTTCCAGCCTTTCTTCGCCCGACATATCCAGTGTTCCAGCCAAACAGGATCATCTCCTGCCCTTTCCTGCTTTGGTACTTAATTTATATTCTTTCTTCCTTCTGAATTGCCTCCATATCCCATTTCCCTAGTGCCTTCCTGTTGAAATCCTTCTGAAAGCCTAGAGTGTCATTTTCATCCCTCCATTTTCAATGGTAAATTATTTTTTCTCTTTATCATAGTTATCAGTATACTTGCCTTTTATACAATTTTAAGGTCTTTCAAGGAAGCAAGTGGGTTTTACTTATTTTGTATTCTATGTATAGTGCCTTGTCCATAGTGGCTACTCGACTAGTGTTTTTTTTTTTTAATTGAATTTGTTATTAGTGTCACAACTTAATATCATTAGTGAAGGCTTGTAAAAATCAATTGTACTGTTCTCAGCAAGGAAGAAACTGCTAGGCAGAATATCTTTGAATTTTGAAACTTTTATTACCTTATGAGAGTAATTCTGATCACTTTCAAGAACCATTTCCACATTAAAATTCACTTACTTATAGGAAGACTCAAATTATTCATTAAAAATTATTTTCTCGGAAGATATAAAGTTGCCAAATTAAAAGTTTTGCGAAGAAAATATTATCTTAGCATTATCTATAGCACAGATAATTTAAAATAGACTTAACTATTTTCTAAAGTATCATTGCTTAGTGTATCAATGAAAATTCCATTAGGGCATAATAAAGATTCCCATTTTTCCCTTCTGGAAGGAAAGGACTTGTGAAGCTTAGGCTTTTCCCTTCATTATGCCATGTTTCCAGTCAATGTTTACAAAGTGCCGCTTTAAAATATTCTCGAAAAGGTAGATTTCCTTAATGGATTCCTGAACAGTGTGGATCAATGGAAGCTTTGATTGTACGTATTGTTTTCTTCTCTAGCTAAACTCATATTTTGTTTTTACAGCAGAGTTGCATATGAACCATGTCATTAAAATACCTATCAGTAGAAGTAACCAACTTCAACAGGAGTTTAATGAAATTAGATATTGCTGTTACAGAAATTTTTTTTTCGTGGGTTCTTAGATTTTAAGAGCATCATGATATTATAGTTGGAAGGAACTTTGTATGCACTCTAGTTTAATTTTCTCCCCTATGTCAAAACCTTTTTATAACTTCCAATAGCTGGCCCTCAATTAGTATTTAAACATGTCCGCTAATGAGGACTGTTTACTTCTGAAGTGGTTCCTTTGAAATTTTTAGCTATTGAATGTGCTATGTACTTGAAACAATGCAGAATAAACTCTGTTCTTTTTCCAGATGACTGCATTTCAAATATTTGAGGGCAGCTTTCCTATGGCTTTGTGCCTTAATCATTCTGATCTCACTTCTGGATGTCCCTTTTAGGAAGGGACACTCAGAAATAATACAGTGTTCAGATGTCATCTGGTTAATACAGAGACAGAAACTTCCTCAGTCTTGATCCTCTGGCACATTGTAGTTGATTAATTACCAATGCTGAATTAATGAATAATACTGTCCATGACTGTAATTTTTAGTAGCTATGTGACCCTTTATGGAACATGAAGTCAACTAAACTTTATGGAGAAAGTTTTCCATGAGTAGCATCCATATTATGGATGGTTAGAACAAGAATTCAAGGATTAACCAAACCTTTCTATTTATCCTTTAAATTTGTTTAGATTTAGATTTGGACATATTCCTTCCATGTTTAAGTCATCTTCAAATTTGATACACATGTTTTCTATATACTTGCCACACTGTTGATAAGATTGTTGAAAAATTAGCCTTAAGAACAACTATCAAGCCATTAAAGAACTTTAACTCTCATATCATTGATTTAACACATACTTTTTTTTTGCCACAGTCCTTCAACCAACCACAAATCTCCTTCTTATACTGTGGATTTGAATTTTTTTGAATTGGTGGGTTTTTTGCTTACCTGTTTTGAACTCTGATTCTTTCAGTTGAGGCTTATCTTCATATCCTGTGAAGGTAGAAGATTGGTGTAGTTAAGAGCACAGCTCTTTGTTTTTCTGCTTTGGTTTGAAGTCTGGTTTCCCCAGTAATAAGCTATGTGGCATTTGGCAAGCTGCTTTGCCTTTCTGAGACTTGGTTTATTCATCTGGAGGATGGAAATAATAATAGTCCTTGACTCAGGTAATTCTTATGAAGATCAAATGAATTAATACATATTAACCACTTAAAACCATTTCTGGCACTCAGTGGTAAGCACTCAATAATATTTGCTTTCATTAATTCTTCTTAGTGTTAGAAATGTAAATTGAACAGTACTGCTTTTCTTCTGTATCTCCTATACCATCTTCCCCAACCAGCCAGTCTATTTTGTTCTTCTTCCTTTTGCCTTGAACAAAGATTTAAAAATTCAATTTTGTTATGTCCTGTGGGACATTGGTAGTCCTCAAGGCAGATAAAGATGTTTTGCTGATAATTAACTTACTCCCAATTTATAGGAGACATATCCTAAACTAATGTATTGAATTTTTCACCTTTTTGAAATTTCTCAGTACCTTAAACATTTTCTGGGACTTTAGTCTAAAGAAATAATGATACAGATGAGAGAAAAAAAACTATGCATGAAAATATTGTTGGTAGCATTATTTATTATAAAAATAGAACAACTTAAAGGTCCAATAATAGGGAAATGTTTGTGATGTAATATATTCACTTGTACACATATTGTGTAGCTAGTTAAAATTATATTTTTGTTAATAGCGTTTATATTAATGTGGAAAGATGTTTTTATCCTGAAGAGAAAGTGGAAAACAGATTACAAATTTGTTTTCACAGAATAATCACACTTACGAAAAGCCAATTAACTAAGAATTATTCATAGAAAAAATAAAGGGAAAATAACTTTGAGTTGTTAATACATTTTGTCTTTAGGTAGAGAGAATATTAACTATAATAGTGAGTATTAATAGATAGTACAGTAAACAAATTTAAATAGAATAATTCAAAATGATAGTATTTAGTTCAACAGCTTCATTTGATCTATGTACATGGTTTTGTGGTGATATGTGTTATGATATAGCAATATTTTCTGCTAAATTCCTCCTGATATATATGATGGAATTAAATGTATTCATATTTCATTTTTTGTCTGTAAAGGGCTTCCTGTTCCATAAAAGGTCCCAAGGGTTCCAGGTGTCCTTCCCAGTTAAGACATTTGAAACCCATAGAGATGCTTGTTTTGTGAGAACAGCAGCAATTCAGAATTTCTTTGTGTAGCCAGATAATGTATGAGGAGAGTGTAGCTGTTTATCTTTCCTCAATGGAAGAAAGGAGTTTCAGAACTGTAATTAAAGATCAGCCAGGTATATTAGAATCACAATCATGTACATTTATTGATCACTTACTATGTGCCAGGCCTAGTGCTTTGCACAGCCTTAACTAATTTAATGTTTACAATAATGTTATGAGGAAGGAATTACCCTTGCTATTTTATAGCTGAGAAAATGGAGCACAGAGAATTTAAATAAACTGCTCAAGCTTGCATCCCACAAATGTGGTAGAGCTGCGATTCCAACCCTAGCCTTTTTACTCTAGAGTCTACTATATTGTACTGACTTTCCTATAATATTACATTGCCTAAAATCAGAATAAGTTTCAAAATAAGAGATCTCTTTTTGTTTCCTTTATCCTTGCATTACGAAAACATTATCCATGGTGGTAAAAAATATATTGAGTAAACTCTTGTTACTGAGAGATTCTTCTACAAAAAAACACGTTTCTGAGTTTGCCCAGGACAGAAACAATAACAAATGATTTGCAAAAAGGAGTTTATATTAATAAAATCAATTCTCTTTCTGTATCAGTATGTGGATCTATAGTATATCTACTACTGTAAAATCACAGGTTAAGTTCTGTCCTCTGTTTTTAAACTTTTTCTTCTCTTGATTGAAAGATAATTCATTTAAAAAACTTTATTTAGGGTCACCTTGCAGTGGGCATTATATGAGGTTTATGGCTACTTTGATGAATGGCATAATTCCTCTAACATCAAGGGGCTTATGGTGTCATGGTGAAGCCAGGCATTTGCTTAACATTCATCCAACCATGCAGTAGGAGTCTGACAGAGCGTTATGTGTTGAAACTCACAATGGCAAATAAGACATGGTCTATGTTCTCAAGGATATGTAAATAATTATAATGTAACATGATGATTGCCAATGGGTTACGTATAAAGTGTCTGGTAGGATTAGGGATGGTCAAGGAAGGCTTCAGAGAGATGATGCTTGAATTAAATCTTAAAAGATGAGTAATAGTTTGCCATATTGGCAAATTAGGAACAACATGCTAGAAGGACAGATTAGCAAAAGCAAAGGTGCAGTGATGTAGGAGAATATGGGGGATGATACTGGAAGCTGAGCAGTTAAATATGGCTATGCTATAAGGGTATTTGGGGGGAGTGGTAGATAATGAGATTAGAATAATAGGGAGGTTCCATATCATGCTTACCCCTTATTTATTTTCCCATAATTATTTATTGCACCCTTACTGTGTGATGGACACATATATAAAAGATACAGAATGTCATGCTTATACTAAGGAGACTGTCTGTCTCAAAGTGATTTTCTTAAATTTGTTCTTTTGAAGAAGAATTATCTTATATTTGGGTGCATATAGGTTTATTTTAGTCTAAAGAGCTGAGTGATTTGGCAAAAAGTTGCACAAACTATTTGGAGAACTTTATGCTACATTTTCAAGAAGAAACTTTTAAAAAATTATGGTGCGAGTAGATATTTACTTTCTGGAAAGAAGAGTACAACTCTGTGTCCTGAGAACATTCTATTCAGTTAGAGAGATTTTGTTATAATTCTAAACAGCCAAATAATTAAATATTTTGTTCAGGTGCCATTTGTTATTTTGGTTTTCTTTCCAACCATCTCTGGTATTGCTTTTTAGATTATTAAAATCTCCTGCATCTGTTATGATCTTGAGCCATGATTCTTTTTATAGTTGACATTTAAAATTTATTTGTAATTTCATTTGCTGTTTTACTTGCATTTTGCTTTTCTTATTATCTACCTCCCTATTTCTTATTTGCAAGTGTAGAGTCTCCTTTCTTCTAAGAGCTAGTTTGCATTTTTATGTGCCTAAGGCAAACAAACTACTAAAATAAACAATAGTCAAAGGGTGAGTTGAGTTCAATTGCTCAGTGCTTTGGAGTTACTACCTTTTTAACTCCAGGAAGCTTCTGAGATAAAAGGCAGCTTTGTAAACAAGTGAAGATGGTTTTGCTGATGTTTTATTCTCAGGGGAAATTTCTTCACAGTATAGTTACTTAGAATGAGGTTTTTGAATAGTGCAGAGTGAACTGTCTTCTCCTTTTGGAACATCTTTCTGCACTTGAAATATTTTGGAGATATCATAAGCACATGGTGATTAATTAACTGATGCACACAAATCTTCTTCCATTATCTACCACATTTCTCTGTGATATTTCAAACTCCCTACAAATTCAATAATTCTACCCTAATTGGATATTTCTTCTACCTAAAATATACCAGAATCTTCCAATTTTCTTCTAATTCAAGATGAGACATTCTCAGGGATATCATCTGGGGAGATTCTCTTCTTTCATTTATATTCTTTCTGCTTTCCCCTAGGGTGTTGTGTTGAAGATTGTCAAAGAAAAGAAATGCACAAAATAATTTTAAACAGGCAAGGATGACTTTATTCATGGGCTGCTATAGCAGAGGAGGAGAGAACAGAAAAGTCTGAGTTGAGTCTGAACTCAACTCTGGAAGCAAAGGACAGCAAACTTTTTAAGCGCTGGGGGGTAGGCTAGTGGGAAAGATGGAAGGGGGTTTGATCTCTGAGATGGGTGAGAGATTTTTATGGAGGTTGCAATTAGGACTTTTGGTTTGGAATGTTTTCTATTCCTTTAATTGGGCCACCTGAAGCTTGTAAAAGGTCAGGGGGGTAGAGAGAGAGGGGAAAGGGAAGAGTGGAGAGGGGAGAGGAGAGTTCTCTAGTTAGCTGCTGAATCTGGAGCTTGGCATATTGTAAGGTAAGGACTGGGGTGAGAGGGAGTTCAGGGGCCTTAAGTCAGGAGAAGCCTGTCTAAAGGTTGATCAAGCTAAGGTGAAGTTAAGGCTGTCTTGGTCAAGGTGATGCTAAGAAAAATAAGACATACATCTCTTCATTGAGCTTCAAATTGAATAGAAATTATAAAACAAGTAAATATGGAACTCATTATGGCAAATTAAGTCCAATAGATAGGTAGGGTTTCAAGTGAGGGAAAAGATCACTGTTTTAAAAAAAGGGATAAGGGAAACATGGGATTTGTAGGTACAGATTGTGTGGGTGATAACCTTCCAAGCAGAGAAATGAAAAATGATGAAGTCAAGATAGCATGGGACTACTTGGAGGGATGGAGAATTAATTTGGCTAGAGATATAATTAGCTTAGGGTTATTGTGGAAGAGAAGGCTGGAAGGATATTTCTGGGCCAGATTGTGGGGGATTTAGAAAGTCAGGTTTGGAAGTTAGGATTTAATATTCTAGGACAAGTAAAGAACTTTGAACAGAGGGGTAACATGGACAAACATGTACATTAAGAAAATTTGGTAGCAGTGTGTCTGCAGATTGGGGTAGGAGAAACTCCTGAGATTGAGGGCCAACCAAAAGGTTCTAATGAGGTTCTGAATGAAAATAATGGAAATGAATTCTGGAGACAATGATGGGGGCTGGGGATCTACAGGAATGGCCATGTTTGGCCATGTTGCCATAGGGAAAGGAAGGAGCCAAGAATGAATTTGAGATTTCCTTTGGGACCAAGAGAACAGTGAGGCTTTAAAATAAATTAGGAGTCAGGAGGAGTAGTAGGCTTTGAAAGGATAGGATAATACTTTTAGTTTTGTGTATATCAAAGTAGAGAATTCTAGCAAGTTTGGGATATAGATTTAGAAGCTATTTGCATAGATGGGCTAGTTGAAAGCATAGGAAATGATACCATCACTTGGAGACAGAAAATAAATGGTAAACTAGAGTTTCAAGAAGAAAATTTGGGGAAATGCAGGCAGTAATATGTCAATGTAGATTCAGTAAAAAAGAGAAAAAGGGAGTACCTAGAGTGGTGGTAGGAAAGGCAGGAGAGTCTGCTGTCTCAGATGAAAAAGTAGGAGAGAATTCCAGGAAAAGGACAATGGTCTCCAGTCTCCAATATTTCAGAGGTAAAGGAGGAAGTAGGGCTGAGAAAAATTCCATAGTGTTGACAGTTTTGAAGTCATTTAAGCAAGAACTTTCTGAATGGGGCCAGTAGCATTTTAAGGAATTAGGGATAGATTGAGTAATGAAGAAGAATAACCATTGGATGTAGACAACTTTTTCAAGAAATTGATTCAAAGGAAGGAGAGTAAATTTTAGGGGGAGGAGCAGATAATTCATATTCCTTTGAGGAACTCCCTCCTCTCTTAATATCTGAGTTGTACACGTGTCCATGGCCACAGTGTACCTGTGTTGAGAATCTTTACTGTTCCTTTGAGGCTGTCCCTAATAGAGACCTCCAGTCTTTATTATTCTGAAATAGTCTCCATTTTAAATTAAAAGTACTCAACAGCAGCCTCAACAAACAACTTTAATTCATTTGTTCATCAAATGTGTTTTGAAGATTTGCTATGTATCATGTCCAATGCAAAGCTCTAAAATTACAATAGTGAGCAAGGCAATAATTATAATACTTAGTATTTACAAAATGTCTTCTCTATGCCATTCATTAATTCAGGCAAAGCTGATAACAGCTTTAGGAGTTATGTTATTGTTATCCCATTTTACATATGAGGTAAATTGGTTTTAGTATTTCCCCAAGACCACATGACTAGTAAGTGATAGAATCACGGTGAACCCAGAAGTTGTGTTTCTAGAGCCTTCCTGAGTAGCCACTCTGCTGAGCTGCCCTTTTAAGTACTGTATCTGCCTCTAGAGAGTATCAGGAAACAGACACGTATCCTTGGAAGTGAAATACAGTCTAGTAAGAACTACCATAAAGTTAAACAAGGTTCCATAGAAATCTAGCCCAGTCAAACGCTTCCCCAAAGAAGGGAAGGCTACACTGATGTCTGAAATGTGATCAGGGGTTTTCTAGAGAGATTTGGGAGAGTGGTAGAATGCAAGGTGGATTTGGAGCTGCAGACTCCTCAGTGTTCCCTAGAAAGGCCTCAGTCTCTTGGGAGGCCCCTCTCTTGGAATTTGAAAACAAAGCCTACACATTCCTTTAGGCATAAATCTCTTACAACTCCAGGCTACACTGCTTTTTTTTTTTTTTTTTTTGAATCGTGAAACTTATTGATAAGGACTTCTGTTCCAAAGGTTTGTTCCAATCACATGTAATGGCGCACAAAATATCAACAGTGTTGTGTTTGGAAAACGGAATCTCTGGCCATAAAATTGATGCTGACTTAAGAGAAATAAAAGCTTCTGCATAAGGCAAGAGTCCGTATATGAACAATTTGACTGACATGAGATAAATACAAAAAAACAAATTCAACAACTTACTTTCAAGATACGCAAGGAACCAAATGAAGTCAGTTTTTGTGGGAGGCTGATATTTAACAAATACAAGGTACAACTAAAAGAACTGTGTATTTCCAAGAGAATTAAGACTATGTATACCTGGATTAGCACCTAGAAAGTACATAGAAAACACAGGAAAAAAGAAAGGGAAGCTTCCTACCAAAAGCCTTTTGGGCCCAGGATATTCTAACAGCAGGTTCTCACTGGCATCTGAGAGTTCCTCATGACCCTCCACGTGAGCTTGGCAATCAGCTGACCAGGTTAACTACTCTGTGTCTTCAGTGCTTTATGACAACAGATGTGCCAAGCTTGGTAGATTTTACAAGTAAATTTAGGTAAAGGATAAAAAGTTTTATACTTATCCTAGTTTTATTCCAAATTTACTGCACTACAAATTTGTGGTAGGAAAGTATTGAGAAAGCAAGAGAACTTTTCTGAACTGCTTGTGTGAGGTGATATTGTTCAAGAATGGTGCCTTGGGGAATCACTCATAATTTCACAGGTCCACTGATAATCTGTAGAAACCACTGATCGGAAGAATCATAAATGGCATAAAAAAAGTTCCAGGAGGATAGAAAAAATTCCACAGAGCAGGTGGCTACAGAGCCTCACTGAATTAGGTATCAATTAACATTATAGTGTGCATTTCATGCAATATTCTTTGGTTATTTCAAATTAACCACCAAGAGGAAAACTCCCTTCTGTGCTTATAATATAGATCAGTGGTTCTCAACTGGGGGCAATTTTGCACCCCAGGGGACATCTGGCACTGTCTGAAGACAATTATCCACAACTGGGGGTGGAGGACAATGCTACGGGCATCTAGTGGGTAGAGGACAGGGATGCAGCTAAACATCTTATGATGCCCAGGACACACTCCACAACAAAAAATTCTCAGGCCCCAAATGTCAACAGTACTGAGGTTGAGGAACCCTGAACTAGGTTTACATGACATGTGTCTGGGCTGTCCACAGTCAAAAGTACACTATGGAGGCCGAAAGGCACCTCCTGTTCTTTACAACTTGGAGGGATCCCCCAACAGCTCTTACCATCAGAGTCCCATTCACTCCTTCATCTTCCATTTCAGACCTAGGGCCAGCTCCTCTGTTAAAGAGTTCATTAAATATTTGCTGAATGAATGGGGCAGGGTGGGGGGTGGGGGGTAGGATGCAAGAAGCATGGATCAAAATCTTTAACGACAACAGGGAATTGTAAAAATTACTCTGAACCTCAAGGGTATCATAGTTTCTAACTACACAGGATCCCAAAGTTAGGGCTAACATATTATTCAAAATGGAGCCAACATTTTAAGGAGCGTATGTCTAAACACTTCTAGATTCATTTTAGTGGGGCAAACCAAATAAAATGGTGTGAAAGGCAAATAGTCAGTATTCTCATTTCATTTTAAACCAACAAAATAAATACATGAAAAGCCATGCACAACAAACACTATTCTTTTTTTTAACATATTTACAATTTTACATATTTACTTATCAATATATCTTCTATCTTTACAATTACAAAATTATTTCAAACTGTGGAACAGTGGTACCGTTGAATTCCCTTAAACATATACTTTGTAGCATTCATTTTATCCTTTAAAAGGCAATTATTTACCTAAAACCAAACCACAGTACATGCCATGGAGGAAGCACATAGGAAATCATGGAGAAAAAGCATATTTAGATAAAATTTTCACTCAAATTTAAATCAATCTATTTCAGTAACTCAAATAAATAGTATTTTATTATTTACTAACCTTTCCCTGCTGGAAAAACAAAACAAAACAAACAAACAAAACAACTGCCCCCCAAACTTGTACCTTTAAAAATGTTCTGGTATTTATAAGCAATTAAGTTATATCCTAGATCCAATCAGTGGACTGTAGTAAAGGGCTAGCTCCAATTTAGGTTCAAATAAATACTATCAATGTAAATTTTCATCATCCTGCATAAACTTGAGGTTGCAATGGTGGAGGAAGTTTATCATTTTCAACATTTTCAGAGTCAATAGCTGCTAAAGATTGATTTGGGGGCTTAATTTCAAGTGGATATTTCTCAACAATGTCTTGAACCTCTTTTGCAGTTCCATCTGTCCAATCTATTAGGTCTTTTTCAAGTTTCTTGGCTTCAGTCATGATCCTTTCCTGTCGTTCATTCAATTGAGACAGGAGATCCAAGTTCTTATACATTTGCTTAACACCTAAGCAAGCATCTGGAGACCAGTTCTCAGATTCTTGCTTCCTGGGAGAGGTCTGGCCAGACATGTAGCGATCAAAATCCTCCTGACTTAAATTCAAAGACTGAGCATCTAATTTCTCAATGAAAGCCACAGCACAGCACAGATTGGTGAAATAGTAACCATCCTCTCCAGTCATTAGTCGGCTCGGGTTACAGAAGCGGGTGATATACTGGATATTGGACTGAAGGCGTGGGGGGTTGCCCTTCAAAACAATGTAGATGAGAGTGGGTAAGAAGTCATCTGCGGAAGCTGGTTCGTTCTTGGTGATCTTAATGGCACTGAAGATGTGCTTGCTGCACTTGGTGATGCAAGCCAACTTATCTCGAGGCACGCGCTTCGAATCCATTTCAATAATATCTGTAATTGCTTTCACCACCATGTCAGACACTTCTGGAATTTCTTCATTAACCAGGGACACAGAGCATCTGTGGTGTAACCCAGTGCAGGGCTCTGATCCTCTTTTGAATAGCAAGATCTTTCTTCTCATCATCAGTAGTTTCTGGACAGAACACATATTTATAGAGACGAGTCATGATGTACTTTTCAGTCTGATCCATTATCTTCTCAACTCTTTCAGGAGGCACTTTTCCACGAGTCTGCATTCTTTCAGCCACATTCTGGTAAAAATCCTGAGTATACTCTGACTGTTCTTCAATGCTTAATTCCCTTTTGTAAGGCATTGCCTCCAAAAACAGCTTGGTCTGTTTATAGATTTCTTGGCCTGTCTTGTGGAAGGTCTTGAGAAATTCTAGGAACTCCTTAGACACTCTATCCGTTTCAATGCTGGTTTGCCGGTTTATGGAAGGACTGGGAGCTTTTGTTTCATGAATTTCCTTCTTTGAGCCAACCCTGGATGAAGCACTGAAGAATTTCTTCACAGTGGTAACCTTGCGGGTCTTCTCATTGGTTTTCTTTTCTTCAAACTTGGAAAATGTGAGGGATTGGGCCCCTTGGCTGCTCTGACTGCTGGCAAAGGCCTCCTCCTCTTCCCGCTGCAGTCGCTCTGCCAGTTCCCAATCCTCCTGAATCTGCTTCTGCCTGGCTTTGTGGTACTCTTCCCTCCAGCACTTGGAGCAGAAACCCTGCCAAGCAACGTTGCCGTAGTAACCGCATCCTTTCTTGCACAGGAGCTCTGACTGATCCACATGAATTCCTCGGCGTTCAGACTTAAGGCTCATCTTCTTCCTTGTCCACCGCGCCACCGGCGTCGGGACCGCAGCTCTGTCGGCGCAGCTCCCTCGAGTGGGCTCCGACCGCTACACTGCTTTTTACCTACAAAAGCTCGCTGACTTTAAAATAATCTGTTCCAGATGGTCTTGTATAACTCTGATTTTGCTGAATTTTGTTAAGCAAATTTTGTTCATTTATGTTGTCTTGCAAAGGTCTTTAAATTTGTCTATATTTTCTGTTGTAAGAAAACAGAGGTTTTAATAATTCCCACTATATTTGCTGCATGTAAAAACTTAGCCTGTGTTTTACAGCCTTAAATCTTGGTTTTTTAAAAACCTTTTGAACTATATGCTCTATTTGTTATTTTACCTCATATCCATCCAGTGTTTTTTCCCCATTGAATATTTGTTGCACCCTTTGACCACTTTCTTCTGTAATTATTCTTAACATATTGTTACAAATCTGCTTTTTTAAATTTATTGTCACTGCTTATAGCCTCACAGCTGGCTTTTATATTCTGAACACTGGTAAGAGATTTAAAATTATTTCATAATTCTATAGTCATAAATTTGGTTAGGATTATAATTATACTAACAGTAATATACAATATTTAATATTGATAAATTCTTACCAGGTATAAACTATTTGCTGGGGTTGCCCTGTCCAGTACAGTTGTCACCAGTCACATGTGGCTGTTGAGTACTTGAAATGGGGTTACATAGAATTGAAATGTGCTGTAAGTGTAAAATACACACTAGATACTAAAGATTTCATATGAAAAAAAAATGTAAACTATATCATTAATAATTTTTATAATTGATTGCATGCTAAATTGATACTATTTTGGATATATTGGGTTAAATTAAATATATTATTAAAATTAACTTTACTTGTTCTTTTTTCGCTGTTACTGTGGCTACTAGAATATTTATAATTCTATATGTGGCTTGCATCTGTGATTAGCATTATATTTATATTAGACATCACTGTTTTGGACATTCTGTTAAAAGCTTTACATGGTTTTCCTTTAAACTCTGCAACTAACTCTGAGGGGGTAGATTATTATTATCTCCATTGTTATAGATGGGAAAACTAAGGTCCCATCACAGTTAAAAAGTGGTGGAGAAGACATCGATTCACTCTCTTAAACAGAAGGTCTTAAACAGTAGATTGATTGCCAGACAGAAGATCTAAATTGTCAATAGGCCAAGAAGCACACATTTTAGAATTTGCTTCTTTCTGTGCTTTGATAGTTACTTTTCCATTTCTTATAAGACACCAGAAGTCTGCTATACTGTAACTGTCAATTTTAAAAGTAGAGAACCTTTCAAACAGCAGTGCCCTGTTCAAATGTATGAGGCATACCAAAATGTGTGATGTATCCCACAATGCATAGTGCATATCAGACCGGGTTTACATATAAGGCCAAATTAACTTCCCTGGTTCTGGAAGATGTTGCATAGACTCTTTTAAATTCTGCTCAAGCTGTGTGGTTCATGGTTGGTATCTAGCTTATCTATGAAGGCAGGGATATTGCTAATATCTTTGTGATCCCACTGGGATGAAAATTTGAAGCTTGTAGTTCTCATTGCCCAATATAGCCCCCAGGTGATGCTTCTTTTCTAATGAATTATGGAACGCTCCTTTTGATCTTACTCTGAGAGTAGTTCTGCCCTGCTTGGGAGATGAGTCTCAGAGAAGTCAAGCTTCAAATTTTGTAAAAGCTACCTCTACAGTCACTTCTTTTTTCAATATTACCATGCCTAGAGACTGTGTGTCTTCTTTCCATTTGTCCCCAATTTACCTCTTCATGTTTTGAGAGTGCCCTGATACTGGGTGAAATCATGAGTCTACTAATGTATTATTAATATCAATATATGCAGTTGCACATTGTGTACTGGCTCTGTACTATATCTGGTACTCAAAATGGACCAGTTATTTATATTGTAAACTCAGTAAGTGGTGTTTTGCAACATCTCTTGGGGAGGGTTTTTCTATTGATGTCAGTTCTATCCCAAGGCTCATTTGTTTTTAAATGATACCATTACAACACATAAGCCACAATGAAGCTTTGCTGAAATATTATTTGAAGAATCTTAGCAAGTATTTTAAAAACTTTTTACCATTCTCTTTTTCTTGGAACACTTATATTTTCTCATTCAACCACATACTATTATAACTAACTGTTGATAATTCTCACATTTTAGCAACCATTTGTAATACTTTATAGAAAATATGTGTAACAAGCACCTAAGTGGCACAGCATTTTCTCTATGCCACTTGTTCTTCTAAATGAATAGTGCATTAAAAATATGCTCTCATTAGTACCGTAATTAAAGGATATAAATTTGTAAATCCTACTATGCTAAGGAGACAGGTTAAATATGTGTATCTCAATGAATTCAATGAATCGTTAAAAACTAAGGATATGCTTGTGTATAAAATATACTTTATTAATTATTTTATTAATAATTAATATTTTTTGGTGTTTATAAGCATGTAGAAAAGCATAATCAGCAATGGCTATGTTTGAGAATCTATCCGTTTATCTATCCATCTGTTAGTCTGTGCAACCATCCACCTATCCATTCATCCACACAGCCCTTCATCAGTCTGTCTAGTTACTTATCAATTTCTAATTTAGAAACTTTCTGTTTCAAAAGTGTTCCAGTTTGCTAATGCTGCCATTATGCAAAATACCAGAAATGGATTGGCTTTTATAAGGGGGTTTATTTGGTTACAAATTTACAGTCTGAAGGCCATGAAAATGTCCAAATTAAGGCATCAACACAAGTATACCTTCACTGAAGGAAGGCCAATGGCTTCCAGAAAAGCTCTTTTAGCTGGGAAGGCACATGGCTGGCATCTGCTGATCCTGGGTTGTGTTCCAGCTCCTCTCTCAGCTCCTGTGTGTTTTTCAAAATGTTGCTCCTGGGGCGTTTTGTCTTCTCGTAGCTTCTCTGGCTCCTGTTCATCTAAGCATCTGGGTTCCTCTCTTAGCTTTGCCAGCAGATCTTTTCTCTACAACATGTCACTCTTAGCTGCTCTGAGGTCCTCCTGTTTGTGAGCTTTTATAGGGCTCCAGTAAACTAATCAAGACCCATGCTGAATGGGCGGGGCCATGCCTCCATGGAAATAAACTAATCAAAGGTATTACCCACAGTTGGGTGGGACACATCTCTATGGAAACAGCCTAATCCAAAGATTTCCACAAGACTGCATCAAAGACCATGGTGTTTTGGGGGACATAACACGTCCAAACCGGCACAAAAAGATGTAAATGGTTTATGATGTTTGAATATGGAAAAGAACAAATGATTTAAACAGAATGATAAGCATGATCAGAAATAATTTAGAGCAAGAAAAATATTTGTACTGGGGCCTATGTGTAGCAGTAACAACAACAACAAAGCTACATTTTTATATTCTCTCCCTCCCCCAAAAGTGGAGCAACATGGGATGAACCATAATTTTTGCCTGATAAAATTTCAAATATGAATTTTTCTGGAAGGATACTTCTTTCTTGGTACTGAATTCCAGGAGAAATTTTTTGGGTTGTTTCCTACGTAAGGAAAATAACATATTTCCACTTTAAGAAGATATAACTGGAAATCTTCCAGTGTCATTAAATGGTAGCTCTACAAATGGTAGCTCTTTCTGCTATGAACCATGCTAACATAATCCAAGTATGCTCTTTCAGGGGATGTAATTTAATAAATGGAAATCACACAGAACACCTAAAAAAGTAGGCATATTATAAATCCCACAGATGCTTATATTCTCAAACTTCACTCCTTCCTGCTGAGCTTTGGCACATGCTTGAAAGCAGTTAAAGTAGTGCTTTCTGGATGGTGATTATTCTTTGTCCCATTACTTGGGAGGAATTCTATATTTTATAGATAGTTAACATGCATTCTGCAAACCGAACGCTGCTATGATATTTTCCCTACCATTCATGCCTCAGCAAGACTTAGTACTTCCAAGGTACTGTTTTCTCTGACTTTGAAGATGCTTCTCTATGTGTTCCACAGTACCATAAATAAATTTTAACATAGCATACATTATGGAGAACATTTTAATTTTATTTTTGTATCATGTTTTGGTTTCTCTTCTCTAGTCTATGATCTACGTGAGAGTAGGCAGTCTTTTATTCTTCGTGTATCTCCAACAGCTGAAACAGATATGATACATTGAAAGTACTTGATAACTATTTGGTAAATAAATGAATGAATGTATTATTAATTTATCACTGGTATTTTCATCTAGAAAGAGGGCTATTTTATTTTGCTTAGAAGAGACATGCAGAAATGCAGATTACAATATCATATAACATATTTTTGAGTTCTATGATGATTGTATGCAGCTACTTGTCGAACTTTGTGTACTTAACGTGTAAAGTATGATTTAGCCAGTAGCAGGCTGATCAGTGGGGTTAAATTTTGGCTGAGGTTCTGTTCCTCAGTTTTCCAGAATCAGGGAACTTATTTGTCCTGGCAGGGTTCACTTTCATGCTGCTCAAATTCACAAGAGATGGATTTGTAAATCCAAATGCCAATTTATTGATTGACAAGATAGATACCTTTAACCTGGGAATCATAATTATTGGGGGCATGGGGCTTTCCCTTATGGGGAGTGAGTTTCACATGAATTACATGTCAGAAGGTTGAAAAAGGAAAAAAGCATAAAATGATTTTGGGTGCTCATGGAAGTATATGTATCTGGGCTATAGTAATCAAGCGGATCACCCCTCCCTCCCTTTTTTTTTCTTTAAAGGCATTTTGCTCTAAGGAGCTGTTCCTGTTCATTGGTCCACTGATGTCTCTAGTGAAAGGATCATGGAGCACATATCTAACAGATGTTAATAAGTGGTCCATGAAAAAGTAGTTTCATGGGGAAGCAAGATTGGAAAAACAGCAAACTACGGACTCTTCTTGGAGAGTCTCTATGCACACTGGGAATAGTTCCATAAAGAAATGTTTGACTTTGTTTTACCGAGGTTTCATTAAATGTATTTAACCTTGGAATAATTTTTCTTGGCTCCCTATAATGATCCATTCAATGAAAATTTATGGAGCAATGATTGTGACAGACCCCTTGCAGGGTACTGGGAAGTACAGCCATGAATTAGACCAACATGGCTTTTGACTTCCCAGCACTAACAGTATGGTGGGATGGGGGAGTGGTGGGGATATAGTCAATACAGAAGGGGGCAAAGAAACAAAAAGTTACAACTTGTGGTATGTTCTATAAAGAAACTAAACATTCTGAGATTCCAAATCATAGGAGAGAACTTATTTAGATGGGCCCAGTGAAAGAAATGTCTTTGAGGAGGTGATGTATAAACTCTGATATGTAAACTGTGAAGGCTTTACAAGGTAAAGAGAATTCAAGCATGTGCACTGAAGGCTGTTCAGTGAAAACTGTCTTAGAAAACACTGTTTTTGTGAATTTAGAACCAAATGGAGTTCCTGCTGGGACAAACAAATTCAGGACCCCCAAAAGGTAATTCTTTTAGGAGGCCTGAACGAAAAAGGTCATTCTTGGGGGAAGCTAGGGCTTCTTCACTGCCTTTTGCTTCTAAGTAAAAATACAGGGATTCCTTTCTAGGTGCTCCTTAGGAGAATTTGCCTTCGCTTTGTGCCTAATTCTTGCCTGTGTGCCCAAAATTTCATGGAAAATGTCCTTGCTTTCAAATACTTTGTGTATTCATTTTAGGGGTTTGTTTTGTTTTAAAACAGTGGGTAAAATAAAACCAGGTCATGGGCTGCCAGTTTTTCATCTCTGAGCTAGAGAGGAGAGATTGCTGCCTTGTCCATGGATTTAGCAAATGTTTTGTTTTGCAACATGTCCACCATCCTGGGATCCTCGATTATAAAAATATCTCTGACTTTTTATTAATTGAAAAAAATCTGCAAGCTGTAATTAGGATATGTGAAAAGGCTTAAAAGAAGAAGATGGTTGTACCAGTTTGTATATATTATGTCCCCCAGAAAATGCCATTATCTTTGATGCAATCTTGTGGGGCAGACATATTAGTGGGGATTAAGTTGGAATGTTTGGATTAGGTTGTTTCCATGGAAATGTGCCCCACCCAACTGTGGGCGATAATTCTGATTGGATGATTTCCATGGAGGTGTAGGCCTTGATTAGTTTACTGGAGCGCTATGTAAGCTCAGACAGAAGGAGTGAGCTTGCCACAGCCAAGAGGGACACTCTGGAGAACGCTCAGGGTTGCTGAGAGAGGAGCTGCAAATGAGAGACACATTTTGAAGATGGCTGTTGAAAGCAGACTCTTGCTCTGGAGAAGCTAAGAGAGGTCAAACACCCCAAGAGCAACTGAGATGACATTTTGAAGAGGAGCTGCGGCCTAGAGAGGATCTTCCTGGGAGAAAGCCATTTTGAAACCAGAACTCCAGAGCAGATGCCAGCCACGTGCCTTCCCAGCTAACAGAGGTTTTCCGGACACCATTCGCCATCCACCAGTGAAGGTACCCAATTGTTGATGTGCCTTGGACACTTTATGTGTGATCCTTGGATACTTTATGGCCTTAAGACTGTAACTGTGTAACCAAATAAACCCCCATTATAAAAGCCAATCCATTTCTGGTGTTTTGCATTCTGGTGGCATTAGCAAACTAGAACGATGGTCAAAATTAAACAAATGGCCATTTTTGAAAGAGAAAAACCTTCTAAGAAACTTATGTTCAAATTAGCATTGTTCATTCCTTGAGGGTTTAGTATTGAGGAGCAGGCCACCCTGACAGGACCTATGTGAAGGAAATCAAGCAGTGATGACTTTTCCTCATGTGTAAATCATGTTGAGTTTACCTTTATCCAGATCATGTACACTAATTTTAAGATGGAAACCTTTAAATATATTTTATTGAAATATTGATGATCTGAAGAAATAACCCGAATTATGGGACAAGAATAAATATGTCAAAATTACAGAAAAGGTTATCAAAGAGCAAATAACAGCACATACTTATGAAGGAAAACAAGCTATAGTAGGATGCAAAGGTTTTACTTTAATTTGTACATTGTTTTATTTATACATTTTTTTGAAGTAGTATATACCTACTAAGGAAACCAGGTTCTTCATTCTCTTGGGAGAATTTAGATAGGCTTCTAGTTAAGTAGGTGATAATCCTTGTCTTCTTTAGTCTGTGATATACGGTTTCCTAGATATTCATCTGGTACCCAATTCTTAACTCTTTTTAATGTTGCTAAACTAAAATTGAGAACATTTACATTATTCATGTTATTCATGTTTGGCATGTTTGTAATAAACAGGATATCACTCCCTACCATTTGTATTTTCCAGTAAATTATCAGTATGGAAATACGCACAGTATTTAAGAAGTTGATTATTTTTATTTTAAAAGATGCAAACTTTGCATTTAAAAGTCCTTCTGAATGTTACTGCATTTGAATATTTCAGCAGCTGTTTCAATGCTGATAAAGATGTCCCCAAACTCTATCAATACACATTGTTCTGAAGCCATAAAAAATAGGATATATGTGAGAATAAATTTCAGTCTGTAGTTTCATCAAATTGATGGATTCTCTATTAGTGGTTTCTTCTTGTAATTTTTTCAGCAGAAAGGTACTAGATGACCTTGCATGCACTCTGTTATAATGAAGTTTCATTTACACATCTTTCTCTGAGTAGCTGAAATGATTAACTTGAGAAGTATTAGAAAAAGGACTTAAATCACCTAAAAGCAAATTCTTTTTTTTAATTTTTAATTTTTTTTATTTTTAAATAAATTCAAAGTTATAGGAACAGTTGCAAAAACAATACCAACCCCATACACAGAATTCCAGCATTCCCTGACCCCCCTCCCCCGATAGCCCAATCCACCATCTCTAACATGCTGTCACATCGCTATTTCTTTCCCTCCCTATCTATCATCCATCATCTATTGCTCTGTCTTCTGAACCTATGAGAGCTAGCTGCACACACCCCTGAACAAACACTGTAATTCACAGATACACTTCCCATGAATAAGAACATTCTTTTATGCAATCCCATTAAGCACAGCCAAGAAGTGCAAGAGATTCAACAATGATACAAAACTTACATTCCATATCTCCCTCTCCTTATGTCTCAACTGTGTCCCTTTGAGCCTCCTGTCCTCCATCCTCCAATCCCATCCAGGTTCATCCTTGGTATTCAATTGTCATCTATTTAGACTGTCTTTTTTTTTTTTTCCAATTGTGAGTTCGCTGGGTATTTATGCTTTGTGTATTTATATTGTGTAGAAGGTTTGGTACGTTTTCCCCAACAATTTCTTTGACCTATTGAAATGAAGAATTTCATTGCTCAACTGTGTCCCTTTGAGCCTCCTGTCCTCCATCCTCAGATCCCATCCAGCTTCATCCTTGGCATTCAATTGTCATCTATATAGACTGTCTTTTTTATTTTTTATTTTTTTCAATTGTGGAAACATATATACAGCCTAAATCTTCCCATTCCACCCCCTCCCTAGCATTCCATTAGTGGGATCAATCACATTTAGAATGTTGTAATGCTCTTTCCCACCATCCATTACTAGAAATTTCCCTTCACCTCAAACAGCAACCCTACACTCATTTCTTAACTCCCCATTGCCCCTTCCCCCATTTCTCTTAACCCATACTCTACTTTTCATCTCTATGGTCATATTCTCTGATAATTTCTTTGTGTTTACTGTGGGGCTTAAAATTAACCTCTTAATCCTTAACAATCTTGTTTTTCTTTGGTACCACCTTCACTTCAATAGGACACATAAACTATGTTCCTATACTCCTCCATTCCCCCACCTTTATATAGTTGTCTAAAATTACATATTTTACGTTGAGTTCAAAACCACTGATTTGTCATTAGAGTTTGTGTATTTTATATCATGTAGGAAGTAAATAGTGGAATTACAGTTCAAAAATTATTGACTTCTATTTGTATTCCATTGTGGTTGGAGCATGTGCTTTGAGTATATTCAATTTTTTTTTTTAATTTCTTGAGGCTTGTTTTATGTCCCAGCTTATGGTCCCTTCTGGAGAAAGATCCGTGATCGCTAGAGAAAAATGAGTGTCCTGGTGATTTGGGATGTAAGGTACTATATATGTCAGTTAAAATTCTCTGTATCTCTTTCTCCTTTCTTTTTTTTCCTTGTCTTCCCCTTCTGGGACACCAGTGAGTCTTAAGTTTGGACGTTTTATTTTATCTATCATATCCCTGAAATCCTTTTCTATTTTTTTCTATTTTTTTCTCCATTCTTTCTTTTGTTCTTTCATTTTCTGTTCTGTGGACTTCTAGGACACTGAGACGTTGTTCAACTTCCTCTAATCTTGTATTGTGAATATCCAGAGTCTTTTTAATTTGGCCAACAGTTTCTTTTATTTCCAGAAGATCTTCTATTTTTTAATACTCTTGCAATGTCTTCTTTATGCTCTTCTAGGGTCTTCTTTATGTTGCTTATATCCTGGGCCATGGTCTTCTTGATGTCCTTTAAATCCTTTGCCATGTTTTCGTTCGATTGTAGTTCTTTGATTAATTCTGCCAAGTACTGAGTCTCTTCTGATATCTTGATTTGTGTGTTTGGAATTGGATTCTCCATATCATCTGGTTTTATCATATGCTTTAAGATTTTCTTTTGTTTTTGGCCTCTTGGCATTTGCTTTGCTTGATAGTGTTCTTTCAAGTTGGAAAAAAAAAAAAAAAAGGATATCGATCTAATTTTTCAGAAACACAGTTTGGTGACGTACACTTTCTCTAACTAACCAGCAGATCGTGTCTGTGAGTCACCTGTACCCCTCAAGTCACTTCTCAGCCTTGTTCTGTGTTGTGTGGGGAAATGATTCTTGTGGGGTTCAGTTGGAGAACTCAGTTTGGGTGTGTTGCTGGAGCTGTCCGCCCTGAATGTGGGGCGTGTGTACGGGTGGCCAGGGAGGAAGGGCAGCTTTAATATTCAAATCTTCCAGGTTCCTGGAGATTCAAGGCTGCCACAAGAGTCTAAGCCTTCATTTCATTTCAGCCCCAGACCCTCTCTCTCGTTGTCCTACAAACCACCGGACTTGGCGTAGTGTCCCTGGGTTCTCCGAGCGGGTCACCCCTCCCAGCCGCGATCCTCCAGGAGCTCCCTGAGGGAATGCCGTGCTATGTCATAAGTGTGCGCCGTCCCTCAAGGGAATCCCCAGGCTGCCAGGCCGTACAGTGGAGCTCTCAGCCTGATGCAAAGATGGTCGAACGGGGCGTCTCAACCCCCACCTCCTTGCACAGTTCCTCCTTCCCAGCTTCGGGACAACTGGCAGGGCTCTGGGCTGTGGGCACATCCCCGGGCAGGAGTTTATCCAGCCCTCTGGGGAGCCAGCTGCGAGCCGCAGGGTTTTTTTTCAGCTTCCGGCTCTCCCCTCCGTTCCCCCGGCCCCGAGGGTATCTGCAGCGGACTATCCTCCAGGCCAGACACCGAGAGGCCTGCCCAGCCCCCTCTTGCTGTGTTTTACTGTGTGGTTCCCACTCCTGCAACTGCAGCTGCTCCTAGGTTTTTCCCTTTTTTTTTTTTTTTTTAAAAGAGCTAGTCGGTCTCCAAATGCCAAGCCCTGGCTTCCCCACTACACCATGCGGCTGCAGGTCTTCCAGCCAGCTTACTCATTCATTTCAGAATGCAGACTCCCAGTTTCACCAAATATATGGCCCCTGTGATACTAGCATATCTCGTCCAGCTGGCGCATCACTGTAACCGGTATTCTGGGTTACTTTCTGGTTTTTATCTAGTGTTTTTCATGGAGGTGTTTTTTGCCCTGTCTCACTTAGCCGCCATCTTAGTTTCTCTCTCTAAAAGTAAATTCTTAAGTCGATTTTGATAGACTTAATGAAAAACTTCTATATGCACTTAGTTGTACTTATAGTTTATATAAGATAGTGCTTAACTTCTGTAATTTGAGACAGTTTTTTCCATGAGAAGATTCAAAATTAAATTATTAACGCTGTAATGTTTGTCTTTAACATTTTCTATCTTAGGCAGTAAAAATAAATTTGGACATTTTAATTTAGGTTCTAACCCAAGTAAGTTGAAGCTAAATTTAAGAGAAATGGTAAGAACTCATTGAAATTTAGACTAGTTTGAAGGGTGTGTGGCCTGTTTACATACTAATGTTAGGTTTGTGAAGATTTATCACAGAGAAGGATGAGAAACAGTAAGCAGTGGATCATTCTGTTGTCTTGTATATAGTATTAAAGTATTGTTTTCTTTATTTAGTTTGGTGGTTGGGAAGGTTGGTAGTGGTTTAGTTTTGGGGAAGAGAGTTGCCATGTATCACCAAAATTCATCCTGGTTTTGCCTCTATTTGTGTGATACTGAAATGGCACAAAGCTCTTTCATATTTATTATCCTATTTGGTTCTCACATCAATGATTTGAAATACATAGGGCAGCAATTTGTATTCTCATTTGACAAATGAGAAACCTGATTTGCCAAAAGTACACACGCTTGTAAGTAGAGGAGCCAAGGCTGAAGCCTATGCCTTTGGAATCTAAGTTCAGTTCTCTGTCAGGGAATTTAAAGTTCTTGTGCAATAGCAGTTCCTAGTGCAGTCCATTATTAGCTCAGATTAGGCTCTGTACTGGGTTGAATATTGTCCCCCACCCCCAATTCACATCCACCAGAACCTTGGATTGTGACCTTATTTGGAAGTAGGGTCTTTGCCGATGTAATTGGTTAAGATGAGGTCATACTGGATTAGGGTGGGCCCTAAACCTAATGACTGTTGTCTTTATAAAAGAAAGATAGGGAGACAGACACAGAGGGAAGGTGGAGATGTGAAGAGGGAGGCAGAAATTGGAGTGATGCAGCTGCTAGCCAAGGAATTCCAAGGATTGCCAGCAACTGCCAGGGGTTAGGACGAGGGTAAGGAAGGATTCTTCCCTAGAGCCTTGAGAATAAGCTCTATTAAATGAATAAAGCAAATTGCAGGACAAAATAGGCAGTATGATTATATTTACATAACTCCTTACCACCCAAAACAACCTAACTACATATTTTATATATATATAAAAATCACAGAGCATGGCCCTGCCGATACCTTGATTTTGGACATCTAGCTTCCAGAATTGTGAGAGAATAAATTAATATTGTGTTAAGCCACTCAATTTTGGTAATTTATTACAGCAGCCCTGGGAAACTAATACAGGGTCCAACCCAGGTGTTCTGACAAAATACAAATTCTAACTTTCTTTTTCTATTACCTGACACTTCTGGCATCCTCACATAAAGATAAGGCTTTAGTTATATGACTTAGAATAAATTAATAGCTTCTTTTTTTCTAGGTCTTAGGTTTGTCTTGAGTAAAATGAAGGTGACGGGCCTTTTGATTTTCTGTGTTCCTTCCAGCTATCAAGTGTAAAGTGCACTTTACTAAAAGGTAGTTTACACTTGGGAGAACATATATTGGTAACCTAAGTGAAACACAATGATTAGTATACAAAATACATAAATAGCATCTTGCAAATAAATAAGAAAAATATGCATAATATGAATATGTAGAAGATACAAAGAAGCAATTCATAGAAGAATTATAAAAATAGCCACTAAACATATGAAAAGATGTACAAACTTTCTGGCAATAATAGTACAAGTTTTTTGCCAATAGATTAGCAAATATTAAAAATTGTTAATATAAAGTATTAGGATACAGAGGAAACATATTTGTCTTATATAGTTAGTAGAAATATAAAGTGGTGAGTCTGTTTAGAGGGCAATTTGGCAAGATTTGTCAAAAAATGAAAATGTCATATCATTAAGTCAGTTACTCCACTCCAAGGTATCTATTCAAGAAAACAATTGTATATGTATGTGAAGAGACATGTACAAGAATGCTTATTGTAGCATTGTTTGAAATACTAAAAAGTTGGAGGCAACCAAAATGTCCATCAATTAATGATAGTAAAATTGTTTCATATATACCATAGAATATTAATCATCAGATAAAATAATGAGATATCTGTGAACTATCATGAATAAGCTCTATTAAATGAATAAAGCAAACTGCAGGACAAAATAGGCAGTATGATTATATTTACATAACTCCTTACCACCCAAAACAACCTAACTACGTATTTTATATATATATAAAATAATATATATATAAAATTATATATATATTTTATATATAACTACGTATTTTATATGTATATTTATATATATATATTTTATAAATATGTATTTTTATATAAATAAATAAATAAATAAATATATATATATATATAAATCACAGAAAGAGATGTGACAAATACCCACTGAACAATTAACAGCAGTTTCCTTTGAGGAAGAAAATGAATTTAGGAGTTGGAGAGGTAGCATGACTGGAAGTTCACTTTTACTATGCTTACTTCTTAATTAAAAAAAAAGTTTAAAACCAGGAACGTATTCATATTTTATACCAGATGGTTTAAGACTTCAAAACTTTTGTTTATTATTCTCTGTTCATTATATCATGAGGCACATGGTGTCAGTTTCCCCCATTATAGTAATTTTAACTTTGATCACTTGGTTAAGATGGTGTATTGTGGTATTTCTGTCAAAAGTACGTAACATGAGTCTAATTATGAGGAAACATCAAACAACCGCAATTTGAGGGACTTTCTCTTCAAAAATGTCAATGCAAAGAAAGATGGTGGAAATGTTCTAGATTAAAGGATACTAAAGAGAAAAGACTGAAGTGCAAAATGTGATCTGGAATTTCCTTTTGCTGTGAAGGATAATGCTGGAACAATTGTAGGTATCTGTATAAGATCTGTAAGTTAAAACATGATACTTAATAATTAATACTTGAACAGATACAAAATTCTATGGTCACACTTTCTTTGTTTCAAAATTTGGCTATACTATTTCACTATCTTCAGCGATGATAGCCTCTATAGATAATGTTAGACCAACCTACCATGCCAGCTTTTGTTTTCCTCCCTGGATGCCTGTGTGAGTCTTTCTTTGTCCTGGTATGTCAGTAAACTCCTGATGGTATATCTCAGTGCTGATCTTATTCTATCAGTTTTTGCTGGAACATGATAAACTTCATTGATTTGCAGATTAAAACCATTATTTCAGCGTTGTTTTCTTCCATTCTAGACTTGAATGTTTTCTTTTTTTTTTTTTTTTTTCCCATTTGTTCAGTTCTTTTCTTCAGGAAAACACACTAATGATGCATTTGTTAGCTCTCTTTACCCATGTTCCATGGCTATTATCTCTATATTAATTTTACATCATGGTTCTTTTTCATTTTGTTTTCTGTGAATTTCAGACTCCTATTCATTATGTTCCTGACTGTGTGCTTTCAGTTGAATGTGTTTTTTAGTTTTTGGCTACTAATCTGGTTTTTATCTCTATTGCATTTTAATATTTTTCTTCCTTTTCTATTCTGAACTCCAGAGCTCCCTTTTCAACTCTTTCTTTAGCTCTTTTTTGAGCATTTGAACCTGCTCACTGACCTTTCTTTTGAAAGAAAGAGTTCATAGCTGTTTTTTCTTTGAGATAATAGAAAACTATATTTGTCTGACTTTTCATATGTTTCAATGGTAATTTTCCATTTGATTTGTGTTCTTGTTCTGCCTCTTCTCATCTCCCCCTCCCCAGATTTTATGCATTTAATGTATTGGTTCCTTTCTTATTAAGATTTATCCTCAGATAGAATTGCCTAACCACTGGAAGAATGGAATGAGAACAGGAGAGGATACAGGAGGGAAGAGAGTTATGACTATTTTCACTTATCATTTGTGGCCTTGAAAAGCCCTTCATCAAATGTCATTTTATTATTATTTTTATATGGGGCACATCAGGTTTTCTAAGAGGCTGAGGTAGTCCAGAGAAGAACCCTTAGGGCCCAGGCTCTCTGCCCTGCAATCTGGCAGTTGCTCATCCTTTTTCCTCTTTTTCGCTAATTCACTTTGGGCCATCTTTGTTCTTCTGGGAATTTAGGGCATAAATAATAGAAATAATGTGACAGCCTGGTTTGACCACTGACATTTGGTGATTGTGTGACTATTTAAAGGAATCAAATCTTTATAGAGTACCCTCTCTTCTCCTGATGCCTACCTATACCCCAGGTTTTGACGTTATAATCAGTCATCGATTAAGCCTTTCTAGATCGAGCTGCTCAAGGCCCCAGGGGATATGAGCTCACTGGCTCACTCTCAGCACTTTCCCTCCTCCTCCTGGTCCAGAGTCCATGGTGTATGGCAGGTAAACTTCACTATATGAACTTTGAAATTGATAGAGTTGACTTAATTCATTGAATATTGGATTATCTTCTCTATTTTTCACTCTTTTTGTTGTTGATGGTGAATTTTTTGTTGTTTTGAGGGAAAGATATGAACAAATAAAAATCCCTTTCTTAAACAATGTAAACATAAAGTAATTTAGGGGGGAAGCTGATATTCTCTATATTCTTAACTCCTTTACGTTTAATAAAGCCTATGACCTGTTTTGGAAAACAGAATGTGACTTATACCAAATGAAAATAAACAGTTTGATATTGTGGAGGAAATAAGAAATAGTTGGATTTAAAAAAATACATTCAGCTCTTCTATGTGAACTTTACAATCTCAGTTGGGTTTATGGGCAATACACTGTATGCTTATGAATATGTATTAACTACAGTACACATTTGGCTTGAATTTTTTAACTTAATTTTGTAGTAGCAGACAGCCTGAATCTGTAATTATGTTACCATTTACTGTTGTGTACAACACCACTTGATGCTAATTATACTTAATGATTATAGTTCTTAACAGTAATTACAGTGGAAAATCTGTAAAGCAGAATTAATCTTAACTCATATATTAGGTTGATTTTTTAGTAAGAAAAGGAGACCTAACACTTTAGCAATATAGATGTCCCAGCCATAAATTATATTTAACATATGAGTAACTTCAGAATAAGTAATTTAGTGCTGTATTAGAAAAATAGTGGACTTCTTGGTGAGTTCTGTATGCCCTCACCAATCTTATTTTATTCTTTATTTTTTTGGCTTAAAACAATAGAAATTTATTGTCTCACAGTTCCAGAGGCTAGAAATCTATAGGGAAAAATCCATTTTAGCTTCTGGGTAGCTTGCTGACAATCCTTGGGCTTCAATCTCTGCCTCAGTTATCACATAGTGCTCCCTCCCACGCTCAACCTCATTTTATTCTTACAAGGTAATGATGAGGGGCGAATAACTTTTATAGCTTTACAATTTAAATTTTTTTGTGATTGAATGTGAATGTTCCTTTGGTAACGGCAGTCTTCACAATGTAAAGCAGTCCTCCCACAAAGGAAACAAATAACTCTGGGGAAAATAACTTTTAAAAAACTATTTAGAAAAAAAGTGGTCACAGGAGGCGGGGCAAGATGGCAGACTGGTGAGCTGTATGTTTTAGTTACTCCTCCAGGAAAGTAGGTAAAAAGCCAGGAACTGCGTGGACTGGACACCACAGAGCAATCTGTCTTTGGGCATACTTCATACAACACTCATGAAAACGTGGAACTGCTGAGATCAGCGAAATCTGTAAGTTTTTGCGGCCAGGGGACCCGCGCCCCTCCCTGCCAGGCTCAGTCCCGGGGGAGGAGGGGCTGTCAGCTCCAGGAAGGAGAAGGGAGAATTGCAGTGGCTGCTCTCATCGGAAACTCATTCTACTGATTCAAACTCCAACCATAGATAGACTGAGGCCAGACACCAGAGACTCTGAGAGCAGCCAGCCCAGCAGAGAGGAGACGGGCATAGAAGGAAAACAACACGAGAAGCTCCAAAGTAAAAGCAGAGGATTTTTGGAGTTCTGGTGAACACAGAAAGGGGAAGGGCGGAGATCAGGCCTTGAGGCGCATATGCAAATCCCGAAGCAAGGCTGATCTCTCTGCCCAGGGCACCTTTCCTTAATGGCCCTGGTTGCTTTGTCTATTAGCATTTCAATAACCCATTAGATCTCTGAGGAGGGCCGTTTTTTTTTTTTTTTTTTTTTTTTTTAAATCCTTTTTTGCTTTTTCTAAAACAATTACTCTAAGAAGCTCAATACAGAAAGCTTCAAAGAATTGAAATTTGGGCACGTCAAGTCAAGAGCAGAAATAAGAGAGCTCTGAGACAAAAGGCAATAATCCAGTGGCTGAGAAAATTCACTAAACAACACAACTTCCCAAGAAAAGGGGGGTGTCCGCTCACAGCTACCATCCTGGTGGACAGGAAACACTCCTGCCCATCGCCAGCCCCATAGACCAGAGCTGCCCCAGACAACCCAGTGTGACGGAAGTGCTTCAAATAACAGGCACACACCACAAAACTGGGCGTGGACATTAGCCTTCCCTGCAACCTCAGCTGAATGTCCCAGAGCTGGGAAGGGGGAGCAGTGTGAATTAACAGAGCCCCATTCAGCCATCATTTGAGCAGACTGGGAGCCTCCCAACACAGCCCAGCAGCCCAGAACTGCCCTGGGGGGACGGCACTCACCTGTGACATAGCACAGTCATCCCTCAACAGAGGACCCGGGGTGCACAGCCTGGAAGAGGGGCCCACTTGCAAGTCTCAGGAGCCATACGCCAATACCAAAGACTTGTGGGTCAGTGGCAGAGACAAACTGTGGCAGGACTGAACTGAAGGATTAGACTATTGCAGTAGCTTTAAAACTCTAGGATCATCAGGGAGATTTGATTGTTAGGGCCACCCCCCCTCCCCGACTACCCAGAAACACGCCCCACATACAGGGCAGGCAACACCAACTACACACGCAAGCTTGGGACACCAATTGGGCCCCACAAGACTCACTCCCCCACTCACCAAAAAGGCTAAGCAGGGGAGATCTGGCTTGTGGAGAACAGGTGGCTCGTGGACGCCACCTGCTGGTTAGTTAGAGAAAGTGTACTCCACGAAGCTGTAGATCTGATAAATTAGAGATAAGGACTTCAACTGGTCTACAAACCCTAAAAGAACCCTATCAAGGACAGCAAATGCCACGAGGCCAAAAACAACAGAAAATTATAAAGCATATGAAAAAACCAGACGATATGGATAACCCAAGCCCAAGCACCCAAATCAAAAGACCAGAAGAGACACACCTAGAGCAGCTACTCAAAGAACTAAAGATGAACAATGAGACCCTAGTACGGGATATGAAGGAAATCAAGAAGACCCTAGAAGAGCATAAAGAAGACATTGCAAGACTAAATAAAAAAATGGATGATCTTATGGAAATTAAAGAAACTGTTGACCAAATTAAAAAGATTCTGGACACTCATAGTACAAGACTAGAGGAAGTTGAACAACGAATCAGTGACCTGGAAGATGACAGAATGGAAAATGAAAGCATAAAAGAAAGAATGGGGAAAAAAATTGAAAAACTCGAAATGGACCTCAGGGATATGATAGATAATATGAAGCGTCCGAATATAAGACTCATTGGTGTCCCAGAAGGGGAAGAAAAGGGTAAAGGTCTAGGAAGAGTATTCAAAGAAATTGTTGGGGAAAACTTCCCAAATCTTCTAAACAACATAAATACACAAATCATAAATGCTCAGCGAACTCCAAATAGAATAAATCCAAAAAAACCCACTCCGAGACATATACTGATCACACTGTCAAACATAGAAGAGAAGGAGCAAGTTCTGAAAGCAGCAAGAGAAAAGCAATTCACCACATACAAAGGAAACAGCATAAGACTAAGTAGTGACTACTCAGCAGCCACCATGGAGGCGAGAAGGCAATGGCACGATATATTTAAAATTCTGAGAGAGAGGAATTTCCAGCCAAGAATACTTTATCCAGCAAAGCTCTCCTTCAAATTTGAGGGAGAGCTTAAATTTTTCACAGACAAAGAAATGCTGAGAGAATTTGCTAACAAGAGACCTGCCCTACTGGAGATATTAAAGGGAGCCCTACAGACAGAGAAACAAAGACAGGACAGAGAGACTTGGAGAAAGGTTCAGTACTAAAGAGATTCGGTATGGGTACAATAAAGGATATTAATAGAGAGAGGGAAAAATATGGCAAACATAATCCAAAGGATAAGATGGCCGATTCAAGAAATGCCTTCACGGTTTTAACGTTGAATGTAAATGGATTAAACTCCCCAATTAAAAGATATAGATTCGCAGAATGGATCAAAAAAAATGAACCATCAATATGTTGCATACAAGAGACTCATCTTAGACACAGGGACACAAAGAAATTGAAAGTGAAAGGATGGAAAAAAATATTTCATGCAAGCTACAGCCAAAAGAAAGCAGGTGTAGCAATATTAATCTCAGATAAAATAGACTTCAAATGCAGGGATGTTTTGAGAGACAAAGAAGGCCACTACATACTAATAAAAGGGGCAATTCAGCAAGAAGAAATAACAATCGTAAATGTCTATGCACCCAATCAAGGTGCCACAAAATACATGAGAGAAACATTGGCAAAACTAAAGGAAGCAATTGATGTTTCCACAATAATTGTGGGAGACTTCAACACATCACTCTCTCCTATAGATAGATCAACCAGACAGAAGACCAATAAGGAAATTGAAAACCTAAACAATCTGATAAATGAATTAGATTTAACAGACATCTACAGGACATTACATCCCAAATCACCAGGATACACATACTTTTCTAGTGCTCACGGAACTTTCTCCAGAATAGATCATATGCTGGGACATAAAACAAGCCTCAATAAATTTAAAAAGATTGAAATTATTCAAAGCACATTCTCTGACCACAATGGAATACAATTAGAAGTCAATAACCATCAGAGACTTAGAAAATTCACAAATACCTGGAGGTTAAACAACACACTCCTAAACAATCAGTGGGTTAAAGAAGAAATAGCAAGAGAAATTGCTAAATATATAGAGACGAATGAAAATGAGAACACAACATACCAAAACCTATGGGATGCAGCAAAAGCAGTGCTAAGGGGGAAATTTATAGCACTAAACGTATATATTAAAAAGGAAGAAAGAGCCAAAATCAAAGAACTAATGGATCAACTGAAGAAGCTAGAAAATGAACAGCAAACCAATCCTAAACCAAGTAGAAGAAAAGAAATAACAAGGATTAAAGCAGAAATAAATGACATAGAGAACAAAAAAACAATAGAAAGGATAAATATCACCAAAAGTTGGTTCTTTGAGAAGATCAACAAGATTGACAAGCCCCTAGCTAGACTGACAAAATCAAAAAGAGAGAAGACCCATATAAACAAAATAAAGAATGAAAAAGGTGACATAACTGCAGATCCTGAAGAAATTAAAAAAATTATAAGAGGATATTATGAACAACTGTATGGCAACAAACTGGATAATGTAGAAGAAATGGACAATTTCCTGGAAACATATGAACAACCTAGACTGACCAGAGAAGAAATAGAAGACCTCAACCAACCCATCACAAGCAAAGAGATCCAATCAGTCATCAAAAATCTTCCCACAAATAAATGCCCAGGGCCAGATGGCTTCACAGGGGAATTCTACCAAACTTTCCAGAAAGAACTGACACCAATCTTACTCAAACTCTTTCAAAACATTGAAAAAAATGGAACACTACCTAACTCATTTTATGAAGCTAACATCAATCTAATACCAAAACCAGGCAAAGATGCTACAAAAAAGGAAAACTACCGGCCAATCTCCCTAATGAATATAGATGCAAAAATCCTCAACAAAATACTTGCAAATCGAATCCAAAGACACATTAAAAAAATCATACACCATGACCAAGTGGGGTTCATTCCAGGCATGCAAGGATGGTTCAACATCAGAAAAACAATTAATGTATTACAACAAATTAAAAACTCGAAAGGGAAAAATCAATTGATCATCTCAATAGATGCTGAAAAAGCATTTGACAAAATCCAACATCCCTTTTTGATAAAAACACTTCAAAAGGTAGGAATTGAAGGAAACTTCCTCAACATGATAAAGAGCATATATGAAAAACCCACAGCCAGCATAGTACTCAATGGTGAGAGACTGAAAGCCTTCCCTCTAAGATCAGGAACAAGACAAGGATGCCCGCTGTCACCACTGTTATTCAACATTGTGCTGGAAGTGCTAGCCAGGGCAATCCGGCAAGACAAAGAAATAAAAGGCATCCAAATTGGAAAAGAAGAAGTAAAACTGTCATTGTTTGCAGATGATATGATCTTATATCTAGAAAACCCTGAGAAATCGACGATACACCTACTAGAGCTAATAAACAAATTTAGCAAAGTAGCGGGATACAAGATTAATGCACATAAGTCAGTAATGTTTCTATATGCTAGAAATGAACAAACTGAAGAGACACTCAAGAAAAAGATACCATTTTCAATAGCAACTAAAAAAATCAAGTACCTAGGAATCAACTTAACCAAAGATGTAAAAGACCTATACAAAGAAAACTACATAACTCTACTAAAAGAAATAGAAGGGGACCTTAAAAGATGGAAAAATATTCCATGTTCATGGATAGGAAAAAAAAAAAAAAAAAAAAAAAAAAAAAAAAAAAAAAAAAAACTATTTAAAGACACTGGTGAACAGACAGGATATCACAGAATCAATGAGCCAGAAACAGGGAAGAACTGAGGCCCAGAGTCTGGATATTGGTTACTTTAACAGGGTGAGAGAGGGATTGTATCGGGGAGCTGGAGGGGAAGCTTCAAGTGTTCTGCTGATATTCTTTTTCTTAATATGAGTTATGGTTATATGTTAATTTTATATTCATTGTATGTTATATTTTCAAATGAATGTTCATTTTGGAATAAATAACTGAGCTATGCATTTTTGTTTTGTGTCCTGAAGTTCTCACAGGGTTCAGCAAACTGTACTCCATTGTGTTGGAATACAAACGAACAGAAAGCTTGGCCTTTCTGAATTTTGCTATATAATGGTGCCACATACTTAGTGACAAAAAATTAAGAACTTTTAGAAAGCAATGCAAAATTTAGTGCAAATTAATATAAAGTGTTTAACATTCTGTCTTATTCAGAGGTTAAATCTTTTGCAGCATGAGGCATGTTTCATGGCAATATAGGTGCTCAGTTCTCGTAAAAACAATAGTTCTTTCCTACACACTCCTGTCCAAAGATTCTCATTGAGGAGAGCAATCAAGAAGAGCTTCAAACTAGCAATGGCAGAATGGAAGGGACCTTAGAAATACTAGTTTAGAAATTGCAGAAAGACATTTTATAAAATGAAAGAATTCATAGACCACAGCAACTAATTGCTCTTCTAAACAAGCCAGTAACTTACTGTATGACTTAGTCTATTTTAAGGGAGAGGTCAAAATAAAGACTCAGGCAGGAATGAGAAATACAGGTAAATCTTTTTTTTTTTTTTTTTAAACAGAGTTGTTTTTAGGAACTGGTATGTCTGTTGATATTACAATTCTCAACATCGGAGCTAGAAAGATATTTTTTAAAATGTCAATCAGATCAATCAGATCATGCAATTTCTTTGCACGGAACACCTCAGTGATTTCCCATTCCATATAGATTGGAATCCAAAGTCCTTATCATGGCCAGCCACTCCCTTCTTGATCTGGTTCCTGGCTACCTCTGGCTATTCCCACCTTACTCCATCTATGCTCCCATTGATTGTCTCCTTGCTCTTTCTCTACATGCTCTGGGGTTCTTACACTTTCTTTTTCTGTGAACCATTGTCTCATCACTAGCCATTTCATGCAGGTAATTTTGAGAAAGCACTTGGAAAGAGAAGGGGAAAAAGAGTGACATAGTAGTATCCTTCATCATTTTCTTTGTAATGTAAACAAACCTCTTTGTTTTAGGGATATAACATTCTCTGTATTTCTTTATTAAACTTCTAAATGTGTGCAGTGCTTTGGAATGTATGATTGTGATTGCTAGAAAGAAACTTCTTTTATAGAACTATGCTATTAGAGAACTGTATATATTTGTTTCATTAAAAAAAGGATTACATGGAAAGTTTCGGTTTTAACTCTTACCTCTAAACTACTTTTAGCAAGCACAGTGAGAAGCAATCCAAGTCTAGAATGGTTGTACCAAACCATCCCAGCATGAATTGCAACTGCCATTTCCCCCAGATCTTTTACCTACTGGGAAAGTAAGCTAACACTTCCTTGTTATATTCTGGTTGTAGAATCCTAGGTGAATTTCTTTTGGTATGTACTTCTAGTGAGTTGACAGGAGGTATGCCCAACAAGACCTACTCCTGATGTAGAAGGAATTACTTGTAGTATGTTTTCAAGTTTCCTGAGGAAAACCTTTAAGTAGATGATTTGTAAAGCCAACCATATGAACCCAACTGAAATCTGGATCTTACATATCATATGCAAGAATAAAAAAAATTATAATAGGCTGTTTACTATGTGTGAGGCACTAATCTATGTAAGATCCAAATCTCCAAAACAACCATATAAGGTAGTTGTTATCCACATATTATGTATGAGGAAACTGAAATGTTAAAAGAGCCACACTGAACAAGGTTAACCAGACTGACAAATGGCAGAGCAGAGCTGAGTTGGTCTAATTCTAAAATCTGCTGTGCTCTCAATTCCCAAATTAATCTCACTCCCAGTGTCCTCTTTTTAATGTCATAAACCCACCTTTTGGTCCAACTTGACAATTCTTAACAAAGAATAACTCTTGAGGTTAAAATACACAGCGGTTGATTGCAGACAGATTTGTCCGTCTTGCAAGCTTTTAGCTAGGTCTAAATGAAAATGGTCACTTTAGTCATAAATAATGATAGTAAGTTTTGAATATCATCCACCAATTACAGAAACAGTTTTATTAAAATTCACCTAGCAAATTTCTATTTTCCCTGATATCTTTTGGTTTTTCTTTCAAACAGGATGTTCAATGTTTTAATAAATGTACGCAACTCACTTAAATTCTTCTGTTGAAAGATTTAGAATAGAAAATTGTTTTACCAAGTTCTTAACATTGTACAATATGAGAATTTATAGGAAACACATTGTATTTACCAACAAACTCATAAAAACAGAGAAATATTTTCAACAGCACATTTTCAAAATGTGCAATTCTTTAAGCAGGCAATTCTTTCAGAAAACCATTTCTTTTTTGCTTATTGTTAAATGTCCTTTTAGCTTATAAAGACAGATTATGTTTGCTTTTTTGAAAATATTGCTAGGTTAAAAGCACATTATCATTGACAAAGAGGTCAGCAAATTTGAAACACTTGTCTTTTTGTGAAAGAAGTATGAACTCATCTTAAGGGTTGAGTGCTTTTTCCAATACCATATTTTGCCCTAAGATTATTATATTTTTCAAAAGATATTTAGGGGCTTTCCATGTCATTTCAAAACATCGTAATGGTTCTCTTATGTAAATATCTTACTTTTATGAATCCAATCATAGCATCTTAGGGCAACTAAAAAAAACTATGCATTCCCATACAGCCAAACAAAACAAATGAGTGGTGGTGTTACTGTTGACTCTTCCTCTTGTGAACTCCCTTTCTTCCTTGGGAATAACATGAGACCCACATGCCACACATGACCATCTAACACATGTTAAACATGACCAGCCAGTGTCAATTCATGTGGTATACATTAGTTAAACCTTGCTTCTTAATTAAAAGAAATTCATATAACTTCTTGTAATTCACTACTATACTCTAATGGATTATCTTTTACATGCCTTGGGGTGGTCTCACCCCACTTTTCAAAGAGCTCTCTCTTGGGAGACTGCTGCTATAGATCACTCAACTTCTACTGTGCTCTTCCAGACTACCTTCCACCAGCCTTCTTCTTCATCACCGTTGTACATACTTACTATGTTTTACGTAAATTTTTCTAACTTTCCTTCTCTTGCAAAAGTCTAAACACCATTCATTATTCAGTTTACTATCACCCTGTTCCTGGCCAGTTTCTTTCTTCTCCTAGTCTCTTTTACTGCATTTTCTGGATTCTCTCATTTACTTACTAATAAACTTAATTCTTAGATGTTTTCTTGACTATCATTTCCTTCTTCATCTAGTCAATATGTGTCATTTCAACTGTTTTTCACTCACTGCTTTCTGTCTCAACCACTCTTAAAATTGTGTTCTAAACAGTCAGTCATTAATGGGATGACTATTTTGGTTCCTATTCTCTTTTCTATAATTGTTGTCATTGTTGGTTGAATTTAGATTCTTTTCATTTAGTCTTTTTTTTTGCTGCCATTACATTGTTTATGAAACTGCTATCCTGTTGGCTCGTTATTCTCTCACGTTTGTAATTGTTAATTTTTTAGATTTTCTGTTTTGTTTTAGAAGTTTGTACTTCACTGCAAGGTGTTAGTGGTTTTCAGGGTTTCTCACCTGTTGTAGTTTGCTAATGCTGCTGTATTGCACAACATGAGAAATGGATTGGCTTTTATAAAGGGGGTTTATTTAGTTACAAAGTTACAGTCTTAAGGCCATAAAGTGTCCAAGGTAATGCATCAACAATCGGGTACCTTCACTGGAGGATGGCCAATGGTGTCTGGAAAACCTCTGTTAGCTGGGAAGGCACGTGGCTGGCATCTGCTTGCTCCCAGGTTGCGTTCCAAAATGGCTTTTTCCCAGAACATTCCTCTCTAGGCCACAGCTCCTCTTCAAAATGTCACTCTCAGTTGCTCTTGGGGCGTTTGTCCTCTCTTAGCTTTTCTGGAGCAAAATTCTGCTTTCAATGGCTGTCTCCAAAATGTCTCTGTAAGCTGGAGCTTCTCTCTCAGCTCCTGTGCGTTCTTCAAAGTGTCCCTCTTGGCTATAGCAAGCTCACTTCTTCTGTCTGAGCTTATATAGTGCTCTAGTAAACTAATCAAGGCCCATGCTGAATGGGCGGGGCCACACCTCCATGGAAATTATCCAGTCACAGTTATCACTTAAGTTGTGTGGGTCACATCTCCATGGAAAAGCTCAATCAAAGAATTACAATCTAATCAACACTAAATACATCTGCCCACATGAGATTACATCAGAGATAATGGCGTTTTGGGGGACATAACACATCCAAACCAGCATATCACCTAAAACATTGCTCTTTACACCTTACATACACAGAAAGCAACTTGGTTGAAAATGGTACTTAAATGATGTATCATTTATTGCATCACCATGAAGATTGCTGATAAGCTTCACTTCCCTTTCCATTGGTAGGTGACAATTTTATTAATAGTTTCAGGCAGCATTGGAAAGGAATGTAAGGACAGTGAAATATATTGGTAGATAGTGGAAGGAAGATTTGGTTTCTTAATTCATAGTCTACCAAGTAAATATAATAGGATCCCGCCAAGGAATAGAGTTTATGATATGAAGACTACAAAGAATCCAAAATTGAACTCCAGAGAAAGGTTAGGAATAAAGATTGCTAAAGATGTGTGGGAGATCTGGCCAATTCTGTGCTCACTCACTCCTAATTATTATAACATTAAATGTAATTGCACATGTGCACAGACAGGTTTTCATTGCTTAACTGCAATGTGACCATGAACATAAAATGCATAAAAATTATTATATAACCAGAAGCAAATATAAGAAGATTATGGTGGTAGCATTAAAGGACAGTGAGCCCAGGACCCAGATTACAAATCCAGGTTACATGCCTACTAAAGGCAATTTTGTTATCAATTAATCTTTTTTTTTTTTTTAATTTAAAGTAATGTTGCCATTTTCTGGTGATATTTTTTTTTTATGCTTATGGCAAAATAGGCTGTTACATCAATGAGCTTTATGTGTGAGAGTGCTCATTTTCACCAAGGCTGCCATTTAGTTTCGGAGAGCATTGTATAGAGTCATCCACTTACAGGTGATGGTGTATTAGATAGATGTTTGAATGTTATAATCACAGTTCAAACACCTTTCCAACTCAAAGACACTGTTTTTCCAAGCCATGCTACCTGTTACTTTAAAGGAACTATAGCTTGATTATGGGATTTTTCCAGGTACGTAAATTAATTTGAGGGGACAAAAATAGAGCTTAATGAGTTAGACTTTAAAAATATTTCTTAATTTGTTTAATTTGTGTATACATTTATATAACATAAAGAATGATATGACTATATATGTGAAATATAGTCTATAGTATGCAATTTTGATTCCCCCCCCCATTGGAAGTTATTTGGAAATTTTTTTTCTCCTGTATCTTCATCTGTTTGAAGTCTTAATAGCTATAGATGGGTCACTGTAAATGGTTATCATTGGCCATCTACTATGCTCTGTGGAGTTTTTTATGAACACCAGCCATCTAAGTTGAATACATTAAGACAACATACAAACCAATACCTACAATTGATTCCATTTTATAACAGCACAACAACAATGAACTTAATTTTAGGTATTATTGTTGATAGGGTCAATTACTTGTGTTTAATCTTTTAGAATTTTTGTCTGGTTAATGCCTATGTCTTTGCCCACAAAACACCTAGAAGACAGTTTACTCCTCTGTGGCGTTGCAAGAAATATAGATCTATTACTGTGTAAATTAGAGGACCCTGATTGTCCCCAACTTCTTTCATTATGGTTCTTAACAAACTCTTCTCTTACAAAAGTAATATTCCTGTATTCATATGCCTTTGCAACTATACTTACCATTTTTCAATTGTAATTTAAATAATCCCTTGAACACCTTTCATAAAAATAACTTACCTGATATAACAAAATAGTGAGTGATAATGTGAATAACACTTAATGTTTTCAAAGAGACCATATTCTTTGAACAGTTTTTTTTTTCCTTATAAATTTGCCAAAGAACTAATAAAAATAGTTTGAGCCCCAACTTGGAATAGTTAAAATAGCTCGTATAGAATGTAAAATTTAATTGTTAATGAACTTAATTCTTAGATACCCTATTAGAAGGAGAGTGTGGAATAAATGAAAATCTGTATACTCTTATAATGGTAATAAAATAGAATGTATTCATGTCATCCATAACAATTTTTAAGGCATGTTATACATATGTCATTAAAGAAAGATTGAACTTAATCCCTCAACATATTTTTCAAAAAGTTTGTAACCCAATGAAGTCACTATGGTGAAAGTAAAATAGTTTCTGAAATTACAATTTAATTCTCTTTTAGTTATCTTTAAAATACGGCAGACACCAGGTATTTTGGGAGAATGACCTGCAAGGTTTGCAAGCCCCAAAGCAGATAACAGCAGTGGAAGTCTATAGGATATTCATGGACATAGCCCTCCCTTCAAATGATCAGGCCCTGAATTTATTTGAGCATTAGGTAAGAAATTTTTAACTGTACCATAACCGAAAATCTTGAAATAAACTAGTGTAAAGATTAAGAAAATTTATTATCTTACATAGTAGAAATCCAGAGGTAGGAATCTCCCCAGGCATGGTATTGATTAGTGACTAAATGATGCCAGCAAGAATCCAAGATCTTTAGATCTATCTGCTAAGCTGTTCTAAAGTTCCAGATTCATCCTAAGGCTAATTCTTCTTTTGTGGTAGTTAAGATAGCTCCGGTGGCATTCTGGGCTATTTGCTCTCTTTTTCATGTTCAGCAAGGGAGGGTGAGAAAAATGCAGCATCTCCAACAATGAAATGTATCATCTCCCAAGGGTTATTACACACCCATGCCTGTATCAATAATATTTTCTAGGAGAATGCCTTGGGATGATAAGCTTAGATAAAACAGGATCAGCCCAGGCTTAGGAAACTGGCAGTTCATCTCCCTAGAAACTTATGGCTGACTTGGTGAAGTGGGGTGTCTGAACAAAATAAGGCTTCAACCAGGGAGGAGGAAGTAGAAAAATGAGTAGATAATAAACAGTGTCCACTCATATCCACTACAATAAATATTTTAGAAAGTTGAAGGAAGAAAAGGAACATGAATGAGGAATAAGAGGGGTAATGGCCATACTACTTTTGGTGAAACAGTAAAAATTTTTGTGCGGCCCACACTGTTTTCATAAAATCTAAAAGCATAACCACAAAGAATTATCTAAAACTTTGATATCCTAAGGGGTAAGAATGTCCCATATTGTCCTATGGACATATCAGGTATATGACAGAGGGTTTGGTACTAATTGCTACTCTCAGGTCATGAATGGCTTTTAAGTTTTATTTTCATTTAACAAATGTGTATGTGATGCATTCTTCTGAGTATTCTGTGTATATTAACCTACCTAGCTCTCATAACAACCTTAGAAGGTACTTATATTATTATCTCCATAATACCGATGAGGAAACAGAGATGGAGAGAGGTTGGGTGACTTGAAATTGGACTTTGAATGTAGCAGTCTGGCTCCAGAATCCATGTTCCAAACCATTAACTCATGATCCTTATGGTTTTATTTCAAAGGAAGAGCAAAATTACCCCAAACACTTTCTCACTGGAACTAACTTTATTACTGAATTCTCTTCAGAGTTCATAAGTTGGTTTGGGTTTGGAGAAATATCTGTGGTAGGTTGAATCATATACTCCTCAGAAAACATGTGTAAATAGGACCTTTTTAACAATTCAGTTTTACTGAAATATATTCACATACCCTACAGTTCTCCACAGTGAACAATCAGTTGTTTATGGTACCATCATATAGTTGTACATTTATCACCAAAATCAATTTTTGAACATTCTCATTACTCAAAAAACAAAACAAGACAAAAATAAGAATAAAATACAAGAACACCCAGAACATCCCATCCCCCATCCCTCTATTATTCATTTAATTTTTGTCTCTATTTTTCTACTCATCTGTCCATACACTGTATAAAGGGAATGTGAGCCACAGGGCTTTCACAATCACGCAATCACACCATGTTAGCTACATAGTTACACTGTTGTCTTCAAGAATCAAGGCTACTTGCTTGCAGTTCAACAGTTTCAGATATTTCCTTCTAGCTATTCCAATACACTAAAAACTAAAAAGGGATAACTATATAATGCATAAGAATAACCTCCAGAATGACCTCAACTCCATTTTAAATCTTTCAGCCACTGAAACTTTATTTTGTTTCATTTCTATTCACCCTTTTGGTCAAGAAGACTTTCTCAATCCCATGATGTTGGTCTAGGCTCATCCCCAGAGTCATGTCCCAAATTGCCAGGGAGATTTACACCAATGGGAGTCATGTTTCACATAGTGGGGAGGGCAGTGAATTTACCCGCCAAATTGGCTTAGAGAGGCAGGCCACATCTGACCAACAAAAGAAGTTCTCTGGGGGAGACTCTCAGACACAATTTGGCTTAGTGTCTCCTTGCAGTAACACGTTTCATAATGGCAAACCCCAAGATCGAGGGCTCAGCCTTCTAAACTGGCAGTCCCCAATGCTTGTGAGAATATCAGTAATTCCCCAGGTGGGAAAGTTTAATGTTTCCACATTTCCCCCCAGTCTCTGCCCAAATAACTTTGGAATAAATTGGGGTTTCACACTAACCTGTACAAACCAACCAGATTTCACTCAAGGTTCCGTGTAATTATGGTGTGTGAATAAACTGACCATACAAGTTAAATTATTTAGTGTGCTACAGAAAATATATATTTTTCACCAAATAAACATCTCTTCCTTTGGTCTCACACAGAAGTTGAAGTTTTTAAACAGTCAATATTGTCCTTTACCCTTTGGCCCAATTTGCCTTACTCCTAACCAGATCCATTTCATTCAGATCTCTAATTGAAGTCTGAACTCCTTTTCAGCTTTTGTAACAGTTGCTGAATGGGGTAATACTGAAATTCATAGCTGCTGAACTCTAGTTTTGGGTCTCAGGTGTCATACAGTTACTCGAAGTTCCAGGGATCCCGACCAGGTTATATACAAAGAGCTCAGCATCTCAGAGTTTAGAGATAACCATTACAACTCAAGAATAAATGTAACTGCTGTTAAGAACTTACAATCTAGGGACCTTTACAATAAGCCTTCGCCTGATAACCTGTACTCTTGAGATTCAGTTCTCAGAGTTTGCACATTATAGTTAGTCCATAATAGAGAGGCATTGTAATGTTTGTCTTTTTGCTTCTGGCTTATTTCACTCAAAGTGCTGTCCTCAAGGTCCATTCACCTAGTTGCATGCCTCACAAATTTATTCCTTCTTGCAGCTGCTCAATATTCTATTGTACTCATACATCACAGCTCACCAATCTGTTCATCCTTGCTGTACCCTTAGGCCACCTCCATCCATTGCAAATCGTGGCTACTGCTGCCAAAGCACCAGTGTGTAAATGTCCATTAGTTTCCCTGCTCTCAGTTCTTCCAAGCATATACCCAATAATGAAGTTGCAGGCTCTTATGACAACCCTATACTTAAGCTTCTTGTGAAACCACCACACTTCTCTCCAGGTGTGCTGTACCATTCTGCTTCTCCACCAACAGTGAATAGGTACATCCCTCTCTCCACATTTTCTCCAGCAATTGTATCCCTGTTTTTTTTTTTCTCCACTGCAATTTTATAGAGGTATACTCACATGCCATACAATCATAATGGTGTACAATCAAATAGGACCTTTTGAAGATGTTATTTTTGGTTAAAGTATGATCAACTGAATCAGGGTGGGTCTAAACTGGTATTTTATAAAGAAAATCCAGAAGTCATATAAGGTAGGAAGGAGAGAACATTGCCATGTGACACAAGGCAGAGATACAAGACGAGAAATCCCAAGGATTACCTACAGCTGTTACTAGAATGCTGCAGACTCAGAGTACGAAAACTTTGCTGGTGTCTTGATTTTGGACTTCTTGTAGCCTCAAAACTGTGAGCAAATATTCCTGTGGTTAAGCCAAAACCAAGTTGTGGTATTTGTGATAGCACTGACAAACAAGACAGTATTCCAGCGTGATTCTCAGCTAAAGCTAGTGCCACGCATGTGGATAGAAGGAAAATCTAGAACCATGAAAATGCAAGCTAGCCAGGTTTGAGGTAACCTTCTGTTTGGAAAAAATGCCTTCTCATAGCGACATACTGTTCACTGTCATGAGTGCATTCAAACAGGCAGGCAAAAAGTAGAAGAAATTGAGCATTATTTTTGAGCAGTTAAGTTCTGTGCTTTCAGACAATTGACAGGCAAGGAAAAAAAACAGGGAGATAGAATAAATTAGAATAAATGCATTTGAAATACAATACACATCTTTTAGCAGCCTTGTTACTCATTTTGTCAAAAGGCTTGCAAGCTGTCACAGAGAGATTGCATAGCATATTAGTTAACAGAACAATCATCAGAGCCAGACTACCCCAGTTTAAATCCTGGATCCACTACATACTAGGTGTGTGACCTTGGGCAAGATAGTTAATCTCTCTGTGCCTCAGTCTCCTTATCTGTAAAATGATGATATTATTATTAATTTCCTTATTAGACTACTGTGAGACTTAAATGTACATGATTGTATAGTGTTTAGTATAGTACCTGGTGTATGGTAAATGCTATGGAAATGTTTGTTACAATTCTTAATAATTGATATATGTATATATATATATATTCCACATAAATTAAGTGGTTAGCATTCCAGCATTTCTACAATAGTTTTCTATTTAGAAGTAACATGTTTTGATTTTAATAATTTCTTATTCAGGATATGAGAGGGCTAGCTTTGAATGTTCCCTCCACCCTGCCCACACCCCAATTGGGAAGAAAACACTATTTATTGGCAATCAAATGTTTCCCTTTTAAAAAATCTTTTTTCATAAAATGTATTCTGTTTTATTTTATATGTTTGCCATTTGATTAGTGGCCTAAAAATATAAATTTAACTGTCTGAAAAACAAATGCCTTCACTCTCTCGTGGAGAAATACAAAGGTAATGCTTCTGTGATTTAGAACCAAAAAAGACTTGAATTAGAAATAGAGGGAATTTATTTACAACTCGATCTTCTGGTAATACCTTTAAATTCCCTCTTCATTTTTATCTAGGGTCGTTGTTCATTAACTTAAATGTTTAATAATTTTTCAATAAATTAGAAATAGTTTCAGGGATTCACCACTAACCTTAATTTAATAGAAGCTAATTTTATATCTTGTTTATTTTATATTGAGAGTGAATTCTTACCACAATCTATTTTCTTTTCTAATTTGAGAGGAAAATATTAGTTTTCTCTTAACCTAATGATGTTCATTAATGATGACAAAGAAATCATAGAATACAAAAAGGACAATTCACCAGGAAGAAATAACAATCATAAATATTTATGCCCCTAACCAGAGTACCCCCAAATAGACAAAGCAAACACTAGCAAAACTGAAGGGAGAAATAGACATATCTACAATAATAATTGGAGACATTAATACACCAAACACATCAATAGCTAGACTTTCAATAAGGAAACAGAGAACCCCTAAATAATATGATAAATGAACTAGACCTAACAGACATATATAAAACATTGCATCCCAAAACAGGATATACATTCTTCTCAAGTGCTCATGAATTATTCTCCAGGATACCCCACATATTGGGGCACAAAACAGGTATAAATAAATTATAAAAGATGGAAATTGTAGAAAGCACTTTCTGTGATCATAATGGAGTGAAGCTGGAAATCAATAACAGTCAGAGAACTGGAAAAGTTCACAAGTAAATGGAGGTTTTACGGCATGCTTTTAAAAAATCAGTGGGTCAAAGAAGAAATTGCAAGAGAAGTCAGTAAATAACTAGAGATGAATGAAAACAAGAACACAGTATGTCAGAACTTGTGGGATGCAGCAAAGGCAGGGCTGAGAGGGAACTTTATAGCCCTAAATGTCTACATTAAAAAAGAAGAGCCATCAGTGCATTCCTCCCGTGGCGTGGGGGGAGGCAGGCCTGGACCGGCCTTGAGCTGCAGCCGCTCTTCCTGCCCTCCTTGGCCTTGCCTCTGACATCATGCTCCAGTTCCTGCTTGGATCTACTTTTTGACAATGTGGTTGGAATGTATCTGGCTCAAAACTATGATATACCAAACCTGGCCAAAAAACTTGAAGATGTCAAACAGGACTTGGATGCCAAGAAGAAACCCCCTAGTTCCTGAAGCCGACTCCAGCTGCCTTCGGATACACTGATTCTATCCTTGAGGGCCTTCCTTACCATCAGAACCTAAAGCTTTTATTTTAAACTCCATCCTCAGCAGTTTTCTTCTTAGCTAAACCCTGAGTTGCCTTAGAGCAAAAATGAGGCCACAAGTTAAGAACCCTTACTTTTCCAACATCTTCACCTCTTCCCATTCTTTTTCCAGTTGCTTGGGAGATTCTACGAGTGGAATTATGGTGCTAAATTAGTAAACATGACCTTTAATTAGTAGTCTCTTCTTTAGTCTTTGGGATTTCTACTACTGGTTTTCAAGAGAAAAATTGATGAGTTTTTCATAGCTGATCAGATACAAATAATGATAATTTCACAATTACAACAATTACAGTGGGTGCCTGTTAAGCATATGGTACTAAATTATGTTGTTTCAAAGTAATTAAAATTAATATCTAGGGCCAAAAAAAAAAAAAAAAAGTAAGAGCTAAAATCAAAGACCCAACTGAACACCTGGAGGAACCAGAGAAAGAACAGCAAACTAATCCCAAGGTAAGCAGCAGGAAACAAAAATTAGAGTGGAAATAAATGAAACTGAGAACAACAACAACAAAAATACAGAGAATCAATAAAACTAAAAGTTGGTTCTTTGAGAAGATAAGTAAAATTGACAAACCTTTAGCTAGACTGACAAAGACATAAAGAGAGAAGATGCAAATAAATAAAATCAGAAATGACAGAGGGGTCATTACCACTGACCCCATAGAAATAAAAAAGATCATAAGAGGATATTATGAACAATTGTATGCCAACAAATTAGACAATGTAGATAAAACAGACAATTTCCTAAAAATACATGAGCAACCTACACTGACTAGAAGAAATAGAAGACCTCAGCAAAGCAATCACAGGTAAAAAAGATTGAATCAGTCATCAAAAACTTTGCAACAAAGAAAAGCCCTGGACCAGATGGCTTCACAGGCGAATTCTACATTGCAGGAAGAATTAATACCAATCTTGTTCAAACTCTGCCAAAAAACTGAAGAAGAGGAAACACTTAAGTCATTCTATGAAGGCAACATCACCCTAATACAAACGCCTGATAAAAATACAAGAAAAGAAAATTGGAGGCCAATCTTGCTAGTGAAGATAGATGCAAAAATTCTCAACAAAAGACTTGCAAATCGAATCCAACCACACATTAAAATAATTACACACCATGATCAAATGGGTTTTATTCCAGGTATGCAAGGGTGGTACAATACAAGAAAATAAATTAATGTTATACACCATATTAACAAATTGAAAGGGAATAACAACATGACCATTTCAATAGATGCAGAAAAGGCAAAATCTAGCATCCTTTCTTGATAAAAATACTTCAAAAGGTAGGAATTGAAGGAAACTTCCTCATTACGATAAAGGGCACATATGGAAAACTCACAGCTAATAAATATCGTCTCAAGAGTGAGAGACTGAAAGCTTTCCGTCTAAGATTGGGAACAAGTCAAGGATGCCTACTGCCATCATTGTTATTCAACATTATGCTAGAAGTTCTAGCTACAGCAATTAGGCAACAAAAGGAATTAAAGGCATTCAAATTGGAAAGGAAGAAGTAAAATTTTCACTATTTGCAGAAGACATGATCCTATATTTAGAAAGTCCCAAAAAGTCTATGATAAAGTTGCTAGAGCTAATAAACAACTTCATCAAAGTGGCAGGATACAAGATCAATGCACAAAAATCTGTAGTGTTTCTATACACTAGTAATGAGCTATCCAAGAATGAAATCAAGAAAAAATTTCATTTGCAATAACAACTAAAAGAATCAAGTATCTAGGAATAAACTTAACAAAAGATGTTGTGCTGCTTTGAATCTGTTGTGTACCCCAGAAAAGCCATGTCCTTTTAATCCAATCTTGTGGGGACAGACCTATTGTGGGTGGTACCTTTTGGTTAGAGTTGTTCCGTGGAGATATAACCCAGCCCATTCAAGGCAGGTCTTAATCTGCTTGCTGGAGTCCTTTAAGTGGAAGATAGTTTGGAGAGAGCTCAGAGCCAAGAGAGTTTAGAGAAGCTAAGAAAGAAAACACCCTGGGGAGAAGCAAGAAGGACCAGGACAGGAACTGAGAGAGCCATTTTGAAACTAGAAGCCAGGAGTGAAAGACCAGCAGACACTGCCACATGCCTTCCCACGTGGTAGAGGAACCCTGGATGCCAGGGGCCTTTCCTCTGAGAAGGTATCCTCTTTTTGGTGCCTTAATTTGAATTTTCAAGGTCTTAAAATTGTAAATTGTAATTTAATAAATCCCCATTGTTAAAAGCCAATCCATTCTGGTATATTGCATTCCAGCAGCCTTAGCAAACTGAAGCAGATGTAAAGGTACCTCTATCCAGAAAACTCTAAAACATTTCTAAAAGAAATCAAAGGAGATCTAAATAAATGGAAGGACATTCCCTGTTCATTGACTGGAAGAGTAAATGTCATTAAGATGTCAATTTTACCCAAACTGATTTACAGATTCAATGCAATCCCAATCAAAATTCCAACAGCCTACTTTGCAGAAATGGGAAAGCAAATTATCAAATTTATTTGGAAGGGTAAGGTGCCTCGAATCACCAGAAACAACTTGAAAAAGAAGAATGAAATTGAAGGACTCATGCTTCCTGACTTTAAAGCATATTACAAAGCTACAGTGGCCAAAATAGTATGGTACTGGCACAAAGATAGACACATTGATTAATGGGATTGAATTGAGGGTTCAAAAATAGACCCTCACATTTATGGTAAATTGATTTTTGACAAGGCTCCCAAGTCCACTCATCTGGGACAGAACAGTCTCTTCAATAAATGGGTCTGGGAGAACTGAGTATTCATAATGCAAAAGAATGAAAGAGGATACCTATTTTACATCATATACGAAAATCAACTCAAAATGGATCAAAAACTTAAATGTAAGATCCAGGACCATCAAATTCCTAGAAAAAAAATGTAGTGAAGCATCTTCAAGATCTAGTGGTAGGCAGTGGTTTCTTAGACCTTAGACTCAAAGGACATGCAACAAAATAAAAAATAGATAAATGGGACTGCCTCAAAATTGAATACTTGTGTGCTTCAAAGGACTTTGTCAAAAAGATGAAAAGGCAGCCTACTTAATGGGAAAAAATATTTGGAAACCACATATCTGATAAGGGTTTGATATCTAGAATATATAAAGAAATACTACAACTCAACAGTAAAAAGACAAACAACCCAAATTTCAATAGTGGTCAAAAGATATGAATGGATGTTTTTCCCAAGAGGAAATACAAATGGCTAAAAAGCACATGAAAAGATGCTCATCTTCACTATTAGGGAATTGCAAATCATTATCATAATGAGATAACATTTCACACTTACTAGAATGACCTCTATTGAAGAAACAGAAAATTGTAAGCATTGGAGAGGATGTGGACAAATAGGAACACTTATTCACTGCTGGTGGGAATATAAAATGGTATAGCTGCTGTGGAAGACTGTTGATTCCTCAGGAAGCTAAGTATATCACTGTCATGATCTTGCAATCCCACTACTAGGTCTATACTGAGAAGAACTGAAAGCAGTGATGTGAACAGACTTCTACACACCAATGTTCATAGCGGCATCATTCTCAATTGCCAGAAGATGGAGGCAATTCAAGTGTCCATAAACAATGGGTAAACAAAATATGGTATATACATACCATGGAATATTATTCAGTGTAAGAATAATGAAGTCCTGATGCATGCGAAAATATGGATGAACCTGGAGGACATTATATTGAGTGAAATAGGCCAGACACAAAAGGACAAATATGGTATGATCTCATTAATGAGAACTAGATATAGTGAGCAAATGCATGGAGTTCATATCTAGAATATAATTACCAGAAAATAGAATGAGGATAGAGAATGAGGAACTGATGCTTAATTGTGTAGAATTTTTTAATAAGGGTGATTGTAAATGTTTGGAAATGGATAGAGGTTATGGTAGCACATTATTATGTGTGTAAAAAACAGAGCTGAATTTTGCATGTGATGGTGGTTGAAAGAGGAAGATTTTAGGGTCATTGTATATCACTAGGAGGAAAGCTACAAGATTAAATAAGGGAATGTATAATATAGTCAACTCTGTTGTGGATGATGAAGGTGGTTAATAGTACAAATACAAGAATGTTCTTCCCATGAATTAAAACAAATGTATGTCACAACTCCAAGATGTTGGTAAAAGGGTGGTATAGGGGGAAAATGCACCTAATGAAAACTACAGACTGCAGTTAACAGTAATATCTTAATGTTCTTCCATCATTTGTGACAAAGGTACCATTCTGAAACTAAGTGTCATTAATAGGGGGGTATAAGGGGAATGGAGTTTTTCTTTTTGGAGCTATGAAAATATTCTAAAATTGTGGTGATGTAAGCACAGCTCTCTGTTTATACTGAGAGCCATCGATTGTACACTGTGAATAGACTGTATAGTACGTGAATAAGAGTCTGTTAAATATATGCAAATATAAAAAAGAAAAATCAGTTGCATTTCTGTATGAACAAAAATTTGAAAATAAAGTTTTAAAAAATGAAATAATGTAATATATTATCAAAATGACAAATACTTAATAAATCTAGTGAAATATGTGCAAGATACATGAGATACAAAAAACCACAAATCTTACTGAGAAAAATTAATAAGAACTAAATATATGAATATCATATTCTTATATTGGAAGACATTACTATAAAGATAAAAAAATTACCAAAATTGATCTAGGTATATATATATTCTATGAAATCTGAATCAGCAGAATTTTTTTTTTTTAGTGAAAATTTATAGGATGTTTATAAAATTTATATGGGACTACATAGGGCTCTGAAAAATAAAATTGATCCTGAAGAAGACCAAAGGGTGAATATTTATTCTAGTAGGTATCAAGACTTATGAAACTACAGTTAATTAGAAAAGTGTGATTTCAGCCTACAAATAGATCAGTGGAGTGGAATAGAATCCAGATGAGAGACTCATCCCTACTTGATCTCTTTATTAATGACAAAGTGCCAATGCAGTGCAGTGGGGGAAAGGATAGACTTTTCAATAAATGGTAATGGATCGATATAAAATTCATATGGAAAAAATTAAATGACTCCATTTCCTACTGTATACAAGATCAATTGAAAGTAAATTATAGACACAATATCCCATATAAATAGAAGATGAAATTTTTAGAGGTTAACTTAGGAGAATGTCTTCAAGACCTTTGATTAGGAGAATCTTTCTTAAACAGAAAACAGTGCTAACCATAAAGGAAAAGATTTATAATTGTATTTTTATTGAAATTAAAACCTTTTGTTTATCAAAAGACACCATTAAGGGAGTGAAAACATAAGCCACAGAGTGGGAGAAGATACTTGCAATTCTATCTATCAAATAATTCATTTACAGAATATATAAAGAATTCCTGTCAATTAATATGAAATGACAGACAACTCAAAGTACAAAACACTTGAAGAGGTACATCACTAAAGAGATAACCAGATGAATAATGAGCATATGAAAATGTTTCAGACATCATTAGTTGTCATGGAAGTGCAAGTTGAAACCACAGTGAGATATGTCTACCCACCTACTATTAAAGGCCAAACAAAGCAAACAGAAGCTATCAATATAAGTATTGGTAAGGATGTGTAGCAACTGGAACTCACACACAGCTGGAAGGAGTATAAATTGGAACATTCACTGTTTGGCAGTATCTCCTAAAGCTGAACATTTACAAGTTCTATGACCCAGCAATTCTACCTGTAAAAAAAAGGAAAGAACATTCTATTCCTACGTGAAAGACAGCCATACAAATATTTTCCAAAATACATATACTAGAATGGTCACAGCATCATGATTTGTAATAAACTCAATCTGACACAATCCTTTTGTCCATCAACAGCAGATTGGGTACATTAATTTTAAATATTATATATGAATGAATACACATCAAATGATGAATGGAATGCTATATAGCAACGAAAAAAATTCTTGCTGCACACAACAACATGGATGAATCACACATGCATAATGCTGAACAAAAGGAGCCAGAGACAGAATAGTACATACTCTGTAATTCCATTCACATGAAGTTCAAAAAAGGCAAAAGTTATCTATGTTGATAGAAGTTAAGAGTGATTTCCTTTGTGGGGTGACTGATGTTTGGGAATCAGTCTGAGAAATGCTACTGAGGATAGTAGTAAGGTTCCATTGTTTCTTAATCAGGATGGTGACTATATTGTATATTTTTGCTTCAAATATGTATTGAATTGTACATTGAAAATTTATGAACAATATTTTATGTTGCCCTTCAATAAAATGATTTAAAAATCTCCAGTCCTAGTGCACTCAGATACAGAAAGTATTCTGTAATTTACTGGACCCTAATTGCCATTTCATCGTCCCAGGGTGCTAAATATCAGAAGCTAGCTGTGAACCCAAGGGGATGCCAATAGTTTTCTCTTAAGATTGATGTTTCTAAAGGACAAAACATGGTTTTGAAAGTCCTGAACAATCTAATGTGCTTGGCATAATTCAAAATTTCATATATTTACTGAGCATGTACATTGTGCTTGCATGTTTCTTGGTGCTATAGATTCGTCTTTTTTGGGTATTAAAATATTCAGAAATTTTTTAGAAGTATCATACTTGTCAGAATAATAAATTAAGATAATAGTTTGTATACTCGTCTATCCAGCCAGTGTTGAGTGAAATTCTTGCATGCCAGCCAAACAAGCCTATAGCTACTGCAATTCTTCAGACTAATTGGTAAATATGGCAAATGCTGTTGACAGGATTAACTCTAAACTCCTTTTCTCTGATGGTCTAGTCTCTGGCTAGGGATTGATGTAGATAAATGGATGTGATTGATTTGGACCATGAAATGTGTGAAGGGGCAAGGTGATGAGTTTGTATTTGTGCCTTTGGCATATGCAGCAGGAGCATTAGATGGAAGGGAAACAAATTCATCTTGGAAATCTTGTAAGGATCAACTACTATAGCATCTTGGGCAGTGAGCTTGCTAGGTTAGGACATTTCTAAAATCTATCTGAGGTTAATTTAATTGATATTTTGGGAAATCTAATGTTTGAGAATTTTATTTGGAACTGCATAAAATATTGATTCTTTAGAATGTCATTGACAGATAATTATACAAGACATGTTATTGTTTTCTTCTCTTTCCTATAATGAGAAACAAAATTTTTCATTCCAAGGGGATAAGCATTAGATTGGTGAAGTCTCTGTGTATAAAAATAATCCACTTCCTTAGAACAAGTGGTAAGTTATTGTGCATTTCATTGTACTTGCTCTGATCATCACAACTCTTCATCCAATGTATGAATATGCCATATTCTTGCGTGGACAGATTTTGAAACATTTTGGTCTTGGTAGAGGGCACAGGTTACAAATTTAGTGTGATAATCTTTGTCAAACTTATCTTGAAAAACTGTAGACAACTGCATTAAGTGTGGATGGCCTGTGTTTTATATACACAAAAGCACTTCCTGTCTCCACTTACAAAGTTAACAGTTCAATGTGTAAGTTGAGCAATTTGGACAGTAACTTTAAAGACCTCTGCTTTCTCCTGTTTTCCTGAACAAAGTCATGTGTTCCCCTTTGTGAAAAAAATATGACCCTTACCTGTGGTTATTTGCCAATTATGTTTTTTCTTTTACTATGTGCTTTATAAACACACTGGTGACTCATACCTTATTATCATGAATATTCCCTTGCAAAATGCTCATTGTGAGTCACAGAAAATGAACTGAAACATACAGGCTGTGGAGGAGGGCTCTTGAATGTGGTCTCTCACCTTCCTTTTCCACCTTCCCAGCCCTTTGTACCCATTGCTTCAGCATTCTGTAACTTTCTCATAGGTTGTGACTTCTACACAAAGGGAAAGAGGCAAGGAACTGAACCAAGAAGGGTTCTCGGCTGCTTTTAGCAGTGTAGCATAATAGGTAAGAAGTTAGGTTCAGAATCCCGCATTTATGGATTCAAATCCCAGCTTTTACACTACTTACTTTGAAGACATGAGCAAGTTAATTAACCTCTCTCAAGCCTCAGTTTTCCCCACAATTTTCCTCATAGGACTGCTGCAAGGTTTACATGGGGTAAAGTGTGTGAAGCCATTAATACAGTATTGTCATATAATGAGTACTTCATAAATGACTACTGCCTGGGATGCACTCTTGGGTGCATAACTTCCTAAGTTTGTGGCCTTTGGTAAATTGCTAAACCTCTCCTAGACTTGCTTTTACTATGCGTTAAGTGAAGAGGGCTTACAGTACCTACTTCCAGGACTGTTGGGAACATTAAAGGAGTGATGCACATTCAGCTCTCACAGGATACCTGAGCCATGGGAAAGGCCTACTAAGTGTTAGCTATGTTAACTATGTGGCCTCTACCATTCCTTAAAAGTAAGTAACACAGCATACAAAATAGGCTATTAATCATTCACTCTCATTCTGCACTTCTCACCCTGCAAGGACATGCTCTGAGAGTAATGATGATGATGATGATGATTATGATAATGATGATGATAATTGCAGGTTATAATTTACCATCAGAAATAAAGGAGCATCACTTTATAGCTGTGTGAACTTAGGAAAATGACTTAACTTCCCAGTGCTTCTATTTTCTTATCTGTGAAATAGGGATAATAGCAGTTATTTCCTGAGGCTATTGTGAGGAATAAATATAGTTGTTCTGATAAAGTTCATAGAATTGGCTTCAGTATATAATAGTACTCAGTTAATATCAGATTTCAAAAATGTGTAATCTCATTTGACTGTGATAATACTTTTTCTGGGTGAGACTCTTCAGTAGATACTAAGACATCTTGTACCTTTTTCAAAACCTGTACAAGTAGAGGTTAATCTTGGCCATCTAAGACATTTACTTGAACTGGTTTGGTCATGGACAAAGCAGCCTGATTTTTAAGGAGTTAAGGAATCCTTCTTCCCCAAATCCTTCTCTGCTTATGTCAGGCCTGAAAGTCAATAACGATGTAGGTAGTCTTGAAGTAAAGTTAAAACAGTATCAATCACTAATACTTGAGTGTAGATGAATCTATTAGAACATTTCATGAGAGGTTGGATAATGCAGAGAATCTTGAGTTGCTGAGAAGGGAGACAAGGACCTTTTTGCCTTCTATGAAACAGGGAAAAGGACCTAAATGAAGGAAACTAAAAATGTTAGATGACACATCACCTACTTAGGGTGTTTGCCTGTGACTGACCCCAACTGTCATCTCCTTCCTGATGGACATACTCTTTAATTGCATTGGCAGCCCCTCTGAGGAGGTTTTACTCTCTCACTGTAGAAAATGGTTTCATATTTATCATAGACCATTGAGATAAAATGTAATTTTCATGCCACTGAAGGAAGTTATGAACTCTAAATAAGCCAGAATCCCAAACGTGCTGATTTAATTTCTGATACTGTTTCTTTGGAGGAAAACAGCAACTCAAAACAAATCTTCAGTAAAATGAGGGTGGCTATTCTGATGTGCTTCTGGTGTATCACTTAAGAATTACATGGAAAAGAGAAGAAACTTCCAGTATTTCTTTGATGTTCTCTGAGGCACAAGCTCCAGATTTTTCACTAGACAAGTATATAATATTTGGAGGATAGTGCATGCTCAACAAATGGCTGTAACTCACCAGTCTTTGTGGAGGGTCATGTATAGAAATTTAAATTTGTTTTAATTGCTGTAGAAGAATCAAAAGATTCAGGCATATTTTTTCTTTGCCCTGTATTTGCTAGGCCCTCAGAAGACGGCCCTAACTTAGATATTGTTGGAGAGGAGGACCACTAGAGAGAAAGAAAAGACATGAGCAAGGAAAGAAGAGGCAAAGGTGGCTTGCTAAAAGGAAGAAACAAAAGTGTCCCGCAAGTCGGCTGTGCTGTAGAGGCTAGGGTGAGCAGAGAGGCCACTGGGAGGCAAAAGAACAGCAAAGGGCAGACAGCAAAACTTAGTGCAGCATGGGTAGCAGACAGAGTAAAAATATTGACACCAAAGATCAAGCCTCATGCCTCATCTTCCATTTTCTAGGCACCATAAATGTGCACCCAATTCTTGCAAGACATTAGGGAGTGAAAGGGCTCTAAACATGACTGGGATTAATTTTTCCACACTCTGTTAAATGGGCTCAGAGGCATATTTAGTTTGATTCAGTAAAGAAAGTGACTTTTCTTGCTCTTCAGTGTTGTGGAACAGATTCTTACCTGCGTTCCGTGAAAACAAGATCCATGCATGTCTCTCTCTCTCTCACTCTTTCTCTTTCACTTTCTTAACTGTTTTCACGTAGTAACATATATATAACTCAAAATTCCCCATTTTGACCACTTCAAGCATAAAATTCAGTGGTATTAATTATGTTCTCAATATCGTGCTACCAACACCAACTTCTAATACCCCAACTTTTCATTATCTTGAATTGAAACCCTGCACTCGTTAAGCAATAACTCCCTCTTCCCTTCCCCTACTCTGATCCTTGGTAATGTATAATATACTATCTGTCTCTATAAAATTTGCTTCTTCTAAGTATTTCATATAAGGGAGATCATACAATATTTGTAAAATGTAATGTTTTCAGTGTTCATCCATGTTGTAGCATGTATCAGAACTTCATTCTTTTTAACTGCTCAATAGTATTCTATTGTGTTTATATACTACGTTTTGTTTATGCATTCATCTCTTGATGGACAGATGGGTTGCTTTTACCTTTTGGCTGTTGTGTAGGCTGTTGCTGTAAACATTGGTGTACAAATATCTGTTTGAGTTCCAACTTTCAATTCTTTGGGGTATATGCTAATAGATGGTATTGCTGGGTCATATGGTAATTCTATTTTCAACCTTCTGAAGAACTGCCAAGCTGATTTCCACAGTGTGTGCACCATGTAACAAAGCCTCTGTGATGGTTAAGTTCATGTGTCAACTTTGCCAGGTTATGGTGTCCAGTTGTCTGTTCAAGCAAGCACTGACCAGATTGTTACTTGAGGATATTTCATAGATTTAAATTATAAGTAAGTTGATTGCATCTATGACTGATTAAACCTACAATCAACTGAGGATATTACCTTCAACATGAGAAAAGTCTCATCCAATCAGTTGGAGGTCTTAAAAAGAGAAGTGATGATTTCAGCAGTCAGAAGGGAGAATTTCTATCTCGACTTAAGCCTGCTAGCTTCTCTTAGGGATGTCATTGAAAATCTTCAGTGGAGTTCCCAGCTGGCAGTCTGCCCTGTGGAATTTGGACTTGCTATCCCCACAGTTGTGCGAGCCAATTCCTATAATAAATCTCACAATATTTACTTTATTGGGTTCTGTTTGCCTAGAGAAAGCTGTCTACTATGGCCACCAACAGTGAACAAGGGTTCCAATTTCTCTGCTTTGCTGGTAACACATTATTTTCTGACTTTTTTTATTTTTTAAATAATAACCATAATAGTGGGTATGAAATGATATCTCATTGTGGTCTTGATTTGTACTTCCCCAGTGACTAATGATGTTGAACATCTTTTCATGCGTTTTTTGCCAATTGGATATCTTTGGAGAAATGTCTGCTCAAGTCCTTTGGCTATTTTTAAATTGACTTATTTGTCTTTTTGTTGTTGGTTGTAGCAGTTCTTTGCATATTCTGGGTATTAAACTCTTATCAGATACACAGGTTGCAATTATTTTCTCCCATTCAATAGTTGTCTTTTCACTTTCTTGAGAGTAACCTTTGATACTAGTGTTTTAAATTTTGATTAAGTTCATTTTATCTACTTTTTTCTTTTGTTGTTCATGCTTTAGGTATCATATCTAAGACATTCAAATACAAGGTTATAGTTTCTACCCTTTATTTTCTTCTAGGAATTTTTTGGTTTTAGCTCTTATGTTTAGGTCTTTGATCCGCTTAGAGTTAATTTTTGAATATGGTGTGAAGTAGGGGTCCAACTTCATTCTCTTGAAAGTGGATATCCAGTTCTCCCATACTATTTAATGAAGATACCATTCTTTCCCCAATTAATATATTTGGCACCCTTGTCAAAAATCAGTTGGCCATAGACATATGGGTTTATTTTTGCTCTCTCAGTTCTATTACATGATCCATATGTCTATCTTTATGACAGTACCACACTGTTTTGATTAGTGTGGCCTTGTAGTTAGTTTTGAAATCAGGAAGCGTGAAACATTGTTCTGCGACATTGACTTTGCTTTTTGGGGCCCCTTACAATTCCGTATGAATTTGAGGATTGGCTTTTCCATTTCTACAAAAGAAGCTGTTGTGATTTTGTTAGGTATTGCATTGAGCTTGTAGGTTGATTTGGGTAGTATTGCCATATTAAAAACATTGTCTTCTTATCCTCAAACACAGGATGCCTTGTCATTCATTTATTCTTCTTCAATTTCAGCAGTGTTTTGTAGATTTTGGTGTCCAGATCCTTCACCTCCTTGATTAAATTTATCCCTAGATACTTTACTCTTTTAGGAGCTATTGTGATGGAACTTTTTTTAAAATTCCATTTAGAATGTTTTTTGCTGGTATATAGCAACACAGCTGTTTTTTTAGGTGTAAATATTGTAGTCTGCAATTGACTGAATTCATGTATTCTAGTAGTTTTCTTGTGAATTCTCTGGGATTTTCTATATAAAGGATCATGTTGGCTGCAAATAGTAATAGTTTTATTTCTTCCTTTCCAATTTGAATGTCTTTCTAAAAATTTTTTTTATTGTGAAATATAACAGAAAACAGAACAGTGATAACTTTTATAGTATGATTTAACAAGTAGTTAGAGAGCAAATTTCAAAGAATATTATGGATTACAGTTCTACAATTTCAGTTATTTCCTTATTGTGAAATATATATACAGAATGGTGATAACTTTCAAAGTACAATTTAATGAGTAGCTGTAGAGCAGATTTCAAAGAATACTGTGGGTTACAGTTCCACCATTTCAGTTACTTCCTTCTAGCTATTCTAATACCCTAGCTTCTAAAATAAATTATTAATATAAAGATTCAGTATTCCTAATCCTTTGTTAAATTCTAGCTTGTCTGTTGCTACCCCTTCCTCTCGTTATAATCCCTCTCTCAGTCTTCAGGGATGTCTAGGCAGTGACCGCCCTAACTTGTTCATATTGAAAAGGGGTGTCGACATTCTGGGGAAGAGGGCTGCATCTGGTTGTTTTTTTTGAAGAGGCTATTGCCTCTGGATTTTGGGACTTATCTGGCATAGGAACACTCTGGAGGATTTAAGTTTTTGAAAAATAAACTTAGTGAGTGAGACTTTATTATAGAGTCTCAGATAGGTATTTGGGGACTACTGTTGGTTAGGGCTTAGCATACTGTGGCCATTTGGGATATCTATCTGGAACTTGATAAAAGAGTGACCTCCAGGATACCCTCTCGATTCTATTTGAAATCTCTTAGCCAGTGTAACCTTATTTTGTTACCTTTCTTTTCCCCTTTTTGGTCAAGAAGGCATTTTCAATCCCTTGATGCCAGGGCAGGCTCTTTCCTGGGAGTCATCTCCCATGTTGCCAGGGAGATTCACTCCCCTGGGAGTCATACCCCATGTAGGGGGGAGGTTAATGAATTTATTTGCAGAGTTGGGCTTAGAGAGAGAGGCCACATCTAAGCAACAAAAGGGGTTCTCTATAGGTGCCTCTTAGGCATAATTATAGGAAGACTTAGCTTCCCATTTACAACCATAAGTTTCACAAGAGCAAGCCTCAAGATCGAGGGCTTGACTTATTAAGTAGGGGGTTCCTAATTTCACATAGCATATATTCTGTCCAAGATAAACACTCAGGGTCTCACATTAACTTTACTTAGTTGTACAGTCATCGTCATTCCCAATTTTAAATAATGATCATACACAAAACACCCCAAAGATCTTATCAGCCCCCAATTATTCATCCCTAGTATTAGTGTAGTATTGGTAAGGTATTCCTATTAAATATAGTCTATAATATGCAATGGGTAGTTTTTCCCCATATCACTCTGTTTTTAACAATTTGTACCAGTGTCATACCTTAGAAGTATACCATGCAAACATTTATATTTTTAGTGCTAATCTGTGGGATACATGCCTTTAAACAACCACTTTCGATCATGTTCGCCTTCAGTGCGGCACTGATACTTATAATCTCATTAATGAACAATCATTGCCCCTCCAATTTGAATGCCTTTTATTTTCTTTTCTTACCTAATTGCTCTGTCAGGACTTCCAGTGTAATATTGTAACAGTGGTGAAAGCAGTATCCTTGTCTTTATTCCTGACCTCAGGGGTTAAGGCTTTTAGTCTTCCACCATTGAGTATAATATTAGCTGTGGGTTTTTCATATATGCCCTTAATCATGCTGAGGAAGTTCCTTACTATTTCTCTTTTTCCAAGTGTTTGTATCATGAGAGGATGTTGGATTTTGTCAAATGATTTCTCCCCTTCGTTTTGTTAATCTAATGTGTTTCATTAATTGATTTTCTCATGTTAAACTACCTTTGCATTCCTGAGATAAATCCCAGTTGATCGTGGTGTATATTGTTTTAATGTGCTGTTGAATTCAGCTCGCTGATATTTTGCTGAGTATTTTTGCATCTATATTTATAAGGGATACTGTTCTATAATTTTCTCTTCTTGTGATATCTCTATCTGGCTTTGATATTAGGATTATATGGCTTCATAGAATGAGTTAGGAAATGTTCCCTCTGCTTCCATTTTTTGGAAGAGTTTGAGAGCATTGTTGTTAATTTTTCTTTGAATGTTTGGTAAAATTCACCAGTGAATACTTCTGGTTATGGACTTTTATTTGTTGTGAAGTTTTTGATTGCTGATTCAATCTCTTGATTTATTATGAGTTCAATCTCGTGACTTGTTGAGATCTTTTATTTCTACTTGAGTTTTTTAGGAAAGTTGTGTGTTTCTGGGAACTTGTCCATTTCCTCTACATTATCTAATTTGTTGGCATAAAATTGTTCATAGTATTTGCTTATATTTTTTTAAACTTTCTCTAGGATCGTTGGTAATGTATCCCTTTCATTTTGGATTTTAGTTATTTGCATCTTCCTATTTTTTTTTCTTGTATGTCTAGCTAAAGTGCTAGACAATGAAACCAGTTCTCTCAACTGTTTATCTGTTTTATATTTCATTGATATCTGCTCTATTTTTATTATTTCTTTTTACTAAATTTAGGATTAGTTTGCTCTTCTTTTTCTTGTTCCTTCAGATGTGAAGTTAGCTTATTGACTTAAGACTGTTCTTCTTTTAAAAAAAACTTTTAATTTTGAAATAGCTTCATACTGAAGGGCATTTTCAAAAATAATCTAAACACCATACAAAGAACTCAAGCGTACTCTCACCCCTAACCTCCATTTACCCAGATGTACCAATTTTTAAATTTTGCCACCATTCTCATATCTTTCTATCTATTCATCCATCCGTCTATATATCTACCTATCGTCTATTTTCTGAACATTTGAGAGCAGATTGCATACATTATAGTCCTTGAACACATAATACTTCCATGTACATTTCCTATGAATAAGGATATTCACTTATGTGCAGATATCAAGTTCAAGAAATTTAACAGTGATATAAAACTTACATTCTATATTCCTTTTTTTTCTTATATCCAAATAATGTCCTTGTGAGCCTTTTCTTTTCCATTTTTAGATTCCATCTAGTATCACATATTGTGTTTAATTGCTATTATCTCTTTAGTTTCTCTTGCTTTTTTTGTGGAGATATATACAATATAAATCTTCCCTTCCCAACACCTCCCAAGCATACCATTCAGTGGGATTAATCATGTTCACAATGTTGCAGTACCCTCACCATCATCTGTTACTAGAACTTTCCCTTCACCCCAAACAGAAAAATATACTCATTTTGCACTAACTCTCCATTGCCCCTGCCCTCCTCACTTGTGGGTCACCTGTACTCTACTTCTGTCTCTATGAGTTTGCATATTCTCTGACATTTTCTTTGTGGTTACCATGGGGTTCAAATTTAACATCCTAAGTTTATAATAATCTCATTTGATTTGATCCCAACTTAAGTACAATAGCACACAGAAACTATGTTTCCATACCCCTCTGTCCCCCCACATTTATGTATTTCTTGTCCCAAATTGCATATTTAATCATTGTAAATCCAAAATTATTGTTTTATCATTACATTTTCTGCATTTGCCTTTTATATTCTGTAGAAAGTAAGAAGAAGAGTTACAAATAAAAAGTACACTTGTACTGGTATTTTTATTTACCCAAGTCATTATCTTTACCAGAGATCTTTATTTCTTCATATGACTTCAGTCAGTTGTCTATTGTACTTTCAACCCTCAGAACTCCCTTTACAGTTTCTTGTAAGGTCAGGCTAGTGGTGATGAAGTCCCTCAGCTTTCATTTATTCGGGAATGTCCTAATTCCTCCCTCATTTTTGAAAGACAGTTTTTCCAGATACGAAATTCTTGGTTGGCAATTTTTTGCTTTTAGCATTTTAAATATGTCTTCCCACTGCCTTCTTGCGTACATGATTTCCCATGAGAAATTGGTACTTAATCTTATTGAGGCTCCTTTGGATATGACGCATTGCTTCTCTCTTGCAGCTTTCAGAATTCTCTCTTTATATTTGGCATTTGACAGTCTGATTATAACATGGTTGAGTGTGGGTCTATTTGGGTTTATCCTGTTTGGAGCTCTTTGGGCTTCTTGGATGTGTATATTCAAGTCTTGTGCCAATTTGGGAGGTTTTCAGCTATTATTTCTTCAAATTGTCTTTCTGTCCCTTTTTTTTCTCTTCTCCTTCTGGGGCTCCCATAATGGTATGCTTCATGTTGTCCCACTGACCCCTTAGTATCTGCTCAATTTTTTCACTCTTTTTTTCTATCTGTTCTTCAGATTGAATGATTTTAATTATCTGTTAGATCACTGATTCTTTCTTCTGCTTATTCAGATCTCCTGTTGAATACCACTAGTTTATTTTTAATCTACATTAATCTGTTTTCATCCCCAAAAGTTCTGTTTTTTTAAAAAATTTATAGTTCCTTGTTTTGCTCATGCATTCATCTTCTTGATTTCCTTTGCTTCTGTGTTCATGTTTTCAAACTTATTTAGGACAGTTGACTTAATGTCTATGAATAGTTGTTCCAATGTTTGTTCTTCCTCTTCTGTTTTATTTTTTTCCTTGAATGGGATATGTCTTCCTGTTTCTTTGTATGTCTTGTGATTTTTTGTTGAAGTCTTGGCATTTGATTTTTTTTATGTTCTGTGGAACTCAGATTTTCCCTCATACCTAAGGTTTTAGTGTATATTGGTTCTTTGTTTAGGCTTTTCTTCAATGCTTAGGCCAGTTTTTACTGAACCTGTAGAACAACCTGTAGTTAACTGTTCAGTTCTTCTCAGGTCTCTCTGAGCCTACTGTGTGCCCTGGGCATATATGATAACTTTCAAGAATTCCCCAGTATATATGACTGTTTTCCATGCAATAAGGAATTCCCCTCCCCAGCTTCTACTCCTGGGCTGCGGTCTTTGTTTTTATTACAGTTTTTCCTCCCCATTTGTTGCATTCAGTTCAGCTCCACTACTGTGCTCTTATCTGCCTTTTCAATTCAGCTTTCAGCACTGGGTCTGCTCTGTGACCCCATGGCTCAGCTTCCCTTTCTGTGCCACTTTTCTGCAGCTGGTAACTTCTGGGTAAGGGAACCCAGACCTGCACACTAAGTCTGTCTTACATGGAGCTGGTTGGGGTCAATGTACAAAGATACCAAGTATTTTTGTTTAGGTGCTCCTGTAATCAGGCCCCAGGGACTTATACTGGGAATGCAAGTGGGCTGCCAAACTGCCATGATAACTTGGCATAACTTGAATGCACATGGGTTGCCAACCTGCTGGGAATCACACAAACTGCTGAGGAGACATGAACGTGGGGGAAGGGTCTGGACTAATAAGTTTGTCCTGTTGCTTTTCTATCATTTTTAGGTGTGTTTTTTTTTTCCTACTCAGATTTAATTGACTTGTTCTCTAGTCTCGATTGCCTTCCAGAGTTTTGAGAAAGTTAATTCTGCCTGATTTTTGCTATTTATAAGTTGGGGCATTCACCAGTGCACCTTACACTGCCATCTTGATGATGTCACTTCATTCATCTTTTTTTTTAATCACTGCATTGACATCAACTGGCAGAGAACCTGGTACATAGATTTGTAACAGATATTTCATATATTTGTTGAGAATAAATAGGTGGAATAAATAAATGGAAATAGATTAAATTTTAAAAGACTCAGTTGAATCAGAATTTACTTTCTGATACTTAACTGGGAAGGAGATTTGGTAGAGAGCAGGGTTTCTCAACCTTGCCCCTATTGACATTTTGGGCTAGATACTTCTGTCTGTCTGTGTGTCTATCTGTCTGTCTGTCTGTCTATCTATCTATCTATCTATTTTATTATTATTATTATTATTATTATTAATATTATTATTATTATTTGTGGAAGTCTTTCCTGCATGTTGCAGGATGTTGAGCAGCATCCCAGCCTTTGCCCTGCCAGTAGCACCCCCTAATTGAGACAAGCAACATTGTCTCCAGACACTCCCAAATGTCCTGGTGGAGGAGGGAATTACCCCTGGTGAGAAATACAGTGTGTAGGGGGAAGAATATAGGTTTTAGAACCAAGCTCACCTGATTTAAATTTTCACTTGGTCACTTATCAGCTGGACCATTATGGATGAATTATTTAGCCTCTACGTGCCTGAGCCTTCCTTTCTCTGAAATGAGGATGGTGCATGTCTCATTGGTTTTTTGGTGTGTGAGTTTTAATGAGAGAGTGCATGATAAAGCACTTAGTAATTAGTCAATTCCTGACTAGTTATATGAGTCCCATGTTGTCTTGACTTTTACCCATATACTCATAGCCCCTTCCTTCCACTATAGACTCCTTCAACCACTTTAGAGAATGAGTGTAAACTTTGTTTCCCCAAATTCCATTTAAATACATTAAAATAGCTTTTATGATCCTTTTGGAATTTTATTTTATTTAAGATAAACAAACGTAGTTTTTGTTTCTTTGGGGAGTAGCTGTAGGGGAAAATAAAACACAATTTTCAAGAAGGAATGTTCAGAGATTTGTCGGATGCTCTGCTTTTGGCTAAATGAGACTTTCATTCAATGTACAGGGAGTTGAAATCTTTCTTCTCTTTTATATCTTGTGTCTGTACCAGTTTATGATCTACATCAGGAACACAGCATTTATTTCCTGTTTGACTAAGTGGCTGAACTAAATGCATACTGAAATGAAGTTTGTTCCTCTTTTAAAAATGCATCAAATTAATTTTCTTGCAGGATCTTTCTCTTGGTACCTTTTCCATAATGTAGAATTTGCCAGTCCTTGGCCCACCACTATGTGAGATAATGTGAGTTTGGGAAATCAAGTGCTTTTAGAGATTACTTGGCTTACAAATTCTTTTCTCATTAAACCCCATTTTACAATTACACATCATGATGCCAGTGGTTTGTATGTTTGTGCCCTCTTTGTGTATAGAGAGAATGAAGACACTTTATAAATAGAGTCTTTTACGTAACTATTATAAGCCCAAATGCTAAAAAATAATTTGTTGTATTATGTTTTCCAAGATGTTTTAACTTTACTGGTAAGCAAAATGCATCTAGAATTTATTGGAATAATAGAATTATTTCTTTTTAAAATTTGTAATATTTGTATTTGCACAATATTTAATATTATTCCTTTTTAGTGACTTGAGACTTTTAACTGATGAGTCCCTTAAAAATTGGTGGTAGATTAAAATGAAAAGCTATTAAAGCAATCAATCATTGAAAAATGTAGTAGCATTTGTTTTAAAAAATTTGTTAAATCAGCCATTAAAATAATGAAATGTTATTTTACTTAATTTTCTGTTATTTGAAAATCGACATTTAACAATACTTCAGCAGAATTGATACCATCTATTTAGTAATATATAATTCCACTTAGCAGATGGTGAATTTAAAATATATAGCAGCATAAGTTCAGTTACTTATTTCCCTATGTCATCTTCTGACCTGGTAGAATCAAGAAAGTCTTATGAGTTTCATTTAAAATATAAATGAGTTGCAGGAAAAAAAAAAAAGCTGTATATGCAATGAAACCTTCAGCTTAAGTTTACATAATCAGGGTTTGGACATGAATACTGAAGTGAAACGATTAATTCTTGGAAAAGAATAATAAGATGTTTACTAAACCAGGAAACCCTTGGATTTTATCAAATTTTTATGGTTCTGGGGAAAGAAAACTACTGTGGCAGACATGTTACTCTTTCTTGACTTCTCACGTTTAGATACTGCCTCAATATTACCCCAGAAATTGGGGTACAACAACTTGAAAACAATCCTGAGGGATCTGGATTTTTCAAAAAGTTGGAAATTATGGACCAGTTTGCATAGAAATATGCATCTGAATTCTGTACATGATACTGGTGTTCCACAGGTTATTTCCTGGAAACTGAGGCTGTTTTTATTTTTTATTTTTTATTTTTTATTTTTTTTTTTCATACAAAACAAATTGTACTTTCGATTGTTTACAGTACCATTACATAGTTGTACATTCATCACCTAAATCAATCCCTGACACCTTCATTAGCACACACACAAAAATAACAAGAATAATAATTGGAGTGAAAAAGAGCAATTAAAGTAAAAAAGAACACTGGGTACCTTTGTCTGTTTGTTTCCTTCCCCTATTTTTCTACACATCCATCCATAAACTAGACAAAGTGGAGTTTGGTCCTTATGGCATTCCCAATCCCACTGTCACCCCTCATAAGCTACATTTTTATACAACTGTCTTCGAGATTCATGGGTTCTGGGTTGTAGTTTAATAGTTTCAGGTATCCACCACCTGCTACCCCAATTCTTTAGAACCTAAAAAAGGTTGTCTAAAGTGTGCGTAAGAGTGCCCACCAGAGTGATCTCTCGGCTTGTTTTGGAATGAGGCTGTTTTTATATGGGGCTCTCGCATTGTCTGAGTTCTTCTGTCAAATAGCCCTTTAAGTGAGTCCTTTTCTGTGTGGAATTTGTTGATATGAAGCAGTGATGTTTTAAAAAGAACACTGGATTCAGATTTATAAAATAGTGAACTGGATTCTGGCTCTGTCACTTATTAATCTCATGACACTTTCAACTTTCCTGTCTCTCAGTTTTCCCATACAATAATAAATACTTCACAAATAGTTGTGAAAATTATAGTACACAAAAATACCTATTCATTTTCTTCACTCACATTGATTGATTGCCTATCATGCACTGGATACCTTTTAAAATACAAATGGCCCTCTGAGTGGTAACTGAAGGTGAAAAGAGCACATAAACAGAGTCTAAGTTCAGAGAGGCCCAGATCAAATTTCTCCTCCTTGCTCATCATTCAGCTGTGGCTATGGGTAAATACAGGGAACATGCAATACTTGCATATTTGCTGAATAACCGTAGCTGGAATGACCCTTGCCATGTGCAGACTTGTCAGAAGAGTATGAAGGTTAAATAACGCAGAGTCAGGAAAGTCAGGGGACATTCTAGTGGGGAGACATCATAGTCTTCTGTTACCAGCCTTGGTGATGCCTTGTCTAGTTTTATGGGAAATTCAAATAATGAAGACAATGGTGAATGGACAACCACTAAATGTATAGATTTGGGGTTATACTTATGTTGTTTTACTCATTAATTTAGGCTCTGTTGAACTTTCAGGAGTCTTATACTTTTGTGTAGTGATACACTGTGTCTTATATTCTTCAGTCTTGAAGTTCAATAAGTTCTTCATTCTTACAAGTTAAAATTAAAATTGCTAATATTCACAACCTAATCTAGAGCTTGAAAATTATTTTCTAATAAATAAGTGTTGTATAACTACCATGTCACACCTAGAACTGTCCAGTTATGTAATCTAGCAGGACTAAAAAAATACCTTGGAGGATTGTTTCACCATACTAGTTCACAGAAGCAGTGCTGGTCAATGAGAATCATCTGAGAAACTTTTAAAACTATTGCTCCCAGACCTAACCATGAAAGGATTCAAACTTAATAGATCTTGGGTGAGACTCAGGAATCTGCATTAACAACAACAACAAAAACACCAACAAAAACACGAAAAACAAACGGAAAACCCCCAAAACCTCCCCAGGTGAATTTAATACACAATATATTTTTGAGAAATATTGCAAAGAAAATTTTAGATATGTAGACATTTTCTTTTAAATAGTATTAGATGTTTCTTAAATGACTCAGTGAAGCTTTTAAAAAGTATTTAGAACAGTTGCTTTAGAACTTAAATTTTCACATGACAGTTTTGTTTTCTTACGTACCCAAAAAATCAGCCATATTCATTTGTCAGTATGAAAATCCATAGACCTCAAAGCTGGGAGCTGTGCTCCACATTTGTAATTGTGTTTCACCTAAAGAGCCTCTGATGCGATTGTAATCCGTCTATCAATAGGCAGACGACTCTGCAGATTTTGAAGGTTGAATCTTCCATTCCTGTTTTGGGCACATTTTGTTCATGTCTGTTGTGGCACTCAGACCATCTGTCTGCAGCAGTGGAGCATTAGGTTAACACCTGCACCTTTAGCAGGCAACACTTTCCCTTCCTCTGATAAATATAATGGGTCTCAGAAAGGGGCTTATAAAATGGCCATAACTCTTCCCAAGATGCCTGTTTCAGGATATACCACTCATATAGCTGAATGATTGAGGTTAAGTGGAAAGATCATGGACTTTGGATCTGAGTTTGAATTCAAACTTTGTTGCCTCATTTATTTATTCATTCAGCAAATATCTATTGAATGTCTGTTATGTGCCAGAGGCTATTGCTGGCCAAGGAAATAGAAAAAAAATGAGACCATGCCTTTGAGTAATGCATAGGCATGTGGAAAACAGACAAGTAAACAATTGTTATATGGAGCCACAAATCTTACCTCAGGCTAGAGAGGTCCTGGTGCTCATGATGACAGTGAGGAAATGGATTTTGGGGTTATTTAGGAAGCAATCTTGATTGGACTTTTATCCTTAATTGCATACATATGTAAGGGGGGAGGTAGTAATTTAGGATGCCTTGCAGCCTTCCAGCTTGGTAAACTGGGTGAAAGGCAATGACGGTCACCAATTGGGAGCACAAGAAGAACTCTTTTGGGGGAGGATGTTCTGCTCTCAGGCTCTTTGAGAGACCTTTTTTCAAAGATTTACCCTAAGTCTCCAGATGGTGTGAGTTAGGTTTCCACCTATTGAGTTGCTAAAACAAAAGGAAAACATGAACTCATAATCAGCAAAGCAAAAGATGTGATTAAATTATTCAGACCAGCTGCAATTCAGCAGAAATGTATTATGTTAGTGAATTGTTTGTAATATGCCTGAAGACTTCTTTTCCTGTGCCACTGCAGCCCAGCTGCCTTGGGTTTGCATGTGAGCCTAAGAAAGCAGCTAGAAAAAGAAATTAGAGGCTAAGACTGGTTCTTGGGTAGCATATGGATATACCTTCCAAAATGGAAATTCCGCCTTAGTGATATGAGTGATGTGTATGGCTTAGTTTTAAAATGTCATGGAATTAAAGGCTGCTACGTGTCCCTTGGCAGATCTGAGTATGTGTAAGTGCCTGTTTAATTCTAGCAAGCTGGGAAGGAGACTGAGAAGTCAGTTTTGAGTTGGGAAACAAATGGCCTAGAAAGTCTGAGATAGTGACCATTAGCACAGCTGCATATATGAGGCCTGTGTCTTTATTTTCGTCAGTGACCCTATCCTAGATTTTAGGGTCCTATTTTTTAAATGCAAGTATTGCAGACATGTTGGCTTGGGGAGAGGTTCTGGAGCAATTGTGAATATAGATTTGGAGTTCAAAATGGAGGCCTGGACTGGCTATGTAGGAAACTTTTCTGTAGGCCTTGTGAATCTTACGTGGTCTAATTTGGAGATCTTTGGGGCCATTTTCCTCAGTTTTTTTTTTTTTTTTAATGTTCAAAAAACTTACATTTAGAATTTTCCAGCTGGACTCAGTTTAGATGATCCCAATTTTGTTGGCAAAATCCAAAGCATCATAGTCAGGAGCCAGTTGAACATAAGGCTGCTTCTCTCCATCAAGCCCGATCAGGGTGTTGACCTTGGCCACGTCAATGTCATAGAGCTTCTTCTCAGCCTGTTTGATCTGGTGCTTGATGGCCTTGACATCCACAATGAACACAAGTGTGTTGTTGTCTTCAGTATTCTTCATGGCTGACTCGGTGGTCAGGGAGAGCTTGATGACGGCCTAGTGGTCAAGCTTGTTTCTCCTGGGGGCGCTCTTCCGAGGATATTTGGGCTGTTTTCTGAGACACAGTGTCTTGGGCTGCTGGAATGTGGGTGAAGTGCGGATCTTCTTTTTCTTGTGGCTGTGGACTCCTTTCAGTACTGCCTTCTTGGCTTTCAAAGCCTTTGCTTTGGCTTCAGTTTTGGGAGGGGCAGAGGCTTCCTTCTTTGCTTTCAGCGCCATCTTTGTGAAAAGAGTTTTCCCTCATTGTTTTTAATGATGAACAGTCAGCTACCCAGTACAGTGTTATAAAGTCCTCCTTAGATTATCTTTGAAAGGCCACTGAAACTTTACCATTTTAATTTCAAATACTCTCAAAATAAGAAGCACTAATATTTGGAATTTAATAGGAATTATAGATTTTTTATGTTATATAGGTAATAAAGAAGTTCTCATTTATTAACTGAAATGTATTGCAGGTTGAGAAAATTATACAGAAGATAAAATCTTTCAAACTCTTAATTACCTTGAAATGTCTGTAGAGTTTGAATGCTAATTATTTAAACTATTACATATGCAGGTACTGTTTTGTACTATATGTAATAAAACAATATTCTAGAACTTTTACAATCTAATATGAAATTAAAAAGGCAAGACAAAAATATAGAGGTGCATATTCCAAATAAAAGAATATTGATGGGAGATGTTAAATGCTCATCTAAATTGTCAGATGTTGGCCACTTGGTATCAAATATTACTAATGCAGTCAGGTAATTTACATGTGGAATCTCAATATTAATTGCAGTCAAATAGAAGATGTATTACCTTTTGACTTTGATACAATTTCAAATTTTAAACAAGTGCCTGGCAAACAACAATAACAAAACTTCAAAGCTTAAACAAAGGAAAAAGCCCAATAACATGTTTTTCCACTTTGATTTTTTCTTCACCTTCTTTTCACATCTACATTGGCAAATGATATTGCAAAACTTTTGGCTAAGTTATCTTGAATAATGCTTTAAGTGAATTTGAACTGACAAATACCAAAGGACTTTGAACGACAGAGAAGACTTCACACTGCTTCATAATTTCCTGCAGATCTCTCTCCCCACACAGGGCCTGCATGTAAAGATCTCTAATGTTTAAATATAATCTGGCAGCTTTACTGGCAATGTGAAGGTTATCATCCCCTTTTCTGGGTCAGGCCTAAAACAGGAAGATTTGTGATACAATTTATACAAATATAGGCATTTCATTACAGTTTCTTTAGTTCTTTTAGAGTCAGTGCAATACCTTTTCATTTGCACATGCCTCTATATTATTTGTGATCTATAGATAAAAGACAAAAAATATGTTTAATTTTAGTTTTTAAAATGGCTAAATCTATAATTTGAAACTGCAGAGAATTGGGACTATTGGTCAGGCAGAAGCATTTGGAATGTTTTGGACCAGACAAAGCTCTAATGGAATTCTTTGCATTTTCTTTGCTCTGTGAAACTTATTGACAGCAGGTAGAGGTATGGGGTTAAGAGGGAGCTGAGCTGAATGCCACCTCCTCTGGATAAATGATGCTAGTTTCTGGTAATATTTTTCTTGGGAAACATAATGTGGTCAGATATTTTGTTTACTCATTCTGAGTTTTAGCCCACTTTTAGGGAAAAAGTAAGAGGCTAACGTAAATCTACATTTGTGCTTTCCTGTTATATGCATTCAACTAGTATTTATTGAACCTCACTAAGTGCCAGAAAGTGTTCTAGGTGCCAAGAAAATAGCAGTAAACAAGACAAAGTCCCTGCCCTTATGAAGATTACAGCCTATTTGAGGTTTTAGGCCATGTTTTTGCCATTTATTCATGTCTTTCCTTCTTTTCTTATTTAGTGAATGTTGCTGAGATTTAGGAAGGAATTGGGCACATGGATCTCATCCCAACTTCCTTACATAATGTTGGGAAACTGCTGCCTACAGGAAACACATTTATGCTGTATGTTTAAGGGGAAGGACCCCATATGTGAAGAAATGAGGTTGTTCAGTGCTGACTGTGGTGAATGGCATGCCTGTCTAATTCTGGGTTTTAGTATTAGGAAGCCCATCGCTGCCAAATGCCCAAGCCATATTCTATGACCAGAGCTTTATTAATACTGAATTTGATAGCTTGATCTTTGTTTATCTGTCTTTTTTTTCTTTCTCTCAAATGGTGCTAGTTATTGCCACCCTCCCTATTCCCCCAAAAAACCACACCAACTATTTGCAAATGTGGAAGGAATTTTGAGAGATAGATAAAGCCTGCTTTTGTTGACCAAAATATCATTGACTAGGCTATTTTTAGTTTGATGTTTCTTTTTCTAATGTAGTCTTTGAACTTTGGCATGGTTTATGTTACTCTGTGTGGCTGGCTTTTACAGCTGAGGGGCCCACTTTGAATAGCTATAATCTAGGCAGGCAGCTTTAGAATTAAACACTAGCCATATTAGATTTTCACACTAAGTCACTACAGCTTAAAATGGGCTTTTCACAAGGAAGGAGTGCTTTATTTGGGAAGAGGTGAAAGGCAGGGGGTCCTTGAGCAAATGGTACAGGAGTCTCACCCATTCTTTCATTGATGGTTTAGTACAGAGAACAGAAAACACTCTAAGATCTTCAGTGTGATGGGATTTATATAGGAAATTACACATTTCATTAGAACTAAAGTGCTTTGATGCTGGTGTTTTCTTGGTCTTAACAGAAGCTGTCAGTGGAAGATTTCAAAAAGCTGCTATGAGTATTATATGGCTAATAGCAAGATCAATAATGCCATAGATTGTAAGATGTGTCCCAAATTTAAGAAAGGTAAAAATATGAAAAAATATAGATCATAGAACTGATGAAATATATAGATGCTTTGAAGATTATTGGACGTGCTAAAACAATTAGGTTCTTAATAGGGTCTCCTGGGAAGATTTGCAGAGCAATATAGGGCTGTCCACCAGGAAAACTACTACTTCTTACACCATACTTATGAGCAGGTAGCTAATGCCACCAACACAATTGCTCTTCATATTCAGGAAGCTGGAGAGTGGACACTGGAACTCTAGGGAAGCCTCACATTTCTATACCCTTGTTGGCCAGAAACAATAGCTAAGAGCCACAGTAAAGTCACCTCTACCTTATTTTTATTTTCCCAGCCTCATTAGAGTTCATCTAATAGGTGGAACCTCATTTGCATCGGGAATCCTAGTTGCAAGGCAGTCTGGTGAGCGTAGCTTGTAACTTTCCAACTTCTCCAATTAGAGGAAGTATAGAATGGGGTCTGGGTGACTGAATCCTCAGTATCCAATAAACTGACCTTAAACAAAAGTGAAAGTTTCAGGAGGTGCTGATTAAGTGAGCCTTAGTGTGTAGGTTGTTGCAGTTTGACCTTGAACTTCCTGGGTGCGTATATAAGAAAAGCTAGAATAGCGCAGGAGGTTCAGGTCAGGTGCTTCTGCCTTGATAATCAAGTGCAGCCGAGGTGGGGATAGATTATAAAGAAAAGACCGCCTCATGGGTGAGATTATCCATCTCAGGAGAAAGAAAGTGAACACAATTTTGTAAGCAATGGTTTCTTTTCATAGACCCAGAAGTTACTGATTTCAAATCTCTCATTGTAGGAAATCTTACAAAACAAAATTTAGGTGAATATCATAGGAAAATAAATGTCAACTAAAATCCAAAGAGAAAGTACAAGGAAGGAAGTTACTCATTTTCAGGAAATAGTGCTGATTCTTCCTGTTGTAGAGAAGGAAAGGAACCACTTTCAGAAGTAGGTTAAATTATTGGAAACTCATTTGAGCTTCTTGCTAAAGGAGAAGAGCGGAGGGAAATGAAACACTAGAGACATGTCATGTGTCTACAGATGAGATGGATCTGAGTAAAATGCTCCTCTAAATTGGAAACTTTGCAAGGTACTGAAAGACATCTGTTTTGAAAAGCACATGAGGGAGATGTTTATGGTCTTTAGAAGCATCAAGAGCAGCTCCAGTTCTGGAATCTTTTGAGGGTAGTTCTCTAGTTGAAAGAATTACGGAGATGAGGATGAGCCTTTCCCAGAAGGCATGAGCAATTCCAAACTAAGCAATCCTGGCAGTAACCACCATGGCACAGGACAGAAAGTGTCTACTCTCAAGATGTGATGGCTTTGAAAATAGCTACTAGAGGTCAAAACTCATCCAAGAGTAGGTGAGTGGGACTGCGACCATTGTAAACTTCTATACTTTTTCAGAAGGCAGGCAAGTCACAAGTGCTATCAAAAACTGTATACAGATGGACCCCAAGACCCCCACCTTCCAATATGATAAATACCTGTTAATCATTCTGATGGAAATTTCTTCCAATTAAGTTTAGAGTTCAAAGGCTGTAGAGATCCAAAAGACTGGAATCTGACAGGATAAACAATTTTTTTTCTAAGAAAGACAATAAAATTGATTTCAATTTTAATTTTAATTCCTGTGGTCTTTGGACTTTAATTTGCAAGGGGATTTAAAGATTGGAATGTAATTTCTGTCTAGAAATTGGATAAACGGAGAGGCTTTATGTGCAAATGTTAGATAACAATCTTATTAGCATTTTATTATTGGAGTATCTTTTATCTCATTGATATCATTGTAGACTCTTCGATAGGGATTTTATTGGTTTGTTAAATAAATTTTTTACTCTAGATTAGTTTTAGATGTACAGAAAAATTGGGAAAAGAGTACAGAAAGTTTCCATATACCCCATATCCAGTTTGTCCTGTTTTTAACATTTTACCTTTGTATGATACATTTGTTACTATTAGTGAGCCAGTATTGATACATTATTATCAACTAAAATCCAGACTTTATTCACATTTCCTTAGTTTTTACCTAATGTCTTTGCTTGATTTCAGGATACTATCCAGGATACCACATTGCATATAGTTTTCATGCCTTCTTATACTCCTTTTGATTATGCAGGTTTTTTAGACTTTCTTTGTTTTTGATGATATTGACAGTTTTGAGGAGTACTGGTCAGGGATATTATAGAATGTCCCTTGACTGGGATTTTTCTGATGTTTTTCTCATGATTAGACTGGGGTTATAAGCTTTTGGGAGAGAGACCATGGGGTAAAGGACATCACAGCATATGAAGAGTACATACTGTCAACCTGACTTAGCACTGCTGATATTGACTTGATCACCCTGCTGAGGCAGTGTTTGTCAGATTTCTCCACTGTAGAGTTATTCTTTCCTCCCCTTTCCATACTATAATTTTTGGAAAGAAGTCACTAAACACAGACCATACTTAAGGAGTAGGGAATTCCTTTCCCACTCCTAGAGGGTGGAGTATCAATATAAATTATTTGGAATTCTTCTGCATGGGAGATCTATCTATTTTCTCCATTTATGTGTTTATTCAACCCAGTTTATCCTATTGTTAACATGTTATATCCACTGTGGTGTACCTTTCATGTCTAAGAAACTAATGTTGGCATACTATTGTAACTAACCCCCAACTTTATTTGGACTTCAATAGTTTTTCCACTGATTTTGTTTTTCTGTTCCAAAATCCCATCCAGAATACCACATTACATTTAATGGTCATCTGCTCTGTAAGAGTTTCTCAGACATTCCCTGTTTTTTTAGGACCTTTACAGTTTTGAGGTGGTCCGGTGTTTTGTAGAATGTTCTTCATTTTGGGTTTGTCTGATGTTCTTCTCTTGGTTACTCTGACATTATGGATTTTGGGAAGAATACCACAGAGGTGAAGTGGCTTTCTTATCACCATATCAGAGTTGCACGCTATAAACGATGCTAACCTTGATTATGTGGCCAAGGTAGTGTTTTCTAGGCATCTCTCCTGTAAAGTTACCATTCTCACTACCTTCCCGTCTCCACCTCCAGCCACCCCCCGATTTTTCATATTTTAACCTTTAGAACAAATCTGGGCACACATCACATTCAAGGAAGGGGTTGTTGTATAACTATTTTTTTTTTTTTTGACATGAATGTATATAGCAGTTTCACTCACAATTGCCTAAAGTTGGAAGCAAAACAAGATCCTTTCTGTGAAAGGACAAACTGTGGCAAACCCATATAATAGAATACTTCTCAGTAACAGAAGGAAATGAGCTATCAACCCACAGAAAATATGGAGGAACCTTAAATACATACTGCTAAGTAAAAGAAACCAGTCTGAAAAGGCTACGTACTGTTTGATTCCAATTATATGATACTGTAGAAAAGGCAAAACTATAGAGATAGTAAAAAGCTCAGTTGTTGCAATGGGTCAGGGGATGGAGTTGAGGGAAGGGATGTATAGGTGAAGCACAGGCATTATTAGGGCAGTGAAGTTATTCTGTCTAATACCATAATGGTGGATACAAGACATTTATGCGTTTGTCAAAACCCAAAGAACTGTCTACACACAGAGTGAACCCCAATGTAAATCAGAGACTACAGTTACTAAAAAGATGTCAATATTGGTTCCTCATTTATAACAAAAGTACCACACCAATGAAAGATGTTAATAATAGGGTGAAACTGTGTGTGTGTGGGCAGAGAGGGAGGTAGATAGGAATTCTCTGCATTCCCTGTGCAACCATTCTGCAATTTTAAAAATAAAATTTATACAGAACCAAAAAAAAAACCAAGAGTTTAGTTGAGCAGTTGGGTTGATTAAAAAGGGAGGAATGAGCAGATAGGCTGAACAAGCAGGAAGAAGATAAGGAATGTTCACAGCATGTTAGGATAGGGAATTTACCTTAAACAGGAACACACTTACCTGTAACAGCCTATGCCTAGAGAATGGTGATGCAAAATGATTTTATATACATTGGTGTGTGGTAGTAAATTTCTGAGAAGGCTTGAAACAGGTAGCGTATAACTGTTTGTGTTGTGCTCTAAGTTTTAAAAACTACTTTGATTTATACTTTATTGATCCCTTTAACACCTTTTGGGGTAGATATTATCACTATTGTTTTTTTATTACTTTATTAATCAAATAAAGAAAACTTTTCCAAACAAAACAAAGCAAAGCAATGGGAAAAACAAATATCCTGAAATAAACGTCCAACTACCACTTATCAGACATCCCATACCACTTAATCCCCCATTATTTATTTATTTTTTGTCTTTATTTTCTTACTCATCTGTCCATACACTGGATAAAAGGAGTGTCAGTCACTGGTTTTCACAATTACACAGTCACACCAAAAAAGCTGTATAGTTATACAGTCACCTTCAAGAATCAAGGGTACTGGATTATAGTTCAGCCGTTTCAGGTATTTCCTTCTAGCTCTTCTAATACACTAAGAACTAAAAAGGGTTATCTATATAATGCATAAGAATAAACTCAAGAATGAGCTCTTGACTCTTTTTGAAATCTCTCAACTACTGAAACTTTATTTTGTTTAATTTCTCTTCCTCCTTTTGGTCAAGAAGGCTTTCTCAATCCTATGATGCCAGGGCCAAGCTCATCCCCAGAAGTCATGTCCCATGTTGTCAGAGAGATATACACCCCTGGGATTCATGTCCCACATAGTGGAGAGGGCAGTGAGTTTACCTGCAGAGTTGGCTTAGAGAGAGAAGCCACATCTGAGCAACAAAAGAGGTTCTCTGGGGGTGACTCTTAGGCATAATTATAAGTAGGCAGAGCTTCTCCTTCGCAGAAATAAGTTTCATAAGGGCAAACCCCAAGATCGAGGTCTTGGACTATTAAATTGGTAGTCCCCAATGCTTATGAGAATATCAGGAATTCCCCAGGTGGGAAGGTTTAATATTTTCACATTTTTCACCAGTCTGTCGAGGGGGCTTTGCAAACACTATTTTATTCTCTGCCCAGATTACTTTGGGATATATTGGAGCATCACACTAACCTATACAAACCTCTTTCCCTTTGGTCTCCCACAAAAATTGAAGTTTTAAAACACAATTAATATCATCCTTTACCCTTTAATCTGATTTGCCTTAGTCCTAATCAGATCAGCTTCATTCATATCTCTAATTGAAGTCTGATCTCTTTTTCAGCTTCTTTAACATTTGCTGTATGGGGTAATGCTGACCTTCATAACTGCCGAACTCTAGCTCTGAGTCTCAGGGGTCACACAGATACCCCATGTTCCAGGGAACAACCAGGTTATACACAAAGAACTCAGCAACTCAGAATTTAAAAATAACTGTAACAACTCAGGAATAGAAGTGACTGCTATAAGGGCTTACAATCTAGGGACCTTTATAATAAACCTTCCTTTGATAACCTATGCTATCAAATTCAATTCTCCGAGTTTGCACATTATAATTAGTCCATATTAGTGAGACATTATAATACTTGTTTTTTCGATTCTGGCTTATTTCACTCAACATACTGTCCTCAAGTTTCATTCACTTAGTTGCATGCCCCACAACTTCATTCCTTCTTGCAGCTCCTTAATATTCCATTGTATTATATACACCACAATTTGCCCTTCTGTTCATCAGTCAGTGTACCCTTAGGCCATCTCCATGCATTGCAAATAGTGACTATTGCCACCATAAACACCAGTGTGCAAATGTCCATTTGTGTCCCTGCTTTCAGTTCTTCCATTTATATACTTAATAACAGGGTTGCGGGATCATATGGCAACCCTATATTTAGCTCCCTGTGGAACCAGCACACTGTCCTCCAGATGGGCTGCATCATTTTACTTTCCTACCAACAGTGAATAGGTACATCCCTCTCTCCACATTTTATCTAGCACCTGTATCTTTCTGTTTATTTTTTAAACAGTTTTATTCACACACCATATAATCCATCCTAAGTAAACAATCAGTGGTCCTTGGTATAATCACAATTATGCATTCACCACCACAATCTATATAAGGACATTTCCATTTCTTCTGCAAAGAAAGGAGAGGAAAAAGAATGAAGAATAAAAAATAAATAAAAAATGAAATAAAAGAAATATAAAATAAAAGGAGAAACAACAACACCAAGAATCCCACACCCCTCCCTTATCTCCCCTTCTTATTGACATTTAGCTTTTGTATATTGCCTTTGTTACATTTCATAGAAGTATATTACAATATTACTGTTAACTGTAGACTCTAGTTTGTATTGATTGTATTTTTCCATATACCTTCCCATTTTCAACAACTTGCTATGTTGGTGTTCATTTGTTCTCCTTCGTGTAAAAACATTCTTATATTTGTACATTTAATCACCATCATTGTCCACTCTAGATTTCACTAAGGTATGCAGTCCCAGTCTTTCATTATGGATTCTTGAGCAAAGATGTTACTATAAAAATAGTATTTTAGAAAGTTTGGAACTGGTTTATGGGATGCATCAAATAGCGGAAACCTAGGAAATACTTTGTGCTGATCCTTGTGCAAAGGAAAATTGACATAGCTGGAGTCATGTTTAAAGAAAGAAATGACAGACTTTTAAATGTGGAATCTATTAAAATGTAAGCAGTAAAATACACAGTACTGGATGGAGTTAAGAAGAGTTAGATCCTACTTCAAAATTTTTGAGAGATATGATGTGTGTCTTTTTTTGAACTTTAAAGAGCAGATTTATTTGGAGAAAACAAAAATGCATAACCCAAAGGATGCGGATTTTACATCTCAAGACATCTCCCAGGTATTAAGTCTACAGATTACAAATAATTTTCATAGGAAGATATTTTTGTACAAATTTTACGTTTTCAGGAGCTAAACATAAGTCAGTCCCTGTTTCTGTTTTAATAGGGTTGGGGGGGATATGGGAATGGGAAAAAACAGTTTTGGATACAACTATTTGGAAGAAAAGTAAACATGAAGAGGGCAAATACTGTCTTTTCGTCAACTACAGCAATAGTTCAAAAACAAAACAAAAACCTTTCACACTTGGGTATCTTTCTCTAAAAGCCCACTTCTTAGCTCCTAGGCAATCGATGCCAATTATTTAAAATTAATTAACTTGGAATATACTTTATGTCAATGGGGTAAATGATTCGTTATGCTCACTGCTGCAGCACACGCAAATCAACGCCCTATGTGACTGGACGGGTTCTAACCCAGGACTCATGTGAGAAAGACTTGCAAACAGGAGACCAAGGTGTCATTTCTCTGCAGATACCAATACTGCCCATGGTGGGAGGGACACCATCTACCAAGCTGACCCCTAAAAAATGTGCACATGAAAACAGGTAAGTTATTCCTGCAAAGGAGAAGCTAAGCCTACGTATAAGTATGCCTAAGAGTCACCCCCAGAGAACCTCTGTTTTTGCTCAGATGTGGCTTTCTCAGCCAACTCTGCAAATTAACCCACTACCCTCCCCCCTATGTGGGACATAACTCCCAGGGGTGTAAGTCTCCCTGGCAATGTGGGACATGACTCTCGGGAATGAGCTTGGCCCTGGCATTGTGGGATTGAGAAAGCCTTCTTGAACCAAAAGGGGTAAAGAAATTGAACAAAATGAAGTTTCTGTGGCTGAGAGATCTCAAATAGAGTCGAGAGCTCTTTCTGGAGGTTATTCTTAGCATTATATAGATATTCCTTTTCAGTTCCTAGTGTATTAGAATAGCTAGAGGGAAACACCTGACTCCGTTGAACTGTAATCCAGTAGACTTGATTCTTGATGATGATTGTATAACTGTATAGCTTATTATCATGTAACCATGTGATTGTGAAAACCTTGCGACTGATACTCCCTTTTTCCAGTATATGGGCAGATAAGTAATAAAATAAAGACACAAAAACTATGTAAATAATAGAAGGGTATGGGATAAGGGGTATGGGATGTTTTGGGTGTTCTTTTATTTTTTTCTTTATTTTGGAGTAATGAAAATTTTCTAAAATTGATGGCGGCGATGAATGTACAAGATGATAATGTGGGTCTTGATTGTATACTTTGGGTAGATTATATGGTGTGTGAATATTTCTCAATAAAATTGAATAAAAAAGCAAGAAAGTTAAGCTGTCTTGCTGCAAGAGATACCAGGACCTTGTTAAATAGTTCTCTCCATCACTTATTCTCTCAGGGGAAGCTAAAAACAAAACAAACGAAACAAAATAAAAACACCACACATGAGTCTTTGCCACATTATAAATCCAAACTGTGGGATTTCAGTTGAGAGAGGAGGAAACTTGTAAAAAAAAAAAAAAACAAACAAAACAAACAAATAATAAAGGTAAGAAATGCCACCAATTTAACTATCCTATCCACTCTTATTCACCAGCCAAGGCCACTAATCCTATACTTTTCTGACCTGTAAAAGGGGTCTAAGAAGCAGGAGTAGGAATGGCTAGAAGGAAGGAGAGTCAAGAATTCATGGAGTCAGTTTGCTTGATAAAAGCAGTGATTCCTCATTTGACGCCTCCTAGTGGCTGAGATATAAAATATCTAAGAGATTAGATATGTGACTTAAATAGAAGCTGGTTTTGTGGGAAGTAATAGTAAAGAGTAGTCTGAGGAACACAGGACAATAATAATGAGACTAAATTTTTAAAGCTTCAAGGTTTCAAAAGAATGTGTTTCAAAAGAATAATGTTTAGAAAGGGCAAAATCAGGGCACATAAAAGACCTGGGAATTCTGATGACCATTAAGTGCTTCCTGCTCCAGGAAGTAATTGTGTATGTGTTTATTGGAGGGCACACCAGTTCCCTATTATATGGTGCAAAAGAATTCATCACCTCCCAAAGCTTCTTTTCAAACCACATCTTTCCCATTTATTTTGGTCACAGAGCAGTCTTATTCTTTCATGGCCTGTGGATTCACTCTCACCTATCCCCTTCGGGGGGTAAAAATGAAGGAACTTCCCCTAGGCTGGCCCCAAAAGCCCAGAATTAAATAAATGGAGGGGTTGGCAGCCTCCTGGAGACTAAAACGACCGCAGAGACTATTTAATTTATCTTTCCAAAGATGGAAAATTTATTTAGATAATGTTTCAGAATTCATATATGGCACAATAGGATAGTAAGAATTAAAAGGTTAAAATCTCACAGTCTTCCTTATACCTGCCCTACTGTCCAACCAGATTCCAGCCACTGAATCACTGTTATTACCATTTCTGCTAAATGGAGGTCCCTAGGCATTATTCACACAGACAACTGCATGGTGTCATAAAAACGCACAATTTTTCCTTTAAAAGCTATACACCTCTTTCTTTGGCTACTTCAGTGTTTGTCTAGTTTGTTCAATATTTTAAAGGCTGCAGCAGCATGCAAAAGAATTTCATTTCATTTCATTTTTCAAAAAAAAAGTGTTAAGAGGATGGTGTATTTTATCTTGTCTTGTCTGGATAGAGGTTTGATTTGCTCTCCAGTGTTCCAGGATGAAGTGAGACCAGGAGAAAGCACAGGATGTAGAGCTTTATTTGGTGTAATCTTCCCCCTTGTTTTCATCTTCACCATCAACTGAGAGAGCAGCATACTTACTGGCAGAACTGAATTTAGAGGCTGGATTTTCTTCAGTTTTCTTTGGCTCAGGTGCAGATCTGGAATTTTGATCCTTTTTGCCATCTTTCCTATCATACTCCTTCTAGTGGTCTTTGCTTCCTCCATCTCCTGGACCAGGGAATGGAATTCCTGCTTTGGCCTTTTCATATACTCACCCCGTCTACTTTGTTTTCCTATTTTCTTTCTGGTTCTTCCTCAAATGGTGGGGCTGAAGCTATTTTTCCACCACTACTTGTAGGAGATTGCTGCTCTGTGTCTGAGCTCTGAGATGGAGCAGGAGGATCACAACTTCGCTTCACCTAAGCATTCTCCTTTCATGGAGGGGATGGCATTATCTTTAGAGGTTGATCATATTTGAGAGGCCTAGAAATTGGAGAGTTAACAGTCTTCTTCCTTACTTGAGTGTTTCATTTTCCAGAAACTCTTTCTCCTTTGTGCATCCTGATCTGACTGACTTCTTCTGGATGTGGTGGACATCCTGGTCTGCCATGACTCACTTCCTGTCCTCGACCTTTCCAGTTCCTGAGCTTCTTCGCTTCACCGACTTGGATGTTTTTCCCGAGGTCGTCATTCTAGTTTTGGCTTAACCTGTTGAGGTTGCAATTTTTCCTGTTCCTTTTCTAGACTTTCTTCTACTTCTCGTTCTCTAGCAGCGGTGTCAACAGGCTTTGCCCCTGCAAATATAGCTGCTTGATGGGACTGGGAAGTGCTAGCAGAGGAATCATCTTCCTTAGGAGTACTTCTAGGCTTTAAATTCAGTTTGGGTCTTTGGGGTGAGGGGGGTCCTCGAGCATGACTCCTATAATCATCTGTATCTATTTTCTCAGAATTCCTGCCTCTGCCAAAAGAATGATCATCCCTGTCTGTATCCTGTGCTTGATCAGCAGTGTCCACTTGAGCTCTCCTCTTACCTAGAAACTCTTCATTGAGGCTCAGGGCAATGAATGGGGAATCTAGGTCCTCAAACTCAGCATAACAAAGCTTTTCAGCCTCTCTAGATTGCTGGATTCACATGGTAAACACACTGCACTAATACTTAATCCTCTAAAGAATTCCTTAGTGGAGTCTTCTGTCACATCCTACCCTATGATGTGTAGGGTGGTGATTTGGGAAGATGGCTTCTGTTCATATTGGGCTTTAATTGGAGGTGCCCTATACACATCGTCGTCAGTACTGTGTCAAGTGGTTGAAACGTCTCCTTCCAGGTCATCTGTTTCATCAGTCCAGCTGACTGGTTTGGATCTGTAGGTGCTTCCTCCACCAGGTCTCCCATCCTCAACCAGGAAGTCTGTTAGAAAAATAGGTTTCCCCTTCCTATTCTTCTTTTTTGCTGACGCCACCACATTGGGAGAGGGAAAGAGAACACAAAGGGCTTGTATTTATTTTTAAGTTTAAATCCAGCTTAGTTTTAAAGCTAACCAAATGTTCAGTTTCATATTATATACTAAATATTAGTAGTCCTGTGCTATTTCCTACATTTTAGGGGAAAACAACCCTCACAAGTTTGTTCTCACAGATTTTTTGGGGGGAGGGTGTGTGTATGTTGGTTTTAATCTTGCCTTTTATTTTATTAAAGAAGTAGTTTTACATAAAAATCATGCAGAAAATAAGAGTTCTCATATACGCTCCCCCCTCCCCTGTTATTGACACCATGCATCAGTGTGGAACATCTGTCACAATTGATGAAATAATGTTATAATTGTACTATTGACTATATAGTCCATGGTTTACATGGAGTGTAACTATATTTGTTCTTATTTCTTAGTTATAAATCAGGGAGAGCTGAGAATTGATATTTATTAGACCACATAAAGCCCCTATGTTAGTAAATATTCACATATCAATCACCAGCAGCATTAATTGGGAGAACAGATCCAGGAAGTAGACAGATGTGGCATCCAATAGTGGTGAGATGAAAAGGAGAGGACTTTGTGGCTCAGGCCTTCCCTGAGGCAAGCCACTAGCCAGAGAGTGGAAAGGAGTGCAGAACAGGGTCTGAAGGCTGGAACCAAGAAGAGAGGCAGTATGTTCCTGCTGCAGAATTTTAGCACATAGAGCATCAGTTAAGGAATACAACATTTGCCCAAACCCAGACTAGGCTATCCATTCCTCAAACACAATTGAAAAAATCAATTTTTCTGTATTGCTTTATATGAAAACTCAATGTTGTTTTGCTTCTTTCACTGCATGAACATTCAACTAATGGCCAGAAAAAAATCAAATGAATTAACTTTTAAGGGCAGCATCAGCCCTTGGGTCACCTTTGCTAAAGAAAGACAAGTGAGTTGGTAAAAAGATAAATTGAAAAACTTCCATTGTCAACAAATGTATCTCATTTTACATCAAATTCCCAGGAAAATAATTTAATTTTGTACTGTTTCCATTCTGAAACTTCTTACACTCAGGTTATTGCTACCATAAAATTGACATTATTTATAACATCTTAAATCAATAAAAAATGGTAGCTTAGGTGGATCACTGGTTTGTTAGTTGTAGATTTCTTGTCCTGTTCCATTTTTCCAAGGAAAACGACCTTTAAGTTTTATACTTTTCCTTCAACCACCATATAATTTTCTTTTAAAATATATTTAGTAAAATGTATATCTAAAAAGGACCACCTTCATAAATAAGAGGGAACAGTCACTCATATATTTCAAGATAAGTGAATAAATTGCTAAACCTTGGAATACTTAAATTCTCTGGATCTACTATTTGACTAGAATTTCCAATTTTATTCCTAGTGTCTTTGAAGAAAATAATTACATGTATGTATGTGATTTTCCTTATGCTTGTTTTAACATTTTTGAAGTTAGATAAGTAATTCATGACCATTGCACAAAAATTGAAAAACACAGAAAATTAAAATGAAGACTATCCTGAAACTTAATTTATTCAATAAGTATTTATGAAGCACCTATTATATGCCAGGCACTCCTCTTAGTGCTAGGGATATAGCAGTGACAAAACAGAGAAAAATCCCTGCCCTCATGTAACATTCATTCTGTTGGGATGATATTGACAAAAGAAGTAAGATATATATTCTAAAGGATGCAATAGGTTCTTTGGGAAAAAAAGAGCCAGGAAGGAAGGATGGAAGTGTAACATTTTAAAATAGGGTGTAGGGGAAACCTCACTTAGAAAGTGGTATTTGAACCAAGAGCTGAAGGAGTTGAGAGAAAGAGCCAAGTACAAAGGCTTTGAGGTAAGACTGCTCCTGTGTTCAAGGAAAAGCAAGATGACCTCTATAGTTGGAGCAAAAGGGATGATGGAGGGAGAAGTACAAGATAAAATCAGGTGAGTAAGAAGTTTGGGGAGAGGGGTTCTTGCAGACCTTCAGGGCCATTGTCAAGTTGTTAAAGGATCACTTCGGCTGCTCTGTGAAGTCAAACTTAGCAAGGCAGGGGTGAACGCAGGGAGACCAATATTGTGGTTCTGGATTAGGGCTGTAGCTGTGGAGGTGGTGAGAAACGCTTGGGTATTGGATATTTGTTCATAGTGGAGCCAAAAGGTATTTAGAGGACTGGATATGGAATGTGAGATTAAGTGAGGTATCAGTCAATAATGCCTCAAGGTTTTGGCCTGAACAACTAGAAAAATGGAGTTAAGATTTACCAAGTTATAAAAACTTGCAGAGTAATTGATTCTAGGGTTTGGTTTATCAACACATATTATATCCTTCAAACTTTTTCTTTATGTTTTCAGTTTTCCTGAGTAACATTCTTTTCACCAGGGAAATAACATGTTATTTCAAAGATAATTATTTTTATTTGTGGAGTGGGGAGGAACTCAGCATTATATGAGTATACAATGTTAATAAAAATGGAAATTTCCAGCATTTATTCTGTTGGAAATTTGGGAGCACATAAGTAATAAAAACTCATATATATCAAATAATATAAACTCTCTTAACACACATTCTATAAATATATTCACATATGTGTTATTTTAAAAACATGTATGTGAAATTAAAGAAACTAAAGATCAAAGAGTAATCTGCTTATGGACACTACTAGAGCTCTGATTCAATGCCAGTTCTTCTGACTCCTATGTTTTTTACTTTTGCAATAAATCATACTGTTCTTCCAAAATTATGCTTTATGATCAATCATAATGTGTCATTCAAACATTTCTAGTTTATTGTTAGGCCATGACCTCTCATTATAGAATATTTACTTTCGGTTCATTTTTTGGTCAACTGAAATAACTTCTTTTTTTCCCATGAAGGATATATGGTATATTTTCTGAGTCCTTGTATTATTGAGAATGTTTTTAATATATTAGAGCAATACATTACACAGTCAAATTGGTTGGGTATAAAAATTTTATTCACAGTCTTACCATTTATAAACTCTACAGATATTGTTCTTTTGACTCTTTGCATTTGGATTGGCAAAGGATTACAAATTTAACTCTTGTTCACACACACACACACACAATTGCTTGGATGTACATAGAATTTTCTTTATTCTGAGGCATAAAGTAAATTGCCACTGTACTTCTAGATTTTTGTCTTTTTGATTCAGTGATTTCTCTCAATCTGTGAATCTTTTATATACAGGAATTTCAGCACAGGATTGTTTCTTCTATTTGGTCTTTGATTATTGCTTTTTTTCCTAAATAATCTGGTTTATCCTTTGAATCCATGATCTTGAATTGTCACAATTCATCCTCCTTGGGTTCTCTTCTCTGTTATTTTTAGTATTTCTGAGAGAACTCACAACATTTGCCCTTCATGGAATAATTAGATTTTAAAAACTTTTGTAGTAACAATTTTGCTCTTTGTTGATCTATAGAAGCTTCTGGCTTTTCTGAAGTCTGTTTTGGGTGCAGACTTTAATGAGCCCATTCATGAAGTAAAAGGATGAGTCCATTTTATTTCAAACTTAAGTCATTTATTTAGACCTTCAAGATCTTGGACAAACTCATATGTGGCCAGTGTTTAAGAGTGGTAAACATTTACCTTCCTCTCTCTCCACCCACACACATAAAAGCTTCCAAGTTCCAAAGGTAAAGGAAAATGGGAAAAACACAGTTAAATGATTAGTGATGGAGAAGGTCCATATCCACCAACAAGATCTATCAATATTGCTAAGATTTATACCTTCCATAGGCAGGAGACCTACATGGAGATTTGGTGGGCCTTTGCAAACCCTGCTCACTATCATTTCTCTAAGTGCTTCATAGTGGCTTTATACTGCTTTATAGCAATGGAGGAATGAGAACTTGGGAAAGCATCTCATTCTCTCTCAGTTTTCTCTGCGTTAACTTGCTATCATCTTTTATTAAAGAGCAATATGTAAACATAGGTATTTCCCCTAAACAACTGGCAAATAATTTTTTAAAAACTTTGCACAGGTAATGTGGAGAAAACCCTCATTGCTGACTCAACTATATGATGAGCTGATTCCAAAGACAGAATTTTATTTATATTTCTTATACGATTTACATATATATTGGAAGGAGGTAGTGAATAGAAATACAATTCAGTCAGGGAAAGAGTTTCTACTGTTTTATAATCCTGAATATCACCTATCCCCTAATGACCTTTTCCTACTTTATTTTCATCTCAACCATGGCTTTGTGGTCCTGTTTCAAGGAGGCCATACATTTGCTAACCCAATTGAAGATGCCAAATATTTTTTCTAAAGCTTTCTATGTACATTTCCTCTTTTGCTTCTAGGTCCCCTATTCTGCATCATTTGTTATGTTTTGTTTTACTCATCCTCAAATAATAACAAATCTGTTGAGTTTGAGAGTTTGCCAAAGGGAGTGTTTTTGCAGCGTGCCAATGAAGTGCCTTGAGTACCCTTCTGTCTACTTGGCTGAATCGGTACCCTACTCATTCCACAGCTGGAAGGCAGATAAATGGGCTAGCTCCTAGCTTAGTATCCAACAGTCTTTCATTTGGTTTAGCTTTACTGGTCTAAAATATGATATTCTCCTACCCCCACTGTCTGGATAGATGGGATGCACAAAATTTCACAATTTCTAGTATTCACTGCTACCTGGATGGTTGATATCTGCCTTCATGTAACTGCTCTTTATTTCTGGGGGACTGCACATTACAGGCTGTAAGGTACCACTATATGTCTTGTATATAGTCTTACATATGCTCTTTTTTCCCCAGGCATTACCATCTCTTAATGCGTGTCGAAAGAGGTACAGGTGGGAGAAACCCAGAGCCTTGACTCTCAGAATCAGTCTACATGAAGTAAGGGTACAGATGCTTTTCTTATAGATGTTTGGGAGCTTTTCAAGGCTGTTTGGTCCTCTTTTGCTCTTGCTGCTCCTATTGCCACTACAACACAGTTGGGCACCTATTTTTGCGCATTCTTTTGACATAGCCACCCTTTAAAAATTAGTCAAAGTAGCCTTCTAAGTGTGGGAAACTGTTGCGAGGCCAATTTAGTTTAAAGCCCACATTAGGCCATCTAACTCTCTTGATGTTGACTCCTTCAAATCACAGACTTATGTAGTCTGCAACTCCTTAGAAGTATAATATCTACCCATTTAATTCCCTAGGACATCTTTCCAACTGGAGACAGATTTTGCAGGGGTTGAATCAGGGTTTAAGATGTTTTTCATCCTTCATTGTACATCTCCTTGAAACTTAATGGGAGAATGGAGAATTTTGAGCAGCAGAGGCTCAGGTCTTTAGACCAATATTCCAAACGTTCGTGAAAGCCAACAAGGCTCTGCCTAGCCTAGCCTTGATTGGCACCAAACTAACATTAACTTCCTTTCCTTGGATGATGTTATGAGTTTCATCTTTTCTGATTTCTTTCATTTCTTGCTGGACTCTTTCTGATCCATTCACAGATACACTGGCAAACTTTCTCCTCTGCCCAAGGGAATACTATTTTTTTATTTCTAGATTTCTTCTTCATATCAGAACTCTTCTCCCTACAGACACATGAATCCCAGATCTGGTGGTTTTATTTGCCTCTGGTGGAAATCAAGTGCCTTTTTACTAAGTTTTCCTTCCAGAAACACTTCTGTTTTGTGTGGAAACATCCCCACAGTGATGCTTCTCTATTCCCAGATTTTTCTCCTGGATTTGACTATCACTTAGTGTACTCTTTTCTGCCCTATGTTGAGATTCTCTAAACTTAGGTGAAATATTTACTCTTTTATATTCCTAATTTCTTTAAACCAATGATTTTGAAAGTGTGTTTCCTGAACCAGCAGCATCAGAATCACCTGAGATTTTGTAAGACATACTAATTCTCAGGACCTACCTGAGACCTACTGAATAAGAAAATCTTGGGTAAGGTCAGGCAATTTCTTTTTAACTTTTTATTTAAAAATAATTTCAAAACCACAGTTTGCAAATTTGCAATTTGTAACCTACAGTTGCAAAAATAATACAAACCCTATACAGAGAACTCTAACACCCCCCACATCCCCAGATACTCAGATACCCCCCCTCCCCACTCTCTCTCATCTCTCCCACATTCCCAGGATGTGCTCAAAAGTTATGCTGCTCCCTCTGGAACCTGGACCAAGGATCTGCACTGGGAGTGTGGCTCCAGGGTGAGGGGTGGGGGAAGGGCCAGCTAGGGTGCCAGGCTTTTCCTTGATTCAAGGCTCGCCCTTTACTGCAATCCTTTAACTGATTTCTGGAGCGCTGAAAAGATGTTTCTGCCTGTTCTCACTGGTTGTTCAGAGCTTCTGTGTGTGTGTGGTGGTAGTGGTGGGAGATGCGGGGAGGAGGCAGCCCTGAAGCTTCTCACTTTGCCGTCTTGATGGGGTGGGTCTCCAGGCAATCTGTTTTACCAAGCCCTTCAAGTGAATCTGATGCAGCTAAAGTCTGTAAATATCTGTTCTCCCAGGAATATCAGCTTTGTTTGGGGTAGAAAAAAGAAAAAGGCAGGTTGGAAGGATGAACATTTTTAAAAAATGGTCTCAGGGTTTTTGGTATGTTAGTCTTGTTTGAGAATCACTACTCTAAACTGCTTCCCTTTTTTCTGCTTTGACTATCCCACATCAACAATTGGACTTGTTCTTAGTAACCATCTGTTAATTTGTTGTATCATTAACATTTCCAAAGTGTATTTTACATTGGATAGATTTTCATCTACCAGGGAAATAGAGATTATTGTACATTATCGCAATGAAATTTGGTGAGAGAGGAAGTATTTTTTTTTCATAGTTTTCCTTCTCTGTAAAATCTGGGGACATAAGCTATCAGAGCTATCAGGCCAAAACAATTTATGTCTGTTTGACATCTGCTTTTCATCACAACATAGCCTAATAGAAACAGAATTAATGAGAACTGGCTTTACTTGCTGGCTAGCCATTCTTGTATACTTGTAATATTTATATTTGCAATTGCAAATAAGAAAAGTTAAATTGTTTTAAATCTCTTAATTTCCATAAGGACCTTTAATGACTGAGGTAAGCCTCTCAAATAAGAATGGTAACAAGTGTCGTTAATTAGAAATTTCAATTCTAATAGCATGAACCTTTTTAGGCTGACAGAGAACAACATGTTCAGCCAGTTGGTTTTATGTTGATTACACAAAGTATACAATTGTAACCCAGCAACACAGGCGCAAAAGCCAGAAAAATTGGACCAATAGACAAAAAAAGATAGCTATCAACCCAAGCTGAGTGCTCTGCATGCATGCCTTGGATATCGTTTTCACCTTCTATGTTTTCTTTTTCTTATCAATTTTTCTACCACCTGCAACATAATATCTTGTAACAAAAACATAGAAACACTTGCTCACAAATTTACTGCTTTTTATGTACTAGAAAGACAACACATGAGTTAAAGTTTGCAGTGCTTAAATGCAATAAAAGTTCTTACAGGAACATTCTGTTACCCATACCTGGAACTACCAGGGTGATTGTTGGGTGTCTGGGGCCTATCTCATACAAAAACTTATTCTATGAGCGTCATATTTTGGCTTTTGAATCATTTTGGCATGAAAAAATGGTATTTGCTAAATGATAACCTTTACGCTAAAGGGAAATGATAAAAGATTGAAATTTAAATCTAATTGAAGGAGTAAAAAGAACTTGACATGGTAAATAACTGGGTAAGTATAAAAGAACGTGTTTCTTTTCCAAAGAGGAAATAGAAATGGCTACAAGGCACATGAAAAGATGCTCAGCATCCCTAGCTATCAGGGATATGCAAATCAAAACTACTTTGAGATATCATTTCACACCTACTAGAATGGCCACTATTAAAAAAACAGCAAACTGCAGTGTTGTAGAGGATGTGGAGAAATAGGAACACTCATTCACTGATGGAGGGAATGTAGAATAGTGCAGGTACTGTGGATGACAGTTTGGAAGTTCCTCAGGAAGCTAAGGATAGAACTGCTGTATAATCTGACAATCCAGCTATTAGGATGTACTCAGAAGAATTGAAAGCAGAGACATGAACAGACATTTTCACACTGATGTTCATAGCAGCATTATTCATAATTGCCAAAAGATGGAAGCAACCCAAGTGTCCATCAACTGAAGAATGAATAAACACAATATGATGTCTATTTATGTGGGAATATTTTTCAGCTGTCAGAAGAAATGCATGAGACAACATGGACGAACCTTGAGGACATTATGTTGAGTGAAACATGCCAGACACAAAAGGACAAATATTGGATGAACTCACTAATATGAACTAATTAATAATGAGCAAATTCCTGGAGTTAAAATTTAGAATACAGGTTACCAGGAGATAGAATGAGTGTGGAGAATGGGTTGCTGATGCTTAATTGGCTTGCTCCTTCTTTTCAAGGGTCTCTTAAGATTCCCCTCCTCACGTTCCTCACCCACAGTTCACAGAGGCAGATGGAGATCCAGTGGTATCTCTGTTGGAATTTGGGGCTTATTCCTGTTCTTACAAGTAATTTGAAGTTCATGCTATTCTCTACCTCCCAGCAATGATGAAGACATGGGTCATGTGTCATTTTATTTGCTCCCTGCTAGTTTTATTTTTGGGAGACAATGAATGGAGAGGTCATATTTAGGTGGTGTCCTTAACACTCCATAGCCTTACATAATAGTAACAGCCCATTTTAATAAGACAAAACTGTAAATTCCAGAGACTTCTGGGCATTTTAATTGATGCTTTATCACTTAGGGCCAGATGCTGCAATCTAATCTCAGTAGCAGCCACTTACTTTGACAAATCTTATTTGAAATCTTTAGCAGTCATTCAAATTCTTTAAGTATCTATAATGTCCTCAATTTTTTTGCACGTTCCTCACTTATAAAATAAATGAGCTCATAGGGTTGTTGTGAGAATTCAATGAGTTAATATAGGTAAAGTTCTTACAGGAATGTCCGGCACATAATAACTGGAGTATAGGAGTTTACTTTTCTAATTATTATTACTGCAAGCAGTGAACCCAACACAGTTTACTGCATCACTTGTAATCAAATCCATTAAATCTAAATTTCTGACACTACACAACTTAAAACATTTTCTAAAAATAATCTGCTAATAGTTAATCCAGATGTACAAAAATGACCTTTCTCAAGTTATTTATGGAAGTTCCCCCCCTGCCTGCCATACAAGTTATTTTTCTATCTGGTCCAGGAGAGAAGTTCTATGGAGAATAATGGTATTGAAAACAAAATTTCTTTATATTGTTGCTTGTTTTGTCTATTGAGCTGCTCCTCTTAGTCAATTTTGGTAGCTGGGACACTTCTACTCACACTTGTCACATTCTCTTGGGCTTGTCTTGAGCTAGTTCATTTTATCCCTTCTCTGTTCCTCATCACTGTGCATAACCAGCATGTCTTGTTTCCCAGTCCTGAGCCAGAATAAAAGAAATCAAGAGATTAATCAAACTGGTAGTATAATGGTGCTATAATGCAATGGACTTCTTAAGAAAAAATATAAGAAAGGGAAGCAGCCAGTAAACACAAAATTTTGGACTTGATTTAGATTGACTCCGGAGGATTTGTCATCTCCATGTTAATCTGAAGAAATGTTCTATTCTCCTGAAATTCTAAAAGCAAGATAAATCCAAGAAATGATGTAGAGTTGAAATAAGTTGTATTGTGAGTGTTTTATAGATGTCCATATTTTTGGTTAACATTCACTGTTTTTGTTTTGTTTTGTTTATTAGAGAAGTTGTGGGTTTACAGAACAATCATGCATAAAATACAGGATTCCCATATACCGTCCTAGTATTAACACCTTGCATTGGTGTGGTACATTTGCTACAATTGATGAAAGCAATTTTTATAATTATACTATTAGCTATGGTCTATGGTTTAACTTAGGGTTCATTGTTTGTGTTGTACAGTTATATGGATTTTTTTTTGAATTCTTATTCTAGTACCATATATACATACACTGTTTTTATTCTGTACTCATTTTCTGTCACTAGACCATGTTTTTAAGGTAATTTAGTTGCATTTTTGTTGCTTACTTTTACATTATCCAATTTGCTTGATTTCCATCCTAGGTGGAAGGGCATGTTTTCCTCAGTCTCTGGCCCAAAAGTTCTTTTCACATTGTGTCTATGTTCTAGCTGTATTTCATACTCAATTTTTACCTGTCTTTCAAGGCTAAGCTCGAATACTTTTATTTTCCATACCATCAGTGCTTCCTTTCTCTATCACAGTCCCGTGCCAATTAAATTGAAAGACACATTTAATAATTCCCACATTAAGTGGGGTTAATAGTGGTCACATCACTTTCTCCTGTGTGTCTTATTTACCTATGCATATATTCTCTTTCCTAATACTCTGTAAACTTCCAGGGAAAAATTCTGTGAGTGTTCATCTCTGGTCTCCACATATGTGTTTTGCTTGCCTCTTTTGAGGGAGGGAATCCTGCCCTAGGGTTCTGAGAATGGCTGAACACATGACACCTGACATTGGACAGAAGAGATTGAGAGCAGATTATTGGTCATATAAATTCACAGCCCCGGGTAGGAGGACAGTGTGTGCCATGTATGGCTACATGGGGTTTGCACTTGGGATCAGAGTGAACAAGCAGAGACTGTGGGAGGCAGGCTTTGTAGTAACAAGAGGGTAGGGTGACTTCTGGTTCCTTAAGGAGTATGCGATTGGCTTATTTGAATAATTTCTTGGGCTGGCAGGGAGGTAAAACATATAAGGCTGGAAATCAGGTGCAGTGCAGCTGGTCTGGCTGATAGAGGAAGTAGCTGGATGGGGAAGACTTTCCCACTGGGTGGAGGGCTTTAACTGGTGAGAGCAGGGGAAACATGGTGAGGCCTTTGGGGTCCTGTGAGGCTCAAACAGGTCAATGCAGCACTTAATATTGCATCTTAGTTTTAGGCTCTACACCACTATGTGCCCAGTAAATTTTTGTTGAATGAATAGATAGTTGTTGGCTCATATAAATTTGCTAAACTTCAGGAAAAGATTTACTGTTTTGCTTACCTGAACACAGGTGGTGAGAAGGAATAAATTAATACCAGGCCTGCAACCCATTTCCTCTCTACCAGAGACAGCTATTAGACATTATATACATGCTAACAACCATGACTTCCTTATGGATAAGTTAGTAATATTTACTGGCAAAAAGCTATTGGGGAGTGCCTATCAATGAAATGTCTTTAGCAGGGAAGACATGGTCTGTCTAGATTGCTTATTGTAAATAGATCTGGAATTTATGGATTTATGGGGCATACTGGCTATAGAATAGAGAGGTAGTCATGTAAGTAGTTCTCAAAACCAATTTTGTGATAAATGTTGCTGCATACATTGCTCAAATTAAGACTGTTATTCTGAAACCCAAAATGCCCTTACACAGGAGAAAAGAGACACTTTTGTGAGTTACATCTGATGGCTTCAGGTTCCTCCAGGAAAAGAATATCTTATCTGCCTGGTGCTTGCCTGTATCCTTTGAATATTAGTCAAATTTGGTGTTGCATAAGATCTATGATTTGCATCACTCTACCTTGACACCTAACCCTTGGATTAATACATTGTTATGATGGTAATGATACACTTACTAAATGATAGTTTTTTTAATCAGTTGTAAGTATTCCTACATTTATTATCTTCATTAACAGTCATTTACTGAGTACTTATAATGTGCTACACTGTGGTGGGTAGCAGGAATGCAAAGCAGCATAAAATACTATTCTTAACTGAAAGATGCAAGAGTTTAGTTGTGTGTGTGTGTGTATACATATGTGTTGTGCATATGTGTGTATAAATACATATATTATAAATGGTAACATGTGGTGCCTTGTGCAAGAGCCACAGAAAATTATTATAAAGTTCAAAGGAGAGAAAAATGACAGAAGTATAGGGGAGGTTAAGAAAGATGGCAGATTCTAGGGCAGAGTTTACTTTGAAAGTTTGGGTTTATGTAAGGTATTGGGATATGTCTTTTAGGAAGTGGTAACACATTGAACCAAGACAGAGAAGAGGAAATGTGCAGATCATGTTCAGGGAATGATGTACAGACAAATTTGTCTGAATTGATGGGGGACTATTTCATGACAAGACTAAAATTGGAGAGTTATACATTATTGAGGGCCGAAATATCCGTCAAAGTGGTTTGGACTTTGGTTTATAAGCAGCCTCAGGGTTTCTGAGAAAGTATTTTCCTTAGGCAGGGTTATGTAGGACTGAAGAGGAGAGAATAAAATAACAGAATTTTAATAATACTTGTAAAAGGTAATAATATCCTAGCCTGGGCCTAGGTCTTGCTTTCTGAAGGATTGATCAACTATCAGCTTATGGGAGATACAGAAGAGTTAAACAGAACTCTAAAATTTCAAGCACAACCGACTGAAAAATAGCAATACTGATAACTTTAATGAGAAATGTATTACTGAATGCAACAGAGTGACTCACATTATTTCTAAAATCTAAATATATTGCAAAAAGATTAAAGTAACCCTTGTAGTGCATGTCTTTAAAGTTTATTTTAAAGATTTTTATCTGTACTGATTGATCTGCTATTATTATTTATTTCCTGCTTCTTCAGTCTATAAAACTTCACAGCTCTGGTCACTTACCACTACATATGTTTTCATTCCTGTCCAAGATCCTGGAGCCAACAAAACTTGGGCAGGAAATTACATGATCTTGGGGCTAGTATCTCAGAAATTTTGTTTTGCTCATTGTAATATTGTAATCTAGTGAATAGTTTCCTGATTTCTTCATTCTGTTCTTGGAAACTTCTAAACCTTGAGTTGGTATTCTGCTTTGACCTTAGTTCTTTTGGGGACTTCAGAAATTCAGACCCCATAGTGAGACCCAGATGCTAATGCTTTCTGCCCACTTTTTTTACTGATGACTCAAGATGTCATTATGAATGTCAGTGATTGGACTGATTTTGTTTTGCATGGCAAACTCAGCTTGAAATCTTCTAGGAGTGGTTCCTGGTTTTAACCATTCCTATTAACTGATCTGTAGTCTTTCAGAAATAAATCTATATTTATTTATGTATATATATTTATATGTCTGTATGTGTGATTATATAAACATATATACGATCATTAACAAATGGAAATGCAGTTATATATTTAACATATAAAAGAGATTGTACCATAATGAACTCTAATTTCTTTCTCTTCCTTCCTTCCTTTCTCTTTCTTCCCTCTTCCCTTCCTTTCCTCCCTCCTTCCCTCTCTCCCTTTCTTTCTTGTGAACAGATGTATTAGGGATATCTTGCTTGATAATCCATTTATTTTAACAGTAGAAAAACATTTACTTGAATATTAAGTTGGAAGAATACAATCACTCCCTTCAATATCCCCTCTTTAGTAGGGTTTTAAGGGGGTAAGCCCAACCCTTTCAGTCAGGTATTTGTCAGCCAAGGGAGTCATGTGTCATTAAGAAATGCTTGATTCGGGAGTGGGCCCTATATTATTCAAGTTTTGAAGGAGCAAAACATCAAAGCAGGAGGAAAAAATATAGGACTGCTCTTCAAATAATGTGAATTACTTATTTTTTCCTAAATTATGCACTTAATTAAGAAAATCCTCTCTTTTTCTTTGAGTTTAGTTTGCTTTATGAAAATTAATATTTGTCGTGACTAGGTAATGTGTATGTTTGATCAACTTTCACTCCCATACTATGCAGAGAATAATTATTTGTTCCTGTCATTTATACTGATAGATCTCCAAGGAGAGCAGTATGGAGGCTAATTGTTGCCTGACTTGGAGAGACACAGTCACTCCACCTCACAAGAATGTGCAATGACTTCCCTACTGGGACCCTTAAGGACATTATTGTATTCCAAGTGACTCATCCTTGGGGAAAGGGGGCAGGACTTGTCAGAAGATCAGTTCTGTGGGTGGGGGGCGAAGTTTTCCCCCAAATGGTGGGATAGTGACACTAGTTTGAAAAATTGGATTTTTATTTTTTGTTATATTTTGTATGTATTTTTACTTTTCTTTTTTTTTTCTTAAAGGAGTCAGGAAGAAAAATAGGGCTGTGGCCATGAGGGAATCTCTTACGAAAGTTTTAACTTTGGGCTGATTTTCCCCTAGGATTTAGGAAAAAGTTAAACAGCGCAGAGTTCTACATTTTCTTCTGTTCATTTTATTGTACGCTGTTAGGCATTTTATGCAGTGTGACCGTGTTTCAAAGAATAAAGGACTAAAGTAAAGGGACATATGGCCTGCCCTCTAAAACCTTTTTCTAGCACCTGAAAAAGAGCTTGCCACTGAGGGGCTGGGAAAAGGAGTTTCAGGCAGTGGACAGCAGCTGATGAATGACAGCCCACACAGAGGTTGAGGTGTTGATGAGAGATAAAATTCCTGCTTTCATAATATGTGGTACTGGGAGCTGATACTGAAGTGTGTGCTGGCCAAGGTAGAAGTAGACATTTGGGTTGTGTAATCCACTATAATATCCACTGTAATATATTTAGTGGATTCACTATTGATGGACACAATTGTTTTTATTTTTGCCATGCTGTAATGAACTTCCTTATACACACATACCTGCTTACATGTATTATTTTCATGTGAAAATTTTCTAGGTACAAACTAATTGAATTAGAGGATATATATACTTAAATTTATACATATTGCAAATTGTCTTCAAGAAAACTATCAATTTATCTCATCAAATGTGTAAAAGAATATCAATTCACTTTACCCCCATCAACCCTTCAAACTTTCTATTTCTGTAGGGAAGACAGCACACTCTTTTAAATATACATTTTGAATTATTTGTGAGATTATTTATACATTCACACTTAATTGTCATTTACATTTTTCCTATGAGTTGTCTAGATCTATTATTCCACTTTTCTACTGATACATTTTTCTTTATTTTAATGGTTTATAAGAGTTTTTAAAATATGAATGATCTTATTATCAGGTCTGTAATTTATGAGACAATTTTTTTTTGTAATTTTATTTATATTTTAATTTTGTTTTTGATGTTTATGTTGTAGAGGTCACAAATCTTAATGGAGTAAATTCTTTCTTATTTATGTCCTCTGTGTTTTTATTATACTTAGAAAGGTTTCTGTCACTTAAATTTTATGAGAACATTTTTCTATGTTCTCTTCACATATTTTATTTTATTTTAGTTTTCCATAGCCTAAATTTCAACCTGTATATAAAAGATTATGTCATGGATGTCTAGTTTTATTTATTTTAAAAAATAATTATGGGCTTTAAAATAATTTTTTTGCTTCAGTACATTATTTGCCATAGGTTAAAAAATTTATCCTAAATATAAAATGCCATTTGTTTCACCCCAAACTTGAGTGAGACATAATTATATTAGAATTCTACCTAGAACTTCATAAAATAATTTCAGCCAAACCAGATTAGTGAACTACACACTAAGCATAAACATATGTAAGTGATGTATTAAAATATTATCAATAAGTTCTGCTTGGATTTTCAGGAAAAAAATCAGACTTACTTCTGTATGACTATCTACTACTAATTGAATTTGATTCTCCTTGGTGAAAAACATCTTAATCTAAATGAAGTAAGTTAGGAAAAAATAGCTTTGTCTTTGTAATTATTCATATCACCATTCAAAGCTGTTCTAATGCACTTTAAGAGGCATTAAAGAGTTACAAATATGTTTGTGTGTAAAGATAATATATAAAATAAGGGGCTGTTCACTTATATGTAGCTATATTTTTCTACTTGACTAAGATTTTCAAAAAATTCAATACAATTTCATTTTTAAAATCCATTTTTAAGACTTTTTTTCAGAAACCAATATAAAAATTTATGGTACCTTTAGCTAGTTAAATAGGCATGAGTTTGCATAATATAACTATAGATATGATAGCCATTTATTCAACAACTAAAGATATTTTTTGTGGAAACATAAACACAAACAGAGACCCTTAATACTAACCAATTTCAACCTCGTCCCCATATTTCAATTGTTCACTTCATCAAATAGTCATTATGGAAGCCATGTAAGTGTATGGCTCATATATGTCTTCAAGAGAGAATCTTAATATTCTCCAGCTGTTGGTCCTTTCTGGCTATGCCCCAGCTTTAGATCTAAGGTCATGCTCTTCCCTGGCAACCCCTAGTCTATGACAGCACAGAGACGGTACAGGGCTCAACATATCTGTACATTGTCCTCTAACAGTTGACTTTGTGTTGAACTCCGCATTGGGCTGGCCAAGACTTTCCCAGAGCTGAGGCTTTTCCCATCCAATCTTCTGTTTCCCTTCTCCTTTCCCAGGTGTCAGACCTGCATTGTTGTCTAAAGGCTTTCTTTGCCTGCTCTACTCTTTTAGTCCATTATCTCTCATGGGGATTTCTTACTAATAACTTTTTTGCAACTCTTACTTTGTCTTGATGTCTGCTTCCCAAAGGATTCTACTGACATATTTATTACTTACTTTCTGTAGCTAGGAACTGTACTAGATTTAGTAGAAAACAGCTCTTAATACCAATTAATTTGTAATTTCTCAGAATAGGAAAAACATTAAAATAAGCATTATGGGCAGAACTGTGAGGTATAAACAATATATAAAATAGTACATATTGAAATATAATAATATAATAAAATAGTATGTAATAATAATATATAATATATAATAATAATATACTAGTTTTAAAATTTTCAGACTAGATTTACCATGGATTTTTTAATACTACTTTTGATTTTTAAAAATATTATTTATCTTGATTTCTGAGTTTTTTGGTCTTAAATTCTGTGCCCATGGTAAGTGGCTTACTTCTCTCACTTGCCTCATTCCAGTCCCAAAACTGAGAAGCACTCAAACAATGTTAGCTATAACTACAGGAGAAGGGTCAGACAAAAATATAGCTTCTGAAATGTGAAAACAGTCTGACACACTTTTGTTCATGTAAGCCTTTTGACTCTACTCAGAACAACATTCAGACTTCCCACTGTAACCTACAAGTTCCCACACAATTTAACCTCTGGCTACCTCACTACCTCCTCTCCTCTCTCTCCCTGTGGCTTATGATGCTCCAATATCTCTCAGCTTCTTTTAGTTTCTTAAATGTACAAGCTTTTTCCTGATTCAAGGCTTTAGTACTTGCTATTTCCTTAGACTTGAATGTACTTTTCCCTCTCCCTTTTTTTTCCTTTTCATCTTTCACGTCTCAGATCAAATGTTACCTTCTCTTTTCTTAAAATGCAGTTTTATTAAGATATATTCACATACCAGATAATCTTCCAAAGTGTACAGCTAGTGGTTCATGGTATCACCATCATAAGTTGTGCATTCATCACCACAATCAATTTTTGAACATTTTCTTATAACAAAAAAATAAAAATAAAAATAAAAAAGAACACCCAAAACATCTCATACCCCTTTTCCCCACCTATTGTTTGTTTATTTTTGTCTTTATTTTCCTACTTATTTATCTATACACTGGATAAAGGGAGTGTCAGTCGCAAGGTTTTCACAATTACACAATCACACTTTAGAAGCTACATACAATCATCTTTGAGAATCAAGGCTACTAGATTACAGTTCAGCAGTTTCAGGTATTTACTTCTGGCTATTGTAATACACTAAAAATTTAAAAGGGGTATCTATATAATACATAGCAATAACCTCCAGAATGAGCTCTCAACTCTTTTTGAATCTCTCAACTACTGAAACTTTATTTTGTTTCATTTCACTTCCTCCTTTTGGTCCAAGAAGGCTTCCTCAATCCCATGATACCAGGGCCAGGCTCATCCCTGGGAGTCATGTCCCACATTGCCAGGGATACTTACACCCCTGGGAATCATGTTCCACGAAAGGGGAGGGCAGTGAGTTTATCTGTAGAGTTGGCTTAGAGAGAGAGGCCACATCTGAGCAACAAAAGAGGTTCTCTTCGGATGATTCTTGCATAATTAAATTTAAGTAGGCTTAGCTTTTTCTTTGCAGAAGTAAGTTTCATAAGGGCAAACCTCAAGATCAAGGGCTTGGCCTATTAAATTGGTAGTCCCCAATGCTTGCGAGAATATCAGAAATTCCCCTGATATTTCCACATTTTTCCCCAGTCCCTCAAGGGGGCTTTGCAAATACTTTTTTATTCTCTGCCCAAATTACTCTGTGATGTATTGGGGCATCACATTAACCTGTAGAAACCAAAAAGATATCATTCCCTATTCAAGCTTCCATGTAATTATGGTGTTTGAATAAACTGACCATACAAGTTAAATTAGATAGTGTGCTATAGAAAATATAAATTATAAACATCTCTTTGGTCTCACACAGAAATTGAAGTTTTAAGGCACAGTCAGTATTCTCCTTTACCCTTTAATCTGTTTTGCCTTAGTCCTAACCAGAGCAGCTGCATTTGCTTCATTCCTATCTCTGATTGAAGTCTGATCTCTTTTTCAGCCTTTTTTTTTTTTTTTTTTTTTTGAGCAGTTTCTGTATGGGGTAATGCTGATTTTCATAGCTGCAGAACTCAAGCTCTGAATCTCAGGTGTCACACAGACACCCAAAGTTCCAGGGAACAGCTAGGTTATAAACAAAGAGCTCAGCATCTCAGGATTTAGAAATAAAATGTTACCTTCTTAAAGAGGCCTTCCTGGGTATAGGATTGTGCTCAGCACATAATGAATCTCAATAAATATTTATTAAATAAAATTTTTTCAGCTAGATACTTCAGTAGGCCTTTTCTCTATATTATGTTTCGAAACTAATGTATATTTGTTACAATTAGACCCAAGAAGTGAGATAAAATATAAAAATGAAAAGAGGCAGGTAAGAACAGTGTTGTACAGAAGAAAAGGCATTAGGGGTTAAGGAATTAGAAGACCTCAGCTTTGGTTCTTGTTTTAGTATTAATTATTTGTTTGATTTACCTAAACTTTTAATGAGGATTTGACCTCTAAGATCTCTTCTAGTTCTAAAATTCTGTGGTTATTGATTGATTGATTCATTGTTTCATTTTTTAAAAATTCACACCATACCTAGGCACTGTGTTTATCTTGAGGGATACCAGGCAGGATGAGGCCAATAAAGTTGTGGCCTTTGTGGAATTTACATTCTAGTCTTTCTTTCATTTTTTTGTTATTAAAAAAATAAAAATTTATCTGTGGTGATGGAAAAGTTTTGGTAATTGACGGTGGTGATGGTAGCATAATATTGTGAACATAATTAACAATGCTGAATTATATATTTGAATGTGGTTAAAAGGGGAAATTTTAGGTTATATAGATGTTACTAGAATAAAAATTAAAAAAATAAAACCATAGGACTCTGAAACACAAATAGGGAACCCTAATGTAAACCATGGATTATAGTTAATAGTGCAATTGTGATAATATTCTTTCATCAAATATACCACACTAATGCAAGGTGTTATAATAGGGGGTTATATGATTTTCTGCATGATTTTACTGTAAATCTACAAAATCTCTAATAAAAAAAGGGCTGAATATATTTTGAAACAATTTTTGTTGTTTTTTATGAGAGTATATCAATTAGATGTGAAGCACAACAGCATCCCCTTAAAATTATGGAGTGTCACTGTACTTTGAGGTCGTTGCTTATTTTATATGAGAGAGAGGCAGGGAGCACAGTCTAGGACAGACTGGCCTCTGCACTTCTTGCCCATTTTATATTCTGCTGCTCCTGCATCCTCGGCTTAGTGGGCTGTCTTCTTACGCTTTGTGGAGAAAGTTAAACTATGCATCAGATATTCATTTCTCTTCCTTTTATGAATTTTAAATAAACACATTATGGATAGATACATTGTTACCGAATTGTATAGATTCTATAGCATCCACAACTTCATATATAATGTTTCTGTATATTTGCCTCAGTAACAAAGCAATTTTGCATAAATTTGTCAAAAAAGAGTGAATGATAAGAAGGCTTACAACTCTATAACCTGTCATAGATCATAATTTCAAGATAACCGATCTTCTGGAGAAATGGAATATTGAAAAGCAGAATTTCACAGTGGAAGACAAGTTAATATAATTTCCATGCCACTAAGCATAATGTTAGTAGTATCAGAAAGTTTCACTAGCTAACTTATAAGACATTGTACAAGTTGAACTAACTCAGTTTTATTAGAGTTTGGGCAAAGTTTATGACAAAGTTCAATCAAGGACAGATAAGCAGGTAGAATTATTCAAATACATGCAAAGTATCAAGTGAAATTGGTAACTGAGATAGAACAAGAAATGAATATAGAATCATAGAATTTTACTGCCAGAAGGGGCCTTGGAGATGATCTGATTAAATTCCTAGTGAAGCAGGCAAAATATTAAAAAAGCTTTTCCATTAAGAGGTGATTCCACCCCACCCCCATCCCCTGCTCCCATCATCACAATCTCAGTCTGTACTAAGGAAAAAATGTAATTCTTGCTGTATAATTTTATATGTCAAAAATAACTAAGATAATTATGGTTATATAAAAATCATAAAATAGAGATTTTCCTTGCTTTCTCTCTGCATTGTATTTTACTGTTAACTGTCTTTGTTAGAAAAAGATATGAAGTGCGTGTCTCTGTGGGCAGAAAGAAAACATATTTCCATGTGCAGAGAAAGACTTGCGAATAATAATGTTTTCTGCTCACAAAGAAATGTATGGTTATTTAATAATATTTGGCAAAAGGAGAAACATTTTACCTCTGAGAGGTGACCACTTTTCTTGACATTTATTATGCATCCTTTCACTGTTTTCTTTCTTTTCTTTTCTTTTTTTTTTTTTTTTTACTTTCTACATATCTGTTCAATGTAGTTGAACTCATACTGTTTCAATTCTGCTTTGTACTGAGATGGGAGAGTGCAGGATATGTTTGGCAGTAACAAAGAATCTACCAAGAATAGAACGTAGGTTACACAGCACATGTAATAGTATAGAAGAGAGAGGTTGAGGTCAAACCACAGAGGGCATTGAATTCCACTCTATGTTGTAAAACGCTAGGAGACACACTTAAGAAGGTTGTAGTCTCTATTCTGTTTTGCTCCTGCTCTCTTGTTGCAAAACGCTAGGAGATGCACTTAAGTTAAGAAGGTTGTAGACTCTATTGTTTTGCTCCTGCTCTCTGCTGACTTAGGGATCAGTCCATCTGGCTACATGTACAAAGCTTATTTACCCAGCCATAAGTAGAGTGGGGTTGTGGTGTGTCTGGTGCGCAGAGCAGCCCATTGTTCAATATTGCATTTATTTACCTGGCACAGAGTCTCTGTTCACTGGACCCGAAAAGAACCTAAATGACGTTCCAGAGCAGAACCTCAGTTCCAGACTACCCACACATGCACGCTTTCTCAAAGGAAATCCCTTACCTATGATAACTACAATACAAGAAGACATGGGCTGGTCACGTTTCCTTACTGTCAGCCCACTCAGCAGCCCAACATATCCTGTCCAAAATTTCAGCTAATTCTGTTGCTCTAGCAAATGTTTTGCAAATGGTTCATTTTAAGCATAAAATCTGGCATCAAATCATTAGCTAATAAATAATTCTATGTACAATAGAGAAAATAAACCATTAGTCAGATTAGAATTTGAAAAAGTCATCACTATAGTTCTATTTCGATTTTTAAAAAATCAAATAGAAAATCCTAACTGGCCATAATTTTGAAGTAATATAGTATGTATCTTATCTCTTATAATTTTCATTTTTTATATTAAAGCTGTATTTATAAGATGTATTTTTGTGCAGATTTCTTTTGAGATTATGGCTTAAGCATTTCCCTTGCTTCTAAATATATCCAAGTCCATAGATGTGATGGTTAGGTTCCTGTGTCAACTTGGCCAGGTGATAGTACCCAGCTGTCTGGTCAAGCAAGCCCTGGCCTAACCATTGCTGCGAGGATGTTTGTGGCTGGTTTATTAAATCATCAGTCAATTGCCTGCAGCTGTGATTGACGACTCAACGAAGGGCGTGTCTTCTACAATGAGAGAATGCAGTTGGTTGGATTTACTCCAATCAATCAGTTGAAGAGTTTTAAGTGAGACAGATAGAGAACCTTCACTTCTTCTTTGCCTAACCAGCGAAGTGTTTCCTGAGGAGTTTGTGGAAGTTGCCAGTTTGTTTCCTGAGGAGTTCATCGAACATCTTCATTGGAGTTGCCAGTTTGCTGACTGCCCTATGGAATTTGGACTCGTACTACCCACAGTTGTGTGAGTCACTTTTATAAATCTTGTATTCATAGATATCGCTCATTGATTCTGTTTCCCTAGAGAACCCTGACTAATACAATAGAGAAGCAACTCTACTTTGCCTTCTATTTTTTGTATTGTTATATTTTCAGGAACAGCTTCCAAACTCTATCCTGGTGACCTTTGTCAATCTGCAAGAAAAACTAATACATGCTCATAAAAGCACCTTTAAGTGAGCAGTAGGAAGAAGACATGTACTGAAGTAGAAAGGACAGAATGAGCTTATTCACACCTCTGAAGTTAAAGTTACCTAAAGAATGATAGTTTTCCATGGCCTGAGGATACATAGTATGTAATTATTACTGATATTTCAGTACTTGAGACTTTAAACATCCACCCACTTTTCTTCATAAGGAAATCTGTTTTATTCATAAGCTGCAGCTTCTTATGTATACTATGTGTGTGCAGCATAGTGGCCCTTGATTTTCTCTGGTACGGATGTGTTCCTTCAGTTTATTGTTTTAATGCAGTCAAATTGGCCACCAACAAATCAATGTAAGAGATCCATTACTTGCACTGAGCTACCCTTAGGGGCCTGAATTGCTGCAAACCCTCTCTCTTGAGATCATTTTGCTGTTAAATAGCTCTGAGTTGAATTGAGGAATGATTTTAGTGTCAGAAAGTATTAATTGCTGGGAGCCTGCCTATGAGAGATCCAGGACTTTCTCAGATGTTGGAACCACCAGATAGGAAGAAGACTGACATTTAATAGTAAATTTTCATGAATATTAATTTCATTCAGCAGCCCTCTTGGGAAGCCATTTATCATTTCATTTTTTAATCCTGGTAACTGGAGATATGTTACACTCAAGAGGCAGTTAAAAGCATCAGGAAGCCTAAATCCAATTGAGAAACAAAGCCCATATTTTACATTAACCTTAATTGCCAATCCTTATCAACAAGAAAAGTTATGTTGCAAAGTTAGTTTCAGTCATTACAGGCCAGATCTATAGAACTGAGAAATTATTTTTGTTTTTGCTTTTATTTGATGCACCAAATAATTTATGTTTAATTAAAAGGTATCACACTTTTGTAGACTCTTTAGATTCCAAGTATTCATTCTTTGAAAGGCAAGAGGCTTTAGCTAGGAAAAATATGAATGGAAATTACAGAAAGATAAATTTTGACTTAATGTACAGAAAGATTTTCTCACAATTAGAGTTATTAAGAAATGGAATGGACTGCCTTGTGAGGTGGTAAATTTCATACCTTTGGAAATATCAATTAAAGGCTGGATGAACATTTACCAGAGGTATTATGGGTAGAATTTTTGCTTTGGAAGATTGGATTACTTGGTCTCATGTGCTTCAGAAAGACCAAGCAGTATGCATTTCCCTTTCTTTTTTTTTTTTTAAACCACGGTCTTGTGCTCGGCCTGGAATGTCCTTTTTCCCTTTGACACTCAGTTTAATTGCTCCCTTTCCTTGTCAGCAAAGTAAATGCTTCTTTTTCTGTATTTTTAGAGAAACTTGATACATAAATATTAAAATGCTTTTTAAAAATAATATGTTTTTATTGCCTCTCCTACTAGACTTTGGAGCCCTAGAAAGCACTGTGCTTAGAAATTAGCATTTCTAATATTTAGCAAATGCTGGGCATATGGTCTGTACTTAATAAAAGTCACAGATATGAAGCCACTCCTACAATGGCATTAGGCTATACGCATGCTACAGCATCACTTTATAAATGTGAGACACTGAATATACAAATGGACAATGGCCAGACCATATCTGAAAATAGAACTCTGACATACAATCTAGCAACCAGTCCAGGGAGCCAAACCACAACCTTTGTGTCAGTTGGTCCAAACTGTCAAGATTTGATCAATAATTGCCAGCTGTGAGAAACAAGCATTATTCCTAAAAGGAGTAAATGCTCACCCGATTGTGGAGAAGAAAAGAATTTATTCACGATCTTGCAAGAACGGGCACCCAACCAATATGTGGGGGGTTGGCGCGCAGAACAGTAGACCCAGCAGAATTTATTTCCTACACCTAACAGCAAGTCCCTGCCTTGTTTCTCCAGAGGCTGGATACTCCAGAGGTTACTTTCTATTCCACAAGGCTAACTAGCCCGCACTAATTTGAAACATGCAGCCCGCGCAAATTGGAAGCATTTGAAATAAGTTTCCCGGGATGAGTTTGCAATATTTGGAATGGTTGGAACAAATCTCCACCCCTGACTATAATGGTTATGCCCAGGCCTCTTTAGAGCCAGTCTGGGCTAGTTTGGTAACAAGTTATGAGGCTATTTTGGGAACCTCTACCCCAAGTCTCCACCTTGCAAGGGTAGTAGATAGTGGGCGGATAAACAGGGGACTGACTGTGGACTACAGTTTGTCTTTTTAACCTTTTGTCAATTCCTGAACTGCCCCACCCCGCCAGGCACACCTATCTTGTGTGAAAGCTAAACTTAATCTCATTCTCACAAATCCCGCCTCTTTCCTTTAAACTTTCTTTAGCTTTCACATTGCTGTCTCTTAAATCTCTGAAGAGATTTTTACATTTCTTATCGTATAAATCCTCCTCTCTGAGGGGTATAAATTGTTTTGCTTGTATTGAACCAGCATTTGTTTGGTTAGGGCCATTTCAATAAATCTTTGAGTCATTCCCCGTACACATGGGATGACGTAGCTCCTGACTGTTGTGAGTATTTTAGCTACAATGATAAGAGAGGTTAAGATGGACAACGTCACCCCTTTCCACTTTTTAAACCAGCTTTTCAACCACCCAGTAAGGGGGTTATTAATATCTGAGTTCTCTGTTAGACCTTGCAAAGCTTTGGTGATGGTTCCATCAGGTGCTGTATTATTTGGGATAAATGTACAACAACTACTGCCAATCATTACATAAACGCCTCCTTTTTTTAGCGAGCATCATGTCTAAGGTTATTCTATTTTCCCATGCCATTTGGCTAGTAGCATTTTGCTGCTTTGTGATGCCCTTAACTGCATCCTTCGTGTAACTGATAAATTTTTGTTGGGTATAATATATGTAATTAATCCAGTCTATGTTCTTATTAATCATGACCCACCAGAAAAAAAATGACCCAAATCCTACAGCTACCTGATTTTTAGCTTTAAAACTTATTGGGATTCTCTGTGGAACTCCTATTCTGTCTAAATAGATTTGGTCATTGAAAGGACCAGGTAAGCTTTTTTCCTCCCTTTTCTCTCGAATTTTCACTTCTTCCCCTTTCTCAAATGCCAGGGTGATGGGATGGCCAGTTGAACCAGAGCACAGATCCCTTTCCATTTTTCAGGTAATACTGGTCGGAGGATGTCCTTTCCACAGTACCACCAAAGGTCTGCTCAGGGTATGGTTAAACTGGAGAAACTGCCAGTACTATCCTCAGTTACATCCCACACTTGGGTACACGAGGCCATGGTTCTGAGATCCTGGAGCCTCTCGCCCCATCCAGAGAGACAGGCAGAGTGGCTTCCTGGACTAAGGTGAGGAGCTAGGCTGGCTTTGGTGTTTCCTCTCCTGATTGGAGGAAAAAGTGAGGACAACGTACTACAATTTTCACCAGGAGTAGTGTTCCGGAAAAGGGGCACCACACACTTGAACTCCTCATGCTTTTCCACACCAAAGGGAAAGGGCACGATCCAAGCAGTGGGTCGGCCTGTTGCACAAGCATAGCAGTTACTTTTGTCTAGGCTCTGGACTGTATATTTAACCCATTCTACCCAGGCATTTGCATCCCCATATCCTGTTTCTATTTCCATGGTTTGCTTTAAGTTTTCTGCTTTGATTATTTTAATTACCTTGCCCCTTTAAGTATTATTGAAGGGCTAACTGGAGAGAACGTTGTTAATGACAAGTTTAATAGAGGAGAAAGGACTCATAGATGGACTCTCCCCAGAGGATCTCTATCAGTAACCTCTACCCCTATGTCATATACCCCATCAAATCCCCCACTGGTATTGGGTCATTTATCAGCTCCTTTAATAGTTATTACCACTGGGTTGCATTGAAGATTTCTGCAATCTGGTTGGGTATTACCTTTATAAAAGGTTATTTTATTCTTTAATTTCCAGTGGGTCCAATTCCTATCTATGGTCTTTCCCTTGTATTGGGTAGTCCACCATACATCAGCCCAAGAGAGGCAAGGGGAGACTCGGCTGAAAACATTTCTTACCGGCTCTGGGCATAGATAATTATTCTTCTCACTTAGCTACTGCTGGTACTCCAACTTCTCACAGTCCATCATCTGATATGTGTTAAACTGCACTGTTTGAAACTCTAAGCCCTCGGTTATATTTATTAGTAGTTTGACAGGACTTGTTGAATTTTGAACTGGCGACATTATGGCTATTATAATTATCCCCATTCCTAGTCTGAGCTTTAAGCTGCCCATTTTTCAGTTTTCTAAAGCACCTGACCAAGTGGTATGGAGACACAGGGTTTGACCCCCCCCCCCCCACCTTTTCCGATATTCCTTCCCAGTTATTGTCTTTTTAGAGTGACCCTTAAGGGATCTGAGGTTGGAGTTATTTTCCAAGATCTGGGCAGAGTTTCTGGGTACTTATTGTCCAGTTCAGATACTGGTCCCTTTACTCGGGTGTAGTGAGTCCAGCCTTTCTCTGCCATCCAGACTGCTGTTTCAGTTGTTAACAAAACTTGATAAGGTCCCTCCCAGGCTGGTTGAAGTCTGGACTCCTTCCACAACTTGATCAGAACCCAGCTGCCAGGTTGGTGTTGATGGACAGCAAACTCAAGGGGCAGAGTCTGGGCCAGCAAACCAGGATGCCTGAGGGATGACAGAGTAAGAGACAAAGCCAGTACATAATTTTTAAGGAAGAGGTCCTTTGAATCTAAGGAAGGGAGATTTCTAGTTTTAGCTGCCCCACTAGGGGCATCTCAGTTTCAGAATACTCTGAAACGGCCTGAGGCCTGGTTTCCTTTCCCCATTTACTTGTTTTCTTAGGACTTTCTTATTAACCCTTTGGCAAATTATGCATTGTTTACATATTTGTTTAGCTACAGTATAAAGGCCCACACATCCAAAATGCTTAAGAACCAGATCACACATGGTCTGTACTCCCCAGTGACTCCCCTGGTGTAAAACTGCTAACCTCTCCCTCAGGTACAGACACCCCTGAACTCATTTACATGAAGCACAGCAAGAATTTACCAACATTTAAGGCTATTTACTGGTAAAAAGAATGGAGCAATTAGACTAAAGGACAACAACAATTCAGAATAACTCAGGATTAATGAACAAAAAGGCTCACCATTCCCAAACACCCACTGAAAATCCAGTCTTCGATACACCCAGTTCAGTGATGCCTGAATATACTTGATTTACATATATGTACACCTTGAACACACACACAGGGTTTGCTGCCAGATGAGTAATAACCCACTCTTCAGGGGGAGGAGGACAAGCCTTGGTGTGTGGCATTTGATAATATAAGTGGTGCCTCTATTCCCACCAGAGCCAATTTCAAGCTAGCAACCTGGCATCACCAAACGCAGAGCTGGGAAGAGATATACATCACTTACTGTCCCAAGTTTGTTCGATGCAGCTTCAGTGAACCTCAGTCCCTTTCACAGAAACATGTGCATACAATCCACTTGCACTCTGATTATGAACCTTTTGCTTTTGCCCAAAATATATTAGCAAAACCATACTACAAATCACAAGAACACACAGCCCCTTATATATTTGGAACAGACAGACACATACAACTTATACTACTCAAACTACTACCTAACTAAGGGAAAAAGCTGCACATAGTAAAATTCGTATATATACACCCATAACCATACAAAACCACACATTATGCCCATTTACAAGCATGTACAGCCAGTTTTTTTCACAGTTTCAAGTAAAGAGTTGTCTCATTCTCCACACTATTGTGAACCTGCACACAGTTGCCCAACTTTAGAGTACACACAAACTGGTATATGCTACAAAGACACAAAGAAGTATCTTCAGTTTACCATAGATGAGTACAGAGGAAATCCTCTGCAAAGTCTCAAACCATACAGTGACAAACTCCCACAGCTTTAAAGACTCCTATATAATCGTATCACATGCTTTTATTACATACAAATATAATTATCCCACATCCCTGTGTAAACTCATAACCCAAACTTCCATTAGATACATGAATCTTCAACTCCCAGAATGCATATGCTAAAATATGCAAATGTATCCACCAATACCTATCCAGCCCACATCACTTAAGTATTTGGATAGAGAATCACACAAACCCCATGCCACAGAATCCTTACATCTGAACATATATGACATCCCACCAAACCCAGAAATTTCCTTAGTTCCCTTTTTGTTCGGGGAAGAGGCAAGCCAGCCATGGCCTGAATTCCCTCTGGACCAATCCCCCCTCTTTCTTTCTAACTGGCCCCAGCTGTTTCTCTGCCTTGCCCCTGTCTGACTCCTCCCTGCCTTGTCCCTAATCTCTGCTTGACCATGAGGTCCGCTGTGCTTATTATTACCTTGGCTTTCTGCTTCTGCTTTTCATCCTCCCTTCTCACAAACACTTTCTGAGACTCGCTCAGTAACTCCTCCAATGGCTTAACCATCCATCCATCCATTTTCTGGGTCTTTTTCTGAATATCAGGCCAAGATCCCTTTACATAACTGACCTTTAGCATTCCCTGGGCCACAGGATTATTGGGATTTACTCCCGAGTATTTCCTCACCTGGTCCATCAACATTTGCAGGTAGGCTGAGGGGGTCTTATCTTTTTTCTGATTTATCGTAAAGGCCTTACTTAGGTTCTGGGATTTGGGTACAGCCAATTTTATTCCCAGTATAACTAGTTCTCTAAGATCTTCCATGTGTGTTCTAGCCCCCTTCCACATTGGGGAACTTCTGCTTTGCTGCCATCACCCCTTGTCCGGGTGGGTTCTGCCTCTCGCATTTTCTCATAGCCACCCTCCTTACCATTCCCCTTTCCTCTCCTGTAAAGAGGATGTTTAGTATTGACGTAAGTTCAGACCAGGTATAGAATTGATCTAATTGTTCAGCTAGCCTCGCTGCATCTTTCGTTAATGATTTTATTTCCCTCTTCGAGTTCCTTACTTCTATACTCGCCAGTGGGACATTTACATAACCAATTTCTCCTGATCCAATAGGTACTTCTCTGAGAGGGTACAGAGACTTAGCGGATTTATATACTCTCACCCTCCTCTCCTCAGAAGCTTCCGGAAATGGAAACCTCTGGATATTTTTCTTACATTGTTCCAATTTTTTTTCTTAACTGTTGGTGGGGTGTAACTGGTGGAGCAGTAGCCACCAATTGGCTCTCCGATTGCCCCTCTGGTTGCCTGGGGGCGTGGCCTGGTTCCATTGAATTTTTAAGGTTCGACTGTTCCTGCCCCAGTGGGGGAAGGGAAACATAAGGCAGGGGAAAGCTTAACAAAGGATCCCAGATTTTAGTTTCAAAAGATTCAGTGCCTGAATCTGGGTTCTTAACTTTCATGGGATAAAAACTGGTCTCTTTTCCCTGCAGCCAGCACATGGCATAGTCAGATTCCTCCTTGGAAAAAGGTTTCTTTTTATTAACATAATGCACGACGTTGGCACAAAGCCATTCCTCATCTGTCCTGTATTTTGGCCAGAATACATCGGGTGGCAAAATGCTTTCTCTTGTCCAAACATAATAATAATATTTATTTCTATCCTTTCCCTTGGTCCAATCACTTCCAGCCCAATGTTTCAGCATCCTCCCCAATGGACTATTCAGAGGAATGCTTCTGGGAGACCCTACAGGTACCCCCTTCCCTTTGTCCCCTGGTTGGCCAACTGCTTCTGTTCGCATTCTGAGTCTTGTCTGGGTGTCTTTCCCTTAGGATCAGCCTCAGACTCAGCAGAATGTCCCCACCACCAAGGTAATACTTAATAGTTCTTTTTTCTTATCTTGGTCTATGCACTGTTACCTGGTGGCTGTGAGGCACGTTTTTCCTTCCCCTTTTCTTGTCCACAATTGGCAGACCTAAGCATCTGATCATGGGTCTCACCAGCAGTCAGAGGTGGGCCCCCAACGACAGAGACTGAGACTGCTCAACGGTGGGGTGTGCCTTCCCTTCTTCCATCCTGGGGGTCCTCCTCGATGCTTTGGATCCCGGATGAGCCCCCAAGAAATTGTGAGAAACAAGCACTATTCCTAAAAGGAATAAATGCTCACCTGATTGTGGAGAAGAAAAGACTTTATTCACGATCTTGCAAGAACGGGCACCCAACCAATATGTGGGGGGTTGGCGCACAGAACAGTAGACCCAGCAGAATTTATTTCCTACACCTAACCGCAAGTCCCTCTCCTTTTCTCTAGTGGCTGGATACTACAGAGGTTACATTCTATTCAAGAAGCCTAACTACCCCACACAAATTTGAAACATGCAGCCCAGGCTAATTGGAAACATTTGAAATAAGTTTCCCAGGGCGAATTTGCAACATTTGGAATGGTTGGAACAAATCTCCACCCCTGACTATAATGGTTTTGCCCAGGCCTCTTTAGAGCTAGTCTGGGCTAGTTTGGTAACAAGTTAAGAGGCTATTTTGGGAACCTCTACCCCAAGTCTCCACCTTGCAAGGATAGTAGATAGTGGGCAGATGAACAGGGGGACTGACTGTGTACTACAGTTTGTCTTTTTAACCTTTTGCCAATTCCTGAACTGCCCCACCCCGCCAGGCACACCTATCCTGTGTGAAAGCTAAACTTAATCTCATTCTCACACCAGCTTTCCTGATTTTTGCCCCAGCTTCCCATTTAAGACCAACCAGAGAAAGCCAATTATGCTCCCCAAACCAATCACAAAAGATGTTCCACTTCTAGTTAGCTGGCTTCTAGCTTCTCCATGCCAAAAAATTCCAGTCAGGGGATATCTGAAGCTTTCTCTTTTTTCTATTATAAAGCTTTCACACTCCCTTGCCTGCCTTTGAGTCTGCCAAACCTAACAGATGGTAGCTTACTCCTTTGCTAAACAAAGCCCTGAACAAATAGCACTTGCTTGGTCTCATTTGGGTCATTTTCATTTATTTCCACAAGTGCTGCTCTGGTGATAGGCATTAGTGTTTCTGTTTCACTGAGGAAAAAACCGAAACTTAAACTTTTCCAAAATTACCTGGCTGATAAGTGGTAGGACCCCTCAGAACCTGAATCCAGGCAGAAATTATATTTGAATTCCTGTACAATTTTTTATTTTTCTTGACAAGCTTCCCTAAACTATTTCTAGTTATCTTCACATCTAAGAAACTGTGAGTCTTGCTTTAGGTTTCAGCTAGAGGTTTCAGAAATCTCATAACAATTCTGGGGAGATAAAGTGAAACTAATCCAGAATAATAGGCCTGTTGTATTTAATAAATGACTTAATATTTTCTTTGGAGAAGAAACTCTTATTCTCTCCCTTGAAAGAGTGAACTTGCTTTACTTAAGAAGCCCTTAAAGCTTTTATTTACCTTTTAGAATAGGAATCTACTGTTTCTGTTCATAGGTTGGGTGCTTCATTGGGATTCATAGAGCTTTTTAGACTTCAAATTAAACCAACTTTCTCATAAGGCCAGTGTAAATCTTTACATATCAGCCTGGGGAAGAAAAAGAACATGCAGAGGAAGACCTACTTATCCTCAGATCATACCAGGTGGAGCTGCCCTTGATTTGGGAATCAAAGTAATAACTACCACCAGCAATAGAAATTTGTATCACTTTAGAAGGACAGATAATTCTGTTTTGGTATATTGGGGTTGCAGCAGAGTAAAAAAGAACAAAGTCTTGAATATAATGTATGAATGTAGTGTATGAAACTCAGGATTTTATATTTACAGGATTCTCATAAATCCCTACCTCTTTCTTCTCGTTATCAGTGTCAACATGTGACTTCTCTGATCAGTACTACTTTAAATAATATTTTAGAATATCTAATTATTCTTATTTTCGCTTAGTACCTAAAGAATGCGTATTCTAAGTGTGCTTGTTTTTGAGAAGCATAATTTTCATATACTTAATTGTTAGTCATATTTTAGTAAAGTTTCTAAGCTTAACCTGTTCTTTGTCTGGTTTATATCCAGACTGTCTGGAATTTTTTACTACTAAGATTTTGGGTAAATGGCCCCTGAATACCTCTAAAATCAATCAGGTGTTAACAACTGATAATTTTTATTTATTTTGAAAGGGAGCAATTGTATGGAATTGTTGGCAGCTGTGTTGGTGTGTGTTTATATGTGTGTGTGTGTGTGTGTGTGTGTGTGTATATATATATATATATATATATATATATATATATATATAATGTCCTGAGAAAAGGCCACATTCTTTGATGTAATCTTGTGGGGGCAGATTTTTGATTAATCTTTCTGATTAGGGTATGACCTCTTGATAGGTTGTTTCCATGGAGATGTGACCCACCCAACTGTGGGTAGTACCTAGATTAGATTATTTCCGTGGAGGTGTGGCCCCGTGCATTCAGCATGGATCTTGATTGGTTTACTGGGGCCCTATAAAAGCTCAGACAGAAGGAGCTCAGTGCTGCAGCTTAGAGAAACATTTTGAAGGATGCCCTTGAAAGCTTATGCAGACATTTTGGAGAATGCCACTTTGAAATCAGAACCCTGGAGCAGACCTCAGCCACATGCCTGTCCCTTCCCAGCTAACAGAGGTTTTCTGGATGCCATCCGTGTTCTTCAGTGAAGGTAGCCTATTGTTGATGCCTTTGTTTGGACACTTTTATGGCCTTAAGACTGTAACTTTGTAACCAAATAAACCCCCTTTATAAAAGCCAATCCATTTCTGGTGTTTTGCAAAACGGCAGTATTAGCAAACCAGAACAGCAGCATTGAACAGGAAACCAGAAATTAGTTCATCCTAAGTCTAACTTTTTGGGGTTTGTAGTAAACATATCATTTTATTACCACATTCTAAATACCTTCCTTTCTCTATGTAAAATGATGAAATGTATGCTGAACAACTTTTATTTTTGATTTGCTATTAAAAATATGGTTACCAATCTCTTAAATTTAAAATATAGATGAGTAAATCTATATAGTGGTTTAAAAAAGGATTGCAAAATTTTTGACACTCCTTCCATTAAGAAGTGGAGTCTGTTTTGGTTTTACCACCTCCTGAATCTGCTTGGGCTTGTGACTAATAGAATGTGGCAAAAGTGATTCTGTTTAACTTCTGAAGCTGGGTCATAAATGGCAATGCAGCTACCATTTAATTCACTGGAACACTTGCACTTGGAACCCTAAGCTAACATGGGAGAAGTCCAGCTACCCTGAGGCTGCCATGCTGTAGGGAAGTCAAGCCACATTGACAGGCCATGTGGAGATGCTCCCATTGTCAATAGCTCTAGTTTAGCCCCCAGCCAGCAGCCAGGGTCACCTGCAAACCATATGAGAGATCCACCTTGGTCATCTATTTTACTCATGCCTTCAGATGACTAAAACCTCAACCAACACTTGACTATAATGACTGAAGAGACTGTGCAAGAACCTCCTAAGTGAGTACTTCCTGAATTTCTGACCCATGGAATCTGTGAACATAAAAAAATGGGCATTGATTCAAGGCAGTAAGTTTGAAAAAGTAGTAAGTTTGAAAAGGCAGAACCTGGAGTGGGGGAAAATCCAAATTTAGGAGGAAAATTAACTTGATGATTATCTACTCAGGCAGCAGTCAATTAATGAATATGTGCATTTCAACAAGTATATCTTAAGAACGCCTTTTATGAATAGCAGTGTGTTAGGTTATCTGTAGATAGAACAGGATCCAACATGGTCTCTGCTCTCAGTATGGTAGAGCTGACAAATGACTAAAGGATAATTATATGAAAATCTACCATTAATTACTATGTGGTTTCAGAGATGGTTGGCTTGGGTTGGGGCTATTAAAGAAACATCATTTAGGAGGAAAACTTGAACTGGAGTTTTGAAAGATAGCATTTTGATATTAAGGTGGGAGAAGAGGAGAGCATTTCAGGTGGAAATGGCACTAACAAAGAATGCAGATGGCTGTAGGCATTGCCAATTTGGGGCAGTAAGGACTTTTCTTGGCCAAATTACATATCTGTTTGAGTCATTGGAGAGTCATTGTGAATTGTAGAGTAAGAGAGGAACTTGATGGTAATATCTTAATGGAGTTTTGGCTGTGTGCAATGGGAATTTGAAGAAAGATGTCAGCCCTTTGGTACTTTTTCATGTATCTGAAATTTTGCCCACTTCACAATTTAAGAAAAAGAAAATTGCAATTACCTTTGGGGCAGTGGGACTCTGGCTGAAATGGTAGAAATCTGGTAAATTCAGAGGGTTACTGTTGTATATTATTGAGCAGGAGGAAAATGCAATGTTTGTGTGCAGAGGTAATCAGTATTCTGAATTTTGAGTTTATTGTTCTCTTACTTTTTTTTATAGTTTTGTCAATTATGTTTGTATCCCTAAACAAAAGATTGTTCAGTTTTGCATATTTTAGTGTCTTAAATAAATGGAATCATACTGTGTTAATCTTCTGCAGCTTACTTTTTCTCTTAATGTTATGTTCCTGAGGTTTATTCATGTTGATATGTGTAGCCATAATTTATTCATTTTATTGCAGTCAAGTGTTCCATTGTATGAATATACCACACCTTGCAATTTTTGGTTTCCATTTTTCTTCTTTATTAGCTGAACTTTTCCAGGCTGGAGGAAAGTTTTGTCTTTGTAGATGTGGCACTGGCTTAGCACAGTATTGTCATATAGAGGGCACTAAATGAATTCCTGTTTAATGGTAAACTCTCTAACAGAGAAGTAGAAATCGTGAAAAAGATTTCTGAAACTCTAAGATTGAACTGAAATGTATGCTTCTAGTTCGATCTAGGGCAATCCTCAGAGCAAAAAAACCAGGAGTTATGTTTTCTTCTTTTAGAATGCATCTGTACTTTCCAGGCTTAATGTCTTTAGTAATAGTCTGATAGGCATGGTAGAAGTATACTTTTTTTTTTTTTTTTTCATTTGAATTGATATATCCTTACTGGTGATCTTCATAGGGTAGGTTTGAAAAATAAGGGGGCAAAGGTTGTTTTTGAATTGTTTGTACTCTGTTTTCCCAAGGAAATTAGCTAACATGATGTTACATAATCTAAGCAATTAATGCCTTAGCAACAGATAATTAGGTATTCTACAGAGCAGGTAATTTTTTTATATTTGCTTTTTGCATGAAGAAAGAAAAAACACATACCTCTAGGTGTAGTTTGTGCATTTTTTCCTGTTCATCCAAGGAAGTGGGATGGAAAAAGAGAGAGTGGGTTGATTTAAGGGCTTTATTTTTTTCACACACAAACACTTTGAAAATCATCATCTTCAGCTTATGTTATATTATCCTCTCCCCAGTAGGTACCATCTTTACAATATACTTCATTAATTGCAAACAATATGAAACTGTGTGTTTCATAATGTGTTTTCCTATGAGCAATTACTATAGCTACTTTTCAGTTAGACTCCACTGAGTTAAATTTTAAGATATAAAACATTGCTTTCAAACTTCTGAACTGTAGATCCTTGGAAGGCTGAGGAATTGTAGCTAGAGTTATGTACATCAAATAATTTTTTGTAGACTGAAGAAATTATATATGTATGTATATGTAAACATTCAAATGTGGGTAGATACAATCAAGTTTAATAAAATAAAATTGCATTTTAAAGTGCTACTAAATGTATTAAAGCCTTTTCTCATTTTTATTTTTATTTAATTTTAATTTTTTTTTCAATGTATGCATACATACAATTTTGAAAAATCAGTGGTCCTACTGGGCTTATACTGAAAACAAGAGGACTTCTGTTTCAGCCTTATCTACTGCTAGTTCTTCCTCTTTATTGGCAATTATTTTGCAGATTTTAGTTAGTTCTTCTAGTAGTCATCTTCTTCTTTCTAGATAATTTGCATATGCTACTGTATATTGATTTCTAGTTTTAGACATTACTTGTTGAATTCTAAGTAAGAAAATGAGGTTTTAGCTGTCTTTCTCTTTTATCATCTACACAATTATAAAACAATAATAGGATTTTTACATTATTAGTACTAAATAAATATTAATCTTAGCTGAGCCACATAATGGTGTAGTACTATATGATTACATTTTAATTTTTGAGCAGTTTGTTTTGTTCTGCACTTTATCTAAAATTAATAATTTTTTGGCATTCACTTAGTTAACTCTGTACTTACCGCTGATAAAGTAACACAGTCCTAATTTTTCTACTCTCAGTATGTAATTGATATTTAAAATATCAGATAATCTTTAGTTTCAGTATCCCACATTTGTCCACCCATTATCTTCTCTAATGGACCAGTTGTTGTCTAAAACTGCTGCTCTGCTGGCATCACGTTGTCTTCCTTCTCTATCATCCTAGAAATCTTTGGTGTACTGTATTCCCTATTTTCTGATGCATAGGAGGGAAATTCTTTTGAGTTCTTATGTATCTGGAGTGGTCTTCATTTTATGCTCAGATGTGATCAATGGTTGGACTAGGTACAGAAGTATGGCTTGGATATCATTTCACTAAGCATTTTTAAAGGCGTGGCTGCATTTTCTTTAGTTTTGATCTTCTCTGACACTATTCTGATTCCCATTCTATTGTGTATGAGTTGTTTTTTGTTTTTCTTTCTCAGGAAGTTTTTAAGAGCATATATTTGTTCCCAGTATTCTAAAATTTCACATTAAAGTATCTTGATGCAAGTCTTTTAAATTCATTGTGCAAGGTATTTTTGGGGGCCTTTCAATACATTTCTTGAGGTATTTTCTTCATTTAGTTATGGTAAAATGCCATCTTAATTTTCTCTAGTTTCTTTTTTGGACCATTTATTTATGGAATGTTAGAGCTCATTGACTTATTTTCTAACTTTTCTATTTGTCTTTCTTATTTTTCAAACCTTTGTTATATTTCCTGGAAGATTTCCTCATTGTTGCCTTTTCATTCTACGGATTTTTCAGTTTGGCTACCATATTTTTAAAATCTGAATTCTGGGTTCCCTTTTGTTTCCTGTTTTCATTCTGGGATGCAATATCTTCTCATTTTTAAGAAGATATTAATTGTATTTTTTCAAAATTTCTTTTGTTCTCTACATTGCCTCAGTTTCTCTCACATTCTTTTTTTTTCCTGAAAATCTGCTTGTTTTATCACTGTCTTTCATGAAAGAGGCTTTGCTCAAATTTCCAGTCATGGTCATCCCAGGCTTTCTTTAATATTTGAGAGAGACCTCAAAAAGAGGATTGGAAATTCTGTGTGTGGGGGAGGTTGGACCATGGTGTCCTTCATTGCAGGGTGATTGGGTGAAGTCCTGGAGAATTTGTTGAGCCCTTACCATCCCATCCCACCCCCATGTCAGTGTCTCTGGGTCTTTCTTTTGGAACAGGTCACTCACTCTAAATGATTCATTCTCTTCCCTGCAGAATACAAGCAGAGTTGGCATCTTGGGAGTCTACCAGAGGGGGGAGATGAAGGTCTTAGTTATGCAGACTTATACTTAAAGCCCTATTTTTGTCTCTCATTCAGCTGTGACTGGTATAACTGATTCCAGAACTTTTTCCATTGAATTTCTCTAAACTCTTGTCTTCTATCTCTGTGGAAAGGTTAGTCATCTAGCTATTTGAGGCAGAGATATATGGGTCTAACTGCTCCTTATGTAGTCCTTCAACCATTCTACCTTTTGTCAACCCGACTTGAACTTGGGCTTTCTGAGATATTGGTGCTTGCAGTTTATTTATTTTGGAACTGGATCACTTTGTGTGTCTCTGATCTGCTATCCCCATCTCACCACAGGCCATTGACTTCAGATTTTGTCACTGCATTGCGTTAGTTTTCACGCCTCCCTCCATTCTTCTGGTATTTTGTAGTCATCTTTTGTCTTTTCTTTTACTCCTATTACTTTTTTTCCTATGGATATGCCCCTTTTTTATTCCTTTATTGACATTTTATTAGAGTATTGGAAGTGGATGAAGGTAAATGTGTTTTAAATCTTAACTTGTTGGCTTCACTATATTCTTTTCAGTTGATATGAAAAATGTGTCTATTAATAATCAAGCTCTTTTGAATTCTTGGGGTAGTTTATGGATGTTATAATAGGATGTCTAGTTGTCACTGGCCAGAGAGGAATGAAAACTTCAGATAAGACCTCTGGTTGTTGTATCTCGAAAATACAGGTAACTATAACTGCATTCACATATCTATAAGAAAGGAAAACACATTTATCAATTTAGCATCATAGGACTAGGAGTCAGTTTTCCAAACTTTTTAGGCAAAAAGTCTTTGTCTAAAATGTGTGCTGTTTCTTTCTGTATTTACTGATGCTAGTGATTACTCCCCATGTTTCCTGCATTCCACAGTCCCCAGAAAACTATGTTAAAAGGCACAGATAGCTGTCCATTGTCAAAACATTGTGGGATTGCTAATTTTTCTCAAAAAGCATTTTTCCTTTAATGCATATGATCTTATTCACTCCTTTTTCCCCCTTCTTCCTCAGACAATTCTCACTTAAATTGCTTCAGGCATTTAATTTAAAAGACCTTAATGGCAATTTTATTCAACCCCTATTTGTACAAATGAGAAAGCTGATGCATGTAAATTGAAATTTTACAGCTTCCCTAGGTAATAATTTAGAGATAGCATTTGATCTTAATTAGCCATATGTTTAGTTAGTTTAATGTTAATCTAGATTTTACTGCTTTTTATAAGTAAGCATTGAAAGATTCCACACTGAGAGAAAACAATTGTACTTACATTTTCTGTCGATAGGGTAAGTGCACATAGACGGGAAGATACCTTCTGATAACACTGAGTAGCACCCACATGACCACCATTGTTCCCACATGGTTCTTTTTCTTTGGCTGATTATTCACCTGTTAGGGAAGAGCAGTGAAATGCCAAATCAGGAGATTTTGATTTTAAATTAAAGTTTTAGCCTCATGCCTATTTTAATAGTATCATGGGGGCATCAAAATGAAAAGTTGACTGAAAATGAAATAAGGAAGCTTTTAGAAAACTATTTTAAAACAACTTCAGTTATAGAAAAATACAAGAATAGGAACAGTGCAAAGAATGCCCATGTATTCTTCACCTAGATTCACTTATTATTAACATTTTGTCTCATTTGCTTTACCATTTGCTTTATATCAATTTATAAGAATTTTTAACCATTTGAGATTGAGTTGCATACGTTGTGGTGCTTTAGCCTTAAATTCTTCAGTACATTTTTCGTAAGACTAAGGCTATCACATAGCCTCAGTAGTTACCAAATGAACAGCACTTATCACCTTCTGTAAATTTATCATTGACACATTACTTTCATCACATCTAATATCTATATTCTAATTTTGTCCATTTTATTCCAACAGTGGCACTCCCTGCTCCCCAACCCAGGATTCAGTACAGGAACAGGAATTACATTTAGTTGTTGTGCCTCTTTACTCTCCTTTACAATGTAATATGTTCACAGCTTCTGTGTTTTTTATGACATTGGCATTTTTTAAAACATGCAGTGTTTTAATTAATAGAATGTTTCTTTTCAGGGGTTTGGCCAATATTTCTTCCCAAATAAATTTGGATTATGTATTCCAGGCCAGAGCACTACTTAAGTGATGTTGTGTCCTTCTCAGTGTAACCTGTCTGGAGGTGCACATTTTCTATCTGCTCCTCATTGGTATGTTAATTTTGATCACCCAGAAGGTTGTCCAGTTTCTCCGCTTGTTCTAGTTTGCTGATGCTGCCGGAATGCAAAACACCAGAGACAGATTGGCTTTTATAAAAGGGGGTTTATTTGGTTACACAGTTACAGTCTTAAGGCCATGAAGTGTCCAAGGTAACACATCAGCAATCGGGTACCTTCACTGGAGGATGGCCAGTGGTGTCCGGAAAACCTCTGTTAGCTGGGAAGGCACGTGGTGGGCATCTGCTCCAAGGTTCTGGTTTCAAAATGGCTTTCTCCTAGGATGTTCCTCTCTAGACTACAGTTCCTCAAAAATGTCACTCTTAGTTGCACTTGGGGTATTTGTCCTCTCTTAGCTTCTCTGGAGCAAGAGTCTGCTTTCAACGGCCGTCTTCAAAATATCTCTGATCTGTAGCTCCTGTGCTTTCTTCCAAGTGTTCCTTTTGGCTGTGGCTCCTCTTCAAAATATCACTCTTAGCTGCACTGAGTTCCTTCTGTTTGTCAGTTCATTTATATGGCTCCACTGATCAAGGCCCACCCTGAATGGGTGGGGCCATGCTTCCATGGAAATTATGCAATTAGAGTCATGACCCACAGTTGGGTGGGGCACATCTCCATGGAAACACTCAAAGAATCACAATCTAATCAAAACTGATACATCTGCCCATACAAGATTACATCAAAGATAATGGCATTTGGGGGGGACATAATACATTCAAGCCGGCACACCACTGTATAGTTGCTATTTTTTCTCTTATGGCTTATAGTCAATCTGAGGATACACTTTATGGTTATGTAAATATTCCGCTTTTCATCAAATTTTGCCCTACATTTAGCATGCACATAATTATGTGTACACCCAACTACACTCAAGACTGAGGGTATTCAATGAAGTTTTATATTTATAAATTATTTGCTTTGTTTTTTTATTTCTCAACCCCTCTACCTTCAATGCTGATACAGTATTCATCTGAAATGCAATGGGATTTATTTGTTTCTGTTTGCTTCCCGTTTGGGGTGACTTTTTTCCTTTCCTGTCCTTGTTGATTTAATTTTATTTTTGAACGTCTAGAACAGAAATTGACAAACTATGGTCCTCTACTGCATGTTTTTTTGTTTTTTGTTTTTTTTATTTTTCAGAATGAACTTCCTACAGCTTTATTTTGAATCCGTGAATTGGTTGGAAAAAAACAATCGCCGGAATTCACTGTTCTTCTATTTGAAACATCTGATGACACTGATATCAAATTGGCATCCAATCACTGTTTACAAAGTTGTTGTTCTGCCATGAAGCCAGCACATTAGCAGTTATCATTTCTCTTGTCCGTGCACAAGAAAGCATTGTTGTGCTACCATCTCCCAAAACTGTGTTCCAAACCATGCACTCTTGTCTTCTATCACCCTGTAGTGCTCCCTTTAGTATTTCCTGTAGGGCAGGTGTCTTGTTCACAAAGTCTCTCGTTGTCTGTTTGTCAGAAAATATTTTGAGCTCTCCCTCATATTTGAAGGACAGCTTTGCTAGATATAGGATTCTTGGTTGGCGGTTTTTCTCTTTCAGTATCTTAAATATATCACACCACTTCCTTCTTGCCTCCATGGTTTCTGCTGAGAGATCCGCACATAGTCTTATGAAGCTTCCTTTGTATGTAATGGATCACTTTTCTCTTGCTGCTTTCAGGATTCTCCCTTTGTCTTTGACATTTGATAACCTGATTATTAAGTGTCTTTGCGTAGGCCTATTCATATCTCTTCTGTTTGGAGTACGCTGCGCTTCTTGGATCTGTAATTTTATATCTTTCATAAGAGATGGGAAATTTTCATTAATTGCTTCTTCTATTATTGCTTCTGCCCCCTTTCCCTTCTCTTCTCCTTCTGGGACACCAATGATACGTACATTATTGTACTTTGTTTCATCCCTGAGTTCCCGGAGACGTTGCTCATATTTTTTCATTCTTTTCTCCATCTGCTCCTTTGCGTGTAGGCTTTCAGGTGTTTTGTTCCCTAGTTCCTGAGTGTTTTCTTCTGCCTCTTGAGATCTGCTGTTGTATGTTTCCATTGTGTCTTTCATCTCTTGTGTTGTGCCTTTCATTTCCATAGATTCTACTAGTTGTTTTTTTGAACTTTTGATTTCTGCCGTATATATGCCCAGTGTTTCCTTTACAGCCTCTATCTCTTTTGCAATATCTTCTCTAAACTTTTTGAATTGATTTAGCATTAGTTGTTTAAATTCCTGTATCTCAGTTGAAGTGTACGTTTGTTCCTTTGACTGGGCCATAACTTTGTTTTTCTTAGTGTAGGTTGTAATTTTCTGTTGTCTAGGCATGGTTTCCTTGGTTATCCAAATCAGGTTTTCCCAGACCAGAACAGGCTCAGGTCCCAGAGGGAAGAAATATTCAGTATCTGGTTTCCCTGTGGGTGTGTCTTAGAAAATTGCTCCACCCTTTGATGCCTCAGGTCACTGTGCTTTTCTGCCCAGCAGGTGATGCGTGTTAGCCTATAATTCTTGACTGGTGTGAGGAGGTATGGCTGTGTTCCCCAAGGCTCTGGGGTCTGGTTCTGAATGGAAAGGGCCCCACCCCTTTCCTCCTAGAGAAGAGAGACCCCCCAGGTGGAGGTCATTAGCATTTCAATGGTCTCTCTTTCTCTGCTTGTGCTGTCTCCACCCTTCCCTGAGTCATAGCCCTGGAAACTGAAAATGACTGGGGCTTTCTCCACTGAGCCGAAAAAGAAACACATAGTCCCCTTCAGACCCAGTCTAAGGCGACCGACCCTCCGGCTCTCCAAGGTCAGTCGTCACCCAAAGCCTCTGTTTTTTTTTTGGGGATGCGTACCTGTAGTGAGCAGTTCACACTCGCTACTTAAAACCCCAGTTGGAGCTCAGCTGAGCTATATTCGCTTGCTGGGAGAGAGCTTCTCTCTGGCACCACGAGGCTTTGCAGCTCGGGCTATGGGGGAGGGGGTCTCACGACTTGAATCCGCAGGTTTTACTTACAGATTTTATGCTGTGTTCTCAGGCATTCCTCCCAATTCAGGTTGGTGTATGATGAGTGGATGGTCTCGTTTGTTCCCCTGCAGTTATTCTGGATTATTTACTAGTTGTTTCTGGTTTTTTGTAGTTGTTCCAGGGGGACTACTTAGCTTCCACTCCTCTCTATGCCGCCACCTTGCCCTGGCTCTCTACTGCATGTTTTTATAAATAAAGTTTTATTGGGACATAACCAGCTCATTCATTTATGCACTGCCTGCTGCTTTGGCAGCATGTGGCTGCTTTGGCACTTAAACAGCTAAGTTGAGTAATTGCTACACGGAGCTTATGGTCCTCAATGCCTAAAATATTTATTATCTGACCATTTACACAAAAAAGTTTGCTAACATTAATACTGAATGCTTCCAAATATACATGAAATTATATTCAGAGAAGTATGTCTGCCTCATATCCTTATTTTCTCCTCTGTCTCCTGTCGGCCTACCACCACCTACCATGATATGTAACTGTAAAGGCAGACTGTGTGAAATACTCATTCAGTTTTTTTAAAATTTAATTTTATTGAGATTGTTCACATACCATACAATTATCCAAAAATCCGAAGTGTACAATCAATTGCCCATGGTACCATCATACAGTTGTGCATCCATCACACCAATTAATTTTTTGTCAATTTTTAGAACATTTTCATTACTCCAGAAAAGAAATAAAGAGGAAAAAAAAGAAAACTCAAATACTCCCATACCTCTAACCCCCCCCCCCATTATTGACTCGTAGTATTGGTATAGTACATTTGTTACTGTTGACGAAAGAATGTTAAAATACTACTAACTGTAGTACATAGTTTGCAATAGGTATATTTCCACCCTATATACCCCTCTATTATTAACTTCTGGTTATAGTGTCATACATTTGTCCTCGTTCATGAAAGAGATTTAATATAACTATATTTGTATAGTTAATCATGGACGTTGTCCACCAAAAGGGTCACTGTTTTATACATTCCCATCTTTTAAACTCCAGTTTTCCTTCTGGTGTTATACGTGACTGTAAGCTTCCCTTTTCTACCACATTCACACACTGTACAGCACTGTTAGTTATTTTCACAATAACATGCTACTGTCACCTCTGTCCAAACACTTAAGTTCAACCTATATCCTGATAACTTATATTTCATGTCTATGAGTTTACATATTATAATCAATTCATATCAGTGAGACCATGCAATATTTTTCCTTATGTGTCGTCTTATTTCACTCAATATAGTGCCCTTAAGGTTTCTTCATCAACCTGTTTTTTTTAAGATGGTTTTGTTCACCCAGCATACATTCCAATCTAAGTAAACAGTCAGTGGTTCCCTGTATAGTCAAGTATTTATGTATTCACCACCATCACCACTTTCTATATAAGGACATCTCCATTTCTTCCACAAAGGAGAAAGAGTCAAAGAAGGTAAAGAGACAAATGAAAAAGAAAAAGAAAAAGAAAGAAAGAAAGAAAGAAAAAACCAAACAGCTACAAAGCAACAAAGGGAAAGATAGAATTAAACTAAAGTAGAATAAAAGAGTCAGACAATATCACCAATGCCAAAAGTCCCATATCCCTCCCTTATGTCCCCTTCTTATAGGCATTTAGCTTTGGTATATTGCCTTCGTTACATTGAAGGAAGCATAAATACAATGTTTCTGTTAACTATAGTCTCTAGTTTGCATTGATTCTATATTTTCCCCAGTACCACCCTATTTTTAATACCTTGCAAGGTTGACATTCATTTGTTCTCCCTCATGTAGAAACATATTTGTACATTTTATCACAGTTGTTGAGCACTTCAGGTTTCAGTGATTTATGCAGTCTTTATCTTTCTTCTTTCCTTCTGGTGTCCCACATGCTCCTAACTTTCCTCTTTCAACCATACTCACAGTCAACTTTGTTCAGTGTACTTACATTGCTGTGCTGCCATCACCCAAAACTGTGTTGCAGACCTGTCACTCCTGTCTTTTCCTGTCTGTAGTACTCCCTTTAGTATTTCCTGTAGTGCAGGTATCTTGTTTACAAACTCTCTCATTGTCTGTCAAGAATATTTTAAACTCTCCCTCGTATTTAAAGAACAGTTTGCCAGATATAGGATTCTTGATTGGTGTTTTTTCTCTTTCAGTATCTTAAATATATCACCCCACTTCCTTCTTGCCTCCATGGTTTCTGCTGAGAAATCCACATATAGTCTTATCAAGCTTCCTTTGTATATGATGGATCACTTTTCTCTTGCTGCTTTCGGGATTCTCTCTTTATCTTTGACATTTGATAATCTGATTATTAAGTGTCTTGGCATAGGCCTACTCAGATCTGTTCTGTTTGGGGTAGGCTGTGCTTCTTGGATCTGTAATTTTATGTCTTTCATAAGAGATGGGAAATTTTCATTGATTATTTCCTCTGTTATTGCTTCTGCCCCCTTTCCCCTGTCTTCTCCTTCTGCAACACCCGTGACACATACTTTCATGTGCTTCATGTTGTCATTCAATTTCCTGAGCCATTGCTCATATTTTTCCATTTTTTTCTGTCTGTTCTTTTTTTTTTTTTAATCTTCATTTTATTGAGATATATTCACATACCACGCAGTCATACAAAACAAATCATACTTTCGATTGTTTACAGTACCATTACATAGTGGTACATTCATCACCCAAATCAATCCCTGACACCTTCATTAGCACACACACAAAAATAACAAGAATAATAATTAGAATGAAAAAGAGCAATTGAAGTAAAAAAGAACACTGGGTACCTTTGTCTGTTTGTTTCCTTCCCCTATTTTTCTACTCATCCATCCATAAACTAGACAAAGTGGAGTGTGGTCCTTATGGCTTTCCCAATCCCATTGTCACCCCTCATAAGCTACATTTTTATACAACTGTCTTCGAGATTCATGGGTTCTGGGTTGTAGTTTGATAGTTTCAGGTATCCACCACCAGCTACCCCAATTCTTTAGAACCTAAAATGGGTTGTCTAAAGTGTGCATAAGAGTGCCCACCAGAGTGACCTCTCGGCTCCTTTTGGAATCTCTCTGCCACTGAAGCTTATTTCATTTCCTTTCACATCCCCCTTTTGGTCAAGAAGATGTTCTCCGTCCCATGATGCCAGGTCTACATTTCTCCCCGGGAGTCATATTCCACGTTGCCAGGGAGATTCACTCCCCTGGGTGTCTGATCCCACGTAGGGGGGAGGGCAGTGATTTCACCTTTCAAGTTGGCTTAGCTAGAGAGACAGGGCCACATCTGAGCAACAAAGAGGCATTCGGGAGGAGGCTCTTAGGCACAACCATAGGGAGGCCTAGCCTCTCCTTTGCAGCAACCGTCTTCCCAAGGGTAAAACCTGTGGTAGAGGGCTCAACCCATCAAACCACCAGTCCCCTATGTCTGTGGTCATGTTAGCAACCATGGAGGTGGGGTAGTCGAATACCCCTGCATTCTCCACAGGCTCCTCAAGGGGGCACTACATCTTTTTTTTTTCCTTGTTTTTCTTTTTCTTTTTTTTTTTAACTTTCCCTTCTTTTTTAAATCAACTGTATGAAAAAAAAGTTAAAAAGAAAACAAACATACAATAAAAGAACATTTCAAAGAGACCATAACAAGGGAGTAAGAAAAAGACAACTAACCTAAGATAACTGCTTAACTTCCAACATGTTCCTACTTTACCCCAAGAAAGTTACCTAATATAGCAGCATTTCTGTGAACTTGCTCCTACTATATCCATCAGAAATTAGCAGACCATAGTCATTCCTGGGCATCCCCAGAACGTTAAATAGCTTATCTGTTCTTCTTGGATTATTGTTCCCCCTTCCTTAATTGCTCTCTACTGCTAGTTCCCCTACATTCTACATTATAAACCATTTGTTTTACATTTTTCAAAGTTCACATTAGTGGTAGCATATAATATTTCTCTTTTTGTGCCTGGCTTATTTCGCTCAGCATTATGTCTTCAAGGTTCATCCATGTTGTCATATGTTTCACGAGATCGTTCCTTCTTACTGCCGCGTAGTATTCCATCGTGTGTATATACCACATTTTATTTATCCACTCATCTGTTGAAGGACATTTGGGTTGTTTCCATCTCTTGGCAATTGTGAATAATGCTGCTAGGAACATTGGCATGCAGATATCTGTTCGTGTCACTGCTTTCCGATCTTCCGGGTATATACCGAGAAGTGCAATCGCTGGATCGAATGGTAACTCTATATCTAGTTTTCTAAGGAACTGCCAGACTGACTTCCAGAGTGGCTGAACCATTATACAGTCCCACCAACAATGAATAAGAGTTCCAATTTCTCCACATCCCCTCCAGCATTTGTAGTTTCCTGTTTGTTTAACGGCAGCCATTCTAACCGGTGTTAGATGGTATCTCATTATGGTCTTAATTTGCATCTCTCTAATAGCTAGTGAAGCTGAACATTTTTTCATGTGTTTCTTGGGCATTTGTATTTCCTCTTCAGAGAACTGTGTTTTCATATCTTTTGCCCATTTTATAATTGGGCTGTCTGTACTATTGTCATTGAGTTGTAGGATTTCTTTATATATGCAAGATATCAGTCTTTTGTCAGATACATGGTTTCCAAAAATTTTTTCCCATTGAGTTGGCTGCCTCTTTACCTTTTTGAGAAATTCCTTTGAGGTGCAGAAACTTCTAAGCTTGAGGAGTTCCCATTTATCTATTTTCTATTTTGTTGCTTGTGCTTTGGGTGTAAAGTCCAGGAAGTGGCCGCCTTATACAAGGTCTTGAAGATGTTTTCCTACATTATCTTCTAGGAGTTTTATGGTACTTTCTTTTATATTGAGATCTTTCGTCCATTTTGAGTTAATTTTTGTGTAGGGGGTGAGGTAGGGGTCCTCTTTCATTCTTTTGGATATGGATATCCAACTCTCCCAGCCCCATTTGTTGAAAAGACCATTATGACTCAGTTCAGTGACTTTGGGGGCCTTATCAAAGATCAGTCGGCCATAGATCTGTGGGTCTATCTCCGAATTCTCAATTCGATTCCATTGATCTATATGTCTATCTTTGTGCCAGTACCATGCTGTTTTGGCAACTGTGGCTTTATAATAAGCTTCAAAGTCAGGGAGTGTAAGTCCTCCCACTTCGTTTTTCTTTTTTAGAGTGTCTTTAGCAATTCGAGACATCTTCCCTTTCCAAATAAATTTGATAACTAGCTTTTCCAAGTCTGCAAAGTAGGTTGTTGGGATTTTGATTGGGATTGCATTGAATCTGTTGATGAGTTTGGGTAGAATTGACATCTTAATGACATTTAGTCTTCCTATCCATGAACATGGAATATTTTTCCATCTTTTAAGGTCCCCTTCTATTTCTTTTAGTAGAGTTATGTAGTTTTCTTTGTATAGCTCTTTTACATCTTTGGTTAAGTTTATTCCTAGGTACTTGATTTTTTTAGTTGCTATTGAAAATGGTATCTTTTTCTTGAATGTCTCTTCAGTTTGTTCATTTCTAGCATATAGAAACATTACTGACTTATGTGCATTAACCTTGTATCCCGCTACTTTGCTAAATTTGTTTATTAGCTCTAGTAGCTGTATCGTCGATTTCTCAGGGTTTTCTAAATATAAGATCATATCATCTGCAAACAATGACAGTTTTACTTCTTCTTTTCCAATTTGGATGCCTTTTATTTCTTTGTCTTGCCGGATTGCCCTGGCTAGCACTTCCAGCACAATGTTGAATAACAGTGGTGACAGCGGGCATCCTTGTCTTGTTCCTGATCTTAGAGGGAAGGCTTTCAGTCTCTCACTGTTGAGTACTATGCTGGCTGTGGGTTTTTCATATATGCTCTTTATCATGTTGAGGAAGTTTCCTTCAATTCCTACCTTTTGAAGTGTTTTTATCAAAAAGGGATGTTGGATTTTGTCAAATGCTTTTTCAGCATCTATTGAGATGATCATTTGATTTTTCCCTTTCGAATTGTTAATGTGTTGTAATACATTGATTGATTTTCTTATGTTGAACCATCCTTGCATGCCTGGAATGAACCCCACTTGGTCATGGTGTATGATTTTTTTAATGTGTCTTTGGATTCGATTTGCGAGTATTTTGTTGAGGATTTTTGCATCTATATTCATTAGGGAGATAAGCCGGTAGTTTTCCTTTTTTGTAGCATCTTTGCCTGGTTTTGGTATTAGATTGATGTTAGCTTCATAAAATGAGTTAGGTAGTGTTCCATTTTCTTCAATGTTTTGAAAGAGTTTGAGTAAGATTGGTGTCAGTTCTTTCTGGAAAGTTTGGTAGAATTCCCCTGTGAAGCCATCTGGCCCTGGGCATTTATTTGTGGGAAGATTTTTGATGACTGATTGGATCTCTTTGCTTGTGATGGGTTGGTTGAGGTCTTCTATTTCTTCTCTGGTCAGTCTAGGTTGTTCATATGTTTCCAGGAAATTGTCCATTTCCTCTACATTATCCAGTTTGTTGCCATACAGTTGTTCATAGTATCCTCTTATAATTTTTTTAATTTCTTCAGGATCTGCAGTTATGTCACCTTTTTCATTCATTATTTTGTTGATATGGGTCTTCTCTCTTTTTGATTTTGTCAGTCTAGCTAGGGGCTTGTCAATGTTGTTGATCTTCTCAAAGAACCAACTTTTGGTGATATTTATCCTTTCTGTTGTTTTTTTGTTCTCTATGTCATTTATTTCTGCTTTAATCCTTGTTATTTCTTTTCTTGTACTTGGTTTAGGATTGGTTTGCTGTTCAATTTCTAGCTTCTTCAGTTGATCCATTAGTTCTTTGATTTTGGCTCTTTCTTCCTTTTTAATATATGTGTTTAGTGCTATAAATTTCCCCATTAGCACTGCTTTTGCTGCATCCCATAGGTTTTGGTATGTTGTGTTCTCATTTTCATTCGTCTCTATGTGAGCACTAGAAAAGTATGTGTATCCTGGTGCTTTGGGATGTAATGTCCTGTATATGTCTGTTAAATCTAATTCATTTATCAGATTGTTTAGGTTTTCAGTTTCCTTATTGGTCTTCTGTCTGGTTGATCTATCTATAGGAGAGAGTGATGTGTTGAAGTCTCCCACAATTATTGTGGAAACATCAATTGCTTCCTTTAGTTTTGCCAGTGTTTCTCTCATGTATTTTGTGGCACCTTGATTGGGTGCATAGACATTTACGATTGTTATTTCTTCTTGCTGAATTGCCCCTTTTATTAGTATGTAGTGGCCTTCTTTGTCTCTCAAAACATCCCTGCATTTGAAGTCTATTTTATCTGAGATTAATATTGCTAAACCTGCTTTCTTGTGGCTGTAGCATGCATGAAATATTTTTTTCCATCCTTTCACTTTCAGTTTCTTTGTGTCCCTGTGTCTAAGATGAGTGTCTTGTATGCAACATATTGATGGTTCATTTTTTTTGATCCATTCTGCGAATCTATATCTTTTAATTGGGGAGTTTAATCCATTTACATTCAACGTTATAACCGTGAAGGCATTTCTTGAATCAGCCATCTTATCCTTTGGTTTAGGTTTGTCATATTTTTCCCCTCTGTCTATTAATATCCTTTATTGTAGCGATACCGAATCTCTTTAGTACTGAACCTTTCTCCAAGTCTCTCTGTCCTTTCTTTGTTTCTCTGTCTGTAGGGCTCCCGTTAGTATCTCCAGTAGGGCAGGTCTCTTGTTAGCAAATTCTCTCAGCATTTGTTTGTCTGTGAAAAATTTAAGCTCTCCCTCAAATTTGAAGGAGAGCTTTGCTGGATAAAGTATTCTTGGCTGGAAATTTTTCTCACTCAGAATTTTAAATATATCGTGCCACTGCCTTCTCGCCTCCATGGTGGCTGCTGAGTAGTTACTACTTAGTCTTATGCTGTTTCCTTTGTATGTGGTGAATTGCTTTTCTCTTGCTGCTTTCAGAACTTGCTCCTTCTCTTCTGTGTTTGACAGTGTGATCAGTATATGTCTTGGAGTGGGTTTATTTGGATTTATTCTATTTGTGGTTCGCTGAGCATTTATGATTTGTGTATTTATGTTGTTTAGAAGATTTGGGAAGTTTTCCCCAACAATTTCTTTGAATACTCTTCCTAGACCTTTACCCTTTTCTTCCCCTTCTGGGACACCAATGAGTCTTATATTTGGACGTTTCATATTATGTATCATATCCCTGAGGTCCATTTCGATTTTTTCAATTTTTTTCCCCATTCTTTCTTTTATGCTTTCATTTTCCATTCTGTCATCTTCGAGGTCACTGATTCGTTGTTCAGCTTCCTCTAGTCTTGTACTATGAGTGTCCAGAATCTTTTTAATTTGGTCAACAGTTTCTTTAATTTCCATAAGATCATCCATTTTTTTATTTAGTCTTGCAATGTCTTCTTTATGCTCTTCTAGGGTCTTCTTGATTTCCTTTGTCTCCCGTACTGTGGTCTCATTGTTCATCTTTACTTCTTTGAGTAGCTGCTCCAGGTGCTGTGTCTCTTCTGATCTTTTGATTTGGGTGCTTGGGCTTGGGTTATCCATATTGTCCGGTTTTTTCATATGCTTTATACTTTTCTGTTGTTTTTGGCCTCGTGGCATTTGTTGAACTTGATAGGGTTCTTTTAGGATTTGTAGACCAATTGAAGTCCTTATCTCTAATTTATCAGACCTACAGCTTCGTGGAGTATACTTTCTCTAACTAACCAGCAGGTGGCGTCCACGAGCCACCTGTTCTCCACAAGCCAGTTCTCCCCTGCTTAGCCTTTTTGGTGAGTGGGGGAGTGAGTCTTGTGGGGTCCAATTGGTGTACCAAGCTTGCGTGTGTAGTTGGTGTGCCTGCCCTATATATGGGGCGTGTTTCTGGGCGGCCAGGGATGGGGGGGTGGCTCTAACAATCAAATCTCCCTGGTGATCTTAGAGTTTTAAAGCTGCTGCAATAGTCTAATCCTTCAGTTCAGTCCTGCCACAGTTTGTCTCTGCCACTGACCGACAAGTCCTTGGTATTGGCGTATGCCTCCTGAGACTTGCAAGTGGGCCCCTGTTCCAGGCCGTGCACCCCGGGTCCTCTGTTGAGGGATGACTGTGCTATGTCACAGGTGAGTTCCATCCCCCCAGGGCAGTTCTGGGCTGCTGGGCTGTGTAGGGAGGCTCCCAGTCTGCTGAAAGGATGGCTGAATGGGGCTTCGTTAATTCACACTGCTGTACCTTCCCAACTCTGGGACAATCAGCTGAGGTTGCAGGGAAGGCTAATGTCCACGCCCAGTTTTGTGGTGTGTGCCTGTTATTTGAAGCACTTCCATCACACTGGGTTGTCTGGGGCAGTTCTGGGCTATGGGGCTGGCGATGGGCAGGAGTGTTTCCTGTCCACCAGGATGATGGCTGTGAGCGGACACCCCCCTTTTCTTGGGAAGTTGTGGTGTTTAGTGAATGTTCTCAGCCACTGGATTATTGCGTTTTGTCTCAGAGCTCTCCTAGTTCTGCTGTTGACTTGACCTGCCCAAATTGCAAGTCTTTGAAGCTTTCTGTATTGGGCTTCTTAGAGTAATTGTTTTAGAAAATGAAAAAAGGATTAAAAGAAAAAAAAAAAAAAGGGCCCTCCTCAGAGATCTAATGGGTTATTGAAATGCTAAGAGACAAAGCAACCAGGGCCATTAAGGAAAGGTCCACAGGGCAGAGAGATAGGCTTTTCTTCGGGATTTGCATATGCGCCTCAGGGCCTGAGCTCGGGCCTGAGCTCTGCCCTTCCCGTTTCTATGTTCACCAGAACTCCAAAAATCCTCTGCTTTTATTTTGGAGTTTTTTGTGTTGTTTTTTTTCTATGCCTGTCTCCTCTCTGCTGGGCTGGCTGCTCTCAGATTCTCTGGTGTCTGGTCTCCGTCTATCTATGGTTGGAGTTTGGATCAGCAGAATGAGTTTCCGATAAGGGCTGCCACTGCAGTTCTCCCTTCTCCTTCCCGGAGCTGACAGCCCCTCCTCCCACGGGACTGACCCTGGCAGGGTGGGGCGTGGGTCCCCTGGCCGCAAAAACTTACAGATTTCGCTGATCTCAGCAGTTCCACGTTTTCATGAGTGTTGTATGAAGTATGCCCAAAGTCATATTGCTCTGTGGTGTCCAGTCCACGCAGTTCCTGACTTTCTACCTACTTTCCTGGAGGAGTAACTAAAACATACAGCTCACCAGTGTGCCATCTTGCCCCGCCTCTCTCTGTCTGTTCTTTTGTGTGTAGGATTTCAGTTGTCTTGTTCTCCAGTTCCTGAGTGTTTTTTTCTGCCTCTTGAGATCTGCTGCTATATGTCCCCATTGTGTTTTTCAAGTCCGGTGTTGTGCCTTTCATTTCTATAGATTCTGCCAGTAGTTTTTTCAAACTTCCTATTTCTACCTTACATTTGCCCAGCGTTTTCTTTATAGCCTTCATCTCTTTTACCATATCTTCCCTGAACTTGTTGATTTGGTTTTTTATTTGATTTAGCATATTTCTTTGAAAGTCTTTGATAGATTGTTTCATTAAAGTGAAACAATATCTGAACTGTATGTTGATTGAGGTGTAAGTTTGTTACTTTGACTGGGCCATATCTTCATTTTTCCTAGTGTAGATTGTAGTTTTCCATTGTCTAGGCATCTGGTTTCCTTGGTTACCCCAATCAGATTTTCCCAGACCAGAATGGGTTCAGATCTCAGAATGGGGTTATATTCATTTTCAAGTCTCCCTGCGGCTGTGTCTTAGAGATTGACAGTCTTTCCTGTGAGGTCTCTGGTGCTGTGTTTTTCCTAACCTGCCCAGCAGGTGGGGCCTGTCAACCTGTCGCTCCTGACTGGTGTAAGGAGGTATGGCCCCTTTCGTTTCTGTTTTGGCTGTTTTCCTCCAGGCTCTGGGGTCTGGTTCTGAAGGGAAGGTGGGTAGTAGAGCTCAGCCGCACCTCCTTTGTGTTAGGGAGGATACACCCCCTAGGGAGTTATCATGTGCATTTGAATAGCTCCTTTGTCTCTCTGACTCTGCTATCTCCACTCCTGTCTGGTTCAGAGCACTGTGAACTGAAAATGGCTGAGGCTTTCTCCACTGAGCTGCTCAGGTTGAGAGAGAGAAAAAGGGACAGAAAGCCCCCTTTCAGAGCAAGTCCACAGCCCCCCAGTTTCACCTGTTGACCAAAGGTAACATCTGGTCTTCTGAGCTCCCCCTCCCGGGACAGAGCAGTCTTCTGGGTCTTTAAGGTCAGTCGTCACTAAAAGCCTCTGTCTGCTTGCTAGCAGTTTGTAGCTTATATTCAGCAGTCCACATTTGTTAATTAAAACCCCAGTTGGAACTGGGCTGAGCTATATTTGCTTGCTGGAAGAGTGCTGCTTTTTACCACTGTGACATTTTGCAGGTCAGCTTGCTGTTTGGGGAGAGGGCTCCTGGTGCATTTCCTCAGTTTTTACTTAGAGATTTTGTGTTGCGATCTCAGGCATTCCTCCCAATCCATGTTGGTGTATGATGTGTGGATAGTCACGGTTGTCCCCCAGCAGTTATTCCAGACTTTTTACTAGTTGTTCCTTGTTGTTTATTAGTTGCTCCAGGGGACTAACTAAATTCCACTCCTCTCTATGCCACCATCTTGCCTCCTTGTCATTCCAGTTTTTTGCCAAACTTTTCCATGCAACTTCTAGGAGAATCCTCAGGAAGTATATATTTGTACAGTATATCCTGAGTTAGTATACATACATAACTAATTTTCTATAACTTTGATACCTGAAGAACAGTTTGATGGGATATAATATCTTTGGTTTATATATTCTCTCTTTAAGTTTCTCATAAATGCTGCTATATTGTTTTCTTGCTTTCTCTATTGTTCTTGTGAAGTCAGATGGCCATTCTTGTCTTTGTAAGTTGTTTCATTATTTAGCCAGAAGGTCCTGAGGATTTTTATATATCTGTAAAATCTAATATTTATTACACTAGGATATGTCTTAAAATTGATTGTTCTGGGCAATTTTCCCCAGGACCTAATGGAACCTTTCAACATGTAGATTTTGGTTTTCTCTTAATTCTGAAAAAGTTTATTGGATTATAATTATTCATTTTAGTTCTCATCCACTGTTTTACTTTTTCCTTCTGGGATGCCAATTATATACCTCCTTTTGCTTGCCTTCCACTTCAACAAAATTTTTCTGACTTTTTTCTTTTTTTGTTTTTAAATCTCATTTTCATTCTCTTGACTGCTTTCCAGCTTTTCTTCAATTTTGTTTATGACATTTATTAAAGTGTAATTTGAATCTGTGTTCCTTTGGGCATGATGCAATTTAGTCTTCATTTATGATATGATTTTGTCATTCTTTTCTATTTCTGTCCTAAGTTCAAGCAATACTGATTTATTTACCTCCTGAACCTCACCCCCATTTCTGTTGTTAGTTTTATGTAATTCTGATTCAAAGTGTGTTTTCCTATTCCCAAATGAGTGTTAAAGGGTTTTTAATTCAGTATGGAGTGTTGTGTTATGGTTATCTTCAGCTTCATTTGTGGTGGTTGGGGGAAAATTTTCATCAGCATAAATGCTTCCATTTTCATTCCTGACTTTTTACAATGTATGCTTTATCTTTGTTGACCCCTATGCATTTGAACTTTTTCAGTTGAGAAAGACCTTCCCATGCTACTGGACAAAAATTCAGGCAGTGCCCTTGACTTTTCTGGTGTAGAAAGTTCTATAGTCATTTTAAGTTGTGAATACTGTCTAAATTCATTAGTTTAAAATGATCACGCATTTGTAATAATTCAAGCTTCCAACCTTATTCAAAGGGGAAAATATTCACTTTCTTCCCATCTGGTATCTGTAAAATTGGTTGGCACCCTCTTTTGGGAGAAGAGGATAGAGTTGCCCTTTATTTTTCATTTAGCTCCATTCCTGTTTGCTAGCTGTGATTAACAGGCCTTCAAGAATTGCAGACAGGGTTGAAGAGAGAGAGGTAAAGGAGCAAAAAATTTTTAACTGACCAGTAATGTTTTCAGTTGGCTTTGCACTTCTTGGATCTGGTTATGTTTGAAAATGACTCTCCTCTGGAGCATTTGCATGATATATCAGAGAGTCCCTCACCCAATTGCTGGTGAACTTTTTTTGCAGTTCCTTTTATAAAGGCAAATATATTCTCTTATAGCAGTCACCCTGTACTTCAGCTTTTGGAAGTCTAGAGCTCCAACTCATCATTTTCATTGGTAAGGCCAGATTTCACTCAGGCTTCTATTTGTGCCTTAAGACCCATCTAAGGCAATCCTTAAGCATTTTTTCTCTCATTCAAGGTTCACAGCTGGCTCAGAAGAAACATAATTTGTTCAAATCTTGGCAGTGCAGACCAATCCCCAAATATTAGCAACTTTGCATCATTCCTCTGCTTACACAACTATTCAGCCCTTCTCTGATCTTCCAGCTTTCCTGAATGGGGATCAATTAACTGTGAACCTTCTCATGACTCTTTAAATAGTAGGGACTAGCATCTATCTCTCCAAAACGTCACACCAATGCCCACCTCACCAGGATCAAGGTGAGATTTGGGCATGTCACACTCCTCATCCTTGGGGAAAGTGGAAATTTGAGTCAGAGTCACCAACAGATCTCTAAAAAAATCTCCTTTTAATGTTCTCTTATTTCCAGCAACTCAACCCTAACATTGATGTTCCTCTATAAGAGTGAGAAGTTTAGGGTCACATATCCAGTTTTCAGGGAACTCCTTGTAAGTTCTGCATATAGTTGAGAACCTCATTTAGAGTGCAGTATCTGTGGTATCTTGGTGTCTCAGTCAAAACTCTTAATATAAATTCTTTTTAAAATAACATGGCACATGATTTTTTATGGTTTAGTTACCTTAATCCAATTGTAAGTAATGTTTTGCTACACATTGGCTTGGCTCATTCCACTTAGTGGTCATGCTAATACCAAGCAGTTTTCTCCAATGAGTCTAACCAGAATGTTCAATCTAGTTACATATACTTCACAAAGCAGTAAGACCTAATAATAACAAGCATTTAGCTGGCTCTTACTATAAGCTGGGCACTGTTCTAGGTACTTTAAATGTATTAATTCATTTATGTCTCACAGCAAAACTATGAGGTAGGTATTGTTATGATCTCCACATTACAGGTGAGGTTTTGGAGAAACAGGGTGGTTATGTATTTGTCCAACATATAAAACTAACAAGTAGTGGGGTTAGGAATTATACTCAGGCAATCTGACTTCAGAGCCTATGCTTTTAACCATTCCTTTATATTAAATTTGGAGCTTATACAACTTAGGTATTTGCAAAAAGACTCACATGAGGTTGCTTTTGCTTCAGTGAATTGAGAAATGAAATATATTGATATGTCATTTACGTGATTGAGATGTCAAGTCTTTGCTGTAATATCTAACTCTATAAATGTAGTATGTTTAGATACCTTAAAAAGGTCTTGCTTGGATTTTAGTTTTAAATTTAGAACATGTGTTGAATATAGCATGAGATTATCCTAAGTTTGATTATACTATTGTCTTGGGTTAATATAAATAGAGTAAATTAAATAAATTTATAAAACTTATTTTCATTAAGATGATAACAAAACTAAAGAGGCCAGTTCCAGAAAAATTCCAGTGTTTAAAACTAGGGAGGAATTACATTACTGATGGAGACTTTATAATATATTCTTTTTTTTTTTCTTTTCATGAAAGTTTCCCTTGGTTCCATTCCCGCTGTATTTGAGGGCTGGTTGCACTGAGAAAGAAAAGGTGGAAGCAGGTGAGAAAAGCAACATGAACCAGCCTGCAGATCCAGAGTCACTAGCTGTCAGAAATCAGTTTTCTACTGAAATCACTAGTGAGAAATCAGTTTGCTACTACCTTCAGAGTTGGGTTGATTTCTTGGAGATCTGATGTTTGCACTGTCCTATGAGGTTCCACATTTCTTTTTTTAATTTTGGGGCTAGGGATGAATAAACATCAGGAGTTATGAAAAGAGTGGGCTTAGCAGCTAATAACTTCATGTTGATTAAGTGTGTACTAAGCAAAGTATGAAATACATGCAAGACAAAGGCACGTCCTGGTAAATTTTTTATATTAATCATGGATATAGCATTAAAGCAGAGAATCTTGTTAGCACAAGGCTGCTACACCTGGCAAGCTGGCCACTTTATAACTTTAGTAGTTCTATTTGCATAGACTATTCTGTGAACATGCCCCCTAGAGCTGTGCATTGTGGTGGCCCTGGTAGCAAGATCATCTGGCTTTGTTAGTGAACTTCAACAGTATTGCCTGGTTAGCTAGAGGGAAGGTTATAGGAAATGATGAGGGATTTTTCTGAGGCAGGGTGTTTATATTTTATCCAAATAAGGCATAAATCCATGAACCTCCAATTATAGTGGTCAGATCAGAGCTATTAAAACAAAATGTCATGGATCTGCATTGCTTCTGGCTTCAATAAGTTGTCACAGTAATAGTTGGAAATTACCTGCAAGAAGCTTTGTGTGGCAGTAGTTCAACAGCTGACAACTCTTATCACCTTTCCTAATGACCCCTAAATGTAGGCAATCTCATAGAAACAAGGACTGATAGAGCTAGAATGCACCAAAATAGTATTTGACTTTTGATATAGAATTCCTGGGCCTGAATCCCTGGTTCTAATTTCACATTTATTGACTGTGTGGGTTTGGGCAATTTACTTTTCTGTGTTACAGTTCTCTCATCTCTAAAACAGGGTTAAATAATAGTACTTACATTTATTGTGTTGTTTTAATTCTTGCATGAAATGATATATACAGAAAATTCATATCCCAATTTTTGGCACACTGTAAACTCTCACTAAATGTGTACTAGTGGTTTTCAGAGTTCTTTTTCTCATGAAATATGGTGTTTAAATGACTCTCTGAAGCTCCATCTGAATAAACAGTAAAATCAAAGTTTCTCTGGTTGAAGTTTATTTGGGAACCTCGTGGCTGTTCCTAGGAACCCTGAGGGTCACTCAGACTCCATTTGGAAACCCACCAGTTGTCTACTGTTTGTGATCTATCCATCCATTTTACAGATGAGGTAAACCTCTCTGGTTTACTTTCTGGGAGCTGTCCTTCTATGTTATGGCCAACTCGTATCTCCATCTTTGGGAAAAGATGAAGGCAAAATTGAAATTTCCTAAGTCTGTATTCTCTAATCTTTCACTATTTGCACTGTTTATTAATAAAGCCAGACTAAAGCCTGTTTTACCAGAACTACCAAGTTCTAATGGAAAGGGAACTGGATTTGGAATTCAGTTGTGGGATCTGTTATGTATCTACTACTGTCTCCTACATAATATCTGAGTTAATCTGGGAAGTTTACATAACTCCTCTGTGCCTCAGTTTCCTTATTTGTGAAATAGGTTTAATAATGCTCTTGCTACAGTATTGCTGTAAGGATGACTTAATAATCAATTAACTCATACCTCGTGCACTATCTGGCACACTGACACACAATAGATGCTGGTTATGTTAATTTCCAATCTAGTTTTATTTTACTGTGTGAAACAGAGGACAAATTGTATTCACTGTATACTGGCTTAGAGAGTAAAGAAATTCACATCAGTTTGGCAGAATCTTCTATATGTAGGACCTTTTAATTTGTGGATAGAAAAGTAGCAACAAGCCAGTCTGTAAGAGATGGGTTCAACCTATCATTTCAAAAATGTGCATAATTTGAATTTGGGGTAAACAGAAATACTGTTCATAAATGGTTGAAACTATGAAGCTGTTCTCTGTTTGCATGAAATGTTTATCCTCCTTAATTGTTACAAAATCTATGCAAAGCAGCAGAGTAGCACATACAGATTTAAAATAAATATTTCTTGGTGGCAATGCTAATATTGTACTTAGGGATGCTACTTCACTGACTCATTTGATCAATCTGGTTGATCTCAAGTTAAAAAATAGAAGCATTTCTAAAGTCCCATGATTGTTTTCAGAGAGTTTTAATATATTTTCTATGTATTACTTGATTGCAGTGTCAGCATTTTAGAGAAAAATATATTGCAAATTTTTCAGTCCATGAATAAAGCTTTATATGCTGATACTTAATGTTATTTAATAAGAAATCTACCCATGTAATCATTTTCCAGTGGCCACAACTTTTTGCTAATCGTGGTTTCTTTATTTTGAGTGATTTCTCATAGATTTTGGAAATCTGTACTGTCCCTCATGAAGGGACCCTATTGCCAAATCCTTTTTAATGAATTTTGTATACATATGTTCTCACACTTCCAAAGACTTAGTTATAATTTAAAATCAGAAGACATGGATTTCAATTCTATTTTCTATTCATGTAACTTTGGATAAATCACATAATTTCCCTAATGCTCAATTGCCATGTCTTTAAAATGATAATAAAGAACTCAGTCTTTTCACTGGATTATTATAATATATGAGATTGTGTAGAAGAATGTTTTCTAATTGTAAAATGCTATACAAATATGTTGCCTTTTCTTTCTCTGTTGGCAAAGGGATAAGGAAAGTGTAAGTAGGTATGCTATTGCTTTAACAAGGAGTTTCTTTTATTTCAAAAATAAATATTCAGGTAATACTACCTTTCTTATGATGTGTTGATATTTCTGCATCCTTCCAAATTTAGTGATTCTGGAAGACAGGGAAATGAATATAATTTTAAGAATCTAAATCAGCAATTTTTAGTTTGTGCTCAGATGAAAATCTAGGGCATGATGTGAATCTGACTTCAGTTCTGTCAATGAAGCTGTGTTCCCTTGGATAATCCACAGCAGATACTTTTTAAAGATTAATTATGCTCAAATTACTGTGCCATCCTTGCTCTCAAGGTGCCATCCTTGCTTTTAAGGAATTAATAGTCTAAATGTAGTATTAAGTGTGATACAATGAGAATTACAAAATGGTGGTAATTGCACTGAGTCACAAAAAAGCTGGGGGGACTTTAAAGGAAGGAATGATTAATTCCATTAGGAGAACTCTAGTAGTGGCATTAGAGATTGAATTGGAATTAGAAGAAAGGATTCATCGGATTGGGCAGTGAAAGGGAGAAATAGTGTGGAGATTACAAAATGTGAGGAGTGTTTAGAGAGTAGAAAGGATCCAGTTTTAACTGGAAAATATAATAAAAAGTTAAGAAATAGAGATAATATCTTCAAAAATATATTGAAGCCATATTATGTACAAAATTCTGCATAATTTTTAGATAACACAGAGTCTTTGAATATTTTTTATCTGACAAGTAGCATGGTCGAAGCTGTACTTTAGGATAATAAATCTTTGGTAGTAGGTATGATGGATTAGAGACGGGAAAACCCTGACATGGCGAGGCCAGTTAAGAGGCTATTTCATAGTCTGGGTTAAAGGTAAGGAAGGTTTGAAATGCATTAATAGTTCTGGAAGTGGAGGCAAATGTCTAGATGTAGCTGTATTTCTATAGAAATTGGTGACTTTTCAGATGTAAGGGGTTAGAAAAGACTTGTTGTATATTATGGTTTTGAGCCAGAGTAGCTTGGCTACAGGTATTTTGGCTGTAAGGAAGAGCGAGTCATTCAAGCTACCATATGGAAAAGAATAATACAGTTGGAACTACAGCCAAAATGGCATCGGGAACCACAGAACTAAGTTAATAAAAATCTTTCTCTTTTCCTCTTCTTTCCTCCCCTTTTCCCTCCCCTTTTCTTTCTCCCCCCCCCCCCCCTAATGTCTCATCCCTTTTGAGGATCTCTCTTGTCTTTTCTTTCTGTAATTTGACTTCTTTTGCATACTCAGTTCCCAAGCAGTCACTCTGGCCCTTAGCTATATTCTAAACGTTATAATCCTAAGTGTCCAGGAAAAAAATTAGATTGGCCCTTTCCATCCTTCTAAAGCAAGTCACGATAAGTTAGGATGCCTGTCAACCTGTGTATAGTTGCTTTTGCATCAAGGGCCTAGGTCTGATCTATAATGGCTGGGGAGTGTTTGTTGGGGGAGGGAGGTCATGTGGTCTCTGTACAATCAATTGGATGTGTAGAAATATGGGTGAGGCAGTGTATCAGTTGGGTTCTATCAGAGAAACAGAACTAGTGGGGTATGTGTATATTCTTAATATGTTTATTAAGTGATATATTGCAAGGAATTGCCTTACACAATTTTGGGGGCTGACTAGGCAAGCTAGCAATCCTTAGGGCAGGCCATCAGGAAAGGTAGGCTAGAAATTCTCTGGAAGGAGCTGATACATCATTCCACAGGTGGGATTAGTTCTTTCTCAGAAAACCTTAGTTTTGTTCTTAAGGCCTTTCAACTGGTTGGATGAGGCCCACTCAAATTATCAAGGATAATCTCCTTTACCAAAAGACTAAAGGGTAATGGATTGTAAATGTTAATCATAACTACAGAATACCTTCACAGCAATACCTAGATTAGTGTTTGAGCAAGTAACTGTGGATTGTAGCTGTATCCTTCAGTGTTCTCCAGAGAGAGAAAACAAATAGGAGATTATATATATAGTTTATGTGTTTGGCTGACATGATTGTTGGGGCTCGTAAATCTGAAATCCATAGGGAAGGCTGACAGGGTGGAAACTCAGCAGGAGTTGATGTTGCAGTTTTGAGGCAGAATTTCTATTTCTCTGGGAAATTTCAGTGTTTGCTCTTAAGGCCTTTAACTGATTGGATGAGGCCCGCTCACGTTATCCAGAATAAACTTCACTTATTGTCAACTGATTATAGATGTTAACCACATCTACAAAATACCTTCATAGCAACATCTAGATTAGTATTTGATTAGATAACTGGGTACAATAGCCTAGCCCAGTTGACACATAAAGTTAACCATTGCAGGCAGGTACTCTAAAACATACACAACAGACTGTCTGTATAAGAAAATGGAAATGCATTAGAAGAAAAAATGTTGAGCCTGGTTTTGCACGTGTACCTCTGAGTCATTGACATAATGTCTTTGTGCTTCTGTACAAAGGGGTTGTTCTAAATGGTTTCTGAGGTTTCTTTCAGTTATAAAATAATTTCTGTTATTATCATGTGTAAAGGCAGTAAAGACGATTAACAAAAGGCAATTGTTATTGCAAAGAGAATAAGCTTGTAAAATTGACAGCTTTTCCTATTCATCATCTTCCCCTAAAAGAAAGATAGTAGGATGAATTAATTAAGGTAGAGAAAAAAGGCATTTATTTAGTCATTTACTCAACAAACTTTTTGGTGCATGCTATAGGTCACCCACTAAGTTAGGTGTTAGAGATATAAAGTGAAATATGATCCAGTCCTGCACTCAAGAAAACATAACTATAATCTAATGGTGGAAAGCAAATCAATCATTTCGGTATAGCATGATAAGTGATATGATAGTCACGGGTACAGTCCTGAGAATATGCATCTGAATCAGGTCAGGGATTCAGGGAAGACTTCTGGGGAGACATACATTTTGAAATGAAATCAAAGGTAGGGATTAAGGTAAATGAAAAAGGTTGCTACAGGGAAGGGAAGCTGGTGGTAATTGGCATTAAGGGGGGTAGACAAAACTTTTCATAGCTTCTGCCACAGACTGGTAAGTTCTATAGAAAAATTGTAAAAAAAATTCAGTGGGCTAATTTTGTTTATTGTAACTTTTTTTAATTTGAGAAGTTGTTGGTTTATAGAGCAATCATAAATAAAATACAAGATTCCCACATACTACCCCACCACCAACAGCTTGCATTGGTGTGGAACATTTGTTATAAATTATGATAGCACATTTTTATAATTGTACTATTAATTAAGTCCATGGTTTAACTTAGGTTCACTGTTTGTGTAGTGTAGTTCCATGGATGTTTTAAATTTTTTTTTTCTGTTACCATATATACAGTCTACCATTTCCCCTTTTAATTGTATTCAGTTATATATTTCATTGCTGTCAAATGTGTTCACAGTATTATGCTACCATCTCCACCATGCATTACCAAAACATTTCCATCATTCCCAATAGGAGCCCTGTACATTTTCAGCCTTAACTTCCCATTTCCTCTCCCTAACCCATCCCCTGGCAAACTATACTCTAGATTCTGACTCTATGAGTTTGCTTATTCTAATTATTTCAAAACAGTGAGATCATACAATATCTGTCGTTTTGTATCTGACCTATTTTACTCAACATGATGTCTTCAAGGTTCATCCATGTTGTAGCCTGTATAAGGAATTTATTCCTTTTTACAGCAAAATAATATTCTATTGAATGTACATACCATATTTTGTTTATCCATTCATTGGTTGAAGGACACTTGAGTTGCTTCCATCTTTTGGCAATTGTGAATAATGCCATTATGAACATCAGTATGCACATATCTGTTAGAGTCCCTGCTTTGAATTCTTCTGGGTATATACCTAGTAGTGAGATTGCAGGGTCATATGATAGTTCTATATGTAGTTTTCTGAGGAACAGCCAAACTGTCTTCCACAGTGGCTACACGATTTTACTTTGCCACTAGAAATGAATGAGTGTTCCTATTTCTCTGCATCCTCTCCAACACTTGTTGTTTTCCATTTTCATAATAGCAGCCATTCTAATGGGTGTGAAATGGTATCTCATTGTGGTTTTGATTTGCATTTCCCTGATGGCTAATGATGTTGAGCATATTGCCATGTGCTTCTTGGCCATTTGTATATTTTCTTTGGAGAGATTCTGTTAAAGTCTTTGGCCCATTTTTAAATTGGGTTGTCTTTTTGTTGTTAAGTTGAAGGATTTCTTTGTATATTTTGGATATTAATCCTTATCAGATATGTGGTTTCTAAATATTTTCTTCTATTGTGTAGATGATTGTTTTAGTTTCATGATGAAGTTCTTTGAGAACCAAGAAGTTTTTAATTTTGAGTAGGTCCCATTTATTTATTTTTTTCTTTTGTTGCTTGTGCTTGGATGTAAAGACTAAGAAATCAATGCAAATCACAAGGTCCTAAAGATGCTTCCCTATGCTTTCTTCTAGGAATTTCATAGTTCTAGCTCTTACAGTAAGGGCTTTGATCAATTTTGAGTTGATTTTTGTATATGGTATGAGGTAGGGGTCCTCCTCCCTTTTTTTTGCAAATGAAGATCCAGTTTTCCCAGCACCATTTGTTGAAGGGACTATTCTTTCCCAATTAAGTGATCTTGCCACATTGTCAAAAATAAGTTCGCCTTAAATATGAGGTCTGATTTCTGAGCTCTCAATTCTATTCCATTGGTCTATATGTCTGTCCTTATATCAATACCATGCTGTTTTTTAAAAAAATTTTAACACTTTTTTTGAGATATGATTCACATTTTAGACAATTCACACATTTAAAGTATAGAATTCAATGGTTTTTAGTGTATTCACACAGTTGTGCATCGGTTACCACAAATTTAGAACATTTGCGTTATCCCAAAAAGAAATGCCAAACTCCCAGCTGTCCCACCCTCCAACCTTCTCCTCCATCTCTAGACAGCCATTAATCTTTTTTAATGCAATTTTATTGAGATATATTCACACACCATATAATCCATCCAAGGAATACAATCAGTGGCTCACATTATCACCATGTAGCTGTGCATTCATCACCAGAATCCATTTTAGAAAAGTTTAATTACTCCAAAAAATAAAAATAAAAAGAATACCCAAAGTCTCCCATATCCCTTATGTCCCCTGTTATTTATTTATTTATTTATTTATTTATTTATTTATTTATTTATTTATGTTTGTCTTTGTTTTATTACTCATCTGTCCATACACTGGATAACAGAAGTGTCAGTCACAAAGTTTTCACAATCAAATGGTCACCCCATAAAAGCTATATAGTTACACTATCATTAACAAGAATCAAGGCTACTGGATTACAGTTCAACTGTTTCAGGTATTTCCTTCTATCTATTCTAAAACACTGAAAACTAAAAAGTAATATCTATATAATGCGTAAGAATAACCTCCAGAATGATCTCTCCACTCTTTGAAATCTCTTAGCCACTGAAACTTCATTTTTTTCCATTTATTTCCCCCCTTTTGGTCAAGAAAGCATTCTCAATCCCACGATGCCAGGGCCAGGCTCATCCCTGGGTATCATGTCCCATGTTGCCCGGGGGAAATATACACCCCTGGGAGTCATGTCCCACATAGTGGGGAAGGCATGAGTTTACCTGCAGAGTTGGCTTAAAGAGGCCACATGTGAGCAACAAAAGAAGTTTTTTGGGGGTGACTCTTAGGCATACTCATAGGTAGGCTTAGCTTCTCCTTTGTAGGAATAAGTTTCATAAGGGCAAGCTCCAAGATTGAGGGCTTGGCTTGTTAAATTGGGAGTCCTTATTTAATAAGACAATGTCTGGAGTTCCCCAGGTGGAGAAATTTAATACTTCCACTGTTTTTCCCCAGTCCTTCAAGGGAACTTTCAAATACTTTTTTATTTTCTGCCCCCAAAACTGTGGAACGTATCAGGGTATTACATTAACCAGTACAAAATAATAGGTTCTCATTCCCTATTCTATGTTCCATATAATTATGTTATTTAAGTAAATTGACTATACAAGTTAAATTAGATAGTGTGTGTTCTAGTTTGCTAATGCTGCGGAATGCAAAACACCAGAGATGGATTGGCTTTTATAAAAAGGGGGTTTATTTGGCTACACAGTTGCAGCCTTAAGGCCATAAAGTGTCCAAGGTAACACATCAGTAATCGGGTACCTTCACTGGAGGATGGCCAATGGCGTCCGGAAAACCTCTGTTAGCTGGGAAGGCACATAGCTGGCGTCTGCTCCAAAGTTCTGGTTTCAAAATGGCTTTCTCCCAGGAAATTCCTCTCTAGCAAGCTTGCTCCTCTTCAAAACGTCACTCACAGCTGCACTGAGTTCCTTCTTTTTGAGTCAGCTCATTTATATGGCTCCACTGATCAAGTCCCACCCTGAATGGGTGGGGCCACGCCTCCATGGGAATATCTCATCAGAGTCATCACCCACAGCTGGGTGGGGCACATTCCAAGCAAATCTAATCAGCACCAAAACATCTGCCCCACAAGACTACATCAAAGATAATGGTGTTTGGGGGACACAATACATTCAAACTGGCACAGTGTGCTACAGAAAATTTAAATTTTGTACCAAATAAGTGTCTTTTCCTTTGGTTTCACACAGAAGTTGAAGTTTTAAAATACAGTAAATATCATCCTTTACCTTGTATTCTAATTTACTTTAGTCCTAACCAAGTCGGTTTCATTCATATCTCGAATTGAAGTCTTCTCTTTTTCAACTTCTTTAGCAGTTGATATATGGAGCAATGCTGCCTTTTAAAGCTGCAGAACTCTATTTCTGGGTCTCAGGTGTCACTCAGATACCCAAAGTTCCAGGTAACTACCAGGCCATACAAAAAGAGCTCAGCATCTCATAATTTAGAAATAAAAGTTAAAGCTCAGGAACAGATGTGACTGCTAAGAGCTTACAATCTAGGAACCTTTACAATGAGCCTTATTGAGCATTCTGTATTCCCAAATCATTGATTGCCCACTCTCTGCCCCTATTCTTTCCCCCATAACCTGTGCTCTTGAATTCAATTCTCAGCGTTTGCTAATTATAGTTACTTTATAGTAGTGAGACCATGCAATATTTGACCTTTCATTTCTGGTTTATTTCATTCAACATAATGTCCTAAAGTTTCATTCACCTGGTTGCCTCACAACTTCATTCCTTCTTCCAGCTGCTGAATATTCTGTTGTATGCATACACCACAGTTCGCCATTCCATTCATCAGTCCATGTATCCTTAGGCCACCTCCATCTGTTGCAAATCGTGAATACTGCCTCCATAAACACCAATGTGAAAATGTCTATTCATGTCTCTGCTTCAGTTATTCCAAGTATATACCTAATAATGGGGTTGCAGGATCATATGACAACCCTCCGCTCAGCTTCCTGTGGGATCGCCACACTGCCCTCCAGAGGGGCTGCACTATTTTACCTCCCTGCCAACAATGAATACTTACATATATGTATCTACATCTTCTCAGAACTTGCATCTCTCTGTATTTTTGTAACAGTTTAATCCATACCCATACAATCCATCCTAAGTGAACAGTCAGTGGCTCTTGGTATATCACGTAGTTATGTATTCATCACAACAATCTATATGAGAACATTTCCATTTCTTCCACAAATAAAGGAGAGGAAAAAAGAATAAAAAAATCAAGAATAAAAATAACAATAAAAAAGGAGAAACAACAACAACAACAACAAGAATCCCATATCCCTCCCTTATATCCCACTCTTATTGACATTTAGCTTCCGTATATTGCCTTTGTTACAATTAATGGAAGAATATTATAATCTTACTGTTAACTATACACCCTAGTTTGCATAGATTATATTTTTCCCGTATAACTTTCCATTTTCAACCCCTTGCAATGGTATATTCATTTGTTCTCCTTCATGTAAAAACTTTCTTATATTTGTACATTAAATTACCATCATTGTTCACTCTAGATTTTGCTAAAATATATAGTCCCAATTTTTATCCTCTATTTTTCTCTCTGGTGTCATACTTGCCCCTAGCCTTCCTCTTTCAACCATACTTAAACTCAGCTATTTTCATTATACTTACATTATTGTGCTACCATCATCAGTATTGTGCTATACATTTCTGGACCTTTTCCATCAATCCTGGTGAACATTCTGTACTACTTCAGTGTCAAATGCCCAATCTTTACCCTCTTCCTATCTCCTGATAATGTGTGTTCTCAACTTTAACTCTCATAATTTGCTCATTATAGTTAGTTCATATTAGTGATACCATACAGTATTTGTCTTTTTATTTCTGGCTAATGTTACTCAACATAATGTCCTCAAGTTTTATTGTTACATGCTTTTTGAGTTTATTCTGTCTTACAGCTGTGTAATATTCCATCGTATGTATATACCACAGTTTGTTTGTCTACTTGTCCACTGATGGACATTCGGACAGTTTCCATCTCTTGGCAATAGTTCTAATGCCTTATAAACATTAGTTTGCAAATGTCCATTAGTGTTCCTACTTTAAGTTCCTCTGAGTATACACTAGTATGTGATTGCTGGATCATATTGCTGTTCAATACTAAGCTTCCTGAGGAGCTGCCAAACTGCTTTCCAGAACGGCTGCACCATTCTACATTCCCATCTACAGTGACAAAGTGTACCTATTTCTCCATATCCTCTCCAACACTTGTAATTTTCTTTTCTTTTCTTTTTGATAATGACCATTCTAGTAGATATGACATGATATCTCAGTGTGGTTTTGATTTGCATTTCCCTAATAGCTAGTGATGTTGAGCATCTTCTTATATGTTTTTGAGCGCTTTGTATTTCCTCTTTGGAAAAGTGTGTGTCCATGTCTTTTTGCCCATTTTTAAATTGGGTTGTTTGTCTTTTTGTTGTTGAGTTGTAGTATCTCTTTTTTTCTGGATATTAAACCCTATTCTGATATGTCATTTCCATATGTTGACTCCCATTGCATAGGCTGCCTTTTTGCTTTACTGACAAAGTCCTTTGACATGCAAAAGTGTTCAATTTTGAGGAGATCCCATCTATCTATTTCTTCTATCATTTCTCACACTTTAGGTGTAAGATCTAGGAAACCACCTCCTAGTCACAGTACCTTCTAGATATTTCCCTACATCTAAGAGTTTTATTGACTTAGCACTAATATTTAGGTCTTTGATCCATTTTGAGTTAATTTTTTTTAGGTTGTGAGATGTGGGTCTTCTTTCACTCTTTTGGATATGGATATCGAGTTCTTCAAGAATCATTTATGGAAGAGGCTGCTCTATCCCAGTTGCTTTGGCTTGACTGCCTTATCAAAGATCGATTGTCCGTAGACAAGAGGGTGTATTTCTGAACACTCAAATCAGTTCCATTGGTCAGAATATCTATCTTTATTCCAGTACCATGCTGTTTTGACCACTGTTATGTTGTAATATGCTTTAAAGTCAGGTAGCATGAGACTTCCCACTTCATTTTTTTTTTCTCACATATTTTTAGCTATTTGGGGACACCCTGCCCTTCCAAATGAATTTAATTATTTGTTTTTCTGTTTCTGCAAAGTATGGTGTTGGGAATTTAATTAGTATTGCATTGAATCTATAAATTAATTTGGGTAGAATTGACATCTTAACTATATGTCCTTCCATTTTTTAGGTCTTCCTTGATTTCTTTTAGCAGTTTTTTATAGTTTTCTGGGTATACATCTTTTATTTCCTTGGTTAAACTTACTACTAAATATTTGATTCTTTTGGTTGCTATTATAAATGGAATTTTTTTCTCAATTTCCTCTTCTGGTTGCTCCTTACTAGTATATAGAAACACTACTGAATTTTGTGCATTGATCTTGTATCTTGCCATCTTTGCTGTATTCATTTATTAGCTCTAGTAGCTTTGCTTTAGATTTTTTGGGGTTTTCTAGGTAAAGGATCATGTCTTCTGCAAACAATGAAAGTTTTACTTCTTCCTTTCCAATTTGGATGCCTTTTATTTCTTTTTTCTTGCCTAATTGCTTTAGACAGAACTTCCTGCACAATGTTGAGTAACAGTCGTGACAGTGGTTCTCCTTGTTTTGTTCCTGGTCATAGAGGGGAAGCTTTCAGTCTTTCACCAGTGAGTATGATGTTAGCTGTGTGGTTTTCATGTATTCCCTTTCTCATGTTGAAGAACTTTCATTCTATTACTATCCTTTGAGGTGTTTTCTTCAAGAAAGTATGTTGGGTTTTGTCAAATGCCTTTTCTGTATCAATCGAGATGATCATGTGGTTTTTTCCATTTGATTTATTGATGTGGTGTATTGAATTATTTTCTTGTGTTGAACCATTCTTGCATATATGGAAAAAAACCACTCAGGAATTACCTGGTATAATTCTTTTAATGTGCTGCTGGATTCGATCTGCAAGTATTTTGTTGGGATATTTCCATCCATATTCATTAAAAAGATTGGTCTGTAATTTTCTTTTCTTGTAGTATCTTTTGTCTGATTGTGGTATTAGGGTGATGTTGCCTTCATAGAATAAGTTAGATTGCTTTCCTTCCTCTTTTTTAAAAGAATTTGAGAGCAGGATTGGTACTAATTCTTTCTTGAATGATTGGTAGAATTCACATGTGAAGCCATCTGGTTCTGAACTTTCCTTTTTTGTGAGTTTTTTGATGACTGATTCAGTGTCTTTATTTGTGATTAGTTTGTTGAGGTCTTCTAAATCTAAAGTCAGTGTTAGTTGTTCATACTTTTCTAGGAAGTTTTCCATTTCATCTAACTTGTCTAGTTTGTTAGCACAATTGCTCATAATATCCTCTCATTATCTCCTTATTTCTGTGGGGTCAGTAATTTTGTCCCCCCTCCCATTTCTGATTTTATTTATTTGCATCTGCTCTTTTTTTACTTTGTCAGCCTGGCTAGGGGTTCATTGATTTTATTGATTTTCTCAAAGAACCAAATTCTGGTTTTGTCGATTCTTTCTATTGTTTTCAGGTTTTCAATTTCATTTATTTCTGCTCCAATTTTTGTTACTTCTTTCCATCTGTTTGTTTTTGGGTTACTTTGCTGTTCTTTCTCTTGTTCCTCTAGGTGAGCAGTTAATTCCTCAATTTTTGTTCTTTCTTCTTTTTTAGTATAGGCATTTAGGGTGATAAATTTCCGTCTCAGCACTGCCTTTGCTGCATCCCATTAGTTTTGATATGTTGTATTCTCATTTTCATTTTCCTTGAGATTTTTTCTCATTTCTCTCATAATTTCTTCCTTGACCCACTGGTTGTTTAAAAGTGTGTTTTATAACCTTCATATATTTGTGAATTTTCCAGCCTTCCCCATTATTGATTTCCAACTTCATTCCATTATGATCTGAGAAAGTGTTTTGTACAATTTTGATCTTCTTATATTTATTGAGAGCTGCTTTGTGACCCAACATGTGGTCTTTCCTAGAGAATGATCCATGAGCACTTGAGAAGAATGTGTATCCTGCTGTTGTGGGATGTAGTGTTCTATAAATGTCTGTTAAATATAGTTCATTTATCATATTATTCAAATCTCTGTTTCCTTATCATACCTCTTCTAGAAGTTCTATCCATTGATGAGAGTGGTGTTTGAAGTCCCCAACTATTATTGTAGAGGTGTCTACTTCTCCCTTCAGTGTTGTCAGTGTTTGCCTCATGTATTTTGGGGCACTGTGGCTCAGTGCATAAATATTTATGATTGTTATGTTTTCTTGATACATTGTTCCTTTTATTAATGCATAGTATCCTTCTTTGTCTCTTTTTAATTGTTTTACATTTGAAGTCTGGTTTGTCTGATATCAGTGTTGCTACCTCTGCTCTTTTCTGGTTGTTGCTTGCATGAAATATCTTTTTCTAACCTTTCACTTTCAACTTATTTTTGTCCTTGTGTCTAAAGTGAGTCTCTTGTAGACAGCATATAGATGGATCCTCTTTTTTTTTCCCATCCTGCCAATATGTGTCTTTTGTTTGAGATTTTAACCCATTAACATTTAATGTTGTTATTGTAAAGTCCGTACTTTTTCAACCACTTTGTTCTTTGGATTTTATCTGTCATATCTTATTTTTTCTTTCTTTTCCCCCGATTAGTTACCCTTACTGAAAATCTCATTACTACACTATTTTCCAGACCTCTGTCTCCTGTCTTAACCTATCTGCCTGTAGCACTCCCTTTAGTATTTCTTGTAAAGCAAGTCTCTTGAATACAGACTCACTCAGTGTCTGTTTGGCTGTAAATATTTTAAACTCTCCCTCATTTTTGAAGGACCATTTTGCCAGATATAGAATTCTTGGTTGGCAGTTTTTCTCTTTTAGTATCTTAGACATACTATACCACTGCCTTCTCACCTCCGTGGTTTCTGCTGAGTGATCTGCACTTAGTCTTATTGAGCTTCCCTTATATGTGATGGGTTGCTTTTTTCTTGCTGCTTTCAGAATTTTCTCTTTGCCTTTGACATTTGACAATCTGACTAGTAAGTGTCTTGGTGTATGTCTATTTGGATGTATTCTGTTTGGGGTATGCTGTACTTCTTGGATCCGTAATTTTATGTCTTTCATAAAAGATGGGAAATTTTCAGTGTTTATTTCCTCCATTATTCTTTGTGCCCCTTTTCCCTTCTCTTCTCCTTCTGGGACACCCAGGTACCATGATGTTTTGATTACTGTGGCTTCACATTAAGTTTTAAGTTCAGGAAGTATGAGTTGATTCTTTTTTAGGATACTTTTTGCTATTTAGGGTCCCTTACCCTTCCATATAAATTTGATCACTGGCATTTCCATTTCTGCAAAGAAAGTTATTGGAAGTTTTAATGGTATTTCATTGAATCTGTAAATGCTTTGGGTAGTATTGACATCTTAACCATATTTAGCCTTTCAATCCACTAACATGGAATATCCTTCCATTTATTTAGGTCTTTTAAAATTTCTTTTAGCAATGTTTTATAATTTTCTATGTACAAGTCCTTTACATCCTTGGTTAGATTTATTACTAGATATTTGACTCTTTTAGTTGTTATTGTGAATGGAATTTTTTTAAATTGATTTCTTCTTTTGATTGCTTATTGTTTATGTATAGAATCACTACTGATTTTCATGTTTTGATCTTGTACCCTGCCACCTTGGAGAGTTCACATATTAGCTCTAGGGACTTTGTTGTGGATTTTTCATGGTTTTCTGCTTATAGGATCATATCATCTGCAAATAGGGAAAATTTTACTTTTTCCTTTCCAATTTGGATGCCTTTTATTTCTTTTCTTTTCTCCCCCCCTCCCCCCCAAGAATTTCCAGTACAATGTGAATTAACAGTGGTAACATTAGGAATCCTTGTCTTGTTCTTGTATATTCGCTGGTGAGAGCTGTTGGTCTGTAGTTCTCTTGTGCTATCTTTTCTGGCTTTGGTATAAGGGTGATGTTAGCCTCATAGAATGAGTTAGGGAGTGTTCTCTTCTCTTCAATTTTTTTGAAAGAGTGGAGCAGAATTGAAGTTAACTTTTCTGGAATGTTGGTAGAATTCCCCTCTGAGGCCATCTGCACCTGAGCTTCTCTTTGCTGGGAGGTTTATGATGACTAACTGAATGTCTTTAGTAGTAATTGGCTTTTGACATCTTCTATTTCTTTTTGAGTCAATGTAGGTAGTTTGTTTGTTGCTAAGAATTTGTCAATTTCATCTAGGTTATCTAATTTTTTGGCATACAGTTGTTTATAATATACTTTTATAATCCTTTTAATTTCACTGCAGTTGGTATTAACATCTCCCTTTTCATTTCTGATTTTTGTTATTTGTATCCTCTTTTTTCTTTGTCAGTTTAGCTAAAGATTTGTCATTTTATTGCTCTTTTCAAAGAAACAGCTTTTGATTTTGTTAATTCTTTTTATTTTGTTGATTTCTGGTCTAATCTTTGTTATCTCCTTCCTTCTCCTAACTTGGATTTAGTTTTATTTTCTTTTTTCCAGCTCTTCCAGTTTGGGGATTAGTTCTCTGATTTGAAGCCTTTCTTTTTTTTAATGTAAACATTTAGAACTATAAATTTCCCCCTCAGCACTACCTTCTCTGCTATAAGTTTTAGTATGTTGTACTTTCATTTTCACTTGCCTTAGGTTAGTTCCTAATTTCACCTCTGATTTCCTCTTTAACCCATTCGTTGCTTTAGAGTATGCTGTTTCATTTCCACACACTTGTGACGTTTCCATTTCTCCCTCTGTTACTGATTTCTAGCTTCATTCTGTTGTGGTCGGAGAATATATATTTTATGATTTCAGTATTTTTATATTTGTTTAGACTTGTTTTGTGACCTAACATAGGGTCTATCCTGGAGAGTGATCCATGAGCACTCAAGAATCTGTATTCTCTTTTCATTGAGTGCAGTGTTCTGTATATGTCTCTTTGGTGTAGTTGGTTTAGTGAATCATGCAAATCCTGTACTTCCTCATTAACCATTTAACTAGCTGTTCTACCCATTATTGAGAGTGATGTGCTAACACTTCTTACTATTAATGTAGAATTATCAATTTCTCCCTTTAAATCTGTCAGTATTTGCTTCATATATTTTGGGTCTCTGCTGTTAGGTGCATATATATTTATAATTGTTACCTCTTCCTGTTGAATTGTTCCCTTTATCAGTATAGAATGACCGTCTTTGTCCCTTGTAACTGTTTTTGACTTAAAGACTTTTTAATTTAATATTAATATAGCCACCCAAGCTCTCTTTTGGTTACCATTTGCATGGTATATGTTTTTTCATCCTTTCACCCTCAGTCTACTTGTAACTTTGACTTTAAGGTGAGTCTCTTGCAGGCAGCATATAGTCGGATCAAGTTTTTTTATCCATTCTGCCAGTCTCTGCCTTTTGACTGGAGAATTCAACTCCTTAACATTTAAAGTCAATACTGATGTTACAGATCTTTCTTCTGCCATTTTGCTTTTTAGCCTTTGTAAGTCTTATACCTTTTTTGTCTCTTACTTCTATTAAAGCCTTCTTTTATATTTGTTTGCTTATTTTAATTTTACCTTAGAAGTATCTTCTCACTTCTATCTAGATATATTTTTCACCTATTTTCCTTGTGGTTACCATGGGTTAAAATTTAACATCCCAAATATATAACCATCGTATTTGGTTTGATACTTCAATGGCATGAATTTATACTCTATCTCCCCACCAGTTTTTTCTACTTGTTACCACTTATATCATTGTACACTGTATATCCAAAAACCAAGATTTATCATTAATTTTTATTCATTTGCATTTTAGCACCTCTAGGAAGTAAGAAGTGGAGTTACATATTAAACAATACAATAATATTGGCACTTTTAGTTACCTAAGTGGTTACCTTTACTGAAGGTCTGTATTTCTTTATGCTGCTTTGAGCCATTGTCTACTGTCCTGTCATTTCAGTCTGAAGAACTTCCTTTACCGTTGCTTGTAGGGCAAGTCTAGAGGTGACGGACTTTCTCAGCTTTTGTTTACTTGAGAATGTCTCAGTCTGTCCCTCCTTTTTGAAAGAGAGTCTCACTGGATGTAAAATTCTTGGCTGGTTGTTGTTTACCTTTAGCACTCTTAAGTATTTCAACCCACTGGCTTCTTTTCCATGTTTCCCACAAAAAAATTGAGACTCAATGTAATTGGGACTACATTTTATATAACACACTGCTTTTCCCTTGCAGCTTCCAGAACCCTCTTTGCATTTGATAGTGTAATCAATATATGATGTGGTGTATTTTTCTTCATGTTTCTCTTGTTTGGTGTTCTCTGAACTTCTTGGTGTAAGAAAGGGATAAGTTTAGTTTTCACATAGAGACAGCATGGAATAAGGGAAATGGAGGCAAAACCAGTTTAAACAAGCCCCGTGATAAAGAGAAGAATCTGCCAGCCCCTTATATGGAAAAGTAACCATGGTTACTGGAATGTAAAGAAATATGAAGTAAAATCAGAGGCAGGAACTCACAGCAAAAAGAAAAACTTTTTTTAAACTAAATGAACTCTCTGGGATTGGCTGTACAAACTAAAATCTCAAAAGATGAATTAGTTAGTGTTCTCGGATAGGCTGTAACCTCTGTAGTACCCAGTCAATGGGGAAACAGGGGAGGGACTTGCGAATTAGGAGTAGGAAATTTAAAGATCGCCATTCTCTTCCTCTGGCGCGCCAGTCTTCCATGTGTTTGGCTGGACGCCCTATCTTGCAAGATTGTAAATAAATTCTTTTCTCCTCCAGAACCGAGAGAGCGTTTATTCCCTTACAGGTACCGCTTTATTTCCGACAACTTGGGGGCTTGTCCGGGATCCGAAGCTTCAGAGGGGGACCCCCAAGGTGGACAAAGGGAAGGCGCGCCCCGCTGATTGAGCGGTCTCGGACTCCGCCATTGGGGGCCCATCTCCGGCAGCTAAAGGGCCCGAGACCAGATGCTTGGATCTGCCGGTTGTGGATGAGAAAAGGGGGAAATGAAAAGGCCTGCCTCTGGTTAACCAGGCAACTCCGTGCACGGACCAAGGTAAGGAAAGAAATATTATATTACCTTGGTGGTTAAAGCATTCTGAGAGTCTGGGGCTGATCCTGAGGGAAAGATGCCCAAACAAGACTCAGAATGGGGACATTCTGATGAGCCTAGAGCTGATCCTAAGGGAAAGATGCTCAGGCAAGACTCAGAATGGGGAATAGAGGCAGTCAGCCGGCCGGGAATAAAGGGAAGGGGGTACCTTTAGGGTCCCCGGGGAACATTCCTCTAAATAATTCATTGGGAAACATGTTAAAACATTGGGCTAAAAGTAATTGGACCAAGGGAAAGGGTAAAAGAAAATGATCAAATATTATTGTTATGTTTAGACAAAAAAAAAAAAAAAAAAAAAATGGCATTTTGCTGCCAAATATATTCTGGCCAAAATATAAGGCAGATAAGAGTTGGCTTTGTGCTGAACTCGTGTGTCATGTTAATAAAAATAAACCTTTTTCCAAGGCAGAATTGAACTGTGCCATGTGCTGGCTGCAGGGAAAAAAAAAGAAACTAAAACCTGGGATAAGCATTCCCCCACCTTATGGTTTCCCCTCCCCCACTGGGGCGGGAACCATTAAAGCCTGAGGTTTTGGTGGAAGCAGTCTATGCCCCCAGGCAATTGGAGAGCCAGTTAATGCTGACTGCTCCAGTAATTACAACCCACCAAAAGTTAAGGGAAAAAAAAAAAAAAATGGAGAGATTTCCAAAAGTTTCCGTTTCTAAAGGCTCTTAAAGAAAGGAAGGTAAGAATCATTAATAAAAAGCCTAGCAAGGCTAGCTGAATAACAATTAACTTGATTCTTAAACTCTGGTTTATGTAAATATCCCTTTCTTGGGAGAAGAAAGGGAAATGGGAAAGAGGGCGGCTATGAGAGAAAGAGAGAGACTGCATCCACCTAAAATAAAATTGGCTGTACCCATATCCCCAAAGAATGATGAAAGTTGAGGTCTGAAGTCAAGTGGTCTCAGGCTGGGAGAGTGGAGTGGCCCACATGCATGAAAAGGGTGAGTTTGCCCTGGGGGTTGAGGGTGGGCCTTCCGCCTCAATGCTCTAGAAAAGTTTTGCCGCCTCAGGACCCAGAGGGTGGAGCACATTCCCAGGGGAATGGGAAAAGCCTGGCCGCCACCCCAGTGTTCAGAGAAGGTAGAGCCTTTACCCCGATGTTTAAGAAGGGTGGGGCCAAAAAGGTAATCTCCCCCATCACCCCAGACTTTGAAAAGAAAAGGGCTGCCACAAAAGCCTCTAAAAAGGGTTGGACTCCCACTCCCTCAAGCCCCAAGAATACAATGTCATTCTGTTAATAACTCAGACTTTAAAAGGTCAGCTATATAAAGGAATTTTAGCCTAATATTCAGAGAAGATCCAAAAATCGATGAATGGCTGAATAAGCCATTGGAGGAAATATTCAGAGAGTCAACAAGCGAGGGAGGAAACAGACAAAAGAGAGATAGAGAAGTAATTGGAGCAGTTTAAAAAAAAAAAAGGAGGAAAGGAATTTGTAGCATGGGGTTTGTGTGATTCTCTATTCATATGCTTATGTGGGGCTAAACAGGTATTAATAAATACATTTACATATTTTAGTGTGCTGTGTAATTAAGTCTAAGGCATGTGGAAGCTACATTTAAAGTCCCTTAATGTGTGTATCAGGGTATACAGGAAGTTATATGCACATTTTTTAGGACTGTATTTGGATGCATTCTGAGAGTTAAAACTTCATGAATCTAATGGGAGTTTAAGTTGTATGTTTACACAGGAATGTGGGATAGTTGTATTTGTATGTAATAAAAGCATGTAATATAATTACGTAGGAGTCTTTCAAACTGTGAAAGTTTGTCAGTGTGTAATTTAAAACTTGGCAAAAATTTCCTGTGTACTCATCTATAGTAAACTGAAGCTATTTCTTTGTGTCTTTATAGCGTATACTAGTTTGTGTGTACTCTAAAGCTGGGCAATTGTGTGCAGTTTCACAATAGTGTGAAAAATGAAAAAAAAAAGTGAGAAAAACTGTAAAAGTTTTCTATGTATGTGTAACAGTAGTGTATTGACTATACATGCTTGTAAATGGGAATGTTTGTCTGTTTCGTATGTTTATGAGTGTGTATATAAGTTATATGTGTCTGTGTTCCAGATATATGAGACTGTGTATTCTTGTAAAAAGCAGAATAATTTTTCTGATATATTTTGGGCAAAAGCAAAAGGTCCATACTCAAAGTGCAAGTAAATGTTCCTATAAAAGGGTTTAAGGTTCACTAAAGCTGAATTAAACAAACTTAGAACAGTAAATGGTTCATATCTCTTCCCAGGTCTCCATTTGGTGATGCCAGGTTGCTATCTTAAAATTGAGTCTAATAGGAATAAAGGCACCACATATATTGTCAAATACTACACACCAAGGCTTGTCCTCCTCTCCCTGGAGAGTGGGTTTTTACTCATCTAACAGTAAAACTTGTGTGTATGTTCAGGGTATGCATATATGTGAATCACGCATATTCAAGCATCACTAAACTAGGTGTACTAAAAACTGAATTTTAAGTTGGCATTTAAGAGTGGTAAGCCTTTTTATGTTCATTAATCTTAGGTTATTGTAAATTATTGTTGTCCTTTAGTCTAATTGTTCCAGCCCGAAATGTTGGTAAGTTCTTGCTGCTCTTCATGCACATAACTTCAGGAGTGTCTGTACCTAAAGCAGGTATTAGTAGTTTTACACTAGGGGAGTCATTAGAGGGGTGCAAGCCATGTGTAATTTAGTACTTAGGCAATTACAAGGTGTAGGCCTTTGGTTTTTGGTTTGCCTTTCCCCAGGAGGACTGGAGAGCTCCCCTCCCTAGACACAAAGGATCTTTTTCTTAAGAATTATATACTGGCCTTGTCTTCTACTTTATCATCTCTCAGGCACCGTGGACTGTTGGCTCAGACCCCGCCTTTTGAATTTGCTGCCCATCGACATCAGCCTGGCAGCTGGGTTCTGATCCAGTTGTGGAAAGAATCCAAACTTCAACCGATCTGGGAAGGACCCTATCAGGTCTTGCTGACAACTGAGACGGCAGTCCGAACGGCAGTCCGAATGGCAGAAAGAGGCTGGACTCATTACACACGAGTGAAGGGACCGGTGCCTGAACCAAACGATAAGTATCCAGCAACTCAACCTAAATCCTGGAAAGTGACTCCCACCTCAGATCCCCTAAGGATCACTCTAAATAGGCAGCCGTTGAAAGAACATACTAGGAGGGAGAAAAGGCTGAATTAAACCCTGTGTTTGCATTGTGCTCTGTATATAGCTTAATAATGAAATTGCTTGTACTGATCATAATGTTCTATATTCAAGGAGTAACAGGTTCTGCTAAGCTGGTTACAAGTGTAGTCAAAGGCTTAAAGTCTCAAACTGTACAATTTGATGGTTGTCAGGTAATGAGCTGTAAAAATCTAAAACATCAGCAACAACTGAGGGAGGAATATAAGCATTTATGTAAGCAGACTGTTCAAATAGAAAGCAAGATTGTTGGGGGGCGAACATTTGAGAGTATAACTTATGAGACACCTAACCCCTGTTATTCTTGAAACACTGCTTGGTGGACCACACAGTATGAGGGATGGGTCTTACCCAGGTTGGAGGAAAAACCATTAAGGGAAACTTGGCTGGAATTTAACTCTCCAGTTCAAATTGACCCCAAGGTCATTAGAATACTTAAGGCCAAAGACTTAAAGCAAACCATAGAAATAGAGACAGGTTATGGAAATACAAATGCCTGGGTAAAATGGGTCAAATATACCATCCAGAGTCTAAACAGAAGTGACTGTTATGCTTGTGCAACCAAACAACCCACTGTTCAGATTATGCCCTTCCCCTTGGGGATGAAAAAGCATGAAAGGGAGTTTAAATGTATAACACTCCTCTTTCAAAATGCTACTCCTGGTGAAAGTTGTAGTACGTTGTCCTCCCTTTTCCTTCCAGTCCAGAAGGGAAGTGTCAAAGCCATACCAGCGTCTCACCTTGGTCCCGGAAACCACTCTGCCTGTCTCTCCAGATGGGAAGAAGGGCTCCAGGATCTTGGTACCATGGCTTTGTGTACACAGGTGTGGAATGTGAGCAAGGATAGTACTGGCAACTTCTCCAGCCTAACTATACCCCGAGCAGACCTCTGGTGGTACTGTGGGAAGGGCATCCTCTGGCCAACACTACCTGAAAGGTGGGGAGGAACCTGTGCTCTGGTTCAGTTGGCTATCTCATTTACCCTGGCATTTGAAAGTAATAAGAAAGTACCAACCCAAGGCAAAGAAAAAAAAAAAAAATGTACAAAATGTACCCGGTTCCTTCAATAAAAAAATTGTTTGTAGATAGTATAGGGGTCCCCCGGAAAGTTCCTAATAAGTTTAAAGCTAAAAATCAAGTAGCTGCAGAATTTGAATCGTCCTTATTCTGGTGGGTCGCCGTCAATGAAAATGTAGATCATCAGCTAAAATTTATCAACTATACCAGGAATGCCATTAAAGAAATAGCAAAACAGTTAAATGCCACTAGCTGAATGGCATGGGAAAACAGAATGGCCCTAGACATGATGCTAGCTGAAAAAGGAGGCGTCTGTGCTATAGTTAGGGGAAATTGTTGCACATTCATCCCCAATAATACCGCACCTAATAAAACTATCACCAAAGCCCTACAAGGCTTAACAGCCTTATTTCAGAAACTAGCAAAAAAATTCTAGCATTAACAACCCATTTACAAAATGGTTGGAAAATTAGTTCAAGATTTTAATTTTCCTTATCATTCCAGCCAAAATGTTTATAACAGCTGAGTGCTACATCATCCCATCAAAACCCATCAAAACCACTCAAATCAAAAATAAGAAAAATCCCTATAATGAGAAATGTGAAAAAGCCCTTAACAAATTTGAGAATCTAAAATGTAAAAACTAAAAGGGTTTAAAAAAAAAAAGGAGGGAATCTGTAAGAAAGGGATAAGTTTAGTTTTCACATAGAGACAGCATGGAATAAGGGAAATGGAGGCAAAACCAGTTTAAACAAGCCCCGTGATAAAGAGAAGAATCTGCCAGCCCCTTATATGGAAAAGTAACCATGGTTACTGGAATGTAAAGAAATATGAAGTAAAATCAGAGGCAGGAACTCACAGCAAAAAGAAAAACTTTTTTTAAACTAAATGAACTCTCTGGGATTGGCTGTACAAACTAAAATCTCAAAAGATGAATTAGTTAGTGTTCTCGGATAGGCTGTAACCTCTGTAGTACCCAGTCAATGGGGAAACAGGGGAGGGACTTGCGAATTAGGAGTAGGAAATTTAAAGATCGCCATTCTCTTCCTCTGGCGCGCCAGTCTTCCATGTGTTTGGCTGGACGCCCTATCTTGCAAGATTGTAAATAAATTCTTTTCTCCTCCAGAACCGAGAGAGCGTTTATTCCCTTACAGGTACCGCTTTATTTCTGACATTGGATTTGCATTTTCATGTCTTTTGCTAAGTGTGGGAAGTTGTCTGTCATTATTTCTTTGACTATTCCTACCTCTCCATTCTCTCTTCTCCTTCTTGGACTCCCATAATACATGTATTGTTGTGCTTGATGGTGTGCCGTAGCTGCCTTACGCTACTTTTGTTTTTAATATTACTTTTTTTTCTTTCTGTTCCTCAGCCTCACTCATTTCAAGTGTCTTCAAATTCAGTGATTCTTTCTTCTGCCAGCTGCAATCTTCTCTTGAAACCCTCCTGGGAATTTTTCTTTTTAGTTACTGTGGTGTTCAACTCAAGTAGTTCTTTTTGGTTCCTTTTTAACATTACTTTCTCTTTATTAAGACTCTCATATTGTTCATTCATTGCTTTCCTGTATCCTTTAGTTCTTTCTCTATACTTTCCTTAATCTCCTTCAGCATTTGTAAGATCATTTTTCAAAGGCTTTGTTCAGTATGTTCACATTCTTTTCTTGTTCATTGGTGTTTTCTGTAATTTTACCCTCTTCCTGGGCCATCATTTCCTGTTTCTTTGTCTTTTACTCTTTTGTTGAATGCTGTACATTTTCACATTTTAAAATATTAACTCTGGGATTTACTCCCTGGGAGGTCAGTTTCCTGGTTTTGTAACCAGCTGGTGATAAGACAAGGTTTTTCTCCTGTTTCAGACCTCCTATCAGGAAGGTCTGCCCAAGGTGAATGCAGTGTGCAGGGTTTTCCGTCTTTCTAGGCCTGTGTCTTGTCCTGGGCTTTTGGTTGTTAGTTGTTTTGGAGTTCCTCTGTTTACAGGAGTTTTGTTGTCCCCTTTGTTTCCCAGGGGACAAACCTCCCTCTCTCAGGTATCTGAAGCTAGCATGCCTCTGTCCCAGACCTCTGTAGTCATTGTCCTTTCATTGTCTTACAGTGATTTTGCCTGGAGGGGAAAATTCTGGGAAGAGGGTACTCCAGGGAGGATTTTCCCAATTTGGTCTTTCCCAGCCAAAACAGGGCCAGGCACACATGAAGGGGGCGCAGACTGGCTCCAAAGTGCCTTGGGAGGGTATCTGGAAGAGTACCAAAAGTTTTTCTGACAGCTCCCCAAAGCTGAGTTTTTCTGGCCTGCTGAGCTCACTGTCTCTCATAGCCCTGAGGAAGCGCTGTGTTTTAAAATCTCTACTGCTTTTGCCCTTCTGGGGAGGGTTGAAACAATGGCTGCCCTGAGACCCAGAAACCAGCGATCTGAATTCACTAATCAAAAGCTGTATCAGAGATTGGTCATGAATAAGAGGATTTTTTATGTCCCTTTCTGTCAGCAGCAACTACCAGGGACTGGACCCTGTGTGGGGGTTGGGTGCCAGGCAGTGGTAGCCACCATGTGGAGAGAGCAATTTACAGTTCTTTACCATAAATTATCAGCTCTTCCTCCTGCTGTTCCCTGGATGCTGTTCTTTTGGCTTCTGGAGTTTCAAAATAGTTGTTTCAGACAGTTCCTGTCTATTTAATAGTTTGTTTTGGTGGAAAGACTGATTCCTGGAGCTCCCCATTCCACCAGCTTTCCCAAAAGTCTCTCAGTGGACTGTTTTATTTTTTGAAAAGTGCTTTAGGTTGGCAGGAAAGGGATTTTTTGTTTTGTGGGGTAGTGAGGAAAGTCAAGTCTTTTGATCAGAGCATTGAGATAGGAGGAATTTCCTAGGTGCATGACAGTAAGGAGGCTGGTAGGGCACAGGTGATAGCTAAATAGTTAGGAAAAATACTCAATATAATCCTTTAGCTGGAAAGTGCTTAGGATAGTCTTTGGTAGCTAGAGAAATATTTATTATGATCATTTCACTCAGTCTTGAGTAATTTTAAACCTAAAAGCCCTTGTTGAAATAGCTTGCTGTTGATTTAATTTCAAAAATTTACTCTCTGTTCCTTTTCTATTACAGTAATAAAATCCTCTCTTGCTCTGCTTGCAGGAATGAAACACCATTTAGGCTAATATCAGCACCTTCTTCCCTTTGAAGGACAAGGTCAAAAGCCTAAATAGTCAACAGGATATGGTGACCAAACAGCTTTTCCTCTTCTATTTTTTTCTTTTTTTTTCTTCTGCTTTCTTCTGGATCCTGGTCATTTTTTTGTATGTTTAGGGTTATAAAAGCCCAAATCAACCTTCTCACTCTGAAGTGGTCTTGGAAAATTTTTCCTCTAGTTCTTTACATGTGCACTGTAATAAAATCCAAGAAAAAGAGACTTGTTCCTCTGTTTGATGTGAGGTCAGTCAGGCCTAGCTATTAAAGACCATGTTTTCTGACGTAACACAGGCACAACTGGAAAAGGCGTTTCAGGCAGAATGTAGAACACAGCAAGTTTGGAGGTGAGAGAGAGGGTGGATAATTAGTTTACATTTGGGTATGTTGTGTCTGTTATGTCTCTCTGAGCATTCGTATTGTAGCAAGAAGTAGCTGATCAGCTATACACTGTCAAAATACAAGCATTGCATGACTATCATTTTAAGGTAATCATATTACGCAAAAAAAATTCTTAAGAGATAGATGATTTTACCATAGATTTATTAGTTTAGTCTCAAACAAAATTGTATTAAATCCTTTGTTCATTTTCTTTTGCTTTTTCCTTTTGTTTTGGTTCTTTCCTTTTTCAGTTTTCTGATTGCATTAATGTTCCCTTTCATAACAGTCATATTCAATTTCTTTAACATACACAATGATAAATCTCCAAATTGTTACTTGACCCCAGCAGTTTCAATAATTTATGGTTATTCTTGCTGTTTTAAATTGACTGGAAGCAGAATTTTTACATGCTGCTAGACTCACACATTAGGAAACTGTATTTAAGAATGTTGTTCATTTATTTATACAGATCTTAAACTGTTCAAGGACTTTTTGACTAAGATGAATTTTATCTGCTCAGAATGTTTTACTGTGTTTTTTTCATTTGTGGGGCTTTGAACTATCACCAATTAGCACAACCTCAGAATATGACTCCTATGTAGATGGTAGGTTTTGTAGGGATAGAGAGCTGGATTGTGTTTTTTACTTTTTTGTGTATCTTTGTGTGTGTGTTTGTGTGTTTTCAGTGGACTTCCCCAGTGAAGTCATGAAGAATTGCCACAGAAGCATCAATACATGGCTTTCTTCTTATTTTGTGCTCAAGTGCTTCCTGCCCTGCATAAGAAATATTGAATATGTATGCTATTTGAATAAGTCATGCATCATATTAATGTGAAACACTACTTCTTTGCATTATATTGAAACAATATTTTTTCAGGACTTGGACACAATGAAACTGGATTGGTTGGGAGCCTCCCTTCTGTAATGGAAATGTATTTCCCAGTTTTAGCATTAATAAAATTTTTAATGTAACTTACTTTTTCCTTCACCTTAATCTTCTTCCTTCCTCCTTCCTGCCATTGTTTCTTTCCTTTCTTCTTTCCCTTTTTATTAATTCAATATCTGTATCTCTCCTTCTCCTGCAATGTCCATTTTACACCTGCTACATACAAGGCTTCTTGGTGTTTTGAGAGTTATATTTAAAAAAAATAATAAAAGTAACCACTTTTGAGTACTTATTATGTACCAGGTACTCTTCTATGTGCTTCACATGTATTAATTAATTTAATCTTCACAACAATTGTATGAGGCAAATAGTTATCACCTCCATTTTACAGATGAGAAAACCAAGTCTTAAAGAAGTCCAATAATTGCCAAACCACACAGGGATTGAAAGGCTAGATTCAAACCCATATTCTTAATCATATCCTCACAGTTTCATGGAACTAAAACCTAGTAGAGAAGTGACAGGCACAAAGATAAATATAAAAATGAGATAGAATGGGATGAGTGTCATGAGAGATGGAATGAAGTTGTGGGGATGTGGGAAGTCTTTGTGAACTTTTTCCTTTGGGGAGGATTTTGAGAAAGGGAGAGGAGACATTCCTTCCAAAAGGATGTATCGTTTAGTTCCTAAAAGGCTGAGTCAGAATAAAGTCTCAAAGCATGAATAGAAGCTACATTACATGAGTCCTTAAATACAAGCAGAGGAGTTGGCACTTAATCTGTCATCAGAGGTGAAATAGCTAAAGGTTTTGAACAGGAGAGTGACATGATTAATGCAATGATTTATGAAGATTCACATATTTACACATTGTAGGTTGGCATGGGAGAGCTCAGAGTCTGGGAAATTAGTTAAAAGTTTGGTCAGAAAAACTAAAGGCTTGAATTAAACTAATTGTTTTGGCAAAGAATCCTTTTATTCCCTCAGTCAATCTTTAGTCAGTCCTGTAAGATTTTTAGTAACACTTATTTCCCAGCAAGTATCTTGTTGAGACTCATAATTAGCAAATAGATCAAACAGATTTAAGATCGTTATTTTCTGACATTGGTTTTGAGATGTCACCAAACATTTTGTCTTTGTTTTTTTCCCAGATGTGCTATAGTTCAGAACTAAGCTTGTGCCATCCAGATTTCTCTCTAGTGTTTTGGCAATTGCCTGTTTACCATCTGCTTCTGTCTTCTGCAGCCATCCCCAAGCCTCATCATTTGATCTCATTCTGTATGCCCTTTATAGCAAGTGAATCAACTAGTCACAGTAGCAGTAAGTCCACACTTATGAATTTACTCTTGGCACCATCATTAGATTATGAAATTCTCAGGGGCAAGGTCTTTGTCTTTAATCATTTCACGTTTCTCCTTCTTAATACTTCCTCTGCTTTCCAAACTTAGCCCATGTATCACTGCCACTGGGGCTGACTTCCTTTCTCCTCCAGCTGTGTGAGGCACCCACCAGCTCTAATTGTTCCTTGTGTTTGCAAATCTCAGCACTTACTGTAATTGTTTCTCTCCTTGAGGTAGAGGCTATGTCCTTCATTTTTTATCATTTGGGCTTTGCATTTTTTTCTTCACATCCTGGGTTCCTGGGTAAGGACCTGTAAAATGAATAAGCAAAGGAACCTCAAGGGAACTATTTATTTGTATCTGTGAAAAAAAGAGGTATGCATTTGGAAAATAGACTGAGATACAGCTGTTGATGTAGTAGTGATAAATTAATTCATTTTCAGCCTTTCCCCAGCTTCCCTTCCTGAGGCCTCCTCTTAAAGACCAGTCCACCTTCTCTGACTCCAGTGCTTTCCCGCCACTTTGCACATTGCCTTGGGCTCAAAAAGTGTCTATTTCACCTCTTCCTGTTAATGTTTCCGTTCTTCTATTCCTGTGATGATAGCTAGCTGTCAGCAAAAGAAAGTCTTAATTCGCATAAGATAGTGAACTAGTAATAATTTAGTGATTCCACTTTCTCACATCTATTTGATTTTAAAAAGTAGCTGTGTTAATCCTGAGAAATCAATCTCTAAAAGTAAGATTTATGGTATCACCTTAGAAATATTTCATAGTCTATTAGTCTACCCATAAAGTCCACTCTGCACACTGCTGAAGTTCACATTAGAACACAGAGGGTGATTTGGGGATGCTGTGCATTTGGGTATTCTTCTCTTAGCTGTAGTTTTGCCCAAAATAGGTGGTCCAAGTATTAGCTTTCTCCCTTTACTCATCATCTCTAGCTCCCCAAACACTGGGTCAGAGTTCAATTTATGTTAAGTGCTCAGTGCAATGTCTCTTCACAGAGGGAGCCCAGGCCCCTCTTCTGGCTCACTTCTTGCCACTTCCCTCTGCACACCCTATGCTCCAGCCACACTGGCTTTCTTTTAGTTTGTATGTTTGCCAAGCCTTTTCTGGCTTCAGAATATATTGTCCCTCTTCCAAGAATGCCATCCCACTCCTCTTTGCCTGGCTAACTTCTGCTCACCCTGCAGGCCTCCACTTGAATGCCACTTTCTCCTGTAAGCCTTCCCCCAAATCCTCTAGACTAGCGAAGATGTTTTCTCAGTGTGTTCCCATAGCATTTTACTTCCTCCGTCCTAGTGCTGAGCAGAAGAGGCAGGACACTGGCAGCATCACCTGTTATGAACATGGACTTGAGCCAGACTGCCTATGTTCAAATCCCGGGTTTGTTAATTACTAGCTATGTGACCATGGTTAACAGTTTCTTTATGCTTCTGTTTTCTCATCTGTAAAATGGAAATGGTAATAGGACTTATCACATATGTGTTTTATGAAAATTGTGTTAGTGCTTTAAAGGGTTTAGAACGATGCTTGGCACAAAATATGCAATATATATGTGTAAATATATATATGTGTATATATTATATATCCCATATAAAGCTTTATTTTATGTTTTTGTAATTACCTCTTTTTCCCATTGGGAATGCATTTTTTCATGATAACAGTTTTGGGATTTTGTCTATGTAGATGGGTGTTTCCATTTGCTTAAGCTGCCAGAATGCAATATACTAGGATAGGCTTTTACAATGGGGATTTATTAGTGCAAATTTATAGTTCTAAGGCCATGAAAATGTCCCAATTAAGGCATCAACCAGATGATGCCTTCTCTGGAGAAAGGCTGATGGCCTTTCTCTGCCACATGGGAAGGCTCATGGCCAGAGTCTGCTGGTCCTTCTTCTCCTGGGTTCTGGTTTCAAATGGCTCTCTCAGTTTCTAAGGGTCTTTCTGGCTTCTCCTGGGTCGTTTTCTTTCTCTCTCAGATTCTCTAAGCTTTCTCCAAAATGTCTCTGCCTTTATCCTCTCAGAGGACTCCAACAAGGGGATTAAGACTCACTTTGAATGGGTGGGGTCTCATCCTGATGGAAACAACCTAATCAAAAGGTCCCACCAACAATAGGTCTGCCCCCACAAGATTGGATTAAAAGAGCATAGGCTTTTCCGGAATATGTTACAGCTCCAAACCACTACAATGGTAAATGACCTCCACAGTTGTTAGAGCCCACCGTCCATTGCTAACAGGGTCATGTTCTGCTGATGGGAGGCATCCTGTCTGAGAAGGGGAGGTAGAAAGGAGTTAGAACGTCTGTGAAAACAGCTGTGGAGTTAGTCAGTTTGAGTAGGCTCCTTTGTAGTAGGTCTTTGCAGCATCAGCAGATGAAATCAGGCCCCCATATGGCAGCAAGCCAATGGGTGGTCACATTAATACAGGTGCCTGCATTGGTGGTGATAGCTTCCTGAAATTCCTGATGTCTGTAGGACATACCTGTTCCTTCTCCCTGCCCCCCCACCTCCATTTTTGCTCCTGCAGTCCTCAAAGATTTTTGTAACCTAATACCTTGTAGGAAGTCCTCTTTGTGTTGAATGCCCAGAGCAGGATTTGTTTTGCTAGCTGAAACCCGACTGATAAAGTATTATAGGAATTCATTTAGAGGTTACTTAGAATTTTAGAAAGCAGCTAGGTAAATATGGTATATTCATTCCCACCAATGAAGAAATTATATGTTTATTTTCCTGTACATTCTTGATTGGGCAAGAAACCTTATTTATTAATTTAATAATATTTATAAAAGTGCATCCTGCATCAGATGTTCTGTTAGGCTATGATGTAATCATGTGATTTTTTTGTGTATGTGCCTGGTTTCAGGAGTTTCTGGATTATATCATAAATAAAACAACCACCATAGCTTTCTTTATTATCCCATACAATAGTGAGATCACTATGAACTTCACTTATGTGGAGAGTTCTGAATTTCTTTATAAAATAAGCTATTTTCTCTTTCCTTTTCTTGAGTTCAACTACACTATTATACTACCTCTATTTTCTTATTCTCTCTGATGGACTGTAAGACTCTGACATAATTTCAGATAAAATGTCAAATTGTCTAAATTAATGGACATATTAGAAACCTTTTTCAGGACAAAATTACCAACACCTTTCACAAATAAGTCACTGAAATTGCAACATTTTATGGTGGAAATCTATCAGCCCTGCTGTTTTATCAGTGAGATGGTGCTATATGTTTGGAAACTGGATGCTTTGCATTAGAAGTAGTTCATTTTAAGTCTATAAATATATCAGGAAATTTATTCCTTTTCAAAACTAACACAACTCAATAATACTACTCATTTCCTTTCCTCAAAGGACAGTTTTCCATCAAATATCGTTGAATCAAATCTGAATACCTTCTGAGTTATAAAAAGAAAAAGTCTGCCTCTCCTTAAGACATAGTAATTTTCACGTTTGTCTCTATTTCTTTCCAACCCCTTGTGTCTTCTTCTATCTTTTGCTCCCTTTACTGGCAAGATGGTTCCCTCCTGTATTCACCTTTCTGGAAAATGCCAAGCAGAAATTTCAACACATCTACATAATAAAAAACAACAGCAACAAACCATAGATTCTGAGAGAAGTTGTAACCAAGCCCTGGCTTGAGAGGCAGGGAATAGAATTATAATCTTACATCTCCCTCTTACTACTGGTAGGAACTTGACCAAGTAAACTTCTCTGGACCTCACTTTCCTCGTTTATAAAAGGCAGGTTTGGACTGGACTGTATTCTAATGTCGCCTTACTCCTGTGCTTCAATATGTGTGGTTTCACCTTGGTTATCCCATGATGTATACACGGCATAGTGGGTCCACGATGCCATCAAGGACTCGGATTCCTTCTGGTTTATCTGCTAATATCTCCACAAAGTAGGATGAATGGGAAAGAGGGAAGATGAAGGGCAAAAACAGGGAAATAAGGAGTTTTACAACTTTGATGTCCCAAACATAATTGAGATTCTATTTGCAAGGAAGAAGTACAGAATGGATATTCGATAAGCCTACTACATGAGGCTAATAATAGTACTATTTCATTCTCCATTTATTTATTTACTCTTTCAGTGCGCTAATATTTAAGGGCCTTCTATGTGCCAGGCTCTCTCTTAGGTACTAGGCATTATTATGTGGTAAACAAAATAGGCATCATCCTTTACTTCACAGAGCTTAGTAGAAGCTACTAGGATTAGTAGGAGAAATATACATTAAAAACCAATGCAAAAATAAATACAATTACACATTAGGATATGTGATGTGAAGAAAGAAATTGGATGTTAAAAGATGGTTATGAAGCTACCACATTTAGACTAGGTTAAATGCTTTCTAAAAAAGTGATATTTAAAAAGACGTTAAGTCCTCAGAGTAAAGTATGGGGTGAGTGAGAAGAGCCTTAGGATAGTTATAATGTGAATAAAGTCCATGGGGCCCTAGATACACTAAAAGACCAACGTGACTGCAATGTATTGAGTGAGGGTAAAGAGTAGCAGGATGAGGTCAGCAAGGAAGACAGGGGCCAGAGTATGCAGGGAAAGAAAGAGAAAGGCAGGGCATTCCAGGCAGAGGGGGTTGACTGCCTAAGCCAGTGTATGGAGGCATAAGCTTTCACAACTTGGAGTTGTGACTGTATTGGAAGACAGGATCCAGGTGAGAGGGCATTTTTTGTCCTGCTAAGAAAACTGGCAACTGTGGGTGGGGCAGGATGAGGGATGGATGTATGAGCAGCAGGGCCAGATATGGGTTGCAGGGAGCTCAAGCAGGTAGCTGTGTGGAGGATGAATAAGAAGCAATACGAAAGGCAGGGAAATATGTAAGAAACTATTGAGAAAGTCTAGTTGAGTGATGCTAAAGGCACAAAGTTAACAGTATCAATTCAGCATTTTTGTTTCTAAGATGAGGGACCAAGAAAGCACTCAAGCAATAGAGAGTACAGAGCCAAATATAGATATAATAATAATAGTTTTCATTTAATGAGCAGCCTCTATGAACTGGGCATTATTCTGACATCTTTCCTTGAATTAATTCCCACAATAACCTTATTATCCTTTTATACTTACACTGTTATACCATTTTACTGAGATAGGGTGGTCACTGCGTAGACATCCCTGGAGATTAGGAAAGCGATTAAACTAGAGGAAGGGGTAGCAACAGACAAGATAGAACTTAACAAAGGATTATGAATACTGAAACTCTTATAATTTTCTTTTTCTTAGTTGTTAGGGTATTAGAATAGTTATAAGGAAAGGACTGAAATGGTAGAACTGTAATCCGTAACATTCTTTGAAATTTGCTATATAGCTACTTGTTAAATTGTAATTTGAAAGTTATCACCATTTTGAATATATGTTATATTTCACAATAAGGAAATAACTGAAACTATAGTACAGTAACCCATAACATTCTTGGAAGTTTCCTATATAGCTACTTGTTGAATTGTACTTTGAAAGTTATCAACTTTTTGCATATATCTTATATTTCACAATAAGGAAATAACTGAAACTGTGGAACTGTAACCCATAACATTCTTTGAAATTTGCTCTCTACTTGTTAAATTGTACTTGAAAAGTTATCACTTCTATGTATATATGTTATATTCCACAATAAAAAAATGATAAAAAAGTATATGGGAAATATGACCTAGCTTTCTTTGCCTAGTATAGAGAAGGGGATCTTCTACCTTGTCTTCGTTAAGAGTGTCTACTTGTAAACATAATAGACCCAATAAAAGGTCAGGCCTTTTGATTTTACAAGGCATGGTCCTGGATATTCTGACTCTTGGAACTGTAAATGCATCCTTCTAAGATTAACTTAGAAGCTCCATAGAAGGCATTTAAAAGACAATCACAAAGTGTGTCCTCTTATCTCTCAAAGAAATAAGAGAAATTTTAAATGTTTCCTCATCCTTTTTTTCTGTGTACCTCTTTGTGATATTCTGTCTAGATTTTGTAGACATTTTTCTGCTACCATTACATGGATGTAAATCTGTGTTTCAGCCCAGCTCTTGAAGAACTTGGGTTGGCGCAGCCCTAAGATGGAAGAACACAACAGGCACAGAGTGAGATATGGATTTATTAGGACTTATGAACAGGAGAAGATTCTTCCTGGTGGCAGCCAGCCAAGGAAAATGGAATTAGCTCTGTGCAAAGGGTGGCGAGTGTAAAGGGCAGTTTATGAGAGTTTAGGACAAAGACATTCCACAGGGTGTGAGAACAGAGTTTCATCAGAGTCTTGTGACACAGGAGTCTGGAGGTTTGTTATCAACAGTGATCAGGGGAGGGGAGTTTCAGTGCTTTGTTTATGATACCATGTGTTCATGTTTTCTTGCTTGAGAAGGTCTGATGACCTTCAGCTTCTGTCCTGGTCAGGCAGGCTGCTATGTGCTATGGGATCTCATTTTACATTAGGGAGGGGGAGCCTGGGCCCTGGGTCCCAGTAATCTGTAATGCTACTCACCAATAAATTGTGTTGCCTCCCTCTTCTATAATGGTAACAAGGAGTCTTTTGTTGCCAGGATTGTTTTCTTTCTGTAATCATAGACACAAAGAGATCAAGCAACTTGTGTAAAGTCACACAGCTGGTTAGTGCTAGGCCTAGGAATAAAAAATAAATAAAGAAACATTCAGGTGATTTTTACTATTCCCTGAAAGAAGAAATGGGTGCTACTTGGGGAAGAGAATTTATTAATAGAAAACTTTACAAATTATCTAGTGCCTTGTAAATAGAATGCTTATAATAACTATAGTTTAATGATATAAAAAGTTCCTTTATTAAGAGTAACAAAAAGTTTTACTATGAATGAAATTGTATACTTGAAAATAAAAGAAAGGAAGAAGCCATCAGTGCACAGGAGGAATAGACAATTCAATTTTCATAAAATCCATACACCCAAATTTGCTATAACCTTCTACCCCTTGTTCTCTATGAGTAAAGAAAAGTACTGTTTGGTTTCCTAGGTGATTAATAGATGCAAATTTGAAACCTATCCCAATATTGTAGTGATTCCATGCTAACATTAAAAAGACAATGACCAGGAGATAAACCAAAACTATTTTCAGAAGCAGAGGGAAACAGCTGATCTACTCTTCCAGGGTGGAGCAAAAGGAAGTAAGATATTTTAAAGCAACTGATTTTTCCATGCAATTGCAGCAAATTTTCAAGAAAATAATGGTTTTCAAAGAGATGGATTTTTTTGTTGTTGTTTATAAAAATAACAGTTTCTTTATTTTCTTAAAGAAATTTCTAGTAGCTCTCAATAAAGTTCATTACCTCAGTGTGGTAAGTTTTAAAAGGAGGAGAAGAAATTGTAACTAATTACACCACAAATGAAAAATTTCCTGTTTACAAACTTAAAAGCATATTTACTTTATTTAAGAAAGTCAGTAGCACTGGGGTGGTACAGCTTATGGGTCAGCCATGCCAGTTATGGATGCAAAATTCACTTCATGAGCAAACCTTTATATTTTAGTAATGGAGCTGTTCCATCACTAGTTTTTGTAAGCAATTCTGTTTTGGAAAACCAAAATCAAGTTTTCTCGAATATCAGCAATTTCATATGGTTCACCCTAATATCAGCTTTGCAGTGGTCTCAGGAAAGTTCACTGATTGCTACATTCCTGTCTGTTGTTTCCTATGTTTCATGCCACTTTTGCTACTTCCCTTTGTAATTAGAACTGAGGCTTTTAGGTATTAAAAGAACAATACTGGTACAGATGACTGTAAGGAATTGTATTGATTTTTATACCACCTTTTGGCAAGTAGCATCAAAGGAAATATGTTCATAGGCTTTTCTCTGTCCAATTTTGATATCCATAACTCTTCCCTTCCAGTATCTTTGAAAGAATAGCTGTTATTTTTGTCTGAAATGGAATATTAAGCCAAAGACTAAGTTATCGAGGTTTTCTCTCTCTTTTTTTAAATTAGATACAGTTTTATTGAAATATATTCACATACCATACAGTCATCCATGGTGTACAATCAGCTGTTCACAGTGCCATCATATAGTTATGTATTCATCACCCCAATCTATTTTTGAACATTTTCGTTACATCAGAAAGAATCAGAATCAGAATAAAAAAGAAAAGTAAAAAAGAAAACCCAGATCATCCCCTGCATCCCACCTTATTTTTCATTTAGTTTTTGTCCCCATTTTTCTACTCATCCATCCATACACTAGATAAAGGAGTGCGATCCACAAGGTTTTCACAATCACACTGTCACCTCTTGTAAGCTACATTGTTATACAATTGTCTTCAAGAGTCCAGGCTACTGGGTTGGAGTTTGATAGTTGAAGGTATTTACTTCTAGCTATTCCAATACATTAAAACCTAAAAAGTGTTGTCTATATACTGCATAAGAATGTCCACCAGAGTGACCTCTTGACTCCATTTGAAATCTCTCAGCCACTGAAGCTTTATTTCATTTCATGTCACATCCCCCTTTTGGTCAAGAGGATGTTCTCAATCCCAGGATGCCGGGTCCAGATTCATCCCCAGGAATTACATCCTGTGTTGTCAGAGAGATTTACACCCCTGGGAGTCAGGTCCTATGTAGGGGGGAGGGCAGTGAGTTCACTTGCCGAGTTGGCTTAGCTAGAGACAGAGGGTCACATCTGAGCAACAAAGAAGTACTCAGGGGGAGACTCTTAGGCACAATTATATGCAAGTTTAGCCTCTCCTTTGCACTAGTGAGCTTCATAAGGGCAAGTCCCATGATAGAGGGCTTGGCACATCGAACTGCCCATCCTCAGTTTGTGAGAACATTAGCATCAGTCCAGGTGAGGAAGTCTAACACGTCCGCATTTTCCCCCATCTCCTCAGGGGGGCCTGCATATATATTTTTATTCTCTGCCCATATTACTTTGGGATGTGTCACTATTTCACTCTAACCTATACTAACCTACCATATGTCACTTCCTATTCAAAGTTCCATGTAATTGTGGTGTTTGAACAAACTGACTGTAGAAGTCATACTGTTTAGAAGATATAGATCCTGCTTCAAATAAACATCTCTTCCCTTGGTCTCACATGGAAGTTGAAGTTTTTACACACAGTCAGTTTCAACCTTCACCCTTTGGCCTGATTTGCCCTAGTCTTAGTCAGATCTGCTTCTTTCATATCTTTAATTGAAGTCTGGGCTCTTTTTCAGCTTTTTTTTTTTTTTTTTTTAACAGTTGCTGTATGCGCTAATACTGAATTCGTATCTGCTGAGCTCTAGCTCTGAGTTACAGGTGTCACACAAATACCCAGTGTTCCAGAGACCAATCAAGTTATACACAAAGGGATCAGCATCTCAGAGTTTGGAGATAGCCATTACAATTCAGGAATAGATTTGACTGCTATAAGAGCTTACCATCTAGGGACCATTACAATAATCATTCCCCTGTTAGGCTGTGTTCTAAGATTCAATTCTGAGTTTACACATTGTAGTTAGTCCATATTGGTGAGGCATTATAGTGTTTGCCTTTGTTTCTGGCATACTTCACTCAAAATGCTATGTACAGGATCCATTCATCTTGTTGCATGTCTCACAGCTTCACTCCTTCTTGTAGTTGCTCAATATTCCATTGTATGCATACATCACAGTTCACTATTCTATTCCTCAGTCTATGTACCCTCAGGCCACCTCCACCCATTGCAAACCATGAATACTGAAAGACTTAAGTTATTGAGGTTTTCTCTTAATGGACTTCTTGATGCTACTATTTTTAGGGCCATAAAATGATTTTCTGTTTACTGCCATTGACTTAGTATGGTTTTTGATTCAAAACTACATGCACACACACACACACACACACACACACACACACAAATAGACACATACAACTGAACTACAATGGAAAACCACAAGCTCTGAAATTAAAGACCTTGGTTTCATGTCCTAGCTTCATCTGTGACTACCCAGGTGATTTTAAAATCTCTTAGTTTCTCAATCTCGGTTTTCTTTACTGCAATATGAGAATAATAATAACAGATATTTCACAGGTTGATTTGAGAACCAAATTTGATAATAAGTGTGAAAGTTTCACTACTGTAAAGCAAGATTTAAATACCATTTAATATATTTGGTGTAAAAATGCATACCTCTGAAAGGTTATTTTTGCATTTAAAGGCCTTAGATTTTTTGTTAATTTTTGGTAATTGAGACATACAATTGTTAAGAGTTAATTTGAAAACAATTAAACATGATTTCTCTGGAGTTAGTGGAGTAAAAAACTGGACAGAGTAGTGAATATGCATTTATGAAAGTCACTGATACTATCCTCTCAAGAATACTAAGCAACTATTAGGCTCAGCTACAAACTCGACTACAAACAAAGAAATGAGGCCTGTGCACATTTAACAGTGCAACTGATTCTCCTTTACTCAGGAGTTCATAGACACAGTGTGGCCTAAAATACAGATACCTAGGTTTGATGGTGAGCATGATGGCTCCCCAAAGCCAGTTTCGGCCCTGTGAGTCTAAGGCTAAAAATTGTATGTCTGAAGTATGCAGTGGTGGTGGTGGAGGGTGTCAGGTGGATGGACAGGCAAAGTGATTTTCCCTTCTGCAAAATTTTATAGCAAGTTGTTCTCAGCAATCAAACTGTATCAACAAAATGAAGTGGACACATCAAAGTGATTATTCCTTTTGTAGAGAAGAATTCTGGGGGCCTCAGAAAACATGTGCCTCTTTGAAACCATGCTTGCTACTTGGGTGAGTTTTGATGGACAGGTTGACTTTCAAGTCTGAGGCTGAGAAGGACAAGAGGAGTGGAAAAATAATTATTTTTTAAAGTAAGGAATAAAGACAGTTTAGTTCTGTTGCTCTTTTCCCCCTTATTCTCTCATAACGAAGAACTTCATGTCAGTTATTTGTTGAGGGGCAGAAAGCTGGGCTTAGAATGCTCAAACAGACCTCAAACACTACTGCTCTGGTTTGTATCTCCAATTTCAGGGTTGCTGAATATGACAATGTGTTTTTACTGACAGCACCACACCTCTGTATTATCATCATATCCCTAAATTATTTCCCCTGCTAAAGGCATACCCAGAAGTCTATCAGAAAATAACATCTGGGTGGGGAAGGCAGATTTTCATTTATAAAGGTACTGTGAACACAATTTATTAGTAGTGTTGAATTAATTGTTTTACATCTAGCTGCTCAGTAACTGTCTTCTTCATATTTAATATATCAGTCATCTCTGATGGAAAGTTTGTTTATTCTAATGTTGGTGTTTTGGGGGTCACAGGGGTGGCATTTACATTCTGAAACTGTAATATGAAGATATATACCAGTGACATCAGTATTGCATAGCATCATAATACTAGGCAACATGTCCCTAAAGAGAAAAGTATTATTCTACTTAAGTAAAATGTACTAAAAACTTATTGGCTTTCATTTATAATGTTCTCTAACCCATCCAAATCAATATATCAATCATTTTAGGTATCTGTGGTAGGCACAATAATGGTCCCCCAAATATGTCCACATCTTAATCCCCAGAATTTATGAATATGTTACCTTCATGGCAAAGGGACTTTTCAGATGTGATGAAGTTAAGGGCCTTGAGATGAGGCAGGCCAAACCTTATCACAGAGGTTCTTAAAAGAAGAGAACCTTTCCCAGCTGTGGTTAGAGGGAGATGTGCCTATGGAAGAGTGGTCAGAGAGGTGCAAAGTTGTTACCTTCGAAGAAAGAGGAAGGGGAACATGAGCCAAGGAACATGCATGGGCTCTAGGACCTAAATAAGGCAAGGAAGTAGACACTTTCCTGCAGCCTCCAGAGTGGAACACAGCCCTGATGACACCTTGGGTTTGGCCCAGTGAGACCCATGTTTGACTTGTAACCTACAGAACTGTAAAACAATATATTTATGTTGTTTTGAGCCACTAAGTTTGTGGTAATTTGTTTCAGCAGCAATAGAAAACTAACACAATGTAGTTTTTTTGGGTCTAATTCTCAGACTACGATTCTTCAACAATGAGGTGAGGGTATAAGAAGATATCTTCTCCAAACAACTTTGTCTTATCTTTTGTTATATTTCACTTGTTTCCCTTCTTCAAGAGTCAACTCATCACATACCCAAAAATGGTGAGCCATCCTTCAAGATAAAGAGAAAATTACACACACACACATATACACACACACACAGAAATTCAGGAAAACCTTATTTAGACAAAGTTGTGGAGAGCTGAATAAGTGGAGTTTGGAGAAGTAAATAGGAACTAGATTATATAGGCCTTGCAGGACATGGTTGGGAGTTTGTTTTATTTTAAGAGCAACAGGAAATCAGTACAGCATTTTAAGCTGGGATGTCATGGTCAACTGTGAAGGATCTATTTGCGTGCTAACTTGTTAGCCTGCCACAGTTCCAAGATTTCTTCATTTTCAGAAGACATGGGACTCATGGTCAGAGACAAATGACTTTATTACTCATAAAAGAACAAGCAGCCTGCATATCAGCATATTTCCATCAATTCTCCTTGCTCCCAAGTCCCACAGGGGAAAAATGAATAGGTCCACCCTATTGTGCTTGCACACATGGTTTCAATATAGGGGAGGAAATCTGATCTTAGGAATCCCAAATCTTTTATAATGTACAGTTAGTATGTCTGCCTTTTGCTCCAGGAGGAGACTTTACCTTTCCTATACTGGACAGTAAACATGCTTGCCTTTTGCTACAGAAATAGACATTATCTCTACCTTCCAAGGGTAATAGAAAGGCTCTTTCCTATGCAAGCATCCTCAAGAAGAGAGCCCAGAACAAAGGAAACTTTCTGCTTGCAAGATGTGCATAAATGTGGAAGTCTCATGGAGAAATGTCTCCTCAAAAATCCACTCATCACTTCGAAACCACCTTGGCTTACAGAGAATATTCCCATGAGCATGCCATTATGTTGGCTACTGTGTTTTTGTTTTTGATTTTTTTTTTTTTTTTGGTGCATTTTTTCCAAGGTAGAATTGAAGTGTGGTTTTTTTTTTTTTCTTTTTTCTTTTTTTTTTTGGACATGGATGCTCTTTTTCTTTACAGTGGTACCCAGGTTACAAGGAAGAAAAGTATCACTGTGATTACCTGCATCAGAAATCATCCCACATTAAAGATATCGTTCTGGAGTTTGAGGAAAAGCATAGGGGCAGCTAACATAATCAGAGGGCTTTTGACCCTTTGCCCAGTGAGATGTAAACAAAACAGCCATGAATTAAATAGGGTACAACCGTTTGTCCCTTGAGTCCCTGGTGACAACTAGGTTTGATTTTCATTGTTGCTGTATTTTAATTTTAGGGTGTAGGCATGATGTCAAGACTCCACAGCTGTGCCCAGGAGACTAGATATAGCAGCGAGTTGGCTTCTTCACCTTTAGTTCAGCCAAATTATTTTCACATCCTGAGAAATGATACCATTTCCCGGACAAGATACCTTGAGGACATTAGACAAACTAAATAAGAAAATTTAGTCTGGTAGCCTCCCAAGAAAGTGACAATGAGAACTTTTGGTAACAGAGCTAGGGGAACTTGTAACAGCCCTGAATGTAACAGATACTACTATCTTACTTAAAGGATATGGGGGGGCTCTCTGTAAAAAAAAAAAAAAAAAAAAAAAAAGATTTTCAGATCCCAGCCCAGTTCTTATGAATTAGAATCTCCCAGATTATGATTTAGGCATCTTAACTTTTTCAAATCACTATGGATAATCCCAGTACATATTTTGCTGTAAGACTCTGCCAAATCCACCTTGTAATTGGCTATTAAGAGATTACAGAAAGAATGGAGTCCTCCTTTCCTAAACGTAGGGGTTTGGAGGATCAGCTAAAATGAGACCTCCTACCTAGAATTATCTAATGACTGAAAACTAGAACTGAAGAAAGAATTTGGCTTTATCAAAAAAGGGAGGAGGGAAATGGTTCAATTCATTTGAACAAAGGGAGATCGCTCCAGTCATATCCTTTTCATTCCCCACTGTTGCAGGAGAAAGTAGGTGCTTCATTCACAATCAGGAATGTTACTGTCTTTCCCAGTTTCATTGGAGAGGGGAGTTAGTGGGTCACTCTTTGGTATTTAGGGGAGAGAGCTGCATCCAGTAGTGTCAACAATTCCTGAAACAATTTGGCTGGAACCCCATCCTGATGCCACACCCATGCAGAGCATTTCTGGGCAGAGAACAGTCCTTGGAAAGTACAAACACATGCAGTAAACTCAGCTGCATGGCAAGGATAAACAGCAACCCATTCTTGGGGTCATGGGCAGGGCTAGAAACACAGCCCAACTGGGAAGGCCCCTCACCAGGCATGGGCAATAAACATGTAAGGAAATAGAGATGAAAATTTGGGAGGGATTCAGAGGTGATAGTTTTGGACCCAGTTCTTTGGTCCTGGGCTGCATTGACCAATATGGTAGCCATTAGCCCTACTTGTGGCTATTTAAATTTTAATTAACAAAAATTTTATTAGCCATGTTTCAAATGCTCAATAGTATTGGACTACAGATTACAGAATATTTCCATCACTGCAAAAAGTTTTATTGTAGAGTGCTGATTTAGAGAACCTTGGTTTTCTATTCCATGGAAAAAAAGACAGTTTAAAGGGGGCTTATTTTTTGTCAATACTGAGAATGCACACAATAAAATTAGAAAATAAGCCCCCACCCCCACAACAATCTCCCCAATGCATATTCCTCCCCCACCAAACCACAAACATAAACTGGTCCTGATGTTTCCGTTAGCAGTGCAGCTAAGAAACAGTTTAGAGTAAATTTAACAGGATTCAGTTATATTCATTTTGTCCTCTTAGCCCTGAGAGATAGAAATCCCATGGGAATTCCAGTCCTCCCAGATGTTTTTGCCATCTCTGGTGGAAGGGTTCTTTTATAAGTGATATTTTTGGCTGGTACTTTAGAGATCCTCCTGTGCTGCTGCCTTCTTGGGTTCTTCTTGAATTATAGGGGGTTTGTAGCCTCTTGCTGTAGATAGCTAAAAAACTTAATGCATGGCCACCTTCATATTTCTTTGGATTTAGCTTTTTGTTGGCTGGGGAGAAGTAGATGTAGGAAAACCTCTGACTTCATATGTTGAATGCATATCATTGGTTGTGGCATCCATCTTGACTATGACAATATTTGGATCTTTGCTAAGCTTCTCTCCCAGTTTTTGTACTTGGGCTCCAGATCTGTACAGTGATCGTACCAAGGGGCATAAAATTCAATCAGCGCACCTTTATTTTCATTGACCACTATTTCATTAAAATTCTCTGCTATTACTAACTTCACAGGTCCATCACTTCTCTCTGGGGTAGGCTCAGACTTCAGGTATCTCTTCAGGTTGCCATCAAGTAGTCTTGCAAGAACCGCTCAAGAGCTTTACCATCACACAAAAATTCCTCCTTCAGGCAAACTTCTCTCCTTTAGAAGTTCTGATTACAACAATAGGAATTTCTCCAGCAGTGGTTTTCAAGCCAAAATCAGAATGTTCATGCCTAAAATTTTTGTAGCTAGCTACAGTGAAGTTGACTTTATGTCCAGCATCCAGGAATTTCTTTGCCACCATCATCACTCTTTCTTCAGTAGTTGGATCCTTTGGAATTCTTTTACTGGCCCCCATTGTAGTAAGCCACAAGGAATTCTTGGGCTGTATCACATCTTTATTATCTTCTGTCATGTGAGGACACATACCAAAAATGTTTTCCTGGATAAATATTTTAATCTTGCCACTGGTCATTTTCTGTTCCATATATGCAACAGTCTTGCCCTCCAACTTGTTAATCGGATGTGAAGGATGGCACAAGATGATTCCCCCTCCATTATCATTATACTTGTTCACCAGAGATTCCACATTGGTGTGTGCAAATCAGTAATTATCCTTCAAGTTGCTTGCTGCTTATAGGATCTCAGAGTGAGCTTCACTGAATAAATCCTTGAGAAATCCCACCACAGAGGGGTCTTTATCACTAATGAACTTCTCAAATTCTTCCTTGGTCCTGCAACAGACTGAAGCTGGTCCTGCCTGCTTCTTCAAGTGGCTGACATTTCCATCTGTGGTCCTAGGCCCATCATAGGCACCTGCTTTTCCACCATCTCTAAATATCTCCAAGGTTGGATATCCACTGACCCCATACTTATTACAGGTGTTTGTGCTGGCAGTGCAATCAGTGTTTGCCAACAGGACAATTCCTTTTAATCTGTTGGCTGCAGCTTCACATTCAGAGGCAAGCCTCTTGCAGTGTCCACGCCTGTGGACGAAGAACGAAATGAGCATGAGGCCGGCAGACCCCGTGTAGCCGATGCGAATCTCCAAGTCGTCGTGGGTGAGCTCCAGCACGTCGAAGGCAGCGGTGAGGAGGGCCACAGCAAGAAGCAGCGCTGTGGCCCAAATGCGGGAGCGCAAGGCAGCAAGGTGAGGTGGGGCTGGCCAGGAGGGTCGGAGCTCCACGGGGATTGCAAGCTACTGTGTTAATCAGACCAACAGAGGGTGGGACAAAATGTGTTCAATATTTATCATAAAACATTTAATTAAGTTTACTATCAACAACAGAAAATCAATAAGATGAGGCCAATCTGCAGTACTGACGTCAACTTTACCGATGTGTCAGACTTGACCAGCTGAATAAATCACATAAACCAGAGGGCCTACCTTAGAAAGCCAAGTAGCTGTCTCCCTACGTTTTAAAATTGACTTTCCTACTTGGCCTGAGACATTCATATAAGTATAGCAGGATATATTGGTGATTACAAGACTCTACCTTGGCCTATAGGGAAGAAGTCTAGGACAGTCCTATCATCCATAAGAATCTTTGCCACTTTTCTTTCAAGACTGAAGTGTTGTCACTGATCACTTCTGGTAAAATCAAGAACAAATTTCATACCACTGTTTTTAATTGAATTTTTCACATTGTAGGTATTACTGGTTACAGATCATGCACAAATAACAAGTCAGCTATCTCTTCAAGAATTTCTTCCAAGTAAGCAAATGTAGATTCCTTTTGGGGAAATCTCCACAGTCATCTGAGGACTACATAATCTACCAGTGGTGTTTCCTTAAATCCTTGAAGATCTCTTATTACTGCCTCTGTGGTGCAAGCTACCATGTTTACTGGAGGGGGGCAAACACTCATTAATTTATGTCTTAAAAAGAACATTGTGGCTAAGTGTGGAGAATTTATTGGAGATAAGTACTGGTAGAAACATGGAGGCAGCTTGGAGGATTTTCCATGCTGGAGATAATCATAGCTTGTACTAGGAAGGGTGTCTGTGCAGACAGAGAGAAGTAGACAAGTTCTGGATAAATTCTAGGAGTAGGGTTGACAGGATTTGCTGATAGGTGGAATTGGAGGGTGAGAGAACAAAAGGAATAGAAGATGACTCCTGAATTGATGGCTTGAGCAACTTGGTGTATTTACTGAGATGCAGAAGGGAGGGAGGAGAAGTTAGGAGGAGGTAATCAAAAGATTTGAACACATCTTTTCACAATGTCTGGAACACAGCAGACCTGTCCTGCTAAAACCTTGGTCTATCCAAAATGTTTACATTGGAGGCTCCCAAAGCACAAGCAATTCTAAGGTTATCTGACTGAATTAGCTAAATGAGAAAATCAAGAATGAGAAACACAAAGAGAGAGAATCTCTTCTCTCCCACCACAAAGGTATATGCTACATGGTTGCTACTGCATTTAATTACTTCAAACACTGAAAGACCCCAGCCATTATGCCACGGCCCAATAATGTCTTTGAGCTTTACTCTCACCTTCATTAGTGTTTTTCCTCAAGGTAGAATGTGTGGAAGGGACTGAGTGGGACATTCCAATCATTAGGTAGGCACTGAACTACCAGTTATTGTTGAAGTGAATCACAAATGCATAGTAATAGTATTCATTTGTTCTTGTGGATAACTGGCAATAACAGCAGAGTTGAAGATAATAATTGCCAAGATCAACCTATTGTCCTAAACTTTTTAAGATTACTTCTATTTATAATAGAGGAGAAGAGATTATGTTTAAAAATGGTAAAGTTTGGAGTCTTCTGTACTGTCCAATGATTCTATGGTGAATACATATTCTTTTCATAATAAAGCACTGAGTATTCTTTATAAAATTGTTACAGAATTCGTTTAAATATGTTATTAATAATTATAAACTTGGAAGGGTAAATCAAAATTTGTTGGCAGTGGGTAACTAAGAAGAGTAGAAAGGGAGAACGGTTAGGCAGGAAAAGACTTGGTTTCACTTTGCACCTTATGCCATTGGTATATCTTCATCTTAAACATTTGTTAAGTAATACCAAATAATTCAAAAAGAGACCACACAAATTTGTAACTTGTATTGTTTTATAATAACAAGAAAAACAAAGAAGCACAAATGAAAAGGGTAAAGATTGCTTACTCATACAGCTGCACAGGATGTGCACTGTAGAACTCTGGGGACATTTTTCACACAGTGTACAACCCACAGAACTGTAAGAGCTTATAAGGTAACTAGTTATTTTGAATATCTATGCAAGTGATTTGTGTTGAACTTAAGTAAAAAATGTGTATGAGAAGAATAAATCTGTTGATTTATTGGACAGTACAGAAGACTCCAGACTTTACCATTTTTAAACATTGATTTTAAAGAAAAAATTATAGCTTGAATGAACTTCATATTACTTTTTAAGCAAATTATAACTTATGAAAACTGAAACAAATTGAAATGTTTCATTTAAAGTTCACATATCCATAATATGCAGAATGAATGCTGCCTCTTACATGTTGCTTCATAGACATACTTTGATAGAAACGGAAAAAACTAAACTTTGAGATCATCCATTTTAGTGTTTGTAGCTAGATAGGAGGAAGAGGGGAAGGATTGGATATCAGTAGCACCTGGAGAGCTTTTACAAATTTACACAGGCCTGCCTATCCTTCTTTCTAACACCTCTTTCCTGCCCTGAGCTTCCCCATTCTGAGACTCAGATATGACCCCTTAGTGCAGCACATATCAGAATCTGAGGTGGGCACCTAAGCAGCGCAGGGTGGGGTGAGGGAGACATGGGAAGGAGTGTATGGTTTGAAAAATATTTTGATGGTCCTGACATTTTTTGCCACACATTTCATCCTTGTTTCCACCCCTATCCCCTACTGAGAACCATGTATGTGGCATGTTAAAAAAAAAAGTCATAGAAAGAGGGAATGACTTTTCCAAGGCCACAGATCATCTAATGACAGAGTTGGAATGTTGACCAAGGTCCCCTGTTTTCCTGGCTAAAGCTTCATTCACTTCACTGTGATATCATTTTGACTCTGGAATTAAACACAGATTTTCCATGTATGTATACTACAAATCATAACCTTCATTATAGAACCAAAAGGACAAAACCTTGCTAATGGTATTTGGTTAATAGCTCCCATTAACATTAACTGGATTTTAAAGGACTGTGGCCTTGAAGTTTTCTATGGACAAAATTGTTCTATAACCCTTTTATTTTTATTTATTTATTTCTTCAAGAAGTGAACTAACATTTTTATAAAGCATTTTACAGACTCACTTCTTTACCTCATAATAATCTTTTCTCATGAGTGGTATTATCCCAGTTTTACAGATGAGTAAATTGAGGCCCAGAGAGGCTAAGTAACCCCAGATCAAATACTTGCTATATGGTAGAGTCAGGGCTCAAGTGTGTTACCAGCTCCAGTGCCCTATTTCTTCCATGACCCCATTCATGGCAGGAAAAGAATGAACTCAGTGAACCCAAAATGCTGTAAGTCTTTCAATGATTGTCTCTCATTCATAGCCTTCCCTCTGAAATTACAGTATTAGAATATTTCAAACAGTCCAAACTGTACTGGTAGTGTATAGATGCTGATGAAGGACATTAAAAAAAGGATATCCAGTAGAAATATAACTAAAAGTCAACTGTGATATGGACTCAAGGCTCTAGCACTTCAAATGACACTGAGGACCAGAACTGACAAGCAAGGTTTTGGTTAGTGTCTGATATTTTGCTATAGACATTGCCAATGACAGTGCATAACACTTTTATTTTAACAAAGGTTCTTTCCATTATATTGTAGGTAATTCATTTACTGTGCACATGCTAAAAGGCTTAGAAGAAACTTATAATTTAGGAGTAAAATATTTATCTTCACTATGTAATCTTATCTAGAGGCTTGGTGTCAAGAGGAAGTAGGGTAATGGCTTCCTACAGAACTCATATTCTAATGCTATATAAAGGGAAGGCTTTGATTAATATTCACATTTAGGTAGAAGTTAAGTATACAATTAATTTTGTTTTATATTTTTCATCCACAGGAACATTTTAAAGCATTGACATTTCAAGTTTAAATTCTGGGATTTAGTAAATGAGATCTTTAGGAAGTACTTTGAAATAATTGTGTCTTGGGATCACTGCGTTCTTTAAACTAGTCCAAACACTGGGCACATCATTATTTTATTACTGAGGTGCAGGAGATCAAGATGACAGGAAATAATGATGAATTAGGAAATAAAAAGAAGGAAAGAAAGGAACAGAGAAAAAGAAAGGAAAAGAAAAAGGAACTGAATGGGAGAGATTTAGAAGGTGGAGTAAAGAAATAAATGAGGTAGAAGTGGAATGGCATAAAACTAAGGGTAAAAGAGGACAGAAAACAAGGGGAAAAAATAAGAAACAAAACAAAGCCAAGTCACATTCTGTGACAAAGATCTATGTGGAAATAGTGGAAAAATATTTCTGGCTTATTTAGCTTTTATAAAAAGAGTACATGGAAACAAGGATTGCTGCACCGTTTAAACAATTTACAGAGCAAAGCCTTCCTGTAGCTTCAAACTTATTCATAATTTCCTTGCTAACTCCTTATGCTGTAGATACTGAAAGAGACCTGTGTCCTTGACAAGTCTTTGAAAAGCACCACTGGGAACATAAAAACCTGTTGCAGGGAAATACAGTTTCTGCTTTAGTATTGGTATTTTAAGTTTTCCCAGGTAAATGAGGTAACAGAGTAACGACACCATTTCTATATGTTTATTTATACCTTCTGTCTGTGTTTCTCGAGTAATATGCCACTTCTTCACGAAAACATTCCCTGGTCCTTTCCCTCTAAAAGGAATTTTATCTTTCTCTATATTCAAAACATTTTATCCTGATTGTGATACTTCCTACTGTTATTATAGTTATGGGTTTGTTATATCCCTCTCTTAACCATCCATGTCTGATTTATTTGTATAAAACCTAGAGCATCTGGTAGGTACTCAAAAATATTTTTTAAATGAATAAATTAACGAATTTCTAATTTCTCCAGATGGATGCTAGAGGGAGAGGTTTTTTTGGCATCTATTTAAAATGCCACAGAATGATTACATAAAATTTAGCTTAAATTTTTCCCTCTCTGTATTTGTGTATGTGTGTGTTACTGTTTCGAATAGATTTATTTGATTTATAAAGGTCGAATGATTTCAAATTCAGGTCAAAATGTTTCTGTGGTGCTAGATTGCCTTCTCAGAGGAGATATACTTCTGCTACCCAAAGTGAAAAAATTTAAATGCATGTATTTATGGGAAATGGGTAAGTGCTTTGTTAAGGTGGTTTATTTCTCTGCTTCCTGGTAATATAACAGAATGATCAAGATCTTGGGGTCTGGAGTAAGAAAGAAAGATCCAAATTCCCACTGTGTCACTTTGAATTACTCAACTTCTATAATCTTAGCTTCCTAATCTCAAAATGGAGAAAATATTACTATCTATTTCATAGGGTTGTTCTGAGGATTAAATGAATGAAATGTCAGGCGCTAAGTGAAGTGTATGGAAAAGAGCAAACACTGTTAATGCTGGCTGTAATAACATCTATAAAGCTGTATGTCCACTTTCCACTTTTATGAAAACTTCCTATTCCCACTCTAACGTGCATGATTACCACTGTTTGATCAATGTATCCTTAGCACTGCCCGCAGGTGGCTTAGGAGTAGACACTATCCTAAGCTAGGGAAATATGAATTTCTATCTTAGAAATAGGGATTTGAGACCAAGAGAATGTGTTCTCCTTAACCACATTCTGAGTGGTTAAACTTACGACTATGTACATGGAAGTTATTGTGGGTGTGCATTTTGCATAACAACTAGAGAAAAAGAGAAAACTAGTCTTCAGTGAGAGAGAGATGAAGAAATTGAGAGATTGCTGGACCGTGGTTAAGATGGTGGATTGAATGAACACACACTTTTAACCCTGCTTTTTCCTGAAACACTCCGTAAACAGAGTAAAGGAGTAAAAGTAAAAGAAAAAGTCAATATTTAGGAAAAAGAAAATGGATCATCTGTTTACAGAACAAGATGGAGTAGATGCACTTCTATCTCTTCTTTCTGCTAAGTATAGCTAAAAACCCTTGGCCTTATATATGAAACAAGTGTAAGAATACTTTAAAAGGTGTACAGAAGAAGACAGACAATGATAAGTTCTCTGGGTTTTCTTTTCTCTCATATATCCTTGTGTTGTGTGCTGGAGAAGTCAGCATCCCAGAAATGCCAGAAATCATGGAGTAAGAAAATAACAAAAGAAGCTTGCTCTCTCTAGCTAAAGTGATAATCTAGTAAGATAGAAAACTTTTAGATGATATCCACCCTCCTGGAACCAAACACCACACAGAAAACTGTGGTCTCTTCCCCATCTCTGTCAGCAAAGTAACCACTGTATCATGTTGACCACTCCCAAAGGGTGGTGGCACAGATGGCCAAATGGAGAACTGGGCCTTTTATCCCTGGCTGGCAGTAATGAGCCTGGCTCCCCTGTAGTATCAGTTGAGAACACAAGGGGAGCATGGACTTCAATACCCACCGAATTGCCCCTCTACCTCTCTGCCTGGGTAGTATCTGAGAAGGCTGAGTGTGAGGCAGAGACTTTCATTACCTTCCACTGGTAATAAGGCTACCCCTGCATAGCATCTGTGGAGGCCACATGAACAGTAGTAACAGGGTACCCTTCTTCCTACAAGGCAGGTTGTAAGTCTTAGGAGAGGTCTAGTGGGGAGCTGAAACTTCCACTCCCATCCAGTGGTAACAAGGGGCCCGTCACCTCCACCCCTGGTGAAAATGAAGACTTGAGTATGGAATGCAGACTTTCACCTCTGCTTTGCACTTAAGAAAGCAGCATTCTCCTTCTCCTACTGGAGTTTTGTCAGCTAAATAGGTCAGCTAAAACATAAGAGCAGAATGGAGGTAACAGAGGGAAAAAATCAATAAACATGATAGAACAATGAAAGTTACCCAATCTCAGCAACAAAGAGAAATAGCCCAAGAAAATGAACAGAGTCTCAGGGACATGCCATGCTATAACATGTTTAATTAGAGTCCTGAAAGTAGAAGAGAAAGAGTGTATAGTTGAAAAAGCATTAAAAAAATAATGGCTATATATAATGTCTATAATGATAATCTAACATGTTCATATTTGTTAATGATGGCCAATTCAAAGGTATGGGAATGTATAGAGTTGATGATTGTTAATGGGATAATAAGAATCAGAGCTGTATTGAAGCTGAATAGGATTGAAAGGGGTTGTTTAAAGGCATATATCCCACAGATCAACACTACAAATATAGATAGGTGCTTGCATAATATAACTTCTAAGGTATGACGCTAGTACAGAGAGATAAAAAAGAGTGATATATGGGAAAGTCTACCTATAGCATACTGGGGACCATAATTAATAGGAATACCATGCTAGTACCACACAAATACTGGGGACAAATAATTAAGGGCTGAAAAGAACTATGAGGTATTTTTGGTCATGAGAATTGTTTGAAATGGAGAGTGATGAGGATTGTACAACTAAGTGATGATAATGTGAGATATGGATGGATTATCATAGACATAACATGTGCTATGTGAACTTAGGAAACAAAAGGCTAAAAATTTCCCCAATTTGGCAAAAGACATAAACCTTCAGATTTAAGAAGCTGAGTGAACCCCAAATAGGATAAACCCAAAGAAGTTGACTCCAAGACACATCAAAGTCAAACTTAAGAAAACCAAAGACAGAAAAATATCTTGAAAGCAGAGTGAGGGAAAAAGCAGTTCAAATTATAATACATCTCTCATTGGAAACCACAAAATCCAGAAGGAAATGGCACAACATTTTTAAAGTGCTGAAATAAAAAAGCCTGTCAACTCAGAATTCTGTATCTAGTGAAAATATTCTTGAGGAGTGAAGGAGAAATCAAGGCATTCTGAATGAAAAAAGACTAAGCAGATCTACCATAAAAGAATCACTAAAGGAAGTTCTTGAAACAGAATTGAGATGACAAAAAAAGGAATCATCAGACATCAGGAAGGAAGAACAATGGAAAAAGTGAAAAAATACTTTATTTCAGTAGACATTCTTTTTGCTCTTGAATTTTATAAGTTGGAATTGATGGTTGAAGTAAAAATTATAACATTGATTGATGTGGTTCTCAATAGGTGTAGAGGAAACATTTAAGAGAATTATATTATATACAGGAGACAGTAATGAGAGAAAGTCAAGTAAGTTTTCTATACTTGAGCTGATGAAATGTCAACATCAGTAGAATATAATAGTTTACAGATGTATACTGTAACATCTAAAAATCTATACAAAGATATTCACTCAAAAACACTAAAGATAAATCAAAATGGAATTCTAAATAATGTTCAAGTAACCTACAAGAAAGAAGGGGGAAAACAAATGTAAATGACGGAGCAAATGGAAAACAAGTAAACAAGAAATAAAGTAGTAGACTCAAGCCCTAACAGATCAATAATTACACTAAATGTAAGTGATCTGAATTCACCAATTAAAAGACAAGTATTGGAAGAATGGATAAAAAAACAGCATATAACTATAAACTATCCATAAAAACTCATTTCAAGTATAACAATATAGTTAAGTTGAAATTAAAAGGATATAAAAATATAAACCATGAAAATATTAATGAAAAGAAAGCAGGAGTGACTACAGTAATATCAGATAAAATAAACTTCAGAGTGAAGACTATTGCCAGGGACAGAGAGGGATGTTGTATAATGATAATACACTCAGTCAGCCAAAAAGACATAGCAAGCCTCAATGTGTATGCACCAAACAACAGAGCTACAAAATGAGTGGGAAAAAATCTGATAGAATTAAAAGGAGAAATATATGAATCCACAATTATAATTGAAATACTTCAACAGCACTTCTCAACAATTGATAGAACAAGGCAACAAATCAGCAAATGTAAGGAAGAACTCAACAGCATTATCAACCAATAGGATGAAATAAACATTTATAGACACTCTACCCAACAACAGAACACCTGTTATTTTCAAGTGCCCATGGAACATACATCAAGATAGGCCATATCCTGGGCCCTAAAATAAACCTTGATAAACTAGGATTGAAATAATACAGGGTGTGTTCTCTGAATACAGTGAAATCAAAGGAAAAATCAACAACAGGAAACTAACAGGGAAATCTTCAAAGACTTAGAAACAAACAACACACTTCTAAGTAAGTCATGGGTAAAAGAGGAAGCTCAAAGTAAATAAAATATATACTTAATTGAATGAAAAGGAAAATGAATGTCAAAATTGGTGAGACACAGCCAAGCAGTACTGAAAGGGAAATTTATAGCACTAAATTCTTACATTAGAAAAGAGGAAAAGTTTCAAATCAATAATTTAAGCTCTTACCTTAAGAAACCATAAAAAGAAGAGCAAAATAAAACAAATGCAAGCAGGAGGAAGAAAATAATAAAGATAAGAGCAGAAAAAAACTAAACTGACAATAAAAAAAACAACAGAGAAAAATCAGTGAACAAAAAAAATGGTTCTTTGAATAGACCAAAAAAATTGACAAACCTCTAACAAGACTGACAAGGAACAAAAGATGAGACTCAAAAATTACCAACCTTAGAAATTGAATAGGAGATATTACCACGGACCCTGTTGGCATGAAAAGGATAATAAAGAAATACAGTAAACATTCTAAATATGTAAATTTAGATTTAATTTGCTATATAAATTTATGCATAAAAAGTATTTGACAAAATTTATTCCAATTTATGAAAAATTCTCAAGAAATTACAAATAGAGGGAATTTTATCAACCTGATTAGATCTACAAAACTCCTGCAGCTAGCAGGAGTATGTAATGGTGAAAGACTGAATGCTCGCCCCTTAAAATCAGGACAAATGCAATTATGTCCACTCTCACCTGTGTGTTATAGCCAGCAATAAGGCAAGAAAATGAAATAAAAGGCATATGGATTTGAAAAGAAGAAATAAAACTGTCTCTATTTGCAGATGACTTGATTTTCTATTTATAAAATCCCAAGGAATCTATTTTTAAGAACTCCTAGAACTAGTAAATGAGTTCATCATGTTTAGAGAATACAAGGTCAGCATACAAAAATCAATTGTCTTTCTCTATGTTTGGCCTGAACGTGTGAATGCTGAAATAAGTACTATTTATGATCACTCAGAGACTGAAATAGGTGTAAATCTTGTAAAGCATGTACAAGACTTGTATGTTAAAACTCTAAAACGATGAAAGAATTCAAAAAAGTTCTAAATAAATGGAAAGACATACTATAAGTATAGATTGGAAGAATTAACATAGTTAAGGTGTAAGTACTCCCTCAATTGATTTAATGCAATTTTTGTGAAAATCCCAGTAAATATTTTGCAAATATAGAAAAGAGTATTCTAAAATTTGTATGAAAAAAGTAAAGAAGCAGGAATATCTAAAACAATTATAAAAAGAAAAAAGTGGGAGGAATTACTCTAGCTGATTTCAAGGCTTTGCTTAACAGTAATCAAGACTATGGGATATTGGCAGAGGGATACACACAAAGATTAATGTTACAGAATTGAGAACCCAGAAACTGGTTGACAAAGGTGCAATAGCAACTAAATACAGGAAGGATAGTCTTTTCAACAAATGGTGCTGGAGCAATCAGATATATATAGGCAATAAAATGAACCTCAACTAATCCTCATACTTCATACAAAAATGAACACCTAATGGATCATCAATTTAAGTATAAGTTGGAAAACTACAAAACTTTTAGAAGAAAACATAGGAGCAAATCTTCAGTATGTAGCGCCTGGTGAAGAGTTCTTAGACTTGACACCAGAAGTGTGATATAGATTTTGTAAAGTATCAATAAGTTGGAATTCATAAGAATTATAAACATTTTCTCTGTGAAATAACCTGTTAAGAGGATGAAAAGAAAAGTTATAGACTTGGAGAAAAGATTTGCAAGCTTCATATTCAATGAAGGAATAAGAGCTAGAATACGTAAAGAATTCTCAAAACTCAATGGTAAGAAAGCAATCCATTTAGAAAGTGGGCAACAGATATGACAGACATCTCATTGAAGAGGATGTGTGGCTCAAAACTAAACACCTGAAAAGATATTAAACATTACTAGCTATTAGAAATGCAAATTAAGACTGCAAATTAAGTAACCAATACAAATTAAGACTGATGAGATGTCTTGACACACCTATTAGAATACCTAAAATAAAAAAATCATGACAGTTCCAAATGCTGGCAAGAATTTGGAGAAATGGATCTCTCAAACGTTGATGAGAATGTAAAATTTTACAACTCTGGAAAATAGTTTAGCCCTTTCTTATAAAACTAACTATACAGCTTATACAACTCAGCAATCACGTTACCCCAGATAAATGAAAACATATGTTCATACAAAAACCATACCAACTTTATTTAAAATAGCCCCAAACTGGTGACAACTAGAATGTCCCTCAAAATGGCTAATGGTGATTGATGTGCTAACAAAAAAATGGACTACAATACAAAGCAAGAGCATTCTGCTTAGTGAAAAACTGATTCAAATGTTGTGATTCTATTTAAATAACATCCTTGATATAACAAAATTCAGGGATGAAAAACAGATTAGTGATTGCCAGGGATTATGGTTGGTGAGGGGAGGGTGAAGGATATGACTATAAAGGGGTATCATGAGGAAAATGACTGTATATTAATTTCAGTCATGATTTTATTAATCTACATATGTGATAAAATGGCACAGTACTACACACACTCATTGTGCCAATGTTAATTTTCTGGTTTTGATATTGTACTATGGTTATGTAACATGTAACTATTGGTGGAAACCTGGTGAAGGATGCATAATTTTTCTTAGTACTATTTTTGAAACCTCCTACAAATCTATAATTATTTCAAAGAAAACATTTTTTAAAAAAAAGAATGGAGAGAAAAGAACAGCAAACTTTGTGGATGCTAAGTAGATGAATAAGTAAGAAACAATTTATTAAAACTTTGAAAGCTAAACAACTAGTGGGAAGAGCCAAGAAGCAACTTAATTTGCAGAGCAGTAAGGATTTGGCAAAATCGTGTTCCCCTAGATGTGGGAATAAAGTAGAGCTAAAACAAGGAGGTGGGGAGAAAAATGGTTAACAACTGTTATGTAATGTGTCTTTACTTCCTTGAAATTGCCTAAGGTGAGGAAAGAAAAAAGAAATGAATGAAAGAAAGAAATGACCTGGTAAAATCTTCATGTAAACATGTTAAGAGTATTATTTACTAGATTATTTAGGTAGAATGGTAACTGAGAGTCTTTATGCAATGCTTTTAACAGGACACACCTAGTAGTTCTATTTTTTTTTTTATGGTAAACATCCTAGAATTTATGAATTTATGCGGCATGGACCAATGGAAAATATAGTATAAGCTATGTAATTATTGGAGTATGAAATGGAGATGTTCAAGATCAAAACAGCTTGCTTTGCTTTAGTAATTCCCTGCATTTTTCACTTAGCACTTTCATATATTAAATCTGGATGAGAATCAAGATCAAAACAGTCTGCCCTAAATGGTGGAAACAGCAAAGGTAGTCTTAGTCTTGTCCATGCTTTGTGTGTGTCTCAACATTATCTGTATCCTTTGAATTATCAATAACATCTGATACTGGGTAAGATTTATGATTCTTGTGAGTCTAATTTGACAATCTGACCTTCCCTGTTATCTCAGTGGTTTGTTCAAAAGCCTGTTTGATACCCATTTGAACTTTGTTCTTCTGCCCTCAGATCTCCTCCTGCGCCTCCCCATCCTGAAGAAAATTGTATATTTATTCCCTTCAGAGTGTAGACTGTGGGTCTCTGGATAGCAAACATGAGGCATGTTGGACGGGTGAAGATGTGTGTGGGGTTATTTAATAGTTTGCATATTGAATGTCAGGAGCCCTGCTCTGTCCATCTTCCTAGTCTTCTTTTCTTATTCATATTTCAGAATGCTAGTGGCTGGATTTAAACCCTGTAGAAAGGAAATAGGAATATCATTCTCTGGGGATTCTGACCAGTCCATTAGAAAAGAGCTAAAGATAGTGACACATTTCTTCAAAAGGGTGGCTCAGCCATATGAGTGAATTCCAATTTGAGAAGCCTCACTGATCTGTGTAGAGCTTCCCATCCTATTTTGGTGACTCATAAATATGAGTGGAGGGCCTGTTTTTATAGAACTAATTGCCTGGGAAATTTGGACCCACCTTCTGACTGAAGACAGAAGAGTTTTGATAAAATAGATTTTTAAAAAATTCTTAAAAGAAACATTAACAAAATAATGAAAAATCAACAGACTAAGATGTAGGAAGGAAGGACATCTAGAGAGAGGAGTACAGTATTTGGGGTTGTTTTCTCTGGAAAAGTTTGTTATTCCATAAGATACAGCTCAGAGGCCAGTCAGGGCTTTTAACACCATGTGGGACTAGAGAGATTAAAGATAAAGAACTGGTAGTTGGACTTCAAACTGGAAAGGCTGCATCACAACAGTAAAGGTGAACCAGAATTAAACTAGCCTACAACAGGATTATAGATTGTTTTGTGTCATCCAGGTGGTCCAGATAGTCTCAGTTCCTAAAGGAGGTTTAATTTGAACCAGGATTTTTAGTGCCCACAGACTATAGACAGAGGGAAACAAATACAGTCTCTGGAGAAAGATAACATTATCCTAGACTTCAAAATATGCTTATGAATAATTTTTCAAATACAATGTAAAATCATCAAAGATAATTACCAAATATAGACTGCAATGCAATAATGAAAACTATGTTTGTGGAGATAAAAGCCAAACTAAAACTATCAAAAAAATTGGAAATTATAAAAAGTAAATTTGCACATTTATAAAATAAACAATTGGAAATTATAACACTAAAAACTAAAAAGAAAAACCAACAAATAAAGAACTTAAAGAACCATTTAACAGCAGATTAGACACAAAGAGAGAATTATTTACATGAAAAATAGAAGAAAATATCCAGAAAGAAGAATAAAAGAAAAAGTAATGGGAAATAGAGAAAAAGCAGTTGAGAGTATTCAGTGAGATTATCAAATATACATTTAGTTGGAATGATACAAAGAGAGGAAACAGTAGGGAAGAAGCAATATTTGAAGATATATGGCTGAAAATGTTTCAGAACAGATTAAAGATATCAATCCACAGATTAGGAAAATTTAACAAATAGCACATAGGATATTTAAAAAGAAACCAACAATGAACACATCAGAGTAGAACAACAAGTGTTGAAGAAAAAATTTTACATATACTAGAGGTAAAAAGACATGTTATCTTTAAAATAGTGAAGTTTAGACAAAATGAATTGTATACAGTAATAAAAAATGGATGTCAGAAGATAATGGAATAATGTCTTCAATGTGCTGAAAGAAAATAATGTCTAACATAGAATGCGATCCCTACCCCAAAATTTTCAAGCATGATGCTAATGAAGACATTTTCAGACAATTATAAATTGTGATAACTTGTCATCAGTAGACCTACACAAAGGAAATTCTAAGGGATATCTTTAGGTAAAAAGAAAATTATCCCATATAAGGACAAAGATGCAGGAAACAGTGAAGAGCAAATTAGTTGGAAGGAGAAAATAGTATTCTAGGCTCCTTGTGTTGGAAGAGGGTAAAAGTAGCAATTAGTAAATATACTTCAAAAATCTCTTTATTTTAAAATAATTTCAAACTTACAGGAAAAGTATAAAAATAATACAAAAAATACAGAGAACTCCAATATACCCCTGTATTAGGGTTCTTCAGAGAAATAGAACTGACAGGATATGTATATATGTAGTGTATATACATGTAAACATTAAGAGATTCATTATAAAAATTGGCTCATGCAAACCATAGTTTGGAAAATCAAAATTCTGTAGGGCAGACTACAAGTTGGAAGGAAACTCAATGGAGGTGACATTGAATTCCCCAGAAGCTGGCTGGCTGAAAAGAAGGCAGAAATTCTTCTTTCTTACGTCTGAAATTCTCAGTTCTCACTTAAAAAAAAAATCAGTTTTATTCACACACTGTACAATCCATCCTAAGTGTATAATTAGCGGCTCTTGGTATAATCACATAGTTATGCATTCACAACCACAGTCAATATGAGACCATTCTCATTTCTTAAAAAAAAAAATCCCATACCTGTTAAATTCCCCTATTATTAATATTTAACTTTGGTAGTGCCTTTGTTACAATTAATGAAAGAATATTACAATGTTACTGTTAACTCTAGACCTTAGTTTGCATTGATTGTATTTTTCCCCCACATACCACCCTACTATTATAATTTGTAATAGTGATGTACATTTGTTCTATTTCATGTAAGAACTTTGTTATATTTGTACAATTAAGCACCATCATCATCCACTCTAGGTTTTGATAAGTTATGTAGTCCCAGTTTTTATCCTCTATCTTTTCTTCTGGTGACATACACAACCCTAGCCTTCCGTTTTCAACCATACTCACACTCAGCTTATTACTTACACTTACAGGATTGTGCTACCATCACATAGTATTGTGCTATCACTTCCAAACTTTTACAATCAACCTTATTAAACATTCTGTACTCCTTAAGCATCAATTGTTCAATCTCTACCCTCCTTCTATTTCCTGATAACCTAAGCTCTCAAATTTAGCTCCCAGAGTTTGCTCATATTAGTGAGACCATACAATATTGGTCCTTTTGTTTCTGGCTTATTTTGCTCAACATAATACCCTCAAAGTCTATCCATGTCATTGCATGCATCACAACTTCATTCTTTCCTATAGCTGCACAATCCCATTGTACATTTACACCACAGTTCGCTCATCCACTCATCAGTTGATGGACGTTTGGGCTGTCTCCATCCATAGGCAAACATGAATAATGCTGCCACAAACAATGGTGTGCAAATGACTTTTCATGTCCCTGCTTTCAGTTCTTCTAAGTATATACCTAGTAACATCGTATAGTAATTTTATACGTAGCTTCCTGAGGAACCACCAAACTGCCTTCCAGAGCATCTGCACTATTCTACATTCCCACCAACAGTGAGTAAGTGTATCTATTTCTCCACATCCTCTTCAGCACTTGTAGTTTTCTGTTTTGTTTTGTTTTGTGTTTTTGGTTAATAGCCACTCTAGAAGATTTGAAATGATACCTCATTGTGGTTTTGATTTGCATTTCTTTTCCCCTTTTAAAATTAGGTTGTCTTTTTGTGATTGAGTTCTAAGATATCTTTATATATTCTGGATGTTAAACACTTTTTGGATTGTGGTTTCTGAATATTTACTCCCATTGAGTAGGCTGCTTTTTACTTTCTAGACAAAGTCCTTTGAAGCACAAAAGTATTCAATTTTGAGGAACTCCCATTTATTTAATTCTGTCATTGCTTGTGCTTGGGGTGTAAGATCTAGGAAGCCATCTGCTACCACAAGATCTTTAAGATATTTCCTACATTTTCTGCTAAGACTTTTATAGTCTTAGCTCTGATGTTTAGGTCTTTGATCCATATTGAGTTAATTCTTGTAATTTTTGTGTGAGATAGGGATTGTCTCATTCTTTTGGATATGGATATCCAGTTATCCCAGCACCATTTGTTGAAGAGATTATTCTGTCCCAGTTGAATGGACTTGGCTGCCTTGTCAAAAATCAATTGATCATAGATAAGAGCATCTATTTCTAAACTCTCAATTCAATTCTGTTGGTCAATATATCTATCTTTATTCCAGTGCCATGCTGTTTTGACCACCGTAGCTTTGTAGTAAGCTTTAAAACCAGGAAGTGTGAGACCTCCAACTTCATTTTTCTTTCTCAAGATGTTTTTAACTGTTTGGGGCACTGTGTCCTTCCAAATAAATTTGTTGGTTTTTATATTTCCTCAAAGTAAGCTGTTGGGATTTTGGTTGGTATTTTGTTGAATCTGTAAATCATGTTGGGTAGAATTGAAATCTGAACTATATTTAGTCTTCCAATCCATGAACATTGTATATTCTTCCATCTATTTAGGTCTTCCTTGATTTCTTTTAGCAAAGTTTTGTAGTTTTCTGTGTATAGGTCCTTTGTATACTTGGTTAAATTTATTCCTAAATATCTGATTCTTTTGGTTGCTATTGTAAATGGTATTTTCCCCTTGATTTCCTCTTCAGATTGTTCCTTATGAGCATAGAAGCACTATTGATTTTTGCACATTGATCTTATATCTTGTCACTTTGTAGAATTCATTTATTAACTCTCATAGCTCTGTTGTAGATGTTCAGGACTTTCTACATATAGAATCATGTCATCTGTAAACTGTGGAACCTTCAGTTCTTACTTTAAGACCTCTAAGTTATTGGATGAGTGCTCCCTTCATTGCTTAGGACAATTTCCTTTGTTGATTGTGTACACAATCAGTTTATATGCAATCTACTGCCAATTATGTAAATCTGTTGATGGAAAACACTCACAGTAATAATCAGGTCAGTACTTCTTGACCAAACAACTGGACACCATAACCTAGCCAAGTTGACACATGAAATTAACCATCACAACCCCCTACCCAGATAACCAGATTTATCAACTTTTAACGTTTTGCCCCATCCCTCCCCCTCCCTTCCTTCCTCCCTCCCTCCCCCTCTCCCTCCCTTCCCCTCTCCCCCCTCCCTCCCTCCCTGCCTCCCTTCCTTCCTTCCTTCCTTTTTGTGTCTATCTATCCTTCTAAACATTTGAGAGGAAGTTGCCAATATCATGCTCCTTTATACTTCAACTTACTTGTAAATTTCCTAAGAACAGGGTTTTCATTTATGTAACCACATCAAGTACAGTTATCAAGATCAAGAAACTTAATATAAAGTATACAGTCTATATTCCAAAAATTTTAATTGTCCAATAATGAACCTTTAGGCATTTTCTTCTCTATTTATAGATCCTTCTGGGGATCATGTATTGCCTTTAATTGTCATTGTCTATCTGGTTCTATATTTTTTAGGTCATAGTAACAAATATCTAGCAAAATTTCCCATCTCAGTGACTCCCAAGCCTACAATTCAGTGGCATTAACCACACTCACAATATTGTACTGCCATCACCACCATTCATGACCAAAACTTTTCCATCATCCCAAACTCTGCACCCATTATGCATTGAATCCCCATACCCTTTCCCCTCCACCCCCAGTAAGCTGTACTCTACTTTCTGTCTTTATGAATTTGTTTATCCTAGTTATTTACGATAAGTGGGCTCATACATATCTATCCTTTTATGTCTAACTTCTTTCACTCAACATGATGTCTTCAAGGTTCATCCGTTTTGTACCATGTATCAGAACTTTATTCCTTTTTATGGCTGAAAAATACTCCATTGTATGTATATACTGTATTTTGTTTATTCATCTGTCTATGGACACTTGGGTTGCTTCAACCTTTTGTCTATTGTGAATATTACTGTGAACATTAGTTTACAAATATCTGTTTGAGTTCCTGCTCTCAATTCTTTTGAGTATATACTGAGAAGTGGGAGTGCAGGGTGTTGGGGATTGAATCGTGTGCCCCCCAAAAAGGCTTGTTCGGATCCCAACCCCTGGTCCTGTGGGTTTGGACCCACTATAAATAAGATCTCTTCAAGATGTTACTTCAGGTAAGGTGTGGTCCAACTGAATCAGGTTGGAGCACACCTGGATTACTGGAGGCCTTTATAAGCAGAGTGAAAGTCAGACAGAGATGGAAAGAGAAGCCACAGAGAGAAGCCTGAAGCCAGAAATCAGTGGAATCCAGAGAAGAAAGGAGAAGACATTGCCATGTACATTGCCATATGACAGAAAAGCCAAGGAACCCCAGATTGCCTGTCATCCAGAAGACACTGACCTCCAGAGGAAGAAAATCTACTAACCAATGAAATTGTGAACCAAAAAATTTCTGTTTTTAGCCAACCCATTGCATGGTATTTATTTTAGCAGCCAGGAAACTAAAACACAGAGTCATATTTAGTTCTATGTTTAATGTTTTGAAGAACCACCAAATTTTTCTACAATGACTGTACCAATTTACATCCCCACCAACAAACTATAAGGGTTCCTATTACTCTGCATTCTGGCTGGCTCTTGTGTCTTTCTTTCTTTCTTTCTTTCTTTCTTTCTTTCTTTCTTTCTTTCATTTTATTATTATTATTATTATTATTAACAGTCATTCTAGTTGATGTGAGGTGGTAACTCATTGTGGTTTCCTAATGAAACCCTAATGGCTAATGATGTTGATCATATTTTCATGTGCCTATAGTCATTTGTGTATCTTCTTTGGGTAAATGTCTCTTTGAGCTCTTTGTCCATTTTTTTTTTAGAGAAGTTGTGAGTTTACAAAACAATCATGCATAAAATACAGGATTCCCTTTCACCACCCCACCCCCAACACCTTGAATTGGTGTGGAACATTTGTTACAATTGATGGTAGCATTAATTTTAAATAATTGTACTATTTTTAACAGTAATTTCTGTTTTACAATTGATGAGAAATTATTAGAGTCATATTATTATCTATCATACATAATCTACATTAGGTGTATTTTTTTCCCATGTGCTGCCCTATTATTAATATCTTGTATTAGTATTGTACATTTGTTATAATTCATGAAAGAACATTCTTATATTGTACGACTGACCATAGTCCATCATCTACAATAGGGTTCTTTGTGCTGTACAGTCCTATGCTTTCTCTTTCAATTTTTGTTCTAGTAGTATATACATCCTAAAGTTTCCCCTTTTAACCACATTCACCTCTATAGTCCAGTGCTCTTGATTACACTCACAATAATGTGGTACCATCGCCACCATCCATTCCCATACCTTTACCACCAACCTAAATAGAAATTCTGTACAAGTTAAGCATCAACTCCCCGTTCTCTAACCCCAGTCTATCCCCTGGTAATCTATATTCTAGATTCTAACTATTTAAGTTTTCTTATTATAATTAATTCCTAACAGTGAGATCATACAATATTTGTCATTTTGTTTCTGACTTATTTCACTCAACGTAATGTCCTCCAGGTTCATCCATGTTGTTGTATGTATCAGGACTTCATTCCTTTTTATGGATGAGTAACATTTCACTGTATGTATATACCATATTTTGTTTAACCTCTCATCAGTTGATGAACACTTGGGTTGCTTCCATCTTTTGGTAATTGTGAATAATGCCTGTGGGAGCATCAGTGTGCAAATATCTGTTTGAATCCCTGCTTTCAGTTCTTGGTATATGCCTAGTAGTGGGAATGCTGGATCATGTGGTATTTCTATACTTAGCTTCCTGAGGAATTGGGAAACTGTCTTCCATAGTGGCTGCACCATTTTACATTCCCATCAGCAATGAATGAGTGTTCCTATTTCTCTACATCCTTTGCAATACTTGTAGTTTTGTTTTTTTAATAGTGGCCATTCTACTGTGTATGAAATGATATCTCATTATGGTTTTGAGTTGCATTTCCCTATGACTAGTGATGTTGAGCATCTCTTCATGTCCTTGTAGCCATTTGCATTTCTTCTTTGGAGAAATATCTGAGTCTTTTACCCATTTTTAATTAGGTTATTTTACTTCTTGTTGTTGAATTGTAGCAGTTCTTTATGTATTCCAGATACTAAACCATGGTTTTTCCTAAGAATTTTATAGTTGTAGCCTATATTTAGGTTGTTGATCCATTTTGAGTTAATTTTTGTGTATGATGTGAAGTAGGGTTGGTTTTCATTGTTTCAAATATAGATATCCAATTTTCCCAGCACTATTCTTTCCCTTTTGAGTGAAGTTTGAGCCTTTGTCAAAAATCAATTGACCATAGATGTGTGGGTCTATTTCTGAATGCTCAGTTCTATTCCATTGGTTTTATATGCCTGTCCTTGGGCTAGTACTACACTGTTTTGATTATTCTGGCTTTGTAATACATTTTGAAATTGGAAAGTATGAGTCCTCCAACTTCGTTCATCTTTTCAAGATGGTTTTGACTATCCAGGGCCCTGTGCCCTTCCATATGAATTTGATAATTACATTTCTGTTGGGGACAATTAAGGTAGCATATATAATATTCACCTTCAGCGATACCGGTAACATGCAACATGGCCGCCAGGGCTGATGCAAGAACAGCCTAAGCTATAATTAGCCTTCTTCTAGGAAGTAACAGTAGTTCCCGCCCAAGCAGTAGCTAGTTCGCGCCTAAACAGTAGCCGCCCATTGGCCATCCACCCCAGCAACAGCAACCGCCAATCCCCCTACGTTTGCCTTCCACCCTAGCAACAGCAGCAGCCAATCCTAGATCGCCACCCGTCCTTACTAGCCACTCCCTCCACCCTTACAGTATATATACCCTGCCTCTTCAATAAAATTTTGCAGCTTGATCAGAAACCTGTCTTCCTGTCATTCCTCGTGTCTCTTGTCCCATACCATTCCTCCCTCACAGGACTCGGAGCCTCCATTGAACGTCCCGCGGGCCGGGACACATTTCCATTTCTGAAATCATTTTGATTGGGATAGTGTTGAATCTATAAGTCACTTTGTTAGTATTGATACCTTAATGATATTGTCTTGCAACCTAAGAACTGAGGATATCTTTCCATTAATTTAGGTATTCTTTATTTTCTTTCAGAAATGATTTGTAGTATTCCATATACAAGCCCTTTACCTTCTTGGTTACATTTATTCCTTGATATTTGATTATTTTAATTGCTATTAGAAATGGAAGTGTTTTCTTGATTTACTTTTTAGATTGTTCATTGCTGGTATAGAGAAACACACTGATTTTTGAGTGTTGATCTTGTACCTGCCACTTTGCTGAATTTGTTTATTAGTTTTGTTAGCTTTCTTATAGAATCCTTGGCATTTTCTGTATATGGGATCATGTAACATGCAAATATGATTAGTGTACTTCTTTTCCAATTTGGATACATTTTATTTCTTTTTCTTACCTAATTGCTGTGGCTAGAACTTCCAGTACATTATTGAGTAGCAATGGGGAAAGTAGTCATCTAGTCTTTTCCAAGTCTAGGGAGAAAGCTTTCAGTATTTTACCATTGAGTATGATGTTAGCTGTGGTTTCTTCATATATAGCCTTAGCATGCTGAGGAACTTCCCTTATTTTACTAGATTTTTTTTATACTGTTGTTGTAAGAAAGGGTGCTGAATTTTGTTGAATTCCTTTTTCTACAATTGAGATGATCATGTGGTTCCCCCTTCATTCTATTAATGTAGTATATTACATTAATTTATTTTCTTTTGTTGAACCACTCTTGCAAAACCTGGTAAAATCCCAGTTGATCATGGTGTATAATTCTTTCTATGAACTGTTGTGTTTGGTTTGCTAGTATTTTGTTATTGATTTTTACATCTATATTCATAAGGGATATTGCTCTATAATTTTATTTTCTTTTGATTTCTCTATGTGACTTTGCTATTAAGGTGATATTGGCCTCATAGAACGAGTTAAGAAGTATACTCTTCTTTTCCATTTTTGTCTGAAGAGCTTGAGAAGCATAGGTGTTTATTATTTGAATGTTTGGTGAAATTTACCAGTAAAGGCACTTGGTCCTGGGCTTTTCTTCATTGGAAGGTTTTTGATTACTGATTCATCTCTGTACTTGTTTTAGGTTTGTTGAGATCTTCTGTTTCTACTTGAGACAGTTTAGGTAAGTTGTGCATTTCTAGGAATTAGTTCATTTCATCTAGTTTATCTAATTTTTTTTGGCATACAATTGTTCATAGTATCCTCTTTTTTTTTTTTAAAATCTTCATTTTATTGAGATATATTCACATACCAGGCAGTCATACAAAACAAATCGTACATTCGATTGTTCACAGTACCATTACATAGTTGTACATTCATCACCTAAATCAATCCCTGACACCTTCATTAGCACACACACACAAATAACAAGAATAATAATTAAAGTGAAAAAGAGCAATTGAAGTAAAAAAGAACACTGGGTACCTTTGTCTGTTTGTTTGTTTGTTTCCTTCCCCTATTTTTCTACTCATCCATCCATAAACTAGACAAAGTGGAGTGTGGTCCTTATGGCTTTCCCAATCCCATTGTCACCCCTCATAAGCTACATTTTTATACAATTGTCTTTGAGATTCATGGGTTCTGGGTTGTAGTTTGATAGTTTCAGGTATCCACCACCAGCTACCCCAATTCTTTAGAACCTAAAAAGGGTTGTCTAAAGTGTGCGTAAGAGTGCCCACCAGAGTGACCTCTCGGCTCCTTTTGGAATCTCTCTGCCACTGAAGCTTATTTCATTTCCTTTCACATCCCCCTTTTGGTCAAGAAGATGTTCTCCGTCCCACGATGCTGGGTCTACATTCCTCCCGGGGAGTCATATTCCACGTTGCCAGGGAGATTCACTCCCCTGGGTGTCTGATCCCACGTAGGGGGGAGGGCAGTGATTTCACCTTTCAAGTTGCCTTAGCTAGAGAGAGAGGGCCACATCTAAGCAACAAAGAGGCATTCGGGAGGAGGCTCTTAGGCACAATTATAGGGAGGCCTAGCCTCTCCTTTGCAGCAACCGTCTTCCCAAGGGTAAAACCTATGGTAGAGGGCTCAGCCCATCAAACCACCAGTCCCCTATGTCTGTGGTCATGTTAGCAACCATGGAGGTGGGGTAGGCGAATACCCCTGCATTCTCCACAGGTTCCTCAAGGGGGCACTACACTACATCTTTTTTTTTCCTTGTTTTTCTTTTTTTTTTTTTTTTAACTTTCCCTTCTTTTTTAAATCAACTGTATGAAAAAAGTTAAAAAGAAAACAAACATACAATAAAAGAACATTTCAAAGAGACCATAACAAGGGAGTAAGAAAAAGACAACTAACCTAAGATAACTGCTTAACTTCCAACATGTTCCTACTTTACCCCAAGAAAGTTACATAATATAGCAACATTTCTGTGAACCTATTCCTACTATATCCATCAGAAATTAACAGACCATAGTCATTCCTGGGCATCCCCAGAACGTTAAATAGCTTATCTGTTATTCTTGGATTATTGTTCCCCCTTCCTTAATTGGTCTCTATTGCTAGTTCCCCTACATTCTACATTATAAACCATTTGTTTTACATTTTTCAAAGTTCACATTAGTGGTAGCATATAATATTTCTCTTTTTGTGCCTGGCTTATTTCGCTCAGCATTATGTCTTCAAGGTTCATCCATGTTGTCATATGTTTCACGAGATCGTTCCTTCTTAGTGCCGTGTAGTATTCCATCGTGTGTATATACCACATTTTATTTATCCACTCATCTGTTGAAGGACATTTGGGTTGTTTCCATCTCTTGGCAATTGTGAATAATGCTGCTATGAACATTGGCGTGCAGATATCTGTTCGTGTCACTGCTTTCCGATCTTCCGGGTATATACCGAGAAGTGCAATCGCTGGATCGAATGGTAACTCTATTTCTAGTTTTCTAAGGAACTGCCAGACTGACTTCCAGAGTGGCTGAACCATTATACAGTCCCACCAACAATGAATAAGAGTTCCAATTTCTCCACATCCCCTCCAGCATTTGTAGTTTCCTGTTTGTTTAATGGCAGCCATTCTAACCTGTGTTAGATGGTATCTCATTGTGGTCTTAATTTGCATCTCTCTAATAGCTAGTGAAGCTGAACATTTTTTCATGTGTTTCTTGGCCATTTGTATTTCCACTTAAGAGAACTGTCTTTTCATATCTTTTGCCCATTTTATAATTGGGCTGTCTGTACTATTGTCATTGAGTTGTAGGATTTTTTTATATATGCAAGATATCAGTCTTTTGTCAGATACATGGTTTCCAAAAATTTTTTCCCATTGAGTTGGCTGCCTCTTTACCTTTTTGAGAAATTCCTTTGAGGTGCAGAAATTTCTAAGCTTGAAGAGTCCCCATTTATCTATTTACTCTTTTGTTGCTTGTGCTTTGGGTGTAAAGTCTAGGAAGTGGCCGCCTAATACAAGGTCTTGAAGATGTTTTCCTACATTATCTTCTAGGAGTTTTATGGTACTTTCTTTTATATTGAGATCTTTGGTCCATTTTGAGTTAATTTTTGTGTAGGGTGTGAGGTAGGGGTCCTCTTTCATTCTTTTGGATATGGATATCCAACTCTCCCAGCCCCATTTGTTGAAAAGACCATTATGACTCAGTTCAGTGACTTTGGGGGCCTTATCAAAGATCAGTCGGCCATAGATCTGAGGGTCTATCTCTGAATTCTCAATTCGATTCCATTGATCTATATGCCTATCTTTGTGCCAGTACCATGCTGTTTTGGCAACTGTGGCTTTATAATAAGCTTCAAAGTCAGGGAGTGTAAGTCCTCCCACTTCGTTTTTCTTTTTTAGAGTGTCTTTAGCAATTCGAGGCATCTTCCCTTTCCAAATAAATTTGATAACTAGCTTTTCCAAGTCTGCAAAGTAGGTTGTTGGAATTTTGATTGGGATTGCATTGAATCTGTAGATGAGTTTGGGTAGAATTGACATCTTAATGACATTTAGTCTTCCTATCCATGAACATGGAATATTTTTCCATCTTTTAAGGTCCCCTTCTATTTCTTTTAGTAGAGTTATGTAGTTTTCTTTGTATAGGTCTTTTACATCTTTGGTTAAGTTTATTCCTAGGTACTTGATTTTTTTAGTTGCTATTGAAAATGGTATCTTTTTCTTGAGTGTCTCTTCAATTTGTTCATTTCTAGCATATAGAAACATTACTAACTTATGTGCATTAATCTTGTATCCCGCTACTTTGCTAAATTTGTTTATTAGCTCTAGTAGCTATATCGTCGATTTCTTAGGGTTTTGTAGATATAAGATCATATCATCTGCAAACAATGACAGTTTTACTTCTTCTTTTCCAATTTGGATGCCTTTTATTTCTTTGTGTTGCCGAATTGCCCTGGCTAGCACTTCCAGCACAATGTTGAATAACAGTGGTGACAGCGGGCATCCTTGTCTTGTTCCTGATCTTAGAGGGAAGGCTTTCAGTCTCTCACCGTTGAGTACTATGCTGGCTGTGGGTTTTTCATATATGCTCTTTATCATGTTGAGGAAGTTTCCTTCAATTCCTACCTTTTGAAGTGTTTTTATCAAGAAGGGATGTTGGATTTTGTCAAATGCTTTTTCAGCATCTATTGAGATGATCAATTGATTTTACCCTTTTGACTTGTTAATGTGTTGTAATACATTGATTGATTTTCTTATGTTGAACCATCCTTGCATGCCTGGAATGAACCCCACTTGGTCATGGTGTATGATTTTTTTAATGTGTCTTTGGATTCGATTTGGAAGTATTTTGTTGAGGATTTTTGCATCTATATTCATTAGGGAGATTGGGCGGTAGTTTTCCTTTTTTGTAGCATCTTTGCCTGGTTTTGGTATTAGATTGATGTTAGCTTCATAAAATGAGTTAGGTAGTGTTCCATTTTCTTCAATGTTTTGAAAGAGTTTGAGTAAGAATGGTGTCAGTTCTTTCTGGAAAATTTGGTAGAATTCCCCTGTGAAGCCATCTGGCCCTGGGCATTTATTTGTGGGAAGATTTTTGATGACTGATTGGATGTCTTTGCTTGTGATGGGTTGGTTGAGGTCTTCTATTTCTTCTCTGGTCAGTCTAGGTTGTTCATATGTTTCCAAGAAATTGTTCATTTCTTCTACATTATCCAGTTTGTTGCCATACAGTTGTTCATAATATCCTCTTATAATTTTTTTAATTTCTTCAGGATCTGCAGTTATGTCACCTTTTTCATTCATTATTTTGTTGATATGGATCTTCTCTCTTTTTGATTTTGTCAGTCTAGCTAGGGGCTTGTCAATCTTGTTGATCTTCTCAAAGAACCAACTTTTGGTGATATTTATCCTCTCTATTGTTTTTTTGTTCTCTATGTCATTTATTTCTGCTTTAACCCTTGTTATTTCTTTTCTTCTACTTGGTTTAGGATTGGTTTGCTGTTCATTTTCTAGCTTCTTCAGTTGATCCATTAGTTCTTTGATTTTGGCTCTTTCTTCCTTTTTAATATATGTGTTTAGTGCTATAAATTTCCCCCTTAGCACTGCTTTTGCTGCATCCCATAGGTTTTGGTATGTTGTGTTCTCATTTTCGTTCGTCTCTATATATTTAGCAATTTCTCTTGCTATTTCTTCTTTAACCCACTGATTGTTTAGGAGTGTGTTGTTTAACCTCCAGGTATTTGTGAATTTTCTAAGTCTCTGACGGTTATTGACTTCTAATTGTATTCCATTGTGGTCAGAGAATGTGCTTTGAATAATTTCAATCTTTTTAAATTTATTGAGGCTTGTTTTATGTCCCAGCATATGATCTATTCTGGAGAAAGTTCCATGAGCACTAGAAAAGTATGTGTATCCTGGTGATTTGGGATGTAATGTCCTGTATATGTCTGTCAAATCTAATTCATTTATAAGATTGTTTAGGTTTTCAATTTCCTTATTGGTCTTCTGTCTGGTTGATCTATCTATAGGAGAGAGTGATGTGGTGAAGTCTCCCACAATTATTGTGGAAACATCGATTGCTTCCTTTAGTTTTGCCAGTGTTTCTCTCATGTATTTTGTGGCACCTTGATTGGGTGCATAGACATTTACGATTGTTATTTCTTCTTGCTGAATTGCCCCGTTTATTAGTATGTAGTGGCCTTCTTTGTCTCTCAAAACATCCCTGCATTTGAAGTCTATTTTATCTGAGATTAATGTTGCTACACCTGCTTTCTTTTGGCTGTGGCTTGCATGAAATATTTTTTTCCATCCTTTCACTTTCAGTTTCTTTGTGTCCCTGTGTCTAAGATGAGTCTCTTGTATGCAACATATTGATGGTTCATTTTTTTTTGATCCATTCTGCGAATCTGTATCTTTTAATTGGGGAGTTTAATCCATTTATATTCAACGTTATAACCGTGAAGGCATTTCTTGAATCAGCCATCTTATCCTTTGGTTTATGTTTGTCATATTTTTCCCCTCTGTCTATTAATATCCTTTATTGTACCCATACCGAATCTCTTTAGTACTGAACCTTTCTCCAGGTCTCTCTGTCCTTTCTTTGTTTCTCTGTCTGTAGGACTCCCTTTAGTATCTCCAGTAGGGCAGGTCTCTTGTTAGCAAATTCTCTCAACATTTGTTTGTCTGTGAAAAATTTAAGCTCTCCCTCAAATTTGAAGGAGAGCTTTGCTGGATAAAGTATTCTTGGCTGGAAATTTTTCTCACTCAGAATTTTAAATATATTGTGCCACTGCCTTCTTGCCTCCATGGTGGCTGCTGAGTAGTCACTACTTAGTCTTATGCTGTTTCCTTTGTATGTGGTGAATTGCTTTTCTCTTGCTGCTTTCAGAACTTGCTCCTTCTCTTCTGTGTTTGACAATGTGATCGGAATATGTCTCGGAGTGGGTTTATTTGGATTTATTCTATTTGGATTTCGCTGAGCATTTATGATTTGTGTATTTATGTTGTTTAGAAGATTTGGGAAGTTTTCCCCAACAATTTCTTTGAATACTCTTCCTAGACCTTTACCCTTTTCTTCCCCTTCTGGGACACCAATGAGTCTTATATTTGGACGTTTCATATTATGTATCATATCCCTGAGGTCCATTTCGATTTTTTCAATTTTTTTCCCCAGTCTTTCTTTTATGCTTTCATTTTCCATTCTGTCATCTTCCAGGTCACTGATTCATTGTTCAACTTCCTCTAGTCTTGTACTGTGAGTGTCCAGAATCTTTTTAATTTGGTGAACAATTTCTTTAATTTCCATAAGATCATCCATTTTTTTATTTAGTCTTGCAATGTCTTCTTTATGCTCTTCTAGGGTCTTCTTGATTTCCTTTGTATCCCATACTAGGGTCTCATTGTTCATCTTTAGTTCTTTGAGTAGCTGCTCTAGGTGCTGTGTCTCTTCTGATCTTTTGATTTGGGTGCTTGGGCTTGGGTTATCCATATCGTCTGGTTTTTTCATATGCTTTATAATTTTCTGTTGTTTTTGGCCTCGTGGCATTTGCTGAACTTGACAGGGTTCTTTGAGGATTTGTAGACCAATTGAAGTCCTTATCTCTAATTTATCAGATCTACAGCTTCGTGGAGTACACTTTCTCTAACTAACCAGCAGGTGGCGTCCACGAACCACCTGTTCTCCACAAGCCAGTTCTCCCCTGCTTAACCTTTTTGGTGAGTGGGGGAGTGAGCCTTGTGGGGTCCAATTGGTGTACGAAGCTTTCGTGTGTAGTTGGTGTTGCCTGCCCTGTATATGGGGCGTGTTTCTGGGCAGTCAGGGAGGGGGGGTGGCCCTAACAATCAAATCTCCCTGGTGATCCTAGAGTTTTAAAGCTGCTGCAATAGTCTAATCCTTCAGTTCAGTCCTGCCACAGTTTGCCTCTGCCACTGACCCACAAGGTCTTGGTATTGGCGTATGGCTCCTGAGACTTGCAAGTGGGCCCCTCTTCCAGGCCATGCACCCCGGGTCCTCTGTTGAGGGATGACTGTGCTATGTCACAGGTGAGTCCCATCCCCCCAGGGCAGTTCTGGGCTCCTGGGCTGTGTAGGGAGGCTCCCAGTCTGCTGAAATGATGGCTGAATGGGGCTTTGTTAATTCACACTGCTCTACCTTCCCAACTCTGGGACAATCAGCTGAGGTTGCAGGGAAGGCTAATGTCCACGCCCAGTTTTGTGGAGTGTGCCTGTTATTTGAAGCACTTCCGTCACACTGGTTTGTCTGGGGCAGCTCTGGGCTATGGGACTGGCGATGGACAGGAGTGTTTCCTGTCCACCAGGATGATGGCTGTGAGCGGACACCCCCCTTTTCTTGGGAAGTTGTGGTGTTTAGTGAATTTTCTCAGCCACTGGATTATTGCCTTTTGTTTCAGAGCTCTCTTAGTTCTGCTCTTGACTTGACCTGCCCAAATTGCAAGTCTTTGAAGCTTTTTGTATTGGGCTTCTTAGAGTAATTGTTTTACAAAAAGAAAAAAGGATTAAAAAAAAAAAAAAGGACCCTCCTCAGAGATCTAATGGGTTATTGAAATGCTAAGAGAGAAAGCAACCAGGGCCATTAAGGAAAGGTCCACAGGGCAGAGAGATCAGCTTTTCTTCGGGATTTGCATATGCACCTCAGGGCCTGAGCTCTGCCCTTCCCCTTTCTATGTGCACCAGAACTCCAAAAATCCTCCGCTTTTATTTTGGAGTTTTTTGTGTTGTTTTTTTTCTATGCCTGTCTCCTCTCTGCTGGGCTGGCTGCTCTCAGATTCTCTGATGTCTGGTCTCAATCTATCTATGGTTGGAGTGTGTATCAGTAGAATGAGTTTCCGAGAAGGGCTGCCACTGCAGTTCTCCCTTCTCCTTCCCAGAGCTGACAGCCCCTCCTCCCACGGGAGTGAGCCTGGCAGGGAGGGGTGCGGGTCCCCTGGCCACAAAAACTTACAGATTTCGCTGATCTCAGCAGTTCCACATTTTCATGAGTGTTGTATGAAGTATGCCCAAAGTCAGATTGCTCTGTGGTGTCCAGTCCATGCAGTTCCTGGCTTTCTACCTACTTTCCTGGAGGAGTAACTAAAACATACAGCTCACCAGTCCGCCATCTTGCCCCGCCTCCCGCTTGATATATTTTTGCATCTTGTTTTTAGGTACATATATGTTTATAATTGTTTTATCTTCCTGAATTGACCAATTTATCAATATGTAGTTTCCTTCTTTGCTCGTCTTGCTGGTTTTTGACTTAAAGTCTATTTTGTCTGATTTGAATATAGATAGCTCTCTTTCAGTTAATATTTGCATGGAATATTTTTCCATCCTGTTAATATTTTTCCATCCTTTTACTGTCAATCTCCTTGTTTCTTTGAATTTAAAGTGAGCTCTCTTGTTAACAGCATGTAGTTTGGTCATACTTTTTTTCATATTTTATTGACATATTCATTTATCATATATTCCTTCCTAATTATACAATCAGTATCTCAGAGTATCATCACTTATTTGTGCAGCCATCACACTCACTTTTAGACCATTTTTATTACTCCAAAAAGAAAATGATCAAATAGACATACAAAAAGAAACCCAAAACATCCCATATCCCTTATCTCCCCCTATTTATTAACCCCTAGTATTGGTGTGGTGCAGCAGTTACTGTTGAAAGAATTTTAAGGTATTACTGTTAACTGTAGTCCATAGCTTGTGATAGGTATTTACCGCCATGTATCTTTTTATTATTAAGTCTTCATACTAGTGTCATATATTTGTACCACTTCATGCAAGTACTTACTTACATTTGTAGTGTTAATCAGTGACATACATGACTCTAAACAACCTCTTTCAATCCAAATCACCTGCAATACAGCACTATTCCTTATAGTGCCACTACTCTCACCTCCGTATCTATTTCCAAACATTTTAAGTTTAACCCCCTTATACATTCTGGACATATTATATTACCACTCCCTCTTCTCTAACTTCTGTCTGTCTCTAGGTATCCTATATTCTACATTTTAAGATTCTGAGTTTACATAATTCTAGTTAGTTCATATTAGTGAAATCATATAGTATCTGTCCTTTTGTGTCTGACATATTTCATTCAATGTTGTCCTCAAGATTCATTCATGTTGCTGCGTTCTTCAGGACCTCATTTCTTCTTACTGCTACCTAATATTTCATCGTACATACTTACCATATTTTGATTATCCATTCATCTGTTGATGGAAATTTGGGTTGTTTCCATCTTTTGGCAGTTGTGAACAATGCTGCTGTGAACATCAGTATGCAAATGTCTGTTCATCTTCCTGCTTTCAGATCTTCTGGGTATGTACTGAGTAGTAGAATTACCAGGTTATGTAGCAACTCAATATTTAGTTTTTGAAGAACCACCAAACTGTATTGCACAGCAGCTATACCATTTTGCACTCCCACCAGCAGTGAATAAGTGCTTCTGTTTCTCCACATCCTCTCTAATACTTGTAGTTTCCTATTTTTTTTAAATAGTGGCCATTCGTATAGGTGTGAGATGATATCTCATTGTGGTTTTGATTTGCATTTCCCTAATAACTAATGAAGAGGAGCATCTTTTCATGTGCTTTTCAGCCACATGTATTTCTTCTTTGGAGAAATGTTTATTCATATCTTTTGCCCATTTTATAATTGGGTTATTTGTCCTTTTATTGTTGAGTTGTCAGATTTCTTTATGTGTACCTAATAGCACACCCTTATTAGATATGTGGTTACCAAATATATTCTCTTCCATTGAATTGACTGCCTTTTCACCTTTTTGAAGCATAGAAGTGTTCAGTCTTGAGGATTTCCCATTTATCTGTTTTTTCTTTTGTTGTTTGTGCTTTGGGTGTAATGCCTAAGAAGTACCTTGTATCACTAAGTCTTGAAGAGGTTTCCCTATGTTTTCTTCTAGGAGTTTATAGTACGGGCTCTTATATTTAAGTTTTTGAACCATTTTGAGTTAATTTTTGTATAGGGTGTGAGGTGTAGGGGTCGTCTTTCATTCCTTTGGGTATGGATATCCAGTTCTCCCAGTACCATTTATTAAAGAGACTATTGTGTCCCAGTTCAGTGGATTTGGGGGCCTTGTCAAAAATCAAATGACCATAGATAAGAGGATCTATTTCTGAACACTCACTTTGATTCTATTGATCAATATGTCTATCTCAGTGTTGGTCCCATGCTGTTTTGACCACTGTGGCTTTAAAGTCAGGGAGTGTAAGACGTCCAGTTCATTCTTTTTCAGGATATTTTTGGCAATTCAGGCCCCTTAACCTTCCAAATAAATTTGATAACTAACTTTGCTAATTCTGCAAAGCAGGTTGTTGGAATTTTGATTAGTACTACATTGACTCTGTAGATCAATTTGGTTAGAATTGACATCTTAACATTTAGTCTTCCTATCCATGAACATGGAATGTCTTTCTACCTATTTAGGTCTTCTTTGATTTCTTTAAGCAATGTTTTGTACTTGTCTGAGTACAGATCCTTTACATCCTTGGTTAAGTTTATTCCTAGGTACTTGATTCTTTCAGTTATTGTGAATTGATTTTTTTTTTTCTTAATTTTCTCCTCAGATTGTTCATTCCTAGTGTATGGAAACACTGATTTTTGCACATTGAACTTATATCCCACTACTTTGCTGAATTTACTTATTAGCTTAAATAGCTTTTTTGTGGTTTTCTCAGGATTTTCCAAATATAGGCTCATGATATCTGCAAATAATGAAGAGTTTTATATTTTCCTTTCCAATTTGGATGCCTTTTATTTCTTTTTCTTGCCAGTTCCTCTTGCTAGAACCTCAGGCACAATGTTGGATAACAGTTGTGACAGTGGGCCTCCTTGTTGTTCCTGATCTCAGTGGGAAGGCTTTCATTCTCTCCCCATTGAGTATGATGTTGGCTTTGGGTTTTCTATATAAGCCCTTTATCACATTGAGGGAGTATCCTTTGATTCCTACGTTTTGAACTGTTTGAAGTGGTTTTATCAAGAACAGATGCTGAATCTTGTCAAATGCCTTTTCAGCATCTGTCAAGATGATCATGTGATTTTTTCCCTTTAGATTTGTTAATTGATTTTCTTGTGTTGAACCACCCTTGCATGTGTGGAATAAACCCCACTTGGTCATGGTGTATAATTCTTCTGATGTGCCACTGGATTCAATTTGCAAGTATTTTGTTGGGAATTTTTGCGTCTATATTCATTAGGGAGATTGGCCTGTACTCTTCTTGTTTCTTTATTAGGTTTTGGTATTGGAGTGATATTAGCTTCATATAATGAGTTAGGTAGTGTTCCCCTTTCCTCAAATTTTTGGAAGAGTTTGAGCAAAAATGGTGTCAATTCTTCTTGCAATGCTTGATAAAATTCCCCTGTGAAGCCATCTGGTCCTGGTCTTTTCTTTGTAGGAAGGTTTTTGATGACTGATTGAGTGTCTTGGCTTTTGTTTGCTTTGTTGAAGTCTTCTATTTCTTCTTGAGTTAGTGTTGGATATTCATGTGTTTCTAAGAAGTTGTCCATTTCATCTAAGTTCTCTAGTTTGTTGGCATAGAGAGAACAAACTGTGATTTTTTTTATTTCTTTGGGATCCCCCTCTCATTTCTGATTTTATTTGTTTGCATCTTCTCTCTGTTTGACTTCGTCAGTCTAGCTAAGGGTTTGTCAGTCTTGTTGGTCTTTTCACAGAACCAACTTTTGGTTTTATTGATTCTCTCTGTTGCTTTTTTGTTCTCCAGTTTATTTATTTTCACTTTCATCTTTTTATTTCTTTTCTTCTCCTTGCTTTAAGGTTAATTTGCTGCTCTTTCTCTAGTTTCTTCAGTTGGTCAGATAGGCCTTTGTTTTTAGCTGTTTCTTCCTTTTTAATGTAAGCATTTATAACTATAAATTTCCCTCTCAGCACTGCATTTGCTGCATCCCATAAGTTGTCATATGTTATATTTTTGTTTTCATTCATCTCCAAATGCTTGCTATTTTCTCTTGCAATTTCTTCTTTGACCCACTGATTGTTTATGAATGTGTTGTTTAACCTCCATATGTTTGTGAAAGTTCCAACTCTTTGGTGGTTATTGATTTCCAGCTTCATTCCGTTGTGATTAGAGAATGTTCTTTGAATAATTTCAGTCTTTTAAAAATTATTAAGACCATTTTTGTGCCACAGCATATGATATATCTCAGAGAATGTTCCATGAGCAGTTGAAAATAATTTATTTCCTGCTGTTTTGGGATGCAGTGATTTACGTATGTCTCTTAGGTCTAAATCATTTATCATATTTTTTAGGTTCAGTATTTCCTGTTTATCCTGTCTAGTTGTTTTATCTATTGAAGGGAATAATGTGTTGAAGTCTCCAACTATTAATGTAGAAACATCTATTGCTACCTTCAATTTTTCCAGTGTTTGCTTCATGTACTTTGGGCACCTTGATTGGGTGCATAGACATTTATGATTGTTATTTCTTCTTGGTGGATTATCCCTTTTATTAATATATAGTGTCCCTCCTTGTCTCATAATATCTTTGCATTTAAAATCTGTTTTATCTGATATTACGAATATCTTTCAACCTATTTATATCTTTGCGTCTAAAGAGAGTCTCTTGTAAACAGCATATAGATAGATAAAATTTTTCATCCATTTTTCCAGTCTCTGTGTTTTTATTGGGGAGTTTAATTCATTAGCATTTATTGTTATTACTGTAAAAGCCGTCCTCGCTTTATCCATTTTATCCTTTGGCTTTTGTCAGATCTAGTATTTTTCTCTTTTTTATCCTTTTAGTTACCCCAACTGATAATCATCATTTCAATACTCTCCTCCAAGTCTCTCTCTCCTGTCTTGTTTTTTCAGCCAACAGAACTCCCTTTAGTATTTGTTTCAGAACAGGTCTCTTGTTAAAAAATTCTCTCATTTTTTTCATAAAAATATCCAGGTAGGTAAGAGGTCAAATTGCTTCCATTTTATAGATAAAGGAGGCACAAAGAGCTTACGTGACTAACTGAAAACGTAGATCTTGAGTTCCAGTTGTAATATTTTCCCATTAAACCATTCTGTCTAAATAACCAAATAACAATATTCAAATAAACTATCAATACACAAAAGACCTAGGGTGAATGAGAACAGTTAAGTGTAGCTACATTACACTTGGGGTTATTTGTTTACGGGGCTGTCATAAAGAGACAGCATATATATATATATATATCAGGATTCCCTTGTGTGAAAAGGATAAAGTCAAAAAGGAACATACCAGAATCACAAAATTATAAAAATCATAGATAAAGGTAAGCCTGGATCAAGGAAGCACTCTTTAAAAAGAGACAGACATGGCTATTAAAAAGTTGGAATATATCTAATCTTTAATATGAATGTGAAGGCCAACCGTAACATTCCATAATGATGAAATCTTGGAATAGATGGAATATGGGTGTGAACATCAATTCCATGTTCTTAAAATGGAGGCAAAAGATTTAAACATTTATCCAATAATTTCATGAAAACCAATCACCATTCTTTTTTATATTCTGAAAGCAGAATTTTTTACCGTAATGAATGATTATACCCAGGAAACAGCACCTGACTTAAGAGTCTGCTTCACCCACTTTTCTTGGAGTTGATTTTGCCTTACAGAGAAAAACCATTAAAATTTCTCTTCTCTCTGCAAGATTTTAAGCATTATGTAGAAATACAGGAAATCCTATATCAGGTAATACATGAAAAACAGAAGTCAAAATGATACATGCATACTGACAGCAAGTACACTAGTATATCCACTACCAAATGACATTGCAAAGTTTGCAAACTCTGCAAACTGGTGATGGAGGATGGTAGTTTCCGAGGAACATACTTAATCAGACCCTCAAAGTGCCCTAAAAACCTGTATTTTTAACAAAAGACCCAGTGATTCTAAGTTTTGATTGGAAGTATGGTTTAGGAAAAGCAATTCTAACCTTACCATGTGTCAGATTAAATATACAATGAAACTAAATTGTAAGTCATGTAATTGAACTAAAAAACACCCCACAAATTTCTCTCCATAAAGTATTAACAGATATTTAAATACAGTACGGTTTAAAAAATGAGATAAAATGATATTGTGTATATGTAGTTGTATTCATAAAGATAAGTATGCTAACCAAAAGCTATACAGCAACATGAAACATTAATGGCAAATTCAACTACAAGCGAAGGTATTATTCTGAATTCACATTTCATTGAGTGTCAAAACCCACAAATCTTTTAGTCCTTTTCTTGTACATTATTCTGTATCCGCATTGTCTGCATCTGATTGGATCCCTGGATTTTATTTCATTTTCTGTGTGACATTCTCCACAGATATAGATCATTGGCTGCTGCTTTGGCGGTTGCATGTCCTTCTGGGTGTCCATTGTTAGTCCACAGCATGGAGAAACCCTTTCATTCCTCTCTCTCACTTTTGAAGGACAGCTTTGCTGGATAAAGAATTCTTGGTTGGCAACTTTTCTCTTTTAGAATCCTAAATATGTCATACCACCACCTTCTCACCTCCATGGTGCCCGACAAGTAGTCAGTATTTAGTCTTGTGTAACTTCTCTTGGTTGTGGTGAATCACTTTTCACTTGCTGCTCTCAGAACTCTGTCCCTCTCTTCAGCATTAATAGTATGATTAGCAGGTGTCTTTGAGTGTGTGTGTTTGGATTTATTCTATTTGGATTTTGTTGGGCTTCTTTTATTTGCATATTTTTATCTTTTATAAGGGTTGGGAAGTTTTCCCTAATTATCTCCTCAAATAATCTTCCTAGCCCTTTAGTCTTCTCCTTCTGGGACACCAATGATTCTTATATTTGTGCATTTCATGTTGTCCATCATTTCCCTGAGATCCAATTCAAATTTTTCCATCTTTCTCACCATTTTTTCTTTTGTGCATTTGAATTCAGTTGTTCTGTCCTCTAGTTCACTTCTTCTTTCTTCTGCCTCCTCAAATCTGCTGTTTTGTGTCTCTAGTATATTTTTAATTTGATCTACGTATCTTTTATTTCCTTAAGATCTGCTATTTTTCTATTCCTTCAAATTCTTCATTATACTCTTCTAGTGTCTTCTTGATGTTCTTTATCTCTTTAATCAAATCATTGAAATTATTTAGAAGACTTCTTTGAACATTTTTGATTACTTGTTCAAAATTTTGTGTCTCCTCTGGCTTTTGATTTTGATAATTTGGCTTGGCCATGTCTTCCTTCTTCTTCATATAGCTTGTAGTTTTTTTATGTTGGTTTCTAGCATTTGATTATCTTCATAAGCTTATTTTGAATGTTGGTCTCCTTCACTCATCTAATATTTTGTTTTTGCTTGGGGTTGTGTTGAAGGTCTCCTTTAGCACTTTGTCAGTAATTCCCAGTCAAACCAAGATTAGGGCCTATCTCAAGGGGAGAAGCCCTTTTCAAAAGTCTGTTGAAGGCTGGGAAGAAAAGCAGTTTGCTAATTGTCTGCACTTTCCCCATCTTCCCAGGACATGGTGCTATTGGGCCACCTCTTCCCCAGAGCCCTGCCTCTTTCTGACTGCAGCAGCCAGCTTGATAGTGTCCAGACCTGGTAAAAATCCAGTCAAGACTGCAGGCCCCAGGTGTACTGGAAGCCGCTGGCTCTGGGGTTTGGGGATGGGCGCTGTGTACCATGGCAAAGTCTCTGACTTATAGGGTCTGGTGATTCCCAGACTACTATGTGGGAAGACTCTGGGCTGTTGGACTGGGAGTTTTGACTTCACCAGCCAGCAGCTGTCCCAGGAGTGCACTGCTTTTCACTAGTCAACAGGGACCACCTTGGGTGGGGGGAGGGGTACTGGATTGCAGTGCAGCTTGCTCACCCCTACCTCTCTGCTTGTGCACACATTAAGCACCCTGAGCCCATGTGCAGATAGGATTAAGGCAGTGGAACCCAGATTGTTTCTCTTGCCAGCTAATTGTCTGCTTGGTTCTGCTATGTGTCCCCCACTCCCCCTGAGGGGAGAGCTTCCTAGACTCCCCCAAGTCCAGGAACCCACAGCAGTCTGCCTCAGGGATGGGGAGTAAGCACTGGGCACCACAGCAGGGTCTGTGTATATGGCTAAAATGAGTCTACTGGCTCCTGGGTTCCCACATGGGAACACTAGGCTGCGGGTCTGAGAGGAATACCTTCCTCACCTCTCTGAAGCAGAGGTTTGCTGTTTTTTGGCTGCCTGTTCCAGCTATTGCATTGTGGTAGACTTTAGGGATAATCACAATTGAATACACTCACCCCAGTTTCTCAGTCCTGTTTCTCTGCTTTTTCATTCAGGTCTTCCTTATATAATGCAGAGGTCCTTCTGATCACCCAGGCTCCAGAACCACTGCATTGGTTGTTTTCTGCCTATTCTCTACTTGTTTTATTGTGGAGGAGTGAGTTCTATATGTCCTATTCTGCCATCTTCCTGAAGTCCTCAACCTGTGTCATGACTTCTTATCCATTCTGCCAATCTCTGACTTTTGACAGGAGTGTTTAACCCAGTTTAACATTTAAAGTAACTACTGACAATGTCAGACTTCTGCTATTTTGCTATTTGATTTTTTGTAAATCTTATACCTTTTTTGTCCCCCCATCCTTTCATTAATGCCTCTTTTTGTATTTATTTATTTGTTCTTTTGTAGTGAACCACTTAGAAAACCTTCTCTTACAGTTCTGAAAACATTTTTCAGATATTTTCCTTGTGTTTACTGTGGGGCTTTGATTTAGCACCCTAAATCTATAACTGTTTCATTTGATTTGATACGAATTTAACTTTGATAGCATACAGAAATTATATTCCCATACCCTTCCTTCCCCCTACTTTTCTGTTGTTCATGTCACACATTATGTTTTTATATTGTGTTCAAAAATCATAGAGTTATCATTGCTTTTTTTTTTTTTTTTTTTTTTTTTTTTTTTTTCCCCAAGGGTAAAACCTGTGGTAGAGGGCCCAACCCATCAAACCACCAGTCCCCTATGTCTGTGGTCATATCATTGCTTTTTATGCATTCACATTTTAGATCTTGTAAGAAGGAAAATGTGGCATTACAAACCTAAAATACAATAGTACTGACATTCATATAAACTCAAGAAGGGTAAATTTACCAGCAGTTTTTCTTCTTGCATCTTCAATCTACTTTATAGCAAGTTTTCCTTTCAACCTGAAGAATTCCCATTAGCGTTCTCATAGGGCCAGGCTTGTGGTTGACACACTCCCTCAGCTTTTATGTATCTGGGAATGCCTTAATATCTCCCTCATTTTTAAAATGCAGTTTTACTGGATAGAGAATTCTTGGTTGGCATGTGTTTTTTTCTCCCAAATTTTAAATATGCATTCCTACTGCTTTCTTGCTCTCTGGTCTCTGATGAGAAACTAGCACTTTATCTTATTGAGTCTCCCTTGTAAATGGTATATAACTTTTCTCTTGCTGCTTTTGTGACTCTGTTTATCTTTGGCATTCCTCAGTTTGGTCATGAATTTCTTTGATTTTTTTCAGAGCTCATTGAGCTTCTTGGATGTACATTTTCATTTCTTTATTAAATTTGGGACATGTTCAGTCATTGTTCCTTCAAATATTCTTTCTGCCCCCTTCTCTCTTTCTTTCTCTTCTGGCACACCCATAATGACCTGTGTCCCACAGGTCTGTTCAGCTCTGTTTAGTTTTCTGTATTCTTTTTTCTTTCTGCTCCTCAGACTGAATAATTTCAGTTTCCTTTTATTCTGTTTCACTGATTCTTCTCCTAGTTCCAATCTGCTATTGAAATCCTTAGAGATTTTTGATATATTTTATTTATCATGGTCTTCAGCTCCAGAATTTATGTTCATTCCTTTTTATGGTTTTTCTCTATTTATCAAAATTTTCATTTTGTTTGTATATTGTTTTTCTTATATCCTTGCATTTTTTGTCCCTGTTATCCTTTAGCTCTTTAAGCACATTTAAGCCCATTTTTAAAGATTCTTTTCTTGGTAGTTCCAAAAATGTGGTCTTTTTCCCAATGGCCTGTTATGTTTTATCTTGCTCCTTTGGATTGGGCAACATTTCTTGTTTCTTTGTATGCCTTGTAATCTTTTTTTATGCAGTGAACATTTTGCTATTTTATGTGTTAACACTGTAACTTATTAAGCAGGGTCTGTTCCTTAAGTTTGTATCCAGCTAGTGACATGACAGAGATTTCTTTGAATGCCAGTAGCTAATAAAATGGAAAAAAAAAATCAATTACAACAACAACAAGCAAACCACCTTTTATAGTCTTTGCAGATTGACTCTGTATTGGCTCTCCTCAGAGATTAGCAGTCCTAACAGTGAACCTGAAAAATAGCCCAAAGTGAAAGTGTAGCATTTTCTGTAGTCTCTTTTGAGAATGTGTCTTTTCCCAGTTATGTGCTCAGAGGCCTTGGAATTCCCCTTTGCCCCCATTTCTGTATAGTAAACTTTTCTCCTATTCTTGGAAACTTTTTCTTTTCTTTTCTTTTCTTTTTTTTTTTTTTAATGTCTTATGGCTTGTAATCCTTTGCCTCAGGACACTACAATTTGGCTATTTCTTATACTGATTTAGGTGTCCCTGAGCTGCCTGCTTTATTCAGGGTAAGTTCTGGAATAGTGAGCCAGAGAGGGGTGTTCTGATGAAGTCCCTCAGGCTGCCATCAGAAGTATTGGTACAGACATACATGTACCCCAGTATGCACATATGGATTACTCTGCTTCCTTTGTATCTGGGACTGGGGACCCACACTGAAAACAAGGCCTCCTCTGCACCAAGCTAAGAAAAGTTGGGGAATGGACCAGCAATGGCACCATGAAGTTTTCCTACCTTTTTTTAAGTCCCCCCCCTCCTTTTTTAAAAATTAGCCCTTACTCATTTGCAACAATACTTTAACTGTTTTTGGAGCTCTGAGAAAGATGGTTCTGCCAGTTTTGCTTGTTTAAAAAATGCTATGTGGAACTGGGACTCCAGAGCATCTCATTCTGCCATCTTGGTTATGTCACTATCAATAATTATTCTTTGATAAGGCAGTAATAAATATTTTACTATTTATGGACAGTACCAAAAGAGTATTAGTTACAAATTAATAAAAGTTGAAGATAGAATAATATATAACATAGCCATAAGAAGTCAAGAAAGTAGGGGAAAAATAGAACAAATGAGATAAATAGAAATCTATGTATCAGGTTAGATTTAAACCCAAATATATCAACAAATACTTTCTGTGTAAATGGGATAAATGTTTCAGTTAATAGATACATATTGTCAAAGTGAGAAAAAAACCCTCACTATAATCTTTTTTTAAGGCACATCAAGCACAAACACAAGTTAACAGTAAAATGAGGTTAAAAGGTTTACCAAGCAAACATTAAGGAAAATAAAACTGTTTCAGTCACAATGTCAGATAAAATAGATTTTAAGCAATATTAAAAATACTTAATAAATAATAAATTAGTCTACAGATATCTTAAAGCAAGATTAGAGAGAAACAAATGCTAAACATAATATATTAACTTCATAATGATACTATGTTTAATTCACCTTGAATATATACTATTTGTACATTTGCATGCCATAATTTTAAGGCCTATTTATTATTACTAGCATCTAAAAATGGCTTTTGTATTGATCTTGTATCATGCTGTCTTCGCTGTCTCACTTTTTACTTCTGGCAGTTCAATAATGATCATGTCATCTATTAATGAATATAGCTTTATGTCTTTCTATCCTGTCTGCTCCCCTCCCCCCTTATTGCAGTGCCTAGGAGCCCCATTCTGCACTTTCTTTTTTCTTTTACCACTTACACCCTTGAGATAATGTCATATCAGTGTATATAGAAGTTTTTCTCACTTCTTAGTACATCATAGTGGTCCTTCAGTAATTGTCCTTCCATTTACTTAACTAGTCCCTTATTGATGAGCATTTGCTACAATAAATTACTTGTGCATATGTCAATCTTTATTTTTTCTAGTCTACCACAAAATGTACTTGAAGTGGGATTGTTGAATCAAATATTAAATGTAAGTGAACTTTTGTTAGATCCTGTCAGATTCACCTCCATAAGTGTCTTATCATCTTGTATTTCCACTTGAAAATACATAAGGATGACTATTTCCTCTGATTGCTACCAAGAGAACATGTTGTGTAACTCTTGGATTTTTTCCAAACTCATAAGTGAAAAATTGTATCTCAGTGTAATTTTATTGAGCTATTTTGAACATCTTTGTCAAGATTTTGCTTATGTTGTTTTTGCCCATACAAGAAAAAAATTGTTTTTGCCTCTGGAATTTGAGACATAAATAGAAAATTTCTTTCATTCCCAGATAATAAACAATAAATAAACATTTTTGTTTTCTTCTGGAATTTCTATGATTTTCTGAATTATTTGAACTTACTGAGATATCATGTGAAACAAGTCTAATTGTCTTTTTCCAAATGGTTTTTGATTTGTTCCCAATTATTGAAATTTCATATATTCAACCCTAATTTACCATGTAGCAAGTTTGTATGTTCATGTGGTTTGCTTTCTGAATTTTCTGCTTTTTTCTATTGGTCTATTTCTCTATTGATGCACCCGTATGATGCTGTTTCAATTATAGAAGCTTTATATTTTATTATCTGTTAGCAATAGTCTCTCCTCCCCATGTTAAAAGATATTTGTATTCTAGCTTATTCTTTTTCCCTATTATCTCCATAACCAGCTCATCATGCTCCATATTATAAATCTTGGGAATTTTTATTGGTAATCAAATACTTTTATAAATAAAGATTTTAAAAAATATGTTAATCTAAGAGCATTACATGTGTTTGCATTTATCCAAATCTAATTTTGTGTCAAGAGTTTTAAATTTTCTCTCATGTAGATTATATATATATTTCTTCTAAGTTTATGCCTAGGTTTTTAAACCATTTAGTGTAATTGAAATGGAATATCCCATAATCACTTACAACTAGGTAATTTTTCATCTGTATGAAGACTAATGCTTCTTAAATGTTAATTTTATACCTTAATACTTTGCTAATTTTTAAATTATTCATAGGAGTTCTTACATCAATTCTTTTTGATTTTCCCGATGTGCAATTTATCATCTAGATATCAAAATAATTTTACCTGTTTCTGTCAAACTACTACACCACCCACAGCTTTCTCTTTTCCAATTGCGTTAGGTAATACCTTCAGAGCAGTACTGAATAATGGTAGAATTAGTGGGCATTCTTGAAATTATTTTGTTTCTGATTTTAACAGAACTTCACCTAACATAATGCCATTAAATAAGATGCCAACTTTCAGGCTGAGATACATAGAGGTTAATATGGTAGGAATTAAGTAGCATAAGGACCATCAGTATTTTAATTTTTAGTATAGTTCTTCAGTGGTTCATCCTCTGTTAGAGTATCATTGTATTTGTATTTTTTTTTTTGTTAAAGTAAATATTTGTAAGGATTCCAATTGTAATAACTTTTTGTTTCCCATAATAAGTAAGATATGTTTTATAGGACAATTAGGGGGGATTTCTATGAAGGGAGAGTGGATGGACCAGGGTAGCTGTATTACCTTCAGTTCTAAAGGCTCTATCCTCTGTTGTGAGAAAAGTGTTTTAGAAAATATAGACTGTTGGCACACCTACTTCTCTGCCTCTCTTGGGCTAAGACTTATTCAGGAATTTTCCTGACTCGATCTCTGTGTTGTCAAGGGTTCTAAGGACTTGTTCTTATATTTGAAAATTTCAAACTTTTTCATTATAGTTATATCTGTTATAGTGATCTGTGGTCAGTGATCATTCATGTTACAGTTGTAATTGCTTTGGGCTGCCATGAGGTGTGCCCATATAAGAATACAAACATACTTGATAAATGTTGTGGATGGTCTGCTGCACCACCATCCACAACCTGCCATCCCCCCATCTCTCTCTCTCTCCTTGAGCCTGTCTGTTCCCTCAGACATAGCAATACTGAAATTAGGCCAATTCATAACCCTACAATGGTCTCTAAGTGTTTAAATGAAAGGAAGAGTCACACCTCTCTCAATTTTAATCAAAAGCTAGAAATGATTAAACTTAATGAGGAAGGTTTGCCAAAAGCCAAGTTAGGCAGAAATCTAGGCGTCTTATGCCAAACAAATAACCAAGTTGTGAATGCAAAGTCAAAGTTCTTGAAGAAAATTAAAAGTTCTACTCTAGTGAGCACACACATGCTAAGAAAGCAAAACAGACTTATTGCTGATATGGAGAAAGTTATAGTGATCTGAATAGAAGATAAAATGAACCACAGCATTCCTTTAAGCCATAACCTTATATAGAGAAATGTCCTAACTTTCTTCAAGTCTATGAAGGCTGAGAGAGGTGAAGAAGCTGCAGAAGAAGGTTGAAACTAGCAGAGTTCAGTACATGAGGCTTAAGGAAAGAAGCCATCTTCTTAAGATAAAAGTGCAAAGTGAAGAAGCAAGGGCTGATGTAGTAGCTGCAGCAAGTTATCTACAAATCTAGCTAAGATAATTATGAAGGTGGCTATACTAAAGAACAGATTTTCAATGCAGACAACAGTCTTCTGTTGGAAGAAGTAACCATTTAGAACTTTCCTAGCTAGAGAGAAGTCCATTCCTGGCTTCAAAGCTTCAAATGACAGGCTGACTTCCTTGTTAGGGATTAATGCAGCTGGTAACTTTAAGTTGAAGCCAGTGCTCATTTACTATTCTGAAAATCCTAGGGCCTTTAAGAGTTATGTTAAAACTACTCTGCCTGTGCTTTATAAATGGAACAACAAAGCCTGGATGAAAGCCCATCTGTTTACAACGTGGTTTACTGCATGTGTCAGATTGGATGTATTATGTCCCCCAAAATGCCATGTTCTTTGATGTAATCTTGTGGGGGCAGACGTATTAGTGTTGATTAGTTTGGAACCTATTGATTGAGTGTTTCATGGAGCTGTGATTCAGTATACTGTGGGCCAGTTGATAATTATCATGGAGATGTGGTCCCACCCATTCAGGGTGGGTCTTTATTGATTTACTGGAATACTTTAAAAGAGCCATGCAGGCCCAGATGCTTTCTGCAGCAGCCTAGAGAGGAATGGCCTTGGAGAAAGTCATTTGGAGACCAAAACTCCAGAGCAGATGCCAACCACATGCCTTCCCAGCTAACAGAGGTTTTCTGGATGCCATTGGCCTTTCTCCAGTGATGGTATTCTATTGTTGATGCCTTACCTTGGACACTTTATGGCCTTAAGACTGTAACTGTAACCAAATAAACCCTCTTTATAAAAGCCATTCCATTTCTGGTATTTTGCATAATGGCAGCATTAGCAAACCAGAACACTGCATAAGCAATAGCTGTCACACTTGAGGCCTTTTGATCTCACTGTTGAGATCAGTTGCTCAGAAAAAAAGATTCTTTTCAAAATATGACTGCTCATTGATGAAAGAGCTCTGATGGAGATGTACAATGAGATGAGTGTTGTTTTCATGCCTGCTATCACAACATTTATTCTGTAACCCCTGGATCAAGGAGTAATTTTGATTTTAAAGTCTTATAATCTAAGACACACATTTTTCAAGGCTATAGCTACCATTGATAGTGATTCCTCTGATGGATCTGGGCAAAGTCAAATGAAAACCTCCTGGAGAGGATTCACCATTATAGATGCCAGTAAGAACTTTCATGATTCGTAGGAAGAGGTTAAAATATCAACATGAGCAGGAGTTTGGAAGAAGTTAATTTCAACCCTCATGGATGGATTTGAGCCATTCAAGACTTAGGTGGAGGAAGTAACTGCAGATGTGGTGAAAATAGCAAGAGAACTAGCATTAGAAGTGGTGACTGAACTTGTGAATGAATTGCTGCAATCTCATGATAAAACTTTAATGGATGAGGAGAGGCTTCTTATAGATGAGCAAAGTAAGTGAATTCTTGAGATGGAATCTACTCCTGGTGAAGATACTGTAACCATTGTTGAAATGACAACAAAGGATTCAGAATATTGTGTCAGCTTAGTTGATATAGCAATGGCAGGGTTTGAGGAGATCAACTCCAATTTTGAAAGAAGTTCTACTCTGGGTAAAATGCTATCAAACAGCATCACATGCTACAGAGAAATCTTTCATGAAAGGAAGGGTCAACTGATGTGACAGACTTCATCTTGTCTTATTTTAAGAAATTGCCACAGCCACCCCAGCCTTCAGCAACCACCACCTTGGTTGGTCAGCAGCCATCAACATCAAGGCAAGACCTCCACTGGCAAAAAGATTACAACTCATGGTTAGCAATTTTTGGCAGTAAAATATTTTTTAAAGTATGCCCATTTCTTAAGACATAATGCTATTGCACATGTAATAGACCAGAATATAATGTAAACATAACATTTATATGCACCCAGAAACCAAAAAAATTCATGTGACTCACTTCTTTGCAATATTCACTTCCTTGCAGTGGTCTGGAACTGAACCCACAGTATTTCTGAGGTATGCCTGTATTCTCAAGTATTTGTTAACAATTGCATTCATAAAGATCAAAGCATTTTTCAAAATTAGGATTTTAAAAAATCTTTCATTTATGATGTCAGTTTTCTGTCATTTTTCATCTATATCCCACTTATATAACAAATCAATGACGTAATACTCTGTTGTATTTAGAATAAATTTTTGTCCTCAGGTTTATAAATGGGATAACTGAAAACCACAGAAATGAAATGCAAAATTGAATTATCTCTCACTATAACAAGATCTTATAAGTTCTCTCACTTTAAATTTTCACATTAAATAAATAGTTCATTTTATGTTACCAGAAGACTCGATTTCAAGGAATCTGCAGCAAAATTATGAAATATAACATTTTCATATATTAAATTACATTATTGTAACTTTGGTCAATTAAATATTATAGATTCCTAGGAAAAATGATCTCCAGACTTTGAGTCTTGTTAATTCAAATATATATAAAAATTTTTAAAAATTCCCTAAATCAGGCAAAAAACTGGCATAATGGGAATTGGGACCTTATGTCTTACTCCAAAGCCAAGATCCTAATCACTATGCTATATAGAAAGCCTATAAATTGAGTCCTAAATCACTCCAGGGGAAAGTTTCCTATAGCCCATTTTCATTTTGGGTGAGGCAAGGAAACTACAACTTTTATTCACCTTATTTCTTCTAGCCTTCAGTAAACAACAACACTGCTCTATTTTGTTCATGAGTCCTCTCTGTATATCCTGTCCTCTATATGGTTGTGCTAATTGCGTTTAATCAAGTATAACATGTTATTAACTGCAACACTTTTATTTATATTTTTTTACTAGACGAGTTGTAGGTTTACAGAAAAATTGTGAAGAAAATACAGAGTTCCCATATAATGCCACCTTTAGTTTTTCTTAGTATTAACAGTTTGCATTTGTGTGGTACCTTTGTTACAGTTGATGAAATGAAGTTATTATAATTTTATAATTGTACTATTATAATTTCATAATTGTACTATTAACTATGGGTCATAGTTTACATTAGGATTCTCTCTATGTTGTACAGTCCTGTGATTAAAAATTTTTTTCTAGTAATGAATATACAACCTAAAATTTTAACCACATTCAAATAAATAATTAAGTGGTGTTACAGTCACAATATTGTGCTCCCATCACCCACCATCCATTGTCAAAATTTTTCCATTACCCCAAATAGAAACTCTGTACCCATTGAATATTACTTCTCATTCCTTACACTTACCTTGTCCTTGTTAACCTGTATTCTAATTTCTGACTTTGAATTTGCTTCTAATTATTTCACATTAGTGAGATTTTAACAATATTTGTTCTGTTGTGTTTAGCTTCTGTAATTCCACATAATGTCTTCAGGGTTCATCCATGTTGCTGCATGTATCAGTACTTCATTCCATTTTAAGGATGAATAATATTCCGTTATATGTTTATACCACATTTTTTTTATTTACTCATTGGTTGATGGACACTTGGGCTGCTTCCATTTTTGGCAGTTGTGAATAATAACACTATGAAGATTGGTGTGTAAAAATCTGTTCAAGTCTCTGCTTTAAATTCTTTTAAGTATATACCAAGAAGTGATATTCCTGGGTCATATGGTCATTCTATACTTACTTTTCTGAGAAACCACCAAAATGTTTTCCACAGCAGCTGCCTCCATTATACATTCTCACCAACAATGAACAAGTGTTACTATTTCTCCACATCCTCTCCAACGCTTGTTATTTTCCATTTTTTTAATAGTAGCCATTCTAGAGGCTGTGAAATGGTATCTCATTGTGACTTTGGTTTGTATTTCCCTAATGTTTAATGATGTTCAGCATCCTTTCATGTGCTTATTGGTCATTTGTGTGTCTTCTTTGGAGAAGTGTCTGTGCAGGTCTTTTGCCCATTTTTTAATTGGGTTGTTTGTCTTTTGGAATTGAGTTGTAGGATTTCTTTATATATTCTAGATACTAAACTCTTATTGGATGTTTGGTTTCCAAATATTTTCTTCCATTCTGTAGGTTGTCTTCTTAACTTTCATGATGAAGTAATTTGATGTACAAATGCTTTTAAATTTGATGAAGTTCCATTTATCAATTTTTTTCTTTTGTTGCTGATGCTGTTGGTGTAAAGTCTAAGAATCCATTTCCTAACACAAGGTCCTGAAAATTCTTCCCTATGTTTTCTTCTAGGAGTTTTAAAACTTTGGTTCTTATATTTATGTTTTTGATCCATTTTTAGTTAATTTTTGTATATGCTGTGAGGTAGGGGTTCACCTGCAATCTTTTGCATGTGTACATTCACTTTCCCAGAATCATTTTTTTGGAGATAAATCCACCTTGTGATGCTGTTTCAGAGATTCCACTCAAACTCTCAAAGCCAAAAAGTAATACCTCTAGGTGATGAAGTGAGGGAGGAGTTGGATCACATATAAATAACTTGCTGAGTGATTGTGAACCTGTTCTTCCAAAAGTTGCCTATTGTTCACATCCAGTTTACAAAAGAAGTTGAAGAGCTATCATCTTGTTCAAGAGAGGTGACTTTTAGTAAAGCAAACAGCAAGCTTGATGTGATATTCCAAATTTGGATGACCCAGGGACTGATGTCATCTCAAATTTTTGCTAGGAGCTATCTACAGGCAAAATGTCACTTGAGGTGCCTACCTGGTGGCAGAGAGAAAGCCCTACTTAGGAGTGTCCTGTAATTCCATTCATGGTGGGGGAAACGTACCTATCTCCTAGGGCCTAGAGTGGACCCTTTAAAGGTTTGGGATCATTTTTAAAGGGACCACACCCAAGGGGACTATGTGGAGTGGTGAAATGACTCCAGTAGACAAGAGAAACCATTGGGAGTGAGGAAGCAGCCACAGAACCCTGAATGGCCATTGGAAGATATTCTGCCATCATCTGGGAACTTAGTGAAGCCTGTGCTTGTCTAAGAAAACCTCAAGAGCAGCCCCCCCAATTTCAGGCTTCTGAACATGAAACAAACTAGGGCAGGGAATCAGGTTTGCAGTAATGTGATAATTGGGCAAGAATTATGTTTTTTATCTAAGAGTGGCTGAAAAAAACTAAGTGATTCATTCAATTTCATTCAGATAATTGAAAATAACTCTTTAATGGAATAAGTTCAATGGTGAATAAAAGAAAGAATCAAGTTGCTTTATGCATGCTTCCTACCAATTAAACCCATTTTTGAACCAGAAATGAGGCAGGTGCTATAGAATGATCAGTACTGCCTTCCTGTTAGTTGTGAATAATAACCCCTGTAGTCATTTTTTTCCACTAAGTTATACAGTCCCAGTCTTTATTTTCCTTCTTTCCTTCTGGTGTCCCACATGCCCTTAATCTTCCTCTTTCAAGCATACTCACAGTCATCTTTGTTCAATGTACTTATATTGTTGTGTTACCATCACCCAAAATTGTGTTCGAAGCCTCTCACTTCTGTCTTTTCCTATCTGTCTGTAGTGCTCCCTCTAGTATTTCCTGTAGAGCAGGTATTTTGTTCACAAACTCTTTCATTGTTTCTCAGAGAGTATTTTAAACTCTCCCTCATATTTGAAGGGCAGTTTTGCCAGATATAGGATTCTTGGTTGGCAGTTTTTCTCTTTCAGTATCTTAAATATATCACACCACTGCCTTCTTGCCTCCATGGTTTCTACTAAGAAATCTGCACATATTCTTGTCAGGCTTCCCTTGTATGTGATGGATCACTTTTGCTGCTTGCAGGATTCTCTCTTTGTCTTTGATGTTTGATAATCTGATTATTAGGTATCTTGGCATAAGTCTATTCAGATCTATTCTGTTTGTGATACACTGCATTTATAGGATCTATAATTTTATGTCTTTCATAACAGATGGGAAAATTTCATTGATTATTTCCTGTATTATTGCTTCTGCCCCCTTTCCCTTGCTTTCTTCTTCTGGGACACCCATGACACATATATTCATGTGCTTCATGTTGTCATTCAGTTCCTAGAGCGGTTGTTCATATTTTTCTATTCTTTTCTCTATCTGTTCTTTTGTGTGTAGGATTTCAGGTTTCTTGTTCTCCAGTTCCTGAGTGTTTTATTCTGCCTCTTGAAGTTTGCTGTTGTATGTTTCCATTGTGTTTTTCATCTCTTGTGTTGTGCCTTTCATTTCCATAGATTCTGCCAGGTGTTTTTTCAAACTTTCAATTTCTTATGTTCACCCAGTGTTTTCTTTATAGACTTCATCTCTTTTGCCATATCTTCCCTAAACTCATTGACTAGGTTTTTTAATTGATTTAGCATATTTATTTGAAAATCTTTAATTGGTTGTTTCATTAAAGTGAAACTATCTCAACTGTATCTTAATTGAGATGTAAGTTTGTTCCTTTGGGGATATCTTCATTTTTCCTAGTGTGATTTGTAGATTTCTGTTGTCTAGGCATCTGGTTTCCTTGGTTACCCCAATCAGATTTTCCCAGACCAGAATGGGCTCAGGTCTCATAATGGGTCTATATTCAGTGTCAGGTTTCCCTGAGGGTGTGTCTTAGAAGATTGACAGGCTTTCCTAGCCGCTGTGCTTTTCCTAACCTGCCAGCAGGTGGTGTCTGTCAGCCTGTTGCTCCCGCAGGTATAAAGAGGTGTGGCCCCTTTACTTCTTAGTTTAAGTTATTTCTGTTTTGACTGTTTTCCCCCAGGCCCTGGGGTCTGAATTCTGAAGGGTGGGCCAGCACCTCTTCCTCTTAGGGAAAGACACACCCCCTAAGGAGCTATCTTCTGCATTTGAATTACTCCTTTGTGTTTCTGACTCTGTTAACTACACCCCTGTCTGGGTCAGAGTGCTGTGAACTGAAAATGGCTAAGGATTTCTGTGCTGAGCCACTCAGTTTGAGAGAGAGAAAGAAAAAGGGAAAGAAAGCTCCTTTTCAGAGCCATTTCACGGCCCCCTAGTTTTGCGTGTTGGTCAGTGATAGCACCTGGTCTTCTGGGCTCCCTTTCCTGGGATGCAGGCTCCTTCTGGCTCTTTCACGTCAGCTGTCTAAAAGTCGCTGTATTTTGTTCTCTCCTTTTTTTTTTTTTTTTTTTTTTTTTCTTCTGTCACCCACCCCGCCTCTCCACTGGGAGTGATCTCAGGGAACTTTGCTGCTTGTTAGGGGTTTGTCTGTGTTTGTAGCTTGTATTAGCAGTCCACATTTTGTAATTAAAACCCCAGTTGGAGCTGGGCTGAGCTATATTCACTTGCTCCAGGAATGCTGCTTTCTCCACAGGGAGGTCATGCAGCTCAGCCTGCTGTTGGCAGGGAGGGGGCTCCTGGTGCAGTTCCACAGTTTTAACTTACAGATTTATGCTGTGATCTCAGCCATTCCACCCCTTCCAGGTTGGTGTATGATGTGTGGACAGTCACGGTTGTCTCCCAGCAGTTGTTCCAGATTATTTACTTGTTGTTCCTGGTTGTTGATTAGTTGCTCTAGGGGATTGACTAAACTCCACACCTCTCTATGCCACCTTCTTGCCCCTCCTGCCCCCTCTAGTCATTTGATATGAATATGAAAGATGAATTTTCCAAGACAATATATGGAGCTAAATGAGATGATAAAGAAGTGATGAAAAACTCCCTACTGCAATGGATATATATATATATACACACACACATACGGTGTATATATATATGATGAGATCAGGATAAGACCTCATGTCAGAATGATCCTGTCTATAGAAATGATAATTATAATAATAGGTAAATTATATTGGATTAATTTAGACTCTGGATAAAAGATGATACAAGATGGGAACCAAGTGTCTAGATAAAGGCTAAGAGTTAATGGTGGGAATAAATTGTTAGAGGGAGTTCTTTGGCAGCAGTGGAGCAGTATATACCTTCTGAGAACCAGAACTCATTCAAGGTTAAAATGCCATCTCAACTGGATTGAAAGAGATTATTTTTTCTTGGCCAAAGACACATGAGAACTCATTTTGTGCTTGATCTGGATGTTGGCTGGAATTCCATCAGAATGCTATATTGTCATATGGAAAGGGAATGAAGTAACTGATCTGGTGACAAGGTAGCCTTGAGTGTGCTGACAGAATTACAGTAAACAGATGAATAACTGTAGCCCCAGGAAAGAATCTTGAACTCTTTGATGGTAGCTATTAAGGCAGAAGGCTTAGTGTTTCAGATTTAAGAGATAAAATTTGATTATCAAATGACTTTTTGTATATTAAAAAGGATTTCACATTATTATACATTTATCTCTTAGTTTAGTTACTTCACTATTTAAAAAATATATTTTTAAATTATTGAAATGAAGATATATTACAAATTTCCTGTGACTTAGGGACAGTTATTCACTGCAGGTTTTCTCATACAGTGTTTACTGCCCACATTGTCTAATTTCTCAAAGAAAGTGCTTTTGCTAAAGATATTACAAAGGAAAGAAGCTGGACTTTGAATTTACAAAGGTCTCATTTGTAATTTAAATTTGAGGCTATTATGTGATGGGAATAATAGATGATGGGAAACTAGAAAAAAATGATTATTTAGAACATGTTATAGGAAGATTTAATATATATTTTAATTGGCTTTAAAAATATATGACAGTGGAATTTTAGATAATGGGGATGTTGGATTTTTAGGGCAGGTGTTAGAAAACCATACACCACAGGCCAAGTTTGGCCTGCTGTCTGTTTTTGTACAGCCATTTTAAATCGTTATGTAAATATGTACATAATATCCTTGATATTGCCTCTTGTCCCATGAAGCCAAAAATATTTACTAACTGGCCCTTTACAGAAATACAGTTTGTTGACCTTGTTTAAAGGATTAATTCAGGGTTCATATTGTGCTGGAACTTTCAGAAATAGGTGAAATAGTCAGAATTTGAGGATCAAAACACTGAGGGGAAAATATGTTCAGGTTAGTGTATATGTTTGGGACCTTGACCTATAATTTATGGGCAGAGGGTTATAACTTCGCTATTATATTTTAGAGGCTTACATTGGGCCATGAAGACAGTCCCATAGTTGACTTTTAACTGTTGTGGTCAAAAGATTTTAAGCCTAGAGGTCTTTATAATTTGAATTTGGTGCCTTAGTTCACAGTTAAGCAGTTATTTCAATTAAAGCAAGGTTTCAAGAGAGAGACTTAAATCAAAGAAGCAAGGGCCTCAACAAAGTTATGGGAATAGATGACTGCAATAAGGATAGGTGAACTACATGGCTGGCCTGAGACAAATGGTGGGTTAGTTGCATAGGTAAATTTAACATATATCCTGCTACAGCTTGACCACCTGGCCTTAGTCCACATGTGCTGGTCACGAAGGGGTCAATAAAGATGCTTATGGACCATGGAAGTCCTTTTAAGAAAGGAAAGCTGAAGCAAGGATTTGACTATGTGAAAAAGAGAAACTTATTTAAGCTTGGAGGTTGAGGGCAGAGAAATGTTTACTGTCTGTTAAATGCAACAGAACTGAGTTTTGATGTACAGTAGTAAGGTACTGATGCCAGTCTTGGGTAGGCAGCCTTTAATCTGCTGCCCCAAATTTTATTCTGTGTTCAACACCAAGAAGGAACTTGTGGAGAAGCCAATATTGGACTTGGATTCATGTGCTTGTCCGTAGATACAAACATCACTCTCAGTAGTTGGTTGAAATTGCCTCTCACTGGAGAACCCTTTCCAAGGAAGCAGGTTTCTTAGATGTATGCAATTCCTTAGCAAGACAAAGTCCTTTAGTAATGCAGAAATGATCAATAAGGCACTTGACTGAATACCTTCTCATATGATGTGGTTGCTTTAATACTAGATAGTTGTCCATTTAATTCAGTGCTGAAGTGCCAAAGGGGATGAAATTTAAGAGATTTTGATGGATATGAAAGAATATACCCCAAAGATAAACTAATGATTACAGCTGGCCACCACTCCAACTAACTAAACTTTGCAAAAAGGGAACAATTTCTCAAATGCCATTCCTTGAATGTGCTGGTGGCTTTTCTCCAGCTGTGGTAAACTTATCATGTCAAAAATAACCTCTTCCTGAGAGTTATCTCCAAAATTATGTTCAGTTTTCAGGTCATAGGTTCTAGACAACTGGCACAGACTTGTTTCCCTTGTAAGGTTAAAACAAACAAACAAAAAAACCAAAAAAAAAAACAAAAGGTTTTCTTTGTCTATTTTCCTGTAGTTGAAACCACTGAGTCTCTGCCTCAGGCTATATTTACTACAGGTGTTACTTTTGGGGCACATGATTGTGCCAGTTTGAATGTATTATGTCCTCCAAAACACCATTTTCTTTGATGTAATCTTGTGTGGGCAGACCTATCAGTGTTGATTAGATTGTAATTCTTTGAGTGTTTTCATGGAGATGTGACCCACCCAACTGTGGGTCAGGACTGTGATTGGATAGTTTCCATGGAGGTGTGGCCCTGCCCATTCATCATGGGCCTTCATTAGTTTACTAGAGCACTATATAAGCTCAGACAGAAGGAGCACGCTTGCTACAGTCAAGAGGGACACTTTGAAGAATGCACAGAAGCTGAGAGAGTAGCTGCAGATGAGAGACAGTTTGAAGATGGCCATTGAAAGCAGACTCTTGCTCCGGAGAAGCTAAGAGAAGATAGATACCCCAAGAGTAACTGAGAGTGACATTTTGAAGAGGAGCTGCAGCCTAGAGGGGAATGTTGTGGGAGAAAGCTATTTTGAAATCAGAACTTGGAGCAGATGCCAGCCATGTGCCTTCCCAGCTAACAGAGGTTTTCTGGACACCATTGGCCATCTTCCAGTGAAGGTACCCAATTGTTGATGCGTTACCTTGGACACTTTATGGCCTTAAGACTGTAACCAGATAAACCCCCTTTATAAAATCCCATCCATTTCTGGTGTTCTGCATTCTGGCAGCATTAGCAAACTAGAACAATGATCTAGTCTGTGATATCACTTTTAGCATCTGAATAGTTTGTGTTCTAAATTTTATGCAATGTATTGTGACTGTGGTAATCTCTCTTTCTTTTTATTTTTCCAATTGATCTTCCTCTGTGAAAATGAGTCTCTTGAGACATGTGACATTGAATTGATGCTACCTCAGAGACATGCCAGGTTGCAGCGCCTCAAGAACCTCCAACTCTACCAAGACATTGAAAACATAGCTGAGTGAAACTTAACATAACTAAAATCTGAGTAGTGAGAAATATGTATGTAATACATCTGAACTTTATCTCACAAAGCCAAGATAATTTGATTTCTGACCTACTTCCTTTGGATTTTGACATTTGTGGATTTGAATTTGCAAACAGAATTCAGTTTCGAACTTTAAATACTCCCTGAGAATTTCTTATTAGGAATAGTTTATTTGCAAATTTGAGGCAACCCTGTAATATTGGAATTTTATTATTAGAGTGATTTAATTTTGCCATTTGCTTTCATTACAGAACCTTGAATAGACTATGTTGGATAATGTGGCAGTGCATAATTTGAGATGAGATGGGAAACAAAATACAGAGTGAACTTTTGATCTTGGGCACAGAGTGGCTTAGAAGTGAATTTGATTAATGTTCTTTTCATACCCATTTCAGAGGCTTCTGGGGAAAAATCTGTTCTACCCACTATTGATATTAGGAAAGTACTCAGAAATACAGTGGGATTAGGTACAGCCAAACTATTTGGATTGATTTTTTATCTCATTCCTGAGGGAAAAACCACAGGCTGTGTAGGTTATAGATTTAATGGTTAAGGCCAATGAGGAGAGAGAGTAAAGAACTGGGATATATCAATGAGTTGGGGGAAATGCTTCTTTTTGGCTATCTTCCAAGGAAAGTCAATTCTCTTAGCATGTCACTCATGGAGTCCATCAATACTCTTATCATTTCATATAGAGACTTGAAGTAAAATATATGATTGGTGGATTTTGGCAGGAGCAGCAGCAGGGCATGTATAGGTCAGCCTCTTTCTTTTCCCTTCTTTTGGGAGTGAGGCTGCCTTCAGACTGTGCACATTAGCCTCTCTTCTTTCATGACCAGCATTTTACAGTTCCCTCAATAGAGAAGCTTTTCTTTTGCTTGGGAAGGGAAGTCCATCTAATTCTGAGATTCAGTATTAGCAAGATCATTTCCCACAGATAGAAGCCACATTCTCCAGTGTCACTTTTATCAATAATAGAGGTGATGTTGGGGATCTTTAACAGGTAATTCTTTTAGTTTACATCTTAATTGGTTCAGCACTTGGGTGGGAAAGGGAGTGTTTTTATTGGAACCCCTTAAATACCCCAAACTCACTATGCCAAAGCTCTTCATAATTACACATTCCTTGCCCCTATTTTTTTTTTTTTTTTTTTTTTTTTTGCCTTAGTTTATATTCTTAAATGGGAGATCATTATACCATAAATGTTTGGCCAACACATAATATTGAACTCTCTCTGTGTGGGAATATTTACTATATATTTGACTGCCTATTCTTTCCCCCAAATCAAAGGAAAATCAAACTACTATTGACTTTCAAGTTCTAGTTCTTTTTGTCCAACAAAAATTATCTTGCTATATTCTTAAGCACTATCTGAGCATCATTATATGAACTCAGCAGTATAGGTTTATGTAAAATCTTTAAGCTGGCAGTTTCACTCTACTTCCCATGGAACCCTCTGATCTTTGGTTGTCACAGAAAATTTTAAGTCCCTTGAATATTTTCCTATGCCCTGTGCTTCTTGTTCGAAAGCCTAACTCCCAGTGCTGCCCTCACTCCCAAAACTTCTCACTAAACTCTTTGGAATGCCTAAGGCAAAGAAATTCCCTAAGCCTGCTTGATCACAAAATGTTCCCATTACCTCCTGAAACCAGATTTTCTTCTCAGGATACTATACTGCTTCTTTGTAGCTCTTGAGTTTCACATTCTTCCAAGTCTGCTTTCTTCAGTGTTGAGGGCAGAGTTAGCAATCCCCTAGCTTCCCAATTCCACTTCCAAATCATGGCTTCTTCTCACATTATGGAAAACTTCATCCTCCTTTTGAGGTTTCTAGTGTCTATATCTCTCGTATTTGCTGTCAGTACTTTTTTTGCCGACTTCCTAGATATTCCTTACATTTCGTACATGATTAGTAGTCCTCCTTTTTTACTGCAAATTTTATCAACTCCGGGCCAACTTCAGTGAAATATGAATGAACTATCCAACACATTGACACCTAAATTATTTGGCCTCCTGAACTTTAGTGGCCTTGTTTTCTATAGTCACAACCTAGACTTGTCAGACCTGTTTTCTCCCTGACAGTCAGACGCACATCATCTCTGTAATCTTAATTTCCATTAACCTCATCTGTGATCCCTGCTTGCTCTCTTTTTGGTTCTCTCACTTCTTTACCTCCCCCTCCCCTTCCCTTCATGATCTAGCAAATGGTACATTTATGTTTAATTTTTTACTACCTGTAGATATTTCCCTTATGATTTTTCTTTTAATGAAACTTTTTATTTTCAGATAATTATAGATTCACATGCTGTTGTAAAATATAATATGAAAAAAATGTTAAATAATAAAGGAGTATATGGGAAAAATAAACCTATTGCAAACTGTAATATAGTTAACAGTAATATGCTCTTTCATCATCAGTAACAAATGTACTACACCAATACTATGGTAAATAATAGGAGGGATAAGGGGTTTGGGAGGTGTTCTAGTTTGCTAATGCTGCTGGAATGCAAAACACCAGAAATGGATTGGCTTTTATAAAGGGGGTTTATTTGTTTATACAGTTACAGTCTTAAGGCTATAAAGTGTCTAAGGTAACACATCAACAATCGGGTACCTTCACTGGAGGATGGCCAATGGAGTCCAGAAAACCTCTGTTAGCTGGGAAGGCACGTGGCTGGCGTCTGCTCTGGAGTTCCAGTTTCAAAATGGCTTTCTTCCAGGATGTTCCTCTCTAGGCTGCAGTTCCTCAAAAATGTCACTCTTAGTTGCTCTTGGGGTTTTTGTCCTCTCTTAGCTTCTCCAGAGCAAGAGTCTGCTTTCAACGGCCATCTTCAAACTGTCTTTCATCTGCAGCTACTCTCTTAGCTTCTGTGCATTCTTCAAAGTGTCCCTCTTGGCTGTACCAGCTTGCTTCTTCTGTCTGATCTTATATAGTGCTCCAGTAATTTAATTCAGACCCACCCTGAATGGGCGGGCCAACACCTCCATGGAAATTATCCAATCAGAGTCATCACCCACAGTTGGGTGGGTCACATCTCCATGAAAAGACTCAAAGAATTACAATCTAATTAACACTGATAGGTCTGCCCACACAAGATTACATCAAAGATAATGGCATTTGTGGGGACATAATATATTCAAACCGGCACAGGAGAATTTGGGTTTTCAGTTCTTTTCTGGAGTAATGAAAGTGTTCTAAAATTGATCATGGGGGTGTATGCACAACTATGTGATGAGCCAGTGATTGTATATTTTGGATGGTTTATATGCTATGTGAATATATCTCAATAAAACTGTGTTAAAAAATAATAATAGAAGAGCACATGCTCCCTCTACCCAGCTCCCCCCCACCCCATGGCAATGTCTTGCAAAACCTTAGTGCAGTATCACCTCCAGAAAATTGACATTGATGCAGTCAAGATACAGAACAGTTTCATCACCACAAGGATCCCTCATGTTGCCCTTTTATAGCCATACTCACCTCCCTCCATGCACCCTCTTCTTGATACTGGCAACCACCAATCTATTTTAATTTCTGTAACTTTGTCGATTAAAGAATGTTATATGAAGGGAATACTTTAGCATGTGATCTTTTAGGATTGTTTCTCTTTTTTTGTCATTCAGCATAATAACTCTGTGATGTTTAATCCAAGTTGTTGCATATATCAATAATTTGTTCCTTTTTACTGCTGAGTAGTATTTCATGGCATGACTGTACCACGGTCTATTTAACCATTTACTTGTTGAAGGGCATCTGGGTTGTTTCTAGATTTTGGCTATTATGAATATATCTGTTATGAACATTTATTTACAGGATTTTGTATAAACATAAGTTTTCATTTCTCTGGTATAAATGCCCAAGAGTGTGATTGCCAAGTTGTATGATAAGTGTATTTCATTTTATAAGAAACTGCCAAACTGTTTTCCAGAGTGGCTGTACATTTTACATTCCTGTAAGTAATGTATATATGATACAGTTTCTCTGCATTCTTACTAGCATCAGATGTTATCACTATTTTTCATTTTAGCCATTCTGGTAGGTGTGCAGGGATATCTCATTCTGGTTTTAATTTGCATTTTCTTAATAGGTGGTAGTGATGTTAAACATCTTTTCATGTGCTTATTTCCCATGTATATATTCTCTTTGGTGAACATCTGTCCATGTCCTGTGTCCATTTTCTAATTGGATGGAGATACACACACACACACACACACACACACACACACACACATACATATACACACACATATGTATACACACACACATACATACATACATATACATATTACTGTTGGGTTTTGAATGTTCTTTATGTATTCTAGATACTAGTTTCCTTTGGATATGTGGTTTACAATATTTTCTCCCACCTTGTGACTTGTTTTGTCATACCCTTTATAGAGTTTTTCACAGAGCAAAGGTTTCTAATTTCAGCAAGGTCCAATTATCAATTTTCCTTTTATGGATTATACTTTTGATGTGAAGTCTAAGAGCTCTTTGCCTAGTCCTAAATCTCAAAGATGTTCTCCTGATTTTTTGTTTCTAAAAGTTGTATACTTTTGCATTTTACATTTAAGTTTGTGATCCATGGCAAATTAATTTTAGTATACAGTGGTGTTCTGATTTGCTAATGCTGCCATTGTGCAAAATACCAGAAATGGATTGGCTTTTATAAAGGGGATTTATTTGGTTACAAGTTTACAGTCCTAAGGCCAAGAAAGTGTCCAAACTAAGGCATCAACAAGAGGATATCTTAACTGAAGAAAGGCCGTTGGCATCTAGAAAACCTTTGTCAGCTGGGAAGGCAGGTGGCTGGCATCTGCTGGTCCCAGGTTGTGTTTCAGCTACTCTTTCAGCTCCTGTGCATCATTAGCTTAGCATCTCCAAAGTCCTTCTGTCTGTACCTTCAAGCATCTATGAGCATCTCTGTCAGCTCTCAAGCGTCTCTCCAAAAGTCTCTCTCCGCTGCTCTTGGGGCATTTTGTCCTCTCTCAGCTTCTTTAGAGCAGACTCTGGGCTAGCATCTGAGCATCAGCATCAGCACTTATGTTGGCTCCTGGCTCTCTTAAATACTTTGGTGAAGTAATCGAGCCCTACCCTAAATGGGCAGGGTCCACACCTACATGGAAATAATTCAATCAGACGTTCTTCCCTAACCAACAGACTAATCAGTCTACCCCCACAAGATTGCATTAAAGAACATGGCTTTTGTGGGGGACATAATATTATTCAAACTGGCACAGATGGGTAAAAGGTTTAGATTGTGGTTCCTTTGTGGGTTTTTTTTTTTTTTTTGCCTATGAATGTCCAATTGTTCTAGCACCATTTGTTGAAAAGGTTTTCCTTCCTCCATTTCTTATACACTTTTAAAAAAAGTCACCTGGGCATAGTTGTGTAAATCAATTTGGGTTCTCTATTCTGTTCCATTGACCTAAATGTCTGTCCCTCTGCCAGTAAAATACTCTTGTGATTACTGCAGCTACATAGTAGTCCTTTGTAGCATGCATAGTGATTCCTCTCACTTTATTCTTCTTTGTCAAGATAGTTTTAGCTATTTTAAGACTTTTTCATGTAAGTTTCAGAATAAACTTATATATGTCTACATAAAGCCTTACATGCAGGTCCTTTTGGCCTCCATGGTTTCAGATGAGAAATCTATTGTTATTTGAATTTCTGTTCCCTAGAAATGATGCATCATTTTTCTCTGGCTGCTTTTAGTTCTTAGTTTTTGTAAGTTTCATTATTATGTGTCCTGGTGTGGATTTCTTTAGGTTTATTCTGAGTTCAATCAACTTCTTAAATATGTAGCTTTATGTCTTTTGTCAAATTTGGGAAAAATTCAGCCTTTTTTTTTTCACAGACGTTTCCTGTCCCTGTCTCTTTCTCCTCTTATCCTGGGACTCCAATGATACAAATGTTAGGTCTTTTGTTAGTCTGTTTTTTTTAACTTCAGTTTCTTTGCTGAGGTTTTCCATTTTTAATTTTTTTTCATAAAGATCAATAATTTCTTAATTGAAGCATTTTTATGATTGCTGTTTTAAAATCTCCAGCAAACAATTTTAATATCTCATTAATCTTGGTGCTGGCATCTGTTGGTTGTCTTTTCTCATTCATGATGTGGTTTTCTTGGTTTGTGGTATGATAAGTGACTTTGAAATGTATCCTGGACTTTTTGCATATATGACTCTGGATTCTATTTAGTCGTCTTGATTTACCAAGCAGTCTTTCTGTTGAGATGTAGTGTGAGGACTAGATCAGTATGTATGTTCAGCTTCCAAATGGGCCCGGCTAACGCCACTCTGGCAGAAATGAGCTACTGATTCATACTGCCTCATTGCAGATGGATGTGTGAATGTTCAGCTTCCCCTTCAGCCTGCTGCCCCTTTCCAGCAAAAGTGGGGCACCAACTCATACAGCCTCATTGCTTTTGAGAGGTCGTGTAAGATGAGCTCCTTGCTAGGCCCTGTTTCCTCCAGGGAGAAGGAAATTAAAGGGCTGGCTCACTACTTTGTTACTGAAGGCTGGGTTGGAAGCTCAGCTCTTCAGTGGGCCCCAATGACAAGGAAAGGGGAGGGAGGAAGGAGGAAGTTGAGTGCCAACCAGCCCTACCTCTTACCACCTCCTTCTACCTTTGTGATGCCAGTGGGGGTGGAGGCTCAGCTTCCCACTGGATCTTGCTAACACCAGAAGAGGAAGGAGTGCTAAGTGCTTGTCATCACCTTGTTCAGTCTCATTACTGCTGGAGATGTGCAAATATTTAACTTCCTGTTGGCTCCTTTGACACTACCCTATGGGAAAATTGTCATGCTGCCTGTGTCTGCCAGAGGACAAGAGGTTGGTTCCCCCACTTGGCCCTGCTGACATACCTGGCAGAGGGATTGGAGCACCACCTGCTTCTGCCAGGAGTGGGTTGGTAGATTATCCCCATGCTAACACTTTCCCTCTCCCCTAACACCACTGTTTGGGGGAATCAGTGTGCTGCCTGTTTCTTGGTGCAGGGGTTGGGGTGGATGAAAGATCAATTTCCTAATTGCCCCCTTGAAATTTTGGTGCAGTTTCCTGTTGGTGTTTGGCTGGAGTAGAGCATATATCATTAAAAAGGTATTCTATTTTGAAGTCATCCTTTCCCCAGTAAAATATTTATGGGGATAAATATTCTTTGGCTGGGAAAACAGATTTTTTCTTGGTGCTTTTTTTGATGTTTCTCTGTTGGAGGCTTCTCCAGACTCCTGGCAGAATACAGGAGAGACAATAAGAAAACCGAGGTAAGGCACAACTTTGTCTTTTCTCAATTCTGAGGGCCCCAGGTAGCCTGTGTTCTTTTTTCCACCTTTCAGAGACTTCCTATACTTCTTTGTTGCATTATGTTTTTAGTGGGAGGGCCTAGGAAGATTGGGCTACTCTATCTTGTATAACTGTAAGTCTCCTTATGTTTTTAAACTGAATTTGTTTTCCTTGATATAAATTTTACATGAATTGCATTGTTTCTGTTCCTACCTTTGGTTAATGCATTGACCATTTTACTTAATGGTTGAGTTTCCCTTTCATTTTCCGTGTGCAGTATTCATTTCCAGTACAGTAGCTACTATACTTTCATTCATGTTATTACAAAAATATTTATGCTTTTTTCATTAGCATTGTTTTTTTAGAATCTATGTTAATATGTACAGATTTATTTAACAGTTGTAACATATTGCTTCTTCTGTACCTACCACATTGGATTTTCCTATTCCTTTATTTAGAAACATATATTTAGGACATTTAGATTATTTCCAATGCTCTTCTCTTATGTATGATGTTGCAGTGATCATCTTGAAAATTTTTCTGGTTTATCTATGAGACCTTCTCTAAGATACTTAGTCAGGAGTGAAGGTACTGAATTTTAGATTAGTAGTATATTCAAAGTCACAAAATATTTCCATTCTTCTCCAGGTTGCAATTACATGAATACAATTTTACCAAAAGGGGATAGAAATATAACATCTGATAGTGGGAATCCACCTGTCTCTTGAGAATTGTATTAGCTACCTATGTATATATTTTCTTTTATGTAATATTCATAATTTTTTTTCATGTAATTTAAGACTTACTTTTATAATTCTTCCTCAAATTCTACTGAAATTTTTTATTAAAATTTATTAAACATGATGCTGTTTTGTTTTTTTCCCACCCTTGTTGTTTATTTCAGTCTAATTTTTTTCTTCAAAGAACTTTCTTCACAATTCCTAAGTGCTTTATAATTTTTATTGTTAATATAAATATGAACTTGTATTCTATTACATTTAACTCCTAGTTAAAATGTATTTTTATGTTGACAGTAATAATTGGGGACATCCTTGTTTAAAGGATGTGTTCTAGTTTGCTAATGCTGCAGAATGCAAAACACCAGAGATGGACTGGCTTTTATAAAAAGGGGGTTTATTTGGCTATACAGTTACAGTCTTAAGGCCATAAAGTGTCCAAGGTAACACATCAGTAATCAAGTACCTTCACTGGAGGATGGCAAATGGTGTCCGGAAAACCTCTGTTAGCTGGGAAGGCACGTGGCTGGCATCTGCTCCAAAGTTCTGGTTTCAAAATGGCTTTCTCCCAGGACATTCCTCTCTAGCAAGCTTGCTGTTCTTCAAAACGTCACTCACAGCTGCACTCCGTTCAGTCTCTTTGAGTCAGCATGTTTTATATGGCTCCACTGATCAAGGCCCACCCTGAATGGGTGGGGTCATGCCTCCATGGAAGTATCCCACCAAAGTCACCACCCACAGCTGGGTGGGGCACATTCCAAGCAAATCTAACCAGCACCAAAACGTCTGTCCCACAAGACCACAAAGATAATGGCATTTGGGGGACACAGTACATTCAAACCGGCACAGGATGTATCTAGATTTTCTTCATTAAATATAATTTTCCTTCAAGATTTTGGTAGTTTGCCTTTATCAGGTAGGAAAGTTTTTTATTTTTATTTTTCTTAGCTTTTTATTTTTATTACTAAGAAGAAATCAACTTTATCTAAGTTTCTTATACATATATTAAAATGATCATAGAGAGAAAACATGGCGGCATAGAGAGAAGTGGAAAACTGTTAGTCCCCCCGAGAACAATTCATAAATGACCAAAAAACTAGTAAATAACCAGGAATAACTGCGGGGAGACAAATGTGATTGCCCACTCATCATCTACCAACCTGAATTGGGAGGAATGCCCGAGATCACAGCATAAAATCTGTAAGTAAAACTGCGGACACGCGCTGAGAGCCGAGAGCCCCTCCCTCACAGAAGCCATGTGGTGCTAGAGAACAGCACTCTCCGAACAAGCTAGCGTACCGCAGCCCAGCTCCATCTGGGATTTTAATGTTTACTGCTAAATACAGACAGTGAATCCTCAACGAGCAGACAGAGGCTTTTGGGACAACTGACCTTGGGAGAGTCGGGGGACATATCTGTCTCAGGACGAGAAGCCCAGAGGCTGACGGGTGAACCTGGGAGCTTTTCTGTCCCTTTTGCTTTCTGTGGAGAAAACTGCAGCTGCTTTCAGCCTGCAGCGCTTTGCAGTAAAGACAGACTCAGCTATTTTAAAATCAAAATACTTTGATCAGAAGAGTCAAAGAAACAAAGAACTTCCTGATAGTCAGTGACCTCTTTGGAGGGGGCATAGCTTCCCAAAGGAAAGGGAGGGGCCCAGCTTTACCGCCCGCCTTTCCGGAACCAGACCCCAAAGACTGGGGGAGGAGAGCCACAGGCCACACCCCCTTACACAGGTGGTGACAGACTGCACCTGCTAAACAGAAAAGCACAGGTGTTATTAATCCTCTAAGAAAAACTGTCAGGGGAACCAGATACTGAATATTTCCTCCTTCTGTGATCTGAACCTGTTCTCATCTGGGAAAACCTGATTGGGGTGGCCTAAGAGGTCAGGTGCCTAGAGAACAGAAAACTACAACCTAGACTAACAAAAACGAAGCTATGACCCAGTCAAAGGAACAAACATACACTTCAACTGAGATACAGGAATTTAAACAACTAATGCTAAATCAATTCCAAAACTTTAGAGAATATTTCACAAAAGAGATAGAGGCTGTAAAGAAAACACTGAGCATATATACGGCAGAAATTGAAAGTTCCAAAAAACAACTAGTAGAATCTAAGAAAATGAAAGGCACAACACAAAGAGATAAAAGACACAATGGAAACATACAACAGCAGACATCAAGAGGCAGAAGAAAACACTCAAGAACTGGAGAACAAAACACCTGAAAGCCTACACGCAAAGGAGCAGATGGAGAAAATGAAAAAATATGAGCAACATCTCTGGGAGCTTTAAGATGAAACAAAATACAAGAATCTACGTATCATTGGTATCCTAGAAGGAGAAGAGAAGGGAAAAGGGGTAGAGGCAATAATAGAGGAACTAGTCAATGAAAATTTCCCATCTCTTATGAAAGACATAAAATTACAGATCCAAGAAGTTCAGCATACCCCAAACAGAATAGATCTGAATAGGCCTACACCAAGACACTTAATAATCAGATTATCAAATGTCAAAGACAGAAAGAGAATCCTGAAAGCAGCAAGAAAAAAGCAATCCATCACATACAAAGGAAGCTTAATAAGACTATGTGCAGATCTCTCAGCAGAAACCATGGAGGCAAGAAGGCAGTGGTGTGATGTATTTAAGACACTGAAAGAGAAAAACCTCCAACTAAGAATCCTATATCTGGCAAAGCTGTCTTTCAAATATGAGGGAGAGCTCAAAATATTTTCTGACAAACAGATAATGAGAGACTTTGTGAGCAAGACACCTGCCCTACAGGAATTACTAAAGGGAGCAATGCAGAGCGATAGGAGAAGATGGAAGTGTGTGGTTCAGCATACAATTTTGGGAGATGGTAGCACAGCAATGTAAGTACACTGAACAAAGATAGCTATGTATACAGTTGAGAGAGGAAGGTTGGGAGCATGTGAGACACCAGAAGAAAGGAGGAAAGATAAAGAATGGGACTGTGTAACTTGGTGAAATCTAGTGTTCAACAATTGTGATAAAATGTACAAATATGTTCTTTTATGAGGGCAACAAGAAAATGTCAACCTTGCAAGGTGTTAAAAATGGGGAGGCATTGGGGGAGGGATGCAATCAATGTAAACTAGAGACTGTAACTAATAGAATCATTGTATTATGCTTCCTTTAATGTAAGAAAGGTGATATACCAAGGTAAATGCAGATAAGAAGTGGGGATAGGGGAGGCATGATAGACACTTGACATTGGTGGTGTTGTCTGACTCTTTACCCTACTTTGATTTAAGATTACTTTTCCTTTTGCTACTTCCTAGCTGCCATTCTTTGCCTCTTTCTTTTCCCTCTCTACCTTCTTTGATGCTCCCTCCTGCCTTGTGGAAGAAATGTAGATGCCCTTATATAGATAGTGGTGAAGGTGGTGAACACATAAATATGTGACCATACAGAGAACCATCAATTGTTTACTTAGGATGGAATGTATGGAGTGTGAACGAAACCATCGTAAAAAAAATGGGTTGATGTCAAAACCTCTAGGGCAATATACTGAATGAAATAAGCCAGACACATATGGACAAATATTGCAGGGTCTCACTGATAGGAACTAATTATAATATGTAAACTCATAGACATGAAATATAAGATACGAAGATACAGGACGAGGCTTAAGAATGGGGAGCGGTTGCTTAGTATGAGCAGAATGTTCAACTAGGATGAACTTAAATGTTTGGAAATAAACAGAGGTGTTGGTAGCAAGATGTGAGAATAACTAACAGTGCTGAATGGCATGCGAATGAGGTGGAAACAGGAAGCTCAGAGTCGTATATGTCACCAGAAGGAAAGTTGGAGGTCAAAAGATGGGAATGTATAAAACTGAATCCTATGGCGGGCAATATCCGTGATTAACTGTACAAATATTAGAAAACTCTTCCATGAACCAGAACAAATGTATGACAATACAACTAGAAGTTAGCAATAGAGGGACATATAGGGAAGAAATATATACCCATTGCAAACTATATACTACAGTTTGTAGTATTTCAACATTCTTTCATAAACAGTAACAAATGTACTATACCAACACTACAAGTCAGTAATTGAGGGGGGTTGGTTAGGGATATGGGAGGATTCGAGTTTCCTTTTCTTTTCCTTTTTTTTTTTCCCCCCATCTTTCACTTTATTTCTGGCCTGGAGTAATGAAAAGTTTCTAAAAATTGAACAAAAATTAAGTGTGGTGATGGATGCACAGCTGTATGAGGGTACCAGGGGCAACTGATTGTACACTTTGGATCTTTGGATAATTGTATGGTATCTGAACAATCCCAATAAAAATTAAAAAAAAAAAAGATCATAGAATTTTTTCCCCGTTGTCTTTTAATATGAATAATTACATTAATAGATTTTATCTGTTCATATAGAATAATTTTAATTACTATAATCAAAGTATATTTTAATATAAAATATTTCTCAATATTAAATTTATAGTTCAGTGAGTTTTAAAAAATATAATAACTGTGTAGCTCCTAAAAATTCCCTTGTGCTACTTGCCATTGAATAGTCATTCCTCTCCCAAGGCAAAGGTTTTTCTGATTTCTAACATTATATATTAGCTTTTCCTGTTTCTGAATATCTTGTAGGTGGAATAATACATTATGCACTCTTTTGAGTGTGCTTCTAAAATTTAAAATTGTATCTTTGAACTATATCAATGTTAATTCATGAATTTATATTTTATTTATACTTTTTACTGCATGTAATTTAATTATGTGAATATACCATAATTTATTCAGGCTATTTTGAATAGCACTGTTATTAACATGGCCCAGAGTTAGCCACATTGTAGTGTTTATAGGGCACAGTTGCTAAGACAGCCCTCACTTTTGATACCAACTGTAAATTCCCTTACCACCCTCAGGTTTGATCATTTTCTGGCAGGACATGGAATTCACTAAAACCTATTACACTTATGGGTATGATATATTAAAGGGAAAGAATACAGAGCAAAATCAGCTAAAGGAATAGACCCAAAGTTCGGAGTCAGAGAGAATTTTAAATGTGAGGCTTTTGTGGTTGTATTCCCATGGAGCCAAGATGCATTAGCCTCCTGGAGTTGGTGTGTAACAATATGATGGAGTATTACCAACAAGGGAAGTTCCCCTGAGCTTCAGTGTCTGGAGTTTTTTTGGGCTTTGTTACATAGTCATTGATTGATTGATTGATTGCCTAGGTGGTTGAAAGCAGTCTCCAGATTGACTTAGAGTGCACGATCAAAGCCCCCACCCTAATTAAATGATTTGCTTTTCTGGTATGACCACCCCCCACCTTGATATTATCTGGTGTGGCCAATCCCACCCAAAATCACAAAGTTAAACTATCCTCTTTGATTTAATCCCCAAGACAAATACAGACACTATAGTGCTTACCTCCCAGAAGCCAGAGCCTAGGCCAGACCTTTTCTTTGGGTAAGGCTAAATTCTTTGCTACAAATATGTTTGTGTAAATATTTTTGGGGACATGTTTTTATTTTTCTTGGGAAAATAACAGAGTGGAACAGTGTAATTGTTCCACTAGTTGTCCAAAATGGATGTATCATTTCATATTCCCATGAGCAAAATATGAGTTCCAGTTATACCACATCATCACCTAGCCTTGTATGTGGCAGTATTTTTAATTTTGGTTATTATAGTGGATATGTATTAGTATCTCCTTGTGAGAAAAGTGAAAGAAAGATTAGGAGATGTAGAGGGTAAAGTTAAAAAAAAAAAAAGATGTTCAACAAATTTCCAGAAAGGAGAGAGAAAAAGATCAGAGGTGATAGTTGAAGAGAAAATCATTGGGAAACTTGCAGAACTGATAACTGTAACTAAACCACATATTCCAAGCAGCTTAAATAAAAATAAATATATATCTGGCTTTCTCTCACCAGCTCTGGTGAGGGTCGTCGTGCGCATGCGCCTGGACGGAGGGCGCCGTTGCACACTTGCCATCCCCTCTATTATTCCTTTCTCGGCCCCCTGCAGCTCCCTGGTCGGCGCTTGCACGGAGGACTCAGCGCTGAGGTGGCCGAGTTGGCACCAGGATTGTCTAAAGCCTTAGGGAAAATGGTGGAAAATTCACCGTCGCCATTGCCAGAAAGAGTGATTTACGGCTTTGTACTTTTCTTAAGCTCCCAATTTGGCTTCATAAAGGCAGTGTGAACCACAAGGTTTTCATGATCACACAGTCTCACTGTGTAAGCTACATAGTTATATGATCGTCTTCAAGAATCAAGGCTACTGGGTTGCAGTTCTACAGTTTCAGTACTGTATCTCGTGTGGGCTTTTATTCCTGAATCTTGGCTAAACTCCTTAGGCCTAACCTATTGGCCTCAAAAATACTGGGCCGTCGCATTACCTGTCTACCTCCTCATTACTGTGGTGATCGCTTACGTGCTCTTATTTGGAGTTAACATGATGAGTACCTCGCCACTCGACTCCATTCACACAATCACAGATAACTATGCCAAAAATCAACAGCAGAAGAAATACCAAGAAGAAGCCATCCCGGCATTAAGAGATATTCCTATTAGTGAAGTAAACCAAATGTTCTTTCTTGCAACCAAAGAACGTTACACCAAAAACTGAATTTATGTAGACATATTAACACCAAGCATTTATTTATAAGTTTTGACATAAGAATTTTAACTAATTATTTTGACTCTCTTATTAATAACTGGTATTGAGATTTTTTTTAAATGTAATGTAAGTTGAACTCCTCTTAGATTAAGTTCTGTTAATATTGTGAATGTCCATTAATAATACAAATAAAATACATTACTATATACCGGACTTTTAAAAAAAACAAATATCAATATAAAAATATATATATATATATATATATATATCTGGACAAATCACAGTGCAACTAAAGAAAGTCAAAGACAAAAGAGAAGTTTAAAAATGATCAAATCAAAAGATACATAACTTTCAGAGGAAAAGAATTAAAATTGGCTGTGATTTCTCCACATCTACAATGGGAGACTCAAGATCATGTAATGATATCTTCAAAGACTGAAAGAAAGTAATAGCCAACATTTAGTTCTGAACTCAGTGAAAATATATGTTATGAATTAGAGTGAAATACAGACAATTTTCAAGCCAAAAACTGAGAATTCATCGCCAGCAGAACCTTACCATGCTAAATGCAGACTAATGTACTTCAGGCATAAGAAAGGTAATTCAAAATAAATGTCCCAAATACATGAAGGAATAAAGAGCAAAGAAAGTGGTAAATATGTACATAAATATAATTAAATTTTTACCAAATTAAATACTATTGGGTTATAATAAGACAGAATTGAGATACAACACAATAATAGCAAAAATCAGGAAGGGAAGAATTGAAGATTAAGTAGCTAAGTCCTTTTATTGCCTGGGAGAATGGGAAAGCTACTGAGTAGTTTTAGATGGTACATTGTGAAGTTTGCCTTAAAAATTTTCAAGTAATCACCTAAATAAAAAAAATAGAGACTGTAATTTGCAATCTATTATAGTAAAAGTATTTAAAAGGTTACAAATAATTAGTACTAATGTCTGTTTATATCTGCAATGGAATAGGAAGCTTGAGCCTTTTCCTCTCACTGATAAAACTATAAAAGCTGGACAATTTTTAAAAAATTAGCTGTATGGAGGTATTATAGAGTAGTTAAGTCATCAAGGATTTGAGGGGCCAAATCCTGGACAGAAGAGATAATGCATTTTAAAAAATCATACATTTGATACTGTGTTTTCTTCTCAGAGCATTTTTTTCTATTCATTTGCCTAGAAGACACTGGAAAGCAGCAGCTAGAACTTATAGCAGACTCACTGGGCTAATGAGACAAAAATTAAAGTTCAGAACTGTTGAAATTCAAGGTACCAAGACTATAAATTCACATATTTAATTTGAAATTAGAGTGACATTCCATTTGCCAACAGCTACTTTGGGGAATGAGATGCTCCATGTAAACAGCTTACTGGAGGTCAGAGTATCCTGCACTTTGTGAGTAATTTTCCCATGAAATATTTGCTGTTTCCTAAGATAGGCATATATGGCTTGAGAGGCTGATAACCCAGGCAAAATTAGCTAAAAGATTAAAAATTCCCAAGCAGAGAATTTGTCAGCTGGAGAGAGAAAAATTGGCTTTCAGAGCCTGCCAAAGAGGGAAGGCCCTAGTAATCACCCCAGAATTTCAGTTCAGACCACTGAAAGTCTGTATCAAAGAAGTAAAAACAAAGAAGGAATCAATTTACCTCAACAGTCAAGGAAGACAAATCATTCCTTTCTGGAGGAAAGCCTCCATTCTTATTCATAAATGATTCCTGGCATTCAATTAAAATTTACCAGGCATGACAAGAAATAGAATGAGATGACCAGAAAACAAGGTGATAAACAGCCATTAGAAATAAACCTAAAGGTGATCCAATTATTGGAATTATTGGAATTGGACACTGACTACCATATAACTTTGATTCATATTCAAGAACCATAAGAAAAAAATGAATATTAGAGACCTGAAATCTATTTAAAAAGGACTCAGATGGAAGTCTTTTAACTGAAAAATATAGTAACAGAAATTAAGAATCAAAAAATGGTTTTGGTAGCCTATTGGGCATAGTAGAAGAGAAGATTAGTGAACTAAAAGATAGGTTCATAGGAAATATGCAGATTGAAGCACAGAGAGAATAAATAGTGGAAGATTCACAAAAGATCATAAATGTTGTATGAGAAATGCAAGGTCTAACTTAAGCCTAAATTGGAATTTCATAAATAAAGAAGACAGACAATGGGAAAGAAATAATTTTTAAAGAGATATTGACTAAGAATGTTTGAAAATTGATGAAAAACATCAAACCATATATTCAAGTTCTATGAAAATCATGTAGAATAAATACAAAGAAAAGTACACCTAGGTTGTCACAGAAAATTACTAAAAAACAATAGTAAAGAGAAAATCTTAAAAAGCAGTTTAAGAAAAAACAAAACTTAAACTTCATATGGGCAAATTACTGCTTGCCTTTCTACGTAAACAATGAAAACTGGGAAATAATTGATTGATATTTTTAAAGTACCAAAAGAAAATATTCACTAACATCAAAATTCATACCTAATGAAAGCATATGAAAAAGAAAATTAAAACATATTTTTTTAAATTAAATTCAGTTTTATTGAGATATATTTACATACCATACAATCATCCATGGTGTACAATCAACTGTTAATAGTACCATCATATAGTTGTGCATTCATCATCCCAATCTATTTTTCAACATTTTCCTTACACCAGAAAGAATAAGAATAAAAAATAAGAGTAAAAATAATGCCCAAATCATCCCCCCCATACCACTCTATTTTTCATTTAGTTTTTGTCCCCATTTTTCTACTCATCCATGCATACACTGGATAAAGAGAGTGTGATCCACAAGGTTTCCACAATCACACTGTCACCCCTTGTAAGCTGCGTTATTATACAGTCATCTTTAAGAGACAAAGCTACTGGGTTGGAGTTTGATAGTTTCAGGTATTTACTTCTAGCTATTGCAATACATTAAAGCCTAAAAAGGGTTATCTATATAGTGCGTAAGAATGTTCAGTAGAGTGACCTCTGTTTTCTGTTTTTGAGAAAAAAACAAAAGTGGTGAGAATTCTTTAGCCAGAGGTCTGCACTAAAATAAATACTGAAGAGGACTTTTCATAGAAGGAAGTGTTCCCAGATAGAAGTATGAAGATGTGTGGAGGAATGAAGTGTCTATAACATTAATAGTATCTTCTGGGGCTTAACAAGATGTAGAATTAAAACATGAAAAATACCCAAAAGGTGGTAGGGAGGTAAAAAGAGAATATTGTAGGTTCTTTCAGGACAATGGTCCACAAAGTTTTGGAATACTAATTTAAAGTAAACTCAACAAAGCCAAAATGTAACTTTTAATTTTTAGAGCAAGTCCCAAAAGAATAAAAAGAATGTTTATGAAACAAGCTAACAGAAGTGAAAGCATGGAATAATAATAATAGTAATAATAATAATAATAAATACTTTATTATCCAAAACAAAGCAACAAAGAAGGACAGATGGGAAAAATAGAAAATAAATAGTAAGATGATAGATTTAACCTCCAATTTATCAGTAATCATTTTGGATGGAAACAGGTTAAATAATCCACTTTAAGAGCCTCTCTGATGCAGTTTTACTTCTATTTCTTTAATTTCTTCTCTTTATTATTTATTTTCTTTTACTTATCAAACAAGTAACCCAACAATGATGTTATAAATACTAACTGCAGTTTGTGTCCAGTTGCAGAAACAAAGACTATAGAACACCTACATTTTCTCCTTGATTTAATGTATGTTTATTAGTATTAACCATTTCCCTTTCTTTCCTTTTCTTACATTTTATATAGGATGTGAGTGGGTACTTATGTTTATTATTTAGTTAGCACTTTAAAATATATCAAGATTGCATTGTAACTGCAAGAGAGAAGCAAAGCTTTCTGAGGGAAGGTTAGCTGCATTTTTATTTGTACAAGGGATAGTTGTTGCATTATGTTATGTGGGAGCAGGTTACTGTTTTTTCCTTTATTCATAATTTTTTCATTTTTTTATTGACCGCTTACTAATAATGTCAGGTTCTGTTCTAGGCATTAGGGATATGGCAGTCAACAATGTAATTTCTGCACCCATGGCTCTACATTCCTGTGTGTATAAAAGAAAATACACACCATGCAGTAGGAAATGAACAGTATGCTAGATGGTGATAAGTGCTATATAAAGTAGAAAGGAAGTATCCAGAAGGAAGGAATTTGAGGCGGATACATTTTAATTAAGTTTGTCAGGAAAGACCTTACTGATTTGGTGATATTTGAAATACCATATACTGAAGGAGATGAGAGAAGGAATCATGAAAATATCAGAGAGAAGACATTCCAGGCAGAACAGGCAAGGACCTGAGATTGGAGTATGCATGACATATTAAAGGGACTTCAAGGAGTCTAGCACCACTGGAAAAAATATGGGGGGAAATGAAAGGAACTTAGTTCAGAGAATTAAAAGGGAGCCAGATTGCCCCTTGTTAGTTACTTTGATGACTTCAATTGGAGAGAAAGGGATAGTGGGTTTTAAGCTGTTGTTGAGAGTTAATAATGGGAAGAATGGTATGTAAACTGATGTAGTTAGAGGGCTGAAACTTGGTGGATGCCATAGAGTGACTCACTAAACTTTCTTCCAATCATATTCTACTGAGCATTTTTAGAGCAAAGGCTGAAATCCATGCTTTGCAAGTAGGGTTTCCTTATAGCTCTATTTATGGATGTGGCTTAGCTTCTGCTGATCAGATGTACTAGTGCACAGATTGAATTTGGAACTGTAGGGAGGCTGTGTCATTTTAGGTGTCCATTTTGCTTAGGTGTCCATAACTGCATTCAAAACTGTATATTATGGCAATGGCTTAGTGATCCCCAGATTGAAGCAAAGCAGCATATTATAGGAACCAGCAGTTCTGCTGGTGCCTTCCTGATACGTTTATTCTAGCAAAGAGCATGTTTTCCAGCAGAAAACAGTACTGACAATGGCTTCCGGATCTCCAGAACACAGCCAAGGGAGTGAACTTGTGCAGGTAACAGAAATAATTGTTTCCCATTTCCTCAGCTCCCTTGCTGTTATTGAAGAGCAGTTCCATTGAAAGACCAGTTCTGTGGTGTGATTTTAGTCATCATTCCAGAAACATAGCCTAGAATCTGCTCCTCAATGTCTTACAGGGATTTTGGAAGTACTTAACTGCTTTTGGCTTTTTACAGCAAGGGGTTTCTATTGCTTTGGGTTGAACTCTGGATGATACAGGAGGTTGGGGGTTTCTTTTACTTTTGGTGATAATATGAGGTATCTTCTGAATCTGTTCATTTTGAAGCCAATCCAAATACCTTAAAGGAAAAGGAAAATAGAAACTTCCTGACAGCTGGAGGTGGCAGAGGGGCATGGTGTAATTTGAATACATAGTATAATATAACAATATATAGCATAACCAAGCAAATCTAGTGAGAAGAGAAAAATGAATTAATAAGTTCTCATTTTGGAATAAAAAATAAATTTTACAAGCATGAATTCAAGAACTTTGGAAAAAAATAGGGTAATTTTTCGCTATGCCTCAATGTCATCATGCCTACTCTGGTGCCAGATTTTAGTCTTCAGTACTCTTTGTGTACTTCTCTAAGTAGTATCAGATTTCTTTAGGAATATTTGATTCTATATATAAGACAGAAATATTCTAGATAAGCCTACACCATCTTATAGTCAGAAAACAAGGATGCTTTCATAACTGCTTTTGGGTAGTCTGTGAAAGGATAAAGATGCAAGTTTGAGGAGAAAATGCTAGAAGAAAAGAAATAACTTGAATGCTAAAAACAAAACAATAGATTTTTTGTCTGTAAGATGTCCATGTTACTTAAAGAAAAATGTTAAGTGTATTAGAGAAAATTCTGTCAAGAACTGTGAAGGATCTGAGATTTTACCCTGTTTGCAAACTAACAAGTTAGTCTGCCACAGTTTCAGAGATACTGGCTGTGGTAGTTTGGAGCTATGTACCCAGAAAAGGTCATGTTCTTTTAATCCATTCCTGTGGGTGCAGACTTGTTGTAGGTGGGACCTTTGGTTAGGTTATTTCAATTTGAGATGTGACCCACCTTGAATAATCCTTTTACTGGTGTCCTTTATGAGAGGATAAAGGACAGAAAAGGCTGAGAGAGCTCAGAGAGAAAGGCCCCGGAGAAGCTAAAAGAGGACCCACAGGACACAGGGAGGAAGCCACTGGAACCAGGAGCTGAAAGCAATGATACCCGGGAGCAAAGGACGAGCAGATGCCAGCCGTGTACCTTTCCATGTGACAGAGGTGTCCCAGATGCCTGCAGCCTGTCTTCAGAGTCCAGGTATTATCCTGTTGATGCCTTAATTGGGACATTTTTTACAGCCTAAGAACTGTAAATTATGTTAATAAATCCTCATTGTAAAAGCCAGTCTGTTTCTGGTATATTGCATTTCGGCAGCTTAAGCAAACCAGAACACTGTAAGAGACACAGACTCCTAGGACAGAGGCAAAGGATTTTATTTGTCATAGTCCAGCAGGCAGCATGATGTTCATGTTCACATGGCTACCCCTTTCCCCCTTCCCAAGTCTCACAAGGAGGCGAGGTGGATGCTGAACACACAAGGTGGTTGTGTCATAGCTGAGGAACTGCAAGATTAGGAAACCCTATTCTTCTAAAGGGTCTCCTAGCAAACCTGTGGAACCTTTACCCAGAAGGAGGCATTATCTTAATTATCTTGGCCAGGAAACAAGTCTCTTCTCTGCTCCGGAAGAAGAAACTTTATCTTTCAAATCTCTTTGTTCCATAATCGTCATTAAAGGATAGTTCTGAAAAAAAGCTCATGCGGAATGTGCAAAAAACGTTGTGGAGCATTGTCTTCCAACAAAGCAAACCTGCAGATGTTAAGTCGTTTGGTAAGTGATTTCCCATAAAGTTGGAAAAGGCCAACTTACTCTTGAACTCCGGATGATACAGGAGGTTGGGGGTTTCTTTTTCTTTTGGTGATAAAGGAAACTGATATGCTTTTTTAAAAATTTTTAATTATATAAATTATTTAATTTAAAAAATTTAATTATATAATCCCTTCCTCTCTTTGGGTAGTTTGGTATGTCTTATAGTTTGCTTGAGATGTAAATTATGTTCTAACTGCCATGTTGTTACTATTAGAATGTGGACTTGTACATTAGGGAAGGATTAGGAATGGACTTCAGTCAAGTCTGAATTCCAGGTCAGCTGAAGGATGTTATGCCTGGAAACTGACCTTCACTTTACACACTTCAAACAGTAACAATTCAAGAAAATTCTGGGCTTTCTCTCCCCAGGAAACTGTACTTGGTCGCAGGCAGATGTATTTTTGGAGTATCAGGAAATTGGGATGAGGAGCAGCTAGGAGAGTATGCAGCAGCCTCTGAGAACAGTGCCGGGGGTGCTTGCACATAGTGGAATCATCTCTATGCCATTCTACCCAGATATTACCTTCTAAGGCCTCACCACCTAGGAGCACCTGGGGGCCTGGGAAATCGGCACTTCACTATGATTTTCCTTTTTTTGCTATTAAAGCTACTTTTTATGCTCCGATTGTATCCATAGTATCTTATTCTCCTGATAATCCCTTTGTGTTGTGCTACATGATCTCTCCCACTTTTAAAGTATTTGGAGTTCTGAGCACATCCTGCTATGTTATATTTCTGGACATTTTTCATTTGATACTCCATTCTTTCCTGTCATTACCAGTTTATAGGATCATCTGTGAGACACTACCATCACAAAAGATTCCTGAGAAATACCAGAAGGGAGAGGTTGGGTTAATTCCTGCTAAACTGGCAGGTGGAGCTGCAGGGCAATCATGCTCTGGGGGATTGGTGTTAATAGGACTTCACTTGTATTCCAAGCTGTTGAACCCTGGAGACCTAGGGGCCACATATTAGTAAGTCATATGACAGGTATGGGTATACACCTCAAATAATAGTAATTGCAAAATAAGAGGTGATTTAGTGGCATTGTAGTAAATTTTCTTTTTTTCTGCTGTACCTTTTTTTCTGATCGTCAAAGCAAATATAATAAATTTTCTGTTTATGGATTATATCATTGCTACACTTTGCTTTCCAGTAAGATTCTTGATTGCATTTAAACACTCTCCTGCAGGTTTATGATGCAAGTATAATTGAGAGCTAGCAGAGAAAGGAATTCAATTCAGATATTATATCCTTTCTCTGAAATAAGGTATAAAATTTAACTTTACAGAAGACTTAATCTCTAACCTCATGCACAAAAGGGTTCTTGAATTCCTAACTAATTTTTGTAGACACAGAGAACAAGGTTTGAAAAACATATGTAAGTATTCTCAAAAATGTGGAAAATTAATTTGACTACTGTATTTGTTGCACTTATTGAATATAAAATGAAAAGAAGCATATAATAGATGAAAATGCCTATGGAGAGCTTTGTGGTTAAGTGCATGGTAACTGGAACCAGGCTTTCAGTGCTAGAATTATGGCTCCATTGCTTATAAGCTGTAGAATCCTGGACTTGACTTGTCTGCACCTCAATTTCCTTGTTTCAAAATTAGGTATGATTTAAAAAGAATAACATGTATTCATTGGTTGCTTTGAGGATTAGATGTCAGGTGATGAAGACAGTACTGGGCTCAAATATTTGTACAGAATATTTCTAGATATTCACACAAGAAACCTGGTAACCATTGTTGCCTCCAGGAGGTTGGACTAAAAGTCCACATAACTGCATTGGGAAGATTTGGTTTTTACTGTAAGGGTTCATAATGTTTCCATTTCCTACCAAGTATATTTTTCTATAATTTAAAAATCTAGTTAATTTCAAAGGACTTGAAATGAATGAGAATACAATGATTTAGAATTTAACAATCAAATTGCTTTTACTAGGAAAATCAGAGAAAAGTAGATGGCAGATTTTTATGATTTTGTTTTGGACATTCAATCATATTATTTTATGATATTGAAAACTGAGAAAATTGTTCATATCAGAAACACTGTTCTATCCTTTAGTATCATATAAATTTTTAAGAATCTTTTTTTTTAATAGTTTAAATGTTTTTTGGATTATGTGTATTTAATGTTTTGCTCCTGCCTAATTAAATATTCAATTATAAATTTGATCCCTTTTGGAGAGCCTTCTTTCTTGGATAGGAAAATTTGATTTATAACAGTTTTTACAACTTAAATATTAAAGATGAGCTCAGAACAAAAGTGTTGGATATGAAAACAGAGACAAAATAGTACCAGGAAACTCTATTACAAGGTGATGATGTTTCAGAGGGCCTCTGTCTATTCAGAAATGTGATTCTTGAGTCCACTAGAAGATAGAATGTCAGGTTTGACTATGGGTTTATGGTATCTCAAAGTAGGGAAGAAAATGCAGTGGATCTGGTTTCCAGAACTGACATTGCCCATACATATCCAGTCATCAGAAAGCTGAACCATGGAAGAGAGAGTGGGTCATTGTTTTAAATATTGAAAAATCGGGGTTAGTTGGAAGTACTGAGGAATAGTGAGCTGGTAAGACATCACAGTGTGGCTTTTGCTCCAGAAGAGAGCTGTCAGTTGTCAGTCTCAGGGGAGGGAGACAGAATTGGCCTAGTGGGAAACTGAAAGCAAGGACATTCTCATTCCTTCCCAGGTTTTTTTTTTTTTTTTTTTTTTTTTAATCTTGCTATCCTTGTGATTTAATCATCCACTTAATTACAATTTTCTCTTTCTCCCTTTGGAATTAAAGCCCTTAGAACATTTTATTCCTACCTAACATGCATCTTTTCCAGACTCCTTTATTCCCACCTTGGCACTAAGCATAAAACATTTCTTAACGGCGCTCTGTCTTCCAAATGTCTCAGTGCTATTTCTTCATTCTCAGGCACCTGACATTTTATCAGGAAATGTCTTTGCCTGTCGCCACAGCAAGTCAGGCACCAAATGTTCGCATTTCTTTCAAGTCATTAAGCCTGAGAGAACTACACACTTAGTGCTGGTGCAGTGGGCTGAAGGAGGCTGCTTATGTACAGTAAGCTTTGGGGCACAGGGGTTATCTTGGTGGCGATACAACTTGTTTCCTCTCCTTATTCCCAGAGCTACAGTCAGTGGGAACACAAATGGTGGTCAAATCTTAGGGAATATGTGCTTCCTAACTTCCTCACTTGGTTAACTACTAAAGGAAAAGGGCTCCAAAGTAATAATATATTGAATACAAGTGGAAGGAGTTCCTTAGTCCTCTTTCAAGGATCTGCTAAAAATCATTGCTATTTTTACAAATAGATACTGACATGTGAGTTATGGAGTGAATATTTCATGTAATCTTTAATCTAAAATTGGTTGGTTCCTTATAGGCCTCAGGCTTATTTTATCTCCACCCCATCTGAGGCTTTGTACCCTGAAAGTCTGTCCCTGATCCAGCAGTAATAGCAAAGCAAACGAAGCATGGCAGTGTCAGGAAGTACTTCTCCTACAGTGACAGCAGGTGATGAATCCCTTCGCTGTAGCAATGACTAATGTGGGTGTGGTTGGGGACCATTGTTACCAGAGGCAATAATGCAAAGCATTCTAGGACACCTGATAGTACCGATAGTATGGACTCTCATAAAACTGAGGTGGCAAAACGGTTCCTATGATCTATGAATTTTTCCAGGGTTTAAAAAATGCATCAGAAAATCAGACTTTCTAATTCATCTTCTTTTCAGGTGTCTGGCCAGTCACGATGTTTGAAAGCTTAGTATAGGCAGTTCTTTGGTCCTAATATAACTTGTTATCATATGAACAACAATTCGACTTGTTAGGGAGAATTCCTCAGCTTCTGATGTAAAGCTCTGCCACTACATTCTCGCCCTGCCACTGCTCAGCTCAACAAGCAAATTCTGCTGAAATTCTCATAGGATGGTAGCTACTGTGCTCTGCCTAATCAGGACCTTGCGTGTTCCTAAGAGAAGCATTGGTTTCTTATTTCTGCTGTAAAAAATTACTGCAAACACAGTTTCTTAAAACAACATGAATGTCTTATTTTTCAGTTCTGGAAGTAAAAAATCCTAAAATCAAGATGTTAGCAGGACTGCATTCTTTCTGGAGACTCTAGGAGAGAGGCTTTAGGAGAGAATCTGTTTCCTTACTTTTTCCAACTTCTAGAGATCATGAACATTCCTTGATTCCTTGATTTGTGGCCACTTCCTCTATCTTCAAAGCCAGCAGATTAGCATTTTACAATCTCTCTTTCTCTAATTTCTGCTTTTGTCATCACATCTCCTTTCTGACTCTGACCGTCTGCCTCCTTTTTATAATGAACATTGTGATAACATTGGGCCCACTCAGATAATCCAGGATAATATTCCCATCTTAGTGTCCTTAAAACTTAATTATGTCCTCCAAGTCTCTTTTCCTTGTTAGATAACATATTCACAAGTTTCAGGATTAGGAAGTAGACATCCTTGAAGGTGGGGGTATGCAATTTTCTGTCTATCACAGAGGGGAACATGGAGGAAGAAGAGGTAGTTGTTGTGATCCTAACAATTTGGTCATAGGACTCAGTGACTTCTGAGGATGTAGTTGTGGACTTTATCCTGAAGGGGTGCGTGCTGTTGAATCTTTCTTAGAAGAACCTCCACCAATAATTTGTGGAGCAGGATAACAGCCATGTAGACTCCCTGAGATCTCCCAGTGAGAGCAGGAAATGTTGAGGACACTGAAGAAAAGAATTTTACTTGGTACCTTGGCAGAATGGAGGACTCAACTTAAAACCAAAGAGTCAACTAAAAAACAAGATATATTTAGAAAAAAAAGAGGTTTAATGGCATGAAAATGGAGTCAACTCAAACTGGGAAGACCACTATGAGTATAATCACTGTGGAAAAGTCATTTGAAGCAACCCTAACCATATTTGGCACAAGTAAAATCACCTAGAAGAGAAGCACCATGAATGTGTGGGAAAGTCATCAGTCAGTTTCATCCCTTAGGAGACATATGAAAACTCACACTGGGGCAACCCCTTTGTAGGTCATCATTGTGAAAATGCCTTTGGTAGCCAGTCATTCCTATAAGTGTCCCCAGTGTGGGAAGTCCTTGAGCATGCGCTCTTACCTCACAGTGCATGATAGAGTACCAGGGAGAGACTTGATTAGTGCAACCACAGTGAGAAAGCCTTTCAGCAGGAGCTCCTACCCCAGTGTGCCCCAGAGAACACCTAAGGTCAAGAAGCTCTATGTGTGTGGGTACTGTGGGAAAGTCTTTGACCATCACTCCAACTTTACAAGACACGTACACATGCATACCATAAAGAAGCTACAAGTGCAGTTATTGTGGCAAAGCCTCCATCCAGAGCACCTCCATTAGTGTGCACAAAAAGAACTCACACTGTGGAGAAACCTTTCCAATTAAGAAATTTGGGAAGTACTTCATCAGTACTTCATCCTTTAGGTTGATGTGAGAATCCATGCCAGAGAGACATACTGTGACTCTGTTCATTGTGGCAAAACCTTAAGGCACAACACTTCACTTATGCATAAGAAATTTCACAGGGAGAGGAACCTCAGAAACGTGAAATGGGGGTTGGCTTTATATGTATTCCTCCCTTAGTGGGCAGTGAGCTTTGTTCACTAATGCAAGCATAAAATGTAAGGCAATGGGACCAAGAAATATATATATTTATATATACACACACATAAAGTAATGTGCATTGTGATATTCACAATGAAAGATACTATATTTTAAATATTGTTTAAATATTACAATGCATTAATTATGCTTAGGATATGGAAGATTTACTAATTCTTATGGGACTATGCAAAATGAAACATAGGTCAAAATAATTAGAACAAGGAAGTCCTATTTTCTTTTCAAGAGGTCAAAGAGTGATGAGACTTAAAAAACATTAAATGAAGAGAATCCTCAAGGAAAAGCGTAAAACATGAGATTTAAAGAGCAAAATTGATTTTCTCTACTACAAGCTCAATTAATTAAGTGATAGACTGAAAGAGCTAAAGGTGAAGGGGTCAAGACAAAAATAGCAAAATCAAAGAACAAAAGGGTAATTTTATGGATAGGTTTAAGGTTATGAAAATGGACAGCGGGGAGGCGGGGCAAGATGGCGGACTGGTGAGCTGTATGTTTTAGTTACTCCTCCAGGAAAGTAGGTAGAAAGGCAGGAACTGCGTGGACTGGACACCACAGAGCAGTCTGACTTTGGGCATACTTCATACAACACTCATGAAAACGTGGAACTGCTGAGATCAGTGAAATCTGTAAGTTTTTGTGGCCAGGGGACCCGCACCCCTCCCTGCCAGGAGGAGGAGCTGTCAGCTCCGGGAAGGAGAAGGGAGAACTGCAGTGGCAGCCCTTATCGGAAACTCATTCTACTGATCCAAACTCCAACCATAGATAGACTGAGACCAGACACCAGAGAATCTGAGAGCAGCCAGCCCAGCAGAGAGGAGACAGGCATAGAAAAAAACAGCATGAAAAACTCCAAAATTAAAAGCGGAGAATTTTTGGAGTTCTGGTGAACATGGAAGGGGGAAGGGCAGAGCTCAGGCCCTGAGGCTCATATGCAAATCCCGAAGAAAAGCTGATCTCTCTGCCCTGTGGACCTTTCCTTAATGGCCCTAATTGCTTTGTCTCTTAGCATTTCAATAACCCATTAGATCTGTGAGGAGGGCCCTTTTTTTTTTTTTTTTAATCCTTTTTTCTTTTTCTAAAACAATTACTCTAAGAAGGCCCAATACAGAAAGCTTCAAAGACTTGCAATTTGGGCAGGTCAAGACAAGAGCAGAACTAAGAGAGCTCTGAGACAAAAGGCAATAATCCAGTGGCTGAGAAAATTCACTAAACACCACAACTTCCCAAGAAAAGGGGGGGTGTCCGCTCACAGTCATCATCCTGGTGGACAGGAAACACTCCTGCCCATTGTCAGCCCCATAGCCCAGAGCTGCCCCAGACAACCCAGTGTGATGGAAGTGCTTCAAATAACAGGCACACACCACAAAACTGGGCGTGGACATTAGCCTTCCCTGCAACCTCAGCTGACTGTCCCAGAGTTGGGAAGGTGGAGCAGTGTGAATTAACAAAGCCCCATTCAGCCATCATTTCAGCAGACTGGGAGCCTCCCTACACAGCCCAGCAGCCCAGAACTGCCCTGGGGGGACGGCACTCACCTGTGACATAGCACAGTCATCCCTCAACAGAGGACCAGGGGGTGCACGGCCTGGAACAGGGACCCACTCGCAAGTCTCAGGAACCATACGCCAATACCAAGGACTTGTGGGTCAGTGGCAGAGACAAAATGTGGCAGGATTGAACTGAAGGATTAGACTATTGCAGCAGCTTTAAAACTCCAGGATCACCAGGGAGATTTGATTGTTAGAGCCACCCCCCCTCCCTGACTGCCCAGAAACATGCCCCATACACAGGGCAGGCAACACCAACTACACATGCAAGCTTGGTATACCAATTGGACCCCAGAAGACTCACTCCCCCACTCACCACAAAGGCAAAGCAGGGGAGAACTGGCTTGTGGAGAACAGGTGGCTCATGAACTCCACCTGCTGGTTAGTTAGAGAAAGTGTACTCCATGAAGCTGTAGATCTGATAAATTAGAGATAAGGACTTCAATTGGTCTACAAATCCTAAAAGAACCCTAACAAGTTAAGCGAATGCCAAGAGGCCAAAAACAACAGAAAATTATAAAGCATATGAAAAAACCAGACGATATGGATAACCCAAGCCCAAGCACCCAAATCAAAAGATCAGAAGAGACACAGCACCTAGAGCAGCTACTCAAAGAACTAAAGATGAACAATGAGACCATAGTATGGGATACAAAGGATATCAAGAAGACCCTAGAAGAGCATAAAGAAGACATTGCAAGACTAAATAAAAAAATAGATGATCTTATGGAAATTAAAGAAACTGTTGACCAAATTAAAAAGATTCTGGACACTCATAGTACAAGACTAGAGGAAGTTGAACAACGAATCAGTGACCTGGAAGATGACAGAATGGAAAATGAAAGCATAAAAGAAAGAATGGGGAAAAAATTTGAATAAATCGAAATGGACCTCAGGGATATGATAGATAATATGAAACGTCCGAATATAAGACTCATTGGTGTTCCAGAAGGGGGAGAAAAGGATAAAGGTCTAGGAAGAGTATTCAAAGAAATTGTTGGGGAAAACTTCCCAAATTTTCTAAACAACATAAATACACAAATCATAAATGCTCAGCGAAATCCAAATAGAATAAATCCAAATAAACCCACTCCGAGACATATTCTGATCACACTGTCAAACACAGAAGAGAAGGAGCAAGTTCTGAAAGCAGCAAGAGAAAAGCAATTCACCACATACAAAGGAAACAGCATAAGACTAAGTAGTGACTACTCAGCAGCCACCATGGAGGCAAGAAGGCAGTGGCACGATATATTTAAAATTCTGAGTGAGAAAAATTTCCAGCCAAGAATACTTTATCCAGCAAAGCTCTCCTTCAAATTTGAGGGAGAGCTTAAATTTTTCACAGACAAACAAATGCTGAGAGAATTTGCTAACAAGAGACCTGCCCTATTGGAGATACTAAAGGGAGCCCTACAGACAGAGAAACAAAGACAGGACAGAGAGACTTGGAGAAAGGTTCAGTACTAAAGAGATTCGGTATGGGTACAATAAAGGATATTAATAGACAGAGGGGAAAAATACATATGACAAACATAAACCAATGGAAGATGGCTGATTCAAGAAATGCCTTCACGGTTATAACGTTGAATGTAAATGGATTAAACTCCCCAATTAAAAGATACAGATTTGCAGAATGGATAAAAAAAAATGAACCATCAATATGTTGCATACAAGAGACTCATCTTAGACACAGGGACACAAAGAAATTGACAGTGAAAGGATGGAAAAAAATATTTCATGCAAGCTACGGCCAAAAGAAAGCAGGTGTAGCAATATTAATCTCAGATAAAATAGACTTTAAATGCAAGGATGTTTTGAGAGACAAGGAAGGCTACTACATACTAATAAAAGGGGCAATTCAACAAGAAGAAATAACAATCATAAATGTCTATGCACCCAATCAAGGTGCCACAAAATATATGAGAGAAACACTGGCAAAACTAAAGGAAGCAATTGATGTTTCCACAATAATTGTGGGAGACTTCAACAGATCACTGTCTCCTATAGATAGATCAACCAGACAGAAGACCAATAAGGAAATTGAAAACCTAAACAATCTTATAAATGAATTAGATTTGACAGACATATACAGGACATTACATCCCAAATCACCAGGATACACATACTTTTCTAGTGCTCACGGAACTTTCTCCAGAATAGATCATATGCTGGGACATAAAACAAGGCTCAATAAATTTAAAAAGATTGAAATTATTCAAAGCACATTCTCTGACCACAGTGGAATACAATTGGAAGTCAATAACCATCAGAGACTTAGAAAATTCACAAATACCTGGAGGTTAAACAGCACACTCCTAAACAATCAGTGGGTTAAAGAAAATGGACAGCAGCTCAAGAAGGACTAAATGTACTTTCCATGTAGACACAATTTCTGATCATTGCCTAGGACAATTTTTGGGTGCGATTAAAATGTGAAAATGCAGATCTGTAAAAATGTTGATATGCAAAAACTAAAATGAAGCAAGAATTAATAAATCATGATACCTTAAAAAGAGGAAAGAAAGGATATAAAGCAACTAATATGATTATTTTATTGAAAGATATTTTTGTAGCAGTAGAAACAGAAGCTCAAATCATGAGCATCCAAGATATAGCGATATATAATAGACCAAAAAATAGATGCATTCTATGGGAATGTGAGGAAAATTGATCAAAGGAGAGGAGTGGGGGAAATAGTTAAGTTTGGGTCAATAAAATGTTTATGCTTCAGTAAGTTTTTATTTTCTCTTCAAGAATATGGTATGACAGTTCAGGTAATGGAATATGAGATATTAGTTAATAAAAATCAACTCTACTTAATGGCACATATTATTTTGATAGGCAGAGTTAGATAATGGAATAAGCATGAGTTTTGTATTTTGACACACACAAGTTAAACTCCCACTACTGCCATCTTTTAGGTATGTGTATGTGTGTAACTATGTGACTCTGGGTAAGTTACTAAAACTTTTTTGAGGTTATACTTTTTTCATCCAGAAAAAGAGAAAAATAGCAATAACAATCTTTCATATTATGAGGAATAGAGATAAAATATTTAAAAAAAGGTAGCACAGAATTTGTGGAAGGCATTCAATAATTTGATCTTTCTTCTTTTCCAAATTATGCATTTTTCTCTATCTTCTTTCTGAAATTGGAATGTATCTTACAAATGTAAAAAGAAACTTGCTGGCCACCAAACCAAGGAGTAATTTCCCTGTCTTTGCTTGTGAGAACTCAACTTTTTACAGAAGTTTTTCATTTGATTGTCACTTCAATAGAGATACTTACATTGATAACTTTACAGGCAATTGAATTTTAATTCTGGATTCCTAAATTTTGCTTAATATGTCTTTGAAAAAATTGCATTGTGATGCAGCATTGAAATGTAAAGTTACATTGTGTACAGAAGATTGCCTGTCACAAGCCAAGTAAGTTAAAGGCAGAATTGCCAAATCTGTCAGATTATTTCAAAGCTAAGAAGTTCAAGTGACTGATTAGTGTGTCATAAAGGACTCTGTCACTCAGGTGCCCATAATCTATCTGTCAGAAACTGCCAGATGGCTAACAAAAAAAGTGTTTAACTTCCAGAGATGCATACTTCAAGTGAAGAATAAAAAAATCTAGATAACCTAATAGGAATTGCAGAAAAAAAATAACAGAATTATCCATATGCCTTATTGTCAAGCCAGAATGACCTGTAGTCCACATGAGGCCCTACTTACATGTTGATTTAAAGTTTATTTCACAATGAATTTTATATGAGTTAGGTGTTTCTAAATACTTCACAAATATTAACTCATTTAATGCTCCTAACAATCTTCTGAGGTAAGAACTCTATTACATACATAAAGAAGTTAAATGACTTGCCTATGGTCACAAAACAAGTAAGTGGCAGAGCCAGGATTCAAACCCAGCTAGTCTGGCTCCAGGTTCTATGTTCTAATCACTAAGTTCCACTGTCTTTGAGACCTTGTATGCAATGAAATCTTAGTCTCATCTGAACAGTCTCTCATCCCCAGTATTTATAGACAGTGTACTATATGACAGGCTCTATTCTAAGCATTTTTCATGTTATTAATGAGTAAATCCTTCAAAAGTTCAGGAAGTAGATACAATTTTCTGGAGCTGCAGAAAGCTGAGGTAACTTGTTTAAATAGGTTGGGCTTTGAATTTAGGCACCCTGGCTTCAAAGCATTATGCATAAGGCCTGAAATTAAGGTCCAGTATTATCTACTGCCTTGATATCTGGTGAAATTGGGAGAGCCTCATTTGCCCTAGTAGCAAGTTCCCCTCTCCACTCTGCTCCTGCTGATAAGGTCCCCTAGCCAAACAGCTCTCCCAATCAAGGGGAACATGTGGTGTTCCTGCTTATCCTGAATAACAGGTCCAGTTCCCTGCAGCTGCAGAATTATTCAGTCACAAGCTAGGGGCACCCCAGCCTCTTGCAACAACAAAGCCTGCCTTTGTCAGTCCATGCTTATTTGCCCTGCTCCCCAGTGCACTGCATAGCATGTGATGTCCTCCTCCCCTGGGCTGTGTGTACATGTGACTAATAAAGTGCTGTCATTTCATTTGCCTGGTATCAGGTGTTGTGTGTTTGGCCATCCCCATAATCCTAGGATAGGAATCCCTCCCTTCCCAATGGGGTGGAGGGTAAGTGGGGTGTGATTACAACAAGCATGCACACTCAGCTTCTCTTAATCATGAGGCACATGCCTTTGAGCTGCAAAGCAAGATTTCATGAAGAATTTGAAAGTCAGGATGCATCACAACTCTAGTTGTCCAGTTATTTCCTTGTCATTTCAACTATCTTCATCCATTCCTTGCTATTTTCTTCACCGTGGAACAACTCCATAGAAGGGATTCTTTAAAGGTGGGGGTGGGGAGGAAAAGCAGATAAGAGATTTTTGTCAAAACACCCCCAAGATAACTCACACACCACCTTGATGGAGAACAGTCTATTCCTCTTTCATCTGCTTTGCTGCCTTTGCTCATTGCATTAGTCAGAATTAACTAGGTTATTCTGCAGTAACAGTTAAAAAGCCAAATTTCAGTAGCTAAACACAATAAAGTTTTATACTTTGCTTATATCACAGTTTACTGAAGGTCAAGCCTCATGTTTAGACAGAATTTTCCTGGCAGGTCTCTGGATTTGAGCTTTGCCTGGAAGCTGTTTTTAAAGTTTATCTTCTTTTGCCATCTGGAGAGGCTGGGAAACTTCAAAACCAGCAAGTTCTCATGTCTTTGTGTATCATAGCCCTTCATTTATCTGTTCTCTCCTCTCATGTTTTACTGTAAGCGGCAAGATGAAACCAGGTAAAACCTTCAACACTGCCTGGAAATCTAATTAGCTAGATTGTTCTATTCATTTGGACACATTTTCTGTCACATTACAGAAGGTGATGGTGTTGCTAAACTTTCTGCCATAGCAACAGTCTCCTTGCCTCCATTTCCCAATAGCATTTTCCTTACATTCCTGGAAGCCTTCATCCATAGCCTCCTCAGAGGTCGGCAGGCACATTCTAGCAGTTTCCTCAAAACTCTTCAGTCTTTCGCTAGTACTTTCCCCAAAGTAATTCTGGCTGCTGCTCAATTCCTGATTCAAAAGTGCCTCCAAAGTTTTAAGCTTTTCATATAGTGGGATCCCACTTCCAGGTATGAAAAATCTGGGTTAATTTTCTATTGCTGGGGGCTTTGACATCATCAACATGGCGACATAAGAAATTACCCTAGAAATGTATCTTCTCAGAATCAGCAAATAAAAGGACAGATTCCACTTGCTTGGAACTCGGGAGGGCAATAGAGACTGGAGAAGGACTCTACAAATGCTGGATTGAAGAAAAAAAAAGTTATTCTTCAAGAACAGGTAGGAGATTTTCTTCCCAGAGCTGCCAGTTTGGACCCCTCCCCTTCAATCAGTCCTAAATATCAGACTAAATATTGTTAAGATAAGATTTTGTAAAGACATCAATTAGATAAGATATTGTTAAGATTCAGTTCTACCCCAAATGATTTACAGATTCAACATAATACCAATCAAAATTCCATCAGCCTACTTGGCAGAAGTAGAAAGGTGAATTATCAAATTTATTTGGAAAAGGAAGGGTCCTAAATAGCCAAAGACATCTTGAAAAAGAAGATTGAAGTTGGAAGTCTCATGCTTCCTGACTTTAAAATTTATTACAAAGCTACAGTGGTCAAAACGGCATGCCACTGTCACAAGAATAGATGTATGGAGTATTGGAATCAAATTGAGAGTTCAGAAATTGACCGTCACATTATGGTCAGTATATTTTGACAAGGTTGCAAAGTCCATTCCTTTGGGAAAGAATGGTCTCCTCAACAAATGGTGCTGGGAGAACTGGATATCTATATGCAAAAGAATGAAGGAGGACCCCTGTCTCACACCATACACAAAAATTATCTCAAAATGGATCATATACATAAATACAAAAACCAAGACTACAAAAATCCTGGAAGAATATGTAGGAAACCTCTTCGAATCTTGTGTTAGGCAATGGTTTCTTAGACTTTACACCCAAAGAAACAGAAGACAAAATAGATAAATGAGACTTCATTTATTAAAATAAAAAACTTCTGCACATTAAAGGCCTTTATCATGAAAATGAAAACAAAGCCTATTCAATGGGAGAAAATATTTGGAAATCACATATCTGATAAAGGTCTGATATGCAGAACATAAAAAGAAATCCTATTACTCAACAGAAAAGACACTACCTAGTTAAAAATGGCATATACTTCAACTGACATTTCTTTCTTCAAAGAGATGTACAAATGCTAACAAGCACATGAAAAGATGCTCACATCCACTGGCTATTAGAGAAATGCCCCAAAACACAATGAGATACCATTTCACACCCCACTAGAATGGCTACTATTAAAAAAACAGAAAATTACAAATATTGGAAAGGATGTGGAGAAATAGGAACATTCATTCATTGCTGATGGCATGTAAAATGGTGCTGCCGCTGTGGAAGATAGTTTGACAGTTCCTCACAAAGCTAAGTATAGAATTACTATGTGAGCCAGCCATCTCTCTACTAGGTATAAACCCAGAAGAATCAGAAGCAGGGACTTGAACAGATATTTGCACACTGATGTTCATAACAGCATTATTCACAATTGCCAAAAGATGGAAACAAACCAAGTGTCCATTAACCAATGAATGGAAAAACAAAATGTGGTATACAATGGAATATTATTCAGCTCTAAAAAGGAATGAATTACTGATGCATACAACAACATGGATGAACCTTGAAGACATTATGCTCTATGAAATAAGCCAGACATGAAAGGAAAAATATTGCATGAACTCGCTATATAAAATAATTAGAATATGCAAACTCATAGAGTTACAATCTAAAAATAGGTTACCAGGGACTGGATTGGGGGTATGGAATGGGGAGTTCATGCTTAATTTGTACAGAATTTCTATTTAGTTTGATTAGAAAGTTTTGGAAATAGATGGTGGAGATGGTGGGTTAATAATGTGAGTGTAATTATGTGAGTTATATATGTGAATATGGTTAAAAGGGGAAATTTTAGGTCATATATATGTTACTAGGATAAAAGTTAAAAGATAAAACATAGGACTGTACAAGACCTATTATAAACAATAGACTATATTTAATACAGTTATAAAAATGTTCTTTCATGAATTAAGACAAGTGTACCATACTAATGCAACATGTTGATAATAGGGTGGCATGTGGGAAAAATATTCATCATAACATAAACAATGGACCATAGTTAATAGTACAAATTTAATATTCTTTCATCAGTTGTAACAAAGGTACCACACTAACACAAAGTGTTAACAATAGGGGCGTATAGGGAATATTGCCTTTTTTACATTATTTTTTTTCTAAACCTACAACTTCTCTAATTAAAAAAAATTAAAAATATTTTTTTCTATTGCTGCATAACAAATTACCTGAACACTTAAACCAACAATGGGTCAGTCCTCTGGTCAGGAATTTGGGAGTGGCTGTTCGGGCTTTCGGTCTCTCATAAGGTTCCAGTCAAGTATCTGCAGTGCTTCAGTCATCTGAAGGCTTCAGTCATCTAAAGGCTTGGCTGGGACTTGATAATTCACTTCCAGTATAGGTCAATCACACACTTGGCTAGTCATGCTGATTGTTTAGGGGAAACTTTAGTTTATTGCCGTATCATCTCTGTACAATTGCTTGAGTATCTTCACAAAATTGAAGCTCGCTTCCTACAGAACACATGACATAAGGTGGAACTACAATGTATTGTATAATCTAGTCTCAGAAATCACACTGTCATTTCTGCAATGTCTCGTTGATTACACAGGTCAGCTCTTGTTAGTGCAGGAGAGGACTATACAGGGACTTGAATAAGGGGAAGAACAGAGGGGGACATATTGGAGGCTGCTACTACAGAGGAATGAACACAATCATAAATAATTATAATGTAATTTGTAAATGTTACAAGAAATTTGTTCAAAGAGCTGTAGTGCTATGAAAGATTGAGTATGTGAATGATGGGGATGGAGGGTCAGGAACTCCTCAGAGAAAGCAACATTTGAGATGAGTCATTGAAAATGAGTGGGTATTCAGTACTTTAAAGGAGAGAGAAAGAAAACTATTTCAAAGAGAAAGAGGAGATGTAATATTTGGTCTTTAAGTATTAAACAAAAATAGGGGAAGAGAGTGGGGAAAAGAGCAAGTGAAAATAGTAAGAACGACTCATATCTAAAAAGTTTTACCCATTTAATAAGAAGAAGCATAATCTTAGTATTTAACATTCTATGTGTAGCAAAAATTCTGAATTATTTTTGTACATTAAAAAGTTGCAAGAAGAAATCAGAGGTACTAAACAATATATATGCAGAAAAATTTGCAAAAGCATTTTTAAAAATTATTTATTATAAAAACATATAAATATTGTGATGGAAATGTAGAGAAAAAATCTCATCTATTATTCCTTTATCAAAAGAGCCATTGTTTTTACTGTCTAGATTTTAAAATTTGTTATAAAAATTTTTATATATTTTAAACTATGTATTACTTTACGTTTGTTACACAAAAATATGCCAGTCAGGGTCTGGTAAAAAAAAAAAAAAATAAAGTACTCATGTCATTAAAACTCTTCATAAAGAAAATGACATTTAACCAATATTTCATCATGTAGATGTAGCAAAATTTATTTAACCATAAATTCCAATGTATTCCACCTTTTCTTATGATAGGAAATGCTTTGGTGCTTTCAGTTCATAATGGCATTTGACACAGGTTCTAATGTAGTCTCTCCCAACTTCTCAGAGTAACAATGGGGAAAGCAAAGAAGACAAAATCTTAATGAAATCAATACATCTAGTGCCAATAAAAGATAGATGGATTGGCTGTGAGAAAAATCCAATGAAAATTTAGCTTATAATGTCCTGGTTTTTCTTCATGAAAATGGAAAAAACAATCTCCCATTAAGAAGCAATATGATTCTGGTTTGTTTTTTTTTTTTTTTTTCCCCCAAGAAAGTTACATACTATAGCAACATTTCTGTGACTTGTTCCTACTATATCCATCAGAAATTAACAGACCATAGTCATTCCTGGGCATCCCCAGAACGTTAAATAGCTTATCTGTTCTTCTTGGATTATTGTTCCCCCTTCCTTAATTGCTCTCTATTGCTAGTTCCTCTACATTCTACATTATAAACCATTTGTTTTACATTTTTCAAAGTTCACATTAGTGGTAGCATATAATATTTCTCTTTTTGTGCCTGGCTTATTTCGCTCAGCATTATGTTTTCAAGGTTCATCCATGTTGTCATATGTTTCACGAGATCGTTCCTTCTTACTGCCGCGTAGTATTCCATCGTGTGTATATACCACATTTTATTTATCCACTCATCTGTTGAAGGACATTTGGGTTGTTTCCATCTCTTGGCAATTGTTAATAATGCTGCTATGAACATTGGCGTGCAGATATCTGTTCGTGTCACTGCTTTCCGATCTTCCGGGTATATACCGAGAAGTGCAATCGCTGGATCGAATGGTAGCTCTATATCTAGTTTTCTAAGGAACTGCCAGACTGACTTCCAGAGTGGCTGAACCATTATACAGTCCCACCACAACAATGAATAAGAGTTCCAATTTCTCCACATCCCCTCCAGCATTTGTAGTTTCCTGTTGTTTAATGGCAGCCATTCTAACGGTGTTAGATGGTATCTCATTGTGGTTTTAATTTGCATCTCTCTAATAGCTAGTGAAGCTGAACATTTTTTCATGTGTTTCTTGGGCATTTGTATTTCCTCTTCAGAGAACTGTGTTTTCATATCTTTTGCCCATTTTATAATTGGGCTGTCTGTACTATTGTCATTGAGTTGTAGGATTTCTTTATATATGCAAGATATCAGTCTTTTGTCAGATACATGGTTTCCAAAATTCTGGTTTTAAATCAGAATCCTTGGATGCAGATCCTGAGACAGTGAATCAGGGGTTTGTGATTGTTACAGAAGGAAGGCAGTGAAGAATGCCAGATAGAGCAGGAGAAAAAGGGCTAATCAAGGTTTAAATCAGTTGGAGATTAACTGCAGCCTGATTCCGTGGGGAGCAGTGGAGCACAAGTGCACCACTGAGTTGATCCCATGTTGGGGCTTGGGCATTAGACTTTTGTACTTCAGGTCTACTTAGGTGAGGTGAGGTGTAACCTCCAGGGCAAGGGGTTTTCTTCCCCCTCCACTAGTACTTCTGCAGGCCGAAGTGGCTGACCTAGTTTGGTGCTGTAGGGTTCTGAGCCCTAGTTACAAAAATTTACTAGATTATAGTTACTGAAATTGTGCATTTACAGTTAAAGCTGGTCATGGGAATATGAGACAACCTAGTGGGTCACTAAATATATTCCTACATACCCCCGTTACTTAGTAGCAGCCTTTTGTCATGAGTATCACTATCAATTCTGCCTGCCCGTGCCTGCTGATGAATTAGTGACCAGGTGGCCCAAATTGATGCTGATACCTGGGACCCAAGGTTCCTTCCATGGTCTGTGTGTTAGAGTAGGAACCTGTAGGGTCTGGTTAAATGAGATCCATTTCATTTCACAGTAAACAAAACAGTCAAAAAGACATGCTGTTATGATACTTGCATTCTTATGTTTTCTACACTCTGTTTGCAGTTTCATGGTTACTTGCCTAATGAAGGATGTTTCTAACAGGAAGGCTTAAATTTATGTTTATTACATTCCATCAATTGCTTAAATTCGTGCAAATTTATTATTTGTTTATTATTTATTTATGATGGAAATCATGGCTAACTCTCATTTGACACTTAATGTGTGCCACACCTTCTGCTGAATATTTCACATTATTTTCTTATTTTTCACACAATATCCCTGTTTGATAGGTCTTCTTATTCTATAGGTAAGGAAAGGAAGATATTGAAAGGTTAAATATTCCAAAGAAGACACTGTGAATCTGTAGTCACTGACTAGAATCACACTAAATTATATGAAAGAAGAACTGTGAAATGTATCTTATTTCTGGATTTTCTGTTTCATGTGGCTGAACCTCATTCTCACTGATACATACTACTGCTGTTATTTTGATCCTGTTTCCAAGCTCTGAATAAAATGGTGTGAACTGAGTCAATTTATAGAAGACATTGTCTATAAATAGGGTCTTGATATAGGAGATGAAAACCTATTTCATCAGCTTAACCATACCTTGAATACGTTTATGGGGCAACTTGCTTAGATCATAATCACTCATTTTTGTCATTAGTTACAATCTCTTCCCACAGCTGCTATGATGGTCCAAATTGATTTGGACATTACCATTTCCTCCTGGTGACTTATTTGAAATGCAGACTATAAAACAATTTAATGGAAGGCGGACTAAAGAATCCCTGTGTTGTCTGTTGTTCAATATGTTTCATAATATAATAACAGAACATAAAATATAACTACAATTTAACTTTGGATTTCTGTGAGAGGTTAAAGACAATAAAAAAATATTTTTTGAGAGAGAAACTGAAAACAAATATATCTCCTTATTGATAACCCAATAGGTGATATATGTTGCCATGTGACTTAATAATGGATATTTTGTTCATTAAAATGCTCTATATTTATGAGAGTTTAAATGTTATGTTTTGTCTACACAGAGCTCTTGTTTTTTACGTTAATAAAAACAAATATCACATAGATTCCTCATTCATATTAAAAAGATAAACTTTTTACATAATCTTTCTCCTACTTAAATTCAAACACTACTGGAAGACAGATTTGAATGAAAATTGATGAGAAATGAATAGGTATTTTGCTGTGATCTTTTTGACAGAGTTGTAATTAAGCTGCCAAAAGCTAAGAGAAAAAGAACACATGCACACACTGCATTTGACTAAAGAATGGCTGTTCAAGCAGAGCACATTTTCTATGACAGATTCAGGGATGCATTTAGCATATTTGACATATATTAGGTGATGAGCTGTGAGATTTTAGGCACTGAGAACAGCTGCAATATAGAGTGCACTCACATCACACAGACTGTTGTAGACACCTTTCATATATTAATGAAAATATAAACAAATCTCAATAAAATAATGAACATTGATTTAAATAGAGTGAAGATTTAAGTGTTCGAATTTCATGCACCTTGGTGGTGTGTGGATAGGCACCAGTAGACTAAATCTCGGTGGACGCTTCTGGGTTCTTGAAGTAGCTGCCTTTACTGGCAGGTTAACCTATTATGTGCTTCCATATTAGTATCTTTGTAGGTTCAGAGACTAATAAAGGCTATAAAAAGGAAACGTCAATGGAAATGTTAGCAGTTTTTAATATCTGAGAAGAACTCTTGGTCAATATAGCTCATCTCTTGCAAATGCTCCTTTACTCTAAGCCATAGTTTTTTTTCTTATTCATCAAATTTCATGGGCACTAGTGCTCACTTTTAATGCTAGTGGGAGAACTAAATTCATAACAGAAAATTTGATCATTTCAGGAAATGACATTTAATATAGACTAAAGCATGTGTTTTCATAAATTTCTTCCACCTTTTAAAAAGATACAGATATTATCAGCATGTCATGGTACCAAGTGATTCTTACAACTAGTTTTAGAGAGGTAGAGTAATTGCAATGATTTGAGTTAATTTTACCCACTCAGCTCAATGTAACTGAGGGAAGATTACTCCCATGTATTCAGGAATAATTCCTGAAGTTTCCCCCATAGAGGTTTAATGGACTCGACTGATGAAAATTCATGCTATTGTCTTTCAGAACAGAGCAGAATGCTTTAGCCTGGTTTTGTCAATTTGTCTCACTCACAGCTCTCACAGTTGTAGGAATGTTATCTCCAAATTTGGAGGTAACTGGCCTTAGCTCTCTTTACCTTTTATTATTTTTTACTAGGTAATAAATAAGCATGGGAAAAGAGGCTCGGTCTCATCATTCATTAGGAAATGCAGATTAAAATTACAATGAGATATTACTACAGACCTAATAGAATGTCTAAAAAAAATATGAAAACTGACAATACCATGTGTTGGAGAGAAATGGGAGGAATTGAAATTGCTGGTGAAAATGCAAAGTATTATAGCCAGTTTGGAAAACAAACTGTCCATTTTTTATAAAGTTAAGCATTCACTTATCTTACAGCTTAGCAATCCACCCCAAGATACTAACCACCCCCAAAAAATTAAATTTTATAGTAACCTCAAAACTGTATGCAATAATTTGTAACTACTTTATTCATAATTGCCCCAACTGGAAACAATCCAAATGTCCTTCAGCTAGTGAATGGTTAAACCTTGGTACATACATACAATGGCATCCTACTCAGCAATAAAAAGGGAAACAATTGTTGCTACATATGAGAGATATATACAGACACAGAGAGAGAAAGATCTTGAGCCATGAATCCACAAAGATTTCAAATATTTATCAAAAAAAATGTCAAAAGAGCCAACAAAATAGGGCTAGTGAGATTTTTTTTGCACAAGAAACCCAAGACATTGATGATGTGAGCGATCTGACTGAAGCAGAAGCTGCTACCAGCAGTGAACACAGCAATTGGATTGCTATGAATGAGGGTTGTGGAAAAAATGCCATCTCCAAAAATGGAGGTAAAGGCTATCATAGTTCTTCACGAACTCATGTGAACTCATCCCTTAAACCAGAAGGGTGGAATTGGGAGAGGAAATCTTCCTGATTTTTCTAGTGAGAGCTGAGCCAAGGAGAGCTGCTTGTTTGTTTGTTTATTTACTCACTCGTTTATTTTTGTCTCACATGTTTATTCATCTTCTGCTTTGCTACACAAAGTATTTGAAGTGATTCCCAAATATCAATCAAAAATAGACATGCTATAAATGGATAAAAAGTAACTGGAGAATAGAGAGAAGACAGCAGGACTGGGGGAAATAAGAATGATTATTATTATAGTGTTATAAATATGTCTTTGACCTTCTAGTTGTCAAAGCAAAAAAAGAACATAATCAGTTCTATGATTTGCAATTTCTGTGCAAAAGAAGGATACTAATATTTCAGGAGAAGCAAAATATTTTCTTGTCTTAAGTATATACTCCTGGGGAATAAATGAGTGTTGTAAGTCATTTCATATTTAAGTACATTCAAATAGTAACTATACTTGTTCACAGCAAATTCTAATTCTCTCAACTTAAGCTACAACATAACAACAAAGCATAAGTAGAAGAAAGGAAATTTATGGTTGGCTAAGAATATGTGGTTTCAGATCACAGCTTTCTGATATTGTGGGTGTATTATTTAAAACATTATGATCAAATAATTAGATACCATAATGTAGCATGACCTATGGTTTGTTACTATATGTAGGGAAATTTGTTATCATAATGCTGGACTTCTTGGCATTCCCTGGACAAGCCAGGCCTTTTCAAAACTCAGCCTTGATACATGATTTTCCTCTGAGTAGAAAGATGAGACTTTCCAAATTAACTTGGCAAACTCTTAATTGTCCTTCTAGACAGCATGGTGGTCTAGAAGGCTAAATTTCCATGCAAATAGACCTGGGTTTGAGTCCTGGACTTTTCATTTTTTAGCTTACGACCTCATTGTAACTTTCCTAAGCCTCTGTTTTCTCATCTAACAGATGAGCTTAATGATATTACCCTCCTCAATGACCCAACAAACTCTTTGCATAATGCTTGACACACAGTAAGGGGCGATAAATGTTAGCTATTAATAATACCTAAGGAAATCTATGACTGATTTCTCTGAAATATTTGGAGAATAAAATAGATTTTACAGAAAACTAGAAATAAAGCCAGTCTATGCAAAAAGTCTGTCCTCAATAAAACTTAGTCTTCTTTAAAATTTTTTGTATTTTTCTGGTTGACAGGCCATTGCTCACCTTGTTTTGGCAGCCTGTGATTGATTCGATTTGAATAAATAATGTGAAATGCTTTATTTTAGCAATGTGTCAGCAATGTAATTAAAAGATGTAGGCTGTCTTATTTCATAATAGATTATCTTACAATTTAAAGTTCTTGAATTTAACACAATTAAGAACTTTCTTAAGGCAACTTTGCTGTGCAGAGCTTTGGAAAAGGGGACAGTTTTACTTTTTTTATTTTTGATTTCAGAATCGTTCTTGATCATTGATGATCTGCGTGAGCATGAACTGACCCAGAGAAACCATATAAACTGACTACCTTTACTCAGTTTGATCAAAAGTGTATTACTGTGAGGAGGGGGAATGGGGAGTAACTGCTTACCAGGGCTTTATTTTGGAGTGAGGCAAAAGTTTTGGAACTAGATAGAGGTTCTTTTCACAAATCATCGTGACTGTGCTAAGTGCCACTGGATTGTTCGCTTTAACATGGTTAATTTTATATTATGTGTAAAATTCACCTCAACTAAAAAGAAAAAACTAGTTGGACAATATTCCCTACTCCTTTATTTTCTGAATGAGAAAACAAAAAGATAAATAGATGGGTAGAACTGACCTTTCAGAGAAGAAAATTAAAAGCACGAAAAATAGTGGGGTTAGACAGATGTCTAGACCTGCAAAGAGAGATTACTCTTGCTGGGAATATGAAAAGAAGAATATTCAAAAGAGTAAAACAAGAAATTTTCAGTAAATGAAACATGAACTTGTTTCCCAGAAAACTGGACAAAACTCTGTATTACTGAAAGCCAACTGATCACAGAAAGCTAGGTTTTCCTATCTTTTGTTTTGTTGTTCTGGGATTTCTATCTTTAGTCATGTTTATTTCTTTAATGAAATAAAGCCTAGGGCTTTTCTTTTTCCCTCAGAAACATAGTGAATAGTTACAACTCCTTTAGACACAATCTTTCCCCCAATATTATCAGTTTTTCTTCTGGTTTTTGCCTTGAAAATTTGCTTATAACAACTCTCTAACTTTCCAGTATCCAGTCCTGCACTCTCTTTGAAACCAAAGCAAGGCAGGTGGCTTCTGCCATGCTGGTAAGGAAAATGGCAATTCAAATGGTCATGGCACCATTTGAACAAACTATTCATCATCTGGAGCAATGTCATATGCTCAGGCTTATGGATAACCTAGATGGGTACTTGGAGACTAGTTAATTTAGGAGTGGGTTGGTGAGAAGTGAATTGCTCAGCAGAAAGGATGAGAAACAGTAGGAATTCCTAAGGCAATCCAAGAGAGCAGGGGCAAGAGGGGCTTGAGATAGGGCAGAGGAAAAATAAGATGGTGTGATACTGGAGTGCTCCATGGAGTAAGTCATCAGTGAAAGTACTGCAGGAGGGTGATGATTTAAAGACATTTTAAGCAGCAACATCTACTATTCAGTTTGAGGTTGTATGAATGCTACAATATAATCCCTTTTCAATTTCTCAAGCAAAAAATGTCTTCTGTACACACTGACACCTTATGTAAAGTGTGGAAATTGAGACATATAGTGCTTTTCATGTTTTTTTAGAAATAATGTAAGGAAGGGATTGCCCATGTGGGCAATGAAATAATCCATAACCTGATTCTTAAGACATTTTTGCATGTCATTGCAAGCTTGGAGGTCTGGAAACAGATTTTCTTAAAAAGTAGGATGACCAAATAACTTAGCATCCAAACTAGGGCACTTTTAGAGTGAAATGGGACACTAAAAATAATTAACAAACATTAATTAATCTATACAAGATGTAAATAAGGATTTGTGGCCAACTGTCTAAAAGCAATAATGAATTAGATACTCAGAATAGGCTGTAGGAGGAACTCTAGTTAAATGGTAGGAGAATTGTAAAGCCAGTTCCAATAATCTCAGTGAAATATGGGAAGGAAACAAGATTAAGGAAGAAGTCAGAATCCAGTGTCCTCACTTCCCCTCATGTCTCCCCCCCCCCCCCACACACATTTAGTGGCTCTCCACCTTCTAACCCTTATATGTACTTGGTGGCTCTTTGTGGATTGGTGCTATGAAAAATCCATATGAATTTTAGGAAACCCAATATATTTGGGACTAGTTGCTTTCTTATCGAGGCAGAGTCTAGGAAGGTTGTAGGCTTCTAGGAAAATCCTGGCATTGAGGTTGGTATAATTTCCAACATTGGTAACTAGAGGTGGCTGGCTAAAGATGTCTCAGCATTGGTGATTAGAGGTGATTGTTGAAAGGAATCTGTAAGTTCCTTCAGGCTCTGCGTGTGGGCAGGGAAGATGATGAGTGTGCCAGGACAGAATCAAAGTTGACAGAAAGAGAGCATGGCATATAGGAACTTTGTGATTTGAGGTAAAGGGCTGAGGCTCTGGGCTTTGGTGTAGCGCACATGGATAAGCTTCAAAAGCCTGAGTGACCAGTCTCACATGGGTAAATACCAGCCCAAGACCACATGAACAAGCCATTCTGGCCTAGAACCCAGAAAGGACTAGAGATGGAACATTTGTCTGACATCTCCTCCATCACAAAGAGATTTCTTAAGCCTTTCTGGCATTCATTCTGATTGTTCACTGTTTGTGCTGTCTTCAATGATGTACGTACGTAGATATTTCTAACCTCTTCTCCCTGCTGCCTTCCCTTTGACTGACTGCAACCAGATACATTCTGCTTATAAAGCACACCAGTAATATGGATTACAGCCCACCCTGATTTAGTTGGGTCACACCCTAACTAAAAATAACATCTTCAAAAGGTCCTGTTTACAAATGGGTTCACACTAACAGGAATGTGGATTAAGATTAAGAACATGTCTTTTACCATGTTCTACCACAGCCATAATATATTTAATTATATGGTAACAATTTGGGGGATAACGAATTTGAGGAAATAAATCTTTTGCAGTTGTAGCCTGTTTATCTTCTTTAAAAAAAAAATCTCTTTAAAAAATGAAAAGGATAGTATTGCATTTGATGAACTCAAAGTGCTAATAGACTGAGGGAGGATCTGAGGAATATTCCTAAACCTAGTAAAATGAATGAATATATCCTCAGTAGAAGTCCTTGTAAAGAAACTAATGACATTTTGTAATTCTCTCCATAAAACCATCTGCAGAGTCTGTAAACAGAAAAAAATAAAGTATAAGTAATAAGATAACCATCAACATTATTACACAATTCATTCTTACCATTATATGAAAAACAAGAAACTACAAGACATCAGAGTGTGAAAAGATCAGTATTACCATCATGGTAATCTTCAGATATGTAAAATATAAATAGTTTCATGGACAATTTGCTAGGTTAAAAGGACCACAGACAAGTTTTCCTATAGAAAACTGAATGCTGCCAGTCAAATTCATCCTTTTTAATTTGCATGGGTTGTACGCTGCATATAATGCATGATTAATCAATTTTCAGTGGACTAGGTCAACTTTTGGTTGCAGTTTGAGTCTGCCATTGCCATTTGTACACAGTCAGCCTTGATTTTTGATAGCTGTTCTTAGAACAATGTATACCTTACAATAATTAAAGGAGGATTGTTAAATTACACAGCCCATTTTCCCACTAGAGTGACATTTATGGTTTTCTGAAGTCAAAAATTTTAACAAGAAGATTGACAGAGTAACAGAAAAAATATAAAGGATCAATATAACGTAAGCATTGTTCTCTTGGTTTCCATTCATTAAAAAAACATAGAGAATCAACTCATTTTCTACTGGGCTTCTATAAAGTTCAACAAGTTAAGTAAATAAGTAATACATAGGATATGACAGGCATAATGAATTTTGGCTATCATGATATAGTTATAAAGAAATGTCAGTATCTTAAATGATAAGCCACAAATTAGAAACCATTAGCATTCAAGTACTGTATTTTCTTCATAACTAAATTTTACTGAGAGAATACGAATTCTGCAACAATATGAGGCAAGAGTTTCTAAAATATATCTCCTGTTTGCTCTTTGCTTTCCTTAGTTAGTAAAGGTTTATATTTTGAGTTGTTTCATATTGCCTATAAGCTAAAGAAAACACGTGTGCCCATTTAAAGCTAAATGTTAAGAATTTGTCATAAAACTTCCATTATGCAAAAGAAATTATAGAATATTTAAATTTTAGAACTGGAATTATTTGAGGTCACCTATCTGATCCGCCCCCCCCCACCCCATGGGAGCATTTATTTGCTGGGAAGGGGCCTGAGGAACAGGATGGACAGGAGGTGGGAGGTCTCCGGGGCTCCCCCTGTCCTCACAGGCTCATTCCTGGTGGGGCTCGCCTTCTTCTGTGTCTCAGGAGTCCTTGAAGTCCACGTCTCCTGACGCCAGGCCTGGGGTGGCCTCTCTGGGGATCTGAGACTGGCAAAAAGAGCTGGGGCCCTGTCAGCCCGGGGTTTTCCTACGGCTGGTGGCTGTCTCCTCCAGGGCTGCCACCTGCTGCTTCAGCCTGCACACGCTCTCTGCCAGGCACAGTGTGAGCGCCTGCAACCTGGGGGCGACCTCTGGACCTGGCACCTTTGAGAGGTCAAAGGTCAGGGCCAAGGGCCCCCCCAGATAGGGTCAGGTTTACTCTGTCCTTTTGCAGTGTCAGGGTCACAGCTTCCTGCTCACAGACTGAACCGGTGGGTGATGTCCTCAGCGGCACTTAGGCGAAAATGGGCTTTCAGGGCCGCCAGTCTGTCCTGTATGAGGCAAGTGCTCCAAAGCTCCGCGGCGTCGGTCACCTGCAGGTTGGTCACATGCAGGTTGAAGCCAGCTGCGTCCCTGCCACGCTCCTACTCGCAGTAGCACACGAAGTGGGCGGGGGGGGGGTGGCAGCGGCACCAGCGGTGACAGCACCATGACTCCTCGGCCACCATCTTGTCCAAGATGATTTAAAAGAGTCAAGAGTATACTTGGTTATGACTGTTCCCTAATCAACCTGTGCAATTGCATTAGAAAAAGAAACACAGGTAGGAGGCAGCAAAAGGAAGGCTCTGCCAAACCAGGTTGGGGGGCTAGAATTATACACTTGCTTTAGCTTTAAGTAATTTTTAGAACTCAATCTGTTATTAATGGACCTCTAGATTTAGTAGAATCAATATAGTGAGGTAGGCTGTATAGATTCTATTTGCTGTGAGGGGGTAAGGTACCCACATCTTGGGGGATTTTTAAGAGATGAACATATGTTTTCTTAAAAGCTCCATATTCTTTGTACACAAATTCTGGTAGTGGCCAACAGAAGAGAACAGCTAAGAAGCTGAACTAAACTTTCCAATTAGTCAAATAATTCATCTTTTCACATTCTCAAAAAGAAGTGTTACTCATTTAATTGGTTACCTATAGCTGATATCTGAGGAAGGTAACACATTGCCAAAGGTCGAAGAACAATGGAGGAAGTTCTAAAATTTGCTTATCTTTTACTCTTTGGTCCTCATTTCTATAAAGTATCAAAAATATTAGGTTCTATAAAAATTTTGTTTGTTTTTAATGACTACTTACTACATAAAATAGATTCACATGTATAGAGTTTGCTTATTCTGATTTGGCATCCTTTCTATCAAAACATCATTGATTTGTTTGACCTATGAAGTTAGCAATTTGACATCATTGGAATTATTAAAATTGCCACTTGGAAGTTGGAGAGGATCTGGATTAAAATCTTGATTCATCGTCTGTCATCTACACACTAGCTGGTTTCCTGAGGGTCAGGAAAGGCTCAGTAAAGAACACCCTCAGTAGCTGATTGCTCAGAACTCAGACTAATGGAAGATTTTGATGTTTGAACAGTTATGGAATTTTCCCTGTCTTTGAAAAGCAAATGCTCTAATATCGAAGTTAGATCTCATTCTACTCTGGTGAACTTATGATTTCCCATCCAAACTGAAACCCTGGATAGTGAAGGGCACACTGTTACACACTGTAGTAAACACTCAGGGACCACAGTTATTAGCCAGTACTGCCTCAGGGTATATGCAGTCACCACACCAATGAAAAAAATCCTTATTCAGTACATCTTTCTGTAACTACAAGAATACCTTTTTTTTTTTTTTCCTTGTTTGCTTGGTTGGATTCTAGACTTCCTGACCTGATGGGGAATTCCTCAAGGAATTATCGTTTTGAAGAAATAGAGGAATACACTATTTTGCCTATACACATTTATGATATAGGAATAAAGAAGAGATATATAATTATTTGTAACACTTTGCCTTTACTTTTCACATCCATACCTTCCCCAAACTCCCTGTCCCCTTTTCCCAGGTTTTTAAGTAGGAAGGATGCCTTGTTCCTCGGTCAGGTAAAGGTTTTTGTTGGGCCCACAAGATCTTTAATGTGCTGACTCTATGTAGGAGTAGACAGAACTGGAAGAAGCTGAGGCAGTGATAATCAATTTGGGAAATAGCAAGGAGGTACTTAGAGAAGAGATTGGAAGAGCTTGGCCAGAGGGGAAGAGATTGGAAGAGCTTGGCCAGAGGGGGAAGGGAAGTAAACAGAAAGTCAGGGATTCTGTTAAATTTTGCAAAGTGGAGAGATGTAAGAAATGTGAGTAGCTGCTATTTAGAGTAAAACATTAGAGTGTCAATCTGAATTTTGTTTAATAATGTGGGTAGTGATTCTATAATAACTTATTCAAGCGAACTGCAGTAAAGACTGGTAGTTACATTTCTCAAGGCTTTATGGAATTGGATTTCTATATCTTTTGAATGAAAAAAAAGATGCTCCAGTTTTATTTGTGTTATACTTAGTAAGCACATACCAAATAGAAGGCATTTTACTTGGAAAGTAATGTTGAATAAGGCATATGTAACAGATGATGAGAAGTAAGGACTTGTTGAGTGAATGAACACTAAATATTTCTGTGTGTATTTAGTCAAGAATAGAAAATCATGGGATTTTATTTACTCTCTATCGATTTTATGGGTTTTTCAAGAGGGTGTGGGGAGACTCAGAATCAGGTGGTTGCTATGTTCTCCTAAGAGTTGGTTTTTGGTCACGTCTTCTCTCTTCTCTTACATATAATATGAGCCCTGGTCACTACTGTAAGACAATACACTGGGCATACACATGTGGGCACCTTCCTTATCCTTCCCACAATCACAGTTTGCAAGAGAACAAGCCTTCATGTTCATCACATTCTTTCAAAATGCTAGTTGCAACTATTTTGTGAAAATAATTCACAAAATTTTTCTCTGTTACAATTATTTTTCCACATCAACAATAACTGTTCCCATCAAATCTCAACTTCTGTTAGTAGACATATACTCTCATTTAGCTGTTTGCAATGTTTCTTTACCTCCTCTATTCAATTTTTCCCACTTGTTTCCTCTCCTATCAGCACCCCCTATTATATTCTCATGGACTTGTTTTTTTCAGTTTCACATATAGCATCACTGTGATCAACTGAAATTCTTTACTCAACTCCATTCTTCCTCCTCTTCTTTGTGGGTTACTGGATATTGCTAATATTCTGTTCTCCCTAAATTTCTCATGTATTAATTTCACCTTCATGCTTTTGAGTTGCTACTTTTCTACCTTTCATGATTTTGTTGCTTATTCCCTGACTTATTCTATTTTTCATTTCAGTTCTAATTCTGTCTTTCATTCTCTTTCATTTTTTCTTTGATGGGCTTCTTTGATAGTCTTAAAAAAATGCTTACTATTAAAATTGCAGGGGCCACCAGTATATTGCTTACTGGATCTTCTTAGAAGTTTGTCTGAATCTTAGTGGACTCTGTTGGTGGCTCAGGAAACAGTAGGAGGCTTGACCAGATTTAAATTGGTGTGAGCTTCCAAAGGTACCTTAAGGGAGAATTTGCAGACTTGCTACTGACAGATTAGACCTAAGCTGAAAAACTATGTTTAAAAAAACAAAACAAAAGGGAAAAAACTGACACTGCAGTGATTTAAACAATTTTCATTTTCCAACACAGAGATTTTTGGCTTCTTTTTAAAATATGGAAGATTGGGCTAATCTGGACCTATAATTAATTACAGGACAACAATCATCTGCAGCTAAATAGCTGCTAACCTCTTCAGATAGTGCTTATAAGTTCAAGTTTACCACAGTCCCAATTTCAATCATTTATATTCCCTGCCTGACTCCAGTAGGCATTTGAGTTTTTGACATCCGTACTGAAGGCTTGCAACCAGCCTGTTTCAGGAGGTGGAGAACAGGGTCATATCTGGGTGATAATCATCCTCAAAGGACCCATCAAACCCAGAACATTTACTGTGCTGTTCCTTCACTGTTTTAACTGAGGAGCAAGAATATTTTGTTGAAAAAGTGACTGACAAATTGATTGAACTTCTCAAGAATCGTGATATCTTAATTTTATAAACCTCTAAGAACTCAGCAGGACCAGTGTGGAATTTGCAAACTTTTCAGCACTAGGGATTAACAATTTTGATGGAAGAGGCAGTTTTCTCTCATGAAGCCAGGGCCAGGGCCACACTCATGGAGCTTACAGTGTTTATTCAACTGGCAATGCTTCCATGTTCTCACTGTCATTGGATTGGCCATTTTCTAAGAAGAGGAAGTCATTAGAAGGAAGGTAGTAACAGATGAGCCATTGTGATGGATTAAAAATATAAATGACATTATTCCATGCTCCTGATTCGTCTTTGGATGACTATTGCACTTGAGTAGTATCTAAACTCCTTATCAGCTACTCCCACTGCTCTTTGCCCTCTTCCATTATAGGTCCAATATAATCTCATGTTAATCTACTCCTGTTCACTTCAGGCATATCTGTAGGTCTCCTTCAGGTTTCTGTAGCACATCAGTCTCTTTGATGACTCAGGAATTCATATTTGCTGTCTGTCTATACTTTCCCTAGCTCTTTTCTTGACTTACCCTCTTCTTATTCATCAGGTCTTAGCTTAAATGTGTCATCTTCAGAAAGATCTTCCTTAATAATCTTCTTCAAAGTAGGCCCACTCATTTACTCTTTATTATATCACCCTACTTATTTTCATCTCAGCATTTATCACAATCTGACATTATCTTTTACATTTATTATTTTATTGTCTATCTCTCTATCACAGTCATGAATGTAAACTTTGGGACCACAGAGACCTTATCTGTGTTGCCTACTATAAATTCTTAGTGCCTAAGCAGTGTTTGGGTCACAGCAGTTATTCAATGAAGATAATGGAATAAGTAAATGTGTACAGCATGTTGAATCTTTTTTACTACTTTGTTACTTCTGCCTGTAGGAATATAGTTTCTAAAACAAATTATGTTATTGGAGCACATTATATTAATTATCTTCATCATGCACATAAACTAACCAAGGGAAAACTACTTGGGTTGGAGCTTAGACTTCTCTCTCTAGTCCTTTCTTTCTTTTTTTCTGAATGCAATTTTATTGAGATATGTTCACACACCATATAATCCAACCAAAGTATACAATCAGTGGCTCACAGTATCATCATATAGTTGTGCATTCATCACTACAATCAATTTTTGAATATTTTCATTAAACCAAGGAAGAAATAAAAAAGAATAAACATAAAAATAAAAAAACATCCCATACCCTGATCCCCCATTATTTATTTATTTATTTATTTATTTATTTATTTTATTTATTTTCCTACTTATCTGCCCATACACTGGATAAAGTGAGTGTTTCACTCACAAAGTTTTCACAATTACACAGTCACACTGTAACAGCTGTATAGTTATACAATCATCTTCAAGAACCAAGGCTACTGCATTACAGTTCAACAGATTCAGGTATTTCCTTCTAGCTATTCTAATACACTAAAAGCTAAAAAGGGATATCTATGTAATGCATGAGAATAACCTCTAGAATGACCTCTCGATTTGATTTGAAATCTCTTAGCCACTGAATCATTATTTTCTTTCATTTCTCTTTCCCCTTTTGGTCCAAGAAGCATTTCTCAGTTACATGATACCAGCACTAGGCTCATCCCTGAGAGTCATGTCCCATGTTGGGGGAGATTTATACCCCTGGGAGTCATGTCACATGTAGTGGGGAGGGCAGTGAGTTTGCCTGCAAAGTTGGCTTAGAGAGAGAAGGGCCATATCTGAGTAACAAAAGAGGTTCTCTGCGGGTGACTCAGGCATAATTATAAGTAGTCTTAGCATCTCCTTTTCAGGAATAAGTTTTAAAAGGGCAGGCATCAATATCAAGGGCTTGGCCTATTAAATTGGTAGTCCCCAATGATTGTGATAATATCAGGAATTCCCAGATGGGGAAGTTTAATATTTCCACGTTTTTCCCCAGTCCCTCAAGTGGGTTTGCAAATGCTTTTTTATTCTCTGCCCAATTTACTCTGGAATGTATTGGGGCATCACACTAACCTGTACAAACCAACAAGATCTCATTCCCTATTCAAAGTTTCATATAATTATGGTGTTCAAATAGACTGACCATACAAGTTAAACCATGCAGTGTGCTACAGAAAATATAAATTTTGCACCAAATAAGCATCTCTTCCTTTGGTCTCACACAGAAGTTAAAGTTTTAAAATACAGTCAGTATTGTCCTTTACCATGTATTCTGATTTGCCTTAGTCCTAATCAGATCAGCTTCATTCATATCTCTAATTGAAGTCTGATCTTTTTTTAAAAGTTGCTGTATGGAGTAATGATGACTTTCATAGTTTCAGATTTCTGGCTCTGTGTCTCAGATTCACACAAATACCCAATGTTCCAGGGAATGACCAGGCTATCCACAAAGAGCTCAGCATTTCAGAATTTAGAATTAACTCTGACAACTCAGGAATAGATGTGATTGCTGTCAGAGCTTCCAGTCTTGGAACCTTATGGAACATTCTGTATTCATTAATCATTGATTGCCCAATCTCTGCCCCTACTCTATCCCCAGATAACCTATGATCTTGAATTCAATTCTCAAAGTTTTCTCATTATACTTAGTTTATATTAGTGAGGCCTTATAATATTTGTCCCTTTTCTATTGACTTATTTCACTCTACATAATGTGCTGGAGATTTATTCACTTAGTTACATGCCTCACGACTTCATTCCTTCTTGCAGCTGCTTAATATCCCATTGTGTGTATACACCACAGTTTGCCCCTCCGTTAGTCCATCAGTGTACCCTTGGGCCACCTCCATCCATTGCAAATTGTGAATAATGCAGCCATAAACATCAGTGTGCAAATGTCTATTTGTGTCCCTGCTTTCAGTTCTCCCAAGTATACAATACTTAATGGTGTTGTGGGATCACATAGCAGCCCTACACCCAGCCTCCTGTGGAACCACCATGCTGCCCTCCACATGGGCTCCCCATTCTACTTCCCTACCAATAATGAATAGGTATATCTCTTCACATCTTCTTCAGTACTTGTATCTTTATGTTCATTTTTGAAACAGTTTTATGCACATCCCGTACAATCAATCCTAAATGAACTATCAACCTCTCCAAGTATAATCACGTAGTTATGCATTCACCACCACGATCTATATGAGAACATTTCCATTTCTTCAGCAAAGAAAGAAGAGGAAAAATGTAACAAATAATAAAAAATCAAAAGGAGAGAAAACCACCAAAACAAGAATCCCATACCCCTCCCCCATATCCCCCTCTTATTGACATTTAACTTTGGTATCTTGCCTTTGTTACAATTAATGGAAGAATAGTACACTGTTACTGTTAACTATAGACCCTAGTTTGTATTGATTGTATTTTTTCCATATATCATTCCATTTCAACACCTTGCAATGGTGACATTCATTTTTTTCTCCCTCATGTAAAAACTTTCTTAATATTTGTACATTTAATCACCATCATTGTCCACTCTAGGTTTTGCTAAGTTATACAGTCCAAGTTTTTATCTGCTATCTATCCTTCTGGTATCATACATGCCCCTAGCCTTCCTCTTTCAACTATATTCACACTCAGCTTTGTTCCTTATACTTAGAGTATTGTGCTACCATCACTAAGTATTGTGCTATCCGTTCCTGAATCTTTACAATCAATCCTGTTAAACATTCTGTATCCTTCAGCATCAAATGCCCAATCTCTACCCTTTTTCTATCTTCTGATAACCTGTGTTATTAACTTTTAAAAGCAGTATTTTCTTCTACCATTTTGCCTTTTAGATTTTATATGGCATATCATATTTTTTCTCTCTTTTTACCCATCCTGATAATCTCCATTTCTAGACACTTCTCCAAACCTCTCTCCCCCGTTTTTTTTTTCTATCTGCTTGTTAACACTCCCTATAGTATTTCTTGTAGAGCAGGTATCTTGTTCAAAAATTCTCTCATTGTCTGTTTGTCTGAGAATATTTTAAATTCTCCCTCATATTTGAAGGACAGTTTTGCCAGATATAGGATTTTTGGTTGGCAGTTTTTCTCTTTCAGTATCTTGAATATGTCATACCACTGCCTTCTCACCTCCATAGTTTACACTGAACCACATATAATCTTATGGAGCTTCCCTTGTATGTGGTGGATTGCTTTTTTCTTGCTGCTTTCAGAATTCTCTCTTTGTTTTTGGCATTTGACAATTTGATTAGTAAGTGTCTTGAGTAGGTCTATTTGGATCTATTCTGTTTTCGATATGCTGTGCTTCTTGGATCTATAATTTAATGTCTTTCATAAGAGTTGGGAAATTTTCAGTGATTATTTCCTCCATTATTCTTTCTGCCTCTTTTCCCTTCTCTTTTCCCCTTTCTCCTAGGACACCCATAGCACATATATTCATGTGCTTATGTTGTTATTCAGTTCCCTGAAACCCTGCTCATATTTTCCCATTCTTTTCCCTATCCGTTCTTCTAAGTGTAGGATTTCAGATGTACTGTCCTCTAGTTCACTAATCCTTTCTTCTGCCTCTTCAAAGCTGCTCTTGTATGTCTCCATTGTGTTTTTCATCTCTTCTGTTGTGCCTTTCATTCCCATGAGTTCTGTCATTTGTTTTTTCAAGATTTCAATTCTTCTATATGGACACTGTGTGTCTTCTTTATATCCTTCATCTCTGTGCTGGTTTGTATGTATTATGTCCCCCAAAATGCCATTATCTTTGATATAGTCTTGTGTGGGCAGGAAATATATTGTTGTTGATTGGGTTGGAGACTTTTGATTGGATGTTTCCATGGAGATGTGATCACTCAATTGAGGGTGAGAACTCTAATTGGTTAATTTCCATGGAGGCGTGGCCCTGCCCTTTCAGTGTGGGCCTTGATGAGCTTACTACAGCACAATATAAGCTCAGACAGGAGTGAGCTTGCTGCAGCCAAGAGGGACACTTTGAAGAATGCACAGGAACTGGGAAGAGAGGCGCTGCAGATGAGAGACAGTTTGAAGATGGCCGTTGAAAGCAGACTTTTGTTCCAGAGAAGCTAAGAGAGGAAAAATGCTCCAAGAGCAACTTACAGTGACATTTTTGAGGAATTGCAGCCTAGAGAGGAACATCCTGGTAGAAAGCCATTTTGAAACCAGAACTTTGGAGCAGACACCAGCCATGTGCCTTCCCAGCTAACAATGGTTTTCCAGACACCATTGGCCATCCTCCAGTGAAGATACCCGATTGTTGATGATTTACCTTGAACACTGTATGGCCTTAAGACTGTAACTTTGTAACCAAATAAACCCCCTTTATAAAAGCCTATCCATTTCTGGTGCTATGCATTCTGGCAGCATTAGCAAACTAGAACAATCTCTTTTGCCACATTTTCCTCCAACCCACTGAATTAATTTAGAAGATTTGTTTGAACATCTTTAATTAATTATTTCAACTCCTGTATCTCAGTTGAGATGTTAGTTTGGTCCTTTGATGGGCCATATTTTCATACGTCCTAGTATGAGTCCTGATTTTTTGCTGGCGTCTAGGCATCTGATTTCCTTCATTAGTTTATTCTGGCGGTCATTTTCTCTCTTTTACATAGGGGTTTCTTCTTGTTTGGTTTTGTTCTCTATCTGTTCTTTGCTATTCATTGCAACTTATTCTAGACTTCTAGCATAGCTTCTTTTTAACTGATCAGAATTTCTCATCTCTTGGCTTTCTGGTTCTTGCCATGTCTATATGGAAGTGTTTTTTTTGTTTTTTTGAGGCATGTCTCACCAGATAGGATCTACCCCACCCCAGACAGATTCTCCCAAGACTCACAAAGAATTTGTGATCAATATGAAGGTTACCTGGGCAGGAGTCCCTGCAAGCTGCCAGTCTTTCCTGTTAAACCTCTTGATTTTGTGCTTTTCCTATCCTGCTAATCTGATGGCATTTGTTAGCCCACAGTTTTCCACTGGCATGAAGGGGTATAGTGCCTTTAATTCTCATGAGACCCTGTTCCTGCAAGGGGCATATTTTAGTCAGAGGCTGAGGTAGAGGGCAGGCTTAAACTGTTTCTGTTTTCTAGCTCCTGGAGTCTGAATTCTCTGAATGAGAGCTGCCATTTGTGCTGAGCTCTATCCCACTCCCTTTCTTGGAGAAGCTAAGGCCTTCAGGGAATTATCTCCTTCACCTGACTAGTTAAGTTGTCTCTCAGTCATACCTTAGCTCTGCCCTTGCATAGCACAATGCTGACACTGATAAAGCCTGCTGCTTTCTTTATACTAAAAAGTAAAAAAAAAAAAAAAAAAAAAAAAATTTTCAGACCCAGTCCCCAGCACCCTGGGTTCACCAGTCAAGAGCTGGAGGTGGTACCCAACTCTGTGCCCTTTTCCTGGGGAATAGCCATTTTCCAGTATTCTGTGTTCATCCAACTTCAATAGCCTCTTTTTTCTTTTTTTTCCATCTGCCCCACCTCCTCTCTGCAGAGAAGCTACCTCCAGTTCCTTTCCTGCTTGCTCTGAATTTTTCTGTATCTGGAGCTTGTATTTAGCAGTCTGAATTTGCTAATTAAATCCACAATTGGAGCTTGCTTGAACTCTCCTTCTCTTATTTCAAATAGAAACTGCTTCTTTTTCCCACAGGGAAGTGACTCCAAAACAGCCTGCCATGCCAGTGGGCAGGGGCACCAGCCTTCATGCTTGGGAGCCTTACTTACAGTTCTGCACTGTGATCTCGGCCCTTCCACCCATTCCAGACTGGTGTACAATGTGTGTCTGGTGACCAAAGTCCCCCAAACAGTTGTTCCAGATAGTTCTCGGCTATTTACTAGCTGCCCTAGAGGATGAACTAAATTCCACACCTCCCTATGCTGCCATCTTGTCTCGTATCCTCTCCAGTCCTTTCTTATCTGATTGGTATTTTCAGGGAAAGCACAAGCATCCATTGAGTAATATTAAATGAGTGCTGTCAATGCATTGTAAGTGTCTCTCTCTTTCTGTCCCTGGACTTTAATGCAGTGTGCTAGCCTTGAATGTCCAGTTCTTGAATGTTCAGTTCTCTAGCAAGCCCATCAGGTCTCCCATCCCACTTCCAGTTTTTTTAGCTCTGATAAAATAGGAAAGTCGAAAGGTCCTTCTCTGTTGATCTGCTTCTCTTTGACTCAGCTAGTAGCCACATTTTTTTCTTTGGGTTCAAGACACAATTTACCCTGAAGCCTTGGATAATTTTGGGTAATAATTATGATACATAATGATACACAGATATGCATTTTTTAAATTTTCTGAGTCATAAATCACTGTTGGCAGGAAGGGGGGCTGGTACTTCTAGTTTTTAATCTGTAACACCTCAGGACTACTTTCATTCCTCTAATAGTATCCACACAACCCCCACTGTTCTTATCTACTCATTATTATAATTGAAATCATTTCTGTTCCTTGTTGGTATTTTTACCAGAGATTTTATGTAAGAAGTGGATTCATATTTCTTTGTGAGTTAAGGAAATGCATTTACATTTAACTTTATGCATTTTGCTTAAGAATCCTGAGTTTACTGAGAGGGGGACCCAAATTATTCTTGTCATTGGGTTGGCAACGATTAACAAAAAGTTGTTCCTTTTGGTATCTTTTGGTACATTTTCCTCATCTAACAAGGTGAAATAAGCATCCTTTAAGAAATCTCCAGTACAAGCATGAAATTTCTAGTGAGTCCTGGAACACTTCACTTTCTATTGAACGATACCAGTGTTTCATAACTTCTAACCTGTATGTGATAGGATTTTCTCCCTGCTGTTCTGGTTTATGTTTGGTACTTTATTTCTTCCAGTCCCCTCTGTGTTCATCCTTTATCCCATGCTGGGGTTATGACATCTCAAGAATCCACATTCAATATGTCCTTGAATGCACAGCAAAATTTTGCTTCAATCTAGGTGGAAATTTGAGGAATTGAGATGAAACCAATTAAGATGAAAAGGGTATAGACCTGGGATCATATATGGTAATTTTTCAACTTATGGACAGTATGGTCTTCAGCAAATCTACGGACCTTTCTGGACTTCAGTTTTCTCTTCTGGGAAATAAGAATATCAGTGCATATTATATAATAGTACTATGAAGTAATTTTGAGAGTGTCATATACATAGTGGGCACCATTCAAAATGTAACTATCACTAATCCCATAATCATGGGATTTGAGTAGTACTAGTGGCCAGACCATTGCTGCTTCTACATCCTGATTTATACAAATATATGATTAAATCAGTCATCTTACTTAAAGATATCCCTTTCATTGGAAAGGTTACCTTAACCTTAGACAGGTCCATTTTCAATTTATTTTCCTCTGTCTCTCAGTCCGTCAAGCATTGTAGTAAAGGTATTTCAGATGATGACAGTAAGCCTGAAGGCGAATTTAGAGAAAACATCTTATTACATGTTTTTATGTCTACATTAGTTAGGAATATGTTTGCATGAAAATAACAGAAAATCTGTCTACACAGTGGCTCAAAAATTAAGTTTTATCTCTCTATCAAAACAAAAAGCTGTAGGTAGGCAGTCTACTATTTATACAGCAGGACCACGACACAAACAGTAACGCAAGCTATTCTTACTCTTTTTGGTTGGCCATCTTCCACAGTTGCTGCTTGTCTTTCAGACCTAATCTGTCATGGTTGAAGTAAAAAAGCAAGGGGAAAAAGGCAAAAGGGTGTATGCCAGTTGGGTCTGTCCCCTTTGAAGATTTCTGCCTAAAAACATTTCAAAGTAATTTTCACTTGCATAGTATTGATCAGGGTGGTCAAATGGTCAGACTTAGTTGATATGGGAGCTGTTAAATATAATTTTTAAGCTGGATGTGTTCTTGCCCAAACAAAATAGATTATTATAAACAAGAAGGGGAGAATGGATATTCAGTGTGATATAGGATATTATAGCACAAATTCTACTTCCCTCTACATAGCTTTTTTTATTGTTCAACTTTCATGACTTAGGTCGAGTAGTAATTTATTTGAATTCAAAGCAAGATGAAAAACAGGAAAGAATAAGGACCTAGTTCAAGAACTGTCCACCAGGATGGAATAGCAGCTATCTCAGGTTGGTACAAGTCTCCACCAAATCCCCATAGTTTAAGTACTGTCTTTACCTTTCATGAGTTATTTGTTTTGGTATTTATGTAATCTCTTATCTCTCCAAACAAATTATAAATTGATGGAGAGAAGTAACCACATTTTTTTACTTAGCTCAGAAGTTCAGATGAACAACATCATTGTGGGTTTTGAATATTTAGGAGAAGCTCTTTGGGAAAATTGGACAAGGACTATAGATTTCGGAATGAAATATTTGGACAATACTGAGTTTACCAAAGTAAATGAAGACCAGGGCTTTTGAAGGCAAAGATTGTATCATTGAAACAAAGGCTAAGTTCTCCTCAATTTGTCCTAAACATAATGATAGACATGGAAGTTGATTTCACAGAAGAGTACTATAATAACACTTTATATTAAAAGAGAAGTTGTAACCTTGGCCCTCCTTATTCCTGATGGATTTATTTTCTTTGTCTCTACTCTCTTACTTTATGCTTCCAAGCTCATTAAAGTTCTTCAAGTATTAGAAATTAGAAATGATAGTATTATTTCATAACTTTTCACTATGTGTAACTTAGGAATTAAGCTTTACATATGAGCTAAATATGTTTCATGGGATTTGGGGTAGAATGTGTTCCTCATGTCAAGGCTGAAAGGTATTTCTTAAGTCAAAGCTGCTATGAGAGTAAAAGGAAGTTTATGTAACATATTTTAGAAGAAAAAACTTATTTAAATAGTAAATATAAAGAAATGGTATGACTATAATCCTGCAGTTTTATTTGGAAAATGCCATCTTTTTACATGAAGATTTGTAGGTTAACTTCTCATTTGTGATGTATAATATATAATAGCTAACTGATATTTCTTGCTCACTTCACCCCCCCAAAATTTCTTTTTTTATCACTTTCTAATTACACATCTGCATATTTTATATTGATACAAATAGCTACATTATTTTCTTGATACCGCAAAGAATAAAAAGAGAATCATGATTTATTGGCAACTGCAGCAACCTGTGAAAAATCAGTTAAGTAAAATTGAGTGAGCAAACCCTAAACAATATTGTATTCATTTAAAAGTGGTACAGTTCCCCAGATTGAGTGGCTGTTATAACATATTCATGCATTTGACATTTATTATATTTGCATATTGTCATGTTTTTGAAATACCTGAGAATATGCTTAAGTTGATTAAATAATTTCTTATAATAGCCAAATGGAAATATTAAATTATAGTAAAGAGGCAGGAAAAAAAAAAAAAAGGATTTTGTGAGGAATACTCTAGACTGTGAAATAATCCAAAAGGAAAAATGGGAGTTCTCTTTTTAGAGAAATGACTACAGTCATAGGTATTGCTTTCATTTTATTTTTATGCATGTATCTATCCAATAGCTGGTGGAAAGTCCCAGTCCCAGCTGTTCTTAACTTTTTATTATATTTAACCCCTGCAGTTTCCTCTTCATTCAACTATGGGATAGAGTCAAGAGTACTATATATGGAATAAGAAAACATAATTTCAGATATTGGAATAGGTACTTATTTACAGAGTTATCATGCATAAGTTATCTTATCTCCACATTTCTGTGTAAAACAAATATTTTAGTTTTTTCCATAAGAATTAAGTAGTATAGAAGAAAGAAGTGAATATAACTCTACTCCAACTCAGTTTACCTACTGAAAAAAAAATGTTTTTTCCCCCTGAGAACTGCTTGTTTTCTCTTGATTTATTTATTCTTATTTTGTATTTAAAATTTCTTTTATTTATTGAGATTGTTCACATACCATACCATAAGATCCAGTGTACAATCAAACAATCAGTTGCCCCTGGTTCCATCATACAGCTGTGCATCCATCACCAAAATTAATTTTTTTTTCAGTTTTTAGAACATTTTCATTACTCCAGAAAAGAAATACAGACAAACAAAAAAGGAAACTCAAATCCTCCCATACCCCTAACTACCCACCTCCATTGTTGACTCATAGTATTGGTACAGTACATTTGTTACTGTTGATGAAAGAACGTTAAAATACTACTAAATGTAATTAGTTTGCAATAGGTATATTTTTTCCCAATGTCCCTCTATTATTTTTTTTTTAAGTTTCAGAATAGTATTTAATTTTCAGATATTTATAGTCATCTTATTTGATATCACAAAATAGTGGCCATGTTATAAATTTTACAGATAAGGATATTGTTGCACTATTCTCACCATACATAGGTTGCAGAATAAATCTGAATAGAGATCAATACTTCCCCTTCTTCCTCCTTTGTATATTTACAACCATGCCTACACATAACCCTTGCAATTCAAATTATTTTTATCTGAACCAAGGGACTAAATGCATTGAGGTAATTTTGTTTTGTTTATAGGAATTCTCACTGTAAAGTATACAAGCTTAGGGATCAGAGACTAAATAGATTTTTTTTTTTTTTTTTGCCAAACCCTCTATCTGAACTCAGAAGCTAAAGTGGTTTGGTATTTTCCATTAACTGTGCAATAAATAGCAAATCTTAGGTCCACAATTAATGTTCTTTTGTTTCAGTATATGAAATAGAAGTTAATAATTGCCGCTTAAATTTAGTGGTTCAATGACTACAATAACAAATGTCTTTCCATATATAAATAGACATTTTCACCAACACTGCTCTCTATATGCCTTTGCTCTATATGTCCCATGCCTACCTCCAGACAATGGCATCTCATCTACACCAACCAATAAAATGTAATTGAGAATTTTCAATGGTCTCAAAAAGTGTAAGAGTATTCCTTTGGATTTTCAAAAGAAGTCTATATTTTCAGACTTAAATTTAATAGTTTTTAATTATTCTTAGTCTAATTCCTATTTTATCAATTAGGAAACTAGGAGTCATCTTACAAGTTAAGTGAGATGACCACATTTACTATCCGCAAGTCAGAAAAGTGAGTCAAGTATCTTCGTCTCCTGACTTCTAGTGTTTCAGAAAGAATGCCATACCATAAACCTGAGTTATCTATTTGAAATAGAGTGAAAGAAATGGTAGCATGAAATAGGGTGTGATACCAAGTGTGTTTTCTCCTTCATAATGTCACCATTCTGCAATGCCTGTTTATTGCTCTCTGAAATACAGAATAAAAAATAATTTAATATAGGGTTGTGTCTTATGATGACTATGATGATAATAAAACCAAACTTATATACATTGGTCACTATATGGCTTAAAAATGCATCTTCATCTAATATTACAGAACCTTTCTCCATGTCTCTCTCTCCTTTCTATGTTTCTCTGTCGGTAGGGCTCCCTTTAGTATCTCAAGTTGGGCAGGTCTTTTATTAGCAAAATCTCTCAGCATTTGTTTGTGAAAAATTTAAGCTCTCCCTCAAATTTGAAGGAGAGCTTTGCTGGATAAAGTATTCTTGGTTGGAAATTTTTCTCTTTCAGAATTTTAAATATGTCGTGCCACTGCCTTCTTGCCTCCATGGTGGCTGCAGAGTAGTCACTACTTAGTCTTATGTTGTTTCCTTCGTATGTGGTGAATTGCTTTTCTCTTGCTGCTTTCAGAACTTGCTCCTTCTCTTCAGTATTTGACAGTCTGATCAGAATATGTCTTGGAGTCAGTTTATTTGGATTTATTATATTTGGAGTTTGCTGGGCATTTATGCTTTGTGTATTTATGCTGTTTAGAAGGTTTGGTAAGTTTTCCCCAACAATTTCTTTGAATACTCTTTCTAGACCTTTACCCTTCTCTTCCCCTTCTGGGACACCAATGAGTCTTATATTTGGATGTTTTATTTTATCCATCATATCCCTGAGGTCCATTTAGATTTTTTTTTATTTTTTTCCCTATTCTTTCTTTTGTTCTTTCATTTTCCATTTTGTTGTACTCCAGGTCGCTGAGTCATTGTTCAGCTTCCTCTAGTCTTGTACTATGAGTATCCAGAATCTTTTTAATTTAATCAACAGTTTCTTTTATTTCCATAAGATCTTCTATTTTTTTATTTACTTATGCAATTTCTGCTTTATGCTCTTCTAGGGTCTTCTTCATGTCTTTTGTATCCTGTGCCATGCTCTTCTTCATGTCCTTTATATCGTGTGCCATGGTCTCATTGTTTGTCTTTAGTTCTTTGATTAATTGCTCCAAGTACTGTGTCTCCTCTGATGTTTTGATTTGGATGTTTGGGTCTGGGTTATCCATATTGTCCGGTTTTTTCATATGCTTTAAAATTTTCTGTTCTTTTTGGCCTCTTGGTATTTGCTTAACTTGATAGGGTTCTTTTAGGATATGTATGCTAATTCAGAGACTTCTCTCTAATTTGTCAGATCTACAGTTTGGTGGTATACACTTTCTCTAACTAACCAGCAGGTGGCATCTGCGAGTCACCTATTCCCCTCAAGCCAGTTCTCCCCAACTTTGTCTTTGTGGTGTGTGGGGGTCTGATTCTTGTGGGGTCCAATTGGTGCACCAGTTTTGTGTGTGTAGTTGGTGCTGTCTGCCCTGAATGTGGTGTGTGTGTCTGAGTGGTTAGGGAGGCAGGGCAGCTTTAACAATCAAACTCCCAGTGTTCCTGGAGATTTAAGGCTGTTCCAAGAGTCTAAACCTTCAGTTTGGTCTCGCCACAGATTGTCTCTGCCGCTGACCCACAAGTCCTTGGTATTGGCATATGGTCTCTGGAATTTCTGAGTGGGTCCCTTTTCTAAGCCGTGCCCTTCTAGGGCCTCTGCTGAGGGAAGGCTGTGCTATGTCACAAGTGCGCGCCTTCCCTCAAGGGAAGTTCTGGGCCGCCGGGCTGTGTAGGGGCGTTCCCAGCCTGCTGAAAGGATGGCTGAATGGGGCATGCCAGTCTTCCCCCTTTCGCACAGCTCCACCTTTCCAGCTCTGGGACAACCAGCTTCAGGTGCACAAAAGGCCACTGTCCACTCCAGACACTGTAGTGTGTGCGTGCATTGCTGGAAACACTTTCCGTCGCACTGGGTTTCCTGGCGCACCTCTGGAATGTGGTGGCGGCGGTGGGCAGGAGCGTTCTCAGTGCGCAGGGAAGATGGCTGCAAGAGGTGTGGTTTCTCTCCCCTTTTGGCTAACCCCTGCCTGCCTCACTCTGAAACAATTAGCAGCGGGTGCATGAAAGTCTATTGTCCACGCCAGATAGTGAGGCATACCCACAGGTTGTGGAGACACTGTTCTTGCCACGCTTCCCTGTGTGGTTCTTGCTGCTGTATCCACAGCCGCTTTTGGGTTTTTAAAAAGAACTAGTCTGACTCCAAACGCCAACCCATGGCTTCCCCACACTGCAGCCTGGCTGCCAGACATTCAGCAGGACTGCTCATTCACCCTGGAATGCAGACTCCTGGCCTCACCAGGTGCATGGTCCCTGCAGATCCAGCAGACCCTGTCCTGCTGGTGCATTGCTCGAACCGGTGTTATGGGTGACCCTCTGGCCTTTATCTAGTATTTTTCATGGAGGTGTTTTTTTTGCTCTGTGTCTTAACTGCTATCTTCCAGAGGTCTGGATCCACAATTTTTACTTACAGATTTTATGCTGTGATCCTGGGCGTTCCTCCCAATTCAGGTTGGTGTATGATGAGTGGATGGTCACATTTGTCCCCCCACGGTTATTCTGGCTTATTTACTGGTTGTTTCTGGTTCTTTTAGTTGTTCCAGGGGGACTACTTGGCTTCCACTCCTCTCTATGCCAGCATCTTAGATCTCCTCCCCAAATTTCTTATTTTCTTGATTATTATCAACTGTGAATCTTCCATAGAATGTTTATCACAGAAAGAATAAGCATATACATTGTATCACATTTTTTCTTTTTTATTTTTTTAACTATAAAAGTTGCAGTTTTACATAAAATACAGAGCTCCCATATGCCATCCTATTATTAACACCTTGCATTGGTGTAGTATACTTGCTATAATTGGTAAAAGAACATTTTCATTATTGTTTGATTACCTATATAGCCTATGGTTTACATTAGGGGTTTACTGTTTGTGTTGTACAGTCCTATGCTTTAAAAAAAATCTTGATTACTGGCGGCCTTACAAAGAGAACCCAGAAGTCACAGAAGCTAGAAAGGAGAAGACATCACCTTTTGACAGGAAAGCCAAGGAACCCAAGGATTGCCGGCTGGCAGCACCAGAATGTAGTAGTCTTCAGGGAGAAGGCAAACCTTGCCTATATCTTGATTTTGGACTTCTAGCCTCAGAACTGTGAGCCAAGAAATTTCTATTGTTAACCAAAAACAGTTTTTGGTATTTGTGATAGCATATATGGCAAACTAGGGCAGGCAGTAATCTCTAGGAGGAGGTTCTCAGGTGGGACGGTGACTTCTGACAAACGTGCTTACACAGGGACAGAGGAGGAAGAGCTCGGTGAATGCTGTGCCACACGGGGATATCAAGGTGCCTTGGATTTCTGCTCACATCACCAAACTTTTTTCTGAGATATAGATCCATGGATGTAGAAAAGATTGGTTTTCTAAACATATTAGTCATCTTTTGTAGTGTTTTATTTGTTTACAATCACTACCATGCTTTGAATTTTTCCTAAAAATAATCCCAAATGAAAAATAGCAAAGATTTCAATAAATTTATATGATTTAGTTTGATTTTTAAGTCCCATTTAGAAGGAGAGCATTGATGATTTTAGACAGATGCATTTTGATTATAGTTCTCTTGGTGGATTATTCTATAGTCATCTTATCTTTCATTGACTTATGCATCTCGCTTTTAATTTTCTTCTGCCCATGGTAATATCATTACTTTCCTTAGTTATAGCATTTTCGAATACCAATTACTTAGAAGATCTGATCTAAAATTAGCCAAGCATCAGTGCTATCCTAGCTCAAACTATCCATTTCCTTCATTTCATTCTTAGTTACCTTTGATTTCCAGTTTTAGCAAATCTCCATTCATTGTAATAGTGCTGACTTTCAAGCTGAGAGGGTTATTTCTGTGATTAAAATTTCATGGTTTTTACATCTTTTTTTTTTTTTTTTTTTTTTTTTTTTGCTTGAGAGAACATTGATAATTCTCTAGGGGAATAATAAAGAGTACAGTATAATTTTTTTGTTGCTGAAATTTAGCATTACAAATTCTAGGTAGTGTCCCTCATTAGTTCTCTCCAAGAGAAGTAGAATAATAGCAGTAAGCAGCATAGCCAGAATCATGTTTTGAAAAGTAATAAAAAAATAATATCTTTGAAATATACAGGTTTATTTTTCATCCAGGTTTTTACTTTTAACTACAAATAGGATATGCAACAATTGAAATAATTAAAATGCAAAATTTTTATTCCTACGTTATTTCCAGTCCCTCAGTGACATATTGATTCTGCCAGTATGATCATGTTCCCCAGCATGGTTTCTTTTCTTTTTTTTAAAAAAACAAGCCATGGATGTTTTGTGTAATTAAGAATTTAGAGGGGGATTCTTAATTGAATCTTGAATTGTTCATAGCAAAGCCAATCAGAAACTTCCCTTATAACCCTGATGTGTGCCTAGTTCTATGTTTATATACTATAAAGGAATACACGACAGTTTTTTCTGCAAATTTTATAATGTTGACAAGGAAATAAGTAGAAAGAGTCTGCAAACATATATATATCATCAAGTCCTAGTTACTTTAGTATAACAGCTGACAGATAAAAAAAATTCAGTGTGTTGTTATCTTAAGGGAACAGGAATGGAAGGGTCTAAGATTTTGATTGCCCTTTAAGGGAGGGTGAGAGCTAAACTAATGTATGTGAGAAGAGGGAAGGGGAGAAGCAAAGAGAGGAGAGGTCACTTTTTACAAAAGAGTGTAAACTCCTTCCCTTTTGGGGCAGTAAATTTTGATCTAACCCCAGAATTTCATTGGACCAACTCTGTATTATAATATTCTCTTTAGAACTGCAGGAGTTTCAGGTTTCTTGATGTTCATAGAAATGGAAGGACTTTCTGAGGTGAATTACACCAACAAAATTAGATCACATTCAGTGATGTTCAATTTGTTTTTTTTTGCATGTGTGTAGACATAGCCATAGCTCTGGCAGGTATTTAGATTTCATTTCAATAATAGCAGTTAAGTGGTAAGGTCACATTGTGATTCAGAGTAGAGACAAAATGTTCTGAGCCAGATAATAGAATCCAACTGAATACGTGACTAAGATTGTTCTCAGGTACTGATATCTGAAACATATTTTTTTATGTTTGAGAAAAACAATGACATACTTTGAAGGATTATGTTGCAGACAAGATATAACATCTGATGTTGATGTTGTCTGCCAAAAGTAGATATCAGACTTCAGGTAGCTGCAGAGAGGAGGGAATTTTTTTTATTAGAGAAGTTGTTTGTTTACGGAACAATCATGCATAAAATATAGGATTCCCACACACCAGGCCACCACCAACACTCTGCATTGGTGTGGATATTTGTTACAATTAATGAAAGATCATTTTTGCAACTGTACTTTTCTTTAAAGTCCATGGTTTAACTTAGGGCTCACTGTGTAGTGTAATTCCATGGATTTTTTTTTTTTTTCTGTTACCATATATAAAATCTAACATTTCCCCTTTTAATCATATTCAGATATATATATTTCAGTGCTGTTAATTGTATTCACAATGTTGTGCTACCATCACCACTATCCATTACCATAACACTTCCATCATTCCAAACAGGAACCCTGTTCATTTTAAGCCTTTCACTATCCCCACTGTGTCCCCTGGTAATCTATATTCTAAATTCTGACTCTATGAGATTGTTTATTCTAATTGTTTCAAATCAGTGAGACCATACAAATATTTTTCCTTTTGTGGTTGGCTTATTTCACTCAACATGATATCTTCAAGGTTCATGAGAGGAGGGAATTTTTAATAGTAAATGGAAATATTAAGAATTCAGTGACTTCTGGACAATCAGGGTTTTTTTTTTTCAGGCTTTACTCAACTTGGAATCTGTTCTCTTTTTACCAGAATTCAGGAGATATAGAGCCTTCCTAATGTTATAATGCAGATGAGAAAGAAATTGGAAAATAGTGCCATCCTTTTTGTATTCCTCCATTTCTAGAGAGAGATACACAGGTAGAGATCGAGAGAAGAAGAGATTCCAAGGAAAAGACAGAGACTGGATGATGGATGGATTATGGACTATCAAATCCCTCTCTGAATCCAGCGCTGAGGTTGCCAGTATAGAGAGAGTATGCCTAGCAGAAGTGGAACCAGAGTCTGCAGTGGGAAAAAACAAAACATGAGAGATACTAAAGAAGCAGGAAGTAGTTATGAAAAGAGAATGAGGATATAGACTGGAGATTGGCTGAGGCTGCTCTGCTCTTTCTCTGTTCCCTATGTTGTGCTTAAGAAGTGTGAGCCTGGAGTTGCAATCTGAGAAGGAGCTGGGGGTTCTGGTCCTTCCTCCATTACACTTGCATGTGTTTGCTTATGCCTGCTAGGTGAGCATAAAATTCTGAGACTAAGAATATCACCACTCATCCGAAAACAAAACCCCAAACCAAAAAACTCTGCATGAGCATGCGCACATGACCACAAGTCCTGGATCTCCTAGGTCTACCCTGTTTGATTCTTGGGGCCAAAGAGCAAAGAGAGCATTGTAGTAGTAACCTGAAATCTGGGCAGCTCCAAAGTCCAAATGGCATGGGGCACCAGCAGCACTGGGGGCAGCAGCCAGGTCTGCTGGCTTCCAAGTGATTATATACCTACAGAAATCTTGTTTGTTTTCCATAACATGACACTTACTGCACTAGACAGATCAATGTGGCCAAGCTTTGGGAGACTTAATATTACAACCATATTAGTAATTGAAAGTTTACCCCAATGCATATTAAATTATTCCAATCTTGTTCTTTTACATCATTTAATCCAGCTGTTCAGTATAATGCTCACCAGTTGTTTTCACAGTGACTTCATGAGATTATTAGGCAGTAGACTCTTTGTGGTGGTTTACCCAGCATGTGTCTTGTGTTCTGACATGGAACTTCCGGACCTTAAGAGGCACTCACATTACTGTGTTCTGTCTGAGTTTCCACTTACAAAGTTGAATCAAACATGTACCACCTGGAGCAAGAACCACAGCAGGAACTTCTTTCCTTTCTTTTTTCAGAATGTCAGAATGTTCTCAAAGATGAAAGCTGGAAAAGAGGAGAAAGGGAGGAACAGGGAGGGGAAGGGAAATGAGGGGGAATCTGCATTCAGTGTAATGAGTAGCCAGATCTGCCTACCCATGTCTGTTGTCCTTTATGAGAGACGAGACTACTGCCCAACAGGACCTCAGTTTTGGGCAGCTGTGGATATTTACAGAAGTCCCTGCAACAGCACCCAGAACTATGAAGATGATCAGCGTCGTCTGCTGTCAATATTTGTGGGCTTCCCAAACCAAGTGAAACAAGTACAAAATCAAAACAAAAACAAACACACACTACTTCTCCCTATACCCCTTGCCTCTGCACACCAGAAAACCAACAAACACACCACACCTCATCTTTGAATCGCTAAACCACATTCTCTGCTCCAGGGAGAAATGAGGGGGAACATATTGATTTGAGTCTAAGTGAGATGACATCACACTTGTGTTGGCACCAGTGTTACTAGCATAATAGAAATATATTTGACCATCCATCAGTTCAGAGGAGAAGTTGAACTACACCCCCACCCAAAATATGTGTAGTGTCCACCTGTTCCTCTGTCCTAAGATATTGCAATGGGATCTAAGTGGTTTAGCAGGAGTTGGAATATATCAGTGATAACCCAGCCCCCTCAGAGTAGAGGAAGGCATTATTTTCTATTACTAGTGGACCTGCTAGTGGAAGTGAAGAAGATCAACTTCCTCCCAGCTGCTGGGTCTTTGAATAAAAGGCTTTCTCAGGGTGATTCTGTGCTGTAAAAATCCCTGATTCCTTTCCACGTGATACATTCATGTCAGCCTATCTCATCCTGGGCTCTTATAGGAGTAGGGGTGGAGAGAAGCTCCACCTTAATTTGACTAAGTCATCTCCTTAAGCATGGGCTTTTGAAACAAAAAAGCTGGAAGAAACACTTTTTTTCTCTATCACATTTCTTCCCTGAGAAGATGGTCATGGCACATCTAGCCACTTTGTAGAAAGCAGTAGAAGAAAGGGGTGGAAAAAGTCAGCTCCAGAAAGAAAGAAGAGAAAACAACCACCTTGGAAACGATCTAAAAATATTAACCTGCCATGCTTTTTATGCCACCAGCTATATGTGTGTACTCATATAAACTTAACTATAAAGTCCCACTTTCTAGCTCCTTACGGAGGAATTTAGTGAACCAAGGCAAATCTAAAAGTGGATGATAGTAGCAACTTTTAAAATGTCACACAGACTTAAACCTTGGAGAAAGAAGTAATATCATTAAATCAGTGGTTCTCAGTAAGAGTGACATGGCTCTCAGGGAGGTGTTTTTAGGTGTCACAATGTGGAGGAGGGGCTGCTGTCATTTAATGAGAAAAGATCAGGAACGTTAGATGTCCTGCAACATGCAGGGCAGCCTGCACAAAAAGAATTGTCCAGCCTCCTGCGTGACTTTTTCACAGAACGTCCATGTTTATGAAAACCAAGAACTTAGCTGTTTTACATATAAACACAAAGTATGTTTTTCATGGTTTTGGAATACATTTAATAATTCAAGGAATAGAGAAATTGATAGAAAATTGTAATTTAGTTTGCGTGGAGATTTACCAAGGGTTGTTAACCATTAGGGAAAACCATGCCTCCAATGGTAAATACAGCTCACATCTGCCAGTTGTCTTTAGGTTTAGTTCCAAGCATTTGACTATTTCATTAAGTATTATCATGCCCAAGCAATTCTGTTTTTAAGTATATCTATTTTATTATAAATAATTTGCTTTTCATATATTCTTTTATATTGTAATAAAGGTCTTATATGGATGTTTTAAAAAATTATGTCAAGAGATTATAGCATCTGAATTTTATTTCAGAATATGAAAAGGAGTATTACAAAATTTTTGTTATAAAGAGGCAGCATTGGGTCTGCTAGCATTGAGAATCAGTATGTTAAACATTAAAAGAGAGTGAGAAGCAGTAGCACAGCATCTAACACTCTGGGAGGAAAGGTAGCTGACTGTCACTTCAGTTCACCCTCTCAGTCTCCTCAAGGTATTATAGTACAGTTTTTAACAGTTAAGTTTTTGGGCGTAAGCACCCTGAATAAAAACTTGGCCTTAATATTTATAAATTGTGTGATTCAGGGGAAGACATTGAAAGGTTCTATGGTTCAGTTTCTTCATCTAATAGTGAACTAGGGATTGTAAATGTCTTTATGAAAAATGTAGCCAGTCATGATAAATAGTTCTTAGTAAACACTGAATGAATTGTTAGCATTTCCAGTATTATTAATTTTCCTATGAGAAGAAAGGGAATTGCCAAAGCAAAGAAAGGTTCAGGGTCATTTCAAGTACTGAACAGTGTTGGCTTTTCAGATTGGGATTTTGGGGGACTCTTCCATCATCTTTCTCCCAGTGAATTGGGGGAATCCAAGCTGTTTGAGATGAGTTTTGAATTCCAGAGAATGAGGAGCCAGAATGGGATGCGCCATTTGTCTCCTGAAGGCCTGCTCAGGGCTTTTGCTTCAAAGCAAACTTCTTTTTTATTCCAAAATTATCCAAACCTATTGCTAAGGTACAGATGAGGCAGAGATTCAGAGTATTCAGTCGCATAATAAACATTTGACTGAAGCTTTTTTTTTCTTTTTTGCATTGCTTGCCTTGAGAAATTCAAAGGAAAGCCTGTGTATGGTGGAGAAAGGCACCCTCCACACACAACTTATCAACTCACAGCCTGAACTCATAAAACTTTTCTTACCCAGAGTGAACAAATTACATTATGTAAAGAGATTTTGAAGTGCTTTAGTAATTGCTTTCACGATATAGATACTATTTACAAGAATATACAGATGACTTAGCCAAAATAGGTTGCGTAAATTGACTTTTATCAAAAACAACCTAGAATAAGAGAATCAGTAAATTGAAGAGTGTATGCTACCTCAGCTGAAGAGTTTCCATTTATAGTAGAGGCAAATAACCATTTTATCCAAAGGTAAGTGCCATCAAGCAACTGAAAATGAAAATGCATACTTTACATTAAAGAGCTTGCCTTCTAGATAGGCCCAAGGGCATGGGATTGGCCCTTGGGATGAAGTGACTCATGCTCCCAACCCTCTTTTGGAGAAATATGTTAACCTTTTTCAGAGAATTGGAGTACAATTGAGCATGTTGGCTAATGCAATTTAATAACATATAGCTCCCTACGAGTTTCTCACAGCTATCACCCAAGGAGGTCAAGAACTCTTGCCCCCTTCTCCATCACAAAACACCAGGCATTCTTTATAGACTTTAGTGATCCTGAGGAATCCACCCTCCAGGGGCTACTAAAATTAAAATTTGCTGCTTGGCATTTTGACTGTCCTCAGACCTCTGGTCATCCAGTCACTCCCAAGTTGACATCCTCATAGTGCCCTGAACCTCCTCCCCACTGACCCAGTCTCTCACCCATTTATACTCCCGTTACGGTTTCACTGTGCTGCTGGTATTCCTAATCCATGATCAGCAAATTCTTGAATAGCCTCAGCTTCTTCCACATATTTCATTTAACTGAACCTTCTTCTCCTGTAGCGTCTCTCAAGCACAGGTTGTTCACTTGCCCACACTCATCTCTGGATGAGTTCATGTGAAATACTCATGTTATTAATGTTTTGACACCTTACTGCAATTGGTGCTCGCCCATCCACCTGAGATTCTCACTTCTATGGGTGCATCCTGTGTGTTTTGTCACCCCAAATTGTTCTACCTTAAAACCCCCAATTCAGACATTCTACTGAAGGCTACAACCTCTTATAGTTCTTATCACTTTGTACAGCCTATTGGCATAGTTATTTTATTTTTATGCTTCAGCCCTCCAGCACCAATATTAACTCATGTAGGTTTCTCATGCTCTTCAATAACTATTCATGATTTTCCTTTCTTTCCTCAAAGAATTAACTGTTTTTTCCCCCTTGCTTTCAGCAAATCATTTTTACTTAGATATCCGTCTACTTGACATAGACATTTAGATGTCTCAGTCATCTCAAAATCAGCATGTGGAAAAATCTTTTTTTAACCTCTTCCTCCATCCAAAATGCCCCCCCTCAATATTCTCATATCTGTTCCACTCTGGTAACACCTCCAGTCCATTAATCCATTCCCTCAATATTTTCAAAATGTAGACCTTTCACTTTTCTGTCTGCGGTTATCTCATTGCCCTTTTTTAGAAAGTTCCATTGCCTAGTAGTCATTCTGCATGGACTGGCTCCTACCTGTCCCTGTAATCTCATCTTGTACTACCCCCAGCCCCTTTCTTTCTGTTCCACATAATCAGCATTGTCTTTGCACTGGCAGCTTTTTCTATTTTCTATCACACCCAGCAAATAGGTTGCACGTTTTTATTCTTCATGTCTCAGCTAATATACCTCTTCTTTCAATGAAGCCTCCACAGACCAAGCTCTCCATAAAGAGTAGGTTAGGTCTTACTGTTACACAGTATAATAAATAGCTGCATGTTTCAGTTGAAGCTATTGATTAATGCCTCTTTCCTCCCCTCAAAGTTGGCTCTGTGATGTTAGGGTCTGGGTCCATTTTGTTCATCCATACAGATTTCCAATAACATCTATGGAACAAATGAATGACATTAATAAATCAGTCTGTTTACTGTATTTTAAAACTATAATCATTGCACCTTTACTGTGACCTACAGTGGTTTTACTTTTCTCATAGACATAAATAACTGTAACCCTTCTATTTTCTCAATTTCATTATTATGGATGTTTCCATCTGATGCCACTATATTGAGAATATATTGAGGTTGTAATTCGAGGTTATAATCATGCACATAGTTTGAAGTCATGAAAACAAAGGAGAAATAGCATCAATCAAAATTTATCTTTAATATGGGGAAACTTTGAATCAAAACTTGAAATTTTAAAAGCTTTTCAGTTCATAATTTTCCCCATCATTTTACATATAGGAGTCTCATTCTCTAATTAGTGTCATTTGTTCTAACAATAGAAAACTTACCCATAAAGAATAGCTATTTACAATTCAAAAGAGTCTTAATTTATACAAAACAACAACAAAAACACTGGGAATTTTCAGAAAACATCAAAGAAATTAAAAACTTTTGAAATCAATACAATTAAAGACTAAATTATGTTTTGTCAGTTTCATGGTAAAAGTTTTGCTGATAATTATGTAATCATTCACAACAGGTTTAAAAAATAGTATGCACCTGAAATTCATAGCTTTATCTATTTACTTAGACAACCATGTTTGAAGACAGAAAGATGAATCCATTTTATTCGTGAATACAGTCTGTAAAAAGAGAACTATTTCAATGTGTAAGTTCATGAGAAAATTCCTACAAAATTGTGCAAATTCAAAATAGAATCATAAGGATTAAAATATTACATGACATTGGTGTCTAGATTCCTTTGGTTTATTTACTAATTTCTAAAGGAAATAGTGCTATTATAAGTAAATAAATGTCAAATAATGTAAAATAGCTGAATTAAATATAAAAGTTTCTTTAAAAAGAGATTCTTAAATTTTATTATTGTTGAAGAGATGTCTGGAAACAATGTAAATTGGTTATTGTAATAAATATTCAATAAATCAAAGTTGAGTTCAATAAAATCTGAGTTATAATTTTCTCACCTACATAAGTTGGAATTTTAGTGGTGATAGTGAAAATCCATCTTTTGGATTGAACAATGGTAAGTTTTTGTAAGTAGTAGAAGAATTCCAAAGTGCCTTGAACTTTTAAACTTTTTTATATGACACTGTGTATGTTATGGGTTGAATTATGTCCACACTCAAAAGATATTCTCAAGCTCTAACCTATAGTCCAGTGAATGTGACCTTTTTCGAACTAGGGTCTGTGAGGATGTGATTAGTTAAAATGAGGCCACACTGGCTTAGGGTGGGTCCTAATTCAATAAGACTGATGTCCTTATAAGAATGAGACAGGACATAGCAGATAGACACCAGGAGGAAGGCCATGTGAAGACAGAGGTAGATGCATATCCAAGCCGATAAATTTGTCTCTATAGATTTGCCTATTCTGATATTTCATATAAATGGAATCATATAATATGTGGTCTTTTGTGACTGGCTTCTTTCACTTAGCATGATGCATTCAAGGTTCACCATGTTGCAACCTGTATCAGTATTTCATTTTTTATTATTGCCAAATAATAATATTCCATCATATGGATCTATCACATTTTATTTTTCCATTCATCAGCTGATGGGCATTTGGGTTATTTCCTATTTTTAGCCTTTATGAATAATTTTTCTATGAACATTTGTGTACAAGTTTTTGTGTGTACATATGCTTCCCTTTCTCTTGGGTATAAACCTAGAAGTAGAATTGCTAGGTTGTATGGTAACTCTGTTTATTATTTTGAAGAACTGTTAGACTGCTTTTAAAAGTGGCTGTACCATTTTATATTCCTACTGGTGGTGTATGAGGGTTCCAATTTCTTCACATGCTCATCAACACCTGTTATTATCTGTACTTTTATTAGAGCTATCTTAGTGGTTGTAAAGTGATATGTCATTGTTATTTTGATTTTCATTTCCTTAATAATTAATAATGTTAGCATCTTCTCATGTACTTATGACCATTTGCATATCTTTTTTTGGAGTAGGTCTAATCAGATCCCTTGTTCACATTTTAATTGGGTTATTTGTCTTTTTGTAATTGAGCTGCAAGAATTCTTTATGTATGTATGTTCAAGTCCCTTGTAAGATACATGATTTGCAACTATTTTCTGCCATTCTATAGAGTATCTTTTCACTTTCTTGAAAATTTCCTTAGATGCACAAAATGTTTTCATGTTGGTAAAGTCCAATCTGTCTATTTTTCTTTCATTGCCTGTGCTTACGGGGTCATATCTAAGAAACCATTACCAAATCCAAGGTCATAAAGATTTATCCGTAAGGCTTTCATAGTTTCAGCTCTTGCATTTAGGTCTTTGGTACATTTTGAGTTAACTTTGCTGTATGCTGTCAGGTAGAGGTCCATTTTAATTCTTTTGTATGTGGATATCTAGTTATCCCAATACCATTTGTTGAGAAGACTATTCTTTCCTGCATTGAAGTGTTTTGGCACATTTGTTAAAAATTGCTTGACCATAAATGTGAGGATTCATCTCTGGAATCGCAGTTCTATTCCGTTGATCTATAAATCTATCCTTATTAGTACTACATTGTCTTTATTTTCTTGCTCTCTTAAAATAGTTGATGTGTTGTTTGTATTTGCGATGATCCAATATTCTTTAGGAGTTTTATATTTTTTAGCTTTTAAAAACATGTATGCTGTATATTTTCTTCAGGGACTTGTTATTGTCAGTCAACATTTTGTTATTAAGATTTATCCTTGGTTTGGATAGCAGCAGTTCCTTTTTCCCATGACTGTGTAATATTTTGTTGTGTGAGTGTAGTATACTTTTTTATCCTTCATCTTTTCTATAGGTATATGGATTGTTTCCTGTTTTTTCCCTTTTTCCTTTTTTTTTTTTTTTTTTTTTTTTTTGCTATTTTTGTATAGTGCTTCTATGAAAATTCTTGGACATATATCTCCTAGTCCACATGGGCAAAGGTTTCTCTGAGTATATACTTCGGAGGGGAATTTCTCCAACCTGAATGTATAAGTGTTTAATTTTTTCTGAGATAATTTTGAATTGTTTTCCTAATATAATTTCCTATCAGAAATATATTAGAAATTCTATTGGTTCAAACTTTTCAGAGTTGGTGTGTGATTTTGTAAACTTCCTGATTAATACTTTCATTTGTCTTATTACAGTTTGAGTTGCATTTCCTTGATTATTAATGAGGTGGAACATCTCTTTATTTGTTTATTGCCCATATCCGTTTCTCCCTCTGTTTAAAGACCTTTATGTATTTGGTCATTTTAAATTGGGTTCTTTAAGCTCTCCTTATTGATATGTAAGATTTATGTATGATTCTTGTTACTAATCCATTGTTAGTCATATGCATTGTATTTATCTTATCTCCATTTTGTAATTTGCCTTTTCACTTTTACAAAGTGTATTTTAATATAGGTAAGTTATTTATTTATGTAATGAAATTTATCAATCTTTTTCTGTTGAACATATTTTATGTGTTAATGAGCTGTTCCTGATCTCTACATCACTTCTATTTCCTGATGGAATATTGAGTTTTTTTTTTGATAGTTAATGACATTTGAAATTGAATTTAGATGTATAGTGAAAAGGGGATCCATATTCATTTCTACCATATGAATAGCCATTTTTTACAGCTGAATTTATTCAATATTCCATGTTTTCCCACAACCTAGAATGTTCTCTCTGTCACATATCTAATTTCCATAATTATCTGATCTTTTACTCTATTTTCTTAATTTGGTCTCTTACTCTATTTTCTTAATTTGTCTATCCTTGACTAGTACCACATTGTCTTAATTACCATTGTTTCATAATAAGCCATGATATTTGGAGAGTAAGTCTCATCTGCTCTGCCTCCTTCCTTTTCAGAACAATGGCTTTTCATAGAACTTGACTTTTCAATATACATTTAAGGATCAATTTGTCACATTCCACTGAAAATTGTTGGAGTTTTCATTGCAGTTGCCTTGAAATTGAGATCAATTTTGGAGGAAATTGAAATCTTTACATTTTTAAGTCCTTCTGTAATTCTAAAGTGTCACTTCTAAGAAATTAAAAACCATTGGCTAAGTGTGCCTACCCCAAGGTCACAAAGATATCTTCTGTAGTCTTTTTTAATGCAATTTTATTGAAATATATTCATATAACATACAGTAATCCAAAGTATACAATCAGTTGTTCACAGTATCATTATATAGTTGTGCATTCATCACCACAATCAATTTTTTTACGGTTTCATTACTCCAAAAAATAAAAATAAGAATAAAAATTAAAATAAAGGTAACAAAGAACACCCGAAACATTTCATACCCCTCTTCCTCCCTATTATTCATTCACTTTTTGTCTCTGTTTTTCTACTCATCTGTCTGTACACCGGATAAATGGAGTGTGAGCCACAAGGTTTTCACAATCACACAGTCACACAGTATAAGCTATATAGTTATATGATCATCTTCAAGAATCAAGGATACTGGGTTGCAGTTTAACAGTTTCAGGTATTTCCTTCTAGCTATTCTAATATGCTAAAAAGTAAAAAGAGATATCTATATAATGCATGAGAATAACCTCCAGAATGACCTCGCTACTTCATTTGAAATCTCTCAGCCTCTGAAACTTTATTTCATTTCTCTTCCCCCTGTTGTTGCAGAAGGATTTCTCAATCCTATGATGCTAGAGCCAGGCTCATCCCTGGGAATCATGTCCCATGTTGCCAGGGAGATTTACACCCCTGGGAGTCATGTCCCACCTAGAGGGGAAGGCAGTGAGTTTACATGCAGAGTTGGCTTAGGGAGAGAGGCCACATCTAAGCAAAAAAAGAGGTTGTCTGGGGGTGACTCTTAGGCACAATTATAAGTAGGCTTATTCTCTCCTTTTCAGTAACAAGCTTCACAAGGGCAAGCCCCAAGATCAAGTGTTCAGCCTACTAAATTGGTAGTCCCCAATGCTTGCAATAATACCAGGAATTCCCCAGGTGGGGAAATTTAATATTTCTACATTTTTCTCCAATCCCTCAAGGGTACTTTGCAAACACTTTTTACTGTCTGCCCAGATTACTCTGGGATATATTGGGGCTTCACACTAACCTGTACAAACCAACCAGACCTCATTCCCTATTTGAGGTTCCATGTAATTATGGTGTTTGCATAAACTGACCGTATAAGTTAAATTATATAGTGTGCTACAGAAAATATAGATTTTATAACAAATAAGCATTTCTTCCTTTGATCTCACAGTCAATATCGTCCTTTACCCTTTAGTCTGATTTACCTTAGTCCCAACTAAGTCCATTTTGTCCATATCGCTAATTGAAGTCTGGTCTCTTTTTCACCTTTTTAAACAGTTGCTGTATGGGGTAATGCTGACATTCATAGCCGCCCAACTCTGCCTCTGAGTCTCAGGTGTCACACAGATATCTGAAGTTCCAGGGACTGACCAGGTTATACATAAACAGCTCAGCATCTCAGAATTTAGAAATAACCATTACAATTCATGAATGGATGCGACTGCTTTAAGAACTTACAATCTAGGAGTCTTTACAATAAGCCTTTGCCTGATAACTTATGCTCTGAGATTCAGTTCCCAGAGTTTTCACATTATAGTTAGTCCATAATAGAGAGGTGTTATAATGTTTGTCTTCTCATTTCTGACTTATTTCACTCCACATACTGTCCTCAAGTTTCATTCATCTAGACGCATGCCTCTCAACTTCATTCCTTCTTGTAGCTGCTCAATATTCCAGTGTATGCATAAACCACAGTTTTCCCTTCCATTTGTCAGTTGATTTCCTTTTAGGTTACCACCATCCATTGTGAATCATGAATACTGCCACCATAAGTACCAGTGTGCAAATGTCCATTCATGTCCCTGTTTTCAGTCCTTCCAAGTATATGCCCAATAACAGGATTGCAGGATCATTTGGCAACCCTTTCTTAGTTTCCTGTGGAACCACCACACTGCCCTTCAGATGGGCTGCACCATTCTACTTCCCCACCAACAGGTAATAGGTACATACCACTCTCCACATTTTTTCCAGCACTTGTATCCCTCTGTTTTTTTTTAAACAGTTTTATTCACACACCATACAATCCATCCTAAGTAAACAATCAGTGATTCCTGGTATAATCACATAGTTATGCATTCACCATCACCACCAACCTATATGAGGATATATTTCCATTTCTTCTGCAAAGAAAAAGGAAAAGGAGAAAAAAAAAAAGACTAAAAAAATAAAAGATAGAAGGAAAATAAAAATAAAATAAAATAAAATACAATGAAAAAGTCAGACAACAACGAAACCAAGAATCCCATACCACTTCCTTATATCCCCCTCTTATAGACATTTAGGTTTGGTATATTGCCTTTGTTACATTTAATGGAAGCATCTTAACAATGTTACTGTTAACTATAGACTCTAGTTTGCATTGGTTGTATTTTTCCTCTATGCTATCCAATTTTCAACAATGTTGCAATGTTGGCATTAATTTGTTCTCTCCCATGTAAAAACATTCTTATATTTCTACATTTAATCACCATCATTCACCACTCTAGGTTTCGCCAGGTTATATATTCCCAGTCTTTATCTTCTATGTTTCCTTCATGTCATACATGCCCCTGGCCTTCTTCTTTCAACTATACTCCGACTCATCTTTGTTCAGAGCACTTACAATATTGTGCTACCATCCACAGTATTGTGCCATCTATTTCTGGATCTATACAATCAATCCTGTTGAACCAATCCTGAGTAAAAGGTGTGTGATACTCCTTCAGCATCAAAAGCACAATCTCTAACCTCTTTCTATCTCCTGAAAACCTGTGTTCTCAACTTTAACTCTCAAAGATCACTCATCAATGTTAGTTCATATTACTGGGAACATACAGTATATGTCCTTTTGTTTCTGGCTAATTTCACTCAATGTAATGTCCACTGTGTACTATTTTGTCTTTTGGAATTCATATGTCATTTTCTTCCCTGTCTCTCTCTTTTTACCCTTACTGATAGTCTTCATTTCTACACTGTTTTCCAGACCTCTTTCTCCTTGCTTTTCTTATCTGCCTGTAGTGTTTCCTTTAGTATTTCTTGTAGAGCAGTATCTTGTTCACAAAATCTCTCAGTTTCTCTTTGTCTGATAAATATTTTAAACTCTCCCTCATTTTTTGAAGGACAGTTTTGCTGAGTATAGAATTCTTGGTTGGTAATTTTTCTCTTTCAGTATCTTTAATATATCATACACTACCTTCTCACCTCCATGGTTTTTGTTGGGAAATTCACAACATAGTCTTATTGAGCTTCCCTTGTATGTGATGGATCACTTTTCTCTTGCTGCTTTCAGAATTCTCTCTTTGTCTTTGACATTTGACAATCTGATCAATAAGTGTCTTGGAGTAGGTCTACTCAGGTCTATTCTCTTTGGGGTATGCTGCACTTCTTGGATCTTTATTTTTATGTCTTTCATAAGAGATGCAAAATTTTCAGTGATTGTTTCCTCCACTAATCTTTCGGCCCCTTTCCCTTCCCTTCTCCTTCTGGAACACCCATGACATGTATATTCATGTGTTTCATGATGTCCTTCAATTCCCTGTGATGCTGCTCATATTTTTCCATTCCTTTCCCTAACTGTTCTTTTGTGTGTAGTATTTCAAATATCCTGTCATCTAGTTCATCAGTCCTTTTTTTTTTGCCTATTCATATCTGCAGTTTGAAGTCTCCATTGTGTTTTTCATCTCTTCTCTTGTTCCTTTCTTTCTCACAAGTTCTGCTAATTGTTTTTTCAAGCTTTCAAGTTCTTCCTTGTATTCACCCACTGTCTTCTTTATATCCTTTATTGCTTTTGCCATATCTTCCCTCAATTCATTGATTTGACTTTTGAGTTGATTTACCATATTTGTTTGAACATCTTTACTTAGTTGTTTCAGCTCCTGTATCTTATTTGAAGTGTTAGTTTGTTCCTTTGACTGCACCATCTCTTCATTTTTTCTATTGTGACTCATAATTTTTGTTGTCTAGGCATGTGCCTTTAATTCTCAGCAGACCCTGTCCCTGCCAGGGGCTAAAGGTGAGTCAGAAGCCAAGGTTAATCTGTTTCTGTTTTCTTTTACTTTTTCCCCAGGCCCTGGGGAATATTTATTATTACATTTTTCCATCAGTGCCTCCTCCTCTCTTTCAGAAGAGACTTCAGGGTTCCTTTCCTGGTTGCTCTGGGTTCATGTGTGCTCATACCTTGTATTCAGTAGTCCAGATTCATTAATTAAAACTACAGTTGGAACTTGGTTGAGCTATCTTCCCTTGCTCCCAGCTGAGATTGCTTTTTTCCCACAGGGGAGTTTTCCAACTCAACCTGCCATGCCAGTGGGTGACGGGCACCAGCTCCTTAGTTTGGGAAGCTTTAATTACAGTTCTATGCTGCGATCAGCCAATCCACTTATTCCAGACTGGTGTGTGATGTGTATCAAGTCAAGATGTCACCCAAACAGTTAGGAATAAGGAATAGATATGTAATGAACACAGTGCTTGTTGCATAGTCATATTTCCTTTGTGTTTTTGGTAATATGCACATTTAAAAAAATCTCTCCTTGAATTTTCGACTCCAGATTTTAATTTTGGATTCTGGTTGAAGTAACACTATAGCTTGCAGTTCTACTCATGCCTTGATATTTACTATTTTAGGGTGGTTCAACTTGTGTACTTCTGTTTTTTTTTTTCCATTTACATAGACCACAGTGTGATCAATGTCTCCTGGAGCTGGGCAACTTGGTGGCCTGCTTATTTGTATCTTGTACTCTAAATATGATTTTATCTATTAGTGCCTTCACTTTCTGATTTGAATTTCTGTCACTGACTGAAGTCTGGCATCCCAGTTAAGGTTAAATTCTAAGTCAATGATGTCCTGAAGTTTATTGAAAGAAACTTGTTCAAGAATATGTGTACAGTCTAACCAGTTAGACTCTTTATATGCATTCTTAGTGGAGAAAGATTGCTGTTCACGTAATTCATACTCATATTTGGAATGTTGGATGATTTTTCATTTGGACAAAAGTAGACTCAGAAAAAAATCTGTAACTACATAAAAAGGAACGTAAAATGCATAAAAAGGAATGTAAAATGATAATGTAAATAATGGCTTATTTGTGAAGAGGATGCTTTTGAATGATCTAAGATACACCAGTGTGGTAACAGCCCCAAATCATTGTAAAGATAACATATTTTTAAGCTAACAATTGTTAAGACAAAAATTGTCAAGATAACAAATCATACTTTTCAATTTATAATAACTTTTTATATTTTATATAAATTGATTTTACAGAGTATGGCAGAAGATAATGCTTTCTGTGTTACAGAATGGTGATTAGTTTGAGATATGGTATTATGAAGAATTTATCTGTATTTTAAAAACAAAACAAAAAAATAAAAACCTTTAAAAATCAATAAGGAAGTAAATTCCAATGGGAAAATGGCAAAAAGACAACAAACAAATTAAGAAATCCAAACTACCAATCAATATAGAAAAAATTATCAATCCTACTAGAGTAAAGAAAAATAGAAATGAAAACATTTGGTGAGTTATCATGTTTGTCCTTTCAAATTGGCAAAGATATAAATAATAACAATAGCAAGTGTTGACTTGGGTACTTGGAAACTGTCATTTATTGTTAGTGGGGATATACATTTTAAACCATTGTGAATATAAACTATAAACACTTCCTGGGGAGGAAGCTTAGATTTCATTCAGCCTCCCACACTTTTTGGATGTAGTTTGGATGTGGTAAGTTTAACATGGGCCGGAAAAGTCAGATCACCACCTCATTTTTATCCTGCATCCTATGCAGAGGCTTAGACCTATTTTCTTGCTTCATTGAATTGTTTTTGTAAACAATGACTCTAGGAATAGAATATCAGATTCATATCAACAATTTATGGGTTCCTTTGAGTCAGTACTTTGCTAACAGCTCCCATCTACTTGTTATACTTTACTTATTTTTCATTTTAATGCAATTTTATTGAGATATGTTCACATACCAGATAATCATCCAAAATGTACAATCAGTGGTTCATGGTATCATCATATAGTTGTGCATTCATCACCACAATCAATTTTTGAACATTTTCATTACTCCAAAGGAAAAAGTAAAAAGAATAAAAATAAAATTTAAAAAGAACACCCGAAACATCCCATAGCCCTTATCCCCCATGATTATTTATTTATTTTTTTGTCTTTATTTTCCTACTCATCTGTTCATATACTGGATAAAGGGAGTGTCAATCACAAAGTTTTCAAAATTACACAGTCACACTATAAAAAGTATATAGTTATACAGTCATCATCAAGAATCAAGGCTACTGTATTAGAGTTCAACAGATTCAAGTATTACCATCTAGCTATTCTAATACACTAAAAACTAAAAAGTGATGTCTATATAATGCATGAGAATACTCTCCAGAATGACCTTTTGACTCTATTTGAAATCTCTCAACCACTGAAACTTTGTTTTGTTTCATTTCTCTTCCCCCTTTTGGAACAAGAAGGCTTTCTCTATCACATGATGCCAGGCCCAGGCACATCCCTGGGAGTCATGTCCCATATAGCCATGGAAATTTACACCCCTGGGAGTGGGGGGGCGGGGCACAGTGAGTTTATCTGCAGGGTTGGCTTAGAGAGAGGCCACATCTGAGCAACAAAAGAGGTTCTCTGGGGGTGACTGTTAGGCACAATTATAATCAGGCTTATCCTCTCCTTTGCAGGAATAAGCTTCATAAGGGCAAACCCCAAGATTGAGGGCTTGGCCTATTAAATTGGTAGTCCCAAATGCTTACTATAATATCAGGAATTCCCCAGGTGGGGAACTTTAATATTTTCATATTTTTCCCCACTCCCTCAAGGGGGCTTTGCAAATACATTTTTATTCTCTGCCCCAGTTACTCTGGAATGTATTGGGGCATCAAACTAACCTGTACAAACCAACAAGGTCTCACTCTCTGTTCAAGGTTCCATGTAATTGTGGTGTTTGAATAGACTGACCATACAAGTTAAACCATGCAGTATGCTACAGAAAATATAAATTTTGTACCAAATAAACATCTCTTCCTTTGGTCTCACACAGAAATTGAAGTTTTAAAACACAGTCAATATCATCTTTTACCCTTTGGTTTGATCTGCCTTAATCCTAACCAGATCAGCTTCATTCATATCTTTAATTGAAGTCTGATCTCTTTTTCAGCTTTTTTAACAATTGTTTTATGGAGTGATGCTGGTATTCATACCTGCCAGACTCTAGCTCTGAGTCTCAGTTGTCACTCAGATACCTGAATTTCCATAGGATGACCACGTTAGACACAAAGAGCCCAGCATCTCAGAATTTAGAAATAACCGTAACAACTCAGAAATATATGTGACCACTCTAAGAGCTTACAATTTAGGAACCTTTACAATAATTCTTTCCCTATAATCGATGATCTTGGATTCAACTCTCAGAGTTGAATTTAGTCCATTTTATTTAGTCCATTATATATAGTCCATTTCAGTGAGGTGTTATAACATTTGTCTTTTCCTTTCTGGCTTATTTCACTCAAAATACTGTCCTCAAGGTTCATTCAACTAGTTGCATGCCTCACAACTTCATTTCTTCTTGTAGCTGCTCAATATTCCATTGTATGTATACACCACAGTTTACCCTTCCATTCTTCAGTCAATGTACCCTTAGTCCACCTCCATCCAATGCAAATAGTGAATACTGCTGCCATAAACACTAGTGTGCAAATATCCATTTGTGTCCCTGCTTTCAGTCCTTCCAAGTATATACCTAATAATGAGGTTGTGGGATCATATTACAACCCTGTAAGCTTCTTGTGAGCCCACCACACTGTCCTCCAGATGCCCACCATTCTACATCCCTACCAATAGTGAACAGGGACAACTATCTCTCCACCTTTTCTCCAGCGATTGTATCTTTCTGTTTATTTTTTAAGCAGTTTTATTCACACACCATAAAATCCATCCTAAGTAATAATCAATGGTTCCTGCTATAATCACATAGTTATGCACTCACCACCACAATCTATATGAGGATATTTTTCATTTCTTCCACAAAGAAAGAAGAGGAAAAAAATGAGTTAAAAATAAAAAATTAAAAATTAAATAAAGTAAAAAGGATAAAAAACAATCATAGCACCAAGATTCCCATTGCTCTTCCTTATATCCTCCTCTTATTGACATTAGGTTTTATAAATTCCCTTTGTTACATTTCATGGAAGTATATTACAATATTACTGTTAACTATAGACCCTAATTGGTATTGATTTTATTTTTCCATATACCATCACATTTTCAACACCTTGCATTGGTGACATTCCTTGTTCTTCATGTAAAAACATTCTTATATTTGTACATTTAATCACAATCATTGTCCACTCGAGGTTTTGCTAAGTTATACAGTCCAAATCCTTATCTTCCAGCTTTCCTTCGGGTGTCATACATGCCCCTAGCCTTCCTCTTTCAACTGTACTCACACTCAGCTTTTTTCAGTAACACAATAATATTGTGTCACCATCAGGTAGTATTGTGCTATCTATTTCTGGATCCTATTGAACATTCTGTGCTCCTTCAGTATCAAATGCCCAGTCTCTACCCTCTTTTTATCTCCTGATAACCTGTGTTCTCAACTTTAACTCTCAAGATCACTGATTAATGTAGTTCATATTAATGATTTTTTTCTCTTTCTTTCTCTTTTTACCCTTACTGATATCCTTTATTTCTACACTCTTCTGCAAACCTCTCTCTCCTGTCTTTTCCTATCTGCTTGTAGTACTCCCTTTACTATTTCTTGTAGATCAGGTATCTTGTTCACAAACTCTCATGGTGTCTGTTTGTCTGAAAATATTTTAAGCTCTACCTCATTTTTGAAGGACAGTTTTGCTGGGTATAGAATTCTTGTTTGGCAGTTTTTCTCTTTCAGTATGTTAAATATATCATACCACTGCCTTCTCAGCTCCATGGTTTCTGCTGAGAGATCTGCACTTAGTCTTATCAAGCTTCCCTATATGCGATGGATTGCTTTTCTCTTGCTGCTTTCAGAATTCTCTTTGTTTTTGACATTTGAGAATCTGATTAGTAGGTGTCTTGGAGTAGGTCTATTTGGATCTATTCTGTTTGGGGTTGACTGTACTTCTTGGATCTGTAATTTCATGTTTTTCATAAGAGATGGGAAATTTTCAGTGATTATTTCCTCCATTATTGTGTCTGCCCCTTTACCTTTCTCTTCTTCTTCTGGGGCACCCATGACATGAATGTGCTTCCTGTTGTCATTCAGCTCCCTAAGACCCTGCTTATATTTTCCCTGTCTTTTTCCCCATCTGTTCTTTTGTGCATAGATTTCAGATGTATTATCTTCTAGTTCACTAGTCTTTTCTTCGAATCTGCTGTTTTAAGTCTCCATTGTGTTTTTCATCTCTTCTCTCATTCCTTTCATTCCCATAAGTTCTGCTAATGTTTTTTTCAAACTTTTGAGTTCTTCATTATGTTCACCCAATTTCTTCTTTATATCCCTCATCTCTTTTGCTATATCTTCTTTCAGCTCATTGATTTGATTTTTTGAAGTGATTTAGCATGTTTGTTTGAACATCTTTAATTAGGTGTTTCAACTTCTGCATCTCATTGAAGTGTTTGTTCCTTTGACTGGGCCATTTCTTTGTTTTCTTAGTGTGACTCATAACTTTTTGTTGGTTTCTAGGCACCTGGTTTCCTTGATTAGTTTATTCTAGAGGTCTTTTTCACTCTTTACCTATGGTTTTCCTATTGGTTGGTTTTGTTCTTTATCTGTTCTTTGGCATTCACTTGAATTCCTTCTAGACCTGTAGCATAGCTTCTGTTTAAGACATCAGAATTTTTCAACTCTTGTTATTCTGGTTCTTGCCCTACCTTTATGGACTTTTTTTTTTTTGAGCAGGGTCTACCCAGATATTATCAACCCCAATCAGATTTTCCCAGACCAGATAGGCCCAGGTCTCAGGAGGGGGTGTAATCAGTATGAAGTTTACCTGATGAGACCCTGCAGTTTTCCAGTCTTTCCTGTGATGCCTCTTGATTCTGGGCTTTTCCTATCCTTTGCTGCAGGTGGTGCTTGTCAGCCTGCAGCTCCTTACCAGTATAAAGAGGTGCAGTGACTTTAATTCTCAGCAGACCCTGCCTTTACCAAGATGTAGTTGAGACAGAGGCTGAGGCAGAGGAAGGCCTTAATCTGTTTCAGTTTTCCAGTCCCTGGTGTCTGAGTTCTCTGAAGGATGGCCGCCACTTGAGCTGGGCCTCGCCCCACCCCACACACTTTTCTTGGGGAAGATATAATCTTTAGGGTATTATCTCCTTCACTTGACTCCCTACATTGTCTCTCAGACCTAGCTTAACTACGTTTGCCTGAGTCAGTGCTGACAGTTGAAAATGCTGGAGGCTTTCTCTAATGATCTACTTAGAATAGTTTTAAAAAGAAAAAAAAAGAAATCCCCTTTTCAAACCAGTTTTCAGCATCCAATTTCACCAGTCAAGATCCATAGTTGGTATCTGGCTGTATGTGTCCAATTTTGGGGGTTACAGCCCTTTTCTGTTATTCTGAGCTTCACCAACTTCACAAGCCTGTATTTTATTTTATTTTATTTTGTTTTATTTAATTTTAATTTTAATTTTATTTTATATTTTAATTTTTCATCAGCCTCACCTCCTCTTTGCCAGAGAGACTTCAAGGTTCCTTTCCTGCTTGCTCCGGGTTTATCTGTGCTCATAGCTTGTATTCAGTTGTTCAAACTTGTTAATTAAAACCACAATTGGAGCTTGGTTGAGCCATCTTCCCTTACTCCTAGTAGAGACTGTTTTTTTTTCCCCACAGAGAAGTAACTCCAAACCAGTCAATCATGCTAGTGTGTGTGCGTGTGTTGGGGGAGGCGGGGCTCCAATCTCCACAGTTTCGGGTCTTTATTTACAGTTCTAGGCTGTGATCTTGGCCCTTGTAACCCATTTCAGACTGGTGTACAATGTGTGTCTGGTCATAGGTGTTCCTCAAACAGTTGTTCCTTACTATTTTCTAGCTGCTCTAGAGAATTAACTAAACTCCACTTCTCCCTATGTGCCATCTTCAAGAATTCTGCTATACTTTAAGTCCTTAAGAAAACACTTTTGAATATCTGAGGGAAAACACGAACAAACAAACAAAAACAAATAACATAGCTGGAATTGCCAAACTACTGGATAACCTGCTAAGGTATAGCTAGGGACTTAAATTCTTTTGTAGGTGAAACATATTTAACAAATATGTATAAGTGTCTATTAACTCTTGTAACACTTGACTTGTTATTGTTTCATTACTACTTAATGGAAATAATCCAGGGATTTAAATGAATAATTTTGTGATAAAAATGATATCTATTTAAAGATTTTTAAAAGGTATTCAGTTGCTTGAGTTGCTGAGTTATTAAGGAATTACTCTGTACTAGTAATGGATACCAAAAACAAAGAAAGAAAAAATTATCAGTAAAAAGGTCTCAAACTTAAATCTGGAAAATGTGTTCTCTTCAAAGACAGACAAATAATTTGTAATCACTTTATTTCTTTTTCAAAATACATATGAAACAGTAAAATTATATTTCAAATATGTTTCCATTTTCTTTTACAAAAGTAATCATAAACTGTACACTTCATAATAGCTTTGAGGTTTCATTGTTACATAATTCATCTGAACCTGACAAATATGTTTACACATTCTAAAGAAGACATTGTAAAAATACTGAAATGTGTCACATCTTTTAAATGTGGTTGCAAAAACATTTGTTCTAAGTAATACAATTATATGCTGTCAAGTTTCACAAATGACTGGTTACCATGTACAAAAGCCAGAAACACAAATTTCAAAAGATTTCAAAATTTCTGTTCTATGATACGGAAGTCAAAGATATTGATTTGAACAATGGCTAAGTATCAAATCACAAAGTACAGTTAAAAAGTCACCTTATGAACAATGACTGAAGGGTACTCAAAAAGATCAAATGTGATGGATCCAAATTATTCAATGTTATGTGTGAAATGAAGAACTTTAGTGGCTTCTGGACTATTCATAAACAAAATTATCACACTTAAAATGTGAGGGAGTTCTTTTCTATTTTGACCTTTTTGCTCTTTATTTTTAAATGTTCTTGCTTCACTGTGTTCTATAATTTCTCCATATTTTGCACATGAACCCAATCACTTCTCTTAGTTGGAAGGGTCAATAACAGGTTAAGGTGAATAGTGTTAACTGGGATTGGCCTTTTTGTTTATGAACAAACTGTATATGTAAATATTTTGTATTTAGAGTTTTTCTAGTGCTTCTTATTTATACTGTGATTGAATTTATGAGGCTGTTGGCTCTAGGAATAACTATGTTCTTTAAATGGAAACTTGAGTCTTGAAGACAAAATAAAACCAAAATTTTATAATAAAATTCATAAAATTATCTATATAGATATGAATAAAATAAACCATGCAACTCTTATAAAGCATGATTCTATGGCCAGTTTGTGCATAAAATCATAGCCAAGTCATAATATACTATGCTGATGTTCAGATTAGGAAAATAAAAATTTGCAAGAGATAACAAAAAAAATATGCAATGCGTTAACCTTCCAACAGTGAGACCCACTTCTCGTAACAACTTCTGACTCATCTCTGTGACATAGGAATTGATATCCAATAAATTGTTTTTGAGGGCACAAAATCACGAAGTTGAATGATTGAAATCCATCAGCCTATCAAGTTAACAAGGGTTTTGTGTACAGCAGATACAAATAACAAAATTTCAGAAGAAAGTTGTCTATTTTCGCAATTTGATGCAAAGATTAGGCTTAGTTTTGCTCTTTGGAGAGTTTTCGTGATCCAAGTGAGCTTAGAAGAAGTTAGCATTGATTTAAGATGAAAACATTTCCATATAAATAGTATCTGCATCTAGATATCAATGAGTCTTTTCTAGTGACTTAGTATAAATAAAAATAGGATTATTCTAATCAATGTCTCCTGGCAGAAGTATATTTAAATCATTTCAGGCATGGAGAAGCCTCTCCGTTCTCTTATTTTTTAGTATTCACAATGTTTGCAATCAATAAATCCATGTTAATTCCCACCTCAGTCCTTAATTCTGCTTTTAAGTATCTATTGCATTAAATTGTGAATCGACCAACTCAAACTCTGGTTACCCGTCTTCATCATGAACGAGATGAAAATGAAAGCAATTTTTTACTTGTATGAGAAAATACTAGATCCTAATATTAATTAACTGCCCCTGTTCAAACACACATCTTTTTGGTTAACTTTAATGGCAGATGATAAAGAGTTACCAATACATCTTTTACTAAAGTACCATTCAGTTTAATTAACATAAGATAAATAAATTAGGAAAAGTCTTGTCATGAAACAGAAAATTCTTGCCTTAAAAGAGTATTACTGAATAACATAATGGAAATAGCATTTAATTAGCTCTGTTGCACATGTAAAATATAAACTCATTTTCTTTTAAATAATAGGTCCTTATAGTAGGTTCAGATGAATCATATCCTGAGCAATGTCACTGAGTAACTATTAAAATGCTGTATAGTTGGGTTTTTGAACAATGGTGGCGAATTCATTTTCCTCTTAAAGTTAAAATATAAAGGATTTTTGATTTTGCATCTCAGTATCTTTATTTTTATACGCTTTAACATCTCTCCTTAAATACAATTTAATTAAATATATTTTTACTTTAAATTATTGCACTTTCAGTGCTTTAAAATAATTTCTCATTGGCAATAATAAATTCTTAGCCTATAGATTATAAAAGTTTAAATAAAGTAAGTACCTCAGATCAACCAAAGTTGCCTGAAGACAAGTTCTGAAGAAAACAGATCTCCACATTCTATTTAGATTTGGTAGAGTTTGATTGGTTTTCTTAAATTCTTTTCAACTCCAGGTTTTTTTTTTTTTTTTTTTTTTTTAAATCATTAGATGATTGATCAGAAAACTTCTCCTTCTTTTAGAATGTAATAATCACAATTAAGGTGGCAAAAAAATCTGTTGGAACTCAATCCATGAAAAAATATACATTCTTAAATAATATCACATGCTCTTTATAAAGAGGCAAAGAAATTACCATATGTCCAATGTGAAAATTTTGTGTCTCTATTTGTAGTAGTCTTTGGCTCTTTTGGCAACTCATTCTGAAATAAACAAGTTGTATTTTGTTTCATGGATAGCAAAACTTTTGGATAGTCAAGAGTGGAAGTTGAGCTTTTTTATTTTTGAAGCAATCATTAAATGAAAGCTTTGAGAGACTGATAGCTCTTTATTGAGAATACAAAATTTTAAAATAGTAAACATTGTAAGAGAATAAACACAGTTGGAAATGTCAATTAAATATTACAACCAAATAGGTTCAAACGTGTTTGCTTTTATCTAAAACCTGAGTTCAATATTGATCAGTTGTGATCTCCCTGCAGTTACTAGAACATGCACACACTTCCCAAAACTGCATAAGAAGTAGGTGCTTGGCTTTGCATTTCTATCTCTATTTCCCTGGTCCTGGTTCAAATGATATTTTTACTTGACTGTGAATGTATTAATTACATGTTTTTTACATGTAAAATGTAGTACCAGAAACACATGGCTGGTCTGACAAAGAGTTAAAATTTGTCAAGAAAAATATTAGAAAACCAGTGTGAAAAAAAAAACAAAAACTTCAGCTTTTTGTGAAGATTGTGTACTCCACAAACATTTATATTCTTTTTAGATTCAGTGTACTCATTCTCCTGATTACTTGTTTGTGAATCAGATAAAAACAAAAACAAAATCGTTGTTATGCTAATGAATCAACCCTTACTCCTTTTTCTTAGGTGTATATTTCGTAAGTCCCTGAAATTAGGTATTCATCATACATTTAAGCAACAACTTCATGTGTCAGTGCTGTCATTAAAATCTGGTGATGTCCCACACATACTAATGGAGGACATTTCTAAAACCAAACCTTATTTTAAATACTGAAACTAAAAATAATCCATCTTTAATTACAAGCAGAAAGAGAAATTATATGTGTATGGAAGTTAGGTTGTGTAGAGTGTGGGTCTGTTGTATTAAAAGTGGTAGGATTATATTTTTATAATGTGAGCTGTCATTTTAAATGTCCATGCTTTATCAACATGATGGTAAACTTCTCTCGTGTACTGCATGAAAGATGAGTTGAGAATTTCCTTTCTTTATTCTCTCACACAGGTTAAAAAGCACTGTGGCATGTGAACTTTATTCTAAACCCTAGGAAACAATATTTTTTACATTTCTTTAAAAACTTTCTTTAATCTACAATCTCCAAATAAAAGTCTCCTGAATGGTTGTTTGTTGGCATTTTTTCATCACAGGCATTGGCTTTTTCTGCTTGGGAAGCTAAGGGAAGAATGGGCTTCAAAGGATGAATAAGTCCTTAAAATATTTTCGGGTGGAAATAAATGTTAGACCCACTTAGGAAATGTAGTTGCTGATTCGTTTTAAGCTGCAGGTACATCTAAATAAAACAGTTATTTCCAAAAATGGCATTCTAATAATAACTCTTGTCTTCCCATTTGACATATTTCCCAATAAAACAAAGAATTCCAAAATGGAAGCATCACTTCAATCATTCTGCTTATAGCAAGGAGTTCTTTTAGGCTTCAAAAGGTAGCCAACTATTTTAAAACAGGTGTTTTCTAGTAGTTTCAATGAGAGGATATTAACTAGAAATATGTGTTTTCATTAGGATGGTACAAGGATGGAATTGTGTTTGAAAATGTTAATGTATAAAATATTTACATCCCAACAGTAATGCCATCATGAGAAATACCAACGAACAAAATTTCAAGGCTTTTAAAACCTTTTAGTTTTTAATATTTTAAAATAAATGATTTCATTAAAAAATGTTGTAATCGCTGTGGTAAGACTTTCTGGTATATATGTTTTTAGTTATATTCTAAGTACAGATTTTCTTGCTTTTTTTCTGGTCCTTTACCTAATCTCCTATTTTGGGATAAATCTGAAATACACACTATCTGTAGTGCACATCTTAAAAGTTAGGGTGGGGTACTTCAGTAGGCCCTTCCTAATACACCTCAGAAGCAAGACAATAAAAAGTTGACTTGATTTAAAAGAAAGTTCTGTCCTGTAAAAACATTTGCATAGTTTTTACGACTAGTAGCCTGATCCTTGATCCTTATGAAGGCAAATGCCTTTCATGAAACGACTGGAGGTCTGGGCTTTTAGAGTTAATTTGTTTATTTTTATTAAATGTTTAAGTTTTATTATTTACGGTATATTTCTGTAGTTTGCTGAAAAATAATTCCACCTTTCTTTAAGAAAATACTCAATTCCAATGATTAGTTTCTGACCAAGTTTAAAAGTCACTATTACTGTGTATAAGCTAAGCGACAACAAGCACAGACAGTTTTATTGTTGCTTTGGTGTCTGTTAGTATGGTGTACCAGTAATATATGATCTACATTATAGCTTCAGGTCACAAAAATTACATGGCACAGTACATGAGAACCTTATAAACACTTAAAAACTGAGCAAGTTTTGATTTTATTCACTTAGGAATACTAATGCTACATTTGAGATTAATTATTATTAGAATTTTTAAAATATCAGTTAAACAGTCCAACAGATGTTTGAGCTAATGTAACACTGAGACAGTATAAAATGGTAGCCAAAGTGGCTCACCCTCCATTTTCCAACTACTAAATATTACTTCTTGACTTCATATTCAAAATAGTTCTTTAAATTTACAGCTTTATCTGTATATTTTAAAGAACAAGATTGAGAGACAAAATTTTGAGTTTGGCAGAGCCAAACCTCACCAAACAAAGAATTTGTTAAGACTGAAAGAGAATTATATTATCAGATAAGTGACATTAATTTGATTGCCTAATAATTTAATGCTACGTAAGTTCAAATTTTCCATTAAAGATTATATAGAACCATGTGCACAATTGTAAATGAACATACTTATAATCAAATCAAAACCATACACATGACATGTGCTACTTTATACAACAGCAGATAAGTATGGTATAAACTTATTTCTTGGCTTATGCAAAGAATTACAACTTATTGAAACACTCCTTGTTTTAATAGGTATAAGCCAAGAAAATTAAATGCCTTATGCAACTAAGGACTATTTGTGTTCAAGTAAAATATATTAAGATATTCAAAGCTAACAGACAAAAAGTAAATGAAAAAACTGCACAGAAAATTTGTTCATTGCCATGGACAAATTTTAAATGAGGAAATCAAACTTTCCACATTTTTTTCTAATCTGATGAGCACGTGGTCCTAGATCCTTATTAGAATGGTTTTGTTTTCGAGGCATTACGGTGTGGATGGTGGTTTGGGAGAGGAACAGGATCCTTGACTATCAAAACTGGTTGCCCGGCCAGGTAACTGAAAGACAGTAATTTCATAATAATTGATTTAGTACAGAAAAATAACAAAGTGGGTCACTTTTGCTACTTTTTCATAGTTCATATTCACCCATAATATGGAAACATCTGGAAAGAAGATATGCACAATTCCTCATGCCCTCCAGAATTTACTTTCTCAGGTAGCATGAGGCAACACAAGCACTGTGTAGAAATATAGGCAGAGCCCAGTGCATAGATATTACACTGAGCAGCACTGTACAGACACTATGAATAAATGCAGATTAAGTTCACATTTTATGATGTTTTTATTTATTTTGGAAAAATAACCCCTAATGATTTACTATAGTGAGGGGTGATTACTAGATACGAGCAATAAGAGGTTCTAGATGCAAGAGACTGCATCCCACTTGTTCCAAGGCAGGAGATGATTTTTATAGAGGTAATTAATGGGTGGAGACAGACTGGATTTTGCAGATGGGACTGTGAATGATAGAAAGTAATTTCTCAAGGACACCATATATCTACAAGTATTTTAAAGGTTTAATTACAGCAGAATCATCTTTTGATTACCTAGATAGAAAATAAACAGATTTTCTAAATGACGTTTCAGTCACTGTCCCTCCAATTTACTCAGCTGTTGAATAATTGTTCCCTTCTCACTTTACCCCTTCTTTGGCAGGAACACACATAATTTGACACTCATCACTTTCCCACAGTGCAAAATCCAGCCAGTTCTTAGGTCTTTATGTTCTAATCCATGTGTTCTGTTCGACCAATGAACATAGGAGCAGGAGTTAGAAAAAGGGGGCTAAATTTTTGGAGAAGGTACATTTAAATAATCTTTTAATCCCACTTGATATTCAGCTACCAGGAATACTGCTGATATCTTTTTCTTATGCCCATATTGTGACTTATCTTTCCTGTGCATCTTACTATGCTGGAAAAGTGCCCACATGTCCTACGACATAAATATACATCTGTTCCACAACTCCCCTTCATCGGATAAACATATACCAATTATTAAACAGAGTTATTATAACATGCCTTAGGTCATGCAGAATCTTTCTTCTTATGAGTTTAAAATGATTATTCACATTTATCTCCTTTTTCCTCACATCATTCCTGTGAATTAGGTAAAAACATGAATTTCTGTTTTCTTTAAATACAGAGAATGCAGTTGCAGCAGACTGAGACTCCCTCTATTTAGACAGCTAGAGGAGCAAGGATTAGAACCCAGCTCTGCCTTTAATGTGGTTATGCATCCAGGAAAGCATTCTTCCCGTCTAGATTCTTAGAAGTAGAGTTTACTTTTCAAACGTTCAATAAAAACAAGGATAAGAACCAGGAAAATGACAATAATCATACAATAAGCAGTAGAGTATACTTTAGACAATATACACTGTTGAAACAAAATGCTACTTTACCAAGACTTTTGGGCTATTCAGAGAATACATGTGTCTATACTTTGGAAATACACAAGGAAAAGACGCTGTGTGAATGTGTGTCTCTGTGTGTGTGTCTGTCTGTCTGTCTTTTCTGATTTAAATTAAAAGATGAAGTGAGGTAAAGCTTGGAATATTCCCATATAAGCAGGAAGCCTATCTGTGATAACAGTTCACCTTCCATTGTCAGAGCATGCAAAGTTCATACAATGTTCATCCAGTTTTCCGTATAATGTCCTAAGTCACATAACCAAAGTCACAAAGGCTGAAATTAGAACTTAGGTCTACTGATACTTAGTCAATTACACTGTACAGTCTCTTTCATACAAACCAGTGCCTAGTGCCAGAACGAGAGAAGGATGCTGTATCATTCATTTGCTGGATGGTCTTATAACGATTCTTTTTATTGAATTGCATAAAATCTGTTGTCTACTACACATCTTTGTGTCAACCTGCCTCTTCAAGAGGCTCCAACAACTGTCTTTGGGAAAGAAAACCATTCAACCTAGCAGCATTGTGTACTGAGTAGACTGGCAACAAACTTTATGGTTAAAAGTCCCAACAGAAAATCCGTCTTGGGGTTAAAATACTTTGGGTTAATGTAACTATTGATGATAGTTATAGTAATAGCTAGCATTGTCCTATACTCTGCACAAAGCATTTAATGTTCAATATTTTGTCTAGTCTTACTCTATGAGTTTGCTACTATCAAAGAAAGGTTAAAGTAACTTGCCCAAAGATCCACAATACATATTCATACAACAGTACTAGGCTTTGAACTCAGGCAAGCTGACTCCTCACTATTTAAAAAATTCATGATCAGTTTTCCTTCTTGACCAGAGTTTGGGAAGACATACCTGTTCCTAACACAGAAGACTTGAATTAGGTGACAAAGCATCTCTAATTAGGGAATCTGGGGAACTTTGTAGGTGAGGTGGCTGTTTTCACAAAACAGAAGCACCAATTTTACTCCCCAGTTAGTAATAAACTTATAAGATTGCTCCACCACTCATTTGATGTAAGTGTTCAAGCTATGCAAAACAAACAAACAAACAAACAAACAGAGTTTTGTGGGCTTATCGTCCAAAAGTATATGAACCAGAAAGTCTAGTGATGTTTAAAATCCAAGTAGGCATACAGAATTTTGAATACTAGACATTAGAGACTGTGGGACAAAAGCAAGATCAATGTCTGTTAACAATAATATAGGTGACTGTATAAAACTTCATATAAATGTTAGCAGAAAAATAATATTTAGAGAATAGATGTCAGGAAAGCACAGGGCTTACCTCCACCAAGGGGTGCCAGTGTGTTATTGGTTTTCGGTGGTAGGCCAGCATTTCATTCCAGTGGTCACGCCCAAGACCCTTGGCGTCCAGTCCTGTTCTACAGACACCTATGACCTCATTGTGTCCTACCCTATGATTCACAAAATATTATATTTTCATTTCAAACATTCAAAGATAAAGAGCATTTCACACATCTTAGTAAAATTTTAAATATACAATTAAAACACTAGATTTTGCTACAGGTTCTAGATGATTTTACTGATTAAATTTCTTCAGGTCAAATGAAAAGTCTTAAGTAAACTAACATTTACTAAACAGGATCAGAATTCAAAAATGTATCTGTATAAGGAGCATGCATGAACCACTTTACTGCTCTATAATCTGAGCACATTTTCATAATCATTAAAATAGCGTGAATGAGAAATACCAGCATGGCCCTCCATATATGATGAGTTCCTTTCTTGGAATCAGTTGTATTAAGTTTAAGTGATGTAATTCAAACCTCATTTCCCCCTCAAGTGTTTAATGCTTTATAGTGATGTTTAGATTTCTCACCAAGGGTACGTTATCCAGTTTCTTGCGTAACAGACCACATTTAATTGACTCTAAATGATATGTCAGGTGTACATTTCCACTTGTACTACAACTAAACAGAGCAGGGCTATGTTCAGATGGCATTTGATTTAATATTGCACAGCAAAGGAACCTAATGGACCTCCTCCAATTTCTTATTCATGTCTTGTTTTCATAGTAATAAATCAAAATAATTAATGTATTTGAGAGCTTATCATGTGCCAGACACTGTTCTAAGTAATTTAAATGTATTGACCCACTTAATCCTCACATAGTAACATGGGTTATTATTATCATCTCATTTTTCAGATAAGGAAACTAAACACCCAGAAGATAAAGAACTGGCCTGGTTTTACATACCACGTAAGAGGCAGAGGTGGGATTCGAATCAGGGCAGTTGATTCAAGAGTGCGTGTGGTAAGTTGCTTCCCAAGAACTGAATGGTATTTAGAGGAGTTTCTTTTGAGTTATTTTGAAAGACATCTCTGAGGAGACTTTAAGATGATTTTAGGACATTTCATTACTTTCTTCCTGTCACTGACCTAGATGTATGTTAGTATCACTATCCTCACTACGAGGTTTCCCAAATAATTTTTTAGAAATCAAAATTTTTTATCTTGTTTTCAATTGATCATCAGAGACCACTTTTAAAAATTTTCTGGGTTAAATGCTCAGTTTATCTACCTGCAGTCATGCTGTGAGAAATCAATTGGGGTAATTGGTAAAAGCAGGACAGGGCTGCTGGTAAAACATTCACAATATTTTTAGAGTTTGAAATTTCAACTAATTTAAGTGCACTCTCTTCTCTCTCTCTCTATACATACACACACACACACAAATCTAAATGTTCACAGGTTTTTTTTTGTACTTCGATATAAATTCATTTCAAATAAAAGGTGTGACTAATCCTATATTTCAGTGCTTAGTTTTGCTAGGTCTGAGCCAGAGGATAGGACGCTAATGTCCCTAGGTTTTAGGGTCCCGGTTACTACCATTTTCATGATACTGTAAAATGGACACTTTTTTTGAGTATTTGTGTATGTGTGTTCATTTGTGTCATCATAAGAACAAAATTAATATAGGAAGGCACTGTCCAGGTGGTGATAATTTAGTAGGTTAAAGATATAGTGTTCCTTTCCAAAATAAATAAATGAATAAATAAATACAGAAAGCCAAACAATAAAAAGAAGTATAGAGTAAGGGCCAAATAAGAGATATGAGATTTAGTGGGACAGGAGTCCAGAGGCTGGTCAACTGAGAGAGTTGTAACGGAAGAACTGACTTGGGCAGGGCTGGGAAGCACGGTGGGAACAGATACACAAAGTGGGGGACAGCTCAGACAAGGGGAAAGGTGGGAGAGCCACATGAGGAGCCGCTTCATGAAGAACCCTCATAGCTGCACAGGGGTGTTGGGGGTTTATTCTATTAAAGGAGAAGTGTCTTAAAGCCTGTGGGCTGGAAGAACGACGCACAAAGCAATATTTTTAAGATTTATGTGAAGGTATCAAGATTGTATCCCTATTGTCAGTATTCATCTTCCACTTTTAATATTTATTGTTGATGGTTCCATATAATGCTAATGTTTTACAGTAGGAAAAGATGATTCCCAAAGAGATCACGTAATTTGCCATTATGCACAGTTAATGACAGAGCTCAGACAAGAATCACAACATTTGTATTCCAGCCAAGTTGGGAAAACAAAATCTGATTTTGTAATCCTTGTTATTGCTGTGAAAAGGCTTCACAACAGTAGTTCCCATAATGTATTCAAGATAGCTTCTGGATCCATTCTTTCCTAGCTCCAGGTGTGTCCTGTTCATCAATTTAAGAATGAACTCTTTTGGAAAATCTTTTTAAAAAGACTGTACATAAAAAATCAAATAATTTTGACTGAAACATTTTCCTTTTTGATTTAAATTTTAAAACTGTTGTTGCAGTAAAATTCTGCCTGCCTAAGACTAAATGAGACCATTCAGTGAACAGATCGATACATTTACCTGTCATAATCCATGACTGCAATGGAGAGGCTGACCTGGTCCACATTCTCCGGAGGAATATCAAAAATAATGGCCTCATTGTACACAGGGTTTAGAGTGTTTTTCTTTGTGGTTGTTTTCCTCTTTTTTAATCTTCGACCCTCACACATCAGAGACACTTTGACATAAGGATCTAAGAGTGGGAAGGTAGTTTTATTAAAATGAAAGTGCTAGCACAAAGCACAAATAAAACTGTAGTTAATTTAATTTTTACTAAGAAAGAGGAGCTATATATTAGGTCCTTTAGTATTACCAATTTTAAATTCATATGAGTTATTTGGAATGACAGATTCTCTATGACTTCTTATTTTTAATGTAAGTAATTTATCTTGAATAGACCAGAAAATAATTAATTTGATTTCACTGTTTTCAATACAGGAGAAAAAACCCACTCATTTCTCAAGAGCCAGTTCAGAGCTATCATGTATCTTTTAGGCACCGCTATTTGAGAACACATTTTGTTTAGAACTGACTTTGAGGGAATATAATCCTTTGAGGGAATATAATCCTAACAAATATGAAATTATAGTTGGAATTTTCTTTAATTGCTAGAAAAGGTACTAAAATAGAGGTATCATTTTACAGTCATACTGTTGGTACTTGATAAGTTTTTTAAAGCCTGACTTTGTTCCTTCTATTAAAAAGAGACAAGGCTTTGGGAGGGATGTTGGTGTGGGGTCAGTGTGCTGGATGGTTATAACAACCAATGTCTGCTCTATCTCCATTGATTTTCTTTTCATTCTGGCTACCCTCCGACAGTTCCACCACCACCTCTTTTTCTCTATTTCTGTCCATGTACATTTTATTCCTTTCAAATAAGCCAATGGGATGGCAATATTAATTTATTTGAGCAGGTTGATGATTTTTAAACTCTAGAAAAAGATATCTGTATATTTTATTAGCATTCCCATCAAGGGGAGGGAAGGTATCTGGTAGCTGGAAATAGGGTTTTTAGAGGCAAACAAGGTTAAAGGGCAGTACTCAATGTCTGTTTCATATTTATTGTATAGTTTTTTAATAATAGGTGATATTTTCTAAGGAAGGAGCTCATTTTGTGATACGATTTTGTCTGTGAGCCCCCAGGCCCCGGCCTTCTCATTAACAAAGGGAATGAGGCATGGTTGATCTTTTGCTACTCCCAACACGTCTCTGACTACATTTCTCTACTGGTGGCAAGGATAACTTACTGGCTGTTTAGCTGATTCAAAAGCCTTTGGTGAGAATTAACGAGGTGATGCTCTCAAAGCATGCGTTCCGCCGATGAAAAGCCTCATATAAATGAAAAGTAATCTTGTCCTTAATTATAACTTCGAAGCTGTTTGCTTGTCTCAGAATTTGATCTCTTTTAATACATGGCAGAAAGAGTAGAATAAACAATAATTTGCCAAGTACACTATTTATATTAAGTTCTTCAGCATTTACTGGCTGCAATGGCTTGAACTCTGTCCCCCAAAAAGACTTGTTCAAGTCCTAACCCCTGACCCTATGACTGAGACCTTATTTGGAAACAGGATCTTAGAAGATGCTATTGGTTAAGAAGGACAAGCTGGATTAGGATGGGCCCTTAATGCACAACTGGTGTCCTTACAAGAAGAGGAAAATTGAACACACAGAGAGAGGGGGAAGATGGCTTTGTGAAAAATGAGGCAGAAATCAAAGCCCAAGGATTTCCAGCAAAACACCAGAAACCAGGAAAGATGCCAGAGAGAGCATGGCCCTACCAGCACCTTGAAGTTGAACTTTTAGCTTCCAGAACTGTGAGCCAACTCATTTCTGTTTTTTTAAAGCATCCAGTTTGTGGAACTTTTTTACAGCGGCCCTCACAAACTAAGACACTGACCCAAAACTTTTTTTACCAAAATAAATGTGGAATTTTCTTACTTTTCCATCTTTATATATGAACTATGTGTTGCAAATAAAAAAAAAATGAATAGGTAATTCATGACATAGTCCAAAAATTAAAATTATAGAGAAAGATTTACTATGAGGAGTCTCATTCACACCTGCCCCTATCCCACTGAAATTGTTAGATTTTGTGTATTACTCCAGTTTCTATGCAAATAATAGCAATATGAATACATATTCTAAAATTCCCCATTCTTACACAGAAGGGAGCAAAATATCCAATTTATTTTTGCAACTTTTTTTTTTCCACTTAATACATCCTGGAGTTCTTTCCATATCAAAATTTACAGTTTCTTCATTCTTTTTGTAATGCAATTTATTCTTTTTGTTCTAAGGAACCACAAAATCATAGGTCACCCATCCCCCCCCCAAATGTCATTCTTTAATATATCTCCTTTATTATTTGTTTTTACATAATTCAACAAATGCTTATTGACCTCCGTACTCCAACCTTATCATTTTTCTTCCACAGAGCTGTGCCAAAGTTCACATGTTAAGTTATAAATAACCCCCAAAATGGCAGTGAGTTAAATGGAGGGAAAAAGGAGCATGATGTGACATACTTCTTTCTCAAAATTAGCACTTGGAAAAATTCCTTCAAGAATTTCTTTGAGAAACATCAAGAAGCACCCATTTACTTTATTATTTCTCTCAGTCCCTACAGATCTCCAAATTTCTAGTTAGAAAGGAAGCAAGAATGCAAATGAAAATGGTGGTCTTAAAACATGGGTTATTTCTCTATAAACCAAGTAAAGAAAATAAATTCAATCTAATCATGTCTTCATATGACTTTCACTCACAGAGTAATATAAGTTTAAGTGAATGACCTAAAGTCTAAGAATCTTCCTTGATAAGCAGTTGATAACTGGAAGTGGGGAAGTGAATGGTAAATTAAGTATTTCTGAGAAAGGAACTAAATCTATATACTAACAAAAATTTCATGTTTATGGAAATAAAAGAGAGAAATTGGAGCAATTTAATTTGTAATCTTTTTTCTCCCTTGATAGTATCTCATTACAGAAAAATGAACTCAATAATTTAATAGACAAATGTAATTTTATATAGATGGAATATTTTAATTGGGAATGCCACTCCTGATCTGCTAGCTAACTGTATACAAACCTGAAGAACCAGTAATATCCATAGCCTTCAGATTTCTGCACTTGATGACTGTCAATGTCATACGCCCAGCAGTAGGCAGATAACAAAGGGAAAACATGATTTCACCCAGGTCTATACTTTCCTAGAAAGGCAAATGGTAAGATTAGCAATTTCAAACACCAAGAGAGTGAAAACAAAATATAATCTTTGATGTTGAGGGAAAAATCATTTTAATAGAATATTTGAATGTTGTTTTAAATTGTTTCACCTAGTATTCAAGATAACATTGCTAGAAAGCTGCTCTGAACAGATAAATGAGTATATCCCAGCTATTTATTTGTCAAATCCACTTGTATTTTTAACAGGCATCTCAAACTTAATGCAGCCAATACCAGACTCTTGATTCCATCCATTTTGCATCATCTTCCAAAATCTATTCCTTTGCCATTTTTTCCCCAAATGATCAAATGTCATCACTATTCACCCAGAGACTGAAGCTAAAAACCTGGTAGTCATTTTATTCTTGACACTTCCTCACTACTATAACCAACCCATGTCTTGTCTATGCTGTCTAAAAATATATCCCAAAAAGGATATAGGATCCTAAAATCTTGCATAGGATGTAGCAGAGCTGGAGTCAAACTCAAGTTTAACTCACTCTAAAGTTTATGCTCTTAACCACTAGGCTCTACTATTTCTGACCATGAATACAGATACGGGATACATAAATCAGAGCCTGAGCTTTCAGTAAGGTTAAGTCCAATAAATATTAATAGTTCAGGATGACGAATTTTAAGCATCTCCACTGCAACCATTCAAGCCATCATCTCTTTCCAGGATTATTCCAATAAGCTCTAAAACTGATCTCCCATCTCAGAATTTACTCTTCACATAGTAGGCAAGATGATAATTTTGAAATGCAAGTCAAACCACATAACTTTCCTGTTAAAGTCATCCAAGGGTTCACAACTGTACTAGAAAACATTCAAAACTCCATCACCCTGGCATGTGAGTCAGGTACAAAAGTCCTGGTTTGCCTGGGAAATTCCTAGTTTATACCTGTCATCCTGGTGTAATTATGAAGAGCATTCCTTTCCATTCTAAATATGCATTTGTTTGGCAAATACATTACAGACTCACACTACAGATAATGCCTGGTGTGATCTGGCCCCTACCTTTCTAACTTCAACTTTATCCCTTGCCTCTCATTTCCACCTTACTCTGATGCAGACACAAAAGCTTTCTTTCTGTTATTCAAATTAATGAAGTGTGTTCCTGCTTTGGGGCCTTTGCATTTTCTTTTCCCTTAGACCAGTACTTTTTTCTCTTTTCTTTTTGTATGGTTGACTCCTTCTCACCCTGCTGGACTCAGTAAGACCCCCCCATCATTCATTCTAAATTAGTGCCTCTTTGTTCTATAACCACAGCACTCCCAGATCCTTCACGTATTTTATAGCTCTCGTCACTCTTGAAATAATCTTAATTTATTTTGCCTCCCTGATTCTCATACGTAAGTCCAAGACAGCATAGTTTCTATCTTATTTTCTACATCTTACTGCAGTGCCTGGTGCATAGGTCCTTCTTTGAACATATTTTTTTGAAAGAATGAATAAGTTACTTAATCTGGATAAAAACTGAACTGTTTTGTTTCATTTATAAAGTGCAACTCCCACAGTGACTATGATATTGATACTGTAAAATGTCTGCTGTCAATGGCTGTATAGATGGTGGCCAGATGAAAATGAATGTGGACCATGTGCAATTTATGATGCTTCTCAAAGATGTGCTCATTGTGATGGGATTCAATCAATCGTTCCGGGTGAATTTGTGGTAGATTTAATTTGGGAGGAAATAACTTGCTGATTATGCATCTAGTTCCATAGAACTAAGTCCTAAGAATTCTTCATGATGAACTACTACCACTTATTGGACTACTCACAGCTAAGATTATTGTAATTACCATTTCTTAATTCATGGTCTAGAATGTAGTAGAGCCTAGAGGTTAACAGATAAACTTTAGAGCCAGCTAAAATTGGGCTTGACCTACAGCTCTGCTATTCCTAGCTGTGAGGTCCTAGAAAATTTAATTAAGCTCTATATTTCAGAAATTTCATTTCAAAATGAGGATGAACCCACTTGACAGGGTTGTAAGCATTAAATGAGATAATGTGAATTATCTGAGGCATACAGCAGTGTCTGGCACATGATAAGGAATGATGATGTGTTCACTGCTGTATCACTGACACATGGAGCAGTGCCTTACCCATATTAGTTGCTTAATAAGTACCGAATACATGAACAAAATCATTAAATGGAAGCAATTATTTTCAAGAAAATTAGTCAAAAAATAAGCACCTTAAAACAAGGTATCCAACTGGGTCTCTCTGGTCTGCTGGACTGGATAACTATAGAACAAAAGTAGTGAGAAAGAGCCAGTAGAGAGGGCTGACAAAAAAAATACCAACTCCAACTAAGGATTCAATTTACCAGCATCAGTTATTGAGTATCTATTATTTGCTAGGTATATTAGTGGTAGGGGCAGCAGATACAAAGATGGACATGGTATGATTCTGACCATGAACATGTCAGTTGAGAAGGGAAAGAGTAGACTGTAAAAGGGTTAAGAATCCCATTTTTATCAGAATATCCTCTCCTTGTTTTCTTTCTGTCTTCTTTCTGTCTTTTTTCCTAGTTTTTTTGTTTTAAAGATTAGGACTATGGGCTGGAGTTCTCTGTCTGCCAGTTGTTCCCCTTTTCCTCACTCCCTTGCCAGAGTATTTCTCCTTCAAGAGTAGACACGTTTTGTTGACAGCTGGTCAAAATTAAGAAATCCTTCAACAACTATAGAATATTATGCTAAATTCTACCAAAAGTTGGAGTTGGCAATGAGAAGCTAGGAAATAGCTGACATGGTCTCAGGCAAAAATGTACTGTGTGCAAAGAAGAAAAGTATATTAGCAGTGGCATCTATGTGAATTAAAAAAAAACATATTTCATGTGTGTTAACTGATATGATTTTACTTACAACTTTAAACTATCTATGGCAGTAATGGTTCTACTTTTCTAGATATAACAGAAGATTATTGGCTGGAACAAAGAAAGTTCACCATAGTTTGTTCTAATCCCTCAGAGACTCTTCTATGTATTTAGTTGCAACATAATTTGACCCTCTTTTTAATAGATATTGGTAAATGTAAAAAGGTTAAACTGAGGAGTTCACCAAAGCACTTGGCCAAATAAACTGAAAGCCAAGAGCATCATTAAAAGGCATCTCCAAGCAAGTCTTTTTCAAGCTAGTTGGTTTTTATCTGTAGCACTAGGTAAGAAATCTATTTAAACATTCAAACTGCAAGTAATTCAGAGTTTTAAGGAAACTGGAATGAACTAAGTGGTAAAAATTTATGTATGCATTTATAAATGCACAAAAGTTTGATTTTTCATTAGACTTAATTTTTCTTTCAGGAAGTATGAATATAAAAGAACTAAAAGAGCCTACATACTGCAAAGGGCATAGTATCTTTAAGATAAATACCTATACTCTTAAAACTTTTTACATTTGGAAGGAATCTAAGAGATAATCATGAAGAAATAAACATAATGAAGGTAAATGGCTGTATGGCTTTAAAAAGATCCTATAATAGATGTAACAACAGAGTTGCAGATTTTGGTTATAGTACTCTGAGCTATAGTGTGCACTAATTCTTACTACCCACTGCTGAGTCTGTTCCTGTATTGGTTGAACAACTCTAGTGAGCAAGTCAAGTTTTAATTGCTACCCTTTCTCAATCTGCCCCATACCATCGAGGTTTAGAAGGTCCTATTCAGCCCTAACAACCTGAACTCTGGTACTCAGCAAAAAACCATGAAGTTGAATGGTTTCTCAACATACAGCATAAATACAACAAAGTCATACAGTAAAATTATCTTATGTGAGGAGACTACATTCATTCTTATTCAACACTCACTCTTATTATAGACTAAATTCTAACGAGAATGTTTTACTTGGTATACCAGTTACAGCAATGTCAAAATCTAATGTAGAGATAGGAAACTAACAGCAGTAGTCTAGTGAGGGAAGCAATAAATGAGAGCTGTGACACAACACTTTATATATATATATATATATATATATATATTTATATATATATATGTATATATAGTAAATATTCTGAAAGGGTAGAAATCTAGAACCATTTTGCTTGAAACTAACTCTAATAATGCATTATTAAATTAAAAACTGAACTTTTTTTTTTTAGAGACAAACAGTAATTAATATTCAAAATGATGAACCTGAGTCATTAAGATAAAGAAACATATACAATATATTTTAGGATTTTTAAATCCAAAAATACTTTAAAATATAAGTGGAAATTTTGGCTTAAAATGAGAAAGGCTTTTGGTGTCTGAAAATTTTATTTATGTGTAATCTTTTTTTTTTTTTTTACAATTATATATAAACACGAGTTTTCCATATTTGTCTCTGAAAAACTCTTGTATCTTTGGGCAATTAATAATTGAAAGACTTCTATACAGTCTAGGATATAGTGTTCCATAAAATTTCTTTCAAGTAGAGAAGACCCTCTCTCCATCCTCATACACACTAATTTATTTGGTTGAACATTCATAATGACAATCTTCAGATTCTATAGTTGGAATATGGGCTTATGAAAAAAGGCTAACCACTGAGGTTAGGTTGGACATTTGATTTCTTCATCCAGGCTCCAATGACCTAGATCTGTATAGACAAAAATCATTTTCTGATGATTAGCTATAGTCAATCCCACATACATACTTACATTTGTGAAGTTTTTTTCTTATGTTACTGTCCTCTCCAAAATAAACGCAGAAGTCATTAGAAAGATAAATTGATATGCAAATGTTGGCAGTTACACATCCTATTTGGGGCCAACTGAACCAATCGTAAAGTCAAGCTGCTAGCAAATGGGTATAGGAGGTGTGTAGGGGGACAGATTAAAGCAGATAACTAAAGGGTGTAATAATCAAGGGAAGCATTCTTGGAGGGAAATAATCATTATATTGGGATTTGAAGGATTAAAGAGAATAAAGAGATGCGAATGCACAGGGAAGATGAGGAATAATGTATGTGTGAACTGTGATCCATACTCAGAATAAGAATGGGCAGGCTGTTTTGGGAAATTGAGTTTGGTGACATGCTGGAGGAGGGTCTAAGGACAGATGTGGTGGTTTGGTGGCCTCTATGGGCAATAGAGATTCACAGGTATTGTGTAACATGAATGAGTGGGAGCTTGGCAGAGTGGAAAGGGCACAGGTTCCTGGATCCAAAAAACTGGGGTTCAAATCCTAAATGTTCTGATTACTAGTTCTTAGTACAAATATTGAGACCTCCTTGAAGTATGTCGTCCTCTGAACCCATTAGTCATGGTTAAAATGGGGATAATAATCTCTATCTTGCAAGGTGGCACTAGGACTAAGTGAAATCGTGCATGTAAAGTGCCAGGCATAAAGATACACTTAAAATGATGGTGATAATGAATATGATATTGAAAAACATTTCTTTATTTTGAGTAGGTTATATTAGGATGAAGAAAGAAAGGAGACTTAGGCTCTTGAATTAAAACAGCTGTGGGAGGTAAAGAAAAAGAGTGAAGAAAAGTTTGAATTCAGAGAATATATTGGGAAGTATGAGCAAGACTTATTGAAAAAAACTTTAAACAAACAATTGGTTGCCATAGTGACAGCAGTCATCACATCCCCTTAGCACCTTAAATGCAGGCTACCTTCCACATTTCCACAGTGGTGAGAAAGCAGATGGTTTTTCTCACATTGTTAAAAGTGAGATGTGTTATTAAATCAAATGAGCTTCTTCATTAAGTTAATACTCCATCTACCTGCTCACAAAATGAAGTTCAGGGAAACACAGACCCATAATATGGTCTATTGAATTCAAAGTACCACATAATTTTTACTTTTCTCTGACCCACACCTCCTATTCTCTTGAGAAAATCATGGAACTTAACCTTGAGCAATGCACTTAACATCACTTGACCTCAGTTGCCTTAGTATGAAGGTTTTCAAAGAGATAAAATCATTTACTTTCCACTTCTAAAATTTTATAATTTTAAGCACTCGTAAAATGTGGCAAAATAGAACATATAGTTCAGGCATGATCAGGTTTGTATGGATAGGCCCTCTGAGTCCTTGTTTGCTAAGAGCTGGAGAGTCTCATTGGAAAGACCACAAAGGATCATTCATTGCTAATAGTTTGATTTTAAAGTCAAGAACAAATGGTTATTAAAAATGGCTATCACTTAAATTTCTAGACAATGCGCTAGATGAGGAAAGAGCCCATCCTCAAAGCAGAGGGCTTCAGGGTTGATCTGGCTGGGGATTCATGAAGAAAGACCATTTAGGAAATGGATGGTACACTGGAATTTATATTGTCCTCCCTCTGCTAAAGATCTTAATGGGGTTGTGTTTGACTCCCTGATATGTGTTGGATACACAGGGCCTACAATATAAAGTCCAAACTGCTCAACGAGACAGATGTGTTCCCTAATAATCTGGACCCTAACTTTTTGTCCCATCTTTGTCATACAAATTTCTCCTTATGCTCCTGTACCCCAAAACTCTTCACTCTAGCTGTATCAGATGTCTTATTCTCTAAACATTCATTCCATCCATTAGCATTGTCATATTTATTGAGAGCATTCCAAATGTCAGGCACTTTTTCAGTCATTTAAGGGACAATGATAACTGAGACAAAATGTTCTCCTCTTTGGGTTCATATGTGACTTTGGACAAGTTCCTTAACCTTTCTGAGCATTACACACTTAATTAAACAATAAGTGAATTAAAACAGAGATAAAAAGAGAAGTCTGTATAATTGTAAAGTGCATGCATTCTTAAGTTTTAATTATAGGAACAGAAATGAGGGACCTGATTTTCTCCATGAGGACCTAGAATGGCTTCAGAGGTGGATGACATTTAATCTGAACCACGATGAATGACTAAAGGCAAAGGGAATTAAAAGAGAGGAGCAACATATAAAGAGGTTGTGAGGTGAGGCACAAAGTGTCCAAAAGGTCAACCACAGACCATCTGGCTCTGGCAATGGTGGAGATTTTTATTACGGCCAATGGACGTTGTAAATGACAGCACATTGGTTTTATTCTAATGGCCCCATCCTCAGGAATGGTTAATAAGATCAATCCTGGTTTTCTCTAAAATCAGAATGAAATCCATTTTCATGGCTAATAACAATAACCTGGAAAGGTTGCAGTTATATTTCAAAGGGATAATATAAAGGATAATATTCTTAATGGGCCCAGTCTGCAGCCTGACACATGGTGGATGCTCAGGGAAAAAAAATACTCATTTTTCTTGTTCATAATCAGTTTTTCTGGGGTCAGTGACTGGCATAAGGCTGATGCTCAATAAAAAGCTGGTTGAATGGATGAATGAGTGAATAAATAAGTCAGTATCAATCATCAGATCAGATCATGACTTTAGTGGCAGCAGGGGCATGTACGTATGAGGGAGTGAGTACTAAACAGTATCCAGAGAACAAATAGTCATGGGTGAGCAAAGGCACTTTAGGGGTGTGCAAGTTATGGTGTTGTGGTCTTTGTGAACCAAACCATAGTTTTGTGCAGGTGTATGTCCATATACAGTGGCCCTGAGAGTACAATAAATTAACAGTAACAGTTTTGGGCCATTTAAAGGTACTGGGGGGTTGGGGGAGCTAAAGTTAGAGGATCCTTAACTATTAGTTTTATTGAACCCTATATCTCTATTGCTGCTTCTACTCTAGTGTGATCTGGGATTATGTTTGCTATAATTCTTTAGCACATTGGAATTTCAGAATCAAATATATCCCTGAAGTATACAGATTGCTTTTTCTCTTTGCACATCTGGCCATCTCCCCCATCTAGCTAGGACAAGCAGTCTATTTACTCTGGGAAGGAGGAGGAAGCTGTTTGGCGGAATACAATTAGGAAATGTAACTAACTTTATAACCTTCTCCAGTTCTAGCCCACTTCTTTCCTTTTCTTTCAAAGAACCACAGTTTTCATGCAACACTTCCTCCCCTGCCCAGTGATTCTTATTAAATCAAATTCATTGTATTCAGTGGAGGTATGGAGAAGAGCAGAAAAAGGCCTCTATCAAGAAAATTAGAATCCTGGATTTTACATCATATATTCATTATTGATTCTTTCCCTGCCATCTCCACTTAAAGACAGAAAATCCTCATGAGGTACCCTTTAGCAGGGCCTCCATGTATTTCTGCACAAAGGAGGGAATGCATTTTGTATTAAGCACATAATCTTAAGCATTGTGCTTAGTCATTGGCATGAAGTCCAGGGGAAACTTGGTGAAGTCAGTGCATAAATAAGGCAGAGAATATGGTAGTATTAGTGATTATTCACAACCCCACTAGGTATTAAGTGATTAACGGTAACAATCCAGAGCTACTATTGTTAGGGATGCTGTTTAATAGTACCTATGTTTCTGCTCTATGGGAGATCTGTTTTCAGTTCCCACTTCAAGCACGAAGCAACTCTGCTTGCCAAAATGGTTTAGCTCTTATCCTATCCTATGCAGCCACGGACTGTAGGTACCAGGAGCCATGAAATGCTCAGGTTATAAAGACAGCTGAGGAGTTAACATAACCATTCCTGGATTTAACAAGCCAAATCTTATAACCACCTCTATACTTGCCACATAAGAAGAGGATACAAAATTCATAAGAACTCTTTCTTTAATTATCCCAGTTAAGATATCATAAGCTTCTTGGTGAGAGGAACTGGAGATTTATTCTCAAACCTTAGTCATCAAATATAGACAGTGCCACAGAAGCTGGTACAATAGAACTATGTACAGCTTCCGTTAGAGTGTTCAATGCTTTTTCAACAAATTTTTTTCCCTTATAAAATTCCAAATGAAAGAAATCCCTTTAGGTGTTGCCATATGTGGATATCTGAACTGGATGAACTTGCCTTCATTATTTTTAAGTCTATCTTAAATTGCTTTCTGTGATTCCATCCTTGCCTTCCAAAATCTAATCTTCACATAGTAACCTGTGATCTTATTGATAGCTAAGTCAGACCATGTCTCTCTTTGGATCAAAAACCTTTGTTGGCCTTATGTGTCACTTAGAATAAACCCGAAACTCTTTCAAGGCTTACAGGGCCCCTAGCTGCTCTGACCCCCAGCTAGTTCTCTTATCTCATCCCCTATCACTTTCCTTAGAGGTCGCCTTATCTGACCACCCTGCCTACAGTGGTCCTGGCCCCACTGTGACTTTTTATTCCTTACCCCCTGCCCCATGTTTCACAGAGCACTTGTCTTCATTGGACATATTATATATTTACTTGGTTGTTGTCTCTCTGCCTTCACTAGAATGCGAGTTTTATAGAATGGAGACATTTTATGTTCTAAAACCCCTGGAAGGGTGCCTACTATATAGGAGAACTAAATAAACGTTTGTTGAGTTGATGAATGTGAGATCCTTGTTCTATGAGAGCAGAACAGGTATTCAGCCTCCAATACAAATGCTCACTTAGCCATTATTTCTCTCTTGATGTGAAATGTCATACTTGCTTCTCTATACATAATTATAATATAAAAATTATATTGAAAATTAGAACATTAGTCTAGTTGACATGCTAACAGCCTGTTTGTGGCTGCATGGTGGCAATAGTTTTCTGTTTCCAGTTACCTATTACCTAAGGTCTTCTGTGCCTAGTATTTGATAATTGCCTGCACTTGTAAATTATCCATTTACTTGCCATAGGATGTGAGATTATGCATACAGCATTTAAAATTTTAAAAGCACTCTGTATGTATGTTATATTTTACAATAATGGAAATAGCTGAAGTTGTGGAACTGTGACCCATGACATTCTTTGAAATTTGTTCTCTAACTACTTGTTAAATCGTACTTTGAAAGTTACCACAGTTATGTATATATGTTAAAGTTCACATTAAAAAATAATTTAAAAAAAGCACTCTTGAGAACATGAATAAAATGAATATTCAATCCAGTAAGATCTCTGGGTTAGTGGGTTCAGTTTATAGAAGAAGATAATGCAGTATGTCATAGCATAGTCTTTTATAACATTGTTATGTTTTATTCCATTTAAAGATTTAGCACAAGAGTTAAGACACAAGTATCTCCCTCATTTTTAAAAATATGAGGGCAAACCATTTGAGAAATGTAAATACTAAAGTAAGAACTTTAAAACTTAAGTGATTCTTGAAAAGCACATTTTGCGAGTGTTTTCACATTTATTACTCCATTTGATCTGAAAAATATTCCTTTGGGATCAGCATTATTATAAACCTCTTTTATGGATGAAACAAGTTCAGAAATGTTAAGTGATGTCTCCAAGGCAATATCACTAGAAGGTGGCAAAGCTGGGATTCTAATTAACATACACTCATTGCAATTCCTGTACTTTTCTACATCACTCTGTGACTTTTCTTAATGAAAATAGTGCATCAAATTTTAATAGCCAAAAAAGTAAACTGAAAATTGTTTTCATGACCTTAAATTTCAAAGGTAGCAATGAAGTACCATGTTTCTTTAAAAATATTTTTAAAGAAATTAGAAAATCAGTTACCTGATTGATTGGAAACTAATGCAGCCTATTACAGAGGGAAGAGAAGAATATTTTGAACATTCACATTTAAAAATCAATTTCATATTCTTTCTACTATATAAGAGTGAGTCAATAACTAATAATTAAAATACTTAAATATAAGGGAGAAATAGAAGGAACAATCTTTAGGACTCCATTAAACTCCTAAAACTTGCAACAGATCCAAGTATACTGCTAGAACATTGTGGGGCAAAAGAGATCCTCCACATCCCCTACCATCTGCAAACATTAAAATACACCAGACACAAAAATAAATTATACTCCAAAAATGGATTTCCACTAATGGCATCTAAGAGAGAAAATTTGACTAGAAATTTCCAGAAATAACATTTTCTCCAATTGCTCTTTTTAAATAGGGCAAAAAAGAGAGGCATTGCTTAGTTCACCATGCATTTCAATCAAAGTGTAGCAAGATCGATTTGAGAGGATTACAAATTTTAAAGGCCATATATATATATTTTTGTCACAAGTGTGATGTTACACATTTTTTAATTCAAATTATACATGTAATTTAGAGCTTTCAATTATGTTGGCCCAAACTTGAACTTCCGTATTCTAAGAGAACTTTCAATTATTTTTCTTTCAATTTAGTATATTCCAAGCATGGCAAAATTCTAACATGGTTCAGGGGAAACAACCCTAAACTAAGAGGTTATTAAGGATTTCAAAGTTCTATCTTTTTTATTAACCAGCTGTGTAAAGTTATGTGATTTTCCTAATATCCCTGGGCCTCCATATTTTAAACCATAAAATGAAAGGATCAAATTTGAATTCTCTATCAATTCTAAACTAATAGGGTCATATGACCCTGGACATGAGACTTCTCAAAATCTTACTCAGAATATACCTGTGAATTTTTAATTTAATCTGTAAAGATTTCTGATCTGTTACAAATCCCACACATGCTACTTTGAGAATAAGATCTCAGGTCCTTATTTAAGACTTATTGATTGTATTTATACCCAGTTCTTCCAATTTAGGTATTTGATTATCCAGTCTAAAAGCAACAGCTGGAGAGGTAAGAAATGTAGGAAGCATGGAAACTTGTAGTAGAGATGAAGTAATACAATCGATGAGCAATGGATGGAAATAAATATCTGCTCTTTTAATTGGTTTTAATGATTAATAGTCATAAAGATCATCACTAACAAGAAAAGGTTAAATTACATACAGTATATTTTACTTAAAAAGCAGGAACATGTATAACATTATATAAGGATTTCTTTTGCAAAATACTAAAGTAAGAATTTGGGCACACAAAAAAAATGTTTTGGAACCTATAAAATTAACATAGAGTTATTTTTCCATACTATTCTAAATAAATCATGTATTATTCCTGTCTGAAATCTTGATTTTAAGAGGTAGTAATTCTTTATAATTCTATGAATACAATTGTGTTGACATGTGAAATTCCACATTTAAGGAGTTCCTTTGAAGTTTTCTATACAATAAAGAGTAGAAGATTTTCACAATGGTCATGGTTTTTTCTTCCTTTGTGTGGCTGAAGGCTTTGTCTCATTACCAGGCTCTTAAAGGGCTAATTGGTTTCTCCAAAGGTAATGAACACACAAAACATCTTAATACATGGCATGATCCAAGAAGGTTACAGGAAATTAACCTGTTTGTAATCAGGAATCATTTTCAAATTTCCTTAGATCAGGCATCCAGCAGGGAACAGATGGCACACACAAATTAGAGTAATTCCAGAAAGCTTAATGAAGGGAATATTTAAAGGGTAAATATGATCAGGGTATAGATAGTGCAGTACCCTGGAGCTGGTAATAGCAGAGGCTATCAGGACACCTAGGGTTGAAAGGGCAAGGGAGGGGACAGTTATCAGGACCCAGAGGAAAGGGGGATGAAGAAAAGGCTGCTTTGAGAAGAACTGTAACCCTTAGGTGAAGGATGTAGCCAGTCTGCAGCAATCTTGCAGGACAGTACCTACAGAGATAAGTATCCTAATGTCAGTTTCCCTCCTCTCTAAAATCTCTTGCCAGAGCTCAGAGGACAGAGTCTGTAGACCAAACAGGACAGCCTCCCGCAGCACCAAATAGGATGGAGAATAGTGGTGAGTGCATCTAATGGGACAGATAGAGGATAGCCAGCACTTCAGCTCCTAAGGCTTTATAAGATGCACTTTAGTAAATGTATATACAGGTTACTGAGTGAGCAAATAGTAAACGCCTGTAGCAGGCAAGAGAGGCAAGTCAGGTTTTTTTGTTCAGTTGAACCTAAGATGAATAAGGCAGAAATAGTGGGGGAGGACATTTCAGGCAGAGGCACCAGCAAATGAAGGCTAGGAGGCATGCAAACCAATTGCTTAGAGTGAGGAGAAATCCATGCAGAGAAATCCTATAGGAGGGCAGTGAAAAAGAGGAAGGAATGCTAGAAAGATGCTAGATCATGAAGTGAAGGTATAGTGGGGAATCAGAAGGGAATCGAAGGAATGGGTGCTAGAATAGTTGGAGTGCTCAGAAGGGTGAGTGTAGTGCAGGACTAAGAGTGCACAGAAAGTGAATCAGATGCCCAAATCCTTAATGAATGCGAGGAAAACAATTGGGAGACCAAATCAACTGTCCAAGTGGGAGATGAGGGGCAGGCCAGATGACATTATGATTAAATGCACCATAAAAAGAAACAATATTGTCTATTTACTGAATCACAGTTTATAGTAATTAAAAAGATTTGTTATCACTGACTGAAAACTTTACAACGTGAATAGAAAAACATACCACCTAAGACTACTCTCGACCATAATCATAGGACATAGCCATTTTTGGCACTAAGGTCTTTATTCCTATGCAATATGTAGGTCATTTTAAACAACAACCAAAAACTTAACCACAAAATATATCCTGATCATATGATTCTGCCAACAATTCTTAGTACGTGATGCATGTGCATTTACAAAATTTCTGGCTCTGTATAAATACTTCTCTTATTCAGTCCTCACAGAAACTGTGATTAATCTTCTCGTAGATCCAATTTTACAGATAAAATAAGTAATTAAGATTTAAAGAAATCTAGTAACTTTCTCAAGGCTGTGCAGATAAGTGGCACATTTTTCTCCAGAGCCCAAACTTTCCTGACTAAATTGCTTTGCCTTTATAGCCACAGAGAGTGAGATATCCCACAAGGATAGTGGGGAAGTTTGATGGCAATAATAATCTTTACAACTAGAACAATGTAGGATATTAAATTAGATATTAAATTAGATATTATGCAGATGCAGTAGCTTTTGGCAAAAAAAAAAAAAATCATCTTGCATTTTAAACAAATATTAAACCCAAATATTATGACCAAAATACAGCTGGTAGCCAGTCCTTAAGCAACTGCTTTGGCTGTCCGTGCTTGAATGGTACCCTTCCAATGAATCAAAATATCATACTCTGCCCAACAATTCTGTGTTTATCTGAAAAGCGTAGCATCAATATTGAATTAGAAGTCTAAAACTGATGGCACAAATTTAAGTTTTAGATTTGTATTAACTTTTACTTTGTTTTGTGAAACAATGCTATGATCAATAAAAGAGGAAGTTGCTGCTTAAACTGCTAATAATAATAAAAGGCTAATTTAATCATCATTGGGGCTATTTTATAGCCAATTTACCTACAATCTTTTACCTGAAATGCAAAGTAGACAAAATGGGCACTGAAGCTTTATCCACTAAATGCACATAGATGTGATCTACTTTTAAAAATTATATAATGGACTATGATGATTTATTGAATGGCGAATATTCATGGGACAGAGTTCCTTTTAACAAAATCTGCCTGAGTTAGACAGTTAAAGCCAAGAAAATCATGCTTTGGGAACTCTCATAGTCTAGTGATAGCCTATGATAGACTCTATTATTTTCCATTTAATTTAAATTGAATTGAATTTTATATTGCAACATAGAAGCTTCCAATGAATTCTTGCAAAATGACTAAAAGACATTATAGGTAGGCTCATGGAATTTATGAGAAACATTTGCATTAATCAGTATGATGTGCTTCTAAACATGAGAATTGTTTATGAATAAGTTTTACGAGTTTTCCATTATTGTTATCACTGAGGTGATTAGAGACTCATCAACTCTTATATGTGGTATTTCAAGTGCTTCATTTATAAGTATTGGGTTCCTTCTAAATAGCACCATGATCATTTCTCTTTGGTGATGCCAGTGGCAGAAGCTGCTCACAATTACTGCATCACATGGTCTCCTGGCAGCCCATTAGCAGGTGTGTAATCTGTGATGCTCCAGGGTCAGTTTTACTGCAGATAGGAAATGACTAGGAACGTACAAGGAGGAGCAGTCATAGGTTCATCATTCCAGTCTGCAAGCCTATGGCTACAATACTGCCTGCTGTATCCAGAGAGATCCAGTGGAGTAGACAATCCCTGACCAAAGCGTCTGCTCCCAACTGACCTCCACCACAACATTTAATAATGAGATTGGAATTTTCCATTCTTTACTTGCTGTTAGCTAACACATTACTCCCTAGGTAACAAACTTTAGAAGATAATTCATTGATAGCTAAATGCAAAATATACAGTATTTTTCTGATCCTGGTATTGAGCCAGGATAGTGGGATTGAATTTAAAATATATAACTAGAAATAAGAAAACTAAGTTTAAAAAAATTTGAAACATTCAAAGAAATTCTAGTAATGTGCAATAAAGTACATTACTTCAAACCAAAACTCAGCTTGTACATTTAGCACTCTCAATGACTGGAATGAGGAAAACAACAGCTCCTTTTTATTTACCATGTCAAGGCCTACTCTTTCAAACAGTTCTTGCCAGCTGCTTAGAAGATAATAGATTCAAACTTATTTTATAGCTGTAAACCAGGTCAACGTGGTTATGCAACATGCACTTTCCTTTCTTGTAAGAACTCCTAATTGTCCAGGGCATAATTGGTGCTGAAAAAATGTTCATTGAATAGATGAGTAAATAAATAAATATGCAAAATGTAGTTGGTTTTTTTCACAAAAGGTAAAACTTTTCCTTTTTTACCTATGCTTTCAATGGCTTATCGATATGCATGGGAAAAACTACATTTAAATATTCAACATCTATTAGTCTTTATAATGACTTTTTGAAAAAAGTTAAATACTTCAATATTATTATTCATGCATGGCTCAAAAATAAAATGTATATAAAGCAATATATTACAAATCAGTATTTTTTCATTCATCCAGTTTCGACCACTTTTGCCTATATATGACTACTACTGTTAAATTCATGTGTGCTGATATAGACTTTTGTATATATAGAACAAATACAAATATATATTTCTCCACCTCATTACACAAGTAACAGCATACAGTGCAGACTGTTCTTCACTGTGATTACTTCGTAAATATTTCTATGTTAGTATTAGAGGTGATTGGTCTGTCTTTTTTGTTATAGATAGTAGGATGTTCTCTAAAGTGAAAATTCATTTTTACATAGATAAAGGCATACTTTTATTGCTTCCTGTTGTCATCCAATTTCAAATTTAAAAAAAGAAAAAGTGCTAATTCCCGATAAAATATTAATCTTTCTTATATAGAAATAATTTATTAATAATGAAATCACGAATATATAATCTGTGACCCTTGTTTCAACCTGTTAGGATTTTGACAATAAATTTAAAGTATTCCTGGTTTACTTTACATATGAACCTGTGCTATACATTGTGAATAATTTATGTTTTGTCAATAAAAACTAGCTAATGCTAACAAAATATGCCAAGTGTATACTTAGAGATTTATGATCAATAGGGTAAATCATTGCATTGTTTTCTTAACCTCTGGTAGTGGTACAGTGGTACTTGTATACATTCTCACACTTGCTCTCATATGCTCACTTATTTGCTCAACAAGTTTTTATTGATAACCACTTAGACTCATAATATTCTGTGAGGGATGTAAGAGATGTTCAAGGTTGTTTCTGCCTTCCAGGAGCTCAGAGACAAGTGGCAGACATAAGTAATACACTTGCAGAATATTTAAATAAGTAAGTGCAAGAGACAATGCTCCCATAAGCATATATTAGCTCCTGTCCATTTCCTTTGCTACCAGCCTCAAATCAGCCTTCACTTCATCTCATCTAGATTGCCCTAGAGGACTCCTGTCTGGCCACCTGATTTCACAGTCCCTCAATCCTATTCACTGTACATACCACATGGTCATATTACATAACAGCTCCAGTAATCTCACTATTTTGATTTAAAAACATATAAATATAAATCCCTATGGCATTAAAGACCCTCTTGATTTTAGTTGGCCTATGACATTCTTGTTTGGATTCCCTTTACTCCCTTCTTCATCTCATATTCCACAGTCTATTTTTTCCCCTGAAAACATTATTTTGATTTATTTCCTTTTCCTCACACTGTTTTCTCTTCAAGGAATATCCAGCTCCTCTTTTCAGAATTTTATCAGATCCCAAGGGAAATCCTAAATACCATTGTCAACTGAGACACAATCTTTACCAAAAAGTTTGTGTATGTGCATGTGCATGCATGCACGCATGTGTGTATGTGCACGTGCATGTGTGTGTGCGTGTTGTTTGGACAAGACCACATTTGTGAAGGTTATCATGAAAAGATTAAATATTATTATTCACACTCTGGCATATACTATATTTCTTTGTTTACTTGTCTTCCCTGTTAAACTGAAGTCCTTGATTAAATACTTGTATTTTACTAATCTTACTTTTCACTTTAGACCTAAGTATAAACCTTGTACGTAGATGGCTCTCAGTCAGTATTTTTGTAATCAAATTGAAGTGATTGAATCAAATATTGTAAGAAAATCATTTGATGGAATGGACTGGCCTAGAAAGATATTTTGAATAACTTTGGCAAATATTTGGACATATGGTGGAAAAAGCGACAGATATTCTCTGATGAAAATCTATTAGACACGAAGCAGCAACCCTGATTTCTATAGGGTTCTATTTTCAACCATTATAAGATATAAATGGCATGAAGAAAGAAAAAAAGGAATCAGGGCATTTGCATTAATGTGATAGTAAAGCAGAACTATGACACTAAAGTGTTTCATTAAAAATTGAAGATGTATCAACTATTGCTTTTAAAACTGAAGAGTTGCAGTTATATAAAAACATTCTTTAAAACATCATAAAGGCTTACTTCAGATAGGAACCTTAAATAGTAAGAAAGGTTTTTCAAGATTTAAGCTTAACTAGGTAGTTCTTTATACTTGTCATCAGTATCTCCAGATAAATATTTTAATTCCAATATTTGCTTTATCTTTTACATGGCTATCCATTTATGCATAGGTGCATCAACTTCACAGTCTCTAAAGAACTTGGATGAAAACTTTTATCCTCCTTCCTTCTAGAGAATTCTATAATTTCTGTATGAAATTATTTAAAATTAAGGATGCGTGAGTAGGAAAATAAAGTTTCTCAAGCAAATTTTAAACCACACCATAGTGATACTGCTTAATGATTTTTCAAAAGTTGATGAGAAGCTTTAATTGAATTCTTCATTAACCATAAAGGTGACATGTGTATACTATGAACTTTGACTCAATAGTCAAGAAATTTAGGTATCATTACTATCTTCCCAGCAAAACACCAGAAGTAGTATTTTGTACATAAATGTTCTGGTTAAATGGAAATGTTCCTGTCAAAGGGAAATGTCATTTGGTTAGAATAATTTAATAATAAATTTTATTTTCTGCCTACTTCTTTTTAAACCCAGTATACTGAAATGAAAATGTCTACAGGTATAGTAGGCAGAATAAAGGCAACTCCAAAACTGGCCATGTTTTAAGTCCCAGAATCTATGAATATGTTACCTTACAGGACAGGAGGGCTTTCGCATATGTGATTAAAATTGCAGAACTTGAGATGGGGAGATTATCCTGCATTATTTAACTGGGCCCAGTTAAAACCAAAGAATGCTAGAAGCTGGAAAAGGTAAGGAATCGAATTCTTCCATAGGGGCTCTGGAAGGGAATGCAGCCCTTTGGACACTTTGATTTAAGTCTAGTAAGATTCATATGGTACTTCTAACATATGGGACTGAAAGATAATAAATTTGTATTATTTTAAGCCACTGAATTTGTAGTAATTTGTTACAGCAGAAATATAAAATTAATACACCAGGTATATGAAAGTGTTGAAAATAAATTGAAAAATTTCTTCATATCTACAAAAAAAGAGTATGTATTTTTAGCAGTCAAAAATTGAAGTTTCCACTTGGAATTTCTTCTTTTTTATGGACCAATTGAAATACAAAAACTTATGAGTCTAAAAAAAGTTCATTGCTCTCCTCTAGAAAATAATACCAATTTTTAGATTTCATTTGGGGGTTACATATCTCTGAACCTAAATACATGAACAGTACATGCTTCAAAACAATTTTTTATAGAAATGTATTTGTTGCATTCCTACGTTAGCATATGCCAAGCCCACAGTAAATATTTGTTGAATGAATTAAAGAAGTAATAATATATGATTCTGGAATTGAAAGATAGCCTAACAATCACTTACTATCTGCATTTGTAGAATTCTAGAAGGAGTCTTTTTTTGTTTTTTGAAATAGTTAAAATCACTGCTTACCATTTTTACCCTCCAGAAATTTAATCAATAAAGTGAAAGCCAATGTGATACCCAAGAGTCTAATGTGCCTTTGAAATATGCTCCATTTTGAAAATTCCTTTTTTTCCCCAATAGGTATTACAATGGAGAATACAAAATAAAAGCCCAACAAATGAAAATGTTATGATGATGTAAACACTATTAAATTGGCAGTATAAATGTTTACGTTAACTTATTCATACAATTTATAATCAAAGTATAATGACTCCAGATACCGTTGGTAATTAGTAAAACACTGCTAAGTGGAAAAATACAAAAAGAGCTGTTTTGAATTTTTAAAAATAAATGATATTCTTATTTTTTGAAATAATCCTTTGTCTCTATTCAAAACATCAACATTTTAAGCTTATAAATTTTGGTGAAACTTAGACAAACGATGATAAATATATAAACACAACTTGATGGTAAAAATTAAATGCTCCCATTCGAAAACTAATAAAATAAAATAATTTTGCAGTATAACCTAAGAGGGCAGTACTCTAATTCCATTTCCAAAATTCTATCCTAGGCAAGTAATCTTGAATAGAGAAAATGGATTTAAGTAAAAAAGAACACAATAATTTTTAGTATAAGAAACTTTAGACCAAACTTAAAAGTCCAACAATAAGAGAATGTTTAAATATTTTATATAATTGGTATTATTGTAGATTAATTTTATGTTATATGCTTTTACTCTGTTTTCCCAATTTTCAAGACTAAGTTGATATTATTTTATAGTCAGAAAAAGCATTTTGTAATGAAAGAGTTCTAATATAAACAATCACTTCTTTATAATTCAGAATTTCAAATGTTGTAAATATATCTATTCCATGAAAGTGTCTAAAAGAATAGGTTATTTCAGACCAGACCAAGCACTTTTCCAAATGGTATCAAAGACATTTTAGGTTTGATGTGAGCAACAAAGTCATCTTAAATCTTGAAAGTCAATATTAACTATGAGGAAAGTAAGTATTGGGAATAGGTTCTAGCTAAACATTGTATGAAAGAAAAATCCTTACTGGTTTTGTTAACTTACAAGAGCTGTTTTTTGTTGTTTGGTAGTGACAGATGCCCGAAATGTCCCTTTATTATGTATTTAATCAAATCCTACCTTTGCAGGTTCTTAGGACAGAAACGCCATAGTTCTGTAGGACTTATTTGAGGAATATGGTTAATAATTAGTCATGTATCACTACAGGTCAAATAAAAACTAATAAACTTATAGGTCAAATTATTACTTACTGTTGTAGCACAATGAATATCTTTCCATACTGTGGCCTCCCTGGAGAGATCAGAAACTTCAAAAAAATTATCCAAAATCACTTCTCCAATCATGTCATGTCTAGAAAATCTGTCAAAATCATATATACTGAAATGTAGTTTTCTGTTGCTTAGTTGATCATATGCTACTGGAAATTGAAAGGTTTCATCAAATAGAGGATTTAAAGTCTTTCTGTGCACACGGGTCTGCAATTTCTTTTTCCTATCTGGTAGAAGATATATCTTCACATAAGGGTCAGATGTTCCTATGAAGTCTTTAGCAGGGAGATCTAAGGCTTTGATAATTTTAACAACTAGAAGTTCATTTTCATAATCGTACTGGAGGGTAAAGTTAAGTTTCCCACAGGTTTTGACATCTTCTTTTCTGTTGCCTTCAGAATCAATTGATTTCTGTTTGTACAGCTCTGGTTTTATTCTTCCAATGCTGGTTGTTGTTTCTCCTCTTTGTAAAACAGGTTCTGTGCCCATGCTAAAATCAACACTGGAAACCTGCATTTGCCTTGGTAGGTGTCTCTTGAAGGAATTGTGGCTGTACACACACATACACACACATACAAACATCATTAGGTAGACAGATCATCTTGATGAAGTGTTACACATTTACATATAAACTTTCCCCCATCCCAAGGATAATAAAAAGAAATTTTTAAAAAGATAGATATATATATATTCAATCAAAGAACTTCTTTTGAAAAAGTGCAAATGCAATATTCAAAGAAAAAAGTCTCCTAAAATTATACAAATACCTGAAACACACATATACTTGTTACAAGGTTTGAGAATTTCATGCTCTCAATCATAGCACATTATTAAATACAATTATAAAAACCAGGATTGCCAACAAAGTTCAGTATTTCACAAAATATTATGAGTGTTACCAATTATCTGAATATATCTAGATATAAGCATTATGTAGACAGAAGCATTCAAATAGCTGGTTTCTGTTCATCTGGATATTTGGGTCCTATGAATTTCACATTTCAATGACTACAGTAGTAAAATTAAAAAATATAAGTCCACAAATTCCTATAATGTGGTAATTATTTCTAATACTTCAGATAACTAAATGAATATTTACTTTTAAAAATAATATATTGTTGTGACAGCCAAAATGAGTACATTTTCCTTTTATCAACACAGAATGGGCTTCATAAGCTCTAAGAACAGGAAATGCAGAATTCAAAAATTTGGGGCCAATATAATAGAATTTCTCAATTCAAACTGAACTTCTCGTAGTTGCTGTTTCTGTCCACCCAGTCAACATTTTCAGAGCATTAAATATGTTGGATTGGTAATGTCTTGTAAACATCACTTGCATTAAGATCTGCTTCTTCTATGCTTCCTCCATGATTTCTGATGTGACAGATGACGTGTCTCTAATCCTATACATCTTTTCAAGGCTAGTTCAGATCCTCTGATTTTTTCTTATCTCAATTTTTCAACCAGACTATTATCAGTTCTTGGACTATAATTATAATATTGAAGTTGATGATTCCCTGGATATATCCCAGATATATAAACTTCTAGTTTCATATCACTATTTTCTAGGGAAAATTTATAAGAGGATGTCCTAATTTCATCTCCAAACCAAGAAAACACATCATTTTCTCCCTTCTGCTCTCAAACCAGTCTCTCTCCTACAATCTCTGACAATAGTAGTGACATTTTTATCAGTCATTCATGTTTGGGAAGCTTTGAATCACCTTTTCTTCCGCAGTTGAATTAGTCAGTTTTCTAAATCCTGTGGATATTTCTTTGAACACATCTCATATGGTCATCCACTCACCTCCATTTCCATTGCAATTCAGTCAAGACCCTCAACACCTTATACTTCACTGTCTCTAGTAGCAGTCAGCCTTCAGCTGGCTTTCCATCTCCCAGCTCTCTCCTGAACATAATATCTATGCAGCACACTGTCAGGGCACTCAGGTCAAAATCCTTTTCTCACTTCTATTGTCTATTGAGTCACATCTATACCTTTTAGAGTGCTAACTATTATTGAGGACATTGCTTAGTGAATACTTCATCCATGGATGCACACGTGAAGATAGATTTCTTTAAGAGGATTAAAAATTAATGAATATACAAAAGGAGATTCTTAAGCCTCGAAGCGTAGAAATAAAAGTTAGATGTTGAAGCAAATAATTTCTGCCTCAGGTGAGATATTAGAACTCTAGGAGTTTTCTCACCCTAAATTTCTGATATTCTCTATAATTTGCTGGTTCTTTGATAAAATTATGGACTTAATTAATTCAAGATGTCATTATTATGTTCATTGATGTAATGGAATTTATTAAAATCTTAATTATAATCTGAGGTGTTGCCAAGCTCACTCTCTTACATTCAATTAGGCCATTTTCTATAACTGGACTGAAATATCGAGCAGTTATTTAAACAATACCATAAAAAATGCTGAGATCTGTACTGAAACTAATTCAACCTCTCTGCATATATAGCCAAGTAAGGAAGACAAACCAAAATGAGTTGTGTAAGTATCAGGAACTCTTTGCCTCTACTGTGTTATTCGTGACTTCTAAAAGAATTTTAAAAGAACTAAAATTAAGAACATACATTGCAAATTGAGATAAAGATTGAAACTGGTGAAGTGCTGGAACAGTGCCACAAGGTGAAAATACACTACAGCATTTTGGGATGATCTGTTCTCAATAATAAGAGGCCTTTAGTGTGCTGTCATAGAGAATTATATGGAAGAAAGGAAAAAAGCTAGAGAAAAAATGGTATTTGTCAGATTAGCGTGAAAGAATATCAAGAATTAAAAGAAGAGAAAGATAATATCCAAAGATAATTTGGGATAAAATAAAAGGATAAAAGACAAGAATAAAGAAATATACACTATAAAATTTTCACAATAAAAATTAAAGCGAGACCTATCTCTTCAGATTCTCCCAGTGAAGGTAAACATATTGAGTACTTACTATGTGGCAGATGTGGTCGTAAACTCATTATTGACTCAGGTGATCCTCATACCACCCAATAAGTTATGTATCACTAGGTTCCCAATTTTATAGATGTTTGGAGGCATTTTTTTATAGATGAGAACTATATAAATAAGTGAGAACTACACTCAGGCACAGAGAGGTAAGTAACTTATTCAAAGTTGTACAGCTAGGCAGGTGCTAAAATTGAAATTTTATGAAGGTAGTCTGGTTCTAGTAGACACACCCTTTCACTTCTCTGCTATCCAGGCATATTGGTGGCTATTACCTTTGATTAAATTATTACCAAAATTAATGATTTTAAGTAAGTAACATTTTAAAATATAAAAATAAAATAATGCTTTTTTTATATAACATGTTCCACTTAAACATTATATATATCATAATTATATAATCCACTAAGATCCAAGGTTTACTTGGTTGAAATGTAAGAGATATGGTTTAGAGATGTTTTTATCTTCTTTGGCTAGTTACCAAGAACTTAAAATGAGCAAGGATGCTTAATTTGTAAGTAAAATTATGATCTGAAATTATGTACAAAAATCTTATCAAATCTAAAGTTATGGTGTATTTTGTGAGAAAAACATATTTTGAGGATAGTAAATAATAAAAGTGAAACTTGTAGGATATTTTATGCAATATCACATATTTAAAGATGACTTTATGATAAAATTTGAATTTAAACAAAACCCTATTTCTATAAAAAGAAACACACTGAGGCTGCTTCATGTTTGAAGTAGGTGACAGAATTAGTTCCTAATTAAAAATATACTGAATTTAAGATTCAGTATTTCAGTTTCTGTTTCTAAGTGAATATACACATAAAGTTTTTACTAACTTAAATCATGAAATGATCTGTTTCCTCCGATCTATCCCATTTTAATGCCTTGGCATACTACTAAATACATTTTGATTTTGAAACTCTTCAGTCAAATAGCTTTGCAACTATTCAGCTATAAAACATCAGGAGTTTAAATTGGGGTGGGGCAAAGGTCAAATAGCATTTATAAAAATGAGAAGAAAAAAGAAGGACATACAGGCTGTATGTGCTGTTGAGAATTAAAGCAAAAAATAAAGTTTCTATTATACTCTAATTTGTATATTCCGTGTTCCTAAGAGATTTAGTATTTCTTATTAAATAACTGTAATGTGCCTACCAAAATCATTTTCAATTATGCAACAAGCTTTTTAATATTGTGTTGATTGTTGTAAGCAAAACCCCAAAGAATTTCATCTCTTATTTTTTACAGATTTCCTCCAGATATATAAAATATTCAGGCTTCTCAATATAATAAAATGTTAATCTTCTGTCCTTTCCTCCAAAATCAGTAATTCCTTCTTTATGCTTCTGAACATAATTGTGCATCTGTAAAACCCCTTCTAACAGTAATCAAAGAGTAGTAACGTTTTTGTTCTAGTAAGTCAGTGCCCTAATTATAGGGTAAATAGTGCATTTTCGAAGTCACAGTTTAAGCTAGTCAGTTAAGTGAAGCTTTAATTATTACAAAGTTACACTATTGCCATGACAACACAGATCTTGTTCTTGATTTTTTTTTTTTTTGAACTGTCAGTGGTAAGTGGCTATTTAGTCTCACAAATATCCAGCCATTTGACTATTACTATCTCATTCTTATGCTTCAGACCTAGATGGACATTATCCATGTAGCCTTCCAAATGAAGAAGGAAAACTTTCTCCCCCTCCTCCAGTGGGAATATCTGAGGATGGCTAGATATAATCAATATTACTCGGTGCCATAGGATTATAACAGATTAAGATGGTCATTTTCCAATATTTATTACCAACGGCTCCTCTCCTTCAAAGAAAATCTGAGACAAGAAGTTGAATATATAAAGACAGAGTTTCTCTGGCTGACATGGGGATAGGGTCCTGGAAACCAAGTCATTTTTTTTCCCCACTACTCAGAACAAAGAGTTTGAAGATCACTACATTGAGATGGGGTGGAAATATTGCTGGACTGGAATCAGACTGCAATTTGGTCCCAGGCCCCCTATGTAGTAAAGGAAATTTGGGGCAAGCCAGGTAATTTGCTTGAGTTTTCCTTTCCTTACAAATTTTGTGATGATTAAATGAGTTATTAAAGATAAGATGGTTTTGAAAAATATAATTTTTCATACAGATATTAGTTATTATTAGAAATTTGGGACACAAGGAGCTGAAGTACAAACCCTATAATGAACTCTCTGACAATATCAAACTAGGTTTCTTATTTGAGAACACACAGATGGCACAAAGTCATTCCTGTGTGGGCTTGGCCAGGTCCACCACCCTGGACAACAGGGACCTTCTGACTAAATCACTTCTCAGCACCCAACAGTTCTTTAAGTGGGAAACCTATATCCTCCTACTTTTATTTGCAGTGTTTTTACCATCTACTAATTTTGTCTTAGATACTATATTGTTTGATAAATTACAGAGAGGAAAACCAAAAATATATTTAGCAGCATTTTATTTATTAAGTATGTTTAAAGGAGATTGTTTTAACATTGAAATCTGCATTGGAAGCTCTCACTATCAATTAACAATTATAACCCCATTTGATAGACAAGGAGACTCAAAATAGTAAGGCAAAATCAAATTTCTAGAAAACAGTTTTCATTTTCACTCTTTTTTTGCTTCCTGTTTTCTTCCATTCAATTTGAACATATGACAGGAGAGACTCATTCAACAAACACATATATCTGAGCATACACCATGCAAGACACTGTATATTTGAAGGGAGACTAATTTGTATAAAATACCACAATAGATTTTTAAAATAATTCATTGTTTGAATGTTTTTCTCACCTTAATGCTTGGTGGGAAGCTTGCCTTCTTTACGGACAATGTTTCCTCTCTGACCCTCTCATGTGGTGGCCAGTATTTCCCCCACAGCCCTTGTTCCACTAGGCCTGGGGGTGGAGCCATGCTTTTCTCTTGTGCCGCATTGTCACCCTCACAGCATTTTCCTTCCATTTCCCTGAAAACTACTACCCCCAGCTCTGACGCTCATTTCAACGGATTATATCCCTGTGTATTCGTACCAAATCACTCTCTTTAATTGCTTCATCATGTTAGTCCCCTGGTTCACTAACTGGCACACTTTTTCAACTACTTGGCCACTATGTTCCTTGAACTCTTCTCTTCCCTTGATATTGTTCTCCACCTACCTCAGTCACTCACTCCCATGAACATAGCCAGACTTTGTCATTATCATTAACTGCAAACTTTCCACAACCCCCATTTCATGCATCATCAAAACTTCCTATCTTTTCAGCTCATACCCCCTTATACCTCAATACAGACAACCTTTTAACTCACCAGATCTCTGAGAATCCATTGATTCTATCACTGTTTCATGACCCCCAAATCCCAAATCTCATTTTTCCTTTATTGCCCTGTTTAAAGTCCATGGTCAATCATTAAAGTCACTGTCATGCACATATCCGTAATCCCCTTGTTGCTATCTACCTTGTTATCTGCAGAGCAAACCCACAGCCCGGTTTGAATTCAACTGTCCATATTTTCTATACCTGTACATGTGCAAGGAAATATGACTGGAGAAAAACATAAAACAAATCTCACTCTTGCACTTTAAATACATGACCACATTCCTCATTTGGGTCCTGAAGGATTGTGCAATTCATTCTCCCTCTCAATCTCCTAGATTCCCAAGAAGACTGTTTCATACCTCCCCTTTCTTCAAACTTCCATCACTTTCTTTGCCATTCGGTCTCACTTCCCATTCCACTAAGAAAATTGAAGCAAAGAACAAAAACATTTCCAGACTCCCATCACCTCATCAACCCACTTACCAGTATCTGTGCCCATATATTTTGCCTTTCTGCTTGATATTAGATTAAGTACCCATGCTCCTTTGTAAAACCAGTCCTTCCACTTGTATATTAAATTCCATCTTCCCTAACATCACCTTTAGGAATGTTCCTTTCTCTTTCCTGCCTTACTAATTCCTCCCATCTACTGGAGTAATACCATTAGCATAAGATATACTGTTATTTTTCCTATTTTTAGAGAACGTTTTATTCACCCCACTTCCTCACTCAGAACAGAAAGTGTTCTGTTTCTCTGTCATGCTTGCAGCAAAAATACTTGAAAGAGCTGACTCTATTCACTATCCAATCTCTCTCCTCCCGTTGTACTTAATTCTACTTAATTAGCTTTTCACATGCCCAACATCACCAAAACTGCTCTTGAAAATATCAGCTATGTCTCTGGGTTAATTCTTGGTCCTCATCCCATCTGTCCTATCAGAGTTACTTGATAGCTGATCACTCATGGTTGTTAACATACTCTGTTTGCTTGGCATCCAGGTTATACTCTGCTGGTTTTCCTCCTACTTTACAAGCCTCTACTTCTCAGTGTACTTTGCTGTTCCTGATCTTTTAATAATGGAGCACTTCAGGATCTTGTCTTTGGTCTTCTCCTTTCTATCTATATTCCGTTTTTGATGATATCATTTCCTGGCTTTCAAAACCATATAGATAGATATATTGAAGACCCCTCATTTATATATTTACCTCAGATCCTCTCTAGAATTTCAGAATCATTATCCAGTTGCCTCCTCAACTTCTCACTTCTCCTCTTAGATTTCTAATAGAATTCTCAAACTTGACATGTCCAGAATCCCTTTTCTTGCCTCTCACACTCACTCCATTCACAGTCTTGTTTATCTAAACATCCGTTTTTCAGATGTTGAGACCAAAACCTTGGAGTCATTCTTTACTCCTCTTTTTACTCACAGGCCCTGCTGATGAGTCAGGATTTTCTGTTTGTTCTTCCTTCAAAATATAACCTGAATCTAGCCAGTTCTCACCACCACTACTGCCTGCCTGGTCTACATCAACATCATCTTTGGCCTAGATTATAACCTCCTTTGTGGTCTTTTTTTCTTCCATTTTTGTGCCTTCCCCAATGTCTATTCTAAGTTATCAGAGTAATCTTTCAAAACTAAGTTAGATCATGCCACTACTCTGCTTTAAAACTGTCCTATAGCTTCCCATCTTACTCAGGGTAAAGGTCAAACATGGTTTGGCCCCTGCTACTTCTTTACTTCTCTCCTACTGTTCTCCACCTTGCTCTCTCTACTGTAGCCACACTGGCCTCCTTGCTGTGGCTGAACACAAAAGGCAGCTTCTACCCTCAGGGCTATTGCAATGGCTGCTTTTTCTGTGTGGAAGGCTCTCTCCAATAACCCACTATGGCTCACTTTTCTACCTGTTTAAGTCTTTGCTCAAATGGTACCTGTCAGAGAGGTTTATCCTCACTACTATATCTTAAATTGCAGTACCCATGCCCTCAGTCCCCCAATTCCTTTATTTTGCCCTATTTTTTTGTTTTTGTAAAGTGTATTACCTTCTAATACATCATATAATTTACTTATTTAGTTAAGTTCCTCTCCATAAGAATGGGAGTAGGGATTTTTGGCAGTTTTGTTCCCTGATGTGTACCAGCTGTCTAAAAAATAACACATAAAAGTTGTTCAATAAATACTGTTGAATAAATTAAACACATTCCCTGAAAAATTTAGCCATGTGACTAAATAACAACCCAATAATAATAAAGGCTACCTGAGGAAACCTCTTTCCATTAATAAAAAGTTGTAAAAATCATAATAAGGGATGATAAGCAATTGCTTTTGATGTAGCATATATTTAAAAGAATGTATCTGAAAAATTAGGTTGGAAATATTTCATGCTAGATTTTAATCTAAAATAATTTTCTGAGAACAGAGCACTTCATAATTCAAAAAAAGAAGAAACACAGAATGAAGTCTTCAAAAGAAAAAAAATTCTCTCTCAATAACAACTGATCAAAATAATTGTTTAGTATTTTGGACAAACATATTTTTTAGTAATACTGGATCCCTAGGAAGTCCATTGTCTTCTGGCTTTGTAAATTTCTATGCTCTTGTACCATTTTAGGCCTTTCTTTACTTTGAAGTATGTTGATGGTTTTGATGAATCTTACCTCCTTCGATAGTCACCCCTTTCCTTCCTTTGTTGGTTCAACTAGATTCTGGAAAAAAATAGTCATTTTCTTCCAACAAGTTTATCTATCACCTTGGGAGACCCTTCTGTACCTCCACATCTCCTTGAGCATACAGCAACTAGTGTACTGAAATTATCTGTTTTCAGGTCTGTCTTCTGCTCTCAAAATTGTGATCCTTGTAATAGCAATCACTAAGTATTATTCATCTTTTTATGCATTTCATTATAAACATGGTGGGATTCAGGGAATAACTGTTGGAATTGCTATGAAAATAATTTACCCTACGATTCCTGTGACTAATAAATTTAAACTTGCCAGGCATTATTTGTATTATAAATATGGGAACCCAATCAATTTCTAATTAGTGCTGGTGAACAGAAGATAGTATATGTCAGTGTCAGATAAACAAACTCTCCAAATTTGAATCGATTTTGTAAGGTGTTTGTCTCTGACCTTGATTTAAAGAGCCATATCATTTCAGAAAAGAAGCAGGTGTTTATGCCAAATACAGGTTTCTTAAAGAGGACCATTTAGCCACCTCATGCACTTTCAAAGCATGCTTTATGAACTTTTATTTCAAGTAGATAGATCTCAGCTCCTTCCATTGTTTTGGATAAGCATTACTTCTTGATATTCTATCTAGTTATATATCTTTTAAGTCCTCCCTTTATGTATTTTCCATTACTTTCAGTGTCCTAGAATGGATTATTTCAATTTTTTGCTAGCTTTTGAGAAGAATTTAATTTAAAAACTCTTATAGTAAAAGAAAATATGCAATTCAGTATTATATATTTTTAAATAGTTCTTCATTTCCCATATAGTAATGTTCAATGAGTATTCTTTTTGACATTGCATGTGATGACTTTAAGATTTCTGTGCAACCTTAGCTAATTCTAAATCCATCAGCACATGAGTCAATGTTTTCTTCTCATGTACATTTTCCTGCTTTTGTTCATGTTCCATTGGATTTGCCATTATGTGTCATAATTACCTATTTTCAATAGGTACTTAGAATCCTCTCTAACCGTGGCCAACCTATACGATTTCTCACCCTCAACAAATTATTTTGCCACTTACTATTCACCTCATCTTTACAGCACTAATGAATAAACAGAAAATTGGTCCTTGTACTCATCCCTGGGAGTATACCATCATTAACCTCTTTCTAATATGAGCACAAAGTTATTTCACCACCTGATGCTGTCTATAAATGAGCAAAGTGAAGTGGAGAAATGATCAGTCAATCAAAAGCATCCACTTATGCTTATTCTGCACCTACACAATGCTGGAAATTAGGAGGACATGAAAGTAGATAACACATTCATTCTCTGAGAACTTGGCATCTAGTTTGGCAAACAGCTAGAACTGAATATTGAGACAATAAACAATTAATTCTTAGACTATAACTGCAATATCGGGTAATAGCTTATAATTGGGCAGAGGATGTAGACTCTCAGATTCATTTTTCTTAAAGCTCTTAGGGTAGATAAGAAAGAGGTCATCATTCTAGACAGGAGGAGCAGCATGAACAAAAGTGCAGACACAGAGCTGTACTTTTTAATTTATTTTTTTAATTTAACAAATACTCCCTGAGTTCCTATAGTCTTTCATCTAGATGTCAAGAGCAATATAGAACCGAATACAGCATATTTTTATGCCTAAAAGCTTACAATAAGCAGTAGCTACATTAGAAGGCATGATGTGTCCATCCCACATAAATGATACCCATTCAAAGGTACAAGAGTTCAAACGAAAGGAGGGACCCTTCTGGCTGGAGTGAGATTGGTCTTGGGCAATTTTAGGTAGAATTTCAACTGCTGAGGAAGGAGGAATAGAGCCCTTCACATACGGGAAGCAAGGTGAAACAAGCTTAGGGACAGGAAAGCACCCAGAGTAAGATGAGTTTCCTAGTTTACCTACACCATAGATTCATGTTTTGGGAAATATTGGACCAAAGTGCTATAATGGTAGCTTGGCAACAGCCTTGAATGTTAGGCTTTTAAAAGGTTTGGACTAGACTTGGAATGACTGAAATGTCACAGTGTTTTTTGTTTTTTATAAGGGATCTTAGATTCATCCTTTACAACCTTTTTCAGATTTTGTTTTTGTTTTGTTTGTTTTGTTTTGCTACTTTCTGACTTTTATTATGCCTGAACTGTTATTAGTTTCAAAATAGATTTCTTCCCCTACAGTCTGTCCTACAAACTGTTGCCAGATATCCCAAAACATAGCTTTTATCCAAGGGACCCTTCTGCTGCAAGTATTTATGACCGGACAGACTGAACATCTTGACCAGGATTTCAAGGTCTCCCCATAATTTAATTCCAGCCGACTTTATCTTCCATTATTCCTACACTGAACCTTATTTTCTGGTCAAGGTAGCTTTTCTGCTGTTTTCTGATCAGGACTTCCTGTTCTATAACTTTTTACATAAGATGTTTCCATCTGGAATGTACTCCTTCCAATTGTCATTTTTGCGAATTCCTGGTTTCCTTCAGCCTCAGCTGGAAATAATTTCTCTATTCTCTGAATTCTATATTCTCACCAATATTTGACACATACAATTCCTTATCTTGAAGTTGATATTACAGGCCTACACATTATAATGTAAATTTCTTTATGGATCTCTGAAGTTTGCAGAGTGGACAGAAGGTGCAGAATACATGACTATACCTGGAAGTAAATATCTGTTCAATAAATGCTATTGGATGAATGAACAGTCAATCAAGATGGATGCTAGAAGAGTGTTGGTAATGAAGAAACACAAATGCTGGATCATTTGTTTGCCTGGCAGGCTTATGGGGTTAAATATCCACATCTTTGAAAAGGGAGATGAAAACCTGAGAAATGTGCAGTTTCTAGCAATGCAGTTAACTCCTGGACCAATTAGGATGCTGTTTAAATAACAGAGACACATAAAACTGGAAAGGGTATGATGCAATTTGTCATCTACTGTCTGAGCCAAACAAAAGGCAGTCTCAACAGCAGACCAGGACTGTGATGTCCTAATTAGGTGAGGAACCCAAGTATTAAAGTTAAATTCAATGTAGGTTTTATTTTGCTACAGAGCAGTGAGAAGTTGGCATTTGAGCAAAATAATCTGATTTATAATAATATGCCCTGGATCTCTGTGTCCAGTGAACTGTGTAATGAACTCAGCAATTTCCTCTTCCTCTCCATATAAAGCTAAGTTATAGTATGATGAAGTAATTAATGTAGAAGAAGGTTTTGGAGAATTAGGAATAATCAGGTTTCTGCCAGGAATTCATCCCAAGGCCAAACAGATTAGTGTTTGACAGTATCAGACTTCTGATTGAGTAGAATGAGCAGGAGGATGCTACCATCTTCTAACTTTCAAAATACCTATCCTCACCAGATTTTGTAATCAACACTTTTAATTGCAAAAAAACTACATCCCATGGACTTTAATGCTTATAATATTTTCCATCAATCTGGATAAATTTGAATTCTAACTCTTGCCAACTGCATGACTTTAGGCAAACTTTTTAATCTCTCTGAGTTTCAGTTAACTCACCATAATTGGGGTAATTAATAATACTTGAGGTAGGGTGGCAGAGGAGTAGCAGGAAGGATGCCTGGCATAGTGACTAAACTGTAAGTGCTCAAAAATAATACTTTTCTTCCTCCTTCCCCAGCCACTCCTATAAACAAGGAAATTCAAAGAGGCAGATGAAATTATGTCAAATTTCTAGCAAAACTATGAATTAGTATTGCACTTTTTTTCTTGGAAAATGTCAGAGATTTACAATCCAGTTTTTATGTTTTTTAAGATTAAGAGAAAGTTTTTTCTAACTTATTCAATTTCACATACTATAATGAGAGATCCAGGGATAGAATGATGTGTCTTCATTCCTAGTGTGTATTATTTCCAGAAACCAATTCTGCATCCAAAGCCAAGTCTACACAAATGTGATTTCAGTATGTATTCTTTCATTTTCCCCTAGCTAGGGATAATCAGATAAGCTGTCTCTTTACATTCAACACATAATATTTTGGAGATAGTATTTTGTTTTTCTAAAGGGCCCTCAAAAAACACTTTGTCAAAGAGCAGAGAGAATAAAGCAATTATCATAGCTTACCTCTATTTGTCTTCATGAATTGAGTGTCCTTATATAGGGTGCCCTTATCAACTAAAAGAGTTGAATAATTCTGAAAGCTACACTGATATATATTCATAGCTGTAGTCAGTATTTTAAAAATGCTCTGCAGATTAAGTGAAGATTTTTCCTTCTGAAATCTCTGAGTGTCTTAAAGCTTTGGGGATGTTAAATATTATATTTGGTAACAGTTCCCAGTGATGACAGCAGTAATAATCAAGTAACCACATGAGATCATTTTAAAGAAGTTTTTCCTATATATATATTCTGGGCAGAAAAATGTTTTCAAGAAAAGCATGTCCCCCCTCCAAAGGCATTTTTCCATTTGCATAACATGTTTAAAAAGTGATATGTAGGATAATTATTTTTATAGTTCATATCCATAATAAAAAAAATTAACAATTATTGGGTGACTTTACATGAAAAAATAAGAAAAAAATTTTAATGCTCCCAAATACCACTGCTCAGGAAAACTTGTGAAAATAATAAATAAATGTATGGCATGTCTTGGTTATAAAATTTAGGTAGCACAGAAAAGTGTAGCATGGAAAAGACACCCCCATCCATCCTCTGCTCCCAAGTTCCTTGTCTCAACGATAATTGTTAACAACTTCTTGCCTATCTCTCTGGAATATATTTCAGAAAAAAATGGATTTATTTATAAATACAATCTTTTATTTACTTAAACAAAAGATATGTTGAACATACTTTCAATCCTAGTTAGGAAACATGACCTATGTACATTTTTTCAATTTGATAGATTTCTAAACCCACTAATATGCCATGTCAGAAAGCATGGATGCACCTTATCCAGGTTTAAGGAGACAGGAAGGTAAGACCAGGAAGTAAATTAGTCCATAGGAAGTGGCAGTTACCTCCCCCTTTGGTTGATTTTACTCTGTCCTAGAGTGAAAACAAGTTGCAATTTCTGGGAACCAGAGAAAAATGATACTTTCATGTTGTTTTTTCTTTTAAGAATTGATGGCCATACTTAGTAGAAAGAATATCTGTTCACATGAATCTCATTTTCATTTAGAATTAATGCAATTTGGAATATATTATGGCAAAATATTTTCATTCAAAAAGACTTTTGCTGATTTTTGTAGGCTGAGTTGATAAGTATTCTCCTTCAGGAGACCGTCCTCATCCTTCTTTGTGTGCACTCCTTGGTATACTTAAGATATTTTGGCTTTTGTGGATTTTGTCACACTCTGTCCAGTATAAGAGTTTTCTCTACATGAGTTCAAATAGGCAATGCAATGTCTGTTTCCCAGAAGTTCCATGTTTATGGTATAGGTGCTAAATAATTGTAGACTAAATATTAGTCTCCATCACTCAGTTGTGATTGTGAATTTCTAGAGGACCCTTGATTGTTTCATGCCTCCACGATAGGCACTGCAAATAGTTGCTCTATTTATTGGTTGAATTAAACTGAATTGAAAGACTGCAAGTAGCAGTTAATCAACCAATGATATTTCAAGGGAAAGAGTTAATAAATGATAATATTCCGTTGTTACTACTCATATGTGTTCTACCCTTTCCCTCTTTATTCAGTTATCTGATGTCCTTCCCATTTCTCCTGTTCTCATTTCTTACTTTTCACCTAAGTTTTTCTCCCTTATGAAAGTTTTTCTCCCTTACACCACACACACAGAGTTTTATATAGTTGATCGTTCCTTACCGGGATGAAGATGTAGGCTCAGTAGTTTGTCTTTGCACACGTGCATGTTTAATTAAATGTTCCTTTAAAGCAGTTTGAACTTCTGCTGGGATGTCAGGGGAAGTGTGGCTGATTTTTATTGCAGGCTCAATAACTTTTAGTGCTGGCTTTCCATTTTCTTTGACCTCTTTTTTCTCTTCAGTCTCAAAAACTTCAGTAGCAGCACTTGAAATGCTCTGTGGAAGGGTACTGACATTTGAAGTCATGGGTTTGCTTTTCCAGCAAGGCCAGCACAACTTCCAGAAGACAAAGAGTGAGACAACCAACAAGGCCAGGCCACAAAAGCTGACAACGACTGCTAATAGGCTGACTGAAATATCTGGAAAAAATTATAACACAACAAAATGGTCATTCATTGATAGTGTACATAAAAGGGAAGAAATGGTGATATCATTTTACATTATTATCATTAATAATGGTTTCTTGATTTATGGTTTTGAACATGCACTTTTAAATTATCACCTCAGGAAGAAAAGATTAATGATTATGTCTGGAAATTCTCAAAGAAGACACTTGAAAATTTCCACCCCAGGAAAAATTTCCAACCAGATTCAGGAAAAGCATATGCATATCAATTTCAAGTATACAACAAGGGGTCCAAGATTTTGCAGAATGAAGGCTGGTAATCTGCCACAAGGCTTAAGAAACTCTGAAAGTGCACACAACAGAAAATGCTTCTATTTGACTCATCTATGATCTAAACTTCCAAAATTCTTGTTCTATGAACTGGGAATAATAAATTAAATATTGGTATAAACTTCTTTCTATAGTCTAGGTGAGAATAGCATATTACCAATAGAGGATGGATCACTAATTTGCTACATTTTCAAACTTCCTGGGCCCTTTCTGATAATCTTGTATGTTCCTTTCTTAAGTCCTAAATTAGTAAATGATTTGTTATCCAGCTTTCTTTAAAATATTATTTAAAAGTAGTTAAAAATTAATATATGCTCATTACTTCGAATGATACAAATATGGTAAAACAAATATAAAAAGTTAACAAGATTGGGTAAATAAGCAAATGGAGGAGAAGAAACAATCACCCATACCAAAGAATTCTAAACAATTTATGTAGACAGTTCACCCTCATAAAGGTGGACATACATTGCCACTCCTTAAGTGGGGGCTTCCTATAGTGACTTCCTTCCAAAGAGCAGTGAATGGAAAACGTGGGAAAGGGTAGCTTTATAGTGAAGAAACTTGACCATTACCACCTCAGCAAGGTGATCAAGGCCAATACCAATAGTGCTAAATCATGTCAATAGTATGTACCCTCAATGTGTTGTGATGAAAATGGCCTTCCTCCCCCAAACCCTTACATCTATTCATGAGAAAAACATTAGACAAATCCCAATTGTCTAATGTAAATAGAAGGCTGAACCTTCCTATAATTATGCCTAAGAGGCACCTCCAGGGAACCTCTTTTGTTGCTCAGATGTGTCCTTTCCCTCTCTAAGCCCAACTCAGCAAAGAAATCCATTAATCTCCCCCTAATGAGGGACATGACTCCCAGGGGAATGAATCTCCTTGGCAACATGGGACACGACACCCAGGAATGAGCCTGGCCCCGGCAGCAAGGGATTGAAAATGTGTACTTGACCAAAAAGGGGAGAAAGAAAGATAACAAGCTGAGGTCAGAGTGGCTGAGAGATCCCAAATAGAGTCAAGAAGCTATCCTGGAGGTTTCTATTATGCAAGCTCCAGCCAGACATCCCAAATGGCCACAGTATGCCACACCCTTACCAAAAGTAGCCCTCCTCACCCCCCCAAAAAAAATCCTAATTGAGGGAAATTCTACAAAATACCTGACCAGTACTCTTCAAAACTCTCAAGGTCACCAAAAACAAGGAAAGCCTGAGAAACTGTCACTGCCAAGAGAAGCGTAAGGAGACTTGACAACTAAATGTAATGTAAACTGGATGAGAACCTGGAACAGAAAAAAGGACATTAGAGAAAAACAAAGGAGATCTGAATAAACTAGAGACTAATGTAAGATATTAATAATAGGTGAACCTCGGTGAGGGGTATATGAGAAATCTCTATATTATCTTCTCAATTTTTCTGTAAATCTAAAACAGTCCCCCAAATTAAAGTATATTAAAAATTAATAATATCCCCCTATGCACTTTCCATTTTCATCCTGCTTAAAAAAATCAATTTAGGAATCTGGTGTTATAGCATCCTGAAAGTTCTGAAGACCAACGAGATTTCCTATGAAGGGAATTTTTCTAGATTCAAATAACTTTTTTATGTTCTTTTACAAATTTGTTTAGCCTTAGATCAAGTATGAATCCAATTTACTTTTGTTTGTTTTAAACAAAAATGTTAGAAATAAATCTAATTTCCTTTAATCACCACTCTAAATCCAGGATGCATCACTCTACTACTTTGGTATCTCTCTCTCCAGCCCAAACACAAATAAACAAAAATATCTCTTATAAAAACATAAAAATATAGAATTGCTTTTTTAAAAAAATTCAGCAGTACTTAAGATCTAACTTCTTTGTCACATAGAATTCCATAATACGTCAGTCATGATGGGTATTCAGATTATACCCAATGTTTTGCTCTTAAAACATAGCTACGATGAGCATCCCTTTACCTTTGTCTGTGAGAATATTTGTGAGTGTTTCTAAGGTAAATATCTAGAAATAGAATTGCTGGGTCATAGTTTATGCACATATTTAATTTTACTAGATATTGCCAAAATAAACCCCAGAGTGGCTATAACAAAACAGCATATAAATTTACCAGCTCCTACAATCTCAGAGAAATAATGTTGCTTTTTAATTTTTGATGATCTGATAGGGAAGATTAAGTGAGGACTTGGGGGAACTTATGAAGTCATCAAAAAATTTAAGTGACTTTTTTTATGAATCTGAATCCATGGAAGAGAAGAGAAAAGCTCCTTGACACAATCTTGAGTACAAGAATATTTAAGGAAAGAAAACTTAAAAGACCAAGGAGTTTGCACAGAAGACCGAGAAAAAAAAAAGGAGAAGTATGAAAAAAAAATCAGGTGAATATGTTTTCATAGAAGCTAAGAGAAGAATATTTTTTATTCATTTTATTGAGATATATTCACATACCATGCAGTCATACAAAACAAATCGTACATTTGATTGTTCACAGTACCATTACATAGCTGTACATTCATTACCAAAATCAATCCCCGACACCCTCATTACCACACACACACAAATAACCAGAATAATAATTAAAGTGAAAAGGAGCAACTAAAGTAAAAAAGAACACTGGGTGCCCTTGTCTGTTTGTTTGTTTGTTTGTTTGTTTCCCCCACCTTTCCACTCATCCATCCACAAACTAGACAAACAGGAGTGTGATCCCTATGCCCCCCCCCAATCCCACTGTCCCCCCTCATAAGCCACATTTTTATACAATTTTGAGAAGAATATTTTAAGAATTGGTCAACAGTGTAAAAAGATAAAATTAGTTCAATTAAAACAAAGACTGACAAGTGACCATTAACTTTAACAAGTAGGCCTCTAGCAAATTTGGTGAGACCAGTGGAGCAGAGGGTGTATTAATCAGATTTCTGTGGTTTAGGAAATGAATGGGAGTGAGAAAGTGGATTTTGTGTGAGTACATAATTCCTTTAGGGAAATGGACTTTGGAAAGGAGGAGAGAGAAACCGGCACATGGAATTTGAGAAAGTTGTCTTTTTTTGTTTTGTTTTTTCTTGTTTTGTGTTTTTTAAGCATGCTTTAAAGTTGATTGGAATGAATCGGTAGACAAGATGAGATAGAGAGTTAAGCAGAGTGAGCAATTAATAAGTTGCATGAAAGGTGACAGTGGAAAGGGTCTGAAGTAAAAATTAAAGTATTGAATTGCCTATGTTTTTGTAATTAAAAAAAAGGGTGGTTCTGGGTACAGGTAAGTTTACAGGTCTTGGGGCAAGAAGTCAAGTGAGTTATTGTTTATGAAGTAGTATATTCTTTTTTGAGGAAGGAATTAGGGTGAATTTTTGTGAGTATTTTGAGATATTTAAAGAGATTGGTAAAAGTTTGAAATGGAAACTAAAGAGCAGGAGGAAAATGAATTGGAAAACAGAATGGCTGGGCACAACTGAGGACTCTCTTGAAAGCGGAGATTACAAATTTAAAGTGCTATCAGTCTACATGTTTTTATAATCTCCTAAATACTTTGTTGTCTTGGATTATCTCTAATGAAATAGAGAGACAATTGGATTCATCTATGAACAAGACTCCCCTGCCCAGGAGGATGAGATAAACCCCAATGGAGGAAGTGTTTGCACTGAGGATGCATCATAAGTATGATGTCATACTTATTGATAGAGTGATAAAACAGGAGGGGATTCACATAGAAGTTGTAGAAAAGTCAATGGATTGAAGTTTCCAAATGAGAAGGATGGAAGCATAGGAGGTTTTGGTTGGGGATTAGAATATTCGATTTTATAGTTCTAAGATAGCATTGTTCAACCTGATAAGTATTTGGGTATGATCATAAAAGAAAAGAGTGAGGTGGTGAAGAGAAGGTCGCTAGAGGAAAGAGGTCAAACTATTGGGAGGCCAGGATGATGAATGGTTTGTCTTTCCTACATGGACATTTAAGTTACCTGTTTCAATGAGCAAACTTGATGACTAGGATTTCTCTAGCTCAAATTTCAGTGTCTCTGGATAATTAAAAAGAGCCAATTATATCATATTCTTCCTATTATATCTTGGAAAGATTAAGAATTAATGAAATTTACAGAAATTAGATTAGATTCATAAATAATCAAGTTTAAAATTGGTCAAACTTGCTCAAAGTCTGGTTTAATTATATACATATGCATAACCATAGCTCTACTACTGTCTAGCTGCTTATCTGTCTGTCCATCTACTTCTGACTTATTTTAGCTGTAAGGGATCTTAATCTCTTTTCCTGTCTTAATATTTCAAAATAAAGTGACAACAGATCAGAAAAACTGGGAAAGGAACACTCTTATCATAAAAACACAGTGACCCAAAAAGTGCTAATTCCTCAGAAACTTTTAGTAAAACAATTTTGCCACAGTCTGCATCACCAGACCCTAACTTGCACAAGGTCCTATTCACTGTGAATACTTTAGGTCTAATAATATATGACCGCCATAGATGGCTATGATTGTGCAAAACAGCACAGACCAACCAGGAAGTTATACACATAACTGCTGCTAATATCCCAGTGACCAGAACTTAGTTTTGTGGCCACATCAAAGCGCAAGGCAGACTCAGAAATGTTATCTTTTTGTGTTTGTGCTGCCACATACCCAGCTAAAAAGTGGGGACTCTATTACTGTGAAATAGAAGGAGGAAATGAATATTGAGAAACAAGTACCTGTCTCTTCCTCAGCTATAAATCCAATACACAATGTAATCAACCAGCATACTTATCCTTGCAACAATGCCTCATAATTTCCATTTTAATTTTATTGCCTTTTGCCTTTCTTTTGAATTTAAAAGGTAAAACTTTATATTAATATGATAATTTACTGATTATAAAATGCATATTTTTTCACATTTCTGTATTTCTGAAATCAGAATGTGTCCTAGTATCAATAGTCTCTTATAATTACTAATGAACAGGCAGCAACTGTGTTGTAGTTTTCACTGTCTGTACATGCATGAAATCAAAAGCGTCATTATCAAAATCCACTGAATGTGTCTAAGTGGCTTGAGGGAAAATACTGGAGAAAATAGAGAAGCATATCCTTAACTCTTATAAGTGAAATTTTTATTGAGACTGGATGAGAGAGGTGATGAGTCAGATGGGTTTGGCAACATTCCCAACATTCCACAAAATTGCATAGCATCGGTAAGCCTTTGTCTTTTATTGATTCCTATAAGCAAAAAAAAGGCATCATTAACACTCTTGATGTACTCCTGATGGCACAGAGTATGACACCAAGTGGAAAAACAAGGGCATCATCAATTCTGAATCAGAAAGCCATTCAAAGAATCAGACTCGGAATTTTAGTTTTAAAATTACCCTGACCCATTGATTCCCTTTACGTGTTCCTTTTATGTTTGTACAAGAGTGATATACGGTTTTTAAAAATCTACATCTAATTAAGTTTTGAAAGAGCTCTTTCCATAAGCATAAAATAAAAATTCCAAGTGATAAGAAAACTTCATGAAATAATTTAATTGGCAACAATCTCTTTCCTTAGTACCACATAAAATCACATTGCATCTTGTAGTCATTCATATCTTAGATTCAATGAAATATAGTAGCATTTTGAAAAATGTGAATTTGTAAAAGAAACCTTTCACATATGTGCATAATTAGAGTAAATTATTTATAATCTGAGATTGCGTTTTAATTCTACATTTATATTAACTTGAACAACCTCTCCGTATTATATATATATTTAATTAAAGGCATTAATACATTTTAATGCCTGGTACCGGAGTTTCACATAGTAAGTACTCAATAAATATTTGTTGAAAAAAGCATAATGTTAAGACTGCTTCTCAGATAGATTTAGCAATTCTTACTGTAACAGATTAGAAATTATAATAATCTTCTGAATATTGTTTATCTATTATTTCTGTAAATGTAAGCCTACTGACATAAAACTGAGGGAATTATAAAGTCTGAAGAGAAAAACAAAAGTCTTGGTTGGTTGATTGAAATAATTCTGTGGTACAGACAAATTGAAATTTACAATGTTTTTAAAAACTGACTGTAATGTTCTCTATTCAACAATAGAATGGTGAATTAGACAGTAGATCATAACACACTTCAGGATCCCCCTGAATGAAAAAATAGTTGTTTATATCAGTTCCTTTCTTCCTTCCAAGATGATTCTACCCTTCTTGCTTTAAGGCCAAAATAGCACATTTCTGTAACAGAGCTATATATGTGTTTTTGGTGCCTTATTTTCAAATAGTCTACATGAGCCATGTTAATGTCAGTGCTTACAGCGTCAGTGGCCACTTAGGATATTTAACAGCATGAGTAAAAGGAAAACCATCCTATTAGTTAATAACAAGAAACTATCACTTCAGTCTGGGATTCTGTTTCTAAGTTGGCCATTATTGGATATTCCACCAACAGAGGAAATCGACAATTCATCAGTTAGAAGCCCCAAAAACAATTTATTGATCTTTCATTGTAACCCTCCCTATCAGGAGGTCCGGTTTTCCTGAACACATTCATAGTAATTATACTTGGGGACCTTTGACTAGATGATGCTCAGCTCTTTTTCATTGTAATAGTTAATGCCCTAATGCCTCATGTTACTGAATTTTAATAATAATGTGGACTATTAATTACTTAGCCAAAATATGGTAGAAAATATAACAAATGAGATTTTGATGGATTAGAAAATTGTAAAAAATATTAATGTAATTCAAAAATTATAGAATAACATTTTATTTATTATTTTAACTATCTGATAATTTAGTTTCTTTTTATTGTGGGTTTTTTATGATCATATAAAAGGAGCTGTATTTGGAATTAAATGATTTCACAAATTGTGCATTTCAAACACACTAAAATCTATTACATGTTCTTACCCTTGATACAAGTAAATTAGATTTGGCCAAGAATATGACCAAACACACATTCATGCACACTCAAGTGCATATGCATACATATATTCCAGTAAGAAAAATCAAGAACAATGTGTGCTAGATTTCTATGACAGCAAATCTAATAAAAAGAAATGTTTGGGTTTTAGGTCCTAATTACACATTGTTGCCTTCCATATGCCACTGATTTTAGTCAAAAGTTGAATAACAGTTTAAAGTCTATCTGCGCCAACATTTTTCCCAGTGCCCTTTGATACCAAGGATCCCCACAACCCACTCCAGAACTGCTCTTCTTATATTTTACTGAACCTAGTCTAGGATCTAAGGAGACCTGGGTCCTCTGCTCATCCTAGCTATGAGATTAACTAGTTATGATGTTGGAGGACATTCCTAATATTTTCTTTGCCTTAGTTTTCACATCTGCAAAATGGAATGACTAACAAGCAGTTTGAACAATGATATGGTTATCTTTCCCATGCTACTTTCCACATAAAGTAATATGCTTTAGTTTTCTATTATAAGTAGATGTATTAAATGGATATTCCCATTTTTCTAAAACTTCAGCAAACTCAGTAAATTTATTAGGCAACACATAAATTTAGCCATGGAATCATAGTTCTGCTTGAACACACTCTGAGGAAAGTTAATGAATGTCCATATGGTGTTCAATTGCTTTTTCATGAGTATTTTGCTCATTAAATTCTGGCTTTTAAATGCTTCATGTGCTATAATTTCTGCCCTTAACATAAACTAAATATTTTGCTTGCCTACCAGATAGGATACAGTACTGTATTAGATACTGGAGATGCAAATTTACTGATATATACAATGGTAGTTTCAGAGGGGATTTGGTGATCATTAAATAGGACTTACTATTTTACAAATAAAAATCAAGGCTTATTAAGCATAAATTCATTCATTCATTCAACAATTTATATTAAGCCTCAGAAAGCAGAAGCCACAGACTTTTCTGTCACTGAAAATAAAGCATAAACAAGTCCCTGCCCACAAAGAACTTATATTCTTAATGTACACACCACTGAGTAGAATAAGATGCAGATCAGGAAGAAATGTATTTTCAATATATAGATCATTTTAATCGGCATTGGAAATTCCATTAAATACTTATGATAAAGTTTATCTTCTTCCAGAATACTGTATGTAAAACAAAAGCTTGTAAATGAATGAAGCTACATTCCCAATCATGACAATTTTTTCCATAAAAGCAAAATTACAGTGATGATTAGGTTTTAAAGAAATGTGATTTGATGAAATGTACAGCTCTATACTTTGTATATAAAAGCAGTGCTGTGAGAACCAGATTTTTAAGGATTCACAGCTCATATAAAGAGGAAATACAGATCTTAGTTTGACAGAAGGAAAAAAAAGCTTAATAAAAAATCTTGCCAATATTGCCAAAATATTGATGTCACAGAATTGAGAATATAGATGTTTTTTGCTTAGACCTGCTTGGCCTTTGAAGACAGTTCTCCATTTCCCTTTGGACTAAGTGACAGCAAGCATATGTGTATTGATGATCATGTGAAAACGAGAGTAGAAATACTAAAAGCTTGCTATTCTTCAGTGGGATGTCAATGTGGAGGAAGGAAAAAAATCCTCTTATTCATCCTTCTTCAGATGGGCTATGTGCCTATAATTCTGAATTCATTAAGGTTCAATTATTCTTTCTTGGAACTACAATTCTCAAGGAAAAATTTCCACTGCTGTGTGTCTCTAAATTGTAATTCTTTATATAGTCATTAAAATGTGTAAAACTCAAAGTTACAGTGTTCACAAAAGTAATAAGTTAACTAAATTAACTGGATAGTCATTTGCTTTGTATGTGTAAACAAAACCTATGAAGTCCCCTACTCATGTTAAGCCCTTATCATAGGTTCAGAATGCCTTAATATCAGAGGGAAATCAGGAAGTAATTTTAAAAAAAATTCTGCTTAACTATCTACTTTCTTATTAATCAAGTAACTTCAATGAAATTCCTAGCTGTTTACCTACTCATTGTCCCACATCTGAAAAACTGAAGGACACAAGAATTTATTTTAACTTTTATGTTAGAATTTTTAGTCCCAAATTAAAATTGTGTAGAAATGTAAAATTAGACCAGTGATGAAGTAAATGTTTATTAAAATCATTTAAATTAAGGTTACATCTATACAGTTGTGGTGTGAGCTTTAATGGGTTTGATTAGCTGTGATTTATGAAGTCTGCTTTTCAAGCAACAAGCATTCAGTGAACCTCATAAGCATTTGGATATGGACCAGCAATTACAGACTGACCAAAAATTTACCCAAATCTGGTTCAAAAACTATTATGTATATTTGATCTCAGTCTATCTGAAAAATAAGATGACATACAATCTATCTGAAAAGTAACATGCAAGACCAATATATTACTTTGTATTTTCCCTAAGAAATCTAGTTGTACATTATACTGAGCATTAAGATGAGTTTAGAGAATGACATACTTTTTTGGGGGTGGGGGGGGAGGGGTGAAGAATAAATAGTTAAAAGACTTCCAAAATCGATTTTCTAAAAATTGCGCATGATAAACTTTGTAGTGTACTAATGATGTTGAAGTATATAATGGGACTAATAAGCTATTCCCTAAGAATAAATTAATTAGTGTTGGCAGCAGCAGTCTAAGTCTTCATATATATTTACTAAAGTATGGAATTAGTCAACTTGATTGGCAGATAGTCACTGGAAATTATAGTGCTGTAGTTTCTGCTACTGCTGTTGTGGTGGAGATGGTGATGCTTGCTATTTATTAGAATTTAAAAAAATAGTAGGATAATATTTGTGTTTGTGATTCATAACTCTCTAAGTATAGAATAACTTTAAGTGGGATTAATTGAACTTGTCCCTGTACCCCTGTGTGAAGGAATCTAAAAATATACACAATCTGGAAGCATGCCATTGTCACTGCAACCTTAGAATAACTGATACCTTCTGGGCAGCGCTGATTAACATTCAAAGTAAATAATCACTATTCCATTTAATGTCGATGCTCTCCTACCAATAACACATTTCTCATTAAACAATGAGCATAAGAATCACCTACTGGAAGTGTTTTTATTTAGGGACCTAAAATAAAGGACACAATTTATAGGAAATTCTACTTTAGACAACGGGACGCTGAGTAGCTAATATAATTAAAGATTATGTAAACAGTTCTTGAATCCACCTCATAGGTATCTATTCATATAGGCAGTTTATTTGCCGATTAAAGTATTTTATTCTAACTGTTGCACAAATTTGCAAATGGAAAAGGTAAAGCAATCTTGTTTATCTTTATATCTCACATCCTACCTAGTAGAAAGCCTTCTCTAGAGATAACCATTGAATATATATGTTCATATATGAAATTGAATACCTTGCTTGAATAGTTTATATTTTCACTTAAGAGAAGAAAAGCATCCATGCAATCATTTTAAATTTATTTTTCCCTTCTTTTAGTTCCCAAGGAAAAGTTCAAAATAATTTGGGATACAACTTCTTCTTTTAGTGCTTAGAAAAAGCTCAGAACCTTTTCTACAATTCCTGTGTTGTGTTTCACCTTAAGCTGATAGAATTTTGTAACTTAGAACTATTTTGATGCTAGTATTTGGTTTCCAACATTTACCAATTTTCCACAAAACCAGCCAATCTAAGACCCATAAGGTGTATGATCACAAAGGAGAAGAATCCATAGATTTTCCACAACATCAACTGTTATATGACCAAAAATTAGGTCTTTAAACTTAAACACTGTCATTTCTGCCACTATGCCCCCCTGAGTCTCTACTGTCATTAAAGATATTTCAGAATATCATCACAGAGGACTTTAAGGTCACACTATTTTGTGTGTTTACTCCTGCTTGGCAACCATACACATGAGGAATGTAGGTGCCATGTTCACCCAGCCCCTTCCACTGACAGCTGGGTTGCATCCACTCTTAGGATCATAACACCTCCTAAACGGAAAAGACTCTCAGTTGTGTCTGTCCATTCAAGTTATTGAGGTTTCATGCTTTTTTACAGCAACAATTATATATCACTCCGCTCCAGCAGTCAAGCAGCAGTATCTCTTCAGGTTTGCCAAGGGCAGTTAGAAGCCCCTCCTGGCTCCTGTTGCCATGATCAGAGAATTTGAAAATCCTGCATAGATTCCATTTAAAGAATGTTTTATAAAGCTAAACTAAATCCATTCCCACCCTCATCTTCTCCTTTTTCTCCATTTGAGGGAGTAGGAGATTTACTAAGTGTGCTCTCCTTCCCTGCTTTTCACCCTCGGTGCTCCTGACAGCCATACTCTGTTCTGAGCTTGGCAGTTCAGCTCTTACTTGTTGCCCTGGCTGCCCTCAACCCGAGAAACCCCACCAGGAGACCAAACTGGCAAAGGAGGGAAAGAGAAAGAAACAAGTTAGCATGCTTAAAGCCTGCCATTCCAAATGACCCCAGAGAAGGAATGGCAACCTTCCAGCCTGCTGCTGAAAACTCCTCAAAGCAACAAGTGATGCTCAGAGGGGGCTCTTGAAACCACGCGGCCCATAGATCATGGAGCTTCTTCGGGATACCGTCATTGCGCAAAGAGTTAAAACCCGTTCTCCCAAACATGACCCCAACTGTGGCTCTGATGCGGTCTGGCCCTGATATATCACCCCGACACTGCCTCTTTGGTCTTGCGAAAAATCTGCCACCTGAGCTATCCACCTCTAAATTTCTGACGGTCACGATGTCTTCCTCCATACCATCCCATTTCCTTTCAAGTTTCCTGAAGAGGAGGGGAGGATGCCTGGTATGGGGTGTGTAGGGCAGCCTGTGTCTGCAAAGGATTTATAACCTTTCCCCCTTTTCCAGTTAAGTGCTCCGAACCTTAGTTGTCGCCTCAAACATGGAATCAGTTATCCCTACTGTCTTGCCAATGTTGTGTTGAAAACCTAGAAAATCATACAGATGAAAAAAGGCTTTGGAAATTGCCCATTGCTCTACAGGTTGCGGCCCCGGTTTACCCCTATGGTAATCCTTTACGCTCTCGGAAGCCAAGGCAGCCTCATCTATGCATCCAAGCACAGGCTCTCCCTTAGCCAAGATTTCTCCCCTTAGCCAAGCCCATGACCCGCGACCTGCGGGGCGAGCGAGGGCAGCTGGAGTCTCGCCGGCTAGCCGCCCCCACGGGCACCAGCGCCTGGAGCTCCCGGAGGGAGACGGAAGGCGTGGGTGAGCGTGGAGAGAGGGGTGCGCGAGCAAGGGAGCTAGTGACAGCGCTGGCAGGCAAAGCAGCAGACCAGAAACGTGGAAGAAGCCCGGCAGGTGGAAAAGAGGGGAACAAACATCCCCACGCTCGAAGTCGCCAGTTTCTGAGCAGAAGGAAGCAGGGAGGTAGGAAGGCGCGGCGCCCAAAAAAATGCCCCTGACGCAGCGCAGGAGGTGCAGGACCCGGGAGCTGGCTGCTGAACGCACCGATCCCGGCTGAGCGCTTTGACCCAAGCGGAGCCGTTTCCCGTTACCTGTGCTGCCTCCACCCTGGCTGCCTCTGTCCGGGGGGAAGATGCCCGAGCACTTCTCCCACTCCACCTGGCCCGCAAAGCATAGCTCGGTGACGATGTGCAGCGCCTTCTGGCACAAGCTGCTCACTCCGTCCTCCTTGTGGAAACTCATCGTTTGTGTTTTCTTCTGGTTTCCTCCTCCTTCCCAGTTGGCCGCCCTTTCCCCTTCCCGTAACCTCTAGGCTGGCACCTCTTGAGCCTTAAGCCACAGCACGCTCGCGGAGACTTTGGCGAGAGAGCGCGCTGGTAAGAGCGGGCAACACTTAGGAGCCCGAAGTTGGCCCCATGGCAGGGGCGCAGGGCTGGGACCAAGGCAGCGAGGCAGGGGCGGGAACCCGCGAGAGGCGGTGGCGGCGACGGCTGCTGCGGCGAGGTTTGCACCAACTCTCCCGCCACTCGAGCGAGCAGAGACGAGCAGGAGAGAGAGACCCTGCATGGAATGCGAAGGGGAGAGGGTGATGTAAAAAAAGCCAAAGCCCACAACTGGCAAGAACGCCTCCCTCCTGTTCCCGGCGTGTTTGTGTTTCTGGCGGGTGCCTGGCGGCGGCGCGACCAATTGCAACCCGGCGCGGGCCGCGGACCAGGGACCGTGGAGCGCACAGCTCTAGCTGCGCAGGCGGCAGGGAAGGGGTCGACGCGGGAGGAGGGGCTGCCGCGCACCCCGGCGCCCCTGTTAGGCACCTCCTGTGGAGCCCTGGGTGCTCATCCTTGTATGGAGGAAGGTTGGGGGTGGGGGTGGTGCGGAGAAACTCACTGCGTTTTTTTTTGTACTTTCCCCACTCTCAGCCCTCCACCCCGGCCCCTTGTCTCTCCTTCAACTTTTCTACAGATGTATTCAACTCTTTGTGCTCAGATTGTTTTTCTAATATCGTTTCGTGCCATCCCAACCGAAGAAAAACCGAAAAAAGTAAAAATGAATGAATAAATGATTAAATGAATAAACAAACCAGACCATCTTATAGGAAGAAGAAAGCATTTTAAAATTATTTTTTAAAACAATGGTATAGGGTCAGAAAATATTTACCTGCGAGTCTTTATTACTATAGTGAAATTCACCAGAAGGTACATTTCCTGTGCACCAAGTTTAATTTTTCTTTGTGCATAAATACTGTAAGTAAGGAAATTAAAATTTGCGTTTGATTTTTTTTCTCATTTTAATCCTCTTAGGTAAATCACAAAACAAAATAGGTTATTTGTATTAATATTTAGTTAGTTTTATATTGATTAATCCATAATTAGCAATTGAGAAGCATTATTTGACTCCTTTTATCAGTTTTATTAGCAATTAAATACCGTACCTCAATAGACAAGGAGGATGGGGAATTAAATTCAACTGTCTCTGCCTTGCTTAACTTTGAAAAGTTGAGAAAGTTGCTTCTAGGTCTTTATCTCGGCGCCTGGGCTCCTGTTTCTTGAGCACACATGTTCTTTTAATATTCTAATGTAAATGGATGCAAATCACTAATGGAGCAGAAGCTACAAAGTAAAATTAATAAACATATGCCACAGGGTTACAGTAAATACCTTTATACTATATATTTTTTTAATTAGATGAGTTGCAAGTTTATAGAAAACCAGAAAGTATAGAGTTCCCATATACCCCCTCCACACAGTCTTTCCTATTAACATTTTGCATTACTGTGATACCTTTGCATTACTGTGATACCAATTGATGAAACAATATTATTATAATTGTACTATTAACTATTGTCCATACTTTACATTAAGGTTCATTCTTTGTGGGGTTTTTTTTTTTTTTTAATGTTTAATTTTCTTCTGGTAACATATTTACAACCTAAAATTTCCTATTTTATCCCCTTTCAAATATACAATTCTGTGGTGTTAATGCCATTTATAATGTTGTGCTACCATCACTGCCATCCATTACCTAAACTTTTGCATCACCCCAAACAGAAACACTGTACCAATTAAGCATTAGCAACCCATTCCTTATCTCCACTGGCCACTAGTAGGTAGCCTGTATTCTACTTTCTGACTCTCTGAATTTGATATTCTAAATATTTCACATAAGTGAGATCATACAATATTTGTCCTTTGTTTTCAGGCAGTTTGATCCCATATTATATCCTAAGGATTGATTCAAGAGTTGTTAGATAGGGGTTCTTTACTTTGAAGTGGAATGTCTTGGATTTGTTAGTGTATCTATATTATTTTAAATTGCAATTGCTTCGTGGTATATTATTCTTTTGTAGGGGACTCTGTGGTAAAGCCTACTATAAATATTAGACATAGCACTCTGGTAATAAGCATTCATTAGCTGAATCATTTTGACCTGATTCATAGGACAATTTGTTAAACTGGGCCTATTTTTTTACCATGAATTAAGACAAACTAAAATCTGCCGGCTTCGTTTGCTTTTTGTTTTAACGCCCATTGATTTGAATAGTTTTTAGATCAGATTGTCTAAAGAAATAATTTTACTGTCAATTAAAAATATGTTAAGCATCTAATGTATGCTTGAAGCTAAGTAACACACCTTAATAAAGCCCTTTCTAATTGTTCTTGTTCTCTAGCCCTCCAAAATCTACTGGACAGACAGACCCACATAAAACAGTTTGCAATGTAATGCTGGGCTTTCATATTTACTATATGAACAAATTGCTGTGTGGGAGGACCAGATGAGTAATTTATCTTTATACTACTTAAAGAGTTTAATTGCTTAAGTGGAGTAATGCAGAAGGGCTTTCTAATGACCCTCTTACATTTCATTTCAGTGTTAAATATTAAGTAAACAAATTCTGAAAATAACTTCCCTAATATTTATTTAGCTGTTACTGGCCCATTGCTACCTTTTATGCTCTGTTTCCAAAACAAGCAGAGATAATTTAATGTGGATATTCATTTTTATGGATTCATTTTTCTAAAAATATTTTTGCTTTCATCTAAAATTAATACCATAAAATTTTGATTTTTCATTTGTTCTCTAGACTGTGTCTCACAGCTCATTAGTAGGTTAATCAATTCAGTTTTTCTTGTCACTTATTAACAACTCTCAAGAGTTTTAGAGAAAGATAAAAACTGCATTCAAAGTCATTTTTTTTTCCAATGCAGAAGGATAATAATGACAAGAATTCCAATTCACAATCTTTAATTTTTTTTTGATATTTTACCTACCAAGAACTTAAGCAAACCAAGGAATACAGCTCTGTATTTACTTCCCCACTTACACCATAAAGGAATCTCTAAAAAGTAAAAGGAGGGGAAATCAGGTTAGACTAACAATTACAGACCACTGTTTGCTGTGCCAAATGCTATACTAGGCGTTAATATTTTAAAAATTCAGGCTGTAAATGTCCTTGTAACAGCTTCCTTCCAAATGACCTCTGCAATAAGTAGAGCAGGGATTGATTTGGAGGTGAAGAGCCTAATAGAATTCCTATATGATCTAATTGAGACTCTTGAGTGGTAATTTTGAACATTCAACATTCTGTAAATTCTCTGCTTGTTCATTCTTTTTCCAATTCCTTCTTTCCCTTCCCATGTCTCTTCTGAAACCCAAGGAGGTGGGGGGAGGTGGCTTCTTAGGTAGAGTTCTCCCTAAGGGAAGGGGAATTTGGGAATATTTCCTAAGACCAGAATTTAAATATTAGTTGACCACCAAGACAAGAACTAAAAGGGATGGATAAATGAGGGAATCTCAGAGCAGCTAGCTCAGTCTGAATGAACATCACAGACAAATATTACATTTTAACTCACATAAAGCTTTACTATTTTTATTTTCTGTGTTCTATAGGCAGCTCAAACAGAAAACAGGCCAGTTCTCAGACTTCTTGTACCCACTCGAGCCTGCTCCAGTATTCATTCCTTAATTCAGAGATTGGCATTGTCATTCACTCCCAACTGGTGATGATGATGACCAAATTTATGGTTTGCACAGATGGGCATTGCTGTTGAGAAGTCCAATTCCATTCTTATTCCTGATCCTTTTAATACAGCCTGATTCATCACTCTGGAAGGTTTGGTGTCTTCTCTTTTTCTTTGTGTTCACTTTGTTCATGCATCCTGATAGGTACTCAATGAGCCTTTCAAACCAAGACTAAGTTTTGAGTTCTTCAATTTTGAGAAATTCCATTGATTTATTCCTTAAATAATTGTCTGCCTTCCATTTTTCTGTGTAATCCCTTCTTGAGACTACTTGTTGTTGGATTTTTGACTGCTTGCATTGAATCTCCAATTTTCATTTCTCTCCTATTTGGTAATAATTTCTTGATAATTGGATACACTGATGATATATGACACTGTATTTCCCAAAATTATTTAATAACATTATGTTTTGCATACTTTACTTAGAATTTCCGCTTTTAAGGAGAAAGAAAATATCATGAATATATTCACTGATTTAGCAACAAAATATTTATCTTAAAGAAAATATCATGAATGTATTCACTGATTTAACAACAAAATATTGATTGAAACATAATATTAAAACTTTTAGAATATACATTTGAAAATGGAGGATTTATTAGATAAATTGTGTTATATATATAAAATGGAATGCCATTCAGCTATTCAAAGAAAGTTATTGTTGAAGAACATTATAATGTCAAAATATGCTCACGATATATAGTAAAATGGGAAAAATAAGACTATGGAGAAGTAGGTATATACTTATTGTTTTGCAAATAGTAATAAAATGCAGCAAAATGCACACAATGGTTATATCAGAATGTTGAGCTTAGCAGCTATGGTAGGTTGGTGCTCAGCATCATTTCTAACCCCTTCTCACATACTTTCCTGTACTGTAGATACTGGAGAGCAAGAAATTCCATTTTTCAGATTCTACTGTAGCCTGGGTTCTGTATCAAATTAACTTCCACTAACCTCATGCCATTGCAGGAGATTTGGAAGAAGCAAGAGAGGCAAAAGCTAGTTTTGTTGCTCCTGCTGTTTCTGTTGGCAAAACTGGCCACCGCAGCATTTGAATTTTTGCTGTTGCATCCTCAGGGGTCCCAGTGTTTAGTGAGCCACTTGTCATGTGGTTGTCATGAAGCTGGACATGGGACATCCTTTTTGCTGATGTGTGTTATAACAGACATAAGGTAGATTCTGAAGCAATTTCATAGTCCTAGCAGTGATGACATTGTTTTGAAAACTTACTTCTAATCATAGAAGAATCAGTAGCTCCCTGTGGTATGGCTTTGGGATTCATTCCTGAAAGTGAAACCTAGACTCTATCTCTTTACCACTTAGAATAATTCTGTAAGGTGTAAAATCTGTTTTGGTTTCCACTGACAGGATGGATTCTGTTCTCTGAAACTTAACACTTATTATATATACAATCTATATTTTCTATAACAACCACATATGATTGTAATATTATTAAAAAGATTTACATAATGATAATATTGTTTGGAATAAATCTAAAGCTTACAAAGAGACTTCTTTTAAGATTACAGTCATTTTTGGAATAAGGTATTATAGTTTAGTAGTTAAGAGCTAGGTCTCTGGAGTCAAACAGCATAGGTTCAAATCCCAGCATTGCCACTTCCTACTAAGGGAGCATTGTTAACCAATAACCCTTCTCAAACCTCAGAATAATTTTCTATAAATTGGGGATTATAACACTTTATTTATGGTGTGAGGATTAAATAAGATAATGTATGTAAAGATGAGATCTCAGTGCATAATATTTTGCAAGAATTCTATAGATGCTGCTAGCCTCCCAGTCCCTCCTAAACTTTCATAGAGCTCACATTTTTCCATGTTAATAATAAGAGCAGCCATATCTTTTTTAAATGGTTTGCTTTGAACAACCTTTCATTTTACTACATTAAGATAAATATAGATTTATTGCTAATCTCATTTAAATTAAGTACAAGAAACATCAAGAAAATATTAAACAAAAATTATTTCTCCTTGTGAGCTGGTAATTCATTATCACTGACATTGCTTAGGAAAATGATTTCCACTTTAGATTTAAGTGATTTTAGGATTTTTTTCAGCTTACTGATTGTTTCAAATTGAAACAAGTGCCAGTCTGGCATTCACAATACAACACATCAATAACTGATAATTAAGAGTTCTGTTTTTCTCTGGATGGGATGCGCACACATAATGCTTAGTAAAGTTAATAGCAAATGAGAACGTAGAATGAACTTCCTAGGAAATGAAAATAAGAACATTTTTAAACTCAAGTATCCAGAGTACATAGTTTAAATATTACCTTTAAATGTACACTTTAATATTGCAGGATTACAGATAAATCACTGAAAGCCATCAGCATTGTTTGTCAACCAACTCAAAGCACCTTGTAGAGTTAATGGTTTCTACTGATCCAGTAACAGTGACTTCATTCCTCTTAATTGCTTAGGAAGAGGAATGTGATTTGTGGTCACAGCATAGACAGAAGGAAAACCACCTTTTATGGGGCTTAAATTTATCACTTTGGTTTTAATGGCATATACTCTAACCAAATGAACTGATCCACCAATTTTTTTTAATGTGATTCTATTCAGATGTATTCACACACCATATAAACCATCCAAAGTATACAATCAATGGCTCACAGCATCATCATATAGTTGTATATTCATTGCCACAATTAATTTTAGAGTATTTTCATTGCTCCAAAATAAAGAAAAAATAAAAATAAAAAAGAACACACAAATCATCCCATGCCCCTTATCCCCCCCTCTTATTTATTTATTTTTTATCTTTATTTTATTATTCATCTGCCCATACACTGGATAAAGTCTCAAGGTTTTCACAATCACATGGTCCCATGATAAAAGCCAAATAGTTATGTGGTCGTCATCAAGAATCAAGTCTATTGGATTATAGTTCAACAGTCAGGTATTCCCTTCTAGCTATTCTAATATACTAGACACTAAAGAGGAATATCTATATAATGCATAAGAATAATCTCCAGAATGACATCTTGACTCTATCTGAAATCTCTTAGCCATTGAACCTTTTCCCCATTTTGGTCAAGATGGCATTCTCAATCCCATGAGGCCAGGGCCAGGCTCATCCCTGGGAGTCACGTGTCATGTAGGGGGAGGGTAGTGAGTTTATTTGCAGAGTTGGCATGAGAAAAGAGGCCACATCTGAGCAACAAAAGAGGTTCTCTGGGGGTAACCCTTAGTTATAATTCTAAGGCTTAACTTCTTTGCAGGAATAAGTTTCTTAAGGGCAAGCCCCAAGATCGAGGGTTTGACTTCTTAAATTGGGAGTCCCTAATGCTTGAAAGAATATTAGGAAGCCCCCAGGTGGGAAAGTTTAATATTTCCACATTTCTCCCCAGTCATTCTAGGGAACTTTTCAAATACCTTTTTATTTTCTGCCCAAAATACTCTGGGATGTATCGGATGTTACATTAACCTGTACAAAATAACAAGATGTCATTCCCTATTCTAGGTTCCATGTTATGTAATTTTAACAAACTGATCATACAGTTAGATTAGATAGTGTGCTGCAGAGAATATGAATTTTGTATCAAATAAACATCTGTTAAATAACAATTAAAATTCAGGAATAGATGTGACTGCTGTAAGAGCTTAAATCTAGGAACCTTTACAATAAGCCTTATTGAACATTCTGTACTCCTGCAACATCAATTGCCCAATCTCTGCCCAAGTTCTATCCGCTGATAACCTATGCTCTGTAATTCAATTTTCAGCATTTACTCGTTATAGTTAGTTTATATTAGTGAGGCCTTACAATACTTTCCTTTCATTTCTGGCTTATTTCATTCAACATAACGTCCTCAAGGTTCATTGACCTAGTTGCCTGACTCACAGCTTCAATCCTTTTTGCAGCTACTCAGTATTCTGTTGTATGTATACATCACAGTTCACGCTTCTGTTCACCCATCGATGTACCCTTAGGCCTCCTCCATTCATTGCAATTCATAAATACTGCCATCATAAACACCGGTGTGCAAATGACTATTTGTGTCCCTGCTCTCAGTTTTTCCAAGTATATACCAAATAACAGGATGCAGGATCATATGGCAATCCTATACATAGCATCCTATTTTTTTTTTTTTTCTTATTTTTACATGGCATCCTATGGAATCACCACACTGCCCTCCAGAGAGGCTGCACCATTCTACTTCCCTACAAACAGTGAATTGTGTATCTCTCTTTCCACATGTTCTCCAGCATTTGTATATTTCTGTTTATTTTTTAAACAGGTTTATTCACACACCATACAATCCATCCTAAATGAACTATCAATAGCTCCCGGAATAGTCACATAGTTATGCATTCACCACCAGAATCTATATGAGAACATTTCCATTTCTCCCACAAAAAGGGGGGGGGGGGGGGAGGAATAAAAGAATAAAGAATTTAAAAATGTGAAAAAAGAGAAACAACAACAAGAATCCCATACCCCATCCTTATATCCCCCTCTTATTGACATTTAGCTTTGTTATATTGCCTTTGTTAAAATTAATGGAAGAATATTACAATGGTACTGTTAACTCTCCCGGCCGGCGGGACGTTCAACGGAAGCTCCAAATCCTGTGAGGGAGGAATGGTATGGGACAAGAGACGCGAGGAACGACAGCAAGACAGGTTTCTGATCAAGCTGCAAAACTTTATTGAAGAGGCAGAGCATATATACTCTAAGGTAGAGGGAGTGGCTAGTACGAACGGGTGGCGGCCTAGGACTGGTGGCTGCAAAGGCGGGTGACAGTCTAGGATTGGCTGCTGCTGTTGCTAGGGCGGATGGCAGATGTAAGGCTAGCACAGGATTGGTGGCTACTGTTGCTGGGGTAGAAGGCAGGTAGTAAAGCTAGCACTCTAGGTGCAAATCTTAGGTGCGAACGGCTATCACTTCCGTAGAAGGCTGAGGGCAACTTAAGCCGCTATTGCATCAGCCCCAGCTGTCATGTTGCATATCTCCGGCATCGCTGAGGGTGGATTTTATACATGCTACCTTAATTGTCCCCAACAGTTAACTATAGACCTTAATTTGCATTGACTGTATTTTTCCCATATACACCTTGCAATGTTGACATTAACTTGTTCTCCCTTATGTAAAAACTTCCATTTCTACATATAATCACCATCACTGTCCACTCAAGGTTTTGCTAAGATATACGGTCTCAGTTTTTTTCCCTCAATCTTTCCTTCTGGTGTCAAACATGCCCCTAGCCTTCCTCTTTCAATCATATACTCAGCTTTGTTCATTATGCTTACAATATTGGGCCACTGTCAGATTGTATTGTGTTGTCCATTTCTGGATCTTTACAATCAATCCTGTTGAACATTCTGTACTCCTTCAGCATCAAATGCCCAATCGCTACCCTCTTTTTACTTCCTGATAACCTGTGTTCCTAACTTGAACTCTCAGAGTTTGCTCTTTATAATTAGTTCATACCATACAGTATCTGTCCTTTTTTTTCTGACTTTATTCACTTAAGATAATGTCCTCAAGGTTCATTCACTTTGTTGTATGCATCATGACTTTATTCTGTCTTACAACTGTGTAACATTTCATCATATTTATATAACATGGTTTGTTTATCATCTTGTCCATTGATGGACATTTTGGCTGTTTCTATCTCTTGGCAATTGTGAATAATGCCACTATAAACATCGGTGTACATATATATCCATTCGTGTCCTAGCCTTCAGTTCCTCCAAGTGTATACCTAGTAATGGGATTGCTGGAGTAGATGGCAGTTCTATACTTAGCTTCCCGAGAAACCACCAAACTGCCTTCCAGAGTGGCTGCACCAGTCTGCATTCCCACCAACAGTGAATAAATGTACATTTTTCTCCACATCCTCTCTAGCTCTTGTAGTTTTCTGTTTTTTTGGCAATGGCCATTCCAGTAGGTGTGAGATGATCTCTCATTGTGGTTTTGATTTGCATTTCCCTAATAGCTAGTGAAGTTGAGCATCTTTTCATATGCTTTTGAGCCATTTGTATTTCCTGTTCAGAAAATTGTCTGTCCATGTCTTTTGCCCATTTTTAAATTGAGTTGTTTATCTTTTTGTTGTTGTGTTGCAGGATCTCTTTATATATTCTGGATATTAAACTCTTAACTGGTATGTGGTTTCCAAATAGTGTCTCCCATTGCACAGGCTGCCTTTTTACTTTATTGACAAAGTCCTTTGATGTGCAAAAGTTTTCATTTTTTAAGAGATCCCATTTATTTCTTCTTTCATTGCTTGCACTTTGAGGAAACCGTCTCCTATCACAAGATCTCTAAGATATTTTACTACATTTTCTTCTAAAGTTTTATGGACTTGACACTAATATTTAGGTCTTTGATCCATTTTGAGTTGATTTTTGTAAATGGTGTGAGATAGGGGTCTCTTTTTTTCTGGATATGGATATCCAGTTCTCCAAGCACCATTTGTCGAAGAGGCTGCTCTGTCCCAGTTGAGTCTACTTGACCACCTCATCAAATATCAATTGACCATAGATGCAGGGGTCTGTTCTTGACCCACTAAGTTTTAAATAGTAATAAATTTCTGGTATCCATTTGTTTGGTCAAGCAATTACTGGCCTCATTGTTACTATGAGGGTTATGTAGATTCAAATCTTTAGTCAGTTGATTGCATCTATAACTGATTACATCTGCAGTCAACAAAGGATATTGCCTTCAGCAATGTGAGGGGTTTCCTCATCCAATCACTTGAAGACCTTAAAGGAAGAACTAATGATTTTAGCAGTCAGAAAGAGGAATTTCTATCTCTACTTCAGCCAGTCAGCTTCTCCTGGGGAATTCATCCTGACCTTTATTGGAGTTCCTTACTTGTATCTTCTCCTGGGGAATTCACCATTCCCAACTTGCACCCTGCCATGCAGAATTCATACTTGCCAATTTCCACTGCTGCATGCTGCAGTTCCTATAATAGGTCCCTTAATATTTACATATATATCCTGTCAGTTCTGTTTTCCTGGAGAACCTTGACTAATGCAAAAGGCATCTATATTGGGAAGGAAGATGTAAAACTACGTCTATTTACAGATGACATGATATTGAATATAGACAATCTTAAGGAATCCATATATAATCTATTAGAGCTAACAAAATAGTTCAATATGGTTGCAGGATACAAGATTAGTATAAAATTATAAACAATAGCAGTGAGCAATCCAAAAATAGAATAAATTAAACACTTCCATTTACAATAACATCGAAAGAAGAAAATACTTAAAAATATATTTAACACTAAGTGCAGAATTTGAACTCTGAAAACTACAAAACATTGTTGAAAGAAATTAAAGAAACCTCAATTAAATGAAAGTATCTCATGTTTATGAGTCAGAATACTTATTATTGTTAAGGTGGCAATACTCTTAAAATTTATCTACTGATTCAAAAATATTTTGATAAATCCCAATTGCCTTTTTTACAGAAATTGACAAAGTATTCCTAGAATTCATATACAAATGCAAGGGACATGTGGTAGCCAAAAAAAGTCTTGGAAATGAACAAATTTGGAATATTCATACTTCCCATTTTCAAAACACTACAAAGCTACCAAATAATAAAAGTATGGTACTGGAATAAGGAAAGAAGTATCAATCAATAAAATAGAATTAAGAGTCCAGAAATAAACCCTTACATTTTTAGGCAATTGGTTTTTGTCAAGGGTGCCAACACAGTTCAATGGGGAGAGAAAAGTCATTTCAAAGATGGTGCTGTGACAGCTGGCATCCTCATGCAAAAGAAGCATTTTAGAACTCTTCATCAAACCATACACAAAAATTAACTCAAAATGGATCATAGACTTAAATGTAAGTGCTAAAACTATAAACGTCTTAGGAGAAAACATAGGAATAAATTTTTATGCTGTTGGTTAGGCAATGGATTCTTAGATTTGACACCAAAAGCAAAAGTGACCAAGTGAAATCAGAAAAAAAATAAATTGAACTTCATGAAAATTAAAACCTTTTGTTCTTCAAAGGACATCATCAAGAAAGAAAAAGGACCGTATATAGAACTGGATAAAATGCTGCAAAGTGCTTATCTGAAAAAAGCACTTGTATCCAGAATATATGAAAAACTCACACATCTCAACAATAAAAAACAGAAGATAATAAATGGACAAAGGATTCAAATTTCTCCAGCAAATATATACAGATGGTTAATAGGCACATGAAAAATGCCCAACCCCATTAGTCATTAGAAAATTACAAATTGAAACCACAATGACATACTACTTCACACCCACTAGGATGGGTGTAATAATAAACAAAAAAGGCATAGATGTGGAGAAATTAGAACTCTCATACTTTTCTTGTGGGAATGTAAATAGTGCAGCCACTTTGAAAACAGCTTTGAAGTTCATTGAAATGTTTAGCATAGAGATACCATGTGATCAGCAACTCCGCTCCTAAGTGACTATCCATGAGAGTTGAGAGCATATGTTCACCAAAAGTATTACACAAATGTTCATAATGGTATTTTTCCTAGTAGCCAACAAATGGAAATGTCTATCAACTGGTAAATGGAAAACAAAATGCACATATATCTGTACAATGGAATATTATTCAGCAATAAATGCAACAACATGCATGAACCTTGAAAACATGTGTTAAGTGAAAGAAGACAGTCCCAAAAGACCACATATTGTATGATTGCATTTATATGAAATGTCTGAAATAGTTAGAGCCATAGAAACAGGAAGTAGTTTAGTAGCTTCCTTGGACTGGTGGTAGGAGACAACAAGGGATGGGGAATGACTGCTAATGGGTAAGGAGCTTCTTTTGGGTTGATGAAAATGTTCTAAATTAGATAGTGGTGATGGCTATATTCCTCTCTTATTATACTTAAAAAAAACCACTGAAGTAAATACTTTAAAATGGTGAATATTATGGTGTGTGAGTAACTCAATGAACGAATGTTATATTTAAAAAAAATTGAAAAAAATTCACTATGAATCCTATATTGCCATAAAATTTCTCTGGAGGTGGTGATACCTCACATGTAAAGCATATACTTCTTTGTACTCACAAAGCTAACAATTTTTCAATAAATGTTTATTGAGAGTGAATGACTATGGTCTGTCTTTGAACAAGATATATCCTAAATGGAGTTGTTACTAGATGTTATAGTTGGAGGGATAGTATGCAGAAGGGGGAGGAGTCTTCCTTTTATAATATTATGTAAGCAGCTCAAACTATATTTTTGTCATCAGGAGAATCAAAGGCCCTGGTGCTTGTAATGGCAGTATGTTGAGAGGGCAAAGCAGGTGATGAGAAAGAACATAGAGGGCAGTTTGTGTCCACCTCAGACAGAAGGGAAAATGAGTCATATGTACCTTATGTTTTACTTGACTTTCTAGGCAAAGACTTGGGTTGGGGCAAACTTGGTGGTATACATAAGTAGTTAATTTTAGGGCTTGAATAAATGTATTTATTCCGAGGGGCTATAAAACATCTCTTGCTTTTTTATTTGATTATTAGATAAAATTTTAAGTGGCCCACACAATATTTTTAGTTAAATTCCTGCATCTATTTTCATTGTGGTGTCCCAAAGGACAGTAGTGATTAGAATTTTGCTTCGTCAAATGGATACAGATATATATATATATATGCTGAAATGTTGAAACAATGAAATTAGCAGTGCACACTCTGGCCATACATCAGAGCTGCCTACAGGGCTTTCTAAAGTAGCCATGCCTGGATCTTACAGACCCATGAATCAGCATCACTGAAGAGCGAATCCGGAAACCTGAATGTTTACGAAGTGCCACAAGTGGCTTTGATTCATGGCTAAGACTGAAAAACACAATGTTAAGAAATAAGAGTCTTCAAAACTGAATCAATTTACTTTCCACCATGCTCCCCTTTTCCCAGCCCAATCCCTCCATCCCACACACATATTCCCAATCATTTTTATTAGACTCACTTTCGCCATCAGTCTCACTTAAGATTTCCAGTTTGGCATAACCCTTCCAGACTGACAGGTACATTTCCTTTATGTTGCCTTCATGTTTGGCTTGAGGATTTTGTAAATCCCTGGCACATATGAGCTTTGGTTTGGTGAGTCTATTCTTTTTAAAAATATATTTGATTTTTCTTTCAATCTATATATACATATATAGATGGGCCAACCCAGATTGTTTCTTTGAGCTAATTTGTTTGTTTGCCTCCTTGGAGGAAAGGAACAGTAAGAATTTTGTGAACAAATACAAATGGCTTATTTTCCATCAGTTGAATCCTGGAGGAACATCAGAAACCAGTTGTGCAGAGCCACCAGATTTAAGAAAGACATCTCATTCTTAATGTTTCCATTGTAGGCATGTATAGAATTATTTTTATGTTTTATTTTTATTTTGTTCTGGATAATAAAATTCAGTCATAGGCAACATGTATCCCATTTTTTTTTTTATGTGAATGTTGGTAAATGGACAACATTTGTTCGTAATTAGGTTTGCTACATATGTGGAATTTTCTGATTGATATCAGAATAGTACTCTAAACAAAATTAGAATTAAGATTTTTAAATTGTATTACAAAAGAATTTCTATATATGAGCTTATTTCTCATTTCAATTTGACAAGAAAGAGAAAAAAAGGATTAACTGATCTGCTGTCTGTACAGTGTGGCAACCACAGGATCCTTTGCTGGGGTTTCTCACATCTTCTGGGGAGTGGCACAATTGCTTAAGAAGGGCTTTAGATGTTTATAATCACTTGCAGCTTTAAATTTTTAAGATGTTCAGACTTGGCCCAATCAGATATAAGCTTGCATTAATGATTACATTAAAATAAAACTGTAAATTCCTTTAAATTTCTTTCTCAATGGATGTTTATATATTACATTCTTGAATTCCAATATAATGCATTAGAAACAAACATCCATTTTAAAGACATCTGCTTAAAGATATTACTACTTTTTAAATTCTACTGAGTGCATCTTCAGAAAACATTGTTAAAAAGGACAGTAATTTGCACAAAACTCAAAGATTTAGCAAACCTTGTTGATCATCTAGATCGTATAGGGAATATGTACAAATGAGAAAAAGATTTCCATTTGTAATTTGTGAAATATGTTATAATATTTTGTCATACCTTTTTGTATAAAACATTTTAAAACTATACCTCGGTGAACTTTTTAAAAAACTGATGGATTGAAACTGAAAGTTGCATCACCCAGGGTCCCACCAGGGGACAGAAACCACACAATAAATTCAACAGGGAATATTTTTAACATGAAGAATAATTGATTGAGATGACATTAGCAAATAAGAGGACTCTGAAGATTACAGGAAGAGCAGATGTAGGGAGCAGCCTCTGTCTTCAGTGCTGAGGCAGAGCACCTAAAAAAGAAAAATCTAGAAGTCCCTTCCTCCCAGGACTGAAATCCAGACCTTGTGGAGAAGGTGTGGCAATGGCCATAGGATAGCAGAGAAGTTTGCTGAAGTGCCATTCTTTGAAATTCCCTAGGAATCCTCCTGCAAGTGTGATGCACTGGGAAGATGCTCACCAGGATGGTGTGCTTAGCTGCCACCCTCTGTGGGAAGCTGCCCCCAGGGTCGTGCTGCAGGCTGCTGGCTGCCTCATGGTGCAGTTTACTAAGAGGAGCAGCCTGAAACCAAGAAGAGAAGACTCTTCCTCCTGCTGTATCTTTCCAGAACTCTTCATTAACAAAGTCTAATATTGTGCCAGGTGCAAATGAGAAATGTTTACAAGGCCCACTTCCATTGCAGAGCAGGAAATAAAAGATGGATTTTGAGATGTGAGAAAATAAATTGATAACTGGCACAAAATATCTAATAAATTATGTTTAGATACAATAATTCACATGAAGGTATCTACCTATAATAATAGCCTCCAACATTAATCCATGATTCATGTAATAATCCATATGTGACTACTAAGTTGTTATTTGGAATTGTGATATACCCCCAATCATCTGGGAGGTGGAAAATATATATTCCATAGAAGAAAATGTAGGATTTTTTTTTAAACTAAGCATATTGGACTAAATACTCAGTTGAAGGTACCAGATAAAAATATAACAATGAATTTTAAAATACTTTATTATCAGTAAGATAGGCTTATTGGTAATAAGTGACATAATCTGAAATTCAGACCCTCAGACACTAACCATTATTTTCAAGTAATGCTTAAATAGGTTATCTCTGTAGGTAGTAAGATGATAAATACTTGTACTGGAAAATCCACTGAAATAACTATTTCTAAATGGTTAAAAAATCTTTAAAAATCCATATTAAGATCAAGAACATTGACTATGATAAGAATTGACTGTTATGACATGATTCCAGCATCCCTGTTATAAAACAATTACTGTTTCTAATATTTTTTATAGTGAAGTGTAATGTATCAGACATAAATTATTGCAATAAAACATATTTAAAGGTTATTATTTTATAGAATAAAAAGTCTTGTCTCAACTTTGACATTTGCTTTTGAAAAATGGGCTTCACTTCAACATTTGTGTAGCAGCAGGAGACCATAATCTTGTGACAACACTTCATTGCATTGACATTATCTGTTAATTATCTTTGTCACCACTAATTGTGAGCCTGGTGTGCTGTATATGCTGGCCTTACCAGTTGTGTGATTGCTCTTTCCTTCCTCACTGATGAGTCTGGAAAAAGATACAAACCTTAATTAAAAGTGAAACAAAGACAAAGGTTCTATTTTGCACAAAGGCTTCTGGAGACACTTTGATCATAAAGTCTGTTTCAAAATTATCTTCAGGTATTCAAAATTGCCTCTAACATGTACAGTCTGTGACTATGTCTACAACTGCTTTACAGTCCCTCTCTCCTGGACACATCCATCCCTTCCAAATGACATCAGGGTGCAATTCATATTGCCTTACCTAAATGTCTTCTGCTTCATGAATACTGTTCACTGATACTTATTTTTTTTTTTCTCTATAAAAGAATAATCAATCGTAGATCCTTTTGTAGGCAGGAGACCACATCAAAAATAGATGAATAAAAAAGATCCTATCCTTAGGGAGATCATGGCTGAGTAGAGAAGACAAACCCGAACCAAACTTGGTAAACATACATTGTCTTTAGAATTGTTGTCTTGCATCTGGCGGCCCCTGCTTCATTTCCTTGGCATTGTCCCCCTGTCTTCTTATGGATAGATTTCATAAAGCTCCCAACCTATTAGCTCGTTTCCCTGTGCACATTAGGGCAGGATACATTACCTCATTTCCCGTCACAGTCCAATAAATGGAATATATTGCTGTGCTCCTGAGATTTCCCTTCCTCACTGCCCCTTCCACCCCTCTCTGCCATAAGTTACCATTCTTGCTACTCCATTTCTCAACTAAATAGTCCTGAGCCCCAGCCTTTCACTTGCCAGTCCCTTGCTGGCAATGTGGCTTCATGTGGCTGTCTCCTCCTTGTAATTCAGGTCTCAGTTTAAATGTCCCTTCCCGGCAGAGGTTTTACCAAAACATCCTTTACCTTCTTCGTAACATTTGTAACTGTCTGAAATGATTGTGTGGTTTTAATAATTTTGTGTATAATGTGTCTCCAGCCACTACAAATGCAAGCAGTTTTAGTTCGCTTCTCTATTTCCATCCCTTGAATGATGCCTGGAGCATTGTAAAAACACACAAAAATACTTGTCAAAAGTATGAATTAATGGGGGAAAGGATCTAAGATGGCAACATAGAGAGGAGTGGAAGCTAAGTAGTCCCCCTGGAACAACTAAAAAAAACCAGAAACAATTAGTAAATAATCCGGAATAACTGCAGGGGGGCAAACGTGACCATCCACTCATCATACACCAACCTGAATTGGGAGGCATGTCCGAGATCACAGCGTAAAATCTGTAAGTAAAAACTGCGGATCCAAATCGGGAGACCCCTCCCCCATAGCCTGAGCTAAAAGCCTCATGGTGCCAGAGAGCAGCTTTCTCCCAGCAAGTGAATATAGCTCAGCTGAGCTCCAACTATGGTTTTAATTAGTGAGTGTGAACTGCTCACTACGAGGTACGAATCCCCAACAAGTAGACAGAGGCTTTGGGTGACGATTGACCTTGGAGAGCCAGAAGGTCGCCTTGGACTAGCACTGTTCCTTTTTCGACTCAGTGGAGAAAGCCTCAGCCATTTTCAGTTCCCAGTTCTGTGACCCAGACAAGGGTATAGCACAGGCAGAGAGAGACCACTGAAATGCTAACGACCTCCCCCTAGGGTGTCTATCTTCTCTAAGAGGAAAGGGGTGGGGCCCAGCTCTACTACTTGCCTTTCATTCAGAACTTGGGGAAAAAGAGCCACACCACCTTATACCAGTCAAGAATTACAAGCTAACAGGTGCCACCTGCTGGGCAGAAAAGCACAGTGACCGGAGGCACACAGGGTGTACCAATTTTCTAAGACACACCCTCAGGGAAACCGGATACTGAATATTTCTTCCTTCTGGACCTTAGCCAGTTCTGGTCTGGGGAGGCCTGATTGGGGTTAACCAAGGAAACCATGGCTAGACAGGAGAAAACTACAACCTACACCAAGAAAAATGAGGTTATGGCCCGGTCAGGGGAACAAACTTGCACTTCAACTGTGATGCAGGAATTGAAACAACTAATAATAACTGAATTAAAAAAGTTTAGGGAAGATATGACAAAAGAGATGAACCATATAATGACAACACAGGATGTACATAAGGTAGAAATTGAAAGTTCAAAAAACCAACTGGCGGAATCTCTGGAAATGAAAGGCACAACACAAGAGATGAAAGACACACTTGAAACATACAACAGCAGATCTCAAGAGGCAGAAGAAAACACTTAGGAACTGGAGAACAAGGCACCTGAAAGCCTACACACAAAAGAACAGATAGAGAAAAGAATGGAAAAATATGAGCAATGTCTCTAGGAACTTAAAGACAAAATGAAAAGCAAGAATTTATGTGTCATTGGTGTCCCAGAAGGAGAAGAGAAGGGAAAAGGAGCAGAAGCAATAATGGAGGAAATAATCAATGAAAATTTCCCATCTCTTATGAAAAACATAGAATTATGGATCCAAGAAGCACAGTGTATCCCAAACAGAATAGATCTGAATAGGCCTACGCCAAGACACAATAATCAGATTATCAAACATTAAAGATAAAGAGAGAATCCTGAAAGCAGCAAGAGAGAAACAATCTATCACATACAAAGGAAGCTTGATAAGACTATGTGTGGATTTCTCAATAGAGACCATGGAGGCAAGAAGGAAGTGGGGTGGTATAGTTAAGATACTGAAAGAGAAAAACTGCCAACCAAGAATCCTATATCCGGCAAAACTATCCTTCAAATATGAGGGAAAGCTTAAAATGTTCTCTGACAAACAGACAATGACCAAGTTTGTGAACCAGAAACCTGCTCTATAAGAAGCACTAAAGGAAGCACTGCAGACAGAAAAGAAAAGACAGGAGTGAGAGGTTTGGAACACAATTTTGGGAGATAGTAGCACAGCAATGTAAATACAGTGAACAAAGATGACTGTGAATATGCTTGAAAGAGGAAGGCTGGGATCATGTGGGACACCAGAACAAGAGACTAATGATAAAGACTGAGACTGTGTAACTCAGGGAAATCTAGGATGCTCAGCGATTGTAATAAAAGTTAGAAATATGTTTTTACATGAGGTAGAACAAATGAATGTTAACATTGCAAGGTGTTAAAAATAGGGTGGGATTGGGGGGAAATACAATCAATGCAAACTAGAGGCTAGAATTAACAGAAACATTGTGTTATGCTTCCTTTATTATAACAGCAATATAACAAAGCTAAATGCATATGGAGGGGTGGGGAATAGGGGAAGGCTACGGGACTCCAGGCATTGGTGATGTTGTCTGACTCTTTATTCTACTTTACTTTAATGCTATCTTTCCTTTTGTCACCTTCTAGCTATGAAGTTCGTTCATTTGTTTGTTTGTTTTTCTCTTTTTCTCTTGCCTTTTTCTTTTGCCTCTCTGATGGTGCTCAGTACATAAATACATGGCTATACGGGGAACCAACAATTGTTTACTTAGGACGGAATGCATAGTGTTTGAACAAAACTCATAGACATGAAATATAAGTTACCAGGATATATAATGAGGCTAAAGAATGGGGGAGGAGTTGCTTATTATGAGCAGAATGTTCAACTAGGGTGAACTTAAATATTTGGAAATGGACAGGGGTGATGGTAGCATGGAATGAGAATAACTAACAGTGCTAAAAGGTGCATGAAGGTGGTGGAAAGGGTAAGCTCAGAGTCACAAATGTCACCAGAAGGAAAGTTGGAGGTTAGAAGATGGGAATGTATACATGAGTCATGAAGTGCTCTTTCCTTTTGTCACCTTCTAGCTATGAAGTTTGTTTGTTTGTTTGTTTGTTTTTCTCTCTTTCTCATTGTGGTGGACAATGTCCGTGATTAACTATACAAATATTAGAAATCTCTCTCACGAACTAGAACAAATGTATGTCACTTTAACTAGAGGTTAATAATAGAGAGGCATATAGGGAAAAAATATATACCTGTTGCAAACTATATACTACAGTTAGTAGTATTTTAACATTCTTTCATCAACAGTAACAAATGTACTGTACCAAAACTATGAATCAATAATGGAGGGGGGGGGCATGGTTAGGGTTATGGGAGGATGTGAGTTTCTTTTTTTTTTGTCTTTGTTTCTTTTCTAGAGTAGTGAAAATGTTCTAAAAATTGAAAAACAAATAATTGTGTTGTGGTGCCATGGGCAATTGATTGTACACTTTGGATCTTTGGATAGTTGTATGGCATCTGAACAATCTCAATAAAAATTAAAAAAAATTAAAAAAAAAGTATGAATTAATGAGCCTCACCCACTTCCTTTGAGGTTAATGCTTGAGTTTTGGTTATCGATTCTCCAATGGATGACTACTTGTATCCCTTAATGGAGGGTCCTTCTTACGTGATTGAGAGTCTCCAGAGCAGAAATATTTTTTGAATTAGCACTGACCAGTGTCATCACACACAACTCCAGGGAACACAATTCACATCATAGTCACATGTGCGATTCATAGTCCATGTGGCTGTACACACTCCTCACCATGTTGGGCCCCTTGGAATGATGCCCCGTTGCACTCTCTGGAAAAAGCCTCTATCATTGAGTTCTTCCTTAGGAGAAACAAAGTGGACACCGCTGGGATTGTTGGAAGACAAAGTGAAAAGTAGGTACTTTTCTGAACTTGTAGAAATCATCTGAGAGGGAGTTGAGTAAGTAGTAGAATGGATCAGTTTATTCAGGTTATTAGGGTAGAATTTTGTGCATTAAAATCCCCCTTTAAACATTTCCTAACTGGCATTGATGCTTATTTCCTAATTCTCTCATCCAACACAGAGAAGCAATTAAGAATCATTGAAGAACATTCGATTTTAAGAAGCAGCTCTTTATTTCATTATATAATACCCATTAGTGCTCCTAAAATCAATGTTCAGATTTTCATTTCCTACTTTCTCACTTTCTTGCATTCTTTCTTTAGATGAAAGCTACTTTGTCAATGTCCCTAAGTAACTGTGGCCCTTGAAACTTGTTTTTTCTTAGTCATGTCTTTTCTTCCAAGCATGGGTCTGAAGCATTGCAACCAGCTTATATATTTTTTTAAATGCTGCATTACATAGTTTTGTAATGAATTTATTTAATTTAACTGTTTTTATTTAAAAAGGACTCTGTTCTTGTTGCTAATATTTAAAGTGTTTTTGTGAACTATATGGACAATGTCAAATCTGAAAAACAAACTAAGAGCTATAACATTTAATTACTAATAGGCAAAAACATTTAGCAAAGAGAAAACTCTGAAGAACACTGTAAATAAAGTAATAAAACACAGACAAACAGATGAGTAACATGAAAGGAGATTTATTTTTGTGGACAAGTAGATCAATAAAATCCTGGCAATGAGCCCACTGTTACTGATGTTATTAAATTCCCCTTTTGTCAGTGTCATCATTAATTGGAAACATTTTTAAAAAGATATCTGTTACTTGTCTCAGTGTGTGTGCACAATTTTTTTTTTAAATAAAAAGGTGCCTATTAAAGGTATAGTTTTCCCCTTTTTGATTCAAGTAGCTCTAGTATAATAGTATGTCTTTTTTTTTTTTTTTTTTTTTTTTACTTGCTCAGGCTTTTTTTTTTTCCTCAAAAACTAAAAAAAAGTGTGTCTCTCACAAATTTATAATGCTAAAAAGCAACTCTAAAGGCCAACTGATATGACTGTCTTTTAGAGATGAGGAAATTTAAGCAAAGGGAAATGAAATAACCTTCACAAGTGTGCACAATTAATAAGAGTATACATACACATGGTAGAGTTTGGTACCTGATAAATGGTAAATAACATATCATAGGCATTGTTGAAAATAGCCAAATATATAAAAATCTACTGAACATTTGACCACAATGTGAGAAATTCTGATATTTAACCAAAATGTAAATTAATCCCTTATTGCTTTCTTGAGATATTTTTTAAAGTGTATGTGTAACTCTGTGTTATCTGTTTCTGCATTTCCTCTGTAAAATATTTTTGGCTCAATATTAAGGTGGAAGATATAGAAGAGTCTGAAATTCAAGAATATAATATTTTAGTGGGAAAATACTCTCTTCTCTACCCTAAATTGAAAATAGACATAGTCTCTCCTAACCAGTCTTTAAGTAAAACCTAAATTGGCAAGTGGGATTAAGTTAATGCCAGTTAAAATCATCTGCTTTCACTGACTAAAAGAATATCAGAGTAGCTATATCAACATAAAATATATTTTAAGGCAAAAAGCATTATCAAGGAAATATGACAATATAATTTTGACAAGTTTTAGTTCTAGAAAGATAATTCATTTCTAAATATTAAGCTTGTAAATGTACAGCCTCAGAATATATAAGAAAAATATTGACATAACTATAAACTTGGGTGGGCAAATTAACCATCATCATGTGAAATTCCAGCATACTTATCTAAATAATTGACAGAACAAGCAGAGAAAATTAATAGGGACGTAGAAAACAACTAACAAACTTGATACAATGGACATACATAGAACAAAAAAACGGAGGACTCATATCCTTCTGAAGCATTCATGGAACATTTTTTCAATCAATATGCCAGAAATTAAGTCCCAGATTTTCAAATAACTGCTAACCACATAAGGAATATGCTCTGACAATAATTCAGTTAATTGGAAATTAATAAGTTAAAGATAATGTATTTCTAAATACCTTGTAGGGCAATGACAAATTTTTAATGCCCATGATAACATACTCAGAGCTATGTTGAAAATATCATTTATTAAAACATGCAAAATCAGCCAAAGAAGTAATTTGAAGGAAATATGTAGTCTTAAATGCATATAAAAGTAAAGAGGAAACACAGAATACTCATGAGATAAGCATTTTTTTTAAGAAGTTAGAAAAAGAAACCACAACACATGCAAATAAAATAGAAGGGAAAAGAAAGAAGAGAACAAAATTTAAAGAAACAGGGAATTTCTGCTTCTGGCCATGTTGAAGTAACTGGTACTGGACTTGACTTCCTGTGGGATAAGGAGAAAAACTGGAAAATGGGACAGAATATATGAAATAGCTGTTTTCAGACACTGGGCAACAGGCATCAAGAGATTATTCTCCTTAAGAAAAAGGAAACAAATGAGGTGAGTCCTGGAAAATCCCGTATTTCTGTCTGAAGGCACTCTGAACAGTAGGTCCAGAAGGATCAAGCCTTTGAAGTAGGCTAAACTGGCACTAGCATAAAGGCAACTCTAGTCTCTCCTTAAAAGTTTAAAAACAAGTCTTGAACAAGCATATCTGTATGATAATTAATTGCCTGAAAAAGAAATCTCAAGACTATTTAAAAGAAGACAAATATCCAAAAGCACAACAACATTCACCATCCAATTAAAAAATTACGATATATTCCCAAGAATTTAAAAATTGGAAGGACTTTCAAGTTCATTTTGCAAACCTAGAGTAAAAAAATTACAGGTATACCTCAGAGATATTGCAGGTTCAGTTCCAGACCACTGCAATATAGCAAGTCATATGAATTTTTTGGTTTCTCAGTGCATATAAAAGTTATGTTTGTGCTATACTGCAGTCTACTAAGTGTGCAATAGCATCATGGCTAAAAAAAAAAACAATGAGCATACCTTAATTAAAATGTGACACAGAGACACAGAGTAAGCACAGTGCATCTTGGAAAAATGGTGCCAAGAGACTCACTTGAAGTGGGGTTGCTGCAAATCTTCAATTTGTTAAAAAATGCAATATATATGAAGTGCAATTAAGTGAAGTGCAATAAAACAAGGTATGTCTAAAGTCATTAAGGAAGGTCTAATAATCCAAAGGAACATATAAACAAACCAGCAAAGAGTAAAAAAGGAAAACTCAACAGTAACAAGTTGATTTTGTCCTAGGACAGCAAGGATGATTTAACATTAGCCTAAAAAGAAAAAAAAAAATCTATTAATGTAATTCTCCACATTAACAGATTAAGGAGAAAAGCAGTATGAGTTTTACCAGTAAAGAAAGAAATGCCATTTGGAAAAAATTCAATGCAATTTCATGAGTTAAAAACAAGTTCTTAACAAACTAGGAATAGAAATCAGCTTTCTTAACCAGGCAAGGAATAAATACCAAAAACCTTTAACAACAATACACTTAATGGAAAAATTAACACTTGCATTTAAGGTTAGGAATGAGACAAGGAAGTTTGCTTTTAGCACTTTTTAAAAAATGTTGTATTAGAGATGTTACACATACCATAAGACAAGAAAAAATATAAAAGAAAGGTATAAATATTGAAAAGGAAAAGGTATTATTAGTATGCAACATTATTGTCTCAAAGGAAACACAAAAAGAGACTGAAAATATTAGAATTAAGAAGTTCAGCAAAATTGTTGGTTTTAAGGTAAGAAACAAACTAAGTATATTGGCTAAAAGTATGGACCCAGAATTCTTGGGTTGAAATTCTACTCCTATCATCCATAAACTTTTGACTTTGGGCAAATTATTTATATTCTCTGTGCCATAATTGTAATTAAACAAAAAGGAGATCACAATATAAATCTCACCAAGATAGTGTGAGAATTAATTTAATGTGAGTAAAGAAATTAGAATAGCACCTGGGACGTAGTGAGAATTACATAAATGTTAACTATATTTATTATAAAAAATTGAAAATGTATTACTATGTAAAAGAAGGAAAAATCTAAAAATTAAAACTAAAAAATACACCATTAATAATAACAAGCAAAATATAAAATATCTAGGAAGAAATCTAGCAAAACTTGTACAACACATAATGAGGTAATTATCAAATTTTAGTGGAAGACAGTCAAGAAAACCTAAATAAATGGAGAAACATACAAGGTTCATGGATTGGAAGACCAATTTTATTACAATAACAAATCTGAAAAGAAACTAAAAATTTAACCAGGTTAAGTTAAAATCTAGATGAGTTTTTCTGTGGTCAAAATTCTAGTGATGATTTTACAGTATATATAAAGAGCAAAGGAACAATAATAGACTAAAATTATCCTGGTGAAGGACAAGATAGGGAGATAGGGAAAAAAGGAATTGTTCTAAAATTTTCAGGACTTATTTCAAAGATAAAGGAGTGGTACTCATACAAGAAGAGACACACAATTCAACAGCACAGAATAGATAGTCTAGCAAGAGACCTATGCATGTTTGGTAATTTAATAATTGACAGAGGTAGCATTGCATATTAGAGGATAAAGAATGAATTTTTACATGAATAGCTTTGGGATGATACGTTAGAAAAATGTTCCATTTTTAACTCATATTCGTTTACAAAATAATCAAGTTTTGGTAGACTAAAACTTGAACATGACAAACAGATCTTTTCAACTTTTAGAAAAAAGTATAAGAAAGTATCTTCATGACTTTGAAATATGAAAGGATATCTCACAAATGTACAAAAACCTTAAGTAAATATTTGATAACTTATTAGATTGAAAATAAAATCTTATCTTCATCACAGAAACCATTAAAAAATTTTAAAAGCTATACTGGAAATCAGATATATTCAACACAAAACTATCACAAATATTTTATACATACATCAATATGAAAATTTGTGATTAATCTTTTGAACAGTTCTATCACTTAAGAGAACACATAAATGGCCAATAAAATATGAAAAAAATGCCCCACACCAGACTGATCAGAGAAATGCAAATGTAAAGCACAAAATGTTTGCATTTCATACTCATCAGATTGGCAAATGTTAAAAACTTCTGTCAAGTATTATTGAAAATGTAGAGCAACAAATATTCTTATACACTTCTAGTGTAAATTTGAACTCTAAATTTGGTAACGTCTAACAAAATTGAATATGTACTTATCCTTTTGCCTTATTAAGCATACTGTTAGACATATGCCATAGGAAGACTCTTTCATTTAGTCAAAAAGAGATATTTATAGAAATGTTTAAAGTGGCAAGTTTGTAATCACAACAAATGGAAATAAAATAATTATCTACCAAAAGGATAAGACAAATAAATTGTGGTATAGTTAAAACAGTTGAATGTTAAATGTTTTTGCCAAGGAATGAATCATATCAGCATGAACAAATATCACTAATATATCTACAGTACAGTAAACAAATAAGTGAATTGAGGAAGATGACACATGATATGACATAACTTAACGTAAATATAAAACTCATTCCAAACATTCCAATGCATTCCATAAGTATACCTGCATGTGGCATAAAATTATGTAGGAATGGGGGTCATGAGAAAAATTAAAGATAGAAGTAACCTGTGTCAGAAAGGGTGGAAGGTGCAATTACAGAGTATAACAAAGGATTTTAGTTTGTTGTTGCAGTTTAATATTTTAGAATCATTTAATCCATTCATGCACATTTGTTATATTTTCATTATATCTCTTTTCATGCCTGAGAAATCATTCAAAAAGTTTTTTTTAATTCAGTTTTATTGAGATATATTCACATATCATACAGTCATCCATGGTATACAATCAATTGTTCATAGTACCATCATATAGTTGTGCATTCATCACCCCAATCTATTTTTTGAACATTTTCCTTATACCAGAAAAAGTAAAAATAATAAAAAATAAAAGTAAAAAAGAACATCCAAATCATCCCCCCCCCTTCCACCCCATTTTTCATTTACTTTTAGTCCCCATTTTTCTATTTATCCATCCATACACCGGATAAGGGGAGTGTGATCCACAAGGTTTTCACAATCACACTGTCACCCCTTGTAAGCTTCATTGCTGTACAATCGTCTTCAAGAGTCAGGGCCACTGGGTTGCAGTTTGACAGTTTCAGGTATTTATTTCTAGCTATTCCAATACATTAAAACCTAAAAAGGGTTATTTATATAGTGCATAAGAGTGCCCACCAGAGTGACTTCTCAGCTCCATTTAGAATCTTTCAGCCACTGAAACTTTATTTCATTTCGCATCCCCTTTTTGGTCAAGAAAATGTTCTAAATCCCATGATGCTGGGTCCAGATTCATCCCCAGGAGTCATATCCCACATTGCCAGGGAGATTTACACCCCTGGGAGTCAGATCCCACGTAGTGGGGAGGGCAGTGAGTTCATCCACCGAGTTGGTTTAGCTAGAGAGAGAGGCCATATCTGAGCAACAACGAGGTACTTGGGAAGACTCTTAGGCACAATTATAAGCAGGTTTAACCTCTCCTTTGCAGTAATGAGATACATAAGGGCAAGTGCCACAATAGAGGCTCAGTATACCAAACTGCCAATCCTCAATGTTTGTGAGAACATCAGCAACAATCCAGGTGAGGAAGTCCAAACTTCCACATTTTCCCCTGGCTCCTCTGGGTGGCCCTGCATATATATTTTTATTTTCTGCCCAAATTACTTTGGGATGTGCTGCTATTTCACACTAACCTATACAAACCTACCAGGTATCACTTCTTATTCAAAGTTCCATGTAATTATGGTATTTGAACAAACTATACAAGTTAAATTGTTTAGGAAATATAGATCCTGTACCAAATAAACATCTCTTCCCTTGGTCTCACATGGAAGTTGAAGTTTTAAAACACAGTTAGTGTTGTCCTTTACCCTTTGGCCCGATTTGCCCTAATCCTAACTAGATCTGCTTCATTCATATCTCTCATTGAAGTCTGGACTCTTTTTCAACTTTTTTAACAGTTGCTGTATAATGCAAAAAGTTGTAATTCAAAACAAAGTCATCAACTGTTAGTGAAATTATTCTTAGCAAGAAACTGTGAATGGTCCCATTCCCAAAAGCAATTTTTTGAGCCCGTATATGACCACCCTTTGCCTCATACATCTGTGTGCATTGGCCAAAAAAATAAAATTTCTTATATCAAGGATATAAGGTCATATCCTTGAACAAATTTGGTTTGGTCTTCTTAGCAAATTCCAAGATTACTTGGGAAATAACAATAATACCTATGCCAAAATGACCAGCCACTTGGTGGGATATGTAGCATTGCTAGTCAAGATGAGATTTGTGTCTATATCTTGTCTGTATTGACTATTGCAAGCAAATATCACATTCATCTTTGTTTTTAAATACACTGTATCAGACTAACCAAAAAAATGAAAGCATTTACACAAATCAGAAGTGAATATAGAGGCTATGATTTACCCCGAGTCATTTTTAGCTATAATGAAACTGCAAATATGGGATATTTCATCAAGCATATGTTTATTGTGATTTATAAGGAAATTATGATACTCTCAAATATAAAATACCATAAAATTCTGTCTGAAAGGCATTTCTTGGGAATTAGAGATTACTGTATTAGTTGAATAATTTACTGATCCTGAAGTTAAGATGTTTGTTTTACAAGCTAAAACTAAACTACAAATTCATTTCTTCGAACATGGTTCTAATAAGGTAAGTATCTTATGGAAGAAGGACTAAACAAGCAAGTAGCCAGAAATAACTGGACCTAGTGTAAGAAATAGGGATTTTAATGAATTATTTCAGTTTTCAGTTGAACTCTAAATTTTATAAAACTCTTGTTTTTCCTTCTAATCTTTCAAGTTAGATTCTGGTTCATTCTCAGAAAGATTACATTCTTGTCTTTCAGTTTTGGAGGACGTATTCCTTCAGAAAAAAAAAAAATATATATATATATGTATATATTTGTGGAGATAGTCAAAACTCAGAAGAGAAAGCCGTAACTTAGAACATGATTTAATATATATAGTATTGCTTATTATGGTTTGTAACCAAGAGGTATACTAGTAGTTAATTAATTAAAAATATGCAATTATTTTCTTTTATTATTCTGTTTTTAAAACAATAATAAAGGGCTATTTAAGATATTGATTAAAATTAAGAATACAATTTTAAGACTAGCCATCAGGGAAATTTGATATTTTAAATATTCTAATCTATACATTACATTTCAATGTTTTACTAAATTATTAAGAGAATTTTATATGCATTTTCCATAAGGGAAATACCAATGACAATTCTTTTATTTTATTTATTTATTTATTTATTTACTATGCATGGTTACTTAGGATTCAGATAGAGACTAATTAGAGCTTTCAAATATGATGCTTTATAAAAAGCCAAGTAAAACTGTCGTTTGCCTGAAAAAGGATTGGTATCCACCATAGCTTCCCAAAATGATATAAAATTACATCTTCCAAAGACAGTAAATAATAGTATATATGATACCATAGTGTTATTTTTAGTAAATTTGTTTAAAAATATTTACATTTATTTCATTTTGTCTCCCAAGAGCCCTTTGAGGTGGGTATGGCAGATATACATTATTTCATCATTGATTTACAGCATGAGATATTGGAGACATTTTCCAGTTACATGCAAATTAAATAAAGCACCTACATGTTCTGTGCCTATTTTCCAGATGGAGCATTAGAGGTTTTTTTTTTTTTTTGAATAGCTACTACAATAAAAATTCTCAGTGCAAAACTATTTGACTAAAAGCAATGTGTGAATACACATTTATACTAATGTATTCAAAGAATAGGCACTGAAACTATAAGAGCTTAAAAGAACAAATTTCTGTAAGCAGGATAATTCAAGTGTAATAAGAATTTGATGAGAAATATACGAAGTTGAAAAAATGTACAGATGGATAACAATACATAGTCACAGAGAAAGCAAATTATTTGTGGGGGGGATAATAAAATAATATATATTAGGTGGTGATAAGTGTTTCCTGTATGATCAGTGTCATCTCCTTCCTAATAAAACTTGAAGCAACAGCTTTATTTGTTTGATTACACATACAACAAGATGTTGGAATATCAGTTTTCTTTATAAAGCTCTAATTTATCTTACTTCAAATATATTTTACCATTGTATATTAAGTAAATAGTAACTTCATCTTAGTTTTCAGCAGAGGGCACTGGAACACATCATGGAGCAAAATAACCTAATGGAAAAAAAAAGTAATCAATGCATGAATTATAGTTAAAAGGTCTCCTGCATTTTAAATAAGACTATTATAAATGGACAAGTGATCAACTTAGAAGCACATTTTTAAAAAGTCAAGATTTCACACTATAATAAATTTATAGAAGCTTCTGTTTTTTGTTGCACTCCTCAAAGTACCTACTTTGTTGTTTCACAGTGTGATGTAAGTAACCTATTATAATATGGTGACAAAGTAACTTGCTCATTTACATGGATTAGGTATCTAGATATGATTAAAAATTTAAGTTCTTTAATAGACTAAGTCTGTCTGTCTCTACATATAATGAATAAATTTTCCAGGTCTCAGAAACTGATAAACTCTTTTTTGTTCTGTACAAGTTCATTAAAATATGCATGATGTGGAAACATTCTAGTTTTGTTTCTGCCACAAGTCGAATGATAAAGATAAAACTCCTTTATATTTTTATACTTAAAAGAGAAAGACTTCTGGTGGCTTTAATAACATGATTTTATGATAACCTCAATAAAAGAGGTAACCTTTTTATTTTAATAAGGCATTTTTAAAAGTTGCATAATACCATAAAATTTAGATAAAAGTTCTTTTGAAAACTTCAAAAGAAATTGAAATTAAGACAAGATGCATGATTATAAAAATAGACAACCAAAGTAAGCATGCTGAGTAATTTTTGTGAATTTCTTACTTTAATAGTGAACTTTTTAAATGAAATAAAGGTATCTTGTTATTTTAATTACTTAATTTTTTAATTTTTGTGTTAATCTGTACTGGATGTAAGAATTAGGGATCTTGGAAAATAATAACTTACAGGAGACATTTAAGTATAACTTTTTATCCAATCTCAGAATTCCACTATTAAAAAATACTTGAATTCTAAGTTTTATTTATGTTGTACTATCAGTGTACATTTCATAATTGATTGCTTTCAGTCTCAGTCAGGAAAGATCTTTGATGCTGTCTGTATTTGAAAGAGGTGGGCATTTGTAGATGCAGAATGATGAGTCACACAGTTAATTAAATCAAAGTTCTTAACATATTTAAAACTTGAAAGATAAAGTATACATTAACATGCTGTAAATCTTATTTTTGCTTTGCATAATGGATGTACTATGAAACTGAGCAAAACATAGTATCAAGTCAGGATGTTCACATATTTCTTATATTACTGCAAGAGAAGAAGATGCTGTCTGGACAGCAATTAGGAGAGTCAGGGCACGAAAGGTAAAAACAATTTTTAAAGTTATTAGTTCTAGGCCAACAGCAACGCAAAATAAACCACAATTAAAGAATAGAAAAAAAATGTAATTATAATCTTAGAAGACATGACACTTTGAGGTATAATGGAAAAAAGTGTCAAATGTATTCTTAAAATTTCCAATTGCATTGAAAATTCTTGGGTCAGGCAGGATAACATCCCGGCAATTGCGAGCCTTCTGACATCAGCTGAGTGAATTATAAATTTCCTCCCTTATTTAAGTCATATTTTCAAATGCATTGGGTCTGAATAATTGTTGGCAATATAATTTATGATAATTTTCTTATTTACTCAGGTATTTTATTTGATGCAGGGCATTTAAAATGTTTTTATGATATTTTGCAATAAAATTATTTATTTTTTCACATTTATAAATGTGGAAACTAAGGCATGAAAATAACAACGAACATCAGTCATAAGTCAGTAACAGACTTAGAACTAAGTAGATCCCTTTTTGCTAACCTTGGTGGCAAAAATAAAATTTGCAGAAGTTATTGCTATGCAATAATATTTGGCATAAATCACTCTGCTATCATTTTAAAACTTTTAACTTGACCTGTTATTGAGTTATATTAGAAATAATCCAAGGTTATTTCTGTATAAAGGCTACACCTCAGGATTATAGAAAATAAGTCTATGATCTTTTAGTAATTTTCTCTACACAGATAGCCATGTTGAATCATTCAAAGAATGTACATATGCCTGGAGAAAGTTTCCACTTCTTCCCATTTCTAGCATTCCTTTCTTCTGTATTCTTCGCCAGCTCAACACAGAAAGGTAAACATTTGCCTAGGACCGGTAAACTCTGAATTGTCTTCAAAACATAGAGCAACAAAGAAAAAAAAAAAGAATTAAACCAAAATGAGATGCAAATGAGGTTAAGAAGCATTTAAAATTTTCTTTTTAGATCTGATGACTCAGTCTCATTAAGACTCTCTTCTGATTCTTAATAAGACCGACCACTGTAATTTTCTTTTAAGCTCTGCTCAAGTGGGCCCATACTTATTTTTATAGCTAATGTGCAGTGTGTCCTTAGGAGGACTCTCAAACCAGGTTTTAAGGGAGTAGTAATTACAAAATTTCAACTATGTAGGAAAATGGAGAAGTGCAGAAATAGTTGGCTTTGACTGGGTTTTGTTTTGTTATGCATTCTATTATTAAAACTTATTAAATCAGTGGAATCAAGGAGTGAACAATATCGATAGGGGAATGATGTTAAATTGTAAGTTCCTTCACCACAGTAATTTAACAAACATTTCATTCATTGTGCAAATTTACTTATTCATAAAGTATAGATTTAGGTAAACAGGTATGGAGCAAATCAGCAGTATCTTTTCATTTTCTTCACCTGCTTCACTTTGCTTTCAAGTGAATTGGGTTATCACCATCAAAGCAGAGCAGGATAAAATTTATCCAGGAATTTAAAGACTCATCATCATTACCTACTCTTCACCAGCAGCACCATTTCCCACCATCATTCTACCTAAAGGAGAAATTCTTATATTTTCAAATGCTTTGAGAAGGAAAAAAGAATATTTTGTGGTCATTTGTTTATTGTATTGGCTGAGCACAAAGTAAGTGTAGGAGGTGTTGAATTGGCTCTCTGAAACGTTATATTTGAAAAATGGTTATTACTAGAAACCTGCATTAGGAACTACTCTTCGTGCATAGCCTTCCCCTCCTGATGTGGTCAGGACCAAATTAAGCTGTAGCCTCGAGGCAGGAAATATATAAGGAAGAGCTGTCTCAATAAAGGACTTGATCCATTGTCAAATTTCACTTTTGTTGCTGCTTCCTGCTAACCACTCTCAGGTCCTTTGCTGCACTGGACCTCCTGACCTACCTTGCAGTTGATGTCCTTGTTTAAGTGAAATTTCTATCCTAACTTTTCCTCCTTAACTTTTTTGCCTCCTTATTCTCTTTTGTCCAAAATTTGGCATTACTTCAGATGAAAAAGACATTAGGAGATAATTTGGGTTTAAGTTTTAGAAGAAAACTACCAAGAACATACTAGATAAATGAAGTCATACTATACCATTTACTTACCACCCTTAGCTTCAGATTAACATATTTATATTTCCATATTTGCCTTTGCATGTTGCAGGCTCCTTTACTAACTTTTCTGATGGTTTATATGATTCTATTTATGGCAGTTTGAACTATATACTCCAATTTAGACATATCCTTACTCTTAATCCACATTCCTGTGGATGTGAACACATGTTGAAGATGTTATTGTAAATTAAGATGTGGTCCACCTGAATGAGGTTAGGTCTTAATCAAGATTCCTGGAGGCCTTATGAAGAGAAAGAAACTGGAAGCCAGAGTGAGAGAACGTCACAGGAAGGAACTGGAAGGCGGAAGTCAATGTAATCGGAAGTCAACGGAATCCGAAAGACAAAGGAGAGGGCATTGCCATGTGACAGACACAGGCACAGAAGCCAAGGAGCCCCAGGGATCCCTGCAGCCAGCATCAGAATGCTACAAACTTTGAGGAGAAAACTTTGCCTTGGGGGCACCTGGTTTTTGGACTTCTCAGCCTCAAATTGGTGAGCTGACAAATTCTCATTGCTTAAAACAACACGTTGTATGGTGTTTGTGATAAGCAGCTCTGGAAAAAGACAAAATCCTTTCAGATGTTTGAAGGTTGTTTTCAAACATACACCTCCTTTATTGAATCTGTTCTTTTCATTCTGTGTCATTATTATTACAAGAGTTATCAATGGTCTCCCTTACTGTTAAATTGATGACTTGTATTCAGTGATAATTTTAATGCTGTGGTAATTGGAACTCTTACCATCCCATTCTTCCTAGCAGTATTTTGTCATCATTTTTCAGCCGTCACTGACTACTTTTATTCTCTTCTCCATTCCCCTAACTGGCTGCTTCTAGAACCAAGTCCTCTGCCCACAGCCCTTCTTTTTGTAGACTATTTTTCCCATGATCTCCTATGATCACTGATATATTAAGGAATATCATATTATACTGGAAAGAATATTGATTTTAGAGTCAGATTTTAAGGGTTCCAATTCAGGCTTCTCCACTCGGTAGTTATGTCATCCTAGGCATAGTTATTTGGATAATGTTGTATGAGGAAAAGAGCCAAGCTTCCTGGCCATTCCAGCTCACCACTTACTTATGAAAGTTGTTTAAAGACTCTGGGTCTAAGTTTACCCATTTAAAAAATGGTAGAATAAAGACCTTGCAACATTGTTGTGAGTTTTAGACACAAAACAGGCATTTAATAAATGTTATTTATAATTTTTAGAATGAGGGTATAGCATTCCATAAATTTAAACAAATAAATAAAATATTTTATGTTACAAGTCAAATGTATGTATGCATGTATACAAACACACACATTTAGTATTAATTCCTTTCAAACTTAGAAAGTCCTACTTTGTGGTCTGGTATCTGAAAAATTTGGCAAATTTGATAGAGTTGAGATACTCCTGTTAGCTAGGAGAAGCCAGCATATCCATGATAGAGGAAAGCCTAAATGAGAAATCAGAAACTAGACCTCAACTTAGCAAGAAAAAATGTTTGAGAGAATGAAGAAAGATTAAAGTTAAGATGTAGGATGCTACATCTCCCCTTCACACATAGAAGTAAGTCTAGTCCAAAACATTCCTAAGATCAAAGGAAAAAAAAATAAAGCTGAATAAGAATGTAATGGAAAAAAACAGCTAAATACAAAATTAAATTGAGGTCTCCTGCCTTCAAATTATAAAACTTAATGGTACAGTTTATGAAGTCAGAAGATGCAGCTTCCTGAAATTGGCAAAGTGATTTTTCTTAAAGCTTTATGTTAACTTTCTTATGAAGTATAGTTTCATTGTCCAAAGGAAGACAAGTGGCAATTTATTATTTTAAAGCACAACACCATCTTTTCTTCCTCCTCCAGTTTTTTTATTCATATAGTTTGCAAGACATTATTTAAAATTATGCAGCTTCTAATTAAAGTGATGTGGGATGAAATGTGTAGATCCTTGCTTCCAATTTGAAAACAAGAAATAGGCAGTTCTGAGGGAGTGATGTTAGTTTTTCACTATTGTTTTTATATTAAATGATAAATTATTCATAAGAAATTTCTGCTCTAGAATTAATGCTTAATAGATTTTAAAAATAGCAAATAATGGCATTAATGAAGTAAACTTCAGCAGGTCTTGGTGATGCATTGTATAAAGGGTGTGTGTGTGTGAAGGATGACATCCAGGTTTTGGGTATGTTCACCTGGTAAGTGATACTGCCCTTCACTGATACTGGAAACACAAGAAGGGTAGTGAATTTGGTGTCCAACATGGTCAGATGCTTTGGGGACAGCCATGTGGAGCTACCAATTGGATGGATAGATACATTGCTCTGGAACTTAGTGGAATTGGCGGTGAGGAATTGCATAGTTTTAATTTGGCAGAGTAAAGAAGGCTGCAGATTGATTGACACTCACAAAGTTGAGGGTTTTATGTTGCCTCTTCTTGAATCTGGGTGGGCTCTCTGCTCAGAATATACCAGACATGATTCTGTGGAATTTTCCAGGTCTAAGCCTTAGGAAACTGGTAACTTCCAATTTCTGTCTCTTGGGTTGTTCTTTCTGCATGAAGCCAGCTGCGACATTAAAAATCTGACTATCCTGCGACTTCCAGGCTATGGGAAAGCCCAAGCTACTCATGCGGAAAAGCTGTGAGGAAAGAGAAAGATGCCCAACTGTTCTCAGGCCAGGCACCCAGTCTGTGAGTGAAAAAGCCACCTTGGGCATTCCTTTTCCAAGGCAGTGGAAAATACAGGTGGCAAGTATAGCAATGTCACCTGTGGTACCATGGAAAACAAAAAATTCTCCAATTGAACTGATGGATCTGGCTAAGGAAATTTCCAGACACAATGTCAAAATTGTCAACTGGTTCTTTTTAGTTGCTAATCTTAAGGTACAGATGAAGAGAGTGAGGTAAAGTAGTATTATTTACTTTATATGAGAAATTTAAAGGCAATATAAAGGAGCCAGGACTTGCTGAGTTAGAAAATAAAACTATTTTTTTTTTAATTCCCTGTCTCTTCTAGCAGAAGGGTCTCAAAGTAAAAACAAAAACAAAAACAAAGCAAAACAAAAAACAGACAGATATCAAGACCCAGGTAAAATCCAGAATGGTATCAGGAAAACATGGTTTCAGGAAAAAGATGAAACCAAGGGTGGGAGGAGTATGATTACAAAGTCCTTTGTTAAGACCTCAGAAAGATTTAAGGGCATGCATTATGGATACTCTTCATTAGGCAGTATGTTCTAAGATTCTTAGTGACTCTATGAAGGCCCTCTTCTCAGCACTAAATATAGTACATGTATAAATTTTGAGTGAATGAGGTGAAATGTCAGAAATGTTACAGGGAAGTGCTTGGCAAACATTCTTTAACAGGTGGGAAATGAGTCACTTTATTTCACAAGGTGCAAAAACTCAAAGAAGGAAGCAGGGAGGCTTAGTCATGGCACCCTAACAGGCATTCCTGTGGGCAATGTCAAGCAGGACTCTAGGTCTTTATAATTAATAAGAATGGCTAAAACTCCCAGAAACCTGTCTTCAGCCCTTGCAGGACTAGAAATGAAAGCCTGGAAATGGGCAAAAATTTCTGAACACTCTGGTGTGAGACTAGCAAACAATTTTAGACCTAAATGAGTTGAAGAACCTTGGTTTTGGTGGCTGCACAAGAGTGAATTGAAGCACATTCAGCCACCAAGAGTCCAAAGAAGCTTGCTAGGAGTGGGCTTTTAAGTCAGGTTCATTTGCATGTGTTTAAGAAGAAGACAGAAATGGTCAGAATTAATAATATCATCTTACTGAATTTAAGATCAAATTCTTACTACTTTTCATGGTATAAAAGATCTATCATTCATTTAACTGAAAATGTGGATCAACTCTGTTCCTTCATTGTTATATTTCTAAGAAATGTATTTGAAGATTCAGAATCATGAAGCAAGAGTTCCCTAGCATAGTCATTTAATGCTATCCTATAAAGAATATTTGTTTCTGTTTCCCAAGGCTCTCTATGAACCCTGACTAATGCCTGTCTTCATTCTATCAAATATCCAACCACTGAAATTGGCCTAATGTTGATGTATGCAGGTACGGGAGGTAAGAGAAATGAATATGGCCTGATCCAGATAACTGGTATTTTTGTGTCTATATATGGTGGGTGAGACTTTCCGTACTTGTTAACTTCAGATATTTTCAGAATGAAGTTTCTTCAGATTTGTATAAATAATTGCTTCCTAGTGTCTCTTCTCTTCTTTGAGATGAAACTGTAATGGGAATCTGAGTAATTCTGCTGATGCAAAAAGAAAAAAATCAAGGCATGAGGTGAACAGTCAATGTAGAGAAAACATTGTTTTAATTTTGGACTGTGTATCACTTTGAAGTATAACACATTTGAAAATCATGAAGATTTTGAGTTCATTGTATTTCCTTACATGGAAGGATTACTTTCAGTGCACATGTCAGTGATATGATAATTTTAACAGGAGAGTCTGTGAGAGCCAGACCCCATCATAGCCTCTCTTCCTCATTTTATTCTTTTCGAACCTAATTTCCCCTTTTCTTATATTCAGCAACATCTACATGTCATATCCCATGGGCTAAGGTGTCAGTGAAATAGACTGAGGCTTATGTTCAGATTTGACCATAGATATGCCCTTTATGAAATGAAATTTGCAAGGGTGAGAAGTTTACTATACCACTTGTATTCCATGGGTAGGAGAAACTATCAGCTGCCAAAATAAAAAAGCAAATACTATTTTCAGACTATACAGGGGGACTTGAAACAAGTCACTACAAACATGAAATTTTTCCTACTAGATTAATTCATAGGTTATTCTAACCTCGTTGAAACTGAGGCTTCTGAAATTCAGGCCTGACAGCGTGGCATTTAAAGACATGATTTTAACAAGCAAGAAGAATCTTATGAAGAACTCACTTTTTTCTTCCTGTCATGAAGAATTTTACAGGGAATCCAGTGTGTGACCCCCATCGCCAGCAACATTTCTTATGCCTTATTCAAGAGAACCTCACCCCAAATCATCTCAGTCATTAGCAACCTTCCCCCAAACTCCTCCAAATACCCCCTACTGCTTCTGACACTACTAAGTATTCATTAGAAAATTGACTTTGATGAATCACGTTCCTTCTCCTCCTTCCTATTCTGATCTGTGCTTCTGTACATTTATTTTTGTATCATAAATGCTAGCTCCATGTGTGACAGATGACTCTCCAGGGAGAGAAGGTGAAGAAAGAAATTGGGCTGAGGTAGGGGGAATTTTGGACCAAATCCCCAGTCTATATATGTATGTATGTATGGTATGCAATCACAAGAATATAATTTGTTTGGAGTTTTTGGCACTGTTGTAGTGAAGTAGTAGGAAACATTAGATGCAGCTTTGCCTGAATCCCTCCGGGCATTTCTATTTTCAAAGCATTTAAGATCCAAGAGCCTTCTCTAAACTTCTCTGTTTATGAGTGTTTGCTACTGGATAATCTGTTTGGCTTTGCTCTCCAATGTACTCCTGATCTCAAATTCTCCTCAAGGTCCATTCTATTAGTGTGATAGCCTCTTTGGTATAGAACACTAATGGAAATATATTGGTACATCAGATTTCATGAGTCCTCATTATCTTAATTTTTTTTCTAGAGTTTTCAGTTAGTATTTTATCAAATATAAATAAACCTTGATATAAAATGTTACCTATATCTTGTAATCTGATTCAAATTCCCTCCTCTTTCTTGAAATGCCTCTAATAAATCTCCTAAATATTAAGGACTTTATCCTTGTGCCTCTCAATATTCTCAGTTTTGTATGCATTTTACTATTAATACTTAATGTAAGGCCTTGTGTGGAAGGCATTCTGTGCAAAGCCCTAGAGATAACACAGAGAAGAATAAATTGAAATAGTTTGCCTATAAGAAGTTCCAACTAGTTGAAAGTAAAAACAGGAAAGTCAATAATATAACCCAGAGGCAATGACTGTTAAAATTGTGATATGCTCTATCTTATTATATTCCTTTCATAAATACTTCAGGGCAGAATTGGTTGGATTAAAAGTTCTTCAAACTAAGTGCATAAAACAGCAAGAATAAGACTAAGTGTATCAAATGGTAACCCATTAGAATTATATCTATTTTTGACATTTCTTATGATCTAGAGAACAGAGATCATTTACACAAATTTAAATGAATTAATTCCTTATTTAGTGTCTCCTTTCAACCCTTAGCATTTATCTAGTTTCAGGAATGTTTAAACACTGCATCAGTTTCTTAGGGCTGCCATAACAAAGTATCACATTCTGGGTGGCTTAAAACAATGAACATTCATTCTTTCACAGTACTGGAGGCTAGATACCCAAAATTAAAATGTTGGCAAGGCCATGCTCCCTACGAAGCCTCTAGGGCTGTGCAAGCACCCTGTCTCCAAATAAGGTCGGATTCACAGGTTATGGGTGGATTTGAATTTTGGAGAAACACTGTTCAAGGGCATGAATTTTGGGAAGACACTATTCAATCCATTAAAATGTTGTCTCAGAAACTAATTATTTGGTTATTTAATGTATACCTCTGCCTTATAGTTATATATAAGAAACAGAAATTATAAGGGAGTAGGTACTTAAGTCTTCTTTTAAAATAGGTACACTGCATAAATCTATGCTTTTCTGACTCTAGGCACAATATTGTAATGGCACATTTGCCTTTGTGGCATTTCTTGTTCCTACATAAGTATTATTTTCTCTCCCCTTTGTGTCTCTCGATTCTTACCCAAAGGCAATCATTTCTTACTCAGTGTTAGTCATCATTTTCTTCTTTCCCATGGTCATCATTGTTAATCCTCTTTTATCTTCTAGCCTATTTTTCCCAGAGCCCGGTTCTATCACTATTCAGGGCTGTGCTTGGCGGTTAGAGTTTGGTTCCTGGAATTCTGAAGGTATCTTATGAAAGCCATGGATTCTCTCTTTCAAAAACAGTGCCCTAAAATGGAATTTTTTTTTTCATTTTTCACAGCTTCATCAGGTTCTCAGACTTACTTTAAACAGAGTTTGCTCCTCAAAACAGAACTTCTCACCTTATTTTAAACCTATAATTGTTGAAAGGAAAAAAATCTCACACATTAACAAGAGATTTGAAGTGAGCTCTCATCTTCTCTACCGCCATTCAAAAACACATTGTTAAGGGTTCATGAGCATCATATCACATAAAAGTTTTAGTGACTCAACAACTTAAGGTGATATTCTTTTCAGGTAGCACATTTGTATTTTCATAGCACTTCAGCCAATTTAAAAAGCAGTCATAACTCATAAGAGTAAAACATAGGGTTTTATGTTTCCCAGTAACTGTTACAAACAGTGCCTTGTCAAACCCCTTTCCATCTGGATAATGTGCTCCCTTAATAGCATGTCAGTCTGATTCCATAATATCTCACATATTTTATACTATTAAATAGTATCATTTGAGTTTGAGTTTTAATTCTGTACATTTAAAACTTCAGTCTCCAGTTAATTCAAATTTTTCTATTTCCCCCAAGCATAGGTTAGACGCATGACCCATGGGATGGCCTGAGTATGAGGTGTAGGGCTAGGGAGAGGTGGTAAATAGTCTGCTTTCCTGTAACCCCCCTTTCCCTCTTGGGGCAGAGAAAAAGAAAAGTGAGGCATATGCTTCCATATGTGATGGCCCATAGTGATGTTTCAGCTTGTCTTTGGTTGGTTAGAATCACTGATCCAGGCTGGCCCTCTTGTCAAATGGGGCCTTTTGGAATTACCATTGGCCTATATCTAGCCCATGAACACAAGCAAGATTCCAACTCTGGGATCTGTAGGGAAAATGGGATCATTTTCTGAACCTATTGGGGAGGGAACTAAAGAAGCAGTTTCTGTCACCTTTCCCCATGTATGTCTCCAGTGTTCCTTCTCTTGATCCACTGGCACAGGCACAGCTGAGTGAGCCAAGTAGCAAAGCAGGTATTGCACCTGAAACAAAATGCTAATCTTTCCTCACTTGGGGCGTTTCTTCTTTGGCTCAAGGAAGCTAAGAGTTGAACACATCCCTTGTGGCTCCAGAAGCCCTCTGTTCAACTAAAATAGAAATAGTATGCTCTGTTTCTAAAGGTCAAAATAAATGCATGTTTAAAATAATCAATTGTTGTTTTGTTAATTTTTGTTATGTTTTATTTTTAAACATCTTTATTGAGGAGTAATTGACATCAATTATCTGCAATTATCTAAGTGTATAATTTGGAAATTTTTAATATCTTTGTACACCAGTGATATCATCAACACAGTAAAGATAATGAACATTTCCATCACCCCCAAATTTCCTCCTGTCTGTCCACTCAGTTCCCAGGAAACCATTGATCTCCTTTTAATCATCTTAGCTTACTTTGCATTTTCTAGAATTTAATACAAACAGAATCATATATTTTCTATTTTTTTGTTTGACTGTTTTTACTTTGCATAATTACTTGAGATTCAATTCATACTTTTATTATTTAGTAGCATTTCATTGTATAGATCACAATTTCTTTGTCCATTTTTTTCTGTTGATTTTCATTTGTATTATTTCCAATTTTTGTCCATTACAAATAATACTGGCATGAACATTTCTATAAAGGTTTTTGTATGGAAATATATCTTCATTTCTCTTTTGTCCATTACAAATAATACTGGCATGAATATTTCTATAAAGGTTTTGGTATGGAAATATTTCTTCGTTTCTCTTTAGTAAATACCTAGGAATATAATGCTAGTTTTTATAGTAGGTGTATTTTTAACTTTTGAGAAAATTTTAAACTATTTTCCAAAGTGGTTGAATGATTTTACACTTCCACAGTGTGTGTGTTTCTTGTCAACACTTGATATGTTCACCCATTTTGTTTTTAGCCATTCCTACAAATATGTGGTGTTATTTTGTCATGGTTTTGATTCTCATTTCCCTAATGGATATAGATGTTAAGAACATCTTTATGTGATTATTTTCCATCCCTTTTTTTTCTTTGATGAAGTATCTGTTCAAACTTTTTGCTGATTTTAAAAAATTGGGCTGTTTATTTTCTTACTATTGAGATTTAAGAGTTGGTTTTTATGCAAGTCTTTTATCACATAAATGCTTTGCAAATATTTTCTCCCAGTCTGTTGCTTGTCTTTTCATTCTCTCAGCAATATCTTCAAAGAGACATTTTAATGGACTTTTTTGATGAAGTCCAATTTATCAATATTTTACTTTTATGTACATTGCATTTGGTTGTATATATGATATTGTTGTGTAACCAAAGATCAGAAAGATTTTCTGCTTCATTTTCAGGAATGAACTTTTGTCAATTAGGAAAACTTACTTTTTTTTCTTTTTTAATTTGCTAATATGTTGAATTGCATTGATCATGTTTTGAATGTTAAGCCAACATTGTATTCAAAGCATAAACCACAATTGGCTGGGATGTATTATCATTTTTACATATTTTTTTCATTCAATTTGCCAAAATTTTGTTAGGATATTTGCAACTGTGCCCATGAGGATTGTTGGTTTGTTGTTTTCCTGTAATGTATTTGTCTGCTTTTGGTGTCAGGGTAATATTGGCCTCATAAAATGATTAAGAGAGTGTTCATTCCTGTTCAATTTTCTGGAAGTGTTTGTGTAGAATTGATATTATTTCTTCCTTTAATCATTACAATTTACCAGTAAAATCATTTGACCTGGTCTTTTCTTGTGCTAAGGTTTTTATGCTACAAATTCAATTCTTTCATAAATATAGGCCTACTCAGGCTACCTATTCCATGTGAATGAGCTTTGGTCTCTCATTGAAATTATTTATTTCATTTAAGTTGTTGAATTGATTGGCACAATGTTATATTCCCTTATTATTCTTTTAATATTATATTCCTAGTTATTCTTTTAATAAACTAGGATTCATAATGATATTACCTCTATCATTTCTGCTATCAATTCATTTCTTTGCCCTATTTTCCTGATCAGTCTGATTTAAGGTTTTCCAATTTTATTGATCATCTCAATTAGCCATTTTTTTTGTTTCATTTATATTCTCTAGTGTTTCTCTGTTTTCTGTCCCTTTATTATTGCTCTCATTTAATTTCCACTTGTTTGCTTCCTTTGCATTTAATTTGTACTTCTGTTTCTAGTTTCTCAAGGTGGAAGCTAATGTCATATATTTGAAACCTTTCTTCTTTTCTAATACAGGTGGTTAGTGAAATAAATTTTTCCCTGAGTAATGTTGAGCTTCTTCACACAATTTTTATATGATTTTAATTTTAATTCAGTATGAAATACTTTCAGATTTCTCTTTTGATTTCTTATTTACCCATGGGTTATTTGGAAGTGTATTATTTAGTTTCTAATATTTGGATATTTTCCAAATATCCTTCATCACTGATGTATACTCTAATTCCATTGTTTTCAGAGAGAACATACGTTGTATGGCTTGAATCCTTATGATTGTTAAATATTTGTTTTATGTACAGAAAACAGATGTTAAATGTTCTCTATACAAGTTTTTTTAATAGAATTTTCTATAAATGTCAATTAGACCAAGTTGGTTGATACTTTTGTTAAAATAGTCTCTATCCTTACTTATTTTCTATCTAATTTTTCAATTATTAAAAGAGATGTATTGAAACTCTGATTATAACTGTGGAGTTATCTGTTTCTTCTTGCAGTTCTGTAAGTTTTTGCTTCATGTAATTTGAAGCTCTGTTATTAGGTGAATAAATGTTCAGTATTATTAGGTCCTCTTGATCAATTCTTTCCTTTATAATTAAGAAATGACATACTTTATCCTTGTTAATATTGTTTGCTCTCTAACTACAGACTGGAGTTAAAAGTAATATCTTAATATTCTTTCATCAACAGAAACAAATGTACTGTACCAATGCTAGGGGTCAATTATACAGGGTATGGGGAATTTCAGGTTTTCTTTTTTTATGTCTATTTGTTATTTTTCTTTTTGGAGTACTGAAAATGTTCTAGAAGTGATTGTGATGATTGCACAACCATGTGGTGATACTGTGAGACACTGATTATATACTTTCAATGGGTTATATGAATATATTTCCATGAAATTTGCAATATAAAAAATATTGTTTGGGGGGAGAACCTAAGATGGCAGCTAGGAGAGACAAGGCAAAAAACACCTCCATGAAAAATACTAGATAGAGGCCAGAAAGTAACCCAGAACACCAGTTGCAGCTATGCATCAGCTGGACAAGGTCTGCTAAATCCACAGCAACTGTGCACTTGGTGAAACTGGGAGTCTGCGTTCTGAAATGAGTGGGTGAGCCTGCTGAATCTGGGGAAACCATGGGTTGGTGTTTGGAGGCGGACTAGATCTTTTTTAAAAAAACCTTAAAGTGGCTGCAGATACAGCAGCGAGAACCGCCCAGTGAATTGTGGCAGGAAAGGGCTGTGCGAATGCCACAATATCTGGCATGGAAGATAGCCTTTCACACACCCACTGCTAGTTGTCTCAGAGCAAGGAGGGCAGAGGGGAGCCAAAAGGGGGAAAAAACCCACGCCCCTTGCAGCGGGCTGGGCACGCTCCTGCCTGGTGCTGGAGCCATAGCCCAGAGCCGTGCCAAGGGACCCACTGTGATGGGAAGTGTTTCCGGCCACACTGCTCACATGCCACAGTATCAGGCATGGACAATAGACTTTCACGCACCCACAGCTAATTGTCCCAGAGCTTGGAAGGCAGTGCTGTGTAAAAAGGGGGAAATTAACATGCCCCATTCAGCCATCTTTACAGCAGGCTGAGAATGCCCCTGCATGGCCTGGCGGCCCAGAGCTTCCCTTGAGGGACAGTGTGCACTTGTGATGTAGCACAGCCTTTCCTCAGCAGAGGCCCTAGAAGGGCACAGCTGGGAAGAGGAACCCACCCGGAAATCTCAGGGACCCTACTCCAATACCAAGGACTTGTGGGTCAGCGGCAGAGACAGTCTGTGGCAAGATGAAATGAAGGTTTAGACTCTTGAAACAGCATTAAATCTCCAGGAATACCTGGGAGGATTCATTATTAAAGCTGCCCTGTCTCCCTAACCTCTCAGACACATGCCCCACATTCAGGGCAGACAGCACCAACAACACACCCAAACTTGGTGCACCAGTTGCACCCCACAAGAACCAGACCCCCACACACCACAAAAACAAAGTTGGGGAGAACTGACTTGAGGGGAACAGGTGACTTGCGGATGCCATGTACTGGTTAGTTAGAGAAAGTGTATGCCACCAAGCTGTAGATCTGACAAATTAGAGATTGGGGTCTGAATAATCCTTCATATCCTTAAAGAACCCTATCAAGTAAAGCAAATGCCAAGAGGCCAAAAAAAAAAAAAAAAAAAAAAAAAAAAAAATTTTAAAGCATATGAAAAAACCAGAAGACATGGATAACCGAAACCCAAACACCCAAATCAAAAGATCAGAGGAGACACAGTACTTGGAGCAATTAATCAAAGAACTAAAGACAAACAACAAGAGCATGGCACAGGATATAAAGGACATGAAGAAGACCCTAGAAGAGCATAAAGAAGAAATTGCAAGAGTAAATAAAAAAAAATAGATGATCTTATGGAAATAAAAGAAACTGCTGACCAAATTAAAAAGATTCTGAATACTCATAGTACAAGACTAGAGGAAGCTGAACAATGGCTCAGAGACCTCGAGAACCACAGAATGAAAAATGAAAGAACAAAAGAAACAATGGGGAAAAAATTGAAAAAATTGAAATGGATCTCAGGGATATGATAGATAAAATAAAACATCCAAATATACTACTCATTGCTGTCCCAGAAGGGAAAGAGAAAGGTAAAGGTCTAGAAAGAGTATTCAAAGAAATTCTTGGGGAAAACTTCCCAAACCTTCTACACAGTATAAATACACAAAGCATAAATGCCCAGTGAACTCCAAGTAGAATAAATCCAAGTAAACCCACTCCAAGACATATTCTGATCAGACTGTCAAATAATGCAGACAAGGAGCAGGTTCTGAAAGCAGCAAGAGAAAAGCAATTCACCACATACAAAGGAAACAACATAAGACTAAGTAGTGACTACTCAGTGGCCACCATGGAGGCGAGAAGGCAGTGGCATGACATATTTAAAATTCTGAGAGAGAGAAATTTCCAACGAAGAATACTGTATCCAGCAAAGCTCTTCTTCAAATCTGAGAGAGAGCTTAAATTTTTCACAGACAAACAAATGCTGAGAGATTTTGCTAATAAAAGACCTGCCCTACTTAAGATACTAAAGAGAGCCCTTCTGACAGAGAAACAAAGAAAGGAGAGAGAGATGTAGAGAAATTTAACAGACATATATAGAACGTTAAATCCCAAATCACTAGGATACACATTCTTCTCTAGTGATCATGGAACTTTCTCTGGAATAGACCATAGGCTGGGACATAATTTCAATTTTTTAAAATTTATTGAGGCTTGTTTTATTCAAAGCACATTCTCTGACCACAGTGAAACACAAATAGAAGTCAATAACCATCAGAGACTTAGAAAATTCACAAACACCTGGAGGTTAGAAATGAGGGGAGATGAAAACATTCCTGGATAATCAAAAGCTGAGGGAGTTCATCACCAGTAGATCAGTCCTATAAGAAATGCTAAAGGGAATTGTGCAGGCTGAAAGGAAGGGACACTAACAATTGACTGAAACCACATGAAAAAATAAAGATTTCCAGTGAAGATCACATGATAAATATAAATACCAATACTACTGTATTTTTTATTTGTAACTCCTCTGTTTACTTCCTACAGGGTCTAAAATACATAAAGTGTAATGATAAATCAGTTGTTTTGGACTCAATGTAAAATATGTAATTTTTGACAACAGCTACATAAAGGTGGGGGAATGGAGGAGTATAGGAACATAGTTTATATGTCCTATTGAAGTTAAGTCGGTATCAAAGAAAACAAGATTGTTATAGACTTAAGATGTTAAATTTAAGCCCCATGGTAAACACAAAGAAAGTATCAGAGAATATGATCATAGAGATGAAAAGTAGAGTATGGGTTATGAGAAGTGGGGGAAGGGGCAATGGGGAGTTAATAAGAAATGGGTGTAGGGTTTCTGTTTGGGGCGAAGAGAAATGTCTAGTAATGGATGGTGGGAAGGTGATGGCATTGCAACATTGTGAATGTGATTAATCCCACTAAGTGGAATGCTTGGGAGGGGTTGGAATGGGAAGATTTATGCTGTATATATATTTCCACAATTGAAAAAAAAAGACAGTCTAAATAGATAATGACAATTAAATGCCATAGATGATCCTGGATGAGATCTAAGAATAGAGGAGAAAAGACTCAAAAGGACACAATTGGGACACAAGAAAAAAAATGAAATATGGAATGTAAGCTTTATATCAATGTTATACTTCTTGAACTTCTTAACTACACTTAATGTGATTACATAAATGGATATTCTTGTTCATTGGAAATGTATATGTGAATTATATTATTTGTTCAAGGATGTGTGCAACTTGCTCTCATATTCAGAAGACAGAGCAATAGATGATGGATGATAGACGGGGGAGAGGGAAAGAAAGAAATGGTAAAATGATAAAATATTAAAGTTGGTAGATTGGGGTATCGGTGGAGGGGGGTTGGAGTATGCTGGAGTCTGTGTATGGGGTTTGTATTATTTTTGCAACTGTTACTGTAAGTTTGAATTTATTTCAAAATAAAAGTTTAAAAAAATTGTTTGCTCTCAAATCTTCTTTGTATATTATATGCCTTTGTATTTAAAATGCTACTTTTGTTGGAAGCATACTGTTGGGTTTTACTTTTTAAATTCCACTCCTATTAAAATATCTGCCTTTTAACTGGAGTGATCAGTCTATTTATATTTCGTTTGATATATGGACCTGGTTAGATTTCAAATCTATCATCTTGCTATTTCCATGGTTTCTAATGGTAATTCTATACTTAACTTTTTGAGGAATTGCCAAACTGTTTTCCACAGAGGCTGAACCATTTTAATTCCCACCAATGATGAATAATTGTTACTATTTCTCCATAACTCTCCAACACTTTTTATTTTTTATTTTTAAATAGCAGCCATTTTGGTGGGTGTGAAATGGTATCTTGTTGTTTGGATTTGCATTTCCTTAGTGGCTAAATGATGTTGAGCAGCTTTTAAAATACTTATTGGGCATTTGTATATCTTCTTTGGAGAAGTGTCTATACAGTTCCTTGACCCAGTTTTTAATGGGGTTGTTTGTCTTTTTTGTTGTTGAGTTGTAGGAATTCCTTATATATTCTGTATATTAAATTCTTATCTGATATATGATTTGAAACTATTTCTCCCATTCTGTAGGTTGTCTTTTCACTTTTTTGATGATTACCTTAGACACACAGAAGTTTTTAATTTTTAAATCATATTTATCTTTGTTTCTTTTGTTGCTCATGCTTTTGGTGTCTAAGATCCATTGCTGAATCCCGGGTCATGAAATTTGCCATGTTATTTTATAAGAGTTTTATGGTTGTAGCTCTTATATTTATATCCTTGACCCATTTTGAGTTGATATTTGTATATGATATGAGGTAGGGGTCTAACTTCATTCTTCTGCACCATTTGTTGAAGAGATTATTCTATCCCCACTGCATGTCAAGAATCAACTGGCCATAGATGTGTGGGTCTGTTTCTGGACTTTCATTTCTGTTCTGCTGCTCTATTTGTCTGTCTTTGTGCCATTATCATACTGTTTTGATTACTCTTGATTTGTAATCCAATTTGAAATCAGGCAGTGTGAGTTTTCCAACCCTGTTGCTCTTTTTCAAAATTGTTTTGGCTATTTGAGGTTCTTTGCAGTTCCATATAAATTCTGAAGGCTAGTTTTTCCACTTTTGCAAAATATGCTGCTGGAATTTTAGTAGGAATTACATTGAATTATAGATAGATTTGGGTAAATTTATATATTAACAAAGTTAACTCCTCCAATCCATGAACATAAGATGCCTTGCCAATTATTTATTCCAGCAGTGTTTTCTAGTTTTTGGTGTACACGTCTTTTGTATCCTTAGTTAAGTTTATTCTTAGATAATATATGCTATTGTAAATGGAATTGTTCTCCTAATTTCCTCTTCAGTTTTTTCAAACTAGTGTATGAGAACGCAATTATTTTTTGCATGTTAATCTTGTATCCTGCCACTTTGCTGAAGTCATTTATTAGCTCTAATAGTATTCCTGTGGGTTCCTTTGGGTTTTCTACATCCAAGATCATATTATCTGCGAATAGAGATAGTTTTACTTATTCCTTTCCAATAGTTACACCTTTTATTTCTTTTTTTTTCTTGCCCACTTTCTCTGTCAAGCACTTCTAGTACAATATAGAATAGCAGTGGTGAAAGTGGGCATCTTTGTCTTGCTCCTGATCTTAGGGGGAAAACTTGAGGTCTTTTACCACTGAATATGACGTTAGCTGTCTGTTTTTCATAAATAGCCTTTATCATGTTGAGGAAGTTCACTTATATTCCTACTTTTCTGAGTGTTTTCATCAAGAAAGGTGCTAGATTTTGTTGAATGACTTTTCTGCATTTATTGAGATAATCATGGGTTTTTTTGTTTTTTTTTTTAACTCTTTCTGTTTATATAGTGTATTACACTGATTGATTTTCATATATTGATTTCATATATTTCCTTACATTCCTGGGATGAATCCCACTTGATCATGGATCATGGTGTATAATCTTTTCACTATACTGTTGGATTTGGTTTGCTAGTACCTATTAATTTCTTGAACTTTGTTAATTTATTTTGAATCAGTTTGATTCTTTCAGTTCCTGCTTTAAAGATGGTAATTTGGACTTGGGCTGAAGCAGAGGGATTTTTTTTTTATTAGAGCAGTTGTAGGTTTACAGAAAAATCATCAGAAAGTGCATAATTTCCATATTCATCCTCCCTCCACACACACAGTTTTCCCTATTATTAGCATTTTGCCTTAGTGTGGTCCTTTGTTGCAGTTGATGAAACAATATTGTTATAATTATACTATTAACTATAATCATAGTTTACATTCAGATTCAGTCTTTGTGTTGTACAGTTCTATGGTTTTAATTTTTTTGTAAATTCTGGTAACATATATACAATGTCAAATTTCTCAAGCAGCGGTGATTTTAGCCCTCAGAGGGCATTTGTTTTGCTACTGGCATCTGGTGGGTAGTTGACAGTGATGCTGCTAAACATTTTATAAGGCACAGTACCACATACAATAACCAAGAATGACCCAAGGCAAAATATCAATAGGTCTGAAGTTGAAAAACTCTGATGCCTTATGAATGACATTTTCAGTCATAGACATTTCTAAGAAGCCAGCATATTTATGTAGGGCATTTTATTTGATTTTTTTTTCTTTCAATTTGATCCAGAGTAGGAAAACAGCTGTATATTTTTTTTCTTCCATTGTAGCATTTTAAGTTAGAGCAGCCTCACTAAAGAGAATCCTGTCTGTCATACTTTATTTACAGATTCCAAGTTGAATTAATCAAAAACACACCCATTCCTCTTGCCACTCGTTTGAACTCACTATTACTGGACTTCAGCACTCCTGTTGCTGCTCTCTTACACCAACAAAACAAGGCTTCACTGCATAGAATTTCAAGTTATTTATGAGTAATTGGTGAAATTACAAAATATAATTAATTCAGAAGCTGACACAGCTCAGAGAAAGAGAATTTTTTAGTCTATTATAGAAACCAGAGAATGTTACTCAATGCCCATACTTTTTTATTTCAACAAAACTTCCTGTCAATAAAATTCAAGTTAAAGGGTAATAGCATAATTGAAGACAATTAAAATACAGACATAATTTGAAAAAATGATTTATTCTTTAACAATATAGAAAAACCTGTACTACTCTTACTCTCCAAATCTCTATAATTATGTTTTCCAAATTTCAAATAGAAACAATTATTTCAACATTTAAATTAAGACCAAATTTGTATTCATATTTTTTTGTACAGGCAACATTAAGGTCTTGTGAGGTGACTTGCTAATGAGTGGTGAAAAGAAATATAGCAGCTATTGTATTTATATCAATAGCTGTGGATAGTTATTGTACTCTGCCTTTTGAGATTTATATTTACAATTCACTAAATTTCTGTCTGAATCTCATTCACAAATTAAAATAGTTTTTTAACACTTGATGCTTATCTAAGGTAGCATTACAATAGGATAAAACTCAATGTGTGGCCTATATATTTAATGATTGAGAGCCCATTGAAGATAGCATAATACCTTTCCTTTCTTTTAAAATTCTCTCATCTAAAGTTTGGTAGATACAAAAAAACTCTATGTAACATATATGTACTTCATAAAAGGTGATAAATCAAATGAACACTACTAAACTACCCACCTGAGTTATCATCATGAATTCTATTGGTGTTCCCCTGTGTTCCTTCTCACTTTAGCCTCCCCCCAGTTTCCCATCAAAGAATCTCATTAATTTCATGATTGTCATAAAAAAGCTAAAAAATAGTTGTAGAATATATATATACATATATTTGAACAATATATTTACAAATTTGATTGTTTTCAAACCTTATAAAATGATTTCATACTGCAAGTAGTCTTCTAGGATTTGCTTTTCTTATTCAACATGTTTCTAAGACTTTTACATATTACTGTACATATCTTTCCTTATTCCTTACCACTGTTATATTTCATGTAATAAATTTAAATGATTCACACATCCATTTTTCTCTTGAAGCATGGACATCTGAGTTATTTCCAATAATTTGTATGAGAATAATGTTGCCATGAATGTTCTGTGCATGTCTCATTTATCTTATAAGTGGAACTGGTGGGTATATTCTTATCTATCTTTACAGTAAATTCTGTTGTCCAAAAATCATGGTACCAATTTACATTCCTACCAGCAATGTATATGTATTATAGTATTTAATATTCAGGCCAATACATTACAGTGATGGACTTAATTTCTGTATATGCAGTGGATCTGAAATATTATGTCATGTTTTGAGTTTGCATTTCTCTAAACATGACTGTGGTTTAACAGTCATACTTCCTTCTCTATGAAATGACTATGTCTTTTGACTGTTTATGTACTGGTTATTAGTCCTTTTTCTTATTAATTTATAAGATTTGTTTATATATTCTTAATATTAATCCTTTGTCAGTTCCATTAGTTACAAATATCTTCTCCCAGTTTGTGGTTTGTCTTCCACCTTATTAATGCATATTTTAATAAACAAATGTTTTATTTAAGATAGTTGGATTTATCAGTCTTTTTCTTGAATTAGTAGCATATTTATATTTTCTTACCTATCCTGAAGTTAGAAAGACATTCTCTTAAATTTTCTTTTTTAGGTTAAGTCAATATCTAGTAAGGGAAGTCTCCCCAACTTTGTTTTCTATTTTTAGGGAGTCACAGCTATGATTAATAAATTTTCCATGTACATTTTAGAATTTGTAGGTAAAGTTCCTTGGAAGACACTGTTGGGATTTTGACTGTTAAAGTGTTTCATTTATAGATGCATTTAGAAAATTTAAATCCTTATGATATGAGTTGTAAAACTGTCCATTTATTTAGGACTTAAAATGTTTAAACATGTTTTATCTGTAAAGATCATAACCATTTTTGTGATACTTATTCCTTGGCAGATTATATTTAAATTACTTTTCCTAGCTGTGTTTACCTGTGTGTAAAAAATAACTTGAGTTTTGTAAAGTTATCTATATTTACCTTACTTATGATTTCTCAATTCTTAGTTTTTATGTCAATAATCATATCATTTCTGAATGAAAATGTTTATTCCTCTATAATCCACAAAACTTTTATTTCTTTTGCTTATCTTACTGCAGTGGCTAGGTATTCCAGTAAACTGCTGAATTGAAGAGATAATAGTGGGTTTGCTTGCATCTTTCCTGGATTAATGTTTAATATTACCTAGTGTTTCATAATAACAGTAATTTTATAGTCATATATTATATTTATCAAGTAAGGACATTGCAATCTATTCGTAGTTTACTGAGAATTTTCTTTAAAAATATCTTGAATGGTTTTTAAAATTTGATCAAAATTGTAATTGCATCTTGAGAAATATTGAGAAATATTTATTTTGTCTATATTTTTCATTTAAAACAAATCAAGCCTTCCCAGTACACATACACCTTCAGCATGATGTGATTTTTTTAAAATATTATTTTTCTAAAAATTTTGTTTGCATTTTTCATCTATGAGTGAAATTATTCTATAAGTTTCCTTTTGTGTACAGTCCTTTTCTGGTTATTGTGTCAACTTACTGAATCAGTTGAGTGTATTTTTTTCTTCTTTTCTGGAAGAGTATATATAAGGTTTGAATAATCCATTCATTAAAATTTAGGTAGAGCTCACCTAGAAAGACATTTGAGCTTAATGTTTTCCTTGTAAATTATTCTTTTGTCTGATTTATTGTCTTTAATTTTAAAGGACTATTTGGTTTTCTATTCTTGAGATAATTTTGGAAATATGTATTTTTCTAATGATATGTCCATTTAATCTCAGATAGCAAATATATTAGCCTAAATTTCATATTATTTTATTCTCTATTCAAACTTTGTAGCATTTGTGACTTTTTTATTCTTAATCATGTACTTTTTCATAGTCTGTAGCTTTTTCTGGACTTGTTTTGCCAAAGTTTTGTTTATTTTATTAGTATTTTCTAAGCAAACTTTTGGATGTGTTTATCGTATCTCCTCATTTATTTTCTGTTTTAGTAATATTTGTTCTTAAACTTGTTACCTACTTCTAAATTCTTTTAGGTATATTCTGTCACTTAAGTTAGGTGATAGCCCATTAATTTTCAACCTTTCACCTTTTCTAATATAAGCATTAAAAGCTATGCATTCTCCCTTTAAGTACAGTTTTAGCTTCCTCCTGCTAGTTTTGATATGTGATTTATTCATTTGAAAGGGCTTAATGTTGTAGTTTTCAATTCTCAGGTTCAGGGCCGAATACTGGGTCCAACACTTAGTCTTATTCTAGTTTAAAAATAATATTTGGCCTTGGATTGCAATTTAATTTAATTTTCAGTGTAATCATCACAAAATAATTTTTTAGTATTCCTGAGATGGAGATTTCTTTTATTTCCTTTAGCACAGAAATGCCTTCAAAACTACTGTATATTTTATTGAAGATTTAGTTGTGTGTGTGTGTGTGTGTGTGTGTGTGTGTGTGTGTGTGTGTGTGTGTGTAGTAACAGAATAGTCTTTTAAAATGTCTTCCTTTCCCTCTACTAAAAGTTCTTAGTTGTGGTGACTTTTAACATTCTTTATTTCTGATGCAGTGGGGATAAGATGGGAGCACAGAGCAGGATGTGATGGATTCTCCCTGGTGCGGAGAAGGTCACAAATTTTACATTTAAGTTGGCTCTGATGCTTAAATATAGGATTTCACCCAGTGGACTATGGGAAAATACATACTCTATATAAAGAGCAATATGAGCATAAAGGACACAAGAAGAGGAATAAAGTGAGTATTGTGGAGAGTTGTAGAGTATCATTCCAGAAAAGCACTATGTTTAATATGATCTTGAAGAACTTTGACTGGCCTCTAAGAACTTTGGACATTTTCCTAAGGCATTGGGTATGTATAGAAAAATAAAGTAGATAGGTAGAATAATCTTACCTATTTTATATTTTAGAAAGATTATTCTGGCAATTATGAATTAAGTTACAGGTATTGAGAATGGAGGAAGATAAAATAAGATAGGTGGCATTTAGAGTAAATGTCTAGGAAGTATTAAGACTGGATTAGAAGAGCGATAGTTCAGAAGAAGATGAATTTATATTTATATTATTTCATGGCACAAAAGGAATTCACCAAAATTTTTGACCAAATAGATTAGAATATACCAGAAAAGAAAGACCAGTATAACTCTTAGGTTAATAGCTACTGTAGATTGGAAGGATGGTTAACAGAAACTGAATATTCAGGGAAATGTTGATTTGGAAGAAGAAAATGAGTTCTATTTTGAGAATGCCAAGTTTGTAGTATCTACAAATCTGTGTAGAGACGCCTGGTAGGTACTTGGGCATGTAGATCTGTAGCTCAAAAGAAAATTCTAAGCTGGAGATAAGAAAAGAGAACTGGATGTAAAATAATTGGTGAAAAGATGAAATATGAAGCCTTGACATGATTTTGGTAAATCTCAGTCAGGAAAGAAATTGAGAACCTTTCCCTGGGAACACAAGTGTGCCAGTTTGGATGTGTTATGTCCCCCACAAAAAGCCATGATCTTTAATCCAATTTTGTGGGATATTGGGATTAAGTTGTTTCTGTGGAGATGTGACTCATCCAGCTATAGGTGAAACTTTTGATTAGACTGTTTCCATGGAGGTGTTGTACTGCTCATTCAGTGTGAGTCTTGATTAGTTTACTTGAGTCCTTTAAAAACGCTGGCACGGACCTGGATACTTGCTTGCTTAGCTCAGACATACTTGGAGTTGTGGACCTTTGACATTGGCTGATGCTTAGACATTTCAGAGAACACCATTTTGAAACACAACCTGAGAGCAAGGAGACGCCAGCCACGTGCCTTCCCAGCTAACAGAGGTTTTCCGGACGCCAACATCCTTTCTCCAGTGAAGGTATACTCATGATTATGCCTTGGTTTGGACACTCTTATGGTTGTAGAAATGTAAATTTGTAACTTAATAAATCCCTATATAAAGCCAATCCATTTCTGGTATTTTGCATAGTGGCAGCATTAGCAAACCAGAGCAAGAAGTATTTAGAAAGTTAAAGAAACATGGAAAAAAAAAAAAAAGAGGATGTAAAAAAGGGGAAGATAAGGGAAAAAAGTTTCAAGAGAAGTGACCAAAAATGTTAGAAATTGCAGAGAGGTGATAGGATAAGAGATGAGGAGAGGTCATTGTAAATAGCAGTTGGAAATTAGGATGCCGTGGGTGACAAGATGAACAATGTCAGTTGCATAATGAGAGCAGAAACTGAGGAGGAGTTTAAAAACCCAAACAGAATATAGGTTTATCTTTCAAAAAATCTTATGGAGAAAAGAAGTGGAAAGAGATAGAGCAGGAACTGGAGGAGAAAGGAGGATCAAGGGGAGGATATTTAAGGACTAGGAGAATCTGAACTTTTTGGTAGATGGGAGTCAAGAAGCTAGAGTACAAAAGAATGAGGATGCAGAGGAAAGTAAGGACAATCTATGGAACAAAGTCTTTGAGAACAGAGGTGGGGAATCAAGTCAGAAAGTGGGGAATAGAGTCAAGAACAAAGGAGTCACTGTAGGACTAGTTGGAAGTGTTAAGATGGGGTAGGAAGTTGAGAGGGCATTATGGTATGAATTTCCGCAGTTAAGCGTGAAGTGAAATCATCTGCTGAGAACCAAGGGGATAGGAGTGGGCTGAAGTTGGGGGGTTAAAAAGAGTGATGAGTGATAGTACAGAATAGGAAGGAAGCTGGTGATGAATAAAAAGATTAGAGAGGAATATTGAGGTCAGCTGCTCAAAGCTGTTAGCAGAAAATAGCTGAGTTAATCTCAGTTTTTGGTTCCATCTTTGTTTTTTTCCTAGTAAAGTTAGAAACTTTTCTTAATTTTTCTCCTTGATTATATTACATGAAAACATAACCATTTTTAAAGATGTAAAATTGATTTTTTTTTCACAGTAGAACTAAGCAGATTTTACAGCCTAATTTTGCTGAAGAGCAGTAGTATTCCATCAGTGATAAATTTCAGTTATTTCAGTCTAAAATTTATTATTCAAAGTAATTTAAATGAAAATATTTAAACTTCTTGATAAATACCTGGAGAAAATTAAACCTGACAAGAACCTATATAATTATGATGACTTTTTAGTTTCATAGCACCTACTATTTTATTTGACACCTAGTTTCTTGTATTCCAACTAAAAATATTAGATCATGCAAATGAGAGGAGCTTCAGTCAACGATTATTTATTGAATATTTAATAAATGTTCATCTCAATGGGACCGCAGTGGATACATACTAATGATGATGATGCTGATAATAATAATAATAATAATAGCAACTTCAGTTACTCATCTCACTTAATGTTTTCAACTTCATGTAGTAGGTACTGTTTTTAGTCCAGTTATACAAATGAGGAAGTTGAAGCTTAAGGAGATTAAGTGACTGAATTACCTGAGGTCCCAGTGCTGAAACTAAGAGAAATATCCAGGTCTTTAGGAAAGCAGATTCTCAGCCCTTGACCAGTTTTGTGTATTTTCTCTGTATATAGATTTGGTAGCACAGAGAAAGGCATTTAGCCTGTCATGTGGGGTAGGGTAGGAGCCCCCTGAAGTAGTCAGTATATGAATAGTACCTAGAAAGTGAGGTTAACGCTTTCCTTATATAGGAAGGAAGGTGACAGAGAAAAAAAGGCATAAGACAAGAAAATATGTCCTGTTTTTCCAGAGAATAAAAGATGAGGCAGGGAGGAGAAGAAAATAAATTTGGTTTGGTTGATAGAAACCAGGTCCTAGATTCAAATGTCCTCCCAAAGAGTTTGGACATTTTGAGGATGATTGGGAAACTTGGGCGGTTTTTAGGCAGAGATGTAACTTGGTCAGGTCTGTATTTTAGATCACTCTGGAAGCAGAAGTTCTAATCACATGAGTCAAAATTAAGGAGAAATATATATGACAATTTTTAAAGTTTTATTTCAAATAATTGTCCTGGATGTAAAAATTTAGCAATTTGGACCTTTAATTTTTCTATTTTTAAGTCAAATGTTATGATCTTCTCTAACCTTGATGGATCACTTCAATATAATTACTGCCCCCCATATCATTTTACTATTGTTGGTTGGAGACATAAATCATCTCTTATTTTTGAGGTGAAGGGGGTTGTTTTACTATTGTTTATTTTAGGGAAAGATGAAAAATGTGGCTGAGTTTCGCAAATTTCTCTTTTTGTTCATAAGTTAATAAAAATGTAACACCGCATAGCTACTCAAATTCTCATATAATTTTTATTATTCTGGCTTGAGACAAACCTGAAGAAGAATAGAATTTGAGCTTTGCTTTCAATTGACTTGTATTCTGAGCCTTTTTGCTATCTTGTGGCTCACAGAGCCCCTAGTATAGAAATGGAACTAGGTCTTGTAGTTAGTTCATTTGACAATATTCCTTACTGCACATCTCTTCTTCCTTCACAACTCTTGCTTATTTTCATCCTCTTTGTTTTTCCCCTTCTTTTTTTCTACACTCTTCATTTACCTCTCCCTCTTCCCTCCTTCTAAAAATTCTTGCATTGTTTTCCATCCAGTATACTTTAATGACAAAAATATATGTTCTTAATAGGTGAAGAAAATTATTCCAGCCTTATAAATGTGCCAAGTATTTCAAGGCAACTGAATTTTGAGAACAAATTTACATAATTTTGATATATTATACTTTATGTCCTCTAATACTTGGCAGTCGGTTCTTTATTTTGCGGAAAAATAACTTCATGCAGAACAACAATAATATGGAACTGGGCTCTATTAAATCTGAATATGTAACTGATTCCTTTACTCAAATTCCTTATGCTGTCATAGACACAGTTCTAGGCACTTGATGCCTAGATACAAGATGGACAAGGACCATGCTTTCTGAGAGCCTGCATTCTAGTGGGGGTTTGGAAGTGGGAAAACAAATGAATAAACCTGAAAATACTAACTAGATCGTGATGTCATATTGCCATGAAACACTCACACACACTTTTGCAGGGAATGGCAGTGAATACAGTTAGTGTCATCAACCATCATCAGTGACCCTCACCCCCAACACACACCTGCTTCCAGCCCAAATTTGAGATCTTCCCAACCACACTCCCACTTACAACTTATTGTTATTTTGGACCATTACATCCATACAGAATAGTCAGATGTGGGCTATCCTAAGTGAGTGTCTTCCTTGATAGACAGCAGTTGAAGTGCTCATGTTAATGGAATAAGACTTCTTTAGCTCTGAAAGGAGAATTAACTGTCAGAAGTCATTCAGATGCTTAACAGGTGTGCCACACATGTCCAAAACTGAGTTGCTGCTATCCCCTCCAAGTTTGCTGTTTCCTCAAACCTAATTAATAGAAATTTTATTTTTCAGGCCAGCAACTGCCAAGTTATCTTGAGCTCTCTATTTCTTTTACATACATTTATATCAACAAATGCTACTGTCTTTGCTTTAAACTGCATCGAGACCCTGATCACTTCTTACCACCTCCCAGGCTACCATTCTGATCCAAGCAACTCTTGGCTCTTGCAATGGTTTTGTAATAGCCTCCTAACTGGTATCTCTCCTTCTCCTTTGTCCCTGCACCAGTTTCTCATCAATAGAACAGCTGAGGTATTTTATTAAAATATTAGCCATATCATATCATCCTGTATTGAAAACACTGTAATTGCTTTTCCATCTTATGCAGAGTAAAATCCCAAGTTATTTCTTTAACTTATGAGGCTCTTCCTAACCCCTCACACAATCTTGCCCAGCTACCTCTCTGACCTCTTCTCCTAGTCTCTTGCTTCTGACCCACGTGTGCCTCTAATAGGTGAAGCACCATGTCCCTTGAGGACCTGTGCACCACCCGTGTCCTCGGGCTGCAGTGCTCTTTTCTCAGATATCCATAAGACTCAGTTCCTCACTTCCTTCCTATATTTACTCAAATGTCCCATTTTCACTTCAGGCTTCTTGAACCAGTCTAAAATGTCAGTATCTGTGCCTCTCCCCTTTTTTTTATATTGTTCTCTTTATGCTCATCATTATTTAATGTTACATATTTTACTTAATTACCTCATTTGTTTCTCTTCTCTTCCTCTAGAACATATGCTCCATAGTAAAGGTGTGTCATCTATTTTTTTTTTTTTTTAATCACCACTGCCTACACAGTGCCTGGCACATAGTGGATATTCAGTAAAAAATAGTGAATGTTTTTTTAGAAGGGGTTCTGACTGTTGCGGTTGAACAGAGACTCTATTTGCCTTTCATCTGGATAATGTAGCAACAGAAGAAAAACCAAACAGTGAATTTTCCTTATTAAAATTGCTTAATGAAAAAAAAAAGAGATTAAAAAAAAATCGCTTAATGATCCCAAATGGTTTAATTCAACCACTTAGGTGTTAATAAATCTTATTCAGATTGAGGAACAATTTTTGGGAAGGAGGCTTTTGTTGCCTTAAATTTAAGGCCCTACTTAGCATTTTAGAGTCATAAGGTCTTTCCCAGCTACCTAAGAGTTGACCTTTAATACCTACAAATTGCTCCTAGTTTCCATGGGGAATCATATTTGACTTAATTTGCACAGTGCTTTTCTACTTCTTACTGATATGTTTGTCTCTTGGCCCCAAATTAACCCTTAGAACCTTAAATCATATTTGGCCCTGGCATTGCACACCAACCCTCCTTCTTGGCCCCTCTGGTCATCTCACTGATGAGGTCCCTGAATAAATATCTCAGCCTGAACCCTGGTTCCACATCATAGCACAGCCCATGCAGATGGAAACACTTCAGTATTTGTCCAGCCATGATTCTTAGACCAGGGAATAAACAGTTATTTTAAAGCATACCCTAATATGTAGGTAGACTGTGCATTTGTGGAAAATTGAAAATTTGTGCATATTGCTCAACTAGTTTCTGGAAAAAAAGAAAAACAGTGTTTTTGCCTTTTTTATTCACACACACAGAAATAAAAGATCAAATCAACAAACACAATCCCACTGTTTCTGACCTCCTAAATTTTGAAGGGTATGAGGATTATGCTGCTCCTGCTGTCTTCCATCATCAACCAGTCTTCCCACTGTGCTACAGGAGCTTCCTGTCCTGTGCCGGGCACCAATTACCTCTCTCACTGTAGCTCTGACTTAACAGTCTCTTAGCCACCAACAATAAAACTTTGAATGAGGCAAGGAAATAATAGCCTTTACATATGTGAAGAAATGCCTATTTATTCCTAAAGTTCTTAAGAATTAATTTTTGACATGCAAAACTTTAGCCATCCTTCTTGTCAATAGGCACTGTGCCAGGAATATGGTTGTATATTTAAATACAAGGAAATTTACTTATAACGATGACAGATGTTCTAAAGAACAATGATGGTGCCAAGAGAGAAGAAAAGAAGGGGTAGAAGAAAAAATACTTCCCTAAGAGAAACATGAATAATATAATTTGGATTTTCCAGTATTTTTACATGCCTTTTTAGTACATATTATTTTCTCTCTACTTGATTTTTTTTTAACTAAGAGAAAATAAACTTTGCTTTTAAAAGGGGTCTAACATTGTCAATTGTAAGGATTGTGGAGTTTTTATACTTCTGTGTGTCTAGTGACATTTGCCGCTGACTCTCACAAGTGAACTTTTTATATAAGGTGACCAGGTAATTTATCATCCTAACTGGCACACTCTTGAGAGTGAAGAGGGAGCTTTTAATCACTAAGTTGGGACAGCAGGCAAAAATTGGGAATGGCCTGGGAAAATTAGGGCATAGCTTTGTCTTAGTCATTCCATGAGGTCTTTTAAATTAAGATGCAAGGCAGGCTGTGTTGACCAATAGCTTGACAAAATTCTTTGGAGGGATACATGTTACAATTTAAGTTTGGAGGCCTTAAAAAGAGAATAAAATTCATATCCCATAAAACTGTTGCTCAAAATAGATCCATGATCGTCTACCAACACAATTTGTAGGAGGTTCTATTACATGTGAGGAACCCTTTTAGAAATTCTCTCTACTAAATGTGATGTTTACTTTCATTTTGTAATACAGTAAAGATTATAATTTTTTTTTTTTACTTTGAGTGTCAGAAGACAGAAATAAATTTTATATTTAGTAATTCAATATTGTAATGTATTCATTTTTCTTACTAGTCCCCTTAATTTTTTAATTTTTAGCTTGGTTAATTAATGGTGTATCTTAAAGTGAGTTGATGCTATTTATTTTGGAAATCAGCTGGATAAAAATTATAGATAGCTGTGTGTTAAGATTGGGCTAATTTCTATCCAGTGTCTATGCTGTGGTTAAGATTTGGATTCATAGGACACACAAAATAATCCTGATGTCAGTTTCTGGCCTATAAGTCTGTGTATTATATTTGACACAAAGGTATGTCCCTGTCACTGGGGAGTTATGTTAAGGTAGAAGTTTTTAAATAAACAAATTACCACTCACACATCTGGCAACTAATTCTTAAATTATATTTATACAAAGTAACATATATCAATATTCTTAGTAAATCCATCTTGTGATAGCTCTAGTAGAAATATCAAATAACCAAGTCTGGGTAAAGAGTTTTCTTCTCTTCCACTCATGTACTTCTATTGTCTTTTCCTTCCTCCTTATGCTCACACATCTTTCTTCTATTATTATCACACAAATTACTACCCTAATTTTCCTATTTTGGGGAACTGTCTGCCCCATTTTAGTGTCTTAACTTTTAACAAATTATTTTATTTGTTCTACTCAACCACTGCCTTTCCCCAGTTATCATTCTCACTGTCACTTCCCATGTGTGATCAAAAAATTATTTGTACCTCATAGCCTCAGTTTCTGACTCATTTACACCTTTACATTGGCTAATGAGATGGTTAGGCACACTGTGTATCATGATCTTTCTAGACTACCTTTGCAATATCTATATTTCCAAATTTGCCTATAATTTTCTAGTTAAAGGACCTCGGAATTTTTATTGCTTTTTATTAGAGCAGCCTGATACATCTTATTTACTATAATAGAGTTTTTAACAGCTTTATTGAGGTATAAATAACATATAATAAACTGCCCATAGTTAAGTTGTTCAATTTGACAAGTTTTAATATGTGTATACACCTGTGAAAATAGCGTATCAATTAAGATAATGAATATATTTATCATCTCCTAAAGTTGCCTCCTATTCCTTTGTAAACTCTTCTTCCTATTTGTTCTAGTTTGCTAGTGCTGCAGAATGCAAAACACCAGAGATGGATAGGCTTTTATAAAACGGGGGTTTATTTCACTACACAGTTACAGTCTTAAGGCCACAAAGTGTCCAAGGTAACACATCAGCAATCAGGTACCTTCACCAGAGGATGGCCAATGGTGTCCGGAAAACCTCTGCTAGCTAGGAAGGCAGCCGGCGTCCGCTCCAAAGCTCTGGCCTCAGAATGGCTTTCTCCCAGGACGTTCCTCTCCAGCAAGCTTGCTCCTCCTCAGAACATCACTCACAGCTGCACTAAGTTCCCTCTCTTTGAGTCAGCTTATTTATATGGCTCCACTGATCAAGGCCCACCCTGAATGGGCGGGGCCACGCCTCCATGGGAACATCCCATCAGAATCATCACCCACTACTGGGTGGGGCACATTCCAAGCAAATCTAATCAGCACCAAAATGTCTGCCCCACAAGACCACAAAGATAATGGCATTTTGGGGGACACAATACATTCAAACCGGCACACTATTCATCCTTGTTACCCCCAAGTCCAGGTAAACATTGATGTGCTTTTGGTCACTTCAGATTAGTTTGCATTTTAAAGAGCTTTATTTACATGGAATTATACAATGTAAGTTCTTATTGTCTGACTTCTTTCACTCAGTAAAATTATTTAGACATTCATCCATGTTGTTTTGTGTATCAGTAGTTACTTTTCTCTGCTGAGTAGTGTTCCATTGTATGAATATACCAAATTTCTTAATCCATTAACCTCTTGATGGAGATTTGGGTGGTTTTGGCTAATACAATACTTTTATAAACATTCATGTGCAAGTCTTGGGGTGGACATGTCTTCTCATTCCTCTTAGGTAAATATGCAGGAATAGAATATTGTAAGTTTAACTTTTAAGGAAATGGCAAATTATTTTCCAAAGTTACTGTACCATTGAACATTCTCATCAGCAGTGAATGCATATTCCAGTTGCACTTTGACATCTGAACCAAGTCTTGGTATGGTCAGTCTTTTCCATTTTAGCCATTCTACTTTGCATGCAGTGGTATCTCTTTGTAACTTAATGTTTTTGCATTTTCCAGTATCCCCCAACTCTTTTAACTTTGTCAGCAATTATTCACATTCCTACACGTACTCTCTCAGCTTTGTGTCGTTGTTACCTTTCCCCAAGGTTAACTCTGTGGGAAGTTGTGCCCAGAAAGACAAACATAAAGAAACAGTTAAGTTTGTTAGCAACATGCGCAGGCACTCTTTTGGCTCTGTGCCTTCTTTGTCTATGCCCTCTGTAAAACCCTGCCTTCCCTTGTGGTCAGTGCGGACCAGCATGGCAAGGAATTGCTCTCTCCTCCCTCCACCGAGGCCAAGGATCCCCTGTAAGCCTCCAATAACTGCTCTATCTTCCTTGCCAAGCTGAACTTGTCCAAGTAGTTCTTTGGTCTGTTTGTATCCCTTGCAGTTTGGTGGAAGACTCTCTTTTACACAGCCCCTCGCCTTACTTGGAACACTCTTTGTGGTTTTAATTTCTGTTTCCCTAATAACTAATGATATTGAACATTTTTATCTATTTACTATTTGTATGGCTTCTTTGATGAGGGGTACAAATTGATTTCCTATTTTTATAGGGTTGTTTGCTTTCTTATTGCATTTTAAGGGTTCTTTATATATACTGAATGTATAGTTTTCATCAGAAATATGATTTGCAAATATTTTTTCTGTCATTGTCCCTAATTTTCATTCCTTGTGTCTTTTGAAGAGCAGAAATGCTTAATTTTGATGAAGTACAGTTGATCAGTTTTTCTTATGTGGCTTATGCTTTGGTGTCATGTCTAAGAAATCTTTTCCTAACAGAGGGTCGCAAAGATTACTTATTTATTTTCTTCTAGAAGTTTTATAGATTTAGGTTCACTTTTAGGTCTATGATCCATTTTTATTAATTTTTATATTATGGCATTTGATATAAATAGAAGTTTATTTTTTGCATATACATAGCAACTGTTCAAGCATCATTTATTGAGAAGATTAGCCTTTTACCCTTGAATTGCCTTTGTACTTGGTTTAAAATCAGTTGATCATATATATGAGAGTTTCTGTACTCTTTATTCTGTTTTAATGGCCTATTTCTCTGTTTCACCATTGCCACATGGATTGGATTACTGTAACATTATAATAACTCTTGAAATCAGGAAGGGTAAGTTCTCAAAAATTGTTCTGTTTTTTCAAAGTTGCCTTAGCTATTCTAAGAACTTTGTGTCTTCATATAAATTGTAAAGCAGTTAGTCAATTAAAAAAAAAAAAGCCTACTGGGATTTCCATTTAGATTACATTGAATCTATAGAAAAATTTGGGGATAACTGAAAATCTTAACAATATTAAGTCCTCCAATTCATGAAAGTGGTATATTTGCTATTTATTTAGATATTCCGTAATCTTTCTCAGCAGTGTTTTGTTGTTTTCAGTTGATAGGTCTTACATACTTTTTTGTCAAATTTATCACTAACACTTCATGTATTTTATGATACTGATAATATTATTTTTATCTAATTGTTAATTCCGTTTCTTCATTGAAGGTATCTATAAATGCGATTTATTTTAATTACATTGAACTTGCAACCTTGCTAAACTCACCTACTAGTCCAAGTAGCTTTGTTTTGATAGATTTTGAAGAATTTTCTGCAAGATAATCAAATCTAGAAAAAAAAAAGGTTTTATTCCTTACTTTCCATTTTTGATAGCTTTAATTTAATTTACTTCTCTTATTGCCTTATTGCACTGGCTCTAACTTCTACTATAGTGTTACATTAGCATATTGTTTTCCTGTTTTCTATTTCATTGATTTCTGTTCTCATCATTGCTATTAACCTGTCTCTATTTACACATATTTTTATTTAATTTTTACAAACACAAATAATGCCTACATTTCTTTAATTTGCTGTTCTTTTTCAAGATTTTAAGATGCAAACTGAGGACATTGATTTGAAACCTTTCTTTTTTTCTAATGTAAGTGCTTAATGCTATGCATCCCCCCTCCTACCACTGTGCTATCTTCATTCCTCAACTTTTTATATGTATTTTTCAAAATATATTTTTTACTTATAATTTCTTCCAAGATCTGGGTTTATTTAGAGGAGTGTATTAAGTTTGCAAGCATTTTGAAATTGTTCAGATATCTGCCTATTATTGCTTTCTAATTTAAGGCCACTGTGATCAGAGAACATACTTTGCATGATTTGAAATATAAAATGAGACTTGTGTTGAGGACAGAATAGACTCCAATTTTGTAAATGTTCTGTGTACAATTCAAGGGATTTATATTCTCCTTTTGTTGGATGGAGTATTTCATAAATGTCAATTGTCAGGGATGGTTGATTATGTTGCTCAAGATTTTTATGTCCTTATTTGTTTCTTGTTTACTTGATCTATAAATTATTGAGAATAGAGTGTTTCAATCTCCAACTGTAATTTTGGACTTACAGTTACACTTCTGTCAGATTTTGCTTCTTGTGATTTGAAGCTCTGTTGTTAGATGTATAAATGCTTAGGATTTTCAGATCTTCTGATGAGTTGATACTTTTATCATTATGAAATGTTCATCTTCATCCCTGGTAGTATTCTTCAGTCTGAGGTCTAATATGCCTAAAATTAATATTGCCACTCCAACCTTCTTTTGTTTAATGTTAATATGGTCTATCTTTCTGCCATCCTTTGCTTTTAACCTACCTGTGTCACTATGTTTAAAGCTGGGGTTTTAGAAAAAATATAATTTGATTTTGCATTTTATCCAACTTGATAATTTGTCTTTTAATTGATGTTTAGACCTTTGGGATTTAATGTAATTTTTTATATCGTTGGATTTAAATTTACCATGATATTTGTTTTCTGTTTATCATATCTCATCTTTCTTTCCTCTTTTCTTGGTGTGCCTTCTTTTGTATAATTTGAGTACTTTGAAAGTATTGAGTATTTATAGATTATTTGAATATATTTTATGATTCAGCTTTATCTCTTTTGTTTATTAACTAGCTTAAAACTTTTTTTTGTCATTTAATTAATTTATGGTTTATACTATACCTAATTAAAAATTCAAAATCTATATTCAATTATAGCATAATAGTCTTACCTCAGTATAATTCTATTTACTCCATCAGCATTTGTGCTGATGTTGTCATACATTTTACATTTATGATACCCATAATATATTCCTATTATTTTGTATTTAAACAATTTTCTTTAAAAAAGATAAAAAATGATTGAACAGTTTTTGAAGTAATATTTACCAACAAATTAACAATATCTGATGCTCTCCATTGTTTCATGTAGATCCAAATTTCTACATAAAGGACTTCATTTAATATTTCTTGTAGTGGAAGTTTGATGGTGTCAAATTCTTTAGCTGCTGTTTTTCTTTTGTGGGACTGAGAAAGTCTTTTCATATTATTTATTTAAATTTTATTAAATTTAAAATATTTTATTCTGTGATGATATTTATCACAAAATCTCCATTTTAACTGATTTTATGTATACAATTAAGTGGTATTAATTATATTCACAATGTTGTACTACCTTCACCAACATCTATTACCAAAACTTTTCATCACCCCAAATAGAAACTCTGTATCCAATAAGCAGTAACTCCCTATTTCTCCCCTCACCCTGGATCCTAGTAGCCACTCATCTGCCTTTTGTCTCTATGAATTTGTGTGTTCGAAATATTTCTTAAAAGTAGAATAATTTAATATTTGTCCCTTTATTTCTGGCTTATTTAACTCAACATCATGTCTTCAAGGCTCATTCATGTTGTAGCATGTCTCAGAACTTCATTCCTTTTCAAGATGAATAATATAACATTGTATGTCTACATCACATTTAATTTAACCATTTGTCCATTAATGGACACTTGGGTTGCTTCCACCTTTGGCTATTGTGAATAATGCTATTGTGAATACTAGTGTAAATATCTCCATTCAAGTCCCTGCTTTCATTATTTTGGTATTGTTGGGAATTCAATCATTTCCCCCACAAAAGTCATGTTCATATACTAACCCCCAATCCTGTAGGTATGAAGTCATTTGTAAATAGGATCTTTCAAGATGTTATTGGTTAAAGTGTGCCCATGCTGAATGAGGGTAGACCTTAATCCAATATGGCTGAAGTCCTTATAGCAGAGGAAACTGGACATGGAAAGAGAAGCTACATGGAGGAGCCAGAAGCCAGAAGCCAACATAATCCGGAAGAGAAAGGACAATGCCATCTTATAACTGAAAAGCCAAGGAACCCAAAAGATTCTGGCCAGCCAGAAGATACCAACCCCAGGAGGAAGCAAGCCTTCTAGCCTCTGAAACCATGAGCCAATAAATTCATATCCTTAAGTCAACCCATTATATGATTTTTGTTTTAGTAACTAGGAAACTAAAACATGTATGTGTGTGTATGTGTATACATATATATACACTGTCCTAGTTTGCTAATGCTGCAGAATGCAAAACACCAGAGATGGATTGGCTTTTATAAAACGGGGATTTATTTCGCTACACAGTTACAGTCTTAAGGCCACAAAGCGTCCAAGGCAACACATCAGCAATCGGGTACCCTCACCGGAGGATGGCCAATGGCCTCCGGAAAACCTCTGTTAGCTAGGAAGGCAGCTGGCATCTGCTCCAAAGCTCCGGCCTCAAAACGGCTTTCTCCCAGGACGTTCCTCTCTAGCAAGCTTGCTCCTCTTCAAAACATCACTCCCAGCTGCACTCTCTTCCTCCCCCCGAGTCAGCTCATTTATGTAGCTCCACCGATCAAGGCCCACCCCGAATGGGTGGGACCACGCCTCCATGGGAACATCTCATCAAAATTATCTCCCACAGCTGGGTGGGGCACACTCCAAGCAAATCTAACCAACACCAAAAACGTCTGCCCCACACAAGACCACAAAGATAATGGCATTTGGGGGACACAATACATTCAAACTGGCACAACACACACATATATTCATATAAACATACACATATATATACAAAAATATACATATATAGACACATACATAAACATACACACTCACATATATACCCATATATGGAATTGCTGAATCATATGGTAATTATATGTGTAACTTTTTTGAAGAACCACCAAAGTGTTTTCCATAGCAACTGCACTATTTTACATTCCAGCTAACAACAATGTGCAAGTGATCCAGTTTCTTTTCACTCTCACCAGCATTTGCTATACTCAGTACTTTTTTAATAACACCCACCCAAGTGGGTGTGAAGTGGTATCTCATTTGCACATCTCTAATGACTAACAATGTTGAGAACCTTTTATGTATTAACTGGCGATTTGTGTATCTTCTTTGGAGGAATGCCTTTTCAAGTCTTTTGCCAATTTTTAATTGGGTCATTTTGTTGTTGATTACTTCATTTTTGAAAAATATTTTCTGTGGATCTAAAGTTCTTAGTTGAAAGTTTATTTTAAAGATGCTTCTCTGCTGTGTTCAGGATTGTATTGTTTCTGCTGAGATGTATGCCATCATTTTTATCCATGTTCCTCTGTATATGTGTCTTTTTTCTCTGATCACTTTTAAGATTTTCTCTTTATTTGCTGGTTTCAAGCAATTAGCATATGATATGCCTCAATGTAATTATCTTCATATTTTTGGGGGAGGGATTCATTGACCTTCTTGGAGCTGTTGGTTTTTACTTTATCAAAATTTGGAATATTTTTAGCCATTGTTTCCCGAAATACTTTCCTGTTCTCTTCTTTCTCTCCTCTCTTTTGGGGACCCTAATTACATGCCCATTGGGTTGCTTAATTCTGTCCCAGTGCTCACTGATGCGCTGCTCATTTTTTTTTTTTTCAGTCTATTTTCCTTCTGTTTCATTTTGAATAGTTTCTATTGTTAATTGTTCAAGGCAACTAATGATTTCTTTTGCAGCATCTAATCATATTTTAATCCTATCCAGTATATTTTTCATTTCAGACATTGTAATTTTCATCACTAGATGAAATTAGATTTGGGTCTTTAAAAAATCTTTGTCTCTTCTTAACTTGCTCTGTCTTTCCATTACCTTCTTGGACTAATGGAATACAGTTTATTATCTCATTTAATGTCCTCGGGTACTAATTCTATCATCTAAGTCCATTCTGATTTTGTTCTGAATTATTGAATTTTCTCTTCATTGGGGATTATATTTTTATGCTTCTTTGCACACTTGGTAATATTTGATTGGGTGATGTTTACCTTACTGTGTGCTAGATAATTTATATTCTTATAAATATTCTTGAGATTATTTCTGGCATGCAAATTTACTTGGAAACAATTTGCTCCTTTTCAGGTACATGGTTTTTATTTATTAGGCTATATCACAGCAGCCCTTAGCTTAGGGCCCATTTTCCCCCATTTTTGAGGTAAAAATATATCTGAAAATTCTCTTATGTCTCATGAATTATGAGCCCCCCCACCCCCACACACACACACTGTCTGGCTTATGGGAACACAAATGTTCACAGCCCTGTGTGAGTTTCAAAGATTGTTTCCTCTAATCCTTTTGGGTGGTGTGCCGGTTTGTGTATATTATGTCTCCTAGAAAAAGCCATGTTCTTTGATGCAATCTTGTGGGGGCAGACTGATTAATCTTTTTGATTAGGGTGTGACCTCTTGATTGGATGTTTCCATGGAGATGTGACCCACCCAACTGTGGGTAATATCTTTGATTGGATTATTTCCACCTATTTAGGGTGGGTCTTGATTGATTTACTGGAGTACTTTAAAAAGCCATGCAGGCCCAGACACTTGCTGCAGCTGAGATAAGACATTTTGGAGACATCGTTGAAAGCAGACTTCTACTCCAGAATTTGCCTGGGAGAAACTAACAGCATACCCTCAGATGCCTAGAGAGAAACATCCTGGGAGAAAGCCATTTTGAAACACAAACTGGGAGCAAAGGTAGAAGATGCCAGCCACGTGCCTTCCCAGTCAACAGAGGTGTTCCAGATGCCATAGTGCATTCGTCTGTGAAGGTACACTGTTGTTGACTCCTTAGCTTGGACACTTTTATGGCCTTAAGACTAACTTTATAACCAAATAAACTCCCTTTATGAAAGCCTATCCATTTCTGGTGTTTTGTAAAACGGCAGCATTAGCAAACCAGAACCGGTCGTTTCTTTTCTGGCCTCAGGTAATTTTCTCATGCACATGCTTTTATCAGTACTGCTCTGGTTTGCTAATGTTGCCATTATGCAAAACACCAGAAATGGATTGACTTTTAGGGGATATATTCAGTTACAAATTTAAAGTTCTAAGGCCGTAAAAGTGTCCAAACTAAGGCATCAACAAGAGGATACCTTTACTGGAGAACAGCCGATGGTATCCGAAACACCTCAGTTAACTGTGAAGGCACGTGGCTGGCGTCTGCTGGTCTTTTGCTCCCAGGTTGTGGTTCAAAATGGCTTTCTCCAAAATGTCTCTGGGTGTCTGTTGTCACTCCTCTCTCTCAGCTCCTGTGTGTCCTTGCTTCTTTCTCCCAGAGTGTTTCTCTCTAAATGTCTAAGGGTCCTCTCTTATCTTCTCTGGGCCAAACTCTGGGCTGGCATCTCTTAGCTTAGCGTCTCCAAATGTCCTTCTGCCTGAAGCTCCAAGCATCTCAGTTTCAGCAAGTGTTTCTGTCTGCTCTGGCCCCAGAGTTCTCTTAAGTAGCCCAGTGAACTAATCAAGACCCACACTGAGTGGGCGGAGTCCACAACTCCATGGAAATAACTTAATCAGAGGTTCCACCCCAATCAACAGACTTATCAGTCTGCCCCCACAAGATTGGGTTAAAGGATACAGCTTTTCTGGGGGACATAATATATCCAAATCGGCACAAGTACTTAGTTGAAGACTTGTATGGGGCCATATGCAGATCTCTGGAGTTTCTCTATATATAGTTCTCTCCTCTAGGACTCTTCCTTGAGAACTGTAACCACCTTGGCTTCCCCAAGCTTACAACTCTATTTCCTCTAGTCAGGGAGACTGCCAGATTCTATCTGGATTTATCTTCATTGTCCTGCAGCCTGGAAACTGTGTCCAGTGAACTGGGGCTATTCTCATATTCAATTTGTGTCCTATCTCTCAGTGATCACCATCCTTCCTTCCCTGATGCCAAATTCTGAAAATCATTTTTTTAATATAATTTGTTCAGATTTTTAATTGTTTAAGTTTGGAAAGTAAGTCCAGTCACAGTTATTCTATCTTGGCTAGCAGTAGAAGTGACTACCACACCCATATAATTTTGATTGATTTTAAGAACTAATGGTAACAGTAGATATTTCAGGCAAAGTAGTTAGCAGAACTGTGGGATGGAGAGATTCTGGAATAAAGTATTTGTATTGACCATTCACTATTCTACAGAATGCCAATCCTGTCATGACTTTTTCTTTGAATGTTTAGAACAAATGATTGGATGGATAGATTTGGGACAGCCATGAATTTCCCTGATGTGTGTCCTTATGTAATAATATTAGAGTTGGAAAAATCAAGTGTTTATGTGCTTAGGAATTAGTGTTCTCATTCAGTTACTATTTCTCTGGACCGTGTCTTTGCTAGGAAAGTCATGGACATGCCTAGTCCGTCTCCCAGCTGTCACCTACCCCCTTCCTTTTCTATTATGTTCAGATGTTTCCATATGTTTCCTTTCCACAGCCCAGGGTTGATGTTTGGTCTAATAGAGTGGCCTGACCACACCTTAAACCTGAAACCAGGAATAAGGAGTTTAAGCTGCTTATCAGGATGGGAACTCTGAGTGGCATAGCCCCCTCCCACTGGGTCATATAAATTCCCCACCCTTAAGCAGCACAGATTTGATTCTCATCTCAGATGTAAAGTGAGGCTTGTGGAGCTGACATCTGCTGACCCTGACCTGAGCAGTCGGCATCCCCCAGAGACTGGCCACGAAGGGATCCCTTCCCTTGCTGTTTTGTACCCTTTGTGCGTTAGTGATGATGAAGTCATCTGCTGAAAATTTCTCTTGGGATTGAGCCTGTGTTCCCATGATACACTGTATAGCAACTCACTCCAGTGTGTTTTAATGTATAACACAAAGCATTTAGATGACATGAATTCTAAGTCCCCCTCACAGGTTATCTACAGCTTGCTCATATTTGGCATTTTACTTAAATATGTATTGCAAATCACTATGCTAAAATATATTGATTTTTCTCTCTCCCTACACTTACATGATTTTTGCAATTGTGTTATAATATAGAACTGATGAATTACATGGAAGAGATAATATGATTTACTTGTTTTGGGGATAAAGTTTTTGTTTGTTTTATCACACCATTCTTCAGTTTTGAGCCACTGTTTGATTTTATAATCTGCTAACAAGTTCGAATACAATTTATGGTCTGTTGCTATATGTTTAGGTATGGAGAATATTGTATTATTTCAAATATATGTCCTATTTCAAAGGAATAGAAAAGTTAGAGAATTATTGAATACAAAAAATCTGGGATGGTGAATATAAAAGAAATGTGCTTATTATAGGAGCAATTTAAAATTTGAATAATGCTGCCATTTAAGTTTTTCAAGAGACGTAAGATGTCGAGTCACAAATTGGTCCAGATTATGTCTTGAGTTTGCTTATAGTTATACCATAAGTTACTGGAAAGGAGAGCAGCTAAATCCTTGTGTTATTATAGTAGAAACTCCAATGTCTCTCTACATGAAATAGATGGTAATGGAATGTTTAGTAGAATTGACCTGTGAAGCCATCTGATCCTGGGCTTTTCTTTTTGGGGAGGTTTTTGATGGCTGATTCAATGTTTTTACTTGTAATTGGTCTGTTGAGATCTTCTGTTTCTTCTAGAATCACTACAGGTTATTCATGTGTTTCTAGGAATTTGTCCATTTTCTCTAGGTTTTCTAATTTGTTGGCATACAGTTGTTCATAGTATTGACTTAGAACCCTTATTATTTTTGTGGGGTCAGTGATAATTGTTAGGTCGGAGTCATTCAGGAATCCACACAATGCAGCAAGTCAAAGTTTAAGTATAAAGTTTAAGATTTATTAGAGGAAGAAAGCAGGTGGGAGCCAGCAGAAAAGAAGAAAAAAGATAATGGCTCCAGCTCTCTATCTGAGAGCAGCATTTTTTAACGAAAAAAGGAACCCACGTTGGGAAGGGTGTCTGCAGTGGTGTTCTGTGCCTTGATTGGTTAAGTGCTTATCTAGTTTTGGGCTGATTGGTTGGTAGAGTTCTGAGACAATATTCTTTTTAGGAAAGCAGCTGCATTATCTAACTAGGAGAGCAGGCCTTTTTGGTTGTTCATCATATGTACATATCTGACCTTGCATTACCCGCCTTTGAGGCACCACTGTGGCTGAAACAGCCTTGAACATCTTTGAACAGCCTTCATTCTTTAGTTTATGGGGCACCTGTTTTCTGTGAGATAAGCTGCGGGGCCCCTGGGTCAGAAACTCCTTCTACATGTTAGTTTCTTCTGGGATCTAACAGTAATGTCATCTGCTCATTTCTGTTTTCATTTATTTAGGTCTTCTCTGTTACTTTCTCTTTGGTGGTCTAACTAAGTAAGGGTTTGTTAATTTTATTAATCTTTTCAAAGAACCAACTTTTGGTTTTGTTAATGCTATCATTTTTTTATTCTCTATTTTATTTATTTCTGCTCTAATCTTTGTGATGTTTTTCTTTCTGCTTACTTTGGGTTTAGTGTGTTGTTCTTTTTCTAGTTCTAGTCCCCCAGGTGTGTAGTTAGGTCTTTGATTTTAGTTCTTTCTTCCATTTTAATGTAAAGCTTTAAGGGCTATAAATTTCCCTCTCAGCACTGCCTTCACTGCACCCCATAAGTTTTGATATGCTGTGTTCTCATTTTCATTCATCTTGAGATATTTACTGATCTCACTTGTAATTTCTTCTTTGACCCACTGATTGTTTAAGAATGTGTTATTTAGCTTCCATATATTTGTGTATATTCCAGTTTTCTGCCTGTTACTTATTTCTAGCTTCATCCATTGTGGTCAGAGAAGATGCTTTGTATAATTTCAGTCTTTTTAAATTTATTGAGACTTGTTTTGTGACCCAGCATGTTGTCTATCCTGGAGAAGATCCATATGCACTTAAGAAGAATATGTATCTTGTTGTTTTGGAGAACAATATTCTTTATGTGTCTGTTAGGTCTAATTCATTAATCATATTATTCATTTCTCTGTTTAATTATTGATCTTCTGTCTAGAAGTTGTATCTGTTAGTAAGAGTGATATTTTGACATCTCCAACTATTACTGTAGAAGGGTCTATTTCTCCCTTCAGTTTTGCCAATGTTTGCCTCATGCATACGGTTAGGTGCATATGAGAATTATTTCTTCTTGGCATATTGACCCTTTTATTAATATATAATGTCTTTCTTTGTCTCTTTTAACAGCCTTTGAATTAAAGTCTATTTTGTCCAGGTTAGTATAGCTACTCCAGCTTTTTCTTGGTTACTATTTACATGGATTATCCTTTCACTTTCAAACCTGTATTGTCCTTGGGTCTAAGGCGAGTCTCTTGTAACAACGTAACAGTTGGATTGTGCTTTTTAAAAATCCATTCTGCCAATCTGTGACTTTTGATTGGGGAGTTTAATCCACTAACATTGTTTTATTACTATAAATGCATTACTTACTGCAGCTATTTTTTCCTTTGGTTTTCATATGTCATATCATTTTGTCTTTTTCTTTATTGTAGTCTCCTTTTCTATACAGTTGATCTTTTGTGATATATCTTACTGGTCCCTGTCTCATTTCTGTTTCTGTATATTTTTAAAATATTTTCCTTGTGATTACCCTGGGGTTTGTATTACACAGCCTATGTCTATAACCTACTAATTTGAAAAGATACCATCTTAGCTTCGATAGCATACATGTTCTCTTCTCCCATATCTTTCCATTTCCCCTTTTTTTATATTTTGTTTGTGCGTTTTCAGGAAATATGACTTTTTCCAGTTCAATTGTCTTCTGGCTCTTATAGGAATCAAAGAGTAGAGTTATGTTTTGGATATAGTATAATTGGGTTTTGCATTTACTCTTTTAGTACCCTTAGTGAAGATCTTCACTTTTTCTTACTACTCCAAGCCATTCTCTCCTGTCTTTTCCTTTCAACCTGAAGAACTTTCTTTATCAGTTCTTGTATGACTGGCATTTTGTTGACAAATTCTTGCAGTTTCTGTTTTTCTGTGAATATTTTAAACTCTCCCTTATTTCTGAAGGATAGTTTTTCCAGATAAAGAATTTTTGGTTGGTAGTTTTTTTTCTTTCAGTACCTTAAATATATCATGCCACTGTCTTCTTGCCTCCATGGTTTCTGATGAGAAATTGGCACTTAGTCTTATTGAGGATCCCTTGTAGGTGATGCTTTTCTCTTGCTGCTTTCAGAATTGTCTCTTTATGTTTGGCATTTGACATTCTGATAAATATCTGTCTTAGAGTAGGTCTATTAGGGTTTATTCTGTTTGGGGTACACTATGCTTCTTGGACATGTATATTTATTTCTTTCATGAAAGTTGGGAAGTTTTAGCCATTATTTCCTCAAATATTCTTTCTGACTCTTTTTCCCTTGTCCTTTCCTTCTGGGACACCATGATGCATATGTTTGTACACTTCATACTGTCACTCACATGCCTGATACACTGCTGATTTTTTTCTATTCTTTATGTTGTTCTCACTGCATGATTGTGTCATGTCTCTTACTGCAGTGATTCTTTCTTCTGCCTATTCAAATTTGCTGTTTTATGACTCTAGTGTATCTTTAATATACATTATTCCCCTTTCATTCCCATAATTTCTGATATGCTTCTCTTTAAACTTCAAATTCTTTATACTCACACATTGTCTTTTAATATCCTTTAGCTCTATATCCATATTGTCCCTAATGTCCTTGATTTGATTTAGATTTGTTCATACTTCTTTGATTACTTGTTCCAAATTCTGTATTTCCTCTGAAATTTAAATTTATTCTTTTGACTGAGCCCTTTCTTCCTGTTTCTTAGCTTGACTTGAAATATTTTTGCTGAAGTCTGGGCATTTGATTATTTTGATGTGTAAACTATGAAGGTCAATTTCTCCCTCCTGCCTAGGTTTTTATTATTGATTGACTTTGTATTAAGGCTTTTCTCTGATGCTTGGTTCAGCTTATTCTGCACCTTTTAGAGTAGCCTGTGTTTAAATGTTTAGATTTTGTCATCTCTTCTGCACATGATTCATGCCCTGGATATGCAGTACAGTTTTTAAGATTGTACTTTTTGCCTGCAATTATTTCACCTCCAGAGGAAAACTTTCTTTCCTCTGTTCCTTCTCTGGGAGTCTTGATCTGTTCTGTTTGTTTCTGTGCAGAATTTTCTCCCCAGCTCCTATTATTTTTAGAAATTCTCTGCTTTACTCTATGTACCCTTTTCATTATAGTTTTCAGTTCTGGGATCCATCCTACCTTACAGTTCAGTCCCCAGCCTTCTTTTTTATTTTGTGAGATTTTCTGCTTCCCATTTCTAGGGTAGCCTGCCCCAGGGACCCAGCTGGGGACAATCCAGAAAGGTCTGTTTTGTGTTTACGTGGTCCAGCAAGCAGAGACTGACCTGAGTGTGTGCACCTCTTGCCAACAGTCTTGCTGTGGTCTTTTTTTTTCCCCTGGGGGCATGTTTTATGCAGCGCTCCTTAGCCACCTGTGTTCTGCCTTGAGTCTCTGTGGACCTGGGTCCCTGTGCCTGGATATGTATGGGCTTCTAACTTGTTGCTGTGAGTGGCTTTATGGTCTGAATCCATGGCAGGAGGAACTTGAGCCATACTCCCTCTGTGTAACTCCTGAGCTGTGTGCAGGACCCGGGGGTGGGGGGCAGGGGGGGTCATCTGGACTGGCAGGTCTGGGACACAAATCTCCTACCTGATTTTGATGTGTTTTTTGCTTGTTCTTTGATTTTGTGTAGTCCTTCCCAGTCTCGATCTCCTCCAGAGTTCCAAGCAAGGGAGGTTTGTCGTTTTATTAGTTGATTCTTGGGGAGTCTTTTCCAGGGGATATCTTATGTTGCTATGTTTATGATGTCACCTCAAGTTTGGCTTTCAATTGAGAAACTCAGTCTAGTAATTGTTTTCTTACCTGCATGTGTAAAAGATAAATTGATAGATTATAATATACAAACATAATTTTATATAAAAATAGCACATACATACTAGTCTTGAAGCTGAGTTAAATATTAATTTTTAATTATGTTTCCCATGTCATTTGTGTCACAGATAACCTTGTTTTGTACTTAAAATGTCTGTGTTTGTGATCAAATGCTAAAAATTGGAAATAAAATTTAGGAGGAATATATTATGTTAAATTGAAATCAATTTTCCTCTTAGGTATCCTTGTGTTTCAAGTATTCCTCAGAAAATAGAGGTTTTATTTATGAAACCCATTTGTCAATATGCTTAATTTATTCTCAGGGTTGTATTACTATGTGGTTGAATGGGCAAGATTACTTGAAAACCCAGTGAACTAGAACAAGCATGGACTTTGGACTCATATTGAAATGAATTGAAGTTCTCACTCTGACACTTATCTGCTGTGTAATATTTAGCCAGTAACATGGACTCTCATTTCCTCATCTGAAAATATAATGGAAATGGCATGAATCTTTGTGATTTCTGTGAATAGTAAATAAAATAGTTTTATTATTTTATTAATATGAATAATAATTATTTATTTATTATTTTATTAATATAAATATCATAGGTGATTAATAAATTTCCATCTCTCAGGTAGTGTTCCCTTTCTTGGGAAATATTCACAGGCATTTCCAGAGGGAATTTTGATTGAAACAATATAAAAATCTTAGCGCTTGTCTAAATTTCTAGAGTTTTTTCCTTTGCATTTATAACATGTATTATTTTCAGAGACAATTTCTAAATGTTTAGGCAATCTTTTCTGATTGAAGTACATGAAAACATGCTGCTAAAACTCATTGATTTTATGAAAACCCAATTTATTGAAATTATGTATGATATTTCATTTCTGTAATCCTATATTGTTCAGAGCTCCATATCCCTTCATCTTTAGAGACATAGACATAATTTCTATGTCCTTGTTTTTACCTATGCAAGATCATCTTCGCCTTACTATAGCTCATAATTGGTCAGAGGACTGCCCACAGAAGAAATGTTTTTGGTATAATACCATTATTATCTGTGATGGCTTGAAGCTATATGTACCCTAGAAAAACATGTTTTTAAATTTAAACCATTCTTGTGGTTGTGGTCCCATTGATGAGGTTAAGGCACGACCCACTTCAATCAGAATGGGTCTTAATCCTTTTACTGGGGTCATTTATAAGACAATTAGATTCAGACACACAGGGAGAAAGCCACAGGAAGCAAAAAACTGAAACAGAATCCAGAAGAGATGGGAGAGACCAGAGACACCATCATATGCCTTGCCATGTGACAGAGGAGCCAAGATCTCTAGAAGCCAGCCCCAGAATACCATCTTTGGGAAGAAATCATCACTTTGATGATGCCTTGATTTGGACATTTTCCCAGCATCAAAACCATGAGCAAATAAATTCCCATTGTTTAACGTGACCCATTTCAGGGTATTTGTTTTGAGCATCCTAGGAAATTAAAACATGATGATGGAAGAGGTGGGGCAAGATGGCGGAGTGGTGAGGAGCAGAATTTCGTCTCTCCCCTAGAGCAGCTGGCAATTACCCAAGAACTATATGAAACAGTGTTTTCGGGGTCTCCAGTAACCAGTCACACATTGGACACAAGTTTGGAATTGGAGGAAAAGCTGAGACTGCAGCGAACATTGTAAGCTCCCCGGACCAGGGGTCTGGCGCCCCTCCCCACCCAGACTTCACAGACTGTCTTGCTGCTGGCTCCCTGAAAGGGGGGGAAAAAAAAACCAAAAAACAGCAATCTGCTGAGGGCAAGAAGGGAGGCTCAACCCAGCCTCAACTGCAGAATTAATTAACAAATTAATTAACTAACTTTGGGAGCTGGGGTGCTAAAGAAGGGCTGGGCTCCAAGAAGTGGGGGCACGTAAAAGCGGGCACCCATTCCCAGACTCCAAAAAAGCCATTATTTTTTTCCCTTACATTTTGTCCCTTCTGGCTTCTCACTGATCCCTTATCTTTTTGCATTTCAATAGCCCCAGGCAGGGGTGGAACTGAAGCCTTTGGAGAGTAATTATCAGACAATAGCCCAAAGCATATCTTTAAATGCTCTATTCAGACACCTACAAAATTTCCAGGCTGGGGAAAGACCTTTAAAAGAGACTTTTTTTTTTTTTCCTTTTTTTCTTTTTCTTGATTTCTTTTCTACTTTTTTTTTTTTTTTTTTTTTTAAATCTAAAAGTAATATATGTGGTTATTTTCAATGGGAAAGCCCAGATTGAGGGACTAGGCTGGGCTTGAGGGGAGACAGAGTACCCACAGTGTCTTTGAATTCCGTATTCACTACTGAAGGCCTCCAGCCCCATGTTTAATTGGCAACTCAGGCTGACCAAGGAATCTACCTGGAGAGGCCCCAAAGAGGAGAGAGGAGAAGGGAATAGTGCCCCTGAGAGACAACTGGAGTTCTGAGGATTGGGAGAGTGGAGGGAGGCCCAGCTCAACTGGCAGTCCTCCTTCTGGGAAGTCAGACCCCAGGGGCTGGAATTCAGATTCCGGCTTCAGTCAGCCACGCCCCTGACAGGATCAGAGTCACCAGGAGAACTAAAGGCTCCATACCTCCTTACACTGGTGGGGGAGCTGCGGGCTGGCCAGCGCCACCTGCTGGACAGGAGAGGAAAAGCACCAATTCTAAAGGTCTCATAGGAGGGTCTCATTCTCAGGAAAACTCCATACCCTCCCAATGAGACCCGGGCCTCAGTAGACTGGGAAAATCTGACTAGGGTCGACCATATCTGAGGAGACCCACTCACAAAAAGGTTACATAGAGGCAGAGCAAGAAACAGAAAAAAACAAGAGGGGAAAAATTCTGATCAACTAAATAGAACCTAAGTTAGAGGTCTAGAATAAGTTGAACTGAATAACAGAGGCCAGAAAACAAAGCCAACCAACAAGAAAACCACTAGGTAAAAGACAGAAAACAAGCTCCAAAATAAACTAATCAAGAGAATCAGATGCCTAGACAACTTAAGATAACAAGCCATACCAGGAAACATGAAAACATGGACCAGCCAAAGGAACAAACTAATAGCTCAGCTGAGACACAGGAGTGGAGGCAACTAATGCTAAATAAATTTGGTGAAATGAAGGAAGATATAGCAAAAGAGCTGAAGGATATAAAGAAGACACTGGCTGACTATAAAGTAGAATTCATAAACTTAAAAAAACAAATGGCAGAACTCATGGGAATGAAGGCCACAATGGAGATGAAAAACACAATGGAGGGACACAACAGTAGATTTGAACAGGCAGAAGAAAGGATCAGTGAACTGGAAGACAGGTCATTCAAATTCATACACACAAAAGAACAGATGGTGAAAAAAATGGAAAAATATGAGCAGGGTCTTAGGGAACTGAGTGACAATATGAAACGCACAAATATATGTGTTATGGGTATCCCAGAAGGAGAAGAGAGGGGAAAAGGGGCAGAAAGAGTAATAGAAGACATATTCACTGAACATTTCCCAACTCTTATAAAAGACAGAAAATTAGAGATTCAAGAAGTACAACGTACCCCAAATAGAATAGATCCCGATAGACCTACTCCAAGACACTTACTGGTCAGATTGTCCAATGTCAAAGACAAAGAGAGGATTCTGAAAGCAGCAAGAGAAAAGCAATCCATCACATACAAGGGAAGGTCAATAAGACTATGTACAGATTTCTCTGCAGAAACCATGGAGGCAAGAAGACAGTGGCATGATATATTTAAGATACTGAAAGAGAAAAACTGCCAACCAAGAATTCTATATCCAGCAAAACTTTCCTTCAAAAATGAGGGAGAGATTAAAACACTTTCAGACAAAATATGATGATGATGATGATGATGATGATGATGATGATGATGATAATGATGATGTCTGTTTTATAAACCAAGGAACAAATTTCATGGATATAAGTAACTTGTCAAAGTAACCAGCCAGGAAAAGGTGAAGCAGGGAATTGAATGCAGGTTTTTTGTTCATTCCTTTTTTATTTCCTTTTACCAAGTCCTTACTCTTGACTAACTTCTATAATGTATAACACTGTGAGCTGAGTGGAATATCTTGGCAGTTATTACTGCTCACATTTTTTTTTCTACTTTGGATTGGAAATTTTTTTACGATCCTTATCATCCTGAATCTTATACTTGCTATATTCTAACTAAGACTACTTCTAATTGGGTACCTTCACCATAAGTACAACGTGATTTTTGTAGAGTACCTGGTGGTGGTAAAAATTATATGTTAAATTCTCTTTACTTTCTCAGTCATATGGGGAATAAAGATAAGAGAGGAAATCATGCAACCATATGGAAAATTTTCACAAAATTTCAGACAATTGTACAAATTGCTTTCAGCATTCCAATTATGTAGTTACACACCTGATTTTTAAAATAAAGTCATTTTTTAACAGTCACTCAGAATTTAGAATTAGGAGTGACCTTCAGCTCATTTTACTATTAAAGTCATCTCATCTAATTATATAGCTAGTAAGAGGCAGCAAGAGTTCTTCAGAAATGAAAAGATATGGTACTCCAGGATTTTAGCAGCCTGAAGAGATATGGAAATGGCAACCATACTTCTATTAAGCAGCAGTCTATTAAAATGTTCAGACAAAGTTGTACGGGTGTGTGTGGTGATAGGGAAAGAGGAAATTGTGTTTCAGTCTGATTTGTTTTGAAAAGTCCAGCAGAGTGCCTGGCATTGTTAACTGTTCAACATTTTGCATGGATTTTGGTAAGTTTAGGTAAAATAATGTCATTTTTTAATATTAGACTTCTTATGGTTTTAGAATTATTACCCATACTTGGGACCTGTATTAGTTTCCTATGGCTACAAAACAAATTACCACAAATTTAGGGGCTTAAATGACATCTATTTATTAGCTCACTATTCTGTAGATTAGAAATCTCAACATTGTGTGTCTGGGTTCTCTGCTCAGAGTCCCTCAAGGTGGAAATCTGTGTTGGCTGAACTGTGTTCTCCTTTGGAGCTCAGTATTCTCTGGTAAGCTCATTGGTTGTTGGCATGAATTAATTCCTCGTAGTCTTATGACTGAGGCTGCTGACTTCTTTCTGTCTGCCAGCCTGAGACCTCTCAGCCCCTAGAGGCTCCCTCAGTTCCCTGCCAGGTGGCCTCTAGAGACAGTTCACATTATGGATATTTGCTTTCTGCCGGCCACCCTGAGTGCATCGCTCTGATTTCCTTTTCTGCTACAGTTGAAGAAAACTCTGCTTTTAAAGGACTCGTGTGATTAAATCATGCCCACCCACATAATCTCCTAATCTGAAGGTACACTGATTTAATACTTTACTGAAAAATCCCATCACAGCTGTACCTAGCTTTGTGTTTGAACAACCAGGAGGTTATTATGCCAGGAAATAGGAAATTTGACAAACTGTCTTCGAATTCTGCCTTCCATAGAATGTGTACTTGGAGTCACTTTCCCATGAGTAATCATTTAAGTTTTCAAATTTCTAGAGAGCAGAAGTGGTTCTTGATTTTTCCAAAAGAACAGTAATTACTTCCTACTGAAGTAATTATATATTTTAAATCTAATTTAATGAAATCAGAAAGAAAGCTGTTCAAATACTAATACTGTAGCCCAAAAGGAAACAAAAGCAGTCTCCATGATATTAAAAAATTCAGGATGAAAAACAAAAGAAAACCTCTGGCTAGGTTAAATCTTTGATTAAGATAAAACACCTACTATATTTTTAAATAATTGATATGTTTGGTTACTGTTCATAATGTGCTCTTATATGAATATTCCCTTTCAAAGTGCACTGTTTGCTTAAATGAGTTAAAAAGCAAATTATTATACTTCTTTGTAAATTCATGTTTCACTAAATTAAGCATTTCATTTTTATTTTGTTTTAAAAGTCTTAAAATCATTTCTCTTGCATTTATGAAGTAGTATTTTTAAAATATGAAATATGCATGCATGTGCACAGTGTAGAATAACTATATAGATAACTATTAATTTAAAAAAAAAAACATGGGAAGGAAATATATCAATAAGCCATCCATGGTAGTAGCACAAATACCTATTTTTCTTAAGTACCAATCTTTTTAAATGTATTTGTAGTAATTAAGTAATGGAAAGGTTTAAAATAACACTGAAAACATTTTTTCAAACATACTTCCCTTTTTCTGCCAAACTGATTTATTTATTACAGTTGAAATGTATGCCTATTCAATTTATCTTGAATATTGTACTCATGTCAGTATCAAATTTATGTTTGATTTTTTAAGATATAAGACACAATTTTGCTTTCATATAGTAATATTCCTATCATTGATTAATTTGGAAGGAATCATAGGTGCCGTATTCATCATTTATTCCAAATTTTAAAACTTTGTCCAAATGGTTGTCAAATTTGAAACATGAAAGTTGGGAGAACTGATTACAAATAGAGAAACTTTTAATGATGCCATTGAATCACTGACATTTACTAAACTCCTCCCACATGTTCAGAATTGTGTCAAATGCTTACAAGTGAACAAAAGGGTAAGTGCCTAGCCTTCTATGAACTTAGATTGTTTTATGAAGCCCTATATGCCTGCATTGATCCTCATTGCCACTTCCTATCAGTATTCCCGTGCCCTCATAAAAATCCTCCCTCCTGTGAAATTTGTTCCCTACTTGGTCATGCTGTATTACCTATTTTATATATTGTTATATATGATTTATAATATTTTGCTAAAATGATTGGCTATAGTTTCCTTTTCATGTAATGTCTCTGCCAGGCTTTGCTGTCATGATCTTTAAGCATCGTAGAATGAGTTGGGAATGGTCATTCTTAGTTATTCTCTGAAAATTATGTGTGTTTGGTATTATTTCTTCCCTAGATATTTTATAGAATTTACTAATGAAAGCATATGTGTCTGATATTTTCTTTGTGGAGAGGATTTTGACAACAAACAACTTTTGAAAACTATAGTGCAACTTACATTTTCAATTTCATCTTATGTCAGTTTGGGTAAGTTTTGTTTTTCAAGGAATTTGTCCATTTTATCTAAATTGTTAATTTATTGGCACTCATGATATATTGTTATCCTTTTAATGACTAAGGGATTAATAACTAATATATTAAGGATACACTCTTTCATTCCTGTTATTAGTACTTTGTTTTCAATTTTTTTCTAGATCAATTAATTTTATTCTTTTCAAAGAAATAACTTTTGGATTTGTTAATTTTCTCAATTGTTGGTTTCTATTCTATTTCATTGATTTATGCTCTTTATTATTTCTTCTATTTTGTATTTAATTTGGCCATTTTTTTGTTAGCTTCTAAAGATGTAAGCTTAAATCATTAATTAAGTCTCGTCTAATATAAACAATTAAAGCTATAAATTTCCCTCTAAGCAATGTTTTACCTGTGGCCTACACATCTTGACATGTGTTTTCATTATAATTCAGTTTTTAATGCAATTTTATTGAGATATACTCACACACTGTACATTCCATCCAAAGTATATAATCAGTGACTCACAATATCATCACGTAGTTGTATATTCATCACCATAATAAATTTTAGAACATTTTAGTTACTCAAAGAAGAAAGAAACTCAAAATATCCTATACCCCTCATCCCCCTCATCATTTACCCCTAGCATTGGTGTGGTACGTTTTTTACTGTTGATGAAAGAATATTAAGATATTACTGTTAACTATAGTCTATAGTTTTCAAAAGGGGCATTTTCCCCATATAGCACTCTATTATTAACTCCTTGAAATAGTTTTGTACATTTGTTCTAATTCATGGAAGAAATTATTCATATTTGTATGGATAATCAGTCATTGTCCACAAGATTTACTGTATTATGCAGTCCCATGATTTGTCCTCTGGTGTTCCTTCTGGTGACCTGTTTGACTCTAAACTTCTCCTATCAACCACATTCACACACAATTCAGCACTGTTAATTATACTCCCAATAATGTGCTATCATCACCTCTATCCATTTCCACACATTTAAGTTCAACCTGGTTAAAAATTCTTCACATCTTAAGCAGCCACTCCCCATTCTCTAGCCCCATTCTATCTCCTGGTAACCTGTATTCTAGATTCTATCTGTAGGAGTTTAAATATTATAATTCATACTAGTAAGTTCATACAATATTTATCCTTTTGTGTCTGATTTATTTCACTCAACATAATGTCCTCAAGGTTCATCCATATTGTCACATGCTTCAGAACTTCATTCATTCATACTGCTGAATACTATTCCAATGAATGTATATATGACATTTTTCATTGGTTGATGGACATGGGTTATTTCTGTCTTATAGCAATTGTGAATAATGCTGCTATGAACATTGGTGTGCAAATGTCTGTGTTGCTGCTTTTAGTTCTTCTGGGTATATACCAAATAGCTGAATGGCCAAATCTCAGGGTACCTCTCTATACTTAGCCTTCTGAGGAACTTCCAAACCATCTTCCATGGCAGCTGTACCATTTTACATCCCCACCAGCAGTGAATAAGTGTTCCTGTTTTTCCACATCCTCTCCAACACTTTTAGTTTCCTGCTTGTTTAATAGCGGCCATTCTAATGGATGTGAAATGATATCTCATTGTGGTTTTGATTTGCATTTCCCTAATCGCTAGTGAAGATGAACATCTTTTCATGTGCTTTCTAGCCATTGGTATTTCCTCTTTGGAAAAATGTCTATTCATGTCTTTTGTCCATTTTTTATTGGGTTGTATGTCTTTTTTATTGTTCAGTATCATTCAGTTTGGAAGTACTTTCTGATTTTACTTGTGATTTCTTCTTTGACCCATTGCTTGTCTAGAGGTGTATTGTTCAATTTCCCCACATTTGTGTTTTTTTTCTGGTGATCCTATTATTATTCATCTTTACTTTTATTCCTATGTGATTAGAAAATGTTCTGTGTATGGTTTCAATCCTTAATTTATTGGAACTTATTTTATGACCCTCTACCTAGTCTATCTTGTAGATATTTTTATGTGCCCTAGAAGAGATGTGCATTCAAATGTCAAATGTAATGTTCGAAAAGCATAGATTGGTCAAGGTGATTGATAGTGCCTTTTAGATCTTCTCTGTCCTTACTGATTGATGTGTCTAGTTTTTTCTCTCAATAGCTGAAAGGAGATATTAAAATTGCTAACTATGCTTGTGGACTATCTATTTTTCTTTTATAATTCTATCAGGTTTTTTTTTAATGCAACTTTATTAAAATATATTCACATACCATACAGTCATCCAAACTGTACAATCAATTGTTCACAGTATCATCACATCACTCTGTATTCATCACCACAATCAACCTCCTGGACATTCTCATTACTCCAAAAAACAATAAGGATAAAAATAAAACAAAAGTAAAAAAGAACACCAAAAGCATCTCATACTCCTTTCCCCTCCTATAATTCATTTACTTTTTGTCCTTCTTTTTTCTACTCATCTGACCATATGCTGGATAAAGGGAGTGTGAGCCACAAGTTTTTCACAATAACACAGTCACACCATATAAGCTGTATAGTTATATGATCATCTTCAAGAATCAAGGATACTGGATTTCAGTTCAACAGTTTCAGGTATTTCCTTCTAGCTATTCTGGTACACTAAAAACTAAAAAGGGATATCTATATAATGCATAAGAATAACCTCCAGAATGATCTCTCGACTCCGTTTGAGATCTCTTAGCCACTGAAACTTTATTTTGTTTAATTTGTTTTCTCCCTTTTGGTCAGGAAGTTTTTCTTTATAGCATGATACTGGGTCCAAGCTCATCCCTGGGAGTCACGTCCCATGTTGCCAGGGAGACTTACACCCCGGGAGTCATGTCCCAGGTAGGGGGGAGGGCAGTGAGTTTAACAGCGGAGTGCTCTTGGAGAGAGACAGGCCACATCTGAGCAACAAACGAGGTTCTCTGGGGGTGACTCTTAGGCACCATTAAAAGTAGGCTTAGCCATTCCTTTGCAGTAACAGGCTTCATAATGGAAAGCCCCAAGATCCAGGACTTGGCCTACTACAATTGTAGCCCCCAATGCTTGCGAGACTATCAGGAATTCCCCAGGTGGGGAAGTTTAATGTTTCCACATTTTTTCCCCAGGCCCTCAAAGGGCTTTGCAAATACTTGTTATTCTCTGCCTAATTTACTCTTGGATGTATCAGGGTTTCATGCTAACCTGTACAAATTGACCAGATCTCACCCCCTATTCAAGGTACCATATAATTATGGTGTTTGAATAAACTGACCATACAAGTTAACTTATATAGCATGCTACAAAAAGTATAGACTTTGCACTAAATAAGAGTCTCTTCATTTGTCTCACACAGAAGTTGAGGTTTTAAAACACATAAAATATCATCCTTTTACCTTTAGTTTGGTTTACCTTAGTTCTAATCAAGTCCATTTCATTCATATCTCAGACTGAAATCTGATCTCTTTTTCATCCTTTTTTTTAACATTTGCTCTATGGGGTAATGCTGACATTCATAGCTGCCAAACTCTGGCTCTGAGTCTCAGGTGTTACACAGATCCTCGAAGTTACAGGGACTAACCAGCTCAGCATCTCAGAATTTAGAGATAAACATTACAACTCATGAATAAATGTGACTGCTGCAAGAGCCTACAATCTAGGAACCTTTACCATAAGCCTTCCCCTGATAACCTATAGTCTCAGAATCAATTCTTAGGGTTTGCACATTATAATTAGTCCATATTAATGAGGCATTATAATGTTTTTCTTTTCAGTTCTGGCTTATTTCACTCAACATACTGTTCTCAAGCTCCATTCACCTAGGTGTATACCTCACAACTTCATTTCTTCTTGCCACCACTCGGTATCCATTGTACATATACACCACAATTCACCATTCCATTTATCAGTCAATGTACCCTTAGGCCCCCTCCATCCATTGTGAATCATGAATATGGCTGCTATAAACACCAGTGTGCAATGTTCAGTCATGTCCCTGTTCTCAGTTCTTCCAAGTAGATATCCAATAATGGGGTTGCAGGACCATATGGCAACCCCATAGTTAGCTTCCTATGAAACCACCACACTGTCCTCCAGTTGTGCTGCACCATTCTATTTCCCTGCCAACAGGGAATAGGTACATCCATCTCCCCACATTTTCTGTAGCACTTGTATCTGTTTATTTTTTAACAGTTTTATTCACATAGCATACAATCCACCCTAAGTAAACAATCAGTGATTCCCAGTATAATCATATAATTATGCATTCACCACCACAATATATATAAGGACATTCCATCTCTTCCTCAAAGAAAGGGGTAAAGGAGAAAAAAATGGAGAATCAAAATACAAATAGTAGAAGAAAAATAAAAATGAAATACAATGAAAAGATCAGACAACATCATCACCACCACCAAGAATCCCATATCAGTCCCTTATATCCCCCTCTTACAGACATTTAGCTTTGGTTTATTGCCTTTGTTAAAATTAGTGGAAGCATCTTACAATGTTACCATTAACTATAGACTATTGTTTGCATTGATTGTATTTTTTCCTCTATGCCATCCAATTTTCGACACCTTGCAGTGTTGACATTCATTTGTTCACCCTCATTTGAAAACATTCTTATATTTGTACATTAATCACCATCATTGACCAGTCTAGGTTTTGCTAAGTTATATAATCCCAGTTTTTATCTTCTATCTTTCTGTCTGGTGTCATACTCGCCCTTAGCCTTCCTCTTTCAACCATACTCACACTCATTTTTGTTCAGTGAGTACTTACAATATTTTGTTACCATCACACACTATTACGCTATCCATTCCATTTCTGGATCTAAACAATCAATCGTGCTGAACCTTCTGTACTCCTTCAGCATCAAATGCCTAATCTCTAACCTCTTTCTATCTCCTGATAACCTATTTTACCAACTCTCAAATTTCATTCATCAATGTTAGTCCATATTAGTGGGACCGTGTAAGTGTCAGTCTTTTTGTTACTGGCTAATTTCTCTCAACATAATGTCTACTGTGTACCATTTTGTCTTTTGGATTTTATGTCTTATTTTATTTTTATTTTTTACCTCTTTCTCTCTTTTTACCCAACTGATAGTCTTCATTTCTACACTATTCTCCAAACCTCTGTCTCCTGTCTTTTCCTATCTACCTATAGTGCTCCCTTTAATATTTCTTGTAAAGCAGATATCTTGTTCACAAACTCTCTCAGTGTCTGTCTGTCTGAAACTATATTAAACTCTCTCTCATTTTTGAAGGACAATTTTGCCAGATGTAGAATCCTTGGTTGGCAGTTTTTCTCTTTCAGTATCTTAAATATATCATACCATTGCCTTCTTGACTCCATGGATTCTGCTGAGAAATCTGCACATAGTTTTATTGAGCTTTCTTTGTATGTGATGTGCTTTTCTCTTACCGTTTTCAGAATTCTCTCTTTGTCTTTGACATTTTATTATCTGATTAGTATGTATCTTGGAGTTGGTCTACTTGGATCTATTCTGTTTGGGGTATGCTGCACTTCATGGATCTGTAATTTTATGTTTTTCATAAGAGATGAGAAATTTTCAGTGATTATTTCTTCCATTATTCTTTCTGCCCCTTTTCCCTTCTCTTCTCTGCTGGGACACCCATGACATGTATATTCATGAGCTTCATGTTGCCATTCAATTCCCTGAGACCCTACCCATATTTTTCCATTCTTTTCCATATCTGTTCTTTTGTGTGTGGGATTTCAGCTCTCCTGTCCTCCAGTTCATGAATCCTTTCTTCTGCCTCTTCAAATCTGGTGTTTGTAAATATCCATTGTGTTTTTCATCTCTTTTATTGTGCTTTTCATTCCCATAAGTTCTGCCAATTGTTTTTTCAAATGTTCACATTTTTCCTTATGTTTGCTCAATGTCTTCTTTATATCATTCATCTGTTTTGCCATATCTTCCCTCAACTGGTTGATTTGATTTTTGAATTGATTTAGGAGATTTGTTTGATTAATAATTAGTTGTTTCAATTCCTGTATCTCAGTTGAAGTGTAAGTTTGTTCCTTTGACTTCACCATATCTTCATTTTTCCTAGTGTGATTTGTAATTTTTTGTTGTATAGACATCTGATTTCCTTGATTATCCCAATTAGATTTTCCCAGACCAGAGGGGCCCAGGTCTCAGGAGAAGGCTTAATTCAGTTTCAGGTTTCCCTGAAGGTGAGACCCAGAAGATTGTATGACTTTCCTGTGAGGCCTCTAGACTGTGCTTCTCCTATCCTGTCCAATAGGTGGTTGTCAGCCTGCGGCTCCCCACTGGCATAAAGAGGTGTGGTGTATTTAATTCTCAGTGGACTCTGTCCTGACCAGGGACCAAGGATGTCAGAAGCCAAGTTTAGGTTGTTTCTATTTTCTTTTTCTCCCCCAGGCCCTGAGGTCTGAATTCTCTGAGGGAGGGCTGCCACTTGAGCTGGGCCCTGCCCGCTCTCCCTTTTCTTAGGGAAGATAAGCCCTTTAGGGAATTCACTCTTACACTTGAGTTTTCCCTTTGACTCTCTCTCTTAACTCCACCCTTTTCTGGGTCAGTGCTGACAATTGAAACTGCCTGAGGCTTTCTCTAATGAGAGAGAGAAAAAAAAGGAAAAAAGCAAGAAGTCTAGCAAGAGACAGTCCCCAGCCCCCCCAGTTCACCAGGCAAGAACTGCAGTTTGTACCTCGTTCTGTATTCCAGTATTCTGAGCTCAGCAGACTCCAAAAGCCTCTGTTTTTATTTATTTATGTATTTTTTTCCTGTCAGCCCTGCCTCCTCTCTGCCAGGATAAACCTCTGGGTTCCTTTCCTGCTTGTTCCAGGTTTATATGTGCTCATAGCATGTATTCAGTAGTCCAGATTTGTTAACTAAAACTGCAATTGGAGCTTGGTTGACCTACATTCCTTTCCCTTGCTCCTGGAAGGACTTTTTCTCACAGTGAAGTTTTGCAACTCAGCCTGCCATGCTTGTGGGGGAGGGGCACCAGTTTCACAGTTTGGGCACTTTACTTATAGTTCTATGTTGCGATCTCAGCTGTTCCACTCATTCCTGACAGGTGTACAGTTGTCCATTCATGGATGTCCCCCATCAGTTGTTCCAGACTATTTCCTAGTTGTTCCTGGGTATTTCCTAATTGCTCTAGGAGACTAACTACATTCCACACCTCCCTATGCTGCTGTCTTTGCCCTGCCTCCTCTATTAGGTTTTGCTTCAGGTATTTTGAAACTATGTTATTAATGTATTTGCATACACAGATATATACTCTTTTATCTTCCTGATATTGAACATTTTAGCATTATAAAATGTACTTCTGTATACCTGCTAGTACTTCTTGTCTTCAGGTCTCCATTGTCTCATACTCATATAGCCGTGCTGCTTCCTTAAAATTAGTTTGCTTGGTATATTTTTTCCCATCCTTTTATTTAAATCTATTTTCTTTGTATGCATGTTTCTTTGTATGCAAGTGTGTCTTTTATAGATAGCATATAGTTGGAACTTATTTTTGATACAGTAAAACTCTGACTTTTTAATTTGAGTGTTTCTTCACTTACTCCCAGTGTAATTATTTGTTTCTTTATTTTTCCCATTTTTTTTGCCTGTTTTCCTTTCTTTATGACTTATTTTACGTTATGGGAATATTTTTTAATATTTGATTTTCATTTATCTTTTAACATTTTTGATATACATTTTTGCATTGTTTTTCAGTGTTGCTCTAGGGTTTACTTTTAACTTATTGCATTTCTCTTGTCATATATGTTATACTTTATACATTGGAAAATCACATAATATAGCATCATAATTTTTGCTTTAACTATTCATATAACCTTTAAGGAAATTAGGAGAAAGAAGTGTTTATGTATCTATGCATATTCATATGTGTGTATGTAAATGTATGTAGATTATATGTATGTGTATTTATATATATATATATATCCTTTTATATTTTCCCACCTATATATATCCACATATCCAGAGTTTTTCATTCCTTTCTAAATTACTATTTCATATAATTTTTATTCAGTACAACATATTTCCTTAAGCATATTTTACTGTAGGTCTGCTGGAAATTATTTGCCTGAAATATTAAAGATGTCCTGCCATTATATTCTGGCTTCCTTTCTTTCTAATGAGAAATTCCTGGTCATTTATATATCATAGTTACTTTGTATGTTTGTATCAGTTTTTTGAGTTTTATTATTATATGGCTAGGTATGATTTTTCTGTTTTTATCCTGCCAGGTGTTATTGAGCTTCTTGAATCTGTAGGTCGATTCTTCTGTTAAATTTGGAGAAATTCTGGCCATTAGTTCTTCTGATCTTTTTCTGTTACATTCTTTTCTGGTACTCTAATTTCATGTATATGAATAGTCCATGAGTCTCTGAGATTTTGTTCATATTTTTTCAGTTCTTTCCTCTGTGTTCATCAGAATTAATAATTTTTAATTGATTAATCTTCAAGTTCATTGACTTCCTTGTTGGTATTCAATTCATTGGTTAAACACATCAAGTGAATATTTCATTTTAGTTCATACACTTTTCAGCTCTGGAATTTGCATTTGGTTATTTTCTTGTAGTTTCTATTTCTTTGCTGAAATTTTACATCTATACAGTCAGTATGAGTACATTTTTTTCCCTAAGTGCTTAAGAGTAGTTGTAAGAGCTTCTTTAAAGTTTAAGTTGCAATATCTAGGAAATTCTGAGTTGCTTTCTAAAAAGCTCTATTTTCTTGATTATAAATTATATTTTTCTAATTCTTATCTTAGCTAGTGATTTCTGATTTGATGCTGAATATTACCTATAAAATTTGAAGTGTTTCTGGATTCTGGATTTTTCAGTGTTGATGATTTTTTTTGTTTTTGTTCTAGTAGGCAGTTAATTTGATTGGACTCAAAATCCAAACTGTCTTTCTTGCAGTCATAAGTAACTAAAAGAGTAACTCATTTATTTTAACTTCTAGATGCAGGTTTTTTTCTTGGTCTTCCCTGTGGTCTCCCTCAAAGCCTACATGTTTATTGGTGAGCCAAACACTGATTTCGGGGTTCATTCTCTCTGTGGCTCTCTTCTTTTCCAGGACTTCCCACCTAAGATCCTGGCTGCTCTGCCAGCCCTGAACTCTTTCCTCTTATACCACAAGTCAGAAAAGCTATGAATTTTCTGTCACCTTAAAATGTGGACAGATTGATGACTGGCCTTAAATAAAAAGTTGCATGCTCAAATCTCCCCAAGTTCAATTCCTGTCTTTCAATGATAGAGGCCCCTTTAGGTTCTGCCTGATTTTGTTCATTCTTCAATGCCTTCTGATAGCTGAATTTTGTATATTTTATCCACACTTTATTATTTTATATCTGTGGAAGAATAATTACAATAAAGTATTCCACTATTACCTTAGTTGATCTAATTTTTTATTTCATGTATATATATATATATATGTATTCATATCTAGTATTTAAGTTTGTCCATTTGGTCATTTTCTTAAAACTTTCCATCTCTTTCTTTAAATTTTCTCACTTAATGCATTGTCCATCTTTTCCTATAGATTCTTTCATTATGTATCATGGTTATTTTAAAACTGTTTTCAGCTAGTAGTAACATGTTGACCATTTATGGGTCTATTACTATTGACATTACTTTCTCTTAACAATTTGTCATTTTTTTTCTGTTTTTTTTTCACATACCAAAAATTTTTTTAATTATATACTTATATTGTGGAAAATACATTTAGATAACTTTAGCAAGTCAAGTTACTGGTACATAATCGTGATCATGTGAAGCCTTGTTTTTTTTTGTTTTGTTTTGTTTTACTTTTTCTTCTTTTATGATAGTTCCTTTTTTCTTCAGCCCTGTTGTATGTCATTATTTCTGGACAGGGTTGGGGTCTTTCCAGATTTCAATAGTATGGTTGGCCAGTCCCCTGCACCTCAGCAAGAATTGAGCTATATACTATGCCCTGTTCAAGGCAGATGTTGAAATACCTTCTCAATGGTTTTAGTCTTCCCAATAGTTCTCTCTACTATGGTTTTTGAAGTCTAACATTGCACATGTGCAGTTCAAGAGTCAGCCACATACCTAAAGGGAGTTAGCACACAGATTTGGGGGCTCACCCTCTGTGTTTCCCTTCTTTTGGAATTTCCTTTCAATTTCCAGCCTCCTTGGAAGTCCTGGAATATACTGTCAGCTCACCAAATCTGGTGTTTTGCTGGAGTCTGTTAACCATGAAGTGCTGTCTTGGTGTGTCCTTAGAGGAAAAGGTGGATAAATGTGGCTTTCACCCAGTGTAATTTCCTTTTGCAATGGTCACTGTCCTCTGTTCTCTTTAAATGAAAATTATATATAAATAAACTTTGGCCAGTTTATAATTGCTATCAGCAAGAGTATTAGTTTGATACAGTCTTTTCCACTATAAGCAGAAGCTATAAGTCTCCAGGACAAATTGGTTTAGAGACACCATTTATGCCCACGTTGGTAAGTTTTATATAGAACAAGGACCCCTTAAAGGTCAGTGTTTGGAGGATGAATAATGGTGGGTATGGTAAGATCAGTTTTGAAAGTATTATATATATATAATATACATTGTTTGAAAACCCTGGGCTACAGGGTTTGGCAGAGCATTCAAGATTAAGAGAAGGTGATTGTAGATTTGTTAGTATTTGCTAAAAAGATCAATATTTATGTAATTCTTAAGTGAACAGAGAGAAATGGAGTGCCATATAGGATAATTTTAAGGTTACTATCTTAGACTCTGAATTTATAAAGAAGTTATTGGAGATAAAGGTGAATAAAATTGTCTCTGATGCCAGAGGGCTGGAATACAAAAATCCCCATTGCCCCAAACCTATTTTACGTGATTCCTGAGTTAATCCACTGAGAAAAGTAATGAAAAACCTTTCAGCTCACTCCCTGCCACTCTTTGCTCCTGAGAAGATGACAGCGCAGCCACCCAAGTCAGTACTGTTTGTATGTTTGGGTAACATTTGTCTATCACCCATTGCAGAAGTAATTTTCAGAAAACTTGTAACTGATCAAAATATTTCAGATAATTGGAGGATAGACAGTGCCACAACATCCACTTATGAGATAGGAAACCCTCCTGATTATTGAGGGCAAAATTGCATGAAGAAGCATGATATTCCTATGATCACATGGCCCAGCAGGTTACCAAAGACTTGGCCACATTTGATTATATACACATTTGATTATATGGATGAAAGCAATCTGAGAGATGTGAGTAGAAAAGGTAGTGAAGTCAAAAACTTCAAAGTGAAAATTGAACTACTTGGGAGTTATGATCCACAAAAACAACTTATTATTGAGGATCCCTATCATGGGAATGACTGACTTGAGACTGTTTTCCAGCAGTGTATTAGGTGCTGCAAAGCATTTTTGGATAAGTCATAGTAAAGCTGCATACATTCATTGCTGAAGGCCAATAATGATTAACATCTTAACAGTGATGTTCTAGGTTTTTCAATCAGTGTGTTAAAAGTGTAATGCTTCATAGCTCATGGCCACAACTTTTTTTTTCAATTGACTTATTGTTTTTTATCTTAAAAAATAATTGTAGATGGAAATCAGTGTTGTGTTTGGCAGAATAATTAATAAAAATCTTTGATTCAGACAGTTTATGGGGTACATTAAATGTTCTTAAACAAATTGGACTGCTTATCTTGCCCCAATTACAAGAATAGTGGAAAAAACAAAATAGCAGAAACACAAAATACTGTGTTCTGTGTATGTTTTTTAACAGTCATTTCTTTCCAGTGTTTAACCTTAAGGTAGTAATCCAGTGATGGCTAGCATTCTAATATGCTTAATAAGTAATTAAAACATCACTTTCAGGCCCAAGTCAATATCTGAGCCCATTGAGACTTTCAAACAATCTACCTCTTTATTAAGTAGATATGTATCATTTGATGGACAAATGTCCTCTATTCACCTATACTGTCTCTCTTTTTACCCCAGGGCGTCTTACTGAATTAGAAATCCCTAGTCATATGGCTTCATAATCTTGATTGGAAGCATTTTGATTCACAGGTACCCAGACTACACACTTGTGTTAGAAGGATAGGAAAGAAAATGATTTATGGTATGGAATAAATCTTTAGCATTATTCTTAATTTTTGTTTATCTCGTTTATTTCATAAGGAAGTCAGTTTTTTGCTCCCAATTGGACCACCTTGCCTCTGAAAATTTATATCCAGAATGGACACTGTAAGCTGTTTCATCTTATGCTCACTTTTGACAAATGTGTCTGTTTTATATGCACATATAACCCAAATGCCAAGTATTGCATATTGGATTAGATGAGAAAAATAGTTTAAAAAGCTGGAAAAAGAGAATTCTGTTATGTTGAAGTTCTTAAGTAATAGGTTAAGTGTTCTTTTATCACTGTTTCATTTATAGGACAATATAGGTAATTTCAGTGTACTTTGAGAACTGTAATTTCAAATTCATTTGGATGTATATCAGAAAAGGTGGTTTTCAAAATAAATTGGGGAGTATAAAAATATAATTATATATATAAAAAAAACTTTTCATAATTTCTCGCCATTACAACCTGTAAACATTGGCATGCTCAAGGCCTGAGTCCTTGGATCTCTTTACTTTTCAATTTACTCTCCTTCTCTATGTATTCTTGTGCCATCCCTGTCTTTAAATAATATGATTGTGCTAATGGCACAAACATGTATCTCTTCAGCCTAAAATTGTTCCCTGAACTGCTTGCTTAACATGTCTACTTTGATGTATAACAATTATTTCAAACTTTACATGCCTCCACATGAATTCTTGATTCAACCCTCTCTCCTAAACCTACTTCCTTTCCATCTCTCTGTCTCAATAAAGGGGAACTCCTTTATTCCACTTGTTAGTCTAAATACCTTGAGGTCACCTTTGGCTCTTCTCCCTCTTTCACACCATATATCCAGTGTCTCAGCAGATTCTTTTGCTTTCCTTTCAACATATACACAGAATCCAATCAATTTTCATCATCTCTACAGCTACACTCTACTCCAAGCAACCATTGACTCTTAGCTGTTTTATTGCAATACCCTCTTTATTCATGTCCCTGCATCCCCCCTTGACCACCTATTTTCTTATTTCTATAAGCAGCTGATTTAAGAATGGTCATATTATTTCTCTGCTTAAAAACAGTTTTGCTCAGAGCAAGGTCCAAAGTCTTAACAAGAACTGTCAAGACTCTCAGGATCTGGCCCCTTACTATGTCTTTTTCTTCACCTCCTAAGATTCTCCCCATTGCTCCCTCAGCTCCAGCCATAGTGGCTTGCTTGCTGTTTTCCATATACACCAGGTGTCCTCCTGCTGCTCTCTTTCATTTGATATAGGTTGACTTCATTTTTGTTCTACCATATTTTTGTAGTTTTAAGAATGAAAACACTCTGTACTTCCTTATTGTATTTTGTCTTTCTCTCCAAAAACTTAGAGACTTGCAACATTTCCCTGGGGTTCAAGGTTTCACATATGTTATTTCTTCTTCATATACTTTATTTTTCATCTCTCCTTCTCTAATAGAATTCAGTTCCCCTCTGAATTTCCTGATGAATCAATACTGCCCTTCCAACACTCACTACCAGTTCTTGGCTACTTCTGTATACTTGAAAATTTTTATTGCCTTTAATCATCGGTGGGGTGTGGTATGTCTCTGTGCTTTATAATTTTAAGGAAGGTACATTGAGACTTTAAATGAACAATTCTGTCTTTTGCTTTCACATAATTTGAAAACATAGCTAGGTATAAAAATCTTAGATTATAAATTTTATTCCTCAAACATCTGTGGATTTTACTTCATTGTGTTCTGATGATTGATGTTTCTGAGGCCAGAAGGATTATCTATTTATTTAATAACGTCGCTGGAATTATTTGAAAAGCTTCCTTTACTTTTTGAAAGTAAAAAAAAAAAAAAAAATCCCTGATATAAAGTTCCTTTTGTTACTTTTTTAAAACTCACCCTCCAATTCAAGTCTTGACTATTTCAAAGCATCAACACTTTCCTCAAACCCTCATTCTCTGGTTATTATAAAATATATTTTCATTTCTACTTCGCAAAGAAGAAATAGATAATTTTGTAGAACTTTCTAACTTCGAACTCAGATTTACCTTCAACTATTTATCTCTGCATTTATCTCCATCTCCTTCCATTAAACCACAGAGGAAAAATTGTTCCTCCTTTATCAAAGCTAATATTTCCACATGTACTTCTGATCTCATTCTTCCTAACTCCTCTGGTCAAAATTTAAGATTCTAAAACTTCATTAATATTTTTATTATTTTTTGAGAAGTGAACTTTAAATTTTACCAGCCAAAGAACTTAAATTTTACTAGCCAAGTTTATTTAATTATAGAAAATAGGGAATAAAGCAAAATTGTTTTGCCCAACATATAGAAGAAAAGACAAAAGTAAATCAATACACTGCTCAAACTACTGACATGATTGGGTTGGGGACTATAAAGTTTTGGAAAATTTTTATTCATACATATTTCCTTTTTATATATTTAAGTGTAATTAACATAGAATAAAATGCAAATCTTAAATGTACATTTGGATGAGATTGTACAAAAGCACACCACCCTTATAATCCATACTCCTATGAACCTATGCAACATTTCTTACACTACAGAAAGTTCCCTTGTATGTCTTCCTAGGCAATAATCCCCTTTCCCAAGAAAAAACTTAGTTCTAATTTCTATTATAATACATTAGTTTATCTGTCTAAAATGTCTTATAAAAACTTAGCATGTAATGTTTTGTATTTGTCTTCTTCATACAAAAAATGTGTTTCAGTAATTCGTTCATTTTTTACTGAGTATTCCATTGGATAGGTATATGGCAGTTTGTGTATTCATCCTCTGATTGACATTTTGGGTTTTTTTCAGTTTGGAGCTATTAAGAATAAAGTTGCTATTAAATTCTCCCTGAGACTCTTCTGTGGACAATCTTTTTTTTTCTTCTGATAAATACCTAGAAGGATAGTTTCTGTGTTATAGAGTGTATTGATTTTTAACTTTATGTGTAATGAACAAATAGCTTTCCAATGTGATTTCACCAATTTATACTATCACCAGTAATTTATGCAAGTTCCAGTAGCTCCATATTATTGCAAACTTTTGGAGTTGTCAGTGGTTTTAATTTTAGCAATTCTAGTGGATGCACAGTAGTATCTCACTACTTTGGTTTTAATTTCCATTTCACTGATGCCTAATGATGTTGAACATGGGCTTATTGGTCATTTGTATAGCTGCTTTATAAGGAAGCTGTTAGTCTTTTGCTTGTCATTGGGCAAGAGGTCATCTGATTTTATTGTTGTGCTTGAAAAGATTTTACATATTGTGGATACAAGTTTCTTGTCAAATTTATATATAGTGAATATTTTATCCAAGTATGTGGCTTGTCTTTTCATTTTCTTATTGGTGTCTTTTCATGAAAAGAATATTTTTTTAATTTTTGATTAAATCCAATATATCAAAAAAATGTTGTATATTTTTTCCCCTACTGTCAGGTAGTTTTTGTTCTTCATTCCCTGTTTTCTCTCTCTGAGATTCCAATTATACATATGGTAAAGTGCTTGATATTGTCTCATTTGTTGTGGAGGCTCTATTCAAATTTTCCGTCTTTTCTTCCTCCCTGTCCTTCAGATTTTATAAATTTATTTCTAGAAATTTACCTAGATTTTTCCTCAAATTAACTGTAATTTTCTTTAGCAGTCTCTAATCTATACTTAAACCCATCATTTCAGATATCTTTTTTTTCAGTTCTAGATTTCCCTTTGATTGTCTTTTAGAGTTTCTTATTTCCTCTTTATGACTATCCTTTCTTTGAATTTCTTTTTTAATATGCACAATAGCTGCTATAAATCCCTTGTTTATTATTCCTCAATTCTGGGTCATTTCTGTGAGCTACTATTGAATATTTTTGTTTCTTGATTTAGGAAGGGCATCATAGAGTCTTACCTTGTACATATGTGACTTAGTCCTCAGCCAAAGAATTCTACTGAATCCCCTTCATGACTTATACTCCCATTTTAGCAGCTTTCTCATCTTCGTTACACTGCCCCACACATTCTAGCCATTTGTACAGCCCTGAATTTCCATCTTTTCTCTGAGTGCAGATGTGTGACTGGTCACAGAAATCCCTGAAGTGGCTGTTCCAGACAGTTCCTGGCTGTTTATCAGTTGCCCTAGAGGAGTAATTTGATTCCATACCTCACCACTCAGACATCTTGCCCCGCATATATATATTTTCTTAAATTTATTATTTGATTCAAACCACACAGATTTCTTTGGAAAGTCTTTAGGGCGTAAAAGTCCAGTTAAAGATAAAATTTCATATTTGTAATCCAAAGTTCAATCATAGAATATCAGCTTTTGCCAAGTATCCTGGGGGCTTGCAGAAGTCATGGGGCCTACCTACCCTTAAAGAACTTATGCTATTGTAAAACCAAAATTCTCAAATTGTTAAAAACTAATTCTGATACAAATAGTAAGCTTACATCTCATTATTATTTTAATCATTAATGAGATAACCAGCAGAATAATATATTTGAAATGGATTTTAACAACTGGAATCATAAAATTAATGGGAAAAGAAATGGTGAAATATGATTTCTAATTAAGTGCAAAACAACATGATAAAACCCTTTTTTTGAGTTATTGTCTCTATTGATGTTAAGAACTGTGGAGTCTGATATATTACTCTGCTTCCAAGCTAAAAATTTAGCTTATCACATTTTCATGGATACTGGCAAAAGACATGACTCCTGGGTCAGAAAGAAAGGGGTTTATTACTTTAGCACAGAGAGAACATGAATATTAACATATTTTCATAAGTTCCCCAGGCCCCAAATCTCACAGAACCAACACATGGGCTCGGGTGGATGCTGCACAAATAGTGGATTGTATTACATGAGAAGAACCCCAAGCTTAGGAATAAGCAGTAAGCAGGCCTGTTCTTTTCTCCAGAGAAAAAAATTATCTTTGTTTTACTAGAGTATGATTTCCTATTCTTTGCTCCAGAGAGACACACTGTATCTTCCATGGCTGTAAGCAAGCCTGTCCTTTCTTAGAGAGGGAGATCTATTGCTGTCTTCTAAGGCTTCACTATACAAACATCTTTGGAAAGATAGTCCAGAACAAAGCAGCAGTAGCACCCTTATAAGCTATGCAAAAATGTGAGAGACCAGTAGACAACTGTTACCTAATAATGTTCACCCTTCTTTTCTACACCATCTTGACTTTTAGCAAATTTTCCAGTGAATATGCCATTTCTTGGGTGATTCTGATTAATCTGACAGGGGCTGTGATCAAATTCATTTAATTAGTCTCGGAAAGCATTTAATTAAACATACTGCTGACAGAATTCCATTGAGCAGAAACTGACCTGTATTGACTTCAGAAATGATTCCCATTGTCTCAGACCCAGCCAGTAGAACGAAATCCATAAATCATTAGGGCTACCTTAGAAAACCAGGTGGCTTTCCCCTTAGGTTTTTGTATTGACCTTTCCAGTTGGCCTGAAACATCAATACAGGTAAAAGGGGTGAATTAGCAATTGCACAGACACTGTAAGGAAGAAGTTTAGGGCAATTCTATTATATATAACAATTCTGGCCAGTGAGTTGAGCTGATCTGATAACTTCCAGGACTAAGGTAGTGTCATTAGTTACTTTAGCTAAAATCAGGGACAGATGACTTCCCAAAGAATATGTATAAACACAAGCCAATTATCCCTCTAGGTAGCTCCTCCAAGTGACGAGGGTAGATTCATTTTGTAGAGATCTCCACCATGATGTTAGGGCTACATAGCCTACTGGCGATGTTTCTTTAAACACTTGAAGGTCTCTTACGGCCACTCCTAAGGTGGAAGTCATTATGTTTCAGAAGGGAGGTAAGTTAACGCCTGGTTTCCACATAAGAATTATATTCCCAAAGATACACATAGTGACAGTGGAGAGTTTTGTTTACAATTTGTTGAGACCCCTGAGTGGGACCTATATCTACCTCAGGGAATACTTTGACAATGTCTCCAAAATGGCCTCCTGGCCAGCTGGTAGACCTTAAGATTTCTGGTTCAGTTTGAATAACTGAGTCTGGTCCTGATTTTTGTAAGGACTTTCTGAGGGCACTTAGTTCCACCTATGCTGACAGCTGGATAGCCTTTGTCTAATCCATAGAATGAATGAGTGACAACTATGGAAAATAAGGATAGGGAAGACATCAAAGGGTTTTGCATGGTAAGTTCATGAATTGGGACCATCCTCCATGCTCTGATGTTTCTGATAGAATTCTTGGTAAGTTTAAGGAAGATTGCAACCAAATCATGATCAGAGCCAGTCAGGGGGTGGTAGTTGGGTTAAGCATATGCTCCAGTCAGCTAAATACAAGACATTTGCAATGGTTTGTAAGAGCAATTCCATGATGTTTTCTTTAATGAGTATAGCTACAGGGGGCAGCTCTGAAAGTCACATTATCATTAATGCACCTCCCAGCATCACACATCCTATGGTCTAAGGTGCTTCTTCCACAGGTGCCTGGGTTGTTCTTAACTGCTAAAAAAGCCGGGTCTCAATCCAGTAGCTATAATTTTACTTTTCCCAGTGAACCACAATTATCATTCAGACATGAAGGGCTCAGGTGTGAGAGTTAAAGGGCATTTTATAAAATACACAGAGACCCATTATATTCCTTACCTTAACCTACATGGGCCACTGCAGGGAGACTTGGGGAGCAGTGTACTCAACAGAGGGATCAATATCTTTATGATCTAGGATCATGTCAGCCCAACCTGAGAACCCAGGTGGCTAAATTATAATTGTTTGAATTCTCTAGGTTGCCTTTTGGCTGGCTGCCACCTAGAGAGTGTATCAAAAAGCCAGCGTTTTGAGTTTGCCATTAGGGGAAAACAAGAATTATTATGCTCGGGGATATCTGGACACAATCCCAAATTTTCAAAGTAAGTCGGTATAATCCTTCAACTCTTTCGTCCTCACCACTACCCAAGAAATCTCCAAGAGGGAGATGATCAGATGTATTTAGTGATCAAAATTTCTTCCCAAGGTGTGTGGACCAGGAGGAGTTGAGGGAGATAGAATCAGAGACCTTTTAGAGTCAAAAAGGCTGTTCAAATACTCAACAATACCATATACCTGTGGATGGTAGAGCAAATTAATGTGTGTTGGAAACCTTCATTATCAGCACATTGTTGAGTCAATTCCGTGATAAAGCTCACACTATTGTCTGACTTCAAATTGTCCAGAAAGCCTAACACATGACTCAGATTAGTTCCAAGGGCCATAATGGTGTGGTCAGAGTTAGCTGACTGGACTAGAACAGCAAAATCATAAGCTGAAAAAGCATCATTGGCAGTGATACATCACCAATAGCTCTGAGGGAGTATCAAATGGTTACTGTAGTTAAACTACTAGGAACAGATGCCACCAATACCCTGTGCAGTGTGGCTTCCCTCATTATGAGAGAAATGAGTCAACTTTTAGCAAGAATTACAAGTCTCGCATACAGTGGTATCCTCTGCATCAGAAACATGAGTCCTTCACTTTGTCTAATACAAATGTGTTGCCATGTCTGCTGGAGTAATGGATCCAGGCAACAGTGAGGAGAAACTGGGCAGTGCAGGCATGATTGGCCACTTGATTGCAATCATTCTTATCAAAATGGTCCTTTGACATGAACAACTACATGAGTGACCCAGAAGGTTTGATCAGAAGCCATGGTTAGTTTCCAGGCAGGTTGATATTTAAATGTCCTACATAATATTTAAAAATCACACTATCATCTTTCTGTCTTTTCCAAAGTTTTAGATATTTTTTCCTGGCTAATTCCCTCTGTGATCATAAATAACTCAAAAGATTAATTTTTAATAGCACATAAAAAAATTGGTATCATTGTATTTTTCTTATAAGGTTTTTATTATAATGTTAATACTTGAGTTGTTTTCCTTGGCAATTGTTTCCTAAAGTTCTTATAGGAAATCTGGCATAGGCTTAATTTATAGTATACACATACCATCAAGATTACAATGATTTTGTTCCATCATTGATATTCTACTGTTAAAGTTTTAACAAACTGTAATTTGTTAAAAATTACACATTTTTAGGAAGAGATTCCAAAATCATTCCTGGTGAATTGATTCCATGAATTGATTCAACTGATTTTCTGTTTCATGTATTTTATAAGTTCTGTTCTAATTGACCTGCTTAATTTACATTGAGGTAGCAAGAGGTGTTAATTAAGAAACATTAGCCTTCTTGTTTGTTTGACCAACAAAATTAGAGCTATATGACATTAATACTTGAAAGTTAACTTTCATATAGAACCTTCTTACAATTAGAAAACACTTTGAGAAAATGAGAAGGAAAACACAACATATCAAAACTTATGGGATGTAGCAAAATAACTGCTTATTGAGAAATTTATAGTTATCAACATTTATGTTAAAAAATAAAGATCTCAAATCAATAACCTAACCTTCCTTCCATTTTGAGAAACAAAAAATAGGAGAAAACTAAACCCAAAGTACAAAGAAGGAAGAGGAAATAAAGATAAGAATGGAAATTAATGCAATAGAGAATGGCAGAATAATAGAGAAAAATTACCAGCCCTAAAAGTTGGTTCTTGAAAATATCAACTAAATTGACATTTATCTAGACTGCCAAACATGAAAAGAAAGAGAAATTGAATTATAAAAATCAGAATGAAAGAGAGTACATTATTACGAATTTATGGAATTAAAATGTATTATAAGGATATATTATGAACAATCTATGCCAACCAATCAGATAACCAAAGTGAAATTGAAAAACTCCTAGAATAATGCAAAATACTGAAACTGGCTCAAGAATAAATGTAAAACCTGTGTAGACCTATAACAAGTAAAGAAATTGAAACTGTAATCAAATAACTTTCCACAAAGAAAAGGCCAATGCCAGATGGCTTCACTGATGAATTTTACCAGACTTTTAAAGAATTAACATCAATCCGTCACAGAATCTTCTAAAACACAAAAGAGGAGGAAATACTTCCAAATGCATTTTATGTGTCTGGCGTTATCATGATACAAAAACCATACAAAGACATTAAAAGAAAAGGAAGCTATAGACCAATATCTCTTTTGCACATTGCAAAAATCCTCAACAAGTACTATCATACAAAATCCAGCAATGCATTAAAATGATTATATGCCATGACCAAGTGGGATTTATCCAAGGAATTCAAGGTTTGTGTAACATGAAAATCAGACATTGTACGACACCACATAGTAAAAGCATTTAAAAAATCAAACAGCTTTTCATGATAAAACTCTCAAAAGACTAGCAAGAGAAAGGAGCTTTCTCAACTTGACAGAAGGCCTCTATGAAAAACTCAACAGCTAACATCATGTGAATGGTGAAGACTAAATTTTTTCCTTTAAGATCAGGAGCAAGACAAAGATGTGTGCTCTCATTGCTTTTGTGGTGGTTAAAGGCTGTTTGTACCCAAGAAAAACATGTTCATAAATGTTATTCATTCCTGTGGGTGTAAGCCCATTGTAAATGGGACCTTTTAATGAGGCTACTTCAGTTAAGGTGTCATCAACCTCTTTCAGGATGGATCTTAATCCTCTTACTGGAGTCCTTTATAAACAGAATGAATGCAGAGAGAAGAAAGAGAAAGCCACACAAGCAAGAAGCTGAAAGCAACAAAGCCTGGAAGAGAAGGCAGTGACCAGCAGAAACAACCATGTGCCTTGCTATGTGGCAGAGGAGCCAAGGATCACTGGCAGCTATTCTTCAGGAAGAAAGCATCACTTCAGTTTATGCCTTGATTTGGACATTTTCCTGGACTCTAACTGTAAGTCAATGAATTCCTATTTCTAAGCCAAACCATTTCATGTGTTTGCTTGGAGCAGCACATAAAACAACTTCTATTCAGCATTGTACTGGAGGGTCTAGCTATGGTAATTAGGCAAGCAAAAGAAACAAAAGGCATCCAGATTGGAAAGGAAGAGTAAAATTCTACTGTAGATGACATGATCTTGTATATCGAAAATGCTAAGGTATCCACAACAAAATTATTAGAACTAATAAAGGAGTTCACCAAGTTTGCAGGATACAAGGTCAGTGTATAAAAATCAGTTGTATTTCATACACTATAATGAGCACTCTGAAAATGAAGCAATTCCATTTACAATAGAATCCTATTAATTGTGCTTTCCAATTTTTCAGTCTCTTTCATCACTCAGATTTAGAATTGTCTTTGCTATTAAAGTTTATAAAATTACCTTTAATAATTTAAAGTGTGTATATATATAAAACTTAACCTATTTCACAATGTTTCACTTTGTTTATGATACATTTGCAACAAGAACATATTCTCCAAGAATCATTATTTAAAATACTATCAAAACATGAGCTTTTAATATGGCAGTAAAGAAAATTGGTGATGATATGTTCTCCCCAGAATAAAAGAGTAAAATTTATTCTCTAGGCCGCTGTATAACTAGCCCAGTCCCCCTATGTGGCTCTGTGTAGAACTGACAAAAAAACTAACTTGAATATATGTACATATTCAACTAAATGTGTACTGAAATCAGAAAAAAATGATTCAGCACAGCCAAGTTTGGGCATGACTTGGTCTGGGATATTTAGAAGAGGATCAGCTGGACTTGTTCAATGCACTAGAAATTATCCATATTAGATCAGAGACTTTTTTCTTAACCATACCTGACAAAGATCAATGCTTAAGTGTTTTATTTGCCATCTTTCATTTAATCTCTGCATCTTGCATGGTAGTATCATAGATCTATTTTATGGATAATAAAACTAAAGCTCAGCAAGGCTGTGTAACCCTCCTCAGATTTTACACTCAGCAAGCAACAGAACAGGCATCCGAATCTTAGTTTCTATCTTCAAGTGTTGTACTTTTAATCACTATATGCTTTCTTACTTCTCTATAAATTATAGGAAAGCCCATAAACCATAGCACTTTGACTATAAAATTGGATTGTGATATTTTCAGTAAAATTAACTTGGTTACTTTGAATGGCTAATTAGGTCAGAAATTGATCATTAACATGACCTATGGTAGCCACTGGTGTTTTGCAATCTCCCCTTTGGGATATTTTTGGAATATACCATGTATTTCAAGTTGGGGAAATTAAAATGTAATAAAGCTATAGGCATTGTTGCAAAGGGTCTGGTTTTGACCTCCATGACCACCAAGTTATGTCTTCTTCCTTTTTCCTGAACATCCTAAACTCCTCCCTATCAACAGTCTTTGAATGTGCTTTCACACTTGACTGTAACGATCTTCTCTCATTGTTTTTATGGTTGATAATTTTTCATACTTTGGTCTGTGACCTGTCATCTCTTTGAAGAGGTGTATCCTTGAAACTGTATCCAAAGATACTTATCACATTTTTTTTTTTGATTATCTATTTAGCTCTTACTACAGTTGAGAATAATTGCTTATGTGTCTTCTTATTGATTTCCTGAATCCTCCCTAGTATGTCACTTCCATGGGGGAAGGGATACTGTCTATCTTGCTCAATACTCTTCTCAAAACCAGTGACAGTACCATGTGCTCCAAAAGTATTTTGGAATAAATGAATGAATTATATATAAGTTAAAGACCTCTCCAAATTTGTTCTTCATTAATAATTTGGGAAGATGGTATCTCCTGTCTGGGTGATAATATCTCTCTTCTACATTTCTTACAAGGTAGTTGTGAATATAAAAAGATATATTTTAGGTAAGAGTACATTATAAATTCCAAGGTATAACACAAATGCAGGGTAAAACAAAGTAAAATTTATCTTAGATATGGTTCCATCACCTGTTTTGCAATAATTTATTGTTTTGCCTATCTTTTCCTTCCAGCACCATGTATCAAGTGCCTTCATGTTATCGCATCCTCAAGAATAATTTGGTGAAAAGCTGTGATAATGAGACAGATAATTTTCTTTCTTAATAGTTTCTTCAATTACATTTTCCAGAACTGCTTTCATTTTTACTTGGGCCTTTAGTAATTGACTTTTATGGACATTGCAAGCCCCATCAACTTAAGCTAGTAAAGTCTATAACTGTGGGTAAGGATGACTCATCTTGTGAGGATGGTTGAATCTATGTCTTTGTAAGTTGTCATCATTTTTAATCCTTCACTTCAAAATGGAAAAGTATATTGAAGGTTTGATTATTTTTGAGGAAGGTATTATGAATTCCTTGTTAGGACAACTGATACCTTTTATGGTTCTATCAGTCAACCTGGGGTTGGTGATTTTCTATGTTATCAGTAAAGCTGTCATAATATATAAAGGGTGATGTGTAGCAAAGATGGAATATATGTCTATTCTTGAGGTCAGTGTATATAACATGGAAATAGGATAAAAGATAAAAGGTTTCATATAGTACAAATGCCTACACCTGTGAAACTCTTTGCTTCTCTGAAATAAAACTTATTTTCTAAAACAACACCACCATTCTCCCCAACCCTGAAAAACAGAATGATTACTTCTCCAGTTAAATATCACTCCCAATATGTACTCATGGTGCTTGACATAGCTGTTTTACCTTATGTTATTTGCTGTTTTACCTTATGTTATTTGAAGGCCTAGATAATGACCTGGAAGTGGGGAAGGTATTGCCATTCTTAAATGTTATGGAGCATTTCAGAAACATACAGCAGACTTACCCTGAACTTTTTTCCAGTCTTCTTTTCTCTACTTAGGCTGTGGAAGAGTTTTTCATTAATGGAACAACAGAAAACCTGATTCAAACAGAGAAGGAACACAGAAGTAAATAGCTGCCTGTTTGAAAGGGGATGTTAAATGGCTTGTTAATGTTACTCTAGAGTTGGAAGAAGAGAACATTCTGTTATCATTTCTATCACACAGGTACAATAATTGAAGATGAACAAACCCAATAAAATAAAATTTCACTCTGTAATTCACACTTTTTTCTTTGTGGTACTTAAACATTAATTTACAAGAACATAATAGAAAATAATTATAGCATTCTCCAGAGTAATTTGATGAAAAGTTGTGATAATGAGACACATAATTTTTCACCCTTAAATTATTACTACAAATTAGATTAGCAGTAACCTGCAGGCAATTCATGTCTTTGTAAGATGAGTATTCCATCAATATTCCTTCAAGGCTTCAGGTTTCTGTCAAAGCTAATGTTTGTTTTTAGTTACTTCAGAAAGGAAAAAAAAGAGAATTATGTCATAGCCAAATTTTGCACATATCTTCATATCACATTTTTCTAAATGAATTTGAGCCTTATTGGAAGGATTTCTTGGAGACTTGAATTTAAAACAGAAAATTAAAGAAATGACAGTCTTAGATTTCTACCATTGGAAACTGAGTTTTTCAAGGGATTTGCTAGGCTGGCAGGGATAACGCCTGCTCTGACCCCACCCCGTTGTATCCCCTCAAATGCTGTGTATTTTGCTGTCTTTGTGTCAGACTTTCATTTGCTTTGGTTGTATTAAAGAGCTTTGTCTTTCTGTACTTCTCCAAGATTGTATCTCTATACAGGGGTCCTTTGAAAGATTTTTCTCTACCCTTGGGCTGTTTCACAATTTTGGTATTATTGATGTACATCAATTTTATCTACTCCTTTCTAGGGTTACTCTCAGGTAATTGGAATATTTAGAAATGCTGGTAGTGACATAACTTTTTTTTTTTTTTTCATGATATGTAAGGTCAGTCTGGGATAGAATTTTTAGACACCAAGGTTTTTGCTGAATCTCTGTAACAATCCTAATACTAACCCAAACAGCAAAAAATTTATATAATTAGTTAGGATCCAAAGAAATACGATGCAGGCCTGCTCTCAAGCAGCTTGTAAACTGGTCAGAGAGAAATGAAACAAATATATGAACACATAAATAAAAAAGCATGATTGACTAACAATTCAAAATTAAAAGATTATTAGAATTATCACAATACTGTTCCAGGTTAATTGTAAAATGAATGATATAAACATGTGCATGGATCGGGCTTTTGAATTTGTGTATCAAGACCAGGGACTCTGAAAGTTAAAAAGTCTGCCCAAGGTTCCCAATAAGCCAACCAATGGGTTGACAATGTGTAAGCTGTGGGGCAGACACACTGGCTTGGTCACATTTTTACTCCTCTGGGGAATAAAATGATATGCCATAGGGAAAGTAGTGCTTTGGTAAGAGGGATAAGAAATCAGAATCATTCATGGTTAAAGCACATAGAGATCTTACCTATGTAATGTAATCTGAGTAATTTATAGAGGATCTGCCATTGCTATCTTTTGTGATCACTCAGTCAACAAATATTAATTAAGTGCCTGCCATATGCCAGGCAGCTTACTATCAGGGATATCATGGTGTGCAAGACAGACATAATAATTGCCTTTATTTGGTACACAGTCCAGGAGGGTGTGATAGTTGGGAACTTTACCTCAGAAAATCATGTTCTTAAAGCTAATCCATTCCTGTGAGTGTAAACCTATTGTAAGTAGATTTTCATGAGGTTACTTCAGTTAAGGTGTGGCCTAGGCTGGGTCTTAATCTTCTTCCTGGCGTCCTTTATAAATGGGATAAATACAGGGAGAGAAAAAGCCATAGAAGCCTGAAGCTGTAGGTAATGAAACACAAAGGAGAAGGGAGAGACCAGCAGATGCCACCATGTGCCTTGCCATGTGACAGAGGAGTCAAGGATCACCGGCAGCTGGTCTTCAGGAAGAAAACATCACATTGATGGTGCCTTAATTTGGACATTTTCACCACCTCAAAACTTTAAGCTTGCATGCTAATAAATTCCCATTGTTAAAAGCCAACCCATTTCATGGTATATTGCTTTCAGCAGCCTAGCAAACTAAGATAGGGAATTAGACATTAAATAATTTACATAAATATATAAGATTGTAAGTCAACAATTCAGGAAATACTGAGTACCTGTTCAGAGTCCAGCTTTTTTTATTTTAGAGGTTGGAATACATCCCATTAAAGAAAAAAAGACAAACAGCCTTCCCTTCATGGAGCTTATATTCTAGCATGTAAGAGGAGGTAGACAATAAAAAACAAAATGTACTGTGTGCTAGAAGTTAGTCAGTGCTGGGGGGAAAACCTGAAGCAGGGTAAGATGGGCTGGGAATGAATAGGAGTTGTGGGCTGGTGGGGGTGGATCATTCTTTTAAATGGGATCATGTTACACTTTGCTAAGAAAGTGACATTTGAAAAAGAGGTGAGGCATTATCTCTGTGGATATCTGGAAAAAGAATGTTCCAGACAGAAGGAACAAACAGTGCAAAAGCTGTTTCATGTAGGTTTGCCTGAATATTTGTTAGGAGGCCACTGCAGCTGAAGTAGAACAAACAAGGCCAAATTAGAGATGAGGTTAAAGAATTGAAGTGGGTCCAGGTGATACGGATCCTAGTAGGCCATTGTATAGAGAGCCATTGGAGAGATTTTTTTTTGTTTGTTTTTAATTAGAGAAGTTTCAGGTTTACAGAAAAAGCATGCAGGAAATACAGAGTTATCACAAATCCCCCTCACACAAGGAGTATTCACAATTATTAAAACTTTGTAGTAGTGTGGTATCTTTGTTACAATTGCTGAAACAATATTATTATAGATATATTATTAACTATAGTCCATATTTTACATGTGTTGGAAGTCTCACTGTGCTGTGCAGTCCTTTGTTTTCTTTCTAAATTTTTATTGTAGAAACATATATACAACTTAAAATTTCCCATTGTAACCACATACAAATCTATAATCAGTGGTGTTAATTACATTCACAGTGTTGTACTACCATCATCACCATCCGGTACCAAAACTTTTCCATAACCCTAAATGGAAACTCAGCACCAATTAAGCATAAAATCCCCATTCCCTATGCCCATCACAATCCCTGGTGGACTGTATTCTAGTTCCTGTCTGTATAATTTTGATCATCATTATTTCATATCAGTGACATCATAAAATATTTGTCCTTTTGTGTCTGGCTTATTTCGCTTAACATGATGTCTTCAAGTTCATCCATGTTGTCACATGTATCAGAAATTCATTCCATTTTATGGCTGAATAATATTCCATTGTATGCATATATTGTAGGTACATGCCATATTTTATTTATCCAGTCATCTGTTGATGGAAATTTGGGTTGCTTCCATCTTTTGGCAAGTGCGAATAATGCCACCATGAACATCCGTGTGAAAATATCTGTCCAAGTCCCTGCTTTCAGTTATTCTGGGTATATATCTGGAAGTGGGATTGCTGCATCATATAGTATTTCTATTTTTAACTTTCTGAGGAAATACCAAATTGTTTTCCACAATGGCTGCACCATTTTACCTTCCCACCAACAATGAAAAAGTGTACCTGTTTCTCCACATCCTCCCCAAAACATATTATTTTCAGATTTTTTAAAAATAGAAGCCATTGTTGTGGGTGTGAAGTGATATCTCATGATTTTGATTTGCATTCCCCAGTAACAAATGATGCTGAGCATATTTTCCTGTGCTTATTGGCCATTTGTCTAGCTTCTTTGGAGAAAAAAGTCTTTTCAAATCTTTTGACAATTTTTTAAATAATTATTTTTTATTACAGGAGTTGTACATTTATGAAAAATCATGGAGAAAATATAGTTTCCATATAACCCCCATTATTAATACTTTGCTTTAGAGTGGTACCTTTGTTAGAATTGATGAAAGTAAAATTATATTATCATTGTATTATCAATTGTAGCCCATAGTTTACATTAGTATTTACAGTTTGTGTTGTACTGCTCTATATTTTTTTTAAATTTGTATTCTAGCAACATATATACAACCTAAATTTCCCCCTTTAACCATATGCAAATATACAATTCCATGGTGTCAGTCACATTCACAGTGTTTTGCTATTGTTACCACAAGCCATTACCAGAACCTTTTCATCAGCCCAAACAGAAATTCCGTATGAATTAAGCATTAACGCCCTGTTCCTAATCCCTACCACAGCTCCTGGTAACCTGTATTCCATTTTTTTTACTATAAATTTGTTTATTCTAATTATTTCATATCACTGAGATGATACATTATTTGTTGTTTTGAGTCTGGCTTATTTTAAAAGGTTCCTCCATGTTGTTCCATGCCTGACAACTTATTCCTTTTTAAGGCTGAATAATATTCCATTGTGTGTATATATTGTGTGTGTGTGTGTATGTGTGTGTGTGTGTGTGTGTGTGTGTGTGTGTGTGTATATATATATATATATATATATATATATACACACCACATTTTATTTATCCATTCATCTGTTGCTGGACAGTCAGGTTGCTTCCACCTTTTGGCAAGTGTGAATAATACTGCTATGAACATCAGTGTGCAAGTACATGTTCAAGCCCTTGCTTCAATACTTTTGCGTATATATGTAGGGGTAGGATTGCTGGGTCATATGGTAATTCTATACTTAACTTTCTGAGGAACTGCCAAATTCTTTTCTACAATGGCTGCATCATTTTACATTCCCAACAGAAGTGAACAAGCAACGTCCTGTTTCTCCACATCCTCCCAAAACTTATTTTTAGTTTTTTTTTTTTTTAATTAATAGCCATTCTAGTAGGTGTGAACTATCTCATTGTGGTTTTGATTAACATTCCCCCAAGGGCTAATGATACTGAACATCTTTTCATGTACATTTTGGCTATTTGCATGTCTTATTTGGAGAAATGTCTATGTAGTTTGCCCAATTTTTAAATGGGTTGTTTGTCTTTTGGTTGTTAAGTAGTAAGATTTCTTTATATATTCTGAATATTAAACCTTTATCCCATAAGTAGGTTCCAAATATTTTCTCCTGTTGTGTAGGTTTTCTTTTTTCTTTCTATTTGGAGTCCTTTGATGCACAAAAGTTTTACATTTTGATGCAATCCCATTTATCTATTTTTTTCTTTTGTTGCTTGTGCTTTGGGTGTAAAGTCGAAGAAAACATTGCCTAACACAAGTCCTGAAGAGGGTTCCCTATGTTTTCTTCCAGGGATTTTATAATTTTGGTTCTCCATTTTGAGTGATCTTTGTATATGATGTGTGGTTGAGGTCTGGCCTTCATTCTTTTATGTATGAACGTTCAGTTTTCCCAGCAACACTTACTAAAGAGACTATTCTTTCTCTGTTGAGTGGACTTGGCAGCCTTGTCTAAAAAATCCATTGGTGATAGAAATGAGGGTTTATTTCTGAACTCCTAGTTCCATTACATTGGTCTTTATGTCTGTTCTTGTGCCAGCACCATGCTGTTTTTGATTACTATACCTCTGTAATTAGTTTTAAAATTGGGAAGTATGAGTCTTTCAACATCATTCTTTTCCAGGATGGTTTTGGCTATTTAGGGCCCCTTACTCTTCCAAATTAATTTGACAATTGGCTCTTCCATCCATGCAAAGAAGGTTGTTGGGATTTTCATTGGGATCGAATTGAATCTTTATCTCATTTGGAGTAGACTTGACATCTTAACAATTTTAATTTTCCAGTGTAAGAACACAGAATACGTTCCAAATATTTAGGTCTTCCTTGATTTCTTTTAACAGTGTTTTGTAGCTTTCTGTGTATAAATTAGTTACATCCTAGCTTAAATTTATTCTTAGATATTTGATTCTTTTATTTGCTTTTGCAAGTGGAATTTTTTCTTGATTTTTTTCTTCAGATTGTTCATTACCATTGTATAGAAACTGCTGATTTTTGCTTGTTCATTTGTACTCTGCTAATTTGGTCAATTTGTGTATTAGGTCTAATAGCTTTGTTGTGGATTTTTCAGGGATTTTTATATATCACATCATGCCATCTGCAAATATGGAGAGTTTCACCTTTTCTTTTCCAATTTGGATCTCTCTTAATTTCCTTTTGTTGCCTAATTGATCTGGCTAGAACTTCTAGTACGGTGTTGAATAACAGTAGTGACAGTGGGCATCCCTGTCTTGTTCCTGATCTTGGAGGGGAAGCACTGAGTCTTTCATCATTGAGTATAATTTTAGTGGTGGGTTTTTCATATAAGCCTCTTGCCATGCTGAGGATGTTTTCATCTTCTCCTAGTCTCCTGAGTACTTTTATCAAGAAAATGTGCTGGGTTTTCATCTCTTCCTAGTCTCCTGACTACTTTCAGCAAGAAGGTGTGTTGGATTTTTTCAGATGCCTTTTATCCATCAATTTAGATGATCCTGTGGTTTTTTTCTCTCTTTTCTGTTAATATGATATATTACATTAATTGATTTTCTCATGTTGAACAACCCTTGTATACCTGGAATAAATCCCACTTGTTCATGGTTTATAAATATTTAATGTGCTGTTGTGTTTTGCTAGTATTTTGTTGATGATATTTGCATTTATATTCATGAGTGATATTAGTCTGTAATTTTCTTTTCTTATGGTATCTTTATCTGGCTTTGGTATTAGGGTGATGTTGCTCTCATAGAATAAGTTACAAAGTATTCTCTCATTTTCAGATTTTTGGAAGACTTTGAGTAGGATTGGTGTTAATCCTTTTTGTAATGTTTGGTAAAATTCACCAGTGAAGCCATCTAAGCCTGGGCTTTTCTTTTTTGACCCTCAATTCTTCCATTAATTCTACTTTCATATTTATTTGATTTTACTGCATTGTACCATTTTGAGTCCCCTCTCCTTTCCTTCTGTATTTATTTTTAATATATTTGTGGTTATAATGGGGCCTACATTTCACACCCTAAATCTATAACAGTAATGTTTTGATTGTTTATCAACTTCAGTGCATACACATACACTGTACGTATACCCTCCATCCCTCCACCTTTTTATTATACTTGTTACAAATTATATCTTTATACATTGTATGTTCAAAACCATAGATTTATCATTACTTTTTATACATTTGCATTTTAGAACCTGTAAGAACTAAAAAGTGAAGTTTCATACCAAAAAAAAAAAAAAAAAGCAATACAATAGATTTGGCATTTAAATTACCCATGTGGTTTCCATTACCAGAGGTCTTTATTTCTTTATGCCACTTCAATCCAGTGTCTAATGTCCTCTCCTTTCAATTTGAAATTCTCCCTTTAGAATTGCTTGTATGGCAGGTATAGTGCTGACAAACTCTCTCACCTTTTATTTATCTGGTAATGTACTAATTTTTCCCACATTTTTGAAAGACTGTCTCATTGAATATAAAATTCTTGGTTGCCAATTATTATCTTCCAGCACTTGAAATATTTTGTCCCTCTGTCTTCTTGCCTCCATGATGTTTGATGAGAAATTAGCACTTAATCTTTTTGGGGCTGCCTTGTATATAACACATTGATTTTCTCTTGTAGCTTTCAGAACATGCTCCATGTCCTTGGCATTTGAGAGTTTGACTCCTGTGCTAGTTTGAATGTATTATGTCCCCCCAAATGCCATTATCTTTGATGTAATCTTGTGTGGGCAGACCTATTAGTGTTGATTAGATTGTAATTCTTTGAGTGTTTCCATGGAGATGTGCCCTACCCAACTGTGGGTGATGACTCTCATTGAATCATTTCCATGGAGGTGTTGGCCCGTCCATTGGGTTAAATTACTGGTAATTTTTTTTATTTAATTTAATTAATTAAAAAATTAATTTTAATTTTTTAATTTTAATTAATTAAAAAAAATAATATTTTTTAATTAATTAAATTTTTTATTTAATTTAATTAATTAAATTACTGGTGCACTATATAAGATCTGACAGAAGGAGTGAGCTTTCTACAGCCAGGAGGGACACTTTGAAGAAAGCACAGGAGCTGCAGATGAGAAACAGTTTGAAAACGGCTGTTGAAAGCAGACTCTTGCTCCAGAGAAGCTGAGAGATGACAAATATCCCAAGTGCAACTAAGAGGGACATTGTTGAGGAACTGCAGCCTAGAGAGGAATGTCCTGGGAGAAAGCCATTTTGAAACCAGAACTTTGGAGCAGACACAAGCCACATGCCTTCCCAGTTAACAGAGGTTTTCTGGACACCATTGGCCGTCCTCCAGTGAAGGTACCCAATTGCTGATGTGTTACCTTGGACACTTTATGGCCTTAAGACTGTAACTTTGTAACCATATAAACCCCCTTTTATAAAAGCCAATCCATCTGTAGTGTTTTGCATTCTGGCAGCATTAGCAAAGTAGAACAACTCCTATGTATTTGGTCATAGTTTTCTTGTAATTTATCCTGTTTGGGATTTGTTGGGATTCTTGAATGTGCTTGTTCATGTTTTTTTTTTTTTTTTTTTTTTTTTTTAATTTTCTGCCATAATTTCTTTGAATATTCCTTGTGCACCTTTATCTTTCTCTTTTCCTTCTTGTACTCCCATAACATATATTTGTATCCTTGGTGTACCACAGGCCTCTTAGGCTCTGTTCACTTTTTTCATTCCTTTTTCCTTTCTGCTCCTCAGCATGAATCATTTCAGTTGACTTCAAGTTCATTGATTCTTTCTTCTGCCAGGTCCAATCTCCTGTTGAAACCTTCTAGGGAATTTTTCATTTCCTTTATTGAAATCTTAAACTCCAGTATTTCTGTTTGGGTCTTTTAAAATATTTTTATCTCTTTATTGAAATTCTCATGTTGTTAATTCATTGGTTTCCTGATATCTTTTAGTTCTTTCTTTGCATTTTTCATTATCTCCTCGAGCATATTCAGAATCATGTTGTTAAAAGTCTTTGTTTGGTGTGTCCAAAGTCTGGACTTATTCATTGATGGTTTCTGGAGTTTTATCCTATACCTTTGGATGGGCCATCATTTTCTATTGTTTTGTTTGTCTTGTAATCTTTATTGCATGCTGTAAATTTTTTTAACACTTTAATATGTTTACTCTGGGATTTAGTCCCTGAGCTATCTATTCCTTAGGTATGTATCCAACTAATGATATGACAGAGACTTCCTTGATGGCCAAGAGCTCACAAAAACAAACCAATGCAAAAATAATCATTCACGGTGTTTGCAAATTAGCTTTTCATTGGCTTGTGCTTTCCTTCAGAGTTTAGCCCTCCTATTAAGATCAGTCTGTCCTGTCTTGACACCAAAATAAAATATTGACACTCACAAGAAATCTTGTCCTGCTAAGGCTTTTAGTTTGTTGCCAGGTTAGTCTTTTTGACCCATGTATAATTAATTAGTTTTCTCAACTCAAAATAAGTTGGCGTCTCCTTGACATCCCTTGGAGCAGCCCAAACCAGAGTGGTATGGCACTGCCTGCTGTGACATCATGTGTGAGGGCATCATGGTTTCAGATTAGCTATCATTTTGTCTTTTAAAAATACTTAAATCTTTTCTACCTGTTCAGTTCTCTCTTTTCTTGTTAAAGGACCAGAGGGATGGAATAAAATGGATTTAGGACACCCAGCTTGAATTTAAAAAAAAAAATTTTTTTTTTTTTTTGACTAATGTCCAGGCTGTGTTGCCAGACTTGGGTGTCAGCATCAAGGCGTAGGTTGTCCTTAGCACTTGCATGTATGTGTGAGGGCTTTGCCTCTTGAATATGGCTTCTGTTAGGTATTCCAAGAAGGAAAGCTATTATTTTTGCTAAGGAAGCCCTAGGGCCTACCACCCTTTGATGAAGCTTGCTTTGGGTGACAGTGGCTGACTTGAGTTTTAGGAGCAGAGATGTCTGGTATACCTGGGGGTGAGGCAGGCTCGAATGCAGTGGGGTTGCCCACCACTCTCTTTTGTCTAGAATAGTCTTTGTGGGCTCTAGTGGTTTAAGCTGAATTTGAATGATGTAAATTCTTTCACTACCTAATAAAGTGGCCTCTAGGTATAATAGACTGTGAAGGCCAATAGTTGCAATAAATCACGTGCACAGTCAAAAAAAAAAGAAAAAAAAAGAGCAGTCTGAGGTGACTGTGAAGTGCAGTCTTCTCCATGTTTTCTGAAGTGCTTTGTCCTGGTCTTGTGCTTTCTTTTGACCTCAAGAATTTCCCCCAGACTCCCCATTAAGTAGACTTCCTTCCTCTGGTATTCTGTTTTGTGATCTAAAGCAGGTAATCCTTTGCCCTAGGCCAGTTGGACTTAATTTTTTCTTAAACTGCTTTATCTGTAAGCAAGCTACTTCTGCCTGCAACTTCTTCTGGGAGGGTGATTCAGAGATAAGTTTCTTTGTTCAGTCTTTCAGGCTCCTACAGGATAAATTGGCACTGATATACAGGCACCCCATTACACACATAGGGTTACTCTCTTCTGTTTGCAACAGGACCAGGTCCCCACAATGGAAACACAATCTGGCTCCACAACACACTAGCGAGGGGTGGGATAGGGGCCAGCAAGTATACCACAAGCTTCTCCTACCATATTTTAAAGGTGCATTTTCGTGATTCACTCTGCTAGTTACTTTCACCCTTTAACTGTTTTCCAGAGCTCTGAGGCAGATGGTTCTGCCAATTTCTGCTATTTGTTCAAAAATTCTGTGAGGACATGGTACCATAGAGATTCTTATGCCATCATCTTGGTCAACCAGAAGCCTGTGTCCATTGAAGGATTTTGAGTGAAGTAATAACATGATCTGAATATTGTAAACCTAATTACATTGTAAAAGAACACTTTGCCTGCTATGTTCAGATAAAAATTCTGGGTTTGCACATGTAGGAGCAAGAAGTTGTATTAGTAGTTCTATTGCAGTCATCAGTATAAGAAACAACAGTGCATTGGAGGAGGGTAGTAATAGTGGAAATGATGGGGTTCTAGTTTGCTAATGCAGCCAGAATGCAAAACACCAGAGATGGATTGGCTTTTATAAAAGGGGGTTTATTTGGGTACACAGTTACAGTCCTAAGGCCATAAAGTGTCCAAGGAAACACATAGCAATCGGGTACCTTCATTGAAGGATGGCCAGTGGTGTCCGGAAAACCTCTGTTAGCTGGGAAGGCATGTGGCTGGCATCTGCTCCAAAGTTCTGGTTTCAAAATGGCTTTCTCCCAGGACGTTCCCCTCTAGGCTGCAGTTCCTCAACAATGTCACTCTTAGTTGCACTTGGGATATTTGTCCTCTCTTAGCTTCTCCGGAGCAAGAGTCTGCTTCAATGACTGTCTTCAAACTGTCTCTCATCTGCAGCTCCTGTGCTTTCTTCAAAGTGTCCCTCTTGGCTGTAGCTCCTCTTCAAAGTGTCACTCACAGCTGTGGAGTTCCTTCTGTTTGTCAGCTCATTTATATGGCTCCAGTGACTCAACCTTAGACCCACCCTGAATGGGTGGGACAACACCTCCATGGAAATTATCCAATCAGAGTCATCACCCACAGTTGGGTGGGACACATCTCCACGGATACACTCAAAGAATTATAATCTAATCAACACTGTTAACATCTGCTCACACAAGTTTACATCAAAGATAATGGTGTTTGGGGGACGTAATACATTCAATCTGACACAGACGGGAAACAATAAGACTGAAAAATTTTAAAGGTCAAACAAACAGAGTTTTCTAGCAGACTGGATGTTGGATGTAAGAAAAAGGGGGATCCAGTTTTTGTCCTGGAAAAATGAAAGGATGGACTGGCCATCAGCTGAGATGGAGAAATCTGTGGACATCAAGGGTTTTTTTGGGGGGCGTGGGGTTCGGGGTAGGGGGCATCAAGTGTTCAGTTTTGATTTTAATTAATTTGAAATGTATTTAAACATCAAAGTGCAGATTCCAATGGGCAGTTTAATAAATCAGTTTTGAGTGTTGGGGATGGTTCTTGTGGTAGATTCAATTATGTACCACAGAAAAACCTGTTTAATGTTAATCCATTCCTGTGGGTGTGAATCCTTTGTAAATAGGACCTTTTGAAGATACTACTTTTGTTTAAGGTGTGGTCAAGTGAATCATGATGGGTCTTAATCCTATTACTGGAGGCCTTATAGAGAAGGCCACAGAGAGAAAACAATGGGAAGAAGCTAGAAATCACTGAACCTGAAGGAGAAAGGAGAAGACATTGTTATGTGTATCACCATGTAACAGTAAAGCCAAGGCCAAAAGATTGCTGGCAGCCAGCCCCAGAATGCCACAGTCTTTGGGGAGAAAGCATTGTCTTACAGATTCCTCAAATTTGGACGTCTCCTCGCCTCAAAACCACAAGTCAATAAATTCCTATTATTTAAGCCAGCCCATTGTATGGTATTGTTTTAGCAGCTGGGAAACCAGGTTCTGCACTGTCAAATTTGGGGATCATAAATATATAGATAGTATGTAGAGCCTTGATACTGAATGAAGTCACCAAGAGGACGAGCATAGATAAGGAAAAGAAGTAAATAAGAGACAGAGTTCTGGGCTACTCCAACTTATATTATCAGATAGATAATTCCCCAACAAAGGGAATGGATAAGTTATAATGAATGATGTAAGAGGAAAAACAATTGATAATTGTTGATTAAATGGTATGATGATTCATCAGTTTAAAATTAGCCTTTACATAAGGTAGTCCTTTTAAATGAATCCCATTTAGAACTGCAAAAATTCTGATTTCCTGTTTTTCATGTGCCACCTTATACCAGCCGTGTTCATTATTTCTATCACCAGTGGGCCCACCCTGTAAAGGATCCCACAGAGAACACCAGCTCACTCCCTGCCACAGAATAATGTCAGAGACAGATCTAGCTATGCTTGACTCCATTCCTCCAGTCGGCCTCCTTGAAGCCTGTGGATGAAAGTTAAAACCTGCTTCTTTTTATATCCAAAGAACACTAAGCTTTGCAAAGTCCTTTGATTAATTTTAAAATTTCAATCCGAATGCCTCAGGGTGACTCTTATTTAAAGTTTTGAAAATGTTCAAAAACATTGAAATGACTATGATCACATTTACAATTTATTCCTGACACTTCTGCAGTTTTTCAATTCAATATGTTTTCCCATAAGACAGGGAAAATTTTGTAATGAAGATTAATGAGAACTCCATGACACATACATGGACCTAGCAAAAGTTAGAATATACCTCTTTTCTCAGAGCACAGTTATCAGAACAGATGAATGTTCAAGATCTCACAAATTTGTAACCAAGGTGGCCTATTCCTCTTGATTTATTGAAAAGAGCAGGAAATACACCTAGACATGTGCATAAGCCTTCCTTTTTCCACTATGCAATAAAGCATTAGGTGGAATTTGGCCCAAAAGACCCAGGTGTGTCTGGACTATAGTCTGTCCTGCTACTCATTCCTCTTGCTCAGTTTCAGGGGTTTAATTAAGTACAATAAACTCATTTCATTCTCTCAAAGAGAAGGGGCATTTTCCACCCCACATTAAGAAGAACCCAAGTTGTAGACTAAATCCATCTCATTCATCTGTCATAAATATTCATCTTGGGTGAGTGGTCAGGAAAATAGGAGAATAATTAGATGTTTCAAATTTTTTGGAAGCCAAGAGATATGCTTCTTATAAGCCAAGTCAGAATAAGACTAAATGTACATTCATTCAATTTTTATTTAGCACCAAGTATGTGCCAGCCATTGACTAGGTAGAGATAAAATAATGATCCAAAACTGACAAAGTCTGCCTCAAGAAATTTACAATCTAGTGGCATTATTAAATTGTCATATTAACAAATATACAATTATAAACTGAGGCAAGTGCTCTGAAAAAGAGAAATATAGGCCTATAACAAAGAAAGCTGCTCCACACTAAAGAGTCAGGGAAAGCTTCCCTGCTTAATCAATTCTTGAGCTGAGATTTAGGAATGGATAGAGGGGGGAAAGGTGAAAGTGAAAAGATGGAGAAGAGAGCATTCAGAAAGAACTGCATAGGTAAAGAATTTTGTGGCCAGAAGTAACATGAAGACATTTGAGGAATTTACAAGTCTGACATAGCAGAACTGAAGAGAACTAGTGGGAGATGGCCTTCAGTCTTGTGATAAGTAGGTGCTTGACAGGCTGTATTAAGAATTTTGATCTTCATTCTAAGGGCAATGGAAAACTATGTATACTTTTTAAATGGACAGCTGTTAGCAAAGAAATCTGAAGAACAGAAAATAGAATTTTAAACACATGTACATGAGAATATGGTGAAGAAATCAAGGGAAGAGAGCTTAAGAAAGAAGAGATCAATCAATACCATCAAATGAAAAATCTCTGAAAAATGTCTGTGGCTTTGGAGATAGGAATTTTTTGCTCCCCTTCACAGAATTATGTCAGTGGTATAATTGAAGAGGAGAGAGGTGTGGGTGGGAATGTGGAACCAAATTACCAGTTACTGTCTAGGTTTTGTGTATAGAAAACCATTTTTAGTTACTGAACCTGTATAGTGTAGTAAGACTCAGATATTACCTTCCCCAAAAGATCTTCTCTCTCAAAAGTATTAGTGAGCAAATTAATGTACTGAAAATTCTGTAGAATTGCTGAGGGGCAGGATTTTCATTCCATATTATACAGCATACAACTGGAAATCCTTCTTGGACTCTTCACTAGTCCCTCCTCAGTCTCCTGTTTCAAAGATCTTTCTTTTCTTATCATCTTTTCCCCTATAAAACATTAAGCTTGGCTAGTTCCTGTATTCTTCAGTTCAGCCCTTCTCTAACCCCAAATACCATATTCATACTCTGCAAAGAGGAAGCTTCTCCTGCTGATCCAACCATCTTAAAAGATGTTTTTGTGATCATCTTTTGTTACTGATCATGATTTTACACTTGTAATTCCAGACCAAAAACAGGATAAACTCTAAAAGGAATTTTTATGTATTCAATTATCCCATTTCATTTATAATACATATATATTCAGATTTTTTAATGTAGCTATTTCTTTACATCCTGAATCGTTCATTCTTTTTATTCTTTATTCATTATTTTTATTCTTCCTTTACTACGTATTTGAAAAATTTTTGTTTTGCTTCCCAAGTATAGATTAATTTCCAAAATAGGACAAGGTGATTTATTATTTCTGCCTTCATTAAATCCCACAAACAGCTGTAATCATCAAACACAATTTAATGCCACAAACATTTATGGGGCCCTATTGTGTGAAGGCACTGAGACAGTTATAGGAACACAAAATGCTTAAAATCATGACCCCTGCCCTGGAAAAAGTGGGATCTAATGTAATGACAGAAAAGTGAACAGATAGATTATTTTCCAAAGCGGCAAATGCCTAGTTCATGATTCAAAACTTCTTTTAGCTGTTTGTCCCTTGTTGGATTTGTGGAGGGGCTTAGTATAGCAATGTTCTGATTTTCTAGGGTTTAATGCTTTGCTAAAGGAGTACTGTTCAGTGGATTTTAATGCTTGTGGAAGAAAAATGTTAATTACTCAGTATTCCTTGATTACTCTAAATTAAGTTTTCATGCAGTTATAAATATAAAAACAACAAAAACCAAAGCAACAATCAATTTTTGATCAATAGTGGAATTTGGGGTAAAATTTAAATATAGATAAAAGAAATGAACAGTAAGTAAATAAACAAAAAAGATAACTTCAAATAGTGATAAAGGCTAGGAAGAAAAAAACCTTATGGTAAGTATTGATTTAGGTGGGAGTATATTGGACAATTTAGAGTTCTTGCTGAATAAATGACATTTTAACTGAGCCCTGAGTGACAAGAAGAAAGCAGCTATATGGAGATTTAAGTAAAGCCCATACTAGGAAGGGAGAGCAGCAAGTGTAAAGATCTCAAATCAGAAAAATTTTGGTGTTCCAGAGAAACAAAATGAAGGTCAATGTATCTGAGATATAGGATATGAGGCAGGGAGTGGTGGGAGTTGTGGTCATGTAAAGCTTTGTAGGCCTTGGTAATAATTTTGGAAAACTATTAGGATATTTTAACCAGGACACAGACAAGACATTTTTCTCTTGTATCAAAAGATTACACAGTCTGTCATTAACTAGATGGATTATAGGGGTGCAGTTATGGAAACAGGAACAGTGATGTGCTGGTATATGTCTAACTGGTTCTCTAGAGCAGGAAAAATTCCCTGATTTGTTTGATAATGTCCATGGTATAAATACTTCCAATCATGGCCAATTTTAAGGTGGACAGCATGGCATCTATTGGCTCACAAAATTCCTGAAAATTTAATAATTTGCTTTCAAACTAGTATGACCTAGTTCTACCAAACCATTATGAGATTTTAATTAGGGTGGCCACAGTAGAGATGGAGGGAAGTAGACAGACACAGGATACACTTTGGTGGTGAAGTCAAAAGAAATTGCTCTTGGATTGAACTGGTGGAGATTGGAGGGAAGAAAAAGAAAGTAATAAAGAATATCTCCTAGGTTTTTGACTTCAGCAACTGGTGAATGGTTGTTCCATTCCTGAAGCAGAAAATACTAAGGGAAGAAAAGTTTTGGGAGAGGTTGCAGAAATAGAAATTTAGTTATGGTCATGTAGGGATTGAGCTATTTGACAAACGAGCCAAGATGTCAAATTTGCGAATTAGAGCTAAGAATCTAGGCCCAAGGGAGATGTGAGGCCCAAGATGCAAATTTGAAAGTCAGCAGCATAGAATCTTATAAAAATGAGACTACTTTTTTTTCAGGACAAATTTAAAAAGCCAAATTTTCACTTTCATGTCAGATTGTAGCAGATTTGAATATCAAAATACAGACTCAGGTATGCAGTAATTCAGCTATCATTAGTTTTCTAACAATGTGTTAACTTAAATCATTGATATTTATTGGCTTATGGGTTTGAGGCTAGGAGAAGTTACAAATCCAGGCATTAGCAAGGCAATGCTTTCTTCCCAAAAGCTCTGGCTTTCTGGGGCTGGCTCCCAGCAATCCTTGGTCCTTGGCTTTTCTGCACATGGCAATGTCTTCTTTCTTCTCTGCATTCCATTGACCTCCAGCTCCTGGCTGTTTCCCATGTCTTCTCTCCCTTCATGTCCAATTTCCTTTGCTTATAAGGACTTCTGCCATATTGGAATGAGACCCACCATCATTCAGTTTGGGCCCACCTTAACTAAAAACGTCTCAAAGTTCATATTTACAAATGGTTTCACATCCACAGGAACAGGATTTGAGACCTTAACATGTCTATTATGCAGTTACATTATTCAGTCCCCAACAGCTGCATTCTGCAATGTGGGAGAAACTTAAACTTAATCTCAGTTCAGAGACTCTGTCTTCCCTGGAGAATCATCTGAGTTTCTGGGGTCTTATATAACCGAGCTGTCATGGGTGGAGGCATCCAGATCTTGGTGTTTTCAGCCATCTGTGCCACATCTAGTAACATAACTTCATCTTGTTCTGTCTTTAATCATTGTCCATTAGCTCACTGCTGCATTGTTGATCATTCATGATCTCAGGGTCTCTTCAATTTTCCTAGTTTCTCTTAAATTCTTAAGTTGACTGGTATACAGATGACTCTGTTGTTTCCTTCCACACTGGACCTCAAGAAAGTCTATGCTATCTCAGCTCATTCTTCACTTGAGCCACTCTCTGACCCTTCCTATAATTCTTCCAAATAAACATACTACCCAGACATTTCTATTCTGTGTTCTTGAAGCCTCCTTTGATCTACTTGGAAAGTAAGGAATAGGACTTCCCTGCTCCCATATCCACAAACTTGACAAGAAATTTTGTTGTTCATTCATCCTTGGGGCTTGACACATTTCTGCTTTTGAGGAACCCAGAATGTCTTCTCCATTAGTCACAAGCTAGGCCTGTTTTGTGTCTCTGTCACAGTGTTTTCCCAAAATTTAAATGAGTGACAACATTTATGAATGAGGCAATTTCACTTAGAAATAAAAATACATCTTGCTTCTTTTTAAATATTCAAAATTTGGGGACCAATATATCTTTGTTCGCACATGGTCACAATTTCTTGGACATAAGCAGTTCTCTTTTGAGGAGGAGACCACTGTTGAGTTATCCATAGTTGCTTCCACTTTCTATCTATCAGCAACCTGATGCTGAGGATATGTATTAATTGCCATGTAATATAACTGTTCTGCTCTTGTTCTCCTTACACCTGATCTGCTTCATTTATTTACCTTAAATGCCTGAATTCCATAGGCATTTGAGTTTATGACCACTTTTTTTTTTTTAAATTCAGTTTTGTTGAGAAATATTCACATACCATACAGTCATCCATGGTATACAATCAGCTGTTCACAGTACCATCTTATAGTTATGCATTCATCACCCCAGTCTATTTTTGAACATTTTCCTTACACCAGAAAGAACCAGAATCAGAATAAAAAATTAAAATTAAAATTAAAAAAACCCACCCAGATCACACCTCCCATCCCACCCTATTTTTCATTTAGGTTTTGTCCCCATTTTCCTACTCATCCATTCATACACTGGATAAAGGAGGTGTGATCCACAGGGTTTTCATAATCACACTGTCACCCCTTGTAAGCTACATTGTTGTACGATCATCTTCAAGAGTCAAGGCTAGTGGGTTGGAGTTTGGTAGTTTCAGGTATTTATTTCTAGCTATTCCAATAGATTAAAACCTAAAAAGTGTTATCTATATAGTGCGTAAGAATGTCCACCAGAGTGATCTCTCAACTCCATTTGAAATCTCTCAGCCACTGAAACTTTATTTCATTTCATTTTGCATCCCCCTTTTGGTCAAGAAGATGTTCTCAATCCTATGATGCAGAGTCTAGATTCATCCCCGGGAGTCATATCCTGCATTGCCATGGAGATTTACAGCCCTGGGAGTCAGGTCCCATGTAGTGGGGAGAGCAGCGAAGTCACCCGCCAAGGTGGCTTAGCTAGAGAGAGGGCCATATCTGAGCAACAAAGAGGCACTCAGGGGGAAACTCTTAGGCACAATTATAAGCAGGTTTAGCCTCTCCTTGCAGCAACAAGCTTCATAGGGGCAGGCCCCAAGACAGAGGGCTCAGCACATCAAGCCGTCAGTCCCCAATGTTTGTGAGAACATCAGCAACAATCCAGGTGAGGAAGTATGACCCTTTTTCATTCTTTTGTTTAGTCGTGACTATGTTCTTCCCAGCCCTGGGTATCTTTATCTTGTCTGAAGTATAGCAGCTTAACTGTTACCTTAAGGTATTCTTAAAAATCTATCACATTTGCCCTGAGTTCTTTCCATTTGTTATTTACTTTTATCTTCTCTGCTTTTTGCTATGAAATTTATTTTCTGAGCCTGTAAATATTGGATAGACAATTACTGAATTGAAGTAAGGGTCAAGGGGGAGAGGCACTAAGAGGGAAAACCATGACCCAAGATTTTAATAATATTATGTTTTTATTCTCTTCTTAGTTGTATACATCAGTATAAAATCATGAGACAGAAATTACACATTTTAGAGAGGGAAGTTAAAATAAAGAATTGTTTGTCAATGATTAGAAAATGGTAAAGACAAAGAATAGGCAATAAAATGTGAAGTTAGCAACTGAAGGAAGCATTTACTAGCTCCTAGGGCTGGGAGATAAAAGGGAAGGGGCTGAAGGTATTGATACTTAGAAGCTTAGAAGAAACGCCTTGAAACCAAGACTTCTGAGGAAGAGATACCAGCTGGTGCTGGTGTCTCTGAGCTCAGAGGACGGGCACCACGAGGCTGGCACCAGACCACTGAGGAGGGAGACAGATCACTGTCTCACGCTGGTGTGGGAGTGGTGAGGTTAGCTACAATGGTTGGAAAAACGATATAGTAAAGTCAGCAGGTGCCATTGGAACAAACAGCCATTGCCTGATGAAACAGAGCATTGCTGGGGTGATGCTGACATTAATGGGAAGCCAAAGAGAAAAAGGAAAGCAATGTTTTGTCCCTCCTCTAGTGATTTATATTGCCAGTGCTAAACATGGAGCCACCTAACAAAAGAGAAATATGCCTTGCAGAGTCCCAGCATCAGAAAGCAGAGAACAAAAGGATGGGTTCGGAGCAGAGAGACCATAAATTAACAACAAACATACTAGTAAATCTTGTCCTCATAAACAATAGTAGCAACAACCCCTAATACAACAAAATCATACTTGTTATGGATTTAATTGTGCCACTCCAAAAAATATATTGAACTTTCTAATCCCCAGTGTCCCGGCCTGCGGGAAGTTCAACGGAGGCTCCGAGTCCTGTGAGGGAGGAATGGTATGGGACAAGAGACATGAGGAACGACAGCAAGACAGGTTTCTGATCAAGCTGCAAAACTTTATTGAAGAGGCAGAGCATATATACTCTAGGAGAAGGCGAAGTGGCTAGCAAGGGCTCGTGGCGGTCTAGGATTGGTGGCTGCTGTTGCTAGGGCGGATGGCAGATGTAGGGTTAGCATTTTTGGCGCGAACTACTTCCGTAAAGAAGGCTGAGGGTAACTTAAGCTATTGTTGTATCAGCCCTGGCAGCCATGTTGCACATCTCCGGCATAGCTGAAGGCGGACTTCATGCATGCTACCTTAATTGCCCTCTACATCTCCTCCCTTTGTTTTTCAAAAGGATGGAGGAAGAATGCTGATCGAGCATTCTTTTGGCATTAACCTGCTGGGGGAAGTAGAGGCCTCATTCCCCGAGTTGTTTGTGGCTCTGTTTTTCTGGGGAGGGGAATTTGTGCAGAGCAAACCCCTATGCAAACGAGGCATACTTCTCAAGGAGCTCGAAAGTGGCCTTTAATTGTTTTGACCCTCCTTTGCAGTGCTTTGCCTCGCACCCAGCGGTACCAATCATAGCATAAGCTAGAAGCATACTTTTGAGTTATATGCTGCTCCCGTAGGAGGGGGATTCTTACCCGTCAGGGTTGGTAGCATTCAAGCAGTCTGGATTTACGCCTTGGTCAGCGAGGTGGAGCCGGTGATAATGCACTTGAATAGGTTTGCCTAGGGCAGAATCAATTTGGTCCTTTACTAGCTGTATTATTCTTCTTATGGCCCAAGGAGCAAAAGATATTATTAGGATTAGGGTTATCAAGGGGCCTAATATAGGGAGGAGGTAAGGGAGGACTCCTTTGAATCCCCAGGAGGGGCCTCCTTGGGCTTCCCGCTCACGTTTGTGGTTTGCAATTCCTTCTCTAAGCTTGGTCATGGAATCTTTAACTATTCCAGAATAATCAGTGTAAAAGCAACATTCCTCGCCTAATGCTGCACAAAGCCCTCCTTGCTTAAGGAAAAGTAGATCTAAGCCTCTCCTGTTTTGGAGAACAACTTCTGATAGAGATGTAAGGGATTTTTCAAGATGGGTGATAGAGGTTTCAATACGGGCCAAATCTTCGTCTACTGCAGCTCTGAGGTTAGAGAGGCCCTGTTGTTGGAGGGTGAGCGAGGTGATTCCGGTGCCTAGGCCAGCAAAACCTGTAAGTTGGGCTTCTTTTGGTTGCCGGCTGCACGTAGGTTGGGCGTGTTCTGGGCAGGCTGCAGCGGGTGTTCTTCTCTGAGGGAGGGCTGGGTCGAGCAGCGACGGGGGCGGACCCCTGGTGCCGACGCAGGCAGGGGCAGCTATGGCAGGAGTTGTGAGGTCGCTGGAGTGTTGATGCGCTGGAGGAGAAAAGAAAGAGATTTTTCTCAGGGAGAGGCTTCTTCCCTGAAGAGGTTATTATCAAGGGGGGGTTTGGGAATTTGAGGGGTTTGTTTTGGCAGTGGTGAATTGACATGTTTAATTAGTCTTTCTGGGAGCCAGTGAGGGCCTTCTTTCTCTTGATCATATATGCAAGCAGAGCCTTGTCCCCAAATAATAACGGGGTCAGGCCCATTCCACTTCGATGTCAAGGGGTCACGCCACATAACAGTGGCTTGTTGCGTTTGTGTTTTGGGATGCCAATGTCTGTTGGCTGCAGATTGTCCTTCATCGTCCAGAGTTAGGAAGTTAAGAACAAAAAGAGCATGATGTGAAAGGTCTCGGGGACGTTGTTTCGTGAGATTGAGAGTGCTTTTGGCTAAGCGGCACAGAGCATTTTTTAAGGTGCGATGTGCTCGCTCTACTATTCCCTGTCCTTGGGGATTGTAAGGTATTCCCGTAATGTGCTTAATTTGCAATTGCTGACAGAATGTTTGAAAGTTTTTTCCAGTATACCCAGGTCCATTATCTGTTTTAATGGTTTTAGGCTGGCCTAAAACGGTGAAGCAATGTAGCAAATGAGAGATGACATGCTTTGAAGCTTCCCCTGATTGCAAACTAGCTAGCATGAATCCACTGTACGTATCAATACAGACATGTATATATTTAAGTTGCCCAAAACTAGCGAGATGGGTGACATCCATTTGCCAGATTTCGTTTGGGATGAGCCCTTTTGGGTTGACTCCTAAATGAGGGACTGGTAGTTGGGTTACACAGTTTTTGCAGGCTTTAACAATTTCCCTTGCTTGTTCCCTTGTAATATTGAATTTTAAGCGGAGGGTGTTTGCATTTAGGTGGTGTTGGGCATGGGCTTGGGAAGCTAAGGTTAGGGAATTAGAAAGATTGGGACATATTAATTGGGTGGCAGCATCTGCTAGCGCATTGCCTTCCGCAAGAGGACCTGGTAGATTTTGGTGGGCACGGAGGTGTCCCACAAAAAAGGGGTGATGCCGTTTAAGAATTAATTTTTGTAACTTTGAAAATAAGGGGACTGCATTGGTGGATGGTTTGATAAATGGAGTTGTTTCTAATAGCGGTACAGACTGAGCTATGTACGCGCTATCAGTGTATAAATTAAAAGGTTGGTTTTGAAGGTGGGAAAAAACCTGCAGGACTGCATAGAGCTCGACAAGTTGAGCTGAGGTATAGGGAGAGCGCACGGAAAATGCTTGACCCTGGATGACATATGCTGCGGTCCCATTTGCTGAACCATCAGTAAAGACTAAGGTAGCAGAGTCTATGGGTTTTGCTTTAGTGACCTTTGGGAAAGTGAATTGATGGATTTTAGCGAACTGGATTAATGGGTCTTTTGGGTAATGATTATCAATATCGCCTAGGAATGAAGAGCATGCGATAGCCCATTCATCGCTGGTTTGGAAAAGCCAATGGATTTGATCTTGGGTGTATGGGACAATAGGGGAATCGGGATCTTTTCCAAACAGTTGGCGGCTAGTTTGCCGGCCTTTAATTATGAGGGCAGCTATAAGAGCAACGTATGGCGAGAGCACTTTTGTTGGAGTAGCTGGGAGATGAACCCAGAGTAGTGGGTGGCCTCGCCTGTTTGGTTGTTTTAAATTGGATTGCCAGAATACGCCTGTAGGCGTGTGAATTGTATTAAGAATTATAAAAATTAAAGGCTGGTGGTAGTTTATTTGAAAGTAAGTTTGATTTTGGATAGCTTGATTTATGATGGTAAGCGCTTGCATTGCCTCTGGAGTTATGCTTCGGGGAGAGGAGGGACTTGCGTCTCCTTTCAAAATATTAAAGAGTGGTAGAAGAGTTTCAGTGGGTAGTTTTAGGTAGGGGCGAAGCCATTGAATGTCTCCTCAAAGTTTTTGGAAGTCATTTAACGTTAGTAGATGGGAGGTTCGCAGTTGAATGCGGGGTGTTAAAACTTGCTGGTGCCAAAGCTCGAACCCTAGATAAGAAAAGGGGTCTGAAGTTTGTACTTTGTTAGGGGTTATTTGAAGACCTTTTGCTGTTAAATTTTTAAGAAGGTCTTGAAAACAAGAATGTAGGTTGGACATGTCCTGACTCGCTAACAGGATATCATCCATGTAATGGAGAATGTAGATCTGTGGCCATAGTTGTCTGACAGGGTTAACGGCGTCAGCAACAAATTTTTGGCATAAAGTCGGACTATTGGCCATGCCCTGTGGCAAGACTTTCCATTGAAATAGGGGCATAGGGCCTTGAAAATTGATTTGAGGAACACTAAAGGCAAAATGTTGCCTGTCTTCCGGGTGAAGAGGTATGGAGAAAAAGCAATCTTTTAAATCTATGACTATTTTATGAAAATTAATAGGGATAGCAACTGGTGAAGGGAGGCCAGGTTGCAGTGCTCCCATAGGCAACATTGCTTTGTTTACAGCTCGTAAATCTTGCAAAAGTCTCCATTTGCCTGATTTCTTTTTTATAACAAAAATAGGAGTGTTCCAAGGGGACTGAGTAGGTTCAATATGTCCGGCATTAAGTTGTTCCTGTACTAACTCTATAGCCGCTAAGGTTTTTTCCTGAGTTAGGGGCCATTGATCAACCCATACTGGTTCTATGGATTTCCAAGAGATTTTTTCAGCATGGGATACAGGGATGTCAATGGCTGTCAGGCTAAATTTTGGGAGAGCCCAAGTCCTGTTCTAGCTATATTAGGTGTTATAGAGATGGGCTGTCTTATTCCTTGATTAGCTTTGCCTAGGCCTTTGCCAGGGAGAAAATTCATTTTTAGCATTTGAGCAGTAACTGTATCACTAGGGCTGCACATAAAAACTTTCATTTGAGTTAAGATATCTCTGCCCCATAGATTGACGGGGAGATGGGGGATAACATATGGTATAACTGTACCAGTGTTTCCTTCCTCATCCTCCCATTTAAGGGTTTGTGAACTCTGTAGGGGATTTGTGGTTTCGCCTATTCCTTGTAAGTGGGTGGCAGCAGCCGTGAGAGGCCAGGATTTAGGCCAGTGATTTGAGGATATAATTGTGGCGTCAGCCCCTGTGTCTAAAATTCCTTCAAACGGTTTACCATTTAACTTTAATCGTAAGATGGGCCGATTATGGGATATTGGTTGTGCCCAAAAAATATCGGAGGATCCAGGGGCCTCTGTAGGGCGCTGGAGTTTTTTGAAGTTTGAGTTGATATGCTGAATGGGGAGTATTATAAGTTGGGCTATTCGAGAGCCAGAAGGAATAGGGATAATATTGTTTGAGGTGGCTGCAATTATTTGTATTTCACCTTTAAAGTCATTATCTAGCACACCTGGGGTAATTTGAATCCCGTGAAGGGCGATACTGGCTCTTCCTAAGATGAGGCCAAAGGTATTTGGGGGCAGTGGTCCATAAACTCCCGTTGGTATGAGGAGAGGACTGTTTTCTGGGGTTAATATTGATTTGGAGGTGGTACAGAGGTCCATCCCTGCGCTTCCTGCTGTTGCTCTCCATAAGTCTGCGACACGGCAGCATGGTTTATGGTGGGGAGAGCTGGTATTGTGACTGAGGATGGTCGAACGAACCGTATTGCCCCTGGGTTCATTCTGGTTGGGGCCTGGGGCCGGCCCCATTGAAAGTTTCCCTGGGGCTTAGGCTTAAGGGGTTGGCCATTTATGTCTGCTTGAGAATGGCATTCAGACGCCCAAAGGAACCCCTTTTTACAGCGGGGACAAATAGAGGGCGGCAATGGGGGTTTATTAGTAATGGGTAAAGAGGAGCTGGTTCGTGGCACGGGGCAATTTTTTGAAAAATGGCCAGGTTGTTTACAGTTATAGCACGTTGGAGGCTTTGCTTGTGCCGTAAAATTTTTATGCTGCGCTGCAAAATTTTGAAGGGCAGCACCAATGGCTATTCCAAGAGTTTGAGTGGGCCCAATGCCAGAACAGAGCTTTATGTAATTATTAAGATTGGTATTATGAAAGGGGCGGATTGCTGCTTGGCAGGCAGCGTTAGCATTTTCATAGGCCAGGTGTTTAATAAAATCACTTTCGTTTTCGCTGGCCCCAAATAGGCGCTCAGCCATGTTTTGCAGGCGGCTAAGGAATTCGCTATACGGTTCATCGGGCCCCTGTCTTAATTTAGCAAGAGAGGCAGTGGCGGCACCCTTTTGCGGAAGTTTTTTCCATGCTCTGAGCACGGCCGTTTGTATTTGCGCTAGGAGACCTGGGGGGAATTGAGCCTGCTTATTATTCTGATGGTAGGGGCTTTGACCTAAAAATTTGTTTAATGTCCAGGTTTTAGAGGTGGCTTTACGGGCATTACGGGTGGCATACTTTTTACAATGCTCTTCATAATCGGATTTCCACAACAGGAAATCGCCGCCGGACAGGGCAGCTCTGGCTAATTGGGACCAATCGTTAGGAGTGAGTTCTTTTTCACTGAGACTCTCTAATAGGGTGAGCGTGAAGGGGGCGGTAGCACCATAATTACTCACTGCCTTTTTTAATTTTTCTAAATATTTTAAACTGAGTTTTTTATATTTAACTGTTGAGGTAGTGCTAGCTTCTTCCTGCTCTTCTTCGTTAGAACTAGGGGGATTTGATTGTTCATTTTCCTCGCTTTCGCTACTAGAATCGCCATTTTGGGAGCTGGCGGCGCCATTTTGGGTTTGACTACGTGTAACTGGAAAGGTGTAGGTGTGGTGAGCGCAATGGGGACGTGATGAGGGGGTGTTTTCTGGAAGCACAAGGGCTGCAACGCTTTGAGTTGCCGACCGGAGGTTGGCGAGCAAATTGGCGGCTCGCAGCTGCTCTTGATTAAAAGTTTCTCTAAAGTTATCGGCATGTAGCCGGAGGTTTTCTGTGGCCTCTTCCAAAGCGTGAAACTGAGGTAAGGACGTGACTGGATAAAAATGAGAATATGGTTTTGGAAAATTGGGTGCCTAAAGGGGTGGCCGAAACGGAGGAAGGGAGTTGATCTCCAAAGAGGGAGAGATTTTAGCCTCCGGTTCCTCCAAAGAGGGAGAAATTTTAGCCTCTGGTTCGATATTGTGCTGATCGGGCGATAGACTAGCTTGACTGGTTGGGGTATTTGGCCTATCCCTGTTGGGGTTTTTGTTTAGGGGGTTTTCAGGTATGTTAATAATTACTGAGCTGCATGCTGAAGCGGGGTGAGAGTGCTCTCTTAAAGCTTCCTCTCCTTTTTTGCAGAGGTTTTGAATGTCTGGAGCTAAAGAATGGACTCTTAGGATTTCATTAATTAGATTCCAATAAGAAAAGGCAGTAACCGGGACCTTTTCAGGACCAAAGGTCCGGGAATAATCTTTTAAACAGTCGCCGACTCTTAGCCAGCATTGGTGGTCTATAGTACCTTCTTGAGGGAACCAAGGGCAGGTTTTTAACAAAAAATCAAAAAAGCGCGTGAGATCTTTTTTCTTAACTCTAGTTCCTCGTGCCTTGAGCAATTGTTTGACCTGACTAATATATAATTCATGTTGGGAGATTGCTTGTCCCATGTTGGGGATGGGGGCTTACCTTTTGTTGCTTTCTTTTCTTCTTTCCGTTTCTTCCTTTCGCCGGCACTGATCGACTGGTGAACAGATCTGTCTCGCGAACGCGCTTCCCCGCGGCGATCCCGGGTGAGGTGAGTGTGAGAGGCCTCTCTCCTTGAGTGCGGCGTTCCGTCTCTCACAGAACTCCGAGCCCCACGTTGGGCGCCAGTTTGTCCCGGCCCGCGGGACGATCAACGGAGGCTCTGAGTCCTGTGAGGGAGGAATGGTATGGGACAAGAGACACGAGGAATGACAGCAAGACAGGTTTCTGATCAAGCTGCAAAACTTTATTGAAGAGGCAGAGCATATATACTCTAGGAGAAGGGGAAGTGGCTAGCAAGGGCTCGTGGCAGTCTAGGATTGGTGGCTGCTGTTGCTAGGGCGGATGGCAGATGTAGGGTTAGCATTTTTGGCACGAACTAGCACTTTTGGTGCGAACTACTTCCGTAAAGAAGGCTGAGAGTAACTTAAGCTATTGTTGTATCAGCCCTGGCGGCCATGTTGCACATCTCCGGCATAGCTGAAGGTGGACTTCATGCATGCTACCTTAATCGCCCTCTACACCCCAGTACCTCCGAATATGAATTTATTTGGAAATAGGGTCATTAAAGATGGAATTAGGCAAGTTAAAATAAGGTCTTTGTGGAGTAAGGAGGGTCCCCAACCCAATAAGATTGGTGTCCTTATAAAAGGAAATTTGGACACAGACGAGAAGAGAGACAGAGGGGGAATGTCATGTGACAGTGAAGGCAGAGAATGTCACAGATTATGATATTCCAGAAACTAGAAGAGGCACGGAACAGATTTTTCCCTACGGATTTTGAAGGAAGCATGGCTCTGCTGACATCTTGATTTTGGACTTCTAGCTTCCAGAACTGTGAGACAATAGATTTCTGTTGTTTTAATCCACCCAGTTTGTGGTACTTTGTTATGGCAGCTCTAGGAAGCTAAGACACTAGTCATTCATGCTCTCCAGCCTCCCCTCCCACCCACTCCCAACTGCAAGAGTATGTATCCTAGGTCACTGTCCAAAAGTATATTATCCATGTCAGAAAGAAGCTCATAGCTAAGTGAATAGTTTATTGCCTACCTCTCCTCTCCAGGATCATATAAATAAATACATTAGTTAGGATAAACACTAAACAGTTAAAATAAATACAATTTGGAATATAATAGCTTAGAGATGATAGAAGTTTAATTTTCTCTCATGTAATAATCTCAAGTTGAGAATTTCAGATTTTGTATGTGAGGTGTTTGTTCTGCTCCAAATTGTCATTCAAAGATTCATGTACCTTTCTCTTTATAGTACATATTCTTTGCATTTTTTTTTTCTTTCTGATTGAAGCTTGGTTGTGGGCTCATTCATGTTCTAGCTCACAGAAAAGGAAAAGAAAGAGAACAGCAATTTCCTAATAAGCAAGTAAAGAAGTTTTACATATGACACTCAACTCATACTCTACTGAAAATAATTTAGTCGCATGAACAGAGATAGCTGAAAGACAGACTGGAATTGTATCCTGGTCAGCTACATAGCCATGAAGAAGTAAAGAACAGATTTGGGTAGGTAATTGCAGTTTGCCAAAATAGGTGTAGGTAACAGGCAAGTCACTTCCAGAAGGGCTTCATTTACAGTTTCTCCTCCATCCCTTGTCATGACTCAGGATCAGGGGGCACTTCCCTTGTACTGAGATAAACCTGTAGTATATATTCAGTAAACATATAATTGTATGTGTGTTTATGTAACTGAGTTTTCTTAAAAGCAGCAAGTGATGACAGCACTTCCCTATCCTAAACTCTTTCCATAATTTCTTTCTATGCAAATAGTCTTTGCAACCTCTAGAGAAGGAAGAAATGGATGCAAATGGAACCTTTACTTTAGATAGTAGAAACTATCATGGTTCTACTTTTGGGTCCCATTTTGGCTGCCCAGAACATTCCAAACCTCTCTTAGCTTCAGGAAGATCAGCTGTCAGTTCTCTTTGCGATATAGTCTAACATGTCATCTTTAACTTCATCCCATGCAAAGCCAAAATAAGACCATTTTGCATCCTTTCTCTCTGAAACACTGAATTAGAACTTTATTTTTCCAGGGTTGGGAAGGGCTCTAGAATGTAGCCTCCTCCTCCAAAGCTGAAAAGTACTTCAGTCCACAATATTTTTGGCAGATTAAGGGTTGGATCCATTTGGTGATCGGCAAGGTTTTCCTCTGCCTTGATGTCTACTACCACCACTATAATTACCCTTTCCTCTTTAAGTACAAAGCCAATTTTTTAAAAAAGAAATTTAGAGTCCACGAGAGAGACTTTAAATTCAACTTCCATGTTTCTCTCCTTTCAACTCTTCTCCTAAGAATCAGAATTTAAATCTAGTCTTCAAGTTCTAACAATGCCACAACCATCTGCCTGGGGAATTAATAGCATTCTGTATTACTCTTTCAAAATCAGTCCATATCAGTCTACTGATATCTCCAATAACATTTAAAGCTTTTTGTCATCTCTGTATACCATTTCTCCCAAATATTGTGGCTATTCCCTAAAGATAACTTGGCTGAAGTCTTGCGTTTTAATGAGTTCGTGGTGCAAATACGCACAGCAAAAGTGTTCCTAGTAATCTCAAACTCTTATCTCCCATGTAGGAGATATGAATCTTGGCCAGTAACACAGATGTGCCAGACATATGATTTTACTTTTTGTAACTCTTTGTTTCTATTTTGAGCTCTATTCTGCTCACCATGGTATCCTCAGATGTAGCCCAAAGCCTGATACAGAAATAGGTGGTCTATAAATATTTGTTAAACTAATGTATGCTAAAAATAGCTGTACATGAAACACAGTTCATCAAAATTGACCTGAATATGGTAGCTAACATTTCTCCTATAATTTTAATAGGCAAAACATCATAACAGTTGTGTTGCCGGGGGCGACGCAGAAATTAAGATTAGAGACAAAAATATATTTTGGAGACTGGGAGCAGGGGACACACCGCCTGTCAGGTGAGTGAGTGTGTCTGTCCCGTTCCCAAGACCCTTATTTATTATGCTTTTAGGGTAGAGAAATGCTTTACTGTGCATGTAGACATTTTCACATGGTTGTTTACATCAGTCTGCAAAATGGGTCTTAATCTGAAGGACAATAACAGGAAAACAGTTCCCCAGCTGCATTCTCACGTCCACGCATACTTTAACGAGGTGTGCTTTGACAGTGTTCTGTCTCAGCAGGAGCCCAGCATTCCAGGCCCCCACCTCAAGTATGCGGGAAGGAGAGGAGAAACTTCAGGCTCTGTTTTCCACACAGTTGGAGAATATTTAGAAGAGTACATTTCCTTCCTTTAACGTGTCACTGGAGGAATAAATGACCTTAATGAATGTTAGCTGTATCTAATATATCTGCATCTAGAAGTGATTCTCAATATATTTACTTGCCTTTTCTTTGGCCTGGAAGTGCGAAATAATTACTGTGTACCAACATTCTAAAAGATTCCCTCTCTCTTCCCCCACTACTCTCTCTGTGCATAATTTTTTGTTTTACATAAACAGCAGTAACACTAACAAAAGAGCAAACCGCAATAGTCTAAAGGTGTTGGGATAAAGATATTGTGTTTGCATTTATGAAAACACAACTGCAACCTTTAACAGACTTTGTAATAACAGTATTTACATAGCTAAATACAGCAGGGATCTCATTAAATAGCTTGAGAGGGAATCAGTGCTGAAAGTTTGCATTTGCCATTTCCCTAACAGGGGATTAGCAAAACTTCGCTTAAGAAATGATAAAGCATTATTTGCCACCTCCAACAGGTTTTCATGACTAAAGAGGCTGTCATTCTTTTTTCTTTACTCTGGGATTTATAAAAGAATAAATAAAAAGAGATAGAAGGAGGAAAAGGATGATATTTGATACCTTATTCAATTTTTTCTTTGTATCTGGAATGGTTGAGAGTTTATTGTTATTGTGTTTTTGTTACTGTTTATAATGAAAGTAAAATAGATGTGACTCAGACTTTAAATTGGGATTTGCAAGAAACTTGCTCTCTCTTTCTCTTCTCTTTTTCATAAATCAACTTAATTACTCTTAAGAGGCTCCTCGTAATAAGGTACAGAAGCTTAATCTCAGTCAATTCAGGGCTTTCTTGCCAATTCCTCAGAACTTTGTCCAAGCTTGGGAAGTGGTGGAGGGACAACCACTGTAGGGCCAAGTCTTTGGTAGGGGTGGTGAAGTATACATTCCTTGGTGATTCTACCTACAGAAGTGTCCAAAGGATTCCTTTATCCCTTCTGGTCCTCATCCTTCAGTCTATGTACATTGCTGCTGGGCGGTCTGCCATTCCCACTGGATTGAATTGTTCCCTTCCCCCTTGGAGTTTACATGCTTACTTAGAAGATAAAGGGAATTAAATAATAACACAAATAATTGTAAAAACACAACTAGTTTAAGTATAAGGTACTATGAACGATCGTAATATCTGGACTTAGACTATTTTAGGGGAGAAAAGAATGTTTTTGTGAGGAAATGGCCATTGAACAGAGGTCTCAGGATGAGAAGGAATTAAAATTTAATTAGATGGGGTGGAGATAAGTCATTGGAAAAACAGCTGATGAAGACAGGGTAGGGCATATTTAAAACTCTGTGGAAGAAGTGCAATTTGGGCAACCAGAAGAAGTTCAGTGTGGCTTGAGTGTAAGCATAATGCATAGAATGTTACAAGAAGAATTTTAGGCAGGCATTTAGGACACATCCAGGCTTTCAGATTTTATTCCAACATCAATAGAAAGCTGAATTGTTTTAACCAGATGGTCTATGCAGTGTTGCAATACGTGATTAGATTTCATTTTGTAAAGATAGCTGACTGAGGCATAAAAAACAGATAGGAGGTGATGAAGATTATATTTGAGGAAACATGGATGATGATAACATGAGATAGATAGCATGACCTAGTGGAAATGAAGAGATATAGGAGATATTTCCAAGGTCAATTTGATGACTTGTTGATGTGGATTATATTTGGGGAGTGACCAAGGGAATAGGGTAAAAAATGGCTCTCATTTTACTGGCTTCTGGAGTAGGATAAATGACATTGCCTATCATTTGATAGGATCAGGTTTATGGATGAATACTATGTATTTGGTTTTGACTATGCTGAATTTGAGTTGGCTTTGAGACACCCAAGTACAAATGTTAAGAAGGCAGGTGGTTATGTGGATTTTGAACTCATGAGAAAATCCTTCTAGGGCCTTGTGATTTACAACCATTAACTGATTTAGCTATAGTAAACAATACTCTTTCAGTCATTCAGTACAACTTTTGCAATGGATGTATACGAATACTTCCATATTATACGTGTGAAGATCAGAATCAAGTGAAGAATGGAGATGGCTTAAATTAATAAATGAAAAATGCTTTGGGATGAATTTGGAAAGAGTGAACCTCAGCATTCTAATAAATTGAACCACCAGGTTTTTTAACACTCTTATTCTGATTGATAGAGAGCCAAACAGTTTACTTTTGATGGTGAGAACATTTGCCAATGATTTATTGTTTGAATAGATACAAAAATTTACAGATAAGATAAAAACTCCATTTTAAAAGACTTTTTGTCCTACCAACAACAGTTACCAGACAATAAGACTCTGGCAGTTACTCTGGTAATGCTTAACCCTTCAAATGCTTAAATTAAATAATGAAGAAACACTTCAGGAAAACACCTAAACCCTCATGCTGTCTTGGGGAACATGAAAAGGTTTATACCAGGAGGAAATATTTAACTTGCATAATAAAATTTTCAAAGTCACACATAAAATTTTCCATAAAATGAAATGATTCATTATTAAACAATTCATGAGCTCATTGATAATAAAATATTGAAGAAAGAGGAAAAATATTTTCATAGAATTGAAAAGAACAATAAAATGTGCTTTTTTGGTTCATGATTTAAATTGTTGAAGGATTTGTAAGTGAGAAAATCTAATTTCTTAGTTTATTCACTATTTTAAGTTATTTTAGACAAAAGCAGTTGTTTTAATTTTATCTGTAATAACATAGATATTTAAATCTTTTAAATCCTATTTATTAAAAATAGCATGTTCCAAGTTTCTGATTACCACCCAAATGGAGGAAGATGGGCTAGATTTACTCTCCCACTTGAAACAATTGAAACTACAGAAAATATTTATAACAGTGATTTGTAAGATATTGGAAATTAGGCAATGAAGGAAAATGAGCCCTGAGACAGGAAACAAATGATAGGTGCCATACATACACAAGTTGTTGCTCCAGCTTACTGCCTGGAGAGAGTTTCTAAGCCACAGAGCAAGGAGAGAAAACATAGGCAAAGCCCACTGGACTCTCTGAGTGGAGGGGCTGCAGCTGGCAATGATATAAAACCAGGGAGGTTAGAATATGGGAGAGGAAAAAGCGCCACAGACAGAAAACCAAAGATTTGCAGAAGATCCCCTGAGTATTCAGCTGAGTACTGATCAGTGGATGTATTTGAAGGATAATGCCTGATGCTGGGGAAAAGAACACTCAAAAAGATTAGGGAAAATAATCCTTTATTTTACATAGGGTTGAGAATAGTTTCTATTTCCACTAGTGAGAGGGAGAAATTTTTATAATTTATGGAGTATTGGTTAGAGTGATCAGAAGAGTTTTGCCTTAGTAGTGGAGCAAAATTAGTTTTAGACTAAAAGCTGCTCTGGTACTGTCTAAAAATACTTAAATCTAGTCTTGAAAAAAATGAAAATATTTCCAAATAATTTAACGATGTCCTGAATAGAGATCAATAATATATATAGTAATTAAAAAAAATACCCAGCACCCAACAAGGTAAACACACAATATGTGGCATCCAATAAAAAAATTAGAAGACTAACAAAAAAAGTAAAAAAAAATGTGACCCATAGTCAATAAAAAACTCAGTCAGTCAAAACCAACATGGAAATGAGAAAGATGCTAGAAGGATAATACGGACACTAAGACAGTCATTATAGCTTTATCTCATGTTCAAGAAGCTAAAGGAAAGATTAAGACTGTTGAATAGAAACATAGAAAATAGAAAAAAGATCCAAATCAAACTTCTACAGATAAAAGCTGTAATAGCTGAGATGAAAAATACACTGAATGGGATAAAGACAGAATAAGCATTGAAGAAAAATAAATTGATGTATTTGAAGACCTCAAAAAACAGCATCAGTGAACTGTAGGACATTTTCAAGCAGCTGAACATTCATGTAATTGGTTGTTATAGGAGAGGAGAAAGAGGAATGGAAAATATGTTTGAAGGAATAATGGCATTTTTTTCCAAATTTGATGAAACCTATAAATCCATGATTGAAGAAGCTTTAAAAAGACTATAAGCATAAGAAACATGAAGAACCTATACCATAGGCACATCATAATTGAATTGCTGAAAACTGGTGATAAAAAAAATCTTAAAACACCTTTGTTACCTAACATAAATGCTAAAATAATCACCTCAATAACACACACACAAAAATAATTAAAGCTAATAAGTCATCAAATGAGATGAAGTAGAATCCTAAAAAATATACAACCCACAATAAGTCAGCAAAAGACTGCAAATGGAATACAGATGGGACAAATAGAAAAAAAAAAAAAGAAAGAAAGATGTAAGTTGAAATCCAACCACATAAATAAGTACATTAAAAGGCAGAGACTTTCATATTGGATAAAAAAGCAAGACCAACTATGTACTTCCCAAAAGAAATGCATTTTAAATATAAAGACATAAATAGATTAAAGTAAAATGATGGAAAAAATATATACCGTACTAACACAAACCAAAAGAAAACTATAGTGGCTACATTAAAATCAGCAAAGTAGATTTCAGGGCAAAGAATATTGCCAAGAATGTAAATATTACCATGATATAAAATATCATTCCATATTGATAATAGAGTCCACTAACCAAGAAATTGGTATGTCAATATTAAACATTTTCTACCTAAAACCAGAGCTTCATAAATGAAAGTAAAACTTAGAAATGTGAGGAGAAATCAACCAAAGTTCAATAATTGAAAAAGTAAGTAGACAGGAAAAATAGTAAGGATATTGAACTCATGGTCAACTATATCAACCTAATTGGTCAGATGACATTTATAAAACACTTTACTAAACAATAACAAAGTGCACATTCTTTTCACATGCATACAGAACATTTACCAAGTTAGACCATCTCTGAGCCATAAATCAAGCCTCAATAAATTTAAATGGATGAGTCATACAATGTACATTTTATTACCATAATGAAATTAATTTTGAAATCACCAAATATTTGAAAATGAAATAAGGCACCTCGAAATAACCCATAGACCAAAGAATATTTAAACAGGAAATTAAAAAGTAATTTGACCTGAATAAAAATAAAACCGACATATTAAAAATCGTGGGCTGCAGCTAAAGAAGAACCTAGAGGGTAAATGGATAAACAAATTGTGAAATATCCATGAATTGAAATATGAGTCAGAAGTAAATAGGAATAAAATATTGATAGGCAGCACAACAAAGTTAAATCTCAAAATAATTATGCTGAATGAAACAAGCCAGACAAAAATGAGTATGTAATCTATGATTTAATTTATATGAAATTCTAAGAAATGCACACTAATCTGTAGTGACAGAAAGGAGAGTAGTGGTTTCCTGGTGACAAGGGGTAGGGGGCAGGAATAGGCAAAAGGTTTATGTTTAAAATGTGTAAATTGATATTTTGCCATTTAAATATATCCATGAAACCATCAACATAAATCAGATAATAAAGATGTCCTTCACCACCCCCTAAGAAAGTTTTCTTGTTCTGCTTTGTAATCCCTCCCTTTTATCTGATGTGATATTAGTCTCCCAGGAAACCTTATGCTTTCTCTTACAAAACAGAGAAGTACTACATAGTCAATTTAGTTTCACATTTTCTATGCTAAACCTGAGAGAGGATGGGGGCCCTGTGTGGAGCCAGTGATTTCATGACATTCTTGCTGGCAGTAGAGCCAATGGTTGGATGGTCCCTCCCAATATCTATAGTTAACTTCCTTTCTGGCAAATGGGAATTGTTCTTTCTTTCAGTCATCAGATTAAAAGGACTGAGGAAGGTTATTTTCCTTAGAGATTTCGTTTTCCTGGTTTGAATGAAGTAAAAAATATATATGATTACATTTACTTTCAGTCTACAGTTTTAAATGATGCTTTGTCTCATCTAGCTAAATACTTCTTGATATTTACACATAGCATTCTTTTTTCAGACAATGGTCTTTTAAAATCAATCAATTAAGATGTAACCAGGTACCTCAATAAAAACTGCTAAATCCTTCAGTGGAATATCTTAAAAGTGTTTCTGATCTTTGATTTCATTAAGAAATTAGAATATATGTTTATTCAGTTCAACCTTCACTTTATATAGCTTTACAAGTAAAATGGAAAAGTTGCCATATCTTAGAATCTTTGACAACTTAAAATGTCACTGGATTATTTTATTGTTTAGCTATTTTGGTTGACATAAATGCCAAGTATTTTGGACATTGTCCATTCTACTCTATGCATAAAAGATATTAACACTAAAATAAAAGTTTCTTACATAAATAATGTGGCATAGGAAGAGTTGAGCTCCATTTTGTGAGGTTCATTTTATGAACCAATTAACATTTAACTTAACAAAATATTTGCCCATATATTTTATTTTTCTTTCAATTTTAACTTTATTATTTCTGACAAACGGAGTGTTCTTAATTCAGTTGTTTCATCTTGTGGTTTTAATAATGATCTAGTCTATATTTTATGAAAATCCAAATGAGTTTTTTTGGGGGAGTGTAGTTACATGGGTGTTGGGTCGTTCATTAGCTTTTTAAATGTAAATATGTGTTCTTCTTTCTGTTTCCTCCTCCTCTGCCTTAAAAAAATCCTTAACATCTTTTATCTGCCATAGTTTATATCTTGGTAATTAATTTATATTGAAATAAAAGGTATTCCCTATCCCACCTCTATCTTTGGTCAGTTCCTTGCACCCAAAGGACAGAAGTTTTGAAATAGTGTTCCCCTTTTACCTATGAACCTCTTTATGTTTTATGGAAGAAAATATCAACTATACTTCAGTAACATAATTATAAAGGCCACTAGAAAAAAGTGAAAAGCTGGTGAAAGGTATTTAATCAAATAAAAGCTAGGCTATCTCATTCCTGTTCTCATTCAAAAGAAACACTAATTAGTGAGAGCTCTTAAAGAGGTGAAGTAGAGAAGTCTGTGTTACTACAGACAGCAAAATATTCTCAAAATCCTACCTACATCCATCTTCACATAGTGGCTACTCAAATATCTCTCATCTTTCTCTCTCCCAAGTATCCCTTTAAAATGCCTCAAAAATTCTCCTTCACCTTCTTGTCCATTGAATCTTTGAATTCAATGGACAAAAAGTTTTCCCTTCCTTGGTAAGAATTTTACCTTGCAGAATGTCACAATAAAAGTCCAGGTCTGTGGCTGCCAAAGTCACAAAAGTCCTTTCCTCCTTAAAAAAACATAGATTAATAGTTTGCCCCTGTCCTAGTCTTTTTTCTTAAATGCTGCTCTACATACTGTCTCCATTCCATTATCTGTCATCTTAGCCTCCTTGCCCTTAGACATCTTCAGTCGTACCAGGTCCATTCACATTTAGAATGGAATAAGCCTATGAGTAATTTGGGTCAAGGATTATTCCTTCCAGACCAGGGCAATAAACAGTGATGATGAAGAATAGATGATTAGCATGAGTGGGATTGAGAATGGCTGTGTTTGTGATAGCCCTCTTAACATGTAACATAACCTAGAGGCAGCCTTCCAACTATCCATTCAGCTTATTCAACGGAACAGTTTTGCAATCTAGTGCACCAATGGATAAATGCTTTTAAATATACAGGAAAAAATACTCAAAGGGTGGATATGGAAAGTGAAAAGGTGTACCTTCAGCAGTTGCCTCATTGTGCAATTGTAATCAATTATAATAGAAAATACAAAATGCAGTCACTTAAAATAGTTTCTAGCAAGAGCAAAGTTAAATGAAAATGGTTTTGAAATTAGCTGATAGCAAGAACTTTCTTCAGTTGTTCTCAAGCTTTTAAAAATGGTTTGTGCACCAACTTACATAAAATTTAAACATTTGTTCAGACTCTCTTGCTCTGTATTGTATTTTATTCAAAGGCATTTCAGCCTCTGAATGGATATTCAGATCTGTATGATAAGATTAAGAGCTGACAGTGACTATCAAGTGGGTCCTGTTTTGTAAACTGTATCAGTCAACACAAAAGCCTCTCAGACTTAGTATTCCAAACACACAATATTTTGATTAATGTGAAGAATGAACTTAAGAGATTTATTGATATTCTTTCTTAGGGAAACATTTTTAAAATTTCTTAAAGGCAGAATTTGAGTGAATTTAGAAATAAGCAAGTTCTGAAAGCTTTTGCTACACGAATTTCTTTGGATTTCTTTTCTAATCATTGCCCAATCAGGAGCACAGCTATTATGAAGGTGCTCAGCATAGCATGAGCTTATAACACTGAAAAGTGAAAACAAAAGAGGTGAAGGGAGATATTGCCCCCACGACCTGTCCAACCTTTCCAGCTATGTCAGCAACATTATTGTGACTGCTATTTTAAGTGACTGCCTTTTGTATTTTCTATAATACAGGGCAAGAATTAGAGCCATGCTGATAAAATACAAAGCCCTTCTCTTGGGAGAGACCTAGAATTTTAAAAGGGAGAATCCCCTCCTCGGCATTTAAAGACTTGTAAAATTGTTATTGTTAAACAGGCAATTTTACCCTATTCATTTTCTTAACTGATCTCAACAGTATATATGTATACCTTTTTGCAATGGGTAAGCCTGTTAGGTTCAATATTGAACAAAAAGTTCCCATTACAATAATAAGCCTGGAAAAGGAAATCCTGAACATCATTTCACCTGTTTTTTTTTTTTTTTTTTTTTTTTTTTGGTCATTTTGTAGATGAGAAAATTGAAGCCTAAAAAGCGGCAGTTCACACACTGAGTCAGTGTCAAAGTCAGGACTCAAATCCAAAACTGACTTTCAGGCCCGGTGATTTTTAACTTCACACACTTTACAGAACAAGGACTAATTCAGCAAACTCAAGGTAATAAGCAGTAGAAAGTCCCAAATAGAGAGCTGTTTTTGATTAGAAATACTGATTGCCGCTCCAGTTTGAATTGTGAAGTACCCCACATGCATTTCACGTGGGCACAAGCTAATCAGAGCAAATTGTAAATGCTGCGATCTCAGCTGACCCAGAGAGACACGATTGCAGCTCGGGGCGGGGATGGGGGTGGGGGGCTGTTGGTAATTCCCCTGATATCAGAATGTCTCTGTTGAAAATCAGCCACCTGGGCTTTTTGCTGGTTTTGTGAAACAGCAGGGAAGATCATCTTTCACTTTCAATATAGTTGCATGAGTAAAGGTGGAAGAGGAAGACAGAGTGGGATTTTGTGGTCTCTAGGACAATTGTCATGTGTGATTTGTTCAGGGTCAGAGGTGGTATGAGGCAGATTTCTGGGAGATAAAGAAAAGGAGGATCTGTCAGTACTGATTCTCTGCTGCATTCAGCACAACCCAGAAATCTTATCACCTCACAAGATTTTGTAGGGGATGCTCTTCCACCTAATTTGAGCCAAGGCTTACAAACCCCAGCTTGTTCTAGTAATGGTCTATTGGACTCCAAGAACTAAAGGGTATTATTAAGGGACAGCATTTCTTACAGATTACTAGACTCTTTGTCTCCAGTCTTACACCACATCCCACTTAAAACTATTCTCTTCATTGCTCCCAAAGTGGTCTTTCAAGTGAAAAAAAGATGACTGAATCCTTCAGCTGTTTACCAACACTTTAGTGATGCCTTGTCAATCCCAGGATACAATTCAAGACCCCTGTAATCACCTGATAATATTCACAACTCTTGCTACTTCTATTATATTCAGCACTAGCTTTAGCTTTCCTCAGGACTTTGATAATGCTGTGCCCATTTTCTAAACTGTACCTTCCTCTTCCCTCAGCTCTACAAAAATGTATGCTTTCTTAAAATATTTATCCAAATATTCTTTTCTATATGCAACTTTTTCATTCTCCTGCAGGTGGCTTTGTTTTGTTCATTTAGCCCTATGGGTACAATGGCAAAGATGTACAAGCTTCCAAAGGCCAATCAAAGTTCAGTGAACTGTGGTCACATACTAACATTTTTGATATGATTTGGATTGGGGCTTCCAAGAAAGGAGAGTTTCCAGGCCTTTCAAGGTTTAAAAATGATCTTTCTAAGGGCATGTTCAGAAAGAGTCCTTCCTCATTTTCCCCACAACAATTTGGAATATGTGTTTTGGAGCTCTTACTACATCATTTTGCAGTTGTTTTAAATATTTGCACATTTATCACTGAACTAGATTGTCATGTTCTTGCAGCAAGAGGCTGTATTTTTAATACTTGTCTCAGCATAGATTTTTCACTAATATTTGATAATCATAAATATTTCATTTGATCTCTTTGAGCCCAGCAGAGCAGCACACAATATTTACAAAGGGAAACCCAGACCTACCGAGAACAAGAAGTAGCAAACGGGCCTTCAGTTCTCCAACCTCCCAACAGGGGTGTGTGGGGTCAGTGGTTGTTAGGAAGAGAGAGGTTCTAGAGCACTAAGTAATCTTCTTGTGCTTTTTGAAAAGAAAGGTTCTCAGAGATCAGGCAAATGGGGCTGGTGTTTTGTAAGTGGGAGACATTTTAAACTATATACCTATTTTGACTTCATAACAGCCAAGGCTTATGCTCAAGACAAACTTCATCAGTTTGCAAACAGTTTACTCAGAAGATGACTTTATTTTATCCAAACATTTACACTAAACGTTTTACAAATAACTAAAATAAATATGTACTACTACACAATGGAACATTGACCTGTTGGTGGAGTATTGTTCTCCTGTGAATATGATCACAAGTTACTGAAAAGTTATTCAACTCTACCATGATGGTTTGGTTTTGCTAAAGCTGATGTTCTAGTTTGCTAACGCTGCTGGAATGCAAAACACCAGAAATGGATTGGCTTTTATAAAAGGAGGTTTATTTGGTTACACAGTTACAGTCTTAAGGCCATAAAGTGTCCAAGGTAACATAGCAGCAATCGACTACCTTCACTAGAGGATGGCCAATGGTGTCCGGAAGACCTCTGTTAGCTGGGAAGGCACGTGGCTGGCGTCTGCTCCAAAGTTGTGGTTTCAAAATGGCTTTCTCCCAGGACGTTCCTCTCTAGGCTGCAGTTCCTCAAAAATGTCCCTCTTAGTTGCACTTGGGATATTTGTCCTCTCTTAGCTTCTCCGGAGCAAGTCTGCTTTCAACAGCCATCTTCAAATGTCTCTCATCTGCAGCTTCTGTGCTTTCTTCAAAGTGTCCCTCTTGGCTGTAGCTCCTCTTCAAAATGTCACTCATAGCTGCACTGAGTTCCCTCTGCCCGTCAGCTTATTTATATGGCTCCACTGATCAAGGCCCACCCTGAATGGGTGGGGCCATGCCTCCATGGAAATATCTCATCAGAGTTATCGCCTACAGTTAGTGGGGTGCATTTCCATGCAAATCTAATCAGCATCAAAACGTCTGCCCCACAAGACTGCATCAAAGAATATGGCTTTTTCTGGGGGACATAATACATTCAAACCAGCACATTCCACCCCCAGACCCCAGAAAAACATATTCTTTCCTAATACAAAATACATTTATCCCATCACAATATCACAAAAACTTTTTCTCATTTCAGTAGTAATAGGTAAGTACGAGATCCCATCAAAATCAATTATAGGCGTGGTCAGTCCTAAGGCATAATTTTCCTTTAGCTGTGGATCTGTGAACTTAGAACAAGTTATGTGCTTCCAATATACAAAGGAGGGACAGTCATAGGATAAACATTCCCATTGCCATAAGGAGAAACAGTAAGGAAAACAGGGTTTAAGGGACCAAAACAGTTCCTAAAACCCGCAGGAGAAACTCCATTAGATTTCAAAGTCCGAGAGTCATTAACAAAGTGAGGTTGTGTCCTTGGGGCTTGAGAAAGCGGGAATCTAACCCTTCCTAAGGGCCTTTGTGGCAGCCCTTTCCTCTCCAAATGCTTAGGTGAGTGCTCCAACATATCCACACATTGGGGAGACCTCCTTCTCGGCCCCACCCTCCTCAAACATCGGGGCAGCTCCCGGATTCCCTTCCATCTCCGGGGCAAACGCTCAACCCCTTCAGAATAGTGTGGTGGCAGCCAGGCTCTCCCCAATTCCCTGGGAATGTGCTCCGCCTTCTTTGGGGCTTGGGGTGGCAAAACTCTTCTGGAACGTCGAGGTGGAAGGCCCACCCTCGACCTCTGGGGCAAACTCACCCTTTCCATGTGTGTGGGCCATTCCACTCTCCCAGCCCAAGGCCTCTTGACTCCAGACCTCAACCTCCATGGCTCTGTCTTTGAAGAAATTTTTCCTTCAATTTGTTCCTTATCTGTTCCCTCCAGTCCAGACCAGCAGCGGTTCCATCTATAAAGATCTCGCAAAAATTCTATTGGCTTCCCATGAAGCACATAGGGGTCAAAGCCGTCAGACAATAGGACTTTCCACATATCCTTTCTGCTTAACTCTTTCTCCATTCTTGGCTTGTACTGAAATGGTTGCTGGGTTCCATGTTTGGTTACATCCTCATGTTGGGCTGTAGCTTCTGGGGTTTCACCCCCTGGAAGCCCAGAGTTTTTCAGGCCATCAATTTCTGGTTTCTTTGAAACCAAGAGTTCATTTCTCAGCTTATCTCTGTCCTCTCGCATTTTATTATAAGCTGCAAGGAGAAGCCAGGGAACATCCTCCACACATAGTCTGGAGATCTCCTCAGCTAAGTATTCCAGGTTGTCACTTTCAAATTCTTCCTTCCATCTGACACCAGGACTCAATTTTGCCAAATTGTCTGCCACTTTAAAACAAGGATTGTCTCTCTTCCAGTTTGCAACAACACGGTCATCATTTCTGTTCAAGGCCTCATCAGAAGTATCTTTAGAGTCCATATTTCCACAAACAGTCTCTTCAAAGCAGTTTAGGTCTTTTCTATCAAGCTCCTCATAATTCTTCCAGAATCTTCCCCTTATCCATTTAAAAAGCCATTCCAACATGTTTGGTATTTGCAAACTCAGCAGCCAAAGCACCCCACTTCTGGTACCGAAATCTGTTCTAGTTTGCTAATGCTGCCAGAATGCAGAACACCAGAAATGGATTGGCTTTTATAAAAGGGGTTTATTTGGTTACACAGTTGCAGTCTTAAGGCCATAAAGTGTCCAAGGTAACACATCAGCAATCAGGTACCTTCACTAGAGGATGGCCAATGGTGTCTGGAAAACCTCTGTTAGCTGGGAAGGCTCGTGGCTGGCGTCTGCTCCAAAGTTGTGGTTTCAAAATGGCTTTCTCCCAGGATGTCCTCTCTAGGCTGCAGTTCCTCAAAAATGTCCCTCTTAGTTGCACTTGGGGTGTTTGTCCTCTCTCAGCTTCTCCAGAGCAAGGGTCTGCTTCCAACAGCCATCTTCAAATGTCTCTCATCTGCAGCTCCTGTGCTTTCTTCAAAGTGTCCCTCTTGGCTGTAGCTCCTCTTCAAAATGTCACTCACAGCTGCACTGAGTTCCCTCTGCCCATCAGCTTATTTATATGGCTCCACTGATCAAGGCCCACCCTGAATGGGTGGGGCCATGCCTCCATGGAAATATCTCATCAGAGTTATCACCTACAGTTGGGTGGGGCACATTTCCTTGCGGATCTATTCAGCACCAAAACATCTGCCCACACAAGAGTGCATCAAATAATATGGCTTTTTCTGGGGGACATAATATATTCAAACCAGCACAGCTGACAAAATGGAATATACCAGAAATGAGTTGGCTTTTACCATGGGGATTTATTAACTTACAATTTATAGTTTTTAGGTCATCAAAATGTCCAACTCATGGCATCAATAGGACAATACCTGGACTCTGAAGACAGGCTGCTGGTATCCAGGACTTCTCTGTCACATGGGAAGGCACATGGCTGGTGTCTGCTTGTCCTTCTCTCCCGGGTTTTGTTGCTTTCAGCTTCTGGCTTCAGTGGCTTCCTCTCTTTTTTCTGTGGATCCTGTCTTAGCTTCTCTGGGGCTTTCATCTATGAGTTTCTCTTAATTTCATCTAGTAGCTACTATATATGTTATCCAGCAAGAGAATCAAGACCCACCCTGATTGAAGTGGGTCACATCTCAATTGAAGTAACCTAATCAAAAGGTCCCACCCACAGTAGGTCTATACCAGCAGGAATGGATTAAAAGAACATGACATTTTCTGGGGTACATACAGCCTCCAAACTACCACATATGATATATTACACTTGTATTAAGTATGCAGTCCTTTAAGATTTCTAAGCAAGGCAGATTAGTAGGAATGAGCCTTGTACATTATTCACAGAATAATATTTTCATCATTTTAGGAGAGAATTTCACCACTAAGTGCACTGTTCACTATTCAACTTGGTAAGAACACAATTTGACATTTATGCTTCTTTTCCTTTTTAAGAGAATCTTTACAGCTTGTCAGCTAAGATAAAAATGTGATAAGAGGACCTTTGATGAATAAATAATGCTCCTATATGAGAGCATGAATTGGAAAAGTTCTTGTAGTAAGTTTTCTTTTTAATTACTTTTTAAAATGATTGTATATATGGTCCCTATTCATTTTGAAATCAAGGGAAGAAAATAAATACACACAAAAGTCAGTGGCTTTAAAAAAATGCTAAATTGTTTGATGTATCATTTAACCTTAGTTCTACTTCTTTGAGAGCCCACAAATTTATTTTTCTCAGTATATTGTTTTTTAACAACCATAAAAACTCTATGTGTTTTTTTTTTTACCTTGCTTAATCCTCCTCATGTAGCTATTGACATTGAAATCAGTGAAATGAAGTAGTGAATTTTCCACTCTGTATCATTGTCAAGTAACTTGCAATTATACTGACTTGGAAATAAGAATATCACTCCTTGGAAATTTTTCACTCAATATGAGATCATACACATGTGTAAACAAATTTGTGTTCACACATGGGATTATTCTATAATTTACGAACAGATCATGTCCCATAAGTTTGCAAGTTAGTTGGTAATTCTTCATCTATTAAAGCAATGTTAAACCACATTGTTGTTTCCCCTAAGATAATCCACAAAGTCCCAATTAACCTATAATTTATTTTAATGAAGAAAAATAGTGAATTTGCCCTTATTATTATTCATTATTAAAAACCTAAGAACTCCTTTTTAATGAGAAATGAAAATGTTTGTCCCATTGGTGTCTAGTAGATGGAATAATATTGACCATATCATCCAACATTTTAAATGAACTCAGAAATCAATTTGTGTGAAATCTATTTTTGATGCAAATTAATTCAAATATTTAAAAGTAAAAGGCAAAACATTGTGCAAGTGATATAAAATATCTTTATGGAATGCATTTGGTTCACAGGTTGGCAGCTTACAATTGCTTCCGTATTCCATTTTGGGACCTAGCTTTCAGAACTGTGAGTGATTCTTGGACTATACCATTTCCGTCTGTGTTCACCTTGTAGGTTTTCTGTAAAACCCTGCCAACTTTTCCCTCTTAAAGCTGTTCTCTTCCCTGTAACACAGGCTTCCGGTTATTTGGGCTCTGATCTTCTCAAAGTTATTTAGACACCCAAGGCAATAACATTGTAGAAATCCTCTTATTTGAGTGTGGAAAGGCACCTAAATCCTTTTTCTAACATTCACTATATTAAATTCATTTTTCTTTCTGCATTACTGTTGTGTTTTCCAGAGAGTAACTTCCTGTCCCCTTTGGGTCTGCACTGCCCTTGTAATCTTCCAAGCTCTACTCTGCTCCATATTGCATTCCTATATTTTAATGTTATGTGTATTTTAATTTGGGGGACTCATCATTAACAAACTAGGAACTGCCTTTGTTCATTTTATGTTAAGCACCTGGCCACTGCATTATCCGCCGATATAAAAGTCAAATACTAGCAGGGTAGCCTCTTTCTCAGTAAAAGCAACTGATCAAAATTAGATAAATTCCATGAGTCAAAAACTCTCCAAACCTTCTAGTTCTTCCTTAACAAATCAAAGTAAAGCAAATAAAAGAAATATTGAATATTAAAACAGTGTTTTAAAGTATGTTTCTTATAAACAATATATACCTGTGGCTTATTGTTTATCCAGTCCAACAATCTTTTTTTTTTTTTAATTGGATGCTTAGTCTCTTTACACTTGTGAAAGTAATGCTAGAGTTGGATTTCATTTCACCATTGTATTCATCTTCTGAACACTCCATCTGTTCTTTATTCATCTTTTCTTGACATCTTTTGGATTAATCAAATATTGTTATTACACATTTAGTATACTTTCTTGCATTAATTTTTGTGGTTCCTCTAGAGATTTTAATATGTGTCCCTGATTCTTTACAAGTAAAGAACAGTTTACCACTCTCCTCTGAATTCAAAACTTTAAAAAGTTTAATTCCTTCTGTATTAGTGTTGTTGATACCTCACAGGACATTATCATTTCTTACACAATTAATGTATTCTTTCATATCTACCCACATATTGTACCCTTTCCTGTATTCCTTATTTCCTACAGATTCATGCTTCCATCTGGGATCATCTCTATTAGAAGAATTTCCTTTAGTATTTCTTATGGAGCTGGTCTTCTAAGCAATTAATTTTTTGAGCTTGTGTTTGAAAACTTCGTTATTTTGACATCATTTGAAAAGGCTATTTTTGTTGATATAGAATTATAAGCTAGCTGTTTTTTAGCACTTTAAAGATGCCACTCCATTTATTTCTGGATTCCATATTTTCTGTGGAAAAGTCATTAATCTTATATTTGATCACTTGAATATACTCTTCCTTTCTTCTCTGGCTACTTTTAAGATTTGTGTTTGCCTCTAGTTTTGAACAGTTTTGTGTATGGGGAGAGTGTGGTTGCTGCTCTGGTATTCAGAAGGTGAGGCCAGTGCCCTGGTACTTGGGAAAGCTGGAGCTCTTGTTCCAGCAGGCCTAGGAGACAAAGCATCAAACCAGAGATTACTCTTAGACCTTGATATCAAGTGGAATTTTTCCTGCTGGAATTTGGATTTGTATGAGACTCATGACCCCGTTTCCTTCCAGTCTTTCGCTTTTGGAATGGGAATGTCTATCCTATGCCTGCCCTGCCATTTTATTGTGAAAGCAGATAACTTGTTTTCTGGGTTCCAGTGGTCCACAGATGGAGTGGAATTTCTCCTGAGGATGGACCACACCGTAACTAATTTAGATAAGATTATGAATTTAGGGTTGTTAATGAAATGGCTTAACATTTTATGGATGTTGGAATGGAGTGAATTTATTTTGTATATGGGAAGAACATGTCTTCTTGGGGCTAGAGGGCAGACAGTTATGGATTGAATCATGTCCCCTTCAAAAATAAGTTCAAGTCATAACCTCCAACACTGTGGAAATGAACCCATTTGTAAAAGGATCTTTGATGATGTTATTGGTTAATGTTAGGCCAAACTAATTCCAGGTGGATTTAATCCAATATGACTAGAGTCCTTATAAGCAAAAGAAAATTTGGACCTGGCAGGAGGAGACAGAGAGCATTTGGTGCCATGTGATGGAGGCAGAAGTTAATAATGAATTGCTTGCATGTCAGACTTCAGAGAAAAGCATGGCCTGCCAACCCTTTGATTTTGAACTTTTAGCCTCCAAAACAGTAAGATAATAACATTACTGTTTTTAAGCTAACCAGTCTGTGGTATTTGTTATAGTGGCCCTGGCAAATTCAGACAATGTGGTTTTCTTTATCTTTACTCTGCTTGGGGTTCTCTGATGATCTTGAAACTGTGGATTGAAGTGTTTCATTAGTTTTCAGTTTTTTTGAAGAGCTCTCAGCCATCCTGCCTTCAAATACGCTTCTGTCCTATTCTCACTCTTTCTCCTCTCGTTTTCAGACTCAAATCATACATATGTTAGGGTGTTTATTTGATGCAACTTTTCTCTTATACTGTGATCTGCTTTTCTTAAATTCATCTATACCTCTGCTTTGGATCAGATATTTTCTATAGACCTTCAAATTCATTAGTCCTGTCTTCTACCATGTCCAGTCTACTGTTAGATGCATCCAATGAGATCTTATTTTAAATACTGTATTTTGTTCTACAATTACATATGATTGCTACTAATAGACTCAAATTCTCTTGATCAATTTCATCATTTTCATTCATTTTGCCTCTTTTCATCTACTTTCCAAACACAGTAATCATGATATTTTAATTCCTTGTTTCCTAATTGTGATTATATGAATCATTTAAGGGTCTGCTCCTATTGTTTAGTTTTTATAAGTTATATTTTCTTATTTATATACCTAGTAATTTTTTATTGGGTGACTAGTGTGTAAAAAATTATAGAGATCAGTTGTTCTTTATTCCCAGAGAGAATTGCCCCTTTCCTCTTTTCAGCATGTAGATTGAATGGCCTATACCTCAAACCAATATGGAATTGCTCTGGTCAGGTATTGGTTGCAAGCTTAATAAGACTGAGTCTAACTCTGATTCATCTTTGTTCCCTGTGCATGACCCTCCCAAACTTTTGATTAAGAAAGGGAGTCTCTCTTCAGTTCTGAAAGTTTTGTCCTTCAGAGGATTTGAGCTTTAGCCTTCAGCCTCACACAGAATAAAAAATCAGGCAACTATCTTAAGGGAGACCCTAGTAATATGTTCCTTCAAGCCCTATTTCTAGCAGAACTTTGAGCACATCTTTTCATCAAAAGATGTAAACATGAATGTTCAGAGCTATTTTATTCATAATAGCCCCAAATTGGAAACTTCTCAAAAGTTCATCAATGGCAAATAGATAAATAAATTGTGGTATTATGTATTTATCCTTTGGGTGCTATGCAGAAATGAAAAAGAATTAGTTACTGATATGGCAACAACATGGATAAATCTTAAAGATAAAATGTAAAGCAAAAGAATACAGAAACAAAAGATCACATATTGCATGATTACATTTATATACAGTTGAAGATCAGACAAAACCAACCCATGGTGATAAAAGTTATATTATCCTTTATCACAAGGGCTGGGTATTCACTGGGAGGGGGCAGTACGGGAGACTTTCATGGCTTTGGAAATGTCCAAATTTTGGTATTGGTGGTGATTAACAGGTATATACATATGAAAAATCCATCAAGATGTACACTTAAGATTTGTACACTTTACTGTAGGTATGTTATACTTCAATAAAATATGTTAAAAAATTGAAATAAAGAAAAATTTTCAAGAAAAGAGGAAGGGTTTGACTTTGGGAATTGACCCAAAATGCTGAAATTGAGATGTCTTATTAGACATTAAAGATAATGAAAAAATTCTTTAAGCCTAAGGGAAAAAAATATGAACACAATTATAAAGAAAGGAAAATCAGGTTGGCATTAGTTATCTTAACAGCAAAATACAGAGGAGGTCAAAAGTAGAACAAATTTTCAGCACATTCAAAGCAGTTATGAGCTGTGGAATTTTTATCCAGCCAAGCTCTCTTTAAATATCAGGGTTATAGAAAAACTGTTGACTATGCAGGAAATCAGAAAATATAGTACCCACAATTCATTTCATAGGAATATTATATATATGACAAACTTCTTCCGAAAGATTAGATTAGGGAAATATAGGCAAAAGAACAATTGACAAAAATTGAATATATTTAAATGTAAATTTAAGAATAAAAATAAGGTGGAAGAACAATCGGTAAATTTTGTTTTCTGATAAAATGAGGTGTAATCCAACCTAAACAATGGTGGGAGAAAGAAGCAAGAGAGGGAAAAGTAGAATGAGATCTTTGATCATAACATGGGTAATATTTGGGAGTAAAGGTTATCATTTTTTTTTTTTTTTTTTTTTTTTTTTAATGTGTCTTTGGATTCGATTTGCAAGTATTTTGTTGAGGATTTTTGCATCTATATTCATTAGGGAGATTGGCCGGTAGTTTTCCTTTTTTGTAGCATCTTTGCCTGGTTTTGGTATTAGATTGATGTTAGCTTCATAAAATGAGTTAGGTAGTGTTCCATTTTTTTCAATGTTTTGAAAGAGTTTGAGTAAGATTGGTGTCAGTTCTTTCTGGAAAGTTTGGTAGAATTCCCCTGTGAAGCCATCTGGCCCTGGGCATTTATTTGTGGGAAGATTTTTGATGACTGATTGGATCTCTTTGCTTGTGATGGGTTGGTTGAGGTCTTCTATTTCTTCTCTGGTCAGTCTAGGTTGTTCATATGTTTCCAGGAAATTGTCCATTTCTTCTACATTATCCAGTTTGTTGCCATACAGTTGTTCATAATATCCTCTTATAATTTTTTTAATTTCTTCAGGATCTGCAGTTATGTCACCTTTTTCATTCATTATTTTGTTTATATGGGTCTTCTCTCTTTTTGATTTTGTCAGTCTAGCTAGGGGCTTGTCAATCTTGTTGATCTTCTCAAAGAACCAACTTTTGGTGATATTTATCCTTTCTATTGTTTTTTGTTCTCTATGTCATTTATTTCTGCTTTAATCCTTGTTATTTCTTTTCTTGTACTTGGTTTAGGATTGGTTTGCTGTTCATTTTCTAGCTTCTTCAGTTGATCCATTAGTTCTTTGATTTTGGCTCTTTCTTCCTTTTTAATATATGTGTTTAGTGCTATAAATTTCCCCCTTAGCACTGCTTTTGCTGCATCCCATAGGTTTTGGTATGTTGTGTTCTCATTTTCATTCGTCTCTATATATTTAGCAATTTCTCTTGCTATTTCTTCTTTAACCCACTGATTGTTTAGGAGTGTGTTGTTTAACCTCCAGGTATTTGTGAATTTTCTAAGTCTCTGATGGTTATTGACTTCTAATTGTATTCCATTGTGGTCAGAGAATGTGCTTTGAATAATTTCAATCTTTTTAAATTTATTGAGGCTTGTTTTATGTCCCAGCATATGATCTATTCTGGAGAAAGTTCCGTGAGCACTAGAAAAGTATGTGTATCCTGGTGATTTGGGATGTAATGTCCTGTAGATGTCTGTTAAATCTCATTCATTTATCAGATTGTTTAGGTTTTCAATTTCCTTATTGGTCTTCTGTCTGGTTGATCTATCTATAGGAGAGAGTGATGTGTTGAAGTCTCCCACAATTATTGTGGAAACATCAATTGCTTCCTTTAGTTTTGCCAATGTTTCTCTCATGTATTTTGTGGCACCTTGATTGGGTGCATAGACATTTACGATTGTTATTTCTTCTTGCTGAATTGCCCCTTTTATTAGTATGTAGTGGCCTTCTTTGTCTCTCAAAACATCCCTGCATTTGAAGTCTATTTTATCTGAGATTAATATTGCTACACCTGCTTTCTTTTGGCTGTAGCTTGCATGAAATATTTTTTTCCATCCTTTCACTTTCAATTTCTTTGTGTCCCTGTGTCTAAGATGAGTCTCTTGTATGCAACATATTGATGGTTCATTTTTTTTGATCCATTCTGCGAATCTATATCTTTTAATTGGGGAGTTTAATCCATTTACATTCAACGTTAAAACCGTGAAGGCATTTCTTGAATCGGCCATCTTATCCTTTGGATTATGTTTGCCATATTTTTCCCTCTCTCTATTAATATCCTTTATTGTACCCATACCGAATCTCTTTAGTACTGAACCTTTCTCCAAGTCTCTCTGTCCTGTCTTTGTTTCTCTGTCTGTAGGGCTCCCTTTAGTATCTCCAGTAGGGCAGGTCTCTTGTTAGCAAATTCTCTCAGCATTTCTTTGTCTGTGAAAAATTTAAGCTCTCCCTGAAATTTGAAGGAGAGCTTTGCTGGATAAAGTATTCTTGGCTGGAAATTCCTCTCTCTCAGAATTTTAAATATATCGTGCCACTGCCTTCTCGCCTCCATGGTGGCTGCTGAGTAGTCACTACTTAGTCTTATGCTGTTTCCTTTGTATGTGGTGAATTGCTTTTCTCTTGCTGCTTTCAGAACTTGCTCCTTCTCTTCTATGTTTGACAGTGTGATCAGTATATGTCTCGGAGTGGGTTTTTTTGGATTTATTCTATTTGGAGTTCGCTGAGCATTTATGATTTGTGTATTTATGTTGTTTAGAAGATTTGGGAAGTTTTCCCCAACAATTTCTTTGAATACTCTTCCTAGACCTTTACCCTTTTCTTCCCCTTCTGGGACACCAATGAGTCTTATATTCGGACGTTTCATATTATCTATCATATCCCTGAGGTCCATTTCGAGTTTTTCAATTTTTTTCCCCATTCTTTCTTTTATGCTTTCATTTTCCATTCTGTCATCTTCCAGGTCACTGATTCGTTGTTCAACTTCCTCTAGTCTTGTACTATGAGTGTCCAGAATCTTTTTAATTTGGTCAACAGTTTCTTTAATTTCCATAAGATCATCCATTTTTTTATTTAGTCTTGCAATGTCTTCTTTATGCTCTTCTAGGGTCTTCTTGATTTCCTTCATATCCCGTACTAGGGTCTCATTGTTCATCTTTAGTTCTTTGAGTAGCTGCTCTAGGTGTGTCTCTTCTGGTCTTTTGATTTGGGTGCTTGGGCTTGGGTTATCCATATCGTCTGGTTTTTTCATATGCTTTATAATTTTCTGTTGTTTTTGGCCTCGTGGCATTTGCTGACCTTGATAGGGTTCTTTTAGGGTTTGTAGACCAGTTGAAGTCCTTATCTCTAATTTATCAGATCTACAGCTTCGTGGAGTACACTTTCTCTAACTAACCAGCAGGTGGCGTCCACGAGCCACCTGTTCTCCACAAGCCAGATCTCCCCTGCTTAGCCTTTTTGGTGAGTGGGGGAGTGAGTCTTGTGGGGCCCAATTGGTGTCCCAAGCTTGCGTGTGTAGTTGGTGTTGCCTGCCCTGTATGTGGGGCGTGTTTCTGGGCAGTCGGGGAGGGGGGGTGGCCCTAACAATCAAATCTCCCTGATGATCCTAGAGTTTTAAAGCTACTGCAATAGTCTAATCCTTCAGTTCAGTCCTGCCACAGTTTGTCTCTGCCACTGACCCACAAGTCTTTGGTATTGGCGTATGGCTCCTGAGACTTGCAAGTGGGCCCCTCTTCCAGGCTGTGCACCCCGAGTCCTCTGTTGAGGGATGACTGTGCTATGTCACAGGTGAGTGCCGTCCCCCCAGGGCAGTTCTGGGCTGCTGGGCTGTGTTGGGAGGCTCCCAGTCTGCTCAAATGATGGCTGAATGGGGCTCTGTTAATTCACACTGCTCCCCCTTCCCAGCTCTGGGACATTCAGCTGAGGTTGCAGGGAAGGCTAATGTCCACGCCCAGTTTTGTGGTGTGTGCCTGTTATTTGAAGCACTTCCGTCACACTGGGTTGTCTGGGGCAGCTCTGGGCTATGGGGCTGGCGATGGGCAGGAGTGTTTCCTGTCCACCAGGATGGTGGCTGTGAGCGGACACCCCCCTTTTCTTGGGAAGTTGTGTTGTTTAGTGAATTTTCTCAGCCACTGGATTATTGCCTTTTGTCTCAGAGCTCTCTTAGTTCTGCTCTTGACTTGACGTGCCCAAATTTCAATTCTTTGAAGCTTTCTGTATTGAGCTTCTTAGAGTAATTGTTTTAGAAAAAGCAAAAAGGATTTAAAAAAAAAAAAAAAAAAAAAAAACGGCCCCGGCCCTCCTCAGAGATCTAATGGGTTATTGAAATGCTAATAGACAAAGCAACCAGGGCCATTAAGGAAAGGTCCCCAGGGCAGAGAGATCAGCCTTGCTTCGGGATTTGCATATGCGCCTCAAGGCCTGATCTCCGCCCTTCCCCTTTCTGTGTTCACCAGAACTCCAAAAATCCTCTGCTTTTACTTTGGAGCTTCTCGTGTTGTTTTCCTTCTATGCCCGTCTCCTCTCTGCTGGGCTGGCTGCTCTCAGAGTCTCTGGTGTCTGGCCTCAGTCTATAGATTTCGCTGATCTCAGCAGTTCCACGTTTTCATGAGTGTTGTATGAAGTATGCCCAAAGACAGATTGCTCTGTGGTGTCCAGTCCACGCAGTTCCTGGCTTTTTACCTACTTTCCTGGAGGAGTAACTAAAACATACAGCTCACCAGTCTGCCATCTTGCCCCGCCTCCTCCATGAAGTTTTATGGTACTTTCTCTTGGCTCTAGGTACAGTGCTGAGTGCCTGGCTTCAAGATCCAGGGATCTAAGAACGGGAGGCTTTCTAGATTCTGTTCCTCTTCTCTCTAATGCTTTGTGCCTCGTCCTTCTCTCTCTGCAGACTGGCTGGCTGTCATTCTCAAGCGCAGATGGCAGGTGGAAGGAAGGACAAGGTTATCATTTAAAGGTGACAAACAAAGTAAGAAAAAGGGGGCTGTAGGCATTATATAATATAAAGGGAACCAACAGAATGTTTTAGTTTCCTAGGCTGCTCAAGCAAATACAATGAAATGGGTTGGGTTCAACATTGGGAATTTGTTCACTCATGGTTCTGAGGCCAGGAAGATGTCCAAATCAAACATTATCAAGGTGATGCTTTCTCCCTGAAGACTGTGGTGTTCTGGGGCTGGCAGCCAACAGTCCTTGGTTCCTCTGTCACACGACAGGGCACATGGGGCCATCTCCTAGTCTCTTCCTCTTCCTTCTCTTCTGGGTCCATTTCAGCTTCTTACTTCCTGTTGCCTTCTCTGCCCGAATTTCATTCTCTTATAGAGGCCTCCAGTAATAGGATTAAGACCCATCCTGGTTGAGGTTGGATACAACTTAACTGAAGTACTCTCATCAGAAGTTCTTACTTACAATAGTTTCACACCCACAGGAATGGTTTAGATTTAAGAACATGTTTGGCTGGAATGCCTACAACTCCAAACCACCACCAATGAAAACATAAAACTTCCCAAATACCAATAGAAATGCAAAAATAAGGAGCAAAGACAACAAACCAGATAATGAAAGATATGAAAATGTAACAAAATACACAGCAAATATAATATGAAATAATTGCTTGGAGCTAAAACAAACAAAAAAATCACGTAGAGGACTGAATGAAAAGGGGTACAGCTCAAAAATAATGAACTGCCTTGAACAGTTAGGGGGATGGTCTCCAGTTCTTACTGATGTAAAGCTTCATTGTACAAATGTGACAAATAATTTTCTATAAATCACTTTCTATTGATTTGGTGTATAATCTTATTACTTTATACTTCCCTTAATTTAAATTTTCCATTACTGCTTACTATCCTTTCCCCTATTCTGTTTATAAAGCCCAGGATTGAAGAAAACAATGAAAACAAAATCAAACTAAATAACAAGAAAAGAGTGCCTCAAAAGAACCAATTTAGACATCTCCAACATGGTTTATATCTTTTATAACTACTTAGAAATAATGAAATATATTTTAAAATTTTTAGTCTTTATTAACATTGTTCAGATCTTTTTGGATTAAAAATATGTCCAGTCACCATTAACATAATATGTTAAATGCAACTTTTGAAGAATAAGCTCAGTTTCCCTTTACATGTTCTAACCAAAAATGACTTCCAGATGAAGATGAAGAAAAAAAATATACAGCCGATAAAAGGGGTGTTTAGATTCATTGCATAGATGTAAGTGCAGAATTTAAAAGCAAAATCTCCACTAATTTTTTTAGTATTGTTACTGACATTTGAATCTTTAATCACTGCAGAAAATAAAATCTAAACCAAAACACAGAAATGAGAAAGCCAAATATACTTTTTATATTTGAAACCATTGGCATAAGTGGTCCTTCACATAACTTACTTTGCACATATAATCACATTCATCTTGTACAGTAAAGCTGTACTTTTGCAAAGTAATACTTGTTCAAACTGAGAATTATGCACACTGTGCTAGATGAAAGGTATATTAAAATTAACATTAAGTAATTTTACAGACTAGTTGTTTTAAAATCTTCTGTGAAACACATTGATATGTGCAAAATGTCATTCTGTCATGGGAGTAGCACTTGAGTTTTTGGGGGTCAGGAGAGAAGGAAATTGGGAAGACTTAATAGAGGAGATATTAAAAATCTGATATACTATAGAAAGTCATTTGTGCAGTCAGAAATATCATACTAACTCTATGTTAAGATAGTTGACCAAATAATTTATCACCTTTGCCTGGTTTTATTTCATTAAATTGAGATCCAGAAATTGTTATTCTTAAACTATTGACAGCTTAGGAAGAGCAGAATACACCTTCTGTAGGTATAGTAGTTTTTCTCTACAAAGAACAATATATTTAAATGATTGGTAGCTCAACATCCACTTTAAAATCTCTATAATTCTCCCCAAGTAAAGGTTTACAAATAGTTTCTGTTAAGACCAGAGCAACTTATTCTATGCTTTTATTTTATTTCTTCACCAGGGGATATGTACAATGACCAGAATTACCCACCACCCTTTCCTGTTAAAAATAATTACCTTTTATGGTTCTAAATTGAAATCAGTTTTTATTTTGGAACTCAGCTGCTGATAAGGTTTTATATTTTGCAGCATAAGGAAAAGAATCCTAGTTCATATTAAGCTAAACTAAAATCTAGATCAATATTTCTTAAAATTTGGGGAATTAAATGAGCAATCAGATTACTAATGAATCACAAATTAGGGATCACATCTGTTAATCTGAATTACTTAAAGTTGCCCCTGTGATTCTAATGAATCCTAAAAATTGAGAATAACTAATATGTTTTGATGTTAGTGCTTATTGATATACTCTAATATATCTTTTAAAGTATTTAAAAAATATTTGTTCCCTGTGGAAGAATCTGCAATAATATTGTATTTGTATAAAACATAATTATCTTTAAATTAACTACTTTTAATATATCTTCCTTTTGAGTAAGCTATGCATATTATGCTGTATTTTCTGTTGTAAAAGTAAGAAGATATAGAAAGCATAGTCCCTGTTCTTAAAAAGAAAAGAAATAGTAAATAACAACATACATTAATATTCATATGTTTCCAACTGAGTGTGAAAATGAGTAGGGAAATTTGAGTACTGGTGAAATTCTGGAGAATGAGAAGTCAATGTAAATTGGAACAGTTATGGAAGGCTCCAAGAAAAATGGTGGATTGTGGAGTTCAGCCCTAACTTAAAGGATCTGTAAAAGGGTTTGAAGATGACAAGTCTTAGAAGGAGCAAGAAAATTGAGGAACAAGAAAATAAGCAAGGGCATGGCCATGAATTAAGGGAGAACTGAAAAGTCTCCACAGTGGACTTTGAAAACCTCTGACCTGGCCATATGAGGATGTTTTCTCATGGGAAAAATACAGAATTAGCATTATCTATTATTTTTCATAATGTGAGATACTGTCAAAATCTGTGTATCTTCCTCTGGAGACAAGTTCAGAATTGCCAGAAAGGTGAGAGCATACTAAATCTGGCAGTACCCTCTTAATCCCAGAAATGCAAATTGGTTTAAATTTTTTTAAATGAATGTATGTAATTCACTATATAATAAACTAATAAAAACTATATCACCATCTCAGTAGTTATGTAAGAATCTTTGGAAAAAATATAATATGCATTTCTGATAAAAACCCTCAGAAAAAAATAGAGGGCTTCCTCAAATTGAAAAGTAGATCATTTATAAAAAAGGCACAGCTCACATCGTACCTAATGGTCAAAGGCTGAATGCTTTCCTCATAAAATCAGGAAAATGAGATATATGTTTGTTCTCACCTCTGTTATTGAACATCATTTTGGAGATTCTGGACAGTGGCTTAAGGTAAGAAAAAGAAATAAAAGGCATCCATACTGGAAAGGAAGAAATAAAATGGTCTTTATTTGCAGACGACAAGATCATCTATGAAGAAAACCCAAAAGAGTCTACAAAAAAAAATATATATATAATACTAGAACTAATAGGCTAGTCTACCAAGGTTTCAGGATACCAGATCAATATTAAGAAAGCAATTTGATTGCCATATACTAGCAGTGAGCAAAGAATAAAGTTAAAAAATCATGAGCTTCAAAAATGTGAAATGTTTAGTTATAAATCTCAGAAAAGATGTGTAAGATCTACTCACTGAGAGCTAGAAAGCACTGCTGAGAGAAATTAAAGGAGACCTAACTAACTGGGGAGAATTCCCATGTTCTTGGTGAAAAGACTTAATACTGTTAAGATGCCCGTCCTTATATTGATTTATAGCATCAGCACAATCAAATCGATATCCCAGAAAGCTTTTTTATGTCAAAATTGACAAGCTAATCCTAAAATTAATATGGAAATAGAAGGAACTTGATTGCTAGATCAATATTGAAGAACAACAAAGATGGAAAAATAACAGTACCTGATTTTAAGAATTATTATAAAGCTACAGTAACCAACTGTGTGGCATTAGTGTAAAGATAGACAGATCTATCAATAGAACAGAAAAAGAGTCCAGAAATAGACTCACATGTACATGAGCAACTGATTTTTAATAAAGGTACAAAGCAATTCAATGGAGGAAAGATAGTCTTTTCAAAAATTGGTGTCAGAATATATGAACATTCACATGTGAAAATAAACTACAAATCATACCTCACACCATATACACAATTTCACTCAAAAAAAAAAAATCATAGAACTAAATATAAACCACAAAACTCTAAACCTTCTAGAAGAAAATACAGTGGTATTATTTGTGACCTCAGGTTAGGCAAAGATTTCTTAGATACAATACCAAAAGCCTGATCCCTAAAACAAAACAAAACAACATCAAAAGCATGTTCCTCAAAAAAGGGGTGGGGGGCTGCTGATGCTGTTAAAGGAATGAAAAGACAAGCCACAGAATAGGAAAAAATATTTACAAATCATACATTTGATAAAACTCTTCTATCCAGATTATATAAAGAAGACTCAAAATCAATAAAAAGAAAACATAAAATCCAATTTAAAAAGGGGAAAAAATTTAACTAAATACTTCACCAAAGAAGATATACAGATGGTAAAGAAGCACCTGAAATGATGTTCAGCATTATTGTCATTGGGTAAATACAAATTAAAACCACATAAGATCCTACCACATATTTATCAGAATGACTAATATTAGAATGTCTGAACATACCAAGTTTTGGGGAGGATGTGGAAGAACTGTAACTCTCATATTTCTTGTGAGAATACAAAAATGAAATGAAAAGAAATTACAGTGTGATACAAGGAACTTTCAGGGATGATGAGTATGTTCATTACTCAATTTGGTGATGTTTCATATGTGTATGCATATGTAAGTCTCTTCAAATTGTCCATTGAAAATAGGTGTGGTTTATTGTATTACAGTTTTACCTTAATAAAGTTGTGTATGAATAAAGAGAATCTAAAAACCCATACTGATATTTAAATGAATAAATAAATAATAGAGAAGGCAAAATTCTTCCTTAAAGTTGAATGCTAACTAATAAATTCTTGAAGGAATTATGGAATGAGAAAATTCCATTTGACAGCCATAATAATAATTGTTTCAAACAAAAATAACAAATGGAAGTTAAATTTTTATCAGAAGCAGGGTCTTTACCTGGTGGTGTCAAAGTATTTCTTACATGATGCCTATTAATTACAAAGTTAAAGAGAATAACTTTACAATGAAGAAATTTGGCAGATACCACCTTAACCATGTGATCAAATTTAACATGATTAGAACGAGACCAACAGATATCATATGCTGTCTGACAAGTTGTACTAAGATGGAAATAGCATCACTTTAGTGGTATCCATGCCAAAAATAATGCATAGCATAAGTCTAATACTGTATAAATATCAGAGAAAACACCATTCTACAAAATATCTGACCTTTGCTCTTCATAATGTGCCAAGATCATGAAAGGAACCCGAAGAATGTTCCTGATTATAGGTTATAGGATGTTACAGTTAAATGGAATGTGTAATCCTGGATGAGGAGAGAGAGCGAGGGGGAGGGGGAGAAAGAGAAAGAGACAGATACAGATACATAAACATTTGCATATAAGACATTAGTTGGAAAATTGGTGAAATTGGACAAGGTCTATAGATTAGATAATAATACTTTGTAAATTGTAAATCAATGTAAATTGCATGATTTTGATCATTGCACTGTAGTTTATAAAGGAAAGTTGTCCTTGGTTTTAAGAAAGGGAAATTGATGTGCTTAAGGAAAAAGAGACACATCTAAATCTTTATTTTTTCTCTATTTTTCAAACCATCCTAAGTTTAACATAGAAACTAAAGGAAGCATTTATGTACTACTTCTAAAAGGTTAAATGTACTATTTACTATTCTTTATTATGCTTCTTAAAAGCATTTCTAAAATTTCTGAAAATTGGGTGCCAAAATTGACTTATATATCTGGATTATGATATCCATATTGACAACTGGGTTGCATATGAACCTCAAACTAAATGGCTAAAAAAGAACATTTTAAATTATACAGCACAATATATATTTTAGATTTCCTAAATATGATTGAAATTTTTAAAAAGAAAATTTCTATATATTAGTAAATCTCATCCAAACCAATTCTTTTTTATTTTCTACTGATATAATGAAAAAGAAATAGGTTAAAAATCTATTATGGTAGATTAGTTTATCATGAACTATTTAATGGATGACATATTTGCAGATATGGCTACCTTTAAAGATTGACTGAGGATACAGTTGTCCTTCTAATATGACCTTAGGTTTGGAAAGACAAAAATCTTACTCTTTGTGGTGGTTTGAAGCTGTATGTACCCCCGATAAGCATGCTCTTAAATCTAATCCATTCCCATGGGTATAAACCCATTGTAAGTAGGATCTTTTGATGAGATTAAAGTGTGGCCCACCTCAATCAGGATGGATCTTAATCCTTTTACTGGAGTCCTTTATAAATAGAATGAATCCAAACATGAGAAAAAGCCAGGGAAGCAGAAAGCTGAAATAACAAAACTGAGAAGAGAAAGGAGAGATCAACACATGCTGCCATGTGCCTTGCAATGTGACAGAGGAATTAGGATCACTGGCAGCCAGCCCCAGAACACTGGTCATCAGGAAGAAAGCATCACCTTGATGATGCATTGATTTGGAAATTTTACATTCCTCAAAACTGTGAGTGAATCCCACTGTTTAAGTCAAACCATGTCATATGTTTACTTTGAGCAGCCTAGGAAACTAAAACACCCTCCAATTATCCCCTACTGGTGGTGTCTGAATTTCAAACATTAAGTATATTTTTCTATGGATAACTGTGTTGCTAAATAAAAGTATAAATATCATAAAAGAAAGTTACATTTCAGGAAATAAATTAGGTAAAACTACATTAGGTTGTTATCCCCATCTGTGACCTTAGTTATCATCTATAAATTGACTGTCTGATTCAAATGTTCAGTTTAATCTCTCCTGAAATTTCATACATAGCCCTTCATTTTCAACCTTCTCCTGAAAAATTTCTTCTCCATGCCCATATGTAATTGAACTATTCATATTCAAAAATAAATTCGTTCTCCATTGTTTCTAAAATTGTACTTTCTTCAACTTCAATATTTCATCACTAATAAAACTGAACTTAACACTGGAGAGAGATGAAAGATTGCATGCCATGTTATAGAATCACTGCCATCCAGAGTTAAACCCTGCCTCTACTGGGCTTAACAGGTACTTAAATAGGTAAACATTTATAATGGTAAAGAATTTGTATACTTGAAGGTCAGAAGTGTATGGAAGAATTTCACCCTTGGTGAAATAAGATTATAATAAAGATAGAAAAAAATTCAGTTAGGGACAAAGATAAAGGAACCCATTATCTCCTGAAAAATAGTGGTAGGGTGGGATGAGTTAGAGGTGGCCAGAACCAACTATGTAATATTCAATTAATGGGAGTTTGCATTGAAGTGTTGCAGACTTTTGCATTGCTTTTCTCATGTGGGCAGCCATTATGGTTATTGTGGTGGCCATGTGATGGGTTAAGTGTCAGCTTGGCCAGGTTATGGTATTCAGTTGTTTGGTCAAGCAAACACTGGCCTGATTGTTGCTGTGAGGATATTTCATGGTCTTAAATCATCAGTAAATTGTTTGCAGCTGTGGCTGATTACATCTACAATCAACTAAGGAGATTTTCTTCAACAATGAGAGAAGTCTCATCAAATCAGTTGAAGACTTTAAAAGGAGAACCAGTGATTTCAGCAGTCAGAGGGAAGAATTTCTGTTTCTCCTTCAGCTGGTCAGCTTCTCCTGGGGAATTCATCGAAAACCTTCATTGGAGTTCACAGTTTGTAGTCTGCCTGACAGAATGTGGACTTGCCCATCCCCTTGAGAGGGAACCTCAGAATCTTTGGAATTTCCTATGATAGGAGTGTCTTATTCTTGGTGGACCCAGAACCACACCTGATAGTTCATATGCTAACAAGATGACAGGAAGGGGCCAGCCACATCTCTGATTGTAGGGTGGTAGCTATCCCCACCAGAAAGACCATCCAGGTGATTAAGGGTTTGGGGCTTTGCATTATGTCATATCAGCTCACCAGCCTGGCCTCTGGAAGGGAAGGGGGACTGAAGATTTGAGTTCAATGACATGTACATTGATTCTATCAGTCATGCCTATATAATGAGACCCCAGATAAACTCAGGACACCTGAAGCTCTGATGATCTATAATTGAGAAAATACGTCTGTACAGAGAAGATGATGTCTCCTGACTTGACATGGTGAGGATGTGGAAGCTTGCGTTTGAAACCCTCCCAGACCTTGCCTTATGAATCTCTTCTTTTGTGTCTTCTTATTTGTATCCTTTTACTATAATATAACTATAATTGTAAATATAGTGCTTTCAGTGAGTTCTGTGAGTTGTTCTAGCAAATTATTGAACCCAAGGGGGTGGTGGAAATCTCCAAATTTGGTCAGACTTGTGAGTAGCCTAGGCCCTGAAATTGCACTGGTGCCTAAAGGGGAATCTTGTAGAGGACATCCCTTGCCTCTGGAATCTGGCCTGATTCTGGATAGTTAGAGACAGAATTGAACCAAGTTACTGCAATATTTGCAGTTGGGTCAGAAGCTATTGGAACCTGTTGTGGAAATTGGAACGTTGTGCAAAATCTTTACATACGAGATGAAAGCACTGAAGGTGTACTAGTTAGACCATACATAACCAGCATTTCAACCAGAGCCTTTGTTTATGTGCAAATCAATCATCTGTTTTCTGCAGCTCTGAAATCTTCCACAGAGTTGCAATATAATATTTACTTATATGTTGCATATGTCTAATTCAAATGTTCAGTTCAATCTTCTCTCCTGAAATTTCATACATAGCCCTTCATTTGTTTCATGTGTCAAGTTAGCTATGCTATGATGTCCAGTTTTGTCAAACAAGCACTGGCCTGATTGTTAACTGTGAGGGTATTTCATGGATTTAAATCGTTAGTAAATCGATTGCATCTGTAACTGATTATATCTACAATCAACAAAAAAGATTGCTTTCCCCATTGAGAGAAGTATCCTCGTCCAGTCAGTTGAGGGCCTTATAGGGAGAACTAATATTTCAGGAATCAGAAAAAATAATTTCTATCTCTACTTCAGACAGACAGCTTCTCCTGGGGAATGCAGTGACACCATAGAGTTCTCAACTTACAGCCTGCCCTGTGGAATTCAGGTTGCCAATCCTCATGGTTGCATGAACCAATTCCTATAATAGATCTCTTAATATATACTGTTGGTTCTGTTTCTCTGGAGAATCCTTATTTATACACCAGTCATCTGAAACTCAATAAATATAATATTAATCTTTTAGTGTTTCCACAATTCAACTCCCATTTGTTGTATTAACAGTAGTATAATTAGGCAGTCAGGCTTAAATAATTTTGACTATCTTTGACTTCTCTTTTTCTTCTTACACCATATAATGTGAATCAACAGAACTTAAAACCTCTTTCATAATGCTTTTCACATTCAGAACTTCCATTTTATTTTATCATTACTCCAGTTCCAGTTATCATCTCATTCACTTTAATTACACCAAGAATTTAACTGACCTTTTCCTCATATCAGTTATAACTAATAATAGATTAACGTTTCTAAAACAACTCTTTAATCACATCACCCCCAATTCAAAATCTTTAAATCTCTCCCCCCACACCTATAAATCTAATTTTCTTAGGTTCATATTTAAGTTTCCCCAATAGTCTTCCCTGTATGTAGCCTCTGATGGAGTATTGATGGGTGCTGTTTTAATGTTTTGTAAGATATTTTATCTAACCATAAAAGGGAAGAATATTAAACTTGTGAATAAATTCAGGTTGAGATGTGAAAATGCAAGTAGAATATAACAAGTTTGAATTTTGAAGTAATAAATGCAACATTCTCAATTTTGTTTCTAAATAATACATTTGGGTGTGGTGGACTAGGAACACCACAAACGGTAAAAATAATATTTGCTACTTTAAATTCAGCTTAGTGGTAATTCAGTGTGATGTGACCACAAGGTTTTTTTAAAATATTAAAAATTTTTAAAAGTTAGGCTATGCCATCACAGGCTATATCACAAAAATATATATTAAGCAGAACACGTAATTTCAAAATTTGTCAAAGAAATATTTTCCCAGCAAATTCTTATGTATTTTCCAAATATATTAAAAACTAAAAGAGAAACTATTTTTAATAAAGCAAAGCCACATGGCACTCCTCTCTGCTTCCCTATATCCACCTCAAAATATCCTCTGAAGCCCTTCCATGGAACCCTAACTCTTCCTGGAATTTGTAATAATAGCTCTTATTTCAAGATTGGAAAATGTATTACACTTCGCTGTCAGACTATATCTGAAATATCACAGTAAGTCCTTGCTGCTGTAATCTAAGTAAGCAAAACTGAAGTACATTTTGGAGGACAGCAAACAAAACAAAACAAAACAAAACAGTGAAGTGATTGAAAATATGTAATTGGGATTGGTTGATTGGTTGAAAGAAATGCCAATGTTTAGGCAGAAGGATAGAAAATTCAACATTTGTTTTTACATGTATGAAGGACTATAATGTGGGACTTTTCCAGATAGCTCCAAATGTCAAAACGTCTTGTTGAAGGAACGAATGACTTAAATGAGAAAATGCTTTAGGAAAATTCAAGGGCCAACTCCAATTGGCTCAGACTTTTACATTTTTTTCCCCATGGTTCCAGTCATGTCTTTTCCCATGGTATGAAGTTTGGGATATATATATAGGAATATTCTTACAATATTTAAATACTTTCTGAGTACCTACAATATCCCAGACACTATGCTAAGTGGTGAGGATAAGCGATGAACAAGATAAGGTTACCATCTAAAATCTAGTAAGGAAAACTAACAGTTATACAAAAACTGCAGTGAAGTTTTGAGAAGTGCTAGAATGGAGACATGAACAATGTGATACAGGAAATAAAAATTTGGAGGCAATAAAGACTTCCTGGGGGTGTCTGGGAAGGTTTCACAATAATATTAAACTGTTCTTAAAGTGATGAAATGAAATCTGCCCCAGCTGAGGTTAGTGAGTGCAAATATATAGAGACATGAAATCTCATGGAATATGTGGGAAACATTTAGTATGGCTGGAAATTATTGGGTGGTAAGGATGTAAAGTTACCATGCTGGGGGGAGACAGGGATAAGAGTTTGGACCCTGTGAATGATAGATTTCCCATCTTTCGGTCTACTGTATTTATGACAAGCTTGCTGTTTTCATGGAGGGAGGGGTGAGAAGAAGCGGGACTAGCATCTACAAATCCTGAATATTACCCTTTTCTGTACTGTCAGTATATAAAATGAAAGTCCTTTCAGAGGCATAGAAGAGTCCAGTGTAAGTACAGGAAGAATAACTTTTGCTATTTTTTTCCAAATGTTTGACGAAACAATAAAAAGTTCTGAACACATTTATTTAAATTGGCATTGACTTTGCAAAAGGCTTCTGAGGCACACATCTATTGTGTGAAGCAAAGTGTACCTGTCCAGCAAAGAGGAAAGCAGTAGGGCCATGCTTGTCTCCTTCATGACTTGGAAGAGACAGAATGCACCCATCCAGGTGCTTAACTTGCTTCCCATAGAGATATTTGAGCATGACTTTGTCTCAAACAAAGGTCCAGATGAACTTTCTGAAAGAAAGACACTAGTAAATGCATCAGAGTACCGTTTCATTGACCAGTGTAAAATCTCTTATATAATCAGTTGCCTTGTCTTTATCACAACCTCTCCATTTTTGGCATTTTATTTTATTAATAATTGAAAGTAAAGCTTTGTCTTATCTAAGCAAACTCATAATTATCTGTGATATGGAAAATGTTTTTCTCATTTAAGTCAAGCAATAAATTAGTTGGAAACTTCTATAACCAAACTAGATACTTTTTATAGTGAGATGGCTGTTATTATGTAAGAAAAATATACATAGTATATATATATATTTTCTAATAAGTTCTTTAGAAAAAATATAATAGAGACAGTATAAATTGTGCTTTTCACTTTATCAAGTCAGAGTGATTTTTACTTGCACCTTTAGGCACAGGAAAGGATCATTCAGTGTATGATTCTTAATTTTATTGATTTAGAAATTGTCAACATTTCTCTCTTCCAATAGAAAAATTAAGTGATAAACTTAAACCATTATTTAGATAAGTAGTTTCAAGGAAATTATTTTTGAAGACAAAATGAGTTTGGGCCTGAGTGATCATACTTGCTCCCCTTATTGATTTAAATCTGTAAATAAGACACAAAATTCCATTTCATTCTTCCTTTCAACATGTATTGGGAAATGATTGTTGACTTTCAGAATATCAAATAATGTTACATATTACGTCAACAACTAAAATATTCCTAGAGCTTTCATCAAAACACAGAGCTTAAGAAAGGTTCATCTTTTATGGTGATGATGCATGCTGAACAGTTCAGTATCTTCCTCAAAATGTATTCAATTAGAAATTTAATCTATTCAAGAATAACAGTGTAATTAATTGTGGAAACATGGAAGTACTAAAATAAAAACAATCAAAATATAAACAAAGAAAGATGAAAGCATGGGAGAAACAAAATGAATGTTTTGTTCAAAACATGTTAATGCATGCATATTTTCAAGATATTTTTTAAAGAGAAATGAATGGTTTCATTTTATTTGCAGGACTCTACTTAGGTATTCACAGAACCTTTTGTTAAAACCTGTTCTTTCTCACTCCCATTCTATTCTGCCCTGCTCGTTTGTTTTTCTAAAAATAAACTCAAGTCCGAAATCTCTAAAATATTCTCCCCCTTTATCCCCATAAGCTTCCATCTTCTGTTCTCTCTCAAATATTGAATGAGTATTCAACACTCACAAATTAATTTTTTAACCTCTTGTAGTCTAATTTCTGCTTTCACGCTCTACTATACTTACTCTTTGAAAGTCACCAAAGACTTTTTAGTCAATATTGCCAATCATTTCTCTGCAGTACTGGTCTATTTGCTTTTTTTTTTTTTTTTTTCCAGGTCTCTCCTCTTATTTTTTTATTTTTATTTTTTTTAAATTTTTGAACTTTATCAGAAAATGAAAACAAATAAACAAAAAACAAAAAAATACAACATTTCAAACAAAACAAAGCAAAGGGTTAAGAAAAGCAAATAACCTAAAATTACTGTTTCCAACTCCTCTTATTTTTAAAATATTTATTTATTTATCTTTTTAATGCATTTTTATTGAGATATACTCACACACTATATAATCCATCCAAAGTATACAATCAGTAGCTCACAGTATCATCATATAGTTGTACATTCATCGCCGCAGTCAATTTTAGAACATTTTCATTAACAATGGCTTTTAATGACCACATTTCAGGTATTTAGTCCCTCTTCTCCCTTAATTTTCATGACTCAATACTCTACAGTATTGCTTTCTACATCTTTGCTCTGCCATTGTTTTCTTCCCCTGTCCCCCATTTCCTATGAAATTGAAAATCCTGTTATATTATTTAAAACTGATGCAAAATGGAAAAATGGCACTCTCATATATTCTCTATATCCAAAAAGAAAAATAATATTTCAGACAGTTTCACAACTGAATTGCAAGACTGGAGTATATTCATTCCCTTCAGTTAGTAATTCCATCCCTGGAAGTATACTTCATTGAAATAATTACTCCTGTAGAAAAATATCTTTTATATTATCTATAATAGCAAAGAATTAGAAATAATCTAAATGCCCAGAATGAGGATAATGATTCTGAAATTTATGGAACTTATACTTGATGGAATATTACAGTGACATCAAAAATAATGTTTATGAAAGTTTAATGACATAGAAATTATCTAAAATATATAGTGTACAAGGTAGAGAATTGAAAATGGAAGAAAATGCATCAAGATGTAAAAATTGGTCATTTTAGAATAGTGGTTCTGTGAACCACTGTTAATTTCCTATTTTCCCTATATTTCTTTTCCAAATTTTCTAGAGTGTGTGCATTAGTTTTATAACCTTAAGATAAACTTAGAAATGGTACAGATGATATTTATGATGTCTTACAACTCTGAAATTTTGTGATATTTGTATGACTACTGAACAAAATGTGAGTCAAGAAAGAATTACATAACAGGATTATGTGGCTATATTAAAAAAAATGTCACCACTATTCCTAATCTTAATACTCTAAGTAAATCAGAAGTATAAACAAATTACTGTGCAAACCTAATGATATCAAATCATCTCTCTACAAACTCTGGGTAGGGGTGGGATTTGTCATCCTGGCTGATCCCATGTGGATCAGGATCTTGGCTAAGAGACATGGTCCAAGGCTTTTTGACAATTCTCGTGTTAATACTTTTTGTCTCTACGTTTGTTTGCTATGTTCTGTCCAGAGTCTCAAATGCTTCAGTGTAACCACTCACTTAACAAAAGATTAAAATTCAACTGCAAAGAAAAATGTTATAAGAAACACTGATGCCAGTTGTTACAGAATCCGAGACTGTAGTTGACACCAGTGGTGTAGATCTGAGTCTGAACAAAATAAGTTACTGTCAGCAATAAGACCTGGTCTCCACTTTCACCAAGATGGAATATGAGAGAACTTGAAGGATGGAAAATTTTATACTCTGGTCCGCACAGGTCATTGGTTCCCATAGCTTTTCTTCTCCAACTCCTCCTGATAAACCTGATTTGCCCAAACAACTAACCTACTAATTTAAACAAACATTGTTCTCTCTTCCAATAACTATTTTTGACTATTCCATAAGCAGCTAAACTTTGACCCCTCTTACTAAAGCTCTATAAAAAGACCTTTCTTCTTCCTTAAGACAGAATACTCCTTTGGGTTGTTCTCATGCCACAAAGTTCTAAATAAAATTTATGCTAAGACTTCTCTTGTTAATTTTCTTCCATAGTGTCAGTTAAACTGGTTCTGTCAGTTTGGTAAATTTTAAGGTTTTCTTCTCTAACAATTTTATACCAGCAATTTATTTTTCAATCAGTATTTCTCTGTTGCTGGGATCTACAAAACAAACGAAAAGGAAACAATGGAAATTATCCAGAAATTTAATCCGTGAAATAAATACCTGCTTGATTGACTATCATAAACACAATTAAATTGATTTTCGCAGATTAAGATCATCAGAAGAACGGCAGTTCTCCTCTTCAGCTTGTAATATGGAGGAAGCACTATTGAGGAAAGAGCATGGACTTTAGAGACAGACCACCTGGGTTCTAATCCATGCTTTTCCTTTTAGTTAGGGTAATCTTGGCCAACTTTTTCACTACTTTGAATTTGATTTTAATGCAAATGAGACTGCTGCATCGAGTGGGTTGGAATGACCTATCAAAGATTATGAACATAGCTAGTATTATAAGGGTAAATACAAATTGCTTGGCAATATAAAAGGATGAGATTTCTTTCTCTTCTACTTTTGTGGAGAAGTCTTCTGTGTTGGTGGGAGATTTTGTTTTTAATTACATTTCTCCAACAATATCAGAATCCAGTCTCTTAAAGCCTGGTCTGGGTGTTTTATTTCCCTGCATTGTGGCCTCCTACACCATGGCAGTAGCCTGTCAATGTCAAAAAGATAGGTGGTTAAATAACTTTCAAATAAATTCTTGAGTTATTACTTCTGTTATCATATAAATAATCTATTGATAAAATTGATGGTTGCTGCCTTTGTCATCGGTTATTAACAAATCAGTATTTTAAAAAACTTTCTTCAACAGATCATTCTTGCGAGGAATTAAGTGTAAGGGAAAATAAATCAGGGTAAGCAGATAGAGGAGGAGGTACTATTACCGATATGGTAGCAAAGAAGGCTTGGCCAAGGAATACCACTTGAGGAAGCCCCAGTGAATTGGGGGAAGGAGCTTGTGAATAGTGTTCCAGGCAGAGGTCAGGGCAGGACAAAGGGCCCCGTGATGAAAGCTGCTTTGTTGCTTGAAGAAAAGCTGAGCTAGATGAGTAAGGGAAGAGAGAAAGGAAATAATGCCATAGGAGCTGCTAAGGGTCGGATCATGTAGGACCTTATAGGCCATGCCTGTAATCTAAGGTCCTTAGATTTTATTCTAAGTACAAATTGAAGACTGGAAAAATAAAATGTTAAGAGAATTCAGAGTCAAATTTGTGGTGATCTACATAAAGTGCTTTGTGGAGTGGTATTGTGCCAGTTTGGTTATATTATGTCCCTCCAAATATCCAATTTTGTGGGATATTTGGATTAGGTTGTTTCCATGAAGATGTGACTTACCCAACTGTAGGTGATAATTTTGATTAGATTATTTCCATGGAGGTGTGGACCCACCCATTCAGCATGGGTCTTGGTTAGTTTACTGAAGTAATTTAAAAAGAGCCACACAGGCTCAGAAGCTTGCTAACACTGATGTTTAGACATGCTTGGAGATGCAGACAGAAGGACTTTTAGGTAATAGATAAAGCCCCAAGTTTGCTGTAGGATAAACTAAGAGAATACCCCCAGAGGCTTAGAGAGAAATGTCCTGGGAGAAAGCCATTTTGAAACCAGAACTCTGGAGCAGATGCCAGCCACGTGCCTCCCCTGCTGACAGGTTTTCCCGATGCCATCGGCCATCCTTCAGTGAAGGTACCCTGTTGTTGATGTCTTAGTTTGGACATTTTTATGGCTGTGGAACTGTAAATTTGTAACTTAATAAATCCCCTTTATAAAAGCCAATCAATTTCTGGTATTTTGCATAACAAACCAGAACAAGTATGTTGGGTGTTACCATTTAAGATGTATTACTTAACTAATCTTGATAATGATGTTTTTATTATCTTCTTTAAGCAAAATGACTTCTGAATAATGACCATCATTCAATTACTAATCATATAATAAGTCCTTCTTTTAATAGGTGTTTAGGCATAGTTATGTCCTAAGAACCATATAGACCACGGAAATAAAAGTCCTAAAAATTTAGTTAATTTTAAGTATTGTCAATGCAAACAAAGTTATTAAAATTATAATGCTTAGCTTAAACGCAAAGTTGTCTTACTTGAAATGATTCTTTTTTTCAAGAAAGTGATAATAAATGACACTTGAAGAACTTTAAAATATTAAATAATTAACTAGAAACCAGTGTCTTCTTCCTATTCCTATAAAATGTTTATTTTTTTTGAGGTTTTTAAGAACTTTTTTTGCTTTTATCATTATTTTGACCTTTACAAATTGGAAAATAATTTCCAAATGGCTTGTTTTGTATTTTCTTAAAAGATATGGTATAAATTTTGGCATGTTGTCCTTCACTTCTTTTCCTTGAAGAACACAGAAAGAAAATACATACAGAAAGACTAAGAGTTTATTCTTATAGTCTTTTATATAACATATTTTCCCATGGGACTAATTGTTGCTAAGATACTTAGAAGAGGGAAAAAGTATAAGATTATATATTGCAAAGGATATAAGTAAAATGATTTAATACAACCATATTATTCTAATAAGCTATACAATTTATTTAAGCACAAGATTACCTTTTTGTGTCAGTGGAATTTTTCTCATTAAAATTATTGTAAAAAAACAAATAGTCTTTTAAATATATAATTTGTTCATTCAACACATATTGAACATTAGTAACATTTAGAGGCTTTAGATAAGAGAAAGCCAAGTACAATTAGATTTATTTAACAATATTAAAATTCTATTATACCCTACTTTTATAAGAACCTCACTACTTACCAAATGTGGTGGACTTTGGCCACATTACCTAACCTCTCTGAGCCATAGTTTTCTCATCTTTAATATTGTGATAATAACAATACTTTTCTCAAAGATTGACTAGAGAATCAATGAAATAATCCCTGTGAAATGCTTAGAACAATAGCTGATAAACAAAGGGCTCAATAACTGTTATATTGGCCTCAAACTTTGTACAAGAAGCCTTAGTCATGGTCCTTCCACTTTGTTCTAAAAGTAAATGAACTAATAAATGAAGTCAGATTCTCTTAAGGTTTATTTATTGAAATATTGCTTCTGAAATTTAAAACATCTGCTAAAACTTTTTCTTTATCAAACAGTGGAGCAATGAGCAATGAAACAATTGACCTACATCATCACTTATTTAATTTTCTGGGTATTTCCTGGATTTAGCATAGTGAATGCTTAAAAAATAATTGCAAAAAGTATAAAATATATTTTGGAAAGTATAAAATGTATACTTTCCTTATTATTATCATCTTACATTAGTATAGTACAAGTGTTACAATTAGTGAACCAATTTAATATCTTGTATACTGCTTTCGGCAGCCCAGCAGACTGAAACACTTGAATATATCACCTTTTGGTCCATAAAGCATTTTCACAAATTGGTGTTATTTAATCTTCAATTCCTTGGGTGTAAGTGTAGTCAATAATAAGGAAAAGGACACTTAGGTTAATAATTATTTTAGGTGTCAGTTGGTGATGAAAAAGCCTAAAATTGAACCCATGCCAAATGTTACAGAAACTTATTTTATTTCACAGACGTTCATAGAAATACACAGAATTCTAAAGAGAACCTAAAATTATATAGGAAATTGGAGTAAATGTAGGAGAAATATTAAATTACAAATGTTAATCATTTAAGTCAGGGAAGAAAAGAAATTAAGTGATCTTGTTAATCAAAATTTCCTTCATTTAATGCAACACAGATTCAGAGGGTGCCTTTATATTCAAAGCCCTCTTAGATAGTAACAAATAGTTAATCATCCTGGGAAGTTTTGTAAAACTTTTCTAACTTTGGATGAATGTCATTTGAGAAAATATATTACATGATTGTATTACTTATGATTCCCATGTTTTATTCATTTGCTCTCTGTAATGCCTGGCAAAATCCAAGTTGATTGGATGTGATGTATCTTTTTAAGGGAACATTTAAAGAGCAAGATTTTCAACAGATTGTAATTTTGAGATAGAATATCCAAGAATGAATACATTCTAAATTTATTTTCATTCTTTTAAAAGTAAAAGATAATATAAACATTATTTTTAAATCAGGAAAAACCACAAAGTTAATTGTTCAAATTGGTTCCTTGAAGAAAGATATATATCTTCCTACCTTCTTCAAAAAGTAGCTTTGAGGTTTTTCCCACTTAGAAACTAAGTGAACATAAGAGAAGAAAAGGGACAGACATCATGAAAGAGCTATCATTTGAGGAAATAACTTGCTTAAATCCATTGCATTGCAATAAAGTTATGTTATTACATTCTCAGCCTCTTTGGGTTAATGGCAATTGTGAAAGTTAAAAATGAGGCTTTAAGAGCTGGATCACTGTAATGCATTTATTAAACACTTTTCATTCAGTGACTAGGAGATTTTTTTTTTATCATTCTTCCGGAGAACATAATTTAATGGCATTATATTTCCTTTAATTTTTTTTCCTCTTCTACTTCAAAATGATCTCTTAATTCAGAGGATGCTGAGAAATTTTGATGGTAGGAATGACCCAGGTCAGGGTAGCAATTTAAAACAATGCAGTCTTAGTGGGCTGGGGTTGAACAATTGTACCAGGAACACAATTCTGCTCCAAGTTGAGGTCATATAATTTTAGGTTTTCTCTCTTAGCCTTATGCCTCCACAATATATGGTTAAAAATCAGTCTGTCTTTTCCTGGTTAGGTTACATGCTTCTAGGAAAAGGAGGACATTTCTTTAGGGGGACATTTCTTTATGTCTTACATCTTTGGTATGTATTTTCAATATATTTTATTTGGTTATATTTCATCCTTACAGACAAATAGAAAATTGCCATTATATATTAAATACAAACTTGGTGATACTCATTTTAAGAATCATTTGATTCAATTTGTTTCATATATGTATTTATCTGAGTTGTTTTCATTTTTGTTTTAGCAGTGATTTATATTTGAGAAATACTTTCTATTTCAAAACTTTCTACCTTTTAATAATCTGGGTTCCACTAACTATAATTTTAAGGAAAAAAGTTTTTACTGGTTGGATTTGCTTATAATGTCAGCCATAATTTATAAGCATTTATATTAATAGATTGTAAAAGTCTTACCTTTTAAAAATATCTCCTCTCAAGGCTTATGGTATAATTTTGATAATTTCTGATATCAACGTCAATTACCCTGATATAAAATGGAAGAAAAGATAAACATTGTTCTATACAACATTCATTCAACTAATATTAATTGAGGATCTACTGAAAGCAAGACCATGCGATAGGCACAGAAAGATGTGCTTGCACATTTGTTTTCTAATTTAAAATATATTGATTAAAATAAATGTAATCAATAATTAAACAAGTTAACCAAGAGTACGTTTTTTTAGTTGATTATCACTAACAGAGGCCTTTTACTCAGAACACAATACTATGTTCTTTTCACATATTTCGTTGAAATCTTTATATCATAATTTTTTTCTGTTGAGTTTCTGTTTAGATTGCACTATTACTGATTCCTTAACATGATCTCTTCTAGGGAGAAAGTGATCAGGGGAGGGTCAAATATCTGCCATTTCCATTTGAGAAACTGCAAGAAAAGTGAAGAGAAATGTGGGAACTATTTTCAGAAAAGAAAAAGGGTTTCCCAAGAGTTGTGTCTTAGTTTGGCAGGGCTGCTATAACAAATATTACAGACTGATTGGCTTAAACAAAAGGAATTTATTATCTCACAGTTTTGGAGGCTAGAAGTCCAAAATCATGATATCAGCAGGCCATGATTTCTTAGAAGTATACAGCATTCCGGTGGGGGCTTGTTGACAATCCATAATTCAATTTCTGCCTCTGTCACTCATGGTAATCTGTCTCCTTCAGGCCACTCCTCCTTCCATTTTCAAATTTCCTTTGCTTATGGCCACTCCTCCTTCCATGTCCAAATTTCCTTTGCTTGTAAGAACACCAGTCATATTGGATTAACACCTACTCTTATTCAGTTCGGCCTCATCTTAATAGAATCTTCAGAGATCCTATTTACAAATGATTTCCTAATGGGGGTTAGGACTTGAACATGTCTTTGGGAAGGGCATGATTCAATACATAACAAACAGTTCGTATATATCAGATACTTTAAAAATATAAATGTTTGTCTAGAAATTTACCTGCTATTTTAACTTGTATACATAATTCCAATTGTAAAAATGACTTATAAAATTAATTAGTATTACTTATGGTAGGGACAACCCAAATATCCAATAATAGCAAAAATGTTATATAAACTATGGTACAGTGACTTAATGGAATCTCAAGCCATTCAAAATCAGGTTTATGGAGACTGCATGATAACAGGAACAGGTTTATTATGTAATGGGAATTGAAAAAATATTCTTGAAAATGTACTTCTCTATCACTTACTGGTCATCTTTGTTTTAATTATTTGGTTAAGGTGTGACTAGTCAATCACATTGTTAAAAAATTAGTGTTCAAGATGCTAACCACTTTTAATCATATTCTTTTCCTAATTTAAAAATTGGTTGTAGACATAGTTGGGTAAATGTGCCATGAAACACTATTTCCTTATTTCATTTTGGGCTGTTGTTAGTGTGAAACAAGTTGCTGCATGGTGCACAGTGGGAACACAGACTTAGCAACAACAGGAACTTTCAGCAAATTACTGCTTTATTTCTTACACAGCACAAAGAGTCCAAAAGCACAAGAAGTGGTCTCCCAGGGAGGCCAACTGCTTGGGTCAGGTGGATGGTGACCCCTCACACCCTGCTACATATCAGAGAGGAGAGACTCTGTGCTGTTCGAGTATGACGTATTCATCCACCTCAGGGGGAGGGGCCCTGCCACTGAGAATTACTACCCTGGAAAGCATCTGGGGCTGCTTGTTTCCGGTTTCAAGGTTTAAGTTCTGTTCGGACCTTTTCACTAGACCTAGTGTCTCCCCCAGATTGCGGAATGGAAACAGACTAAACATCTGCACACAATAGAAAAGGAGGCAGGGGGTAGTCAAAGGTTGGGAGAAGGCCACTGGGCGTGAGTCTGTCTGTGACTTCCCCACCAATTAGATTTTTATCTGACGAGCTTAAGGTATAAAGGGCACACTAAGCCACCACATTTTGTATTGTGATGAAAAATTAAGCTGAGCATAGTAGCTGGGTGGAAAAAATAGAAGAAGAGAAGCAAATCATGAGTGCATTTATCCTGAAAGAATACAAAATAGAGAACATAAAATCTGGGTAAAGACAAACCAGATGTTTTTGTTTCCTAGCTGCCAAATCAAATACCATGTAATTGGTTGACCTAAACAGCAGGAATTTATTCATTCATGGTTTTGAGGCTAGGAGAAGTCTAAAATTAAGGGTCATCAAGGTGATGCTTTCTCCCAGAAGACTTTGGGGTTCTGGGGCTAGGTCAGCGATCCTTGGTCCTTGGCTTTTCTGTCACATGGCAATGCAGATGGTTACCTCTCCTGGCTCCTCCCTTGGCTTCTGCGTTCTGTTGATGTTCAGCATCTGGCTGCTCCCTCTTGGCTTTCCCTCCCTGTGTGACCTTTCCTATAAGGCCTTCAGTAATAGGATTAAGACCCATCCTGATCCAGCTGGGCCACACCTTAACTAATATAACCTCATCAAAAAGTCCTATTTATAAGAGTTCATTCCCACAGAAATGGATTAGGTTTAAGAACATGTTATTCTGGGGTACATAGCTCCTAACCACCATATCAGATATTTCACTTCAGCCATAAATTAATAATTTTAATGGAGACTCATGTGCAATACAGGTCATATTCTACAAGCAAGAAATGGATACCCTCTACTTTCAGCTCCAGAATAAAGCTTCAGATTAATTTCCATTGGATTGCAAAAGACACATGCTTTGGAGTCAGGGTGACTTTTGTTTGTACCCCAGTTCTTCCACTTATGAACTATGTGATGTTGAATAGGCTAAGTAGCCACTCTGAGCGATATTACCTCATTAAAACATAAGGATGGACATATCCACTGAAAGATTGTTATAAAGGTTAAATGATGCATTTTATGTAAAGTGTTTTTCAAAGTATTCAAAACATAGTAGGTCCCCAATGAATATTGCCTTTCTTTCATTTTTTGAACTCCTGTTTTAACTGTGCCACATTTGGGTATTAAACCAGAATTTTTTTTCTAGAAATATGGCTTACCATATCTTCTCTTAAAATTTGAATATTTTAAACATGAGCCTTTCATTTCTACCCAAAATAAATTGAATGTCCATGATTATAATATTTTCCTGATTTAGGATGTGTAATCAACTAATTATTTTACTAGCCTTTAAGTTACTTTGAAAATATACAAAATATAACCCAGTAAAACTCAATGTATTATTTTAAAACTATGTTAAATAATAATTAAAATAATTATTTTATTTTAATTATTCTGTTAAGAAATATTGGTTTTTGTTGTTGATGTTGTTGTTGTTGTTACTATTTGGTAGCCACAACCAAATCAATTAAAGGCAAGTGTTAAGATTTTCTAATCACGACTTTGGAAACAATTAGGTTTAGTAACACTAAATGTATAGGAATGGGAAGTATAATTTCCAGATCTCAACTTTTGGCACAACCTTTGTTGATCATTTTGTGAAATCTGGTTCTAATTGGCAGGTTAACAGAATATCTGTGCCAAAGCAATAGCATGGCATGCAGTAAAAATTTGATGTGGAAAAACAATCTATCATCCTTCAGTATTTGTGCTATTCATGTGCATGAAAGGAGTTTAGTTGAAATTCTAACTTTAATTCAAAGGAAAATTGTGTCTATTTCTGGCACATGATCTTTTAAAGACTGAGATTAAATGTCTGTCAAGTCCTCTGTATCACCTTCTTCATAAAAGTGATATTGAATTGTATACTGACTGTTTTCCTCACCAAGTCTTTGGTTTCATTAAAAAACATAGGATTCAATCAAATTACTGTGTGTGTGTGTGTGTATGTGTGTGTGTGTATGTATGTAAAGATGCATTTGACTTATGTTGATATATATGTGGACCTGTGTTTATGTATATGTGTGTACTTGTGCCTCATGTATTTTGGAATAGGAACATACTCCATATATATGAATGCAAGAAAGGAATTTATCTAATGAAAGTAAGGCCAAGTGGGAAGATGTCTCTTCTAGTTTGGGAGGCTTTGATATACTATAGAGAGAACAATAATGTTCATGAGTGTTCAAACTACTGCTAGTCTAGATCATTAAAATGAGGTTTGCTGGAAGACTTCCCACTCCAGTCATGTTTGAATAAGTGATATGAAACTTACTTTCCTATCATAAATAACTATAAAAGCTAGGCAAATTCATAAAACATTTGTTTCTTGGCGTTGGACAGAAACTAATTTAGGGCTACAAAATTCAGAAAAGTACTGGCTTTCTTCCTGAGGACATTTTACAAATTGCAGCACAGAAGAACAGAGTTCAAGCAGAGAACAAAGGTATTACTGAATCTAGCAAACAGAAATTGGAGTTCTGAGCTAGCAACAAATACCTTTGGATGACTTTTGGATGACTTTTAAGCTGTACATACTCAGGCCAAAACTCCAGCAGCCTAGGAGATGCTGGGAGGTTGGAGAAATAAGAAGAGATTTCAAATGCTAGACAGTCTTAGGGAAATATTGGTGTTAGAGTAAAATTTGAGTAAGAAATCTTGGTAAATACCCTGACCTTTTAGTTGAGACCACAAGAAAAAAAATAACAAAATTGACACAGCATAAAAACCATCCTTCAAAAAAGATCAAGGTATTCTGCAAGGTAACTGCGTGCCCTTACAAAATGCAACTCTCTTTGGAAGAAAATCATGTAGTACTTCTGCAATGTATCATCAACAAAATATGACATCAAAAATTACTAGAAATACAAATACTCAGCAGAAAATATGACCAGTAATCAGAATGTAAAATAATCAATAGAAAAAGGCAGAATATCCAGATATCAGAGTCAGCAGATAAGGACTTCAAAATTACTACAATTAACATGCTCATGAAAATAGACAATAAGATGGACAAAATGAATGAAGAAATTACAAAAAAAAATCAACAGAGAATTAAAATTAATAAAAATAATTAAAGATTATTCTGCAACGGTAAAATAAAATATCTGAAATTAAGAACTTATTGAATGAGGTTATCAGAAAAGTTGGTAAAATAAGAGTGAACATAAAGGCAAGTCGATAGAAAGTTTCCAGTCTGAAGCATACAGAAAAAACATAATGAAAAAGAATAGAATGCTGAATAACAGACAAAAGGAACTGCTCAAAAAATCTAACAGATCTGTCATTGAAGTTCTGGAAAGATAGGAGAAAAATGGGACAAAACCTATATTTGAAGAAATAATGGCCAAGAATTCATACTTTTATTTCTAAGTGTCTTTCCTTAATTTTCACCATTCTTTTCATTAGTAGTAAAAATTTATTGTAAAATTCCAAATAGCAGGACAACTTGTTGAACTTCTTTAATTTCACTTGGTGTAAACAAGTGAATGAAATAATCTACTCCTCTCTAAGAACTTGGAAATTCATTCATCCTCTGTGGAGGGCTGAATGATAGCCTCCCAAACATGCCCACATCCTAATCCAGGGAACATGGGAATGTTATCCTACATGGTAAAAGGTACTTGACAACAAATGTGGTTAAATTAAAATCTTGAGGTGAGGAGATTATGCTGGAATATTCTGGTGGGCCCAATGTAGTCACAAGGGTCCTTATGGGAGGCAGCAGGGTCAGTTCTAGAGAAACATGGAAACAAGATGTAAGCATAGAAGCAGAAGTCAGAGAGGAGAGAAGATGCTACACTGCTATTTTTTTTTTTAATCATCATTTTATTGAGATATATTCACATACCACGCAGTCATACAAAACAAATCGTACTTTCGATTGTTTACAGTACCATTACATAGTTGTACCTTCTTCACCTAAATCAATCCCTGACACCTTCATTAGCACACACACAAAAATAACAAGAATAATAATTAGAGTGAAAAAGAGCAATTGAAGTAAAAAAGAACACTGGGTACCTTTGTCTGTTTGTTTCCTTCCCCTATTTTTCTACACATCCATCCATAAACTAGACAAAGTGGAGTGTGGTCCTTATGGCTCTCCCAATCCCCTCGTCACCCCTCATAAGCTACATTCTTATACAACTGTCTTCGAGATTCATGGGTTCTGGGTTGTAGTTTGATAGTTTCAGGTATCCACCACCAGCTACCCCAATTCTTTAGAACCTAAAAAGGGTTGTCTAAAGTGTGCATAAGAGTGCCCATCAGAGTGACCTCTCGGCTCCTTTTGGAATCTCTCTGCCACTGAAGCTTATTTCATTTCCTTTCACATCCCCCTTTTGGTCAAGAAGATGTTCTCCGTCCCACGATGCCGGGTCTACATTCCTCCCCGGGAGTCATATTCCACGTTGCCAGGGAGACTCACTCCCCTGGGTGTCTGATCCCACGTAGTGGGGAGGGCAGTGATTTCACCTTTCAAGTTGGCTTATACACTGCTATTTTTGAAGAAGAAGGAAAGGGTCATGAGCCAAGGAATATAGGCCCCTAGAATCTTGAAAATTTAAGGAAACAGATTCTCCCCTAGAACCTCCAGGGGGAACACCACCCTGTTGACAACTTGACTTTGGACTTCTGACTTTCAGAATGTAAGATAATAAATTTGTGTTGTGTTAAGCCACTATTTGTGGTAATTTGTTACAGAAACAAGAGGAAACTAACAATCTCTGAGATTTAAAATAATCCCACAATGAATCAAAGGAGAAATATGCACAGCTGAAATAGCCCTCAGGTTAAAGTAAGATATGGATGAAGATGTTAACATATATAAAGGGAGAATATCTTTATCAATAGGATGGTTGGTCAGATTTAGAGCCTAAGAAGTCAGAAAAGTAAATATTACCCATGCATCCAAGCCCTACATATGGAAAGGATTCTATTTTTTCAACAACCTTAACTAGAATTTAGAAGATTAGAGAAAACTTTTGAGTAACAAAGTAGATTTGAATCTTGCCTCAATCATTTAATAGCTTTACCAGTTTGGTGAGTGTTTTAGCTTCCTTGTTGCTAAAGCAAATGCCATGCAATGGGTTGGCTTAAACGACAGGAATTTACTGGCTTACGGGTTTGAGGCTAGTTAAAGTTCAAATCAAGACATCACCAAGGCAATGCTCTCTTCAAAAATCTGGCATTCTGGGGATGGTTGCTGGTGATCCTTGGTTCTGGGCTTCTCTGTCACATGGCAGTGCACATGGCAGCCTCTGCTGGCCTCTCCCTTCTCCTCCCAGTTCCACTGACCTTCAGCTTCTTGCTTCCTGTGGCTTTCTCTCTGTCTGAATTTCATTCTACTTATAAAGGACTCCTGTAATAGAATTATGACCCACCCAGATTGAGTTGGGCTATGCCTTAACTGAAATACCTCATCAAAAGGTCCTACTTACAATGGACTCACATCCACAGGAATGGATCACGTTTAAGAACATGTTTTTCTGGGGTACATAGATCCAAACCATTACAGGTAATTACTTAGTGTCTCTGAAAATCAGTTTTCACAACTGTCTGATACTAACTATATTATTAAGTTAATAAGTGCTCAACCTGCCCGATTCCATGAGCAATAAACTACCCTCAGGTTACAATTGGATTTTCAAAATAAATTTCTCTACAGGGAGAAGATAGTTGACATGAGGATTTGAGTATCTCTTTTCCTCAGCATCTAAATTTATCATTGTAAAAAAATACACTTGCAATATTTTAAATAGAATTTACCTTTATGTATTGGCTAATTTAGTTCATGCCTAAGAGACATGAATAGAAAAAATCAAGTTTTCATGCCTATTAAGTACAGGACCCAGATAAATCTACAAATATTACATCATCTATATTACTTTCCTTACCACTCACCCTGAATTCACAATCATCTGTTAAATTTTTACAATGCTTATGAGAGAAATGCATCTCACAACTTTATAAACATCACCATTCTTCCTTTATTAAACTTAATAAAATATTATCAACTTTTCATTATTTAAATATAACCACTTCTCTGTCAGAGATCATGTAATTACTAATATATAAGTCATTTGAAAGGCATTGTGCCATTTGTTGTCAATAATTTCACTTTATAGATGAGTAAACTGAAGTTCAAAGAGGTGAAATGACTTGTCCAAGATCACACAGCTAGGAAGAATCAGAGCTGGGATAGGAGGCTGGTTGTATACATTCCAGGGCCTGAGCTCTCACCATCTTACTACACCACCTCAAAGCAACTACACAGCAGTAAACTTAGGGCAGATAATTGTTTCTACTTCTACCCTGGTGAAAATGTTTTGTATATTAGCTGTATTTTTTTTTTTTTTGAAATAAATTCAAAGTTACATGAATAGTTGCAATAAGAATACTAGCCCCATACACAGAATTCCAACATAACCTGACCCCCCTCCCCCGATAGCTCAATCCACCAACTTTAACATGCTGTTACATCGCTATTTCTTTCCCTTCCTCCCTCCCTCCCTCCCTCCCTATCATCCATCATCTATTGCTCTGTCTTCTGAACATATGAGAGCTAGCTGCACACATCCTTGAACATACACTATAATTCACGTATATACTTCCCATGAACAAGAACATTCTTTTATGTAATTCCATTAAGCGCAGCTAAGAAGTATAAGAGATTCAACAATGATACAATGTCTACATTCTGTATTTCCTTTTCCTTATGTCTCAACTGTGTCCCTTCGAGCCACCTGTCCTCACCCTCCAATCCCATCCAAGTTCATCCTTAGCATTCAATTGTCGTTTATTAGCTGTATTTTTGCCACACCATGACACAGTACATCAATTGCCAGAGAAAATCTGAACATTTATGTTTCTTTCAAGAAATGGAATGGTTAGTCATAATTTTATTGCAGTCAGGTCTGAGAAGAAAATTGAGAAAAAAGTACTTGAACATACAAATCTAAGCCACTCATATCCCAGAGAAATTTTAGAATAAAGTCAGTGAAGTTATAGGTAGCAGGTTATAATTTATAGTACATAAATTCAAGAGAACTATCGGCAAAGTGGCCATGATTCTTTCCTGATGACAAGATACAAAATAAGTGTAAATTGAACAGAAAGGGAACTTCACCCCCAAAGAAATGAAAATTTCTATTCTTAGTCTTTTTGAAGCAGTTTTCTTCAAAACAGCCTTCAGCTGTTATCCAAATTTAATTATTTATGAAGGACTAGCTCAGGGCCTTGCAGTCCTCAAAGCACCTGTAACAACAAGTGCTCAAAATTCTTTATTAACCCTTGCTAACTAAAGCTTGAAGTCCTTGTTATTTAAAGTGTGGTCTCTGGAACAGCAGCTGGTATAACAAGGGAGCTTGTTAGAAATACAAATCTCAGTACCCACCCCACATGTTTGGAATCATAATCTGCTTTCATGTTTTTAATCCCAGACAATTTGTATTTGGGAGGCACTGCACGCAGTCTCTGATACAGTTTGATCTCTAGCCAGGGATAAGTTTAAATCTATAAGGTATATAATTCTTTTTGTCACACATTAGAGGAGGGATGATATGATTCTTTAAATTAAATTATTTTTAAATTTTTTCCTGCAATTTGAGAAATAGAAAAGAGAAGGAACATGGCTTCTATTCTAAAAGAATTCTCATAAAACCAGCAATTGCCGCTGGAAGACGACTAAAATAGTATCAGGATTCATTGAAAATCTTCCTACTCTTTTACCAAAATTTGAATCATCTGAATTATTTGTGTTTATTTTACAGGAAGAATTGGATTTCAATGGTCACATTTTATTCTGTTCACTCTCAATTCAGCGAGCGATTCAACAGGGGGGGAATCATGATAGCAGGAAAAAAACATCAATCTCTTCTAGAATTTTGTAATAGTAGGGAGTCCTGCTCTGCATTCTCAGGGAAAGCTCAGTTTCTCAAAAGTAGAAGGTTAAAAAAAAAAAGAAAAAGAAAAAGAAAAACTCCCCCCACCCCCCCCAAAAAAAACAATAATAAAAAGGAAAACTCAGTAAGATCAGACTGTAGTTGTCTTTAACATTCAATTTCGTTGTGCATCACATGAACTCTTAATTCTAAGGAACTATCCATTTTATGAGTCTTGGCAGGAGATACATACAGCCTCTTCTTTTGGAACTTAAAGTGCCAAATTATTTCCCAGCCTCCCTTGCAGCCAAAGCACAGCAATGTAATGCACATTCTGCCAATTAAATGCACCCTTATCAGAGTTACTCTCAAGAGCTGTAGCACAAATAGACACAGATAGGGGAGATTTGAGCTCCTGGCACAAAGGGGATGGTGGTGAAAACTATATGATCTTCATGGTAAAGGCAGTGGCTGGCGCTGCAGGGCAGTTTGGGTCATTTGTTCTTCCTGTAATATTTGTCTCAAGCCTATTTTGTCAACATCCCCCAAATTTCTTTCATTTTAATCAGACTAAGAAAATTTCTGTTGATGGTAACTAAAAGTACTGACAAATACAGTGGCCATATTTGCATTAAATATCTCAAATAGTGTACACCCTCACTTTATTCTGGCATGTCCGGGTAGTCTGACTAGAATTTCTGGGTTTTAATTTTTTAATTTTTTATTTTTAACAATTTTCCTGTTGTAAAGAGCACCATCTTATCCCTTCTGCCTAAAAGAGTGTATTATCCTGGGGAGAGGTGCTTATGTCCCAGAACCTGTCTTCTCCTTCTACCTGTTGAGCCTGATGTGATAATGGTGTATTATTAACACTTGCTAAAATTCTACAGCCTGTATAACAGAACTTTTACTGCTGGAAACTGGCCCTCTTAATTTACTGATATTAAGGCAAATTTGGACGTTCTTTTTTAAAAATTAATATTAGTGCCCATCACTTCATTTAAAAAATTACAGTGTTTTAGGTGAGAATTTTAAATGCTGTTTCATAAATAGATTTGAAAGCATCTCTTATTTTATTTGATCATTGACCTTATCAATGATTTTATCTGAGAGGACATATTCTACAATTAAAAAGATACAGATTCAGGTACTTGGCTCTGAAAACCAGAGACAAAATCAGGATAAAACATGTAGATAAGGGGTTAGTATATCATTAATATTTCATGTCATGTGTCCCCAAAATAGTTCCTTATCAAAATGTCACACCAAGCACAGTGAGAAATTAAATACTCAAATTTAAGATGATATTTAGAAAGGTTGAGAGTATTCAAGACTGCAGCTAATGCTTGCAAACTCTTATGCCCGAGTTTCTCACTGAATTGTAAGAACTGCAAAACCAAGAATTTTGATCTGTTCTATTCACAGCTAAATGTAAAAAAACTCAAAAATATTTGTTGAATGAAAATGTTGCTTGTTAAAAATACAGATCACTGAGCTTTATCTACCAATTACTGAATCAGAATCTCTGTGGGAAGGGGTGGAAAATCTGCAATTTTAATAATCCTCAATGCTGACTTTGACTCTGACATATATCAAAGGCTGAAAATTTCTCCTGAGGAGATTCATTCAATACTATCAGTAAAGTAACAAGGCTTTTTGCATCTGTAAGATCACTTATGGCTACATCATCATTAATATAATGTGCCATTACAAAGTGAATATTTTGACACAAATTAAATTAATTGGGGGAAAAGTTTCCAAGGGGCGAAAGCTCCAAGCGTCATTGCCCTAGCCTTGAAGAAAGCAAGCCGTGATAGCAAAGTGGCTTGTTTCTTCCCCAGTATTGAAAGCATTCTTTATTTCCCCATTTATTATCATCAACACAGATTAGTTTATTGCTCACTGTGTACCTTGCACACACTGTGTGTAAATGAAAACAGATTCTAGCGTTAGCAGCAGGAGTCCTAGGGAGAAATGAGATGATAAACAAAACAAAACAAGAAACACTGCAGGCTGTACCAACCAAATTTAACCTGAAAATGTGAACTCCCTTGGAAATTTCTCATGGAATTGACAGAGAGGTCAATTTTAAGAGAGAATCACTAAGTAGAAAGAAAGAAGAAAGTGAAATTGTTTTCAGTGTATTTGGAAGATGGAGGAGAAGTGTTTCTAAGAATGAGGAGAGGGTACAAGTAAATATTCAGAAAGGGGAAAGTTGGAAGGTCAATTTTGAATGGAATTTAATGTGGACATGCTAATATATTATTTGCTGTAGTTTGGATCACTGGCTACTTAGGTTTAAAAAGTGAGGTGGGGAACCAGCTTTAATTTTCCAAAATTGTCAGTCATTTTCCTGACAAAATATTTTAATAACTTGTTTTTCCCATATACCTGAAATGCCTTTTTATACTACATATTATTGTCTCATATGGAAGTCACTCAGTAACTGGATTCTGCAATAATATGTTGATTTGGGGGATGGTGTTACACTTTCAAAACTGTTGTTCTATTTAAAAAAATCCTCCATGGAAAGTCATTCTTTAATGTTCTTAATTATGTGTTTCCTGGTTATTTTCCTGTGTTAATATTTGCAGATTAATTTAGAATTATTTTTAAATCCCATTGGGATGCCAAGTGGGATAACATTGAATTTATTCATTAATTTAATATACTTTATTATTATATAAAGTTTTTTATTCTTCCAAGGACAAGATATCTATTTATTCAGGTATTTTAAAAATTTCTATTATCAGAGTATAATGTTTTATAGACAAAAATCCTCAACATCTCTTGATCTATTTATTGCTGGATATTTTGTATTTTTATTGCTATTATGAAGCTATTTTAGTTATATTTTTCTAAGTAGTTATTGTTCATATATAACAAATGTACTGATTCCAGATATTAATTTTATATATTACTACACATCTGAAATATCTGATTTTATCTTTCTCTATGCATTATATTTCTGAGGTTTATCCCATATTGTTATATGTAGCTATAGTCTGTTAATTTTCATTGCTCTATGGAAGACCATTAAAGAATTAAATTATAACACATGTATTTATGGATTCAACAGTTGATGGGCATTTGTTTCTTTTCATCCTTTTGCTTTTATAAACAATGCTGCTATGAACATTCTTATGCAAGCATTTTGATGCCTATATACAAAAGTCTTTCTGTTGGCATATACGTAGGAATGGAATTATTAGGCAGTAGGGTATAGTGATCCTCCGCTTAGGTAGATAAAGCCAAACTGCTTGTAATTCAGTTTGTACTTCAACTAGCAGTGCATGTCAAATTCCTTTGCTCCACAACATTGCCAAGATGTGGTACTATCAGCGTTTTCAATTTCTGCCAGTCTAGGGGCTAGGCAGTGGCATCTCATTTTGGTTATATTGTTCATTTCCTTGATTACTAATGAAGCAAGCAGTGTTTCATATTTTTATTAGCCATTTGGGATTTTCTTTTCCAGAAAGTGTTTGTTCAAAATTTTTAGCCCATATTTTTGCAAGTTTTGTCTTTTTCAAATTGATTTGGAGTTCTTTTAATATTGTGGTAGATTGAATTATGTATCCCAATTTAGATATGTTCTTAATCTTAAACCATGTTCCTGTGAGTGTGAACCATTGTAAATAGTACCTTTTGAAGGTGCTGTTTTTGGCTAAGGGTGGCCAACTGAAGCAGGGTGAGCTTTAATCCGGATTAGTGGAGGTTTTATAGAGGAAGAAAAGGGAAGCCAGAGTCAGAGAAAGCTAGTGGGAAGAGCCAGAACTGGAAGTGAATGGAAACTGGAAGAGCAGACCTGAGAAAGGAGAAAACATCTCCATGTGACAGGAGGTAGGGACACAAACCAAGGAACCCCAAAGATTACTGGAAGTCAGCCTCAGGATGGTAGTGACCCTGGGAGGAAGCAAGCCTTCTGGCCTCCAAAACTTTCAGCCAATAAATTCTCCTTTTTAAAGCCACCCCATTGTGCAGTGTTCATCATAGCAGCCTAGCAAACTAAGACAAATATTCTTGATACTAACACTTTGTCAATTATATGAATTGCAAACATCTTATCCCATTGTATGAGTTATCTTCTTTTTTATTCATGTGGAGACCAAAAGAAAATCTTAATCTTAATGCAGTTCAATTTATCAAGACCATATTTGGGGAGGAGAGAGAGAAGTTTTGTTTCTCATTAAAGAAATGTTCCTGACTCAAGTTCATGAAGATAATCTGTATTATCTTCTAAAACCTACAGAGTTTTGCCTTTCATTTTTGATCTTTGACTTTAGTTGATTTTTCTGTATGGTGTGAAGTAGGGATGTAACTTAATTGTTTTCATATTTAATATCCAATTATCTCAGCACCATATATTGAAAATTCTCCCTTCTTTCTTCTGCTTTGTTAACTCTGTCATATACCAAATGCCTATATATTCCTGAGTTCATTTTAGTTCTTTCTCGTTTTCTTTATTTGGGTTTACTTGATCTGTTTGTCTATCCTTGGGCACAGTCTTAATTATTAGAGCCTTATAAAAAGTTTTGATGTGTGATACAGCAACTTTTTCCACATGTTCTTTTCTTGGTTATTGTATTGTGGCTATTGCATCTTGATTATTCTTGGCCTTTGAGTTTTCTATACACATTTTTTAATGAACTTAACAATTAGAAAAAAATGCTTGCATATATTAATTGGGGGAACATTAATATCTTTAAATTGTTGAATGTTTGAAACCATGATCATGGTATATATCTCCATGTAGATATTTCCTCTTTTAATTATTCTCAATGAAGTACACAGTTTTCTCTGAGAGACTTATCATAACTTTGCATTATTTGACACTATTGTAAATGATATGTTTAAAAATTCTACTTATTAAAATTGCCAACGGTATATAGCAATAAATTGTTTTATAGGTATTTTACATCTTGCTAAACTCCCTTATTAATTCTGTTAATTTATCTGTAGACTTTTCAGGGTATCCTACTTATACAATTATATGATCTTTAGATAACAACGGTTTAATTTCTTTCTTTCCTATCCTTATATTATTATTTTTCTTCATTGGTTGTACAAATTTAAATGCTGGTGATTATAGTGGGCTTCATTTTCTTGTTTCTAAACTCAAAAGGATATTTTTCAACATTTGTATGATGTTTACTGAAGGCCTTTTTGAGGATACTCTTTATTTGATTAAGAAAGTTTCCTTTGTTCCCATTTCCATAGTTTTTATGATTATGTTATTGCGTCCTTTTTCTACATCTGTTGAAACTGTCAAATTATTTCTTCTATTCTTTTTATCTTTTAATGTGGGGGATTATATTATTTGATTTTCTGAAGTTATCCCTACTTTGCCTTTCTAAGACAGAGTCTAAATTGTATACACACATACACGGATTTGGTGAGCTAAAATTTTGATATGTTTATGTCTATGTGAATGAGTGAAGCTAACCCATAAATTCTCTTTTTCATACTGTTCTTGTATTTTATTGTTAAAGTTGAGCTACATCATAAAATGAGTTGAGAATTGTTCTGTTTTTTCATTCTTGAAAGAGTTGATGTAAGGTTGGAGTTATTTCCTCATTGCATGTTTTAAAGAACTTGCTGGAAGCTTTCTCCATTGAAGTTTTGTCTTTCAGAAAGGTTGTAATGATTGGACATATTAATATGATAAAATATGTTGGTAGATTTCCTTATGCAAACAATCCTTATATTCTTGGAATTAACACCATTTGAGCACTGTTATCAGTAAGGGTTTGATCAGGGAAGTGATATGAAATAAGGGATTTATTATGAAGAATAGGCAAGGGAGAAGGTAAGGAAGTAAAGGTCTAGAAGGGATCAGCTGGAGGATCAAAGTCACTAATGAGGGATACCAAAGGGGAGCTAGTAAAGGAGTCTATGGAAGGTTACTGTTTTGTGCCTGGTAGTGCACCTGAACTCATTGTAGGATAGCAGGGCTGACAATATGGGAGAAAAACTGGGTATGAATTAAGGAGAGTTGGGATAAATTGGAACCCAGTAGGATAAACTGTGACCCATAGGACAAACGCAAGTCTTTGACTCACTATTCCTAATCGATTATGTGAGGATTCTAGGAAATGTAGTTCCAATTTAGCTATGCGAACAGTACAACCTATTTTTCCATTCTAAGGTTGATGTACATTTGAATTGTTTCCAGTATTTGGCTATTATGAATAAAGCTGCAATGAACAGTCCTATGCATTTTGGTGGTGGAGAGGGCGTATGTACTCATATCTCTTAGGTCTGTACCCAAAAGTGAAATTGCTGCATCATAGGAGAGACATATGTTTAACTTCAGTAGATAATGCCAGACAGTTTTCAAAAGTATCTGTACCAATAGCTGCTTTCAGCCACAGTATATCAGACTTCCTGTTTATTGTCCAACTTTTCTTTTTTTCCAAACATTTTGCATTTATCCAATGCTTTCTCATATGCCAGCCATTGTACTAAACAAACATTTATTAATTTATCTATTCCATTCAGTCCTCAGAATAGTCCATAGGGTAGTTACCATTTTTCATCCAGGATTTTGTTTTTGCTTTTGCTTTTAGTTATTTTTCATTGAGGTATAATTTACATGGAGTGATATTAAATACATTTTTAAATATAAAATGTATTTTCTCTATCAAGATTTAGAAAATTTCAACACTCTGGAAGCCTTTCTTGTGCTGTGCCTCTGTTTTAGTTTCTTATGCTGCTCTAGCAAATACCATGAGATGGGTAGGGTTAAACAAGGGAAATTCATTTGCTTATGGTTTTGAGGCTACAAGAAAGTCCAAATCAAGGTGTCATCAAGGTGATGCTTTCTCCCTGAGGACTGTGGCATTCTGGGACTGGCTGCTGGCAATCCTTGGTCCTTAGCTTGCCCCTTGGCAAGTCACATGGCAGTGTCTCCTGGTCTCTCCCTGTCTTCTGGGTTCCATTGATGTTCGGCTTCTGGCTGCTCCCTCTATATCTTTCTCTCTGGCTGGATTTCATTCTGTTTATAAATGACTCCAGTAATAGCATTAACACCCATTCTGATTGAGGTGGGCCAACCCTTAACTGAAATAACCTCATCAAAATGTCCTACTTACACTGGGTTCACACCTACAGGAATGAATTAGGTTTGAAAACATGTTTTTCTGGGGTACTTCAAATTATCACAGCTCTCAAGTCAGCACCACCCACTAAGTGTAATGAATATTTTGAATTCCTATCACTACAGATTAATTTTGCTTATTTTTGAACCTGATATACATGGAATCACACAGTATGCCCTATTTTGAGTCTGATGCTGTTCACTAAATTTTATGTCTGTGAGACTCAACAGTATTGTTGTTTGTTCTTTTATATAGCTGTGCATAGTAGATCATTCTTTGTTAATGTGGTGTAATACTCTACTGTGTGAATATTATTCTACAGCATATTAACTCATTCTATGTTGAGGGAAACTTATTTCTATACTGAAGGCATTACAAATAATGTTGCTGTGAACATTATTGACCATGGCTTTTAGTCAACATAATCACTTTTGGGGGTGGGGGTAGGGGTCGGTAATCATGTGTGCAATTGCTGAGTAAAGGGTTTATATAAGTGTAGCCATAGTTGATAATACCAAAGAGTTTTCAAAATTGATTGAACCAATTTCACACCTATTGACAGACTCTTCCAATTTTTCTATGTCTTTCCCAGCACTTGCTATTACAGGTTTTTAATATTAACAATTATGTGTCGTGTTATCACATTGTGGTTTGAATGTGCAGTTTTTCTCATAACTAATACTGTTGCACACCTATTCAAATATTGATTAGCTGTTTTGGTATACTTTTTCATGAATTACCTATTTTATTTTTGGCCATATTTTCATTGGGTTGGTTTAGGAGTTCTTTATATATTGTGGATATAAATCCATTGTCATTTGTGTGGTGATTGTCTTTTTCCATTTTATTGCTTCTTTTTTTACTATATTATTTTTTGTAAAATTCAGTTTTCCAATCTTTCTTTTCAGGTTAGTGTTTCTCATAATCTTTTAAGAAAATGTTTTATTATTCCATGTTTTTTTGAAGATAATGTTCCTGCATTTCCTTCTAGAAGTTTCACCATTTGCATTTAAGTTTGTCATGCCTCTTGAATCAATGTTTTGTATGGTATGAGGTAAGGGATCAAGGGTCATTTTCCTATGCAATTAACCAATGGTTCCTGAATCATTTGTTAAAAAGAATAAATTTCCTTTGCTGAACTGTAGGTTCATATTGTTATAAGTCAGGAAATGTGTATGTATTGGTCTATTTCAACCTTTTTCTCTTTGAGTTGTTATCATGTTACACAAATACCACATTGGCAAATATTATTGAGTCTTCCAATCATGTACGTAGTATATTTCTTAATTTACTTAGGTCTTTTAAAAATTCTTTCCTCAATGTTTGTGGTTTCAAATGCAGAGATATTGCACATTTTTCTGGAATTATTCTTTGTACAGGATTTTTTATACTATTGTAAATATTTGTTTATTGAAGTTTCTCTTTTCTGTTTGATATTTTTCTTGTATATAGAAATACAATTAAGTTTGGTACATTAATATTCTACCCCATGACCTTGCTATACTTATTTATTAATCCTAATAGTTTAAATATTTGTTTTGATTTTTAAGGTATAAAATCATGTCCTCTTCCTTCCCAGTCCTCATCACTGTTATTTATTCTTTCTGCCCTGTTACACTGTGTAGAATTTCCAGTACAACATTGAATAAATGTAGTGATAGCAGACAACCTTGGCGTATGTTACACTTTACTGAAGAGTTATGTATTTTGCAGTTGTTGGTTTAAATTTGGTTAAGTTGCTTAAATCATGCCACGAAAATCTTTATATATTTACTGGTAGTTTTTGTTTTTGTTTTGTTTTGTTTTGTTTTGTCTGCTTGCTTTTGTCTGAGAGAGCTATGTTAAAATTGCCATTTGTAATGGAGAATTTGTTTATTTCTCTTTTTATTTCTATCAACTTTTTTTCTCAGATAAAAAATAAATAAATAGGTGCTTTGCCTAGATTAGTACCTTTTAGCTTTATCCCCATGGACTTAGTGGTATTGAACCTAAGACCGAAAGATGCATCAGGTGAGGAATTCTTTCTTCTGCAGCATACTCAGATACCAGCCATGATTCCTCAAAAACTGGAGAATATTAGTAGAGTTTTTAGAATATTTAAAATATAAGACTAATAATATCAAATGTCAAAAATACTGGCTATAAGAAAAACTATGTAAGAGGGGAAGTGTTATAAACCTGTTAGGAAGTGATTGCCAGGATGCCAGACGATAAATGGTACTGACTTGGTGGCAGAGGAGATGGTGACAGAGGAAAAAGAGATAAATAACAAGGTTTCAGTTATAAAATGGAGTTGGGAGGGTCAGTATTTGATAGTGAATTAAAAGCTGTGGCCAAGTAGGTGAGGAAAGTGAGAAATAAAGAATGAATCCTAGTTAGGGGCTCCTTTAAGAATATATTTTTTTAGTTCAGTCTGCTTTTCTCTTGTAAGCACCACTAAGGGAATTACAAAAGATCATAACGCTATCTGCAGTAAGTTTGGAGAGTTTATTAAAAAATCCTTACTTCAGTATATTGAGCTTAACTAAATCCCCAATTCTTTTATATCTTGTTATATGAAAACCATATATAATATTACCATTTTTGGTTATTTAAGGCACTATAAAGTACTTTAAGTGCATTAATAAATGAAAGTTTAATAGCCATGTTGTTGTATATACTGATATTTGAAATGCTTTAATAAAAACACTTCAAGATAAGTTGCATTATTTTTAAAGTTTAAAATCTTTCATTCAAATGAGAACCTTGTTTATTGTGAAACAGTGCTAATTGGCATAAGTGCTAATTATTTAGAATTTCAAACCAAGTACTAAAAATTGATAATGACACAGCACAAAATTAATTAGAAACATATCATTTAAGCTCAGGTTGGAAGGGAAAGCCTTGGCATTGTTATATTTAGATTAAAGATGTGGGATCACAAAGTAAACATGTATTGAACTAGGATATGATTTTCTGAATGGATGTTGCTCTTCCATAGGGCATCAGGGAGGATATCAATGACTTGATGTTAAATGCTGGTTGTGGTTAAATTTAGAAGTTGAAATAGTTGCTTTGACTAGTCTCTTAAATGTCACTTTTCAAAATCTTTTAATCACTAACTAACATTCTTAATTTATGTTATATTTATCTTAATCCATGATAGACTTCTCCAATAAATGGTTTAAAATGCCAAATGCAAATGACTGCCTGTCAGCTCACAGTAAGTCCTTACGCACGCATTGGTGATGTTGGCAGGATGAGCATAATATATTTTAAACATGCTCCATGTTTAAAATGTCCAATCATGCCAAAACATTAGTGATGATTAGCTTTTGTTTGGTATAGAATATATTGATTCAAGATATTTATAGACTAGGAAAAGATCCTTTTCTTAATCCTCTATTCAAAGATGCTAGTTAATATAACTCTCTACTCTGACATTCACTTACTCAGTGAGGTGTCAAACCAATGTCTGACTAGTCATTCATTTATTCCGCAAACATTTATTGAGCACTCACCATGTGGGCCCAAAGGAATAAAACATAGTCAACTCTCAAGGAGCTCAAATCAAGAGTCAGAGTGGGGGGAAAATAAGTTATGATGAAAGTGACAAGTGCTTCAATAAAGATAATTGTGAAATAGTATGTAAGCCCAGAAGAAGGGATTTGCGGAACTTGTAGAAGATTTCCTAGAGCAGAAGACATTTAAGTTGAATCTTGAAGGAGGAAAATGCACTTGACAAGCTGACAGATTGGTGAAGGGAAGTTCAGACAGAGCAACCATCATAATAATAATAGATATTTTTTAATGCTTATCATCTGTTAGGCTGTATACAAATTTCACTTTCTTCCCTCATGAGTACCCTATACTTTTAAAGAAACTGAGTCTCAGAAATGTTTTAGATAGAGTTATGATTCAAACTCAGCCAGTGCAACTCCAGGCTCCAAGCTGTTAACTATTCTGCCACTTTGATGGCATGGATAAAGACAGGGCATTGGGGGTGAAAGAATTTGGGCTGCTTTGGTAACTGGGTTTTAAACCACCCCAGTACCACTTTTAACCATCAGACATTGTAATTCTAAGAATGTTATGTCCTAGTGTATAAAAATTTTTTGGTAAGCGTATTATTAATGACCAAGTTGTTCAGAACTTACACATAGGTATTCCTTATTTCCTGGATGGAAAAATATTATTTTCCAAGTTTTCCAATATGACCTTCTTCCTCATTATCTTGTAGCTATTAATATAGAAAACAATAATCATAAATATGCCTCTGGTAGTCTCTTTACCACTTAAATTATGTGGAGCTCCTTTTTAAAATTTTCTCCCTAAAGGAATGACTGGGATTCTCAGCATCTCTTCCTCACCTACAATAGCGTATATTTAACTTGTGTTTGCCTTTTTTTTCCCCAAGTGTACCTTTTTTCTCTAAGTGGATTTTTGGAGATAAGTCCTGAAAAACTAATAATGGTCCTGAGGCAGGACGATGCACCCAAAATAACGTTCCAGCTGGCTTGGTTTTGTTTGTTTTACAGGAATGTTCTGCTTTAGAAATGCCCTCTATCTAACCCTTAATTTGAATATATATTTAGGGGAATAGTTGGTGCTGTCACATACTAATTGACTGTAAACTTTACTCATGAAGAGGTGTTACTAAGCCAAGCATGAAAATTGGCAAGGGGTGGAGGGAAAACTGAATGCAAAGTAGCAGAACAAGGACAACTGATGATGCTCGCCTAATTAAAACTGCCTTCTACTTTTTATTCTTGTAAGACGAGATAGTAGATGTAGGTGGTGATAAAACCAAATTGGATTTAACCTTCAAGCAACTATGGTGATTGTAAGGATCTACTAAATATCCTTCTATGTAATACTATGTGATGAAAACTTGTTAGAGCAGTCTTGTGTTTAAAATTTCTCCTCAAGTTTAAACCACATCCAGAGACTCATAAAGATTGTCTATCCTAACGCCTGTATATTCCATTCACCATAGAGTATTCTCTGTGTTATCTTTCTTCCTTTAAATTTTATTACCTGAGTTATTATAGATGTTACGTTTGTGTCTGTGATGGGATGCCTCTAAGATAGCCCCCAACGATCCCTTACTCATGGATTTTATGCTTAGATATAATCCCCTCCCTTTGAGTGTGAGCTGGGCTTATTGACTCTCTTCCATGGATAGAATACAGCAGAAGCACTGGGATGTTACTTAATATGAGATTACAAAAAGACAGTGGCTTTCATCTTGTGTTTATTTGTTTGCTCACTTGAGGGAACCCAGCTGCCATGTTGTGAGCTGTCCTGTGAGGAAGCCCAGGTGGCAGGGAATTGAGAGGTGCCTCAGTAAGCAAGGAACTGAAACCTCTACTCAATAGACCACTGAAACTGAATCTTGCCAATAACCTTGTGAATGAACTTGAGCTGATACTCCCCTAAGAGAGCCTTCAAGTGAGATCAAAGCCCTAGCTGAGCTCACTGAACACGGAGCTAGCTTTCAGGAATTCTGTTTTCTTCTGCAAGCCAGACCTACAATAAGCAAGCACATCTAAGGGACCTGCAGTTGGCATTGATCTTGGCACCACCTACTCATGTCTGGGTGTCTTCCAGCACAGAAAAGTGGAGATAATTGCCAACTATCAGGGAAATCAAACAAGTCCAAGCTATGTTGCCTTTACTGATACTAAACGACTGATTGATGATGCTGCGAAGAATCAAGTTGTGTTGAACGCCACTGTGCTAGTTTGGATATATCATGTCCCGCCAAAAGCCATATTCTTTGATGCAATCTTGTGGGGACAGATGTATTAGTGTTGATTAGATTGGAATCCTTTGATTGAGTGTTTCCATGGAGATGTGACTCAATTAACTGTGAGTGAAGCGTTTGATTGGATAATTTCCATGGAGGTGTTAACCCCACCCATTCAGGGTGGGTGTTAATTGGATCACTGGAGTTGTATAAAGGAATTCACAGACAGAAGGACCTCAGAGCAACTGAGAGTGATATTTTGAAGAGGAGGTACAGCTAAGAGAGGACAAAACGCCCCAAGAGCAACATTTTGGAGAATGCCCATTTTGAAACGCAATCTGGGAGCAAGCGGATGCCAGCCACATGCCTTCCGAACTAACAGAGGTTTTCCAGATGCCATTGGCCATTCTCCAGTGAAGGTACCCTATTGTAAATGCCTTACCCTGGATGCTTTATGGCCTTAAGACTGTAACTGTGTAACCAAATAAAGCCCCTTTATAAAAGCCAACCCATTTCTGGTGTTTTGCATCCTGGTGGCATTGGCAAACTGGAATACCCACCAACATGGTTTTTGATGCCAAACATCTGATTAGACACATATTTGATGATGCTGTTGTCCAGTCCAATATGAAGCATTGGCCCTTCGTGGTGGTGAATGATGGGGGCAGGCCCAAGGTCCAAGTAGAATACAAGGGCAAAACCAACAGTTTCTATCCAGGGGAGGTATCCTCTCTGGTTCTGACAAAGATAAAGGAAATTGCAGAAGCCTACCTTGGGAAGACTGTTACCAATGCTGCTGTCACAGTGCTGGCTTATTTTAATGACTGTCAGCGTCAGGCCACCAAAGATGCTAGTACCATTGCTCAGCCTCAAAGTACTCAGAATCATCAGTGTGCCAACTACTGCTGCTATTGCTTACGGCTTAGACACAAAGGTTGGTGCTGAAAGAAATGTGCTGATCTTTGATTTAGGAGGTGGCACTTTTGATGTATCAGTCCTCACTATTGATGATGGACTTTTCGAGAACAAATCAACAACTGGAGACACTCACTTAGGTGGAGAAGACTTTGACAACCAAATATCAACCATTTCATAGCTGAGCTCAAGTGCAAGCATAAGAAGGACATCTGTGAGAACAAGAGAACTGTCCACTGCCTCTGTACTGCTTGTGAATGAGCTAAGCACAGTCTCTCCTCCAGCACCCAGGCCAGTATTGAGATCAATTCTCTCTATGAAGGAATCGACTTTTATACCTCCATTACCCATGCTCAGTTTGAAGAATTGAATGCTGACCTGTTCTGTGGCACTTTGGACCCCATGGAGAAAGCCCTCAGGGATGCCAACCTAGACAAATCATAGATCAATGATATTGTCCTGGTGGGCAGTTCTACTCCTATCCCCAAGATTCAGAAACTCCTCCAAGACCTCTTTACTAGAAAAAGAACTGAACAAGAGCATCAACCCTGATGAGGCTCTTTCTTATGGTGCAGCTGTCCAGGCAGCCATCCTATCTGGAGACAAATATGAAAACTTTCAAGATTTGCTGCTCTTGGATATCACTCCTCTTTCCCTTGACATTGAACCTGCTTGAGTCAGGTTCTTCTTTGAGCACAATACCACCATTCCCACCAAGCAGATGCAGACCTTTACCACCTACTGTGACAACCAGCTGGGTGTGCTCATGCAGGTTTATGAAGGTGAGCATGCCATGACCAAGGATAACAACCTACCTGGCAAGTTTGAACTCACTAGGATACCTCCTGCCCCTGTGTTGTGCCTCAGATTGAAATCATCTTTGACATTGATGCCAATGGCATTCTCAATGTTTCTGCTGTGGAAAAGGGCACAGAAAAAGAGAACAAGATCACTATCACTAATGACAAGGGATGTTTGAGCAGAGAAGACATTGAGCTCATGTTCCTGGAAGCCAAGACGTACAAAACTGGAGAAGCAGAGGGACAAAGTATCCTCCAAGTATTCACTTGAATACTGTGCATTTAATATGAAAGCGATAGTTGAAGATGAGAAACCTTAAGGCAAGACCAATGATGAAGACAAACAGAAGATTCTTGACAAATGTAATGAAATCATCAACTGGCTCGATAAGAATCAGACTGCAGAAAAGGAAGAATTTGAACTTCAGCAGAAGAAGCTGGAGAAAGTCTGCAACCCCATCATTACCAAGCTGTACCAGAGTATAGGAGACATGCCAGGAGGAATGCCTGGAGGCTTCCCTGGTGGTGGGGCACCTCCTTCTGGAGGTGCCTCTTTTGGACTATCTATAGAATAAATTGATTAAATCAATTGGCATACCTACCTTAGCATTGTTCCACAGTTAAAAATTGAAGGACCCAAATTTGTAGCACATTCTGTAGCCAGTTCGCTGTGGTATTCAAAATTCCTGTGGCATTCTCAATACTTGACTATGGAATAATGTGCACAGGGAAAGGACACAGCATTCGCACTTAACATTAGCATTCGAATAATTGTAAGTGGAAAGTGCAATGCCTTAAATAAAGCCTATTAAAATTGGCACATTAAAAAAAGCCCCAGCTGATGGCCTGACTGTAATGTCGTGGGAGAACTTGAGCCAGAGACACCCAACTAAGTCACAGCTGGATGCATTCATGACCCACAGAAACTATGAGATAATAGATCTTTCCCAACTACTGGGAGTATTTGTTGCAGACAGAACACACCTGCATCTCTCTCAGAAATTGCATGCAGCTGATAGGCAATTTGATGATTCAAACCCTACTTGTCCGTGTGTTGAGGATTTTGAACTTAGTAAAAACTTGTTCCTTTAAAGGGACTACTGGCTCTTTGGAGACTTTCCCAAAGAGTATCCCATAAATTGAACCAGACCTAAAGAAAATGTCATAATGCCCAAATGGCATCTCTCCAAAAGAACTTGGTGCTGTACACTCCCCTTGGGATTCAATCCTTGCTTATCCTCTAGCAAGATAAACAATGTTTAAGAATAGGGAGAAAAAGTTAGTCTCCTTGGAGAGATGATTTTATTCCTTGCTCCATCCAGGATAAAATACCCAGCTCTGTTTATAGTAAACAGAGCTTACTTTTTTGTCCTTGCTCTGCTGGAGTTTCCAAGGATGTTTCAGCTGCCTTACAGAAGTCATTAGGTGGCAGCAAGATGACAGGACTGCTTATCTGATTTTCCCCTTCAAATTCTTTACTCAAAAACAGGGTAAAAGCAATTGAAACTGCATCCTCAATGCATTGCACCCATCTCAGTGATGACCATCTTAATTTTGACTGCCTTCCTTAAAATAAACAAAGAAATGGAATACAAAAAACAACAAACTTTGAAAATCAATTAACTGCCTTCTCTTTAATTAGGAACAAAATGAGACTTGCTGAAAGTTTCCATAAGAAACTGAGAATTGAAGTAATATTATCTATGCTATCAGAAAGCTGAATCCTCTGAAATTCATGATCACTTTTCTTCATGAGCTTTCTATTCAATAACTATCAGTTAGTACTCTACAATCTCCCTTTTGAAACGTCACAGTAAAAATGATCTTAAATTAGAGATAATTGCAAACACTTAGCTGCATTAGTGAGCTGCAATCAACCAGGAAAAACTAATTTTTAATAATGTGGACTCACCCCATAGTGTAGGAAATTGATATAGTCTGAGAAACTCACACAACAGTGCTAAATGTTTCTGTGTTACATTAAGGGAGCTGTTCAATATGCAGATAAGGGCACCCAAAATATTCTGGGCCAGTTGAATAAGAAAATAATATGCTTCCAATATGCGTCAACATAAAACAAAATATCATGCAAGTCTGAAACTATCTTTTATCCCTATTTACAAATGTTTGGACTGACATTTGTTTTCACCACATCTTACAAATCTATCTTAAACTCTAAGTGGTGACTAACTTTCATTGCAACTTACATTAGGGCATACTAATTACAGCCCAATGTAAAAGTCTTCTCCATTCTTTGTGGGGGAAGTTAGTTATGGGTTAAAGGTACCAAGGTAATTAAAGTCAAAATTTAATCAAATACATGTTTTGCACCAAGACACTAAGGCTGAGGCATTAGTGGGTGGGTATCAGTGTGTGTGTGAGTGTGTGGTGTGTGTATGTGGTTCTTAAACAACCAAAGACAAGAAAGAAATTATTCTCCAGTGGAAAAAATCACAGGGTAGAGATACTCTTCTAGCCCTGATCCTTCCATAAACTAGCTATATAATTTTAACCACTGTTGTGTTGCAGATTTATTTTTGGTAAAACTGAGGAATTAGAGAAAGTTTTAAGAGTCCTTCCCTGTTATAGTATTCTGTATTTTTTTATTTCAGGCAAAATAATGGTAAATTGACAACATTTTGTTAATTAGAGCATGAGCACATGTAGACCAAATCTCAGGCAAAGTGATATAATTTTAAAAAACCACGTAGTTCTCATATAAATAAATACACTTTTCATGTTAAAAAAAAAAAACAGAACCATATTTCAGCTGAATAGTTTGTCTTCTCATTTGTATCTCAAAGAATGAGTTGATGTACCACAATGTATTGGGAAGCTTCCATGGAATTACCTTAAAATGGAAGTATTCTCAGATGACCCTGGATGTTCCATGATCTTTCAAAATGAGGATCACAAATCTAATCAAAAAATCATCCCAGAGTACAGCAGCACTCTACTAGAGTTTCTCTTAACTCTTATAATACAAATACACATTACAACCACTTAAATAAATCCAGATAGAAAGCTAAGGACTTGATTGTATTTTCTCTTAGCCGAGAGTGCAAGTTTACATTTTGAAAAGAAATTGAAAGAAGTGCTTTTTTGATGCCCAAGAAAAGGACAAAGTGGAGAATCAGGCCAAACATAAGGAATGTTACAAGCTAATTTACTATATTAAATATGGGTGTTAAAAATAGAATCTTAAGTTTTATTTCCTGCTGATCTTTGAAAAGAAATGTATCCAGTGAATGAGGCAATCTTGTACTAGCAATGATGTGGAGTCTGGCTTATGTATAGAGTCTTCTGAAATGGGTTCCATAGATAAAGGGACTTTTGAGTCCAAAGAAATACATTGAAAAGTTGGAGAAAAAAATAAGCAATATAACATCTCATCTGTGTCTGGCAGAAAAGCAAAAGTTTTCAAGCCAAAAATGATTAATCTCAAATAGTAAATGTATTTGTAGGCATTCAAAACATTTTTGAAAAACTTGAGCAATGTGATGTACTGTGTAAGATGCTGTACTGGGGGAAACAAAGAATGAAACATCATTCTACCAAGCTGAATACAAAATTGTGAGAGAAATTACATGAACACTAAGAACCATGATACAAGACAACATGTTCTAAAAGTTCTAACACAAGCAAAAAAAAAAAATGTCTGTGGAAATCTAGGTAATAGAGAGATATTACCTCAATTTCAGCAAACACAAGTTATCATTTAGCTGAAAACACTGACAGGAGTTAACTATAATTTTCTCAGCATCAGCTATGGTATTGTGAAACTCTGGGACCCAGGCACAGAGAACATTTATAGTAGCCTTGCTGGTAAACCCAAACTGGAGACAGCTCAGATACACATTGCAAGGAAAAGAGGTGAATTAATTGTGAGATAGCTACATAGTGAAATACTCCATATCATTAGAAATTAAAAAATCACAGCTGCACATATGAGAACAGATGAATATTAGAAAACAAATTTGAATTAAGAAAACAGCTGCAAAAGAATTATATGGCATGTAACTATTTTTATAAATTTCAAAACAAAAATTAAATATGTTGATCAGGGGTTCATATATATGGTTCATATATATATGGTAAATAAAACACAAAGAAACCAGAAGAAAGTTAGAAAACATGATTTAGAGAAGTGGTTACTTCTGGTGTAGCTTGACTGACAGCATTTTCTCCCACAAATGTTTGTAAACATTACTCTATTGTCTCCCAGAATATAATGGCATAGAAATGTCTCAGTCTGTGTATGGTATTTTAAAATAAGCCTGGATGTCTGTAGATCTTCTTCCTCTTTTATGACATTCAAACATTATTCCAGATGTTAGTCTCTTTCAATCACTTTTTTTCTGGTTCTCATTGAACTTTCATATTTGCAACTCAAGCTTTTCTTTAGTTCAAGTATTTCTTCTCCCCTTTCCTCTGTTGGTACCATTTAGTTGCTGTCCAACCATCATCCACTGTTCCTCACTGAGAAAATCCTACCGATGAAAACCTTCAGATAGCAAGGGAGATTTCCTTTACCACACACCACATCCTACCCTTCCTTTCCACCCACCCACCACCCCCAGTCTTGGTGAGTCCCCAATTACTTGCTAGCATTGCACCATGTACAAATCTTCCATAGCATTGATAGCAGATGAGTTTTTACTTTCTTTTGCATGATTTTTCAATCAGTGTCTTTCTCAGTATTCTTTAAGTTTAATGAATTCAGACATGGACTGTGGACTTCTTGTTGTTGTTGTTGTTGTTGTTGTTGCTTGCATAAGAGTAACCTCCAGGACAGCTCCCCAACTCTACCTGAAATCCCCCAGCCACCAGAACCCCACCTTGCCACCTCTCTTTTCTCCTTCCTGGTCAAGAAGGCATTCTCAATCCCTTGACGCCATGGCCAGATTCATTCCTGCGAGTCGAGTCCTACGTTGCCGGGAAGACTCACTCCCCTGGTAGTCATGCATGGATGTCTTTGATCATTATTTTATATTTAGTGTCTTAACATGTACTCATGTCAAATATATGTATTTTTCAATAACTGTTTAAATGAATTATGTATTATTTATTCCTCATTTGCTCTTTCTCTCTCTTTCTCCTATAATTCCTATGGTAAATAGGTTTTCCTAAGACTATGTTTCACAGTTCTTTTATATTCCCTTTATTTCATTTCTGTGCCCTGTAAAACTTACACAGACTTGGTGTTCTAGTTTACTAATGCTGCCGGAATGCAAAACACCAGAGATGGATTGGCTTTTATAAAAGGGGGTTTATTTGGTTGCACAGTTACAGTCTCAAGGACATAAACATCAGCAATCAGGTACTTTCACTGGAGGATGGCCAATGGTGTCCAGAAAACCTTTGTTAGCTGGGAAGGCATGTGGCCACAACTTTGGTTTCAAAATGGCTTTCTCCCAGGACATTCCTCTCTAGGTTGCAGTTCCTCTTGGTTGCACTTGGGATATTTGTCCTCTCTCAGCTTCTCTGGAGCAAGAGTCTGCTTTCAACAGCCGTCTTCAAACTGTCTCTCATGTGCAGCTCCTGTGCTTTCTTCAAAGTGTCCCTCTTGGCTGTAGCAAGCTCGCTCCTTCTGTCTGATCTTATATAGTGTGCCAGTAATTTAATTCAGACCCACCCAATAGGCGGGCCAACACCGCCATGGAAATTATCCAGCCAGAGTCATCAACCACAGTTGGGTGGGGCGCATCTCCATGGAAACACTCAAACAATTACAATCTACTGAACACTAATAGGTCTGGCCACACAAGATTACATCAAAGATAATGGCGTTTGGGGGGACATAATACATTCAAACTGGCACACTTGGGTTGTCCTTTACTGAATCAGTTGTCTGCCATATAGATCTGTTATTTACTCCATTGTGGTATTTATTACAAAAATTAAACTTTTTCTCTCCATAGGGTTTTCTTTCAGATTTTGCATTTTCCTCTCCTCTCTTCATTATTGCCTACTCATTGCTTATTGATGCTATATTCTCTTGAATTTTAAACATATGAATTTATTATTGGAAATTGCCTCCTGTTTTTTCTCTTATTTCCCTTTTCTTTCATTTTGTTTTCTTTTGGAAGGCAATGGCACACCATAGTTTTTCTATTATTTCTTCTTCATATTTGTTCCCTTTTTTTAACCTATACTATCTATTCATATTTTTATCAAGTTTTTCATTTTTTTTTCTTTTTGATTAAAGAGAAAGGCTTACACTTGTCTAGTTCTTAGTATTAAGACAGGCTTTCTAATTCATTCAAAATTAACCAGTCTGAGGAGATTATTTTTCCTCTACAAGAATAAGTAAAGGAAAAAATAAATGGGACAATTTTCTGCCCCTGCAGTGTGACTCATGGGCCAAAAATATATATAACTACTGTTCTATACATCTCAATTCAGATGTCCTTGTGAATTCAGCTTCAGTCTTCTGATTTAAAAGAATAGTATTTTAGATATCTTCTTTTTAGTGGTAAATAATATGGTTTTTCAAAAAATTTATGATTTATGAGTGTGGGTAAGGAATTTAGCATATCTTGAACAAAGATTTTTCATTTTAAAATATTCCAACTGGTAAAACTTTCATAAATATTTCTTATTTTCCACATTCTACTGGTATTGGAACAGAATATTTTTACTTGTTTAACTGTTTTAGCCAGTTACTCAGTTAATGTTTCCCCTAGAGAAGAAGGTGCATTTTGGTCCTAATTAATATGAGGTAATTTAGCCTTTGTAAGGTATCAATTCATGCTAGAAATAAAATTTCACTTTCTTTATATAAAATATGAATGTGCTAAGAGTTCAGCTTATTAACTGTCAGAATAATCTTTAAGAACCAACAGAATTTAGTAAGCAGAGAAGCTGATTGGTATAAAGTTTAAGGAATACTTGTTTAAAAACTGAAATAGAAAACATGCGGCTAACAACACACTAACTTGATTTTCTTATACACTGCTTTGTTAGGCACATAATCATATTAGCACGTTCAAGCTATGTCTTTCTTAGCTCTTTTGATGCTTTGGCTTCCAATTAACTAATACAGAAATACTGAAGTGTCTGCATATTAATTTTGGAAATTACAGTATTCTCCAAATGATAATCAGAAAAGTAAAAGAAAGAAGAGCAAAATAATTATAGAAAGAAATTGGTATAGAGGAGGAGAGAAACAGAAAGCTAACTAAAGGTGGGATTATTGCTTGCCTTAACCCTATCTGGCCTAGCTAATCAACTATGATCCAACAAACCTACCCTGAGGTATTTGCCCAGTAGAAATAAAAATGTGTCCAAAAAGCATATACGCAAATATTTATAGCAGCTCCATTCATAATTGCCAAAACTAGAAATAACCCATTGTTCATCAAAAGGAGAATAGACACAAAATTTGTAGTATGGTCATACAACCACGTTTCTGAACAATAAAAAAGAATCAACTGCTAATACATGCAAAAATTTAATCTCAAAAATGTTATTGTACAAAAGAAGCCAAACAGAAAATAACATACAATATGTAATATCCTTTATACCAAAGCCAAGAAGTTTAATCACTTTTTTCACTGTTTCAGCAGTCCTCTTTCCAATTTCCATTAAAATCCCTGTGATCACATTATAATACTCCCATGTCTCTGCAAGAGTTCCTTTATGTCAAGGACCTTCTCTTACTATCTCTATAATTCAGGGCCTAGCATAGCGTCAAATCTTAAATGTTTCCTGAATGATCAAACCAGTTTCTGGATTGGCCTAGAAAGACTAAGATGGCTTCCAAGATTTCCGCCTCCTGATGTGCACACCTGTATAATCTCTTCCCCTTGACTGTGGGCAGGACTTGTGAAAATGATAGGATAGCCACTTCCATGATTACATTACATTATAAAAGACTCTTGCAGCAAGTTGGGAGAGATGCTCCAGCTGACCATTATTTAAGAAGAAATCCACCCTGTTGTGAGAGGGCTATGTGGTGGATAGGAACTTAGGGTGGCTTCTAGGAGATAAGAACCACCCTGGCTGACTGCCAGCAAGAAAACGAGGACCTGGGTTCTACATCTGCAGTGGAACTGAATTCTGTCAACAACTGGAATTGGTTTGGAAGGTGATCCTGAGCGCCAGATAAGAATGCAGCCCAGGTGACAACTTGATTGCAGACTTGTAAGGCCTTGAGCAGAGAATCCAGCTATGCCGTTCCTGGGCTTCTGACCTACAGAAACTGTGAGATAATAATTGTGCATTGTTTTAAGTTGCTAAGTTTGTGATATTTTGTTACAGAGCAAGAGAAAAGGAATATTAATATCTTAATAATATTCAAATAATAATACTCAAATATACAATATTTTGAATAATGTGAGTTGTTTCACATGTATAAATTTGTACACAGTGAGGTGTACTTCATTAGCTTTAGTAGAGTTACAGCAAGGCAGAATTTTTTGTAGGAAAATGTGTTAATTGCAGCAGAGGGAAACGATACTGTATAAGTCATCCAGGCTTCAACATTAACAGAGTTGGAATTTGATCCTTCTGAGCCATGTAAAAGCTTGGTGACCTTATGCAAGTTAATTAATTTCTTAATTTCGTTTTCTCTGAGTCTTGGTTTTCCCACCTATTAATCTGGGTGAGAACTCATTTCTCCCTTAAATATTTGTTGAGAAGTTAAGAAATAATATTTCCAAAACATAGAGCATGCTCAATATATGGGGTCTTTATTAAATTATATTTTACATTGGCATCCTTTACACCTGAGAGTTCTGATTATTACATTATATTACATTATTTTATATGAGAGCTCTGATTTAAATGTTCTGAACTAATGTCTATATGCAGAATTGAAATATTACAGGGATTATAATGTTAGATTCAAATAAAATCTCTCTTTTAATGTGTTGTAGAGAGGAAAAGTGTAGCATCTTAGAAAGGGCGTAAATTTGGAATACAGACAGATATTAGCCAAATAAACCTCTTTTACTTCCCACTTGTGAGATCTGAAGCAAATTTTAAGTTGGGGTGGGGGCATGTGCCAAGAACTGGAATAATACCAAACTGCTAATTAAATGGGATAACTTTGAAAAAGAGCTTGGTTCAATATCTGGTATGTCAGAATCATCTAAAAATAGCAGCTCTTAATAATGTTTCATCTTATGTCTTAACCACATATACTGATATTTTTTTTTGGTTCAGAAATTGTCAGTAACATATCCAAAGGTCAGTGAGTTGGTAAATATCTTGGGAAATTAGTCCATTCTTGTTCTACAGCTTGATAGTTATTTAAAAAACTTGTACTATTACTGTTTTCTATTTTTTTCTGAAGTAACTTTAACATTGATGTTATTTTCACAGAAGATTTGATTCTAGCCTTAGGCAACAATGAATATGCTTTCTGATACAAAATGATATGACATCCAGTAACGTCATAGGCTTTCAATTTATACAGTGTGAATTGCTGAATTTATACTCTGTCAATTTAATATGGAATAACAGGAAAGCAGGAATCTAATACAAATAAATGGAATAAAATACATAGTTTTAATGCTTTGAAATACCAAAAGCACTATTATACTTTAAAATTTGCCTCATTTACAACCACAAGATAATCATGAAGCAAGAAATACTTAAATAATGTAGAACAGCACATAGATACATAGGCATATACAACTGCCTACTACTCAATTAAAAATACACTTGTATAAGTTAAAAGGGTTCTTTATCTTTCTATCTTTTCAATAGGCAATTAAAACAATTTTCCATATATGGAGTCCATTTTACTAGGAAAGCAACTAACTGACAACTTGTCAACTTTTTACTGTCTCTGGAGATAAATCATTTTCTGGAATTGTATCTTTGAAAGTATTAAAATGACAAATCAGTAATGGGAAATATCATGGGCAAAAAGTCTATAATTAATCAGAGCAAGGATTCCCAAGAGAAGAATGGAAGAAAACTATAAAAAGGCCAAGAACCCAAACCTAGGAAGTAAAGAAATTTGAAGGTTTGGTTGTACTGCAAAACTGAAGTGTTAAAATAAATGCTTAAACTTTCATGCATTTATAGTTGAGCGGTGGAATATACAAAGGGACAATGTCCTGCCACATATAAAAATAGAACCCTGACCCACTATCTGTCCCAACCAAACCAGGAAACTCTGACCTGTCGTCTGCAAAATAGCCAGGACTTGATCAATGACTGACAGATTCCCTGATGTTTCCCCTTGCTTCCAACCAGAGGAAGCCAAATATGCTCCCCTAACCAGTCAGATAGGATGCCCTGCTTCTAGTCAGCTCACCTCCAGCTTCCCATGCTAATAGCTTCCCATCAGGGGATACCTGAAATCTCTTTTTTTCCTCCTATCAAGCTTACATTTGAGTATCTGCCAAACACAAATGATGGTGACTGACTCCCTTGCTATAGTAAGCTCTGAATAAAAAGCTTTTGTTCTTTGCTTGTCCTCATTTGGGTACTCTCATTTATTTCCTCATTTACTTTTTCCCTCAGTCTCACTGTTTTATCAGTCTCTTTTGCCCTTATCAATTCTTGTTCCCACCCTTTTTTCATGAAATGGATGGATGGAGGCAGAATTTTATGTACCATTGCCTCAAGGCCTCCGTTGGGAACAATATCTAGATACATTAATATTCTTAATCTAAACTGTCATACTTAGGTGGCACAATATTCAGTTTTTTAACCTTAGAACAACGTAACCATAAACTTACAGGATCTTACAGAAAGTAAATTGCCTAGGCAAAGAATCTCAACTCTTCTTGTAAATAAGTGGCGGCATTGAAATGTCTTCCTCCAATTTTCTCTTGAGAAAAAGCCAGCTTTGACTTATGAATGAATTAACTAGAATTACTCTATAAATGTCTAGTAATAACTCTGAATCAGTGGCTACAATGAGGTAACGGGACATCATTGACTCATAAACATGGTAGTTAATGACCTCATTACAATCAAAGAAGTGAGACATATGCCAACTCCAGTGCATTTTAGAAAAAAGCTAAAAATTGTAAATAGATTACTTTTGTAGATATCGAACATCTTTATAATCAAATAGTAAAGACATAAATAGTAATTCAAAGCATGGATTAAATAAAAACAATTTTAGAACTTGCTATTTTTCCATTTTCTCTAAACTTTAAACTATTACATAGTCTTTCTTAATAATTTACTAATTTTTAAGAGTCTTTGCTGATCCCATAGCCATGTAATGTCAAGGCTTGCTATAAAGTACTAAAGCTTTTAAGTGTTCCAAATTGTTTTTGTTTAAATTTTGTTATAGATTATCAAGTGTATTCAAATGAAATTAATTCATTTTGATAGTATTTTTGAATAATGGTTGTTCAGTTGCAAGTGTCATTAAGGCTATAACCTCCTTGTGCCCCATTTCAATTGAAAATGGAACTGGCAGAAAAGATCCTGAAACTCAAAACCATGTGGAATCACTCTTCTTCTGAATGTACTTTCACCGTCACAAGACCTTCCCTCTTCCTCAAACTCAGTGTTTCCCAGAATGTATGTATGTATACATGCAGTGCTATATAAGATAATTTTAGGTGGTCCATTGATAATCGTTTATAATTGTAATGTGTATATATTTTTAAAATAATTTTAGGAAAAATAAGTACACTGTATCCATTATATCATTATTACTTCTCAGGATAAAGATAAAAATTTTAAATGTGTTAATTCAATATTGAATTAAACGACATAAATAATGCGTAAATATGACAATACTACATAAATAATGGTACAAGTGCCATTCATTTATGAAAAAAACATACAAATTGTAGGAGAATAAAAACAGAAACACTGTTGTCTATGGCTGGAGTATTGAGAATTGTATATCTAATTTATGTTCATCCTCCATGTGACCCCTTTAGAGGTTGTTAAAAGACTTAATATCATTGAACTTATATACAATTTAGAGGGCCAGAAAGGGGATTCCAGTCTCAGAATTTTCAGATGTGTTTAGAGTTGGGGAATCATTAGAGCTCTCAGAGGCTCAGTGTCATTATCCTTATAGTGAAGAGAGTTTGGACTATTGGACTCAAAGTTCCCTTCCTTTTAGAAAGTACTAAGGCTTCATGGCACCTGGGGCATCTGTAGGTGTCAAGCCAATTTCTAAGAGTTACTGCTGTTAAACATATTCTGCTCCTTAAGAAGCATCTTCCAAAACCACTTTAAACAGTGCGTGGTGGGAAAATGCAGCTGGTGTGGAGTGGCGAGTGTCTTATACCAGAAACCCAAAATTTATATTCTTACACTGGCTGTACCAAATGCCTGTGGCGAAAATTTCTTCTCGTTTTTAGAGTCCCTGTTTCATTAAATGATGCAGGGAGAGTTAAATATTCAATTTCCAGGATTAGTATGAGTAATACTACTTATTACTGAAGAAGGACTTAATAAAACTGTTGCATATCCTTCAACCAAACAGAATTGCATATTGATAAAGAAATGGGCCTAATCTGATTTTAGACTGATGGAAGAGATGGGAATTGTGCAGTGTTAGTCAGTGGGGAGAATTCTATCCAACTCTAATGCTTTCCTTTTCCCTTTCTTCAACTTACTAAAATTTGAAAAGCTGTTTCTCTTAGGGCTCTATGGAGGTGGTATGTAAAGGAAAGGAATTTATTAATGCAGGGGTTGCAAACTGGTCTTTTGCAGCAAGATGTATTTTATTTGACTCCCTTCTGATATGAACAAAAGCAGTGGGTTCTCTGCCTGATGCACTCAAATGACCAATCCCTGAGACACTGGGATTTCAAAGAGAGAAAGAGTTATTGCTATGTGTGAAGCAGGAGAGCAGATGGCCTATAGGCCTGAATATCTGTCTCCAGTAATTCTGATAGTTTTATAGTATCAAAAGACAGGCAGGTTTTAGGATAATAGGCGCAGTGGTTCCAGATGATGTAACTAGAGGTGACCTAATTAGTGAGCATTCACAGATTGATTATGTGCTTAGTCACAGAACATATATAAGAAAATGGTGGCCTTAATATGATGATGGGTGTGATTTTTAGTATTATTATGAAGTATAGGTCACTTATAATTAAAGTTTAAGCTACTGCCCATGTCAGGCAGGCCCATTTTGGTTAGATTCAGCTTCCTTTATCAAGATAGCCTTGGAACAGGTGTTGGTTAGTTCTGGGCTGACTCAAGGCCCTTCATTAATAAACATTAGGGGCTGTCTTTAGTGATCATAGACAAGTGAGGGTCAGTCAGAAGGTTTTACAATCACAAGGGCACAGGATAAAGGCTATACAATCGTTATCAGACATCAAGGCAGCTGGATTGCAGTTCAGAGATTTCACAGATTTCCCTCTATCTGTTCTAATATGCCAGAAAGTAAAAAAGGAATATCTATATAATGATTCAGTAAATATAAGCAACCCTTAAATCCTAACTTCTTGGTTACACTTCTGCCTCACGTGTCCCAGCAATATTTTTAATAATTTGAAAACCAACAACAATAAAACATTGAGGAACTCTATAGTAACTGCCGAGGTCAGAATTTTCTCAAAAATCATACCAGGGTGACAGATGTCAAGCTAAGTAAGTAATTTTGCCTCTTTTGGATTGGAATTTTATGAGTAGTTTGGTCCAGGCTCCACTTATCTTTGAGGCCCTCCACCCATGTCACCCAAAGAAAGCTTTTGTGCATGGAAATACTACATGCAGTAATACGTGTTTACATTCAAATTCAATATAATACTTTTTATATTTGCAAAATATATTTTAAAGCCTTTAGTTACTGGTAAAAAATTTTTCCCTTTATAAAATAATATTTTGTAGAAGAACACTACTTTTATTATTTTATTAATAATAAGTTTATCAGTAAGCTTAACTGATTAAATTCCCTCCAGGCATACACACCCACTTACAAAACAGGTCAATTTTATTTTCTTAAACAATAGAAAATACTTTTACAGGTTTAAAATACCAATTATCTTAAATGTTTGATAGAAAAGCCATAAAAATAACAAGCAAAACGTAACATTTAGCAATTCTTGCAAATCTCAGAAATCAAATTTATAAATGAATTAGATCTGCTTCTCTTAAACACTCAGTTACTTCATACCAATAATCAAATGTTCTCATACTTTATAAATTAAGATAGTATGTATTGAAACAATTGCATATTTCAGATTGAAATCATTTACTTTGTAGGAAAAAAATGTGCTTTGATTATGTATTTTTAGAGGACACCTCTGCAGGTTATATAAATCTAGTCTTTCATTATCTTTGAGCTATTTTGCAAGTGTATACATTGTAGGTAATGTAATGGTAAATACAAATTGAAACAGAGGAAATAATTTTGCCAGGTACAAAAGGGAAAGAGGCTTCCTCCTTTTGACCCTTTTCTTTAGAAAACTTGTAAATTCTTTCTCTGCCCTTTTGAGATGGATGTAAATCTTTTTAAAAAGCTATTTGAGACTCTTGCAAGCTTTATAACTGGGGATGTCTTTCTCAAGGACCTGGGAGCTATCTCATTAAAATGTAAACATCAAGGAGGATAGCACCCCTATCTTCCTATCTCCCTGGGAGTTAATTTAGGCATCTGGCTCCAAGTTGTAACTACCTACTTGTCATAGAGATATAAAGAAGTTTTTTTTTCCTTTAGATAAAGGCAATTAGCTAACATAGATGGTCATCTGAATTACTAGGTGAACTTAGGTATGAACTATGTGTGGTAAATGGTACTGTCAAGTCCTCTTACTTGAGGAGTAGACTAGTTATTGTTTATCTTAAGAAATGTATGTAATAGCTTGTATTTACTTGGCTATATAAAAGGGTGAGATTTCTTTGTGTCTTTGTAATCTTTTTAGCAGGTTTCTTCTGATGTGCATCACATTCTGGTTTAATGCTTATTCAGTAATTAACTATTTCCTTTCTCTTCTATTTTTTGTGGAGAGGTTTTCCAAGCTGGCAGGTTTTATTTTAAATTATATTTCCCCAGCAGTCACTGATAGCAATGACAGATAATTCTTGTATATAGACATGCAAATTTTGTCCTGTTCTGTAGAGGTTCAATTGTCTTCCCTCTTACCCTGGAAAAAAAAGGTTTTTAAATTCTTGATCTATATATATGTCTTCTGAACTGATTATAACAACTATTTGATTCCCTCAATGATTAGTTAGTAGAATAAATTCTTTAACATTTTTGCATATTCATATCCATGCAAGAGTCCTGATTTTACGAATTTTTTTAAAATTATCTTTTAACAAGCAGTTTTCTGAAAATGTCAAACAACTTAAGTATCAAAATCACAGATATTGTCCCCTTAAATATAAAATTTATTCATAGAAATAAAAGTATTTCTGGGTGGGTTGGGTCAGTGGTTCTCAAATTTAGTGTGCATGGGAATTATCTGGAGGGCCTTGCCCCAGATTCTGATTCAGTAGAATATTGGGTATACTGATATTGTGCATTTCCAAAGGACACTAATTTGCATTGCTGAGCATTTTGAGAAGCACTGGGTTAGATTTACTTTTATTATCTTATACTTCTCTATTTAAATTTCTGGGGTGAGTAAGTTACATATCAAAAAAACGAAGCAGCTTACGCAACTTCAGTGAATTAAGATTTCCGTGTTGATGGTTTGGGGCTTTGTTCCATTAACTTATTATCAGTCAAGAATTCAAATTTGGACACATGCCTAGGCATTAATACTTTCATTAATACTTATTGAGCCCTTTGTTGAGCATTCTGTTATGTCCAGGGCAATTTCATGTCGATTGTGCCCTTAATTTTGCAAACCAGGTTTTGCAAACTAGCCTAATCGAATTGCACAAATATTAAGATCTTTTTCTCTTCCTCCCCCTTCACCTTCTCCCTCATACTGTCACTACCAGAAAACAAGCCTCAGAATAAACTCTGGCACACAAACAGGCATTTGTTAGCAAGCAAAAAATGACTATGAAATCAATCTTGCAATAAACGGAGATCCAAGTTCTCCATCAATTTTTAATTCTTGGAAAGCTTTGAAAAGTTCACCTGAGGCAAATGTTATAATGGTCTGCCAACAGGATTTGAACACGGGTACATCTACAGAAACCAGATCCTCCCAATCAGGAGTGGATACACAAATTTATTTAAATAAAAGCACAGCATACCATCTCTAATATCAATAATATTAAGTTTGCTGGATCCTTATATTCTGTTCATGGTAAGGCAAGGGGGTAGATAATCTGAATAGCACCAATTCCACCAATGAAAACTCCTTTCTAAAATCTTCTAGGCTAGTTGAATAGCAATTAATTTTACCAATCAATAAGCAATCTAGCATTCACTATACTGATTAGTGAAGCCTTGGGTGTTGATGGAAGATAATAGCCAAAGCACCTGTAGAAGCAGCCTTTAGGGCAGTCTTCTGGACTAAAATATAGCAGACCACCCCAGGAGTATAAATTCTTGATTAGGGAAACTACTTCCCGTGGGGCGCAAATGGAAACTAAGACATTATTATTATTAGTCACTGACCCTATGCTGAAGCATTTTTTCCCATTCTTTCTTTTCTTTTCTTTTTCAATTAGAGAAGTTGTGGGTTTACAGACAATCATGTATAAAATACAGGATTCCCGTATACCACCCTTATTATTAACACTTTGCATTGGCATGATATATTTGTTCCACTTGATGAAAGCGTATTTTTGTAATTGTATTAACTATAGTCTATTGTTTAACTTAGGGTTCACTGTGTTGTGCAGTTCTGTGGATTTTTTTTTAAGTTTTCATTCTAGTACCATAAATACAACCTAATGTTTCCCCTTTTAACCACATTCAGATATATATTTCAGTGCTGTTAATTGTGTTCACAATGTTGTGCTAGCATCACCGCCATCCACTACCAAAATATTTCCATCGTTCCTATTTTAAAGTACATTTCTTACATCATAACACCAGGTCATCATGCTTCCCCCAGGCAATTTTTAAGTTTCACCATTACCCAATTTTTGTAGTAACTTCTTCCAACTTTTTATTTCCTGATTTTTATAGATGGGATTTGACATTCCTTAACTGTGATGTGGCTAATTTTCTTCATATTCATTTTGGAGTACTAACCTCTTTACTGTTTTATCAGATTTTTTGTTTTGTTTTTCTGTTTATCTTCCTATTTGGCCATATTCTGTTGTCACTGTATTGATCCCACCAAGCCACTTCACTCATTTAAAACATCCTCTTGGCCTCTATAATCTTCTGATTTTACAACTCCAGTAATTCTCATTACTGTGTACAGTTAGAAATCCCTACTGCAGAATTTTACAGTTTTGTGTTTGAAGAACAGTTTTTTTTTTTTTTTTAAGGGATGGAAGAAAAAATGAGATGACTGGAAAATGTTACAGACAGCAATGAGTACCACAGAGAGTAGAAGTCAGAAATGGAGGTAAAGGCACACTGAGGGAAGTGGTCTGGTAGCCATAAGTTCAGGTGGCAGGTGCCAGAAATAATTTTGCCTATTAAAGAAACTGCTGAGGGCTGCTTCTAGGTACAGGTTTCAATTAGGAACATCATTTTTTTTTAAAAAGTAAAAACAGAAGGAAGAAATTAAATAAGCAATGATGGTTTCAGAGAAGCAGCTTGCTAATCGTTTTATATCAAGATTACACAATTATATGTTATTAGTCTCAAATTGTATTTAATGCTGGACAAAATAGAATTATTTTGTGGGTTTATGGTTATCTTCAGTACAAAGGGTTAGACACTCTTATTTTTTTTCCCATTTCTCTTTATTGTGTAAGCACTAAAAGTGTTATTTACTGTGACATATATTTTACAGAAGCCAAAACAGCAAATGGGCTAGCTTTTGTTCACTTAATGCAACTAATTGCAAGTGATTTAAAGTTCTTTGTATGAAGGGTGACACATTATGCAAAGAGCAATTCTAAATGAAATTCATGTAATTTTTACTAATTTATGTTATATAACTTAGGACTTTTCTTTAATAAAATATGGTAATCTCTTACAAACCTAAATGAATAGCATTATGTATTAACAAGAAAATAATATCCTTGTGGTATTTAGTAGATTTAATTGAAATTAAGAGAGGATTGAAGGCTGAGTTTTCTCTTGTTTGCCAGTGATTAACAGAGCCATTTTTTTTTCTCTATATAATAGCAACTTTTAGTACCAGTTGATTAAAATCTTACTAAAGTGAAGTATTTCATAACTGTTTCTATGAGGAAATTGCTTTCTGCCAGGGAAAATAAAAGATCCTGGGAAGTATTAAATTGGGGGTATGGGATGGGAAACTTCACACAGAACAAATCTAAAGCAAAATATCTGGAATTCTCATTAATGGAGAAAAAACTAAAATCAAGTTGCCCAAGATTCAATAGTCCTTATCTATGGCATTTCCCCCAACAAATAAACAAAAAATAAGATGGTCAATTTGTCTTTTTATAGTTTCTGATAGATGTGATGACACATATTCCTGATAGAAGATATTGTATAATGATAAGTAGTTGCTTTCACTGTTTCCTGAATTGTGGGCATATAAAAAGAAGATGCATGGTTTGTTAGTTTGAATAATTAGCATTGAAATAATATGGTAAGGCACATAAAAAATTATGAATTCAAAGGTATAAATACTTCAAAAGAAGCATGCTACATTATCTAGAGATCTATTTTTAAAATCTTAAAAGAAATGTTTTCTCTTTATAGAAAGTTTACAATACAGAAAGTATAAAAAGATAGTAAAACTTGCATGATTTTAATAACAGGTGTTCTGGTTTGCTAATGCTACCATTATGCAAAATACCAGAAATGGATTGGCTTTTATAGAGGGAGTTTATTTGATTACAAATTTACAGTCCCAAGGCCATAAAAGTGTCCAAACTAAGGCATCAACAAGAGGATACCTTCACTAAAGAACAGTCTATGGCGTCCGGAACACCTCTGTCTGTTGGGAAGGCATCTGGCTGGTGTCTGCTGGTCCTTTGCTCCCAGGTTGCATTTCAAAAAGGCTTTCTCTAAAATGTCTCTGGGCTTGTCTCTCTTAGCTTCTTCATCTCCTGTGCATCTAAGTGTTGAGGGTCTTCTCTTAGCCTCTCTAGAGTAAACTCTGGGCTAGCATCTCCAGATGTCACTAAGCATCTCTGAGTGTCAGCTTCTAAACATTTCTCCAAAAGTCTCCCTCAGCTGCTCTGAGCTCCTTCTGCTTGTGAGGTCTCTTATAAGACTCCAGTGACTTAATTAAGACCTATTGTGAGTGGGCGGGGTCCATCTCTCCATGGAAATAATTTAATCAAAGGTCTTGCCCACAGCTGATTGAGTCACATCTCCGTGGAAACACTGAATCAGAAGATAAATGTTGGCCCTCATAAGATTGCGTTAAAAAACATGGCTTTTGGGGGACATAATATATCCAAACTGGCATAATAGGCCTAAATACGAATGTTATTTTAATGGGTTTTCTTCAAATTATTTTCTCAGCACGTGAGTATATGTCTCTAGAATATAGGTATTTAAACAAAATTCAATCATATGTATGATATATACAGATACATATAATCATAAATATATTATACACGTGTGTAATATATATATATATTTACTCATGCAGTTTTGAATAGAATTTGTTTTCATTTGTTTTTCTTCTTAACATATCAGTATATCATGAGAATTTTCCCACTCTGAACAATCTTCAACATCATGACTTTAACCTGATTATTTCTTTAGGATAGATTCTTTAAGTAGAATAATGAGGGCGAATAAACCTGTTGATTTATTTTGCCAAATTACTTTCAAATAAGATTGTGCCAGTTTGCTTTATAAATAGCAGTATCTGACACAGCTAGTCTTCTATAGCATTTCAGTCATAAAATGATGTTATATCCAAACTATTTTAGAAACTATTCATTCAGGATGAATAGTCATCCTATTCTGTCATAACACATCCTTCAGAGAGAAAAGATACACTTTTTTTTTAGGGAAAATTTTCCAGTATTTAAGAATCTTAATTTTCAGGAAATGCTTCTTTTTTTGTCCAGAAGAAGAAAACTTAATTTTGATATTCTGAGTTTCAAATTTTCTGTTAAAATTATGTATCCACAGTTAAGAAAATGTACATAAATACATTACATTTGAATAAAAATTAAATTATTCTTCCTACTATTGTAGCCATTGAATCTACCTGAGGCATCAAAACCCAAATTTCCAAATTAGGTATTGTAGGTTTTATCGTTTACCACCCTATGATAGTTTTTAGTGCTGTTCATTAAATGTTTCTGGACTCCTACTTACGGACACATGGCAACTTTGCACTCTGAAGGTAGATGTGCCTGTTACTTGCTTTAGGTGATTAAATGTGAGCAGAAGTGAAGTGGTGCAACTCTTCCTGGCAGAAGCTTAAAAGGCCAGTGCTTGATTCACCATCTGTATCAATATGAGGTCTCCAGCCCAGGTGATTGAGTGACAACTGTTAATAGAGCCTCCTTGCTGATCTGAGTTGGACAGGGGGTTTGAGTAAGAAAATGTGTAACTAGTCCACCAAGGTTTTGGTGTTACTTCTTACAACTGCATAACATACTTATTCTGACTAATACACTAAGTGGCTTAAAATACAAGAAATTGGCTTAATAAGTGGGTGGGTAGAAGGGGCATCAAGGAAACTGATATCGGAATCTAGAAAAAAATATCACAGTCCATTAGGCAGTACCAATATATTTTGTAAAACTCTCATAAATATTTGGAAGTGTGAGTCCAACCTCCTTTAAGAAGAGTTTGGAAAAATAAAATTTTAGTAGTATATTTTAGTTGCTATTGGTAGCATTTCATCAGGAACTATGAGAAAGATGAGCTCAGAATAAAAAGCATGACTGGTTTGCAAGCAAAGAAGCAAAGGAAAGAAAGTCTAGAAATTTGGTTACTTGCAGTGTTGAAACATTGAACTCTTCAAACTCAACAAGTGGAAAATTAAAAGAAGGCAGTTAGTGATAAAGGTTGGGTTAAACTTGGCCTTGCCATAGGGGTTAAATTAAGAGTATGTGCAGCACTTTTAAAACCTGGCTCCAAATTTTTTGACATTCTGGGGTCAACTTATCCTCTCCTTGAATCTGAAAGGACTTGTGACTGCTTCAGCCAGTACAGTGTGGAAGAAGTAATGTTATGTGACTTGCAAGGCTGAGTCACAAGGCTCACAGCCTATAGGCTCCCTCTTGGGATGAACCCTGTCAGATCCCAGCCACCATGGTATAAGAAGCCCAAGCCACATAGTAAGCTGTTTCGTTTGAGCCAGTCTTGAAGTCATCCCAGCACAGGGATAAGTAAATAAACCGTCTTGGAAATGGATCCTTTAGCCTGGGTAGTTCTAGAACCCAGCCATTTGGGTCTTTCCAGCTGAGGCTCCAGATATCTTGGAGTAAGAAGCAGCCATCCTTGCTGTGCCCTTTCTGACTTCCTGACTCACAGAATCCATGAACTTAATCAAAAAGTTGCTTTATACTTCTGAATTAGGGTTGTTTCTTATACAGCACCAATAACTGAAACAGCATGGCAGTTACAACCATTGTTAAAATCTCTGAGAGTATTAAGAAGTCTTGGAGTAAAGAGCCAACTCAGGGTGCTGCACCTAGCAAAACCTTTCGACTAGACAAAATATCTCAGTAGACGTAAGGCATAATTTTCCAAAAGCCTGATAGATACAAGATACCCCCAATTAAATTAAAGTAGAATGAATGAGGGAAGGGCAGTGGATGAGTGATGAGAAATCTAAGTATAACTGGCACATAGAACTTACTGGAATAAAATTGGTAAGAAGCTTACTGAGTTTTAAGGGTGATATTCTTCTGAAATTTATGACTCAGATCTTCCAGTTCTCTTGGGCCCCAATCATTCTACAGAATCCTCGAGGAATGCCTATTTTCTAGTGCCCACTTCAGATGTAACCAAGCAGCATAAAAGAAGAAAAGATCCTCTTAGAGGGCAGAGCCAAAGGGCAGGGAGAACAGTGCACTGGAGAACTGGCCCACAGAAGAGGGACTGAACCAAAGAGCATGTCCCATTTGCTCAGCTTGATTTCAGCATGCCTGTGTTTCTATGTGTCTTTCATCTTGCCTTTTCTGAATACAAATGTTTGTATTTCAGTTATCTTGTCCCTGTTCTACCAGTGAATATTAGGTTTGGAGGTATATATACCTTTCCCTTGCAGTTCATAAATCTTTAGAACAATAGGAGCCACAGCTGGAGCCACTGTAGAGACTACCACTAGTCCACCATCCAGAGATCTTGAACTTTGAGCTTGATGCTGTAACTGAATCGAATTTTGGTTTTCTCTTTTTGGGAAGGTGGGGAGTATAGTTTGCAGGCAAAACGGAGAATGAAGTGAATATGCAGTAACCAGAAAATGCAACTATTATTGCTGTTCATCAGTTCTCCTTTCTGAACACCTGATAGGATTGCACTTTTCTACTTCTTTGAATTTAAATATGCCTAATTGACTTGTTTGGGCCAAAACGTTTGATGGGAAGTGGCGAAAGCTTTTAGTTCTGGCAATCTTGAAGAATCAGTGAATGGTGTGCTATTTTCCTTCATTGCAAGGATGATAGGGAAAGCATGAGTCAGGAAGGAGCCTTCATCACCTGAGTAACTGAAAGTTTGTGATGTACACAGTTCTACTTCTTGCCTGGAATGGGCATGTAACAGGAGCAAAAATGAACATCTGTTGTGTTATGCCTTGAGATTTAGGGATTTTGCGTTAATACAGAATAACCTAGCTCATTTGAACTTATGCAATTTTTTTTTTTACTATAAATCAAACTTCATTTCTGATTTAGTTCTTTAAGACAATTTTGAATATTATATGTGTGCATGTGTGTTGAACAACAACAAAAAGCCATTTCATACAAAGCAGCTGCTTATTAAATATTCTTCTTTTACTGTATTTGTTATTATTCTTTCCCAAATTCAATTATGCTTATAGTATAATCTATCTTATAGCACATAATATTGTTTCTTAGCACTAATTTAAGAAAGGCCCAGGGGTATTCAGGCTATATTTTAAAACAAATATTTTCTCAGCTATTGTAACAAGTGATTCCAAGAATTAGCTATTATACCAAAAAATATACTTTAAGCTATGGGCTCTTTTGATCACTGAAACCATCATGTCAGTCAGTTAAATAAATGTAGGCAGAAGATGAATTGTTATATATGGACAGTGAACTTAATAGACATTACTCTTTTTTTTGTTATGTAGCCATGTTGTACCAAGAATTATTTAGGAAAGGTATAAAAGAAATCTACAGCTTTTCAATATCTGGAAATCCATTCTTTTTACTTGGTTCAATTTACCAGTATATTCTTTTTGATAAGGTTCCTGCTGTTTTTCCACCAGACATTGTGCATTAGTTTATTGTCCCTTAATTATTTGTCATTTTACTTCTAAACTAGTTTTTAAGTTATTTGTGACAAGAACTAAATAATTGATACTTGTTTAAAACTTTATTCTTACTATTTTATTTTTATACAGAATTGTAATGGGTATTTATACATGTACATGTGTGAGCATGAATTTCTGACAATAAAATATTTGCAGGGCCATTTTTTTTCATATACATATATGTTTAATGGTAACCTGTTAATCTTAGATGTTTCATCTTTTAAAGAATGAGCTTCCAAAAGCTTTACTTTGCTCCCAGAAATCAGATGAAAAAATTCGACCGTTATAAGAATTACCTTTTTGTGTTACTGTGTGAAAGATTTCTTGATTGATGTAAAAGTAGCATCATTTAATTGAGTTCTTCTGTGATTTGAACCAACAGCTATCACTTCACTGACAAGTATCACTTCACTTTTCATTCATATACAAGACAACTTGGAATAGAAAACTAGTGAAATTAATTTAGGACAAAAGTCATTTTCTTTTATTTGAAACAAAATGTTTTGCTCGTAAAATGGTATGTAAACAAATCTTCTGCAGCTGCATATGTTAAGTCATCATCTTGAAAATTTGCTTAATACAAAAGTACCATTTGAAGTAGGTATGCTTGATTCTGCAACAGAATTGTGTATTCTGCTTTTAATGTAGTCTATGATGTAACCGTGACCTTCAGGGTGAGTGATGAATAGAGACAACGATGTAGTTCAAGTTACATGTTATCATCAGCTTTCTTAATGGACAGGAATTCAGTATTTAATTTTCCATTTAAAAATGTAGTTTTAAAAACTATCGTGTTGGTACTGTGAACAGTTGATTGTACACCATGGATGATTGTACGGTATGTGAATATATCTCAGTAAAACTGATTTCAAGATTTAAAACAATTTTTTTTAAATGAGAAAAAAAATATCATGTTGCTAAAGGGTTTATTGCATTTTTTTCAAAAGCAGTGAATAAACAATTGTATATTAGCACTATATAATAAATGGCAAAGCCATAGCAGCAAGGGTGTTCAGAGAACTCTACACAGGTATATGCATTGCAGGAATGGTCTGCTTTTATTTCTAACACATTTCACATTCACCTCACCTATGATTTCTTGTGTTATGCATTGACCCTGTTGCTGGTAGGCTGAAGGCTTCATGCCTCTTAAAGCCCGCAAAATTATGTTTCTCTTTGGTAGATGTGCCAGTTTGAAACTGTTATAGACCCCAGAAGAGCCATGATCTTTTAATCCAATCTTGTTGGATGGAACCTTTTGACTGAGTTTTTCCATGGAGATGTGACTCACCCAACACTGGGTGAGACCTTTGGGTTATTTCCATGGAGGTGTGGACCCCACCCATTCAGGATGAGTCTTGATTGGTTCACTGAAGTCCTTAAGAGAGCTCAGCAGCCAACACAGGTGCTGACACTTGGAGATGCTTGGAGATGCAGACAGAAGGACATTTGGAGATGCTAAGCTAAGATGAAGCCCAGAGTTTGCCCTGGAGAAGCTAAGAGAGGACCCACACACACTTAGAGAGAAATGCCCAGGGGGAAAAAAGCAAGGATGCACGGAAGCTGAGAGAAAGGAGCGAAGATAGGAGCCCAGAGACATTTTGGAGAAAGCCATTTTGAAACACAACCAGGGAGCAAAGGACCAGCAGATGCCAGCCACGTGCCTCTCCAACTGACAGAGGTGTTCCGGATGCCATTGGCCATTCTTCAGTGAAGGTATCCTCTAGTTGATACCTTAGTATGGACACTTTTATGGCCTTAGAGCTATAAATTTGTAACCCAATAAAGCTCCTTTATAAAAGCCTTTCCATTTCTCATACTTTGCATAATGGCAGCTCTAGCAAACTGGAACAGTGAGCAAACAAAGAGAGAATGTTGTTAGCTGAAAATGAAAGGAGAGGTGTTTATTTTTAGCAAAGTTTGCGCAAGACATTTTAACTTTTGTAATCCAGGTGCAACTACTCCCTCACACTTTGCCTTCCTTTAATATTTTTGGAAAAGAAGGGCCTTATCCAGAGACTTATTTCTTAGTTATTGCTTTGTAAGCTCCTGCTCTGTATTACATGGTCATCCTCACTTCTCTTAGTTCTGTGTGGGTCCTCTATTTTTTCCCTGAATGGTTACAAACAAGAGTTTATGTTCTTTGTCTCCTTCTTGCTCTGCAGTAATAGCCTCTTTGCCACTGCCTGCCCCATTGTCTAATTCAGCACACTGCCTCAGAAGGCTTAATAACTATAGCAGACTTGACAGAAGGGCAACAAATAATTTTACACGAGTTCCAGCATGGCATAGAAGGAAAAAAAGTATAACTGTGATCTACCTATGACTGATCTAATTTCTTACTGGCAAAATTTGTTCCTAAGTGCTCTGTCATGAGGTGTAAACTTTTCCCTTTCTCCACTAGAATGATCATTTCTCAAAACCCACTGAAAACTCACTCATACATTCATTTACATGTTCATTATTTTATTTGCTTGATAAAATATATATTGAGTTCTTATGTCAGATGATAGCAAGATAAAGCTATTTATGGAATAAAATGCATAAGATATGGTACTACATTGGATATGGGTATTAACAGATGCAAAGCTCCCAAAAATAATGCCTAGAGAAACAATTTTGGAGAGAGAGGTAAATATGTATTTAGTTCTTATGCATTGAGTTTAATGTGCCTTTTTGTTCTCCAAGAGAAATTCCCAAGAAGGAAGTTGGAAACAAGAGTCTAAATATAGAAGGAAGTGTATGAGATAAAGAACTGAATTTGTGAGTCAACTGTGTAAGGGTTGTAATTGAAACTAGGATTAAAAATGAGCTTATCTGAAAAGAAAGTAGAGAATGAGAAGAAGGAAAGACCTAAAGTGAAAACAAACACTTAATAGCCAGGTTGAACATGATGAAACTACACAGCTTACAGAAAAGGAACAGGGGAATAAACAGAACATGTGGCAAAAGTTCTGTTATGTAAGCCAAATGAAGAAAATAGTAATAGAGAAAGTGATTGCTGGTATGGTAAAAAAAAGTAAAAAGATAATGACTGGCATATTCATTTGTGTATTAATACATCTGTCTTCCTACTCCCTTGCAGTAGGTTTCCAGAGATTCCATTGACCTTCTCTCAAGCAATCTGCTGAACAGACTAATCTTCTGGCAATGTGCTTCTGGAAGTCTAAACTATTCAATATGAAATATAATGAAAAAAGAGTTTGGCAGTAAACTCCTGTTAGAAAGTTCAAGGTAGGTTCTCACCCTCTAAGCTTAGTTTTCTTCAAAGCTTCTTTACCAGTGTAAGGTACAAAAGTATCTACTCATTTTTTCTTGATATCCAGCTGGCAATTTTTTCACTTAAACACAGATCCATAGGTGTGCGCGCACACACACACACGTACACACGCAGAGTCAAGTAGTAATTCTAGAGTCTTTTCTACCCAAGCCCACAAGAAGGAAACGGTGAATTTCCCTAAATACAATATAATCCTCATAAACTTCCCTGCCCACAATTGGTATAGCAATGTGTGTGTGTGTGCCCACCTCTTCCTCCCTTTTCTCATCCTCGTTTTCCAACTAATGCTCCAGAACCTACTTATACAAAAAATTATTCTCCTCACCCAACCCTTTCAGAAAAATAGCTGGCTGCTAGCAATGACCAATAATATAGGAACAGACATACTTAACTAATCCTTTGGCAATTTGAAACCTAAAATGGAATGCAGGACCAGAGAGACATTGTAAGGATTAATCGTTTCCCTGTTCAAGAAACCATCCAGTATTGAGGAAATGTAATTTGATATTCTACTTATACTTAAAAGTAGTTTAATATAGTTTTGTCTTTGGAAATCCAATTTCCAAAATTAAATTGTTAATTATTTAAATGGTCATAGTTTGAGAAATGAAGGACATACTTCTGACTCTAACATTATACTTTATTTTCATGTATAGAGTCATTCATGTAAGAGAAGTTGTACTTATATGATGTCAAAAACATATAGTCATTTCTATTGGTTAATAATTCTAAATATCTCCAGAATAGTTACAAATATTTTCTAACTCACATATCATACCTTTAATTTAGGTGGGCAATAATAATTTAAAAGATTGGGAAATGAATTAGTAGAGCTATATTAGAGACTAGATCTCTTGTTTCTAGGTCACTCTGTTTTAACTAGAACAGTAGCTCAAACATTTTTTCCTTGAGTGCATTAACTCAATTAACTGTTGTCAATTAAGTTTCCTGTCCATTTGGCCTAAAAGAGAACTAAACCAGGTGGCATTTATTTTTCAACGAAAATCATAGATAATCAATGAAAAATTCAAAATAAAAATAGCAATACCACATTGATTAAGTTTATCAATATAGTGTATCCTGATTCAAATCCTAGAAAATGAGTGTGAAGAGAAGTAAAAGAACAAAGACGTCTTTATAGCCAGGCAACAGGGTGTTTTTGTCATAGGAAACAATGCCACTAGCAGTGTGGCTCTAGCTTAGAAGGGAGATGGTCTTCAAGTTCTCCTTTCCTCCTCCAGAGCCATTCTGTGGCAAAAAATACATCCTTACTCCCTGTTCATTCAGTGTTTTGCCAGGGAAATGGAGAATACATTCTTTTAAAAGCACTTCACTGCCTGCTTCTAGTGACTCCAACATGGCAACACAATGTCTCATCTTGTCTCAGTTTTTCTGGTGGAAATATTAGCAATCAATTAAGGAGCTGGAGAATAGACCACACTGATGAGGCAAAAAACCAAAATGTTCTTGTAATCTGTAAATTGAAGTAACACCTCCTTGAGTAGTTGATTATATTTCCAATTTTACGTGGCTCTGTTATTTTTCTCAGGAGCATATGCTATTTTGACATAATTCATATTATTAGAGAACCATAAAAAAAAATCAAGGCTTGAGAGGAGCTAACATGGTGGCATAGAGAGGTGTGGAATTTAGTTAGTCCCTTGAAACAACTAATAAATGAACAGGAACAACTAGTAAATAGTCTTGAACAACTGCTGGGGGACAATTGTGACTGTCCATACATCATACACCAACCTAGATTGGGTAGAAAGGCTGAGATCGCAGCATAAAATCTAAGTAAAAACTGTGGAACTATGTTGGGATCCCCCTCCCCCCACGGCAGGCTGGGCTGCACGACCGCACTGTGGGAGAAAGCAGCATTCTCGGGGTGAGCGAATATAGCTCAGTCCAGCTCCAGCTGGGGGTTTAATTAACAAATGTGGACTGCTGAATGCAAGATACAAACATAGACAAGCAGCAAAGTACCCTGAGGTCACTTCCAGTGGGGAGGAGGTGGGGTTGAGAGAGAGAAAAAAAATTAATTAAAACAAGAAAAAAAAATACAGAGACTAAATTTTAGAGACCGACCTTAGAGAGCCAGAAAACACCTGTGCTCCAGGAGGGGGATCCTAGAATACCAGATGCTCTATCTGACCGATGGGCAAAACTGGGGAGGCGTGGACTGGCTCTGAAGAGGGGCTTGCTTTCTCTTTTTCTCTCTCTCAAACTGAATGACTCAGTGGAGCCTCAGCCATTTTCATTTCACAGCACTCTGACCCAGACAGGGGTGGAGTTGACAGAGCCAGAGAGACAAAGAAACTATTGACATGCAGAAGATAGCTCCCTAGGGGGTGCATCCTCCCTAAGAGGAAAGAGGTGGGGCTCAGCTCTAGGGCCTGCCCTCTCCTCAGAACTCAGACCCCAGGGCCTGGGGAAATAACCTAAATTAAGAATTAAAGGGGCCACAGCTCTTTACACCAGTCGAGAGAAACAGGCTGATAGGCCCCACCTGCTGGGCAGGTTAGGGAAAGCACAGTGGCTAGAGATCTCACAGGAAAGTCTGTTGATTTCTAAGACACATCCTTAGGGAGACTTGAAACTGAATATAACCCCATTCTGAGACCTGAACCCATTCTGGTGTGGGAAAATCTGATTGGGGTAACCAGGGAAGCCAGATGCCTAGACAACAGAGGACTACAAACTACAGTGGAAAGGGCGGAGATATGACCCAGTCAAAGGAACAGACTTACACTTCAATAAAGATACAGTTGAGATATTGTTTCACTTTAATGAAACAGTCAGTTAAAGATTTTCAAAGAAATAAACTAAATCAAATAAAAAACCAAATCAACAAGTTCAGGGAAGATATGGCAAAAGAGATGAAGGATATAAAGAAAACACTGGGTGAACATAAGGTAGTAATCGAAAGTTTGGAAAAACTACTGGCAGACTCTATGGAAATGAAAGGCACAACACAAGAGATGGAAAACTACAACAGCAGATTTCAAGAGGCAGAAGAAAACACTCAGGAACTGGAGAACAAGACACCTGAGATCCTATGCACAAAAGAACACAAGTTAAAAAAATGGAAAAATATGAGCAACATCTCAGGGAATTGAATGACAACATGAAGCACATGAATGTACATGTCATGGGTGTCCCAGAAGGAGAAGAGAAGAGAAAAGGGGAAGAAGCAATAATAAAGGAAATAATCGATGAAAATTTCCCATCGCTTATGAAAGACATAAAATTGCAGATCCAATAAATGCACCATACACCAAACAGAATAGATCTGAATAGACTTATGCCAAGACACTTAATAATATATTTAAGATGTGGAAAGAGAAAAACTGCCAACCAAGAATCCTATATCCAGCAAAACTGTCCTTCAATATGAGGGAGAGTTTAAAATATTCTCTGACAGACAGACAATAACAGAGTTTGTGAACAAGATACCTGCTCTACAGGAAATACTAAAGGGAGCACTAGAGACAGACAGGAAAAGATAAGAGTGAGAGGTTTGGAACACAATTTTGGGTGATGGTAGCACAACAATGTAAGTACACTGAACAAAGATAACTGTGAGTATGGTTGAAAGAGGAAGGTTAGGAGCATATGGGACACCAGAAGGAAAGAGGAAAGATAAAGACTGGGACTGTATAACTCAGTGAAACCTAAGGTGCTCAACAATTGTGATAAAATATACAAGTATGTTTTTACATGAGGGAGGAAATAAATGAATGTCAACCTTGCAAGGTGTTAAAAATAGGGTGGGATTGGGGGAAAAATACAATTAATGCAAACTAGAGACTGTAGTTAACAGAAACATTGTACTATGCTTCCTTTAATGTAACAAAGGCAATGTACCAAAACTAAATGCCTATAAGAGGGGGATATAAGGAAGAATTGTGGGACTCTTGGCATTGGTGCTGTAGTCTGACTCTTTTATTGTACTTTAGTTTAATTCTATCTTTGCTTTTGCTGCTTTTTAGCAGTCTTTTTTTTTCATCTTTCTTTTTCTTTTTCTTTTGTCTCTCTACCTTCTTTGACTCTTTCGTCTCCTTTGTGGAAGAAATGGAGATGTCCTTATATAGATAATGGTGATGGTGGTGAATGCATAAATATGTGATTAAATAGGGAACAATTGATTGTCTACTAAAGATGAAATGTATGGTGGGTGAACAAAACCACCTTAAAAAAACAAAAACAAAAGGGATGATGAAGAAACCTTGAGGGCACTGTATTGAGTGACATAAGTCAGACATAAAAGGACAAATATTGTATGGTCTCACTGATATGAACTAATTATAATATGTAAACTCATAGACATGAAATATAAGTTATCAGGATATAGAACAAGGCTGAAGAATGGGGAGCAGTTGCATATTACAAACAGGATGTTTAGGTTGAACTTAAGTGTTTGGAAATGGACAGAGGTGATGGTAGCATGATATTGTGAGAATAACTAACAGTGCTGAATGATGTGTGAAAGTGGTGGAAAGGAGAAGCTTAGAGTCATGTATGTCACCAGAAGGAAAGTTGGAGGTTAAAATATGGGAATGTATAAAACAGTGAATCTTGTGGTGGACAATGTCTGTGATTAACTGTATACAAATATTAGAAATCTCTTTCATGAACTGGAACAAATACTTGACGCTATTACTAGAAGTTAATAATAGAGGAGTATATAGGAAAAAAAATATACCTATTGCAAACTATGTATTACAGTTAGTAGTATTTTAACATTCTTTCATCAACAGTAACAAATGCACTATACCAATACCATGAGTCAATAATGGAGGAGATGGGGTTAGGGGTATGGGAGGATTTGAATCTTCTTTATTGTTTTTATTTCTTTCCTGGAATAATGGATGCACAGCTGTATGATGGTATCGTGGGCAACTGATTGTGCACATTGGATGTTTGTATGGTATGTGAACAATCAAGGCTTGCTGAGGATATATGTAAACTTTGTTTTCAAATCAAAAAGACTTATCTAATACAAATAATTAACAAAAAAATGACCTGAATCTTAACATATATTATAAACATTAGGGACTTAAAAGCCATTCTGCATATATTTGGAGCTTCAGGAGCAAATGTTGATATTGTTTTCAGAAAGGAAGTAGTAGCAGAAACACCAAAAACATTTCTGCCATCCTTCTGGGGCTATGGTCTGCCTTGTATAGCATTTCAAGGAAACTTGTTAGGTGTCTTGCACAATGATGGTGCTACTCAGTAGAAATATCTAGTCCTCTTCTTCATAGCTCATGTGCAAGAAGAAGAAATATTCACACTGGATTCAATTTTTATTGATGATAGCAGTTTGTGCCCTAGAAATCTGGACCCACATATAATGAGTTCAACAAAGAGCAGTTACTACAAAAACAGTGTGCATACTGCAAGGTATCTTTGAATGCTGGGAGGCAAAAGTCATTTATCATAGAAAGTGTTGTGAACAGCAGGAGAGAGAATATCTGTGAAAGAGAAGGTGAAATGTGATGAAGTGGGTGCCAAGGTCCTGAGCCTAAACCAAGAGTACACAAGAAGCCAGTAAGCAAGACTCTGAGAAGTATATAAGGATTTGCAGAGATGGAATCAAGGCCTGCTATTGACAGAAATAGCAATGGCTATATCAGAGAGGGACACAGGTGGCCCTTTGGCCAATTTTCTGTTTCCCAGATGTGTTTGCATAGTATTTAATAATAGATTTGAGCTGGGAGGTGACATCATCAACATGGCAATGTAAACTGCTACTGCTAACCCCTCTCCAGAGAGTCAGTGAAAAAAATGACAATTCTGAATTGTTCAGACCTCCAGAGGAAAATATGGACTGGTGAAGGATCCTATAAAAGCCAAATTGAAGAAAGAAAAAAAATATCAGGTAGGAATCTTCTGTCCTGGAATGGTCAGCCCCCTCCCCTCCCCCTCACTTGGTCTCACACAGCACAGGAAAGGTACAGAAACAGCAGCCAAGATTCCTCCCACTGGGGACACAGACATAAAATCTCTCATAGCAGTGAGACAGATCCCCACCACTCAGAGACCTGAGCGACAGGGAAGGACAAAAGAGTGTGAGAAAATATGGACAGAGACTGTGTTTACAGTCCTGGGTCTGAAAACCCTTCCTCCACCCCTGAGGGAAACAGCAGCGGGTGGCCTGGGAGATGGCTGAAAACCTAGGACAGCTGGGAGAGTCCTCTTCCACAAGTAAAATGGGGGGCACAGCTCCATATCAAGCCAGATTTTGGCTGGTAAAGTGAAGGTACAGGAATCATGCAATTTCAGACCCACCTGTTAAGCCACAGACTGTGCTAAGAGGAAAAAGAGCTTTGGAGGACAATTAGGCTACCAAACAGCACTATCTGCTAGAGAGACTAGAAAGTGCAGGGAAACTGAAGGGCTTTTTAAAGACTCTCCAGACCCTATCTTCAGACCGCTAGAGCTGGTCTATACCTCTTGCATGGAAACCAGGCCCTGCTTTGGCTGAGAAATACAGATGATATGACCCAACTGTTAAAGCAGGGCCCTGAAACAAACCTAGGTCTTGCTGGCCAGCAAAAACAGAGCACCACTTGGAGCCAGCAGATTTGTTTTAACAGACAGAGAGGCCTTGCTCTGTTGCCAGTGCCTATTCCCCCCATCCCTGAGGCAGGTCACAGTGGGTGCCTGGTTTGAGGGGAGACTGTGGGGCAGACCTAAGCTGACAACTGGCAAGCAAGAGAGACAGAGAACAAAGCCATCCAACAAGAAAACCCTAGGCAAAAGGGAGAAAATGATCTCCAGAATAAAATAATTAAGAAAATCAGATGCCTAGACACCAGCAAAAAAATCAAGACTCATACCAGAAATCACAAAGATATGGCCCAAAAAAATAAGCTAACACCTCAGCTGACATACAGTACTTGAAAACAACTAATTAAACATGTTCAAACAAATTGCTAAAACAAATCAATGGGTTGAAGGAAAATGTGGCAAAAGAGATGAAGGATATAAAGAAGACACAGAATGTCCATCCAGAAGAACTCAAAAAGCTTGAGAAAATAAGAGACAGCACTTATGGGAATGAAAGACACAATAGAAGAGATGACAAAACACAATGGAGACATGCAACAGTAGATTCAAAGAGGCAGAAGAAAGGATTAGTGAACTGAAGACAGGGCATCTGAAATCATATGAACAAAAGAACACATAGGGAACAGAATGGAAAAATACAAGCAGGGTCTCAGGGAACTGAATGACAACATGAAAATTACAAATATAGGTGTTAGGGGTGTCCCAGAAAGAGAAGAGAAGGAAAAGGGAGCAGAAATAGTAATGGAGAAAATAATAATTATAAATTTCTCAACACTTAAGAAAGACATAAAATTATAAGTCAAAAAAGAACAGCATACCCCAACAGAATATATTAAAATAGATCTAATCCAAGACACTTACTTATCAGATTGTCAAATGTCAAAGACAAGGAGAGAACCCTGAAAGCAGCAAGAGAAAGGCAATCCATCACATACAAGGAAAGCTCAATATGATTAAGTGCAGATCTCTCAGCAGAAACCATGGGGGCAAGAAGGCAGTGGTATGATATATTTAAGATACTGAAAGAGAAAAAACTGCCAGTCAAGAATTCTATATCCAGCAAAACTGTCCTTCAAAAAGGAGGGAGAGTTTAAAATATTTACAGATAAACAGAAACTGAGAGAGTTCATGAATAGGAGACCTACTTAAGAAATACTAAAAGGAGGGCTATATGCAGATAGGAAAAGACAGGAGAAAGAGGTTTGGAGAAGAGTGTAGAAATTAAGATTAGCAGTAAGGGTAAATAAAAGAATAAAAAGAAAGAAGGAAAATAAGATATGACATATAAAATCCAAAAGAAAAAATGGTTGAAGAAAGTACTGCCTTTACATTATCACATTAAATGTTAATGATTAAATGTGCTAGTCAAAAGACTAGATTGATAGAATAGATTAAAAAACAAACAAGCAAAAAAACAGGATCCATCAATATGCTGTCTACAAGAGACTCACTTAAGACCCAAGGACAAACACAGGTTGAAAGTGAAAGGTTGGAGAAAGATATTTCATGCAAAAAATAACGGAAAACAGTGTGTGTGTGTGGGGGGGGGGGTAGCTATTCTAGTAGCAGAGAAATTAGATTTCAAATGTAAAACAATTAAAAGAGACAAAGAAGGAAACTATGTATTAATAAAACGGACAATCCATCAAGAAGATGTAACAATCATAAGTATCTATGCACCGAGACAGAGTGCCCTAAAATACATGAAGCAAACACTGACAAGACTGTAGGTGAAGTAGACAATTCAAAAATAATAGTTGGAGACCAGTACACCAATACACATCATTAGATAGAACATCTAGACAGAAGATTAGTAAGGAAACAGATTTTGAATAATATGTTAAATGAACTATATTTAGACATTTACAGAACATTGCACCCAACAGCAGGATATATGTTTTTCTCAAATGCTCAAGGATCATTCTCAGGATAGACCACATGTTGGGTCACAAATCAGGTCTCAATAAATTTAAGAAGATCAAAATTATATAAAACAATTTCTCATATCATAATGGAATGAAGTTGGAAATTAATAATAGGCAGAAGGCTGGAAAATTAAAAAATATATGGAGGCTAAACAGCATGCTATTAAACAACCAGTGGGTAAAGAAAGAAATTAGAAGAGAAATCAGTAAATATCTTGAAGCAAATAAAATTGGAACACAACATACCAAAAATTATGGGATGCAGCAAAGGCAGTGCTGAGAGAGAAATTTATTGCCTTATATGCCTATATTTAAAAAGAAGAAAGAGTAAAAATAGAAGACTTAACTGCTTACCTGGAGGAACTAGAGAAAGAACATCAAAACAACCCCAAAGCAAACAGGAGAAAAGAATACGCAAAAATTAGAGCAGAAATGAAATTGAGAACATGAAAGCAATAGAATCAACAAAAGCAGAAGTTGGTTCTTTGAGAAAATCAATAAAATTGATGGACCCTTAGCTAGGGAGACAAAGAAAAAAAGACAGAGGATGCAAACAAATAAAATCTGAAATGGGAGTGGGAATTTAACTAGTGACCCCACAGTAATAAAGGAGATAATGAGAGCATACTATGAACAAATATATGCTAACAAACTAGGCAACTTAGACAAAGTGGACATCTTCCTAGAAAAGCATGAACAACAAACATTGACTCCAGAAGAAATAGATGACATCAACAAACCAATCAGAGGTAAAGAGATTGAATCAGTCATCAGAAAACTCCAAAAAAAGAAAAGTGCATGACCAGATGGCTTCACATGTGAATTCTACCAAGCATTCAAGAAAGAATTAGTACCAATCCTGCTCAAACACTTCAAAAGAATTGAAGAGGAGGGAAAGCTACCTAACTCATTCTGTGAAGCCAACATCACCCTAATACCAAAACCAGACAAAGATACTATAAGAAAAGAAAATTACAGACCAATCTCTTTAATGGATATAGATGAAAAAATCCTCAACAAAATCCTTGCAAATCAAATACAGCAGCACATTAAAAGAATTATACACCATGACTAAGTAGGTTTCATTCCAGGTATGCAAGATTGGTTCAATACAATAAAACCAATTAGTGTAATATACCACATCAATAAATTAAAGAGGAAAACCATATGATCATCTCAATTGTTGCAGAAAAGGCTTTTGACAAAATTAGGCACCCTTGTTGATGCAAACACTTCAAAGGATAAGAATAGAAGGGAACTCCCTCAACATGATATGCGAATATGTGAAAGACCCACAGCTAACATCATATCCACTGGGGAAAGACTGAAATCTTTCCCTCTAAGATCAGGAAAAAGGATGCCCACTGTCACCATTGTTATTCAGTATTGTGCTGGAAGTTGTAGCTATAGCAATTAGGCAAGAAATATAACTAAAAGGTATTCATATTGAAAAGGAAGAAGAAAAACTTTCACTGCTTGCAGATGACATGATCTGATATGCAGTAAACCCTGAAAAATCTACAGTAAAATTTTTAGAGCTAATTAGCAAGTACAGCCAAGTGGCAGGATATAAGATCAAGGTGCAGAAATCAGGAATATACCTATTCGCTACTACTGAGCAATCTGAGGAGGAAATAAAAAAATTCCATTTACAACAGCAACTAAAAGAATTAAATATTTAGGAATAAATCTAACCAAGGACATAAAAGATCTATATACAGAAAATTACAAAACATTGCTAAAAGGAGTCAAAGAAGACTTAAATAAATGGAAGAACATACCGTGTTCATGGATTAGACTAAATATAGCTAGGATGTTAATTCTACCCAAATTGATTTGTAGATTCAATGCAATACCAATTAAAATCTCAACATCTTACTTTGCAGAAATAGAAAAACCAATACTTAAATTTATTTGGAAGGGCAAGTTGCCTTGAATAGCTAAAAATATCTTGAGAAAAAAAATGCAGTGGGAGATCTCACATTACCTGACTTTAAAGTATATTACAAAGCTACAGTGGTCAAAACAGCATGGTACTGGCATAAAGATAGTTATACTAACCATGGAATTGAATTGAATGTTCAGAAATAGACCCTCTCATCTATGGACAATTCATCTTTGATAAGGTGGTCAAATTGACTCAATGGGGACAGAGCAGCCTCTTAAAAATATGGTGCTTGGAGAACTGGATATCCAGATCCAAGAATCAAAAAGGACCCCTATCTCACAGCTTATACAAAAATTAACTCAAAATTGATCAAAGACCTAAACATTAGAGTTAAGAACATAAAACTTTTAGAAGAAAATTAGGGAAATATGTTAAAGATCTTGTAACAGGAAGTGGCTTCCCAGACTTTATGCCTGAAGTGTGAGCAATGAAAGAAATAGGTAAATGAGAGCCCCTCAAAATTGAATACTTTTGCGCATCAGGAAAGTTAAAAGGCAGCCGACACAATGGGAGACAATATTTGGAAAACACATATCAGGTAAGGTTTTGATATCCGGAATATATAAAGAGATCCTGCAGCTCAACAACAGAAAGACAACCCAATTAAAAACTGGGCAAAAGACGTGGACTCTTCAGAAGAGGAAATACAAATGGCTGAAAAACATATGAAAAGACACTCAACTTTACTGGCTATTAGGGAAATGCAAATGAAATCCACAATGAGATATCATTTCATACCTACTAGAATGGCTGCTATTAAACAAACAAGAAACTCCAAATATTGGAGAGGATGTGGAGAAACAGGTACAGTCATTCACTGTTGGTGGGAATATAGAGTGGTGGAACTGCTCTGGAAGACAGTTTGGCAGATCCTCAGGAAACTAAGTATGGAATTACCATATGATCCAGTACTCCTGTTACTAGGTATATACCCAGAGAAACTGGCTAGTACATGAATGGGCATTTGTAAACTGATGTTCATATCAGCATTACTCATGATTGCCAAGAGATGGAAATAGCCCAAATGTCCATCAGCAGACAAGTGGATAAACAAACTGTGCTATATACATATGATGGAATATTATGCAGCGCTTTAAGACGGAGTAATGTCATGACACATGCAACAACATTGATAAACCTTGAGGACATTATGTTGAGCAAATTGAGCCAGAAACAGAAGGACAAATACTGTATGGTCTCACTAATATGAACTATCTATAATGAGCAACCTCTGAGAGTTAAAGTTAAGAACACATGTTATCAGGAGTAGAAAGAGGGTAGAGATTGGGCATTTGATGCTGAAGGAGTACAGGATTTATGGTAAAGATCCAGAAACGGATAGCACAATACCCATCTGATGACAGCACAATATTGTAAGTATAATGAACAAAGCTGTGTGTGAATATGATTGAAAGAGGAAGGCTAGGGGCATGTATGACACCAGAAGGAAAGATAGAGGATAAAAACTGGGACTGTATAACTTAGCAAAAACTATAGTGGACAGTGCTAATTATTAAATGTAGAAGTATAAGAAAGTTTTTACATGAGGGAGAACAAGTGAATGTCAACATTGCAAAGTGTTGAAAATGGGACGGTATTTGGGAAAAATACATTCAATGGAAGCTGGGGTCTATTGTTAACAGTAACATTGTAACATTCTTCCATTAATTGTAACAAAGTGATATACCAAAGCTAAATGTCAATAGAGGGGGAAATAAGGGAGGGGTATGAGATTCTTTTTTTTGTAGTTCTTGTTTCTCCTTTTTATTTACTTATTTTTCTCTATTCTTTCTTTTTTTTTGTTTTCATTTTTCACAGAAGAAATGGAAATGTTCTCCTGTAGATTATGTGGTGAAAGCATAACCATGTGATTATACTGGGAGCTCTTGATTGTTCACTTAGGTTGGTTAATATGGTGTATGAATACAACTGTTTAAAAAATAAACAGAAAGATTCAAGTGTTGGAGAAGATGTGGAGATAGACATATACGTATTCACTGTTGGTTGGGAAGTAGAATGGTGCAGCCCATCTGGAGGGTGGTGTGGTGGTTCCACAGGACGCTAAGTATAGGATTGCTATATTATACTGTAACCATGTTATTTGGTATATACTTGGAAGAACTGAAAGCAGGGACAGGAATAGGCATTTGCACCCTGGTGTTTATGGTGGCGGTATTCATGATCTGCAATGGATGTAGGTGGCCTAAGCCTACATAGACAGGTGAATGGAAGGGTGAACTATGTTGCATACATACAATGGAATAATATGCTGATGCAAGAAGGAATGAAGCTGTGAGGCATGCAACTAGGTGAATGAACCTTGAGGAAATTATGTTAAGTGAAATAAGCCAGAAATGAAAGGACAAATATTATAAGGCCTCACTAATATAAAGTAACTATAGTGAGCAAATGCTGAGAATTGAATTAGAGAGCATATGTTATCAGGGGATAGAAAGTAGGCAGAGCTTGGGCAATTGATGATGTAGGAGTACAAAATGTTTTATAAGGCTTATTGTAAAGATTCTTGAATTGTAAGCTCTTTCAGCAGTCACATCTATTCCTGAGTTTTAACTGTTATTTAAGAGATGTTTATTTGGTACAAAATTTATATTCTCTGTAGTGCACTATCTAATCTGTATGGTCAGTTTATTTAAACAACATAATTACATGGAACCTAGAATAGGGAATGAGATCTTGTTATTCTGTACAGGTTAGTGTAATACTTCAATACATCCCACAATATTTTGGGCAGAAAATAAAAAGATATTTGTAAAGACCCCTTGAGGGACAGGGGAAAAATGTGGAAATATTAAACTTCCCCACCTGGGGAATTACTGATATTCTCACAAGCATTATGGACTCCCAATTTAACAAGTCAAGCCCTCAGTCTTGGGGCTTGCCTTTATGAAACTTATTCCGGCAAAAGAGAGGCTAAGCCTGTTTATAATTATGCCTAAGAGTCACCCCCAGGGAATCTTTTAATGCTCAGATGTGGCCTTTCTCTCAGGCAACCTTCAGATAAACTCACTACCCTCCCCACTACGTGGGGCATGACACCCGGGAGTGTAAGTCTCTCTGGCAAAGTGGGATATGACTTCCGGGGATAAGCCTGGCCCTGCATTGTGGGATTGAGAAAGCCTTCTTGACCAATAGGGGGAAAATAATTGAAACAAAATAAAGTTTCAGTGGCTAAGAGATTTCAAATAGAGCTGAGAGGTCATTTTGGAGGTTATTCTTATGTATTATATAAATATTCCTTTTTAGTTTTGAGTATATTGGAGTAGCTAGAAGGAAATACCTGAATCTGTAGCTCTAATCCAGTAGACTTGATTCTAGATGATGATTGTAAAACTATAAGCTTTTATTGTGTGACCGTGTGATTGGGAAAACCTTGTGACTGACACTCCCTTTATCCAGTGTATGGGAAGAGGAATAATAAAATAAAGACAAAAATATATAAATAATAGCGGGAAGAAGGGGTATGGGATGTTTTGGGTGTTCTTTTTTATTTTTATTTTTTTCTTTATTTTGTTGTAATGAAAATGTTCTAAAATTATTGTAGCAATGAATGCCCAACTATATGATGATACTGTGAGCCATTGATTGTTTACTTTGGTGATTATATGGTATGCAAATATATCTCAATAAAATTGCACTAAAAATAAATAAAAATGCATACATTTGAGCCAACATTTTTAAACTGGCAGAGTTCACATAAAATTTTCATTTGCCCATTCCCTATCTGGTAGCAAACAGGCAGTGTTGAATGTAGCTGTCTCAATATTTTAGTTTTGTCGTTGCTGAAGCAAGTGCCATGCTATGGATTGGTTTAAGGAATGGGAATTTATTGGCTCATGGTTATGAGGCCAGGAGAAGAACAAATCAAGGCATCATCAATGCCATGGTTTCTCCCCAAAGACTGGCCTTCTGGGGCTGATCGCGGGTTATCCTTATTCCTTGGATCCTCTGTCACACGGCACTGAACGTGGGAGCCTCTCCTAACCTCTCCGTTATCTTTCTGGTTCCATTGACTTTAAGTTTCTGGCTGCTTCCTTAGTGGCTTTGTCTCTGTCTGAATTTCATTCTGCATTTGAAGAATTCTAGTAATAGGGTTAACACCCATCCTGATTGATTTGAGCCATACATTAATTGAAGAAACAACGTGAAAAAATCCTACATACGATGGGTTCACACCCACAGGAATGTTAAACATGTTAAACATGTTTAAGAACATGTTTTTCTGGGGTACATATTTCCAAACCACCGCACCCACTTAGCTGTGGTTTGTGGTCTCCTGTATATCACAGCCTGCCTTCTCCCTACCCAGGCCTCAGTAACTCCACATTTATATTTCCTTTCTGGCTCCCATAAGAATTTGATTATTTTGACCTCTGGATTAGACAGTGATTTACTTTACTGAAAATGCAGAGTTCTCTGAAACACATGAGAATGAAAGTTGAGTTTTTAAGAAGACAGAGTAGATTGAAAATGAATCAAAACAGTTGAACTGGGAAGCAGACCTTGTTTTCTTAGGGTAAACACCACTTACTCTGTATGAAAAGGCTCAAGTTATAAAAACTAAACTGAAATTGGTATGTTGTGCTTTCAATTAATTATAATGTTTAACTTAACTCCAAAGAAAATTCAGTTACTAGTTCATATAAAGTGTGTGATTAAGTTGTTCCCAAGCAACTATCTTTTTGTTATATGACTCAGTTAAGAAACAATCTGGAGACTTCCAGATAAAAATGGCAAATTAAGCCATTTCTACCCCCTCTCCTTTCTGAAATAAACTGGAAACTATAAAAGGAATGATAAACATAGACTACTCAATTTTCAGTGAAATTAGGAAACAGCTACTACTCCTATACTCAACATTGAGAATAAAATTCAGACCAAATATTGTGAAGATATGAGAGCATCCAGCCCCAGAAGGTAATCAAGCTGCATGCAGAGTTCTCTCAAGTTGGTGACATACCAACCAAGTATTTGACTCCTTGCTTGGAACTAGAACACTGCGCAGTGGAGAGAGAACAGAATAAGGAGAGACATGATTTGACATCTTTACAGAGAGCTCTGCATCTAGTGATCTCAGTAAACAAAGATAGGTGATAGATCACCTCACAGAAGATCATAAAATACAGAGATCTTTCTTGCAACCCAACAGCCTCCTTGTCCTCATGAATAAAGATCTACAGTCAAGGCAACGTATACAGCATAAAATTTAAGAAGTGGCTTGTGGTAACAACCTGAGTCCAGTGGGTCTACTTACAGAGCTCATTTTTCCAGCTGCTACCCCATATATTCTGCAAAGAGATGGGTCAAAGGTGGCAACATAGAGAATTCTCCAAATGAGAAGGAAAATAAAGGACTATAACACCCATAGCTTCTTCCAAAAAAACCACTTAATGATGAAATTGTACTGACCAGTTGTCGAATGGAAAAGTCATTATAATGGATAGGTGGCATGTAGCAAATCTGTTGAAATATAAGGCTAAGGAAAAATACCTGGGAAAATTGTAATAATTGGTCAGAATGCCTACAATTCTTGATATGGAGGAAATTACAATATAACAAAAATTGAGAAGTAGAGGATGGGGAGAGAGGTAGGGATATTCATGAATGTTGTTTTCTTTATTTTTCAGGGTGGGATATATGAGGACAATAAATCTTGTTTAACTCCAATAGATCCAGTTGCAAGCTGATTAAGTAATATTACAATGGGAGAAATCACAAGAATTTAAAACATCATAAAACAACTAAATATTTCTGAAAGAAAGAACAGATGCACAAAAAATACTAAGATACCATAGACCATACTGTGAAAGAAGCTTTAAAAGTGAAAAGAATATTAAAAATAAAAGAATGCCATGAAAATACAACAATAAGATGACAGAGACAAGTCTAAGTATTTCTGTCATTTTAATGAATGTGAAAAAATTAAATTTACCCTGTTAAATGCAACAGATCCTGACTGGATTTAAACAAAACAAAAGCAAGATAAAACAAATGTTTACATAATAAAGAAGAGTGTATAAAGTAAATGATTCAGGTTGAAAATAAATGGATAGGCAACATAAAAACAAACAAAAAAAATACAGAAATACTTTCATGAGTCACAATTTTAATTTTAGGCAAATTTTAATTCAAAGCTTAAAGCATTGAAAAATACAAAAAAAGAACATTTAACAATGAACAGAGCCCATTAAAGAATAAAAGTTAATTCACCTGAATCTTTTCTTAAAAAAATGAACATACCTTAAATATTTCCAAGGAAAAATAGCAGTAAATAGTGGAAAAGTAATTGGAATATTGTCTTTGGGAAAAGTTAGGTTCAACAGGAACAAGTAAGTAAATGATAAGGAGCTAAGCAAAAAATTAATTTCAAAATATACAAAGAATATAGAAATTTTCTCTGATTACAATGCAGTAAAATTAGATTTTAAAAATATACATAATGAACAAAATCCTATACCTCTGGAAAACTAAACATCAACAAAACAACAACTCTGTCCTAAATAAGTCTTTGGTAAAAAGAAAAATCAAAATTTATATATTATCCAAAAACTAATAGTAATAAAAACACTGAGTATTAGAACCTTCATGTTCGGTTAAATTAGTGCTCAGAGGAGAATTACCATCTTCATGTGTTTTTTAAGTCACTGCAAAAACATGATTTAAGCATTTGACTTAAAAATATTTGACTAAAATGTAAGCTCCATAACAGCAGGAATTTTTTGACTATTTGGTCAATGATGCCTTTCCAGCTCCCAGAATATTGCTGATATTTGTTAGGCATCAATTTGTGGTTCTAAGTGAATGAATGACTGAATGATTGAAGTTGTGAAAGGCAAATCTAATTAAACCCAAGGAAAATAAAGGTAAGAATTTTATAAAAGATAAAAGTAGTAAATACGAAATCAGAAAACAGAAATAGAGAAAGAAAAATGTGGAACTTGGCTGTCCATAATAAAAGAATAATTATTTTAAAAATTTATTTGCTTCTATGGATTCAGCTGTTCAAAAGAATGTATTGGCTTGAATGTAACAGAATTCATCCTTAACTATATAACACAATATACTTGTTATTATTATTATTGCAAATATATAAGTAAGCCAGTTAACAGTTGTTGCCACAGAACGACTGAAGATGAAGGATAAGAGGGAGAGTTTATTTCTATTGTATACATTTGCAATATTTAAATGTTTATTTACCATGTCATTGTATTACTTTGAAAATATTAAGAAAGAAATTGATGTTTTTAAAGATAGATTTCACTAGATAAGTGAAAAAAAGATGAAATAAAAGGAAAAATATTAGGGGTAATATTTTTATTAAAAAATTTTAATACAGGTATTCCCTACCCATCATCTGATTATTGAATTGTGATAATCAATATTCACAATATTGTTGAAATGTGACTGTTTCAACTCAGTGCGCCTTCATCAGCACCTGCCAGAGAAAAAGCTTGTAACATTTACCACAGAAAAGAGCAGCTACAGAAGTGTATATATCAATGTCTGTGGGAATATTTGACTAGGTGAAAGGAGTTTCTAAGGCAGTTAATGGGAGTTCAGAGCTCTTGCTGAGAACAACTAGAAATGCAAGATAAAATGCAAAAATCATTTGTTTGAAGGTAGCAGAAAGCCACTGAAGCAACTCATCTACTTTAGTCTATAGCCCTGTCATACAAATTCAAAATTGTTTTACATTTATAAAATATATCTAGATAAGATTAGAAATGTCACTATAGTTTTCAAATATTTTTAAAAGGCCTATCCTGTCAGCATATCAAAATTTGAATTGCATGTATTTTAAAAGAGAAACTGTGCCATATTGGGGTGTTGTCTTTGCTCATACCTCTGATTTTTTCTATATGAATTCTTTATTTGGGTTTTGGACAGCATAAGCATAATTACAGTGCTAGACGCTGATGGATACATTCATTGCAAGCTTTCAGGATCATGTGCTGCCAACTTAAATTCAAAATAATAGCATACAAATGGAACATTGAGGAAATAAGCTAGAGGGTCTACTGGTGATACCAAGAATAGAAAAGCCCTGATATTTGATTAGAAGCAGACAGTAATAACCCACCATGAATAGAGGACAGAAATAGAGATTACTTGAAAATTACCCTTAATGACAAATCTATATAAAGCATATTCAGGAGCAAATATGTGTTTAAAATGTGCACATTTATATTGTCTTTGCTGTGATTACACTGTCCCCTATACTTTACCTTTCTTTTCTTCACACTTAAATGTAAAAAGCACATAGATATTAAATGCTAAGTTTATGAATACACAGAGCTGTGGACCATTATTAGCAAAATATCATCAATTGTGCAACCTTGAATAAATCACTTAATGTCACTCATCCTCAGTTACCTTGTCTTAAAATCAACTGCTTGGACTGAAAATTTTCTAGGGTCCCATCTAATCTGAGCACTGCATGAGTTTGTACCTCTTTCATAGCACCTGCTTTACAGAGCTGTGCACAATGCTAAATATATTGCTTTTGTGTGTTAGATAAATATGATGCACAAATGTCTTTTCTTTTAAAATTTTATTATGAAAATTCAAATATACACAAAAGTAGCTTCAAGCAATTTAAACAATTATCAGTATATTTCCAATCATTTATCATCCATACCACCTACTTCCTAACCCTCACTGGTTATTTATTTGTTTTATAGTTATATTGAGGTATAATTTGCAAACCATAAAATTTACCCCTTGAAAATGTACAATTTATTTTCAGTGAATTTAGAGTTGTGCAACCATCACTACAATCCAGTTTTAAAATACTGCCATCAACCCAAAAAGTTCCCTTGTGCCTGCTTACAGTCAATCCTTGCACCCATCCCTAGCTCCGAAGAAACAATGATCTATTTTCTGTCTCTATAGATTTGCTTTTTCTGGACATTTCATATGAATGGGATCATAAAATATGTAGTCATTTCCATGTCCCAGTTACTTTTAACCTAACTTATTTTACATCCTAACTTAAAAATGACACAGTACAACATAGTCTTCACCCTAACCAAGATCTAAGGCAGGACAATTAAGTCGAAGCAGCACATGCCTATAAAATAGGGTTTTGATGCAAGGGTTAAAAAATATGGCAGAGAAGCTATAGCTATGGTAACAGCAAAACGAAGTTCAAAGTCAGTGTTCCAAGGACACGGTAAAGATGGGAACCAAAGCATGGCCAGAATGGTCTTAAGTTTCCCCTCTCCCCACAAGAATCTAGGACTTAGGTATGGTACATCAGAAGACTAGTTCTGAAACAGTTGGGGGCAGTTCATAGCCAAGGGGAGGGATGGTATTCAAGCATGTGGCAAGGACCAGGTCAATATATGGACTCCTCCTGTGGATGAGAGGAGACAGCAACCTGAGCATATGAGCCAGCTGACTGCCAGTGTATGAGCTGTCAGGACTCATTCAGAAAATCACTTGCTCAACTGTATGAAGATTGTTAGTATTTCAGTCCTCTGGTTTTTCACTGGTTTTAGGACAGAGGCCATCTACCTAAAATGAATAACTGAATTTGGATGGAGCTAGGATAGTAATTAGCACTGATGATTAGTTGCTGAAAAATAAAACAAGGATGAGAGATGGTGAGGAGATGATTGGGAACAATATTTAAAGATATTTTTTTCTATGTTTCTGTGGATATTCATTATGGTATGACAGATGGACTGTTGCAATGTAGCAAGTAGACAACATATTATGGTGTATATCTAGCTATTGAATTTATGTGGCATATTTATATGGATTGAAAAAAATGATAAATTATGAAAATAAAACAGTATTCTAATACCCTTTAAAGAGTAGACATGGGTCATTGAACAAACATGAAGACATTTCTACCTTTCTACTCTATTTAGAATTACCAGAACCTTATAAAACCCCAAGTTGCCTCTGAATCATTGACAGGCACTAATACCCAGTAAGAGTTATAGGTCTGGGCAGAAGTTGTACCAACTAAATATTTTCTTTCTGGTATGTCTTGCTGTCTACCTGATCTTGACAGCATTTCACAGAAAAGAAAGAAGCAAACAGGTTGGACTCTGGATATCCATCTAGATGACATTGAGAGGGAAATGTCACCAGTTTTATAGAGTTCTCTTTTACTGTCAAAGACATGTCCCTCATAGGGAACTCAGGCAATATTGCAGTTATATTGTTACCAATGATTCTGCAAGTGGCACTTTTTTGACTGTTCCTCTTCAAATGAACAGGATTATCAGTATGAATTATGGCATACTGCAGAATGCCAAAATATCTAAAAATTCATCTAAAAATACAGTCAAATTGATTGCCTCAATCTCCATGGGCATTTCCTGATGATTAACTGAATTGGCTTGATCAACATAATCTAAAATATGAATGAGGAGGGTAAAAGGAAAAGAAGGGGGGTTAATTTAAGGCTATAATGATTGTCATATCATTGAATAAATCAGTTATGTTGTATGAATCAGGTTGATCTGAAGTCATTTTACACCTCATCTTCTCCATAGCAACATTTGAATCTCTAAAGGCTACTCATCAAATCACCAAAAGGAATTAACACCTAATTATTATGGTTTCAGTAGTTAAAAGAGATTATCAAATGCATTCAGAGTAAATGCAGGAACCACAAATGGAATATTATTGTGTTAAATGAGAATCAATGATTTTTTTGTTGTTAAAGGAACTTTATGGAAAATGTTAAATAACAAAGCGTTCCTGTTAAGTTTTCCTATACAAGCATGGATATGGGAATGTATTTTATCCTTAAAAATATTCTTCATTAATTTATTAATGCTCTGGAACTACTTTGAGTCTCTTTGTACCATATGACTTCTACTCAAGCACTCAAGTATACCAGAAAATGCTAAATAACCATTTCTGAAGTATTTATGCTTGTTATGATTAGCAGATAGTAGTTGACATGTATAGATCAAATTTTAAATTAACCATTATCTAAATCACGAAATGCAAAATGATAATTAAGAAACATTCTATGAAGCACTTTTAAAAATATTTGTTCATTTGAGCCTTATAAGAACACTAAGAATTAGGTAGGACAAAGAATAGTATTTCTTTTTCATAGATGAATATATTGAGGGACAAGGAAGGTAAGTACTTTATCCAGCATCACTTAGCCTTGTAGAAACTGAAAATGCTATTTTTTCCAGACTAACTTCCATTCTAATATTCTGTCTCTCATGTTATGTTTCCTCTAAACACACATTTAGAAACTATTTTTATAGGGTAATATTTAATTTTACATGTGTCCTGATATTTAGTTATATATCAATTTACACTTTTATTCTTTGATATGAATTAATAATTATTGGAAAATTATGGAACATGAATAGGTACCAGGTACTATGCAAAGTAATAGGGTAAAGAGAGGAATAAAATAGAATTCCCTCTGCACCAAAATCTAGAGCTATAATCAGACCTGTAAATGAAGATTAGATTGGGAGAATTTCAGATTGTGATTGCAGATAGTGAAGTGCCTTGTACACCATGTTAAGAATTTTACCCCTTAAGCAGCTGAGAGCCACCAGAAATCTAACGAGGAAAACAGCAAATCAGGACTCTTATTTCAGAATACAAATCTGCTAGCACATAGAATAGGTTGAAGAAGGGAGCCTGATGACAGGGAGATGAGAGGAGGCTACTGAGAAAATCCTAAAATATGGAGGTGGTGGGTGGGGAAAAAGAGGACTGTAGTGGGACATATTTCTTAGGTATAATTTTAGAGGTAGACTCTGCAAGCTTTGGTGATTTGTTTGATGTGTGGGGAGGCAGTGAGAGATTGCTTTAGTGATGTTCTACCTTTTATAAAGCCTTTTTTAAGAAAAGCAGAAATTGGTGTTAAAAGTGATCCGCATTAAAAAAAAAAGAATCATTATTTATAAGTTCTGTGATACATTAAGTAATATTTTTGGCACCTTTTGGTAATTTCTTTTCCCACATCTCCTGATCTACTTGAATAACTTGTTACTACTATGGCACAGTGTCACAAACACTTCCTGCGTCCTCAATTTTAATTCTGTAAAACTCTTTAATGTCAAGAGAGAATAAACCCCAAGTCTATAATATGTATGCATTTTATTGTTGGCAGTAATGCTTTCCACCATGATAATGACATAAAGGTAAAATATAAAGGCACCATAATTTTGAATTTGCTAACCCAGTAAAATATTCCACAAAGATAGAGCATGTATTCCTAATCATATGTTCTCTTGATGAAAACATGGAACAAGATGTTTCTTAAAAATTCTAGAAAAGAGTGATGGAAACAAAGAAACAAAATATGATTAAAAAATATAGGAAATTTTTGCAATTTATTCTAAGCATTTTGGAAATAAAAAGAAAAAAAAAAAAAAAAGCCCAATTGTGACTTAATTATTGCCAGAGCTGGAAATATTGTGAGGTAGAATAAAACATTATTCAGCACCATGGAAAGTACCCCCTTGAAATATAACTAAAGGAAATTTATAAGTCAATTGAAATACATACCAATTTATAACTTAAAAGCCAATATTGTGGATATCTTTGGCCAAAATGTCATTTCCCCTTCAAATTTGATTGTGTGCATAGCTTGAGCATCTAATATAAGCTGTGGAACTTCTCTCCTATAAAATGCAAGAACACACAACATTGTTTATAAAATTGCTATGGGTCCAAGTTTAAGAATCCTTGGCATATTCATTTGTCCAAATTCCAATTGCATGAGAAAGATATTTGGATCTAGAAGTATTTTCAAACAAACCATCTTTCCAATTTTACTCATAGAAAATAATGACATTCCAGCCATCACTTAACATGAAATTAATCAATTTAACTATTTTTCAGTGCTATTTAACTGGCATAGTTCTTATTATTTAAAAAATGGTTTACATTGCAAATGTTGTCAAGCATAGGAAACTATCCTGAATACCTTGGAAAAAGATTCTATAATACATGCTAAATACTAATCATAGATAATATTCTCTATAAAATAATTTCTAATCTTGCTGTTGATTTTATTCACACACGTGAAGAGAAAGATAAAGGATTGTGTTAAGAAATTTTTCTCTTCTGGTACTTTAAGACTACATGACATCTTCCAAAGACACTAAGTCATTTTTTCAAGAGCAGAATATCACAGAAGTTAAGCCTTCAAAGATCATTGGATTTTTCATTGCAGAAAATAAATTTGTGTTCAACACAGAGATTGTGATTACCTCTAAATGGAGGAATTTGCTTTGTAAAAATAATAAATTAAAAGATGTAGCATTCTGATAAGATAGAGGGTAGGGTTACACAAATACACAACAATTTATTTATCTTTCTATTAATTAATTAATTAATTAATTTGATAAACTGCATCAAAATTGAGACCACGCCATGGTACTCTTATGTAATCTTATGGAGTGTCACAAAATAACTTAGTGATACTGAAATAGTAATTAAGAATAGTTCATCCTGTAAATTAATTTACCTTTTGAATCAGTTTCATTAACTGGTACTTTATGTTAATTAGCTGCAATATATTCTATAAAAGTAATTCCAATAATATTTTTTAATGGTGCTCGGAAATGGTTTCTTGAAATCTGAGGTTTTAAAATTTATTGTGTTTTACCAAATGAGAGATTTGAGGTATTTCATATAAACACATATATTTCCCTTTAAAGTTTCTTTTTTGCAAATCATTTTAAAACATAAGATATCATCTTAAATAGTTATATGAGGAAGTATAATTATACAAAAATAAAAGAACAGAAAGTTTTTATTTAAAATATAGATTATATAGCACATACTGAAAAAGGTTTTGAATGAATGATTCATGTAATGATGCAAAATCTATAATAAGTATGCACATATATAAAAAACAATGGCAATACTATCTTTAATAGTGATTGCTGTCTATGCAACTTGTAGGGACAAGGTGGGGAGATTTGAAACACTCAGTGGATATAAGCCATGTATGGCAAAAAAAAAAAAGGAAATATGAGATAGCTGGAATTAAAGCAAAAATATTCATTACAGATGCCCACACACACTAGAAAAAATAGAAAAGAGAACAAACACTTCATCCATTGTCTAATTCCATATCTCATCTGACAATTCAGCATTCACATAAGCACACACATATTCATTCACTCCCTTCACACTCCTGAGATTTTTGCATACTGAATACCTAGCCTATAGACTCATCTTTCATTGCTACCTTTTCTGATGTGCTTCAACAAAAAGCACAAAGCAGAACACAGTCCAACAAATCAAAGTCAAGATATTTAATTTCTTTTTCTTCTTGTCTCCTTCAATATAATCACTGATAATAACATCATTTTTACATGAGCTGCATAAAACTTGCTGACGTATAATTTTGTTATTCAATGCTTCTGGCAAGAATCTAATAGTCTTTCTTAAGCTTGAAAAAATGCATGAAATATGTTACAGGAAAAATATATATTTTTTCTTTTCCTCTAAGAGATTGGGTGAGTTGAAGAATTTCCAATACCTGCCCTCTGACTACAGAACCACAGATAAATATACTCTTTCTGGCTCGTCTAAGTAAAAATATCAACATCCACTCAAATATTGAAGATCTGGAAGCTATCAATTTTGCGTTACTTCTATAAACCTATACCACCAAGGAAAAATTGGATAAAGAGAATGTTAAAAGCTTCCTCATTGATAAGCTCAACCATCTGTGTCCCACGTTAGAAGACTCTAACTCCAGCTGTGCAAGATAGGTTGACCCCAACATCAGCATTCATCAGTTTACCCCTCACTTTACTGTGGGATTCCCTTCTACAACAGCTTTATGGATTTTGTTTTCAATTTTGTTTCAACTATATTGAGGTATAACTGACATACAATAAACAGCATATATTTATATAGTACAGTTTAGTTGTGGAAAGCCGCCTCCCGAATCGGGCCTAGCGTATGCGCTGCAGCCTGCTCTAGAGTTACCCCCGCCCATCGAGTGAGCCAAGATGGCGCCTGCATCCTGTTTCCGCATAGTGACGCATGTATCCGCCACCTGCTCCTACCAATCGAAATCCTGTATACGCGATACTAGCCTAGAAGCTTATTGGTTGTTAATTGTGTATAAAAGGTCTTACCTGGACGGGGTAGGGTGAGACAGCCCACAAGGAGCCGTGCCTGACGGCCACATCGAGGCTGCTCTCCCACGAGGCGCCGTGCCCCGTGTGGGAACCAGTAACACAGAATGTTCATCTAGCTGTAGTAAAGGGCTTGCTTTCACAACTGCCGTGTGGTTCGAGTCGTGATTCATGACCAGGTTAGTTCGCGCAGTCTGCATCTCTCTCTCTCCTTCCCTGTTTCCCCTCGCCGGCCGGGAACCGGGGACCGAGCGGGGCAGCGCCGGACAAGTGGTGGCCCGTACGGGGCAGCTCCTCCTCCTGCCTCGCTCTCGACGGTCCCTCTGTGAGGAGAGCAGCGCTGCGCGTCGAGCTTACGGCGGACTTCCCGCGCCTGATCAACGCGAGAAGGTGAGTGCGTCTTATTACATGATAGTTAGGGCCCGTGGGTTTTCAGGTGACCCCGGGGGACTCGGAAGAGCTCTCCGAGTGACTGAAGTATAGTGCCGACTGCAATCATGGGGCAGTCCGGAAGTTCACCTCTCTTAGCTCCCTTAAAGAACCTTTTGAAACAACGGGGTATCTCGGTCAGGAAAAGCTCCCTTCAGCGTTTTCTTGATGATGTTGATACTTTTGCCCCTTGGTTTGCCTGCACCGGCAGCCTTAGCCTACCCTCTTGGATGAAGCTCGGTCGCGACATAGACCGAGCGCGCCAGACGGGCGTGTGTATGGACCCGATTCTAGTACCCATATGGGAGACCGTCCGTGCGGTCCTTGAACTAGAATCGGCTACCGGCCTAAGCCCGTCCTCTGTCTTGCAAGAAGCACGGTGCGCGCTCCAAGAAACCCAGTCAGTTTCGTCAGCGGACGGCTCCTGTAAGGGCAAACCGCCGGAGTCCAGTGACTCTGACTCAGAGTCAGATAGCGATACTGACGAGAAGGCGGAAGCATCCCCGCTAATTGAGTGGGAGGAGCCTCCCGCCACACCCGTGCGGCCTTCCGTCCCGCCAATGTCTACCGCTGCACCCCCAGGGACACCCCAGCTCCCAACTGACGCCTTGGGCGGTCCCACCAAAGGACCTTGCCGAGAGCTCCCTCTAGTGGCCATGCCCAGTAAATGTAATTATCCTTTGCTGCCAGACCCGGAAACCCCGATGGGTCGGTCAGGGGAGGGGCAACCTTTGCCGTACCCCCCGCCCGAGTATACAGGCCCTCAGGACCCTTTGCCATTAGGTAGTGGTGGGAGACATTTCTGGAGATGGAACCCTTTCACAACATTTAGACCTTTTGGCATGCTGGGTGGCTACCAGCCACTTGAGCCGCAGCCAGTCTCAGAAATGTACCCGGTTATTATCAATCCCCAAGGTGGCAATCGGCACGAATCATATGATTACAAACTATTGAGGGAATTGAGGCAGGCCGTCCATCAGTATGGCCCCAATGCCCCTTATACCTTGAACATGATCGAGAACCTCTCTGCTCTAAATCATACACCCGCAGATATTTTTCAGCTAGCCCGTGCTTGCTTGCCGTCAGGCCGATTCATAGATTGGAAAGCATGGTTTGAGGAGTTAGCTGAAGAGCAGGCCGCAAGGAATGCGGCGGGGAGACGTGGCGGGTGGAATGCTGACATGCTGTTGGGGAGAGGCGCCCATGCCCAGAACCAAACGGGTTTCCCACAAGAGGTCTATGCCCAGATCTTCCGCTGTTTTGTGGGTGCCTGGAAAAAGCTAACAGGTGAGGGAGAGGCTCAGGCCTCACTCAGCAATATACACCAAGGCCCCACAGAACCATTTGCGGATTTTGTAGCCAGGATGCAAACCGCAGCTGAGAGAATCTTCTCAGATCCAGGAGTAGCAGAGACTGTGGTTAAGCAAATGATTTTTGAGCAGTGCAACAAGGAGTGCAAAGTTATCCTGGCACAAAACAGAGCAAAAAATTTGACAGAGTGGGTCAGGCTCTGTAGAGATGCTGGCAGCCCTTTAACTAATGCAGGTCTAGCTGCCATGCTAGCCAGCTCCCTACAGGTGGCTACAAAAAGCCCGAGAACCTTAGGGGCAAAGTCTAACGGGTGCTATAGCTGTGGCCAATCAGGGCACTTTAAGAGAGATTGTCCCAATAGACGTCAGCCCCCTGCCACTCAACGGTTTGGCGAACCAGGTGCAGCAACCAGGCCGTGTGGCCGTTGCCACAAAGGCCCCCACCGCGCAGAAGACTGTAAATCGGTTTTCGATGCGCAGGGTAGACGCCTCTCTGGCCGCCCCGAGCAGATTCCAAAAAACGGGAAGAGGGGGTCCGCCCTTTCGACGGACCCCCTTGCATGCCATTCGACAACACAGGATCCGATCAAATTCGTGCGTCCCCCGGCTCAGCAGGACTGGACCTCTGTGCCACCTCCAGACTCGTACTAACCCCCTCCATGGGTGTCCAGTTAGTAGGGACCTCCTTCAAGGGGCCCTTACCGGCTGGTACTGTAGGGCTCATATTGGGAAGAGCATCCACGGCCCTGAAAGGATTAACAGTTATACCAGGACTTGTAGATTCAGATTTCACAGGCCGTGCCCAAGTTATGGTTCAATCTCAGCGGGGCACCTTAGTCATTGCAGAAGGTGATAAGCTGGCGCAGCTCCTGCTCTTACCCAGCTTACATGCAGTCTTTCCAAGCAGAATCAGACAGAGAGGGGAAAAAGGGTTCGGATCCAGTGGAGCGATTTTTGAGGGACTCCATATGTCCCTGGAGTCTCGACCTATGCTAACCATTAAGGTGCAAGGCAGATCTTTCTTGGGCCTGCTCGATACAGGGGCCGATCGGTCTATCATAAGACAACAAGAATGGCCCCCCACCTGGCCAACGAGCAGGGCGGAAGAGCCCATTAGAGGAATAGGCCAAATTTCAGCGCCCATGCTCAGTGCAGCTGCCCTTCATTGGGCCGATGAAGAAGGACACCAAGGCAGTTTCCAGCCTTATGTATTAGCCCTGCCTGTGTCTTTGTGGGGAAGAGACATTCTGACCCAAATGGACGTTACTTTAATTAGCGGCTACTCCCCAACCTCTAAGCGACTGCTAAAAGAAATGGGGTATACCCCCGGCAAGGGTTTAGGAGCTTCACTGCACGGACGTGCGGAGCCTATACAAGCTGCCCCCAAGTCTGACAGACGAGGCTTGGGTTTTTCATAGGGGCCACTGAGGAGAGATTCCCACCCACACCTATAAAACTAAAATGGAAAACCGAGGCTCCGGTGTGGGTGCCTCAGTGGCCCTTGCCACAGGAAAAACTTGCAGCGTTGCACGCCCTAGTATCAGAACAACTAGAAAAGGGCCATATCGCCCCTTCCACGTCACCGTGGAACACCCCTATATTCGTAATAAAAAAGAAATCTGGTAAATGGAGACTGCTACATGATCTAAGAGCTATTAACGATTGCATGGAGCCTTTAGGGCCCGTTCAGATGGGACTGCCCCTCCTCTCGGCATTACCGGAGCACTGGTCGATTTTCATCATAGATCTGAAAGATTGCTTCTTTTCTATTCCGCTCCACCCTGAAGACACCCCTAAGTTTGCCTTTACTGTGCCCTCTAGTAATCAAGAGGAGCCCTGTCAACGCTTTGAATGGACAGTCCTGCCCCAAGGCATGGCTAATAGTCCTACCATGTGCCAGCTGTATGTCGCTGCGAAGCTAGCTAGCACTCGGCAGCAGTTCCCTCAAGTGAAAATCATCCATTATATGGATGACATTCTCTTAGCCCATAGAGACACAGATCTTCTTAAAACAGTTTTGTCACATTTAGTCCTTAGTCTTAGAGAAGCTAACCTAGAGATTGCCCCTGAAAAAATCCAAATGACTGACATTACCACTTTCCTGGGGGCGAAAGTCGCACCCACTCATGTTTCCCCCCAAAAGGTGTCTCTCAGGCTAGACAATATACACACTCTCAATGATCTACAAAAACTCATGGGGGATATCAATTGGATCCGTCCATACCTAAAAATACCCAATGTCAAACTAACACCTTTGTTCGACCTGTTGAAGGGGGATTCTAATATAAACTCACCTCGAAGCTTCACTCCAGAGGCAAGGCGAGCACTATGCCAGGTGGAACAGGCGCTCAGTGGCGCTGCATTGAAGAGAATAGACCCTGATGAGCCTTTTGAAGCCTGCGTGCTGCCGACAGAATTACAGCCCACTGCGGTACTGTGGCAGCGGGGGCCGCTGCTCTGGGTCCACCCTGGAGTTTCCCCCAAAAAAGTCCTAGAGCACTATCCTACAGCGGTTGCAGACTTGGCCCTAGAATGCATTAAAAGGGCTGTGCAGCATTTCGGTCAGCAGCCCAAAAATCTCAGGGTGCCTTATTCTTCCCAGCAGCTTGAGATACTCACCGGATGCATAGATCAATGGGCCATTCTCCGGTGTACATTTCTTGGTCCCATTAACAATCAGTTCCCTAAGGCTCCTCTCTTGCAGTTTGTCACCCGGCACCCAGTGATTTTTCCCAAAGTAACCTCTCCTAGGCCACTAGCAGGCGCCCCCACCGTATACACGGACGGCTCCAGCTCTGGAACAGGGGCGTATTGTGTGGAGGGGGACACTCCTAAAACAGTGCTCTTCCAACCACAAAAGCCTCAATGGGTAGAACTGCAGGTTATCATTGCAGTCCTGGAAAGCCTTTCCGAGCCCTTAAATGTCGTCTCGGATTCTGCTTATGTTGTGAACTCTGTACAAATTTTAGAAACGGTGGGCATTGTTAAACATTCCTCTACAGTAAGGACGTTCTTTGCCAAACTACAGGAGGTTATATGGACCAGGCAACACCCTTTTTACATAACCCATATTAGAGCCCACACAGGTTTGCCTGGCCCTATGGCCCAGGGGAACCATAGCGCAGATGTAGCCACTCGACAGCTGCACATCTTTCCGACGCTGGTACCGTATCAACAAGCCCGAGAATTCCATGCCAAGTTTCACATCAATGCGGGTACCCTAGCTAAGCGGTTCAGCATACCACGTGCAGCTGCTCGAGATATTGTCCGAGCCTGCAACAATTGTGCAGAGCAGAGAGCAGTCCCCTCGGTTGGGGTCAACCCTAGGGGTCTCACCCCAGGGGATACTTGGCAGATGGATGTCACTCATCATTCAGAGTATGGTAAGATCAAGTACTTACATGTGTCGGTGGACACATGCTCCCAAGTTTTATTTGCCTCTGCTGAACCAGGAGAAAGAGTCTCCCACGTCATTGCACACTGCCTTGCTGCATGGGCAGCTTGGGGTAAGCCAAAGACGTTAAAGACGGATAACGGGCCTGCCTACACTAGTAAATCCTTCCAAAAATTTTGTGACAACATGGATGTCCAATTAAAACATGGCATCCCCTATAACCCTCAGGGGCAAGGAATCATTGAAAGAGCGCACAGATCTCTCAAAGACTTGCTTAAAAAACAGAAAGAGGGTATAGGCCACGGCCTGTCCCCAAAAGCTCGACTGTCTGTAGCCTTGCTCACATATAATTTTTTAAACGAAAATTCACAAGGAATGACACCTGCCCTGCAACACACCACCCCGAGTCCTCCGCATAGAGGTCTAGTCCGTTGGAAGGATGTCCTGTCGGGGCAGTGGAAAGGCCCTGACCCGGTGCTCAGCTGGGCCAGAGGCTCTGTTTGTGTTTTTCCCCAGGAACCAGGACGTCAACCAGTGTGGGTTCCGGAAAGACTGGTGAGAACCGTGACATCACCTGAAGAAGCCAAGGAACAGCTGTCAGAAACGCCAACGAATATACAACCTGAACCATTAGACCAAGCCTCCGACCCTGCTGATGATGGCGACGACCGACAAGACGATAATAGTAGGACTGACCACCCCGCGGGTGCCCAAAAAGAGGATCGGTAACTCTGTTCTTTGCTCTCCTATAGCAATCCTTCTAATCTGCCTTTTTAACTATATTTCCTCCACAAGCTTCAACGAGTCCTTCCCCCTCACCAATGACACACTGATCCTCTCTTTTGCTAACCTCTCTGTCAAGGTTGTCAACACCACAGTTGCGGCGAATGCTACTTGTGAAACTGGTAATGGCGAGTTAAGTAAGGGAGTCTTGCTTGAATTTCTTAACGTTACAGGGAAGAGCCGCCAGTCTTGTGAAGGGATCTTGAGTAAAAAGGAGACTCAAAGGTGCCTTTTCCTTCCAGGGCTTGCTCCTACAGTCTGCAACCGTTCCAAAGACCCGGATGCCTCGCCGCCCCGCTATCCTAGTGTATCGCCCAAGTTATGTCTGGCTCCCCGTCAAGGCAACCGACTGGGTTGGCCCTGTTTCTCAAGTTGTTTCACTTAACAATATCCCCTTCTCTAAGTCTAGGCGTCCAAGAGGCATAAAAGAATGGCTATCGAATGCTGCCAGTGTAGCTTCCTCTTTGTTTGTCCCAACGATCGGGCAGGCTGTGCTACAAGCATGGACAGATCGGCAGCTCGCCATAACGATGGAAACGGTAAATGGCTTGGTCAACCTTACCCGAGACGTGCTACGCCGCCACAATCAGATGCTGAACTTAAATTTCCAGGCCATTCAGAAACTCCAAGCGGAGATAGATGAACTTGGACTGGAAATAGATGGACTCTGGAGAGTGCTTCAGCAAACATGTGACACCCGGTGGCTTACGGTTAAACTCTGTGTCACTCCTGTCAGGGCCAACGTGACCGGAAGCATTTCCAGAGTCTCTGATTGGCTGAAAAGGTCATATTTTCCTGAATTTGTTAATCTCTCCCAACAGGTGGAATCTAATTTAGACACAATTGGGGGGATCAAGTTAAAACCCGTTAAAGTCGATCTCTCCGGGTTAGGCGAGGTTCTACAGAAACTATTGCACAGTGTTTCTTCCTGGTTCTCTTGGCCCAATTTAACTAATTGGATCCTCATTGCAGTGGGATTATTGGTGGGATTAGTCGTTGTTAAATGTTTGCTAGAACGCCTGTTTCAAGCGCAGCAGCAATTGCGTGTTACCACTATGATGGCTATGACTCCCACCTCTGTTACCCCCGATAGTGACCGATTTATTAACCATACCCCTTCCTGGTCGCCTCAGGTGGGGTGCTTTGGAGCAAAATTTGTAGCGAATCGCATGGCTGTTTCTCGGGTGTAAAAGGCGACACCAGTAGTCATAATTTTGTCTCAGGTGGGTCTCTAGGGCAGAGTCCTAGTTGTGGCCAGACTGGACCCTAGCCATTGCACAGAGACACCTAGTGACACCCCCGACTCTGGTTACTGCTGTTCCTGCCCCCGTCGTTGTTCCCCAGTTGCCAGGCAAAGCACTGCAGGGAGAGTCACGTTGCTTCCAGCTTACGGACTCTCCGGTCTCCATATGACGTGAGCATTCTGGTTGGTGCTAGAGGCTCCGCCGCTGGATGGCTGAGGCCTAGTCCAGACTCCCCAAAGCACCAAAGAGGTTGTGAACCATTTGGGTTCACGGGAGCACGCTCATCACTGGAGACACTGGGTCAAAAATAAATAAGAAAGGGGGAGATGTGGAAAGCCGCCTCCCGAATCGGGCCTAGCGTATGCGCTGCAGCCTGCTCTAGAGTTACCCCCGCCCATCGAGTGAGCCAAGATGGCGCCTGCATCCTGTTTCCGCATAGTGACGCATGTATCCGCCACCCGCTCCTACCAATCGAAATCCTGTATACGCGATACTAGCCTAGAAGCTTATTGGTTGTTAATTGTGTATAAAAGGTCTTACCCGGACGGGGTAGGGTGAGACAGCCCACAAGGAGCCGTGCCTGACGGCCACATCGAGGCTGCTCTCCCACGAGGCGCCGTGCCCCGTGTGGGAACCAGTAACACAGAATGTTCATCTAGCTGTAGTAAAGGGCTTGCTTTCACAACTGCCGTGTGGTTCGAGTCGTGATTCATGACCAGGTTAGTTCGCGCAGTCTGCATCTCTCTCTCTCCTTCCCTGTTTCCCCTTGCCGGCCGGGAACCGGGGACCGAGCGGGGCAGCGCCGGACATTTAGTGAGTTTTGGCATGTTTGTACTGCTGTGAAACCGTCACCACAATGAAGATAGTGAATATTTTCAATGTCCCCGAAATTTCCTTGTGCTCTTTTGTAATTGATCCCTGCTTCCACTCCTTTCCATGCTTTCTGTCACAACAATTTAGTTTGAAGCTCTATGGATTTTAATTTCAACCTTTTCATTCTTCTATGTTATTATCTAACTCTTGTTTAACCACCCTTGATAACCCTTCTATGTTGTTATCTAATTCTTGTTTAACCACCTTGGAAACTCTTGTTTAACCACCCTCCCACTCCAGAACTTGTTGGCTTTCTTAGATTTGGCAATACATTTACAATTTGCATGAGCATTATTCCTTTTTCCATGATGTATTATTATTCTGGGTTTGCAGTTCTTCTTGGGGAATTACAGTGCTTTTTCTAAAAAAACAATTTTATTGGGATATATTCACACACCATATAATGTATCCAAAGTATATAATCAACAGCTCACAGTATCATCATATAGTTGGGCATTCATCGCCACAATCAATTTTAGAACATATTCATTACTCTAAAATACAAAAAAATAATAAAAAAGAAGACCTAAAATATGCCATACCCCTAATCCTCCCTATTATTTATATATTTTTGTCTTTATTTTATTACTCATCTTCCTATACACTGGATAAAGGGAGTGTCAGTCACAAGGTTTTCACAATCACATGGTAACATGATAAAAAGTAGATAGTTCTATAATCATCATCAAGAATCAAGTCTACTGGATTATAGTTCTACAGATTCAGCTATTTCCTTCTAGCTATTCTAATACACTAGAAACTAAAAAGGAATATCTATATAATGCATAAGAATAACCTCTAGAATGACCTCTCAACTCTATTTGAAATCTCTTAGCCACTGAAACTTTATTTTGTTTCACTTATTTTCCCCCTATTGGTCAAGAAGACATTCTCAATCCCTTGGGAGTCATGTCCCATGTAGGGGGGAGGGTGGTGAGTTTATTTGCAGGTTGGCTGAGAGAGAGAGGCCACATCTGAGCAACAAAAAAGGTTCTCTGGGGGTGACTTTTAGGCATAATTATAAGTAGGCTTAGCTTCTCCTTTGCAGGAATAAGTTTCATAAGGGCAAGCCCCAACATTGAGGGCTTGGCCTATTAAATTGATAGTCCCCAATGATTGCAAGACTATCAGAAATATGCCAGGTGGGGAAGTTTGATATTTCCACATTTTTTCCCCAGTCCCTCAAGGGGACTTTGAAATACTTTTTTTATTTTCTGCCCAAAATACTTTGGGATATATTGAGGTATTACATTAACCTGTACAGAATAGCAAGATCTCATTCCCTATTCCAGGTAATTATGTTGTTTAAATAAACTGACCATATAGGTTAAATTGATAGTGTGCTACTGAGAATATAAATTTTGTACCAAATGAACATCTCTTAAGTAACAGTTAAAACTCAGAAATATATGTGACTGCTGTAAGAGCTTACAATCTAGGAACCTTTACAATAAACCTTATCAAATATTCTGTACTCCTGCATTGTTGATTGCCCAATCTCTGCCCACATTCTATCCACTGATAACCTATGCTCTGGATTTCAGTTCTTGGCATTTGCTCATTATAGTTAGTTTATATTAGTGAGTCTTACAATATTTGTCCTTTCATTTCTGGCTTATTTCACTCAACGTAATGTCCTCAAGTTTCATTCACCTAGTTGCATAACTCACAGCATCATTCGTTCTTGCAGCCACCCAGTATTCCATTGTAAATACACCCCATGGTTCGCTCTTCCATTCACTTGTCAATATACCCCTAGGCCACCTCCATTCATTGCAAATCATGAATGCTGCCACCAAAATCACCAGTGTGCAAATGCCTGTTCATGTCCCTGATTTCAGTTCTTCCAAGAATATACCAAATAACATGGTTGCAGGATCGTATGGCAACCATATACTTTGTCTTCTGTGGAACCACCACACTGGTCTACAGAGAGGCTGCACCATTCTACTTCCCTACCAACAGTGAATAGGTATATCTCTCTCTCCACATCTTCTCCAGCACTTGTATCTTTCTTTTTATTTTTAAAACAGTTGTATTCACATACCATACAATCTGTCTTAAGTGAACAATCAATAGCTCTCAGTATAATCACAGTTATGCTTTTCACCACCACAATCTATATGAGAACATTTCCATTTCTTCCACCAAAAAAGAGGGAAAAAAAAAGGAATAAGAAAAATAAATAAAAAATGAGAAACAACAACAACAACAAGAATCCCATACTTCTCCTTATAATCCCCTTCTACTGATATTTAGCTTTGGTATATTGCCTTTGTTGTAATTAATGGAAGAATATTACAATGGAAATAAAAAGGAGAAACAACAACAGCAACATGAATCCCATACCCCTACCTTACATTCCCTCTATTGATACTTAGCTTTGGTATATTGTCTTTGTTACTAATAATGGAAGAATATTACAATGTAACTGTTAACTATAGACCCTAATTTGCATTGATTGTATTTTTTTCCATATACCTTCTGATTCTCAACACCTTGCAATGTTGACATTCACTTGTTCTTCTTCATGTAAAAACTTTCTTGTATTTTACATTTAATCACCATCAGTGACCACTCTAGGTTTTGCTAAGTTATACAGTCCCAGTTTTTATCTTCTTTCTTTCCTTCTGGTGTCAAACATGCCCCTAGCCTTCCTCTTTCAATCATGCTCACACTCAGCTTTGTTCATTATACTTAAAATATTATGCTACCATCAGGTAAGTATTGTGCTACCCATTTCTGGATCTTTACAGTCAATTCTGTTGAACTTTCTATACTCCTTTAGCATCAAATGCCCAAGCTCTACCCTCTTTCTACCTCTTGATAACCTGCATTCCTAACTTGAACTCTCAGAGTTTGCTCATTATAGTTCATACTGGTGAGACCATACAGTATCTGTCCTTTTGTTTCTGACTAATTTCACCCAACATAATATCCTCAGGGTTCATCCATGTTGTTGCATGCATCATGATTTTATTCTGTCTACAGCTGCATAATATTCCATTGTATTTTTATACCACAGTTTGTTTATCCACTCATCTGTTGATGGACATTTGGGCTGTTTCCATCTCTTGGCAATCATGAATAAAATGCTGCTATAAACATCAGTGTACAAATGTCCATTTGTGTCCTAGCCATCAGTTCCTCCAATTATATACCTCGTAATGGTATTTCTGGATCATATGGCAATTCTACACTTAGCTTCCTGGGGAACCACCAAACTGCCTTCCAGAGTGGTTGCACCATTCTACATTTCCACCAACAATGAATAAGAGAAACTCTTTCTCCCCATCCTCTCCAATACTTGCAGTTTTCTGTTTTTTTGCTAATGCCCATTGTAGTAGGTGTGGATGATATCTCATTGTGGTTTTGATTTGCATTTCCCTAATAGCTTGTGAAGTTGGGAATCTTTACAAATGTTTTTGAGCCATTTGTATTTCCTCTTCACAAAAGTGTCTGTCCATATCTTTTGCCCATTTCTAATTGGCTTGTCTTTTTGTTGTTAAGTTGTAGGATCTCTTTAATATTCTGGATATTAAATACTAATTTGATATGTGTTTTCCAAATGTTGTCTCCCATTTCATAGGCTGCCTTTTTACTTTCCTTACATACTCCTTTGATGCACAAAAGTGTTCAGTTTTGAGGTGATCCCATTTATCTATTCTTTATTTGCCTGTGCTTTGCACATAAGACCTAGGAAACCACCTCCTACCACAAGATCTTCCAGATGTTTTATGTTCTACAAGTTTTATGTTCTTAACTCTAATGTTTAGGTATTTGATCAATTTTGAGTTAATTTTTGAATAAGTTTTGAAATAGGGGTCCTTTTTCATTCTCCTGGATATGGATATCCAGTTCTCCAAGACCATTTGTTGGAGAGGCTGCACTGTGCCAGTTAAGTCAACCTGACTGCCTTATCAAAGATGAATTGCCCATAGATGAGAGAGTTTATTTCTGAACACTCAATTCAATTCCATTGGTTGGTATACCCATCTTTATGCCAGTACATGCCATTTTGACCACTGTAGCTTTGTAATATGCTTTAAAGTCAGGTAGTGTGAATTCTCCCACTTCATTTTTCTTTCTCAAGATATTTTTAGCTATTTGGGGCACATTGCCCTTCCAAATAAATTTGACTATTGGTTTTTCTATTTCTACAAAGTAAGTTGTTGTGATTTTAATTGGTATTGTATTGAATCTGTAGATCAATTTGGGTAGACTTGACATCCTAACTATATTTAGTAGTACATTTCTTGAATGTAGCTTTAGTGAGGTTGATTATTCCTTTGTTGGCAGTCTATTTTTCTACTGTTGGAAAGCTTTTTTTTTTCTTTATTAGAGAGATTGTGGTTTACAGAAAAATTATGCATAAAATAACAGATTTCCGTATACCACCTATTTATTAACACCTTGCATTGGTGTGGTGCATATGTTCAAACTGGTGAAAGTACATTTTTATATTTGTACTATTAATTATAGTCCATGGTTTAACTTAGGGTTCACTGTTTGTCTTGTGCAGTTCCATAGATTTTTTTAAAGTTTTTATTCTAGTACCATGACTGCAACCTAACATTTCCCCTCTTAACCATATTCAGATATTTACTTCAGTGCTGTTAATTACATTCACAATGTGCTACCATCAACACCATCCATTATCAAAACATTTCCATTGTTTCATTTAGGAACCCTGAACATTTTAAGCTTTAACTTCCTGTTTCTTATCCCCACCTTATCCCCTAGTAACCTATTGTGCTGGTTTGGATCTATTATAGGCCCCAGAAAAGGCCTGTTCTTTAATGCAATCTTGTGGGAGCAGACATTAATCTTTTTTATTAGGGTATGACTTTTTGATTAGTTTTTTCCATGGAGATGTAACTCACCCAACTGTAGGTGAGATATTTTGATTAGATCATTTCCATGTAGGTGGCCCCACCCATTCAGTGTGAGACTTAGATTACTGTAGTCCTTTAAGAGGCTCAGGAAGAGAGAGGTGTGGGAGCCAACAGAGATGCTTAGAGATGCTTGGAGATGTGGACAGAGGATGTTTGGAGATGCTTGCTAATAGATGAAGCCTGGAGTTTTCCCTGGAGAAGCTAAGAGAGGACTCCCTAATGCTTAGCAGGAAACACCCTGCGAGAACCAAGCAGAGAACTGAGAGAAGCTATTGAGGCATGTAGTCTATTTTATATGATGAACGCTAAATCTTTGCATTATATTTGTTGCAGATTCTGGCTTCCAGACCATAGCTTGTATTTTTTTTTTTTAATTTTATCATTTTTAATTGAAGAACAGTTTCTTTAATTTTTATTTACTCAAATTTATCTTTTTTCCTTCATTCTTTTTGTGTTATGTAATAAACTTTTTCTTTCCTTGAATTTATGAATATAATATAGCATAAGAACTTCTAAAAATTTTATAGTTTTATCTTTCATATTCAGGTTGTTTAACTGTCCGAAACTGATTTCAGGTAGGGGTCTGGTTTTGTTTTTTCCATGTGAACAACTAATTGTTTGACTACTGTTTGTTGAAAAGGTTCTTCCCACTCATCAGTAATAACAAACATATCCTATATGAAATAACTCCATACATGTGAGTTTTTTCTGGGCAAAATATTCTTCAAATGGTCAGCCCCTCCCTGATCAGTAAGAAGTGAGGCAATGAGTGGGTGAGGTGGGGCTGTTGAGGCCAATATGGGGGGCAGGGCCAGGTGGAGACAGAAGGACTGACGTTTTCAGCACCATTTGAATATGCTGGCTGCCCCCACTGGGCCCCAGGTTCTTGCAGGAGTCATAATGTTGCCTATGAAATTGCAGCTGAATTGGGGGAGGCCAGGTCAGAGACATCCCACATGGCCATGATATGTCAGCTTCTCCCTCTTCTGCCAGGAGCACCACAGGCACCACACTAGAGCATCCTATCTCATTTAATCTTAGGTGAGGCTACAATTTCACTTTTTTTTGATTCTGTAAAAAATTCTCCTAGCTGCAATAATTGAAACATCTTTTTCCCTCCTTTGTTATAGGTGTAGGTCTCTCTATGGCTCTTGATTATGTTCTGTTGGATTCTTGTTCTAACCCTACACCAGTTCTAAATTCATTTAATTTTTATAGCTTTGAAAACAAATCTTGGTAATTGTTAAGGCAAAGCCCTCAAACTTGTTCTTTTTTTTTTCCCCCAAGAATTTCTTACATATTTTTAGATACTTCAGTTTCATTTAAATTTTAGAATATTAACCCCCCTCTCTACCACTGCCCCAAGTTAGAATTCTGATTGGATTACATTGAATATCTTGATTAATATGTGTTGTTTTGCTATTTTTGAAATATTATATTCCAATCCATGAGCATGTTGTATTTGTGCACTTATGTCCTCATGAATTCTTTCAATAATGTTTCATGATTTCCCTCATAAAAATCTTATACTTCTTTAGGTAGATTATTACTAGGCACTAAATAATTTTGATGCCATAGTAAACTAACTTTTTAAAATTAACTTTCTATGCCTTATAAGTATATATATATATACAGTTGATGTATATTGATTTTGTATATGGACAGTTTTCCATATCTCTAAATCTAAGAATTTGCATGTATGTTATCTTAAACTTTCTACCTACATAATCTTTCTACCTATATAATTTTATATGTACTTACACAGTCAAAGAAAATTCATAGCAAACCTTATGATTACAGGTGAAAATTGTATTAGTCTCTCCTGGAGAATAGGAAGAATACAAGAACATCATCCATATCATGAGTTAGATTCACCATTATCCTGAAAGTCTTAGCTAGTATAGCAAAGCAAGAAAAATAACACAATAAGATTTATAAATTATTATATATTAATACCTATTTTTTATTTCCTAAAATATCTTCATGAAAAGTAGTTCAAAGACTGTATTTTCAAACCCTGGAAAAGACTGGGTAATTCCTGTATTGATTTCCAGCAACATTTTAAGGAGAGACGTGTGTAGTAGAAAGAGAAACTGTCATAGGTTCAGTGACTTGAAGAGAGGGTTATGAATGGGGAGAAAATATCAGTATGTAAAAATAGTTTCAATAGGTAATTTTTGTATTTACCTCAATTGTGGATTCTTACACAGTCACAAATTCAAAACTCATATATCACTTCTATGGTTTTACATTTTTTAAATTTCCTTTTTATTTGAAAAAGAGATTGCCATTAGACCTGAACAGACTGAAAGTGTTTGTAAGGTACTGAGTTGACAGTTCTTGTTCTTATGTTATTTTGTTATTTCTTTATAAAACTGGCAAGGACAAAATGAAACCCACTTCTGTTTTCATATGTTCAATTCAACTGTCAGTGGGAAAGTACAAGAAGACTTAAACGTTTTTCACTCTTTAACAGGAAAAAATGGAATCAAGGAGTAAATTTAGCCTATGTGTATACTTTGACAAACTGGATTCTTTGAATAAATAACAAATCTAATGGTTATTTTCAGTCATTATATGGTAGACACTGGGCTCTTTTTAGGGAATCCACAGAGTTCATCAAGGGTGCTCAATCTAGTAGAGGAAACTTACGTCAAATAAATCCACCACTCTAGTTTATAGACACTTACATCACATCACTTCTGCAAGAAGGAATTCACTTAGTAGCAGATGTGGTGTAGGTCCAATAATTGTACACAGAAGTTCTCTAATATTTGAAAAATATTTAGTAAATAAAATAAAAATTTTGCTTTTCATATTTATTTTCACAAAATGATTGAAACATTCCCAGTCCTTTATTTCTCTGCAAAATCACTTTGTGTGAATGTATTTTTAACTTATTTTACCCAATAATGCAATATCCAGAGTGCTTCTCATACTACAAAATGCTGCAATAAACAGTTTTGTTTATATAGATTTGCTTTCTTACCCAAGTATATCAACAGAGTAAATTCCTTGGAGTGAAAAAGCTAGATCAAAATCCGTGTACCCTGTTAATTTTGATGGTGTAACTCAAGATGCCATAGTCCCCTCTCTTCTATTCTGAGAGGGCAGTAGTCTCTAGAACTAAGCAAAATGTTTTTACTCTTTTCTTTCCACATACTTCCTTTTATGTTTTGTCCTTCCTTTTCCCTCCTTTGGTCTCATCTCTGCTCTTTGGAGTCACTGTCTTGTATGTCTGGTTATTGTGTGCCACTCTAATTCTAGTTCCCTCAATGGATAGATACTACATTCCACTAGAGTACAGAGTATATGGGATGGGAGAAATTTTGAGAAGTCACCCTTCCCATATTGATACTATCCTTTATTCTTCTTATGAGTATCTTACCAACAAGTATAGGTAAAATTTATTTATTGGAGGATTTTTACTGTAATTCCAACATAGGAGGGGAAATAGTTAATTTGATGTTCTTGATTTGTCTCCAAGTTTGGGTTTCAGTATTCTCTTAGTCCAAATGGAAAAAACATCATTCATAACCACAGGAAAAAGTCCATTTTCTCAGATCTGGCTACTTTATCCTGTCTCATCCATATCCATTAGTCCAATTCTGAGTTATTAATTCAGGAGCAAGGCCTCCTGGGTCTTTGATTAGATGGACCATGATGCTCAGTGTCTACCAGTTCTCAGGGAGCACGAAGGGAAGAGGATTCAGGTCTCCTAGTCAAGGATGAAATAGGTCCTCTTTCCAGAATTCCTCTTTGACACTTCATCCATGCACAATATGAGAAAAGATTAATAAATTGTAGAAATATCAAGTAAGAATCTGTGTTATTTTTTGGATTAGATGGTTGGGTAAGACTTAAGACAGGAATTAAAAATAGATGCAGTCACCTCCCCCTCTGTGTGAGACATGACTCCCAGGGGTGTAAATCTCCCTGGCAACGTGGGACATGACTCCTGGGGATGAGCCTGAACTGGCATCATGGGATTGAGAAAGAATTCCTGACCAAAAGGGGGAAAAGAAATGAAACAATAAAGTTTCAGAGGCTGAGAAATCTCAAATAGAGTCGAGAGGTCATTCTGGAGGTTATTCTTATGCATTGTACATATATCCCTTTTTAGTTTTTAGTGTATTAGTATAGCTAGAAGGAAACACCTGACTGTTGAACTGCAATCCAGTATCCTTGATTCTTGAAGATGATCGTATAACTATATAGTCTATATGGTGACTGTGTGATTGTGAAAACCTTGTGGTCACACTCCCTTTATCCAGTATATGGACAAATGAGTAGAAAAAAGGAGGACAAAAAGTAAGTGAATAATAGTGGGGAAAAGGAGTATGAGATGTTTGGGTGTTCTTTTTACTTTTATTTTTATTCGTATTATTATTTTTTGAAGTAATGAAAATGTTAAAAACATTGATTGTGGTGATGAATGCACAGCTATGTGAAGATACTGTGAACAATTGATTGTACACTTTGGATGACCGTATGGGATGTGAATATATCTCAGTAAAATTGCATTAAAAATAAATTGCATTGGGTTGCTAGATAATGAGGATGAATTAGGGCTGTGACAGTAGGTCTGTGGAGGTAAGAATAGGTATAAGAAGTGTGAAAAAGGATGAATTGAAAGGATTTATAGACAAAGTTTATAAGCAAGGAAAAAGAAAAATGATTATATAGCTCATCTATTTTTATGCTATTCCCATCTTATTTAGAAATAAGTGATTCTTTAAGAGACTATTTTAAATTTAGTTCTTGAGAAATAAGTGTTTGCAAAAGGTAGCTAATGACCTTTGCTTCTTTAGGCTACTAATCTTAAATATCAAATATCAGCTACTTCTTTGTTTTAAGAGTTTTATGTGATTTAATGACTGGTCAGCTTTTATCTCCTAACATCTGATTAAAATATAATTGTGAGAATATGCACATTTTTAGGTAAAAATTTTACGTACACCTTTTGAAATGTTAGTACAATACTATGTTCCTGCAGTGCTAATGTGAATATACCTAATATAGCATTTATCTAAGCTACAGAAATAAATGAAAGTCTTAAGGACAAATTTTAAAATGTGTCCTGGCTATTATTTCATTTATTACAAATTGGCTAGTTTTCAATTGTATTTGAAATTACTTAGAACAAATAAATATTTGTTGTAGAATAATATTTTAGAGAGAGAATTCAGCTGAATTACTGTGAAATATAGGCTAAAAAATACTGTTGCAATTGATCATAAAATAGCCCTTAGCTTTCTGGAAAGAAGAGAAAATAAAGAAGAAAATAAAGCATTGTAGATTATAGAGGTCTCTTATTTTATTAAAGAAAACATATCACTTCAATAAGAGACAATCTTGTTTGTAGAACTAACCCTATGCAGGAATTATTATATGACCAGTATAAAAATAATGTTAATAAAATAAGAGAAAATGTTTTACAATAGTTTTATAATGCATTAATGTACCTTCTGCTTATGCCTGTTTCTGATAGTAGCTTTAAATCGTAGTCAAGAAATTAATGCTGACTCTTTGTTCTGTGGAGGTGTTTCTGTGAAAAGCTAAACTAATGTGGCCTAGATCATTTTCCAAGAAGTCCTATGACATAAGATAGAGCTTAAAACAGTGTTTTTCAAACTGAAGGTAGCAACTTACTAGTTGTAATAGTATTAATTTAGTGAATCCCATAAAATAGAATTGAAAATATCATAGAATTTAGATTTTTGTTGTACACATACGTACACATAGTAAGTACATACGCGTATACTGAGTCATGAAGTAAAGATATGTGACTTGTACTTATAAAGGTTTGAATATCACAATCTGAAAATATGGGTGAATGATTTTTCCGTAGACTTGGCTCTCTGCCTGACCAAATGTTTTAGTTTTCTGGCTCCTAAAACAAATACCATACAATGGGTTGGCTTAACAACAGGAATTTATTGGCTCACCGTTTCAGAGGCTTGAAGGCTTGCTTCTTCCTGGGGTCAGTAAATTGGCATTCTCTGGGTTTCCTTGCTTTTCTGTCACATGGCAATGCACACGGTGCTTCTGCGTTCTCTTCTGTTTCCTTAAGTTCCGCTTCTGGCTGCCCCCCATGTCTTCTCCCTCTATCTGACTTTCACTCTGTTTATACACTCCAGTCACCTGGATTAAAGCCCAACCTGCTCTAGTTGGGCCATACCTTAACAGAAGTAATGTCCTGAAGAGATCTTTTTTACAATGAGTCCACAGGCAACAGAATGAGAACCAAGATTAAGAATTTGTTCAAACTGGGTATACAATTAAATCCACCCTACCCAAAAGATTTAATTAGCCTGATTAGTCATGACTGATACAATAACCAAGAGATATTTGCTTGCTTATTTATAAATATAAAAAAGAAGTAGGCCAATCTCTCTCTCTTGACATTTGTTGGCTTTGTAAATTGAAACACAGTAAATTTTTCTGTATCTTTTCATCTGGTTGGATTTAGAGTGCCTTACAGAGGGGACATAATCTCTTTGAAAAGATACTGCTTTAATGTTGATACTATAAAATTTCAAATTGCTATGTAAATAAGATGGAAACATAAATACTGATAAAATTTATGAATCAATGAGTTAAAAACTTTGAAAGCAGAACAATAGACAATTTTAACAAAAATAAAACTAGAGCCGTGGGTTTATTTAGATTTAATTCCACATGAACAGAGTCAAACTAACTTTTCTCCTATTTTCTCTCTGAAAATTGTAAACATTTCAAAGCCATCATGTATGTTTGCCAACATTTTGCTATTAACTACACACCAAGAGAAACATACAGTTTTCCCATAAGAACAGTGTTTTCCTTAAAGAGAAATAAGCATTAACATTTTATAATCCTTAGACTCATGATAAGTTTCATTACAATGCAAGACAAATGCACTTATTTTATGGTTGAGTGAGCCCATTAATTAAAATTGTCTTATAAATCCCCCAAACTCCAGCCTGTAGAAAACAGAGCATCTGTCTTACTCAGAAATATGACTCTGGCTGTGAAATATGCACTGCTATGTAGTTTATTCAACAGAGCACAATGGTTTTTTCTCACCTATGACCTTACTTGAGGCACTATAAATTAAAACAAAATCTAGTATTTAAATTCTGTCTTGGGCTTGCTTCTCTAAACTTCATGAAGACTCTTTATGATAGTAATTACCTGTGAATGTTGGAATGAGGTTTTACTAGTCAAAATCATTTAAATGAAATAAATTACAACTTTGAAAAGAGAGTTTTTGGCAAGGCCATTAATCAAGTGGAAACAAATAATTTGGAACCTTATGCAAATTTAAGGACTGTGGTATATTTTGTAAATCCTAAATTATGAGAAATATTTATGTCATTTTATTTAGAAACCAAAAGTTTTAATTTCCCAATCCATAGATAGGGATCAAGTAAATCTGTTAAAGTAATTCTGCTAAAGTTTCACATGAAGGGAAGAAGTTCCTGATGTGTAAATTTCTAAGATTGGAGTGAGTAAAGTATCACAGAATTTTAAATCTGGAAAGGACCTTAGATGGTGTAAGTGCAGTGCTTTTCAACTCTGCACATTGGAATCATATGCCTGAGCCTCTTCCCCAGATTGGTCTGGAATAGCACTGGACATTGCTATGTTTGGTTTCAAAGCTAGCCAGGTGATTCTAATGAGCAACCTGGGTGGAGAACCGCTAGTACAAGACAGGGATCCCCAAACTGAATCAGCAGACTGGTGCTTTTACAAGATTAAGTTTCAACTATGCACCACAGAGAGAGAAAAAATAAGGATGGTGGAGCAAGTTTCCCAATAAAGCTAATTTTGTTCACATGTTTGGTGTTATATTATTCTTTATTTGAATTGTTATTGATAGTAGATAACATATATTTGTTTCTGTTTTGCTTGTTTGCTTGTTTCTTTGTCTTTGTGTTGCAAATAACAATAGTTGACAATCCTACATAAATTCTTTCCAATTGTTTCCCCCCCTTTGGTAAAGTAATGCATCTGTGAAATACAGAGTACTAAGAATCCTGCTTTTATTGAAACCTGGCACCCACAGACATTCAGTGCTCCTTTAGGGCCATGTGCCACTTAAGTCCAGAGGCCAGAACTGTGTTCTCTCGACATCTCCTTCAGCCTTTTCAGGACGCCTTTCATGAGGATGACTTAATTCTAAGGCTTAAGGCCAACAAGTTTCATGCCATTTGTCTCTTCCTAGAGTTGAATACAGACACCAACTAAGCTATTAGCAAGAGCTTATTCAGTTATTTCTGTAAAAGCTTTGCTCTATTTTGACACAAAAGCAGGGGTTCATCTGTGAGATAACTGATGTCTAGCAGTAACATGGACTTTCCAGATAAAATCAGAACTTCTTAGCATTGCACTACGGACTTCATCAACTTCCTCCTCTCCTACAGTTCTCACTTCTGTGCTTCAGAAACTTCCACTACCCACAGCTCCTCACTCTCACTGAGTGCCTTCACAAAGTTTGTTCTTTTGTCTGAAATATATAGTTCTGCAACAGGAAGCATTTTTTGACTAGTCAGTGTAAGACAACCCTCCCATAGGCTTCTATAGAAACTTCTATCCTGACATTCAATATAGTGTATTGTAACTGACTTATTTCCCAATTAAACTGAAAACATCTTGAGATCAAGGGCTTTCTAAATCCTTAGTATCTAGCTAGTGAAACATTTTATCATACTTTCCCTCCAACAAATGATCCTTTATTGTCTAATAAGAGCAGTGAGGAGCTCTTCATAATGTGACATTGTCTATGTTAGAAAGTGAAGCGTCCCAAATTCTACTTACTTTGGACCCATATTTACTCCATCCTGTGATATCTGATTCTCTGGAACCATCCTTTCTTCCGCTAGAGCCATCAAAATGCAACCCATGTATCAAGATCTATTTTGTGAAATTATCTTCAATGCAGTCTAAACCTGTTAATTTCTCCTTTCTCACAACTCCAGAAACATTGAAGTCTCCTTGATTCATTGGTTATCTAACATAAAATACTTTCTTTTACCATTTAACTATTCAGGGTGTTTTTGTTCAATTTGTCCAATATTTGTCCAATATTTCTTGAGTTGTGTTCCCCAGTGAGAATCCAATGAAAGCTATAAACTTGCTTCCCAGAAAAAAAAAAATGAACTCATGCACACATAAAAGAGATTTATGGTCACCTAAAATCAATCCATGGACCTACTAATGGTCCATGTTGAGAAAATCTACATTAGAATAAAAGATTCTTGAGGAATTTAGAATTTATTACTAGCCTACACCCTCCAACGCTTTTACACAGACTCTTGAAGGATGCCTGTGGAATATATTAAATGTTTCTTCTCTGAACTTGTGGTACTGTGTTATTATTAGAGGGCAAATGCTAAGAGGCCAGTCTTCTCTATTATAAGAGAACTGATGTTATCATCTTTAAATAACTTTCATTTGTTCATTTAACAAAATTGTCTTGAGAGTCTACTGTGTTCCCAGGTACTCCATCAGCTATTGGGAAAATAAGAAAGAAGTTCTCTGTCCCTGAGGAATTTCTAGTGGAAAGGGCTGATATTAAAAAATTAATTGTAATTATGATAAGTACCACATACATGTGCTAGCACACCCACACATACAAACGGCAGAGAAAACCAGAGGGACATATTGCAGTAGACTCAACCTGGAATTTCTAACCAGCAGAATTAGAAAATAAATCTCAAAAGACAGATATTTAGGAGGAAGTGGTCCTAGGGCAGTTGGTATACTCTGTTTTGTTAAGTTAATTTAGCAGGTGTCCCCAGCAGTATTTCTGGCTTTCAGTCTAATTATTCTGAGAACATCTTCATTTTCAGCAAAATATTTTCAATTCTTTATTCACTGAACAGCTAATGAGGCTTTATTTTCCCTTATTGTAAAAATGAAAGAATTGCAACTTGATTTCAGTAATAAAGATTTTGTTGTTGTAAGAAACATAAATTGCCTAGCTTAAGCAAAAACAAAAACAAACAAATTGGAGGGGATATTTACTGGAATATTCCAGTAAATATTTACTTTGAAGAAATAGACACCTTCAAGACTGGTTCACTAATTGTTAAAATTAACAGAGGAAATTGCAGACATAAGATTTTAATATGAACTGGTAGCTAGAGAGGGTAGATCCAAAGAGTGGGATGGAGGTGGAAAAGTTGGGATTGGGCAGAAAAGACAGCTGGAAATCTTCCATGCTTGGATGGGTGGATCTAGCCTGTAAATGAAGCCTGACTAGAGGAAACAAGTGTTGTGAGCTGCCTGAGACTAGTGGTATATTGGAATATTTTAAACTATATTTAAGAATGTATTCTGAGTGAAAATTTTAGCCTTTTTGTTGATTTATTCACTGTACGTAAAACCCAAATTGATGTTACATGGAGTGTCAAACATTTCCACAAAATGAGGCATATTTGCAACAATAACAGAAAAGTCCTCTCTCAAGCTATGGTTTTATAATGCCATTTATCACAGTATGAAGGACAGTTTATTGAAGTTTCATATACACAGGCAGAAGAGTTTATTGACGTTTCATATACATGCACACAAAATCACTGGATTTCCTGAAGCCCCTAAAGAGCTGAATGTGTATTTCTTCTGAAATAATATTCTCTAGCACCATTGTTACTATGTAGAGAAGTAGGGGATAGCTGTGCCATGCTTTTGTTTTAGATCCCCCTAAACCTGAAGTATTTTCCCTAAGAACAGAAAAACATGAAATTATATTTAGACAATGTGAGAAAAAGTTCTATCCTATAACCTTTCTAATATTGTATCTCGAAAGATATAGAAATCCCAAATAAAATATACTGTTTTCATTTAATGCTTTAGAGGGACAAAGACTAAATGTAAATTCACTTTTTGTGCCAATTTGCAGAAGTGAAACTATATCTGAAGGCCATTTGAAATTTTCTGTTTATAAAGCTTTTAAATGTAGTTTAAAAATAAATAGCTAAATGTAACAGGCGCTAATGAGAATTGATATTCATAATTATAAAAACATGTTAATGGAGGGTTTTGTTCATTAACGCAGATATGTTTATGGATTCTAAATCCAGCAACACAACAATTGTTTACAAAGTGCTATTGCCGGAATAGGCATGCAGTTGAATAAAATAGAACAGCATTAGTAAATAGAGCCAAGCTTATAATGAAGTGTAATATATAATAAATGTTCATTAAATAGGGGGAAACATGGAGCATGCCCTCACAAAGTCTGGAGACATTGTCTATTTATTTCAAAAGAAAAAAAAAGAGTAAGTTGTGTTCTTGACAAGTATTTCTTATACCAAAATAAGTTTAGATGGATCAAAATTGGATTTTTATAATAGATTCTTATTTCTGTTAAACATTTCCGCCCCCCCCCCTCTTACTGTTTTGGAAGAGAAATTGTACCAGATTAGAACAAAACTATGTTTGAACCAGGATTTCTTTTGGATGCAGTAAGACGTAGTCCTTAAAACATTGTGTGGTTTGAACCTAGAATTTTAAATGTTTGACCATTTTGTTATATCTTTCAAGGGGCAAGGAGCTCTTTTTGGCATAAATTTTAATAATTTGAAGATTAGTAAAATGCCACGAAAGAGATGGAATATAATCTTCAGGTTAGAATTTTCTTCCTTCTGTTTGCAACTACAGCATAAGTAAAATCACCCCTATTTAATTTCTCCAAGCCTCTGAATACCTCTCCATCTTTTTCTTCTCTTCCCTGTTTTACAGGGAAACTAGAGGCAGTGGAATGGAACTCCTTAGATGTCCTGGGCCAATCTACGACACCAGTATCGACACCTATCCTCTCTTCCCTTCATCCTGTTACAATAAAGTAAGTGTTTCCCCAGATTTCCTACCCTCCCATTTTCTCAATAATTTTACATAAGCTATTGTCCTTTACTTCTCGTATATCTGGATCCATCCCATTAGCATTTTTAAATTCTCAAATCTCTCTTTTCTCTAGACTAACCCTTTCACCTTCCTACATTCCCCACTCTCTACTCACTGTGCTTCTCCCCCAACTCCCACCTGAGTTCACTCCAATTTCCTTACAACTGCCATTAATTTTAATGTCCCATCCATTGCTAAGGTCAGCTATGACATCAGTGCTCTAATTCAATGAATAATATTTTAGTTTTTATCTTAGCTGACTTTTCAGAAACATTTAACTGCATTGACCACTCTTTCCTTCAAGAATTGCTATTTTCACTAGACTGTCGTGACATCTCTTTTCATTTTACTCTACCTTTTTCAGTTCCTTTGCTGACTTATTTCATTTACCCAGTCTTTAAATGGGGTAGTTCTTTAGATCTTAGATTAGCCACACTCCATGCTTCCTTTCTAGGGGATCACAAATCTTTAACTACCATGCATATACAATCATTTTTAAATTTATACCAGCAGCCCAGACTTTTCCTAGACTAAACTTCATACTTATATGTTCAACAGTGATATCTCTGAAGTATCACTAACTGAATTCACCAACTTCTAATGAAAGTCTGATCTCCTTGAGAAAGAAAAAAACAACCCTGGCATCTGGGAAACAATCTGACATTTACAGCTGGGTTGCAAGGTTGTTAGAAGCAGGGCTAGCATTCATGGCTAGGCCAAGTTCTCCCATTGGACATAAACCATCTCACAGAGCTCTCATATCAGACATGGCTACTCTGAAATCATGATAAAGTGAGACAAAACAGGACTACTTCATTTTTTTTCCTAAGCATAGATACAAACAAGGTCACTGTGTAACCCAGAAAATAACAAATATTCTTCTCTCCCAGTTAATATGAGTGAGTATTGTTTCTTTACCAATTACAGCTATAGTCTTGTGCTAAATTATTTAATATTTATTGAGGTATGCAATAATAGACTTGTCCAACTTTCTGAGAAAACCAATCTATAGTGAACTCCTGCTTTTTTCAACTAACCCCAAAATGACCCAAGCAAAGCCAGTCCCAAAATAGGTCCCTTCTAACAGCCACTTACTGTCATACCCCATGGTTCCCCATGGTGTGAGTTTCCTTCATTGTCATGAGTAATAAACCCAACTTGTTCAACTAGAGGTGTTTTCCTGGAGGTGTTTGACTGAAGATACTTTGCAATGAAATTCCCTATCTTATAAATAGCACCAATTTTCAGTTGTTAGTTCAAGACCTAAATCTAGGTAGGTATTCTTAACCATTCTTTCTCCTTCCTGCCCATATCAAACCTATTATTATTAATAATAGCTCAATAGCCAGACTTGGCCAAAATTCCATAGGATTTAGTTTTCTAATATTATATACTCCTCCTTCATACAACTTATTCTAGTAATAAATAGATAAGTATATATGGCCTTTTATCTCACCGTTTTGGAGGATAAAATCTAAGTCTAACACAGGCTGAGCAATGAAGCTAAAGCACACAAATGGGCCCCCTCCTTTCCTCCTTCTCAAACTCTTCCCCTTCTCTTCCCTTCTTCCTCTTTTTTTTCTTCCTTCCCTCTATCCATGATAAGTACCTCCTATATCATAGGCACTGGTGATATTACTGAAGACTTTTCTGGAGCAACATATATTAACTCTAAGACTATAGATCTGCCGTAGTTAGGAAAATTTGGTGGACTTTATGAATAGTCATGCCATTCTATGGCATAAGTTTTAGTCACCATCTACCCTTCATGCCCCCTAAAAATGAGATATATTTTTATATCTCTGGTGAGTTTCTTGGAAAGGTTTGAATGCATCATTTTCAAAATGTTGATAAAGCAAATGTTAAGGCCCAAAACACCTTGAAAAGTCATTTAGTAAATGTTTAATGGATGAATCTAAGATATTCCCCTCACTGCAGTGAGGAATATATTTATGAAGGTCAAACATCTTGCCATAAAAAAAATCTATAGATGAATGCTTCTCCCAAATTTTAATAATTTGAAATGTTTCACATTTATAGTCTGTACCTTTTTCAGTATAAACCTATTCAGCTGAAAATTACCTTTTCTCATTTTTATTGCAAATATTTACTTTCTCTTACAATAATGGCACTTTTCATATATTTTAAAAGGTATTAAGTATTTTTTCCCCTTTATTCTTTGTATTCTCTTCAGCAGCTAGCCTTCTCTAAGGTTTCTCTATGGATAAACAAATAAATCACTTTGATGTAGATTTTCATTATTGATGAAATTTTGTTTTGTAATGTATCTCTGGCTCTTTTAAATTAACTGAGCAACAAACTGAATTTCAAAATGTTAATGTGTTGGAACTCAAATATATTTTGGTATTTATTATTTCGCACAGTGTCACTCAGATATGTTTGTAGTATAATAAAAATTTCAACTGTATGAATAGAAACACAGAAGAGAAAAGATACACAGGCATACATTAATAGATGGATTTACAGTTAATGGCCTTACAAGTTCTTGGTGCATATGGACTTTGAGCAGCAGCTGTCTCGAAATTCTGAATAGGGTTGCCGCAAAGCTGAATCTTAGAGAGAGAAGGAAGAGATAAGAAAAAATGGTTGGTTTACAGAATGTGTTCTCTGAACTTCTTGGGTCTGAGGTTTGGTGTCTGCCATTAATTCTGGAAATTTCTGTGTTAGACAGTTGACATTGTACCATAGCTCCTGGGTATTCTGTTCTCTTCCTCACTTCCTTTTTCCCTTTGTGTTTCAGTTTGGTAATTGTTATTGTCCTGTCTTCAAGTTCACTGATTCTTTATTTGCCATGTCAAATCTACTGATGTGCCTCTAAAAGGTAGTCTTTATTACTAGGGTATTGATTTCTAGTATTTCAATTTCTTCTTTCTTATAGCTTTCATATTTCTGCTGATATTTCCTATCTGATCATGCATGTTTTATACCTTTTCCATTAGAACTTTTAATATATATGTTGGGGATTGAATCAGTCCTGACCCATGGTCCTGTGGGTGTAAATCCATTTATAAATAGGATCCTTGAATATGTTATTAGTTAAGGCAAGTCAGGTAATGGATGTGAACCCATTTGTAAATAGGACCTTTGAAGATGGTATCTGTTAAGGTGTGGCCAAACTGAATGAACGTGGGCCATAGTCCAATATGGCTGAAGTTGTTGTAAACAAAGGAAGTTGGATATGGAAGTAGATGCCAGAGAAGGATAAGGAGATTGCATATAACAGAGATAGAGATGCATCTAAAAGCCAAGGACTCTGAAGGAAGTCAGTACTGGGATGCTACAGACTCTGGGAGAAAGCATGGACTGGTGATACCTTGATATTGGACTTCTAGCCTCCAAAATGGTGAGATGATAAATTCCTATTGGTTAAACCATCTGTGGTATTTGTCATAGCAGACCTGGCAAACTAAGACAATATAAATAAAATTAATTCAAATTCCAGTCTGATGGTACCAAAATCTATATCATAGCTGAGTGTGGCTGTGATAATTGCTTTGTCTCTTTGGAGTGTGTTTCTTCTTGTCTTTCTGTATGTTTTTTTTAAATGAATCTCTTGTGTAAGACAGTATAGTATATGCCAAGGCCAATATGTTTATGCTTGATAATGAGCCTTTTCCTTTTGCTAGGCTTTGTTTTAATCAAGGCAGGTGTAGGATTGGGTGTGAGGTGGTTGTGGCCATTTACTCTCAGTGCACCACAGGCTTCAAATTTCTCTAGCAATTCTGCATTTTTAGATTGGAGGCTGGTTTTGCAGAGGTTATTTTCTCAATGTCCACTGTCCCCTTTGATTTGGGTGTGCCTTCTGTACAATACTCCAGAGACATTCTTTCTACTGCTACTCCTACAGATGTATTATATTGTTATTTTGACTCTCCGGTTGTTAGCCCGGTCATAGAGAGGGGTGAAGGCAGAAGGCATGCTCTCTGATGTGCTGAGGAAGCCTCAGTCTTAGGCAGCTTCTCTCTGTCCCTGGGTCTTGGGAGTGGAGCTGTCACAAGGATCCCTCTTCCTGCTACAGTGCTGGGTCCCACCATTAGGGGTAGTGCTTGTAGTTTTTGTTTGTTTATTTGTTTTTCTGTTCCTCTCCTCCAGCTGCAAAGGCTTTCTGTTAGGATCCCACCTCCAGCCCCGGAGTGCTCCATTGTGGATCTTGATGCTGGAAATCCTTTGTCCCAGACGGCTTCAATCGGATCGTTTCTTACACTGCTTTACCCATCCACAGGTGTTTCTGCAAGCAGGGGAAGTTCTGGGATGGCAAGCCAGAGATGAGTATCCTGGTTTAGTAGTCTGGTCTGCTGTCCAGTAGATGGGCACCCAACATGTAAGGGTTACTCTGTTCCATCTGGACCAGAGCCAGGAGCCCACAATGAAAGTGTAGGCTGGCTCTCCATCACGCCAGGGAGGGACTGGGGAGGGACCGGCAAGAGTTCCAGGAGCTTCTACTGATTTTAAGTTGCATGGTCTTGATTAGGCACTCACCTAGTTACTGCAACCCTATAACTGTTTTCCAGAGTTTAGAGAAAGATAGCTTTGCCAATTGTTGCTAATTATTCAAAGATATGAGGGAACAGAACCTTGGATTGCCTTATGCCACCATCTCGATAATTGGATATTGTCTTTAGTGATGAACGTTTTTATTTTATCCAAATATTCTGCTTTTATAGACAATGTTGCAAAAAAATCCTTATATTTGCATATTAATGCATTCATACTGTAATTTCTCTAGGCTGCTTCCCTAGGTGAGGAATTGATGGATCAGAGGAGAGGCATATTCAATATTTGAATATAAATTAGTAAATGACTTTCCCATAATCACCACATAATTTGCCAATTTTCTCATGCTCTAGTGATCACTGGATTTTATCTGTCTTTTATATTTTGTTTAAATTGACATTTATTTAAAGTCAAATTGACCCTCTTTTCATTTTTTATTGGCCATATGAATTATAAGCATATGTTATTTGCATGTTTTCTATCAGGTTGTATATTTTTTATTGATTTGTAAAGGCATTTTTGTATTTTATGGATAATGACAATCTGTTATTACATAGGACAGGTAAGTATTACAACTGAAGGCGCTCAGCAGACTGGCAGTTTCTCCTATTCTGTTACTTTTGTTTTACTTTATAGTGAATTTCATTACACAGAAAAAAATCTCTTTTCTGTTGCCCCCTCTCTTTGTTACTTGTATGTGTGTAAGTGTGTGTATGTTTGTATATCCAAATATGTTTTCTCTGCAGTCTGTGAGTTTTGTTTCTTGTATAAGAAAGGTGCTCCCAGTACAATATTTTAAAGATAATTGTCTCCTAAATTATCTCCTAGTTTAGTCATTGTTTTTGTTTCACTTTTAGATTATGAGACCATCTGGAATTTATTATATATGTGGTATTAGAAAATCTTTATTAATTTTTATTTTCTTCCAAATACTTGTTTGACTTCTTATGATTTCCCTGAAACCCATGAATCACAAAGAAAAGAAAGGAGTTTTGTCCATAACAGGTATCACATATGTACAGACCCATTTGACAAATGGTGAGAAGAGTGATCATCTGGAAGCCAGATTTCCAAGTATAATAGAGCCCCTTGAGAGAAAAGTATCAGAATGATATCTAACATGTACTGAGTGTTTCTTTTTTGCCATGTTGTGTGCTAAGCATTTTGCATGCATCAATTTTTTCAAACTTCTTTACAACACTGTAAAGCAGATTCTACACATAAAAAGGAAATAATTTAAATCGTGAAAGTTAAAGATCTAGGTTTTACTGACTATAAAACCATACCTTAAATGATAAGCTATTGTTTCTCTGGCCATGGAAATTTTTCTGACAAAGTGAGCTACTCTCATTAGGAGGACAAAGCTCTGGATGCAGTGGCCCTGGGTGTGGAGTGAGGTTATATTTGAAATCCTGCTAATTTAGCCCTTGTGGGGACCTATGTGCTCACAGAATTAAAGAGCTGCTGTTTAGAACTAATAAGAAAGAAAGGGCAACCTATTTCAGTGTCTCATTATCCATATTAAAAATTTCATTAAAAACCCATTCTTTTTAATCTAGATTAGCAACCAATTTAACTGGAGCAGTAAAACTGAAATGCCTGAGCTAATAGTGGATGTTGCCTACTGCTGTCTGCCATCTGACAAGGAACCCTTCTTCCCTTCTTCAAAAAAAATAGGGGATGAATGTAAATGGAAAGTAAAAGCAACATCCGCAATAGCAGGACAGCAGAGATGGAAATATGTGCAGAACCAAGGGAGGCGTCAAAAGTTTTCCCCCTGCAGTAAAGAACTACAATTCTAATAATTTTCCCAATTAGCAATCTGGGAAAGTTAGAGTTCAAGAAATCCCTGGTCAGTTTGGGCCTGGTTTGGCTTAACAGATGGTCAGTGAAGAGTGTACAAAGTGCGTATGCCACACCTGCTAGTTACTAGTTATACAATATTCATATATTCATATTTTGATGTTTTAAGAAGTACTTGGAAAGGAATAGTCACTTTTGTTTAATTTGTGGAGAGGTTTGTTTGTTTATTTTAAGGGAAAGTGTATGTTTGAAACTATATCAAAATTTCAAGGACAACAAAATTAAACCTTGATATTGAGGACCTCTTTTCTAAGAGAACTTCCTCTTTTAAATGAGGCCATATTTTATTGGTCCTCCTAAAATGTTGATCCATTGTACTAACAAAGTTGCCTCACATTACCATAATTATTGAACTCTTCATATTTTATTACTGTGCTAGCAGTTGATGCTACGATCTTGATTTTTGGATTTTCCTTACTTGTACACTTAGATTTAATCATATTTGTGAACTCTGCCACATTTCTCATTTCTTAATTTTCCAGACACAGACCTAACCTCACATTTTTATAAAGGAACCTAGAAGGGGACACATTTATTATTCTCTGCAGTGTCTCATAGTGAGCATTTGAGCCACGTCGCAGCACATATTTAATAATGTTTTGTCAGTGATGCACTAATGGGGAAGATGCATGATTTTCAAGTACTTAACCCTTATCAGCCAGATACTTTGCCAGGTTATGGAAGGAACCGAAAAGAAGGGAAAACATGTAATTTGGGTAGTTGAGTACTGACTAATGATCATGTAACTAAAGTTTATAGAATATCTTATACCAAAGTGCTCAAGGTCACTTGATAACCAGTCATTGGTTTAGCTATGTTTGGAACTTTGAAATTAACAGTCAAGAGACTTTGGTCATTCTTTGTGGATGGATAAACTGAGATAAGGAGAGGATAATTTTTTCAAGATAGTCACTCAACTAGCTAATACATTGTATATATCCTAAATAATTCTGGTATAAAACCCACATTCTTTGGTCATTTTGATTTGGATTGATGTGACAGAAACAACCACTCCCACCATTTAGCAAATGTCAGGTACTCACAGACAGCCTCAACCACACAAGTTAGGTGGGGTCAAGACCTCCCTTCCAAGTCTTGTGTAACTATGCAAGCTAGCCTTAGAACACATTTGTCAAATGTACAGATGTTTGTCAGCAGGGAGACATGAAAACAGTTATACAAACTACTTTTACAGTATGCAGGAGGAACCACTCTGTCCTCAGGCATTCCAAACAGAAATTTGAATGAAAATATTACTCTGAGCTACATTAACTATATATTGACAGCAGGAAGATTGGGCCGGGAATGGGTTCAGGTGAGAGTCCCCGAGGAAAGGGAGGGCCGCAGGACCAGCGCGGTCTCGCGCCTTGCGTGCTGTTCTTCAGGATTAACTGCCGCATTTACTCAACACTCACATACCTCGTTCATCTGAGGGAGCTGGAGCCTTATCGGTCTTTCTATTCAAGCACTTATCTTGAGCATTACTCATTTTACTAATAAAAACTCATTCCGCAAATGCCTTAGGATTAATCAACACTTAACTATAGATTTAGTTGACTCTCTTTGAAGTGCATAAATCACTACCTCTGGAATATACCACATTTTCTAATGCCAACAATCATCCCCTCAGGTTGAGGCTAAAATTAACTGCCAAACGCATAAATCATCCTGCTTATACTGAAGTCTTTTGAAAGTAAATTAGCAGAGACAATAAAACAAAGATCAAACTAGCCAGCCTTTTAGGCCAAGGTAATGATATACCAAGCTTGCTCATCATGACTGATTCCTCAGACCTCCACCCTACTAACAAATCAGTGTTTTGATTCCCCATCTCAACATACCATTAAATCGAGATCATCTAATCTATCCCCTAAGTAACGTTTATTATCTAAAGTCAATAGCACAGATCCTATATCATGTGTATTATACTATTTCCAAAATTGAAAGGTTTATTTTTCAATGTCAAATCATGACACTGCCAGTGCTTTTAATAGGTCTTTGAGAGTACCCAGGAAATTGGGCCCACTATTTTACCTTTTTCTATCTTCCAAAGAGCTTGCATCCCTGTCAATATTATTTCCCAAAATAAATATGCCCACAAGCAATACCCTAACAACTATTTTTCACTTCTGATGCCTTTAGGCAGTAAAGATTTAACTGCTTCCCTCTGCGTCATTCAAGATAGGAATGAGTACTTCAGGAAAGATAAAGAAAAAGGAAAAACTTGTCCTAAAAATATTTAAAGTGGTATTATCTGTGGTGTGTTGGCTGACATAATAGCATCCAACAGATGTGAAATAAAACATGGGGATTTAGTTAAAGTTTGTATTTTTAAAAATTAACAAAATAACTGCTTGAAAGCTTTGACATCTTCATGCATTACATTGTATAAAATTTTGTGAGAAAACTATTACCTAACAATCAAAAAATAATAAAAAAGTGAAAAGTTATTGTTTGTATTATCTCAAGAAAGTATGAATAAAGTAAAAATCTCCCCCAAAGTCATTATAAATTGATTGTGAATACCAGCTTGTGAAGTACTTCTGAGAAAATATAAATGTATGGTTTTCATTATGTAAATATAACTGAAAAATCAGTGCTAGGACAGACCAGAATATATAGTTTTGTGGCACTACTTTCTTTAGAAAAATGTTAGTTGCTTTGACATCCTAGGAGAACAAAAAGCATGAGTTATGGAAAAGCACTGTACCAGCAGCCAACAAAGCAGGCTTCCACTCCCACTTCTGGTAAACTCAAGTATGTACAACTTTAGACAAGTCCCTTAACCTCTTTGAAGAACTTGTACTGGGTCCAATTTGACTCCATTGTTTTATATTCTGTCCTTGTGCCAGTACTATGCTGTTTTAAATACTGTGGCTTTTTAAATAAGTTTTAAGATTGGGAAGTGTGAGTTCTCCAACTTTGCTCTTTATGAAGATGGTTTTGGCTTTGAGGGCCCCTTACTCTTCCATATGAATTTGATGATTGGCTTTTCCACATCTGCAAAGAAAGCTTTTGGAATTTTTGTTGAGATTGCATTGAATCCTTAAACCACTTTGGGTAAAATTGGCATCTTAACAGTATTTGGTCTTCCAGGCTATGAACATGGAATGCTCTTCCATTTAAGTCTTGTTTGGTTTCTTTTAGCAATGTCTCATCATTTTCTGTATAAAAATCCTTTACATCCTTGGTTAGAACTATTCCTATATACTTGATTATGTTTGTTGGAATTTTTTTCTTGATTTCCTCTTCATATTGTTGATTACTAGTATATAGAAACACTACTGATTTTTTTCATGTTGATCTTCTAGCCTGCCACTTTGATGAGTTTGTTTATTAGTTCTAGTAATTTTATTGTGGATTTTTCAAGATTTTCTGTATATTGGATCCTGCCATGTACTTCTTCTTTATAATTTGGATAACATTTAATTCTTTTTTGGGGGCCTAACTGCTATGACTAGAACTTCCAGTACAATGTTGAATAACAGTAGTGATAGTAGGTATCCTTGTCTTGTGCCCAATCTTCGAGGGAAAGGTTTCATTTTTCACCACTGAGTCTGAAGTAGCATATGGGTTTTGCATATATGCCCTTCATCATGTTGAGGACATTTCCTTCTCTTCTGAGTTTTCTAAGTGTTATTATCAAAAAGGAGTGCTGGATTTTGTCAAATTCCTTTTCTGCCTCAATTGAGATGATCATGCGTTTTTTCCCCTTCATTCTGTTAATGTGGTGTGTTACTTGAATTGATTTTCTTATGTTGACCCACCCCTGCATACCTGGGATAAATCCCATCTGGTCATGGTGTATAATTCTTTTAATGTGTTGTTGGATATGGTTTATTAGTATTTTCTTGAAGATTTTTGCATCTATATTCATAAGGGCTATTGGTCAGTAATTTTATTTTCTTGGGGGTACCATTATCTGGCTTTAATATTAGGGTAATGTTGGCTGCAGAATAAGTTAGGGAATGTTCCATCAACTTCCATATTTTGGGAGAGTTTGAGCAGGATTGGTGTTAATGCTTCTGGGAATATTTGGCATAATTTACCTGTGAAGCAATCTTGTCTAGGGCTTTTCTTTGATGGAAAGTTTTTGATAGCTGGTTCAGTCTGTTTACTAGTTAGTGGTCTCTTGAGATCTTAGTGTGCATTCTTTGCATGTTTCTAGGAATTTGTCCATTTCATTTCATTATCTGATTTGTTATTGTATGGTTATTAATAGTAACCTCTTGAATTCCTTTTTATTTTTGTAGGGTTAGTTGTAATGTCCCCCCTTTCTTTCTGATATTAATTATTTGTGTCTTTTCTCTTTTTTTCTTTGTCAGATGAGCTAAAGGTTTGCCATTTTAATAATTATTTCAAAGGACCATCTTTGGTTTTGTGGTTCTCACTATTGTTTTTATTCTCTATTTTATTTATCTCCACTCTAATCTTTATTATTTCCTTCCTTCTTCTTAGAAGAAGGGCTTAGTCTGTACTTCTTTTTCTAGAGCCTCCAGTTGTGAGGTTAGGCCTATGACTTGAGATCTTTCTTCTTTAGTGTAAGAATTGAAAGCTATAAATATCCTCAGCATTGTCTTTGCTACATCTTATAAGTTTTGATATGTTGTGGTTTTATATTCATTTGCCCTAAGTTATTTCCTACCCTTTTAATTTCTTCTTTAACTATTGGTAGTTTGAGTACACTGTTTATATTTCCACATATTTGTGAATTTTCCGTTTCTCCTGTTATTATTGATTTCTAGCTTCATTCCATTGTGTCAGAGAAGAAACATTGTATGACTTCAATATTTTTGCATTTGAGACATGTTTTGTGATCTAACATATGTCTTATCCTGGAGAATGATCCATGTGCTCTCAAGAAGAATGTCTATTATGTCTAGTTACTTTAGACTATCTTTCGAGTCTCCTATTTCCTTATTTCTGTCAAGATGTTCTGTCCATTATTAAAAGTGGTGTGTTGAAGACCCCTACTACTAATAAAGAACCATCTATTTCTCCCTAAAATTCTGTCAGTATTTCCATCATATATTTTTGGGCTCCAGCATTAGGTGCATATATATTTATAATTGTTATGTCTTCTTGTTGAATTCACCCCTTTATCAGTGTATAGTGTCCTTCTTCATCCCTTGTAACAGTTTTGAAGTGAAGTCTATTTTAGCTGATATTTCTGTAAGCCACACATCCCTCTTTTGGTTACTGTTTGCATGGTATATTTTTTCCACCCTCTCACTTTCAACCTACTTGTGTCTTCTAATTTACTGTGAGTTGCTAACAGCATTTAGTTGGTTCATGCATTTTGATTGGAGAGTTTAATCCATTTACAGATAAAGTAACTACTTTTAACATGGGACTTTCTTTGTCATTTTGCTGTACTGTCTTTTTAAGTCTTATACATTTTTAACAATTTCTTCCATTAATGCCTATTTTCATATTTATGATTTTTTTTGGTATTGTACCATTTTGAGTCCCTTGTTATTTCTTTCTGAATGTGTATTTCATATATTTTCTTTGTGGTTACAAAGGGTCTAAAATTTAATGTCTTAAATCTGTAGTAATCACTTTTGATTTGATACCAACTTAACTTTAATATCATAGACATACACTGTTCCTAAACCCTTTTGACCCCTACCTTTTGTTGTACTTGTTACAAATTATATCTTTGTATATTGTATGTCTAAAACCATAGATTTATCCTCATTTTATGCCTTTGCATTTTAGAACCTGTAAGAAGTAGAAAGCGGGGATACATACCAAAAAATACAATAAAATAGTGCTGGCATTTATAATTACCCAAATAGTTACCTTTACCAGAGATCTTTATCTCTTTGTCACTTCAATCCACTATTTAGTGTCCTCTCTGTCTCATCTGAGGCTGTCTGGAGCTGTAGAGCCCACTTTCTTTCCTCTGCTTGTGCTTGCTTATGGCCACAGGAATTTCCCACTCACAGTTTACAGGAGTTGGAATGCCCCCTCTTCTCCCTTTGACAAAGCCTTTCACCCCCTCTGGGTGCTTTATAGTATAACTTAATGCAGATAGTTCTTTTCCCCAGCATGCTTCAACTTAATTGTTTCTTACACTGTTTGCTATATGTAAGCTGCTTTTCTGTCTTCAGGGCAAATTCTAGAATAAACAGTTGCAGATACGTTTCCTCGTTCAGACTTTAGGCTTCTACCAGATAGATTGGCAATGACTTAACAGACACCCCAATATATTACTCTGCTCCCTCTGAAACAAGGCCAGGAGCCCACACTGGGAGTACAGGCTAGCTCTACTCCTTGCAAGGGCACCACGAGCTTCGCCTACCATTTCTTAGGTTTCCTTTTTGTGATTCAGTACTTGCCCAGTTACAGCAACCCTGTGTTTTCTTAAGTTTTGAGGAAGATGGCTCTGCCACTTTTGGCTAGTTGTTCAAAGATTCTGTGGGGGAATGGTACCCTGGAGAGTCTTAAACCACCCTCTTGGTTGACTTATCCCATCATCTCCTTTTTATATAAGTGGAAAATGAGGTTAAGTAATCTACTCTTTTTTTTATATATATATATATTCATTTTATTGAGATATATTCACATAACATGCAGTCATACAAAACAAATCATACATTCGATTGCTCACAGTACCATTACATAGTTGTACATTCATCACCAAAATCAATCCCTGACACCTTCATTACCACACACACACAAATAACAAGAATAATAATTAAAGTGAAAAGGAGCAATTAAAGTAAAAAAGAACACTGGGTGCCTTTGTCTGTCTGTTTGTTTGTTTGTTTCTTTCCCACATTTTTCTACTCATCCATCCATAAACTAGACAGTTTATCCCATTGTCACCCCTCATAAGCTACATTTTTTTTTATTAAATTCAGTTTTATTGAAATACATTCACACACCAATCATCCATGATATACAATCCACTGTCCACGGTATGATAACATAGTTATGCGTTCATCACCACAGTCTATCTCTGAACATTTTCCTTACATCAGAAAGAACCAGAACAAGAATAAAAAATAAAAGTGAAAAAAGAACACCCAAATCATCCCCCCATCCCACCCCATTTGTCCTTTAGTTTTTATCCCCATTCCTCCACTCATCCATACACTAGATAAAGGGGGTGTGATCCACAAGGTCTTCACAATCACACTGTCACCCCTTGTAATCTACATTATTATATAATTGTCTTCAGAAGTCCAGACTGCTGGGTTGGAGTTTGGTAGTTTCAGGTATTTACTTCTAGCTATTCCAATACATTAAAGCCTAAGAGGTGTTATCTATATAGTGCATAAGAATGTCCACCAGAGTGACCTCTCGACTCCATTTGGAATCTCTCAGCCACTGAAACTATTTCGTCTCATTTTGCATCCCCCTTTTGGTCAAGAAGATACTCTCAGTCCCACGATGCCGGGTCCACATTCATCCCCGGGAGTCATACTCTGCGTTGCCAGGGAGATTTACACCCCTGGGAGTCAGGTCCCACGTAGGGGGGAGGACAGCGAGTTCACCTGTCGAGATGGCTCAGTTAGAGAGAGAGAGGGCCACATCTGAGCAACAAAGAGGTTCTCAGGGGGAGACTCTTAGGCACCATTACATACAACTTTAGACTCTTCTTTGTGGTAATGAGCTTCATAAGGGCAAGTCCCATGCTCGAGGGCTCAACACATCAAACCGCCAGTCCCAATGTTTGTGACAACATCAACACCAGTCCAGGTGAGGATGTCCAACATATCCACACCTTCCCCCAGATCCTTGGGGCTGGGGAGGGGGAGGCTGTAAATATATTTTTTATTATCTGCCCAAATTATTCTAGGATGTGTCACTATTTCACTCCAGCCTATACTAACCTACCGTATCTCACTTCCTATTCAAAGTTCCATGCAATTGTGGTGTTTGAACAAATCGACTGTAGAGTTGTACCGTTTAGAAAGTTTAGATCCTGTACCAAATAGATATCTATTCCCTTGGTCTCATATGAAAGTTGAAGTTTTAAAACACAATCAGTTTCAACCTTTATCCTTTGGCCTGGCTTGCCCTGGTCTTAACCAGGCCTGCTTCATTCATATCACTAATTGAAGTCTGGGTTCTTTTTTAGCGTTTTTTTTTTTTTTTTTTTTTTTTGACAGTGGCTGTATGCACTAATACTGACATTCATATATGCCGAGCTCTAGCTCTGAGTTTCAGGTGTCTCAGAGATATGCATTGTTCCAGAGACCAATCAGGTTATACGCTAGGGGATCAGCATCTCAAAGTTTAGAGATAGGCCTTACAATTCAGGGATAGAGTTAACTGCTGTAAGAGCTTACAATCTAGGGACTATTACAATTATTGTGTCCACGTTAGGCTATGTTCTGAGATTCAATTCTGAGTTTACACATTGTAGCTAGTCCATATTGGTGAGGCATCATCCCTCTCACCATGTTTTCTCCAACACTTTTACTCCTATATATATTTTTTCCTACAATTTTATACAGTTATATTCACATACCATACATTTATCCACAGTGTACAATCAGTTGTTCATGGTATCATCATAAAGTTGTACATTTATCACCACAATCAGCACTTGAACATACTGATTACTATAAGAAAAATTGTTTTTTTTTTTTTTTTTAGCAATAAGAAAAAATGATAAAAAGAAAAATAACATGTCATACAATACAATATACTAGTAAGGACAGCAAATAACACCACTACCAAGAATCCCATATTACTCCCCTATATCCCCCTCTCATATACATTTAGCATTGGCACATTACATTGCCTTTGTTACATTTAATGGAGGTATATTACAATGTTACTGTTGACCATAGACTCCAGTTTGCTTTGATTATGTTTTTTCCTGAATACCATCCCTTTTTCAAATTTCTACATGGTTGACATTCATTTGCTTTCCCACATGCAAAAACATTTTTATATTTGTATATTTAGTAACAGTCATTGGCCACTCCAGTTTTTGCCACGTTATACAGTCCCAGTCTTTATCACCTATCTTTACCTCTGGTGTCATACATTCTCCTATCCCACCTCTTTCAGCTTTACTCACAGACATCTTTGTTCGGTGTACTTACAATACCGTGCTACCATCACACAGTATTATGCTATCTATTTCTGGATCTATGCAATCAATCCTAAACATTCTGTAGTCCTGCAGCATCAAATGGCTGATCTCTGCCCTCTTTCTATCTCCTGGTCGCCTGTGTTGTCGGCTTTTAACTTCCAAAGTTTGTTCATTAATGACTGTTCATATTAGTGAGACCATACAGAATCTGTCCTTTTGTTTCTGGCTAACTTCACTCAACATAATGTCCTCAAGGTTCGTCCACATTATTACATGATCCATGTCTTTGTTCTGTCTTACAGCTGCATAATATTCCATCATGTGTATAAACCACAGTTTGTTTATCCACTCGTCCTTTGATGGACATTTGGGCTGTTTCCATCTCTTGGCAATTGTGAATAATGCTGCAATAAACATTGGTTTACAAATGTCTGGTTGTGTCTTAAGTTTCAGTTCCTCTGAGTATATACCCAGCAATGGAATAGCTGGGTCATATGGCAGATCTATGTTTAGCTTCCTGAGGAACCTCCATACTGTCTTCCAGAGTGGTTGCACCATTCTACATTCCCACCAACAATGAATAAGTGTGCCTCTTTCTCCACATCCTCTCCAGCACTTGTCATTTTCTGTATTTTGGATAATGGCCATTCTGGTAGGTGTGAGATGATATCTCATTGTGGTTTTGATTTGCATTTCTTTAATAGCCAGTGAAGTTGAGCATTTTTTCATATGCTTTTGAGCCATTTGTATTTCTTCTTCAGAAAAATGTCTGTTCATGTCTTTTGCCCATTTTTTAATTGGATTGTTTGTCTTTTGGTTATTGAGATGCAGGATTCCTTTATATATTTGGGATATTAAACCCTTATCTGATCTGTGGTTTACAAATATCATCTCCCATTGTGTAGGTTGCCTTTTTACTTTTCTGACAAAGTGCTTTGATGTACAAAAGTGTTTACTTTTGAGGAGATCCCATTTGTCTGTTTGTTCTTTGGTTGCTGGTGCCTTGGGTGTGAGGTCTAAGAAACCACCTCCTTTCACAAGATCTTTGAGATATTGCCCTACATTTTCTTCTAAGAGTTTTATGGTCTTGGTGCTAATGTTTAGGTCTTTGATCCACTTTGAGTTAATTTTGGTATAAGGTGTGAGATGGACATCCTCTTTCATTCTTTTGGAAATGGATATCCAGTTCTCCAAACACCATTTATTGAACAGGCTGCTCTTTCCCAGTTGCTTCAGCTTCACTGCCTTATCAAAGATAAGTTGTCCATAGATGTAAGGGTCTCCTTCTGAACACTCAATTCAATTCCATTGATCAGTATATCTGTCCTTATGCCAGTACCATGCTGTTTTGAGCACTGTAGCTTTGTAATATGCTTCAAAGTCAGGTAGTGTGAGACCTCCCACTTCATTCCTCTTTCTCAAGACATTTTGGCTATCGGGGCACCTTACCCTTCCAAATAAATTTAGTTATTGCTTTTTCTATTTCTGTAAAGTAAGTTGTTGGGATTTGAATTGGTATTGCATTGAATCTGTAAATCAGTTTAGGTAAAATTGCCATCTTAACTACATTTAGTCTTCCAATCCCATGAACATGATATGTTCTTCCATTTTTTCAGGTCTGTTCAATTTTCTTTTAGCAGTTTCTTGTAGTTTTCTATGTAAAGGTCTTTTGTGTCCTTGGTTAAGTTTATTCCTAAATACTTGATTCTTTTGGTTGCTATTGTAAATGGGATTTTTTTCTTGATTTCCTCCTCTTGTTGCACATTACTTGTGTATAGGAACACTACAGATTTTTGCGTGTTGATCTTGTAGCCTGCTACTTTGCTGTATTCATTGACTAGTTCCAGTAGCTTTGCTGTAGATTTTTCTGGATTTCCTACATATAGAATCATGTCATCTGCAAATAGTGAAAGTTTTTACTTCTTCCTCTCCAATTGGATGCCTTTTATTTCTTTTTCTTGCCTAATTGCTCTAGCTAGAACTTCCAGCACAATATGTGAATAGCAATGGTGATAGTGGGCATCCCGGTCTTGTTCCTGATCTTAGAGGAAAAGCTTTCAGTCTCTCCCCCCATTGAGTGTGATGTAGCTGTGGGTTTTTCATATATTGCCTTTATCATATTGAAAAAGTTCCCTTCTATTCCTATCCTTTGAACTGTTTTCATCAGGAAAGGATGTTGAATTTTGTCAAATGCCTTTTCTGCATCAATCGAGATGATCATTTGGTTCTTCTGCTTTGATTTATTGATGTGGTGTATTACATTAATTGATTTTCTTGTGTTGAACAGCCTTGCATACCTGGAATAAATCCCACCGGGTTGTGGTGTATAATTCTTTTAATGTGCTGCTGGATTCGATTTGCGAGTATTTTGTTGAGGATTTTTCGCGTCTATATTCATAAAGAAATTGGTCAATAATTTTCTTTTTTGTAGTATCTTTGCCTGGTTTTGGTATTAGGGTGATGATGGCTTCATAGAAAGAATTAGGTAGCTTTCCCTCTTCTTCAATTTTTTTGAAGAGATTGAGCAGGATTGGTACTAATTCGTTCTTGAATGCTTGGTAGAATTCACATGTGAAACCATCTGGTCCTGGGCTTTTACTTTTTGGGAGCTTTTTGATGACTGACTCAATCTCTTTACTTGTGAGTGGTTTGTTGAGGTCATCTATTTCTTCTTGAGTTAATGTTGGTTGTTTATGCTTTTCTAGGAAGTTGTCCATTTCATCTAAGTTGTCTAGTTTATTAGCATATAGTTGTTCGTAGTATCTTCTCATTATCTCCTTAATTTCTGCAGGGTCGGTAGTTATATTTCCTTTCCCATTTCTGATTGCATTTATTTGCATCTGCTCTCTCTTTTTTTTTGTTAGCCTAGCCAATGGTCCATCGATTTTATTGATTTTCTCAAAGAACCAACTTCTGGTTTTGTTGATTCTCTGTATTGTTTTCCTGTTCTCAATTGCATTTATTTCTGCTCTAATCTTTGTTATTTCTTCCCTTCTGCTTGCTTTGGGGTTAGTTTGCTGTTCTTTCTCTAATTCCTCCAGGTGAGCAGTTAACTCTTCAATTTTTGCTCTCTCTTCTCTTTTACTATAGGCATTTAGGGCAATAAATTTCCCTCTCAGCACCGCCTTTGCTGCATCCCATAAGTTTTGATAAGTTGTATTTTCATTGTCATTTGCCTCGAGGTATTTACTAATTTCTCTTGTAATTTCTTCCTTTACCCACTGGTTTTCTAAGAGGGTGTTGTTTAGCCTCCATATGTTTGTGAATTTTATGACCTTCTGCCTTTTATTTATTTCCAACTTCATTCCATTGTGGTCTGAGAAAGTGTTTTGTATAATATCAATGTTTTTAAATTTGTTGAGACTTGCTTTGTGACCCAACATGTGGTCTATCCTAGAGAATGTTCCATGCGCACTTGAGAAAAAAGTGTATCCTGCTGTTGTTGGATGTAGTGTTCTATAAATGTCTGTCAAGTCTAGTTCATTTATCATACAATTTAACATCTCTGTTTCTTTAGTGATCCTCTGTCTAGATGTTCTATCCATTGATGAGAGTGGTGTATTGAAGTCTCCAACTATTATTGTAGAGGTATCTATTTCTCCTTTCAGTGATCGCAGTGTTTGCCTCATGAATTTTGGGGCATTCTGGTTTGGTGCATAAATATTTATGACTGTTATGTTTTCTTGATGAATTGACCCTTTTATTAATATATAGTGTCCTTCTTTGTCTCTTTTAATTGTTTTGCTTTTGAAGTCTAACTTGTCTGATATTAATATAGCTACTTTTTTTCTGGTTGTTGTTTGCATGAAATATCTTTTTCCAACCTTTCACTTTCAGTCTCTGCTTGTCCTTGTGTCTAAAGTGAGTTTCTTGTAGACAGCGTATTGATGGGTCCTGTTTTTTAATCCATTCTGCCAGTCTGTGTCTTTTTATTGGGGAGTTTAATCCATTTACATTTAGTGTTATTATTGTAAGGGCAGTACTTTCTACTACCATTTTGTTTTTTGGAATTTATATGTCATATCTTATTTTTTCCTCTCCTTTTACCTTTCCTGATAATCTTCATTTTTGCACTCTTCTCCAACTCTCTCTCTCCTGTCTTTTCCTATCAGCCTGTAGCACTCCCTTTAGTATTTCTTGTAGTGCCGGTCTCTTATTCACAAACTCTCTCAGTGTCTGTTTGTCAGAAAACGTTTTAATCTCTCCCTCATTTTTGAAGGAAAGTTTTGCTGGATATAGAATTCTTGGTTGGCAGTTTTTCTCTTTCAGTATCTTAAATATATCATGCCACTGTCTTCTTGCCTCCATAGTTTCTGCAGAGAAATCTGTACATAGTCTTATTGACCTTCCCTTGTATATGATGGATTGCTTTTCTCTTGCTGCTTTCAGAATCCTCTCTTTGTCTTTGACATTGGACAATCTGACCAGTAAGTGTCTTGGAGTAGGTCTATTGGGATCTATTCTATTTGGGGTACGTTGTACTTCTTGAATCTCTAATTTTCTGTCTTTTATAAGAGTTGGGAAATTTTCAGTGAATATGTCTTCTATTACTCTTTCTGCCCCTTTTCCCCTCTCTTCTTCTTCTGGGATACCCATAACACGTATATTTGTGCGTTTCGTGTTGTCACTCAGCTCCCTAAGACCCTGCTCATATTTTGCCATTTTTTTCACCATCTGTTCTTTTGTGTGTATGAATTCGAATGACCTGTCTTCCAGTTCACTGATCCTTTCTTCTGCCTGTTCAAATCTACTGTTGTGTCCCTCCATTGTGTTTTTCATCTCTTCCATTGTGGCCTTCATTCCCATGAGTTCTGCCATTTGTTTTTTTAAGTTTATGAATTCTTCTTTATGGTCAGCCAGTGTCTTCTTTATATCCTTCAGCTCTTTTGCTATATCTTCCTTCATTTCATCAAATTTATTTAGCATTAGTTGCCTCCACTCCTGTGTCTCAGCTGAGCTATTAGTTTGTTCCTTTGGCTGGTCCATGTTTTCGTGTTTCCTGGTATGGCTTGTTATCTTAAGTTGTCTAGGCATCTGATTTCTTGATTAGTTTATTTTGGAGCTTGTTTTCTGTCTTTTACCTAGTGGTTTTCTTGTTGGTTGGCTTTGTTCTCTGGCCTCTGTTATTCAGTTCAACTTATTCTAGACCTCTAACTTAGGTTCTATTAGTTGATCAGAATTTTTCCCCTCTTGTTTTTTCTGTTTCTTGCTCTGCCTCTATGTAACCTTTTTGTGAGTGGGTCTCCTCAGATATGGTGACCCTAGTCAGATTTTCCCAGTCTAGTGAGGCCCAGGTCTCATTGGGAGGGTATGGAGTTTTCCTGAGAATGAGACCCTCCTATGAGGCCTTTAGAATTGGTGCTTTTCCTCTCTTGTCCACTAAGTGGCACTGGCCAGCCCGCAGCTCCCCCACCAGTGTGAGGAGGTATGGAGCCTTTAGTTCTCCTGGTGACTCTGATCCTGTCAGTGGCATGGCTGACTGAAGCCGGAATCTGAATTCCAGCCCCTGGGGTCTGAATTCCCAGAAGGAGGACTGCCAGTTGAGCTGGACCTCCCTCCACTCTCCCAATCCTCAGAACTCCAGTTGTCTCTCAGGGGCACTATTCCCTTCTCCTCTCTCCTCTTTGGGGCCTCTCCAGGTAGATTCCTTGGTCAGCCTGAGTTGCCAATTAAAGATGGGGGTGGAGGCCTTCAGTAGTGAATATGGAATTCAAAGACACTGTGGGTACTCTGTCTCCCCCAAGCCCAGCCTAGCCCCTCAACCTGGGCTTTCTGATAGAAAATAACCACGTATATTACTTTTAGATTTAAAAAAAAAAAAAAAAAGTAGAAAAGAAATCAAGAAAAAGAAAAAAGGGGAAAAAAAAAAAAAAGAGTCTCTTTTAAAAGTGTTTCCCCAGCCTGGAAGTTTTGTCAGTGTCAGAATATAGCATTTAAAGATATGCTTTGGGCTATTGTCTGATAATTACTCTCCAACCGCTTCAGTTCCACCCCTGCTGGGGGCTATTGAAATGCAAAAAGATAAGGGATCAGTGAGAAGCCAGAAGGGACAAAATGGGGAAAAAAAATGGCTTTTTTGGAGTCTGGGAATGGGTGCCGGCTTTTACGTTCCCCCACTTCTCGGAGCCCAGCCCTTCTTTAGCACCCCAGCTCCCAAAGTTAGTTAATTAATTTGTTAATTAATTCTGCAGTTGAGGCTGGGTTGAGCCTCCCTTCTTGCCCTCAGCAGATTGCTGTTTTTTGGTGTCCCCCCCCCCCTTTCAGGGAGCCAGCAGCAAGACAGTCTGTGAGGTCTGGGTGGGGAGGGGCGCCAGACCCCTGGTCTGGGGAACTTAACAATGTTCACTGCGATCTCAGCTTTTCCTCCAATACCAAACTTGTGTCCAATGTGTGACTGGTTACTGGAGACCCCCAAAACACTGTTTCATATAGTTCTTGGGTAATTGCCAGCTGCTCTAGGGGAGAGAAAAAATTCTGCTCCTCACCACTCCGCCGTCTTGCCCCGCCTCCATAAGCTACCAGTAATCTACTCAACATAAAAAATAAAAATAAATAAATTGGGGCATGGTAAAACATCATTCATAAGTCTAAAATGAATGACAAATAAGAATATATATCTGAAACTTATATGAAAAAGCAGTTATAGCTATAATATAAAAGAATACCTAAAAATCTGTCTCATGGTAAAAAAGAAAAAAGAGAAAAAAGAAAAGAAAGTCTATACTATTTCTCAATACACCAGATTATCAAAAATCTAAATGTTTGGCATTCACCCTGGAAAACTTAGCTCCTGAACTATGCTTTCATTAAATCGCAGATTCTTAAACTTATTGTTAAAAAATTAATGATTTGAACTGCTAGTAAAGCATTGTCAGGCAAATGAAATGATAAGAAATGTAAAATTCCTTTTAATAGGCATTTGAGAGTAGAATGAAGATGGAATGTATATTTTAATAGATATCCCTAGTATCAAAATATTTATATGCTTATAGTAGGGCCAAAATTTAATTAAAAAGAAACAGTGTAAATGTGCAATATAAGTTTAAATTTGAAGAATATAAATGTACTATGTAACATTTAAAAAAATTTAGTGAAATACGTTATTGCAAGCAAATACACAAAATCCAAAAGTAATTTTAGAAATATTACCAGTTGGAATGGACTTTTTACATTAGCTATGTAATTGTATCTAATTATATTAACTAATTATAAACACTAATAATCATATGATTATAATAACATAATTATTATAATTATGGTTACTAGCATTAATGAAAGTGTAATATGTGCTAGGATATATTCTACTTTATATATAGTAAATCATTTATTTCCCAATAGCTTAATGAGACATAGCAGTGCTGTATAGTTATTAGAATGTTCCTTTTGAGTATTTAATAGCAGAAATATACAAGATATATGCATATGTAAAATCCCAGACCAAAAAGAAGCAACAAGTATTAAATACTTTCACATGGAAATCATTTGTCCTTTTTGGGGCTAACTTTATATTATTATTCTATTTAGTAATTATTTTGTGTCTAGATATTTGGTGGCAAACCCTTTTCATTGCTTACTTTCAAATGATTTTGCAGTAATATTTAAATAATAAATACATTAGTAGAAATTCCTAAGGTTGCAAATCAACTGTTTCCGGGGAATTCTTTGTTGTACACTAAAGTGTATTACATTTTGTTGATCCTTATAGAATATTGAGAACATAAAGATATGGAAGGAGGGATTATAGAACAACTCTTTGTGGGTTTTATTCAATAGTTAATTCATCTATTCATGCAAACAGTTTTTCTCAGGCTGACACTATGTTCAAGGCATGCTGTTACATGGGATAGATGCAAAAATGAATAAACTACTTCCTCTGACCTTAAGGAATAAGCAAACACTTGATAGGTCTAAACTGGGGGCAAGGAAAATTTCAAATCTTCCCTGGAAAACTCATAAAATGAGAGTTGGGAGGAAGATGAGAGGCCGTTTGAAACATATTTAGGGATAAATATTTTATTAGTAATAAAAACTTCCAGCCAGAATGGAGAAACAGGCACTGGATTTATTGTTTCAGCCAGTAGACTAAGAAAGAAAAGAAATAAAAAGAATAACACATATACACAAATTATGGGAAACAATTTTCAACACACTGGGTATCACACAAAAAAGAACAGTGATCACTGAGAGAAGAAAAACAAATGAGAGGAGCCCTATGATTGTTGCAGCTACTGCATATAAAGAGTCCCTGTGGCATGGAACAGGGAGAGGGAACCCAGGGCAAGCCCAGTGTACTGCATGAATTGAATAACTAAGCTTTTTGGGACAAAAAGGCAGTAATAATTTTCAGTGCAGAGTATTGGGGAGAAGAGAGTTGTGCAGGGAGAGAACTGCAAAGATCTGTAGAGTTCTCTCTCAAGTATTCAGCAGAGTATGATCAGCACATGCATGTGAATCAAGATAGCAAAGAGGACAGAGGAAACATTGCCTAGCTCTCTCATAGGACTGGAAATGGTGCCTGACCCAAACAGCCAGACTTGAAAATCTCATATTCATAAGGCATTGGGTGAGTAATAAGAAGGATCTTGAGTCTGTAGTGGGAAATGATTAGCCTTAGACTAAATTCTGCTTTTGTCCTGCCTAACAAATCATAAAAGAAAGACCCAGAAGAATCAAACTGTTTCCTAGTAACTTAAATTCATCCATAACCAAGCTAAAAAAAATTGTAGGAATAAAAAATATCCCACAGTTAACAAGGTCAATTTCAGAATGCCTGACATACAAATATTACTAAGCTTGCAGTAAAGCAGGACAATGTGACTAATACTGGACATACAAATCAATCCATTATAATCAACCTAGATCTGACAAAGATGTTAGAAAAAGTAAAATATGACTTTTAAACTATTATTATATTTCATATGACAATAAGTACATACAGGAGAGATTTTTCAAAAACCTAAATTGAACTTACAGTATGTACAATGAAAAAAGGCAGTGAATGGGATTAAAGGCAGTTGGTCATTGGAGAAGAAAATTTAAGGACATAGCAATAGAAATTATATGAGATTAAATACAGAGTGAATAAAGAAATAAAAACAAAACATGAAAAAGCACATATAAGTGACCTACTATAGTTGTTAACTGGAGTACTTACAGGAGGAAGGCAACAGAAAAATATACTCAAGAAAATTATAAATCCACAAACCCAAGAATTTTAATGAACCCCAAATACCAGAAACACAAAGGAAAATATTCCAAGGCACATAATAGTCAAATTGCTTATGGCCAGTAATAAAGAGAAAAATCTAAACTAACTAAATAAACAAAGACTACATACAGGGAAGCAATTATAAGAATGGCAGCAGGTTTCTGATGGAAAACAATAAAAGCCAGAAGACTGTGCAGCAACACTTTTCAAGTACAGAAAGAACAAAACTTTTCAATCTATAATTCTTTGCTCAGCAAAAATTATCTTTCAAAAATGAATGTGAAATACTTTTTCAGGTAAAAAAAAAAAACTTGAAGAATTAATCACCTGCAGACCTGTACTCCAAAATATATTAAAGACCTACAAGCAGAGATAAATGAAACTATATTGTAAAGTTCTTGTTTTGTGGTATATCACTTGAAGGTAGACTGTGATGCATAGAGATGCATATTATAATCCTAAAGCAACTGTTAAAACAACAAAATAAAAATTATAGCTAAATTTCCATCTAAGATTAAACTGAATCCTAAAATGTACTCAATTATTCCAAATATGGCAGTAATAAGAAGGAAAAATGGAATGAAGAACAGATGGGGCATGCTAATGCAAGGTGTTAATAATAGGAGGAATATACAGGAATTCTGTATTTCCTTCATGATTTTTCTGTAAACCTACAACTTCTCTAACAAAAAAGAACTAAGCCTATGAATGAGAAAAAGAACAGGTTAACCAAATATAAAACAAATTACAATACAATAGACTTTAACTATTTTTATAATCACATTAAATTTAAAGCATCCAAACACCTCAATTAAAAGGCAGAGATTGACAAATTGGATGCAAAAAAAAAAAAAAAAAGACTCAACTATATACTGCTGATAAGAGATATAAAGACAAATAGCTTAAAAGTAAAAGGATGGAAAAAGATATATCATGCTAACACTAATAAAATGAATAAATATCAAAGTAAATTTCAGAGCAAAGAATATTAATGTAGATAGGGAAGAGCATTTCATGATGATAAAAGGGGTCAGTTCATTAAGATAACAGAAAAATACTAAACATCCATGCACTTAATAACAGAACTTCAAAATATATGAATCAAAACTGATAGGACTTCAAAGAGAAATGGAAAATTCCAAAGTTGTATCTGGATAATTCAATAACCTTCTGAATAACTGACAGATAATGAGCAAGGATATAGAAGACTTGAGCAACACCACTGACCAACTATGGACTAATTGACATTTATAGAACACTTCACCAAACAACAGCAAAATATACATCTTTTCAAGTACACATATAGCATTTACCAAGAGAGAACATATTTTGGCCCACAAAACAAGTCACAGTATATTTTAAAGGATTAATTGAGATTTTTTTTTATTTTGAAATAAATTCAAAGTTACATGAATAGTTGCAAAAATAATACTAGCCCCATACACAGAATTCCATCATACCCTGACCCCCCTCCCCCAATAGCTCAGTCCACCAACTTTAACATGCTGTCACATCGCTATTTCTTTCCCTCCCTCCTCCCTCCCTATCTATCATCCATCATCTATTGCTCTGTCTTCTGAACATATGAGAGTTAACTGCACACATCCTTGAACATACACTATAATTCACGTATGTACTTCCCATGAACAGGAACATTCTTTTATGTAATTCCATTAAGCGCAGCTAAGAAGTGTAAGAGATTCAACAATGATACAAAGCTTACATTCTATATTTCCTTTTCCTTATGTCTCAACTGTGTCCCTTTGAGCCACCTGTCCTCCACCCTCCAATCCCATCCAAGTTCATCCTTAGCATTCAATTGTCATCTAGTTAGACTGTCTTTTTTTTTTTTCTCTTTTATCAGTTGTGGAAACATATATACAGCCTAAATCTTCCCATTCCACCACCTCCCTAGCCTTCCATTAGTGGGATTAATCACATTAGAGTGATGTTATGCTCTTTCCCACCATCCATTACTAGAAATTCCCCTTCACCTCAAACAGCAACCCTACACTCATTTCTTAACTCCCCATTGCCCCTTCCCCCATTTCTCTTAACCCAAACTCTACTTTTCATCTCTATGGTTATATTCTCTGATAATTCTTTGTGTTTACTGTGGGGCTTAAAATTAACCTCTTAAATCCCTATCAATCTTGTTTTTCTTTGATACCACCTTCACTTCAATAGGACACATAAACTATGTTCCTATACTCCTTCATTCCCCCACCTTTATATAGTTGTCTAAAATTACATATTTTACATGGAGTTCAAAACCACTGATTTGTCCTTAGAGTTTGTGTATTTTTTATCATGTAGGAAGTAAATGGTGGAGTTATAGATCAAAAATTATTGACTTCTATTTGTATTCCATTGTGGTTGGAGAATGTTCTTTGAGTATATTCAATTTTTTTTTTTTTTTTAATTTCTTGAGGCTTGTGTTATGTCCCAGCTTATGGTCCCTTCTGGGGAAAGACCTGTGATCACTAGAGAAAAATGAGTGTCCTGGTAATTTGGGATGTAAGTTACTATATATGTCTGTTAAAATTCTCTATATCTCTTTCTCCTTTCTTTGTCTCTCTGTTGGTAGGGCTCCCTTTAGAATCTGAAGTAGGGCAGGTCTTTTATTGGCAAAGTCTCTCAGCATTTGTTTGTCTGTGAAAAATTTAAGCTCTCCCTCAAATTTGAAGGAGAGTTTTGTTGGATAAAGTATTCTTGGCTGGAAATTTTTCTCTCTCAGAATTTTAAATGTCATGCCACTGCCTTCTCACCTCCATGGTGGCCGCTGAATAGTCACTACTTAGTCTTATGTTGTTTCCTTTGTATGTGGTGAATTGCTTTTCTCTTGCTGCTTTCAGAACTTGCTCCTTTGAGAGCAAGTTTGACAGTCTGATCAGAATATGTCTTGGACTGGGTTTATTTGTATTTATTCTATTTGGAGTTCGCTGGTCATTTATGCCTTGTGTTTTTATATTGTGTAGAAGGTTTTTTTATGTTGTGTAGAAGGTTGGGGAAGTTTTCCCCAATAATTTCTTTGAATACTCTTTCTAGACCTTTACCCTTCTCTTCCCCTTCTGGGACACCAATGAGTCTTAAGTTTGGACGTTTTATTTTATCTATCGTATCCCTGAGATCCATTTCAATTTTTTTTACATCACCAGTGTGCACCGTCCCTCAAGGGAAGCCCTGGGCCTCCGGGCTGTGCCGCAGGGCTCTCAGCTCATTTCAGAATGCAGAATGTCTGAGGCTGTCTTTACTGCAGTGCCTTGCGGGCTGAGAAACGCTGAGGTTTTCTCCATAGAGAGAGAGCAAGGGACAGAAAAACTCCCAGGTTCACCTGTCAGCCAGAGATAGCACCCGATTCTCTGGGCTCCCTATCTGAGACAGATATGTCCCCTGATTCTCCCAAGGTCAGTTGTCACCAAAAGCCTCTGTCTGCTTGTTGAGGATTCGCTGTCTGTATTGAGCAGTTAATATTAAAACCTCACTTGGAGCTGGGCTGAGAGAGTGCACAGCGCGGCTTCTGTGAGGGAGGGGCTCCCGGCTCTAGGTTCTCGGCTCTCAGCGCGGGTCCGCAGTTTTACTTACAGATTTTATGCTGTGATCTTGGGCATTCCTCCCAATTCAGGTCGGTGGATGTTGAGTGTACTGTCACGTTTGTCTCCCCGCTGTTATTCCAGGTTATTTACTGTTTTTTTGTTCATTTATGTATTGTTCTGGGGGAGACTAAGTCTTCCACTTCTTTCTATGCCGCCATCTTCCCAGAATCCCCTATTTTAAAGGATTAAAATCATACAGGATATGTTACCAAACCACAAAGATATTAAATTAGAAACCAATAACATAAAGATTTCTAGAAAGACTCCCTATCTTTGGAAACTACATAACACATAAATTCACAAGTCAAAGAAAATATCAAAAGGAAAACTATAAAGAATTTTGAACTGAATAACAATAAAAACACACTCCAAATTTTTTGTAATGCTGTTAAGGCAGTATTTAGAAGGATAATTATAGCACTAGATATCTATATTTGAAAAGAAGAAAGTTCTCAAATCAATGAACTCAGCCTCTAACTTAAGAAATTAGAAAAAGAAGAATAAATTAGGACCAAAGTGAGTGAAGAAAGGATATTTTAAAAGATTTGTATGGAAACCAATGAAGTAGAAAACAGTAAAATAATTTAAAAAATCAGTGAAACCCAAAGTTGTTTCTTAGAGAAGTTTAATAAAATTGATGAACTTTAACTAGACTGAAAAAGGGAAAAACAAATATTGTTTCATCAATTGTGAATGTAATTAACTCACTGAATTATACTTTAAAGTGTGAAATTTTCGGTTGTATATATGTTACTAGAATAAAGTTTTAAAAAAATCATAGGACTGTACAAAATAAACAGTGAACCCTAATATAAACTATGGACTATAGTTAAGAGTATTATTATAATAACATTATTTTATCAATTATAACAAAATTACCACATTAAAGTGTTAATAATAGGGAAAGCTGTGTGGTGAGGGGGGTATATGGGAACTCTGCATTTTCTGCATGATTTTTTGGTAAGCCTACAACTGCTCTAATAAAAAAACTAAGTTAACAAATAGAATGTAGATGCAAAAATCCTAAACAGGATTTAGGAAATTGAATCCAAATTTATTTTAAGTGAAACATAATGGTAATGTGGTTGAACACTTGAAAATCAATAAATGTAATTGATCATGTTAAAAAACTAGAAAAGAAAAATTATATGATCATCTCAGTGGACGTAGAACAATCATTTGACAAAATCTGGCATTTATCTCAGATTACTAGTATAGTAATTGAGGGGAAGTTCCTCAGTCTGGTAAAGAGCACCTAAGAAAAACCCACAGTCAACATGACTCTTAGTGTTGGAAAACTAAATGCTTTCTCTCTTTGATTGGGAACAAGATAAGAATATCTGCTGTCACTACTTTTACTCACCTTGTATATTCTATTCAGGACAATAATGCAAAATAAGAAATAAAACATACCCATATTGGAAAGGAAGAAGATCAATTTTCAAAAATAAATTTTACTTCTGTATACCATCAATGATCAATTGGAAATTGAAGTAAAAAAGGATTCAGGAGTATATCTGACAAGACATGGGAAAGACCTATACACAACTACAAAATACTGCTGAAATTAAAGAAAACCTAAATAAATGGAGATACAGATCATGTGTAAGGATTAGAAGAATCAGTAATGTTAAAATATCAGTTCTCCTCAAATTGACCAATAAAGTCAAGGCAGTACAGTCACAATGCAGTTAGCTTTTTAAATTGATATTCTTTCCAAAATTCATATTGGAATTCACAGGATTTAGAATAGTCAGCCAACTTTGAAAAAGAATAAATTTGGAGAGCCAACACTTCCTTATTTGAAGTCATTACAAAGTTATAATAATCAAGAAAGTGTGGTATTGGCATGTGATAGATAGATGGGTCTGAGGAATAAAATAGAGCTCAGGAATAGACCCATGCATATGTATTCAGACTATTTTTGACAAATGGGCAAAGGCAAGTCAGTGCAGAAAGGATCATTTTTTGAGCAAATGTTGATGATACAATTGGATATCCATATGAAATCAAATGAACTTCAATCCATATCTAACATCATACATTAAAATAGGCTTAAAATGGATCATAGACCTAAATGTAAAACCTAAACTATACAAGTCCTAGAAGGAAATATAGCAGAAAATCTTTGTGACCTGGAATTAGGCAAAGATTTTTACATATGATACTAGAAGTACAATGCATAAAAGAAAAACTAATAAACTGGACCTCATCAAAATTAAAAGCATCTGCTCTTTGTTCACATATGTGTGGGTCTATTCCTGTTAGAATGAAACAACAAGCCATAGAAGGAGAAAATATTTGAAAATTATATATCTGATATAGTACTTTTAACTAGAATATATAATGAACTCTCAAAACTCAATAATATTGGAAAAAAATCACATTCGAAAAATGGGCAAAATAAAGAGACACTTGGCCAAAGAAAATATATGAATGGCAAATAAGTACATTAAAAGTTACTCAACATCATTAGTTATTACATAAAAGTTAAATCTAAAATCATAATAAAGTTGTCCTCAGGGTATAAAGAAGATATCCTAGCTCATATTTAAATTTTACCCAATACTTTAGAGTTGGGCAAGAGGACATGAAATAAAGGAAATAAAGGAAAAGCTATTTGGTTTTTTCTGCCCTAGATATGTGTACCAGCCTTTTCTCTCTGAGTGTTGGCCAGAGGAATGTTAGATAAACTATATCTAAATTATAAAATTATATAAAGGAGAGGGAGTACTTTGTCCCTATTTCCCTTCTGGACCCTGGGAGAGGAGAAACCCACTGTATAGGAGATGTCACACCAGCATTAGGTTGCTCAGCCTAGTTAAGAGGGCAGAAGCATTGGTCAGAAGCAGAGAGTAAGGTTTCTACTCCTAAACCTTTTCCTCATGTGAGTTTTAGGAGGGATGTAAGTCAGCAAAGAGAACATTCTGAGCTGACAGAATGTTCCATGATCTTGCCAAGTGCAAGTGGCCAATAGGCCACATGTCAACCAGGCAGATGACGACCCTGTCTTGGAAAACAGAAAGTGCTAGCTAGTACATACTTAAGGTCCAGCAATAGGCCTGAGGCCTCCATGTTCCCAATCACTCATACCTCCCTCATGTACCAGGATGTCATTTTAGGGTAAGAAACAGAGGAAAGAATATGCTCTCAGTGTTTTTCCTCAGTCAGCTGGTCAGGGCTTTTAAGAAAAGCCCAGATTAGTTTCAAAATAAAGGAGCTGTATTTCTCTGCATATCTGAGTTTTACTGGGACTTTGATTTGCAGCTGTGTTATATATAAAATGAGATATCTACAGCATAAAGGCAGCAGCATGGAGGAGATTACACTGGATGAAACAGTAAAGTGAGAGGTGAAAAGATCAAAAAGAAACACTTTGGAACATCAACTTATAAAATGTAAGTGTAAGTATACAAAGAAAATTGAAAGAATCAAACAGTAAGAGAGAAAATGAAGAGAAAGTGGTTCTCCGCCAGGTATAATTTTCAACAAATCAAGAAGATCCTTTGTCAAATGCCATCGAAAAGTCCACTGGTCTTTTAATTTAACAAATAGAAAGCTACCAGTAAACATACCTTCCTTTTCAGTAAACCCATTGGTGTAGGTCCCCACACTCCTTTCTTTTAAAATAAAACTGATTTGCTTTATTGACCAGGAAAAGAATGTATGCATATGCACTACAGTGTTATTTTAAAAGGAACATAGCTCTATAAAATGCTGTAGTTTGCAGGATAGTGAAATGGGCAAATTTGTGTTGTTGTTGTTGTTTTTAATATAGGTGTGTGTCTGGATTTGTGTACTTGTTTGTCTATGCACACACACCCAAGCCGGACTCAATTACCAGGCCTGTGCATGGGCCTGCACTTTATCATTTGAATTTTGTGCCATTTAAAGTTCAGTAAAATATGTCTAATAAAAGTAATTATTGAAAAAAAACTTATATGTAATGGTACTTAGGAAGTGCACATTATAGAGCAAATGTAGCAGGAATATTTTAAAAATGAGAAAAAAAAAATGGGTTCCACATTTTCTTTTGCACCCACTAGCTTTGCTTGCTTGCTCCCAGGGTGGCCCACCTAGGGACCACTGCCTATGAAGGACCCTCCTGCTCACAGGCCCCGGAGCTCAGTCGTCTTCTCACTGCCAGGACTCCAGAGGCACCCCCCCCGGATGCAGACTGAGTGTCCAGGACTTAACAGCAGGAGGGCAGAGGGTGTGAGAGGACAGTATGGTGGCTAGGAGGACAAATTAGAGGAGGGGAAGAGGTGGGTTGGGACATAAGAGGGTAGAGTGGGGGGTAAGAGGAGAGGGTGGGGCTAAGAAAATAGTGTTGGGGAGAAGAGGGCAGGGTTAGGGTGGGGAGCAAGGTCAGAGAAGCATGAGTGGGTGGAAGGCCCTTAAACCACTGATGTGCCTCCATACTTGTGCTGTATCCAGAAGCTCATAAGGGGCGTCTTTGGATGTGGCCTTACTTCCTATGGTAGCCAGGGGTCAGCACCCACCCCCTCCCTTAGGGAAAAGTGTAGAGCCTTGAGCACGTGGCGGCCCGCTTCACCAGAGCACAGCCTTTGAAGGTCATTGAGCCTAATCACTGTTGGTAATCAGCTTTCACGAGACTCAGCTGAGGCTTCTTGGTAACCAAGCATAGTGAGGCTCTGCTGAGCTCTTCTTAGTGTTTGTGTGGATCATTGACTTCCATTTCCCAATCAGCTGCCGTTGGGAAAAGTCCTCCTGTAAGTCAGTCCCTGTTAAAATTCATGGGGAACTTTTTGCCTGGGGTGTTCTTTGGTCTTGGGATTGAGTCGGGCTGGAGCACCTCCATAAACCATGAACTAGTGTGATGGGGTGGGGAGCTAAGGCAGGTGTGGACAGCCGGCTTGGGGTCTGAACAGGTCACCAGGAGCCCACACTACGACCCAAGCACCCCTGTGCACCTTTCTCGGCATCCCAGCCAGGACGGGCGTGGTACTGCCCTGAGCTGGAAAAGCAGATTGAGCCTAAAAGCTAGAGACACAACATGACACCCCGTTAGCAGGAGATTTTCAGAATTGGGGACTGGTGATAAAAGGCAGTTTACAAATGGTTAAATAGCGTAAAGGCAATAAAAGGACTCATTTCAAGAAATGTTATAATGAGGGAAGTAAGAAACAGCGGTAGATTTTGAGGGAAACAGAAAGGGAGTTAGCAGATAATAAGAGTATATGATAGAAAGAGAAGAGAATATTGATGCCTCAAGGTTTAAATGGAACCAGAAGGATCTGGGATCAAAATAACTCGGGACTTATAAAGTGAAAGAAGTCAAACACAAGAGTAACCCTGCTGTGTGACTCCATTGTATAAAGTTAAAATCAAGCAAAATAAATCTATGTTGTTAGAAGTGAGAATACTGATTACCCTTGGCAGAAGGCTAGTAATTGGAACAGAGTATGAGAGGACTTCTGAAATGATGGTTATGTCCTGCTTCTTGATTTTTGCACTAGTTACCTGCAGGTGTTCATGTTGTCAAAACATTGCACTGTACAGGTATGATTTCTACTCTTTTCTGTTGATATGTTACACTTCAATTAAAAAAAACTATGGTTTTAGGGATGAGTTTCATAAGAAAAAAAAGATTGGGTGAAACTATAGAGAAAGTTAGAGGTAAATTGGATGTGACCTTGAGGGAGATTTTGTTCATGGTGCTTATTTGTAGAGAAGTGGAGGAGGCAAGGCCATCTGTCAAGACTTAGAGGGCAGATGGTTTAAAGGCAGGAATGCCAGAGTGGAGACTGTGCAATGAGCTGAATGGATGAGTTAGGTAAATGACTTGTCATGCAGCAAAGAACTCAACGAATTTTAATGAATTAACGAATCAATACCTTACATTTTTCCAGATTTGTAAGTAAACCCTGTCAATAAAAATTAGAAGACCAAGATCATGGAACACGTAGACTAAGGAAAAGACAGCCTATGTAATTGCTAAATTGATATGAAAATTGGGCTATGAGCTCCTGATGACTTAAGTGAAAAAGTTAAAAATGGTCATTTCTATTATTTTTATTGTTCATGAGAGGAAAGCATACAAGTTTCTCATGGGAAACAACTCATAGTATTTCATTCTGACAGAAAATATTCTCATGTAAGGATTTATATAGGAATCCAAAAGTAGTAATAATAGACATAATGACAAATATATCCTTAAAAAAAATAAACTACTGTGGCTTTCATGAAGTAGTTTTTAAGAGCATTCATCCATGAGGGTTGGGAAAGTTTGGTCAAAGCCCAGTAAAAATCTGTGAATAAAATTCTGTGGAAGAGGATTTATTTGTAAATATTCAGGTTATTCAGGTTTCTAATGGTCCACTTAATCTGAGGATGGAAATATGGATATATAAAACAATGTCTGGACTCATGTTCTACAAACAGAACTCCAGGCTTTTCATGAGCCAGGAAGCAATATATTTGTGACTTGAAGTATAGGCACAAGTTATTACTATATCTGTATGTATGAAGGCCAGACAAGCAGATGGTAAGTTTGAAATATTTGTGGAAAAACTGAATAATCAAAACAAGACTGTACCTAAATCATGACTGCTTTTTCCCATCTTTGATACAAGGCTCAGAATGTTCACAAGGAAAACCAGTATTTTAAAAATGTATGTCAATCTGGGCCTTCTCTAGTCCCAGCTGAGTTTGAAAAATGTAAATTTATAATAGAATGAGTATTTCTCCTGAAGAATATGGAATAGGGCTAGAAGAAAGGAAACATATCCAAATTTATTTGGTGTCAGGGCAGCTGGATAAGTAGAATAGTAGGTCATGGGATTGAAAGAACTACGGGTGTTGGTGAAATGATTTAACTGTTTGAGCCAGCTTAGACAGTGAAAGGTATGCAACCAGAAGATAATGAGAGCCCCTGAGGAGAGACCAGTATTGATAGGTTCATTAGTGGCATACAAATAGAAGGAACCAGGCTGAGATTTCAATTATAAACTCTGAAGTGAAGATTGTTTGGTGCATCTACAGAGATGCCCTATGGTATGGCTGAAATAGGCCATATTGGCTTACTGTAACTTTTTTTTTTTAGTCTTTATTTTTCAACATTTATTATTTAGGATCTGGAAATCAAAATGGATTGGGACTTCCTGTAGAAAGTTAGGTGAAGGCTTTGTCTAGTTTATGGATGGATGAGTAGAAAAATAGGGGAAGGAAACAAACAGACAAAGGTACCCAGTGTTCTTTTTTACTTCAATTGCTCTTTTTCACTCTAATTATTATTCTTGTTATTTTTGTGTGTGTGCTAATGAAGGTGTCAGGGATTGATTTTGGTGATGAATGTACAACTATGTAATGGTACTGTAAACAGTCGAAAGTACGATTTGTTTTGTATGACTGCGTGGTATGTGAATATATCTCAATAAAATGAAGATAAAAAAAAAGAAAAAAAAGAAAAAAAAAGAAGAAAGTTAGGTGAAGGCTCTTTACACTGAAAAGTGCAAGTCTTATCCCTAAGCTATAGAAACTGTCAACTATATAAATACTGTAAAGAACTTTGACAAATTGTATGATATGAAAACAAGCATAGTTCATTTAATATCCACTTGGAAATCAAACAGACATCTCAAACTTTACATGCTCAGTACTGTTCTCCTAATATCCCTCAAATCCACCACCTTTGGAAACTCCTAATCTACCTAATAACTTCCCCATCTCAGATTTTTCATTTTACATTTTCACAATTATTCTATTATCTTTCTTGAAGAGTTATATACTCATTGCTGTTTCACTTGAAATGCCTTCCAGCACCAGGATTATATTTTCCCATGCGACATGGCTTGGCCATGTGACTTCCTTTGGCCAATAAAAGGTTCTCATAAATTAACATATGTCAATTTCAGGAAAACACCTGCCTTCTTAATGTTTTTCTACTGTCAGATGAAAACCATGACCTGGAGAATGGCAGTTCCTTCATTCTGGGTCCCAGGATGAAGAAGACACTTGGAAGTGATGTTTAGCTTAAGCATGTCTTTAGCAAACTTGAGGATAGCCTGAGAGTTTAGGGTTGTTTTGTACCTCAGCCTTACCTGGAAAAAGCTAACTAATACAGGTGAGAAAACTCCATTCTTTCAGATACTCATGACAAAAGTCTTGAAATCATCTTTGACAACAACAATTCACAACCAGTTTATTGGTAAATTCTTTGGGCTCTGACTTTGATATATATTTGGAAACTTACCAACTCTCATTACCTCCACTGCTACCCCCCAATTGGAACTTCTATCATCTTTAACCAGGATTTGTTATAAAATCCTCCTAACCAGTCTCTAAAACCCCTCTCCCACCCTCACCCCTCACTACCGTTTATTCTCAATAGAGTTAACAAAGTGAGCCTTTCAAAAATAAAATAGATTAGGTCAATCCTCTGCTCCTCATTCTCGTCCAGAATGGAAATTCTAGAACTGAAAATTAGAAAGAAACTTGAATCCTTACATGACCCACATGCTTCTGCATCATCTGGTTCAAATAACTTCCCTGAACTCATCATTTGTCACTCCCTTCTCACTAATTCATCTCCAGCTCCATTGTTCTCCTTGTGCTTCTAGAAAATGCCAGGCATGCTCCCTCACTCCTTACAGCCTTCGAACTACCTGACACACAGCTTAGAATCTTCTCAGATATATGTGTGGCTAATTCCCTCACCTCATTTCAAGTGTTCACTCAGCTGTCACTTGAAAATGAGGCCTACCCTGACCACCCACTTAAAAATGCAACTCACCTTCCTCATCACTTATCAGTTCCAATCCCACTTACTCTGTTCTTTTGCTTTTCTTCTAATTTACTTTATAGTTTACTTAATTATTATTTCTATTGTTTATTGCCAGTTTTTTTTTTCCCTTCTCTCCAACTAAGTGTAAATTCACAAAGGCAGGAAACTTTGTTGTATTTACAGTTATATCCTCAGACTCTAAAATACTGCCTGGGACTTTGAGGGTACTCAGTAAATATTTTTGGATGAATGAATATATTCAACATAAAACATTTTCTAAATACCTACTGTAAACTGGCATCTGTTCTAAGAGCTGTGATTCCAATTATATATGATACAGTCCTGAAAAACCTAAGCCTAGGGCAGGCAAAGGGAAGGGTCATTTTTGAGAAGAATTTTAAGGGCAAGGTAAATATTTATGCTCATAAAATAGTTTATGTAACAAATAGTTCTAATATGTATTACTAATATTTTCCAAATGTGTATAGACTGTGTTTTTAAAAATCCAAATTTGGACATAACCCAAGATTTCTAGAATATATCCAAAGTGTATAAACATGAAAAAAATTATATGTGAAGAAATAGGAAAATGTGACCCAGAGTCAAGAAAAGAGCAGTAAGTGGGGTAGCCAAGTGACCCAGATGTTAACCTGTAGCAGATGAGTAGTTTAAAGCAGCTATAACAAACATGTTCACAATCTTAGAAGAAGATGTCATAATTAATTAATAGAAAAGAAATCACAGCAGAGAAATGGTAACTATTTGTGGCAGGATGAATTTTGTAACCCAAGGAAAGACATGTTTTTAATCTTACCCATATTTCTTACAAATGGTGTGAAACCATTTGCCACTAGCACCTTATGAAGATGTTATTTTTAGTTAAGATGTGGGTAACTGAATCAGGTGGGCCTTGATCCGTTTTACTGGAGGCCTTGTAAAGGGAAGAAACTGGAAGCCGGAAGTCAGAGAAGACCATAGAAAGTCAGTAGAAACTAGAAGAGCAGACATACCAGACAGATTTCTATGTGACAGGAGGCAGAGATACAAGGCAAGGCACCCTAGGGACTGTGGCAAGCCAGCAACATAATTCTACAAACTTTGGGGAGAAAGCATGGCCTTGCTGATGCCTTGATTTTGGACTTCTAACCTTCCAAATCATGATGAGCCAATAAATTTCTGTTTTTAAGCCAACCCATTTCATGGTATTTGTCATAGCAGCCTGGCAAACTAAGACACTGTTAAGAAGAATCAAATGAAAATTCTAGAATTGAAAAACTATAAAATCTGAAATAAGAAATCCACTGGGTATACTTAACAGAAGATTGGAAACAGCAGAAAAATGGTCACTGAAAGAGCAATAAAAATGATCCTATCTGAAGTACAAAGAGAAAAAAGAAATAGAAAATATTAAAAGAACCTCAGTAACTTTGCAACATTCTCAAATGTTTTAACATATATGTAATTGAGGTCCCAAAAGGAGAAGGGAGACAATGGAGTCAGAAAGGTTTTTGAAGAAATAATGGCAGAAATTTTCTTAAGTTTAGTGGAAATTTTCAACCTAGAAATTTGGGGAATAAAGCAAACTTAAAGTACACCTAGAAAAACCATTGTCAGATGTCTCAAAACCAAAGATAAAGGAAAAACCCTGAAAGCAGAAGATAAAAGTGACACATTACATAGAGAAGAAAAGAGGTGGGTGATTTGTCACCAGAAATAATAAAGACCATAAGACAGAGATTTATTTCTTTAACATGTTAAAAAATCTGTCAACTCAGATTCTATAGCCAACAGAAATATCCTTCACTAAAGAACACAAAATATGTAATTTTCAGATCAATAAAAACAGAATTTTTCATGAGAAAACTGAAATTGAAGAAATGCTAAAGGAAATTCTTCAGGCTGAAGGGAAATGCCAATAGAGAGAAGCTTGCATCTATAGGAAGAAATGAAGAGCACCATTGTGGAAGGCAGGGTAATGGCCCACAGTTATGTAGGTATCCTAATTCCTGAAACCTGTAAATGTGTTAACCTTACATGTTAAAAGGGACTTTGCAGATATAATTAAGGATCTTGACCTGAGAGTATTATCCTGGATTATCTGGATGGCCTAAATGTAAACTAAAGAGTCGATGCTGGTTTGAAACTGTCATGTACACCAGGAAAGACAATGTTCCTTAATGTAGTCTTGTGGGGGCAGACCTATTGTGAGTGGGATCTTTTCATTAGGCTGTTTCCATGGAGACATGACCCACTCAGTTGAGGGTTAGAAATTTTTATTATATTATTTCCATGGAGGGGTGGCCCCACCACTTCAAGGTGGGTTTTGATGAACTTACTGGAGTCCCTAAGAGAGCTCAGGGGCCTACACAGACCTAGACGCCTGGAGATGCAGACAGAAAGATTTTTGGAGTTGCTCAGCTAAGAGATGAAGCCCAGAGTTTGTCATGAAGAAGCTGAGAGAGGACCCCCAGATACTTAGAGAAAAACACCCTGGGAGAACAAGCAAGGATGCACAGGAGCTGAAAGAAGGAAGCTAAGAGAGACAGAAGCCCAGAGACATTTTAGAGAAAGCCATTTTGAAACCAGAATCTGGGAGCAAAGGACAAGCAGATGCCAGCACCTGCCTTCCCAGCTGACAGAGATTCCAGATGCCATTGGCCTTTCTTCAGTGAAAGTATCTCTTGTTGATGCCTTAGTTTGGACACTTTTATGGACTTAGAACTGTAAATTTGTAACCTAATAAATCCCCTTTATAAGAGCCAATCCATTTCTAGTACTTTGCATAACGGCAGCTTTAGCAAACTGAAACAGATTTTGCTACCAGAGAAGTAGGGTGCTGCTGAGTTTGCAAATACCAAACATGTTGGAATGGCTTTATAAAAGAATAAGGGGAAGATTCTTGAAGAATTGTGAGGCCCTTGATAGAAAAGGCCTAGATTGCTTTGAAGAGACTGCTGGTAGAAATAATGGACTCTAAAGATACTTTTGATGAGGCCTTAGATAGAAATGTTGAATGTGTCATTGCCAACTGGAAGAAAGGTGATCCTTGTTTTCAAGTAGCAGAGAATTTGGTAAAATTGAGTCCTGGTGTTGGATGGAAGGCAGAATTTGAAAGTGACGAATTGGGATAGCTGAAGAGTTCTCCAAATTAAATGTGAAAAATGCAGCCTGATTTCTCCTGCAACTTATAGTAAAATGTGAGAGAAAAGAGATAAGCTGAGAAGTGAACTATTGGGTACAAAGAAACCAGAAAATGATGGTTTGTAAGACTCTGGGCTTCCGGAAAGTGAGACCCCAGAGTCTAATGATGCACTTGAGGATTTAACAAAACCTGGAACCAGCCAGCCATTTCAGTATAAGCCAGGATTGGAGATGGAGTTATCCAGAAAGGACTTGTGGAAAGTTCTATTGTCTGATGGTTTTGACCCCTGTTTGCTGCATGCCAAGCTAACAAATTTTTTGCGAGGTCTGTATAAATGGAATCACTGCCATTCTGGACTAAAAGGGACAGAAAAGGGCTAGATTGAAGGAAAAATTTATTCAAAGACAGAACCATGGAAGCTGAAGTCTGGAGTCAAGAAACCTTGGGCCAGGATTGCAGACCCACCAAAGCACATGGATAGGGTGAGTTTGCCCCCTAGAGTTTAAGATTGCTGCTATTTAAGGGTTCTCAGATGTCTGGGAAATTGAGGGGAGCCTTTCCACTCCATATTTTGGAAAGAGTGTTGCTGCTCCAGGCTTTAAAGAGGGTGGAGCACATTCTCCAGGGACTGGGGAGAACGTGACCACCACCCAACTGTTCTGGAGGGGTTGAGCATGTACCCCAGAGATGGCAGAGAGTCTGGGTGCCACCCCAAAGCTTGAGAAGGTGGGACTGAGAACAAGGTGGTCTCCCCAATGCATGGATATATTGGAGCAATTACCCAGTGTTGGAAGAAAGTAGAGCTGCTGTGCAAGCCTTTGGAAGGGGTGGAACTGCTGCTCTTTAAAGCCTTTGGATAAAACATTCTATAGATGACTCTCAGACTTTGAAATCTGATGGAGTTTGCCCTGTGGGTTTTATGAACTGTTTTGGTTCAGTGACCCCTGTCTTCCTCCAAATTTCTCCTTATGGCACTGGAGATGTTTATCCTATGACTGTCCCTCCTTTGTATATTGGAAGCAGATAACTTGTTCTAAGTTTCACAGCCAGAGGGGAATTTTTGCCTTAGGACAGACCATGTCTGTAACTGATTTTGGTAAGATTTTGTGTTTAATATTGTTACTGAAATGATTTATGCCTTTTGTAATATTGTGTTGGAATGAATATATTTTGCATTTGGAAAGAACATGTCTTTCTGGGGCACAGAGGGTGGAATGTGCCGATTTGAAACTGTTATGTTCTTTAATGCAATCTAGTGGGGGCAGACCTATTGTGGTAGGATCTTTTGATTAGGTTGTTTCCATGGAGATGTGACCCACTCAATTGAGGGTGAGTCCTTTTGATTAGATTATTTACATGGAGGTGTAACCCTGCCCATTCAAGTTGGGTCTTGATTAGTTTACTGGAGTCCCTAAGAGAGCTCAGGGGCCAACCATTTCTGGTATTTTGCATAACGGCAGATTTGGCAAACTGGAGCAGGGTTCCTATAAGAAGGAGGCAGGAAGATCAGTGTCAGAGAAGGCAGTATGAGGATAGAAACAGAAGTCATAATGGCATGGCCATGACCCAAGGAGAGTGAACAGCCTTGAGAAGCTGGAAAATAAACGGAAATGGATTCTCTTCTGGCTCCTCTAGAAGAAATGTAGTTATGCTGACACCTTGATATTTGGGATATTGTTTTTTATGGCATAACGTACCTTAGTCTGAGTGATACAAGGGGTACTGCTATCACAATATGAGTGAAATAGTGTTTAGAGAACACAATGAAACATGTCAATAAAAGATATAATTCATAAATGGGACTTCATAAAAAATTAAAAACTTCTGTTCTTTGAAAGACACTGTTAAGAGTATATAAAGACAAATCAGAAGAAGAAACTTGCAATTCACATGTCTGATAAAGAGCTTGTATTTCAAATATATAGAGAGCTCTCAAAACTCAATAAGAAAACTAACAGCCCAATAAGAAAGCAGGTACCTTATCTGAAGAGATATTTTTCTAAAGAAGATATATAGATAACAAATGAGCACATGTAAAGATGTCTAGCATCTTAGTCATCAGGAAAATTGCAATTAAAATTAAAACCACATTAAGATAACATTACATTCTTGTTAGAATGGCTAAAATTGAAAAAAATTGAACAAGTGTTGGCAAGGATATGGAGGAACTAGCATTCTCATAAATTGTTGGTGGGAATGTAAAATGTTAAAATAACTTTGGAAAACAGTTTTGTAGTTTCTTAAAAAATGAAATAAATAATAAATATCTACCTATGCTATAGCCATTCCACCCCTAGGCATATTTAACCAAGAGACATGAAAGCATATTTCCATAAAAGACTTATACATTAAGGTTCATAGCAGCTCTATCTATAATGGTCAAAATGGCCATCAACAGATGAATAGATTAAGAAATTGTAGAACATCCATGTACTGGACTATTACTTAACAATTAAAAGTTATGAACTCTTGATAACTGCCACTTCATGGATGGCTCTTAAAATAATTATGCTGAGTGAATGAAGCCAGACTAAAATACTAAATGCTGTGTGATTCTAGTTATGTAAAATTCTAGAAAATGTGAACTATAGTGTTATCTTGATTGAGGTGATGATTTCATGAATATATATAATGTCAAAATTAATTTATATACGCTAAATATGTACTGCTTATTCTATGTCAATTATACATCAATAAAACCGTTAAGATTTCTTATAACTATACAAATATACTTTTTTAAAGATGAGTTTTTCTGCATATAAATATACCTCATAATCATTTGAACAATTAATTCAGTTATATAAGAAATAAAATATAATTTGAAAGTAGCAAAAGAAAGAAATAGAGAAATAGTATTTAGGGGATGAAAACAAAAGCCATCCACCTCATCTAGTAACTTCTGTTTCACTCTAACTGCTTGAAGACTATTTCCCATCTGTGGCACAGAACCAACTTCTGCTTCTGGATCTGGTAAGCCACTTCTCCTATAACTCAGAACAGAACATGGTCAACCAGAACAAATGTATGACACTATAACTAGAAGTTAATAATAGAGAGGCATGTAGGGAAAAAATGTATACCTATTGCAAATTATATACTACAGTTAGTAGTATTTAAACATTCTTTCATATATAGTAACAAATGTACTATACCAACACTAAGAGTCAACAATTGAGGGGGTTGGTTAGGGATATGGGAGGATTCGAGTTTCGTTTCCTTTTTTTTTTTTTTTTTTTTTTTTTTTTTTTCATCTCTCACTTTATTTCTTGTCTGGAGTAATGAAAAGTTTCTAAAAATTGAACAAAAATTAAGTGTGGTGATGGATGCACAGCTGTATGAGGGTACTGGGGGCAATTGATTGTCCACTTTGGATCCTTGGATAATTGTTTGGTATGTGAACGATCTCAATAAAAATTAAAAAATTAAAAAAATTAAAAAAAAATAAATGGCTGGGTTAAAATAAACAAAACAAAAATAAAATATGTGAATGATCTCATTCTGAAATAGAAGTAGAGATCTCAAGTGACCAGAGGTAAGAAAATTCAGTTTGGTATCAGTTTCATATGTGCTTGTGTTTGCACAATTCACAGAGGAGAAAAAGAGAAAAGCTGATTTTCTTTCCATCTCCAGTTACATGGTTTTTAATTCAAAGCCATCTCTATCCCAATAACCTTTCTACTTGCCAAGGGCTGAAGCTGATTGGTGGTTTAAAAGTTCATGCATCATTTGGTGAATATATGTAAAATAGCTTTGGAATTTTTCTGACTAAAGGATGAAAAATTCTAATAAAACTCATGGCTATTACATGTTTCAAAATTCACTACAGCTTTTTCCTTTTTGGGCATAGTGCAAGTTACAGCTCTCAATCAAGTTTCCTTGATTGCAATAGGAATATGAACTAGACCAATGGCAGGTATCTAATTTTTTTTTCAAGTGCCTTGGTATTAGGGAATTACCTGCTTTGAATTGAATCAAATTTAAGTTAGTCTTATGATAAAAAATGTTACGGATTTATTTCCTTACCCAAACAAAATGCATCATTATTACTTAACAATAATAATTAGATCTTATCAGACTCAAATATGAGGCTGTTGCAACATGGGAAAGAGAAGGAGACCACTTCCAATGTCAACAGTAGAATGTAGGGAAGGAGTGTAGGTGAAGCATGGTAATAGGAAAAAGGAAGACTAGAAGACAATAAAATAATCCTTTATCCAGAGTTGAAAAAAGGACATTGATTGGCCAGTGACAAACAATAAGCTTGAAGAAAATATTTATATTCTAATTTTTGAACTGGTATGGGAACATGAATATTAATTTTATTATTCTTAATATAGCTGTTATTGTGCAGACTATAAAATATATCATATATATTTGTGTCAGTACTAGCATGTCATGCGATTTTGTAAAATACACTTCTGTGATCAGAAGCCAAATGCCCAGTCACTTTGAACTATAACTTTACCAGCAATCTAGAGTCAATGAGTCATTAGAGTCAATGAAGGAAATAAAAATTTCACAGTGAAGCAACTGAAAGACTCCATGAAGGAACATCTTATCTTGTACTTTAACCCCAATTAATCTACTCTTCACTCTTTTCTACTGTGTGTAATTATGAAACTATTTCCTGACTTCCCTTGACTCTAACAATGATTTCAGTTCCTGAACCTAATTGAATCTCTCCTTAACTCCAAAAGGTCAATGGCTGAGGTTTGCCTTGAAGTATTTTCAAAAACTCATATCACGGCCAATTGGAAAGTATTTTCTTTACAAATTACTCCTATAAGAGAAGTAGGAAATCTTTGAAGACTTGATTCCCTTATCATTCTAACTGTATGATATTATGGTGTACATAAAATTTCCCAGGGGAGGGATTTTAGAACCATACTATCTTTAAATCAATACAAACACAAAAGACTAACCCAAAACAAATAAGCAAGCAAAAGAAAATAAACAACAGTCAAGTTCTTCATGTTTTCATTGCCCAATGGAACTTCCAATTGCAGTAAATATCATGTCTAGCAAAGGTTCTACTGAAACAACCCGAGGTATTTCCTTATCTCTGAAAAATTGGCAATATGCAAATAGAACTTTATTTGCATTCCTAATGACTTAAGGAAGAATAGTCCAAAGGAGAACTTTGCATAGCAAAATCAAAAAGTAGGCAAAAATTTGGGGACGACTCCCATCTTTCTTGTTTCCTAAAACTGAGGCCATATTTTAGCATAGCATCTTTAGGCTGCTTAATGAATGATGCATGTAGGCTTAACACAATCTGGAAAATCCAGTACTCCAGAAGTTTTCCTTTTACCCCTTTAATATTAATATTGATAGGTCATAGCTGTTTATTATTATTATTATTGGTGGTAGTATTTTGCATCCTTCTCCTTTCTGAGAATAGTAAGAGGCAAGTAATTGCTCAGTGAGTCCACAATGCATTGATTGTCTTCATTTTCTCAGTCTTGTTTAGTGCTTGTGGTAGATTGAAGCTATTATGTATACCAGAAAAGACCATGTTCTTTTAATCCATTCCTGTGAGTGCAGACCTATTGTAGGTGGCTTTTGATTAGGTTATTTCAGTTGAGGCCTGACCCAGAGTGTGTCTTAATCCGCATCCTGGAGTCCTTTATAAGAAGATAAAGGACACATAGAAAAGGCCCAGAGAGCTCAGAGAAGCCCTAGAGAAGATGAGAGATGAAATTAAGAGAAACTCACAGAGAAAAGCCCCAGAGAAGCTAAGAAAGGACCCAGAGAAGCTCAGAGAGGAAGCCACTGGAACCAGAAGCTGAAAGCAATGAAACCCAGGAGCGAAGGACCAGCAGACACCGTCTACGTGCCTTCCCATGTGACAGAGGTGTCTGGGTTGCCAGCAGACTGTCTTCAGAGCCCAGGTATCATCCTGTTGATGCCATGAGTTGGACATTTTTCACGGCCTTAGAATTGTAAACTTAAAAGCTAATAAATCACCATTGTAAAAGCCAACTCATTTGTGGTATATGGTGCTCTGGCAGCTTTAGCAAAATGAAGCAGTGCTGAGAAAATTAAACCCATGTGTTACTGAATACTTGGGCAACATATTTGTGCTTTTCATTTTGATAAGAATTGCATCAAAATAAGTCTTAATTGAATGAAGTCTTAGTGGTTAACTTTTTAAAGGCAGCATTTTATCTATATTAGCATGCAAAATCCTAACTCGTTAATATTAGTGGTAAATGATCAATTAAGTTTACTAAATTTCTTCACCAAATTTTTTACCCTCGTGTAGAATTATCCAGTTGATTCCAATCAAATTGAGACTCATTTGACACTGAATTTTCCAGCACAGTGGAGAGAACATGGCATCTATTTAGGGTCTATAAACGTTCATCAGGGCAATGCCTAATGACTTCACAGAAACTATTTAAGTTGGACATCACTCCCGTGGGTATTCTGTCTGAGTAGAAACCTGAGAGCAGCAGTTTAATGAGAGTCTCATGGAATTCAAATGTCCAAAGGGAGAGTGGATGCTGCTTAGAAGCTGAGGAATACATTAGATAAATATTCCAGAGTAGCAAAGGAAAAAAAAAAACAACTCCATACTTTGACCCCTATCTTAGCATTAGACATGCACCATTCTTATGTTCTCTCTCCTCCTTTCTGCAGAATTTATTCTTGGAATGTGAATGAGGAAGGAGAACATTCAGTGACATGTCTGCTATCATAACTGATGGCTCTTGGGACCTGTTCCTCACAGGGTAGAGAGTATAGCCAGAGAGCAAAGAGCAAGTGCAGTGAGGGAAGGAGCAGCATTTTCTATCATAGACTTTTTTTTTTAATTAAATTCAGTTTTATTGAAACACATTCACACACCATACAGTCATCCATGGTGTACAATTAACTGTTCACAGCACCATGACATAGCTATGCATCCATCACCCCAATCCATCTCCCAACATTTTCCTTGCATCAGAAAGAATCAGAATAAGAATAAAAAATAAAAGCAAAAAAGAACATCCAAATCATCCCCCCCATTCCACCCCATCCCCCATCCAGTCTTTGTCCCACCCTTCTACCCATCCACCCATGTGCTAGATAAAGGGAGTGTAATCCACAAGGTTTTCACAATCACACTGTCACCCCTTGTAATCTACATTGTTATACAATCATCTTCAGGAGTCCAGACTACTGGGTTGGAGTTTGATAGTTTCAGGTATTTACTTCTAGCTATTCCAATACATTAAAACCTAAGAGGTGTTATCTATATAGTGTGTAAGCATGTCCACCAGAGTGACCCCTCAACCCCACCTGAAATCTCCCAGCCACTGAAACTCTATTTTGCCTCACCCCGCATCCCCCTTCTGGTCAAGAAGGCACTCTAAATCCCACGATGCCAGGTCCAGATTCATCCCCAGGAGCCATATCCCACGTTGCCAGGGAGATTCACACCCCTGGGAGTCGGGTCCCACACAAGGGGGAGGGCAGTGAGTTCACCTGCCAAGGTGGCTCAGTTGGAGAGAGAGGGCCACATCTGAGCAACAAATAGGTATTTAGGGGGAGACTCTTAGGCACAATTATATGTAAGTTTAGCTTCTCCTTTGCATGAACGAGCTTCATAAGGGCAGGTCCCATGATAGAGAGCTCAGCACATCAAAATCAAACCACTAGTCCTAATGTTCGTGACAACATCAGCATCATTTCAGGTGAGGAAGTCCAACACTTCTGTACGTTCCCCCAGCTCCTCAGGGGGGCCCTGTAAATATATTTTTATTCTCTGCCCAAATTGCTTTGGGATGTGTCACTATTTCACTCTAACCTATACTAACCTACCATATCTCATTTCCTATTCAAAGTTCCATTTAATTGTGGTGTTTGAACAAACTGACTGTAGAGTTATACTGTTTAGAAAATATAGATCCTGCACCAAATAGACATCTCTTCCCTTGGTCTCACATGGAAGTTGAAGTTTTAAAACACAGTCAGTTTTGACCTCTACCCTTTGGCCCAGTTTACCCTAGTCTTAATCAGATCTGCTTCATTCATATCACTAATTGAAGTCTGGGCTCTTTTTCAGCCTTTTTTTTTTTTTTTTTAACAGTTGCTTATCTGCTAAATACTGACATATCTGCTGAGCTCTAGCTCTGAGTTTCAGGTGTCACAGAGATACCCAGTGTTCCAGAGAACAATCAGGTTATACACTAAGGGATCAGCATCTCAAAATTTGGAGATAGCCATTGCAATTCAGGAATAGATTTGACTGCTGTAAGAGCTTACAAGCTAGCGACCATTACAATAATCATTCCCCTCTTAGACTGTGTTCTAAGATTCAATTCTGAGTTTACACATTGTAGTTAGTCCATACCGGTGAGGCACTACAGTGTCTGCCCTTATTTCTGGCGTACTCCACTCAAAATGCTGTGTACAGGATCCATTCACCTTGCTGCGCATCTCACAGCTTCACTCCTTCTCATAGTTGCTCAGTATTCCATTGTATGCGCACACCACAGTTCATCATTCCATTCCTCAGTCTATGTACCCTTAGGCCACCTACACCCATTGCAAATCATGAATACTGCCTCCATAAACACCAGTGTGCAAATGTCCATTCATGTCTCTGCTCTCAGATCCTCCAATGACATACCCCATAATGAGGCTGCAGGACCTTATGGGCTCCACAAACAGCTTTTTGTGGAACCACCACACTGACCTTCAGAAAGGCTATACCATTCTGCCTGCTCATCAACAGTAGATAGGTACATCCCTCTCTCCATGTTTTCTCCAACACTTTTACTCCTATATATATATATATGTATTTTCCTACAGTTTTATAGAGTTATATTCACATACCATACATTTATCCAGTGTACAGTCAGTCGTTCATGGTATCATCATAAAGTTGTACATTTATCACCACAACCAGCACTTGTGGGATTACTACAAAAAAGAAAGTTTTTTTTTTTTTAAGCAAATAATAAAGATGTCTATCATAGACTTTTTTTTAATCTTCATTTTATTGAGACATATTCACATACCACGCAGTCATACAAAACAAATCGTACATTCGATTGTTCACAGTACCATTACATAGTTGTACATTCATCACCTAAATCAATCCTTGACACCTTCATTAGCACACACCCAAAAATAACAAGAATAATAATGTGTGAAAAAGAGCAATTGAAGTAAAAAAGAACACTGGGTACATTTGTCTGTTTGTTTGTTTGTTTCCTTCCCCTATTTTTCTACTCATCCATCCATAAACTAGACAAAGTGGAGTGTGGTCCTTATGGCTTTCCCAATCCCATTGTCATCCCTCATAAGCTACATTTTTATACAATTGTCTTCGAGATTCATGGGTTCTGGGTTGTAGTTTGATAGTTTCAGGTATCCACCACCAGCTACCCCAATTCTTTAGAACCTAAAAAGGGTTGTCTAAAGTGTGCGTAAGACTGCCCACCAGAGTGACCTCTCGGCTCCTTTTGGAATCTCTCTGCCACTCAAGCTTATTTCATTTCCTTTCACATCCCCCTTTTGGTCAAGAAGATGTTCTCTGTCCCACGATGCCTGGTCTACATTCCTCCCCAGGAGTCATATTCCACGTTGCCAGGGAGATTCACTCCCCTGGGTGTCTGATCCCACGTAGGGGGGAGGGCAGTGATTTCACCTTTCAAGTTGGCTTAGCTAGAGAGAGAGGGCCACATCTGAGCAACAAAGAGGCATTCGGGAGGAGGCTCTTAGGCACAATTATAGGGAGGCCTAGCCTCTCCTTTGCAGCAACCGTCTTCCCAAGGGTAAAACCTATGGTAGAGGGCTCAACCCATCAAACCACCAGTCCCCTATGTCTGTGGTCATGTTCGCAACCATCGAGGTGGGGGTAGGCCAATACCCCTGCATTCTCCACAGGCTCCTCAAGGGGGCACTACATATTTTTTTCCTTGTTTTTATATATTTTTTCCTACAGTTTTATAGAGTTATATTCACATACCATACATTTATCCAGAGTACAGTCAGTCGTTCATGGTACCATCATAAAGTTGTACATTTATCACCACAACCAGCACTTGTGGGATTACTACAAAAAAGTTGTTGTTTTTTTTTTTTTTTTTTTTAAAAAATAGTAAAAAAGATGTCTATCATAGACTTTTAAAACAAGTAGATAAGTCTCAAGTCTAACAGGTCTACTTACATAGCAACATGTCCCATATACACTTTGATTAAAGGTCAGGGCATTTCACAAAGCAAAAACCAGTGTCTTTTATTTTTATCTTTTAAAATTTTTATTCTAGTAACATATATACAACCTAAAATTTACCCTTCAAACCACATTCAAATATACAATTCAGTGTTGTTAATTACATTCACAGTGTTGTGCTACCATCGTCACCATCATTACCAAAACTTTTCCATCACCACAAATAGAAGTCCTGTAAGATTTAAGCATTAACTCCCTATTTCCAACCCTGCCCTATCCTCTGGTAACCTATATTCTAGATTTGAACACAATAAGTTATTCTAATTATTTCATATGAGTGAGATCATACAATATTTGTCATTTTATGTCTGGCTTATTTCACTCAACATGATGTCTTCAGGATTTGTCCATGTTATTGCATGTATCAGAACTTCATTCCTTTTTACAATTGAATAATATTACATTTTGTATTATTTATCCTTTCATCAGTTGATGGGCACTTGGGTGGCTTCCATCTTTTGGCAATTGTAAATAATGTCTCTATGACCATTGTATGCAAATAACTGAGTCCTTGCTTTTGGTAATTTCGGACATATGACTGAAAGGGTGATTGCTGAGTCATATGGTAATTCTATACTTTAACTGTCTGAGGAACTCCCAGACTGTCTGCCATACGAGCTGCACTGTTTTACATTCCTATCAATAATGATGAGTGTTCGAAGTTCTCCACATCTTCTCCAACATTTGTAATTTTCCACTTTTTTTTTAATAATAGCCATTTTAGTGGCAATGAAATCTTATTGAGGTTTTGATTTGCATTTACCTAATGGCTAATGATGTTGAGCATTTTTTCATGTGCTTTTTGGCCATTTGCATATCTTCTTTGGAGAAATTTCTACTCGAGTCCTTTGCCCATTTTGTATTGGGTTGTTTGTCTTTCTGTTAAGTTGAAGGATTTCTTTATATAGTCTAGATATCAAACTTTTATTGGATATGTGGTTTCCCAATATTTTTTCCCATTGTGTAGGTTGTCATTTTACTCTCATGATAAAGTCTTCTGAGGCACAAAAGTTTTTAATTTTGATGCGGTCTCATTGATCTATTTTTTCTTTGTTGGTTGTGCTTTGGATGTAAAGTCTATGAAACTGTTGCCTAGCAAAAGGTCCTGAAGATGCTTCCCTACATTTTCTTTTAGGAGTTTGATAACTGTGTCTCTTATATTTAGGTCTGTGATCCATTTTGAGTTGATTTTTATATAAGGGGTGAGGTAGTGGTCCTTCTTCATTCTTTTGCAAATGGAGATCCAGTTTCCTAGCACCATTTGATGAAGAGCCTATTCCTTCTCAATTGAGTAGTCTTTGCCCCCTTGTCAAAAATCAGTTGGCCATAAATGTGAGGGTTTTTCTGAGCTTTCAATTCTATTCCATTGGTCTATATGTTTGTTCTTGTGTTAGTACTATGCTCTTTTGATTACTGTGACTTTGTAATAGGTTTTAAGATTGGGAAGTGTGAGACCTCAAACTTCATTCTTTTACGAGATGGCTTTGGCTATTCAGGGCATCTTACCCTTCCATATAAATTTGATGATTGACTTTTCCATTTCTGCAAAGAAGGTGGTTGGACTTTTGATTGGGATTGCACTGAATCTGTAAATTGCATTAGGTAGAATTGATATCTTAACAATATTTAGTCTTCCAATCCATGAACATGGAATATCCTTCCATTTAGGTCTTCTTTGATTTCTTTTAGCAATTTTTGTAGTTTTCTGTGCACAAGTCCTTAACATCTTTGGTAGATTTGTTCCTAGCTATTTGATTATCTAAGTTTCTATTATAAATGGAATTTTTTTCTTGATTTCTTCTCCTGATTGTTCATTGCTAGAGTATAGTGACATTACTGATTTTGGGGTGTTGATCTTATACCCTGCCACTTTGCTAATTCATTTATTCACTCTAGGAGCTTTGTTGTGGATTTTTCAGGCTTTTCTGTATATAGGATAATGCCATCTGCAAATAGGGAAACTTTTACTTCTTCCTTTCCAATTATGATCCCTTTAATTTCAATTCCTTGCCTAATTGCTCTGCCAAGAACTTCCAGTACAATATTGAATAGCAGTGGTGACAGTCTTGTTCCTGATCTTAGAGGGAAAGCTTTCAGTCTTTCATCATTAAGTAGGATGTGGGCTATGGGCTTTTCATATGTGCCCTCTACCGTGTTGAGGAAGTTATCCTTCTATTCCTTGTGTTCTAGGTGTTTTATTAAGAAGAGTTGCTAGATTTTGTCAAATGCCTATTCTGCATCAGTTGAGATGATCATGTGTTTTTTTCTTTCATTGTTTTAATGTTGTGCATTACATTAATTGATTTTCTTCTGTGGAACCACCGATGCATACCAGAGATAAATTCCACTTCATCAAGATTTCTGATTCTTTTAATATGCTGTTGGATTTTGTTTGATAGTATTTTGTTGATGATATTAACATCCATATTCTTAAGAGCTATTTGTGTTTAATTTTCTTTTCTTGTTGTGTCTTCATCTGGCTTTGGTTTGAGGTGCTCTTGGTCTTTTATAATGAATTAGGGAGGTTTCCTTCCCTGACAATTTTTTATAAGAGTTTGAGCAGAATTGGAGTTAAGTCTTCTTGGAATGTGTGGTAAACTTCTCTGGGAAGCCATTTGGCACTGGACTTTTCTATGTTGGGAGGTTTTTGATGACTGATTCAATCTCTTTATTGGTTATTTGTTTGTTGAGATCCTTTATTTCTTCTTATGTCACTGTAGGTAGCTTGTGTGCATCTAAGAATCTGTCCATTTCATCTAAGTTATCTAATTTATTGGCATACAGTTGTTCTTAGTATCCTCTTATAGTCCTTTTTATTTCATTGGGGCCAGTAGTAATGTATCCCTTTCATTTCTGATTTTAGTTATTTGTGTCCTGTCTCTTTTTGCTTTGTCTTGCTAAAAGTTTGTTGATTTTATAGATCTTTTCAAAGAATGAACTTTTGGCTTTCATGTAGTCTATTTTTTTGTCTATTTAATTTTTCTATGCTCTATATTATTTCTTTCCTCCAGCTTGCTTTGGGTCTAGTTTCCTTTTCTTTATTCTAGTTCTTCCAGGTTTAAGGTTAGGTCTCTGATTTGAAATCTTTCTTCTTTTTAGTGTGAAAATTTAGTGCTATAAACTTCCCTCTCAATACTCCTTTTGCTGCATCCCCATAAGTTTTGGTATGTTGTATTTTCATTTTCATCCACCTCAAGATATTTCCTAATTCCACCTGTGATTTCTTCTTTAATCCATTGTTTGTTTAAGAGTACATTGTTTAATTTCCACAAACTGAATTTTCCGTTTCTCCCCATTATTGATTTCTAGCTTTATTCTGTTGTGTTTGGAGAAGATTCATTGTATGATTTCAGTATTTTTGAATTTATTGAGACTGGTTTTGTGACCTAAGTATAGTATATTCTGGAAAATGCTCCATGTGCATGTGAGAATAATGTGTATTCTGTTGTTACTGGGTGTAGTGTTCTATATATGTCTATTAGGTCTAGTTGGTTTAGAGTGTCATTCAAGTATTGTTTCCTTATTGATCTTCTGTCTTGACGTTCTATCCATTATTGAACATAGTGTATTATAGTCTCCTACTATTAATGTAGAACCATCGATTTCTCCATTCAAATCTGTCAGTATTTGCTTCATATATTTTGGGGCTCTGCTCTTAGGTGCATATGTATTTACATTTGTTTTGTCTTCTTTTTGAACTCACCCCTTTATCAGTATATAATGACCATTTTTGTCCATTATAACTGTTTCTGACTTAAAGTCTATTTTATCCAATATTAGTATAGCTATCCCAGCTCTCTTTTGGTTACTAATTGAATGGTATATTTTTTCCATCCTTTGACTTTCAACCTACTTATGTTGTTGAATTTAAGGTGAGTCTCTTGCAGACAGCATATGGTTGTGTCATGGTTTTTTATTCATTCTACCAGTTTCTGCCTTTTGACTGGAAAGTTTAATCTATTAACATTTTAAGTCTCTACTGATAATGCAGGGTTTTCTTTTGCCATTTTGCTATTTAACCTTTGTAAGCCTTATACCTTTTTTTGTCCTTCAACTCTTCCATTAATGCTTACTGTTATATTTATTTATTTGCAGTGTGCAATATTGACTGTCTTTTCTTTCAGGATGTATTTTTCATATATTTTCCTTGTGGTTACCATGGGTTAATATTTAACATCCTAAATATATAAAAATCATATTTGGTTTGACACCAACTTGACTTCAATAGCATATACATACAGTTTTCCTATACCCCTCCTGCCTCCACCTTTTTTGTACTTGTAACTAATTATATCTTTGTATTTTGTATGTCCCAAACTGTAGATTTATTATTAATTTTTATGTATTTGCATTTTGGCACCTATAGAAAGAAAGAAGTTTAGTCATATCCATACAATACAATGCAATAGTACTGGATGTATAGTTACCCAAATGTTTTCATTTTTTTTTTTTTGGAGATCTTTATTTTTATGCCACTTTGAACCACTGTCTAGTGTCCTTTCCTTTCAATCTGAAGAACTCCCTTTAGCATTGCTTTTAGGGCAGGTCTAGGGGGGATGAACTCCCTCAGCTTTTGTTCATCTGGGATTTTCTTAATCTCACCCTCATTTTTGAAAGAAAATCTCACTGGATATAAAATTCTGACTCAGAGTAGCTTTCTTTCAGCCCTCTAGGTATTTCAATCCACTGCCTTCTTGCATCCATGGTTTCTGATGAGATGTCAGCACTCAATCTAATTCTGACTCCCTTATATCTAACATGTTGCTTTTTTCTTTCAGCTTTCAGAACTCTCTCCTTGTCCTTTGAATTTGACAGTTTGATTGGTATATTATGGAGTGTATTTTTCTTCATGTTTTATACTGTTTGCTGTTCTCTGGGCTTCTTGGATTTGTAGAAGGCTTCTTGGATATGTCTTTTGCTGTTTGGGAAGTTCACTGTCATATCTTTGAATATTACTTCTGCCCCTTAACACACACATTTGTATGTGTCATGGTGTCCCAGAGGTCTCTTAGGCTACTTTTGGTTTTAATATCTCTTTTTCTCTTTCTGCTCCTCAGCCTGACTTATTTCAAGTGTCTTATCTTTGAGTTCACTGATTCTTTCTTCTGCCAGCTGCAATCTGGTATTGAAACCCTCCTGGTAATTTTTCATTTCAATTATTATGGTCTTCAACTCCACTAGTTTGGTTCCTTTTTAAAATTTCTGTCTCTTTACTAAGATTCTCATATTGCTCATCCATTGTTTCCTGATATCCTTTAGGTCTTTCTCTGTATTTTCTTCAAATCCTTGAGCATTTTTATGATCAATTTTTAACAAAATCTTTTTTTATTATGTCTAGTCTAGTCTTCTTATCTGGTATTTTCTGGATCTTTATCCTCTTCCTTGGGCCATCATTTCCTGTTTCTTTGTTTGTCTTGTAATATTTTATTGTACACTGTACATTTTAATGTTTTAAAGTTTTACTTCTGGGCTTATTCCTGAGAGGTCTGTTTCTTGTAACCAGCTAGTGATATGACAGAGATGTTCTTGAGTGTCAGCTCTCCTATCAGGAAGATATCTTTTCTGGGCCTATGTCTTGTTCTGAGTTTGTGCAAGTTAGTTGCTTTGGAGTTCCCCTGTTTACAGGAGTTTAAATGCCCCTTCTATTTTCCAGGATACAGACCTTCTCCCTTTCCTGGGTGTTTAATGCATTTAAAATTTTGTCCCAGGCCATCTACTTCAATGGGTTTTTACACTACTTTTGCTGTATCGAGCTGCATTCACCTGGAGGTCATATTCTGGAAGAGGGAGCGTAGCTTCCCAAGTCAGTTATTTCCCAGCCTGAACAAGGCCAGGGACCCAAGAAGGGGCTGCAGACCATCTCCAAACTGTACTGAGGAGGAGATCAGGGTGGGTACCTGGAGATGCCCAGAAATGCAGCCATTCAGCTATCCCTTGCAGTCTGAAGAGGCATAGTGTCTTCAAGTCTCCTTAATTGCCTTTGTCTAGGGTGTGTTGGAACAATGGCTGTCCTCTTAGCTGGGCCCCCAGCATTCCAGAGTTGCTAATCAAAGCTGTGATCAGTGATCAGAGGTGCTCACCCCTGCTATTGGGAAAGAGTGTTTTTTTTTTTGTCCCTTTCTGTCACTGGTGAGTTAGCTGAGGCTGGATCCCTCAGCAGTTTGCCACAAGACTGGGGAGTGGGTGCCAGTAATGGCATGCAAAGAGAGTAATTTACTAGACTTTATCATAATTCACCTGCCTTTTCCTCCTGCTCTTCTCTTGATGTTATATAGCATTCTCCAAGACTCTGGAGTTGCAAAACATTTGTTTCAGAAAGCCTGTGGCTGATTAAGTGTTGCTGTGGTGGCGGGACTGAATCCTGGAGCTTCCTGCTCTGTCATCTTCCCACAGTCCTCAGCCCCTACTATTGCAACCTTTTCTACCATTTAACAGAGCTCTGAGAAAAATGGTTCTGCCAGTTTTTTTTTTTAATACTCAGTTTTATTGAGATATATTCACATATCATACCATCATCCGTGGTGTACAGTTGTTCACAGTTCCATCAGAGAGTTGTGCATTCATCACCCCAATCTATTTTTTGAACATTTTCCTTGTACCGGAAAAAGTGAAAATAAGAATAAAAAATGTAAGTAAAAAAGAACACCAAATCATCCCCCCCACACCCTATTTTTCATTTAGTTTTTGTCCCCATTTTTCTACTCATCCATCCATACACTGGGTAAAGGGAGTGCGATCCACAAGGATTTCACAGTCACACTGTCACCCCCTGTAAGCTACATTGCTATACAATCGTCTTCAAGAGTCAAGGCTACTGGGTTGCGGTTTGATAGTTTCAGCTGTTTACTTTTAGCTGTTCCAATGCATTAAAGCCTAAAAAGGGTTATCTGTATACTGCGTAAGAATGCCCACCAGAGTGACCTCTTGACTCCATTTGGAATCTCTCAGTCACTGAAACTTTATTCTGTTTCCTTTCTCATCTCCCTTTTGGTCAAGAAGATGTTCTCAATCCGATGATGTCGGGTCCAGATTCATCCCTGGGAGTCATATCCTGCGTTGCCAGGGAGATTTACACTCCTGGGAGTTAGATCCCACATGGGGGGAGGGCAGTGAGTCACCTGTCGAATTGGCTTAGCTAGAGAGAGAGGGCCACATCTGAGCCACAAAGAGGTACTTGGGGAGACTCTTACGCACAATTATGAGCAGGTTTAGCCTCTCATTTGTGGTTCTGCCAGTTTTTGCTTGTTGTTCAAAAATTCTGTTGGAGGGGGACACAATCTTGGAGCATCTTACTCTGCCATGTTGCTCCACAAAACTCTTTCCCTGCAATTTTTCAGAGTTCGTTTATATTGGTTCTACTAGCCTTTTTGTTTTTATATGTTGCAATTATTTACTCCCAGTTTGTTATTTTTTTCTGACTTTGCTTGAGGTAGTGTTTTGCCATGCAGAAGTCTTCTTAAATTGTAGCCAACTTTATCAAACTTTTCTTTTATTAAATGCAGATTTGGAACCCTAGTTAGATGGTCTTCTTTTACAGTCATGTTTATTTACCATGGTTCTTATAAGGTTTCATTTTTCCCCCATTTATGTCACTGATTGATCTGGGGTTTACTCCTATGTATGATGTGAGGTATGGATCACATTTTACAAATGGCCATCCAAATGTCCCAGAATCATTTATTTAAAATTTCTTTTTACCCTAATGGTTTGAAATACTAGTACACAGACCTTGTAGTCTGATTTCATATTTGGCAGGATGGTTCCCCTCTCATACTTTTTCATTTTCAGAGTTTCCTAGTATTATAGCTATCAAAATATTGTGTGTTGCCTCGGCATCTATCTTATTTTTGTTAAGCTGCTCACTGACCTTTGGCCTAGTTAATAAGCAGCTTTCCAGCCCTGAGGCATAAAATCTTGCAAAGCTCAAATCCGCATCTGCAGCCACCGCTGAAGTCACCCACACACCCCACCAAAATCCCACAGTTGGTCCAAAATTATGAGCTAACCATCCCCACCACCTTTGGACCCCAATCCCTTTCCCTTCGTGTGTGCATCTGCTTTTAACTAACCATTCCTTGACTCCCACAGGAAATCTACTAACATCCACCCCTGGACAACAATAAAGGCACAAGCCCAAGATCCCTTTTTCTCTGCTCATGTTCTCTCCAGCTGCTGGTTGTGCCACCTAAGCCGATTATGCTACCTGTCAACCCCTCAACGGCATCCTCCACTTTCTGGGACATGTGAGTAACTAACTATCTTTTCTCATGCATTGTGGCCTCAGACTTCCATTGCATTGCATCTGACCTCCACTGGGACCCAAATTTAAAATCCAACTTCACCAATTCAGAACAAGTGGCTCAGTGAGCAGGGTGTGTTGGGCACTACCGTGGGAAATAAGGTACAATGCCTTTGACTGCTTTTTGCTAATTAACTGATTCTCCCAGATAGCTAACACTATCTTGAAGGGTTTATGGCTTGCTGACATATGTCCATGCTGCTTTGTGCTACCACCTGTTGTCTCTGCTGGGTGTTGCCTGAATTTCCCACTCCAAATTGGCATTCCTGTAGATATGAGTTCTCCCCAGGATCTGCAGTTAGCACTTGTATGGCAAAATGGGAAACCGTGTGGTTTCTAGCACTCTCTCGAATGGGAAACACTGGCATCAGGTAACACCATCACCAAGGAATATAGACTACATATTAAAGGTCTTGTTGTGGTTCCGAAAGTAGGATCCTACAAGGAAGGAGAAGGACATCTCCCTCCTTGAGCTGTAACTCACGAGTGAGTCATCTAGGGCTAAACACCTAGGCTGAAGGGAAATTCTAGGCCTCCTGGCACCTGGACCACAGCAAATGGGAGACAGCTGGGGAAAACACTGACCACTGCATCTGTGGATAGTGTGTCAGGGTCTTACACCCACCCCCAGTGGAAGGGGCACCCTCTCTACAGGAAGCACAATGGTACCCCCAAGCAATAGTGCAGCTAGAGTCTGCAGTTGTTGCTTTTCATCCCCTGACCCTATGGGATGTAAGAAATCTAACCCCTGGCATGGCTAAGAAACTATTGGGAAAAAAATGTTGAAAGGGGGTGCTGAGCATATTGTGCCAGCACCCCCCAAGATAACAGAGGAAATTTCTAAGTTGCTTAAGAAATGTAAGACTGCCATGCAATATGCATGGGTCCCACTGAGAGCTGTTGCTTATCAGTGTGCCAGAGCTCTGGTGTTGCACTCCTGTGGCCTTAGGGCTATGCCTATGATCCTGCCAGTATCACCCTAGTGGAAACAAACTAACCCCCATGAAGTCGACTGGGACACCCTAGAGAGAGACACAGTTGCCTATGAGTCTGTATAATGGGACCAACAAATCCTCCCCAGTGGGAACCACTAATTCTCCCCATCACCATGTATAAGATCAAGCAGGGCCCCAAAAGGAAGCCCAAATTGGAAACTAAAACTCAAAATTTTACTTTATTGGAGATTCAAACCATACTTAAAGATTTTGTTCAAGGAGACAAGGAGAAAGGGGCAGATATGGGTTCTGAGTTGCCACTCTCATGGTTAGCATCACTAAAGACTTCCAGGCCCTCCCCTATTGGATGAAAAAAAAAGACACACCCATCCACAGTGTCTGTCACCACCAAGGCAGATGCTTGCTGGCAAGCAATTAATGAAGCACAATTGTTACTTAAAAAGATTGACATGACACAATGGGCATAGCAGTTCTTTGAATATTCATACAAAAGTGGCCCAGAGTTTGTTTCCAGCCCTGGGGAGACCCTTTGACACCGAGTCATGGGAAATTTTCCTATAGGGAGTTCCCTCTCTTCAATTTACTGGGTATATTTGCTTAATCTTATAGCAAGGTCCACACTCTCAGGGTGGCTGAGGACTGGGTAGAGCTATTGGCAGGACTTGAGGGGAACTCACATCAGAGTCACAGATCCTGGTTTATCAGGCCCAGGCATCACCCTTCGGTAGACCACATGGCCCCTACCCTGAAGGGCCCCCACCTCCTCCTTCTGCATGTCAAAGGCCCGAAAACCCCTCTCCCCACCCCAACCCCTGCCCCCAATTGTGACTATTGAAACAATTCTTATTAAACAGCCACCCCTAGTGGTGGCACCTTTTGCTCTTACTTTCTTAACATACTTTCTTAAAGTACTGATTTTTTAACATGCCACCTGGAATAAGATCAAATTTTTGGTAGGTCATGGAACCCCTGATGAACTGCCCCCACCAATCAAAGTGCTAAATGTGGCAATATTGCCTGAAACAAGGTACTGTGGGGCTCCAGCCTGTAATCCAAGATCACCTCAAAGAGGGAATCATTCATTATACCTACCATCTCCCCATACAATAGCCCTGTTTGGCTGGTTCTCAGAGAAGGGTGATTAACCGTCAATTATACTAACCTTAACGCACAAGTTCTGCCCATCAAAGGTCTATTCCCCATATCACCTACTTAATAAAAGATATACACAGCAGCATGGGCAGTTGCTTTGCTATGACTGACAGGGCCAACATGTTTTATTCAGTGCCAAAATGTAAGCAAACAACTTTCCTAACTGCTTCTGCCAAAACCTTAACAAATGGTCTATAAAACCACTTAATACAGGCACTATATATCTGACATCTGATTAAGGGTTGAATATAAAGATGGACTCCAAGAAGACCTAGCCATACTCACACATTTACATTTACAAAAACAAGGCTGGGCAATTGCACTCCATTAAATGCAAGGGCTAAACACTGTCAAATTTCTGGGCCTCATCTGGTTCTCTAGGGGCAAACAGATTCCCACCACCATCAAACACAAGCCTAACTCAGACACTAAGACATGGTCTACACCTATTATGATTATTCGTTTTCTGGAGATAACACATCTCACACCTCTCACTCTCATTACATCTCATGCACAAAATCACATGTACCTCTGCTGCTTTCCATCGGGGAGAGCCCCAGCAATAAGGCTTAGTATTGGCACAGTAGGTCATTTCCCACACCATGCCCCTTGTCCCACTGGCAATGGAATTTAGATTAGAGCCCTTGGCTACCTCTGAATATGCTTCTTGGAGTCCCTGGACTAAGCTTGGCAAATCCTGGCTGCCTATTGGGCTCTTCTAAAAACAGAGATGCTTAGGAGACCCCTCCAGTATCTCTCTCCTCTGGGGTCTCTGAGGAGGAAGAGTCAGCACATCTGACACCTGGGAGGAGGGGAGTGGAGGACCCCAACGGTTCTCTGGCCAATGGGCTGACATGAGCAGGTGACGCTTTGCTGTCAGCTGAATTTCTCAGGTGCTTCTGATGTTGCCAACCCCCAAGGAATGAGCTATCACAGTGGTTCTCCATCCTGGCTCCTCATTGGAATCACCTGAGGAGTTTAAGAAACTATTTCAGCCCAGGCCACCTTCCAAACAACTAAATGCAAATCTCTGGGTGGTGGGAGGTGGGCTGCAGGCTTCAGTGTACATTAAAGGCCCAAGGTCATTTGGTGGCCAGCAAAGGTTATGGCCACTCAGCTACAGCCTAAACTTATTACTGAAGTTTAAATGAGAATCCGCTTCTCTGTTCTTTCCTTTAAAGGAAATTTTCAGTAAAAAGAACAGTAAAATTGTTTTAAAAAAGGTTTTTGTGTGTTGCCTTGGCATCCATTTTACCTTCCCTAAGCCACTTGCCTCCTCACGGACCTTTGACCTGGTTAATAAGCAGCTTTCCAGTCCTGGGGCATAAACTCCCCACAGCTCAAACTCACATCCGAGGCCACCACCCACACGCCTCACCCTGAACCCACAGCTGGTCCCAAATGATAAACTCACCATCCCCACCACCCTCGGACCCACAGTCCCCTTCCCTTCATGTGCGTGTTTGCTGTAAACTAACCAATCCTTGACTCCCATGGGAAGTCTAGTCTCCACCCTGAACGAACCACAATGCACAGCTTTCTGGTCCTTCTAGCTCTGCTTGCACGCTCTCCACCTGCTGGATAAGCACCCCACCCCCAGCTGATGGTGCTTCCCATGGACCCCTCATCGCACCCCTTTCTCCCTGGTATCTGTGAGTAACAAACTATTTTTTCTCATGTGTTATGGCCTCCGGCTCCCGTTGCGTTGCACCTGACCCCTACTTGACTCAAATAATCCATCTTCACCAATTCTAAATACCTAGCTATTCCTGTGTGCTTCTTTTTCTATATGGGTTTTAGTATCAATCTGCTAACTCTATAAAAAGTGTTTACTGATATACATGTTTAAGGTCATTTTTTTTTTCAGACTGCTGCTTTTAAAATATCCAGTTAGTGGTTGCCAACATGGACTGAGGGAAGGAGGGAGAGAAGGAGGTGGCTGGGGCTGTAAAGGGTAGTACAAAAGATCATTGTGATGGATCTGTACCTTTTGGTGGTGAACACAAAAATTTATGCATGAAATAAAATCTGCGCATGTAATAAGATTCTTTTTTTTTTTTTTCATTTTTATTGAGATTGTTCAGATACCATACAATTATCCAAAGATCCAAAGTGTACAATCACTTGCCCCTGGGTACCCTCATACTGCTGTGCATCCATCACCACACTTAATTTTTGTTCAATTTTTAGAAACTTTTCATTACTCCAGACAAGAAATAAAGTGAAAGATGAAAAAAGAAAAAAAGGAAAGGAAACTCTAATCCTCCCCTATCCCTAACCAACCCCCCTCAATTGTTGACTCGTAGTATTGGTATAGTACGTTTGTTACTGTGTATGAAAAAATGTTGAAATACTACTAACTGTAGTATATAGTTTGCAATAGGTATATATTTCTTCCCTATATGCCCCTCTATTTTTAACTTCTAATTGTATTGTCATACATTTGTTCTGGTTCACAGAAGCGATTTCTAGTATTTGTACAGTTGATCATGGACATTGCCCACCATAGGATTCAGTTTTATACATTCCCATCTTTTGACCTCCAGCTTTCCTTCTGGTGACATGTACGACTCTGAGCTTCCCCTTTCCACCTCATTCACACACCATTCAGCACATCTTGCTACCAATACCCCTGTTCATTTCCAAACATTTAAGTTCATCCTAGTTGAACATTCTGCTCATACTAAGCAACCGCTCCCCATTCTTAAGCCTCGTCCTATATCTTGGTACCTTATATTTCATGTCTATGAGTTTACATATTATAATTAATTCCTATCAGTGAGACTCTGCAATAATTGTCCTTATGTGTCTGGCTTATTTCACTCAGTATATTGCCCTCAAGGTTTTGTCATCAACCCATTTTTTTTTTTTTAATATGGTTTTGTTCACACCCCATACATTCCATCCTAAGTAAATAATTGATGGTTCTCTCTATGGTCATATATTTATGTGTTCACCACCTTCACCACTATCTATATAAGGGCATCTACATTTCTTCCACAAGGTAGAGAAGCAAAAGAGAGAGGAAAAAAAAAAATGACAGCTAGGAAGTAGCAAAAGGAAAAATAACCTTAAATCAAAGTAGAGTAAAAAATCAGACAATACCACTAATGTCAAGTGTCTAACATGCCTCCCCTATCCCCCCCTTACCTGCATTTACCTTGTTATATCACCTTTGTTACATTAAAGGAAGCATAATACAATGATTCTATTAGTTATAGTCTCTAGTTTATGCTGATTGCATCCCTCCTCCAATGCCTCCCCATTTTTAACACCTTGCAAGGTTGACATTTGCTTGTTCTCCCTCGAAAAAGAACATATTTGTACATTTTATCACAATTGTTGAATACTCTAGATTTCACCAAGTTACACAGTCCCAGTCTTTATCTTTCCTCCTTTTTCGTGGTGTCTCACATGCTCCCCACCTTCCTCTCTCAACCGTATTCATAGTTACCTTTGTTCAGTGTACTTACATTGTGCTACCATCACCCAAAATTGTGTTCCAAACCACACACTCCTGTCTTCTATCACCCTGTAGTGCTCCTTTTAGTATTTCCTGTAGGGTGGGTGTCTTGTTCACAAAGTCTCTCATTGTCTGTTCGTCAGAAAATAGTTTGAGCTCTCCCTCATATTTGAAGGACAGCTTTGCTGGATATAGGATTCTTGGCTGGTGGTTTTTCTCTTTCAGTATCTTAAACATATCACACCACTTCCTTCTTGCCTCCATGGTTTCTGCTGAGAGATCCACACATAGTCTTATTAAGCTTCCTTTGTATGTAATGGATTGCTTTTCTCTTGCTGCTTTCAGGATTCTCTCTTTGTCTTTGACATTTGATAATCTGATTATTAAGTGTCTTGGCATAGGCCTATTCAAATCTCTTCTGTTTGGAGTATGCTGCGCTTCTTGGATCTATAATTTTATGTCTTTCATAAGAGATGGGAAATTTTCATGAATTATTTCCTCTATTATTGCTTCTTCCCTTTTTCCCTTCTCTTCTTCTGGGACACAAATGATACGTACATTATTGTACTTTGTTTCATCCTTGAGTTCCCGGAGACGTTGCTCATATTTTTTCATTCTTTTCTCCATCTGCTCCTTTGCGTGTAGGCTTTCAGGTGTTTTGTTCTCCAGTTCCTGAGTGTTTTCTTCTGCCTCTTGAGATCTGCTGTTGTATGTTTCCATTGTGTCTTTCATCTCTTGTGTTGTGCCTTTCATTTCCATAGATTCTAGTTGTTTTTTTGAACTTTCGATTTCTGCCTTATGTAAGTAAGCCCAGTGTTTCCTTTACAGCCTCTATCTCTTTTGCAATATCTTTTCTAAACTTTTTGAATTGATTTAGCATTAGTTGTTTAAATTCCTGTATCTCAGTTGAAGTGTACGTTTGTTCCTTTGACTGGGCCATAACTTGGTTTTTCTTAGTGTAGGTTGTAATTTTCTGTTGTCTAGGCATGTTTTCCTTGATTATCCAAATCAGGTTTTCCCAGACCAGAACAGGCTTAGGTCCCAGAGGGAAGAAATATTCAGTATCTGGTTTCCCTGTGGGTGTGTCTTAGAAAATTGCTCCACCCTTTGATGCCTCAGGTCACTGTGCTTTTCTGCCCAGCAGGTGATGCCTGTTAGCCTATAATTCTTGACTAGTGTGAGGAGGTAATGCCGTGTTCCCCCAGGCTCTGGGATCTGGTTCTGAATGGAAAGGGCCCCACCCCTTTCCTCTTAGAGAAGATAGAACCCCTAGGGGGAGGTCATTAGCATTTCAATGGTCTCTCTCTCTGCTTGTGCTGTCTCCACCCTTCTCTGAGTCACAGCCCTGGAAACTGAAAATGACTGGGGCTTTCTCCATTGAGCCGAAAAAGAAACAGATAGTCCCCTTCAGACCTAGTCCAAGGTGACCCTCTGGCTCTCCAAGGTCAGTCATCACCCAAAGCCTCTGTCTGTTTTTTGGGGATTCATATCTGTAGTGAGCAGTTCACACTCGCTACTCAAAACCCCAGTTGGAGCTCAGCTGAGCTATATTTGCTTGCTGGGAGAGAGCTTCTCTCTGGCACCATGAGGCTTTGCAGCTTGGGCTATGGGGGAGGGGGTCTCACGACTTGGATCCGCAGGTTTTACTTACAGATTTTATGCTGTGTTCTCGGGCATTCCTCCCAATTCAGGTTGGTGTATGATGAGTGGATGGTCTCGTTTGTCCCCCCGCAGTTATTCTGGATTATTTACTAATTGTTTCTGGTTTTTGTAGTTGTTCCAGGGGGACTACTTAGCTTCCACTCCTCTCTATGCCGCCATCTTGCCCAACCTCTGATAAGATTCCTTTAATTTTATTATTTTTCAGAACATATAACATTGATATATTATTCTTCTACTCTTGCTACAACTTTTGGCTCAGTTCTTACAATTAAGAATATTAAATATTTACCATCAGTTATTTTGTTGAAGTTTGATGAAGCTTTGTCTGATTGCTGGATGATGTTCATTCTCTATAAGCATCCCAATAAGGGCTCATAAGTAAAGTATGCCTAAGTTCATGCAGGTTTAAGGTTATTTTTTTCTATAGCCTGAATACTTGAAGGACATCTTGAATGGATATTGAATTCTTGGTTTCTTTCCCTTAGGTTCTTGAAATTGCAGCTTCACGTAGCTTCATTTTGTCTGGCTTCTTTCACTCAAGTTTATATTTTTGAGTTTCATCCATATTGCCATTGGTAGTAATTTATTTCTTTGAAAAGTGTGTTTCATTTTTGTAAATATGTCATGTATTATTTCACTGATGAAGAATCAAACTATTTCCATTTTTAACTGCTGTGGATGATGCTGCCTTGTACAATTACATATACATCTCTTGGTACCTATGTTTATAAATTTTTTGTTTGGTGTACATAGGTGCGCAACTGCTTTGTCACATAAAGTATGCCTATTTTCAATTTTAGGAGATGCTGAAAAACTATTTTCCATTGATGTTGGAGCCATTTACAGTTCTAGTTTCCCAGCTGCTAAAACAAATACCACACAATTGGTTGACTTAAACAATGGGAATTTATTGGCTCATGGTCTTGAGGCTAGGAAAAGTGCAAAATTGAGGTGTCAGCAAGGTGGTGCTTTTTTCCCAAGGACTGTGGCATTCTGAGACTGGCTTCCAGCGATCCTTGGTCCTTGGCTTTCCCATCACATGACAGTGCACATGGTGGTGTCTTCTTTCTCTTCTGGGTTCCATTGACTTCCAGCTTTTGGCAGTTCCACATTACTTCTCTTTCCGTGTTCAATTTCCTTTGTTTAGTAGGACTTAGCCATATTGGATCAAGGCCCACCCTCATTCAGTTTGTGCACAATTCAACTAATAACATCTTAGAAAGTCCTGTTTATAAAGGGGTCCAAACCTACAGGACTGGGGGTATGACCATGCCTTTTGTGGGAGACAGGAGTCCATCCCCAACAGCAGTAGTCACTAGCAGGGCTTCTGCTCCACATCCTCACCAATACTTGGTTTTAATTTAATATGCATTTTCCCGATTGCTAATGAGAACACTTTTCATACATTTGTCATTCCGATTTCTTTTCTGAAGGGTTTTTAAAAATCTCTTGCCCATTTATTTTTTATTAGGTAGTTTGTTCTTTTGTTGTTTTTTTTTGTTGTTGTTGTTGTTGTTCTTTTGTTTTTTAATTGATTTGTAAAAAGAGTTTTGATATATCCAAAAGCAAGCTGTTTGTGAGTCATGTATATTCTGAAGAACTTCTTTTTTCTGTGGCTGCTTTTTTCACCTTCTTACTAGCATGTTTGATGAATGACAATTCATAATTTCAATGTAATCCAATTTATCAGTTTCTTATATTAAGGCTTCTTTTAAGAATGTCTTTTCTAAGTAAATGATGGAAATCTTCTATTATATTATCCTCTAAAAGCTTATTGCTTTGCCTTTAATATTTAAATCTATAAACTACCTGGGACTTATTTTTGTTGAGTGGTCAAGGCTTATTTTCTTTCCATGGATTTTGAAATACCCCAGAATTATTTGTTGAAAAACTGTCTATTCCCTAGTGCTCTGTGTGCCACCTTTGACTTAAATTAAGGAACCATATATATATATATGGATCTCTTTCTGTAATCTCCATTTTTCTATTTTCTGTTCTTACACCCCTACCACACCAGAAGAGAGAGGAAGGGTCCATTATGTATAAAATGCAAGGTATTGAATTGTATGTAAACAAACACACAGATGTATGTGTTTATTCAATACAGACGTAAAGAAAGAATACCAGTCCTGAGGAATTCCCCACAATGAAATGCTGGCATATTCATTGAGTCAAAAAAATATTTTTAAACCAAACTTCCAATCCTGAAATAAAGTCAACCTGGTTATATGGTATTATCTGTTGTATATGTGTATGGATTTGATTTACTAATATCTTATTTAGGATTTTTTCTTCAAAATTTACTGTAAAATTTACCTGTAATTTTCCTTTCCATAATGTCATTGTCAGGTTTTGATGTCACAGTGAAGTATCTCATTCAATGAGCTTGAAAAGATTGCCTTTTTATCTACTATCTAGAAGGTTGATGTTATATATGCTTTAAATATTTGGAATAATACACTGGTGAAGTTATTTTTGACCGGAGTTTTATTTTTTGGATGGTGGATAAATCATAGAAATGAAGTACTGAGTAAAAAATAGTAACAAGAACAGTGGAACAATACATAGTTTATGGATACAAAATATGTGATAAAACCATAGGTATAATTTAAAAGGAATGTATTAAAATAGTCAACATTGTGGTTACCTTGGAATAGGTGACAAGGGACATGGAAGGAGTACCCAGGAGAATGCAATATTCTATGTATTAAGTTGTTTTAGGATTCATTTAATTACTAGCTCTATAACTTATATGTAAGTAAAAATTTACAAGTAAATAAATATTAATAGGGAATATTTACCTAATCCTAAATGGCTGAGAAATTTTTAAACACTGAAATCATTAATTTTTTCACAAATTGACTAGGTTAATGATTCTGGCCATCAAGTGGAATGTAACCTTTAGGTAGAGAGTTCATTCAGGTAGGAAAATAAAGCACATTACATTTTGTACCCTTCCATTTTTTTGTCTGGGATTTTCATACCTGCTGCAATTGCATAAGAGGCATTTAGTAAATATTTATTGAATGAATAAAGTAGTTAATTAAGTCCTAACATGTCAGCAAATTAGATAAAATCATGGATGTAATTAATGGTTAAACATCCATGAGCTGCAGAAGGGGAAATTTTAATTAACAAAGGAGAAAGATGAAATCTTTTGCTAAAGGGACAGAAATTAATCTTATAAAAGTGTGTAAAAGCTTTAAAATGTCCTTGCAATGAGCAAAGTAAGGTTTTTGAAATACTCAGGGAGAGGAAGTAATCTGACTGTGAGAAAATTAGAATTATTCTAGGCATAGACGGTTGTGTAGTGACTTATTAAGCATTTTTCTATTGATTTAAAAGACCAGCCAAATGCTAAAATGCCTAATGGAACTTGGCCACACTTCCTCTAAAATTCCTAAGGATAGATAGCCACCATAAAAATAAGATTATAGGTATAACAGCATTAAAATAAAGGCTGAAAAATCATTTCTTCGCTCACGAAATTGAGAAAAATGGCTAAGATTTTCAGAGATTATTTACATAAATATCTGAACTTGAATCATAAACTATATTACTTTCACCAAAGTTATGATTCTATGGGTATGACTAAGCAAAATATACCAGACTGCAGGTAACTCACCAGGATATGAGCTGTTATATTTTTAATATATAAGTATCTCAAAACAATAATCCAAAGAATTGCCTCAGTGGGTTAAGGAGGGTTAGAATTTACAAAATTTCAGGATTCTAATATAAAAGTATTTTCTTTGTAGGAATTTCAATAATCATAGTATTATAGCTGTAAGTACTAGTTAAGAATGTCAAATTGGTCAGACATAACTGACAAAAACAAACACTTCCTTGTTTGCTCTTCAATTCATGCATACCAAGAGCCCTCTGTCTCCTCTATACTTTCAAAATTGACCTTGCAATTTTGCTAGTAGCATTATTTGAAACTGCTAAGGTAAACATAAGACTGCATATGTATAGTGTAGCTAGTCACTTAAACCAATCAGCTGAGTGATCCTACAAGCTGCACAACAGATCTTATCCAAGTGGTGAAATGCTGACAAAGTAACTGGGAAACAAAGCAGTTTATAATTAAAAAGTCTACTCAGGGAGGGCTGGGTATTTGAATTTATATGATCAGAGTCTTTAATAAAGAGCAGTGTGAATAAAGAGCACAATTGGCTTCCTAATTAATCGATCACGGTGCCTCCAATTTCCATTTTGACACTTGGCACTGTATGCCAATAGTTGAGACAAGACCTCAGAGAAGCAGGGCGTCAGGCCACACCAACTGCTAGTAGTGAAGCCCTGATACTGCAGCCTTAGCCTCGATCAGGAACTGAGCAATTGAGGGCAAGGTCTAAAAGTATTTTAGAAACATCTTGCCCCCTAACATGTAGAACACCTGGGCCTGAGTCCCTCTGTAAAGATTTGCTTCATATGTCCAATCTTACCCTCACCTTCTGTGACCAGCTTCCTGGATAAGACTTCTTCCTTGGTGCTTGATACGAACTTACATAACCTGCTATAATTAGAGCCTTAATTTCCAGATGGATTGTTCTTGCCAACACTGTTTAACTCTCCAGAGGCCTGGAATCTTCCCTGAAATGGCTGTTCTCAAACTAAAAGGACTTTTATCTGTTGGCAGATGATTATCCACTGATCCCTTGTGTTTCCACAGGGGTAGATATTTGGTAGCCTTTGTTCTAGACTATTTTTTCAAGGATGCTTATGTAGGTAATAGACTTGTAAGAGAGTGTCTCCCTCACGAGCAGGGGCAGATTTGTTTATTGTCCAGTATAATAAAGATAATTTCTCCCTCTGGGGCAGAGTTTGGTCAGGTTTGCTTGCATCCCATTATAAAGGTCCAGGTCCCCTAAGCTTGGAATTTCTCAGCTGTGACATAAACCTGTCACATGTACAGTCTACCTGGGCTGTTCTGCATCACCTTCCTGGGACTTTGGGGGCAAAGGGAACCAATGCAGATGTGAAGCTCATGCTTCCTGCTGTGCCATGAGTAATATAATACTTTGTCTCTGCTTTAGGAGTCTCATGTTTTCTGCCATCATCTATGGAACTGCGGCAGGTTAATACGTGAGCTTGCCAATAGAGTAAAATCATAGCCCTTCACAGTACTTGGCACTATCCTAATCTGAGATCCTCCTGGTAGTAACAATCTTTGCTAACTACAGCCCTTTCTTCTATTCCCTACCTTTGTTAGTAACTCTTTTAGAGGTCAAGCTATGTTAGATCAGACCTAAATTCTCTATGCCCCAAGGAATTTGTGATTTGACCAGGACCTATCCCTGGAGTAGAATGTCCAGCTGCTCCACTTAGTTAGGCAGTTTCTGCCTTTCTTTTTTTAGTTATGCTAGGTCTCTCCCTCATGTTCTTTCTCTCTCTCTCTGCTGGTTGTCAATATAAAATGTTGTTTCATCATGCATATCCCCACTTAGCTTACATCACGAACAAAGAAGCATGTGTTTTATGCCAAGATGTCCTCGAACATATGTGAATGTGGAGTCTCTTCTAGGCCAGAAAAGAGGAAGTAGTGTTATTTCTAGTTACCCACATTACTTATTACAGGAGTGAAACATCGAAAGCTAAAACTAGATGTTTAATACATGAATGGATAAATATTTAAAAGCTTTAATCATTACCAATTAATTTTTAAGTGAGCAATAAATATTTTGTCAATTAATTACCAAGTTAATGTAGTTCTCCTTTCTAGATTTGCTGTAAAAAGCTCTTGATCCTGTAAACCCCTATGAATTATTGCTATTATTCAGTAAATAATGGATGGGTGCTCCTTTTCCTGAGAGGTCAGCTTCCACCCTTGCAGTTCAGACTTCACAGGGGTTGTGAAATCCCCGCGAGGAAGCATTCCTTTATTCTTCCTCTTCGGTGCCACAGTTTTCCTGTTGCCACGTAGGAGTTGTCTCTACCTCCTGAGAGTCCTTCACCTAGTGTTTCATCTCAACTATTTCTTCCATCCTAGATAATAATAACCTTCAGTTTTACTTTTCCAGGGCTACTGTAACAAAGTACCACAAACTGGGTGGCTTAAAACAATAGAAATTAATTAGCTCACGGTTGTCGACCAGAAGTCTGAAATCAAGGTGTCAGTAGGGCCATCCTTCCCCTAAAGTCTGCAGGGAAAAATTTTTTCTGTGACTGTCTCCTCATTTCTGGTTGTGGTTTGTCGGCAATCCAGGGTGTTCTCTGCCTTAGTTATCACATGGTGCTCTCTCCTCTGTCTCTCTATTTGTGTTCAAATTTCCTCTTCTTATGAGGACACCAGTTATAGTGGATTAAGACTCACCCTGATCTGGTATGACCTCATTTTAACTTACCTAATTCCATCTCTTATTATCCTATTTCCAAATAAGGGCCCACTCTGAGGTACTGGGAGTAGGACACAATTCAATCCATAACACCGTCTCATTTAGCTAAATAGAGAACTGTATCTCAAATCCTCCCCCGTTCTTCTGAAGCTAGACTGCAACTTGCTATCAGCCAGAACCCTAGACGCCACTGGATCAGTTTCATTGGTGCATATTATTCCTGGATATAAAACCAATTTACTGTCCCTGGTCCTTCTCTCAATAAATGTCCATGTTTGCTAAGTCAATTTACTAGGCATTATGGTGGCCTATGGGTCTTGCAAAACTGTTTCTTAAACGTTGCCATTATTTACATGATAGTCCACCGATTATTAAAATTAGGAATGATCAAGTTCAACTTCCCTTAATGAATGCCATAGCAAAACTGTCTGCCCCTCCCTTGCCCTATTGGATTACAACATTCCTAAATCAATTGTACTTATTCCATTTTTACGTCTCTTTTTTAGGAGTTTATAGTGGTACTTAAACTTTTTTCATGTGGTTGCAAACATTCTGATTTGAAAAAAGTGTTTGGAACCAACAGATTTTGTCAATGAGAGCACTTGAATTGTGCTGGGCAAGAGATTTTTCAAAAGTACCCAAGGAAGCCCAAATCATCCCACAAAAGACTATGAAGACTCACTTGTAGAAAGTCTCCAAAGCAATTAAGGGAAACAGGATATATTTGTTTCTGGATACCAGAATGATGGGTTCACTGGTTCTGTCAATCAAATGGCTAAGGTCACTGGTAATTATGAACTCTACTTATGGGCTTATTTTTATTGAGCTTCATAAGCATGTCTGGTAACTATTATACCCTTATCAGCCATCCTTCTTCTCTTTACTCTTTCTGAAGTTATCACATCTACCACTAATATTAATGTGCCTAAAGTATAACTGGCAATGAATGCCAGGATGCATTTGATGTTTGAGAAATAATGAAATGTCACTTCCATTATAGAACAATGCAGCATTTAATGGAGCTATGCAGAGTTATGTGTATTACCATTCCACTGTAATGATGTTGCTTGCAGTCACAGCTGACAAAAATATCACTGAATGTTAATTCAGATGAACTTTAAAGGCAGCCACATGAGGACTGACCTGAAATGAAAGTCTCTGGTCTTTGCCTTGAAAAGAGCCTGCCCTTAAGGCAGAGGTTTGTCCCAATCTCAGAGGCGTCAAAGACAGAAAAGTGTTCAAGGAGAGAGAGAGAGAAGCTATTGGCTCACTTCAAACTGAAGATATGATCAGGACCCTTATTAGTCCATTCAGGTCTATGCAACCACATGATTTGCTGAGCTGTTAATTAGACTAATCTGTAGAATTTATTCAAGGAAGGCTAGATTTTTCTTGCAATAATTTTTATCCTCAAATAAAATTTTCTCAAATACCTCCTGAAATGTACTTAGCAGATACCTTTAAATATAAAAGGATCAAGGATCCCCAAGTGATTCCTATATCTTTTCAAGCCCACAATGATTGGCCAGAAATATTTTCTTCATTACTCAGCTCCCCCATATTCAGAAACTTTGTTTCAAACTAGAATATAGGTGCTTTTCAGTCAAATAAAATGTAATACAAAAAATGTAGTACAAAAATTTAGTAAAATGTAGTGCAAAAAATGTGACTAAGTTTGCTGTTCTTCAGTCAGGATTTGTTATAGTTTTTTTCACAGTTGCTTGCGTGAGATTCGACTTAACTAAAAGCTGACACCTGCTCCAATTATCCTCCTTAGGCAATTTCTACCACGTTCATTGTTCTTTTTAATTCCTGTAATTGGTTTCAAAATGTTAATACTATAATCCCATTATAAATATCTCATTTTCTGTTTCAAAATTTTCCACCCAAAAAAAGGTATTTGATAATACCATAAGGAAATTTTGTAAAAGAACACTTTTAAATATTCAATAACAGACTTTCAAATACTAAGTAATTCATAAAAATATAAGAACCAGATGGTAAACAGATACTTTAACCTAGCCGTCTGATCCTTGTGCCTTGCCTTTCATTACTATGTCTTTAATGCCAGCAATCTTTGCTTCTTGCTACTTCAGCCTCTCTTCTATGACCATATCCCAGAGTTGTTAACATAAGAAAATGTGCTTCATTTGTAATCTTGAATTAAAATGTCTCTATCTATCTGATTATAATCTCCAGCCCCTCCGAATTACTTGCTTACGGCCTTGCATTGCAATTGCTATTTCACCACATTTGTGATTCTCAATCCATTTATACCACTCTCCATCAATTAATGTCTTCACTTCACTTTGCTCAGGTTAGACTCCATGGTCCACCACTAGAACTAGGCCCCTGCAAACAACTCCCTTGCTTCTTTCTACCCCAATGGTAGATACCAGGCCATACTCCAACCCTGAAGCAACTCATTCACCTGACTTCTCTAGCCAGCATGTGAGTAGCTAAACATTGCTGAAAAAAATCACCCAACCATGCAGACTGGTTCCATTTAAAATTTGTTATCACAGCCTTTACATGCCCACCACAGCCCAGAAATAGGCTTGATTCCCCAAATTCAAAACAGTTACTTTTTACATGCTCCTTTCTTCCAAAACCTTTTTCCTTTCCTCCTCTTGTGCTCAGCTGAGATCTTGCCTATCTATCATGATAGATTTCCGTTTCAAAAGGACAAACTGAATATATTAATTTATGTCTACCTCTTTTTGAAACTATTGTAAAATGATAACAAATAAATTTAAAAAGGTAATTATACCAGGACAAAAAGAATAGTAGAAATAACTACAGTTTCGAAGATAGTGAATGAATGAGTGACAAATGATTTAGCAAAACAGAGGAAGTTCTGTGCTACAGAAAGCCTTTGGAGGAAGATATCAAAAAGTAGCAAGCCAATTGTCAGCCCCAGGAAAACTCATAAATTGGAGGTACCAAGTACCTCTATGTTGGGGAACTAGGGTGTGTAGAAAAAAGGATTGATTGAATTTCAGTAAATTCAATAAAGGAGCATTCAGACCCAGAGGTGCCACAAAATAAAAAGAGAGGTGACCATCCATCCCCCATCCCAGAAAGAGACAAGAGGTTTAAATAACCATTATTATATCTTTGGAATATTCCGCATAAATTAATGCAGTTTGCTAAAAATAGGGGGCTCATGTGAGGACCGACACTTGAATGGTGAGATTGCCAGCTCCATTCTTGTACTCTGTCTCCAGAATACTTGCCACTAGGCTTTAATTCCCATGCAGAAAATGTGAGAAATCACTGAAAAAAATTAATAGTCTTAGAGAAAAGAATTTTAATTTTGCTTCTTGGAGTTCCCCATGAGTGTGGTCTCCATCCTTCAGTGAAAACTACAAGTCAACAAGCCCAATCACAAACCCAGGTCCCAAACTTTTCATTACCACATTTTCAAATTTCAATGAAGAGCTAAACATTACCATACTTTTAATACATTCTTCAAGACAGATGTCAAAGATGAAAATACTAGCAGCAAGAAAAAAAAGAGAAAAAGCAGAAACAATAAATGAAGAAAGTAAAGATAATTCATGAATGATAAAAAATTTAAAATATGCAATTAATATGATAGAAGTAAAAGAAATATTGCATCCGTGACACAATACAAGGTGCTATTTTAAAAGAGCTGTTGGAAATTAAGTATATCATAACCAAAATAAAAATAGTTTAGAAGGATTGGAAGATGAAGTTGAGGAAATCTATTTGAAAGGGGGATATAAGGTAAAAAAAAAAAAATGGAACAAAAGAGAAGCAAATTTGAGGATTATTAGAGAAAGTAAAATATTTTATTATCAATGTAGTTCCATAAAAAGAGAAAAGAACAAAATTGAAGAAGGAAAATTACAAAATAATCATTCAAAGAGACATCCTAGAACTGAAAAATATGAAATTTTTGGTTCATAGCGCCCACTGAGGGCCTTGCCTACTGGATGAAACAAAAGATTTATGAATAAAGCACATTGTCATTACATTTCAAAATTCTGGAGAAACACAAAGCAGAATAAAACCTCACAGATAGAGAAAAAATAGCAGTTTATAAAGAAGCATCATAAACTAGAATGTAATTAGAATTCTCGGTAGAATCATTAGATGCTAGAGGAAAACAGAGAAAAAATAATTTCCAGCCTAGCATTTGAGGTCCAACCAAAAAAACAGTTGGGGGAAGACAATTTCTTATGAGCATTATAGAACTACTTTTGTGATAAATAATTTAAAATTAATAAAGAAAAAGAAAAGGAAGTAGAAGCCATGAGTCAAAACTCTCTTTCTTATTAAGTCTTCAAAATGTTTTATTTTGCATCTATTTTTATTCCTTTATCTATGTTACATCTGATATGTCCTTTCTTTTATCAAAGGCCAAACCATAAAGCTTCAAAAAGATTAATACTTCTGTTATTATCTTTTCCTTCTGAATCACCAGGCCCTATAGGTATATTAGGTCATTCCAATAAGAATATGAACATATTATAATAAATGCTTCCCTAAAAATTGCTTAGGTAAACCATGTTAAATCCCCTCTGAACTGAACTCATTCTTCTCCAGGTTCATCTTCGTTTGTCTGATTACATATACAAAGAAGGTTTACCTACACTACTGCCATTTTTCCTCAGTTCTCTTTGAGTCTTCAAAACAGTCCAGTCTGGCTTCTTCTTTCACCAGTCCACCAAAACAGATCCTTCCAAGGTTTGTGAGGACCCTCTGTTGTGAAATGGAATGCATAATTTTCTGTCCTCTTCTTGCTTATCTTCTCAGCTACATTTGAAATAGTAAAATACTTGCTCATTCTGAAAACATTCACATTACGTCAATATTGTATCATCAACCTCTTTTGTTTTCCTCATATTTGTGACATATTCCATCACAGCCATGTTTTTCTTTTTCTGGTCTGAAATTTTGGAATGCCCAGGTCTTTTTCTGAGCCATATTATCCATCCATTCCCATGTTTTTAAAGTAAATTTAGGACTTCTGCTTGTGATTAAGATGGCTGAAAATTATTCTGCCATCATGAATAACAAGAAAACTGGAACAATAGAAATAAGCTATTTTCAGACATTGGACAACAGGACTGGGAGCTCTGAAATAAAGGGAAGAAAATGAGGTGAGCCCTACCATTGTTCAAATACTCTGCCTGTAGGTAATTTCAAGACTGACCAGGGAAGAAACCCAAATCAGAATGTTGAAATCACATCTCACTTGTTGAAGAGACAAAAAATGAAGATCAGGGCAAACAAGGCAACTTAAACTGTTGGGACAGAGTAACCAAGAATAGGGAGCTTTGTAGACAAAGAGTAACAGAAGTCTGCATAAGGATCCTCTAGGTTATTTAGATGAATACAAATATGTGCATGTATGAGGATAGAAGAAAACAGCATCCAAGAAAAGAACAGCAATCAAGGAGTGATAAGCTAAATCATTCACAGAGCTTGTACAGGACAAGGAATTATTCAATTCCTTACAGCCAGAGTAGAGAGACATCACTGATAAAAGGAGACAGCGTTAGAGGTATAAAAGGCAGAGATGCCATGTTTTAGATATGAAGATAGACCTAGATTATTAAAATGTGCTCTAGAAGTGTCCTAAAAGCAAGACATGAAAGTATATAATTTACTAGTAACTTGACTGACTTCCAGAAAAACTTGATAACATTCTTTAAAGTTAAACAACAAAATTTAGCACTCAGCAACATAAAATCCATAAAGTTGAGGTTCCAAAAAAATTACTATACATAAAAGAAGGAAAATTGACTGATAACCAGGAGAAAAATCATTCAGTAGAAATAGAAACAACAGAGATGATAAAAATCAGCACTTGAGGGCACTAAAAAAGCTGCTATAAATATGGTCCATCTTCTCAAAGATGTCATGGAGAAAAATAGAAGATATTCAGAAAGAACCAAATGAAATTGCTTGAGATAAAACAAACTATCTCAAATAGAAAAGGGATTAACATCACTGAAGAAGAAAAGATCATCACATTAAAAAAAACATAGCAATAGAATTTCTACAAAATGGAGTATACAGAGAAAAAGACAGAAAAAAAGGAACAGAGTAATATTAATTTGGGGGACTATAACAGTGATCTAACATACATGCAATTAGAGTCCCAGAAAGGAAACTCCAATTGGAGAAAATGGAACTACTTTAGTGTACTGAAACAAAAAACAAAAATTTGTCAACATAGAATTATTTATTCAGTAAAAATATACTTCAAGATGGAGATACTTTATATTTCTACTCTAGGATTTAGAATATGAAAAAATTATTTCTCCCATAGTTACAAGGATAAAAATAGATGAGCTTCAAGTTCATAACTTTTCCTGAATGCCCTGAGAACTGAGGCTGCAGGGAAAGGAATGAATTAAAAATATAAAGAAAGACAGCAGGGAGGAATGGAATGCAAGCACTTGCTTATATGAAGCAGACATAAGTAAGAAGAATTCTGCTAGAAAAATTAATAAATTGGTAGAGGTCAAGTGTGGATTTGTGAGGTCCTGGGGATCACACATATAGGGGGAGACTCTATGCTATTGCAGGGCTTTCTACACGGATCCCACTGGGTATTCATATGAAGTGTGGGGAGAGTCCTGAGAAAAGCCAGGGGGAGGGGAGGAGCAGCTACAGTGGAAGAAATTTAACCCAAAACATTCATCCTTATCTCCCTTAGCAAGCAAAAATATCTACTCTTATAGGCAACAACAGTAGTTACTGTCACTCTAAGGTACTGGTGAAAACCTATTTCTGCTGTTGAAGAGAACAGAAAAAATACTCTTCATGTGGATGAAGGGTGAGAAAATATTTTGAGCCCAGAAATACAGCTGGAGAAATGTTAAGAACACTGAGAAAGCCAAATCCCAGAGACCTAGAAAGAAAATGCTTGCTTAAGACTAAGGTATGAACAGAACAAAAGTCATCACCCACTACTATCACCAGCATAACAAGCATCAAGTAACAAAAGAAACATGAAATACTGCTAGGAGAGCTGCAAGAATATTGAGTTGGACACACTCTGAAGCAAAGGGCAAAGGGAAAACCTAAAGTTGAGGGTGGGGAAAATGTTGAGGAAAGGCTGCTGGCATCCAAGTTTCCTCTGTCAGATAGCAAGGTGTATACAAGGCATCTTCTGATCTTTTGCTCTCAGGTTCATTGCCTTCAGCTCTGGTTGCAGTGGCTTCCTCTGTGGATCCTCTCTTAGCTCCTCTGGGGCTTTTCTTGCTAAACTTCCTTGGTCTTTTCTGTCTTTTAGTCTTGTAAAGGACTCCAGTAAAGGATTAAGACCCACCTTGTATTGGGTGGTTCACATCTCAATTGAAACAACCTAAACAAAAGGACCCACCCACAATATATCTGCATTCATAGGAATGGATTAAAAGAATGTGGCCTTTGCTGAGGTACATAACAGCTTCAAAACAGCACACTCTACCCCCCTGGACCCCCAAAATACATGTTCTTTCCATAGGCAATATGCATTCATTCCATCACAATATCACAAAAGCCTTTAATGATGAGACTTTTAATATAGTCTCATCAAAACTAGTTACAGGCATGGCCTGTCCTAAGATACAATTCCTTCTGGCTTTGAACCTGTGAAACTTAGAACAAGTTACCTGCTTCCAATGTACAAAGGAGGCACAGTCATACAGTGAATGTTCCCATTTCCATAGGAAGAAATTGAAAGGAAAACAGGTTTCTAGACCCAAACAGTTCCAAAAACCTTCATTAGATTTCAAGGTCTGAGAATTATCTATAGAATGACAATTTTATTCTTAGGGCTTGAGAGAGTGGCAGTCCCACCCTTTCCAAGGGCTTGTACAGCAGCCCTATTCTCTCCAAACACTGGGGTGAGGGCTCCAACATCTCTAAGCATTTGAGAGATTGCCATGTCCTCAGCCCCATCCTTCCTCAAGCATCTGGGTGGCAGCCAGCCTCTCTGGGACACAGGCTTCATTCCCTTAGAACAGGGGGTGGTGGCCAGGCTCTCCCCAATCCCCAGGGAATGTGCTTCACCCTCTCTGAGGCCTCTGGCAGCAGTACTCTTCCTGAACAATAGGATAGAAGGCCCATTTCTGCAAACTCTGAGGCAAACTCCTCACCTTTTCCACGTGCATGGGTAAGTCCACTACCCTGGCCTGAGGTTTCTTTGCTCCAGACATCAGTTTCCATGGGTCTGCCTTGAAAGTCATTTTTCCTTCAATCTGTCCCTTTTCTATCCCTTTAATCTAGGCTGGCAGTGGTTTCATTCATACAGATCTTGGAAAAAAAAAAAAAAAAAGTTGGTTTTGCATGCAGCACAGAGGGGTCCCAGCCATCCTTTCTGGATAACTCCATCTCCAATTCTGTCTTGCACTGAAATGGCTGACTTGTTCTATGTTCTGTTAAATCCATAATGGGGCTCTATTCTCTGGAGACTTACTTTCTGGAAGCCCAGAATTTTCCAAACCATCGATTTCTGGTTTCTTTGTACCTAAGAGTTCAGTTCTCAGCTTATTCCTTTCCTCTTGCATTTTACTATAAGCTGCAAGGAGAAGCTTGGTTGCACTTTCCACATTTAATTTGGAAATTTCCTCAGCCAAACACCCAAGCTCATTGCTCTCAAATTCTGCCTTCCATCCAACAAAAGGACTCAATTTTGCCAAATTTTCTGTCACTTTAAAACAAAGATTACCTTTTTTCCAGTTTACAATGACACATTCATCATTTCTGTCTAAGGCCTCCTTGCATATACCTTTAGTGTCCATATTTCTACCATCAGTCTCTTCAATGCAATCTAGGCCTTTTCTATCAAGCATCTCACAGTTCTTCCAGCATCTTGCCCTTATCTATTTCTAAACCCATTCCAGAATTTTGGTATTTGAAAATCACAGCACCCCATTTCTTGGTACCAAAATCTGTTTCAGTTTGCTAAAGCTGCCTAAATGCAGTGTACATAAATGACTTTTAACAATGGGGGTTTATTAGTCTATAGATTTAAGTTCTAAGACCATGAAAATGTCCCAGTTAAGGCATCAATAGGATGATACCTCTCTGAAGGAAGGCTGCTGGCATCCAGGTTTCCTCTGTCAGATAGCAAGGCACATGTTAAGCATCTGCTTGTCCTTGGCTCCTGGGTTCATTGCCCTCAGCTCTGGTTCCAGTGGCTTCCCCTGTGGGTTCTCTCTGAGCTCCTCCAGGGCTTTTCTCTTGAAACTCTCTTGGTTTTTTCTGCTTTTTATCCTCTCATGAAGGACTCCAGTAAAGGATTAAGACCTACCTTGTATAGGATGGGTCACATCTCAGTTGAAACAACCTAATCAAAAGGTCCCACCCACAACAGATCTGCACTCACAGGAATGGGTTAAAAGAACATGGCCTTTTCTGGGGTACATAACAGCTTCAAACCAACACAAACACCAAGGCATATTATATTTGAGGTGATGAAAAGAAAGCCAGAAAAATTAGAGAATTTATATACAGAAAACAAAATAAAAATTATAACAGACTTCTTATCAGAGATCACACAAGCCAGAGGGCAATGGAGTCTTACTTGTAAAGTGCTGAAAGAAAAAGAAAATATCTGACAATCCAGAATTCTATGACCAGCAAAACTATATTTCAGTAATAAAGAAGAAATAAGAACTATCTTAGACCAAAAGCAAAACAAAAACTGAGAGAATTTACTACCAGCAGATCTTCTGTATTAGAAATGGTAGAGGAAGCCCTTCAGGCAAAAGAATGTGATACCAGGCAGCAACATAGATCTATGCAAATATATGAAGACTACTAGAAATTGAATAAATGAAGATAAAATAAAATACATTTGCTCTTATTTTTAATTGCTCTAAAATATGGTTGCAAGAAAAAATAATAGCAGTTCATTGTGTTTAGCATTTGTAAAAGCAAAGTGTATAAAACAATAGCACAAGTCATGGGAGTAAGGAATTGGGAATGCATCATTTTTAATTGCTTAAACTTCCCAGGAAGCAGCATCATATTGTTTGAAAATAGACTTTGATTAATTATAAAGGTATTTTGTAAATGCTAGTACAAACACACAAGATGTTCTTAAAAAGAGATGAAAATAAGAAGTCAGTAGTGGAGTTAAAAGGTAACAATAAATAGACTCAACACAAGAGAAGGCAGAAAAGGAGGAAAAATAAAGGACAGATAAAAAAATAGCTAGCAAGATGGTAGATTTTAATCTCATCATATCAATAATCACCTTAAATGGTAATGGCCTAAATGTACTAATTAAAACATGGTGATTATCAGACTGGGTGGAAAAGCAAATCCAACTATATACTGCTATAAGAAACCCAGTAAAATATAAAGAAATAGCTAGGTTAAAAGGGAAATGATTGAAGAAAATCTGCCATGCAAACCTTTACCAAAATAAAACTGTAGAAGCTTTATTAATATCAAATAAACCTTCAGGAAAAGAAATATTATAAAATATAAGGAGGGAAATTATATAATGAAAAATGGAAATTTTTTCAAGATGGCATAACAATCCAAAGTCTGTATGTACCTAGAACTTCCACATACATGAAACAAAAACTGATAGAACTAAAGGAGAAATAGAACTAAAATTATACCAGACAACTTTTGTACTCCTTTTCCAATTATTGCTAGAAACCATAGACAGAAAATCAGTAAACATGGAGAGCTCTGAATAGCACTATCAATGTGCTTGACCTAATTGAAATACTCAGAACATTCCCTCATCAATAGCAGAGTACATTCTCTTTTCAAGTGTAGATGGAATGGTCACAAAGATAGAACATATTCTGAGAAATAAAACAAACATAACAAAAGTAAATGAATGGAAATTATATAAAGTAAACTTCAAAAATATCAAAACTGTAATAAAGGAATACCACAAACAACTCTACAGTAATATTTTCTATAATTTAGAAGAAGTAGACCAAATTCCTTTTAACATACATACTATAAATATCCAAGAAGGAATAGATAACCTAAATAGTCCTATGTATTTTTGTAGTTAAGAACCTTCCATCAACAAAATTCTACCAAATGTTTAAGGAAGGAATAATACAAAATCCACACAATATCTTCCACAAAATAGAATAGAAAGTAACACTTCCCAACTAATTTTATAAGGTTAGCAATATTTGCATAACACAATCATACAAATATTACAAGAAAAGAAAATTACAAACCATAAACCTAGATGCAAATATCCTCTACAAAATATTAGCAAATAAAATCCATTGATATATAAAAAGACTAAAATACCACAGCCAAGTGAGATTTATAATTAAAGGCAGCCTCAACATTCAACACTAACGTATTTTTACCCTATTAATAGCTTAACAGAGAAAAGTCATATGATCATCTCAATATATACTGTAAAAGCATCAGAAAAAATTCAACATCCTTTCATGATAAAAAAAAATTTCTCAGCAAACAATGAATATAAAGAAACTTCTTATCCTATTAGAAGGTTTTTACAAAGCTCTCACAATTAACATCAGACTTAATAGTGAAAGACTGAATCCTTTCCTAATAAGTTTGGGAATGGAGTAGGATTTCCTTTCTCACACCTCCTCTTGTATATCTCACTGGAAATATTTGCCACTCAATAGGCAAGAAAAAAGAAATAAAAGGCATACAGATCGGAAAGGAAGAAATAGTACTGTCTCTCTATGCAGCTGACATGAGTGTCTACAAAGAAAATCCCAAAGAATCTTTTAAAATGTTTCTAAAACTAATAAGTTTATCAAGGTCACAAAATACAAGGGTAATATACAAAATTCTATTATATTTCTATATTCTAGCAGTGAGCATTCTGAATTCAATTTAAAATAACAGAATATTTTAAAACAGCACCAATAAAAATGAAATAGTTGTATATAAATCTAACAAACTGTATGCAAGATCTGTATGTTAAAAACTACAGAACTCTAGTATAAGAAATCAAAGAAGATTGTAACAAATGGAGAGGTATAATGTTCCTGGAGTGCAAGTTTTAATACTGTTAAGATGTCAATTCTTCCCAAATTGATCTATAGATTCATTATATTCCTAATCAAAATCCAAGCTGGCTTTTTTTTTTTTTTAATATCGATAAGCTGATTCTAAAATTAATCTAGAAAAGTAAAGGAACTGGAATAGACAAAACATTTTGTAGAAGGAAAATGGAGTTAGAGGACTCATATCCAAATTCAAGACTTTTATAAAACAACAGTAATCAAGTGTATGGTAATAGATAAAATATAAACATCTAGGTCAATGGAACAAAATAGAGATTCCAGAAATGGATTCATACAAATATAGACAATTGATTTTTGACAAAGGTGCAAACAAAATTCAAAGTAGACAGGTTAGTCTCTTAAAAAATTGGACATCTGTATGCAAAAAAAAGACAAACAAGAAATGATCCTCAGCCCGTATCTCACATCTTACATAAATAGTAATTCAAAATAGATTGGAAACATAAGTAAAAATGTAAATCTAAAAATCTAATAGAAGAATACATAAGAGAAATTCTGTGGGATCTTTATTTAAGCAAGTGACAAAATGCAAGGCCTATTCATGACACATAAAAGGAAAAACTTGATAAATCAGACTTTATAAAATAAATTTAAAACTTTTGCTCTTAAATGTGACTAACAGAATTAAAGAATAGGAAAATACTGAAAGAAAATATTTGCAAATCAATCTCTGACAAAAGGCTCATAGCCAAAATATAAAAAGAACTTTGAAAACTCAAGAGTATTTTAAAATTTTAAATTAAAAAAAAATTTAAAAACTGTAGAAAACGGGAGAAAAGTTCAGAACAAGCATATCACCAAAAAAGATATTCAGATGGAAAAGCATATCAAAAGTTCCTCAATGCCATTGGTCATTGGAGAAATTCAAATTAAAATCACAATGATTTATCACAGATTAAAATGACTAAAATTCTCACCAAGTGCTGAAAAGAATGTGAAGCAACTGGAATTCTCATACCTTGATGGTGGGAATGCAAAATTGTACAGCTACACTGGAAAACATTTTGCCAGTTTTTAATAACTTTAAACACAGACTTATATGATATTAAGTTCTGTGTCAACTTGTCTAGTTTGTGGTGTCCAGTTGTTTGGTCAAGCAAGCACTGGCCTGATTGTTACTATGAAGATATTTTATGGATTTAAATCTTCAGTAAGTTGATTCCATCTATGGCTTATTACATCTACAATCAACCGAGGAGATTGCCTTCAACAATGGGAGAAGTATCATCCAATTAATTGAAGATCTTAAAAGGAGAAGTGATGATTTCAGCAGTCAGAAGGGAGAATTTCCATCTCTACTTCATCCAGCCAGCTTCTCTTGGGGGACTCATTGAAAACCTTCATCAGAGTTGTCTGCTTGTGGCCTGCCCTATGGAATTTAGAATTGCCCATCCCCAAAGTTTTATACATCAATGTCTTACAAAAACACTCATTTTATATTGTTCCAGTTTGCTAATGCTACCCTTTTGCAAAATCCAGAAATGGACTGGCTTTTATAAAGGGTATTTATTAGGTTACAAATTTACAGTTCTAAACCCATAAAAGTGTCCAAACTAAGTATCAACAAGAGGATACCTTCACTAAAGAAAAGTCGATGGCATCTGGAACACTTCTGTCAGCTGGGACAGCATGTGGCTGGTGTCCACTGGTCCTTTGCTTTCATGTTGCAGTTTAAAATGGCTTTCTCCAAAATGTCTCTGGCCTTCTGTCTCTCTTAGCTTCTCTCAGCTCTCTGCTTGGTTTTCCTATCTCTCTTAGCTTTTCTCGCTTAGCTCCTGTGCATCTTTGCTTGTTCTCCCAGGGTGTTTCTCTCTAAGCATCTGTGGGTCCTCTCTTACCTTCTCCAGGGCAAATTCTGGATTTCATCTCTTAGGGTAGCTTTGCCAAATGTCCTTTTATCTGCATCTCCAAGCATCTCAAAGTGTCAGCATCTATTTCAGCTCTTGAGCTCTCTTAAGTACTCCAGTGAACTAATCAAGACCCACCCTGATGGGAGGGACCACACCTCCATGGAAATAATCTAATCAAAAGGTCTTGCCCACAGTTGGGTGAGTCACATCTCCGTAGAAACACTCAATCAAAAGTTTCCACCTTAATCAAAAGACCAATAAGTCTGTCCCCACAAGATTGCATTAAAGAACATGGCTTTTCTGGGGGACATAATATATCCAAACTGACATATATATCCTGTCAGGTTTTTTTTTTTTTTCCTAGAGACCCTAGAGAACCATGACTAATACAACTTACCATATGAGCCAATAATCCCACATCTAAGTATTTACCCAAGATAAAGAAAACTTACATTAATGCAAAAACATGTATAGAAATGTTTATAGCATCATTATTATAATCAGGAAAAATTAGAAATAACATGGCTGTCCTTCAACCAGTGAGTGGTGAACAAACTGTTTCCATTCAATGGAATGCCCCTCAGCAATAAAAAAGAACCGACTATTGATTCATGCAACAAAATAGATCAATCTTATGTGTTTTGCTCAGTTAAAGAAGTCAGACCCAAGATGTTACATATTGACTGATTCAATTTATGTGACACACTGAAAAAGGCAAAACTATAGGGCTGGAAAATAGATCAGTGGTTGCCAAATATTGAGGATGGGAGGAGAGGTAGATACAAAAGGGCCGCACAAGGTAATAATTGGAGTAATGGATTTCTTCTAAATCTCTCCTCTGGTGCACATAAATGACTATGTATTTATCAAAAACCATAAAAAGGTACACAAAATAAGTGGATTTTACTTTAAATTTTTAGAAAATCAAAGAGATGAGAAGAACTCTGAATGGAAAGCAGCCTGTGACAAATGAATTTAACTGTGTTACAAATGTATGTCCTAACACATTGAAATGGATGGAGTAAAAGATCTGGCTTAATTAACTTGAAAAACTGTTTGGATTGGATACTCTAAGGTTAAAGACAAAACTGACAATTAAAAAATATAGATATATAAAAAGGAGAGTTAATCTTCCTAAATAATGTATGAATATATATATATAAAATAATACATATATAATGTTTGAGCAAGGAAATGCCTATGAAAACAACAACAATATCCAGAGCATACTCATAGAATATTTGAAAGTGTTTAAAGGGGCCTCGAGGCTTTGGTTCCTTTCTATGCTCTATCTTTAATTTTCCCAGGAGTATGTCGGGAAACATAGAAACATCCTTAAAATTGCTCCATCAATGTTACCTCAATATCATGGCCAATGTATCTCTGCTATTGTAGGTGATAACATGAAGCATTTTTGCCAAACAGCATCATTATTCTGCTTATCTCCTTAAGTAATAATATTAAAGCATCTAGGAGTATTGAAGTTCATCATCTATTTTATTGCATTTCCTTTTGAAATCAGGAAATCTGTTTCCAAATTATTTGAAGTTGTAGACTAGCTCCAAAATGTATACTTATTTGCACTTTTATTTTTTATCAGCAGGTGGGACTGGATGAGGGCAATTGATGTAGCAATCTAAACTAATTTAATATCTGGGAGAAGCTTAAATTTTAAAGGTAAATTCAAGTCTGTGATTCCATAGACTTCTTGACAGGTTTTAGGTTTTCTTTTTAAGTATAAGAAATCAATAAAAATATTAACAATCAGGGTTAGCCAAGGGAATCTGAAAAGTCTTTTATGTTGTGATAGTACCATAACGAAATTAAGCATGCATGGGTGTTTCAGTTTGCTAAGCTGCCAGAATGCAATATACCAGAAATGAGTTGGCTTTTAACAATGGGGATTTATTAGCTTACAAACTTACAGTTCTACAGCCATGAAAAAGTCCAAATTAAGGCATCAACAGGATGATACCTGGACTCTGAAGGGAAGCTTCTGACATCTGGGACACCTCTGTCCCATGGGAAGGCCCATGGCTGACATCTGCTGGTCCTTTGCTCCCAGGTTCCATTGCTTTCAGCTCTGGTTACAGTGGCTTCCTCTTTCTGTCCTGTGGATCCTCTCTTAGCTTCTCTGGGGCTTTTCTCTTTAAGCTTCCTTGGGTTTTCTGTCCTTTATCCTCTCATAAAGGACTCCAGTAAAAGGATTAAGATCCACCTTTAATGGGGTGGGTCACATCTCAATTGAAATAACCTAACCAAATGTCCCACCCACAACAAGTCTGCACCCACAGGAATGGATTAAAAGAATATGACCTTTTTGGGGTACGTAAGAGCTTCAAACCAGCACAATGGCATTCTCCTTCTTCAATTAAGGAAGGGAAAGTGGCTCAGTTTAGAATGTTGCAATAATGGAGGGTGTGGTGTGACAGCAAAGCAACATTTCATAGGAGCTTAGGTAACTAGCTGAGAAGTTCTAAGTGTTTGCTGTCAAGCAAAGTGTCTGTACAGCATGGGGAATCAAGTCTGATGGAGATTTTAGAAATAAATAAATTAAAGCTTTCACATGTTTTGCTATTCTGTTATAGCTTTAAGAAAAGGTAGGTATGCCTTTGCTGCTGGATTTAAGACTGAAATGAACAGAAGTCCTCTGCAGATTCCCATATAATTAAGCCAGTACCCAAAGTGCTTGTCTAGAACTTCCAAGAAAACAAAGGAAAAAGGGTTTGTGGACCTAGAATGCTGAAAACAAATATTTTTTGTTCCAGTCTTTCTACTTAAGCATGAATATGCTTCTTTTAAAAAAAATAATTTTTTTGTTAGAGGAGTTATAGGTTTATAGAAAAATCATGCAGAAAATACAGTTTCCATATACCCACTCACAGATGAACTATTCCCTATTAACACTTTGCACTAGTGTGATATCTTTGTTACAATTGATGAGACAATATTATTATAATCATGCTATTAATTATGGGCCATAGTTTATATTAGGGCTCACTCTTTGTGTTGTAGAGTCCTATTTTTAAAAAAATTTTATTCTAATAACATACAGACAACATAAAATTTCCCCTTTTAATCACATTCAAATATATAATTCAGTGATTTTAATTATATTCACAATGTTGTGCTAACACACCATCATCTATAAACTAAATTTTTCCATCAACCCAAATAGAAAGTCTGTACCTATTAAGCATTAACTCCCCATTCCCCAGCCCTAACCCTAACCACTGGTAACCTACATTCTAGTTTCTGACTCTATGAATTTGCTCATCCTAATTCTTTCATATCGATGAGATCATACACCATTGGTACTTTTCTGTCTAGATTACTTCACTTAACATGATCTCTTTAAGGTTCATCCATGTTGTTGTATGTATCAGAACTCCATTCCTTTTTATGGCTGAGTAATATTCCATTATGTGTATATACCAATTTTGTTTAGCATTTCATCAGTTGACTGACACATGGATTCCTTCCATCTTTTGGCAGTTGTGAATAACGTCACTATGAACATTGATGTGCAAATATCTGTTTGAGTCCTGCTTTCTGTTCTTTTGTGTATACATTTTAAGTGGGATTGCCCATTCATATGGTAACTCTATACTTAACATTATGAGGAACCACCAACTGTCTTCCATACGAGCTGCACCATTTTACATTCCTACCAACAAAAAAGTAATGTTCCTATTTCTCCACATCGCCTACAATATTTGTTATTTTTCATTTTTTGTTAGTAGCCATTCTAGTGGGAGTAAACTGGTATCTCCTCATGGTTTTCATTTATATTTCCTTAATAGCTGAAGATTCTGAATCTCTTTTCATATGCTTTTTGGCCATTTGTATACTTTCTTGGAAGAGATGTCTCATCAAGATTTTTGTTCATTTGAAACTTAGTTGTCTTTTTTGTTGTTGTTGACTTGTAGGATTTCTTTATATATTCTAGATATTAAACTCTTATTGTACATGTGGTTTCCAAATATTTTCCCCCATTCAGGTTGTCTTTTTTGCTTTCATGGTGAAAGCCTTTGATGTTCAAAAGTTTTTAATTTTGTTGACATCCATTTATCTACTTTTTCTTTTGTTGCTTGGGCTTTTGGTGAAAAGTCTAATAAACCATTGCCTAGCACAAGGTACTGAAGATGCTTCCCTATAGTTTCCTCTACAAGTTATAGAATTCTAGTTCTTATATTTAGGTCTTGATCTGCTTTGAGTTAATTTTTTGTATATGGTGTGAGATAAGGGTTCATCTTCATTCTCTTGCAAATGGAATTCACAGCACCATATGTTGAAGACTATTCTTTCCCAAATGAGTGATCTTCATTCCCTTGTCAAAAATCGATTGGCAATAGATGTGAGGATTTATTTCTGAATTCTCAGTTAAATTCAATTGGTCCATATATATGAACTTGTACCAGTACTATGCTGTTTTTATTACTGTAGCTATGTAATAAGTTTTACAATCAGAACAGTGAGTATTTCAATTTTATTCTTCTTTTTAAATATAGTTTTGGCTGTGCAGGGCACCTTACCTTTCTATACAAGTTTGATCATTGACTTTCACATTTCTGGAAAGAAAGCTTTAGAATTTTGATTAAGATTGCCTTGAATCTGTAAATCACTTTGAGTAGAATTGCCGTCTTAACAATATTTAGTCTTCAAATACATGCCTTCCATTTATTTAGGTCATTGATTTATTTTAGCAATGTTTTGTAGTTTTCTATGTATATAGTCCTTTATATCCTTGGTTAAATTTATTCCTGATATATGATTCCTTTGTTGCTATTGTAAATGGTATTTAGTTCTTGATTTCCTCTTCAGATTTTTCATTACTAGTGTATAGAAACACTACTGATATTTATGTGTTGATCTTGTACCCCACCACTTTGCTCAATTTGTTTTTTTTTTTAAACTCTAGTAGCTTTGTTGTGGAGTTTTCAGGATTTTCTGTGTATAAAGATCATTTCATCTGCCAACAGGGAACATTATACTTCTTCCTTTCAATTTGGATGCCTTTTATTTTTTTTTTTCTTCCCTAATTGCTCTGGCAAGAACTTTCATTACAATGTTTAATAACAGTGGTGACACTGGCCATCCTTGTCTTGTTCCTGATCTTAGAGGGAAAGTTTTCAGTCTTTCACCATTGAGTATGATGTTATCTCTGGGCTTTCCATATATGTCCCTTTTCATGTTAAGGAAGTTTCCTTCTATTACTAATGTTCTAATGTTTTTATCAAGAAGGGGTGCTGGATTTTGTCAAATGCATTTCCTGCATCAGTTGAGATGACCGTATGGTTTTTGTCCTTCATTCTGTTAATGTGGTGCATTAATTAATTGATTTTCTTATGTTGAATCAACTGTATTCCAGGGATAAAACCCACTTGATCATGGTGTATAATTCTTTTGGTATGCTGTTGGATTTGGTTTGATTTTATTTTGTGGAGGATTTTTCAATGTATATTCTTCATAGTTATTGGTCTGTAGTTTTCTTTCCTTGTGGTATCTTTATCAGGCTTTGGCATGAGGGAGGTGATGGCCTCATAGAATGAATTATGCAGTGTTCCCTTCTCTTCCTTATTTGCAAGAGTTAGAGAAGATTCAAGTTAAGTCTTCTTGGAATGTGTGGTAAAATTCCCCCGTGATGCCATCTGGTCCTGGGGTTTTCTTTGCTGAGAGGGTTTTGATTACTGATTCATTTTCTTTACTAGTAATTGGTATGTTTAGGTCTATTTCTTCTTGAGTCACTGTACGTAGTTTATGTGCATCTAAGAATTTGTCCATTTCATTCAGGTGATCTAATTTATTGGCATGCAGTTGTTCATATTACCCGTTTATACTCTTTATTTCAGCAGGGTTGGTAGCAATGTCCCCCTTTTCAATTCTGATTTTAGTTATTTGTATCCTCTCTATTTTTTTTTTTATCAGTCTAGTAAAGGTTTGTCAGTTTTATTGACCTTTTCAGAGAACCAATGTTTGGTTTTGTTGATTCTCTCTATTGCTTTTTTTTTTTTTTTAATTTTCCATTTCATTTATCTCTGCTCTCTCTACTCTCTGTTATTTCCTTCTTTCTGCTCCCTTCAGGGTTAGTTTGCTTTTCTTTTACTAGTTCTTCCAGTTTTAAGGTTAGGTCTCAGATTTAAAGTCTTTCTTCTTTTTTAATGTAAGCATTTAGAGGTATAAATTTCCCTTTCAGCACTGCCTTCACTGCATCCGATAAGTTTTGGTATGTTGCATTTTCATTTTAATTTGCCTCAAGATATTTCCTAATTTTGCTTCTGATTTCCTCTTTAACCCATTATTTATTTAATAGTATGTTGTTTAATTTCCACATATTTGTGAATTTTCCATTTTTCCCTCTGCTATTGATTTCTAATTTCTTTGCATTGTGGTTAAAGAATGTACATTGTATTATTTAAATATTTTTCAATTTATTGAGTCTTATTTTGTGACGCAGCATATGGTCTATCCTGGAGAATGATCATGTGCACTTGAAAAGAATGTATATTCTGTTTTTGTTGGGTGAATTGTTCTATATATATCTGTAAGGTCTAGTTTTTTTTTTAATCTTCATTTTATTGAGATATATTCACATACCACGCAGTCATACAAAACAAATCGTACATTCGATTGTTCACAGTACCATTACATAGTTGTACATTCATCACCTAAATCAATCCCTGACACCTTCATTAGCACACACTCAAAAATAACAAGAATAATAATTAAAGTGAAAAAGAGCAATTGAAGTAAAAAAGAACACTGAGTACCTTTGTTTGTTTGTTTGTTTCCCCTATTTTTTCTACTCATCCATCCATAAACTAGACAAAGTGGAGTGTGGTCCTTATGGCTTTCCCAATCCCATTGTCACCCCTCATAAGCTACATTTTTATACAATTTTCTTCGAGATTCATGGGTTCTGGGTTGTAGTTTGATAGTTTCAGGTATCCACCACCAGCTACCCCAATTCTTTAGAACCTAAAAACGGTTGTCTAAAGTGTGTGTAAGAGTGCCCACCAGAGGATTCCTCTTGGCTCCTTTTGGAATCTCTCTGCCACTGAAGCTTATTTCATTTCCTTTCAAATCCCCCTTTTGGTCAAGAAGATGTTCTCCATCCCACGATGCCGGGTCTACATTCCTCTCCGGGAGTCATATTCCACGTTGCCAGGGAGATTCACTCCCCTGGGTGTCTGATCCCACGTAGGGGGGAGGGCAGTGATTTCACCTTTCAAGTTGGCTTAGCTAGAGAGAGAGGGCCACATCTGAGCAACAAAGAGGCATTCGGGAGGAGGCTCTTAGGCACAATTATAGGGAGTCCTAGCCTCTCCTTTGCAGCAACCGTCTTCCCAAGGGTAAAACCTATGGTAGAGGGCACTTGAAAAGAATGTATATTCTGTTTTTGTTGGGTGAATTGTTCTATATATGTCTGTAAGGTCTAGTTTTTTTTTTAGCATATCTTTCAGGTCTTGTATTTCCTTATTGATCTCCTGACTAGATGTTCTATACATTATTGAGAGTGGTGTTTTAAAGCCTCTGACTATTAATGTAGAACCGTCAATTTCTCTATTCAAATATGTCGGTATCTGCTTCATATATTTTGAAGTTCTGCTGTTAGTTGGATATTTATTTATAATTGTTACATCTTGTTGAATTGTCCCTTTTATCTGTATATAATGACCATTTTTGTCCCTCATAAATGTTTTTTACTTAAGTTTTATTTTATCTGATATTAATACAGCTACTCCAGCATGGTATATATTTTTTCCATCCTTTCACTTTCAACCTGTTTTCATCTATTTTCCTAGTGGTTAGCATGGGGCTAAAATTTAACACCCTAAGTAGATAACACTCATTTTTTATACCAACTTAATTGCAAAGCATTCTCATATTTCTTTTCTCTTTCTGCTCCTCAGCCTGACTCATTCCAATTGTCTTGTCTTCAAGTCCACTGAGTCTTTCTTCACCAGCTCCACTCTGCTCTTGAAGCCCTCCTGGGCATTTTTCATTTCAGTTATTGTTGTCTTCAATATTTCTGTTTGGTTCCTTTTTAAAATTTCTGTCTCTTTACTTAGACTAATTGCTCATTCATTGTTTTCCTGATATCCTTTAGTTCTTTCTCTGTATTTTCCTTCATCTCCTTGAACATTTTTAAGAACATTTTTTTAAAGACTTTGTTGGGCATGTCCACATTCTTGTCTTCTTCATTGGTGTTTTCTGGATTTTTAGCCTCTTCTTTTGGATGGACCATCATTTACTTTTTCTTTGTCTTATACTCTTTTTTTTTTTTTGCACACTGTACATTTTAATATTTTAAAATATTAATTCTGGGATTTATTCACTATGATTTTATTTCTTAATTTTGTAGCTAGCTGGTGATAAGACAGATTTTCTTGAGCTTGAGACCTCCTATCAGGAAGAACTGCCCAAGAGAATGTAGTGTGTGGGGTTTTCCCTGTCTTTCTGGGCCTCTGTCTTGTCCTGGCCTTTTCCCTGTTTATAGGAGTTTGGTTGTCCCCTCTGTTTCTGAAGAAACAGACCTCCCTCTCCTGGGTGTTTAAAGCCAGCAAGCTTTTGTCTCAGATTGTCCATCTCTATAGTGTTTTATATTCCCTTCATTGTCTCAAGCTTTTTTTGCCTGGAGGGCAAATTCTAGGAGGCATGTCACCCTGAAGAGGACTTTCCCTAATCAGTCTTTCCCAGCCAAAATAGGACCAGGGATCCATGGAGGAGGTGCAGAAGGCTCCAATGTGCCCTGAGGAGGGAATCAGGAAGGGCACCAAAAGCTTCTCCAATGGCTCCCTAAAGCTGAGCTTTCCTGGCCTGCTCAGCAAATGCACCCTTTCAGCTAAACTGTCCCCAGCAGCCCTGAGGAGTCCCTGCATCTTTAAATCTCCACCACCTCCACCCCTGTCTAGGTGGCTTGAAACAATGTCTTTCACTGCCTTTGTCCTGGGCTGGTTGAAACAATAGCTGCCCTCAGAGCCAGGCTCCCAGGGATCAGAATTGCTACTCAAAAGCTGTGATTAATGATCATGATCAACCATGGAGCTAAAATACCTTTGGCATCCTTGTTCTGTGAAAAAATCATGTAATTGTTGGCTCATTGAGTTGTGCTTTGGGTATTTATGGTGAAAAATAACTTAGAATAGGAAGCTATTAAGGGCTGCTATAGCAGCTATGGCAAGTAATAGCAGATGATAGCTTGTATCCTGAGAACTAGGGAAGAAACCAAAAATCATTTTAATTTGATGTTCATATCTTGAGTGCATGGAACTTGGCAGAGTATAATAATGGCTATCTGTAATAATAACCTTTAGTCATCCTGAAAACAGAACAGAGAGAAAAACAAAGGTAAGCAGAAAGATACCAAGTTAATTATATTATTTATAAGAATACATAGAATCTTACTAAACATAATAGATTGAATTAGGGCTATTTTTAACACATTGAACACACACCTAATTTCAGTTTTACCACAAATAGTTAAAGGATTTTTTAAAGGCCTGAATCCACAAAGATAAAGAAGGTAACAGAAAGGATGGAATCTTAAACATTTTGCAAACTAGAAATCAGATAGATGAATTTAACTAATTTATCAGGTCATTGCAAACTGGATCCTCATCCTCCAGGAAAAGCCCTAACACAATACGATCCAGAGTATAGAAGCCCAGAAGTCTTCAGGAATAAGAATTACAAGGTGCTTCTAAAAGTACAAGTGAGGAGGAATTGACAGCAAGAGGACCAATTTAATGTTGGGATAAGAAGCTGGCAGGAGCTTATGTTTCTTTCCTCAATTCAAACCCTGCTGGGTGACTTTTCATTCTCCACCTTGACAAAAGATGAGAGGTTTATGAAGTTAGCAAACCATCAAGGTAAGTTGTTAGCTGGGAAAGATATTAGATTGGATGGAATGCCTGATTGCATAAGATTATGGCATTTTTAACATTAGAACTTTGTTATTTATGACAAATTTTTCTTTTATGTGATCCTTGATCACAGTACTCAAGTTACCAAATGTACCCAGTGACACTGCACTAGCATAATGCCTACTATTTATTCCTAGCTAAAATGTCTGTCCAGGATATCTGTCTGCACTTCTCAGTTGTTAAATACCTGGCAATGGAGGGGCTTCTAAAACCCCCTTTTACATTTTACCTTGAGTCCTAAAGCAGAGATAAACCTATGTTGCCAGGGCCTAACTTCATACTTTATTGCATTCCTCTCTAAGTATCAGAATAGAATATCACCTTCCAAAATGAAGACAAACCCTGGCTCATCTTACCACTGTCATGGGAAGGGAGGAAGTCGCTATAGCAATGGGATGAATAGAGTTTGGTCTTTTTTCTTTTCCTCCCTCTCCCAAAGATTTTTCTCCACAGTGTAATGGGTAGCTTGCATTTTTTTTATTTTTTATTTTTTATTTTTGATAAATATTTCTTGCATCCTACCCTGAGAAAGCATGTACTTTGTGTTAGGCACTGGAGATTCAACAGTAAGCAAAACCATTGCCTCTGTCTTGAACAAGCCTAGAGATAAGAGGAGGAGATAGACCATGGTCAAATAATCACACTTATGAGATTATATATATAAATCACAATTGTGAGTGTGTTATGAAGAGTAATCTATGCTTCCTTTAATCCTTAGCACAAACCTTTTCAGAAGTGAAGACTTTGCTAGGGATGATAGAGAATTTGGGATTGGGGATGGGTTGGGGTCAGCAGGCAGGTAAGTGTGGGAAATATTAGGAGAAGCAGAGGGAAGAGAAGATAGTAAAGAAATATGCCAGTGACATAGGCAGTAAGGTGTTTTATTAAAATGGGAAGGAAATTTGTTTTCAGCACAATTATAGGTTAGTGGGTATTTCAGACTAAGATTTGAAAAAAAATCAGTTTGGCAGGTGATATCACTGCCAAGTGAATCTATCCAACACGTTCAGAACAGCAGGATGTTTAGCTTCAAAGAGGTGAGAAATGGCAAATGAATTTTTGGAACCAGGTCTATCACTTTATGACCTGAGACACCCTGGTGTTTCCAAAGGAGACAGTTCAGCCTTCTGTGTGAGAATGAGTGACTTTTCTAGCCAACCTCCAATAAGAAGACCTCCAGCTATCATCACAGAGAGTACAGTTTGTTTCCTTAGAAAAGAAACTGATCGACAGAGAATGCCCATCAAGAGGAGGCTAAGGATAAAGTTGTTTGTGCTGACAGTTTAATAAAAACAAACATGTTTGGGAAAATGGTCTCAGTTGTTCTCACCCTCAATTCATGTCCTGACTCTAAATTAACTAATTGAAATGCCTATTAAAATTTTTGGAGTTTATGTTCCATTTAAAATCCTTAGACTAATTTTGTATTGTACTGTTTTCTATTCAGTGTGAACACAGTAGGATATCAGTAAGCATTTGATTATAGATGAAAATATACTTGTATTTAGATCACTGCTTTTGTTATTTTTGCATTTTGTTTAATAAGCTTGAACATGTAGCAGAATCAAAATATAAAATGCATAATTCTTGCAATTACGAGAGAGTGAAGAAGAGTGAAAAACATTGAAGATGGAAGTCTGAGCAGAAAAATCAAATATGATTTTTGGACTCAGTACTGAATGAATAGTTTATGTATTTCTAACTTATTTGCCCTTTCTACAATATGAAAATACAAGTATTTACTCATATTTGGACAAAAACCATTCAGATATAGTTTAGCCACGTATTTACTAAGCTGTGACTGTAGAGTACTCAATGTGTAAACTACAAATATTATGTAAATGACAACTGAAGTCAGCTTTTTCTTTGATAGCAGAAAGAAAATTCAAAATCCCTATCTCACATCCTATGGGATGTTCCATACCCTCCATGGGATTTCAGTGAATCCCAAGACCTTCTGTGGGTCTCCTCTTGTTGTGATTTATATTCCAACAAAGGATCAGTCATTTGAATCTCCAAAGCTGCTGCCACTCTGTCTTCTCCACATTGACCCAGATGTGGAATACATATATATTCCAGAACTCAAAGAATTTTACCTGAACTTAAGGAATATGTACAAGGTTGTACATAAAAATTCCAACTCCATTTTTCAGGATGCTCAGTCTGAAAAACTGGATGTCATCTTAACTCCTCTCTGTCACATCCCACATTTGGTCCAACAGCAAATCCTATGAGCTCTACCTTGCAAATATATGCAAACTTTGACCATTTTCAAATACCTCTTCTGCCAGAAGCCTGGTTCAAGCCCTTTAACTGCCCTTGTCTTTGCTCTCATTTAGTCTACTCTCAACCAGCAGCCAGAATGATCCTGTCTAAACATAACCTGTCACTTTTCTGCCCCAAATCCTCCAATGGCTTTCAGTACACCAAGCACAGCCACCAGCAGCCTATAAGCCTCTATGTAATCTGACTCTCCACTGCCTTTCTGACAACCTCCTAATACTCACAAGTCATTTGCTCAACTTCAGCTTCACTAGCCTACATGTTGTTCTGTGAACGTGCCAGGCACATTCCCACCTCAGGGCTTTGTATTTGTTGCTTCCTCTGCCTGAACTGCTCTTACCCATTATTTGCATGGCTGATTCCCACATTTCTTTAGGTCTTTATCTTCTCAGAGAGGTCTTTCTTGCTGATACTATCCAAAGTTTAATCTCCTCCACATTTCATGGCCTCCTCCCCTGCTTTATTTTTCTTTTCCTCCCTTTCATGTAACATTATCTGTGACTAAATATTTACTCATTTTATTATTTACTTATATTCCTTTCTTCCCATTGTATAAGCTCCATAAAGCAAGACTTTGCATGCGTCCATTTTCTTCTCTATGCATCCCCAGAGTCTAGAAAACTTCTTGGTAAATATATGATAAGCCATTACTGGTGGTTAAGGCATTACACAACTTAAACCTGGGCATTAGATATCCTTATTTATCAATTGTTGTGGCCAGTTTGACTCTGGAAATAGTCCAGTGTCCAATATTTCTTTTGTCTCCTCTTTCTTCATCATCCATTTCTTTTCCATTCTCTTCCCCAAATCCTTCTTCATAATTTAAAAAGAGCATGCTTTAAGTAAATCTTTGATTCACTCTCTCTTTTTAGATCCTGTTCTGAGATCTGAACTTTCTCTTGTAAGAAATTTAGAAATTTAGCTAAATAAAAGACTATTCAATTAGGGAATGAAGTTGCACCTTAAAATTGAAGTCAGTTATTATTATGAGTAGATTTTTGTTTGTTTATTTAGTTTTTCTCTCTGTTGCATAAGAAAAGGAAGCTCAAGTTTAAGAACTAGTATAATAAAGGGCAGGGACGAGAAGAGAAATGTTGGCATATTCTGATGCTGTGTGATTCTGGAAGTGGCTGCCTCTTCTAAGAGATTCCGTTTTTTATCTGTCAGCTGGGTTCTGCAAATCTTTCTCTTCCCTAGCTCCTCCAGGCCCAAGGGAGGGGTGATGACTAGCTGTGGTAGATCTTGAGCCTGCAACATCCTCCTTTGATTTCCTTAGACATACCCACATTTTTCTAAATACGCTCTTTATTAAAGTCTTGGCAAAATTCCTTGTTTGATGTGTCATTTTTATTTTAGGGAACCTGATTGATTCAATTAAACAACAGAAACAAAATTCTGTCCAACAAGTTAGGGTTCTTATTTTTTTGTAGAAAGTTTGTGATATTGTTTAACTTTACATTTTGCTATATTAAATATTGCAGGTAAAATTCTAAGGCAGTCCCTAGATAGGTAGAAAGAAACAAATGCTTAATTCCAAAAAAATTAGACAGGAAAAACATGAAAAAAAATGTGTAATAAAACAGGCTTTGGAGGAGAAAATAGGAAGCATAGAAGTAGTAAGATAAATAAAAATTAAAACATAAGACAGTAGAAACAACTCAAAATATATTGGTAATTATGATAAATATAAATGGATATTTGACATTAACCAAAGATGGGAATTTTCATATTAGATAATTTTTAAAATCCTGCTCTATCCTGTTCATAAAAGACAAAAAGAAACCAAAAAATTGGAAATACTGAAAAAATAGAAAAAGTTATACGTGGTTAAAAACCAAAGGAAATCTCAGGTGGCTGTATTTAGTCCTAACACAATATAGACATCAAAAAAAGGTTGCTACAAAATGAGGAAAGGTTCAATTCACTGAGAAGATACAAGTCTATAGTATCTGTGTCCCCCACCCTTGAGGTAAGATATGTTTCAAAATTAGAATAGTTGAGATTTAAAATGGTAATTTATGCACATACCACAAATTACACAACTGTGGAAGTAATCCTTAATCAGACATATTAGTCTTAACACTCAAAAAGATAATTAGTGACTTTAAAAGAGTTACAGTTTATTTACAATTTAGTTCTATAGTAATAAAGTAGTAAATGGCACAATGACATAAAATATGAACTCTACATAACTTAATATTTATTATTTCCAAGGAAAACAACAAAACTTCAAATATGTACAGGTTCAAACAAAAATATATGGCTATAAAAATATAAGCAACAAATTTTCATCATATCTGCCTGAAAGTCTGGGAAAAAAAGGTTCATAGGTTAGTGGTGCCTCCAAGCCATCATCAGCTTGGAGTTAGACATCTTACAACAGCAAAGCACCAAGTATAGCTAAGAAAGTTACCTTATTACAAAAATGCTTCCAATGTTATCTGCTTCTCATAGCTTATGTCTAAGGACTGCTTCTTTATTGAGTAAATAGCCAGTTTCTTGCTCACTGATAAACGCATATTATTTGAGACCCACAATTAAATGATCACACATTTTCACATCTGCCATGGGAATTTTTCCCCACCTGACTCTACAAGGTTGTCATCAATATCACTAAGTATCCTTATGCTTAACTGCATTTAACATTAAGTAAGAAATTTCCTCCTCATTACTCAAGCAATGCAAACGAAGTTTAATTATTGTCAGCGTTCAATATATTTTTCACTATCAGCTTTTTTCTAACTTTATACTTTTAGCTAATACATTTTTTGGCATAAATAGTGATATTTGATATTATTTTAGTGACATGAAATTCTTCAGAGTCTTCATCAGAAAGTTCTCAAATATCAGTAACCTTGCCTAGAATTAGTTATTGTTGGTTTGTCAATATCATTCTAAGCTTGAGCAAACTGAATAAATGGCATCTTAAAGACTGAATTATTTAGGAATGTTAGATTCCTAAGTCTCTTTAAACTGCTGAAAGCATACAGTAATGTGTTTTTTTTTTTTGAAAGAAGCATTTATACGTGCTCTTCATAGAATGTAAAATTGCTTGTTGATAAAGCTGTTCAATCTTCATCACACTAAGGGACAAGTGCATTCTGAATATATTACATTCCAGTGGAAGTTCAGGAGGGATATGTGCAGAAATGATGTCCAGAAATAACAAAAATTTACAATATTTTTCCAATCCAGTTTCCTTACAAAAGTAAATTAGAGCTGAAGTGATTTTTTTAATAATCAGAAAATATTTTTCTCTGGTTAGCTATGCTTTCTTGCAAAACGTCACACAAATAAATTACATACCTTTAAAATATTGGCTTTCTTCAATACCTGCCCATTTCACTTTTTTTAAAAAATGCTGTGGCCTACCCAAGAATAGTTAAATTGGGTTCAAGTTCCCAAACTTTCATTAGCTTTCCAACCCTCTCTCCTTCGACCACACCAAAATATAGTACCAATATAGAGATGTTTTCTAAGCCTATAGCACCAATGTAAAGTTGTTTTATCAGTATTATAAATTTTTTCATCAGATATTATATAAGTAAATTCATAAATGAAATTTTCTTATGTTTCATGATCAGCAGAATATTTGCCAGTGAAGATTTTCAAATATCGTCTCTATGATGTGTTCTAATTTCTTTGGTCCACCTATTTAAATAGCCTTTATGGTATATTCTAGCTTGTTTCATGACTAAAAAATGAATATGAGGTATATATTCACTTTTTTTGGTTAAATCAACTTGTTTGACATATGGCAAGATTTTCATTTTTGGCCAGTGAAATGTTTTCTTATTTTCTATTAGTTATTTTCTGTTAGTTTGTGTTCCTGTACAATATGAATTTCTACTTCTTTATGCCATGTATGGTGGATGTAGTTTCCATACCATATTCTTTTATAAGATTCCTATATTAGCCAGTGTTCGCTAGGGAAACAGAACCAACCAGAGATATCTGTAAATTTGAGATTTGTATTAAAAATGTCTCATGTGACTGTGGGAATGAACAAGTCCAAATTCCATATTGGGCAGGCTGTAAGCTGGGAACTCCGGTGAAGGTTTTCAATGAGTTCCCCAAGAAAAGCTGGCTGGCTGAAGTAGAGATGGAAATTCTCTCTTCTTACTGCTGAAATCATTAGTTCTTTTTTTAAGGCTTTCAAGTGATTGGATGAGGCATCTCACATTACTGAAGGCAGTCTCCTCAGTTGATTATAGGTATAATCAGCCATAGATGCAATCAACTTATTGTTGATTTAAGTCCATGAAATGTCCTCACAGCTACAATGTGGCCAGTCCTTGCTTACCCAAATGACTGGACATCTTCACCTGGCCAAGTTGATACCTGAACCTAAACATTACAATGCCTCAAACACACCATATGAAGATTCTGTGGTAACTCCAATTTCTAAGCTATAAATAATGATAAATGTTTCCATTTCTTTTACTCACTTTTAGCTGTTTAAACTAATGTAATCTTTAAAACACAATTTTACTCCAAATCACACATTTTAAAAAAAATGCAAACAAATAACCACAAACAGCAGAGACATATGTAATGATACGAGTGATGAGACACACCTGGTGCCTCACATTCATGCAAGTCAGAGCTTTTGTTATTTTCAGAGCTTTTGTTATTTTGGAATAGTGGATAAGGACTGTATACATGTATAAGAATTTAAAACATGTGTATCCCTAATAATAAAGTCCCCAAATATAGATAGCAAAACTTGATAGAAATATGTGATTATTTGCTATTTATCATGGAAATCTTCAGGAAACAGATTTAAGACACAGTGACTTCCCTGTGGAATTTATATTTTTACAGAGGGGCCTAGAAATATATTTAACTGATTGTATATGTTATATGTGATTATATATTATATATGTCATATTCAGTGACTAACAAATGAATATGAGGTGTATATATATATTCATTTTTCTTCGGTTAAATCAACTTGTTTGACATAAGGCAAGACTTTCATTTTTGGCCAGTGAAATGTTTTTTTATTTTCTGTTAGTTCATGTTCATCACTGTTATTTTAAAACTTGTACAATATGAATTTATATGGTTTATAAAGCCTAAATCATATAGAATTCTGTAAAGCTAATAGAATATTTTGATTTGAGATATTTCATTTTGAATTGTTAACATCCCATGTATTTCGAATGTTGCACTTGTTAGACTGTATACTATTTTGTTATGTATTTGTATACTCATAAAATCATGAATTCCCCATGAGCAGGGGCTTGAACTTGTTCATTTGTATATCTCTTAGAGAAAGAATAGGACATGCCCCCAATTTTAATTTAGTTAAATTGAATGAAATTTGTTATATATTATCCCATAGGCAACTTTAATATGCTGAACATATTCTGTAATTCCATTTCATCTCTTGCACATGCCACGTTTCCCTGCAATTATTTTGGTATCAACTTCATTAAATCCATTCAAAATTCTTGACCATTTAGCAGGTTTCACATACTGTGTTAAATGTTAAAGATAATTAAAGAAATGGCATAGCTACTTTTTAGAAGGGTGTTATATTTTAAATTGGAAAACAGACACATAAGTACATCAATATTATTCAATGTGAAAAGCCCAAAGACAGATTGTAGTAAACAACACTCTTAAAACAGAAGCAGGGACAGTTATTTAAATCCATGGGGAAATGGGTGGTCAGGATAAATTTTATTACTTTATTTGGTTTTATTTTAATTTTAATGCAAATCAGTTTCTTTTTAACATTCTTTCCAACATTCCTTTTTACATGAATATGCAAAGATAATACCAGTGTACAAAAAAGAAGGTCATATTACATATGTACTTTCATTATAGCCAGGACTTTATAAATGCTCTTCTTCTCTACTCTCCTCTTGCCATAACCCCAAGACAATGAATTTTAATAAACTTCTATACTCATTTAATCTTATTTATATATATTTATTATTTCCTTTTGTAGCAAAATAGTTTACATTATGAGAAAACAATATTTTTTAAAGGATGTTCACTTTTTGCCCTTTTTTTTTTTGCTACAATAAAAAATGCTGCAATATAAATAGGCATATGTATGTTTTATTTTTATGGCACAGATTCTCAGGAGTGGGATTGCCTGATGAAGGATGTGTGTAGTTTTCATTTTAATGGATATCACTAGATTATTTATCAAAGGTATAGAACAATTCACATTTCACCATTTTTCTACCTTCTCAACATTAGAAATACTGTAACTGATTTTAAGTTTTTATAGTGCAATAGGTAAAACATGATATGTTATTATTGCTTAAATTTGTATTTTCCTGACTACTAAGGCTGAGCATCTTTCGGCCATGTGATTACATATTTTTTTTGTAAATTTCATATCTGTACACTTTGCCTTCTCTTTGGTTGGCCTGACTTTTAAAATTTGTTATAATATTTTTTCTAATCTGTACTTTTTATGGACTTTTATGATGAGATCTTTGCCATGCAACTATTTATTGATTTTGTACTTTGGTTAAAATATCTTCAAAGTGATGGCTGAGTGGGGAACAAGGGGATTAACTGCAAAAGAGTGAGAAGGAGTCTTTTGGGATGATGGAAATATTCTATATCTTAATTGTAGTGAGGGTTATATGAGTGTATACATTTGTCAAAACTCATCAAACTATATACTTAAATTAGATGAAATTTATTATATGTAAGTTATACCTCTAGAAAGAGGATGAAGAGAAAAATATATCCTCAACAAACAGTTCAATTAAGGTTTGGGTATTTCATTATATGCGAATTTTATATATCAAAAGAAAACCTAACAGTTATGAATTCTAGTTAATGATTTTCATGCTGAAATATTTTGGAGATGTAGTGATGTCTTCAATTTGCTATGAAATGCATCAAATATAAATTGAATTGGGGAGAGACAGAAGAAGATGGCAGCATAGAGAGGAGTGGAAGCTAGCTTGTCCCCCTGGAACAACTAATGAACAACCAGGAACAACAAGTAAATAATCTGGAATAACTGCGGGGGAACAAACATGACTGTCCACTCATCATAAACCAACCTGAATTGGGAGGAATGCCTGAGATCGCAGCATAAAATCTGTAAGTAAATACTGCAGATCCAAGCCAGGAGCCCCCTCCCCCTATGGCCCAAACTGCAAAGCCTCAAGGTGCTAGAGAGCAGCACTCTCTGAGCAAGCGAATATAGCTCGGCTGAGCTCCAACTGGAGTTTTAATTAACAAGCATGGACTGCTCAATACAAGCAATGAATCCCTAGCAAGCAGACAGAGGCTTTTAGTGATGACTGACTTTGGAGAGCTGGAGGGTGTCCACAGACTGGCCCTGAAGGGGGCTTTCTGTTCCTGTTTACGCTCAGTGGAGAAAGCCTCAGCCATTTTCAGTTCCCACCACTCTGACCCAGACAAGGGTGGAGATAGCACAGGAAGAGACCAATGAAATGCTAATGAGCTCTCCCTAGGGGGGTATTTTCCCTAAGAGGAAAGAGGTGGGGCCCAGCTCTACTACCCGCCCTCCATTCAGGACTGGACCCCAGTGCCTGGGGGAAAACAGCCATGGGCCACACCTCCTTACAACAGTCTGGAGCTACAGGCTGAGAGGCACCACCTGCTGGGCAGAAAAGCACAGTGACTTGAGGCCTCACAGGGTATACCAGTCCTCTAAGACACACCCTCAGGGAGACTTGATACTATTGCCTTCTTCTAAGACCTGTGCCCATTCTGGGAAAACCTGATTGGGGTAACCAAGGAAACCAGATGCCAAGACAACAGAAAACAACAACTTACACTAAGAAAAACGAAGTTTTGGCCCAGTCAAGGGAACAAACTTACACTTCAAATGAGATACAGGAATTGAAACAACTAATACTAAATCAATTCAAAAAGTTTAGGGAAGATATGGCAAAAGAGATGAAGCATATAATGAAAACACTGGGCATACATAAAGTAGAAATTGAAAGTTCAAAAAAACAACTGGCAGATTCTATGGAAATGAAAGGCACAACACAAGAGAAGAAAGACAGAATGGAAACATGCAACAGCATATCTCAAGAGGCAGAAGAAAACACTCAGGAACTGGAGAACAAGACACCTGAAAGCCTACACACAAAAGAACAGAGAAAAGAATGGAAAAATATGAACAACGTCTCTGGGAACTTAAGGACAAAACAAAATGCAGGAATGTATGTGTCATTGGTGTCCCAGAAGCAGAACAGAAGGGAAAAGGGGCAGAAGCAATAGTAGAGGAAATAATCAATGAAAATTTCCCATCTCTTATGAAAGACATAAAATTACAGATCCAAGAAGTGCAGCATACCCCAAACAGAATAGATCTGAATAGGCCTTTGCCAAGACACTTAATCAGATTATCAAACGTCAAAGATAGAGAATCCTGAAAGCGGCAAGAAAAAAGCAATCCGTGACATACAAAGAAAGCTTGATAAAACTATGTGCAGATTTCTCAATAGAAAACATGGAGACAAGAAGGAAGTGGGGTGATATATTTAAGATACTGAAAGAGAAAAGCCACCAACCAAGAATCCTATATCTGGCAAAACTGTCCTTCAAATATGAGGGAGAGCTTAAAATATTCTCTGACAAACAGACAATGACAGAGTTTGTGAACAAGATACCTGCTTTACAGAAACACTAAAGGAAGCATTGCAGACAGAAAGGAAAAGACAGGAGTGAAAGGTTTGGAATACAATTTTAGAAGATAGTAGCACAACAGTGTAAGTACACTGAACAAAGATGACTGTGAGCATGGTTGAAAGAGGAAGGTTAGTATAAAGACTGGGACTGTATAACTCAGTGAAACCTAGGGTGCTCAATGATTGTAATAAAAGGTACAAATATGTTTTTACATGAGGTAGAACAAATGAATGTCAACGGATATTAAAAATAGGGTGGGATTGGGGGGAAAATACAACCAATGCAAACTAGAGACTATAATTAACAGAAACATTGTATTATGCTTCCTTTAATTTAACAAGGCAATATACCAAAGCTAAATGCATATGGGGAGGGGCACTGGGGAAGGGTATGGGAATGGGAATCCTCCTGGCATTGGTGATGTTGTTTGACTCTTTATTCTACTTTCGTTTAATGCTTTCTTTCCTTTTATTGCTTTTTAGCTGTCATGTTTTTTTTTTCTTTCTCTCTCTTTCTTTTTCCCTTTTCTTTTGTCCGTCTACCTTCTTTGACTCTTCCTCCTTCTTTGTGGAAGATATGGTGATGTCCTTACATAGATAGCTGAGATGGTACTGAATACATAAATATGTGACTATACAAGAAACCATTGATTGTTTATTTAGGATGGAATGTATGGTGTGTGAACAAAACTGTCTTAAAAAAATGGGTTGATGAAGAAACCTTGAGGGCACTATATTGAGTGAAATAAGACAGACACATAAGGACAAATATTGCAGGGTCCCACTGATATGAACTAACTATAATATGTTAACTCATAGACATGAAATATAATTTACCAGGATATAGAATGAGGCTAAAGAATGGGGAGAGGTTGCTTAGTAGGAGCACAATGTTCAACTGGGTGAACTTAAATGTTTGGAAATGGACAAAGGTGATGGTAGCACATTGTGGAGAATAACTAACAGTGCTGAATGGTGTGTGAAAGTGGTAGAAAGGGTAAGCTCAGAGTCACGTATGTCACCAGAAGGAAAGTTGGAGGTTAAAAGATGGGTATATATAAAACAATGAATCTTGTGGGGGACAATGTCCATGATTAACTGTACAGATATTAGAAATCTGTCTCGTGAACTAGAATAAATGTATGACACTATAACTAGAAGGTAGTAATAAAGGGGCATATAGGGAAAAAGTATATACCTATTGCAAACTATATACTACAGTTAGTAGTATTTTAACATTCTTTCATCAACAGTAACAAATGTACTATACCAAAACTATGAATCAGTAATGGAGGGCATATGGGAGGATTTGAGTTTCCTTTTTTCTGTCTTTATTTCTTTTCTGTTGTATGAAAATGTTCTAAAAATTGAAAAAACAAATTAATTGTGTTGATGGATGCACAGTTGTATGATGGTACCATGGGTAATTGATTGTACACTTTGGATCTTTGGATAATTGTATGGTTTGTGAACAAACTCAATAAAATTAAAAAAATACATTAAAAAATGAATTGACAAATGGGTAAAGGGATAGATAAACAGATACTTATAAAGCAAATATAGTAAAATGTTAATGGTAGGTCTAAGTAGAGGTTATATGAATGTTCAGTGTAAAATCTTTTAGCTTTGCAGTAAAGTAAAAATTTTTCGAAATATATTTCATAACAGAAATATCTCCCAATACTTAGGTGGCTAAAAAGTATCCTAAAATATCTTCTAAATTCTTGTGTTACATGGTATGCAGAATTGTAATATGAGTTCCAGGAATCCCACAACTTGCCCCCCCCCCCCACCTGGTGTTCACACATCTTCTCCCAGTTATTCAATCAAACATTAATCTAGCTGATGCTTTGAAGGGATTGTGGAGATGTAATTAAGGTCCCAAATGATAGGATAGGGAGTTTATCCTCTGTGGGCCTAATCTGGCAAGCCTTTTTAAGGGACTGGGCTCTTCCTGGCTCCAGTGTTTGTTCATTTGTTCAGGAATGTCTTCAGGGCATATCTTCCTGCTCCACCATCTTGGGTATATTGGCTTTATCTTGTAGAAGGATTAACACAGACATGATAAAGAGAACACAGTTACCCTTTGTGGCAGTTTGAAGCTGTATGTACCCCAGAAAAACATATTCTTAAATCTAATGAGTGAACTCATTGTAAGTAGGACCTTTTGATGAGCTTACTTTAGTTATGAAGGTGTGGCCTGCCTCAATCAGGATGGGTTTTAATCCTGTTACTAAGTCCTTTATAAGCAGAGTGAAATTCAGACAGAGACAAAGCCACAGAAGCAAGAAGCTTAGATTTGATGGAACCAGAAGAGAAGGCCAAGGCTCTCCCCAGAACACCAGTCTTCAGGGAGAAAGCATGGTCTTGATGCCTTGATTTGGACTTTCTTTTAGCCTCAAAACTGTAAGCTAGTAAATTCCCATAATAAAATACCATTTCATGGTATTTGCTTGAGCAGCCTAGGAAACTAATATATCCTTGCTTTGACTTTTGCCTCCTTTACCGTTTTTTCCTATTTTTGCCTTTCCCCTTCTTTTGCTCCCCCCCGCTCCCGGACCTTGACTAACAGACATGGTTCAGACATAAAGCAGCTTCCAAAGCACTCTTCTGGTATTTCACCAATGATCCCAAGCAAGAGGCATGAAAAAAACAGAAAAATCTCTGACCATTCCAGCAAAAACTGCTACCTGAGCCAAACCATCAGGACCCCTAAACCTCCCTTATCATCCTATAAAACTATCACTCCAACTTTGATTAGGGTAGACATCTGCTCTTTAAATGCTTCCTGAATCTCCTCAGATAAATAAAGTCTTTGAACTCTATTTGAGTCACTTAAACTATTTTTTTCCTTGATAATCTTTAGGCTCGTTGTTTTATAGTTTCAAGATGGTTGCCACATTTCCTGGCATAGTGTGGAGCCACGATGTCCAGGCTGCAGAGGAAATTTTCCTACTGTGTTTGTTTTTATTAAGGAAGAAATTCTTTCCCAGAGGCTGAGTCAGACTTCCTCTCAGATCCCAGTGGCCCAGATTGAGTTACATTCTGTGTCCTAGTGCAATGAAAGCAAAAAAATGATTATCCAATATTTTCAGCTGCTTGCATGCAAGTTAAGTTCTGCCAGCAAGGAAGAATTCCTGGGGATGGAAAAAATGGCTGTAGAGTATAAAGCCAATAGTGTGTGAAAAACATTTTTCCCAAAATATTTCTGAATAAGATATTTCACTTTGAGGAAGTTATGTTCAATTTTTCAGGCTTATGAACCTTCATAATTTTATAACCAAAGAGGCTCTTCCCTAAAATTTTTAACTAACAAAAGCACTTCTCCAGTAAAGCCAACTGTTTCAGTGTGCTTGAAATAATGGAATAGAATATTTTCCCATCTCAAAACCAGTTGTGGAAAATTACAGAGAGATTTCACACAGGAAATTTAAATCCTAGCATAGAGCTGCTGGGGAAAAAAATAAGCAGTATCAATACATTTAAACATGTTATCAAATGCAAAACAAGATGATTAATTTGTACCTTAATATCATTAAGAGTAAGGCCATGTGCTAGCCCTGGAGCCAAACTGGAAACTTAAAACAAAGACTTCTCCTTTATGTCTGTTGTGCAAGGATGTGTTTCTGTTCAGTTCAGCATCCACTGCAGGTGCCTCACTAGCAAAATAAGCAGTGTTGCTAAGCGACAGAAAAAAATGATGATGGAGAAAGCCATCTCTTTGAAGCAGCAGCTGACAAGAGAGCTGTTGCTAAATGTCATTTAACATGCATACAAAACTGAACCTTATGATCATCTGCAGTTAAGTGTGTCATGCCACTTTGGACCGATGAGGTTTTAAAAGTTGAATAAAAGGTAAGGAAGGGGATGAAATATAGATCATTGCATCATGCTACAGATCCCTATTCCCTGGGTGGCCCAAAGAGGACAGCCAGCTGATGGTTCTCACATGGTCATGCATGCTGAGGCATCAGTTGTAAATCAATTATTGTTATTGTGGTTCCTTTTCAAAGTGGTTTCTTTATGCCTATGCAGAAATTATATATGCAAGGGAGTAGAAGTCAGGAGAAGCAATAATACATAAATATAGCCTGTTGTAAACTTATTGCCACAACCACCTTAAAACTCAGTGACTGACAAAAAAAATAATAACCTTCACTCAACCTTGTATTATATACAAAAATGAACTTGAACTGGGTCATGGACCTAAAAGTATGATCTAAAACTTTAAATCTAGAAGTCACAGGAGAATATCTTTGTGACCTTAACATAGGCAAATATTTCTTAAATTGGACACAAAAACATAAACTATAAAAGAAAATAATTGATAACTGGATGTTATAAAAATTAGAAAGTAAAAAGCTTCTGCCCTTTGCAAGACACTGGTAAGAAAATGAAAAGACTAGCCACAGAGTAGGAGGAAATATTTGCAAAACATGTATCTGCTAAAGGGTTGGTATTCAGAAAATATAAAGAATTTAAAAATAAGAAACTTAAAACTCAATAATAAAACAAACAACCCAATTAAAAAAAAATGGGCAAAGGATTTTAAGAAACACTTCATTAAAGAAGATTTAAAAATTTAAATAGATAGAGTAAATAAGAACATGAAAATAATCCCAACATATCAGCCATTAGTGAGATGCAAATTAAAGCCACAAAGAGATACCACTTCATACCTATCACAATGGCTGAGAAAAACAAGACAACAGCAATAAAAACAAAACCCAAGAGTACTAAATGCTGCTGCTGGTATGAAGCAACTGGAGCACTCATACATTGTTGGTGAGATGTAAAGTGGTATAATCACTTTGGAAAACTGTTCAGAAGTTCTTATAAAGTTAGACATACATCTAACAAATAACCCAACCATCCCGACCCTGGGTATTTAATAAAAAATAAAATAAAATAAAATTGTATGTCCATACAAGAACAAGTATATAAGTATTATAAGTACCTTTATTCTTAACACCACAGAACTGGAAACAATCCAAATATCTATCAGTTGATAAATGGATGAATAATTATATCCATTCAATAAAATCCTACTCAGAAATCTAAAAGAATAATTACTGATAAATGCAACTACAATGGATGAATCTCAAATGCATTGTGCTAAGTGAAGGAAGTCAAACTCAGAATGCTACATACTATATGTTTCCATTTATAAGGTGTTTTGGAAAAGTCAAAACTGTCGGAATGAGAAATAGATCAGTGGTTGCCAGGAACTGAAAGTTGGGGAGAGGATTGTCTACAAATGGGCATGGGGCACATTTTTGGATGGAAATATTCTACATCTAGTTGTGATGGTGATTACCTGAATGTACTCATTTGTGAAAATACATAAAACTCTACCCCTAAAAAGGATGAATTAATTAATGCAAGGATATTACAATCCTGGAACAACAAGAACAAAACCCAACCACTTACAACAATCATTTCCTCTCTGTGGGTCCTCTGAGGCAGCTATATCTCAGGCTGCAATTACCAAGGGGGCTGTGTGTGTGGACTTCTTTGTACACATGAGCACCCCAAAAACTCTTCCCCATCAGAACTGATTGCCTTAAATTTTGTCTTCTTAAGGTAATATTTTCAATGTAATTTTCTCAGGCTAATGATTTTATGAGAGAGATTTTTTTTCATGCATGTGTCCTTCCTCAAAAGATTATGAAGGTCTAGAATTGTATCTTTTGTGCATTGTATCCTCAGAGAAAGAGACCTTGCCTATGCACAATAAAGTCTCTTTGCTTGTTTTTGAAGAACAATTTGTTTCTACCCTCATCTCTCAAAAGATCACAGAAAAGATCTTTGAGTTTATGAGTCCACCCTTGTGTTTTATAGTGAGAGATAACATTTTCATTTTCATTTTCCAATCATATTTACATTGGTTGTTGATATTTTCATTTTACCAGTGTAGGAGTCACCTAATAGGCCTATTATTTTGTCTTTACGGGAATATTCCCAGTCCTTATTTTTACTGTTACTGCCACATATTAGACAGTCTTCATCATTTGCCTGTACAGTAGCCATGGCCTTCTAATTGGTTGTTCATTTCTGATTCATTCCCAATCCCCCTTTCATCAAATTTGCAAGCCATTCTCAACACTACAAACCAAAGGATCTTTCTAAGTCACTGCCTAAGAATGCTGGACAAGATGACCATCCTATTTATTTGCATAGCAGACTTAAAACAAAATATCATAATTTCTGGTTTCATTGTCAGTATTCATCACCAGGCTGTAATTGATGGGAGGGATATGCTTTCTTCAATATTCTACACCTAGTGTCTAGCATAGGGCTAATACAGAGTAGATCCTCATAAGTTAAATAAATGAATAACTAAAAAGACTTTTTATTTTCCCTATGCCATCATGCCTGCCTGTCACCTAGGTTTTTACAGAGAAGTATTTCTGAATCACTTCTACACGATGTAGGCTCTTCTTTATTCTATTTATATACAGAAAAATATAGATAGATATCTGTATGTATCTATATATGTTACTTTCCATGTGTTAATACATATATCCAAATTGATCTTAAGTTCCATTTGTTGATATACTGTTTTATCAATTATTCCTTTGTTACTTCATATTTAAAGTTTGTTCTTCCAAATATATTACATTTTTTGGTGAAAAGTTCATCTCTTGTTCCTTTTACACACTCTTACACACATAACATACCCAGCCAGATATTTTCTATTGGAATTACATATTTACTGTAATAATTATTTCTTTAGCAATAACTGTCACCAACAAAGGCTTTCCATGTTTATAATTTAGTCAACTGCTATTTAAGTAGAGTTTAATTCATAAAATTGAATTTAAAATTCCACAAAACACAAATTTATACCTACTATATGCAGCCCCTTCTAATCTCCGAGATGCCTTTCCCTACACAGCACAATATAAAACACACAAAATGCCGTCTTTTTCCACAAGGAACACATAATTAAAAGATGAAAACAACCAATCTCAATGTAATTTATGGAAAGCGTATACATCTGAATGGTATTTTTCATTTACATAGTAGTAGATTGTTTGATGGCTGATTTAGCACAGAAGTTGAAATTCCTTTGTGAGTACAGATAACCATCTTTCTAATCAAGAAAATGAAAATGGAGTATGATGTGGTCAATCCATAGAAAGAAGCAGCTGTTCTTATAACATTTTTTCATGGCACACCATTTATAATTCAATACCAAACATGGGAGGGGTAATGAAATGTTTGTAAAGCACATTGAGCTCCTTGATAATGAGGATTACATAACCACAAAGCATAATGAGGAACGCAATGACTTCAGAAGAGATATTCTAAAATCTTATTTCAGGAAAAATACCATTCTTTTATCATCTTAGCAAAACATGAGTAGCCCCTGCTGATCTGAGCACTAAGCCAGGCTTTTCCAAGAATGAAATGTTTCATTTGTCTTTATTTTTCAAAGTAATGATTTGAGAGAGGGTATATTAGTCAGAAGCTTATAGCTACAAAAGAAGAAAGGAGAAGCCATAGATATTGTGACTGTGAAAGAAATAGATGATGTTTAATCCTTTGGAAGTTTTTTTTTTTTTACTTTTAAAGGAAACATTTCACAGTGTCTGCCAAACAACAGATAAACATTTGGAAACACAAATAACATAAACTTTATGGCATTCATTCCATAGAATTTTGTTTGAATTGCACCTCTTTTAAAATTGCCCATTTGCTCTCATATATTTTTACCCTTGCGTACACAAACACACATTTTAAGAAGAGAAGCATTCACTCTGAATAATGCCTTTCTTCCCATCTTTTTATTTTGACATTTCAATGTCTTGATGCTTTCTAAAGCAGAAAATGTTTGTTTGGCTTTGCCAAGAGACACAAATGGCTAAAGTAAAAGAGCAGCTGACTGTTTTGCAAAAACTGGTGGCAAGCAGAGCTGGTTAGCAAATATTCTCCTCCTTAATCTCCCTGGGTGGGAGATCCACATCTTTCAATAACCCAATTCAGTTCTTGCCTTGTGAGCATTTTTAAATGCTCTGGTGCAATCAAAGCAGTTATTGGTCATTCTTTCTCAAAGTCAGAACCATAAATTCCAAATATAAACCTAAAATTTAATTGTTTCTGAATATTATCTCTCTCTTGTTTCCTACAAATTCAGAAACACAGTCTTAAATTGGTCTTTCATTCCAAGGAGTTCTCTTTGGGAATGTGAAAGTAAGCTGAGGGAGAGAGAAAATGAGGGCAAAAATAGACTCAACTATACATGCTGCCAAAACCACAGAATTGGAATCAGAATCATGGATGTGAATCCTGACTCAATTATCTACCTTCTGGGTGAACCTGCCCAGAATCCTCCTGAGCTTTAGTTCCCTTCTCTGCAGCCTCTGAGAGTTTACCTCCCCCACTGTCTCTTCCAAAACACAGTGACTCAAGATCTATACATACCAGAGAACTGGAGGGTATGAACTGTTTGTGTTCCATGATTAGTGCGACCACTTATTTCCTGTGGAAACTTGGGCAAGTGATATATCTCTAGTTTCAGCTTCCTCATTGACAAAATGAGGATAAAAATTGTACTTAGAGGAGTATAATGCAGTGGTGAAGGACAAAGAGTCAGGATCCAAAAGTTATTCAATCTCTATCTTAATTTTGCTAAACTGTGGTCACAAATACCACATAATGGATTGGCTTAACAGCAGGAATTTACTGGCTCATGGTTCAGACACTAGAAGGTTCACTTTCTCCCAGCATTGGTAGCATTCTGACTGGCCATCTATCCTTGTGTTCCTTGGCTTTTCCATCACAGGTCAGTATTCCTCTCCTTTCTCTTCTGGGTTCCTGCTGGCTTTTGGTTTCCAGCTCTTCTCTGTGACTGTCTCTCTATGCCGACTTTCTTCTGCTTATAAAGGACTCCAATAATCTGGATTAAGGCCCAATCTCATTTGGTTGAGACACACTGTAACTAAAATAACATCTTCAGGAGATCCTATTTACGATGGGTTCACACCCACAAGAGGGTGGATAAAGACCAAAAACATTTCTACACTGGGATACAGAATTCAACCCACTATGATCTCTCTCTGCTTCAGGGTTTTCTTCCTAGTGTGAAGTGGATAACAACAATCCTTATGACATAGGGATATTGTGAATATTTTATTAAATCCTATAACATTTTAAAAGTGATGCTGGTAATTTTGAGGTACTTGATTAATAGGACCCTGACCTCACACATATACAAAAATTCATTCTAAATGGATCCAGGACGTAAATATAAAACCATAAAATTCCTGGAAGAAAACAAAGGAGGAAACCTTTATAACCTTGGATTTGGTAGGGATTTCTTAGTTACGACACCAAAAGCTTGTGCAACAGCAATAAAAATTAGATAAAATGGGGAGCCTGGGGGAAAAAATACCTCATCTTCTCATCTTCCATTGCCTAGAAATCAGTCCCATGACCACGCCTAAATGCAAGGATGCTGGGAAGTGTCGATTAACTGTGGGCGCTGAAAGAAGAGGACACCATGGATTTTGGTGAACAGCTAGAAATTTCTTCCACAGAAATTTGACTGCTAATTGAGAGATGAAATAGCAAAATCACTAAGTTTAAGGTCAAATTACTCCATTCTCATATTCTTATGAACTTAATGAAGATATAATTTTGTTATAAAGAAGCAATCAGAATTACCCTTCCCCGTTCTAATAAACAACCTCATTAAAAAAAAAAAAAAGAAGCAATCAGAAAGAAGTCTAAAAACATTCTAAGTTTTGAACTATGCTTATTATCAACATGATACAAACCATTTAGTTTCTTTTTTCGATTTCCTGGGTAACCAGGAATTATATGGTTCTAAGTTAAAAGTGTTCAAGCATTGAATCACCACCTCTCAGTTCACACTTTATAAGCTATGCAATTTGGACATGAGAATTAATGTTATTTAATACCTCTGAGTTCCAGGTTTCCCATCTGCATAACAGGAATAATACATCTAAGTCTTCAAAGGTATTGGGAAGATTAAACATACCTAGAATATTATCTCATGTAGTAGATGCTTAACAAATTTGCTTTCATATACCTTTCCCTATAAGGTCCTATAAGACCCTAATAGCCTAAGGTTTGGTATGAAAATTCCAAAACAATTTACTTCCTTTTTTCTGCCAGTGTATTTTTTACACATATATTTATTTTTTAATATGCATAGCAATAATATATACTTTCCCTCTTCCATTCTCTGTCCTCCTTCTCTGAGTAATTAACTAAGTTCTGTTCTCATTCTGCACACTCCAAAATGACAGTCTCAATAATATCACTTCGCTTGAGTCTTGAGGAAAAGTTTGGTACATGGCCATCTGAGCACAGTTCTTCTACTCTTAAAACAGGTCTCCTACTGGGACGTGGGTACGTACTCATTTTGAGTTTCTCACTGTTTTCAGACAGGTTCTCTCTTTCATTGATTCAGGAAGAGAAGAGCATATTAGCTTTCCATGCTGTAGCTTTCACCTGCTCCACCTCTCCTCCTAAGAGAAATGTCAGAAAAAAATTTTTGCTTTCCATTGACTAAGCTGACAGGAGCAAGGGTAATGGAATGCAAACTCTAGTTAGACAGAGAAGGAAAGATACAGAAGGAAAGTTGTCTCTGGAAAAAGTATCTATACCATGTTTTATTTTGGTTTGTTTTATTTTGGTTTTCCAAAAATTCTTAATAGGCACATGAAATAATTAATAATTGTATACAAGTAATGGAAAATCAGTCTGGAGTCAGATCAGTGATATAAATCAGTGGTCCCCAAACATTGAAGGACCTATCAAAGATCAAGGAAACTTCTTAAAATGTCCACTCACCATCTCATACATACTCAGTCAGACTTTCTGAGCAACTGACTTTAGTTTGAGAGCCAGAAGTTGGCAGTTTCTTTTATTCATTGTAACTTGATTGAACCATAAGAAATTGCCCATACTTGACAATTTTTTTTTACCCACAAAAATGATAATTTGATGTAATTCAACCTAATGTATAAGTAGGTTATTTGTTCTAATCTGAAAACCCCCTGGGTAGCTTTTTAAAAAATAGGTATTCCTAGTTCTGGCTTCAGACCCACAAAATCAGAATTCCAGAGCAAGGAGATTCTGCTTTAGAACCTACAAAAAACTAACCTTAGAAAGTATAAGCACCTTTCCAAAGTTGAAGAGGTCTGAAATAGGAACACTATAGTGGTGCCTCTATTTGTAAATGATAAAGAGGAAATTCTAACTCTTTCTACATTTGGAATTAGAAAACCACAACTGGTTATATTTCACTTCCTTTTTTATAGATCTTAACTTCTGGAAAATGAAACATTAAGATGAAATTTTAAAATGTATTTTATTTTTATGTATTGGACCAGGGCGTAAGTTACACTTTATCGAAGTTTAATATATCCCACATGGATTTATGACCACAAACCTGAAGGAGCATATGCCACACTAATTGTTAAAACCGCTCTTGCCATGGAATTAGATGTGTGGGAATTGTGTTGTAGGGACAGGGTTGCTGGATAGAATGTGGAACCCAGAGAAAGAGGCTGATTCAATGATCTGAAAGACTCAATATTTATTTGAATTACTTGGTTACTAAACTTTGACTTCTGCTTTTGTTCTCTGATCTCTGCCAGCATTCCATCACTACCCCTTCATGTTGTATACCTCACTCTCTTTTGGCTATTTCCCTTTTCCTGTGTTTGTCCATGTGCTTTTGGAATATCGCTTCTTGGATATCACAGGACTAGAAATTAGTTCACCTAAAACTGAAATTATTTATATGATGAGCAGGCACAGTTCTGTGGTTTACTTACCTGGAATGTCTTTTACTTATCCAACAGTTGACAGTTTATTTTCCAAATACCAACCTCCACTTTTTGACAGTGGGGAAAGTGGGGTGTTAGTAGACTTAACTTGGCCAATGAACATGCCTTCTAATGAAATCAGTTCTATCCAAAAACATTTTAGTCTTATCTAGAATAAAAAAAGTTTCATTTAAGGTAAATATTCATCACATTCAGGGGTTATACTATGCTCAGTGCCAGATCTGAACTCTGGCAGAGATTCAGTGAACAGATTGCAGTGGCCTGTGTCTTTGGGAGTGGGTGTAGGGGAATCTTCTCTTTTCATCCCTCTGTTCTCTGTATCGCTTGGCTTGCCCATGCTCCTAGTAGCCATCTGGGGATGGGGGATATAGAAGACTGTGGTATGATTTCCAGGACTTCAGGTTTGGGGAGTTTATGACCTTTCTATTGGGGGTTAGGACTGCTTCTCAAAACACACAAACAAACAAAAGCTCTGACTGCCATTGGCCCTCTTTTTGCAGTTGTGTTTAAATGCTGGCTCATTGCAAGAGATATTAACTATTCTTTGGATACTGCAAGGGGTGGAGGGGTACAACCTCCTTCCCAGGCACAGCTTCACCTTCCTTTTACCCAGACAGTGTGTCATCCACTCCCACAGCCTCTTCCTTCTGGCTTCTCACACTCTAATAGGCAGTGTTCTAGGTGTACCTTCAAATTGGCTTAACCTTGGCCACCTAAACTGACATATTCTCCACCCAGTGCAAGTCCTCATCTTTGCCAGTCTAAGTGGTGAGAATGTGAGTTATTCTTAGACACTACCTTAGTTAACTTTGCTAAAATTTCCCCTATTGTCTCCATACCTCAGCAGCATCATGAGTGAAAGCCAGCTCTGTGGCTCCACAATGTTTGAATTGAAGTTGAACCTGAATTTTCTCCTTACTTAGAACAGGTAAGAGAGACTAGTTCAGTTAATTGCATGTGTCAATTTGACCAGGCCATAGCATTCAGTTATTCAATGAAATAAACACTCATGTAGGTGTTGCTGTGAAGGTGTTTTGTAGATGTGATTAATATCTACAATCAGTTGATTTTAAGTAAAGGAGATTATTCTCAATAATCTGAGGGTTCATCCAATCAGTTGAAGGGCCTTAAGAGCAAAAACTGAGGTTTCCCTGAGGAAGAAGGAATTCTTCCTCTGGAATGCAGCATCAGCTCCTGCCCAAGAATTTCCATCCTGCTGGCCTACTCTACAAATTTCAGACCCACAATTACACTAGTCAATTCTTTGTGCTAAATCTCTTAATATGTGTGTATATATCCTACTGGTTTCTTTTCCTCACTAGAACTGTGAATGATACAGAGCCCCTGTTAGTTGGTAGGGGAAACAGATGAAATGCCATTTCTTGTCAGTCCTTGGGAGATGAGCAGGAAAAGGATGGTTCCAACATTAAAATAAAATAAAATAAAAATAAAATAAGATAAAAATAATAATAAAATAAAAATAAAATAAAATGTCATCTCTCTAAGAAGACAAATATTTCCCTGGGCTCCTCTGATGATTCTTCTTACAGGGGATGGGCAAAGAAAGTGTGTTTAGAGGAAGGATATTTTCATGCAGTTTCTTTCCTACTTTGCAGTGGACACCCTAGTAATACAGAGAATATTTTGAAATTAGCATGTAAAGAAAATGGCAGTTTCTTTTCTGCTTGGCCTCTAGAGAAAAATTGTGATGCTGGCTTTTAATCAAATGGAGTCATTGTCAAGAAAGAACATAAGAACCCAAGTGTTTATGTCTCAGTTATCACCATGGATATTTAACATGTTACCACATTTACCCCCTCTTGTATTTCCTATCTTGTCAAGGTTACTAATATCTACACAGTAACCCAACTCAGGCAAAAGCTCCTCTGTGCCAAAAAAATCATATTCTTCAGACCAAGGCTAGTTAAAATGTCTCAGATATATTATTGTGATCCCAGTGCAACCTTAATTCTTATTATAATAGTAAGTAATTGAATCCAAGATCCTGCACAGAAAAGGGTCCTAGTTTGCTTAGACATTTATAAAAATAATTATAAAATAATGTGACTACTCTGACATAAATAATTGATATTAAAGAGGGTGAAGGGAGGGGTAATTCTGCCCTATGACCTTACTTGATCCATCTTTCATCCCTTTCATTTATAAAATCTTTTTGAAAAGCAAATCAGTGATTAAGCTTCTCAATCATGATTCATTTTTATGGGAAATATTATTTGTATCCTATGGCTGTTATTTGCCAGTTACATTGTAGTTGCTGAGGATTGAGATGCTGTGCAGAATGGAAGTGTGAGTTCATATGTATTTGTGTGTTCTTTTTGGGTGATGTGGGGTATGTGTTTCACTTCTTTTTAAAAGCCTGTTTCATTCACTTTAATATATCATGGATAAAATAGTCTACAAGTGCCATTAAAACTTAAACCCGTTTCAGAAATACTCATATTTTTACCTTATGGAAAAAATCAAGTCATATAAACAGCAGAAGCCTTTTACATAAGGTAATTTTTTATAACATTTCTCTCCACCTTCTAAGATAGGAGAGTGTGTCAATAGAGGAGTACACTGAGTGCAGAGCCTGGGGCAAACCAACACAGAGATCAAGCCATGAAGAACTTCAAAAGAACAGCCAGGAGGGGCAGTAAAGTAGGAGAAAAAAGTAGAAGCAATACAATGTTCTTGAGCTATGAAAAGAAAATGTTCCCAGAAGGAAGAAGTCACATGTGCTGAGAGGTAAAGAAGAGAAAGAGTAGTGACCTCCACCTTTGCTGATGGGAAGTCCTGGGTCATGTGGGGAAGGAGGGCCTTAGTCAGTGGTGACTGGAATGAGTTGACCTAATCAGGAGAGTGAAGAAGTGGAGGCTCTATGGTAATAGTTTTCAAGAAGTTTTCCTGTGAATGTGGAATGAGCAGAGAGATGATAAGGGAGAGCTTTTTACCCTCAAAGGGGATTCAAAAACATATTTATAAATTGATGTGATGACCTAATAGATAGCTAACACTTACTGACTACTTCCTATGCCCTAAGCACTCTTCTAAGGATGTTAAGGCATTAATTAATGTCACCCTAATTACATCCCATGGTGTACATACTATTATTAGCCTCACTTTACAGATGGGGAAACTGAAACTCAGAAAAGTTCAGTTAGATGCTCTACAAAGCTAGAATGTCAGTTAATTGTTCTAGAAGTAATGGAGGCAAGGGTCAACCAAGGCAGGCTCTCTCCAGAGACCACCCATGAGCCACAGTGTTATATACTTTTGTAGAAAAGGGGAAGAAATTAATAATTCAAGTGCTAAGAGAGAGAGCTGGGTCATTGACAGAAGGCTTAATCAATTGCAAATATTCATAAGCATGTAAAGGATGAAGAGCATCAGTAGTGACTTTGTCCTTTGAAATAAGCAAGGTTCTTATATTTTGAGGAAACCCAAGAGATAGCAGAGACTATGCAGAAGAGCAAATAGGAGACAGAGTGAGAACAAAAAGGAAATTCTTAACTATTTGCTTAATGAAATACAAATTAAGGTCATGAGTGAAGAAGGGAGGAGAGAAGGCAGCATTAGGGACAGGAGAGAAGAAGAAAAGGAATTATTACTGCTGTCTTAAAAATAACTTCTACAATACTTTGTTCAATTTGGAAAATATGTAGGTAATAAAAAGTAAAAGAAAACTTTCTAAGCAAACCATACGGAGAAAACCACTGCTAATTTTCAGTCTTCTTCCTCTGTGTCTTATATAATTGGAGAATGCGTAGTGTTTTTGTAACTTGCCTTTCTACTTAACAATATAATGACTAATTATTCCTTCCATTAAGTATTCTTCTACAACATCATTAACACTGAAGGTGTTCCATTCTGTGGATGTACAACACATTATTCAACTAGTCCAAGAGTTCTGGACATTTAAACTTTTTCCAGTATTTTGCTATTAGAAACAATGAAATAATGAACATCCGTATAGTTATATAGTAATGATCATTTGTGAAAGTGGGAACATAAACATATTATAAAGGTGTAGTAGAATTTTGTGATGTGTGCATTTGAGACATGATCATGAATTTAAAACAAACAAAAAAAACATGTACTTTTGAACTTTTCTTCCCCAATGGTCAGCTGCTCAGTATGTGTAAAGAGTAGGCAGATAATTGGGTTTAATTTGAATTACTGTTTAGTCAGATGAGGATAATGAAGAAAGAAGAGGGTGATGGGGAAGAGAGGGCTTGAAATGAAATGAAGTGACTATAATAGCAGACTATAGAATTTAAGTTGAATGAAGAAGGAAATGAATGTATTTGATGGATAGGAAAAAACAATGCAAGAGTCAAGTTGGTGGAGGTCTTGATAAGGCCGAAGAATAGCCAGAGAGCGGGTACTAGAGTGAATCAGAAGGAAAGGCAGTGGCAGTCAGAAAGCGGTAAGTTCAAGTATGGATTTTGAAAATGTTGAAAGAGAGTTGTCTAGTGCTTAAGAACACAAATTTCAAAGCTGAATTGCCTAGATTCCAATCCCAACTCATTCATTCAATCTTTTTTGTGTTTCTGTTTCCTCATTTGTAAAATGAAGATAATAAAGTTACTTATGACATAGAGTTGTTGGCAATAAATGAGGCAAGAAATGTTAAGTGGCATAGAGTATTATCTGCCAAATAATAGATAGCACATAAGTGTTAGATGTTATTGATGATAGGTAAAACTCCAAACAACATGTCATAACTTTGGTGAAAACAAAAGTGCATTAAAAATAATTGAAGTTTTGCTATGTGGGATTCATGTAGCCCTCTACTGGATTTCCTGAAAAATTTTAAACTCTCTATTTCCAGCCAATACAGTTGGAGTTTTATTTGTGGTGATTTTTAAATTTTTAATAATGGAGGCTAGAAATAAATGGAGGTAGCTCCCCATTGTGAAAAATTGCTCACTTATCCTTTAACTATTAATTGAAATAAGTTCAACCTTTATTGGATTTTCTTCTGTGAGGTGAAGCTCTTAGATTTATTCTTATCCTTGTCCCTGATTGTATCTGTCCAGTAAATTTGTCCAAAGGCAAATGACAACAATGAGAAGTTGAAGCAAAAGAAAATATACAGTCTAAATAACAATTTAGCAGATAAAAATATTTACTTTCTCAGAGCACTTTGAAAATGTTGACATTCTTTAACACTTACTAGTCTCATAACAACAGGTCAAGATGTAAAATTCGGATCTTATTAGGTTAATTTTCCTATGTACTTTGTTAGGTTTCTCTGCCAATAACTTCATGAAATAAGCAGGCACTTATTTTTGTTTTTAATGAATTTTGAAAATAATAGTTGAACATCTGTAGGCTAAATGTCAGGGATACAATGACTAGGATACTATATTACTAGGAATACAGTGACAGGCACAGAGTATTTCACAGTGCAGGAAAATGAAGCATATAGCTAACAAGGACAGCCAGAATATGATTTCAGGCAATCAGCTCCCTATCTGTGCATTTAACCACTATCCTATATTGCCTCTCAGACAGTAGCAGAATCACCTCATTGCACCATTCCAGGGGGGTATCATTCACATTGAAGTCTATGTAAAAGATGTTTCTAGCAAACTATTTCATATTGAACAAAATCCATACTTTATTGTGTTTCCTAGTCCATGTTACAAAAAACAATAAAATTATACTTTTTTTTAAATGAGAAAAGAAGTGGTTCAGTACTAAAATTTTTAACAAGGACAAGGTTGACTTTCATTGTTAAAAAGAAGATGGGATAATATTGCACTGAGTGGTTTCATTAACTAATAAAATAAAAGAACATTTTAAGGGAAATATTTCAATAGACAACGAACACTGTTCCTTAGCTGAATTCAAGTGAAAGAGTGTGCTGCTTCTGTTGCATAATAAAAGAAGATATTCTCAATGCTCATAGATTGCTCAAATTTTTGCATTTTGTTTGCTTTTTGATAAATAGTTCCTGAAAAGAATTCCACATTTATTTAATATATGCTTCCATGTTACATTCTGATTCCAAAGTTTGTAGAAAGGAAAATTTGCTTGAAAAATGGAAGTCACATCTAATGTCTTCCATTCTGTCTTTAATATTCATAAAGGCAGTCTGATGTGACTTTTGCATGGTTCCAAATGGATGTCAGAGAAACCAATGTTAATAAAAAACATATGAAGAAAGACATTCCAACCTCATTTTTGCAACTTAGTGAGTAACATTTGAAGTTTCCTTTCACCTATCTCTGACTCACCAAGCATCACTGGAGAAAGAATTGAAGTAGGAACATGAAGGCAAGCAGTTTCACACGTGGTAATGTGAACTCCTGATACTACATCTAATTATATCTGCATAGAAATTCAGAAAAAAAAAATCACTCCATCCTCAGTTTCAAAATTTGTTTCCTTACAAATATTTTTCTCACTCTCTTCCATATGAAATCTTTGCCTTTCTATTTTTCATCTCTAATATCATAATAACTTTATATATTGTCCACCTACTAAGTGCTTGTCACTATTTGTTGAGCAATTTGCCTATTTCTTTGTGTAATATTCACAAAACTGTGAGATAACCACAGCATTTGTGGTTTTCAAGCATTTTCTAAAACAATCTCATTTGATTCTGATAACAATTGTGTGAAAGAGGCAGAATAGTTATAGTATCAGAAAGGAGATCTCGCGGGAAGAGCGGCGGGCTCGGCTGTGGCTTGGTGTCTGCCGCGCGGAGTGGTAGGGTTTGCTCACACAAGCGCTTCCTCGCGGAGAGGTTGGAGTTGCTGCAGGTCGCAGGCCTGGGCCGTCCCTTCTCTGCCTCCTCTTTCGCTTCCTCAGGGCTCCTCGGTCCGCTCGCCCTCCGACGCCGCCTAGTTACTCCTCCAGGAAAGTAGGTAAAAAGCCAGGAACTGCGTGGACTGGACACCACAGAGCAATCTGTCTTTGGGCATACTTCATACAACACTCATGAAAACGTGGAACTGCTGAGATCACCGAAATCTGTAAGTTTTTGCGGCCAGGGGACCCGCGCCCCTCCCTGCCAGGCTCAGTCCCGGGGGAGGAGGGGCTGTCAGCTCCAGGAAGGAGAAGGGAGAATTGCAGTGGCTGCTCTCATCGGAAACTCATTCTACTGATTCAAACTCCAACCATAGATAGACTGAGGCCAGACACCAGAGACTCTGAGAGCAGCCAGCCCAGCAGAGAGGAGACGGGCATAGAAGGAAAACAACACGAGAAGCTCCAAAGTAAAAGCAGAGGATTTTTGGAGTTCTGGTGAACACAGAAAGGGGAAGGGCGGAGATCAGGCCTTGAGGCGCATATGCAAATCCCGAAGCAAGGCTGATCTCTCTGCCCAGGGCACCTTTCCTTAATGGCCCTGGTTGCTTTGTCTATTAGCATTTCAATAACCCATTAGATCTCTGAGGAGGGCCGTTTTTTTTTTTTTGTTTGTTTTTTTGTTTTTTTTTTTTTTTAAATCCTTTTTGCTTTTTCTAAAACAATTACTCTAAGAAGCTCAATACAGAAAGCTTCAAAGAATTGAAATTTGGGCACGTCAAGTCAAGAGCAGAAATAAGAGAGCTCTGAGACAAAAGGCAATAATCCAGTGGCTGAGAAAATTCACTAAACAACACAACTTCCCAAGAAAAGGGGGGTGTCCGCTCACAGCCACCATCCTGGTGGACAGGAAACACTCCTGCCCATCGCCAGCCCCATAGCCCAGAGCTGCCCCAGACAACCCAGTGTGACGGAAGTGCTTCAAATAACAGGCACACACCACAAAACTGGGCGTGGACATTAGCCTTCCCTGCAACCTCAGCTGAATGTCCCAGAGCTGGGAAGGGGGAGCAGTGTGAATTAACAGAGCCCCATTCAGCCATCATTTGAGCAGACTGGGAGCCTCCCATCACAGCCCAGCAGCCCAGAACTGCCCTGGGGGGACGGCACTCACCTGTGACATAGCACAGTCATCCCTCAACAGAGGACCCGGGGTGCACAGCCTGGAAGAGGGGCCCACTTGCAAGTCTCAGGAGCCATACGCCAATACCAAAGACTTGTGGGTCAGTGGCAGAGACAAACTGTGGCAGGACTGAACTGAAGGATTAGACTATTGCAGTAGCTTTAAAACTCTAGGATCATCAGGGAGATTTGATTGTTAGGGCCACCCCCCCTCCCCGACTGCCCAGAAACACGCCCCACATACAGGGCAGGCAACACCAACTACACACGCAAGCTTGGGACACCAATTGGGCCCCACAAGACTCACTCCCCCACTCACCAAAAAGGCTAAGCAGGGGAGATCTGGCTTGTGGAGAACAGGTGGCTCGTGGACGCCACCTGCTGGTTAGTTAGAGAAAGTGTACTCCACGAAGCTGTAGATCTGATAAATTAGAGATAAGGACTTCAACTGGTCTATAAACCCTAAAAGAACCCTATCAAGGACAGCAAATGCCACGAGGCCAAAAACAACAGAAAATTATAAAGCATATGAAAAAACCAGACGATATGGATAACCCAAGCCCAAGCACCCAAATCAAAAGACCAGAAGAGACACACCTAGAGCAGCTACTCAAAGAACTAAAGATGAACAATGAGACCCTAGTACGGGATATGAAGGAAATCAAGAAGACCCTAGAAGAGCATAAAGAAGACATTGCAAGACTAAATAAAAAAATGGATGATCTTATGGAAATTAAAGAAACTGTTGACCAAATTAAAAAGATTCTGGACACTCATAGTACAAGACTAGAGGAAGTTGAACAACGAATCAGTGACCTGGAAGATGACAGAATGGAAAATGAAAGCATAAAAGAAAGAATGGGGAAAAAAATTGAAAAACTCGAAATGGACCTCAGGGATATGATAGATAATATGAAACGTCCGAATATAAGACTCATTGGTGTCCCAGAAGGGGAAGAAAAGGGTAAAGGTCTAGGAAGAGTATTCAAAGAAATTGTTGGGGAAAACTTCCCAAATCTTCTAAACAACATAAATACACAAATCATAAATGCTCAGCGAACTCCAAATAGAATAAATCCAAAAAAACCCACTCCGAGACATATACTGATCACACTGTCAAACATAGAAGACAAGGAGCAAGTTCTGAAAGCAGCAAGAGAAAAGCAATTCACCACATACAAAGGAAACAGCATAAGACTAAGTAGTGACTACTCAGCAGCCACCATGGAGGCGAGAAGGCAATGGCACGATATATTTAAAATTCTGAGAGAGAGGAATTTCCAGCCAAGAATACTTTATCCAGCAAAGCTCTCCTTCAAATTTGAGGGAGAGCTTAAATTTTTCACAGACAAAGAAATGCTGAGAGAATTTGCTAACAAGAGACCTGCCCTACTGGAGATACTAAAGGGAGCCCTACAGACAGAGAAACAAAGACAGGACAGAGAGACTTGGAGAAAGGTTCAGTACTAAAGAGATTCGGTATGGGTACAATAAAGGATATTAATAGAGAGAGGGAAAAATATGGCAAACATAATCCAAAGGATAAGATGGCCGATTCAAGAAATGCCTTCACGGTTTTAACGTTGAATGTAAATGGATTAAACTCCCCAATTAAAAGATATAGATTCGCAGAATGGATCAAAAAAAATGAACCATCAATATGTTGCATACAAGAGACTCATCTTAGACACAGGGACACAAAGAAATTGAAAGTGAAAGGATGGAAAAAAATATTTCATGCAAGCTACAGCCAAAAGAAAGCAGGTGTAGCAATATTAATCTCAGATAAAATAGACTTCAAATGCAGGGATGTTTTGAGAGACAAAGAAGGCCACTACATACTAATAAAAGGGGCAATTCAGCAAGAAGAAATAACAATCGTAAATGTCTATGCACCCAATCAAGGTGCCACAAAATACATGAGAGAAACATTGGCAAAACTAAAGGAAGCAATTGATGTTTCCACAATAATTGTGGGAGACTTCAACACATCACTCTCTCCTATAGATAGATCAACCAGACAGAAGACCAATAAGGAAATTGAAAACCTAAACAATCTGATAAATGAATTAGATTTAACAGACATCTACAGGACATTACATCCCAAATCACCAGGATACACATACTTTTCTAGTGCTCACGGAACTTTCTCCAGAATAGATCATATGCTGGGACATAAAACAAGCCTCAATAAATTTAAAAAGATTGAAATCATTCAAAGCACATTCTCTGACCACAATGGAATACAATTAGAAGTCAATAACCATCAGAGACTTAGAAAATTCACAAATACCTGGAGGTTAAACAACACACTCCTAAACAATCAGTGGGTTAAAGAAGAAATAGCAAGAGAAATTGCTAAATATATAGAGACGAATGAAAATGAGAACACAACATACCAAAACCTATGGGATGCAGCAAAAGCAGTGCTAAGGGGGAAATTTATAACACTAAACGCATATATTAAAAAGGAAGAAAGAGCCAAAATCAAAGAACTAATGGATCAACTGAAGAAGCTAGAAAATGAACAGCAAACCAATCCTAAACCAAGTAGAAGAAAAGAAATAACAAGGATTAAAGCAGAAATAAATGACATAGAGAACAAAAAAACAATAGAAAGGATAAATATCACCAAAAGTTGGTTCTTTGAGAAGATCAACAAGATTGACAAGCCCCTAGCTAGACTGACAAAATCAAAAAGAGAGAAGACCCATATAAACAAAATAATGAATGAAAAAGGTGACATAACTGCAGATCCTGAAGAAATTAAAAAAATTATAAGAGGATATTATGAACAACTGTATGGCAACAAACTGGATAATGTAGAAGAAATGGACAATTTCCTGGAAACATATGAACAACCTAGACTGACCAGAGAAGAAATAGAAGACCTCAACCAACCCATCACAAGCAAAGAGATCCAATCAGTCATCAAAAATCTTCCCACAAATAAATGCCCAGGGCCAGATGGCTTCACAGGGGAATTCTACCAAACTTTCCAGAAAGAACTGACACCAATCTTACTCAAACTCTTTCAAAACATTGAAAAAAATGGAACACTACCTAACTCATTTTATGAAGCTAACATCAATCTAATACCAAAACCAGGCAAAGATGCTACAAAAAAGGAAAACTACCGGCCAATCTCCCTAATGAATATAGATGCAAAAATCCTCAACAAAATACTTGCAAATCGAATCCAAAGACACATTAAAAAAATCATACACCATGACCAAGTGGGGTTCATTCCAGGCATGCAAGGATGGTTCAACATCAGAAAAACAATCAATGTATTACAACACATTAAAAACTCGAAAGGGAAAAATCAATTGATCATCTCAATAGATGCTGAAAAAGCATTTGACAAAATCCAACATCCCTTTTTGATAAAAACACTTCAAAAGGTAGGAATTGAAGGAAACTTCCTCAACATGATAAAGAGCATATATGAAAAACCCACAGCCAGCATAGTACTCAATGGTGAGAGACTGAAAGCCTTCCCTCTAAGATCAGGAACAAGACAAGGATGCCCGCTGTCACCACTGTTATTCAACATTGTGCTGGAAGTGCTAGCCAGGGCAATCCGGCAAGACAAAGAAATAAAAGGCATCCAAATTGGAAAAGAAGAAGTAAAACTGTCATTGTTTGCAGATGATATGATCTTATATCTAGAAAACCCTGAGAAATCAACGATACACCTACTAGAGCTAATAAACAAATTTAGCAAAGTAGCGGGATACAAGATTAATGCACATAAGTCAGTAATGTTTCTATATGCTAGAAATGAACAAACTGAAGAGACACTCAAGAAAAAGATACCATTTTCAATAGCAACTAAAAAAATCAAGTACCTAGGAATCAACTTAACCAAAGATGTAAAAGACCTATACAAAGAAAACTACATAACTCTACTAAAAGAAATAGAAGGGGACCTTAAAAGATGGAAAAATATTCCATGTTCATGGATAGGAAGGCTAAATGTCATTAAGATGTCAATTCTACCCAAACTCATCTACAGATTCAATGCAATCCCAATCAAAATTCCAACAACCTACTTTGCAGACTTGGAAAAGCTAGTTATCAAATTTATTTGGAAAGGGAAGATGCCTCGAATTGCTAAAGACACTCTAAAAAAGAAAAACGAAGTGGGAGGACTTACACTCCCTGACTTTGAAGCTTATTATAAAGCCACAGTTGCCAAGACAGCATGGTACTGGCACAAAGATAGACATATAGATCAATGGAATCGAATTGAGAATTCAGAGATAGACCCTCAGATCTATGGCCGACTGATCTTTGATAAGGCCCCCAAAGTCACCGAACTGAGCCATAATGGTCTTTTCAACAAATGGGGCTGGGAGAGTTGGATATCCATATCCAAAAGAATGAAAGAGGACCCCTACCTCACCCCCTACACAAAAATTAACTCAAAATGGACCAAAGATCTCAATATAAAAGAAAGTACCATAAAACTCCTAGAAGATAATGTAGGAAAACATCTTCAAGACCTTGTATTAGGAGGCCACTTCCTAGACTTTACACCCAAAGCACAAGCAACAAAAGAGAAAATAGATAAATGGGAACTCCTCAAGCTTAGAAGTTTCTGCACCTCAAAGGAATTTCTCAAAAAGGTAAAGAGGCAGCCAACTCAATGGGAAAAAATTTTTGGAAACCATGTATCTGATAAAAGACTGATATCTTGCATATACAAAGAAATCCTACAACTCAATGACAATAGTACAGACAGCCCAATTATAAAATGGGCAAAAGATATGAAAAGACAGTTCTCTGAAGAGGAAATACAAATGACCAAGAAACACATGAAAAAATGTTCAGCTTCACTAGCTATTAGAGAGATGCAAATTAAGACCACAATGAGATACCATCTAACACCGGTTAGAATGGCTGCCATTAAACAAACAGGAAACTACAAATGCTGGAGGGGATGTGGAGAAATTGGAACTCTTATTCATTGTTGGTGGGACTGTATAATGGTTCAGCCACTCTGGAAGTCAGTCTGGCAGTTCCTTAGAAAACTAGATATAGAGCTACCATTCGATCCAGCGATTGCACTCCTCGGTATATACCCGGAAGATCGGAAAGCAGTGACACGAACAGATATCTGCACGCCAATGTTCATAGCAGCATTATTCACAATTGCCAAGAGATGGAAACAACCCAAATGTCCTTCAACAGATGAGTGGATAAATAAAATGTGGTATATACACACGATGGAATACTACGCGGCAGTAAGAAGGAACGATCTGGTGAAACATATGACAACATGGATGAACCTTGAAGACATAATGCTGAGCGAAATAAGCCAGGCACAAAAAGAGAAATATTATATGCTACCACTAATGTGAACTTTGAAAAATGTAAAACAAATGGTTTATAATGTAGAATGTAGGGGAACTAGCAGTAGAGAGCAATTAAGGAAGGGGGAACAATAATCCAGGAAGAACAGATAAGCTATTTAACGTTCTGGGGATGCCCAGAAATGACTATGGTCTGTTAATTTCTGATGGTTGTAGTAGGAACAAGTTCACTGAAATGTTGCTATATTATGTAACTTTCTTGGGGTAAAGTAGGAACATGTTGGAAGTTAAGCAGTTATCTTAGGTTAGTTGTCTTTTTCTTACTCCCTTGCTATGGTCTCTTTGAAATGCTCTTTTATTGTATGTTTGTTTTCTTTTTAACTTTTTTTTTCATACAGGTGATTTGAAAAAAGAAGGGAAAGTTAAAAAAAAAAAAAAAAAAGAAAAAGAAAAAAGACAAACAAGGGGAAAAAAAAAAAAAAAAAAAGATGTAGTGCCCCCTTGAGGAGCCTGTGGAGAATGCAGGGGTATTCGCCTACCCCACCTCCATGGTTGCTAACATGACCACAGACATAGGGGACTGGTGGTTTGATGGGTTGAGCCCTCTACCATAAGTTTTACCCTTGGGAAGACGGTTGCTGCAAAGGAGAGGCTAGGCCTCCCTGTATTTGTGCCTAAGAGTCTCCTCCTGAATGCCTCTTTGTTGCTCAGATGTGGCCCTCTCTCTCTGGCTAAGCCAACTTGAAAGGTGAAATCACTGCCCTCCCCCCTACGTGGGATCAGACACCCAAGGGAGTGAATCTCCCTGGCAACGTGGAATATGACTCCCAGGGAGGAATGTAGACCTGGCACCGTGGGACGGAGAACATCTTCTTGACCAAAAGGGGGATGTGAAAGGAAATGAAATAAGCTTCAGTGGCAGAGAGATTCCAAAACGAGCCGAGAGGTCACTCTGGTGGGCACTCTTATGCACACTTTAGACAACCCTTTTTAGGTTCTAAAGAATTGGGGTAGCTGGTGGTGGATACCTGAAACTATCAAACTACAACCCAGAACCCATGAATCTCGAAGACAGTTGTATAAAAATGTAGCTTATGAGGGGTGACAATGGGATTGGGAAAGCCATAAGGACCAAACACCACTTTGTCTAGTTTATGGATGGATGTGTAGAAAAGTAGGGGAGGGAAACAGACAGACAAAGGTACCCAGTGTTCTTTTTTACTTCAATTGCTCTTTTTCACTCTAATTATTATTCTTGTTATTTTTGTGTGTGTGCTAATGAAGGTGTCAGGGATTGATTTAGGTGATGAATGTACAACTATGTAATGGTACTGTAAACAATCGAAAGTACAATTTGTTTTGTATGAAAAAAAAAAAAAAAAAAAAAAAAAAAAAAAAAAAAAAAGAAAGGAAACTGAGGCTCAGAAAAACCAAACAGTTTATTCCAGGTCACACAGTTTCTAACTGGTGGAATTGAGAGTCAAACTAAAATTGCTTTCTAAAATAGTTTCAACACATTAATAGACAAGATCTTTAGTTTTGAAAACAAAAACTTTAATTATCTTGTTAAAAAATGCTTGATGTTTCTCAATCCAAAAGTGTATTCTTTCAAGGATGCAGATAGTACTCCAGACATTATAGGTTTTTAATCAGCAATTTTTTTCATTTCTTACACATTATTTTTTATTGTTCATCAAAAAAGTAACTAGGCTAGTTACTTCATAGATTTAAAACTGTTTGTCTTAGGCTTTCACACTTGCTGTCTCTTAATTGTATGTTATTTTGGTAATGAAATACTTATCTATCAGATTTTTAAACAGCAAACTAGAAGGGCAGGAACCATAAGAATATCTTCTTCACTGTTGTATTCCCAGGACCTAGCACAGAGCCTGGCATCTAATGGACATTTAATTAAAATTTGATTGATTTAAATCAGTGTAATTTCATTTAATAAAAGTGGTGGCAAAAGTAATCATTTGGAGGGAATCAGAATGTGCTTGCTAGTAATCCCTACCAGCAGTACACATATATTTAAAGGATTGTGGAAGTGTATTAATCAAATTCTTCATTGTCTATTTTTCTTTTAATCCATTTTCAAACTCAGGAATTAATTGAGCTGACTCATCTTAGCACCTATTATGGGAAAGCATTGTTTAAAAGCTCTGGCTTGTACATGTAGAACATTGCAAAGAATTGGATCCAAAACGAAATACTTGCATGATTTTAAGAATCACTTATTTAATAAATATCTATGAGCTGCTCCTATGTGGCATGATTTGAAAAAAACAAGAGAAGTCTTTTGCTTTATGTAGTTTATATTCTGGTTGTAGAGACAAATGTTAAATGCATAAAAGAGTGAATGTGTAATGTACTTTCAGTCAGAGATAAGTGTATGGAGAATTTTAAAGCAGGAGAAGAGAATAGATAATGATGTAGAAGAGGTAGAGGAGGGCTATTTTAGCTAGACTGTGCAGAGACAACTTTTCCATGGAGGTAGGCAATGCTGTTTTAATTAACAAAGCATTTCTGTAGGGAGACAGGAAGAGATTTGGGATGGGAAATTAATGTTGGGGCTAATGCAGCAAAAAATCTGGGGGTGCTTATTCAAGGTGCACATTCCTGCTTCCTCCTGCCTCCACCAGGGAGTTAAGAGCCAATGAACTGAAAACAGGTATCACTGACCTCTGTAAAAATTGAATTTAGTGACCATTAAGTAATTTATTCTCCTTATTTCATAGAAAAAGTCATGTGAGCACAATGTTTCTTTCTATGCACATGGCTCATCTCCTGTATTGAGATCAATTTACCTTTTGTAGAGAACGTGGAATAGGTAGAAAGATTCTCACTCACACTCGCACATTTCACAGTCATTTAATGATTCTAATAATTATTAAAGAAACTGAAATAAGTAAACTGAAATTTCTTAGCACCAGTGACCTGATTTGTCTTTTCTAATAGTTGTATTGTTAATGCACAGCATGGTCATAAATGCAACAAATGACACAAATAATAAATGATCTATAATGTAGAGAAAGGGGAGATTAGAATAGTCAAGACAAAGCTTCATGGAAAGAATAATACTTTTCTGGTCTTTAAGAAATGGGAAATGCCTGTCAAACAACTACAACATACCAGGAACATATTGCTATGAATGGGTTTAATATATGAATTCATTTAATTTTTACACTAACCTGTAAAGTAGGTAGCGATCCCTAGTTTTCAAGTAAAGCAAACAAGGCTTGGAGAAGTTAATTGTCCCATTTTACACAGCTAATAAGTGGAGGAATAGGAATTTGCAATTCATAGTTATCTAAGAGCAAAGACTGTTCCCCTTTCTCTATGTCACCTTGCCTCCCAAATTTTTAAACTTTATTGAGATACAACTGTGGTAAAATAAACTGCATCTGTCTGCAGTGTACAATTTGATATGTTTTGTATATACCCATCACTGCAATCAAGATAATAAACACACATTTATCACTCTCAAAAATTTCCTTGTGACCTTTGATAATTCCCTCCCACCTGCAACCTTCCCCAGTTTGCCACTAGCTGCTTTCTGTTATAGATTAGTTTGAATTTTATAGAACTTATATACATGGAATCATACAATTGTCTTTCTTGTTTGGCTTCTTTCATTCAGTGCTATTTAAGATTTTTGTCCTGGGAACAGATTCTAAGTTGAAAGTTTCTTCTTTGTATTTTTAATATGTTGTTCTTTTGTCTTCTGGCTCTCATTGTTTCTGACAAGAAGTCCTCTGTCATTCTTGTGTTGGTTTTTCTATATGTAATATATCTTTTTTCCTGCCTTCTTGTTTTTAATTGTCTTTACAACTGGTTTTAAACAATTTGGTTTTGATAGTCTTAGTGTAGATTTCTTCATGCTTCTTTTGCGTATGTTTAGTTGAACTTCTCAGATCTGTGAGTTTACAACTTTCATCAAATTTGGAAAATATTTGGCCATTATTCTTTCAACTATGTTTCCTATCCCATACTATCTCTCTTCTTCGGAGACTCTAAATAAATGTAAATGTCCCAGAGCTCACTGATGCTTTCTCTTCATTTATTTTCAGTCTTTTTCCCTCAGTGTTTCTACTGACATGCATTCAAGTTAACTATTTTTTTTTCATCTGCAGTGTCTAAGCTACTGTTACTTCCATCCAGTATATTTTTCATCTCTGACATTGTCTTACCAGCTCTAGAAGTTCAGTTTGGGTCTTTGAAAAATATTTTCCATATCTCTCTTTGACATCATCATAGATTTCTCTACCTTTTTGAACACATTGAAGATAGTTATAATAACTATTTTTTCCTTCTTTTTATTCCTCTTATCCCACATATCCTATTATCCCATACCTCTTACCCACTCTCTATTAATTATTCATTTTTTTGTCTTTATTTTCATACTCAACTGTCCATACACTGGATAAAGGGAGTGTCAGTCACAAGTTTTCACAATTACACAGTCACACCATAAAAGCTATATAGTTATGCAATCATCTTCAAGAATCAAGGCTACTGGATTACAGTTCAACAGTTTCAGGTATTTCCTTCTAGCTATTCTAATACATGAAAAACTAAAAAGGGATATCTATATAATGCATGAGAATAATCTCCAGAATAACCTCTCAACTCTATTTGAAATCTCTCAGCCAATGAAATTTTATTTTGTTTCATTTCTCTTCCCCCTTTTGGTGAAAGGAGGTTTTCTCAATCCCACAGTGCCAGGGCCAGGCTCATCCTGCATTGCCAGGGAAATTTACACCCCTGGGAGTCATGTCCCACATAGAGGAGAGGGCAGTGAGTTTATCTGCAGAGTTGGCTGAGAGAGAGAGGTCACATCTGAGCAACAAAAGAGGTTCTCTTGTGTTGACTATTAAGCATAATTATAAGTAGGCTTAGCTTCTCCTTTGCAGGAATAAGTTTCATAAGAGCAAACCCAAAGATTGAGGGCTTCGCCTGTTAAATTAGTAGTCTCCAATGCTTGTGAGAATATCAGGAATTTCCCAGGTGGGGAAATTTAATATTTCCGCATTTTCCCCCAGTCACAAAAGGGGGCTTTGTAAATATTTTTTTATTCTCTGCCCAAATTACTCTGGGATGTATTGGGGCATCATACTAACCTGTACAAACCAACAAGATCTCACTCCCTGTTGAAGGTCCCATGTAATTATGGTGTTGAATAAACTGTCGTACAAGTTAAATTAGATAGTGTGCTACAGAAAATATAAATTTTGCACCTATAAACCTCTCTTCCTTTGGTCTCACCCAGAAGTTGAAGTTTTAAAAAACACAATCAATATCATTCTTTACCCTTTAGTCTTATTTGCCTCAGTCCTAACCAGATCAGCTTCACTCATATCTCTAATTAAAGAGTCATATCTTTTTTAGCTTTTTTAACAGTTGCTGTATGGGGTAATGCTGACTTCATAGTTTCAGAATTCTAGCTCTGAGTCTCAGGTGTCACTCAGATACCTGAAGTTCCAGGAAACAACCAGGTTATACACAAAGAGCTCAGCATGTCAGAATTTAGAAATAACTGTAGCAACTCAGTAATAGATGTGACTGCTGTAAGAGCTTACAATCTAGGAAACTTTACAATAAGCCTTCCCCTACAATAACCTATGCTCTTGAATTCAGTTCTCAGAGTTTGCACATTATATTTAGGCATTATAGTATTAGTCTTGTCATTTCTGGCTTATTTCACTCAGCATACTATCCTCAAGGATCATCCACCTAGTTGCATGCCTCACAATTTCATTCCTGCTTGCAGCCACTCAGTATTCCATTATATGTGTTTACCATAGTTCACCCTTCCGTTCATCAGTAGATGTACCCTTAGACCACCTCCATGCATTGCAGATCCTGAATACTGCCACCATAAACACCAGTGTGCAATTGTTCATTTATGTCCCTGCTGTCAGTTCTTCCAAGTATATACCTAATAATGGAATTGCAGGATCATATGTCACCCCATACTTAGCCTCCTGTGGAACCACCACACAGCCCTTCAGATGGGCTGCACCATTCTAGTTCCCTACCAACAGTGAATAGATACATCCCTCTCCACATTTTCTCCAGCACTTGTATCTTTCTGTTTATTTTTTAAATGGTTTTATTCACAGAGTATACAATCCATCCTAAGTAAACAATCAATGCTTCCTGGTATAATCACATAGTTATGCATTCAACACCACAGTCTATATGAGGACATTTCCATTTCTCCCACGAAGAAAGAAGAGGGAAAAAAATGAAGAATAAAAAATTTAAAATAAAAAATAAAATAAAAGGAGAAACAACAAAAATAACACCAAGAACCCTTACGTCTCTCTTATATATCCCACTTATTGACATTTAGTTTTTGTACATTGTCTTTGTTACTTTTCATGGAAGGATATTACAATACTACTGTTAATTATAGACTCTAATTTGTATTTATTGTATTTTTCCAGATACCATCCCATTTTCAACACCTTGCAATGTTGACATTCATTTGTTCCTCCTCATATAAAAACATTCTTTTTTTTTTTTTATCTTTTTTTTTCCTTGTTTGTCTTTTTTCTTTTCTTTTTTTTTTTTCAACTTTCCCTTCTTTTTTAAATCAACTGTATGAAAAAAAAAGTTAAAAAGAAAACAAACATACAATAAAAGAACATTTCAAAGAGACCATAACAAGGGAGTAAGAAAAAGACAACTAACCTAAGATAACTGCTTAACTTCCAACATGTTCCTACTTTACCCCAAGAAAGTTACATAATATAGCAACATTTCAGTGAACTTGTTCCTACTACATCCATCAGAAATTAACAGACCATAGTCATTTCTGGGCATCCCCAGAACGTTAAATAGCTAAAACATTCTTTTATTTGTACATTTAATCACCATTATTGTCCACTCTAGGTGTCACTAAGTTATACAGTCCCAGTCTTTATCTTCTATCTTTCCTTTTGGTGTCATATGCGCCCCTAGCCTTTCTCTTTCTATCATACTCACGGTCAGCTTTAGTTCAGTTTACTTACAATATACAGTGCTACTGTCTACCCTTTTGTCTTTTGGATTTTATATGTCAGATCTTATTTTTCTCTCTCTCTTTCAGTATCTGTTTGTATGAAAATATTTTAAACACTCCCTCATTTTTGAAGGACAGTTTTTCCAGATATAGAATTTTTGGTTGGTAGCTTTCTCTTTCAGTATCTTAAATACATCACACCACTGCCTTCTTACCTCCATGGTTTCTGCTGGGATAGTCACACACAGTCTTATTGAGCTTCCCTTGTATATGATGGATCACTTTTCTCTTGTTGCTTTCAGAATTCTCTCTTTGTCTGACATTTGAAAATATGATTAGTAAGTGTCGTAGAGTTGGTCTATTCAGATCTATTCTGTATGGGGTATGCTGCACTTCTTGGATCTGTAATTTTCTGTCTTTTATAGGAGTTGGGAAATTTTCAGTGATTACTGCCTCTGTTATTATTTCTGCACAATTTCTCTTTCTCTTCTCCTTCTGGGCCACCCAGAACACATATATTCATGTACTTTGTGTTGTCATTCACTTCTCTGTGACCCTGCTCATATTTTTTCCATCTTTTCTCTATCTGTTCTTTCCTTGTGTATTAGAAAATTATTCTACTCATATTAGTGGGACACAAACTATTCTGGGTCCTGTGTAAGCTCCAGAGAGTGTTATGCCTTCTCCATCCATTACAAAAACTTTTCTACCACCCAAATAGAAACTCTGTACAATTTAAGCATCAACTCTCCATTTCCTATCCTCACCCTGGATCCTGGAAAGCTATATTCTGGTTTCTGACTATGAATTTGCTTATTCTGTTTGTTGTATAACCATGAGATCATACAATATTTGTCCTTTGGAGTCTGGCTTACTTCATTCAACATGATGTCTTCAAGGTTTATCCATGTTGTGACATGCATCAGGACTTCATTCCTCCTTACAGATGACTAATATTCCATCATATGTATATACCACATTTTGTTTATCCATTCATCTGTTGATGGGAACTTGGTTTGCTTCTGTCATTTGGCAATTGTGAATAATGTTGCTGTGAACATCGGTGGGCAAGTATCTGTTCAAGTCCAAGCTTTCAATTCTTTTGCTATATACCTAGAAGTGGGATTGATGGGTCATATGGTAATTCTGTACTTAGCTTTCTGAGGAACTGCCACACTGTTTTCCACAGCAGTTGAACTGTAGTACATTTGCACCAACAGTGAATGAGTGTTCCTGTTTCTCCACATCTTTTCCAACCCTTGTTATTTTCTTTCTTTCTTTTTTTTTTTTAATAGTAGACATAGTATTGGGTGTGAAATGGTATTTCACAGAGGTTTTGCATTGCATTTCCTTAATTGCTAATGATGGTGAGAAACTTTTCATGTGCTTAATGGCTATTGGTTTATCTTTCTTTGTTGGGTTGTTTGTCTTTTTATTATTGAGTTGTAGGATTTCTTTACCACTTGTGGATATTAAATTCTTATCAGACGTGGTTTCCAAATATTTTCTCACTTTCAGTAAGTTGTCTTTTTACTTTCATGATGAAGTCTTTTGATGCACAGAACTTTTTCATTATGGTGAAATCCTATTTATCAATTTCTTCTTTTGTTCTTGCTTTTGATGTAAAGTCTAAAAATAATTTCCTAAGATAAGATCCTGAAGGTAATTCCCTATGTTGGATCTTGATTTTTTACTCCTGGATCTTATATTTAGGTCTTTGATCCATGATTGAGTTTTTTGTATATGGTGTGAAGTAGGGTTTCGCCTTCATGCCTTTGCATATGGATATCCAGTTTTCCCAGCACCTGTTGTTGAAGAAACTGATTTTTTTCCCCATTGAGTGGACTTGGCACCCTTGTCAAAAAAAAAATCAATTGGCCATACATTATTCACAGTTGCCAAAAGATGGAAGCAACACAAGTGTGCATCAGTTGATGAATGGATAAACAAAATGTGGTATATACATGCAAGGGAATATTATTCAGCTGTAAAAAGAATGAAGTCCTGATGTATGCAACAATATGAATGAACTGTGAGGATATTATGCTGAGTGAATTAACCAGAATCAAAAGGACAAATATTGTATGATCTCACTGATATGAACTTATAATAAGCAAATTCATAGAGTGGGAATCTATATTATAGTCTACCAGTGGGTTGATAGGATTTAGAGAATAGGGAATTGAAGTTGATTTGTACAGAATTTCTGTTTGGGTTGAGTGTAAGAGTTTTGATGTGGATGGTGGTAATGGTAGCACAATATTATGAGTGTAATAAATAGCACCTAATTATCTAGGTGAATATGGTTAAAAGGGGAAACTTTATGTTGTATATGTTACTAGAGTAAAAATTAAAAAATAAAGCATAGGACTGTATAACACAGTGAACCCTATTATAGATGATGGACTATAGTTAATTGTAGAAGTATAACATATATGAATGTTTTTTCATGGATTGTAACAAATAAATGCCACTACAACAAGGTGTTGATTATAGGGTGGTATATGGGAAAAATACACCAAGTGTAAACTATGGATGATAGTTAATAGTACTATTTTAATAATCTTTAATCAATTGTAACAAAGGCAATTATGGTTAAAAGAGTACAACTATAAAAAAGTGCTATCATCAATTGTAATAAATGTTCTACACCAGTGCAAGGTGTTAGTGGTGGGGTGGTGTATGGAAATCCTCTATTTAACATGTGATTGTTCTATAAACCCCCAACTTATCTAATAAAAAAATGGCCTTAGATGTAAGGGTTTATTTCTGAGCTCTCAGTTTGATTCCATTGGTCGATATGTCTGTCCTAGTGCCAGTACCATGCTTCTTTGAATACTGTAGCTTTGTAGTAAGTTTTAAAATCAGAAAGTGTGAGTCCTCTAACATCATTATTCTTTTCCAAGATGATTCTGGCTATTTAGGACTCTTTAACCTTCCATAAATAGTTGATGATTGGCTAATCCATTTCTGCAAAGAGGCTTGTTAGAATTTTGATTGGGGTTTCATTGAATCTTTAAAATTCTTTGGGTAAAATTGACATCTTAACATCCATCAGCAGGCATGTCTTTCTTTTATTTAGGTCTTCTTTGATTTGTTTTGTGGTTTTCCAAATATAAGCCCATTGAATCCTTGGTTAGATTTATTCCTAGTTATTTGTTTCTTTTAGATACTATTGTAAATGGACATTTTTCTTCATTTCTTCTTCAGATTGTTCATTACTAGTGTATAGAAACACTGCTGATTTTTGTTTGTTTGTCTTGTAACCTATGACTTTTCTGAAATCATTTATTAGCTTTAGGTGGTTGTGAATTTTTCTAGATATAAACTCATCCCATCTGATAATAGGGAAAGTTTTACTTCTTCCTCTCCAATTTTGAAGCCTTTTATTTGTCTTTCTTAACTAGTTGCTCTGAATAGAGTATATAATACAATATTGAATAACAGTGATAACAGAAGCCATCCTAGTGTTGTTCCTGATCTTGAAGGGAAATTTTTTAGTCTTTCACCATTAAGTATAATGTTAACTGTGGGTTTTTCAAATATACCCTTTATCATATTGAAGAAGTTTCCTTTTATTCCTAGTTTCTGGATGTTTTTATCAAAAAGGACTGCTGGATTTTGTCAAATTCCTTTTCTGTGTCAATTAAGATGATCATGTGTCTTTTTTCCTTTGATATATTAATATGGTGTATTACGTTGATTTTCATATGTTGAACCACTCTTTACCTGGGATAAATCTCACTTCATCATAGTGTATAATTATTTTAATATGGTGGTCAATTTTATTCACTACAATTTTGTTGAGAATTTTTGCATCTATTCTCAATGGATATAGGTCTATAGTTTTCTTTTCTTATAGTATCTTTATCTGGTTTTCATATTAGGGTGGTGGTGGGCTAATAGAATGTTAGGAAGTTTTGTCTCCTTTTCAGTTTTTTTGATGAATTTGAGCAGGATTTGTTTTAATTTTTCCTGTAAGGTTTAATAAATTTAACCAAAGAAGCCATATGGTCTTTGGTTTTTCTGTGTTGGGAGGTTTTTATTACTGATTCAACCTCTTTACTTGTTATTGGTCTATTGCAATCCCCTGCTTCTTTTTTTAAATTTAATTTTATTGAGTTTGTTCACATGCCATACAATTATCCAAAAATTCAAAGTGCACAATCAATTGCCCATGGTACCATCATACAGCTGTGCATCCATCACCACAATTATTTTTTTTCAACTTTTAGAACATTTTCATTACTCCAGAAAAGAAATAAAGACAAAAAAAGAAAACCCAAATCCTCCCATACCCCTAACCAACCCCCCTCCATTATTGACTCATGGTATTGGTATAGTACATTTGTTACTATTGATGAAAGAATGTTAAAAAACTACTAATTATAGTACATAGTTTGCAATATGTACATATTTTTCCCTATATATCCCTCTATTATTAACTTCTAGTTATAGTGTCAAAAATTTGTTCTAGTTCATGAACGAGATTTCTAATATTGGTACAGTTAATCACGGAGATTGTCCACCACAAGATTCACTGTTTTATACACTCCCATCTTTTAATCTCCAACTTTCCTTCTAGTGACATACGTGGCTCTGAGCTTCCCCCTTCCACCACATTCACACACCATTCAGCACTGTTAGTTATTCTCACAATAACATGCTACCGTCATCCTCTGTCCATTTCCAAACACTGAAGTTCAACCTAGTTGAACATTCTGCTCATAATAAGCAATCACTCCCCATTCTTTAACCTTGCTCTATGTCCTGATAACTTATATTTCATATCTATGAGTTTACATATTATAATTAGTTCATATCAGTGAGACCATGCAATATTTGTCCTTATGTGTCTGACTTATTTCACTGAATTTAGTGCCCTCAAAGTTTCTTCATCAGTCCGTTTTTGTTTTTTTTTTTAAAGACGGTTTAGTGTACTCACAATACTTTCCATCCTAAGTAAACAAATCAGTGGTTCCCTGTATAGTCATATATTTATGTATTCACTACCATCACCACTATGTATATAAGGACATCTCCATTTCTTCCACAAAGATGGAGGAAGAGTCTAATAAAGTAGGGAGACAAAAGAAAAAGCAAAAGAAAGAAAGAAAGAAAAACATGACATCTAAAAAGTAACAAAAAGAAAGGTAGAGTTAACCTAAAGTAGAATAAAAGATTCAGACAACATCTCCAATGCCAAGAGTACCATACCCCTCTCTTATGTCCCCCTCTTAAAGGCATTTAGCTTTGGTATATTGCCTTTGTTTCATTAAAGGAAGCATAATACAACGTTTCTGTTAATTATAGTCTCTAGTTTGCATTGATTGTATTTTTCCCCAATACTGCCCTATTTTTAAAACCTTGCAATGTTGACATTCATTTATTCTCCCTCATGTAAAACATATTTGTACATTTTATCACAATTGTTGAGCACTTAGTTTTCACTGAGTTATGGAGTCCCAGTCTTTATCTTTCCTCTTTCCCTCTGGTATCTCACATGTTCCTAAACTTCCTCTTTCAACCATACTCACAGTCAACTTTGTTCAGTGTACTTACATTGCTGTACTACTATCACTCAAAATTGTATTCCAAACCTCTCACTCCTATGTTTTTCTGTTTGTCTTAATGCTCCCTTTAGTATTTCCTGTAGCACAGTTATCTTGTTCACAAACTCTCTCATTGTCTGTTTGTCAAAGAATATTTTAAACTCTCCCTCATATTCAAAGGACAGTTTTTCCGGATATAGGATTCTTGGTTGGCAATTTTTCAGTTTCAGTATCTTTAATATATCATACCACTTCCTTCTTACCTCCATGGTTTCCACTGAGAAGTCCGCACATGGTCTTATCAAGCTTCCTTTGCATGTAATGGATCGCTTTCCTCTTGCTGCTTTCAGGATCCTCTCTTTGTCTTTGACATTTGATAATCTGATTATTAAGTGTCTTGGCATAAGTCTATTCATATCTATTCTGTTTGGGGTATGCTGTGCTTCTTGAATCTGTAATTTTATGTCTTTCATAAGAGATGTGAAATTTTCATTGATTATTTCTTTTATTATTGCTTCTGCCCCTTTTCCCTTCTCTTCTCCTTCTGGGACACCCATGACACCTCCATTCGTACATTTCATGTTGTCATTCAATTCCTTGAGACATTGCTCATATTTTACCATTCTTTTCCCTATCTGTTCTTTTGTGATTAAGCTTTCAGGTATCTTGTTCTCCAGTTCCTGAATGTTTTAGTCCGCCTCTTGAGATCTGCTGTTGTATGTCTCCATTGTGTTTTTCATCTCTTTTGTTGTGCCTTTCATTTCCATAGATTCTGCCAGTTATCAAACTTTAATTTCTACCTTATGTTCGCCCAGTGTGTTCTTTATAGCCTTTGTCTCTTTTGCTATATCTTCCCTGAACTCATTGATTTGGTTTTTTATTTGATTTAGCATATTTCTTTGAAAATCTTTAATAGATTGTTTCATTAAAGTGAAACAATATCTCAATTGTATCTGGATTGAGGTGTAAGTTTGTTCCTTTGACTGGGCCATATCTTTGTTTTTCCTAGTATAGATTGTATTTTTCAGTTGTCTAGGCATCTGGTTTCCTTTGTTACCCCAGTCAGATTTTCCCAGACCAGAATGGGTTTAGGTCTCACAATGGATTTATATTCAGGGTGAATCTTAGAAGAATGACAGACTTTTCTGTGAGGTCTCCTGTCACTGTGCTTTTCCCAACCTGCCCAGGAGTTGGCACCTGTCAGCCTTTTGCTCCCAGCTGGTATAAGGAGATGTGTTTTGGCTTCAGTTTCTGTTTTGGCTGTTTTACCCTAGGATCTGGGGTCTGGTTCTGAAGGGAAAGCTGGGCCCCACATTCTTACTGTTAGGGAAAATACACAGCCTAGGGAGTTATCATGTGCATTTGAACTGTCTCTCTGACTGTTATTTCCACCCCTGTCTGGGTCAGAGTATTAAGAACTGAAAATGCCTGAGTCTCTCTCCACTGAAAATGTCTGCAGCTCTCTTCTCTGAGCCTCTCAGGTTGCGAGAGAGAAAAAGGGACAGAAAGCCCCCTTTTAGAGCCAGTACATGGCCTCCCAGTTTCACTCATCAGCCAGAGGTGTCACCTGGTCTACTGGGCTCCCCCTCCTGGGACAGATGAGTCTCCTGGTTCTTTAAGGTCAGTCATCACTAAACGCCTCTGTCTGCTTGTTGGGGGTTTGTAGCTTGTATTCAGCAGTCCACATTTGTTAATTAAAACCCCAGTTGGAGCTCAGTTGAGCGATATTCGCTTGCTGGGAGAGTGTTGCTTTCTACCACAGTGAGGTTTTGCAGCTAAGCCTGCCACGGGGGGAGGGGGCTCCCAGCAAGTTCCACAGTTTTACTTACAGATTTTATTCTGCAATATCAGGCATTCCTCCCAATCCAGGTTGGTGTGCAATGTGTGGACAGTCATGGTTGTCCCCCAGCAGTTATTCCAAATTATTTACTAGTTGTTCCTGGTTGTTCATTAGTTGTTCCAGGGGACTCACTAACTTCCACTTCTCTCTATACTGCCATCTTGCCATCCCTCCCCACTTCTTTTTGAGTGAGTCTAAGTAGTTTGTGTGTTTCTAGACATTTGTCCATTTCATCAAGGTTATCTTTTTTTTTTTGGTGTCCAGTTATTCATGGTATACTCTTTTTTTTTTGTCTAAAATTGCCTTTTTTTCTTTATGTTTTTTATTCATTTTATTGAGATATATTCACATACCATGCAGTCATACAAAACAAAGCATACATTCAGATGTTTACAGTACCATTATATAGTTGTGCATTCATCACCAAAATCAATCTTTGACATTTTCACCACCATACACACAAGAAAAATAAGAATAAAAATTAAAGTGAAAAGGAACAATTAAAGCAAAAAGGAACACTGGGTGCTCCCCCTTTTTTTTTCTTCCCCCATTTTTCTACTCATCCATCCATAAACAAGACAAAGGGGAGTGTGGTCCACATGGCTTTCCCAATCCCATTGTCACCCCTCATAAGCTACATTTTTATACAATCGTCTTCAAGATTCATGGGTTCTGGGTTGTAGTTTGATAGTTTCAGGTATTTACTGCTAGCTACTCCAATTCATTAGAACCTAAAAAGGGTTGTCTATACTGTGCATAAGAGTGCCCACCAGAGTGACCTCTTGGCTCTTTTTGGAATCTCTCTGCCACTGAAACTTATTTCCTTTCCTTTCACATCCCCCTTTTGGTCAAGAAGATGTTCTCCATCCCATGATGCCAGATCTAGATTCCTCCCCAGGAATCATATTGCACATTGCCAGGGAGATTCACTCCCCTGGGTGTCAGATCCCATGTAGTGGGGGAGGGCAGTGATTTCACCTTTCAAGTTGGCTTAGCTAGAGAGAGAGGGCCACATCTGAGCAACAAAGAGGCATTCAGGAGGAGGCTCTTAGGCACAATTATAGGCAGGCCTAGCCTCTCCTTTACAGCAACAGTCTTGCCAAGGACAAGTCCCATGGTAGAGAGCTCAGCCTGTCAAACCACCAGTCTCCTATATCTGTGAGCACATCAGCAACCATCAAGGTGGGTAAGCCCAACACCCCTGCATTCTCCACCAGCTCCTCAAGGAGGCTCTGCATATTTTTTATTGTTTTTTTTTAATTAACTCTTTTTTTTTTAAATCAGTTGGTTAAAAAAAAATTGAAAAAAAAACATGCAATTAAAAAAACATTTCAAACAAACCATAACAAGGGAGTAAGAAAAAGACAACTAACCTAAGATAACTGCTTTACTTCAAACATGTTCCTACTCTACCCCAAGAAAATAACCTAATATAGCAACATTTCTGTAAACTTGTTCCTACTATACCTATCAGAAATTAACAGACCATAGGCATTCCTGGGCATTCACAGAACATTAAATTTACCCATGATACCTTATCTGTTCTTACTGGGTTATCATCCCCCTTCCTTAATTGCTCTCTATCACTAACTAGTTCCCCTACATTCTACATTATAAACTGTTTTACATTTTTCAAATTTCACATTAGTGGTAGCATATAATATTTCTCTTTTTGTGCCTGGCTTATTTTGCTCAGCATTATATCTTCAGGGTTCATACATGTTGTCATGTATTTCACAACATTGTTCCTTCTTACAGCCATGTAGTATACCATCGTGTGTATATACCACATTTTATTTATCCACTCCTCTGTTGAAGGACATTTGGGTTTTTTCCATCTCTCGGCAATTGTGAATAATGCTGCTATGAACATTGGCGTGCAGATATCTGTTCGTGTCACTGCTTTCCGATCTTCCGGGTATATACCGAGAAGTGCAATCGCTGGATCGAAGGGTAACTCTATATCTAGTTCTATAAGGAACTGCCAGACTGACTTCCAGAGTGGCTGAACCATTTATACAGTCCCACCAACAATGAATAAGAGTTCTAATTTCTCTACATCCTCTCCAGCATTTATAGTTTCCTGTTTGTTTAATGGCAGCCATTTTATTTGGTGTGAGATGGTATCTCATTGTGGTCTTAATTTGCATCTCTCTAATAGCTAGTGAAGCTGAACATTTTTCTCATGTATTTCTTGGCCATCTGTATTTCCTCTTCAGAGAACTGCCTTTTCATACCTTTTGCCCATTTTATAATTGGGCTGTCTGTACTACTGTCATTGAGTTGTAGCATTTCTTTATATATACAAGATATCAGTCTTTTGTCACATACATGGCTTCCAAAATTTTTTTCCCATTGAGTTGGCTGCCTCTTTACCTTTTTGACAGATTCCTTTGAGGTACAGAAACTTCTAAGCTTCAGGAGTTCCCATTTATCTATTTTGTTGTTGTTGTTGCTTGTGCTTTGGGTGTAAAGTCTAGGAAGTGGCCACCTAATACAAGGTCTTGAAGATGTTTCCCTACATTATCTTCTAGAAGTTTTATGGTCCTGTCTCTTATATTGAGATCTTTGATGCATTTTGAGTTAATTTTTGTGTAGGGTGTGAGGTAGGGGTCTTCTTTCATTCTTTTTCCACGTTCTTTCTTTTGTTCTTTCATTTTCTGTTCTGTCATCCTCCAGGTCACTGATTTGCTGTTCAGCTTCCTCTTGTCTTGTACTATGAGTATCCAGAATCTTTTTAATTTGGTCAACAGTTTCTTTCATTTCCATAAGATCATCTATTTTTTTATTTACCCTTGCAGTTTCTTCTTTATGCTCTTCTAGGGTCTTCCTCATGTCCTTTATATCCTGTGCCATGCTCTTTTTCATGTCCTTTATATCCTGTGCCATGCTCTCATTGTTTGTCTTTAGTTCTTTGATTAATTGCTCCAATTACTGTGTCTCCTCTGATATTTTGAATTGGGTGTTTGGGCTTGGGTTATCCATATCGTCTGGTTTTTAATATGCTTTAAAATTTTCTTTTGTTTTTGGCCTCTTGGCACTTGCTTAACTTGATAGGATTCTTTTAGGATATGTAGACCAATTCAAACCCTTATCTCTAATTTGTCAGATCTACAGCTTCGTGGAGTACACTTTCTCTAACTAACCAGCAGGTGGTGGCCACAAGCCACCTATTCCCCTCAAGCCAGTTCTCCCCCACTTTGTGTTTGTGGTGGGTGAGAGTGTGAGTCTTTTGGGGTCCAATTGGTGCACCAAACTTGCATGTAGTTGGTGTTGCCCGCCCTGCATATGGGGCATGTGTCTGAGCGGTTAGGGAGCGGGGGGCAGCTTTGATAATGAAACCTCCCAGGTGTTCCTGGAGATTTAAAGCTGCTGCAGTAGTCTACTCTTTCAGTTCAGTGTTGTGACAGTTTGTCTCTGCTGCTGACCCACAAGTCCTTGATATTGGCGTATGGTCCCTGGGACTTGTGAAGAGGTCCCTCTTCAAGCCTTGCACTCCTAGGTCCTCTGCTGAGGGATGACTGTGCTATGTCTCATGTGAGCACCGTCCCTCAAGGGAGGTTCTAGGCTGCAGGGCTATGTAGGAGTGTTCCTAGTCTGCTGAAAGGATGACTGAATGGGGTGTGTTAATTTCCCCATTTTCACTCAACTCCACCTTCCCAGCTCTGGGAAATTAGCTGAGTGTGTGGAAAAGGCTATTGTCTACACCCAATATTGTGGTGTGTGCATGTGTTGTTGGAAACACTTCCCGTCACACTGGGTTGTTTGGGGTAGCTCTGGGCTGTGGTGCTGGCACTGGGCAGGAGCATTCCCTGTCCACCAGGAAGATGGCTATAAGGGGATACCCCCCTTTTCTTGGGAAGTTGTGGTGTTTAGTGAATTTTCTCAGCCACTGGACTTATTGCCTTGTGTCTCAGAGCTCTTTTAGCTCTGCTGTTGTCTAGGCCCAAATTGCAAGTCCTTGAGGCTTTCTCTAATGGGCTTCTTAGAATAGTTGTTTCAGAAAAAAAGAAAAAGATTTAAAAAAAAGAAAGAAAAAAAAAAAGAAGGGCTGTCCTTGCAGATCTAATGGGCTATTGAAATGCTAAAAGACAAGGAGATTAGGGCCATTAATGAACAATCAAGAAAGCAGAGAAACCAGCTCTTCAGACAAGGAAACTTGCTTTCTGGATTTGCGTATGGGCCTGACTCTGTTTGAGCCCTGCAGTTCTCTGTTTTATGTTCACCAGAACTCCAAAAAGTCTCTGTTTTTATTTTTTTTTTATTTTAATTTTTATTGTTATTTTTATTTTTTGCTGTTTTTGCTATCCCTATCTCCTCTCCGCTGGGCTGACTGCTCCTGGATTCTCTGATGTCTGGTCTCAGTCTATCTATGTTTGCAGTTTGGATCAGCAGCGTGAAGTTTCAATAAGAGCCTCAACTGCAGTTCTCCCTTCTCATTCCCAGCCCTGATGGCCCCTCTTCCCACAGGACTGAGCCTGGCAGGGAGGGGCATGGGTCCCCTGGCCATGAGAACTTACAGATATTGCTGATCTCAGCTCTTCCACACGTTTGTGAGTGTTGTATGAAGCATCCCCAAAATCAAATTGCTCTCCTTTGTCCAGTCCATGCAGTTTCTGGCTTTCTACCTACTGCCCTGGAGGAGTAACTAAAACCTACACCTCACCACTCCACCATCTTCCCCATTCCTCACTCATGGTATACTCTTATAATCCTTTTTATTTATGCCTCCCCCTTAATTTCTGATTTCAGTTATTTGCATGTTCTTCCCCACCCCCCTTAATCAGTCTAGCAAAGATTTGTAAAATTTATTGATCTTTTCAAAGAGCCAAGTTTTGGGTTTGTTGATTCTATTGTTGTCAATACTTTATTTCATTTATCTCCTCTCTCATCTTTATTATTTCCTCCCTTCTGCTTGCTTTGGATTTAGTTTGCTGTTATTTTTCCAGATCATCCAGTTATGAAGTTAGGTCTCTGTTTTGAGATCTTTCTTCATTTTTAATGTAAGTATTTACAAACTTAAACATCCCTCTCAACACTGTCTTTGCTGCATACGATAAGTTTTTGGGTGCTTGTTTTCACTTTTCATTTGCATCAAGATATTTCCTAATTTCCCTTGTGATTCCTTCAAGTCATTTGCTTTTTAAGAGTGCATTGTTTAATTTCCACATATTAGTGAATTTTCCATGTCTCCCTCTGTTATCGATTTATAGCTTCATTCCTTTGTTGCCAGAGGTAATACATTGCATGCTTTCAATATTTTTGAATTTATTGAGGCTTGTTTTGTGACTAACATGTGGCTTATTCTGGAGAATGACCCATGCACACTAGGGAAGATTGTCTATTCTGTTGCTGTTGGGCAAAGTGTTCTATTAGGTCTGTTAGGTCTATTTGTTTATAGTATTGTTCAAGTCTTCAATTTCCTTATTGATCTTTGTCTAGATGTTCTATCCATGATTGAAAGTGGTGTATTGAAGTTTCCTACTATTAATATAGAGCTGCCTATTTATCCCTTCAAATCAGTAAATATTTGTTTCATATATTTGGGGGCTCTCCAGTTAGATGCACATATATTCATATTTGCCATGTCTTCTGGTGGAATTGACCCCTTAATTAGTGTATAGTGATCTTTGTTTCTTCCAGCAGTTGTTGACTTAAGTCTATTTTATCTGATATTAATATGGCTACACCAGCTCACTTTTGGATTCTATTAACATGATATTTTTTCCCATCCTTTCTTTCAACCTACTTGTAACATTGAATTTCAGGTGAGTCTCTTGTAAAGGACATATAGTTGCATCATACTTTTTTATACATTCTGCTAATCTCTACCTTTTGCCTTGGGAGTTTAATCCATTTACATTCAAAGTAACTATGGTAATGCAAGACTTTCTTCTGCCATTTTGCTATTTGGATTTTGTAAGTCTTATACCATTTTTTATGACTCAATTCTTCCTTTAATTCCTACTTTCATGTTTATCCATTTTTTTGTATTGTACCATCTTGAGTTCCATTTTATTTCTTTCTGTATATATTTTTCATATATTTTCTTTGTGGTTACCGTAGGACTTATATTTAACCTCCTATATCTATAATAATCATGTTTGATTTGATACCAACTTAGCTTCAATCACATATACATACACTGTATTTAAATCCCTCTTTCATGCCACTTTTTTGTTGAACTTGTAAGAATTTTATCTTTATACGTTGTATGTACAAAACCATAGATTTTTCATTACTTTCTATGCATTTGAATTTTATAGCCTATAAAAAGGAAAAAGAAATTTCAAATAAAAACTGCAATACAATAGTGCTGGCATTTATAATTATCCAATGGTTGTCTTTAACAGAGTTCTTTATTTCTTTATGCTGCTTCAATCTACTGTCTAGTATCATTTCCTTTCAGTCCGCAGAACTCCCTTCAGCATTACTCATAGAGCAGGTTTAGTAGTCATGAATTCCCTCAACTTTTGTTTATCGGGGAATGTCTTAATCTCTCCCTCATTTTTGAAAGACAGTCTCATCAGATACAAAATTTTTGGTCAGCAGTATTTTTCTTTCAGCACTTTATGAATTTCTGCCAACTGCCTTCCTCCCTCCATGGTTTCTGATCAGAATGCAGCACTTAATTTGATTGGGTATCCCTTGTACCTAACATGGTGCTAGTCTCTTGTGGTTTTTCAGAGCTCATTCCTTATCTTTGGCATTCAACAGTTTGGTAAGTATGCATCTGGACATGGTTCTCTTCGAGTTTTTCCTGTTTGAAGTCTGTTAGGCTCTCTTCACTTTTTCAATCTGTTTTCTTTCTGCTCTTCAGCCTGATTCATGTCAATTGTCTTTGTCTTTCTCTGCCTGCTCCAATCTGCTCTTGAAACCCTCTAGGGAATTTTTCATTTCAGTTATCAAGGTCTTCAATTATAGAAATTCTGTTTGGCTCCTTTTTAAAATTTTTATCTCTTTATTGGGATTCTCATTTTATTCATTCATTGTTTTCCGGTTATCTTCCAGTTCTTTCTCTGAGTTTTTCTTTATCTCCTTAAACATATTGAGAATCATTGTTTTTAAAGTCTTTGCTTCTATGTCCAAAGTCTTGTTTTATTCATTGGTGATTACTAGACTTTTATTTTTGTTCGTTTGAATGGGTCATTACTTCCAATTTCTTTGTCTTGTCATCTTTTGTTGTGCACTGTATATTTTAATATTTTAAAGTGATAACTTCAGGATTTAGACCCGGAGCTGTTTGTTCCATAAAGTTTGTATTTAGATAGTGATATAACAGAGATTTCCTTGCATGCCTGGATCTAACAAAATCAAACAAACCAATGCAAAAATCACCTTTCACAGCCTTTGTAAATTGGCTCTGTGCTGACCAGTGCTTTCCTTCAGAGTTTAGCACTTCTATGAAGAAGATCAGCCCCAGGAGAATGTAAAATGCAGGATCCTCTCCATCTTTTCTGATCTAGGTCACTTTGACTTAAGAGTTGCTTATACTGCTTTACCCCTTCTACTTCTGCAAGCTACTTCTGCCTGCAAGCCATGTTCTTAGAGGACAATCCAGAGAGGAACTTTCTGGTTCAGTCTTTCATGCTGCTACCTGATAGACTGGCACTACTATACATACCCCAGTATGTGCATAGAGGTTTCTCTGCTCCTTCTGGAACAGGGCCAGGAACCCTCAGTTGAAGTTCAGGCTGCTCCACACTGTGCTGGGGAGGGGGTGTGGAGCCTACCATTTTTAAAGCTGTGTTTTCTTGATTCAGCATTCACTCAGTTACTATAACACTTTATCAGTTTTCTGGAGTTTTGAGGAAGAGGCTGTATTGGTCAGGATTCCCTAGGGAAACAGAACAAACAGGAAATATCTGTAAATATGAGATTTTATAAAAATGTCTCACACAACTGTGGGGATTCATGAGTCCAAATTCCACAGGGCAGGATGCACGAGTCCAAATTCCATAGGTAGGCCACAAACTGGCAACTCCAATGAAGATCTTCAGTTAACTCCCCAGGAGAGGATAGATGGCTGAAGAAGAAGTAAAAATTCTCTCTTCTCCCTTAGAAGTCTTCAACTTATTGGATTAAGTCCAGCTGTTGGATTCTCTCATTGCGAAAGACACTCCCTTAGTTGATCATAGATGTAATCAGCCACAGATGCAGTCAACTGACTGATGATTTAATAAACTGCCTTTTGGTTTATTAACCAGCTATGAAATGTCCTGGCACTATCAGGCCAGTGCTTGTTTGACCAGACAACTGGGCACCAAGTTGGCACATGAACCTAACCATCACAATGACTCTGCCAGTTTTTTTGTTAGTTGTTCAAAGATTCTGTGGGAGAATGGCACCCTGGAGAATTTTGGGCCACCATCTTGGTCAACTGGAAGCCTCCATATGTTTATTCTTCATGGTTTCATAGTCTACACTAGAAAGCAGGGACTGATGACCTAATATGCATTCACCATTTTCATATAATCTGTATGGTCAAAAAGTCAAATTGACCCACAGCAGAAAATTAAACTTAACTCCACCATAAACTCTAACATAGGGACTTAGAATCTACTAGGAAAATTTGGTGTATTTCTGTGAATTTCTGTGAGATTCCATCATCCATTTGGAGAGATAATTAAAGAAAGATAATTTGAATAGTACATGGAATATCTTGTAATAAACACCCATGTCTATCTATCTGTTAGAGGAAATTCATGTAAAATATAAAAGTTTTCAACACCAAAGAACAAACTGAAAAATATTTGGCAGATAAAAATTTTTAACTGAAATGCAGGCTCCTAAACAAGTGGTGTTGGTTCTTTTAGCATAGCTCTCATTGGAAACTAGACACATGGTATCTGGCTAAAATTGGTCGATTTTTTTTTTTTACTTATGGATGAGGATGTGTTGATCACTGCACCTTAGGCTCAGCTTCAAATGGCTGACAAAGTTAGCAACTTTTTAATTATATACACATTTATTATAAACATTTAAGGTCCAGAAATTCATCTTCAAAAGTACCCAAAACATATAAGGGTCAGGATTTTCTTAATAAAGTAGATTCTAAAGAATCCAACCATTGGTTCTATAATGTATGGTGAATCTAATGAGGGAGATAAAAGAGAGATGTTCATAGCAATAGAAATGGCTTTGCTGAGGCTCACCTGTTGTTCTATGCCATGTAGTACAAGGAAAAGTTTCTTAAATCAAGACAAATGTTAAGTTTAATAGAGAAGACTTATGAAGGGAAGTTTTAGTAATGGATCAGAGTTATAAAGTTCAATTCATTCTATTTTTAAAAGTCAAAATATGGAACCTTAAGGATACTAGAAATCATATTAGGTAAACCCTTGTCTAGTAAACACTCAAGGAAAAAAAGTAATTTCTTAGACTCAATCCTTATTTGATTGCAAAAGACAATAACAGTCTCTTGAAACATTGCCAAATATTTATGATGATATGGTCAAGAATGATGGAGAGAAAAAGTAAAGGTCATTACCTTTTATCTCCCTTAGAAACTAGGAAAACTTAGCAACATCTCCAATACCTGGGCCAAGAAATCCTTAAATAGTTTTGTTTTCATCTTATCTCATGCTCTCTATTGGATTAACTCGCTTTCTGGAAACTCTTATTCCAGGAGTCATGAAAATACCCTTGGGATTGTTTCACTTCCTCCTTATCTTCTGTCACCATGCTGAAGGTGATAGCTCCTGCAGGAACATTATACAAGCAATTGGGTTTGGATTTCTCCTCTTGTTCTCAGACTCCTCCTCCACTCCGAATGTTTTCTTAAAACTTTTAGGTCTTTTCACTCTTTAAAGGATATTCATGATGTGTTCACAGCAAAATAATTGGTTTTCAAATATTTACTAAGCACTTATTATATTTTTATCACTAACCTATATACTTTGAGGATATAAATGTGAAGAAAACAATAGTCCTAAATTTCATGTCTTTGATATAATGAGAAAATAACATAGGGATGCTGTTTTATTCATATTAACAGTACACCCTCCTACCCCTGGTACCTAGTAGGCATTCAGTGAAGTCTCTGTTGAATTGAATAAAACAGTGAAGTATGTTATTTAAAATTTTATAGTCCAAGGTAAAGGTAATTTATCTTAAAGATTGAAGTGGGATTGAAAAGGAGGGCATGGGCATAAAAATTTTTTTGAAAATAGAAACTCCTCACCCTTCTGCAATATAATGGAAAAATTAGAGGGCAAGAAGTGAAAGGAGATGGTCTCAGTCCTCTGGGTTAGATAATAGTATTGTATTGCTGTTACATTTCCTGATTATGATGCCTGTACTCTAGTTATGCTAGAGAATTCCTTTTTCTTAGAAAAACATATACTAAAGTATTTAGGGGTAAAGGTGCATAATGGCTTCAAATTATTCTTGAAGTTTCAGAAAAAAAATAATTTGTAGACAGATACCCATATAGAGAAAGAATGATGAAACAAGTAGTACAATATGTAAACCACTGATGAATATCTGGGTGTGCCTTGTACTATTCTTACAAGTTTTCTGTAAGTGGGAAATAATATGAAAATTAAAAGTTATCAAAAAAAGCTTTACTCATTCATGGCATGTGTTAGGCATTGGTAAGATGTCTTCCAGGCTCTTAGATCTTGCTTCATCTCTGTTATCCTGCCATCAGATCTAATGAGGAGGATTGCTGGCAGCCAAATTTGTGCAGTACAGGACTCCTGCCCCTGCCCTGGCTATACCTGATTGAGCTAACCAAAGATACCAGACCTAAACTAAGTTGCCATGACTGTTTTCACCAGGTTTTTCAAAATAAAAGAATTCCTTGAGAAGGAATGCATGTTCTCTTGCTCTCACAAGTGGCTTTTCCCAGAGTAATACTTTGATTTTCTCTCTCAGCATCTTACTCAGAATTGATTTAACTGATGGTAAAACTCATTGCTCCTTAATTTTTTCTTGATCAAAGTTAAACAAACAAACAAACAAACAAACAAAATTGCACACAAGTAGTCCTTTCCCCAGGATCTGCTTGCCTTGTCTGTTCCTCCATGATATAAGCTTCCTGAGTAGACTCTCTCCTATCAAGGGTGAGACCTTCATCTCTGAGTGATTTTAATTCAGGAGGGAAAATAATAGGATGTCCAGTTGGCCCTAAATCTATCCTACAGTATTCAATCCAGTCTTACCAGGAATAAAGCTGATATTTTTATCTTTGTCTGATTCCTACATCTCTAAAATTGGTTCAGAACCCATGGAGGAAAGGGGGTGTGATTAATTATCACCTTCCAACTGCAACAACTGCCAGCCAGTCTCTGCAGGATGGCTGGCAAAGCAGAGAAAAGCAGCCTGCAGGAAGAGAGATGATGCAGACTTGAAAAAGAGAAGCATTGATAAAATATGGAATGTTAATGGCTTTTAATTTCTTATTCTCGTTCCTTCTTGAAGTCCATCTACATTTCTCTCCCTTCTTGGATTCTAAAATACACATATATTTCCTAAGAAGACATTCTCCTTTGGGGCTTGTGCTATCATCCATAGAGTCTGAACTGATTTCAGGCATTATTCTTTTTGCCTATATGGAAAATTCTTAAATTTATATTTCTGTAAATGTTACAATGATAGGTTTAGTACTTATTGGTTGCTAACAAACTTAATGCCATCTTTCTCAAGAGCCATTTAGACTCCAAGACCATACAAGAAAGACACCATTTGGTGGCAGGCTGGTTACAGTCTTGTGACTCGAAGTGGATGTCCTCAGTATAAGTCTCAGAAGTGAAGAGAAGAAACAAGAATACCAAAACAGGGATGCTACAGATTGCGCAACAGCTGCTGAAATTGGTACCTTTCCTTTGTGATAATCCCCAGCATCCTGAGTCCTAAAAGCAGAAGTGGAAGGAATGAACTCCAAACCCATTGTGAACAGACCCCACATGGTGACTGTGTTGGGGGTCTTAGCAGTAGAGAGATGAGAAAGTGATTGAAAATTAGTTAAGACTATTAGAGAACTTGGTGACATTTAACTCTATTTAATGTCCTCTTGAGTCAGTTCTAAGAATTCCTGGATAGAGGGCATAAAATCACTTGAGCTACTAGATTAGCATTCTCAGGTTTCTGAATGGACAGTTTATATTCTGAGTTCTTTAGTGTTGTGAACATATTCTACTCACTCAAAAGTCCCAGTCAGAACCATGTCCATTGGGTTTGCCAAATAATGATGCTGTCTGTAGACAGAGTTTTTGAGAACAAGGAAAGAAAAGAATATTTTCAGTTGACACATATCTTTTACAATGAAACAAGTTAGGTGGAGAAGAGAGTGAAAATCCTGTTACTTGATATACAAGGAAAGGTGAATTTAAGAAGCAACAGGATTCAAGAATGTGAAAGTAGTTGAACAATTTCTCAAGTAGAAGTGGTTGGTACTTCCTTAATATGAACACAGAGAAGTCAGCAAAGCATCATTCCCCAGGTTAGAATGCTTTATCTTGAGGGTAGAATGTCTTGCATGAGGTAGAACTAACCCTCCCCTCAGTGCTTACAGGAAAACGCTACAAAGCCACACAGAAACTTCTTAAGTGTGGCAACACAAGTAATGGTTCCAATTTTACAATATCTACAAATAAACTTGATGTTTCTAGTTTAAAGTCCACACTCTCAAAGACAAACATGTTCTAAAACATCCAACAGTCAAAGAAAAACTAACTTTCTATCTGCTTTTTGCTGGATGAAAGAAAAATCTTTCTTGCCCCTGGAACACCACACTGACTCATTTACTGACTGTGCTAGCCCTATTGCAGCTGGCTTTGGGGAGATTTTAAAACTCCAAAGAAAATTATAACCCCCCTAAAGCAATCACAGTGAAAGGAAATCTCATTGTCTGTATCTACAATGTCAGTCAGGTACTTGCATGGCCCTAGGACAGCAAGTTTAGATTAAGAGAAACCCATAGGCAAGTACATTTTGAGAGAAAACTCAAAATCTATGGGAGATACTTAGTCCAAAAAGATGGCTTACAGGTTTTTCCTTTATCTTATTTCTGTTTTGGTTGAAGAAAGGGATTATACAATTGAAGGGCCTTCTTTCCTCCTTTAAGTTCTGCCCTAGGGTAGACCCAAATCTCTAAAGTGACTGAAATCTTCCTGTTCTTTTCACAGATTTCCTAGACCTGAAACCACAGTTCTATATAAATCTAAATGTCACAATTGAGTTGTCTCCAAAACTTTGACAATACTGGGATGTGATGAAAGCCTTCTCTCTGGCACCCAAAATCCCTAAGATAAGTACATCCAAAGAGGCAGTACATTTCATCTATGTCTAAAAAAGTTATTTATTCCCCTGAGCATCTTTGGTTGTTTCTTGACCAAGTTTTAACTTGAGACAGGTGGGAGTGAAGCAGAAATGTATATATTGAGTAGCATCTTCCTCCTTTCCCACACTCAACTTTCTGCCTGTCACAGTAAGAAATTGGAAGCGTCACACTACTTATCACAGGTTCGAAAGGAAGGAGAGAATCCCCTTAATGAATGTTGGACAATGGCCAGTGTGACCAGATTGCCTAAGCAAGGATCAATCATTTCATTATTACTAGGAAATATGAGGAGAGACTTTTAGGAAAACTGGCCTCTTGCCCACAAAGCTGAATAGAGCAGAGCTTCCTTCCCTCAGCCCAGTCTTTTCACTGCCAAGCCAAGTGGTCTAAGTGGTGAGGTGAGAGAAAACTCCTCCTCCCTACTTCTCTATCTGAAAGATTTGTGGGCACAAGGCATTTATTTTAATCTATGACAGATATTTATGACAAGGATAGGCTTTTATCATATGTTTTAAAATAGAACCAATACTCATATTTACTTGATTTTGTCTGAAAGTAGGATAAATTGTCTTAGAAGCTTCAAAAATTGTTTAATTCAGAATCTAATAGTTCTACAGAAATGCTATGTGGATCTTGCAAAAACTTGACTCAAATGTTGTTTTTTTTTTAGTTGGTACAGCTGTATTTTAAATTTTAAAACACACACACCCATACACACACACATACACACACTTAAATGTCTGAACTGCTAAATTGAACCTATCAAAAGTCCATTAATGCTAAATAAACTCATTTGGATCTGATTCAAATTGAATATTTTCTTGTTAACACTATTTAATTGATGGATTTCCTAACACTGTCATATGAGTTAAAAAGTTGTCATTTGCAATTATTTCTCTGTGTAATTTAAATTTTCTTCATATTTTGCAAACAAGATAGTTGAAAAATTGGGGGACTAAAATTGAAGTGGCAGCAATTGTCTTCATTACAAACTTTCTGCTCCTCCAAAGAGTATTCAAACTGAATTTTACATTAATAAAATATCACCTAGTATTCCCCATTGTGGTTCCTTCTACGGTATATAACTATAGAGTGATATAAACATATATCCTACCTAGAGAGTTATAAAGTGATGGTAATAATTATGTTGTTTTAATACCTTTACTTTCAAGTCAACTCCATGTTTATCATCTCATTTATTTCTTTTAAAAATGTAAAAAACTTATTCCCATTTTATAGATCATGGTAATTACAAAAATTCAGTGAGTGATACATTAGTGGATTGAAGCCAAAGCATAAATTTCCTAATATGAACCGTAGGAACAATTCCATCTGTTAGAAAGAAACTGACTTTTAAAAATAGAGTCACAAAATTTAAAATGAAATCCTCCCAAGGATCAAGGTTCTAAAAAACAACCACAGTATTTGCCCTTTCAGAAACCATTAACTTACAATAGAATATTTAAGGTCCCAAGCTATCTGCACAAATGCCTTTAAAAAAAAAAGGGTTCATAAACATGTAATCAATTTGTGGAAAAGAAAAAGGAATGAGCTGAGGAGAAAAAAGAGAGTAAAAAAATGCCTTTAGGGAAATGTCCATTTACCTTGTAATAAAATCTTGATTTATAGAAAGGGATGAGCTTGTGGAATGCCATTGGGGTGGCACAGAAATGAGGAAAATGGATGAGAAGTGCAAATTAGAATGATTCATCTGGGCATCGTAGCTGGTTGATAGGAAAATAATGACTTCCTCAAAAGATAGAATTATTGACTATATAATGTTGTTAGCACTAGACTCTGAGACTTGCTAAAAACTCAAAATGAGGTTATCTCATGGGGAGGAGAAAAATTTGATGGTGTGCCTAGATTGCATTAAAAATTGGGTTTCCTGACCCCCAAATGCTGAATATATTGTATTGTCTCTCTTGTGATTAAAGCACAATGTGAAATATTAACAAATGTTGGGAAATGATAAGTGTATTTGTTAAAGAGGTTAACTCTGTTTAACATTTTTATTGTGTTACAAAATAACAGCTTCTAAAAATTGACTAAGACATTCACCATCAAGAGAGGCATTGAGTTTATTAATTACACCAAGGGATGGGATTTAGAGACCAAATCTCCATTATTAAAGACAAAACAGCCATACTTTAAAAAAGCAGTGTGTTTCTCCAGGTTTCTATAGGGGGAAAAAAGGAGTCAGAGAAAGTATTAAAAATCACATGGAAAATGGTCTATTTGAGAGAAACAATGTAACTTATGATGCTGTGGTTCTTAATTTAATAGTAAATACCTTTCACAGAAACGTTATTATAAAATTAGAAGTTACAGAGTCTATTTTAATTTTTTTAGCTTTCTGTTGTTTTATTTTTCTTTATGTGGTTAATTTTTTTAACTGCTGTGAATCTTTTCTGGGAGGACAAGTTACTTTTATTTAATGGTAATAATATTTGGTATAGCCAAAGGAACTATTTCCATGGTATTTCTTAGTTTTCTGTTCTCAAAGGCCCATGCCTAAATTGCTAGTTACTAAAAATTAAAAACAAAGCAAAACAAAAAGGATGGTAATTAATCCAGAAGAAAGGGAATTCTCTACAGAGAAATTAACTAGTTAACTAGCCCATTGAAGACCTATTCCAATCTTTCAAGCAGTAATGAAACTTGTACAATTAAGATTTAATTTCTTTCAATATCACTTTATAAACTTTGGGCTAGGAAACCCAGTAAGGGAAAAAATGTCATATCTACCTTCTCTCCAGGATTTTGAATATTATTCTATTTAAAATACTCAATAAATATATTTAATGAATGAACTTAATACAAACAGATTTTAACTACTGTCAGTCCCTTTCTCAATACAACACATGTCCTATTTTTGGTTATTTCAGTATTCGCATAAACAGTTGCTCCACTTTGCTAATGCTGCCATTATGCAAAATACCAGAAATGGATTGGCTTTTATAAAGGGGGTTTATTTGGTTACAAAGTTACAGCCCTGAAGCTGTAAAAGTGTTGAAACTAAGGCATCAACAATAGGGAACCGTCACTGAAGAAAGGCTGATGGCATCCATAACACCTCTGTCAGCTGGGAAGGCATAAGGCTGACTTCTGCTGTTCTTTGTTCCCACATTGTTTCAAAATGGTGTTCTCCAAAATATCTCTGGGCTTGTCTCTCTTAGCTTCTCTGGAGCAAACTCTGGGCTAGCATCTCAAAGCATCAGTGTCAGCTCTTAGCTTCTCTCCAAAATGTCCCTCTCAGCTGCTCTGAGCTCCTTCTGTCTCTGAGCTCTTCTAACAGGACTCCAGTGATTTAATTAAGACCTACCCTGAATGGGCAGGGCCCATATCTCCATGGAAATAATTTAATCAAAGGTGTCACCCACAGTTGGATGAGTCACATCTCCATGGAAACAATCAAAAGGTTCCAACCCAATCAGCACTAATACATCTACCCCCACAAGATTGCATTAAAGAATATGGCTTTTGGGGAAGACATAATATATCCAAACTGGCAAAACAGTCCTTCCAGAACCCTGGTTTCTTGGTTCCTTCTGCAATTATTTTGAATTCCTTCAGACCCCATCTACTCATTTCCACAGTCATACCCTTTAGTGTGTCAATACCAATAACTGCAACCATTTATTATCCTCAGATCTAAGGATACTTCTTTGACCTGTATCTCCAATCTTTCTCCTATCTCATTCATTCCCACTAACACCCTACATGCTACCATTTTGCAACCTTATAAACAGTACACACAATCTATTGATTCTACCACCACTACACTGTCCCTTAACACCCTCATGCCCTTGCTTGCCATATCACACAGTCTAAAATTCATAACCCCCATCACTATAGTAACTCCTTGCTTTGTATTCACTTGTGCTGATTGAATCCCACTCTCTATCCCCTCCTACAAAATGGAGCTGAACATGAATTGAGTAAAATATACATTCATGCTGAATGTTCTCACTTTAAATTCATAACTGCTAACCACATGTGGACTTTTAATGCTATTCCAGCAATCACATTACATTTCCAAGTCTATTCATTCTTCCATTTTGCCCGATCATTATTTTATGCCTTCTTTCTCCTCAAGCATCCAATACTTCCTCACCTATCTTTACTCTCACTAAAGACCATGCTTCCTATTTTCTTGAGAAAAAAAAGAATAAGAAGAGAACATCCACAAACTCTCAGAACCACACCTACCTACCTACCAAAATTTGCATCCATGTCCTCTGACTTTCTTTCTTTGTTGTTATCCATTTCACCACTATACTTGTATACTAGATTCTATTCCTTTCACATATTCAAGAATATTTCTCCAATTATTCTCTTTTCTGTATCATCAGATTTTTCCTTTTGTTTGGTATGATATCCATCAGAACACAAATTTTCCCATATTTGAATAAGCATTCTCTCAATTCCTTATTCCTCCAAGAGCTACTAGCTCCCTTTCTTTGCTCCCAGCAAAATTCCTTGAAAGAGTAGGTGATAATCACTTTTTATCCCAAATTTTTTTCCCATATCTCTTGAACCCAATCTGATCAGATCTTTGTCCCCAACCATGGCAGAGAACTTGTCACTGACTTCTACATTGATTAATTCAATGCTTCATTCTCAGTTCTCATCTTACTCGACCTATACCAGCATTTTGACCAAATGACTGCTCCATCTGTATCGAAGTACTTTTTTTCATTAAGCTTCCAGGAAAATACCCTCAATCTCAATCTTATTTGTTCCTTCTCAATCTCTTTTGCTGGATTATCCTCATTTTCTTTATTCCTAAATAATCTGCCCAACAGAATCTTCTGCATGATCAAAATATTCTTTATCTAAACTCTCCAATATAGTAGCCACTAGCTAGATGTGGCTGTTGAACAATTGAAATGTAACAATTGCAACAAACATACTGAAATTTTAATCATATTTAATTTTAATTGATTTGATTTTAATTTTTAAAAGCCGCATCCAGCTAATGCCTACTCTATTGGAGTAGCTCTAAACATTGGTCTGCCCCAGTCAGTAGACTTGGAACATCTCCATCTATACTTAGTCTTTTGGAGATCTCATTAATTCTCACATCTTTTAAATGTGATCTATATGCTGATGACCCCCGATTTACATATGCTGCTTGTACTGGTCCCCTGACCTTCAGAATGCTGCTGTCTATCTGCTTGTCCACTTAGATGTCTAATAGGCATCTTAAACTTAATATGTCCCAAACTTACCTCCTGGTACCTCTCCAGTCCCTCTCCTCCCACTCTGTTCCCCATCTTGGTAAATGCAATGAAACCCTTCTAGTTGCTTGGGCTAAGAACTTAGAAGTTATCCTTGACCTCTCTTTTATTCTCATATACATTCCATGAGGAAGTGCTTTGGCTCTACTGAAAAACTAACCAGGGTTCTAAGGCTTCCCATCATCTCTTGCCTCGATAATTGCAATTGCCCCATAACCATTCTCTGCTTAAGCCCTTGCCTTTCTCCCACCATCCATTCTCAACACAGCAGCCAAAATAATCCTTTTAAATATAAATCAAATCATATTACTTCTCTGAATCCTTAATGACTTTCATAGTGCTTAGAATAAAAGCCAATTTCTTTTAAATAGCTTTCAAAGTTCTGTACAATCTGGCCTTCCTTTTCCTTTTCTCTCTCATTTCTTACTGCTCTTCTGTTTGCTCATATTCTTCTCCATCCATATTGGTCTCCTTGCTGTTTCTTAAAAACAGTAGGCAAGACCTGGCCTCAGGGAATTTGTCCTTGCTGTTTTCTCTGCTTAGAATGATTTTCCCACACTATTAAGGTAGCTCACTTCTATAACATCTTCATGCCTTAGAAATATCAATGAGACCTTGCTTGTCCATGACCTTGCCTCCCCTAGGAATTTCCTATCCCCGTTACCTCCTTAATTTTTCTCCATAAAACCTATCTCCACTGATATATTTGTTGAGTTATTGTCTATTTCACAAAGTAGAATTAAACTATAAAAGGGCATGGATTTTTGTTTAGGTGAGAGCTTGTAACAAGATAAGCATAATATTTATTCTAGGTGTCTAATACATTAAATGAAATAATTCATCAATTATTAAGAAATGAAAACCATACCTAACCCAAAGGTTGGCATATGAAATTAATAAAGGCTTGTTTGTTGACTAATTAGTGGTACACATTTGAGAAGTACAATTTCATTTATATCTTTTGATTTCATCACTAAATTGTGTCAGAATGTATGCAGAGTAATGAAATGTCCCATCAGTAAAGATTGGCATGATCTAATGAACTTAAGCGGTTATGGACAGAGAGTTTAGACTTCTTTATTAAGAAACATCCATTACCTAAACACTGTAAAGAATAGAATCAAGCAGCCATGACATGTTGTAGAATCTACTCTGAAATATTTTTAATGAAAGGATAAGCAATGAAGCACTGAATTGAACTAGCAGTAGAGACAAGTAATAACAAATATCAAATATAGCAACCTCTCAGTGCCCTGTGTATGGCTCATTGATTTTGTTTTAACCAAGAACAGTTTGAAATGGAAAAAAAAAAACCATAAAATATGTATTATGTAGTTGGGATAATATAAAATATTTTAAAATAATGTCATATTACTAAGTATGGATAAATTCCATTTGGGTAGAAATAAAAAGTAAGCTTTTGTCAGTGGCCCCAGAAGGGGCATTATTCAGATTCACTAGGCTAATTGGGAGAATGAAAATCTGCTCCCATCAATCTCTATGTTGTCTCTGCTCTCTGTCCTCAAAGGCCCTTACTATGGGACTAAACACAGTAGAAAATAGTTGATTTTTCAAACTTAGTCTGTAATTCTGGAAACATACTCTAACAGAAAAATAATAATACATTATTATTTATATGGTATTTTACAGCTTATCTGATTCTCACAGTAGGCACAATAAGTGTTATTAAAAAGAAGCAAAAATATTAATGATGTTATTACCCAGGTATAATGCACATAGTCCTTATCCAAACAAGACTTGGGGCATCATGGAGATTGAGTTTTGTAATATCTGTTCATTTCATTTTGGAGTCAACTGTAAAGAGTCCTTCCTAGGCTTAGACTTACTTGCAGGGAGAGTTTAACTGTTGCAGTTATCAGAAGACTGAGTAGATTGACAACTGCCAAACTCTAAGAGTTGGTTTCTGGTGAGAGCATTTTGATTAAGACAAGTAGGCATCTATTCCCCTGATACTGGTATAATATTGGTTTGTATTCCTCTTTTTCTCAAGAGATACCAGCTCAATGTTAGAGGAGCTACAAATATTAATGGGGCACAGAATATATTCTACATTGATAGGAGTCCAAAGGTAACCCTAATTGCAGAGTGTCTGGGGCCTTTCACAGAGAATTGGGGATTGACTTCAGATTCCAAAGTATCTAGTTCTTAAAGCCACAGATAACATAGGAACTAGCAGACACCCAGATACTTACATCCAAATCACAGACAAACCCAAGATGGAGCCCCCTCCCGTGATCAGTGCTCCTTCCTCACCAGAATTACCCCCAGGAATTTTCCTGGTGTTTTGAAGATGTCCTCCCAAAGGTCAGCTTTCTACCTTTTAAAGCAGAAAGAAAACAAAGGTTTGAAATTAAGTCTATGGCCGCTGAAATTTCTTTCCAATACCCTTCCATTCCTGAATTTCCTTATACCCACATACATTACTCTCTCATACCCTTAAAATTATTTATATTTCCCCCTTACAGATAAGCTGATTCTTTCAACCCACTCTGACAAAAACGTTTAGTAAAGGTTTTGAAGGATCCCAAGGACATTAATAAAAAAGCTAAGAGGATGCCCTTATTCTTCAAGACAGAATAAACTGTTAACCATGAAAATTTCCAAATTATAAAAGTCCCTTTGGCTTGGTACAAATGAGCAAAGGCTAATGAATTCTTTCTTTGAAGATATGTATTAGAAGAGTGCTGTGTGCAATGCAACTTGTTCTAAGTGTGTGAGATTAAATTTGTGAATGTCTAGTGTGGTGTTTACCACCTGTTTTTTCTGAGGATGAGTGAGCCAAATGTTTAATGCTTCAAGTTAATTCCGTTTGTCTTCCCTCTCCTTGGTAGCAGCAATCATGGTTCAGGTCTCCCTGTGTCCTTACTTATGAGATCCATGATAGCACATTTAGATGTTTTAAATATCTATAGCATAAATTAGTTTAAGAAACTCACAAGGCTTTTCACATAAACTGTTACTCTGTCAATTGGAATATACAAAACACTGATTTTCTTTGGATCAGACTTTTGACACTCAACATAAGGAACATAACTGTAAACACAAATGTATGTGAATAGTAGCTGTCTCTTGTCTTTAATTCCATACACACACACATACAAACACACACACACAAGCACACATACACACAAAATGCAAGCCTAGAGGAATGCCATAGTCCTCCATTGACTCTGAGCTGGTCATGGACGGTGGAAGGTTGCTTCTGACAATTGGGATGGCCCCTTGCTCTTTAATATTTTCACAATCACACAGTCCTATGTTTCTGGAATTCCAAGGAAGTTCACCAGGCTATAGCCAGAGACATATTCTAAAGGGAACCCCAGGTCATTAGATGGTCTTGAAATTTCAACAGTTCTTCTGACAATTTTTAAAATATATTGGATGCTATTTGATAGTTACTGTTTTTACACAAAAATTATGGCTTATGCTTTAGTTTCTTCCATATAGCATAAGATGGATAGATGGATGGATAGAGAAATAGATCATAAGTGATAATTAAAGTTCTTTTGTGAATACTTATTCTTTCATTCTTTTGTGCTTTTATGTTCAAGATCTCATGTGCTTGCATTTTTGTGTGTATATGTGGGTGGGTGTGTTTGTGTGTGTGTGTGGAATTAAGGCAACACCTACTACAATTATTTATAATCAAAGCAAAATTTAGATGGCCTGATAAAAGAAAAATAAGAGAATGATACCTCACTTCCAAGTAGTGCCTAATATTTTCCAGGTTCTAGAGACCAAACATGTTAGTACCTTTTATCATCACAGCAACTCTATAATTTGTATATTAATATGCATATGTTACACCTGAGGAAATTGAGATCCAGAGCAGTTAAATAACTTTCTCTTAGTCACACAGTAATTGGTGAAGATAAAACTTAATTTTTGAACCCCTAACTTTAGTGCTTCTGCTGTATAAATTATAGAGTAATTAATTAGCTAATTTATCAATTCAGAGACTGAGCAACCATTGACTAGATTATCTGGGCATTCATCTTCATCATTTATTCTTTTTTAGTTCCAACAATAAGAATTATAGTAAGGTATTAAAACCAATCAGAATTACTGAAAGTTAAAATTATTATCTCATACATTATCTAGGATCTCCCTGTTCCATTATGGATATCTAAAGATGACAATAGTTTCTTCATTCAGTTATTATGATCAAGTAGAAAATCATTCTAGACAGAGCATGGAGAATGTTGTTTCATACAATGATTCCTCTCAGTTCTGAGGACCCTTTGGTTTAGACTTTTTATGCAGCACCAAATGCTGGTGCTACTGCTACTTCTTTACTAATAGTAGTAAGAGCTGATAAGTGCTGTTTACTTACTAGAAATGAGACACTGTTTGTCTTAGTTTCCTATGCTACGGAAACAAATACCATGAAATGAGTAGTCTTTAAACAATGGAAATTTATTCACTTACAGTTTTAAGGACAAGAAAATGTCCAAATCAAGGCATCATTGAGGAGAAGCTTTGTTCCTTAAGACTGGCTGCCGGCTACCCTTGGCTCTTCTGCCACATGGCAAGGCACATGGTAGTGTCCGCTGGTCTTTCCCTTCTCTTCTGGGTTTGGTTGATTTCAGCTTCTTGCTTCATGGCTTTCTCTCTCTATGTATATATATCACTTTTTTTTTTCATAGAGGACTCCAGTAATAGGATTAAGACCCATTCTGAATGAGGTGTGTCACACCTTTATCTGAAGAAAACTCATCAAAACTCCTACTTACAGTAGGTTTACACCCTTATGAATGGATTAGATTTAAGAACATGTTTTTCTGGGGTACATACAGCTTCAAGCCACCACACTGGTCTTGGCACTTTTGATGTATTAAATCTTTTAAATCTTACATTTCCATAAAATGGTTATGATTGTTATCTCTGTTTCCTACATGAGGAAACCAAAGCATGGAGAAATTAAGATACATGTACAAGGCTACACAGATAATAAGTGTTGGGCTGGAATTTGAACAAAGGCTGTTGACCTGATTCCCTTAACTATCATATTATATCTATAACAAAATATGAGCATGAGAGTTTTACACTGGACTTAAGATCTGCTGAATCTTCATTCACCCATTTCCCTTAGGTTAGACACTGAATATCAAATATTTGGTTTTATGAGTATTCTAGTCCTGACCATTAACTCACAGATTTGTGAGCCCTAACTTTAGTGCTTCCCCTGTATAAATTATATAGAGTAATTAATTAGCTAATTTATCAATTCAGAGACTGAGCAACCATTGACTAGATTATCTGGGCATTCATCTTAATAATTTATTCTTTTTTAGTTCCAACTAAAAGAATTTAGTAAAGGTATTAAAACCAGACACTTATCCTCAAGAAAGTAAAAAGTATCCCATTGTGCACTATGTCAGGTACAATGAAATACAGTGGAAATTTATTTCAGTCAATTAAAATGAAGGAATTCATTAAGGAAAAGAAAACTCATAAAAAAAAATGTGAGACAGAATGGTGTCAAATGTTAGGTTGTATAATACAGAATAACACATACAGAAATTCAATGACGGGGGAAAATCAAAGGACAGATATATAGCGGAAGACCAAACAGAAAAGGTAGGGTACAATTAAGCTGTTGTGTGATCACAGACTTGGCCCTCCCCCAGTCCCAGGCACTATTTGTCCTTAATTTATTCACAAAATTGACAAGAGTATGTAAAGGTAGCACATGCTTCTTGTCCTCAAATAGCCTATGTTTAAGGTAAGAAAAAGGCACATTCTCTTTGTTTAGTAAGAAGAGAGGTAGCAATCAATATTGTCTTGCATTATTGTATTATTTTACAGTTGTTGTATATGTGGATTTTATTTTCCTTAGAAAAAATCTTCATAGATAAGAAGGAATTGCTCTGGATATTAAAGGGCAGAGTGGATTTGCATAAGGGAAGAGAGAAGGTCATACTGAGACAACAAAGCAACCAAACCCTAAGAAAGAAAAGCTGGGAATGTTTCTGTTTAGCTGGTGCAAAAGATGCATAAAAGGGTACAAGATGTAAGTCTGGAAAGGTAGGCTGAAGCAAGGTTGTAGAGAGTCTTGATTTCTCAGTGAAGGAGCATGAACTTTGTGAGGTAAAAGAAGGTGTTTGATGGGGGAAAGGGTATTTAATAGTTCAGTTAAGGACCAAAGGGAGCTCTATGTTCAGCTTCCCCTGTATGCCACTGTTGTGAGTTGAATTGTGTCTCCAAAAAGATATGTTCTATTCCTAACCCCTAGTACCTGTGAATGTTATCTTATTTGGAAATAGGTTCTTTATAGATGTAATCAAGTTAAGATGAGTTCATGCTGGACTAGGGTGAACTCTAAATCCAATAAAACTGGTGTCCTTATAAAAAGCGAGAAAAGAGAAGATGGCTATGTATAGATGGAGGCAAAGGATGGAGTCATGCTGGAAATGTTATTAAAGACCTACTTCATATTCCCTACACCAGGCCAAGACTTCTAGAGGGTACCTCCAAAACTATGTAGTTATGATCCTTCATTGTCTATATAGCTGGTACCTAATGGAGAATCTGGTGATAAGAATGGCCTCTCAATGTGGAAATGCCTCACATAACACAGGAATGCCATTGCTGGTCATTTATCCAAGGCAGTTCTTCTCAAAGTGTGACCCACGAGCTACTGGGGGTCCACAAGAACCTTACAGGAGATTAGTGAGGTGAAGACTATTTTCATAATAATTCTAAGATGTTATTGCCTTTTGTTCTGTGTTGATATTTGTACAAATGATCAAAAGCAGTGGTGCATAAAGCTTCTTATGCCTTACCATATATATCAAGGCAGTGACACAAAACTATGTTAATAATCACTGTATTTTTCACAACAACACATTTGTGGTAAATAATAATTATAAGACTTTTAAGAGAATAAAGAAGTCCTGAGAACAAAAATTCTGGGAAGAAATGATACAAAGAAATAATTATGTGAGTGGAGAGAGAAAAAAGGAAGGAGTGAAGGAGGGAAGGAAGGAAGGCGGGAAGGAAGGAGAGGAAACACTCTAAATATCCATCATTAGGGGCTTCATTATGTAAATTATGACACTCAGAGGAATACCAGGGAGTCACGTAAAAGAGTGAAGTATTTCTATGCAGAGTGACATGGAAAAATGTTCACAATATACTCTAAGTGCAAGAACACAGATTGAAGCCACCATGTGGAATAAAATCATATTTATTCATATATGTATATAAAATTATACATATGAATGCATAAAATAAAAAGTTATTTTGTTATTTGGGGTTGATGATTTGTTATGGAAAAGAACTTAATTTCACACACTTCTATTTGAATTTTTACATTTCTCATATATTTTTACAGTTCCTATTATAAAGTTACTCCCATTTGGAGGGAAATGATCCCCTGAGGAGGAATGGAGCTTTATTTTGTAACTGTAGTGTTCCTTCAAGATGACTAGAACTCCATATAGAAGCCTATTCTTCTCCTCGCCTATGTGGTTCTTTAAGCTGCTCCTTACTGTCTGTTATAAAGTCTGTTAGGCAGTTCAGCTCTTCATTTACCTTAAGTGCCATCTCATCAATACTCACAGAGGGAATTTGAAAATAATGTAAGAAAATCCATGAAAAAAGGAGTACTTCATAAGCACTAGGATTCTATAATTAAAAAGATGGAAAATAAGTTATTATTGGTAAGGATGTGGAGAAATAAGAACCATCTTACTTTGCTGGTGAGAATGTAAAATGGTGCACTATTGTGGAAAATAGTCCAGTGATTCCTCAAAAAGTTAAACAGTGAATTACCATATGATTCAGCAATTCCAATTGTAAGTACTGAAAAAATTTATAATTGAAACAGGTACTCAAACAAATACATGTACACACATGTTCATAGCAGCACTATTCACAACAGCCAAAAAGTAGAAAGACCCCAAATATCCATCAAAAGAGGAATACATAAACGAATTGTGGTATATACATAAAATGGAATATTATTCAGCCAGAAAAGAATAAAGTACTGATACATGCTTACAAATTGGATAAATCTCTAAACCATTATAGCAAGTAGAAAGAAGCCATACACAAAAGATCAGATATTGTATAATTCCATTTATATGAAATGCCCAAAATGTTAAATCCACAGAGACAAGTAGATTGGTGGCAACCAAGGGGCAGAGGTGATGGGTAATGGGGAACAACTGTTAAGGGGTACAGGGTTTGCTTTTGGAATGATGAAAATGTTTTGGAACTAGATAGAGGTGGTGGTGCACAACATAGTGAATATACTAAATGCCAGTGTATTGTTCAGTTACAATGGTTAATTTTAAGTTACGTGAATTTCACCTTCAAAAAAGTGGATACCATTGGCACTATTCAACAGTAGGTGAAACAGATTCTATTTCATTTACAATGAAAAAATAATGGAAAAAATATTATACAGATTCTACCACACCAATTAGAAATGTTTTATCAATGATAGTAATAGCCAGTATATAATACATATAACCATCTCATTATTATATATATAATACATACAACTAATGATACTGTATTACTTTAGTATCTTTCATTCATATTTAGTTATTCTCTACTGAGGCAAAGGCCAAAATGGAAATTGCTGACCTATTATCGGAGGGATTTAGAATTACTATTAGTAAGTGGGAAGAACTTTTCTACAGAAAAAATAATGAGCAAGTGAATTCAAGGAAAAATGGATGATGAGATGGTCTATTTATGAAGAACTCTGTTCATTGTTGAAGGTGGAAAGATCTAAGAATCTTCTTTTCAGCTCTGATTCCTGATCTTTACTTTCAGGGAGTTGGTTTGATTGTCAAATTAACATGTATTTCTGCAGATGTTCCTTAGTTTCCCCTTCACGTTGAATTTTTTCTTTGATGAAGTAATTACAAAATAAAGAATTCTGGTACTTGTAGACAGAGGTGGAATTACAAATGGACAGTCATATGTAATTGATATTATTTCAAGAGCCTCACAAGACTTTTTTGACTCAGCAATGAAACTTTAGACAACTTGCCCATATTTGGAGTTCCATGATTTACTATTAATTCTTGTTTTAAGATGTCCAGCCCTGGTAAAATACAAACACCTCTGGAGACATATCCTTTAAACTTGGCAATTCATGTGTACCAATAGGGGTAGCAGATCCTTTGTGCCAAACAGATTTAAGGATAGGGGAGAGGAAAGAGCATCAATACATGCCTGGGGATGTAAGAGCAGAAGAGCCCAGGGAAATAAAGGGTTTTTAGGGCACAAAAAAAGAATCAGAGGCCCTCCAGTAAGATCTATACTTATATAAAATTCCAGAATAATACATTTTTTGTTAAAAATTAAAAGTATTTCCTAGATGCCCTTCTGCAAATTTCACAAGGGCCCAGAAAAAACAGCACTTACTAGGAAAAAAATTCTATGACTTTCTTAAACTCTAATACCAAAAAATATAAGAAATATTTTAGGGAACAAATAATTCCTCATTGGCTTCATTCCTTCCTTTTCTCTCTATTAATTTTACTTCTTAATGTTATTTCTGGCAGCAGATAATAAAATATTATTCCATAAACCCATTCATCATTTCCAAGACTAAAACCTAAGGTATAGGGACATAATTAACTAAAGAGATTTCAGTCTGACTTCATTTTTCCCATCTGTACAATGACTTACATCATAAATTGCCAGATAGAAATGATATTAGTCCTACAGCCCACATAAGTATAACTTATTAATATTAGCACTTTATATGAGAGAGATGAATAAAGTAGAAAGAAAGAATTTCATAAGATTTCAGGTGCAAGGTACCATGAAAGAAAGTAATCTTATTATGATATACCTAAAATGTGGAAGCAATTAAAGATTCTCCTCCATCTCTATTTGAGCACGTAGGAAATGAAGTCAGTAAAGACAGTGAGATCCATATTGTGATTAAGAGTAAAAGAAGTAGATCAGAACACATTGCATCTTGGCAGATTGAGGCTTGTCACTTAAAACTAAAAAAACTTTTGGCAAGTTAACCTCCTGGACCCCCATTTTATCATGTTGAACAATGGACTTGTAATAAAATGTACCTTGTAGTTTGTTGTATCAAATTAAAAACATGTACATGTGTTCCGGTTTGCTAATGGTGCTGTTATGCAAGATACCAGAAATGGATTGACTTTTATAAAAGGGGTTTATTTATTTACAAAGTTACAGTCTTAAGGCCATAAAGTTTCCAAGGTAAGGCCCCAAAAATCAGGTACCTTCACTGGAGGATGGCCAGTGGCATCCAGAAAACCTCTGTTAGCTCAGAAGGTATGTGGCTGGCGTCTGCTTGTTCAGGTTGTGTTTCAAAATGGCATTCTCCAAAATGTTGCTCTTGGGGCATTTTGTCCTTTCTTAGCTGCAGCTCCTCTTCAGAATGTCACTCTCAGTTGCTCTGAGGTCCCTCTGTTTGTGAGCTCTTTATATAGGACTCCAGTGAAATAATCAAGACCCACTCTGAATGGGCGGGGCCACATTTCCATGGAGACATTCAATCAAGAGGCCACTCCCTAATCAAAGGTGTCACTCACAGTTGGGCGGGTCACATCTCCATGGAAACAATCAGAAGGTTCCAACCTAATCAACACTAATATGTCTGCCCCCCACAAGATTACATCAAAGAACATGGCTTTTCCTGGGGGACATGATATATACAAACTAGTACAACGTGTGTACTCTCCCTTTGCGTGTAGGCAGAATCTGTATATAAGATGAAATATAACTCCCATGATTTTATTGTTCCAAGGCAAAACAGACTTCACACATGTAATTAAGGGTAATAAGAAGTTGACTTTGAGTTAATCAAAAGTGGATCTGACATAACAACATGGATCCAGAGGTCAGAGATTTAAAGTCAGAGAGACATTTGCTGATGGTCTGGAACTGTCTGTGGAAAACTTGTAACTGCAGGCGATCTCTAGGAGCTTACAGCATTCCCCAGTTAGTAGCAGACAGAAAAAGGGGATCTCAGGTCTACAGCTGAAAGGAACTGAATTCTTCCAACAAGCTGAATGAGTTTGGAAGAAAATTCCTCCCTAGAGCCTCTGGAGATGAGAACTCAGCCCAGCCGACACCTTTATTTCAGCCTTAGAAAACCCTGAGCTGAGGCCAGACATTTTCCACCCAGACTTCTGACCTGTGGAACTTTGAGCTAATAAGTGGGTGCTGCTTAAGTAGCTAAAGTTTGAGGTAATTTGTTATGCAATAGTAGAAAACCAACAAGCACCAAATATGTGTTCAGTTAAAATAAATCCCCTCTCCAAAGTTGACTGCTTTCCTATCTTGTGCACTGGTTTTTAAACTTAAAGTGCACAAAATTCACCTAGGCAGTTTGAAAAAATGAAGAATTTTAGCCATGCCCCCAGAGAGTGTGTTTCAGAAGGTCAATAGAAAAGCAGAAAAACCTATAATGTTAGCTAGCGTTTGTGATGACTGGAAGCAAGGGATAAAACAATCGCTTGTTTATTGAGGCTTGAACAACAGCTCTTTTTCACTGAAGCACAGAGACTACCTTTCCAGGTCTACCTTCCCAGAGCTCTGTCTGCACTCTGTCCACACTAGTTCCCTTTCACTTTCTGGAACATGATAGGTCTCATTCTACATCAGGACCTTTGTCCATGTTTTGCCAGGAATGATTTTTTACACCATTCTTATCAATTTTATGTTGCCCCCTCTGATCACCAAATGTCTTGCCCAGTTATCTTCTGTATATTCTTCAAATCTTCCCTCTAACATAATTTCTTCTGGGAAGTCTTCTCTTACTCCCCAGACTATGTCAGCCTCCCCAGTGTAAATGAACTTGAAAGCCTCTAATATTCCTTCATTGCGTTTCTGCAATTTGCAAATCTACATTTATTGTGTGATCATTTGAATATTAGCTGCCTCTCCCTCCTAGCTGGTCCCCATTAGGCAGGAATTGTATTGTTTTTACTCAACCTATATGCCTGTAAGCTATTGGACTGCCTCAAGAAGTAAGCACTCAACAAACATTTGTTGGGTGAGTAACTGATTGAATGGATGCATGAGCTCAAGTGCTGGTATGTAGCTTTTGCTGGAAGCAGTGTGCACAGCCTTCCTTGTTCAGCAAGTGTTCTCTCTGCTCCTGGGCCTTGGTAAGTGTTCTAGTTTCCTAATGCTGCCAGAATGCAAAACACCAGAAACAGATTGGCCTTTACAAAGGGGGTTTATTTGGTTACAAAGTTACAGTCTTAAGGCCATAAAGTGTCCAAGGTAATGCATCAACAATCGGATACCTTCACTAGAGGATGGCCAATGGTGTCCGGAGAGACTCTGTTAACTGGGAAGGCACGTGGCTGGCGTCTGCTCAAAAGTTCTGGTTTCAAAATGACTTTCACCCGGGATGTTCCTCTCTAGGCTGCAGTTCCTCAAAAATGTCACTCTTAGTTGCTCTTGGGGTGTTTGTCCTCTCTTAGCTTCTCCGGAACAATGGCCGTCTTCAAACTATCTCTCATCTGCAGCTATTCTCTCAGCTCCTGTGCATTCTTCAAGTGTCCCTCTTGGCTGTAGCAAGCTCACTCCTTCTGTCTGAGCTTATATAGTGCTCCAGTAAACTAATCAAGGCCCATGCTGAATGGGTGGGGCCACACCTCCATGGAAACAACCTAATCCAAACTTTCCAACTTAATCCCCACTAGTATATCTGCCCCCACAAGGTTGCATCAAAGAACATGGCTTTTTCTGGGGGACATAATATATACAAACTGGTACAGTAAGCTTCTTCTGAAGTTCTCTTCTGAGGAACCATTTCCAGGGCAGGATGGCAGCTCCACAGCCACAGAGTACAATAGAGATGACTCTCATCTAGTTTTATGGTTGGCAAGAGCTGTGTCAACCTTTCTAAAATATTATGTGAATATTTAATTGTTCTTTTCAAAAACATTTAATGTCATGAGAAGTTGAATATAATGTGTGAAGTTTAAAACATGTTGGATAAAGAACAGTATGTATAGTATTATCCCAATTTTGTAAAATAAAAACCTATATACATGTGATTTTTTAATTCATATTTTTCTTTATTAGAGAAGTTGTGGATTTACATAAAAATCTTGCATAAAATACAGGATTCCCATATACCACCCAAGCAGCAACACCTTCCATTGGTGTGGAACATTTATTACAATTGATGATACCACATTTTTATAATTGTACTATTAATTAAAGTCCATGAATTAACTTAGGATTCACTGTATAGTATAGTTCCATGTATTTTTTTTAAATTTATTCTATTACCATATATACAATCTAACATTTCCTGTTTTAATCATATTCAGATACATATTTCAGTGCTGTTAATTGCATTCACAATATTGTGCTACCATCACCACCATGCATTACCAAAACATTTCCATCATTCCAAATAGGAACCCTGTTCATTTTAAGCCTTCACTTCCCATTCCCTATCCCCACCCTGTCCCCTCTAACTGATATTCTAGATTCAGACTCTAAGAGTTTGCTTATTCTAATTGTTTACAATCAGTGAGATCATACAATATTTGTCCTTTTGTATGTGGCTTATTTCACCCAACATGATATCTTCCAGGTTCATACATTTTGTCACATGTATTAGAACTTCATTCCTTTTTATGGCTGAATGATATTTTATTTATCCATTCATCAGTTGATGGGTACTTGTGTTGCTTCCATCTTTTGGCAACTGTGAATAATGCCACTATGCACATCAGTGTGCTAATATCAGTTTTAGTCCCTGATTTCAATTCTTGTGGGTATATTCCCAGTAGTGGGGTTGCCAGATCATATGATAGTTCTATACTTAGTGTTCTGAGGAACCGCCAAACTATTTTCCACAGTGGCTGCACCATTTTACATTTCCACCATCAATGAATGAGTGTACCTATTTCTATCACTTGCTATTTTCCATTTTTTAAATAGCAGCCATTCTAATGGGTGTGAAATGATATCTCATTGTGGTCTTGATTTACATTTCCATGATGGCTAATGATGTTGCGCATCTTCTCACATGCTTTCTGGCCATTTCTATATCTTCTTTGGAGAGATGCCTGTTCAAGTCTTTTGCCCATTTTTAAATTGGGTTGCTTGGTATTTTTGTTTCTAAGTTGAAGGATTTCTTTATATATTCTTGATATTAATCCTTGATCAGATATGCAGTTTCCAAATATTTTCACCCATTGTGTAAGTTGTCATCCTACTTTCATGATAAAGTCCTTTGAGGAACAAAAGTTTTTAATTGTGATGAGGTCACATTTATCTGTTTTTCCTTTTTTTTGCTTGTGCTTTGGGTGTAAAGTCTAAGAAACCATTGCCCATCACAAGGTCCTGAAGATGCTTCCTTCATTTTCTTCTAGAAGTTTGATAGTTCTAGTTCTTATAGTACGGTCCCTGATCCATTTTGAATTGATGTTTGTATAAGGTGTGAGCTGTGGATCCTCCTTTTTTGTTGTTGCAAATGGAGATCTAGTTTTCCCAGCTACCATTTGTTGGAGAAACTATTCTTTCCCAAATGAGTGGTCTTTGCCATCTTGTCAAAAATCAGTTGGCCACATATGACGGGCGATTTCTCAATTCTGTTCTGTTGGTCTATATGTCTGTACTTTTGTCAGTAGAAGGCTGTTTTAATTACTGTGTCTTTGTAATAAGTTTTAAGATCAGGAAGTGTGAGTCCTCCAACTTCATTCTTTTTCAAGATGGCTTTAGATATTTGGAGCTCTTTACTATTCCATATAAATTTGATGGTTTGTTTTTCTATTTCTGCAAAGAAGGTTGTTGGAATTTTGATTGGGATTGTATTTAATCTATAAATTGCTTTTGGTAATATTGCATCTTAATGATATTTAGTCTTCCAATCCAAGAACATGAAATATTCTTCCATTTTTTAGGTCTTCTTTAATTTCTTTTAGCAATGTTTTGTAGTTTTCTGTGTACAGGTCCTTTGCATCCTTGGTTAGATTTATTCCTAGATATTTGATTCTTTTAGTTGCTACTATTAATGGATTTTTTTTTCTTGATTTCTTCTTCAGATTGTTAATTCCTTGGGATAGAAACACTATTGATTTTGGGGTGATGATCTTGTACCCCACCACTTTACTGAATTCATTTATTAGCTCTAAGAGGTTTGTTGTAGATTTTTCAGGATTTTCTGTATATAGGGTCATGCCATCTGAGAATAGGAAAAGTTTTATTCTGCCTTTTTAAATTGGATGCCTTTAATTTCTTTTTCTTGCCAATTGTTCTGGCAGGAACTTCCAATACAATGTTGAATAACAGTGGTGACAGTGGGCATTATTGTCTGGTTCCTGATGTTAGATGGAAATCTATCAGTCTTTCACCATTAAGTAGGAAATTAGCTGTGGGCTTTGCATGTATGCTGTTTATCATGTTGAGGTCTTTTCCTCCTATTCCCAGTGTCCTAAGTGTTTTTATGAAGAAAGAGTGCTATATTTTTGTCAAATCCCTTTTCTGCTTCAGTTGAGATGATCATGTGGTTTTTTTATCCCTTCATTCTGTTGATGTGGTGTATTACACTAATTGATTTTCTTATTTTCAATCAACCCTACGTATCAGGAATAAATCCCACTTGATCAAGGTGTATGATTCTTTTAAGGTGCTGTTGGATTTGGTTTGACAGTATTTTGCTGAGGATTTTTGCATCTATTGTCATAAGAGATACTGGTCTGTAGTTTTCTTCTGGTATCTTTATCTGGCTTTGATATGAGGGGGATGTTGGCCTCATGGAATGAATTAGGGAGTGTTCCCTCTTCTTCAATTTTTTGGGAAAAGTTTGAGTAAAGTTGGAGTTAAGTCTTCTTAGAATGTTGGTAGAATTTCCCTGTGAAGCCATCTGGCATTAGCTTTTTCTTGTTGGAAGGTTTTTGATTACTTATTCAATCTCTTTCCTAGTGATTGGTTTGTTTCCATTTTCTGTTTCTTCTTGAGTCAATGTAGGTAGTTTGTGTGTTTCTAAGAATTTGTCCATTTCATCTGGGTTATCTAATTTATTGGCATGCAGTTGTTCATAGTGTCCTATTACAGTCCTTTTTATTTTAGCAGGGTCAGTAGTAATGTCCACATTTTCATTTCTGATTTTCATTTTCATTGTGTCCTCTCCCTTTTTGTTTTGTCAATGTAGTAGCAAATGGTTTGTCAATTTTATTGATCTTTTAAAAGAATCAACTCTTAGTTTTGTTGATTTTCTCTATTTATTTTTGTTTTCTATTTTATTTATCTCTTTTTCCAGTTCTTCCAGTTTTGATGTTAGGTCTCTGATTTGAAGTATTTCTTCTTTCTAAATGTAAGCATTTAGAGCTATAAATTTCCCACTCAGTACTGCCTTCTCTGCATTCCATAGGTTTTAGTATGTTGTATTTTCATTTTCATTTGCCTCAAGATATTTCCTAATTTCCCTTCTGATTTCTTCTTTAATCCATTGGTTGTTTAAATATGTTGTTTAATTTCCACATATTTGTTAATTTTCCATTTTTCCTTCAGTTATTGATTTATAGCTTCATTCTGCTGTGGTCAGAGAATATACATTGTATGATTTCAATAGTTTTGAATTTATTGAGGCTTGTTTTGTGACTCAACATATGGTCTATTCTAGAGAATGATCCATACCCACTCAAGAAGAATGTGCATTTTGTTTCTGTTGGGTGCAGCGTTCTATATGTGCCTGTTAGGTCTAGTTGGTTTAATGTCTGGTTGGTTTAATAATTCAAGTCCTGTACTTATTGAATTTTCTGAATAGATGCTCTTTCCATCATTAAGAGTGGTGTGTTAAAATCTCTTAATATAGAGTCATTAATTTTTCCTTTCAAATCTATGTTAGTATTTGCTTCATGTATTTTGGAGCTCTGCTGTTAGGTACATATATATTTATAATTATTATGTCTTCTTATTGAATTTTCTCTTTTATCAATATATAATGATCATCTTTGTCCTTTATTTATAAAGTTTGTTTTTTAATAAAGCAGTTTTTAAAAAATTCACAGTATGACATGTGAATAAAACTGCCTTGTAACAGTTTTTGACATAAAGTCTATTTTATATATTAGTATAGCTACCTCAGCTCTGTTTTGGTTACTACTTGCGTGGTATATTTTTTCCATCCTTGCACCCTCTACCTACTTGTGTATTTAACTTGAAGGTGAGTCTCTTGCAGACAGCATATAGTTGGGCCATGCTTTTTTATCCATTCTGCAAATCTCTGTCTTTTGACTAGAGAGTTTAAATCACTTACATTTAAAGTCCCTACTGATAATAAAGGACTTTCTTCTGCAATTTTGCTATTAAACCTTTGTAAGTCTTACACCTTTTTTGTCCCTCACTTTTGTTAATGCCTACTTTTATATTTATTTCTTTTTTGTGTTGTACCATATTGAATGCCTTCTCATATCTTTCTGGATATATTTTTCATCTATTTTCCTTGTAGTTTTCATGGGTTTTAAATATAAAACAACCATATTTGGTTTGATACCAACTTAGCTTCAACAGCATGCACATATACTTTTCCAATACACCCCTGTCAGCCCACCATTTTTTTATACTTGTTAACACTTACATCTTTTTTACATTGTATGCCCATCCAAAAACATAAATTTATTATTACTTTTTATGCATTTGCATTTTAGCACCTGTAGGATGTAAGAAGTGTAGTGTAGTTATATACTAAACGGTACAATATATTAATATTAAACAATACAACATATTACCCAAATAACCATTTGGGATTTTATTTCTTTATGTTGCTTTGAACCACTCTCTAGTGTCCTTTCTTTTCCGTTTGAAGAATTCCCTTTAGCATTGCTTATAGGACATGTATAGTGGTGATGAACACCTTCAATTTTTATTTATCTGAGAATGTCTTCATCTCTCCCTCATTTTTTTTCCTTTTGATATTTTTATTATAATGCAGTTAAACTTATAGTTCTTACTGTAGGCTCTGCTTGGAACATTTAACAGTATTACAAGGACTAGAAGAAAATGTCTTAATTAAAATATTTGTTGGTGGAAAACCATAGTAAAAATGAAAAATTCATTTGCAGGCCACAGAGCATATAAGCACAACCATATGGGAGGAGATAACCAATCTCTTCCTTCATATATTTTCATTTTTATTTTCTTGTTATACCTTCCCAAAACAGAGACATTCAACAACAGTTAGAATGGTCATTTCCCAACATTTAAAAAAGCCACACCCTCAATGGGTGAACAAAGTAAAGAGCAATAATCTAGAGTTCAGCTGAGTAAGCCGCTGTGGAGACTTAAGTGGTGAGGTTTTCCAATTTCAGAGTGATATGTCTTCAACTTGTACTGTCATTTTAGTGGAAAAACATAATTTAAATTTGGTGAAATGAGATTCATCTCCAGACAGGATTAGTAACGGCATTCACTGAATTTCACATTCTTCTTTTGTGAACTGTGAAGAGAATGAATGGTAGCTAGAAGATCAATAGGATTCCAGCTCCAACTGCTGATGGAATGACAGTATATCAGGACAAAACACTTATATTTTGATTTACAAAACTAACAGCAGTTTTAAATCTGCTACTTAATTATAGAGCAACTACACCACCTTTTCAAATGTCAAAAACACAAAAAAGTTAAGTGTTGCAAAAATATTTTAGAAAAAGTGCATAGTCTAAGTGTGTAGTAAATAAAAGCACTAAAAAATAACTTGCTAGAGGGAGCTCAGCTTGGAAAAGTTATTACCAAAGCTAAACATTTTTATTTTACACAAACCATACTTAAAAATAGCTTTATGAGACTGATTTCTGGCTAAAAGTATCAAAGAGTTTATTAGTCAAGAAACAAATACCTTAACTGACAAGGGTAAATAGAAAAGAAACAAAGAAGCTGCCTAACCCAAAAGTTCCTACTCAATTAAGGTTTCTACAGTATTATGCTACTAATATATCCCTTAATGACAGAATGTTGTAATTAATCATGGAATTAATTATTGCTAAAGTAGTTTCAAACAATAAAAATTAAAAACTAAACCTGACACAATTCAACCAAGCATGTGTTGATTTACAGTTTCAAGGTAAATGTACAAAATACCCACATTTACACAATAGGCTCCTGGCAGCATTTTCAGACAAATGTTCTTTTAATTTATTCTGACATGCTATAAATGAATAAATTACACTATTTAAAGAATTATTGTTGATAAGTTTTTCTTTCTCTTGGGTCAGAGAGAGAGAAAAAAAAGAACATGCAAATAAGATTGAGAGAAGAAGCCCACACACACACACACAGCCCGCAGCAGTGGTTGGGGACCAGGGAGGGTCAGCAGTCACATGAACCTCACATAGTGTGGTGCTCTCCGAGAGTAAGAGTCATATGGTTATAGCCATATCACAAACATTTTAAAGAAAACTTCCTTTTGTAGTCAAACCCTTTAATGCTTTAATTCTTATTCAAAATCAGTCCAGATGTTAAGACAGTGGCAGCAGGAGTCACAATACCAAGTCCTGTTCAGTCTCAGTACTAAGTATTGTGCTTGCAAGTCATTAAAAAAAGAAAAATGAAAGAATGCCTTTCCCCTTCAGATGATTAAAAAAAATTTTTTTTTTAATTTAGGAAAAGTTGTAATACTAAATCTAAAATGATTTGCAAAGGCTTATTACTTAACAAATGGCTTGAAGTAGTCTATTAAAAAAGTGGGGAGACTGATTCCATTATGAGTCAGCAAGGCATTTTTTGTTTAAAAAAATCTCATTTCCTTACAGAAACAGTTTTCAGTTTTTAATGAACTTGTAAACAAAAAGCTCCCATTTCAAAATAAAAACAAAATCCCAGATCATGTAGATGTTTACAGTGATTACATTTATCTAAGCAACATACATACATGGTTCAATTGTAAGATGTTAACTAAATCTCTGTGACAAATTTTTTTTTTAATACCAAGAACATTATAGAATTAATGCAGAGTCCTAAGGATAATCTAGTAGTCACTAAGTTTTTCTTAAGTCTTCACTTTAGATGCTGGTATTTCTAGCACAGGTAAGCAGGCAGTCTTTCATATGCTCAAACACTGGAATCTTTGGTTGCTACCATATCAGCGGGCTTGCAAACAAGAAGCCAACCACTTTAACAATGTTTTAAGTGAACAACTTGCAAACCCCAGGGATGGAAAAACCCTAAGAATGCACAATTGTGAGAATTTACAACCATCACAACTGTGGCTGAAGACTGTTCATGCCATTCTGAAATGAGATCTCAAAGCAGTATAGTTCAAATAAAGTTTTAACATAAAATTGGCATATGCACAATTTCTCCACCAATTTGTGTGTGTCAACCATTTAGTTAACTTTTGCTCTTGAAAAAATGCAATAGAAAACTATACACCATGTCCAGTTAATATTCACAATTGCAGCAGCTACAGCTCAGGATACAGCATTACCAATGCTGTGCAGAGCCAGTTTACACTGAAATTAAGTTCTTTACACCAAGTAAATGGTTGTCCATAACCACTGACTAGTGTACATATGAACTAGAATTTCTAGATTTTGGGAGAAACATGCGCTGCTCCGATCATCTGCTCTGCTTCTTCTGTCAGTCATTCATGCTTAGAAACCTTTCATGTTATTCTTGGTTTTGTCAGTTTGCTTGCCTGTGGGGGTTTGGGCCTGCTGACTCTGCCCACTGGAAGAGGCTGCCTGCTGTGCGGCTTTCTGCTTTAACATTGTCCAATCAAATATGTAGTCATGTTGGTGATTCAGGGTCCTGAAAAGAATGCAGAATAGCTGCCTCAGATACATGTAATCTGGGGCTTCCTCAAAGCGCAGCCCACAACAATAATTTAAGAGCATAACACATTCTGCAGGAAACCCTTTTCATAAAACTTTAACCAGGAGTGGACATCTTTTCACTAATCTTTTCATACTTTTGTTTCTTTGTTGCAGCCTTTAGTCCTTGCCATGGCAGGCTGGTTCTATTAAAATACATCAAAACACATCCTAATGATTCCATGTGATCTCGACGACTCTGTTCAATACCAAGATGTGCTTTGATGCTAGCATATAGGGCAGGGCCAGTGAGATTTTTTTCTTCTCTGTAGGTATGTGTTGCCTTGTCCTGTTGTCTCTGTACTTGTTGGCCACACCAAAATCAATAAGGAATAACTTATTACAGTGATGCCCAATATCCATTAGGAAGTTATCCGGTTTAATGTCTCTGTGTATAAAATTGTATGTATGCACATAGAATTCTACTGATCATCGGGTCAGCTAACGTAAGTACAGTTTTCATTGTGAACCTTCTTGAGCAGAAATTGAAGAGGTCTTGGAGGTTGGGACTGAGGAGATCCATGACTAGCACATTGTGGTCTTTTTCCTGACCATACCATGTCAGGAAGATGCCAACCCCATCTTGAAGAATCTTACAGAGTTTGCTCTCATACAGCAACTGGGGATTCCTGGCCTTCTGAGATTCTAGTTTCACTGCCATTTCCTCACCGTTGGTGATGATGATCACCAGATAAATGTCCTAGAGGACATTTATCTGGTCTCCATACCAGTTTATATTTCCCTCTGACAATCAATTTGGCCTTGGAATTGCTGCTGCTCGCCATCCTGAGAGACGAAATTGGCTGGGGCCAAGCCCCAACACCTCTGGGAGCACAAGGGCCCCTGGCCCATCCACGAAGCAAGGCTGCAGAGGAGGGTGGCAGGAAATGGAAAACGGAGGCTCTTTCTCGTTGTTACAGGGTCCAAAATCATCAGAGGAGAGCCTGATCGCCACCTCTCAATCGGGTTTCTTTTTGCCAGGCCACAGTTTATGAGCGAGTTTATGAGCGGGTTTGCACAGTTACCAGGCTGGGCCACTTGTTTCTGGGTGGTCGCTGCTGCCTCGCTTTTGCAGCAACATCGCAGACTGAAAAAGGGGTGCAGCGAATTAGGGCGGTGCTACCAATGCCACCACTGCCGCTGGCTCCCACCTGGAGGAAACTGTCACTCCGCCAATGTTACTATCTTGTTCCTTCAGCTCTCTCCCTCTTTTTAGGAAGAGTCTTGCTGGATATAAAATTATTGTCTGGCAGTTGTTCTTCTTTTTTTTTTTTTTTTTTTTCAGTACTTCAAATATTTCAACCCACTGCCTTCTTACCTCCTGAGAAATGAGCATTCAATCTAATCAGGACTCCCTTTTACATAATGCTTTGCTTTTCTCTTACGGCTTTCAGAACTCTCTCCGTGTCCTTTGCATTCAACGGTGTGATCAATATATGACAGAGTATATTTTTCTTCATGTTTATCTGGTTTGATGTTCTCTGAGCTTCTTGAATATGTATATTCACATCTTTTGCGAAGTTTGGGAAGTCATCTACTTTATTCTTTGACTATTTCTTCTGCCACTTTCTCTCTTTCTTCTCCTTGTCACACTCCCATAATGCATACATTTGGTGTGCTTGACGGTGTCTCATAGCTGTCTTAGGCTGTTTTTGCTTAATATTTTTTTTCTTTCTGCATATCAGCCTGACTCACTTCAAGTGTGTCGTCTTCTAATCCACTGATTCATTCTTTTGCCAGCTCCAATCTGTTCTTGAAGCCTCCATGGGCATTTTTTGTTTCGGTTATTGTGGTCTTCAACTTCAGTAGTTCTGTTTGGTTCCTTTTCAAAATTTCTATCTCTTTACTTAGACTCTCATATTGTTCATTCACTGCTTTCCTGCTGTCCTTCAGTTCTTTTTCTGTACTTACTTTTATCTTCTTGCATATTTTTAAGGTTTTTTTTTCAAGTCTTTGTTCAGTATGTCCACATTTTTGTCTTCTTCATTTGTGGTTTCTATAATTTTATCCTCTTTCTTTGGATGGGCAACCATTTTCTGTTTCCTTATTTTTCTTGTACTCTTGTTGCACACTATAAATTTCAGTATTTAATAAATCCCATGTTAACTCAGGGATTTATTCCCTGAGACGTCTGTCTTTTGGTTTTGTAAATAGCTGGTGATAGGACAGAAATTTTTTTAGCTTTATCCCTCCAATCAGGAAGGTCTGCCAAAGGTGAATGTGGTGTGCAGGGTTTTCCCTGTCTTTCAGAGCCTCTGTGTTGTCCTGGCCTTTTGCTTGGGTTTTTTTGTTTTTGTTTAGTTCTCCTGTTTACAGGAGTTTGGTTGTCCCCTCTGTTCCTGAGGAGAATGACCCACCCCCACCCCCACCCCCGGATGTTTGGAGCCAGCAGGCCTTTGTCCCAGATTGTTTTTCTGTATGGTTTTTTATACACCTTTGATTGTCTCAAGCTGCATTTGCCTGAAAGGCAAATTCTGAGTTGAGTGTCACCCTAGAGTGGACTCTCCCAAATCAGTGTTTCCCAGCCAAAATAGGGCCAGGGACCCATGAAGGAGACACAGGACAGCTCCAGCATGCCCTGGGGAGGGAATGAGGAAGGGCACCAAAACTTCTCTGATGGCTGCTCAAAGCTGAGGCCACCAAATGCAGGCCTTCAGCTAACTCTCCCCAGCAGCCCTGCGGAAGTCCTGCATATTTAAATTTCTACCACCTCCACCCATGTCCATGGTGGGTTGAAAGAGTGTCTGCTGCTGCCTTTGTCCAGGGTAGGTTAAAAGAATAGCTGCCTTCAGAGCTGGGTTCCCAGTGATCAGAATTTGCTAATCAAAAGCTGTGATCAGTGATCAGCCATGCCCATCTCTGTTCTTGGGGAGAGGATTTTTATGTCCCTTTCTGTCACCAGCAAGCTAGCTAGGGACTGGATCCCAAGGTGCACTGCCATGAGAATGGGTGATGGGCACCACTAGCTGCCACCCAGAGAGAGTAATATACTGTCCTTTACTGTTGTTCATCAGCCTCTTCCTCTTCCTCTTCCCTGGATGCTGTATGGTGTTCTTCTGGCCTCTGGAGTTTCAAAATAGTTGTTTCAGACAGTTCATGCCTGTTTAATAGTTGTTTTGGTGGAAGGACTGAGTCCTGGGGCTCCCTACTCTGCCACTTTCCCTGGAAGTCCATATCTATACATGTGTTTTTTGAAACACATGTAAGGGAGAAAGAGAGAAAGAAAGAAAATGCAGTAAGAGAAGAAAGAAAGGGAAGGACAAAAAAAGAAAATATTCTTTCAGTTAAGTAAAGCAAAAAGCTACTATTTTGCATAATGCTTTCATGGATAGAAAAACTCTTTGTGGAAATCAATTGTTGGAAGTTTGTTATTTAAACAAAGATTAAGAAATTTTTTTGTGATTAATAAGGGGCCAAAAGCAAGAAGGCAATACCCAGTGGAAACAGTGATAATAAATAGTGGAGGACAAGCAAACTGGGAGAAGAAAAATTGTAACTAAACTTGAGCTACACTAAGTGTTCCCCCTTAGATCATCATAATAAATTATTTGTTAAGGGGAAACTTAAAGTTACTATCAAAACTGTATCATAAAATACCATAACTGTATCATAGATATTTAAAATAAATTAAGAGTTCGGCCAAATATATGAATATGTAATTCTCCTTCCAGAAGCCAGACATAGTTATTAAAACAAAAACTATTTCATCATTGTGATGACTTAATGTAAAAAGCCTTACAATAATAATATATGTGGCAGTGGTTCTCAAACTTTAACATGAGTCAGAATTATGTGGATAGCTTATTGAGATACAGATAATCAATTTCTCCTGGGAAGTTTCTGATTTAGTAGGGATGGGAAAGGGCCTGAGAATTTTCATTTCTAGCAAGTTTCCAGTTAGCACCGAAGCAGCTGATTTGATGTGTGGTGTTGTGGTATAGAGGTGATTTGGGAGAACCACAGACCGGGATCCAACCTGGTCACTGTGCTCTCAGATAAGTTTTCATTCCACCACACCAAGAAAAGGCTCTAAACCTGAAATCAAAAGACCAAAATCTAAGTCCTGGTTTTACTATCTACAAGATGCAAAATAAAGTCTCTATATTATTAGAGTAATAACATTTACTGCATTCATCTTCTAGAATTGCTAGAAAGATCAACTCAGAAATACGTATTAAAGGCATTGGTCATTAATTAATTGCTTTAGAAATATAAATTCTTTTTGTCTGCCTCAGTTTCAATGTTTGTACAATGATGGGCTTGAACTTCATTATACATTCCTAACCTAAGGTCAGACACACATTGTGGTTCCTGCGAAGCTAGACAAGGCTAAGATGATCAGTTAAGAGACATGCTTTCCAATGTCCTGGTTAAATAAGGGTTTAGGTGTGTGTGGGAGTAGTAGGAAAGATGGGGTGGCCTTGTTAGCCTAGGATGTAAATGGCTTGGAAAAAGTATAAGATGTGAGATCGAATTCTCAATGAGAACAGTCATCAATAACAGTAGTGGTGTGGCTGCATTCCTCCTGGAAGCAGTAATATCAGATACCAGGCTCTGGAAGTGGTACTTGTAGGATTCATATAGACCATAAAATTTCATCTGGGCCTAAATCAAGTGGTTTGTATCTTAACTTTAGGACATTACAGCTTGACCTACTAGGATCTAATAAATCCTGATGTCTTTATCTGGCTTTCACTCTCAGTCATGTTCTGACTTTCATTTTACTAAAAAGGCTGGGTTTTGGCTTTCCCAACCTCTAACTCCAGTTTACACCTCTTATTTAGGCTTTGTTACATGTCCCAGAACTGATCATTGGTGGTGACTTCACTATACTCTATGGCCAAAAGGACCAATATCCAAACTGATACTATTTTATTCCCATTGCAAAAAGCAGCAGCAACGCCAATTTTAGATCCTGACTAGATTCCCCAAAACTTCAGAATAATAAGGAAAAAGAAAAATTGAGTATGCAGCCTGGGATATGACAATAAAATAATATAAATGTAAAAGTAATCATTTTCTAGGTCCTTAGTGGGATATTAGATATTAATGAATACTGTGCCCATCTGGTCATCAAAATCTTCATAATTTGTTGGTATTCTATTGAGAAAAAACTGTTTCAACGTTTCTGGGTGCTTGAAACTGTGAGAGTTTTGTTTCCTTAGCAACATCCTGAGGACTGAACTACTTTTTTGTTTTAATTCAGTTTTGTTGCTATGTATTTACATAGCATACAATCATCCATGTTGTACAATCAACTGCTGAATTACTTTTTTAAAGTCCCTGTGACTTGGCTTGAGAATTCTGCTTCTATCATTCCCACCATTCCCACCATAATCACCATCACCTTCACTATAACCATAACTATCAATTTTTTAGTGTCCAGCCTCAACTTAAACCCCCTTATAATAATTAGATCTTTATTCATGTATGTGAGTAATATAATAAAAAGCTAATAGTTTTTATTTTCCCCTTCTCACTTCCACTTGTTAGTTTAGTATCATTGTCTCCAATGTCTACTCATACTTGAAAGACAGAGAGCCTTTGATACTTTTCACTGTACACAAAAACATCTCTGATTGTTCTGTTTCTTTCTGTGGGACCTCTAATAAAAACAATAAAAGATGTTTCCTGAGCCCTGCCTTAGATTAGGCACCAAATTCCATCAATGCTGGGACTTTTAAGCAGTGGGGTGGTTCCATTTCCACTCCTTCTGTTGAATTTACAGAGCAATTCAAAGAATATATGCTATTGTTTCCAAACTTAACCAAAATTACTGGGTTTCTAAACTACCCATTTTCCTGGCAGAAAGTATTGTTATTCTCAGGAGCTACTCATATGATCAGCGGTTGTCACGATCAGCATTAACTCATACCTAAAATACAACTCCCATCATTGTTAACGTTAATGTAATAAAAAAACTAAGTGTTCAAGGTTTGAATTAGGGAAGAAAGCTTTAAACTCAAATTGTCCCCCAGATACCTTCTTCTAGGCCTTGAGGCATGGATTGCCCCTTAGACGGAAGGATCTTTCATGTACCCTAAGTTTGCGCTTTGAAGGGTTGCACTGAGTATCACTTGCCTCCCTCCTAGCTTGTGGATGTCCAAAATGAGAACCTAGCTCTATGTTAGCAGCACAGTGGAATAGTTAATATATAGGTTCTGGAATTTAACAAGCATCAGTTTAAATTTTGACTGCAATTTACAAGATGCAAGTTAGGTGGCAAGTTACTTGATTTCTTAGGGCTTCCATTTCCAATTCCTTCATCTGTAAAAGATGGATCACAATTCCTGAAGATAAAATGAGATAATGTATGTAAAGTTCTTATGAAGTGATTATATATTGTGTTCAATGAGTCATAGCTATTTTTGTAACAACTTCTCATTCTGATTTAAATGGTCAGGACTCACTTCCCCTTCCCCGGTACATCAGGAAAGACAAGAGAAAGCATTAGAGTCCAAGACACAAACTAGAGTGTTCCATAGTGAAATCCAAGATGAGCTAAACACCAATAATGCATGTGAGTTATACCACAGGCATATTGAACAAGCTTCTGGAAATAAAAAGAAAATCTTTGATTTCAGAAGTTCATGGGACAAGAGATTGCTGTAAGAAATGACATCTCTGTAATGACAGAAGTATGACTTTGGCTCTATATTCTAAGAGAATATGCAGATTAGAGAAGACCCTGGTTACTCAATGATCCATTTTTCCCCTTTATTCCACCCCAAGAAAACTATTCCAATTACAAGATGAAGAAAAAAACTGGGTATAGGCTAAGTAAGACTGGGCCACAGAGAATACAATTTGGCTACAAACTCCCCAGAAGTGATTAGATCCACCCTGAGCTGCAAAGATGAAATATAATGGTGTTTAATTATTTAAATCCTCCTCCCTTGATTAATCAAATTCTAACATGTTGAATATCAAGTAGGTCATTTAATAACAGTTTCAGCTTACTCCTCTTTTGTCTAAACCCTCACAAATGTCAACAAATTTTATATGCCATAAACACTACAAGTACAAATACAAAGCAAACCTATGTAAATTTAGATGGTGTTAATACTTAAAATCACATAAAAATCAATGTGTACCTTCAGGCACAATACCTGGGATTAATGTATTTATTTCTTACAAGAATTCCTCACTGCAGAATTGACTAGGGTCTATAATATTTATTTATTTATTTTCCAGTATATCAAAGTTTCACATCCAATAGAGTACTACTGTCTAGAATCCATATTTGGCTAATATTATCAGAGTACTAATGATTGATTTTGAGGAAAAATGATACATAAAAAATCATTTTTATTATAATTGGGCATGATAAACCATATGCTGCCCGGTCTCTTCAGTGGAAAAGAATCGTATGACCAGATTTTGCCACTTTTGTTAACTATGTTACATTCAAAATCTTTTAAAAACTTTTGTAATCCCCTGGAGTTTGCTTAGAGTGTTATAATTTTACAAACATCCAAGGGTTATCTTATAGACAGGCAAACTTGGGCACACAGTGGTTTATTATTCATTCATCCATTAGCCCAATGCTCTGATAAGTTGGAAAAGAGGCAGGCTCCTTGAACCTGCGTAAGGAAGACCCTTGTGGTCTCCACAAGGGTACATAAGAACTGACATAACCCCCACTGACAAGGAACACGCTCTTGGCTTAGCTCTCTCTGGGATAGGGAGTTGTCAGTCCATCCCCAGGCCTTTAACCGAGGATTATGCTCATGACCCCACAACATGGACCACTTCCCTCTATTGTAATACCTCACATAACCACAGAAAATTGTGATGTCTTATAGCCACAAGTATACCTACACAAACATGTCTCACCGAGTCTGTGTGCTACAGATGGGGCAGAGTTTTATAAAAGAGAGTAATGTAGGGTTTGTGTCCTCCTCAGTGTGGAGAAAGAACTGTTAAATCCTGACCAGACTGAAAAACAAAGAGGCATGATTTCTTTAAAAACACAAAATTCCTTTTGGTCCTTTCAAATTCTGTTCTTCTATAGGTAGAATTCCACTTCCTTTCATTATTGCTAATTTTTTTTTTCTGAGAGCCTGTATTTTGAGGAGAAATTACTGTTGCCCTTTATTCCTCGCAATGGCAAGCAGCAGTGAAAGAAGGTGACAATGGGGCTCTGGCTGGTCTGAATATTGTGTGATGCCAGGGTCTCATCCATCCTCACAAGGCTGGCTGGGTCACGCTGAATGCACAGACTCCCCGGGCCAATAACATGGTTAAGAAAGTTATTTATAAGGAACAAATGTCTTATTATGAAGAGAAAATAGAAGCAAGGAAAAAAATGAAGCAAATTTCACAATCATAGACTCTCAGCCAGTTTCTAAAAGCCTCTTGTCAAGTTTGTAAATGTAATTGTTAAACATCTGATAAGAGTGGCAAACACAATGCCGTGGACCAAGATCAAAGAATCCTTTCTGAAAAAAAGAAGAATAGAATCATTTTGATAGTGCCAAGTCAAGGGCATGCAAACAACTTATTTCTCCCTTGACAATGTAAGTCCTGTTTAGTAAGGTTTCTTTCCACAGCCATAATTAGCTAACAGTATTAGTCTATAATAGAGATGTCTGATTTTGTTAACTAGTGAGGCATGTTAGCATACGTGTGCCTCACAGGGGAATTTTACATTGCCTGTTGTGAGACGAGTTGGAATTCATTTGGTATGTGGTTGTTGCACATGACTAAATCCAAGCAAGAGCATTTATTCATTTTGATTGTTAAAGTTGAATTGAGCTCCTCAAAAATATATGTTCAAATCCTAATCCCCAGTCCCATGAATGTGGCCATATTTGGAAATAGGATGTTTGAAGATGTGATTAGCTAAAATGAGGCTAAACTGAATTAGGGTTGACTCTAATCCAAGATGACTAGTGTCCTTGTAAGAGGTAGGATGTGGACACACAGACAGACAGACATGAGAGGGGAGAATGCCCTGTGATGACAGAGGCAGGGACTGAAGTGCTGCAACCACAAGCCAAGGAGCACCAAGGATTGTTGGCAAACACCAGAAACCAGAAGAGGCAAGGAAGGATTCTTGTTTATAGGTTTCTGAGGAAATATGGCCCTGCTAACACTTTGATTTCAGACTTCCATCATCCAGAACTATTAGATATATAAATTTCTATTGTTTCAAGTCAACCAGTGTGCCAGTTTGGATGTATTATGTCCCCCAAAATGCCATGTTCTTTGATGCAAGCTTGTGGGGGCCAACTATTAGTGTTGATTAGGTTGGAATCTTTGGATTAGGCTGTTTCCATGGAGATGTGACCCACCCAACTGTAGGTAATACCTTTGATTGGATTATTTCCATGGAGGTGTGGCCCCACCCATTCAGTATGGGTCTTGATTAGTTTACTGGAGCCCTATAGAAGCTCACAAAACAGAAGGACCTCAGAGCAGCAGCAACTTAGAGAGACATTTTGGAGAACGCTATTTTGAAATGCAACCTAGGAGCAAGCAGACGCCAGCCAGGTGCCTTCCCAGCTAACAGAGGTTTTCCAGATGCCATCTGTGTTCTTCAGTGAAGGTACCTACTGTTGATGCCTTTGTTTGGACATTTGCATGGCCATAAGATTGTAACTTTGTAACCAAATAAAGCCCCTTTATAAAAGCCAATCCATTTCTGGTATTTTGCATAATGGCAACATTAGCAAACCAGAACACCTAGTTTATAGTACTTTGGTACAGCAGCCCTAGGAAACTAAGACACTGATTCTCATCCATGTTCAATGTATTAGTAAAGTTAAACTAGAACAATTCTAATTTATGACTAATTGTCTTCAACTTTCTTTACAATTAATAATTGTCCTAGATCTGATAACCTTTGGAAGTTAATTGCAAAGCTCTTACTGAACATATGATTTCCCCACTACTGGCCTAAAGTTCATCTGTAGTAGCTAACTGGGAAAATGTTTTTGTTTTAACTAAAGAAGCCAGACTGGTTGTGTGTTGGGTGACCATAGATTAGTAAAATCCCAGATTGTAGGCTTTATTGGGTAGTATCTTTTCTACTCACTGGCGTCATAGAGGAGGCATGATCCAATGGGATAACAGTAGATGTTATCCTTTATAATGTTTTCCTTCCCATAAAGCACAGTACTTGGTTATGTGCAGCACACACCCTTCATTGACAATGACAGATGGCTTCCCAGAGAAGGGGAAAGAGTTTAACACAGTTTTCTTTTCCTTGGAGACTGAAAAAAGAAAGCAGATGTTCATGTATTATGTGAGGGCATAAACAGCACCATTCCTTTAGGGAAACAAGAACACTACTAATGAGATCAATTAGCATTTCAGAATTGATTTGAGGCTCTTAACTATGTAGACAATATTTCTACCATGTTTGGGAATTCATGTATTTTTAGTAATTGTAACAGGTAAATTTGCCATATATATTTTTATTGCTAATTCTTTACAAATACTCTAGCACAATGGAATATTAAATTTGTTTTATGGCTTTGTGTTGACTTTTTAAAATTAATTTTGAGGGACATATGAATAGCAAATATGTTTTGTGTTAGCTGAGGAGACACATTGTGACTAAAACTTATATTTTAATTTCCTCATTAATATAGCTTAAGTGACTCTGATCAGAAAATAAAATATTCCTTTCTTAAAATCTCAGCTCCTATTTATAACATGGCTTAAAACTAAAATTCTTGGGCAAAGTTTTAGGGATATTGCCTAAAAACCTCTTCAGTAGGGAGAATAATGGCCCAGTCAAAGATGTTCATGTTCTTAGCCCCCCAAACTATAAATATGTAAGGTCACACAGCAAGAGGAAAACAGGCAGCAACTGAAATTAAGGTTGCCAACCAGACAACGTTAAAATAGGGAGATTGTCCTGGATTATAAGGCTCCTTACAAGTAAAAGAGGGAAGCAGAGAAGGAGATGAGAGTGATGGAAAGTGATTAAGAACTCCTCCCCTGTTGCTGGTTTTGAAGATAAAGGAAGAGGTCCATGAGCCAAAGAAATGGGTGGTATCTGGAAGCTGAAATGGGAAAGACAACAGATTCTCCCCTGGAGCATCCATAAGGGAACACAGCCTCAAAGATTTATCCTCAAAGATTCTCAAATCCTAATCCCTGGAACGTGAATGTTAACCTCTTATGGCAAAAGAGACCATGCAGATGTGATTAAATTAAGGCTCTTGAGATGGGGAGATTATCCTGGATTATTAAAGTGGGACCAAAATGGAATCCCATGTATCCTTATAAGAGAGAGGCAGAGGGAAATTTGAAACAGAAGAGGCACTGGCCATGTGATAGAAGCAGGAAGAAGCAGAGCCAGAGAGAAAATATTTTATGCTGCTGGTTTTGAGGATGCAGGAAGAGGCCACAAGCCAAGGAATACAGGTGGCTTCTAGATGCCAGAAAAGGCAAGGAAGTAAAGCCTTAAAGATATGACTTCCACACACCCTTGAGAGCCTCCCAAAGAAGCATGGCTCAGCCAACACCTTGACTTTGGCACACTGAAACTGATTTTGGACTTCTAATCTCCAGAATGAAAGAGCATAAAGTTTTTTTTCTAAAGCCATCAAATGTGTGGCAATGTATTACCTCACCATTAGAAACTAATATAAACATACAAACTTTATCCTTTCCAAGTTGTTGAGTCAGAAACTCAACTGTATGTTCTACCACCATAAGTCTATCACTATTAAGATGATTAACTTGCTGAAAAATTTTCTAATAGATTGACTGGGAAGGAGCCTCTAACTATAATGTTTACAATAAATTTGCAGTGTTTGTCTCCAAATTATCTGAAGACTTTCCTAGAGATCTGTAAATACCCAAGTTCTGGACCACTTTCCATGTGACTACATCAAGTTAAAGTTAAATTTTCCCCAAGTAATTTTCCCTCAGGTCATAATTAGTATCATGAAACAAATAGCAGCCACTTTCTTCACAATCCAGTATAAGCTGGTACAGTGATTTAACATTCTCTTTGTCTTCAAGTTTTACCTATACCTATTTTTAAGGAAATAATAAAAATTTTGGTCTTCCTAAAACAATTACAAAGAAGCCAAAAAAGCAGAGTCACATCATTGGCGATAATATTTATGAACTTTAAATCAAGTCCCATTCCTTGAGGAGTTGGGTAATGGCTTAAAGACTGCTTTAGGATATTCAGCTATGGGATGGGTCATTGGACTTGGCCCTTAAAGTCCCTTTTCAACATGTGATTCTAAAACCCTATGATTCTCTGTTCATGCAGATCAAAACAATAGCAAAGAATATTTGCTTTCTAATTGTAACATTTCTAATAATCACAAAGGTAAAGCTTTCTTTTTTACATTTGAAGATTTAAAATTAGGCTCAGCAACACCTCATTTACTTGGGATGCTTACAGACTTGCTCAAAGGATAAAATGAGAAAACATTTTCAAAAGTCTGGTGCAGTAACTGACACAGAAAAGCCTTCAATTTAATTTAAAAATGACTTGTTTTTCCTTTAATTGCAGAACTTTATTATTTCAAACCTGTTTGACAAAAATGTTTTTAAAATACTGAAAAATTCCTTGCAATAAGAATTTGCTGAATGTGAATTAATCTTTATTTCACAATTCAGAGAAGGGATTGTGACATTTTCTCATTAAAATAAAAGCACTGCCCCACTCTCCCAGGTATCCTTTGAAATAGAAATTATTTAATCAAAAGTTGAAGTAATCTTACCTGAAGTTCTTTCTCACCCTCAATACAATCAACTTTACTTTCTTTAGAAATGCCTATTGATCTTTCTCACAATACTCAAAGTATGCTCTGTATTTCCCTTTATTTAAAACAATAAGAAGAGCATTTTACAGACCAAACCATGATGCACTAGGAGCCTCAGGCTCTTTTGAGAGAGTGTGTATACTAGGGGCATGGGTATTTGAGTTACACAGGTAGGGGCTCCAGTACCTGCCATTTTAACCAGGCATCTCAGCTTTCCCTAGTTCTGTTGGGTTTCACATTTGATTGGAAGAAAGGTTTGGGTACCACTGTCCTAGAGAATTTTATCTCAATAAAATGTACATACATATAGAATACATTCATTAAAACACCTTTCAACTATATAATAGATTGAAGATTATCCCTGGGCATGCAACTATCCAGAAAAAAGGCTTCATTTCCTAGCATCCCTTGCAAAAGGTGTAGTCACATGACTAAGTCAATAAATAATGTAAATGGAAGTGTCTGTAAAATTTCTAGACCATGTCTTTAAAAGGAAGCGATGCACTTTCAAACCCAATTTCCTCCATTCTACTTCTTAGAACAGGATACCTGGAGCTCTCTCTACTTTGAGACTGAAGGATGAAGCCACATGGCCAAGGAAATCTGAAAATAGTCTGGGTACCCAATTACTAAGAGATGACCATAATAGTGTGAATTGTTTAAATTCCTACTTTTATGAGAGAGAGAGAGAGAGAGAAAAAAAAAAACTTTCCTCATGTTTGAACTACTCTTATTTTGGGTTTCTGTTACATGCATCCAAATCTGTATCCTAAATAAAATATCACCTTAGGGGCATTAGTGATATTGGTACTAAAGACTAAAACTTCACTGAATTTTCATAACTAGATACATAGATTGGACCTTTCGTATCTTTTGCTATATATTCATCTGTACACTGGAAAAGATAGTTGTGTGAAGAACCTAGACTTCTGCTTGCCCAACAGTAGTTTTCCTATGAACACAAATAGACTAAAATGTTGTGACTGCCAAGTTTTGTTTTATTTTGTAGAATTGAGAACTATCATCTTAGCTTACTTCCTCCCTAAAAGCATATTACTTTAGATTTAACTGCAATCACAAGAATACCCAGAAGTAAAACAAAATCAACTGCCCTAAAGAAAAATGTCTGAAGGGAAAGCATATTTATAGCCCTAGATTACAATCAGTCTTTTCAGTAACAGTAAACACATGTTTCTAAAAGCTTTTGAAGTGGATAGCATTTTATTTATTTAAGTCAGAAAAACACTATTATCCCTGCAGAATCAGTTGAAATTTGCAGACAATAATAAAATAAATTGTCTTGCTAGATTAGTCAGTGAGTAGGAATGTTCATGATTCACTTTGCAAAAAGTAAACAAACACAAAAATGGCTTTGAGAGAAATAGGCTTTTAGTACTCAGAAGAATGGAGTGTAAGAGCTGTCATTTAAATGAGGAATATGAATAAACAAAATATAGGAATGTATTAGATTTCTGCAACAGGGGCTGACTATGATAAGATGCACTGAGGATGAAAGGAGGGGGGAGGGTTCTAAATATGTTAACTGTTAACGAGGATGGGATTCAGTTATCTTAGGAATGGATCCATGGAAACCTTAACAAAGACTCCCAGGAATGGTATTGCCGACTTGAACCACTGGCCCAAACAACTGCCAGGATGGAGTTGCATTAACTATGATTGAAAACCTTCTGGAAGAAGGGTTTGGTAGTGAAGGAGTGGAGTAGGTAGGTGGCTTAGGGGTTTGGATTTGGATCTATTAATTTTCAGATGCCTATTTGATATCCAGGTGGTTTAACAGAGAAAGCAATGGGATAACAGAGTTCTAAATTAAGGAGAGAAGTCCTGACTAGAGATAAAATTGGTAGCAGACTTCAAAAATTTGTGCTAGAAAGTTTTACATCGACTTAACGTAAACAATTTTTTGGCAGCTGTCTTAGTTTCCTATTGCTATTGAGACAAATTACCACAAACTCAGTGGCTTAAAATAACTCAGATTTGCTCTTTTACAGTCCTGGAGGTGAAGTCTGAAATCAATTTCACCAGGCTAAAGTCAGGGTGTTGGTAGGGTTTGTTCCTTCTAGAGGCTCTGAGGGGAAACTATTTCCTTGCCTTTTTCTGCTTCTAGTGGCTGCCTGAATTCCTTGACTTGTAGTCCCTTCCTCCATCATCAATGATGATGATAAATACATATTTATCATTCTCCTTTTAATATAATTCTGTTTTTTAACTGAATTCTTGTGATAAGCTCATCCTGGATTTGGAGTGGGCCCTAAATCCTATGACAGGTGCCCTTGTTGAAGAATGGCAGAGGGAGATTGAGACACAAGTACAAGGGAGAAGTTCTTGAGATTATGGAGGCAGAGACTGGGGTTAAGTTGTCACAAGCTGAGGAACTCCCAGAGCCACAAGAAGCTGGAACAGGCTAGGAAAGATTCTGCCCTAGAGCATTTGGGGGGAGTGCAGCCTTGACAGTGACTTGATTCCATACTTCCAACCTCCACAACCATGAGAGAACAAATTTCTGTTATTTTAAGCCACCCAGTTTCCTATGCTTTGTTACAGCTGCCCCAGAAAACTAATACATAGGCCTCATCACTGTATGATGCATTCTGTTTTACACATTTTTTTTTTTGTTAAAATGTCTGTCTTCCACCATTAGAATGTAAGCTCCACTTGAGCAGGGGTTTCTTATCTCTTTGGCTAACATCCATATCCGTACCATCTAGAAATCACTCTCTCTATGGACTCGATAAATACATGCTGAATAAGTAAATAAGTGATTGGGTTTTTAAATACATATCATGGAAAATTAGACGAGTTCCACATTTGGATATGTGTAGAAAAAAGAAAACAGAACACCCCAGAAATAAAATGAGTGAGATCGAGAGGCAAGTGTGAACTTAGATTTAAAATTATCAATAAACCTCCAGCACCTCCAGAAATCCTAAAGAAAGTATGGAGATGAGGATCTTTAGCTGAATTCTGAACTGCACAAACTGCCTACACAAATATTTGGAAAGTGTTTAAACAGCCTATTCTCTGGATTGCTACATCCAGTGTTATAGAGTCCTTCTACCTATAGGATAATTTAAAAATAAATAAATTTCATTCTTACCACCAGAAACACAGAGGCTTATAAAACACCCCTGCACTGCAGCACTAGAGAACACCATGGCTGTAATGGGAATACTTAGATTAAAAACCTTCACATACCTAAAGTAAGCAGTTACAAGGTGTGCCGGTTTGAATGTATTGTGTCCCCCAAATGCCATTATCTTTATGGTCTTGTGGGACAGACGTTTTGGTGCTGGTTAGATTTGCTTGGAATGTGCCCCACCCAGCTGTGGGTGGTGACTTTGGTGGGATACTCCCATGGAGGCGTGACCCCACCCATTCAGGGTGGGCCTTGATCAGTGGAGCCATATAAACGTGCTGACTGAAAGAGACTGGATGGAGTGCAGCTGTGAGTGACATTTTGAAGAGGAGCAAGCTTGCTAGAGAGGAACATCCTGGGAGAAAGCCATTTTGAAACCAGAACTTTGGAGCAGACGCCAGCTACATGCCTTCCCAGCTAACAGAGGTTTTCCGGACGCCATTGGCCATCCTCCAGTGAAGGTACCCGATTATTGATGTGTTACCTTGGACACTTTATGGCTTTAAGACTGTAACTGTGTAGCCAAATAAACCCCCTTTTAATAAAAGCCAATCCATCTCTGGTGTTTTGCATTCTGCAGCATTAGCAAACTAGGACAGATTTTGGTACCAGAGAAGTGGGGTGCTTTTGCTGCTGTGTTTGCAAATACCAAACATGTTGGAACGGCTTTTCAAATGGATAAGGGGAATATGCTGGAAGAATTGTGAGGAGCTTGATAGAAAAGGCCTAAACTGCTTTGAAGAGACTGTTTGTGGAAATATGGACTCTAAGGATACTTCTGATGAGGTCTTGAACAGAAATGATGGACATTTTGTTGTGAACTGGCAGAAAGGCGATCCTTGTTTTAAAGTGGCAGAGAATTTGGCAAAATTGAGTCCTGGTGTCAGATGGAAGGAGGAATCTGGAAGCAACAACCTGCAATACTTAGCTGAGGAGATCTCCAGACTACGTGTGGAGGACGTAACCTGGCTTCTCCTTGCAGCTTATAGTAAAATGCGAGCAGAAAGAGATAAACTTAGAACTGAACTCTTGGGTTCAAAGAGACCAGAAGCTGATTGCTTGGAAAATTACGAGCTTCCAGGGGGTGGAATCCCAGAAGCTACAGACCAACATGAGGATGTAACCAAACATGGAACCCAGCCGCCATTTCAGTACAAGCCAAGATTGGAAAAGGAGTTAAGCAGAAAGGATTTATGGAAAGTCCTATTGTCTGATGGCTTTGACCCCTGCGTGCTTCATGCAAAGCCAACAGAATTTTTGCGAGATCTTTATAGACAGAGGCATCGCCAGTCTGGACTGGAGGAGACAGACAAGGAAAAAATTAAAGGAAAAATCTCTTCAAAGACAGAGCCATGGAGGTTGAGGTCTGGAGTCAGGAGGTCTCAGGCTGGGAGAGTGGAGCAGCCCACATGCATGGAAAGGGTGAGTTTGCCATGGAGGTCGAGGGCCGGCTTTCCGCCTCGATGCTCTGAAAGAGTTTTGCCACCTCAGGTCCCAAAGAGGGTGGAGCACATTTCCAGGGAATTGGGGAGAGCCTGGCTGCCACCACACTGTTCTGAAGGGGTTGAGCGTGTGACCCGGAGATGGAAGGGAATCCGGGAGCTGCCCCGATGTTTGAGGAGGGTGGGGCCGAGAAGGTGGTCTCCCCAATGTGTGGAAATGTTGGAGCACTCACCTAAGCATTTGGAGAGGAAAGGGCTGCCGAAAAGGCCCTTAGGAAGGGTTAGGCTCCCGCTGTCTCAAGCCCCAAGGATGCAATATTGTTCTGTTAATGACTCTCAGACTTTGAAATCTAATGGAGTTTGTCCTGCAGGTTTTAGGAACTGTTTTGGTCCTGTTAACCCTGTTTTCTTTACTGTTTCTCCTTATGGCAATGGGAATGTTTATCCTATGAATGTCCCTCCTTTGTATATTGGGAGCAAATAACTTGTTCTAAGTTCACAGATCCAAAGCTAAAGGAAAAGTATGCCTTAGGACTGACCACGCCTATATTTGATTTTGATGGGATCTTGTAGTTAACTATTGTTACTGAAATGATTTAAGTTTTTGTGATATTGTGATGAAATGAATGTATTTTGTATTTGGAAAGATAATGTCATTTCGGGGTCCAGGGGGTGGAATGTGCCGGTTTGAATGATAATGATAATGCCATTATCTTTATGGTCTTGTGGGACAGACGTTTTGGTGCTGGTTAGATTTGCTTGGGATGTGCCCCACCCAGCTGTGGGTGGTGACTTTGGTGGGATACTCCCATGGAGGTGTGACCCCACCCATTCAGGGTGGGCCTTGATCAGTGGAGCCATATAAACGTGCTGACTGAAAGAGACTGGATGGAGTGCAGCTGTGAGTGACGTTTTGAAGAGGAACAAGCTTGCTAGAGAGGAACATCCTGGGAGAAAGCCATTTTGAAACCAGAACTTTGGAGCAGACGCCAGCTACATGCCTTCCCAGCTAACAGGTTTTCCAGACGCCATTGGCCATCCTCCAGTGAAGGTACCCGATTATTGATGTGTTACCTTGGACACTTTATGGCTTTAAGACTGTAACTGTGTAGCCAAATAAACCCCCTTTTAATAAAAGCCAATCCATCTCTGGTGTTTTGCATTCCGCAGCATTAGCAAACTAGGACACAAGGGGAAATAAAAAGTAATGGCAGACAGTATTTTCAAACTATAGCTGATAATAGAGTAATGCCGTGAAAAGCCTTTAAATACATTTTTCTTTTAATCCTGCAAATGCATTTCAAGGAAACCATTAAGGATGTGTCCAAGTATCTAATGGAAAAAAAAACATTATCACAGAGTTATTTGTAATAGGAAAAATATTGAAGAAAATGAAATGGTCAAAAATAGAGGTTATTTAAATGAGTTTTAATGTGCTCATTCATGATGTCATAGGATGAAGTTTATTAAAAGGGGAAGAGATTAATAATATACTAAATAAAAACAAGAGACGCAAAACAGGATATGCAGTGGCTTTACATTTTTATGTTCATAGGGATACATTAAAATATGAAAGGATATATACTGAATAATAGAGTAGATTTTTCCCCTCCGTTTATTTAAACTTCATAATGAACATATACTACTTTCATACCAAAGGAAAAGAGCTAAATTTATTTTTAAAATAAATCCAATTTATGAAATCTCTGTATTTAAAATTTTACATTTAAAGTTTTCAGCAATTTCAGATGCAAAGACTTACGATTTTTTAATTCATCATATCAAAGAAATAGTCTTCCCTTATATCACCAGCAGGGACTAAAAGAAAAAGCAGGATCTGAATGATAGCAAAGAAAAATCAAAAGCACATCAGAGTAGATATACTTTCTTTATTTACTCCTTTCTAATGAAGAGAAATTAGCCATTAATATTAGTCCTCACATAATAATTATGTAGTTTGTTGTATATAATTATGTTTAAGTTAACTGTACACAAATGTAGATTTAGTCACTGTTAAATTTGTCCTTTGCTATCTTCATAATGTACTTAATTATAAACCCTTCCTTGTTTGGTTTCAGCTGGATAACTAAGTCACATAAATTGTAACTAACTTTATAATCAAGATTCTGTTGTCTAGAAAGGAAAATCGAGGTAAGCAGTTTTCCTTATAGAATAGGACTCTATTAAATAAGTCTACACCCAGGATGGGTTTGAGGCCTGTTGTGGAAGCAATTAATAATTGAGACAATGGAATCATTAGTAGAGTTGAATATTGTTAAATATGACCATAATAAATATATAATACCACATTTTGATGTTTAAAATTCAGTTTCTTAAATAAATGACTGAGGAAATTATGCTTGTTACCAATTCATAATATAAAGATATGCAAGTATTAGTTAATGACAGGTGTAATATTAGTCAGTGGTAGACTGTAGATATTGAAAAAGCTAACACATTAGTTTCCGACAATAGAAGAATGGTTCTGATCATAATAAGAAGTATTCTGCCATATTCCATTCTAAATAAATCATAAAGGACAGATCTTTGTTTTGTTCATTGTTATAGCATCAGCAACTATGACAATACCTGACACCTAAATATACTGAATTATTTTTTAACTAAATTAATTAAAATTTAAAAATAATTAAATTAATTTTTAGACTAAATGCATTTAATCTTCATCAGGGCATTGAGAAACTTTTATACAGTTAGTTGGCTAAAGATATAGGAGTACTCAAAATTATGTTCATTTTAACTAACTTAAAAGAATTTAATGGGTGGAGGCGGGGCAAGATGGCAGACTGGTGAGCTGTATGTTTTAGTTACTCCTCCAGGAAGGTAGGTAGAAAGCCAGGAACTGCGTGGACTGGACACCACAGAGCAATCTGTCTTTGGGCATACTTCATACAACACTCATGAAAATGTCGAACTGCTGAGATCAGCGAAATCTGTAAGTTTTTGCGACCAGGGGACCCGTGCCCCTCCCTGCCAGGCTCAGTCCCGGGGGAGGAGGGGCTGTCAGCTCCGGGAAGGAGAAGGGAGAACTGCAGTGGCAGCCCGTATCGGAAACTCATTCTACTGATCCAAACTCCAACCATAGATAGACCGAGACCAGACACCAGAGAATCTGAGAGCAGCCAGCACAGCAGAGAGGAGACAGGCATAGAAAAAAAAAAACAACACGAAAAACTCCAAAATAAAAGCGGAGGATTTTTGGAGTTCTGGTGAACACAGAAAGGGGAAGGGCGGAGCTCAGGCCTTGAGGCGCATATGCAAATCCAGAAGAAAAGCTGATCTCTCTGCCCTGTGGACCTTTCCTTAATGGCCCTGGCTGCTTTGTCTGTTAGCATTTCAATAACCCATTAGATCTCTGAGGAGGGCCCTTTTTTTTTTTTTTTTTAATCCTTTTTTCTTTTTCTAAAACAATTACTCTAAGAAGCCCAATACAGAAAGCTTCAAAGAATTGCAATTTGGGCACGTCAAGTCAAGAGCAGAACTAAGAGAGCTCTGAGACAAAAGGCAATAATCCAGTGGCTGAGAAAATTCACTAAACACCACAACTTCCCAAGAAAAGGGGGGTGTCCGCTCACAGCCGCCATCCTGGTGGACAGGAAACACTCCTGCCCATCGCCAGCCCCAAAGCCCAGAGCTGCCCCAGACAACCCAGTGTGATGGAAGTGCTTCAAATAAAAGGCACACACCACAAAACTGGGCGTGGACATTAGCCTTCCCTGCAACCTCAGCTGATTGTCCCAGAGTTGGGAAGGTGGAGCAGTGTGAATTAACAAAGCCCCATTCAGCCATCATTTGAGCAGACTGGGAGCCTCCTTACACAGCCCAGCAGCCCAGAACTGCCCTGGGGGGACGGCACTCACCTGTGACATAGCACAGTCATCCCTCAACAGAGGACCCGGGGTGCACAGCCTGGAAGAGGGGCCCACTTGCAAGTCTCAGGAGCCATACGCCAATACCAAGGACTAGTGGGTCAGTGGCAGAGACAAACTGTGGCAGGACTGAACTGAAGGATTAGACTATTGCAGCAGCTTCAAAACTCTAGGATCACCAGGGAGATTTGATTTTTAGGGCCACCCCCCCTCCCCAACTGCCCAGAAACATGCCCCACATACAGGGCAGGCAACACCAACTACACACGCAAGCTTGGTACACCAATTGGGCCCCACAAGACTCACTCCCCCACTCACGAAAAAGGCTAAGCAGGGGAGAACTGGCTTGTGGAGAACAGGTGGCTCATGGACGCCACCTGCTGGTTAGTTAGAGAAAGTGTACTCCACGAAGCTGTAGATCTGATAATTTAGAGATAAGGACTTCAATAGGTCTACAAACCCTAAAAGAACCCTATCAAGTTCAGCAAATGCCACGGGGCCAAAAACAACAGAAAATTATAAAGCATATGAAAAAACCAGGCGATATGGATAACCCAAGCCCAAGCACCCAAATCAAAAGACCAGAAGAGACACAGCACCTAGAGCAGCTACTCAAAGAACTAAAGATGAACAATGAGACCATAGTACGGGATATAAAGGAAATCAAGAAGACTCTAGAAGAGCATAAAGAAGACATTGCAAGACTAAATAAAAAAATGGATGATCTTATGGAAATTAAAGAAACTGTTGACCAAATTAAAAAGATTCTGGACACTCATAGTACAAGACTAGAGGAAGTTGAACAACGAATCAGTGACCTGGAAGATGACAGAATGGAAAATGAAAGCATAAAAGAAAGAATGGGGAAAAAATTTGAAAAAATCGAAATGGACCTCAGGGATATGATAGATAATATGAAACGTCCAAATATAAGACTCATTGGTGTCCCAGAAGGGGAAGAAAAAGGTAAAGGTCTAGGAAGAGTATTCAAAGAAATTGTTGGGGAAAACTTCCCAAATCTTCTAAACAACATAAATACACAAATCATAAATGCTCAGCGAACTCCAAATAGAATAAATCCAAATAAACCCACTCCGAGACATATACTGATCACACTGTCAAACACAGAAGAGAAGGAGCAAGTTCTGAAAGCAGCAAGAGAAAAGCAATTCACCACATACAAAGGAAACAGCATAAGACTAAGTAGTGACTACTCAGCAGCCACCATGGAGGCAAGAAGGCAGTGGCACGATATATTTAAAATTCTGAGTGAGAAAAATTTCCAGCCAAGAATACTTTATCCAGCAAAGCTCTCCTTCAAATTTGAGGGAGAGCTTAAATTTTTCACAGACAAACAAATGCTGAGAGAATTTGCTAACAAGAGACCTGCCCTACTGGAGATACTAAAGGGAGCCCTACAGACAGAGAAACAAAGGACAGAGAGACTTGGAGAAAGGTTCAGTACTAAAGAGATTCGGTATGGGTACAATAAAGGATATTAATAGACAGAGGGGAAAATATGGCAAACATAAACCAAAGGATAAGATGGCCGATTCAAGAAATGCCTTCACGGTTATAACGTTGAATGTAAATGGATTAAACTCCCCAATTAAAAGATATAGATTCGCAGAATGGATCAAAAAAAATGAACCATCAATATGTTGCATACAAGAGACTCATCTTAGACACAGGGACACAAAGAAACTGAAAGTGAAAGGATGGAAAAAAATATTTCATGCAAGCTACAGCCAAAAGAAAGCAGGTGTAGCAATATTAATCTCAGATAAAATAGACTTCAAATGCAGGGATGTTTTGAGAGACAAAGAAGGCCACTACATACTAATAAAAGGGGCAATTCAGCAAGAAGAAATAACAATCGTAAATGTCTATGCACCCAATCAAGGTGCCACAAAATACATGAGAGAAACACTGGCAAAACTAAAGGAAGCAATTGATGTTTCCACAATAATTGTGGGAGACTTCAACACATCACTCTCTCCTATAGATAGATCAATCAGACAGAAGACCAGTAAGGAAATTGAAAACCTAAACAATCTGATAAATGAATTAGATTTAACAGACATATACAGGACATTACATCCCAAATCACCAGGATACACATACTTTTCTAGTGCTCATGGAACTTTCTCCAGAATAGATCATATGCTGGGACATAGAACAAGCCTCAATAAATTTAAAAAGATTGAAATTATTCAAAGCACATTCTCTGACCACAATGGAATACAATTAGAAGTCAATAACCATCAGAGACTTAGAAAATTCACAAATACCTGGAGGTTAAACAACACACTACTAAACAATCAGTGGGTTACAGAAGAAATAGCAAGAGAAATTGCTAAATATATAGAGACGAATGAAAATGAGAACACAACATACCAAAACCTATGGGATGCAGCAAAAGCATTGCTAAGGGGGAAATTTATAGCACTAAACGCATATATTAAAAAGGAAGAAAGAGCCAAAATCAAAGAACTAATGGATCAACTGAAGAAGCTAGAAAATGAACAGCAAACCAATCCTAAACCAAGTAGAAGAAAAGAAATAACAAGGATTAAAGCAGAAATAAATGACATAGAGAACAAAAAAACAATAGAGAGGATTTCACAGAAAGAGAGAGAGTAAAGGAGAAAAAGCATTTGAATCCCAGGTCATTTTTCACTTTCCAACTTCAGTCTTCCTGAGACTTAACTATACTCCTTGTCCTTGTTTGCTATCTGTTTGACAGCCTTGTGTGTCCTCCTATTAAATTCATAGTCTTCATAAAAGTTAGCTTATGGGGATCTCTGTTACTGTATCCAAACAATCTCTGACTAAGACAGCTATGTCTTAAAGGATAAATAACAATTTTCCAGATGATAAGGGACAGGGAAGGACAATCCAACAAAGGGAAAAAATGACCAAAGAAACTGGGGATTTAAAGTTTGTGTTCAAGGATTCTAGAGACCAGAATAACTAAAGCATATGACGAGGAAAGAGAGTATTAAAGTCATGTTAAAAATATCCTCAAATACCTTATTAAAGAATTTGGACTTTATCCCAATAGCAGTGGAAAAGAGGAAATGAAAACATTTCAATCTAAACGTCAATAGGGAGGCAGTAATAATAGTAGTTAACATTTATTGATTACTTATCCAGTGCCAGACAATATGCTAATCGTTTTACATATACTGTCTGATTCCATCTTCATAGGAGCCCTGAGCTAAGGACTATTATTATCTTCATTGTATAGATTAAAAAAAAATAATAAACACAGAACTGAATAACTTGCCCTATGCCACATAGAAATAACTGCCAGTATTCAAATCCAGACAGTCTAATACCAGAGACCACACATGGAACTACTCATATCACTTGACCTTTCAGAGTTTCAGTTTCCTAATAGGTAGGGCTTATCCAAAGATTTAAAAGCATATGTTGAAACATCTATCATGCAAATGACTATTCAATAAATAGTATCTCATATTGATCATCACTCTGAAATGGAGATCTACAACATTCAATCAGTGTGCCTACATTTTCCTTTAGATTAGCAACTGTGCCAGTATGAAACTGCTATCCTGTTATGTACCCCAGGGAAGACCGTGTTGTTTAACACAATCTTGTGGGGGCAGATTTATTATGGTGGAATCTTTTGATTAGGTTAGTTCCATAGAGGTGTGACCCCACCCATTCAAGGTGGATGGTGATTAGTTTACTGAAGTCCTTAAGAGAGCTCATGGGGCTGACACAGAAGCCAGACACTTGGAGATGCAGACAGAGAGACATATGGAGATGGTAAGCTAAGAGATGAAGCCAAGAATTTGCCCCAGAGAAGCTAAGAGAGGACCCACAGATGCTTAGAGAGAAACACCCTGGGAGAACCAGCAAGGGTACACAGGAGCTGAAAGAGAAAAGCTGGGAGAGCCAGAAGCCCAGAGACATTTTGTAGAAAACCATTTTGAAATCAGAACCCAGGAGAAAGGACCAGCAGATGACATCCATATGCCTTCCCAGCTGTCAAAGTTGTTCCCGACACCATTGGCCTTTCTTTAGTGAAGGTATCCTCTTGTTGATGCCTTAGTTTGGACACTTTGATGGCCTTAGAACTGTAAATTTGTAACCTAATAAATCCCCTTTATAAAAGCCAAACCATTTCTGGTATTGCGCATTATAGCAGCTTTAGCAAACTGGAACAACCATAGTTTTTATTTGTTTACTAAATAGATGCAGATATATTTTAAAGATGATTTTTTCTAATCATTTTCAGTAATTTAAACTTAAAACAAGTGTTTTATCTCTAAGAATAGATATTAAAAGACAAAAGAGCATAACTAGTGTCCTTAGGGATCCTCTTTGGTCACACATTCTCTGCCCCAGAGTTCATATTCCCTTCTAACCAATCACCACATATTTCACTCGTCATTTATCCTCAACTCCATGAGCTACTTCATCTCAAACACACACACAATTCAATGGACCATCCTCTTCCACTTCTCCTCCTTCTCTGTGGTTAGTATTATCTAGGATACAGCCCTCCACTATGTTTCACAGCTTATACAGAAGGAGGATTTTTTTCCTTCATCTACTGTATCACCAAGTTGGCTCCATGTTACCAAGATGCCTCTTTCTCTAGGCCTTCCAAGATGGTCTATGTGCTATTTATCCCCACTAATGATATGGAATCAGTCAACATTCTAAATTCATAATAAGTTTCTTACATTATGATACTTCGCTGGCTCCATCATATCTTTCAGTATAGCACAGGGTTGCAGGAATTTCAAATTCAATTCATGAAGCTGATAACATCTATACTACATGGTAACATAGATCATCACAGGGGACTGAGAGAAGCCCTTCTGGCAAACTGACCCCAAACACTAAGCTTATGATCAATGGGTCAAGGATGAAGGGTTTCTATATGGGATTTATAGGGTTTATCTCAAGACTCAATCTTGCATCTACCTACCCATTTTTGTCTCCCGGAATAAAAAATCTGTTCACAGACACCTTCCCTAAAATTATCCACATCCAAATATACCGCATATTTAACTAAATTGTCAGATAATCCTTTTCTACTGTAGCAGTGCTAGTTTGTAGAAATAACAATTCGATTAGCCCTTTTTCATTTTTATTTTTATTTATTAGCACATTTTGCCATAAGTATTAGTTTACATGTCATGAACATTTTAGGTAATTCTTTTAGGCCCAGTTTTGCACCTGTTTGCTGGTTGAAATGTGTATCCCAGTCAGAAGAAGTGTAAGGGTGGCCATATTCATATATTTCTTTTATCGTTAGTCCTTTTGTGGCAATAACTGAGGCGGATTAAGTTAGACCTCCTTTATTACTCAGAGCCCAATGAGAAGACGTAAACCACACCAGTTATTTGTATGGAGAGAATTTGATATATAAAAAATCCTAACAAGGCATATATTTTTTAATTAGGTAATTGAAAACAAAAAAGAACAGCAAGTTATCAGTAGTAGAGGTAGCAGTGGTAGGAAGCAGCAGTCATCACTAGTGCTGGGAGAACAAAGGGAAAATTGGAATTATTAAAATTTAAAAGCGTGGGTCAGGGAACCTGCCAATTTGAAACTCAGAATATGAATATGGGACACTGCTTGCTTAGTGTTGTATCTCTGAATTTGGAAGAGGGACCCAAATGGTGCTGGAACTCAGACCTCTGAGAAGAGCATCCCAGGAAACTTGCTTTGAAGGTGGTTCCTCAAATGTAGGGAAAATTTGCAAACTAGATTCATCTGCTTCTATGGAAGGGAATTGTATTGCTAGGGTGAAAAGTCACTGCTAGAATGACACACATCTGAAGGGGAAGCAGACATGAAATGGACAGAAAACAAAATGGAAGGAGCAAATCCCTCTTTCTCTCCCAGGCTTACAATTTTCTTCTAGCACATCCTATTTGCAGAGCCTACAGGACACCAGCTGGCCAAGTGGAAATGTGGTTGCAGAGACTCAATCCTAGCAAATCAGGTTACTGAAGGGTCAGTTTGGAGCTGGGACATAATAACCTAATAAATGGCACAGCTCTTATTTTGTCCATTGGCCACTCCTGGCCATATGGCCTCTGTCACAACAGGTATGATGCTCATCTCTTTGTTTTATACCAGGTTGCATTTGTATTTGTCTGTATTTCTGTTAACAAATGGAGCACAGATCAATATCATTTGAGTTTTCAGGAAGATTGACAAGAGAAGCATTGGCACAGGCTACCTGAGTGAAAATCAGCTATGGCCTCAACTCCATATGGCTTTTCCCCATATCTCCTGAATATATAAGAGTGTCAACTGCTGATTCCAGACTCCAACAATATCATCTGGGAAATCACATTAATATGAACCCTCATGTTCATCTTGAAATCAGAGATGAAAGGAACAGTTATTTACAAAATAGTTATACCTCAAGAGTCAGTACAGCCATAGCCTAAAGCAAAGATTTAAAGAGAAAATTTAAATATGGCTTGATACAAATTCTTTCTCAAGATATCCAGCCTTGGAGAGAACACTTTAACAATCATTGTTGTAGGCATATTACCACTCGTCTGTTATATTTCAATTAGTCCCGGACCAGCAAGATTGTTTATTTTAAATAAAATGATGTCTGAAACACAAAATATTATGCCAATATAAGTTTTATATTTCAATTAAGCATTTTTAATTTTTGCTTAGAATTCATGTTTTCCCAGTGGAAAGAATAGAAAATTATTTCTGAGACTGTCTTCTGAGAACCGTTTTTGAAAAAAATCTCAATTAGTTTTCATTACATCTTCTCAAATCATAGAGCTCCAGCTCACAGTTATTTTAAGAATGTTGAATTTCTTGTCTTTAAGAATAAATATTTTAACTTCTTATAATAAAAGTTATTCACAGTTAATTTTAATGACTTCAACATTTAAATTTAATTCTTACCTTTGTCAACCTGCTTCCTTTTAAAAAGATATTTCAATAGCATGGAATACAGAATAACGGACCAAAGACGGTCATGCCCTAATCTCCACAACCCATGACTATGTCACATTACATGGCAAAAGGACTTAGCAGATGCTAAGTTTACGGACCTGGAGAAGAGGAGATTATGTTTGATTGTCCAGGTGGACCCAGTTTAACTAGATGAGACCTTAAAAGAAGAGACCCTTTCCTGCCTTGGTGAGAAAGATGAGACAGAAGAAGGAGGGGAGATTAAGCATGAGAGGGACTCAACCCATCATTGGTAGCTTTGAAGATGGAGGAAGGGGGCTGTTGAGGCAGTCAAGAATGCGCTCAGCAGCCATCTCCCATCCCTCACTTATGCCATCTGTTCCGGTTTGCTAATGCTGCCATTACGCAAAATACCAGAAATGGATTGGCTTTTATAAAGGGGATTTATTAAGTTTCAAATTTACAGTTCTAAGGCCATAAAAGTGTCCAAACTAAGGCATCAAGAAGAAGATACCTTCACTGAAGAATGGCTGATGGCATCCAGAACACCTCTGTCAGCTGGGAAGGCACGTGGCTGGCGTCTGCTGTTCCTGGGTTGCATTTCAAAATGGCATTCTCCAAAATGTCTCTGGGTTTGTCTCTCTTAGCCTCTTCAGTAGCTGTGCATCTAACCATCTGGGGGGTCCTCTCCTAGTTTCTCTGGAGCAAACTCTGGGCTAGCATCTCTTAGCTTAGCATCTCCAACATCCTTCTGTCTGCATCTCCAAGCATCATCTTTCAATGGCCTTCTTCAAAATGTCTCTCTCAGCATCTCTTGGGGGAATTTTGTCCTCTCTTAGCTTCTCCAGACCAAACTCTGGGCTAGCATCTCAAAGTGTCAGCAAGTGTCTTTCCAGAAGTACTCTCAGCTGCTCTGAGCTCCTTCTGTCTGTGGACTCTTTTAGGACTCCAGTGATTTAATTAAGACCCATGCTGAATGGATGGGGTCCACATCTCCATGGAGAGAATTTAATCAAAGGTCTCACCCACAGTTGATTGAGTCATATCTCCATGGAAACACTCAATCAAGAGGTAACACCCTAACCAAAAAGATTAATCAATCTGCCCCCACAAGATTGCATTAAAGAATATGGATTTTTCTGGGGTACATAATATATACAAACCAGCACACCATCCTTTTCCTCTCTTGCCTGTTTGTGTGCAGGTGTTTGTTATGTTTCCATTTGTGCTTGTTTGCATGCAGATATTTGGTATGTTTCTATTTCACAAAAGACCGCAGGCATCCAGGGGTGCTCTTAAGTCTTAATCAGTCCCAGATGCTTGTCAGGACCCAAGGGTTGCTCATCGGCAGAGCCCCCATCATCATCCCTTCACTGCTCCCTCCTCCCCAGTATATACAAGCTCTGTACTGGGTCAGCGCAGGTGTCCCTCATCTCCGATGTGAAGAAAGGCGTGCAGAGCTGCCGAGCAGTTGGCCTTCTTGGGGGACCAGCAACAATTGGTCCCACATCTCTGTGAAGGGAGACTTGCAGAGCTGCTATCCACTGGCCCTCACCTGAGCAGTTGGCCTCCCTGTGGGACCAGCCAAGGTGGGATATTTTCCCCTGCTCTTTTGGACCATAAGTGCTGTGCATGCAAAGAAGCGGTCATTTGCTGAGAGTCTCTGTTGTACCTGAGCCTGTGCTCCCATGATGCTCCATGTAGCAGCTTGCTCCACAGGGGCCATGAGCCAAAGAAAATGGATGACCTGTAGAAGCTGGAACAGTCCTCACTTGACAGCCAGCAAGGAAATAATGACCTCAGTCTTACAACCACAAGGAATTGAATTCTGTCAGCAACCCAAATAAGTAAGGAACTGGATCTTCCCCTACAGTCTCCAGAAAGGAATGTAGTCATGCAACACACTGATTTTGGCCAGGTGAGACTTGTGTCAGACTTGCCACTTATAGAACTATAAAATCATAAATTTGTGTTGTTTTAAGCTGCTAAGTTTGTAGTAATTTGTTACAGCAACACCAGATAACTAACATACATAGAGTTGTGTAGATAAGACTCAAAGAATTTTCCATCCCTTTCTTTTCCATATCTAAAACTTAGGCATTAATGAAATTTCTGATTTGAAAATTACCAGCCATTTGCTTGGCAATGGTTTTAAGGAACTTCTCTGGCCTCCTCCATCTTCTGACATTACTGTCCAGGAATCAGGAGAAGAATTACATATTTGACATAATAAGTAAAGGCCCCAGTCCATTCTTCATTTCCCTTTGGGGATTCATTTCTTCCTTCATTTTTTATAGTATTTATTGAGCATCTTAAGACGTGCTTACTCTTCTTTGTGCTGGGACTGCAGCAATGAACAAAATAAACTTTTTTGCCATCAAAAGGATTTCATTATAGTGTAGAGACTAGGGAGTGGATCAGATTTCAAACCAGTAATTAATAAACATATATAAGGAATTTTAAGTGTTATGAATAAATAAGCAGAGTTTAATCATTAAAGATCACAAAAGAAAATAGCCAGCACATTGAAATTAGGAGAAGCTGTGGTTGCAAGAGAATGAGACAAACCACAGTGCATTTTCTTTTTCTCTTTCTGCCTCCCATAATTGGCCCCAGATGTAGGTGCAGTCGCAGGAAATGTGCCTGAGCCGCAGAGGGGAAGCTAAAGCACAAACTGTCTGGTTGGAGGACCACAGAATAGAGCCCCAGGGAAGCAGAATCAGGAAGTTGTGGGGAGGAAAGAGCTCAGGAAAGTGGCTCTTTCCTCAGGAAAGTAGTCTATATACTCCTGGGCTCGTGCCTTTAATTCTGTAATTTATCTAGCCAGGCATACAAAAACTTATTAGTGGAAAGATGGTCACACAGAAGGGAGCAGATGTGTGATATCTTAGTGAGCTTCCTGGGAAACTCTTTTGTTTTCTCTGTTTTCAAGGATCCCACAGAGGCTTTGGCTATAGCAGCAACAGAAGTTAACAGTGGAGATGGCAGCTTCTCAAAGCTCTGAGGTTATGAAATTTCTTCTCTGGTCAAAGTAAGCAAAATTTTAATATCCACCTGGATAATCCCCTTTTGTTAAAATTAACTGTTTATATAACATGACCAAATCACCAGAGTAAAATTTATTATACAAACTCTACAGTTCTATAATTCTCAAAAAGGAATTTACAGAACAAACCTCCTAGAAATTGTAAGTAGGTTTAGCAAGTTTGCAACTCAACACACGAAAATGTTATTTTTAAAATACTACCAATGAACAAACAAAAACCAAGACAAATAAATAGTACAATTGCTTAAAAGTGAAAATACTTAGATGTGACTTCACTCTAATAAAACGTGTATATGATCTGTATTCTTAAAGCTATAACACATTAATAAAAGAAATCAAGTAAGACCCAAATGGATATACATATTGTGTTCATGAACTAGAAGACTCAACATAATAAAGATGTCAACTCTATCCAAACTGAAATATAGATTTAATTCAATTTCTTTCAAAGTCCCAGCAGGACTTTTTACAGACATAGATAAGCTGACTCTAAAATTTATATAGAAAGGCAAAAGAACTAGAATAGCTAAAACAATTCTGAAAAATAAAAATAAATTTGGAGGAATTATACTACCGAATTTTAAAGCCTACTATAAGGCTGAAGGGATTGGTGTATAGATCAATAAAACAGAAGAGAGAGTTCAGAAATAGTCCACAAAAATATGGCCAATTTTTTTAACCAAGGTGTAAAACTAATTCAATGAATTAAAAATAGCCTTTCAACAAATGGTGTGGGAACAGCTGGACATCCATATGCCAAAAATATGAAGCAATAGCAAGAAATTTGTATGGAGAGAGACAAGTGTGATTACATAGAAGCCAACAGAAGAGAGTGTTTTCAAGAACAACAGAGGGGTCATCCATGTTCACTAACTGAGTGAATAAGTAAAATAAAAGCCCACTACCTTTGTGATAAAGAGGTCACGGATTTTTTCAAGAAGTCCCTTGGCCTATAAAGGAGGATCTAGGAATACTAGACAGTTTGGTGTTTGTTTTTTTTTTGTATGTTTGACTTAATGAGAGATATTTTGATATGTTTAAATTAAATGAGTTAATCAGAGGGAGAGTGTGAAGATGTAGGAAAGAGGAAGTAGTCAATAAAACAAGATCCTTGAGAAGGCTGGAAGGGATGATACAGAAATATCAGATAGGATACTGATATGTTAGTTAGGACTGGGCTGAGTATGAGTGGAAATCCAAAAATGACAATGACTTAAACTAGAGGAGTTTATTCCTCTCACACATTCCAGAAGTCTGGGGCTGGTCAGTCTAGGAGGTGTGGCCATCCATATTATCAAGGACTCAGGTTTTTTTTTATCTTATAGCTCTGCTCTGTGTGACTTATTTGCAAGCTTACCACCTAATCCAGAAAGGCTATAATACCACCATTCCACCTAGCAGGAATGAGGAAGAAACAAAGAAGAGGGGCAGAAGACATCTGCCAGCTACCTTTTAAGAAAGGCATCAATAAAGGTGTCACCTGATCCTTCTGTTTATTTTTGAATGGCAAAAACAGTCAAATGGCCACACTAGCTTACAGGAAGTTCCAGCAATGTAGTCTTCATCTGGACAGCCATTTGCTCAGTTAATAATAGTGGATTTTAATGCCAAGGAAGAGGGAAATAATGGATATGGAGAAACAGCTAATGCTTTCTATTCCAGATGAGAGGGGAATGAATTAGTCCTCTTTCTTTCATTGTAACAGGAGAAACTTTTGAAAACCACAGGTTTGCTTGTAAGAAACTGTAGCAATAGCTGCTGCAGCACCCAAGCCATATATTCTAAGGAGGGAAAAAGCAGTGGCAAGGGAATGATAGTGGGTGGCAAGGTTTCACAAAGTATAAGTGCTCTTAGATGTTATTTAAATGACAGAAGAAAAATATTTTGCACAGCTAGGGCTATAAATAAGGGAGAAAGACACTTATCAAGGGAAAAAATAAGAGTAAATGATATTTTGGTGCTTTGTTTGAAAAAACTCCAAAATGAAAGTGAAGTGAGTGGATAGTGAGACTGTTGAATAAATGGAGGAAGTACACTAGTAGGATAAGCTATAGAGGATATAAAGGAAATGAAAGAATGAAGTAGACATCTCTTAGGCTCTCAGGGCAAAAGGAACCCCCACACATATATTCAACACTGCCTTATGCAGTTATCATTTACTATGATGCTATTTTTTACATCTCTTTCACTCTGTGTGTGTGTTTGTGTGTGTGTATATTTATGTATGCATGTATACATGAGTACACATACACATAGTCATACATTCATATATATATATGTTCCAGGTAAAATTGAATGCTTTCATTTTGTATTCTTTCAGACTATATTCTGCACTCTTAGACAATGAATATTTGTGAATTATTCTGCAGAAAAGCTCTCAGTGACTGCTCAAGTGCTAGGTGAAATGTGCTCTTTAACATATGAGGTGTTTTTATCAAAAAGATGCTAATTTTTCATAATTTAGTTTATGCATTGTGAAACAGATTTGACCCATAACAAGTTGTCAAATCGTGTTGAGGCAAGCAAGTTCAACTAATTGCAAACACTCAAAACCACAATGAGATTTTCATTTTAATCTCCGCTAACAAGTATATATTAAAATTCAGATCACAGTAAAGGAAATGATAGAGGGACCAGAAAGAAAGCTAATAGACAATTAAGCATTGGGGAATTTGAAGAAAAAAAGTACACTGTTTAAAACTCATTTGTTTCTGGGATGACATCTCTGCAAGAGCTATGTTACTTCAAATTGTGTTGTGCTGATTTTGTTGGTACTTAAATGTCCAGAAATAGCCCCTGTCCTAAAGGGTATATGCATGTATGGTGCTTTAGGGACGGAGTGTTCTTGTCAAGGAGATCCTAACAGGATTATGATGTGTTGATAAGGTCAGACAACTGGTGATTGATCCTAAAAGCCTGAGGTTAGGAAAGAAGTTAACTGCAATCATTAGTGAGAGTTAGGCAGGGTCTCTAGCATAGCCATTTAAAAGAGTTGAAATAAATGGCCAAAAGAGTTGAAAATTACACAAGAGTCTATTCTCTCAGAAGTCTGGAACTGGCAGATGAGATACCTTAGAGAACACTTGGCTCAACCCTTCATATTACGGATAAAGAACATCGGTTAATAGTCTAAGGCTACAAATTGGAAAATGGAAGAGCCCTAAGCAGAATTTAGACTCTGTGTTAAAAAAGACTTTCCAATATATCCTAATATTTCTCCTTGGAAAATATAACTGTAAACTAAATGTCTTAAACTTTAGCAGTCTATTACTATAAAAATATCATGCTTTTTGTTTATTCTCCAATTTTGATAGAGCATTAGATTGTCTCTCTCAACTCAGTGTCACCTCCACCCTCTTTCAGGATCTCCTCTGAATGGGCTTCTCAGAATCTTCTCCCCATGTGATTCTGGGTTAGTTTCTGCCAACAAGAAGCTTTCTCATGAGATTTGGAAGGTGGGATTGAAAGAGAGGTCATTATCCTCTCAAGACAGTTGCAGGCAGACAAGTGGGCAGATGACAGTTATGTGATTTACAGCAGCTTTTGACAATCTCCTGTGAATCACTCACTACAGTGTAATGGGGGACAGATGATAGTGAATTCTTCAGAATCACTTGAGTTGATACTGAAAATTGTGATAGTCAATAGGAGGTTCCCAGAGATTCCTAGACTCCTAGCAGATTTTGGGTGAACTTTTGAGAAACACCCACCTTGGTGCATAAACTGAGATCATATTCCCTGACCTCTAATTTCTCAGCCCAGGCAACAGTTATATAAGCTTTAATTTCCTGCATTAAAATCTGTCATAATCAGAATACATAGAATGACTTCTGTTTTCCTTGTCTGAATCCTGACTGATACATATAGCCTCAATATTTTGATTACCAAAAATTAGTCCCATAAAGATGAACCTCATATGCACCTATAAGTTCATCTATTGGTATAGTCACTGTAATGCATCATGTCCAACACTGACATTTTCATTTCTGCTCTGCTGCTCTGTAAAAAGCTGCTTGGAAAGTTTAACTACTGTCATTGTCCATAATGATAAAGTATATTTTCTATCCTAAGGGAAATTTCCATGTATGCTCCCAGGTTGCCAATCCCCAGAATGCCAAAATATTTGTCATTTCTACCCAGACATAGGTAGGCTTGCTTCTTCCCTAAGTTTGGATCAAATTGTCCTCATTTTCACAAATCTCTCTGAACACTTCTTGAACTCAGCCTCCAGTCTTATACCTTGTCAAGAATCTCTCCCGTTCTTCCATGGAAAAAATTTTTTTCCTCAAACCACATGGCCTAAAATCTAGGAATAAATTGGGAGGACTCCATAAAATCTGCATAATAGCAATACAGTTCTCCTCCACTTCCTTTTGCCTACCTTTCACTACCAAAATGAAATACTTTTCACCCACTGACTAAACATCCTTCTTCCATATGAACCCTGCAAACCTTTCAGAATGTTAAAATGGTCGCTTTTCCTGTCTCCATTTCAGTTAAGGCATAAAGGACAACAGATGCACGTTCCAAAATGACAGCAGTATATTGACGTTTTAAAGTGAATATAAGAGACCAGGTTAAATAAATCTTCCCTCCATCATTCACGATGAAGATATAAAACATTTAGGAGTGGGGGTTTATGAGAAAATTTATGCAGAGGATTTTTAGAAATATCTTTTGGTGTGTGAAGAGCCCAAATCTGCCCCTTACCAAAGTGAAGGGGCAGGATGGTATTGCTTTCTCTTCACTCAACCCTAGGGTGGAAGCAATGAGAAAGTACTTTGCAAAGCTCCAACTTCAGGGAAGAAAACTGAGGGCCACAGCCACTTGAAGACAATGGCTGAGCATGACAGGAATACTGTGGTCAGCCCCATTTCTGGTAGATATTGAACTTCTCTGAAGGCCAACGTTGGAATATGAATTCCCCAATGGACTTGCTAAACCTTCCTTATATTACCCTGAAATCTAGGGCCCTTCCAACTAGTCTTCCTTCCCTCTTTTTTTAACTTGGGCCAGGTTCATCGTAATCTCCAAGTTTGAGAGCCTTCTCCGCTTCTTCCCATATTACCTCCCAGGCATTTCTACTAATAAAATCCTTGCATGTTTAAATGCATAGTAGCAAGTGCTTCCTGGAAGACCCACATTAACTTAAGTGGAAATAGAATGATAACAGATGGTACAACTGTGTCACCCACTGGCTGGAAAATGAAGACAATTCTATCATGGTTGGTAAGTGGGATATGGATAGTCACTGGTACAAAATGATGGCTCAATTACTAAAGCTTTCACCAGTGGTGACCAGGGAAATGTCCCAGTGAAGAAGAATGTTGTGGCAAGTATAGTAATGCAGGTACTTGAAAAGTGTGTCTGTGGGGAGGAAAATTGCCTACAAAAGAGTGGAGCTGGCTGGTTACCCCTAAGTTGTGTTGACTCCAGGCAGAAAGATAAGGGCTATTGAAGACTTTTTTTTTTTTGGATCTTTTTTTTTTAAATTCAGTTTTATTGAGATATATTCACATATCATACAATCGTCTGTGGTGTACAATCAACTGTTCACACTACCATCATATAGTTGTGCATGATATTGAAGACTTATAGCAAGCAGTTTGTGGTTAAATATGAAAGCCAGAGGACCTCTGGATTAGTTTATGAAAAGGCCTTTATCTCCCCTAGTGGAAGAATCAACTCAACTGAACAGCAGCCTGAAGACCTAATTTTTAGAGGTCTAGAGCTTCAAAGATGTTTGAATGCTCACCAGGTCATGTTTGCTAAGCAAAGTTTAGGTTCCTTGTAAGGAAAGTCTAGGGTCCTGAAACATCTGGATGAATGCCACAAGGATGTTGACTGTGCAACTCCCCTTGGTTCCTCTGGACTTGCAGAGGTAGTTCACTCTTCCCTAGTAATAGCTAACACTTCCTCTGCACTGAAAGATGCTGCACAAGCCTCTTTCCCACAAGGTATAAAGTATGCCCTCTCAGACTACCCATGCATCCTCTCCTGGCTGCCAGGATGATAACTAGCATTAAATCCCAGCATAATGTGGCTTGGAATGTACTAAACCTGATAAAAGAGGAAAGAGATGATACACTTGAAGAATTGCATGAATTAACTTTTATTTACCAACCAATGATAATGGAGTACTCCTGGGGTTGGATTTTGAGGGTTCTTTATCAAAGAGGCCGAGATATAAGGCTGGTTAAGCATTGGTACAGGGTTGCTTTCTCAAGACATGGGATTCAACACCAAAGCAAAGACCCCAAAGAATGGCTCAAAGTCACTGCTGGGGTGGCTCTTAGAAGCAACATTCCATGGGAATGATGATTTCCCCCACCCTCCAATTAATAGAAGCCTGGAGGTGGGAATTACCTTAATGACCAGCAATCCTGATATGTATCCCTTGACATTTGTGACTCCCTGTGAAAAATATGAACGGTGAGAAAATGGTTGACTAGAATTGAGCAGGCTGAACAACCAGAGTTTGTCACAACAATAAAGCATGAATATTTTCTGTGAACTAGATGTGGGCCACCTTAAGAGACATAGCAAGATTGAAATCATCTTTGGTCCTGGTCAACAGGGCCTCCTGGAGAGGGGAAAAACCTCAGCAAAGGGAAGCTGAAGGTATTTCCACTTGTCTAAGGGCTAAGGAAGGACAATGTGACATGCCAGAAATGAAATGCATTCACTCAGAAGAAAAACTCCCAATGATGAAGGGTTGTCTTTATAACACATACAACAGTGGCAGTGAGATGAAGATTCAGGTTTAACATCTTCCAGGATTCTCACCCCCAATAGCCTGAGCTGGAAAAGAGAAAAAGCCTTAAAGGAATGTATAATATAATTTTTAATTGAGACAGTGTTTTGTTACCCAAAAAGGCCATAAAAGTCATGCTGGTTTCCTCAGCTTTCCTCCAGGAGCAAGAGAATTACAAACCCAAATGAGTAAAGTGGGAAACAAACTTGCTTCGGTACTGCATCTCAAAAGTAATAATTTTTAAAAAACAACGTAGGAAAGGTGTTGTTGAAAGTTTTACTTTCCTCCCTGAATCAGCCAACTAAAAATGCCACTTAACACAACTAAGGTATGCAAACCTGGGTCAAACTTAGACCACAAATGATTAATATTGCAATGTGAGGATGGCATCTAATAATCAATTTTACCTTAACCTTTATATGGTAATATTTTTCATTCATTTTATTATCATCATATTTCTTTTCATACCTGTAAATTCTGTTTTTGAAAATGATTATTATTATCCATTCCTTTTTGGTCCCTAATATGCTAATGATTTACATCTTGATTATTTCCATCTACAGCTCTGCTTACTTTTTTAGTTATTGTATCTCATTTTTTTCTCAATCAGTTTGTCTCACATTTTTTTCAGTAAATAGCATAGGTCTCCAAAACAGTAGGAGCTTGAGAAATCAAATCATTGTACAATTGTTACCTTTATCTAAACTCTTTAATCTCTCCTACTGCTTCTTAAATTGCCCTTTCTTGAACTCAGAAATGAAACTTTTGATGTGTGTCTTTATCTTCAAGATTTCACATTCTTATTGATACTCCCTAAGCTTATCTGTCACCTATTTCACTGCTTATTTTTAACACTGAACTTGAGAGTGACTGACATGCACTTTGGACTGATAGTTCTCCACAGATCGGCAGGTGGTTTGGCACCAGACAAACAGGTGATAAAGCATTTTGTTTATATAAATTTAACAATTTTGAAATATAAAATAATTTTATTTTCAATAAAACCCACTGTTTTCTTAAAATGATCACATTCTTAAAGATGTGCATGTACTACAAGAATTGTATCAGTTTGAAGGTTGTGGTTTTATCTAAAATTTTCACAAAATTATAATGTAATTTTTAGTTGTATTTTAATTTTAGTTGTTCTTATCAGTGTTTGCTATATCCCCATATACAGATTATGCATAAAAACAAGCAATATAATATTTTTATTGAAAATGAATTTAATTTTACATTATACACATTATATATGTGTAATTTTACATTTACAGACAAGTATGAAGTTTAAAAATGATAATTGTATAAAATACTATAAGTCAGAACATCATGTATGTAAAAGATGAACACAATTTACTGTGATTATAACATGGATATAAAAGGATAAATGTTTCTGTGAATTTGGTGCTTTTGTATAGACAGCTAAAATGGAACAGTGTAGACATGGTTCCTTTATCTGAAATTTGAATGTTACTAAATTCATGATACATTTGCCCTTGATCTCCAGTCAATTGTTTGTA